>NC_087451.1:43011051-45511051 GCF_036321535.1 Camelus dromedarius
AAATTACCTTATAAGTCCTTTCTAAAGTTGACTCAGAATCTGAAAGACAGTTTTAAATCGATCACCCTGACCATTTTTATAAAGAGGACTTTGAATGGAACCTTAAGCAAATGGAGTCAACACCTTAAGCAAAGCCAAAAGACAGATATCCAACAGGAGAACATAGTCACCGCCTACATTACAGACGAAGGGCCAGCCCCCTTCATGTGGAGATGGCAGATACAGGCCCTTAGGACCAAGGCCAACCAAAAACCCTGTAAGAAAAGGGCCGCCGTCTCCGCCCGAATGAGAGAGTTCGTTCACAGAGAGAACAGAAACGCGGCTCTGAAGCACAGGAGAGGACGCTCAGAGGACTAGAAAACTGCAAATCCACCCTACGCTGCGGTACCGTTTTCACTTCTGGGATCAGCCCCTCGTCCCCCTGCCCCTACCATTACACAAAAAAAGCATTCCCAACTTTGATGCCACGCGGGGCTGCTGGCGAGGCTGCGGAAAGAGGCGCTGCCCGAGAACACCTGCCCTACTCTTCCAGTCACCGCCCCTGATCTCTCGAAATTCCAGGCTTCTTGCACTGAGGGTGACCGAGACCGCGACGGCCGCGCACCACCGTGAGAGCGCAGTGGCACCCGGCGGGCCTCCGCAGAGCGCGGTGCCGGGGAACCCGGGGCGAATCGCAGGCCCTTGGGGCACGTCGATTCGAGCGAACTCCGCGGGCGTAAATCGCGCTGAGGAAACGGAGATGCCAAGTTTTTGATTTGCGACGGGCGATGCTCCATTCCAGGGACTATATTCCAGGACATCCTTTCTCAGTACATTCTCCACATTCTCCTCCTCCTCCTCCTCCTCATTGGGGGGGGGGGGGGGGCGGAGCGGGGCGGGGGAGGTAATTAAGTTTACTCATTTGTTTTAGTTTTAGAGGAGGTGCTGGGGATTGAACCCAGGACCTTGTGTATGCTAAGCATGCGCTCTACCGCTTGAACTATATCCTCCCCCCAGGACACCCCTTCTCAGGACGAAACCACCCGGGGACTCGAACCGTCGGGCAGTAACGGGCAGAAGAACACGGACGCAAGCAGAGCAGAGAGGTCCTGGGCAAGGAGAGGCGAAGGGGTGTGGTGGTGGCTGAAGAGCCGTCCTAATCGTGACGTGTCGGGCACTGGCTGAGCGTGTAGGAGGCACGCTCCTTGAACGGTTGTTGAATGTGCAATACGTGCGGGGGAAAGAACGGTGGGCAAAATCAAGTTCTTGATTTCTGGGGTTCCAACGGTGAGAGCTGCTACCGTGTCAGCGCTTCCTTCGCAGTCCGGGGCGGCCGCCCCTCCTCTCCGGTCTTCGGCTGCAAGTGCTTCCAGGGCGGGGAGGCGGGCTCCGGATGGGGTCCTGGCTCCCGATGGGGTCCTGGCTCCCGGCTCCCGGCTCCCGGCTCCCGGCTCCCGGAGGCGGTCCGGAGGGTGGAGTCAGGCGGCTGTAGCCGCAACTCCTCGGAAGGCAGAAGGCGGGGCATGCAGATTAGACAGTGGCTGTTGGGCGCGGGAACGACGGAACAATAAGGGATATAGGGTTTCTCGTTAAAAATGTAGAGAACAAAACCAAAATCTGCTCAAGAGTCTAGTGGCAGCGGTGTGGACGACGCAAAAGGAATGAGACAGTGTGGGTTAGAATGCTCGCCGTGACTTAAATGTGGGTGCAGGGGGGACGGTAGCGGCGAGGGCCAACCGACCGGTATCGCTTCTCGGCCTTTTGGCTAAGATCAAGTGTAGTATCTGTTCTTATCAGTTTAATATCTGATACGTCCTCTATCCGAGGACAATATATTAAATGGATTTTTGGAGCAGGGAGTTGGAATAGGAGCTTGCTCCGTCCACTCCACGCATCGACCTGGTATTGCAGTACTTCCAGGAACGGTGCACCCCTCCGGGGGAACAATTCTCGTCTGAATGATAGTTTGAGCTTCTTGCTACTTGCTTTCTCACGGTCTTAACGGTCTTAAGCGGTTGTTTCGTGCTTCTCAGGAGGGAATGGTGGCAGAAAAGAGTGAAGTTCGTACAGAGTGTACAGCCTGTCAGACCTTTTTTTTTTTTTTCTCCCCCAGCCGGCTGCAGTAAGTAGCCTGACTTCGGTGATAGTCCTCGGGTCCCTGCAATGACCGAGTGTGAGTCGAGAAAGGGGATAACTCCTTAGGGAGAAGTGCCTGCTATCTTCTTTCCCCCACTGGCCTTGGTGTGTGGTGTCTGTTTTAGAGGGTGTTTGGTTTTTTGTTTTTCCCGCTGCTGTATTCTCTTCCCGTGCCTCTCTGACTTAAGCTTCGGGGGTTCATAGCGGGAACGTGATTTGTTCCTTTAACAGAAGGAACAAAGCCTTCTCTTCTGTTAGTTGAGGAAGGGAGGCTCCTCACGGAGAACCGCGGAAGTGACACGGCACCCTCCCTACGTGGGGGGGGGGGGGAGGGGGGAGAAGAGAGATCCACGGAATCTCCTAGCTAGCCTGGCCACGACCTTCCACTCAGTCTGGGCGCGGAGGATGTGGTTCGCCACGCAGGTCCGCACAGGGCTTGCGCTCGGGAACAATGTGTAAAAAACTAAGCAGGAGCTGTGGACAGCAGGCTTTCTGGACACAAACAGTGGGATGCCCCCCCTCCCCCCACCCACCCCCCGTCTCGGAGGGAGGGTGTGTCTTTTTGCAGTAGTTCTGCAGGGAACGTGAAACCTGCTGCTCTGAAATCATCGTATCCCTGTGTGTAGTATAGAATGGAGGTTTTCTTGGGCTGTTTTCAGACTGCAGAAGAGAATGGAAAATTTCCTGCGTGTCATTCTGGTCTGGGTTAAATATGTGGCTTCCCTATTGTTACTCTGCTGGTGCCAGTTGGCCCTAGGGTCTTCTGATCCAGGAGAGAAGTCACTTGTCTTTCTCCCTCATGTTATTTCCCTTTTAATCAGCTTAATTAACAGGATTAATGTAATGTTTTTATTTGCATCTGTAATACCAATTGAGTAGAAGTCTAGACTACAGAGAAGTCGTCCCCCAATTTTTTTTTAAACAGGCTGTTCCTCGGGTTAGTCGTATTTTTTAAATCCACCTTCTAACTTGGTCTCTCCATAGGTACCAATAAATCAGCTATTTTATAATGAGAGCTCTCGGGATCTACCAGTTTAGAAGTTTCTCCAATTTAAAAGATCCTTCATCTAACCATTGAGAAATACTATCTTAATACTCAAACCAGTAAGACACGAGGCATCCCCACACGAGAGTGCAAAGGATGTTAGCCTCCACAAAGTCCAGAAAGTTTATTGCCCAAAATAGTCTAAGAAAGTAAAGGCCAAGGTGTTAAATATACAGATAGACACAGGACTTAAAAGTAATGGAAATGTCTCCTAGAAGGGCTTTTGTTCCCTTAAGGTCAGAATTCTGAAGCCATCAAGCTGGCTTTCTCTAGCCACAGATGTGAAAAGTTAATTTTGTAATATCAAAAGAACCCGAATTTGGCCATTTTTTAGGGCAAGGTTTCACTTAATTCCCAATTAAGTGTTTGCTTGTAAATGTAAATTATGTACATGCATAATAAAATCTTCCCAGTGTCTCAACTGGGGTAACCTCAGTGTCTTTCAGCAAAATCGTTCTAGTGTTTTTCAACTAGGGTAACCCAGGTACCTCCTCTTGAAACTAAGTTGAAAGAAAAACTTCTCACAGTTTATTCACCACTAAATAAACTTAGGACCAACAGTCAGTAACAGGAGATCCATGACCGAGGAGAGACTCACCCAAATTTATCGGGACTCTTCTTCAAGGAGGAAGGCAGGCAAAGGGGGCCTATGCTGGCTCTAAGGCTTCAGATCCTTCTTGAGTTCAGGCAAAGGAGAGGTCTGCTCTGGGCCTCTTCAAGGTCGCCAAAACTGTAAAGAAAGATACACAACCTAAAAGTTGCAAGTTAAGTTTTATTCTGGGATCTTATTTAGGAGTGTAATCCAGGAGACAAACCCTGAAGAACTGCTGCAAGGAGGTAAGAGAAGAGCCAAGATAGGTTTTTGCTGGAAAACAAAGCGAAAAAAACCCCCCACATTTAGTCAAACATCAACAGATTACTGCTAATCACAAAGAAGAGACATCTCAGGTTAATGATTATAGTGCTTTTGTATGGGAAGATGCAAGGATCAGGTTTCACTGAAATTATTCCCGAGATATGCATTGAACTACCTAGGGGTCAGTATCCGAAGCACAGAAAACATTTGTTTTTCTCCATCCTGAAAGTGGGCCCTGCACCCTCAGTGGGCCAATGCAGTGGCCAATGGTTTGATTCTTGACAGAGAACTGGGATGGCAGGCAACATTATTTGTTTACTAGTATGGCAGGCAAAATTCTATATCCACAACAGTCAGTGGGTCAGAAGCACGGGTAACAACCTGAACTTCTGATTGGCGTATGAAGGGGGCAATAATCTGAGATGCCTTCAGAACCTGTAACTTGCAGGATCTGATGCTTATTCCAGGTAGATACTTGTCAGAATTGAGTTGAAATGGGAGGACAGCTAATCATTATCGGCTGAAAATGGGAGAATAACTTTAGCGGTGGTTGAAAGACCACCACTTGTCAGCAAATGAACTACTGCAAAAAGACACACCCTCCCTCCGAGACGGGGGGTGGGTGGGGGGAGGGGGGGCATCCCACTGTTTGTGTCCAGAAAGCCTGCTGTCCACAGCTCCTGCTTAGTTTTTTACACATTGTTCCCGAGCGCAAGCCCTGTGCGGACCTGCGTGGCGAACCACATCCTCCGCGCCCAGACTGAGTGGAAGGTCGTGGCCAGGCTAGCTAGGAGATTCCGTGGATCTCTCTTCTCCCCCCTCCCCCCCCCCCCACGTAGGGAGGGTGCCGTGTCACTTCCGCGGTTCTCCGTGAGGAGCCTCCCTTCCTCAACTAACAGAAGAGAAGGCTTTGTTCCTTCTGTTAAAGGAACAAATCACGTTCCCGCTATGAACCCCCGAAGCTTAAGTCAGAGAGGCACGGGAAGAGAATACAGCAGCGGGAAAAACAAAAAACCAAACACCCTCTAAAACAGACACCACACACCAAGGCCAGTGGGGGAAAGAAGATAGCAGGCACTTCTCCCTAAGGAGTTATCCCCTTTCTCGACTCACACTCGGTCATTGCAGGGACCCGAGGACTATCACCGAAGTCAGGCTACTTACTGCAGCCGGCTGGGGGAGAAAAAAAAAAAAAAGGTCTGACAGGCTGTACACTCTGTACGAACTTCACTCTTTTCTGCCACCATTCCCTCCTGAGAAGCACGAAACAACCGCTTAAGACCGTTAAGACCGTGAGAAAGCAAGTAGCAAGAAGCTCAAACTATCATTCAGACGAGAATTGTTCCCCCGGAGGGGTGCACCGTTCCTGGAAGTACTGCAATACCAGGTCGATGCGTGGAGTGGACGGAGCAAGCTCCTATTCCAACTCCCTGCTCCAAAAATCCATTTAATATATTGTCCTCGGATAGAGGACGTATCAGATATTAAACTGATAAGAACAGATACTACACTTGATCTTAGCCAAAAGGCCGAGAAGCGATACCGGTCGGTTGGCCCTCGCCGCTACCGTCCCCCCTGCACCCACATTTAAGTCACGGCGAGCATTCTAACCCACACTGTCTCATTCCTTTTGCGTCGTCCACACCGCTGCCACTAGACTCTTGAGCAGATTTTGGTTTTGTTCTCTACATTTTTAACGAGAAACCCTATATCCCTTATTGTTCCGTCGTTCCCGCGCCCAACAGCCACTGTCTAATCTGCATGCCCCGCCTTCTGCCTTCCGAGGAGTTGCGGCTACAGCCGCCTGACTCCACCCTCCGGACCGCCTCCGGGAGCCGGGAGCCGGGAGCCGGGAGCCGGGAGCCAGGACCCCATCGGGAGCCAGGACCCCATCCGGAGCCCGCCTCCCCGCCCTGGAAGCACTTGCAGCCGAAGACCGGAGAGGAGGGGCGGCCGCCCCGGACTGCGAAGGAAGCGCTGACACGGTAGCAGCTCTCACCGTTGGAACCCCAGAAATCAAGAACTTGATTTTGCCCACCGTTCTTTCCCCCGCACGTATTGCACATTCAACAACCGTTCAAGGAGCGTGCCTCCTACACGCTCAGCCAGTGCCCGACACGTCACGATTAGGACGGCTCTTCAGCCACCACCACACCCCTTCGCCTCTCCTTGCCCAGGACCTCTCTGCTCTGCTTGCGTCCGTGTTCTTCTGCCCGTTACTGCCCGACGGTTCGAGTCCCCGGGTGGTTTCGTCCTGAGAAGGGGTGTCCTGGGGGGAGGATATAGTTCAAGCGGTAGAGCGCATGCTTAGCATACACAAGGTCCTGGGTTCAATCCCCAGCACCTCCTCTAAAACTAAAACAAATGAGTAAACTTAATTACCTCCCCCGCCCCGCTCCGCCCCCCCCCCCCCCCAATGAGGAGGAGGAGGAGGAGGAGAATGTGGAGAATGTACTGAGAAAGGATGTCCTGGAATATAGTCCCTGGAATGGAGCATCGCCCGTCGCAAATCAAAAACTTGGCATCTCCGTTTCCTCAGCGCGATTTACGCCCGCGGAGTTCGCTCGAATCGACGTGCCCCAAGGGCCTGCGATTCGCCCCGGGTTCCCCGGCACCGCGCTCTGCGGAGGCCCGCCGGGTGCCACTGCGCTCTCACGGTGGTGCGCGGCCGTCGCGGTCTCGGTCACCCTCAGTGCAAGAAGCCTGGAATTTCGAGAGATCAGGGGCGGTGACTGGAAGAGTAGGGCAGGTGTTCTCGGGCAGCGCCTCTTTCCGCAGCCTCGCCAGCAGCCCCGCGTGGCATCAAAGTTGGGAATGCTTTTTTTGTGTAATGGTAGGGGCAGGGGGACGAGGGGCTGATCCCAGAAGTGAAAACGGTACCGCAGCGTAGGGTGGATTTGCAGTTTTCTAGTCCTCTGAGCGTCCTCTCCTGTGCTTCAGAGCCGCGTTTCTGTTCTCTCTGTGAACGAACTCTCTCATTCGGGCGGAGACGGCGGCCCTTTTCTTACAGGGTTTTTGGTTGGCCTTGGTCCTAAGGGCCTGTATCTGCCATCTCCACATGAAGGGGGCTGGCCCTTCGTCTGTAATGTAGGCGGTGACTATGTTCTCCTGTTGGATATCTGTCTTTTGGCTTTGCTTAAGGTGTTGACTCCATTTGCTTAAGGTTCCATTCAAAGTCCTCTTTATAAAAATGGTCAGGGTGATCGATTTAAAACTGTCTTTCAGATTCTGAGTCAACTTTAGAAAGGACTTATAAGGTAATTTCCTAAATCTTCCTCAAGGTCTTCTTTTTCTTCTTCTCAACATCCATCTGAACCTTTGAGTCGTGTGGTGCTTACTCTGGAGCACAGAGTACATGCGTGAATGTTTCCTTCGCAAATTCGAGAAGCCACCTTTACTCCTCACCAGCGTCACATGCACATTTCTGGGTCATAATCCTGAAGTTTTCTTTGAGAAGAAGCAGAACACACTGACCTAACCACCTTTGATTCTGACGCCAGGGACTCACCCACGCATGCAGACGATGGTTGGTGCACCTATCAGACGGAGCCCAGCACTGAGAGGTCACAGTGATCAGACTGCTGCCCCCTAGGCGACCTCGGTCAAGTGGGGGGTCACCTATAGGGATGAGCCTTCTCCTGAGAACGGATGCGGGTTCCGGAAGTGACGGGCACTACACAGTGGACAGACTCTCTGCCCGACCAGGAGACCGGGTGAAAAAGCTCCTGCCTTTACCCTGGGGAAATGTGTTTGCCCGGGAGGACACAGCTGCCAGCGTCCCAGCTGGGGTCCGGGGTCCGATCGCAGCAGACTCTCGGCCTCCTGACTTCACTACCTGTTCCAGCTTAACCAATGGTCATCGATCACCTGTGACTCAAGCCGCCAGGGCCTGTGCTTAGTCCCGGGAGTAGAGATGGAACAGACACGCTCCTGTCCCCGGGGAGCGTCCAGCCAGGGCCAAGTCACCAGGACACCAGGTTTGATGAGGATGAACACATGGGCGTGCCTCCCACAGGCGGTGACTCCCTTGAGGCGCCAGGCCTCTCCCACTTGGCTCTGGGTCCCCGCCGAGAGCGGGCGGTACATACCCAATACATGAGAAGGTGGGACGGAACACGAAGGCGGCTAAACCAGGAGGGCCTTCCTGACCTTCGGGAGGGCTTATAGGACAAGTCAGGACTTGGGGGAGAGGGGAAGCATGTTGATACAAGCGGGGAACCTGGGCCTTGGAGCCTGAGGCAAGAGCATGGACAAAAATACAGAGGGGTAAGCAAGGGGGGGATCTGGGGGAATGGAGGGGACTGGTCTGCACACCGCTGACCTGCCCAGCCACTGGAGGGCCTCAAAACTGCTCCAGGGAACACTTGCTTCTGGTGGGCTCTTTCCCACTATAATCGTCCCCCAACCCTCAAGTCCATCCCCTCACAGGCTCATCCATATCTCAGACTCGGCCAGCTTGTTCAGCTTCTCTCGGAGAACCCGCAACCCACCCCCCAACCCCCCACCCCACCCCTACCTCAGCTCTGGCCGGAGCCCTCCTTAGATCAGACCGAGGCAGTTCGGCCCAGGAAACCTTTGTGTGCAGAAGCCGAGACTCTGTTGGTGGGCCGACAGACTCTGACCCGATGGGCGTTTGTGGACTGTCCACCGTGGAAGGCAGGCTCACAGAAGGTCCCGAGACCCTCTGTTCGGCGCCCGTCGAAGGAGGCTTTCCACCCACATCTCCTAGAGGGGAAAGCAGCTTGCAGGGTGTGGTGGAGAGTCTGACCCTGTTTTGAGGCTGGGCTGTTGACAGCTTTTAAGCCTCGCCACTCCTTCTTCCTCACGCCTTGCTATGTCTGAGCCAGCTGATGGGAAAAGCCTCACCCTGGCCCCTCTGCTCACCGCCAACCTGGCCTCCTTCCCTCCCTCTCAGGCCATTTTCAAACTTGCTGGGGGAGCCACCCTGCCGTCGCTGGAAAGCCTCATTTCGTGAGTTATAAAGCTTTTCACACCCCCTTGGTGCAGGTGGGTCTGTGTGTGTTGGGGGGGGGGTGTCATCAGTCCCGACTCGCAAAACAAACCTGGGGTGGGTGGGGAGGGCCACACAACGTGGAAGCTATGGGACTTGCCCTCAACATATTCCAGTGTGGGTCCGTGGGCCTCCCCACTAGACTGGGTGGCCGTATGTCTGTGACACAACTGGGAATTCAGTAGTTCCTTGTCCATCCACTCTTCACTGAGTGTCTACTGTGTGCTAAACGCAAAGCCAGCCTGGGACTGTCCGACACCGATTCATGACTGGATTGGCAGGAGCACAGCAAACACTTTCACTGTCACGGAAAAGTCAGTATGGCAGAACAAGGGGGCCTGCGGCCGGCGTTTTCACTGGACGCTCTAAGCAGTGCTGCTGGGCGCCACAGGTGCAGCAGAAACACTTGGAGAGTTGAGAAGTACGCCGAGCCTCCGGCCCCACCCGAGAGATTCTGGGGCCGTTGCTGCCCAGTGGTGCTGGGACACCTGGACGATTTCAACCAGCCTCGCCCCCGGCCCGTCCCCAACCACCCCCCATCCCCCCCGCCGCCAAGGTACATAGATAGATAGATAGATAGATAGATAGATAGATAGATAGATAGATAGATAGATAGATAGATAGGTAAGTAGAACAAATTTTCCTTCCCTATCAGAGAAGACCCTTGCAGGTATGATCTCAGTTACCTGTAATTCCTTCTGGAAGGCAGGGGTCCTGGCAGAGCCGGTTTGAGGGCTACCTGAAGGAATCCGATTTCAATCACCTAAAATTGGAGGCGGTGCTCAACTTAACGACATGGGCATCCTACTTGGGTATTTCTACCAGAAACTGATCTTCATTAAATTTTCCGCCGGCAGGGTCAACCTCAGGGGCAGAGGTCGAGTCAGTAAAGCAGGCATGTCAAGAAAACACTTAACAAATGGGCTGTCACTTCACACTGGCCAGAATGGCCATCATTAAAAAGTCTACAAATAAATGCCTGAGAGGGTGTGGAGAAGAAGGAACCCTCCTACACTGTCGGTGGGAATGTAAATCGATGTAGCTCCTATGGAGAACAGTAAGGAGGTTCCTTTAAAAGCTAAAAATAGACTTACCACATGATCCAGCAATTCCGCTCCTCTGCCTATCCGGGGAAAACTCTAATTCGAAAAGATACATGCACCCCAATATTCATAGCAGCACTATTTGCAATAGCCAAGACACAGAAGCAGCCTAAATGTCCATCAACAGATGAATGGATAAAGAAGATGTGGGGTGTGTGTGTGTGTGTGTGTGTGTGTGTGTGTGTGTGTGTGTATACACAATACACATACACAACGGAATATCACTCAGCTTTAAAATAGTGAGATAATGTCATTTGCAGCAGCATAGATGGACCTAGAGATTATCATATTAAGTGAAGTAAGTCAGACAAAGACAAATATCATATATCACTTACATGTGGAATCTAAAAAAAAAAAAGTACTTACCAGACACACACTCCTGTACCTAAAATAACAACAAGGGCCTCCTGTATAGCATCTATATAACACAGGGAACTATAGTCAATATCTTGTAAAATAACCTATAATGGAAAAGAATCAATGTATGTAATGTATATAATACAGAATCACTTTGCTGTACACCTGAAACTAACACAACATTGTAAGTCAACTATACACTTCAATCCAAAAAAAAAAAAAAAAAAAAAAAAAAAAAAAGAGGCAGCAAATACTGCAGCTTTGACAGGTCACTGAGTTTCAGGAGGTTCGGGAGGAGGAGGTTGGGAGGCTGAGAGATAAACGAGGATGGAGCAAGAAGAGACTGGTCCTGGTGGCTTCGCACATTAGCGTCAGCAGACATGTGACTGTGAGCAGGTAGAGCGCCCGTGGAGAAAAAGCTCGTCTTTTGTGCTCACCTCCAGCACTTCAAGCCCTGAGCTCTGCTCCTGCCGTGGCACTGCCGCAAACCTCCCGCCTCGCACGCGGGGCTCTGAAACTCCGCCTGGGCCCGGCTCAGAGCAGTGCTTTCTCCCGCCGCTGAACACGAAAAGACACCCAAGCACGTCAAAGCTATCAAACTACGTGGATACCGCCGTTTCTACTGGGAGACTCGGAAGGCGGCTAAGAAACTGCTCATAAGCCGACCTTAAGACAAGAGTCCACGTCGTGAGGTACCTCCGACAGACAGCTTGTTGCTGCAGCCGGCTCGCTACTACGACAAAAACCAAAGGTGAAAGCTCGAAAAACTACCAGAAGAGTTCCTACGGCAAGTCTGCTTTTGGCATTACCGTTATCATGTCCCCGAGACGGGGATGCACCGCTCCTGGAAGTACTGCAATACCAGGTCGATGCGTGGAGTGGACGGAGCAAGCTCCTATTCCAACTCCCTGCTCCAAAAATCCATTTAATATATTGTCCTCGCATAGAGGACGTATCAGATATTAAACTGATAAGAACAGATACTACACTTGATCTTAGCCAAAAGGCCGAGAAGCGATACCTAGCGAGTTGCCCTCGCCGCCACCGTCCTCCCTGCATCTCCATGCAACTCACGGTGAGCACCCTAACCCTCGGCCGACATTCCTGGCTCACTATCCTGTGTAACTCCAGACCTGTGAAGCTCCAGTTGTCTCCCGCACTCCTGGTCAATTTTCACATCCCTTTTTTGCTCCTGGGACCCCCCAACCTTCCCCAGAGGAAGACTCGCTATTTGCATGCCCCGCCCTCCCCCGCCCCAGGGGCGTGTCCACACCGCCGTCCGGCCCCGCGCACGCTGCACCCCACCAACTCCTGGCGGAAGGCAGTGGGTTGCCGTTGGGCGGCGGGAGCCGGTTGGTGGAAGGAGTTGCGGGCCGAGAGCCGCCCGCGGGCTCCCGAAGTGAGTCCCGAAGCGAGTCGCGGAGACGTAGCTGTGCATCCGGGAGAGCAGTGTCCGCCGTGGACCGCCTGGCAAGGCCCGGCCCTTGGGCAGGAACCGTCGTGACTGTGCACCTGTCTCCGCTCCGCCCTCCTCCCCAAGCTCCTTAACTGAGACTCCGGGATCGCCACGAGGGTGGACAGTCTTTCCTCGGTTCTCCGCAAAGCCTGTAGTGTGAGCTGTAGGGACTGGGACACTAGCACAGTCGGCCCTTGCCCTAATGTCTCATCAGTTCTGTCCAGTCTGTGGGAAACGAGGGAAAGGAACCCTGAAGGCTCGACAGTCACGTGCCAGGCACTGCGCTGCATTCTTTGTTTGATAGGTTTGAACCCACTTGGATCCTGGAGACCCTAGAGCGGTTTGACGCTGTTACCATCCTCATTTCACAGACGTGATCGCCAAGCCCAGAGAGGTGGAGACACTTGTCCAGAGTCACACAGCTAGTAGGCTGTTGACCTGCAGGACTGATCACCCTGCCTCAAGACAAAGCCGTGGTCTGGAGCAGAGGCCCCGCTAACTGATGGGATTCCACAGGAGGGAAACCGTGAGAACAGGAAGTCGACCTTGGAGGGGAGAAGGGCTGCTGGTGGCACACACACAGGTTTGCTGGCGCCAGGCCTGTAGCACGACGGCTCCCGTAAGGGCAGGTGGCATCTGGGGTCAGGTTCCTGCCTCACCCTGCCTTGGCTCTTGACTCCCGGACTCTCTGCCCGCCTGGCTTTTCTCTTTTACGTGTTCTCCCGGAACCCTACCCACCCTCCCGACAGATTAGCTCTGAGGCCCTCTGTGGACATGCCCAGCAGGAGTCAGCCCTCCACTAGCAAACACTGGGGAGAAACAGCGTTTTGGCCAGATAGTTCTCTGAACCTTCATCTCCTCGCGGGAACCCCGGCCCTAAGAAAACCTAACGGGGCCTGTTTTGAGCAACTTCCCTCCCCACCCTCACCGGAGGCGCCCCTCGGTGCCCCAACCTGGTCTGGAGTTTCTAGGTAGCTGCGGCAGACCCGACATGTTTATATAGGTGCTTTGCTTTGGCTGTAACCCTGCCTCCCCCACTCTCCGACTCTCCGACCCTACCCTGCCCCCACCTCAGCTACTGGGAAGATTCCCGCTTGGACTGCGTTTTCCACCACTTAGATCAGTGCCCGGCACCGATATACTTGTGAAATGCAGGAGTCGGGGTCGATGGAGAAGGATTAAAGAAGATGACATGGGGAGGTGGTTCTGGCTTATACATGACTTGGTGTGACCTTTGTGCTATCTTGAACAGCCTGTCTTGAGGCCTAGCAAAAGTACATCGTTGCTTTCCTCTAACCACGGAAGACAAGGGTGCATTGTCCAGAACTAAAGAATGTCGGTTTTGAAGAGAGAGACAGAGACCTCCCTTCCCGAGATGTCAATGCTAGGACTTCTGCGACGATGAGGCTCCCGTCCCAGGCGCCAAGGCCAGACTGGCTCCCTGTGCCCATGCTGATCTGTCTTTTTTGGAAACCTCAAAGGAATGTATCCCTGTCATGGTTTATGCTCTTTGCTGGGACAAGACAGAAAACTGTGCGGAACACCACCGTGCTTCTCTGGAGCAGCTCATCAGAGCTTGAGGGGCTGCCTCCCCCTCCCAGACTGTAGATCTCAGTTTGGCTCTAACAAAACTCTCCTCTGTTCTTCTTATAGATTAGCTTATTGATTGTTTCCATCCGCAGTATCAACCAGCTCGCCCAGCCCCAGGGTGTGGGTGGATATGATGACCGCCCTTCAGGCGTCCCCAGTACAAGACCTCTCTGCTTGGTTGCATGTTCCTCAGTGGTCACTTTATGGTTTCCCAGCTATTTGGGAATCGCTGCCAAACTCACAGGTTATGAATTATACCTCGGTGCCATTTAAATATGCATTTCTTTCTTTATAGGTAGGTGGCACATCTTTTTGTATGTGAAAAACCGTAATTTATTATCTTTCCCGTGGACTGTGTGATCTTTGTCCATGTTTTACTGAGTGGTTTGGTTTCTTCTGATCACATTCTCAGATTTCATTATAGAATACTGAGATAAACCCTGCCTGTGATACATCTGCAAATATTTTCCCCCAGTTTCATTCACCTTTTTTGACCTGTGCAGACATGTATTTTGTATAGGCAAAGTGATCAGTGCTTTGCAAACAGTTGACTTTTGGAGTCTGGGTCATAACATGGAGTTGGGTCATCCTGGAAGTCGCTGAGACCCAGTGAAGAGTGCAGGAGGTTGATGGGGGTGGGGGGTGCTTAATGCTTTGAAAAAGTCGAGGAAGGGAGGAAGCAAGGATGGGCTTGGCCAGTTAGAGGGAGGTTCTGAACAAAGATGGCGGCTAGAGGAGCCCCGAATCCCCCCATGCCCCAACCCTAGAAAGGGCCAGGCCTAGTGCCTCTCTGAGTTCAGGACTGAGGGCCCATTCTGGACACCTTTGCTGCCACAGTGGCCCTCTGCTCATGTGCCCATCGTGCCAGACCCGGGGGGACCAGCTATACGTGCTGGTGGAGTCATCGTGTACGTTGCGTGTCCACTGCCTCTCCTCCTCCTGCTCAGGCTCCGTCCCGACATGTCAAGTCCATCATAGGATGGCTGCTGCCGCCGCCCCCTTCTCCAACTGTCCCCTGGACATTCCTTTTGGGATCCCCTCTGACCTCTCATCCCCTAGATGCTGAAGCGCCCTTCCTGAATGCCTGTCCTTCCTTGGCTTCAGGCACTCTAAGGTGTTGTGGGTTTTGTTTTGTTTTGTTTTGTTTTGTTTTGTTTTGTTTTGTTTTTTCCTCCCAACCCCCATGCTGGATCCTTAGGGACAGATAGGTTTCGGATTTCAGAATTTTTCAGATTTTAGAAATACGGACTGTTTCTATGAAACACTCTAGTTACAATCAAGCACGTTAATATCTCTGCATCAAATGACGTGAATGTTCTCAACAAGCAGGATACAAAGAAACTAATGCCTTGCAACAACTGAGGGTGTATTTTGCTGAACCGTGAGTGTGGTCAATTCCTGAACTGACCGGAAGGGATTTTAGGAATTTCAGATTAGGAAAGTCATGTGCACATGCGCACTCATAATGAATTATTGCTCTGTTTTCTCCAAGGGAGACTATCAACTTTCTCTGAGCAGGGCCTGTCTTTTTTTATACCTGTGCACCTGTCACTGGGTCTTAGCACACGGTAGCCACTCCATACATTATTTCTTGAATGAATAAACCCTAATTCATACCATTCCCTGGAATCTGATCTCGTGTGTGTCTAGGGGTGGGGGTGGGGGTGGGGCGGATGCCATGGGAGGAGAGGTGTATGCCTCCACTCTCTTTTCGAGTCGAAAACTTCTACAAGCACCCTCTTTTCCTTTCCACCCTCTACCCCGAGGAAATCCCTAGATTGAAAAGTTCAAATAGGATGATCACCCACTGTGTATGAATCATGTTTTAAATTTTTCTATACGTTGAATGCTTGACATCTTGCGGGCCTGCTGGCCTGGAAGAGACTGCCCCTCCCAGGACTAGCTAATTCCTAGAGATGCAACCGACTTGCCTTGGGAGCCTGCTGTCATGGGCAAACCAACCTTGTAGCACGCGTATCTGCAACTGCCCCCTCTATGTACGCTCACACTCCAGCTAGTCAGTCCCCTGAGCTTTGCTATCTGACAGCTAGAGAACAGCCCCATGTAATATAGCCCAAGGCCCACGGAATCCTATGGAACCCTATTCCAATTGTCCAATCCTAACAATCCTAACCTTGCTCAAACCTTCTTACCCTGCCTTTGTCCCCCTCCCCCAGGCCATGCCTTCTCTTCTCCTGCCTCCCAGCCAAGAAGGCCGAGTCCCCATGGGGCTTACCCCCGGGGGACTATCGTGGCCCTGACCGGGAGCTGCCAGCTAGGGTCGTTCTTCCGCGAAGCGACCCGCCGAGCTGCGAAAAAACTGTGTCTGCGAGCCTGCACGCCTTCACAGAAAAAGCTGGCGAGGAAAACGAGCACGCCGAAAAAAACCCCACAACAGCCGTTAGCTGGAAAAAAAAAAAAAGCAGCCAAGAACAGCCGAGAACAACTAAGCTGTCGGTTGGATAAGCCAGTAGCCAGGTCGCAGTCTGCCATTATGTCACTCAGTTATTTCCCCGGGTGGGGTGCACCGTTCCTGGAAGTACTGCAATACCAGGTCGATGCGTGGAGTGGACGGAGCAAGCTCCTATTCCAACTCCCTGCTCCAAAAATCCATTTAATATATTGTCCTCGGATAGAGGACGTATCAGATATTAAACTGATAAGAACAGATACTACACTTGATCTTAGCCAAAAGGCCGAGAAGCGATACCTAGCGAGTTGCCCTCGCCCCTACCGTCCTCCCTGCATCCATGTTCAACTCACGGTGATGCCTCTCCTGCTCACTCGAGGCCTCAATTCCTGTGCCTCCTTGACTGTACTGTGGGTATCACTGCACTAGAGCCTTCTGCAGCTTTTTTATTCCCTAAATTGTAATAGAGAAATTGTGTATATTTTGCGGCTTCGTCCTTCTCGGGCTGAAGCGCCATCTCTAATTTGCATGGTCCGCCCTTTCCCGCCCGAGGAGGCGTGGCTACGAGGGCCGACTTCCCCCCTCGGGACCGCCCCTGGGCGCCCAGAGCTGAAGCGGCTGGGCTTGAGGGGGTGCTCCTCTTTGATACAAACGGAGAGAAAAGACAGGCAGAACTGGAGAGGAGGATACAGGGCGGCCAAGGGGCCTGTGGAAGGACCTGCTGCCCGAGAGGTTTCCCGAAGACAAGGTCCCAAGACATACTCGCTAGAAGCGCCCAGACTGCAATGTGTTAAGTAGGCCTCCGCCGGCGGAAAGACGAGCTCCGTGTGGTCGGAAGAGGGGCTCAGCCTGAGTCCGGGGAGCGGGACGTCTGGAGCGGGGCTTCCCGGAGCCGGCAGGGTAACCTCTTTGCGAGGCGGCAGGCGGATGGGCAGGGCCAGACAGGGCAGCTGGAGGGATTCTCTCCAAGCCCGGCACCTGCGTCTTTCGGTGCTTCTACCAATGGACCATATCCTGGGCTTCGTACAGAAAGCTCCCTCTGCCTGAGACTTCGTGTGCCTACACCTTCTCCTTACCTAGCCACTTCTTATGCAGATCCTCTGGGCTCCGCTGGGCTGTCACTTCCTCCAGGAAGCCTTCCTTAAGAGCTCTTCCGCACCCCACCCCCAGTCTGATTAGCCGCCCTCGTATATAGTTCATCCCACCCCGTCATTCATTTCAAGTACCCCATTCACCACCCTTTAGGTCAATTCTTTATCGTCTCCACTGAAATCTGACATCACTGACGGCGGTGACCCTCGTCGGCACTTATCTCTGGATCCCAGCTCTAGCCCAGTGCGCGGCCTGTAGCAATAGGCGCACAGCACGCGTTTGTTGAGTGAATACAAGCTGCACAGAACAGACTGAATCAAAGAAGCAATGAGGAGGAGGGGACTGGCCCGATCCAGGGGTGAAGAGGGAAGATGTGGCCAGGGTGGCAGGACACCAGAGAGGAGACGACTGCCAGGGATGCACTGGGCATCCAGACCAGTCAATGCAACCGGGCCTCTGGCCAAGTGGGGATAAAGCTTCCCAGCGGCACAGTTTCTCTGTGCCAAAGGCTGCTGGCTCCCGCAGTCAGCATTTACCTTTCCCAGCCTCCTTCCCAACAGAACTTCACTTTAGTTGGGGAGTTTCTATTTCTTTCATTTGATCTCGGAAATGCCAGCAGGTATCATGGAGGTAAGACTGAAACCCAGTCGGTCATTTCACCCTGCAACACACACGGCCTGATGCCAGGTGCTGCCTGAGCCCCTCCCAGTGCCCACCCCTGCGCGGACCACCCTACCTGTATTAGCTCATTTAATTCCCTCATGGCTCCATGAGGTGGTTATCGTCGTCGTCGTCGTCGTCGTCATCATCACCATCATCCGGGGCCAGGACTAGGGTGAGGCCAGTGAGGAACTTGCCTTGGGGGGGGGAACACTGAAGGGAGTGCCAGCCAAAAAACACTCTTCAGTAATCAAGATAAATCATATTTTAGCACAACTCATCTTATCTTGTGTATCAGATGATCGAGCTGTTTATGTTGATTACTGGGCTTTTGGGGGCTCCCTTAAACTTTTTGGCCAAGGCAAGTGTCTCCCTCTCTCTCCCTCCACTCTAGTCCCCGCTTGGTTTTTCTCCTCCCCATTCTGCTGCCCTGAGCCGTCTCAGCTACCGGCCGCCTGTAGCCAGGGAGCACTGGAATCGTGGTCCGTCCTCCTCGAGATGTGCTGTAAGTGAAAACTACGTATGGGATTTCGAAGAATTAGGATTCAAAACTCCAAAATATCTCAGTAATTTTTATATTAATCACAGATTGAAGTCATAGTTTAGATATCCTCAGTTAAATAAACAACGAAACTGAATTCCACCTGTCTCTGTATTTTTCTCCTGTGTCTAAGAAAATTTAAAGTTCCACACGTGACTCACGTATTTCTAGTGGAAAGCACTGTTGTAGACTGACGTGCCGAGAGGCTGAGCGGCTTGCCAGAGGTCACGCAGCTGAACGGGAGCACAGTCAGGGTTTGCATTGGAGCGGCCTGCTAACTACACGGGGCCTCCGTTTCTTTAAACTGGGGAATGGGGAGAATGACAGTGCCGCTCAGATCAGGGGACTTGTGAAGCTACACGTGGGAATGCGAGCCCACGGGAATGACTTAATACGTGCGCTCTGGGGAAAGTCACTTCTTGGCTGTAAAAGAGAGGTAATTCCATCTTACAGTGCTGTGAATTACCTCCACCTACCCCCCACTTAGCATTCCTGTTTCACACCCCACTTTACCTGGTTTTATTTTTCTGCCGGCTGCCAAGTCGTTATTGACACCCATGGTTGCCACATGACACAGATATGCATGCAGATACAGACGTACGGACACCTAGATCTAGCCGTAAATTCACAAATATGCAGACGGCATGGCTGCATTGCCTTTCACCTTGATGGTACAGAGTTTGATTGCTGTTCTATCCTCAGCACCCAGGACAGTGCTCGGTACGTCTGTCCTTGGCACTTGATCAATATTTGTTGAACGAACGGAAATGAGGGTCAAATGACACGATATCTAATGTGCTTAGCCTGCGCCTGACATGACTCTGAAGGCCTCTCGTCGTCCCACGATCTCTGTTCAGATCTGTGTGTATCAGGCCGTCTGACACCCACTCATTTGGTTTCCCTGAGGAGGGGGTTGCTGTGGTCCAAATACCCCAAGTGCTCCTCTCTCTCTCTCTCTGGTCTCCTCCTGTGTCCTGCCTGCTGTTCTGGCCACTTTCACACGTGTTCCAGTCCCCATCCTGGGTTGGACGCACCCTGAGGGCAGGAACGGCTTCTGGCCTGGCCTTGTCTCCACCCGCCCGCCTGTGTCACATCAGTTACGGGCGATTGATGACAAAACAAGTAGAGTAAGGATAAATATTTGCAACCCAAACCACAGAAAAAGTACTTATCTTTCTACTACATAAAGAGCTCCTGGAAGTTACTATAAAAGACCAACCATTCAATAGGGAGCAAACGGGTGAATGCCAGGCGTTGCAGTATTTTCCAGTTCCTAGGAAACAAAAAAGCGGTTCTTCAGCCGACATCTTGTATGAAATAAAAACTACACCGCGATGTAAGCTTTCCCACCCCTCATCCCCCCACCCCCACCTGGGCTGGCTGCGGACCCTCCTGGCTGCCCTGACCCCCGACAGGCAGCTCGCTTCCAGGTCGGGAGGCCAACAGGAGCCTTGGATCAAGGAGTTCCAATTCACAGGCCGAGACACTGGGGCCGTGTTTCAGTGCCGCCGTGTGTGAGCCAGGCCCTGCCTCGAGCACGTTCATGGTCATCATCTCACTTTACCTTCACGGTCACCGGGGGACGTGTTTCATCCCCACGTCTCAGAGGGAGAGGGGCTGCCTGACTCACCCACGACGCTTCCAGAGGTCTTCCAAGTCCAGAGCTCTTCCCACGAGGCCAGGCGGCCCCAACTGTCAGACACAACCCTCGGCTCCTCCACTCCTTTCCCTGACAGTGATTTGCTGAGCGTCTCTGATGGGCCAGACCTGTTAGGGGTTGGGGACGGCACGAACAGATCTCTGTCGTAGATTTGCAGGAGACCATTTAAAGTCCTCCTCATCAGGGAAAATATACAGCCTTTCGGGGAGCTTTCCAGTCATCTGTTCCAGACCCTTGCTGCTCAAAGCGTGGTCCGCGTACAGCAGCGGCCGCACCACCCGGGAGCTGGTGGGAGACGCAGAACGCAGGCAGCAGGCCGACCTCCGCTCCCAGTTTGGTAGGGCCGCCGGAACAAAACGCCACAGGCCAGGGGCTCAAAGAACAGAAATTTATTTCCTCACAGTTCTGGAGACTGGAAGCCCCCCGTCGGGGCGCCCGCCTGGGAGGGTTCTGGCGAGAGCGCTCTTCTTGGCTTGCAGATGGCCGACTTCTCTCCGTGTCGTCACGTGTTGGAGAAAGAAGCAGCTCTCTGGTGCCTCATCTCACACGGGGACTCACCCCAGTAGGAGCCCCGCCTCCCCGTGACCTCGTCTAAACCTCACTGCCTCCCAAAGGCCTCATCTCCAAACAGGGCTTCAGTAGGTGAACTTTGGGGGCGCGGTTCAGTCCGTCACCCCTAGTGAACCAGAATCTGCATTTTCATGAGGTCCACAGGGGACTCGTGTCCACGTTAAAGACTGAGGAGCCATGCTTGAGGTCACACACGCTGGAAAAGAAACGGCAGTTGGTGGTCAATTTGTACATGTCACTTTGTATCTTCTGTGAGGAAGATTAAACTGACTCCCCGGGCCAACTTTTTTTTTTTTTTTTTTTTTTTTTTTTTACTGGTTGAGATAAACTTAGAGCTGCTAAGAGGTAAGTATTTTCATCCCGTTTTATAGAAGAGGTTGAAGCTGAGAGACATAAGGAATCTGCCCCGAGGGCTCAGTGGGAAATGTTAAGGCTGGGATTGGAACTCATCTTCCAAGCCAGCGGTCCTTATAGTACAGTTAGTCCCCAGCCTGCGCAGCATCCGTATCACCACAGGACTTGTCAGAGATCCTGAGCCCGAGAGCCCAAGACCGACTGAGTCGGAAACCCTGGAAGTGGCCCGAGCAATCTGCTTTTATCCAGTCCTCCGGGTGATTCTGACGTAGCCTCAAATCTGAGAACCACTATTCGAACCTACACTCCTTACGACGTAGGCCAGACAATCATGGCTGACTTGGCAGAGAAATCTCCTGTCAAGTAAAAAAACTGAATCAAACATATAAGGTCACTGGGGATTGGCCCCTGTTGTGACAGCTCCGAGGAGCCCAGCAGCTTGGACAACGGGGCGGTGGGCACGTTCCCTTCGGGCCGTGGGCCTGGCTCTCTCCCCTCGCCTCTGCCCCGCCGCCTCTCTCTAGTTTCCGTTGTCCCTCCCCTTGGGGCTGTTGCTTCCGGGGCATTATCACCCTCCTGGGGCTCCAGTTACTGTTTCTTGCCAATCCCCCCAGTCCCCTGCTCCAGCCGAGGCCTCCCCAAGTGTCAGGCTCCGTGCAGAGGGATGCTGTTCGTCTGTCCCCGTGTGGACCTGTTCCCGAGCCAGCTTCGTCTGCGCCGAGATGCTGAGGTTTGCGGCAGAGAAAGTGTTTATTCACAAGGCAGCCAAGCGTGGAGACAGACAGACAGGAGAACAAATCTCAAGTCTACTCCCGCAACGTCAAGGGGCTTGAGATCTTTGTGGGATAAAGAAGCAGGTTTGGTCTCAGGACTGGGGAAGGGGGATTGGAGGCCAGGAAGAGGTGAGGTAACCCGTGTTCTGCACCAGCTTAGCTGAGTGTCATGCTTCCTCATGGGAAGCTTGTTAAAAAAAATTTAAAAAACGGAGGGGCTTAGCAAGATCCGAGGGTGGAGTTTTCATCCCTCTGATGTCAGATAGCGGTTCATCCCACACCTGCGCACGCCCGACTTCAGGGTCTGCGGGCCCAACCAGTCCTAGCCAGCTTGAAATGGACAGGAGCCGACTCCAAGTTCCCGGAAAGCAACCGAAGCCCCTGTTACCACAGGGACCCATAGGTCAGAGGTGTTATCTATCGGGCTGGTTGAGGAGTCAAAAAATAACTAAGGCACGCTTGGTCAGTGAAGGCAGGTTACAAGCCAAGGGGTTTTTAGAAAGCTCTTCCCTTACCTGTATTACGAACTCAAGAATTTCTGTTGGTCACCAGTTTCTGTTTAACCCTTTGGGGCACGGTTTCACATCTGTCCCCGCAGACACCACCACACGGCTGCAAGTGAGCTCCTCAAGCCTTCCCCGCCCTGCAGCCTCCTCCTGCCTCAGCTTGCCCTGCCCCTGCCATTAGGCCCTCAGAGGAAAGCATGGGAAATGTAATTGACATGACATTTCCTGCTCAAATGATGTCCCTTTAAATATGATCCCACCTCCAGGGAAAAACTTGAAAGGGTGGATTTTCTCTTCTCAACCTCAAACTGTAGGAAAGGCCCTGTTTGAGAGGAAGACTCCAGGGGGCAAAGCAACCCGTACAGCTTCCCCCCCTTACTCCTCCAGTGTTCTTCAGGGATCAGGCAGTGACAGACACATCCACCAGGGGACAGCATCTGCTCCTTTCCAGCCCTTGGCTGGGCCTGGCACTTGGTTTGGGGGGGGAGTTCCCTCTGAAAGGGCGTCCGGTAGGGGAAAAGGTACCTGAAAGGCCCTGTCACACTTTTTTTTTTTTTTTTTTCTTTTCATGCTCATTCTCAGAAGTAGGTTGCGTTTTCCCCATTTTATGCTTAAGAAGCAAAGCAAAGCTGGGGGTTGGAATATGGGACTTGTGATTCCCAGGCTGCAGCTGCTCCCGGGCATCCGCTTCTCCCCCTCCCCACCCTACTCCTGCAGACCCTTCTCTTCCCTTCACTTGCCACTCAGACAGGGACTTGGTTGGGATGCTGCGGAGACAAGGATGTCCCCAACCGTTTCCTAGGTGAGCTCCACCCACCCTGTACCGTCCCCTGCTCTAGCGCGTGGGTTGTCCTCGGGAAAGGGGTAGGGAATCATAAGCGCCTCCTACACACCGAGGAAACCGAGGCTCCCAGGGGAAAGTGGCTTTTCCAAGCCAGTCTCCTGGTGAGGGACAGGACTCACGAGGACTCTCAGCCCAGGGTTTCAGCCCGCCAGGCCTTGAGGGGGGGCCTCTCTCTCCCGTGTCATTTCTCCCATGGCTTGTTATTCTCCTCCAAGAAACCCCTTCTCCCCAGTGAAGGTCTGAGAGTTCAGTCCTGCCCAGACCTTGCCTAGAGGTGCAGGGCTTTACAGGCATTCCCTGCCGACCCCCACCAAGGTCTCAAGGATCCCAGAGCAGGAGACCTCCAGCTACGGATGGATGCCCCTGGAGTACCTGTAATCACTCCATCATGCAATCGTGAATTCCCGCCAGATTTCCCGTCCTGATTGCCTACAGTGCGGCAGGCACAGTGCTGGGCACTGTGGAGCTGTGGATGGGAAGAACCAGCCCCTGGGCTCAGCGCTTAGTCTGGTGGGGAGACAGCTCTGAGGAAGAACATCCACTCAGCAGCTGGCATCTGACCCAGCTGGGCGAGCCAACGCGGGGAAGCGGGTAGGTCCCAACTAGTCTGTCCCTCTGTCTGGAATGCTTACCTTTCTCTTTGTCACTGAAACCTCGGCTCTAATGTCGCAATGGAGAGCCTTCATGAGCCATACCCCTCCCCCATGTAGAGTAGTTCCCTCCCACGTTCCCTGTCTAGCACATCTCCCTCTTCTATTTTCCTTCATGACATGTATCACCACCTGCAATTAACTCCTGTAGTTATTGCCTGTCTCTCCCCTCTCCCCTCTCTAGTGTGTACTCCATGAGGCAGGTCCTCATCCATTTCACCGAGTGCTGTGTGCTCAGAAGCTACAGCGGTGCCTTCAACGTAGCAGGCACTCCATGAACATGTGAATGCTCGATGTAGGAATGGTAGAATGGTCTCTGCAGTCAGTCCTCCGTGCTCTAGGTCCTGGGCTGAGTTCTTGTGGGGAGAAAAGGCTACAGATGTGAGGCTGTCAAGACCTACTGGGGTAGGTCCGCAGTATTGGTGCTGCTATGACAAGCTGGGCCCTTCGTTCACTCCGCCCCTCCTCACTCCCATTTGTTCATTAACACCTTCCCTGGCTAACACAGAAGATGAAGGGTGGGGTGAGAGTGCCACTTTCACCTCCTTTATCAAATAATCAAGTGACAACTTCCTTCTTGAGTGTCAGGCCCAGGTATAAGAGAAATGGTAAAGAATTTCCAAGACTGTAGACGAATCACAAGACAACCTGTGTTCTCAGTTTCCACGTGTCCCTCTGTTCCTCTTTTCCCTTTCGTAGCATTGGTTCAAAGCTAAGTTTGGCTAATTTCTAGTTAGGCGAGCTAGGACAAGTTACTTAATTTTCTTGTGGTTTAGTTTAGTTTTTGTTGTTGTTGTTTTTAATAAACACACTTACTACTTGGTTTGAATTGTGCATTTAGAAAAGTTAAAGCAAACTTTCTAGAGCAGAGAGCCTTTCTTGCTGAACTCCATCAAACCTACAACAAAGAGCAAAGGTATTAAAAAACAAAGCATTTCCCTTTCACACCATATAAGAACCTAAGTTAAAAAAAACAGAAGAAACTAACAGGATCTGCACCGTTAAAAAAGAAAGAGCGACACGCCATATTGAAAGATTACAGGAAAATGCAAACCGGAACACACTCAGTCTGCTGTTCACACTTCATAGGAGGGCACCGTTCCTGGAAACACTGCAATACCAGGTCGATACGTGGAGTAGACGGAGCAAGCTCTTAGTCCAGCTCCTTGCCCTAAAGATCCATTTAGTAATTCGTTCTCAGGTAGAGAATGTATATAGATGTTAAACTGATAAGAACAGATACTACACTTGATCTTAGCCAAAGGGCCAAAAAGCGATATCTAATGGACTGCCTTCGCCGCCACCGTCCTCTCCGCCATCCACATTGAAGTCACGGTGAGCAATGTCACCCCAGTCGACATTTCTGGCTTTCTATCCTGTGTAATCTCCAGGCCACTGAAGTTGTAGATGTCCTCCACATTCCTGGTCAACTTTCGCACCTCCTTTTGCTCCCCCCGCCTCCATCTTTCCCGGAGAACGAGCCTCTGTTTGCATGCCCCGCCCCTCTACGCCCAAGGGACGTGGCCACCACGGTGCCACCTTGGTCCCGCTCCGCCCCTGGCCTCGCGACTCCAGCACCACAGATCTGAAGAAGACGGCGGGGAGCTGGAGGCAGCGCCGCCCGTGGCACAAATACCAGCTCCTGGCTGGAGACGGGTGCTGCATGAACTTATGAATGCTCAATGTAAGAATGGTGGAATGCTCTCTGCAGGCAGTCCTCCCATGCACCAGGTCCTGGTTTGTGATCTTGTGGAGAGAAAGAGTTGCAGAGATGAGGCTGCCAGGAAAGAAAACAGTCATTAATGGAGGAAGTCTCCTAAGGCCCAGGCTGTGTCTTGGAAGTGGGGACTGGCATTGTCATTTAAAGGAGTCTGGATTGGGGTAGGCCCACTGCCTGGTGCTGCCCTGACAAACTGGGTCCCTTTCTTCACCCCTACCTTGCCCCACCTCTTCCTTCCCATTTGTTCATCAACACCTTCTCTAGCAAACAGAAAAGACAAAGGGTGGGGTGAGATTGCCAGTTTCATCTCCTTCATCAGATAATCAAGTGACAATTTCCCTCCTGGGTGTGAGGCCCAGGAGAGGTAGGAGAAAAGTGAAAGAAGTTTCGAAGACTGTGGACAAAACAGAAAAAAACTCTTATGTTTTCAGTTTCCATGTGTTGTCTGTTTCTCTGTGTTTTGGTTTCACAGCCATTACAGCATTTGTTCAAAGCCAAGTTTGGCCAATTTCTGGCTGGGTGACCTTGGACAACTGACAACTTTTCTGTGTTTTGGTTCTTCTTTTTAGAATAACCATCCTTGCTACAGGGTTTGAGTTGTGTATTAAAAAAGGAAAAGTATGCAAAGTTCCTTGACTGCAGCTTGGCATTCAGTGGCCACTCAAAGGGCTAGTGGTTCTCAACCTCTTGGCCTGCTCTGTCTTCCCCCTCTTAACTAAATTCCACTCCTGTGCGTTAGCTCCTGCTGCATTCTGCCACCCCCCAACGTAGAGGTGTAACAAACTAATTACCTAAGGTCTTGATGTCTTCAGGGATTTGAGGAAGCTCCCTGCCTTGCTTGGGGGGAAACCAGGTGGCTGGTTTTGGAGCAGGGAGGGGAAGAGAAGGCAGCAAGACAGACTGGTGCTAAACAAATGGGAAACTAGTGGGCAGGAAGGGCTAGGTCCTCCTATCAGGCAATGAATTCCCCTCCCTTTTTTCCAGTCCCCCTTTTAAAAAGTTAATACTGAATTACAAAGTAAATGCCAAAATCCAGCTTCCTTGTAAGAAATGGAAATATTAGTTACAATTTCATTCTCCTTTGATCCCCCTCCCAACCTTCAATTTCACCTACCTCCCTGCAGGTAATCACTATTATCCTTTGGTTACACTGCCCTTTTGTGACATCTCCTCCTCTTCAGGGTTGCCCAGACTATATCAGGCTGTAATGCCTGGGGAGATGAGACTCAGTCCTGTTCCCCTCCCAACCAAACCTACACAGGACTAATTAACTTCTAGAAACCTTTCCAGAAGCATCTAGTTGACACTTTCTCTCCCTCTTCTGAAGTCTTACTTGTTCTTTCTCATGATTTACAAAGTCCCAGTTTTCCCTGTCAGTGGCCAGGCTTGTCTCTGTCAGTAGAGTATAAGCCCTGAGGCCAGGTCCTGTCTGCACATCCTCTGTGTCCCTATGGTCTCTCTGGCTCATGCAGAGCTCACAGCATGTAACGAGGTCAACAAACACTCTGTTAATTGAAGAAGGATTCTGTCTTTATTTTATTTTTTTTATTGAGTTATAGTCAGTTTACAATGTTGTGTCAACTTCCAGTGTAGAGCACAATTTTTCAGTTATACATGAACATACATATATTCATTATTGCATTCTTTTTCACCGTGAGCTACCACAAGATCTTGTATATATTTCCCTGTGCTATATAGTATAATCTTGTTTATCTATTCTATATATACCTGTCAGTAGCTACAGATTTCGAACTCCCAGTCTGTCCCCCCTCCCATTCTGTCTTTATTGATTTGAACAATGGAGGCCCTCAGGGGGTCTGCTGCCTGTGGTCACTCTGACCAGCAACTGGGGGATTTCTGCTGAGAATCTCCCTGAAGACAGATTGGATAGGTAAATGGTGAGGAGCCCAGGCACTAGATTCAGATAGATCCTTGCTCAGACACTTAACTAGCTATATGTGACCTTGGACAAGTCATTGAGACCTTTAGAGCTTTCTTCACCTATTGTAATGCAGACAACACCAGTCCCTACCTCATGGACTGTTGTGAGGATCAATAGAGGTAGTGGGTTTAGGCTGTTTTATGACGTTCCAGATTCACACCGAATTAGGAAAGAGAAAGGAGGAAGACTCGTCAGTATCTCTCGAGTAGACCGTGGAGGAGGGAGCGTACCGTGAGGTGAAAATTTCTGCCGGGGGAGGCGGGGTGCGATGGTATCCAGCTATTTACCTCTCCTCCGGAGTCAAACGCTGTCACACATGTTCCTTTTACCCTTCCCATCTTCATCCCCGATTCATCCCGAGTTTAATTCCAAATACTAGAATATAGTAGAAAAGATCAAATAAAACAGTCACCAACTGAGCCGATGTCCATCACAGTGTGGTTGGGATTGCAGTCCGTTTATCTCCAACGCCCCGCCCTGCCTCGCCGCCGCAAGGTCACTGATTGGCCCGCGCCTCGTGACGTCACGCAAGAGTTTTAAGGCTGAGCACCCGGGACCGCTCCGCAGTGCCGGCGCGCTGGAGGCAGCGGGGAACGTCGCGTGGCTGGCCCGCAGGGGATCGGGGAGAACGCAGCTGACGGGAGGTAAAGGGGCTGTTCAGACCGGGTCAAGGCGACGGTCCCGGTGCGGCGCTGGAGGAGCTGGAAACTGCGATCGGAGGAGGGCGGGCAGTGGAATGTCGCGGGGTGGTGGGAAAGGGTCGCGGTGTAAGGAGGGGCGTGTCAGCCATCAGGGGATGTGGAGGGCGGGTGGGAGTGGGCCTTACTCTCGGGTCTCAGCGCTCGCAGCCTGATTCTTAATTTGGAGCCGCTGCCCCACTCGCACGTTCCCCCGAGGATTCTCGCCTAGGCAACAGGGTTCGCGGTGCCTGTTATCGCTCCACAAGCTCGGAAGCTGACCATCCGCCGCTGGATGGAGGCGTCTCTCCCCATCCTCCGTGTCCTGGGACCTGGGGGTTTCTCTAGGTCTCATCGCTCCTGACAGGGGCCCCAGAGAGGGGGAAGTACAGGAGAGTCTCTGTTTTACCTGCAGCTGCTTAAAGAAAAAAGAAAAAATGGACAGCTGATTTAGGAAATGATCGAGAGTTGCAAATTTCATGTTTATTATTAAACATCTCCTCTTTTTTTTTCTCTCATGACCTTTCCCTGTTCAGATAACCCAGCTGTGGTCCCCAGAGCCTGCAGTTTCAAGGCCTCCTCCCTGCCTCTACTGTTAGCCCCAAGACCTGCACCTTAGCCAGAGTTCATCATGGGGAACCACCTGACTGAGATGGCGCCCACCGCCTCCTTCTTGCCCCACTTCCAGGCCCTGCACGTTGTGGTCATTGGGCTGGACTCGGCTGGAAAGACTTCCCTTCTTTATCGTCTCAAGTTCAAGGAGTTTGTCCAGAGTGTCCCCACCAAAGGCTTCAACACAGAGAAGATCCGAGTGCCCCTGGGAGGGTCCCGTGGCATCACCTTCCAAGTGTGGGACGTTGGGGGACAGGAGAAGCTTCGACCGCTGTGGCGCTCCTACACACGCCGGACAGACGGGCTGGTGTTTGTGGTGGATGCTGCTGAGGCTGAGAGGCTGGAGGAGGCCAAGGTGGAGCTACACCGAATCAGCCGGGCCTCGGACAACCAAGGTGTGCCTGTGCTGGTGCTGGCCAACAAGCAGGATCAGCCTGGGGCACTGAGTGCAGCCGAGGTGGAGAAGAGGCTGGCAGTCCGGGAACTGGCTGCTGCCACACTCACCCACGTGCAGGGCTGCAGTGCTGTGGACGGGCTGGGCCTACAGCCAGGCCTCGAGCGCCTGTATGAGATGATCCTCAAGAGAAAGAAGGCTGCACGGGTGGGCAAGAAGAGACGGTGACCTGAGGCTGCCCCGTCCTCTCCGGAGGGGTCTCTACACTTGGACAGCCAGGCAGAGCCTGTTGGACCCCTCACTCAGAACCAGGGTGCAGGACCTGTCCACCTCAATGAAGGACCAAGCTGCACACTGGGGGTCCTGTTTTGGGGCAGCACTGGGGGAGCGTGATGGGAGATGAGGTGTCTTCTCACAACCACCCCTCATCCTTACTTCTGGAGAAGTGAAGGCTGCAGGACTGTGGAGACTTAAATGTAAACTGACTCTACCTCGACCCTGTTTCCTGTTTTTCTTCTCTGGCTTTTTGATTAGCTGTGTTGGGGAGGGCAAAGGAAAGTTGCTGGGAGGATACATTTGGAATGAATAAGAACTAGCTCTCGGCTCTCACCGCTCCCCAACTGGAGTCTCCCCAGGTTGCTTTTCTAGGGGTGCCAGTCACAATACTCTATGTTTTTGTATGTGTATGAAAGTGCCAAGAATTCCTCCTTACCTTTGTAGATTCACAACCATTTTTATAAGCCATGTGTGTCCTCTATTATTATTAATTATTTTTTAGCATTTGCTTATAAGTTATTAAAGACTGATGATACTGTAGCTCTAACCTTGGTCTGGCATTTTTCTCTCCTTACCGAGCCCCAGGGATAGTCCAAGATTTCTATATGGGCAGGCAGGGGTAGGGAGGAGGGACTTATCCTGAAGCTGAATTTGCAAAGCAAGCACTTCTCTAAAAAATTGATTGTGTTTATGGGACTGCTGGTGGAGATTATAGTTAAAAAAAAAAACAAAACAAAACCCATGCTATTGCCTAATCTCTGCCAGGTTTTTTTTTTGGCAGGGGAGCCCTTCTTTCTCCCACTTTCCTCCCCTCCCCTCATCCTCTGGCCCCAGATACTAGCTGGTCCTTGCAGAGTTAACTTCAAGTTTTGCTGGTGTGAGCTGCTCCTAGGTCCTTGCCCTTGGGGACACCTCTTAGGTCTATATAAGTAAGTCCTCAAAGAGCATTCTGTGTCCATGCCCAGCACTCAGGTGGTTAGTCTGATTTTCTCCTCACCCCGCCCCCACAACACAGTGAGAATGGAAAGTAATTTCCTCCTGGCCTTAAACCACTTCCCTGTGCTCAGTCCTGCTGACTGCAGCTCACTGGCAGCAATGGCAGTGACTGGTGCTGGGGTGGCTAGGCTGGATTGAGCCAGCCTGGCACCTGTGACTAAGCCATGACTCATCCAGCTTTGGGAATGGTAGCTATTCCCACGAGAGGGGAAGTCGAGGAGCTGTTTGAGCCTGGTGGGAGTGAGGACTGCTGGATACCCACCTAGGCCACCCATGGTAGCGGTGATAGTAAGAATAAAATGCTAATGTCGTGAGGACCTGAAAGCCCCTGCCCAGACTTTTAGGGCTGCCCTCTCCTCACCAGCACAAGGGCCGGCTGTGTCTGAGGACAATTAGTTCCCCCTAACCTGGGTGGGACCCCCGAGTAAAAACCAAGCACAGATTTTCCAGCCTCCTAGTTCCACCCCACCCTTTGTGCAAACACAAGATCCAGAATCAGATGAAAGCACCTGGGAAGGAAAAGAAAGTGCTGGCCATCTCATCCTGGGGAAGCCTTCCTAAGGAACTCATTTCTTCCTAGCCAGCTGGTGGCAGAAGCTGAGCTTTGCTGAGTCTGGACCAGTTCAGGTTTGCTAGCACCTGCACACCCCGCCTCCCTCAGCCCTCAGGATGTTTGACAGGATGGTGTGTGTGTGTGTGTGTGTGTGTGCATCCATCCGGAAGGGTGCCCAACTCTGCGTCAGTGCTGAGGCCTGCTTGAAAGAGTTGCTGGGCTGGTTCTGCTGGGGACACATGCTACCTGGGCCCTCTACACACACCTGTGACTCGTCTCTCCCAGTCCTCAGGGCAGGGTCCTCTTCTGCAGCCCAAAAAACAGGCTGGGGAGGACCTGGCTAGAGGGACCTTAGGTCCCATTCCACCCCAATTCTGTTCTTTTGTCTCAAAGTCTGCAAGGACCTGTTTTCTCCTATTTTGGTCACCTAGGGGACCGAGGTCTCTGGATTTGGGGGGAGTGTGTATGCGGAGGTGCTGCCCCACCCCTTGCAGAGAGGCCTCCATGGTGTCAGCTCCGTGGCTCTGTCAACCACCCTCCCTCCCTGTCTGGTTAGAACTGTCTTCTGCTCCCCTCCTCCAGCCCCCATCCCCCGTCCAGCCCTGGACAGGGGCCATGGTCCACAGGAGACTTGTGAATGTCCCAGTCCACATCCCTGGGCCCTGACCAGCTTGAGGCAGAGGAAGGGGGTCCCGGCAGCAAGTGAGGGTGAGATGGAGAAGCCAATTTCTCTGAAGGGGTTGTGGGGAGGGGGGAGCACTGGGGAATTCTGATAGAAAGCTACATTCTGGCTGGGTGGGGCCTGGAGCTTCAGAATAATCCTGCCTCAGTCCATCAAAGGGATGGAGAGCTGAAAGGGAGGAGCTCACCCCAGGGATTCTGCATGTTGAACTCTGGGACAGTTGGCTGGGGATGGGGGTGGGATCAGGGAGTCGGTTGTAGTTTCCTCGTCTCAGCTTCTTTATTAAGGAGAATTTCTTTGAGACCCTGAGATGGGTGCTGAGGGAGAGGTTCCCCGAGGGGAGAGGGTCTCTGGGGACCCGGAGTGGTGGGCAGGGGCTGGCTATCTGTGAGGTGAAGTTGAAGGAAACCAATGTGCCTGGAGCTCCCTTCTGAGCTGAACCCCCCATCCCTAGCCACCTCTTCTCCTTGCACAGGTTGAATGGTAAAATCCAGATGGAGGGCACTTTCCCAAAGTGCTTTGCGCTTCCCCAAGGCCCTTGTGAGGGCAAAGATGGCAGTGGTCCCTCACCTTCCTATGCCCCCTCCAGTCCTCCGATGCTGTATGTGTTCAAGGAAAAGTAGCAAAAAGGGAGGAAAGAAGTCCCTAAAAGGGTAGCGACTTGCCCGAGGACATCGCTACATAGTGGTGCGTCTAGAACCTTCCTCCCAGGCTGGCTCTTTGGACTCCCTGGGCAGGCAACAGAAGATAGGAGACAGGGACCAGCAGAGCTCTGACCTCCCCCTCCTTCCCTCCCTCCCTCCCTTGATTAGATTAGGGTCCAGCTTTCCGCTCCCCGACTCCCCTTCCTGAGGAGTAGGGGCTTTATCTCCAAAGCCCAGCAGAGCTCTGGCCTCAAATCTGGCCAGAAGTCACCACCCTCCTTTCATACTGACCATGTGTCATGCCAACTCTTTTTGGAGATGGACACTTCCACCAGGGCCTGGGAAACACTGACTTCCACTGAAGCACTAGGAGTACACAGGACAGCCCGTTCTCCTACACAGACCTTTTTTGAATGGAGGCCAGTGGGAGGGGAGGAAGCCAAGGCAGTAGGGAAGGCCCAGGCCAGCCCCGGGCTGTATGGGTTGGGCAGGCTGTAGCCACACGTCATTTCCAAGGCCGTCTGCGGGACCACGGCTGGGGAGTTTGTGGGTGGGTGTTGTGGAATCTCTTCCCCTGGCTAAGACAGAGGAGGCTGTTTTTTCTTTCTTTCTTTAAAAAAATTATTATTATTTTTATTTTCTCCCTTCCCCAACTTGATTACAAAAGTAATAGATCTTTGTTGTGAAAGAAACTTAGAAAAAGGAGAGCCCCATAGTCTAAACTTCAGAGCTAGTGAAACATTGTGAACATGTTTTTATGTATAATCTTCCAGATATTTTTTTCTGTATATATTTTTTCTCTGTACATATATATCCCATATGGGATTATCTAAGGCATATTGTTGTACAATTTTCCTTTTCTCATTTAGATCTTAGGCATAATTCAATGTCAGGACATACGGATTTTTCTCATTCTTTTTGATGACTTCATGAGATTCCATGGTATGAATGGACCTTCATTTATTAATTAAATCCACACTGTGTCCCCAGCAGTGAACTTCCTTGTACACGTTTATTTGTACATTTGGGGGAGATTTCCTATATGATAATTGCTGGAAGTGTAATTGTTGTGTCAAAGGATATACTTATTTCAAATTTTCCTACATAATGCCAAAGTGTATCTGTGTGTAGAGAGGGTTTGGGTGTGCATGCCAGGAGAATGTCTTCCAGTCTCCTCATCCTCCATCCTCAGATTTCAAAGCCTCTTCAAGCTGAAGGATGTGTGTGTGTGTGTGTGTGTGTGTGTGTGTGTGTGTGTGTGTGTGTGAGGAGGGGTGGGTAGACAATTCGGTGCTCTTGCTTTATGGGAGGGAGGTAAGAAATAAAATCATCAGCGACTCTGGTGGAGAATCTGCAGGCCTGGGGAATGAGATTGGGCTGACTTTTGTGCCTGGGGATTGAGCCCCACCCGGGGCTGCCTGGCTGACGGTGGAGGTGGGCAGATGGTGAGGACTCCCTAAGCACCCAGCTTCTCACAGACGGCAGGCAGAGTGGGCGAAACAGCTCCTGAAATAAATCCCAAGGACTTGGCCCAGGGAGGGAGGCAGGCTGAGATTAGGAGTGTGTGCTCTGAAAGGAACCTGGAGAACAGATCTGAGCCTGAAGGAGGGCAGCTGGGGGCCCTGGACCCCGCCACCCCTACTCCTCTAGTGAGGACCCCCACCCTCCACTATAGCTCATGGACTCCTGGAAAAGGAAGCAGAAGCATGAAGTATCAGCTCCCTTGGCCACTCTGGACTCTTTGGGGCTCGGTCTCTGTTTAGTTCATTCAGGTCCCTGGGCTAATCCCGGGTATATGCCCCTCCTGAATGGAGTGGAGTGACGGGGAGTGGAGTGATGGGGAGTGGGAGAGCCGGGAGGGCTTATCTCTTCAGCACCTCCCATCCCCTCCTATTAAATCTGGTGAGAAGATTGAGGGAGGAGGGTGGGGTGACAGCTGGCTTTTAAAGATTGCTGAAAGTGAGGTTTTGTGCTTTTGATTGTGTTTGTTTTTATAAGCTCATGCATTGCTTTCCAGTCCAGATGCTGACTCTTATCCCTCGGGAGAGAGAGGGCAGAAGGGCTTGCTCACTCTCTGGAACTCTCCCAGTCTGATGTGGGAGGAGCAGAGCCACCAGTCTGACCAGGCAGCACCTCAGAAAGTAACCCACAAAGCAAGACTTGGCTCTGCCACTGACTTCTGTGACCTTGACCAAGCCATTCCTTGTCCCCTGGCCTCAGTTTACCCATCTGTAAAGTGAGGAGGACGAGTAAACGGTATCAGAATTTTTCTGGTTCACTTTCTGTGGTTCTCAGTACAGTGTGGGTGTGGGGAACTCCTTAATCATCTTTCTCCCTTCATCTTATCACTCTCTGAAATTACCTTGTTTTGTTTTAAGTTTGTTTACTGTCTACTTCATTTCCAGGTGGTCCAGGACAGCCCTCATCCATTTGCATACTACTGAATCCCCAGGACAGTGGGGGGCACACAGTATCTCCTATCTGTGGAATGTGGGATGTCTACTCAACAGTTGCAGGATTGGGGTATCACCTCAGTAAAGAAGTGGTTTTAGCCTTTAAATGCTGACAGCACTCAGGAAAGAAGCTATCAAGTAAGTTTGGGGAGTTTATCTGGGATGGCTTCCTGGAGGAGGTGAAGAAAAGAAGCAGATTTCGAACTGGAATTAGGTATTCTGATTAACATGGAATTTGGAGGACCATGGCCTGGGGACTACTTTCTTGGCCCTATCTACTGCTCAGGAGAAAAGACCTGAGTTTGAGGTTTAACAGACACAGTTTCGTTCCTCCCTTCCACGTAATTAGTTACCTGGCCTGGGACTCTCCCTAGAGTCTGTTCACCACTCCCCTCCTTCAGCTCCTCCTAAGGTCACCCCAGGATAGTCAGATTGTATCTAGATTCCCATTCTCTGCCTCCCACTCCAGAGGAGCCGAGGTCAGGTGTTGGGGAAGCAACACCCAAGGTCTAGACTTGTGCTGTCCCATATGGCAGCCACCAGCCTCATGTGGCCACTGAGCAGGGGAAACGTGGCTGAACTGAACTGAGATGTGTTATAAGTGTGAAAAACACAACAGGTTTTGAAGACTTAGTATAAAAAAAGAATGCAACCATCTCATGAATACTTTTTAATATAGAGGTGTTGAATTTTTTGATATATTGAGTTAAATATAATGCTTCATTACAATTAGTTTTATATGCTTCTTTTTACCTTTAAAAAAATGTGGCTACCAGAAGTTCTAAAATTACAGCTGTCATTTGCATTCTATTTCTGTTGACAATGCAGGTCCAGATATTTGGGGAAAAAGGCATTACGAGTCAAAGAATGGGAGCTCCACTGTTCTTCCTTTCTGCTGAAATCAGAAGAGAAACAGACCAAACTGCAGAAGGTGGGTAGATCACAGGAAGGCCTTCTGGACAGTGAGGACTGAACAGTCCAAAAGGTCTGCACATCTCCTTCCTGGAAAGCATTCAGGGTAGGTTAAGACTTTGTATATCTCGAATTATCTTAAAGCACCTTATCAAACTATGATTGTCACTGATCCAAACCTGATGATTTTGCAGGTGACTTTCTGAGATTCATTCAGGGTGTTTTAACTCCATAAACATCTCTTTAACTTTATATTTGATGATGAGCCCAGATACCTGGAATCCACAGAGAACTCCTAACATGATTTTACCCAATAGTTTCTGACCTGTCATCATACTGCTCAGCTAGCAGCCACAGTGTTGATAGACTGGAGTTTCACCATCTTGCCCTCCCCTGCGGCCTTACTCCGCCCAGCCCTCCCCCAACTCCCAAAAAGTGCTAGAGCAGAAAGAGGGCTCAGGCAGGGAAAGATGCCAGCTGGGGGTGTGGATAATCCCCAGACTGGATTATCTGTTCCTGACTTTACACATACATAAGCAGGTGGCCTATGTGCAGACAGGATGTACTGTGGGGATCAGGTTAACACAGTGTGTGTGAGTGAGTGTGTGTGTGTATAAATGAGGGGGGGGGCAGTCCTACAATAAAATCCCCCACCCACCTCCACTTATCTCCCACCCAGAGCATTAATTTAATCAATCACTCATTTTTTCCCCCAATCAATCATATACAATATCATACGATTTAGCATTATTGTATACTGACACACCATCCTAGGTGCTGGAGCTAAGGTAAGTGTCCTAGATCCAGTTTCCTCAATGCAGAGCCTGAGACAGGGATTCAGGGGTACCTGGTTTATTGAGGACAAACTCTCAGGAGAAGGGGAGGGAGGGAAGCAGGATAGGGCAGGGGAGGGGCTAAGCAAGGACCCTTCTTACAGCTGGAGTCTAATTTCAGCTTGATTCTGTGGAGAAGCTCTTGATGGAGACTGACCCCTGAGGCAGGAAAGCTGGTCCTTTGTAAACCCCCTACCCCCATCAGTCAGCTGGCTGCTGGTTGCTCAAGTCTCCAGAGAAGGGGAGCCACTGTAGTCATTGGAGTCACTGGAGCCAACCAGCACTCACAGCCAGCAGAGGGGACCTGGGTAGGGCATCACGGGCATCCACTCAGGGTGGAGACCGAGAGGAGAAGAGCAGCTGACCAGGCGGGCGGGCCGGAGTCCCGATTGCTCTCCTTGTTTGGCAATCTAGTCCTCTTTCTACTCTCACTCTCGACCTCGGCCTCAGCCCTTATCTGCCCTTGTCCTGCCTTGTTTCTCCCTCCATCTGTTTCTTGGTCCCTCCGTCCCTCCCTGCCTCCACCATCCTTGTTTCCTGCCTCTGATCTGCTGTCTCTCTTCTAGGGGTTATCTGAAATTCAGGCTGAAACGCTGAGTTTCTTTGAGAGCCTCCAGGAAGCTGGGGCTCCTGAGTCATCCCTGTTGACCTCTTCCCTTGCCAGTGGGTCAGTTGAGCCCCACTGCTCCCTTAGGCAGAAAGCTTTGGGGTCCCAGGGGACATTTGACCCAAACCCCTTCTTCTGTGCACTCCCTTTACTGGGTGTATCCATTCCCACCTCCTCTCTTGGAGCAAGGACAGTTCAGGAGAAATTCATTCTCGAGGCTTGACTCCTACTTAAACATCACAGGACGCATTCTCCGTAAGGGAAGGGTGGGATCTGGGCTGGCTTCCTTAGAAATTTCAGAACTAAAAAGACACCTCCTTTCCTTGCCCCCTCCCAAGTTCAAACAGGGACTGGGAGAAAGGAAGAGATGATTGTTTCTGGCCAAAGGCTGGAGGGGTGGATGGACTGACCTCTGAAATTTTCTTTTCTCTGGCACAGCCCTGTTTGGAGAGTTGCCAGAATTCTGAGGCAAAAAGCAAGGGAGAAGAAAGGAATATTCTCTGAGGGCATTTGGTTGCTCTTTCATACCCCAGATCACACAGAGGGTCCAATGTCATGCTGTCCACATCTTCCTGTGCCTAGTATGTGGATTTCCTGTGGTATGTCACATACACACACACACACACCTTCACTGTGTTGAAACCAGAACTGCTGGCTCCAAGGAGGAGAGAGGAAGCAGCTGTGGATAGGTGTGGGTGGCCACATACTTCTCCTTCTGGGAGGTGACACTTCCACTACACCTCCACAGGTTTCATCTGAACCTCACCCTAGCCTTGGCCCTGTGTTGTCCAGGTGGCCAGAGGGGATGGAGGAGTTGCGCCGGCCCACTGCCAACAAGGAAAGCATTCTTAACAGGCCCTTGAACTCAGCAAATCAATCCTCCCAGGGACCAAATCTGGAGGAAACTCTGCTTAAAGAACAGCAGTGAGAATAGAGCCTAGATCGCTGGGTGAACTTCAGTGATGGCTGACTGAAGTGCCCCGGAGAAGTCTATGAGGACACCCATCCTTCCTGATGGATTAGCTGAAGGCAGGGTGTGGGGCCAGGACAAAGTCTGGGGTCTGGACTGGGGAAAGTGACCCTGGCAGCCCAAAGCACTTGGCATCTCTGAATCAGAGGGAGGAACTCCCTGACTGGACGTGTTACCCCCATTAGGCTGGGCTGGGGCTGTAATTGCTGTAATTCGTTGATGAATGCAATTTACAGCTGGCGTCTCTCCCTGTGACAGGCCTCAATTAGAGCTGCCAGAGGGAGCTGAGGTGGGAGGGGGAGCTGGGATGTTTCCAACTGCTTCTTCTGGTCCCTCTCAGCTCGCTGCCCCACCTCAGAACAGGAGGGGATTCTTTAGGCCGATTCATTGTCCCTCCCACCCCCAAATTTACCCCTAGAAATATAATTTCAGAACAAGTGATGCTGGAGTAGAGAGAGAGAAAGGTGAAAAATGAAGGATGCTTTCCTGATGGCTGGTCTGGAATGCTATGGACTTTAAAACTTAATGTCAATTTAGTTTAGTATTTTCTCATTTATTTTACTTAATTTAATTTATCTTTTAAATGGAGGTACTGAGGATTGAACCCAGGACCTAATGTATGTTAAGCACACGCTCTACCAAGCTCTTTTAAACAGCAATAGTGGGGTGAGGGTACAGCTCAGTGCTAGAGCATGTGCTTAGCATGTGTGAGATCCTGGGTTCAACCCCCAGTACCTCCATTAAAAAAAAAACTACAAAACACCAAATCCTAAAAAGCAATAGGAATATTTTTTCAAACAAAACCTAACAGAGAAGCTCAATATGCAAGAAAGTCACGACTGATCCAGTTTAAGTGGAAGTGGGGGCTCTAAGACCCCTGGACTGTCCTCCCCACTGAGCCCCACCTCCCTCACTTCCTGCCTCTGAGGACTCCCTATCTAAGGTTCAGTTAGAGTGACCAGCTCATCCTTGTTTGTCCTGTTTTAGCATCGAAAGTCCCAAATCCCAAGAAATCCCTCAAATCTGGGCAGACAGCTGGTTACACAACATTCAATGGAGGAAAAAAAAAAAAAAGAACAAAAAAACAAACCCACTGATAAGACACATTTGATGTAATGATGAAGACACTGAGGCCAAGAGAGGCGACATGTTTTGAAATCTCATAGTTAGATTCCCCATACCAGGTATAGCATATACATTGGGGAGAAAACCTTGCCCCTCTGCCCTGTAACCTGTAAACTGTAAAAACTGTCCACCTCCAATTCTCTCTCCTCCTTCAAAACCCTTTTTTATGAAGCCTTCCTTGATTCTTCTAGAAAGAGTTATGTCCTCTCTTCTAATTCTTCTTTTAATCTTGGGTCTTTTTCTCCAGTGGGACTGGAAGATTCTTGTTTCCGTGTCTCACTTATTTTCACATCGTTCAGCACCTAGTGCAGTATCTGGAGTAGAGCAGGCATTCAAAAAATGTTTTTAGATAGATAGATGGATGGATGAATGGATGGATAGATGGATGGATGGATGGATGAATTGGAAGATGGGTAGATGGACTGGATGGGTGGAGAGAAAGTTGGATAGATAGAACCCTGGGTACCATGTTGAAGGTCTTGGGATGGAACAACTGGGCAGTTTCTAGGCAAATTCTTTTTGTATCAATTTCCCTAATATGGCCATTTTGCTTGAATTTTATTTTTGGATTATCTAACAAAGCCATATTCAGACGTAAGGTCTGAAGTAGCTTCCTAACCCGATTAGAAGTAATTTAAATTGATCATTTGGGGATTATTTTTGCCATTGCTTTCCTCTACGGAAAGTTATGATTTAACTACACAAATATAGTATTTGATGAAAATACTTCAAATAGGCAGCTGATGTCAGTGACGAATACTGGTCTGAAAATAAAACAGTTTAAAAATATCAGAAAAGGGAGAGTGTAGGAGGCAGGCAGGGAGGGTGAGCTGTTGGCAAATATATTAAGCAAAATGATCAGGATTCAAGTACTGGAAAGGCTAGAATCCCAATAGGAGGAATGTGATGTGAGGTGCACTTCCTAATTATTAGGATCAAGAGACAATAAGATTAAAAAGAGACAGAGAGAGAGAGACAATAGGACAGAAAGTTTTAAAAGGAAGAGGGGAATGATGTTGATCCTGTTTGGAAGCAAAACATTAGGGTAAATGATTATTCATGATTCTTGACCTACTATTCCTTCAACTGCGATTTATTGAGCATCCATTCTGACCCATGTGTCAGGCCAAGCACTTTCACGTCCCTTTATCTCAGCCCATTGTGCCTGGCGGCAGGAAGGCAGAGTCCACACACTCTCAGATGTGCACATTCTCCTCGGGTGAGCTCATCCATACCCATGATTTTAACCATGGCAGCTACGCTGACTCCCAAGTGTTCATCTCTAGTCCCACATCCTAACTCCACCTAGATGCTGAATATCTCCCCCGGGATGTCTGCAAGAGACATCATGTTAAATTCAAGAGACTCCATGTTGAATTTGTCTGTTTCCAGTCCAAACTTTCTCCTCTGCCCAGATTCCCCAACTCTAATCAAGGCATCCTCACTCAACATCCAAGTCAGTGCCTGGGCATCATCCTCTTCTCCCTGTCCCCCACCCCCCACCACATTCAGTGAATCTACTTCCTGAATACCTCTTAGATCTGTGTTTTCCTTCCCACAGAACTGCCCTAAATTCAGGTCCTCACCATTTCTCACTGGGTTACTTCCTTAGCTTCCTTAGTGGTCTCCTTTCTCATCTTGCACCCTGGGAATCTATTCCCTGCTTGGTTGCCAGACTCATTTTTCTAAAATGCAAATTTGTGAAAGCCCAACTGTCTTTAAAACAACATCCAAACTCCTTAGCATCTGTGACAAAGACTTTCCTACTTTACCACTCCTCTGCTTCAGCCCTCATTCGGTTTCACCAAATCATGGCCCATGCCAGCAGTGTTCTCTCTGCATCAGCACCAGGCTTTTGCACAGGCTATTCCTGCTGCCAAGGAATGCCTTTCCTCCCATGTTCATGGATCTAATTCCTCCTTATTCTTCAAGACTCAGTGTGTTGGGTGTCACCTCCTCCAGACAGACCCTCTGACTACCTCTTCACTCCTGAGTCCGGGTGACGTGCCCCTCTTCTGACCTCTCATTGTGTTCAGTGCTTGTCTCTTCCTTCCCTCTGATTGCACTGTAGCACCATTGCCTGTTTACTTGTTTGTCTCTTCCACTCCAATGTGAGATTTCCCAGGACAGGTATGCTGTCTTTCAAGTCTGCATTCCTGTGCTGAGTGTGCTGCTTGGCACATAATATGCCCAGTAAACGTTTGTCGAATGAATGTGTGACCTCCTCTTTTCCTCCATCATGTATGAGCCTTTGATCTTATCCTCCCTCTTGGGGAGGTCAATTCAGGACAGTTTAAGATAGGACTCAGGATGTGCAGTAGGAATCAGTACATTTCTCCCTCTCCCCCCTCCCCTGTCTAGCTCAGATTTTGCTGTTGGCCACACCCCTGGCCCAGACACAGGGAGCTCAGTCTGCAGAACGTCAGCTGGCAGCGAACAGCCCTTCCCTTCCTCCCTGGCTCTGTCTTCGCTCAGCACAAACTGTTTTTCCTTTTTGGGTGTTCAGAGCTCTGATAGCAGAGGGCTGGGTGGGAGGGTGGCAGTGGTGGGCTGTCTGCAGGGAGGCAGAAGAGGGGGGAGTATGGAAGAGCCAAGGCGTGGGTAGAAGCTTTGCTATGTGGGCCCTTTTGAGGGAGAAAGAAAATTTAGCTCTTTGGGGCTGCCTGGGGTGGGGCATCTGAGAGATGTACTTGGGCTCTTTCATTCTCTGCAAACTGAGATTGCCATGGCGATATTTTGTCTCCTAAATACTGGACTTTCTAAGGGAGGGAGAGGGTGTGGGGAGAGAGAGAGAGATTTTGGATTTTCAGGACTGGCCTTGTACTTTTCCTTGCTACCAAATCACTGGACAGATACTTGGGGGTTGCTGTTTCCTGGTTTTGGAGAACATAAGAAAAGAGGATCTGCCACATATTTCACTCATTCATTCATTCATTCATTCGTTACCTGGGTGATGCCAGACACTGGAGACACAGAGATGAACAAGGTTCGGTGCTCACAGTCTAGCGGGGAGTGAGTCTGTAAGTAGATACGTTACAACACAGTGGCTGGTGTGGTTTGCGACGGCTGCTCGAGCGAGAGCTTGGTGGGCCTGGAGGGCAGGTCACTCTCTCCATGGAAAGGCATCAGTTAAGAAGGTGACACTGGTCCTCCAGGGGACATTCCCCCACTATCTTGTTCTCACAACTGCTTCCAACTTCTCTTCCTTGGCGGAGACTCTGACTTTTCTCGAGGAGAGTAGCATCATATATGAATTCAGAGAAGACAGCATGGTTTCAGATCCTGGCTCAATAACTCATTCATTCATTCATTCTTTCAGTAAATGCCCTTGATCAGCTGTGAGACCTTGAAGAGTTGAGTTTAATTCTCTGAGCTTTGATTTTCTTATATAATTGGGATTCTGATGACACCAAGCTCATCATTCTTTTGGGAGGATTGCATGAACGGGTGTGCCTGACAATGGTTTATAAGCTGTGAAGTGCCTTGCAAATGTGATCTGTTATTTGTCCTTCCATTTATGCCTTCTTTCAGTCATCTGGGAACTACTGAGCGCCCTCTTCTAAGGTCTGACAAGCCCCTTTTTGAGGCAGGAGCCTGTTTTGTGCATGTGGGTGTGTGTATTTTGTGTGTGAGGGTCTGTGAGTGACTATAGCGAGCCTTCATGGAGCAGCCACCATCTGTTCTGTCTGAAGGGAAGTCTTAGCTTCATTAGCCCCCAGCGAGCACCCCCAGGGTGCAGGCACACGCTCTCCTATCTTTCCCTCGCTGATGGATGCGGGTACACGGAGGAGGCTGGCAGGGGCATGACTCACCAGCCTTAGTCACCCTGCCTTGGGGACTTCTCTTCCTACAGGATGATGGCCCCAAATAAAAACATGGATGAAAAGCCAGATCGTGTTCCAGGCTGTGGGACATCTGAGCCACTAAGGAGGAAGCTAAATTCATTATTTCACACATCCCTCAGCCCCTTATCACTCCCATCAGGGGCATCACGGAGAACCCCAGAGCTGAAGGGGTCTAGCGGTGAGCAGAAGACTGGAGTCACTTTCCCACTTAGGTCAATGCCTCAGCAGATCCTGGCCAGCCACATTCTTGGCTCCAGTGTGTGTACAGTGCTTTACAGTTTACAAAGTGTTTTCATACATTTTTCTCATTTGATTCTCACAAGAACCTTGTGAGGCCGTTCTTGGAGAGGCAGACTAGCATAGAGGTGGAGTGTGTGACCTCTGGAGCCAAACAGCCTACATCTGAATTGGTCTCTGTTGCTACCAGCTGAGGGACTGAGCAAATCCCTTCAACTCACTGTGCCTCAGTTTCCTCACTGCAAAACTGAGGCTAATAAGAATACCTACTCTGTACAGGACTAATGGCTTACTGCTTTTGTTTTTTTTTTTTTCTGTCTCTCCAAATTAAACCATAAACTATAGAAAGAAGAGATCTTTGTTTTGTTCTCTGAGTGTCTGGAGTATTTAAGACAGTGCCCAGCACGGAGAAGTTTGCAAAAAATAGTTGTGCAATGAATGAAGCTTGGAGCAAGCCAGGCACATGGTATGCATCACACATGTTAGCTGTTGTAGTCAGTTTGGGCTACTGTAACAAAAATACCATAGACTGTGTGGCTTAGACACAGAAGTTTACTCTTCACAGTTCTGAAGGCTGGCAAGTTCAAGATCAGGGAGTTAGCTGATTCGGTTCCTTGTGAGATCCCTCTTCCTGTTTTGCAGAGAGATTCCTTCTTGGTGTATCCTCACATGGTAAAGAGAGAGATCTTGTCTCTTCCTTTTTATGTGGGCGTTTATCCCATCATGGCCTGATTAGCTCTAATTACCTCCCAAAGGCCCCACCTCCAAATATCATCACATTGGGGATGAAGGTTTCCACATATGAATTTGTTGGGGGAGGACACAAACATTCAGTCTGTAGCAGCTATTATTATAAGATTTCCTCTATTTTGCGGATGTAGAAACTGAAGTTTAGAGCACTGAAGCGAACTGCCTGAAGTCACGAAGCCTAGACTTGGCCAAGCTGGCACTTAAAATGGGGCTGCTTACTCTAAATCAAGGGCCCTTCCTCTCATACCATGACTACCCTGATTCCTCCTCCCATTTGCTCTCTTTGATCTTTCCCCTCACACTCTCCATTAAAGACTCATGATGGTTGAGTTGATTGAGTTAATCCAGTTCCTTTTCTTTAGCATAAAGAGCTGTAGGACTTTCAGCAAGTCATAACTTCTGTGCGAATAATTTCTCTCTCTCTTAAATGGACGTCATAATAGAACCTACCTCGTAGTTTCAATTTTATAAGGAGTAAATGACAGGTAATGAATGGAAAGTGACAGACCCATAGTAATAATAGCTCATACACATAAACTATTTTTAATCATCATCTTCATTATCTTTAAGGGGGCCACCAGGCACGATTTAAAATATACCTTAGATTTAGGCTCATAAAATGTTAGAATTGGAAAGACTCTCATTGAATTGTCAATATTCAATACGGTCCAATTTTTAAATTTTATATGCGAGGAAATCTCAGAATCATTTCCCTTCCCCAAGGTTATAATACTTGTTAAAAAAAAATATATCCTAGAGGGAACTAGGGTGAAGCTTTACAGGGACTCTTTCTACTATCTTTATAAGTCTTTCGCGAATCTAAAATTATTTCAAAATAAAAGTAACAACAATAGCTGGTGAAGCTACTTGTAAAAAATAATCACGTAAATTATAAAGCAGAGAGAGGAATGAGGGTGTGCGGGATTGGGAGGAGAGGCGGAGAGGTATTTAGGAAAATTCTCCAATTACCTTGTTCCTCCCCAAAGAGATATTGACTTGTATTTTAGTGCATTTGTCCTGTTTCTGTTCTTGCTAATCTGTTAAACCCATCCATTGATTTCTTATATTCAGCGTCCTTTTGTTTTTTGTTTTTTTTGGCTATTAAGTAACTACTCAATTTTTAAAAATTTCTATTCTCTGTTGAAATTCTCCATTTTCATCTATTTTGTGCATCTTCTATTTTCTGAACATATTAATAATGATTTCTAGGTTCTTGACTTTTAACTCCAATGTCTGTATCACCTGTGGATCTACTTCTTACTATGTATTTTTTCATTTGATTATTAGTCATATATTCCTGTCTCTTCACAGGCTTAGTAATTTTTGATTGAATGTTAGAAATTATGTATAAAAATACTGCAGAGGCTCTATAAGATGGTTATTTCCCACCAGACAGTTCTTGCTGGCGTTTGCAAGACACAAAGTGTGGCCAGTCTCATTAATCCAATCAGGATCTCAGCTGGGGTGTGGCTGTATTAGAGATTTGGTGAGACTCAGTGCACCTTGGGTTTACACTGTTCTTGGGATGTGGACCCTCCTCAGCATCCAGCTGAGGACCTGGCAGATTGTGTCCTCAACACCAAGAGAAATGTGAGAATTTCCACTCTGCTTTTCAGAGGTTTGTCAGTTTCTCTCTTTCGTTGTCCTCCCTGCATGGCTTCGGACTTCAGCACGTGTTTGGAGGGGAAACTGGCTGCATATCTGAGGTATCTCAAGTCTCCTATTTTGTTTTTCTAGTTCCCACGTGACTGTCAGAAGTTCTGCTGCTTTCTCTGCTTGGTAACAATGCCCTCTGTTTAGGACAAGCCCAGATTATCAGTCTGCAGTCCTGCCCAGAATTCGAAAACACTCCCAGGGGGAGGGGGAAGGAGATATAGATCTCCAGTCATCTCTAAATAGCTCCCCTTACCCCTCAGATATTTGTCTCTCTTGAGAACTTCTGCAGCTCTCTAATGCTTTTATAAATATTAGCTCTGCAATTTATCTGGCTTTTCTAATTGTTCCCAGAGGAAGTGCTGGCTTGCTGTGAAAGATTCCATCTTATCCAGAAGCACTCCCAAAAGAGAGATTATGAAGGATTGAAAAATTGGGACAATACCTATTGTGAAATCATTTTTTCCTCTCTCTTGTCTTCCCCTTTTTTCCCCTATAGCCTTCTAGGTCTGAGTGTAGAGGAGAGGATAATTCCAGATCTGCTACTTACCTACTGTGTGACATCAGAAAATTAATTTTACCTCTCCACCTCTCAGTTTTATCTGTAAAATGGGGATATTGCGGAAATTAAGTGAGGTAACGTTGTATGAGTGGCGTCCAGCGCAAAGCCCGGCACATGGTTATTTTAGTCTCTTTCTCCTCTGTCTTCTCTCCCCTCTTTCCACAGCTGGTTTGACCAAGCTTTCTCCTACTTGGTGGTTGGGAGAGTTTTTCTACAAAGGGATCAGGATTAGTGGTTTAAAGGTAGTTTCTTCACCGACTGGGAGAAGGTGGTCAAAAAGCTTGGTCTCAGGTCCATTGGATATGAGAAGAGATAAAGCAAGATCTCTACTCACAGTTTGTGGTCCTTGGAAATGACAGCATCAGGGTATGAGGAGGATAATAGTAATTTAGGAGAGGTGATGGGGCTTCCTAGGGGACTGGCATTCACAGCAGGCTGAGTCTATGCCCAAAGTCCTCTGGGGGTGCAGGACAGCCATGGAACAGGGCTGCTCTAATCTGTCGCTCCTCAATTGCCCTCCCCCTGACCCTCACCACCTACCCATGCTAGGCACTTACCTGTTTGCTTTCATTTAAACCTTACAGCTCCCCTAAGCAGAAGCAGTGGTGTGTGGGAGTCAGCTCATACCAGCTTGGCTGGTGAGAGCCAGTTTTCAAGAATTTTGCCAGCTGGTGGACATCATGTTGATAACTTGAAATCTGCCATTGTGGGACTATTTACACCGTGGAAATTAGCAAACACCTCCAGGCAGGGCTCTTCTTTTCTTCCAGAGAGCTGGTTGTTAAATATTTACTGGCATACAATTGGATGTGAGTGTTGTTACCATTTTACAGTTGAGTAAACGGAAGCTTTGTGATCCACATTCTCAGAGCAAGAAGCGGCACAGCCAGGATTCAAACCCAGATCTGTTTGGGTCCAAAGTCCTTGAGTACTTTTCCCTGGGGACATCAACTGTTTTTTGTTTGTTTGTTTGTTTCCAGGATGGTCAAATATAACCTCAGTTTATATTTTAATTTTTATTTTTTTAACCCCCCCCCCGCCTTAATGGAGGCACTGGGGATTGAACCCAGGACCTCGTGCACGCCAAGCACATGCTCTACCACTGAGCTCTACCTCCCAAACCCTCAACCCCAGTTTAGGAAGAAATAAAAGTGCTATATTCCCCATTTTCTCTCCCACCTTTCCACTCTGACTCCAGCATGAGTATGCAAAGAACCTCAGAATCTCACTTTTTCTCACTGTGATCCTCCTCATGACCTCCGGACACAGGCACCCTGCTTTTTATCATCCACATTCTACAGATGGGGACAAAGCCCTGTGAGGTAGGATGACTCCCAGCCCTGTGCTCACACACCAGTGCCAGGACTCAATAGAGGCCTCCTCACATGAATTCAGAAACCTTTTGTCATCTCTGGTACTTCATAATCCAGAAGCAGAATTCTCACTTCAGATTCAGAGTCAGCCACCATGTATGTTTCTTTTCATTTTCCCTTCAGGTGACAGGAAGCCACTGCTGGCCCTCGGCAGGCTCTGCTCACTGCAGCTGCAACCATGGTGAATCGGGACGTAGCTGGGAAGGGGACTTTGCGGAAACCGTGGCAGGGCTGCTGCCTAGAGGCTGAGGATGTAGATTAAGGTACCAGCAGGACCTGGGCTTGGATTCTGACTTCACCATCTACCTTTGCTGGGGAACTTGGACTAATTGCTGTGTTATGGTTACCTCACTTATAAATTGGGAGTAAGAACACTTACCTCAGGTAGAAGGTATAGCTCAGTGGTAGAGTGCATGCTTAGTATACATGTGGTCCTGGGTTCAGTCCCCGGCTGGGGAGGGGGGAGCGGGGGTGGGGGAGGAGCGGAATGAAATAAAAAATTTATAAAAAGAACACTTACCTCACAGGCTTGTGAGGATTAACTGAGTTAACACCTAGAACAGGAGCTGGCATGCAATCTGTGCCCAATAATTGGTGGATTGGAGGCACATGGAATAGACATTTTGGACAAACATCAAATCAATATTCGGCTGAAGCTGAACACAAATATGACCGTAGAATAAAATTCTTGGGAACAAGAGTAAATCTTAAATTTTATTTAGTTACTGTTGCAATTTTGTTCTTCTAAAAATTTAGTAGCCAAACTTCTAAAGTGTGTCATAATGCAGAAATAATACTTTCTCAGCATGTTCAGCAGTTGAATTGTGCCTACACTCACCACACGGCACACTTGGGATGTTAAAAAACAGCTGGATTTCATCTAAGGTGGGTGGAGGGAAATTTTCTGGATACCCCACTTTTCTCTGACATTTTCTTATCTTTATTTTTGTTATCATGACTGGATTGAATGTGACATATCATGGATGTTGTATGTTTCTTCTTTCTGAGATTTTGAGGCAACAAAGTTGACATTCTGCTGGTTTGTTTGTTTGTTTGTTTGGTTTTTTACATTCAAATATGTATTTAATGGTAGAAAATAATTCCTTTACATATTGACATTCTGCTCTTAATGCATCCTCACAAGATAAGAAAATTCTGTCTTTTCTTGAAAGACTCATGGACTAAATGGCATTAGATACAAACTGCAGTTCTCTGAGGAGATGGTATAGCTCAAGTGGCAGAGCACATACTTAGCATGCAGGAGGTCCTGGGTTCAACCCCTAGTACCTCCTATAAAAATAAATAAGCAAACCTAATTACCTACCCCTCCAAAAAAAAAAAAAAAGAATTACAGTTCTCAAAGTTTATTTGGTTTACAGTTATAAATGCTGGTTCACCAAACAATTCTGCAAAGACTAGATTTATGATATGATCACTGTCATTTTGCTTTATATTATCATTTCATTTAAATTTTCATAATTGTTTCATGATTCAAAAAGGCTGTAACGTTTTCCAAGAATTTTTCTCACTCAGTGGTGCTCAGTGTGGGTCCTCAGACAAACCGCATCATTATCATCTTGGAGCTTGTTATAAAGGCAAATTCTTGGGCTGGCCCAGAGACCTAGCCAATCAGAATGTCTGGAGGATGAACCCCCACCCCACACAATGAATCTATATTTTAAGCAGCTCTCCAGATTCTGATGTCCCTAAGTTTGGTCACTGATTTAGCCAACCCACTCTCCTGATGTTTACATAGTTGTCCCTTTATTTCTTTATATCACCGTTTGAAAATTGTACACAGAGCTGCCAGCTTTCACATTCCTCGTGAATTATTAGACAATTTTAACGTAAAGCCAATAATTTCAATAGAGCATACAAGGAGATTTTCACTTCAAGGTTCATTGGGAACGCTTACCCCCATGGAAAAAGAACTCATATGTATCAATAAATTGGAATGACATGCCTTGTTTGTATTGCTAATGTTATACTGGCAAGATATGATGGCAAAATATGTGACCACACGATGACCCATCACGTTCAAGTTCAGAAATGCCACTGAAGGACATATGTCACAACTCAGTCTTCTAAAGGATGAAGTCAAAGCAGAACAGCAAATTTTGGTCATATTTAGAGATCAAAGCTGAACTTTGAGGCATCCCTAGCAGCTACTATTAACTAGCAAGGTGACACTGCTCTTCAAGGGCCAGGAGGGGCTTCAGTCTCCTTATACACCGCCCCCCACCCATGCCAACCATCCACCCTGCCAATCCCAGTTTGCAGGGAGCTCAGGATTCCACATCTTTAAGTGATACTTTCATCTGTTCAGGTACCCAAGTCAAAGCCTCTAATTTGACACCAAATGCTATTAATCCCATTAATTCCATGTTTTAACTTTCTTTCTGCTGCATCCACCTCTCTCCCTGACCCCAGCACAGGTATTTCTTACAGCTTTCATTCTGATCACCCTATAATCTACTTTTTACACAGCAGCCAAAGCGATTAAGTATATGTATAAACCAGATCCTGTTATTCTTCTGCTTAAAACTCTCCATTGGCTTCCTATGCTGAAGATTTTTTTGTTTTGTTTTTTTAATAGAACACATTGCCAACCATGTAAAGAATGCAAAGGAAAAAAACTGGAAGGAAATATCAAAATGTTAATGGTGGTTACCTCTAGGGGATAGGTTATGGGGATTGCTGCTTTTTAAGTTAAAAAAAAATTTATGCTTACTTGTATTTTTCTAAATGTTCCACAATAGATAAGATTTATTTTATTTTATTTTATTTCTTAAGATTTATTTTTATAAGAAAACAATCTGGAAAAAAATTAAAGTAGATAGATAAAACAAACAAATAGAAAAATAGAACACAGTGGCAACTTCCAAGCCCTCTCCAGGGGCTCTGCTGCTCCTACAGCTTTATCTGCCCTAAGAGGCTTGGGTCCCAAGAGTCCATTGCTCTTACTCTTCAGTGAGGCTTGAATTGACTCCACTGCGTCAAAACAGAGCGTCTCCTGGGAAGACGGGCCAACAGGACATCCGGAAGCCTGAGGCCAGATACCTGCTCTATCCCGAATGCCTGGCAGATGGGGGCTGGGAGTTCTCCAGGTAGGGAATAAAGAAACCCAGGCGAAGCATTTGGTTGGCCTGGGGATGGGTTCAAATTCTCTACCCAGCAGCTTTGCTTCTCCTTAGGACGCACAATCCTTTCAGAGAAGATGTCCTTGTTGATTAGAAACACCGTGGCGGAGACAGGCAGGCAGCACAGAGGGCCAAGTAGAGTGGAAAGAGGGTTAGGCTTGGCTTGAGTTCCAGTCCTAGATTTTCTGTTTACTTGCCAAATGAACACAAGTAGGTACGTTGTTTCCTTGAGCTAGTTTTTCTTCTTTTTTTTTTAGATCTGTGAAATGGGAACTAAACCCCTATTGTAGAATTAATTAATCACAAATAGGAAGGGGATTCTGCCCTAACCACATCCCTAACAGAGGGAAGAAAGTCCCACCTGAATCTGTTTTAGAACTTTATTTGGCTATTTCCCCTTCTTTCCCAAACTATCAAGGGGATTGAGAATATCACGTGAGATACCAGATGCGAAGGTGCTTCGTAATCCAAAGGGGACCAGAAGAGGGGCTCTACCACCTTTCAGAAGCCATGGTCCAGTGACACAATTTCCCCCCCGTGAATGCATGGTGGTTTCTGAAGAAATGCCCTTTGAAGAATGTTTCGTGGTCAGAATGTATTCTCTCACCCTCTCATTCTTTCCTTTAATTTTTTCTTTGCTCATGTGGCCAACACTTCTTCAGTATTACTCTATGCCAGTCCCTATTCTTGTTACTGGGCATAGAGTGGTGTGAACAAAGCAGATCTGGTCCTTGCCCTTAAGCAGCCGTCTATGGGACAGGAGTCTCAGGGGCTTCTGATGCTGTGTGATTGGTGCCAGGACAGAGGAACACACCGGGACTCAAGGGTCACAGAATCCTTATATCTGTCCTTCCTAAGATGGGGAACAAAGTGTTCCCCCAGCCCAACCTGAGACATCCCTTTGCTCTAGCTCATGGATCCAGGGTAGACAGCAGATGGGGAAGGTCTGGGGAGGCTCCACACAGGAGGAATCCAGGCTGGGCACATTCCTACTGTAACCCTACTGCCCAGACTCCTGTGTCTCCCTGTAAGGTGTCTGCAGAGCCAGTCATGCCATTTCAGTTTTCTCCAATTAAACACCACTAAGGCGGGGAGACTTGGAGTGCAGCCTGGCCAAGGGGTTATTTATTCCATCACTTGAATCACAATACATCTCCAAATTTCCCTTGATTTGGCTAATTTAAGAGATTAAGGCCCAGATGTGATGGGGGCAGGGTTGCCATTAAGTGTCACAAACCCCCCATTTTGTACCGGCTGATGGGAGACCATAATTGCCCAGATGGTGGGAGAAGATGATTAGTCCCTTTTTTATGCCAAGCCCCATGAGAGACAGGAATTAATCATAGGGCCAGGGTGGGAGGGACTCTTCTGTCTCATCTTCTCTCTCAAACTGGCAAGAAGGACCCTGATAAATATACAGCAGAGGAAGCTGGTCAGTCTTCCCGCTTAGCTCCAGTCAAATCTAGCTTCTGGCAGACTCTGTGCTCAGTATGCTTTCCCCTTCAAGTCCTCTCCCTCTGGCTGCGTATTTTGTTTTGTTTGTTTCTCCCCCTTTCCTGAATACTTCATGTCTTCACCTCTCACTCACTTCTCTCAGTATGCTTTTATGTTCTTGGCAACGTTCTCACCAAGGTCAAGAGTGACCTCCTACTAACCAAGACTAGTGGTTTCCAGGATTGTCTTCGTTGACTTGATCTCCCAATCCTGTTTGAAGCTATTGGCCACTTCTTCCTTCTGGAAACTCTCTTTTCTTGTCTTTGGAGACTTCCTCCTCCTGCTTTTCTGATCTTGGCTTCCCCATCTCCACCTTCCTCCCCCGTCCTGAAAATGTTGACAAGTTCCCAGTTCTCTGTGCCAGGACATGAATCATGGTAGGTCCAAGAACACAGTAAATAATTTATCTTTGCCTGTAATTTGTTGAACGGTGGACACGTGACATAGCTCCAGCCAATGGGGCACGAATAGAAGTTTGAGTGGGAGGGATTTCAGGTGTCAAGTGTGTGAGGACAAGCAGCCTTTCCTGTCTTTAAACAAGACGTGCGGATACGGTGCCTGAAGCTGCAGCATCTGTCTTGTAGATAAGAGGATTTGCCTCCCCGCAACAGGATCAATCACAGAGATGCTATCTTGGGGTTTTGATGTAGTTAAGCCAAGGAATGCATCAGTCCTGGCCTGGCCTTATTCCCTTTTTTTTTTCTTTTTGTCCTGTTTGCAGTGTCATACATGAACATCAAACTGCTGCTATGAAGTTCACATCTGTTCCTGAAAATCTGGCCCTGCTATTTTTATTTTTAAGCTGCTTAAAACACTCCTGACCGATATATTGGGAGAGTCTAACATCTCCCATGATTTCAACTACCAGCTGTCAGCTGATGCCTCCCAAGTTTGTGTTTAATTCAGATCTCTTGACCACAGCATCACAGATGTCTTTACCTGGATACCCCTTAAGCCCAGTGTCTAAAACAAAGCCCATCTATATATCCTCTTATTCTCGGACCAAGTTAATTTGCCTTTTGTCATCCTGCAGTACTTTGTTCACACCTCTTCCAGCTAGAGCACTTGTCCCCTGGGTTTATTTGTTGTTAACTATCTTCTCTTCTAGAACATAAACTCCCAGAGGGCTGGAAACTTACCCTTCTTTAAATCTCCAGTGTCAAGTGGGAGCTCATTGGGTTCTTGTTGAACAAATTAGTTTGTGAATGTTCAGATATGTTCAGCTGCGTGTCATACAATACCTGAAGAATTGGAACTTAAATTGTAAAGACATTTATCTCACAAAATATGAAGTCTGGAGGTAGGTGGTTCAAGAATTAGTTAAGCAGGTCAGCAGGGTCAGGGCACTGAGTCAGAATCTCTGAGATTCTCTTGGCTCTGATCTCTGAGTATCTCTGACATTCTTCATGGTTGCAAAGAAGCTGCCACAGTTCCAACATCACATCCTCACACAACAGCCTTCCAAACAGGAAACAAGAATGGGAAGTCTTAGTGGCAGAATAAGAACTTCCGCTTCACATACTTTTCTCTCTGGAGGGAGACAAGTCATCTTATCACTTGTAGCTAGAACTCTTATATCCTTCCTTGGACCAATTGCTGGCAAAGGCAATAGCTATGACCAGGAATGGCTGATACTACTCCTGAGTCATCCTTCGTGCTGTGCGCATTGCTGTCTGACAAAAGCAGGGTTCTGAATTAAGGTAGAAGGGGGAGAATCTACTGGATAGGTGACCAGTGATGCTTGCCACTGATGTGCTCTGCTTTGGTCCAAGTTCTCCCAGAACTGCTTTCTTGGACACTTCTAACATAACGTGTGGCTCTGTGGTGAACTTGCACTGATGCAGGAGCAATCTCTAAATGCTCCACATTTAGTGATCCACGGCTGAGGCTGATAATGTGCAGTCTTACAACTTCATGAACTTGCCCTCTAGCAAGGCTGCTGCAGACAGTCGTGAGGGTTATCTGTTGCACATGGGGGCCAGTGTCAAGGGGAGCGAGACAGGGCTGAAAATCCAGCTTCATTCTGCTTGCCCAGGCATGCACTGTGGCACGGGGTGGTGTCTTCTTGGAGGTAGGGATGTCTTGTTCCAATCCTTACAAAGGCACCCTAAGGGCTGGAGCTGCCCAGCCTTCCAGAAAGACTGTATGAGAGAATGTGCGTGTTTCTGTACCCTCTCCCTGGCTAGGATTATTGCTTTAGAAAAGCTTTTTTTTTTTTTTCTCTTTCTCTCTTTTTAATGGATGCTTGCATGCTAAGCATGTGCTCTACCATTGAGCTATACCCACCTCCACAGAAAATAATAATCTCTTTTTGGGTCCCCCTAACTTCAGCCTATCTCTATGAACTTGCTACCTCCTCCCAGATTTATCTTCTCCCAAATCTTAAATCAGTCACTTCCTTGCTCAAGATCATCTATGACTCTCTCTTAGGTGTAAATTAAGCCCCTTACTCAGCAGTCTTGGCCCCTTAAGACCTGGCCCCACCCTATGCTCCTGGCTGTATTTCTCATCATGAATCTTTTACCTAAGCCAAATATTTTCTTCTCCTGTCCTTCAACCTCAAATTTTTTTCTTCTTCATTTCTGCTCTTTCTTGAAGCCCTGGCTCAGTTCCCATCTCCTGCAGAAACATTCCTGGGCCACTCTTGCCTACCCTGTTATCACCTCTGAATTCCTTCAGTTCAGTGATTCTCAAACTTGGCTGCATGTTGGGGTCCCCTAGGGAGCTTTGGAAAAATACTAATGCCTGGGTCCACCCACAGACATTCTGATTGGATCGATCTGGGTGCCAGACTGGGTACTGGGAGTTTTAGATGCTCCAGGTGATTTGAGTGTGCATCCAAGTTCCAGAATCACCTACTGAAATCATTTGGACTTATTGCCTTGCATATGGGAGAGCTCCCTGGGGGAGCTTTAAAAATCATATTCCCATGCTGCACCCCTAGAGGTTCTGACATCTGCAGTTTTTCAAGCTCTCCAGGTGATTCTGATGTGCAACATGATTGAGGACCACTTTGTTATGCTCATATTTTTTCACACTTTCCGTGGGGCCACATACAGAGGAGGTGCTTAATAACATCGAATTGTTTATACTGTGACTAAGGAGAAATAAGACGACCTTAGTGTGTAAAGGAGATTTGACAACTGTCTTGTGTTGTCCAAGTGTAAGAGTTTGTCGTTAGGAGGTTATTATTACTATTTTAAAGTTTCAAGCATGTCTTTGCAGTTTTTGAGGTAGGGCTATGTTTGGTACCAATGAGTGCTTGGGAACAGTTTGTTGAATGAGTACATGAAGTTCCCTTTACGATATTGCAATGTTGCACGGTACTCAGGATTTCAGCCTTGCCAAAAGCCCTTACCAGTGCCCTAGATTGTAGCAACGCTGAGGAATTCTTGGTTGGAGAATGGGCCAGGGCCTTGAATACCTGTTACTAAGGCTTATCTTTTTAGTTGAGTAAAAACCAGTAAAAACCCAAACAAAAACAAAACCCTGCTTCTTCTCTGCGCCCTCCCCCTACCCATGTCCCCAAGTGCAGATGCTGATGTAGCCTCTGCCTAGAATAAAAGGAACCCTCTCCTTTTTCGTTTGAGCATGGATTTGGCAAAGAAGGCAAGATTGGGATGGGGATGGGGAAGGGGGCAAGGAGCTGCTTTGGAGGGGGATTAGGATGGGTTGGGGATTAAGATGGGAGGCTGGAAAATGGCACTGAAGCCAGCCCCATGTATGACACCACTCCCACTTACTCTTATGTTTACCTTTTTCCTCTTGCCAATTATAGAAGCAATACATGCTCAGTATGGACAACGTGAAAAACGTGAAAAGAGCCTGTCAGAAATATATAGACACATCTAATGACCCATAATCCCACCACTCAGACAGAACCATTATTATCTGAATTTATTTCAGTCTTATTTCTATGCATAACAAAAATGGTACCATGCGGTGGCCTGATGCTTTATTTTCCTTTAGGAATATGTCATAAACATTCGTAAATAGTCATGTATAGCAGAGGTTGACAAAATTCTTCTATAAAGGTCCAGATGGTAAATAGTTCAGTCTTTGCAGGCCGTAGCATGAAAGCAACTGTAGATGACACACAGACAATTAGCATGGCTGTGTTCCAATAAAACTTTATTTGCAAGAGCAAGAGGCTGGTCCATTTGGCTCCTGGATGTGGTTTGCTGACTCTTTTTCTGTCGCATTATTTTTAAGAGCTTACTAGGATCCTATTATATGTCTACAATTTTTATTCTCTTACCCTTGAACATTAAGTCATTTCCATTTTATTATTTTTTCCTTCTTTTTTTTTTGGTTGAGGGAGAAGGTAAGGTTTATTTATTTATTTTTTGGAATAGGTACCGGGGTTTGAATCCAGTACCTTGTGCATGCCAGGCATGTGCTCTACCAATTGAGCTATATTCTCCCCCCACCATTTATTTATATTTAATGAAGATACTGGAGATAGAACCCAGGACCTCGAGCATGCTAAGTATGCACTCTACCACTGAGCTATACCCTCCCCTCTCCATGAGGTCTTCATTTAAAGTTTTGTTTTGTTTTGTTTTCCATCTTAAAACCAATGTTTGCAGGTTGTGACATAGAGATTCATTGTGGTTTTACCTGACCTTTGTCTCCAGGGCTGTTGGCTTTTGACAAGCTGTGAACCTGCAGTAGAACTCAGAAAAACAAATGACTTTGTCTGCACTGGGACCCCAGATTCCTGCTCACTGATAAGTGGTGGAGAGTAAGACAGGAAGATGGCTAGAGGTCTGAAGATAAATGTCCTCTCTCCCCACCTACAGTAAAGGGAGAAATATTTTGGAACTTATATGAAAACATCTTTGAGATTTTGCCTAAGCAAACAAACCAGACTCCTTATTTTAAGTCCAGAGGTTGTTGGTCCAACCCTGGGGTGATGTCCTGTCCTGTGACACAGGAAGTGGTACTTTTGTGTGGCTTCCAGGCTTTGCTGGCTCTTCAGGAGTTTGATTTGGGAAAGGGGGAAAAAAGGCGGGGAGCTTAAGCTGCTGCCATCAGTTCCCAGGATGAATCGTTAAGTGATGTTGCTGATGAACAATTTGCATCTAAGAGGCGGTTTGGGAGTTTGGTGAATAGCTCATGATTGCAGATAAACACCACCTGCCATGCTGCCCACTGCAGCCCCCCTTCTGCTTGTGAGGGAGGGTTTTCTTTGGGGCAGAAAAGTTGTTCTTTTCCTTCACTCTCCGATGCTTTTATGCTAAGGCTTTAGAGCTAGATGAGAAAACTGGATTTACAGGAATTCTATCTGGTTCCTCTGGGAAGAAGGAAGAGCCATTTCCAGTTGAGGTTCGTCTGTGTTTTGATTAAACTAGTGGTGGTGGCTGCAGAGGCCTTTTCCCAGTCCCCAAGGGTCCCCTTTGCATGGTCTGTGGATGGCAAGCTTGTTGGGATGCAAATTCTGTGGCCCTACCCTAGGGCCAAGGAAGGCTGGGAATCAACGTTTTTAACAAGCACCTCTGAGATCTTAAGGACCCCAAGGCTGTGGGTTCTTAAGCTAGGTGAGCCTTGTAATTATCTATAGATCCCCAGGCCCCAGACCCTGGAGATTCTGATTCCACAGGCCAGGAATTTGTGCATAGGAAGTGGGAAGGGTTCTCCCAAGGGACTTTGGGAAGCAGCCAGGTCTGGGAATCACTACTGTAAGGAATTTATCGGAGGTGAGATACTACAGGACCTTGAGCAGAAGAGGCTGGGAGGAGACGGAGCCGCCAGGATTCCTGGGGGTTGCCTCTGCATGCCTCTTCAGACCTGGGCTGAAAACCTGGAGCCAGATGGGCATTAACTACAGAGCTCAGAGAGCGGCTTTTGGAGCCAGCCCCTCATGTGCTCCTGGGTGGGAACTGCATCCTGTGAGCTGATTTCAGCACTGAGCCTGTCTGAGCTAAGGCAGGCCGAGCTATGGGTTTGGATGGAAAGACTAGGCAGGTCAAAAATCTTCCTTCTAAGTTTGACCAAATCCATGAACTTGGACAACTTTCCCTAACCTCTCTGAATGGGGTTTTGATGTATAAAATGAAGATAATAATTTCCATTCTAGACACTATGTACAATTTATCAACATAAGGAGGAATACACATAATAAACAGCACCAGGAAAATGCATGAAATCACAGAAAGGCAAGTTTAAGATAACTTGGAGAAGCACCATTTTACATATGTGGGTGGATTGTTTTTTAAAAATGAGTGTCCTTAATGCTGGGGAAGCTGTAGTAAAATTGGGGCACACGTAGACTGCCAGGAAACATAAATTGGTACATACCTCTTGGACGTGATATGAAATTGTGTGCCAAGAACCATGAAGATGTCCACACCCATTGACTCAATAATCCAATTTATGGGAATTATCTGAATAATTAAGACAGAAGCAGAGTTACGTGCATAAATATATGTATTGCAGCATAACTGATAAAGCAAAAAAAAACAAAACAAGAAATCAACTAAACATTTAACACTTGGGAGATTGTTTAAAATTAAAGTAGATCTGTGCAATGGAACACTATGCAGACTTTAAAAAGACCATTCATTATGAAGATCATGTAGCAACATGGAAAACATTTGGAAGTGTTAAGTGAAAATAGCAGAACCCAGATGGTACACTCTTTGCCTATAACTGTGTACACTTTGAGAGCAAGTGTAGACAGCAAATGGAAGTAACGTGCAAAAATGAGAGTAGTTATGCAGGGGCTAGGATTAGAAGTATTTTTGTCCTTTGCAAAATTAAAAAAAAATTGAGTTACCTCTTTTTTCATAATAGAAATTACTAATTTCTAAGCTGTGAAAATTGTTATACATTCCTGAAAGCTTGTTGGAAGTGAATCCACTACGCATGATTTGTATTTTCATCCCTATCATCCCAGGTTGACATGACTGGACACCTCCTTCATTCAATGCTTTGCCAAATCCTGGAGAGGGGGCATTAGGGGAAGGATTCTGGGCAACTTCAGGCCAACTCATGGGGTAGGAGGAGAAGAAGACACATGGGTATTAGTCTCAATGGGGTCACAAAATAGAGGTAGACACCTTTGGGGGTATCTATTTATCCCAGTGGTTTTCAACTAAGGCTGGTACTCTCCCAGGGGGCGTTTTGATTTTCCCAATGATTGAAGGGTTTACCACTTTTATCATTTAGGAAATGTGGTTGAGACAGTCCTGCACAACAAGTTATCTGGCCCACAATGCTCCGAGTGCCCTTGTCTAGAAACACTAATCTAGTCCATACCCTATGGTCAGGGTGGCCATGCATGGGTGCACAGGTTGCCCACTGCACAACTCCTGAGAGCACCATTCACGTAGTGGTTAAATGTGCAGATTCTGAAACCAGATTACCTGAGTTCAAATGCCTGCTGGAAAACCTTGGAACTATTGCTTATCTTCTGTGTATCACACTTTCCTCATTTGTAAAATGAGAATAAATTACCCCCTCCAAAAGAAAGTAAAAGTGTGACCTTTATGGTATGTGAATTATATATCAATTAAGCTATCACTTAAAAAAAAATAAAATGGGAAAAGAAATAGTAATGTACTCATAATAATGGTTATGTAAGGATAACCTCATAGGATTATTCTTAGGATTAAATGAGTTAATATATGTAGAATTTAAAACAGTGCCTGGCACATGGTAAATGTTCAGTTAATGTTGGATGATTATTATTCTCTGAGATCTAACTTCCCTATCCACCAGGATGGAGCACCAGGTTCTGCTCCCTGATCTTGACCACAGATGCCTGGATTCCTTCTCTCCCTGAGGCTTAACTTTTCCTGGTCCCACCTGTAATCTTAGTGTAAACTCCCCTGTTGCTTGAGCTTGTCTGAGTCATTTTTGTAATCTGCAACCAAGTCTTAATGATTAAGACAGGGGAAAAAGACTCACCTGCATGAACCAACAGTGGATAATACAAGAGAGCTTTCAATTAAGTGTGAGATTGCTTGGCTTAGAAAATCGATAAAGCCCCAGACAATACCTAATCACAACTGAATGAAATTTCAATTCAAACCACAGTCATTAAGTGAATGGAATGCTGTTAGCTAGGATCTCATTTTCTGTTCTAAGAGAACAGGCAGGCCAAACAATCAGGTCCAGTCTAGACAAGTGCTTGAAAAGTCAAGGGAAGAGACCCTGTCCCTCAAAATCACCCTTCCTAGCACCTGAAATTCCATCCTTGGAGATCCAGGCATTTGTTTTGTAGGAAGTCTTCTTTGAAAATATGAATGTACCTGGAAAGGGTAGCTCAGAAAGCCTGCTACACCCTACTGAGAATGTGTTTATTAAGTAGCTTCCTCCCTCCTCCTCCACATCCCCACCTGCAGCTACAAATGGGGGTGTCCAGAGAGAGCCTAAGGAGGATGGAGGAGCAGAGTGTTGCAGAACAGATCCTCCTTCAGAATTGCTGACGTTCTCATCAACCACATGTTTGCAGAGAGAGCAGTGGCCCTCAAGGAACTGGAAAGAATGTTCTGATTTGTTTCTGTCTGGCATGGTGAACAGCAGGAATGATTGTAGCTGCTCTCCTTGCCAAGGACAAATCTGATCTGACTGCTCTGAGGTGGAGGAGGGGAGGAGGGCTGGTGTTTGGCTCCCAGGAATGGTTGTTCATCAACCACTTCCTGCGCCAGTGGTTCTCAAATTTTGCTGCATATGAGAAACATGTAGGAAGCTTTAAAGACTCTCATTACCCAGATCGCACCCCAGACCAATTAAATCGGAATGTCTGAGGGTGTTTGCCGGGCATCACAAGTTTTTAAAGAATCCTCTTCCCCCAGGTGGTTCCAATGTGTAGCCAAGTTTGGTGGCCACTGTCTGAAGTATTTTGTGTGTGAGGCACCTTAGGTGACACACAACAGGTGAGAAGCTGGTTCCTGCCCTCCAGGCATAATACTTAATTGTATTAAATTGGATTTTTTGAATTTATTTCTTTTTCCTGTGGGTGTAGAGTTCTATGTTTTTTTTTTTTGTCAATATAACTCACATACCATAAAATTCAGTCTTTTAAAGTGCACAATTAAGTGGCTTTTCTGTATTTGCAAAGCTGTACAACCATCACCACGAATTCCAGAACATTTTCATAGTTTCCCAAAGAAACCCCAAACCCACTGGCAGTTATTCCTCATGAATCCTTCCCCAGAACCCCTGGCAAATGTGAATTTACCCTCTGTTTCTGTGTAATTGTGTATTCTATATTTCATATAAATGGAATTACACAATACGTGGCCTTTCGTATCAGGTTTATTTCACTTACATAATGTTTCCAGGATTTATCTATGTTGTAGCATGTATCAGTACATTATTCCTTTTAAAGGCTGAATAATACTCCGCCCTATGGAGTTACCACACTTTGTGTATCCATTCATCAGTTGATGGACATTTTAGTTGTTTCCACTTTTTTGGCTATTATGAATAATGCTGCTATGAGCATTTGTGTACAAATTTTAATGTGGGCATATGTTTTCATTCTCTTGGACATATATCTAAGAGTGGAATTACTGGATTATATGATAATTCTATGTTTAACTTTTTCAGGGAGTCCCATACTGTTTTCCAAAGTGGCTGCACCCTTGTATGTTCCCACCAACAATGTATGAGGGTTCTAATTTCTCCACATCCTCACCAACACTTTTAATTTTTTTGTCTTTTTGATGATAGCGGTCCTTGTGAGTAGTTCTATGAATTTTGACACATATATAGATTTATACAACCACTACCATAATTAGGATACAGAATTAATCCATCACTCCAAAAAGCTCCCTGTGCTATCCCTTTATTCCACCCATCCCCATACCTAACCCTTGGCAACCACTATTCTGTTCTCCATCCTTATAATTTTATTATTTGACAATGTCATATAAATGGAATCATACGGCATATAACTTTCTGAAGCTGGATTCTTTCACTCAGCATAAATGCCTTTGAGATTCATCCAGTTTGTGTGACCACAAGTTTATTTCTTTTTATTGCTGAGTAATATTCCAATATATGGATGGACTACAATTTATTTATCCATCCAACCATTAAAAGACATTCAAATTATCTCCAGTTTTTGGCGATTATGAATAGAGATGCTATAAATATATACGTACATGTAAATGCCCAGGAGTGGCACTGCTGGGTCATAGGGTAAATGTATATATGTTTAACCTTATAAGAAACTTCCAAGCTATTTTCCAGAGTGGCTGTTCCATTTCGCATCCTTACCAGCAATCTATGAGAGTTCAGTCCTACATCTTTGCCAGAATTTGGTATTGTCAGTAGTTTTTATTTTCGTTATTCTAGTAGGTGTGTAGTGATATCTCATCTTGGTTAAGTTTACATTTCCCTAATGACTAATGACACGAACATCTTTTCATGTGCTTATTTGCCATCCTTATATCCTCATTGGTGAAGTATTATTCACCCCTTATGCTCATTTTTTAACTGAGTTGCCTATTTTCACATTGTTCAGTTATGGGAGTTCATTATACATTCCAGAGACAAATCCTATGCTGGGTATGTGATTTGTAAATATTTTCTCCCAGTCTGTAGCTGAGACACAGTACTTTTTGTGCATGTGTCTGAGAAGAGAAAGGAATGGAATTGATATTTATTGAGTCCTTACTATGTGCTAGACATTGTATTGGGTTCCTGGAGGACCAGGGGTATGAGTAAGACAGGGTCTCGGAGGTGGGGGTGAAGAGTGAAGTCTGAACCACAAGCAGTCTGAGCCACTTGAGGGCACACAGCGAGGCCAAAGAAGGAAATGGTGGCACTGAATGGTTAAAAGTGAAGGCTCTGGAGTCAGACTGTCTGGTTCTAGCTGCACCATTTGCCACCTGTGTGACCTTGGCCAGATTACTAAACCTCTCTGTACCTTGGTTTCTTTTCTTTTCTTTTTTTTTTTTTTTGAGTAAAGATAGATTTATTCAGAGAGATACATACTACATAGAGTGTAGGCTGTTTCAGAAGGTGAGAGAAAGGCCATGAGGTGTGGGGTTGGGTGCTCAGGTTAAAGTAAAAGTAGATACACCCTCCATAGACAGGGGGCAGGCCGCCTCCTAGGATGAGAGAGTGAGAGCTCATACCTTGGTTTCCTTATTTGAAAAATTGGGGCAGCAAAAGCATCCACTTCAAAGGGCTGGGGCCACTAAATGAGATGATGCAGGTGGCACGTGGTACAGTCTCCATCAATGTTAGCTATTGTTATTTCTTTTTGTAGCAATGTGGTTCTATGCAATCAGTGACATCTCCCTGGAGGAAGTGTCCTTTGAGCTGAGTCTCAGGGACCGGGAGGACTTCTGGAAGCTGAGATGAGGGCGCTGAGGAGATGGCACCTGCTCCGGAACCACATACTTTGTCTCAAAGCTTGTGTTTCTTCCCTCTTCCTCATTCCATCCCCTCCCTCTTCAGCCTGTACTCCCTTCTTACGCAGTTTCTTTCTTTCCTCTCTCTACCTCCTCCCCTGTCCTTCTCACCCACTGGGGAGGCCTCAGTGTCCTTGGCCTTACAAGGTGGCTGACCACTGAGTTATGAGGTGCTGCTCTGAGGCGGCAGGGCCACCTGTGGCCCCTCGATGGGGACTTTGCTCCCGGTTCCAAAAAGGGGCAGGAGACTGTACAGAGGATTCTTCCCCTGCAGCCAGCGCTGCTGCTCAGGGGGAGATGGATTTAGTGCTGGGTCACTCTCAGTACAAATTATTCAGTGGTTTTTTGTGTGACCGTCAGGCCTATGTTGGGACAACAGCTGTACCAGCTCGAGCTTATTCAGTTAATAATTTACCGCTGGGAAATGGGAATTAAATGAGCCAGGAGGCATATTTTGTGTGAACTTTGGGACACCTCTGACAGCAATTTGTGTCATTTGTCCAGGAAGATCCTAAAGCTGTCTGAATTCTAATGTCCTGCCTGCCACGCTGAACCTTGGATCCCTTTTATTAACACGGTTGGCTTTGATTTATGTTTATTTTATTGCTTTGGCTTCTCCTTTGAGCTCATGACTGGAGCAGTGGGGAGTGTGGAAAATGGCTGTGTGAGGAATTATGTTCCCGGGTGTCCTTATTCGAGGAAACGACCAGCAGCTGTGGGTTTTCTCTGCATTGCAGGGCTGGCATTGCCTTGCAGCAAAACCGCCCCTTTCTGCCTGACTGGCCACCAAGTGTGTGCAGGGCCGGCTCCATGGGTGGGTGACCTGTGCAGTGGAGCCTGGGCCTGTGTTTAAAAGGAACCCATACTTGATTTAATGCTCTGCTGTTACCGTTTTTGAAATTCTTGATAATTTATGAACAAGGGGTCACCATGTTGTACTTGGCCCTAAAAATTATGTATCCTGTGTATCCTGTCCTGCATGTGTGTGCCAAGGTTCTTTTTTCTTTTTTAAATTGTGCCATGGTTCTTGATGTTGAACTTGAATGGTGCTCCAAGGTCATTCTGTCCTTTCTCCTGCCTCCGGGACCATCCTGAAATCCTGACTGTCAAAGACCCTCAGGGAGGCTATGGAGACTCTTTCCAAGAATCTTACAGCCTTACCAGCTAAGATATCTTAAAACACACACACAGATAAAGAAGTTGTTTAAAAATAAGTAATACATGGATTTATTTCAAAATTCAAAAGGTACAGAAGGGGTACCCTTGTTCCTCCCTAGTTTTCTTGTTCTCCTTCTGCAGAAGCAAGCAGTTACCCATCTCTGGGTACCTTCCCAAGAGAGTCTGTGCTTTGAGGAACATATATGTACAAATCTCCATGTTTCTTTTTCTTTACCAGATAACTTGTACACTATTTTGAGCCTTCCTCTTTTAACCTGACTATGCATCTTGGAAATAATTCCAAATCATCATATAGATCTACCTTATTTTTATTTTTATTTTTTGGTAGTGATTTCCCATTGTTTGAATTTTCTATAACTTACTTAACAAGTTCCCTGTTGACGGACACTTAGGTTGTTTATGAACTTTTGCTCCTATAAACAACGTTCTTAGAAAAGGTTACCGGGGTTAGCGTGTTGAATACAAGCTTTCCAGTTAAATTTCAATTTCAGATGAACAGTGAATATTTTTTAATATAAGTATGTCCCATAGTGATGTCCCAAGAGGGCAGAACACTGGGGACATAGTTAACTAAAAAACTACTGTATATATTTGAAATTCAAATTTAACTGGGAAACCTGTATTTTATTTGGCAACCCTATCCCGGAACAATGCTAGCATATTGGGGGTTCAGTAAAGATTTATTGGATGAATGAATAAATGGTTCCTCTCTGAAATGAAAGCTCATGAGAAAGGACCTACTGTATAGCACAGGGAATTATATTCAACATCTTGTAATAATCTATCATGGAAAAGAATCTGAAAAAGAATACACACACACACACACACACACACACACACACACACAACTGAATCACTTTGCTCTATACCTGAAACTAACACAACATTGTAAATCAACTATACTTCATTAAAAAAAAAAAGAAAGCTCTTGAGGGCAGCTGCTTTGACATGTGTCCTGCTATATCTGCAATGCTTAATATTTATTTATTTATAATATTCAATATATGAACAAATGCTACAGTGAATGTCTTTGCGAATGCTGCTTTTGGCCCATGAGAGAATATATCTGTAGAATAAATTTATTTGCTTAAAAGTCTGATAGATTCTGTCAAATCGCCCTCCACAGACCTCTGACACCTCTTGGCCCCGTTGTCTAGTTGTATTCCTGCTCATCACCTGGAGTCATTTAACCTTTGGGGAACTTCCCCCTTGAGGCTGCCCTAAATGGGGGTCAGAAAGGAATGAAAAGTGCCAACACCATTATACCATCCCTTTATGCCTCCTCCATCAATTCATGCCAAGAAATGAATTTTAGATGCAAATGGCAGTGGCTAGCTAACATCTGGCTCATCAGGGCCCCCGGCTGTCTTGTCCCTGGAGGTGCTGAAGGAGTCCCTGGGCCCTGCCAGCTCTTGGTGATGGATGGCTCACATTGGCTGAGCTGTCCCAGAGGTGCTTTCGGGTTCATAGTCCACCTGCCTCCCAATCTTCCAATCTGTCACCAACACAGGACGATTTAATCATTGTAACGAGGCTGTCAGTGAGCACACGGTCTGCTGCCTCTGGTGGGAACGCCCGTTACACTTCTTCCACAGCCAGCCTAAGCACACGGGGTCTCCGTTTGCCAATCACCAAGATTTAAGTGGATCTGAGGTTCCATGGAGCAGAGGGACATGCTGTTAAGTCTTTTGAACTAGGAATCTGAAGCCTTGGATCTGGGTCCCTAGTACACCACTCCCTGTATATTGGCAGGGTGACCTTGGACAAGTTACTTAACCTCTCTGAGCATCAGTTTCCTCCACAGTAAAAAGGGTTCTACCTGTTACCTCAAGGGTTCATCAAGAAATTCAAATCAATAATTTATGGGGAGAGGGGTGTAGAAATTGTGACGTGTTCTATAAATATAAAGTATTTTGAAGTTGAGAGTGTGGAAAGCAAAGGGTCTTGAGTGGTTTTTAAATTATTATTATTATTATTTTGTATGCCACCGTGGCTTCAAAATTGCTATCTAGGAAGGCTTAAAGGGCAACCACATGGAAGGTGGCAGTGGGGGGCTTGTCTTTTTGAAAAAATTGGAAAATAGTCAATATCAATCAACAGTCCACATCAAAGCCAGAAGCAGGGCTGGCTGGTTACAGGAACAGGTGAAACCTTTCTAAGCCACTCCTTAGTGACCCTACTATCTCCTCCCGCACCAGGAACTGGTGGTCTCTGCTTCCTTGGCTTCCCTGTTTCTCTGCCTAGAAGACTCTTCCAAGATTGTTCATCAGACAGATAATATGGATTCCACCAGCTTCTAGAAAACTGCCATTTCCAAAGAGGCCATTGTCTAACTTAATTTAGGACTGGAGTTCTTCCAAATTCTCACCTTGGCACCTCTTGAGCCGTGCTGGATGGGTGCTCTTACAGTTTCACAAACAAAGCCAGTTTCTCAGCTCTCGGGTAGGTGAAGGAGCATCTTCCCAGAAGTGGTTGGGGAGCAGAGGAAGTGCTGAGCCCTGGGGAGAGGGAGGGTGGTTATTCTTACACCACGCTGAGTGTCAGGACTGTTGAAATGAAGGTCCTGACCCTCCCTGTCCCTGGTGCCAGCTATGGGTTTGTGCCTCTGAAATCCTATTTCTCCCTCTGAAGTAAAAGGAAAAGGTGGCAAATCACATGGTGTGTGTGTGTGTGTGTGTGAGAGAGAGAGAGAGATGCAAGAAGCATTAGTGACCTGGCCCCTTATGGTGAGGACCAGTGAGTTTTGTCATTGTGTGAAATGCCAGTGAGCTGCAAATTAAGAATAACATCCAGCATCTACTTCCGGTGTAAATTGCCTCCCAAAGCATCATGTTACACCTCTGCAGAGAGGCTGCCCTTGTAGAGATGGCTTTTTCTGCCAGCTGTTGGGCCTGACAGCCTCACACCTAGAGGTGGGAAACACACAAGAATGAAAGTGGGGTTGCCTAGGCTGTTTGGGGATGGGGGTGGGGGATTCCCTAGGTGGAGAAAGAAAGCACAACAAACCCAAGCAGATCCAAACACAGCTTATCTCACATTTTCCCGCATCTGGGGCAGAGATAAGTTCTAAGCTCTAACAAAGCAAAGAAGTGACAGGTGTCTGGCTCTTGGATTTGGGGGTGGGGGTGGTGGAGTTGTGGTGGGAATCTAGTTATAACCATTATACCATGGCCCTGGGTGCCTCTGCCTCCTCCAGGAAGTGGAAATGAACATGGCAGAGGAAGCCTCCAAAGTTTGGAGAGGAGTGACGGCCTCTTGGCCAGGTGAGTGGTGGCACACCAGTGTTTCCTCACCTGCATTCTCACATCCGTAGGAGTTCTGGATTAGAAAGAAAGCTGGACACGTCCCTTTCAGGACTCTGTTCCAGGCACAGGAAAAATGGGAGAGTGGAGGAAAGAAATGCAAACTTTCCCATCTCCTACCCCTACTCCCAGGCCCAGTGTCCCAGGACTCCCCTGCCCAACTACAGTTAGGAAATTTGGGAACCCGTGGATTTTTCCACAGAGTGTTAGTTCCCTCCTGCTTTGCTTCAGCTCCACTGGCCTCCTTTCTGTTCCCAGAAGTCACTGTCCTGCCTCAGGACCTTTGCATCTGCTGTTCTTCTCTCCAGGTTCTTGGAGACTTCCCCTTTGGCTCATCTCTTCCTCAAAGAGGCTTCCCCTGATCACTGCTTCTTAAAATAGGGTCCCTCCCTCTACCCCCACACCCTTTATCACCTCTAGCAGCCAGAATGTAAGGTCCAGTGGGCAGGGATCTGTCAGTCAGGCTTTGCTCATTGATTTACCTCCAGCACCCAGCACAGTACCTGTCCTGTCCCAGATGCTCATATATCTTATTTAAATGAACATTGAATTATTCACCCTGCTTTATATTTCCCATAGCCCTTTTGCTATCAAACATCATCATGTTTATTTATCTGTTTGCTTGTTTGTTGTCTGTCTCTCTGGATAGATTAAAACCTCCAGGAGAGCAGGGACATATCTGTCTTGTTTTTCAATGTCTGTCATCAGTGCCTGACAGACTATCTGACACATAAAGGGTTCTAGATAAGCATTTGTTTAGTGAATCAACAGGGGATCATGTTTTCCACAGACAGATATGTCTGAATTAAAGACAATCCCCACTTCAGAAAAAAGGAGAAAAATTCTGAGGCACAGATAGATTGGTGTCCTGGTAGGACTGTTTCCATCATTCCAGAATCATTTCCTGCACTGAAGCATGGATTGTAGGGTTTCCTTGACTAACATTTAAAAAATTTAGCTTAAATCTTTATTGATCAACTACTGTGTGCCAGGCACTATGCTAGGCACTTGCACATATGTTGTGCCTCAATAGAGAAATTCTGTCCAATAGATTAATATTACTTAAAATTTTGCATCTTTTTAAAAAGTGCAGAAACAAACAAGCAAACATCCATTTTATTGAGGGTTCTGATTTACTAATTTTTTATTGTTTGCTTGGCATTCAATGCCCTGGACGATCACCTCCCAATCTACCTTTTCAAGCATCTGTCCCACCACTTCCCTTAAGATAGGCCATGACTCAGCAAATTCAAACTGCTTAGAATTCCTGCTCTTTTCATCTTGTTTCATGCATCTGCCTGTTCTGTTATCCCTTTTCTCATCTCCATGGGACATAGTCATCTTCTTCTTACTTACTATTCAAGGTCCACCTCCTCCAGGAAGCCTTCCCTGATACCACCTTGGATTTAGGGTCCAGCATGCATTAACTTTTCTTCCTGCTAGTGATATCCAGTATGGAGTTACATTAATGAGATGACTTTTGGACAGCACTTAAGGATGGAGGTTGGCTGCCAGAAAAACCAACCAGGTGATCAGAGGGCTGGAACTTTCCTTCACTCCAACCTCAGGAGAGGGGAGAGGGGCTAGAGTTTGAGTTCAATCACCAATGGCCAATGACTTAATCACTCATGTCTATGTAGTGAAGCATGAAGCCTCTGTAAAAACTGAAAAGGACTGGGTTTGGAGAGCTTTCCGGTTGGTAAATGCATGAAGATTCAGGGAGGGTGGTGTGCTCAGAGAGCGTGGAAGAGCATCTCTGTTTCCCACATACCTTGCATCTCTTCCATCTGGCTGTTTCTGAGTTATATCCTTTTATGATAAATCTGTAATCTAGTAACTAATATGTTTCTAAGAGTTCTAAGAGTCATCCTAGCAAATTCATCAAACCCAAGGAAGGGGGTGTTGAAACCTCCAGTCCATAGCTGGTTGGTCAGAAGCACAGGTGACAACATGGACTTGCAAGCGGGGTGGAGGGAAGTCTTGTAGAACTGAACCCTTAACCTATGGGGTCTGATGCTGTCTCCAGATAATATCAGAATTGAGTTCAATTGTAGGATGCCCAGCTGGTGTCAGAGAATTGCTTGGTGGTGTGTGGGAAATACCCACCCATTGTAATTGGGTGTAGAATCCTAACTACAATATCTTTTGGAGGGACACAGTTCCACCCTGAACATCTGTCTTACCTTTGTGATATAAACGTATCATTAGGACTTGCTTCCCAAGTACAGGTATATAGTCATCCCTCAGTATCCTGGGGGTAGGGGAGGGTGGTTCCAGGACCCACCAAGGATACCAAAATCTGAGATGCTCAAATCCCTCATATAAAATGGTGTGGTACTGTACCTTGGAAAACTAGTGTTTGAGAGTAGAGGAGGTTCTGAATAATGGAGTTTTCTGGTTAAAGGAGGGCTACTTTATTCTGGTCCTGGTATCTCTAGAATAATGTAGTAAAGGTACTTGGATAGTTCTTGATTCAGGATCAGCATTAGCAATGATGGCTCCGGGCTAGCAATGATGGATGTATACAGCAAATGTATGTAGGTGATTTGGGCCAAAACCAATTCAACATGGGAGACTAAGCCTGGACTTTACATTTGGGGAGAACAAAACATGGGCTTGTTCTGATTTTGTACCTTTCAGTTGGAAGGGAAGTACTGAAGCAAACAAAAGTCAGTTAAAGATCCGGGTTAGATTGTGTCTGGTCAACAGAGATTTCATTGTGTATTTGGATTATGCTTTGATATTATACAACTTTGAATTTCTAATAGTAGGTGACATACATCATATTATCATAGTATTACATATATCATACTGTATGCTGGATACTATCCTGAACTATTTATTTCATTAACTCATTTAATCCTCACGACAATCTTTTTTTTTTAATCCTCACGACAGTCTTACGTAGGTACTTTGATTATCTCCATTCTACAGATGAGAAAACTGAGGCTCAGAGAAGTTAAGTGATTTGTTCAAGGTTACACAGCTAAGGAAGTAGCAGGATCAGAATTCGAATCCAAACTCCAGAGCCTACATTATGCTTTTCTGCCTGTGGTGACCACCTTGCCCTGGTTTGCCTAGGACTTTTTGGATTTGGTGCTGAAAGTCCCACATCCTGGAAATCCCTTCAGTTCCAGGCAATCTGGAATGGCTGGTCACCTTTCTTCTGCCTCCAAATATAGCTTTCCAAGGTCAACTATTTATAAGTAGAGCCATAATTACCTCTAGCCATTCAGTTCACTGATCACTAATAAGATAGGGGGATTGTGAAAATGACTTTGTCAGGCTCTTGCTATTAAAGCAAAGTGGGTAATAGATGGAGAAAATCTGTGGCAAGGACAAAAACAGGAGCCAAGGAAAATATTTCCAGATCAATGATAAATAATGACTGAGAGAGAGTGGGATTGTCAAAGAGCTGTGACTGAGGCCAGGACACAGGTGGAAATACCTGAAATAATGAAGGTGATAATGGTGATGGTGGTGTTGTCTCTAACGTGGGTTGGGTGCCTTGTGCCAAGTTCTGTGCTAATCACTTTACCAATGTTAACTCACTCAGTCCTAACAACAACTATGTGTGGGTAGGCACTACTGTTAGACCATTTTAAAGATGACAAAATTGAGGCATCAAGCCGTTAAATTAGGAGCAAATTGAGCAGCAAAGGATGCAGCCGGCTCCTAGGTGAGAAAGAGGATGTGGTCCTAGGCCTGTTCTTGGCTCAAACATTTTTTCAAAATGTTTCCTACTTAGAATTTTTCCAGAATCTCTGAGGACAGAGCATTTTTTCCAGACCTGTAGTCTGCTCAGATTCAAACAGGCAATCAGAAAAAGGGCTGAGTGCCAGCCTATCCCTTTGCTCACCAGATACTTTCCTGCAATCAGTAAACTTCTTATATGTGCAGAACTTGCCACACGTCCCTGGTTTTTCTGAGTGGGCTAGAGTCAGGCTTCTTCTATGTGACTTGGTCAGACAGTTGGATGTTAACGAGTGACTGATGAGAAAACACGGAGATAATTACCTGTAGGAGGTCCACATGCCTCAGGAGAAGCTGCTGGGATGTCTGTGCTCGGCCCCTCTGGAAGGGCCACTGCTTTATTTTCTGTGATTTGATGCATTATTCAACTGTCATCCCTAAGGGCTTGCAATTAATTTTCATTGGTCCTGGTCCTTTACAAGAGGGTTACAAATGGCTCCCTTCCTGATGTCCTACCAAAAATCTTTCCTTTTAAAACAGTACCCTATTAAGAGAGAAAAGATCTCTTTAGAGATGGGTAATATATGAAAGACTTTTTGTATTGTTTTGAGGAGGGAGTGGCCCTAATTTGCCAAAATCCCAACGGTGTCTCTGATTCTGCTTTCAGATAGAGTGTATTTAAAAAAAGGAATAGGGTGCTTGTTTTGTTTTAATTTTTTTGTTATCAGATACTTAAAAAACTGATTTAATGGATGTGCAAAGTGGGATTTAGTCGATGAGGCTGAATGGAAGGGTAGCTGCTTGCATGCATTCTTTTAAAATTTTTATTTATTTAATATAATTAATTATTAATTATTTCATGAGGTAGTGGGGATTAAACGTAAGACTTTGTGCATGCTTAGCTCTGCCACTGAGCTATACCCCCACCCCCACATTCTTTTTTTTTTTTAAATTGTGGTACATGTACATAACAATTTACCAGCTTAACCATTTTTAAGTGCACAGTTCAGTGGCATTAGGTACATTCACACCATTGTGCAATCGTCACCTTCGTTCATCCATCCACAGAAATCTTTTCATCTTGCAAAACAAACCCTGTACTCATTAAACAACTCCCCATTTTGCACCCCACCGCCTTTCTTTAGATAGTATGTTTTAGGATGGTCAGAAGGAGCATTAAAAATGTGAATTCGTCTCCCTTAACTGCCCCAGCTTTCTGTTCATTGCTGTTTCTAGGCAGAAATGATTGTACAACCACATGACTCATCCACCTCTAATGGGGTCAAATGATTAAACATTCCCCTTTTACGACTGTGGGCAGGCAAGGGGCCTTGGAGTCACAATTCCCTGAGGCCTATCAAGTTCAACTGGCAAGCTTACTGGGTAATTAATGGTCCAGATAATAGTCAGATGGGACAGAAGCTGGGCTGACATTTTGAAGAAAGATTAGGGAATAGAATTTTTTAAAAAGTTTTAAAAAATATTTAAAGATAATAGGTGCTCTAGTATAACAATTTTAAACTGTATGAAATAAAGAGAAAATTGTTCCTCCTTAGTTCTCACTCCCATTTCTTGTGCTTCATTCTGGATTAAATATGTAGAAAAGCATCTGTTTTCAAGTATGTTTATATCCACCTATATCATCTATTCTTTTAGCTTTTTTTCTGGTTCTAAAAATAAGTTTATTGTATCACCTATTCTTTAAAAAAGAACAGCGAGGAGGAGGGTATAGCTCAGTGGTAGAGTGTGTGTTTAGCAGGCACGAGGTCCTGGGTTCAATCCCCAGTACCTCCATTTTAAAAATAAATTAATAAATAAACCTAATTACCTCCCCCCACAAAAAAAAGGAGTATTATTCATATTTCTCTGTCACTTCATGGCTGCCTTATATTCCCTGTATAGATGTACCATTGTTTATTTAGTCATTTCCCTGGTAATGGGCATGAGTGTTGTTTGAAGTTTTTCACTATTACAAGCAGTGCAACAATGAACATTCTCCTGCATTTGGACATATAGTTTTGCACACTCATGTGCACATGTTTATAGGATAAGTTCCTACAAACAAGGTGTAAAAACTGGATAGGTATTGCCAGTCACTGAAAGATAAAAATTTAAGACAACTGTTTCCTTCTTGAAAAGCTTGGTCAGGGCCTTGTGACTCTATCAACTGAAGAGATCACCATCCAGTAAGTCAGGATCATCCAGCTGAGGAAGGTTCCAGGTGGTATTAATTTCAGGTACCCGCATAACTTCAGGCTAGGGTACTCCCATCGCGGGGAAGTTTCATCCTCATTATAAAGGGTTAATCTAGCTTTCTGATTTCTAAGTCAGTCTCTTGATGACTTTGGTAAGTATCAATAAATTCTCTGGAGACCGCTCACCAACCTAAGGGGACCAATGCAATTTACAATCCGTTTTCTTCACTTGAGGTTTGAGGTGATCCACCAAAAGGTAGCTGTACTGCTAGAGCATTTAGTCCCTACTGCTCAGTTGCTCTGGTGGGTTGCTGGTTTCAGTGATCAAATGCCCAGAGCCACCCTGAGACCTGGGATGAGTCTGAGTTCTCATTTTCCTCAAAGCCCAAGGGGATCCCAGGTTGATCGTGGCTGACCTGGAGGAGTCTGCCCTAAGGAACAAATCAGCTTCCCATGGGGATTATTCTATTTATTTCCTCAGGATTGGGTCTGGTTGGAATCTAGCCAGGAACTCTGACTGTCCAAGGCAGATCTGACTTAGAGATTCACACCCAGCTGATTCTGCTGGTTCAGGGAACCGAAGCATCTGTCAGGTGCTTGGGGAGTCAGTGACAAATGCCTCCCAGGGGCTGCAGGAAGTGCTTCTGTAACTTCAGCTGGAGGAGATTCCCCAACTGACAGCAAGGCCTCTGCCTCCATTTTAATTTTGATCTAATTTCTGCACGTGATTTCTGATGTGATTTTCTTCTGGTGACAAGGGAATAAAGCGATGACAGGCCTCAATCATCTTCATGTACTCTGCAGGAGAAATCACATTTTCTACTGCTGGGATTGTCTACTCATGGAAGGGGAGGGTTTTCACCTCCAGGATTTAGGCAATGGAATGTTTCCTGCCTCCTTCAATTAGCTTCACCTGCCATTGAGAGATGCAAAAAGGAATTGGGGCTGTGTGTCTGATCCATAAATCATCCTCCATATTTTTTTGTGCCCGAGGCAATAGATTGCTGAGACAGATTGCTTGAGTAGCAAGACCTTTCAATGTGAGAAGATCTAATTGTTTCTAGGGCCAGTAAGCATTGACTTAAGAAATTTCCACAGGGCTGGCAGGCATGAAAAGCACCTCTCTCAAGCAGTGGGAATTTAAGTCTCTGAGCTTGCAATATGTGAATTCATGATGGAGTTAGCAGAGTGAGAGGATCCAAGTTTAAGTGATTCCTTTGCCCCTGAGCAAGTCACTTCATGCCTCTGAGACACATTTATTAATTCAACAAATGGTCACTGAGCATCTGTAGCACATGTAATAAATGAATGAATGTATTGAGCACCGACTGGGCCCCTGGCACTATGGTAGGTGTCTTTTCTCAGTTTTCCTTTCTATAAAATATTGGTAACGCTGTACCCAGTCTCTATCTCTCTCAGGTTGCCTTCAGACTCAAAACAAGATAACGTGTGGGAAAGTACTTTGGAAGCAGCAAACCATATAACCATGTAGAGGCCTGTTACCTTTGCCTTTTTTTTTTTCCCCAGATTTTTCACTTCCTCTGTTTTCCCTTCCCATCTTTCCAAGTCTATACGAGTTTGCCTGGGTGTGGCTTCACAGGGCTGATTATTCACCATTGCACCCAAGTCCAGCTAGACACATAGCTGGGAGTGTAGCATTTCCTTTGGAACCCATCCCCTGAGGCGCACGTGTCATCTTGAAATCTATATCAGCGGGGACACCAGCTTCCCACATGCTGTGGGAGATGGAGGCTGAATATGTGTGTGAATCATGTGAGGTTGAAGGGCTGGGTTTGGTGCCTTTGTGCTGTTCATTCCCACATTGTCATTGTTCACGTGAACTTGATCTGTGGCCAAAAGAGCATGGGCTCAGGAGTCAGACCCTCCCATCCAGGCCTCTGCTCTGCCAGGTACTAGCTGTGTAGATGACTTGACCAGGCTTAGTAGAAGGATCCTAGGACATCTAGAATCAGGGGTAATTGAAGTCTGGGTCTTAAATGCCTCCAGGACCTACTTTTCTCTCAGGATTTTTTTTTTTTTCTCCCTGTGTGTTGGCTTTATTCTTTCAGTTCAGCTTTCTCCCCAGACAGGGAATCATGGTTTCTGGTAGCTCTTGTGTCTCATGGATCATAACTTTACCATTTTGAGATGGCCAGTCTCTTCCCTCAATTCTAATGTCAAAAATTCTGGAGAAGGAGTCTGATTGGCCTAGTTTCGGTTATATGTCTGGTCATAGACCAGTCAGCTTTGGCAAGGGGCAGGGCAGGAGGGGTCTTGTAGCAGAGACAGATCCTTCCCAGAGATTGGAAAATTCTCTGTGAGCCTGACAGATAAACTACTTATACAGTTATTTCATCTCTCTGAGCCTCAGTTTTCTCATATGTAGTAAAATGGGACTAATAATATGTCCGGTGCCACAGTGAAGTATGCAGCTCTCACATTTTGACACTTTCATCTTGCCCTTAGATTTAGCTAGTAGTGGTGGCTGAAAAATAATGAGACAAACCAGAAAACCATTACTGTATTACTACAAAGAGATTTGGTGACATGCAGTATTTACTTTCACTTACCAAAAAGTATGTAAAGCAGTTACTTTTGAACTTCAACTTATCTCCTAGGCAAGACCTAAATTCTGGAATTCAGTATTTAATTAAATAGTACCTTTAAAAATGGTAAATGAAACTGTGTGAATATTAAACAATGTAAACCAATCTGAAGAGTATTATTACAGAACTAAGGAAAAGACAAAAAGCACTAGTGTTGGCATAAAAGAACATAACTGAATGTGAAATCTGTCTGTTTGATGTAAAACTAGGTTTAAAACTAATAAAGGGAAAGGCAAAATTTAGAAAATTACAAGGAATCATTTTTTTTCATAAACCAAAAATTGAAAACTATAATAAACAAATATATTAATATATATCACTATACATGCAACTTATAATATACAGCAGTGTGTGCAATTAATCAGTCTGTCTTTTATATTCAGAAATAGCTGAATGACACCCAAAGAACATGTTTCCACGGGCTCTGGAGAGAGAAAGGCCTGCTTTTCTCACAAGGGTGAGCACAGGTGGTAATATCTCACCATCATCTCCTAAGTGGCTAAGGAGACGGTTTCTTGATCACAAACCCAGTTGGAATTTACAGGTATCTGTGAATGACCAGGCCTGCCCAAAGCAATTGGGGCCAATGTGGTTCTTAGAAAGAATTGGAGGCTATAGCTCAAGGCTTAAACCACCCCTGCTCAAATGAGCTTCCGAAAGTGGCAGAAACTGGAGGCCCTATCATCTGAGGCCTGGCCAAATGGCCCTGCTGCCTGTCTCCCCACTTCCCCAGTGTCTTGCAGTTCTTACCTACCTCCTGGGGTTGTGATGATAGTGATTAAAGTATCTAGCCATGTGCCTAAGTGGGTACTCAATATACACTGATTCTCTTTCTTTTTCTTATGGCTCAAAAAAAAAATCTTTAAAAATATCATGAGCACATAAACAAAGTTGGCTATAGACATTCAATGTAAGAGCAGGCCACTTGGCTCAAATGTCAACCATGATACCCTCTGATTTGTTTAAATTGGCCAAGAAGATCCCACAATGATTCCCCATTTGGTTTGAGCAAGCTCAGTTTGAAGAGTATCTCTGTGTTCTAAATGCTTTCTGGCCCATAAGAAATCAGGCAGGCTAGAGCATGTTTAGATGAAGATTCGTATTTTAGCCCATGAAAATACATAAAATGCTTATATTTTATCTTGTGTTACACAGACACATGGGTATAATTACACTGCAGGGTATGCCAAAGGCTCAGAATACCAGAACACTTATTTAAATGGTGGTTTAGAATTTCTCAAATCACTACCTTTTCCGAAGAAGTCCATGTCCTCATGGCAGTTGTCAGCCCAATAAAAAAGCAGGAAGTATAGTTTATCATTTGAATGTGCCATCTCCATCATATAATAGAGCATCTATAACTAGCCATGTGGCTTTGGGCAAACCGCTTGATCTCTTCAATTTGAAAAACATTTTCGTCTACCACGTGCAAGGCTTTGGGATGGATTGCGGTGGAATGACTCAGAGGTGCCTCGGAGGAAAGGGCATGCTGGGTACAGGCTTTCAGCAGAGGTAAGTACAGAATCTGCAATAGTTCTGGAAGCAGATGGCATACTGAGGAGGGGAGACCAGCAGGTGGCTTGGTTTTGTGGAAGTGGATGAGACAAGTAGATGTACGGGGGAGCTAACGTTGGGGAGCTAGTAATTGAATAGAGGGCTCACACGGAAGCAGGCATCACAGATTTGGAACTTGGATGACTTGGAGAATAGGATTCTTTTTAAGCAGCATTAGGGAAAATGGCAGGAAGAGTTAGTGTGTGAAGAAGAATGATGATTTTGGTTTTAAATATACTAAGCTTAAGATTCTAGTTGAATATCTAGCTGGAGCTTCCAATCCGTAACTGAAATATGGGATCAGAGTTTGAGAGTTGCAGGGGCTGGAGACTGAGATCTGAGAGTTGCCAGAAGTGATAGCTGATCTTAATTGGATCCGTATTGATTAGGACATGGGTTCAGCGACAGCCAAACAAGCCAGAAGTGTCTTTCTTTCTCTCCCATGTAATAAATTCAGGAGTAAGCAGTCTAGGGCTGGCATAGTGGCTCTGGGAGGTTGGAGTTCGATCCTTCTACTTTTTTGCTCTCCTAACCCTAGGGGCATGACCTTATTAACATGGTCTAAGATGACTCAACACTATTGCATGTGTACTTCCAGCAGGGAAGAGGGGAAAATGGGAAAAAGACATGACCTGAAACTACTATAGGACTAGAATCCCTGTCTTTGGCTAGACACGTGACTGCCCACAAGGAAGCTTACATTTCTCATCTGCCTTGTAGATAAGTAGCCAATAAGAGGTGAGCAAAAGACATGGAGCAACTTCTAGGTCCAGTGTACAAACATGTTTTGAATGTCACTATGTCCTCGCATAATGAATCAGAGAATGCGTTGTCATGAAAGTCAAATTAAAGAGAGTCTTCTGAAGGAACGGTTTCACCATGCTACCAACATGTCAAGGAGGATGAGAACTGAAGCCATTAGGGCAGTGGCCTTCAAATGGGGCTGATTTTGCTCCTCAGAGGACATCTGGCAATCTCTGGAGACATTTTGGGCTGTCCTGACAGGGGGACGAGGATGCTATTGGCATCTAGTAGGTAGAGGCCACGGATGTTGCTAAAACAACTTGCCCTACATAGGAACCGCCCCTTCCTCCAGCAAAGAATGATCCCTGCCAAAAAGGTCAATAGTCCTGAGTTTGAGAAACCTTGCATTAGGGGATTAGAGAAGTGATTCTCAAAGTTTGCTACCCATTAGAGTCACCTGGGGAAGCGTCACAAAATCCTGATGCCCAGGTCACACCCAGGCCAGTTAACTCAGAATATGCGGACTGAGACCCAGAGATCAGTATTTTAAAAAGATCCCCTGAATAAAAAAAAAAAGAAAGAAAGATTAAAAGTTGGGATGAGTATAGCTTAGCAGTAGAGAGCATACTTGGCATGTACGAGGTCCTGGGTTCAATCCCCAGAACCTCCTCTAAAATTAAATAAATAAATAAACCTAATTACCTATCCCCCACCCCAAAAAGAAAAAAAGATCCTAGATGATTCCAATGTGCAGCAAAATTGGATAATCACTGGATTAGCATGTAACTGGTAAACCTTGAGAGAGGATACTGGCACATAGTGCGTTCTCCATAAATATCTGTTGAAGGGATGAATACATAAATGAGTAACATCATGAGGGTAGAAGCAAATGGCCGGGGGTTGAGGGGATAAGTTGGAGAAGGAGGCAGGCAGGAGGATGGGGTGGGTGGAGAGCTCTGAGTAGAGTTTACTTGCCGCAGAACTCTGGCTGCATCGCTGTATCAGGAGCCAAGGGAGAGGAAGAGCAGACAGAGAAAAGATTTCCTATTTTGCGGTTGGTGGGGACTTAAACATGTTTGTAGGAAGAGGATAAGAAGCAAGGAGAGAGAAAAGGGACGAGAATGCAAGAGATAAGAGGGATTGTCAATGGAGAGAATGAGACGAAGAAATGGTGGAGCCATGAGCATTCAAGAGGAGAAGGGATATGTTCCTGGAGACAGAAAGAAACATCAGGTAAAGGTATGGAATAATTCTGAGATGGAGGTGAGGGTGGGGATGGGATGGAAGTCTTGAATGGTCTCCATCTTGTAAGTAGGAGATGAAGTCTTAATGTGAATGATTGTGGTAGGGGTACGGTTGGGACTCCAGGAGAGTTGAGACATCTTGAGTCACATTGTATGGAAAACTACCACCAAGAAGAGTCTAAGGGGCGCCCAGGTGAGGTTCAAGATTGTGAATTTATGCGGGGTTGAACCAATGTGACCTTGGAACTTTCTCCAGCAATACCCAGCAGTGTGGGAGGGGAGAAACGGGGCCACAGGAGCCACTCGGGGCTGGCAAAATAGGGACAATAAAAAACCAATGGAGCGATGGATTCCTTGACATTTGTAAGCCTGTTTCCAAATGGTTAAGGGATTCTGAGTGAAATTAAAAGAATGCTGACAGATTGGAAGAAAGGACAGGTGAAAGATTTATAGACACCATGAAAATTAAGAGGAGGTCCAGTGGTAGAAAGGATACACTGGGTTAGAGAGAGGAATTTCAGACATTGAGGTCGGGGGAGGAGAACCATTTCAAATAATATGAAATCTAAGGCATGGATTTGATTAAATTATCCCTTAAATCCCTTCCAACTCCCAAACTTCGTAAATCCAAGAGGGTGAAGACTGCATTTATTTATTTATTCTAATTATTTTCAAACTTCTTAGTACCATTAGTTATAATGTGTCAATTTCTGGTGTACAGCACAAAGTCCCAGTCATGCATATACATACATATATTTGTTTTCATAAAAGGTTATTATAAGATATTGAACATAGTTCCCTGTGCTATACAGCAGAAACTTTTTTAAAATCGGTTTTTATATATAGTGGCTAACATTTGTAAATCTCAAACTCCTAAATTTATCCCTTCCTACCCCTTTTCCTCGTAACCGTAAGATTGTTTACTATGTCTGCAAGTTTGTTTCTGTTTTGTATGTGTCCTTTTTCCTTTTTTTCTTTAGATTCCACATATGAATGATACTATATGGTATTTTTCTTTCTCTTTCTGGCTTACTTCACTTAGAATGATGATCTCTAGGTAAGACTGCATTTAAATCCAAACGTGCTTGTAGTTGACAGCGTGACCCCAATCAATCCTTGTCACACAGGAAGTCCCATTAGGTCTAAGTCCACAGGGGATAAAACAGGACCGGGATATCTGCATGTGCTCAGTAGTGAGGATGATCAATCAATGCTGGATCTCCAGTATATGTATAACTGAATCTCTTTGCTATACACATGAAACTAACACTATAAATCGATTACACTTTTGATAAAAAATAAGAATAAAAAAAGTACTGAATCTTGGTGCCTTTAAAAAATTTGGGGGTAAATTCCACTCATGCTGCCATTTGAGGGGGAGCTGTGAGAGGGAAGATCAGAGTCTTTCTGGGTCACGTAAAAGCAAATAGATGACAAAGAAGAAAAAAATATCTTTGCCACACGCATACTCGTGTGATAAAGGTTTATCCTCATTTCCCCCTGTCATCTCCCTCAGCCAATTTGCAATAAAAGAGGGTAAAGTGTCGCTGTGTGGACTTTGTCTGAAGGGTGAGACCACATGCTGGTGTCAGTGGGAGGACACAGACTATGGGGCCCTCTGGAGAGGCAAGCGGATGCTTGTTGGACTTGCGATCATTACTGAACCAGGCAGGGGAACCCGGGCCCCTGACCTCTGTCTCTTTCTGCTGGGCCTTGAAAGCAGGAGCGCAGCTCTTTAATTGCCCCATATGCTGGTTTTATTTGGTGGCTCAGCTGGGTGGAGTGAACTCTAGGAAGAGATGCATTCATTTATCGTTACCTCACCAGATTGCTAATTTTCACTCTGGAGGCATAAATCACCATAATGACTATAATCCCTAGATGGACAGGCAGCTATTTCGGCACCAGGGCAGCAGCTATTGCTACCACCAAAGCTCTTTTGAGGCTCAGGGGCTGGAGAGCCCCGGAGAGGTCCCACGTGGCTCGCTCGGCCGGGTGCTCTCAGATTTGCAATGGAGGGCACGCTGGAAACTCATCCTTTTCTTGGGTAAAGAAATGGAACTTCTGGAGGAGCAGTTTCTTTGGAGTTAGTGGCAAGCGTGCAGATGAACACAGATCTTTGGCTCCGAGTTAACGGGACAGCTGTTTACGTGCTTGGTTTGCAAAGAGAACACCAGCTCCTCCTTCTCTCCTCTTTTCCTATCAACACACTTCTTTAGTTCGCCTTGTTTTTTTGCATCTGTTGACCTCAAACAGAAACCAGAGGCTACAAAAATACCCTGTTCCCAGAGGTCAGGGCTAAATATCACTAGAGAAAAAAAGCAGCTCCGTGTAGCTTGTTACTTTGTCACCTAGACTTGTAATATTGATTTACAAAAATGTCTTTTTAAGGAAAACCAGCCTAAACCAACTCTACAAAATATCAGCTGGATCCAGAAGCAGGGTCACTTAAAGGATGATTAACTCATAAATAAATATGTGAAAATTTCTTACCATTCCCACAGAGGGTGAGGAGGTAGTGATGGGGGAATAAATTTTCTTGGCAAGTTCTGATTTTTCCTCTTTTCACTGACATTTAAAAAAATTTTTTTTAATGGAGGTACTGGGGATTGAACCCAGGACCTCGCACAAGCTAAGCATGCACTCTACCACTGAGCTATACCCACGCTTCTCCCTGACATTTTTAAAGCCTTTAAAGTGAGAAAGAAAGGAGGAACCTTGACTGTGATGAAAAAGAAAAAGCCTGTTGAGAAGGAATGCTTTTTGCCTAATACTATAAAACTTTAGGGAATTTAGAGCTCAAGCATCCATTATTAATGATGGCAGGTTGATGGCCTAAGAAGAGAGGGAATTTTCGGTCAGGGACATTTGGGGCAAAATTGAGGTTGTGCTTGGGCACTGGAAGATAAGGCAGGTAAATAATGGATTGCAACAGGAGGAAATGCCCAGTGAGATGGCCCTGGCTCCGCTCTGCCCCCTCTCCTCCCCTCAGCCGCCCTCAGCTGACAGGGAGCAGACCTGCTTTGTTTTTTGTCTTTCAATCACCTGCCCTCCTGTTTAGGCAGCAGACAGACCAGAGTAATAAACACAGCTCTGCCACCAGCCATGAGGGCGTCATTAAGAGTATTCCAGTTCTCTCTTAGATGGTTTTCCACTACCTTTCTGACCCCCACTGATCCTTTCTGGAACCTACCACAGTGCCTGGGCCCAATGTAGATATTCAATACTTGTTTGATGAATTGACTCAAATCTGGAGAAAAATTTAGGGGGGAAAGTCAAAGAGTGAATGATAAGGGATGTTTCACTACTTCAGTCACTCTGAGGTCCTGTCCCTCTCAGCGAGGGCCTCAGGTGAATGGGCTCAGGCCATTGTCATCGATGTATTTAGGTTGGTTCCTACGCTCTCTTGTTGGGTCAGGGCCCCAGGGGAACAGTGAAATAGCTGCCATTTTTGCCCCCTGAAGTCTCCCTGCATTGATAACAATAGCACTTGAGTGGCAGTTACATGCTTAGAAGCAAATCATTCCGATTTTGCTTTCTAGAACAGAGGTATTTCCCCTAAGGGCCCGGTTTTACCCAAAAAGAAAAAGCCAGGGCTGTCTTAGCTACAGGAACACCATTTTGTTCTGGTGACAAGCAGACCCAGTTTCCTGAGGATGCCACCTTTCAGCTACACACACTTAGATTATTTCTGCCCTCCTCCATCCAATCTGGGGTTGCCGAGACATTCAGTGCTTTCTTTTCTGCCTCCTACTTTCCCCCAACCCCCAGGTTCTTCCCCAAAGGCCAGCAGCTGAGACCAGTCTCTGGGACAGAGCAGAAATAATGTGGGAATTGTGGTTAGGGTTGAACATAAACATCAGTCTACAAATAAGCATAAAAGCAAAGACCTTCTTACTACAGGAGGGTGGTGGGAAATCATTTCTTTTCCATCATGGAATGTGGTAGCAACTAAGCACAGGCTATTTGTTTTAATATTTTAAATATTGTTTTGTGACACTAGATTATTTACTGGAAACTATCAATAGCTGTGTTAAAGGGGTTATGTGGAGGTTGTCCAAGAATAGCAATAATAATGAGCAATTCATTATATATGCTATAATATTAAAAATATTTTTTAAAGGGCAATCAGAATGAATTCACTTAAAAATTTTATTTTAGTTTAGTTTTTATTGATAGACATTACTATATAAGTTTCAGGTGTACAACATAGGGGTTCACAATTTTTAAGGGTTATACTCCATTTATAGTTATTGTAAAATATTGGCTATAATCCCTGTGCTGTACAATAGATCCTTGTAAGAATAAATCCTCTTTTGAACTGTATTTGGGTCAGTGTCTTTCATTGGGGGAGAGAAGGGAAGGATTCTGTGTGCATCTGTGTTTGGACTATCCATTTATCAGTAGCTACGGATTTATTTGTTTCCCTTTGTCTTCAAAAATATTCCTTGGAATTACAGGAAATATATGTATCACATAAAAAACTCTCACTTCTGAAAATGTGCACTCGGGGGAGGGTATAGCTCAAGTGGTAGAACACATGCTTAGCATGCACAGGGGCCTGGGTTCAATCCCCAGTACTTCCTCTAAATAGAAATAAACAAATAAACCTAATCACCTTCCCCTCATAAAACAAACAAAAAAGTAAAATGAGTGAAAATGTGCACTCCTGGCATATGTAAATAAAATTTAGTAAGTTTTGCTGTTAATATTTATTATTGAGATGTGTACTCAGTAATTCCCAAATAATTCAGAAAGTTCTTATAGTACTGCTACCACTACTACATGTTATGGTTCTATAGCCCTTTTTCCCAAAGAGCTTTTAAAACAAAACACACGCCATGCTTTTTCCCCCTTCCAGTTAAATATCGAAGGAGAGCGCTTTAGATATAAATATTTTAAAGACAAAGAAGCAAAATAAAGGAAGTCAAAGGGAATAAGCCCTTCTTATCCTAACTCCAAGCTGGCAAGTTGAGCTCCCTGAATCCAGTGCAGGATTTTCCATTCCGTTCACGGGGAGGGGAGAGTGGAAGGAGGAAGAGAAAGAGGAGGAGTGGAAAGAGCGCAGGAGGCGCGGTAGATTCCTTAGGAACCTGGAACCATAGAGAGCTCGGAAACAGTGAGGACTACTGCTCTGGGTTTTCTGCCATTTAGTCCATGGTGAGTTGTTGGAGGAACAGAGTCCAAAGGTGCAGCAGTGTAATGTAGGCTGAAGCTAAAAATAAAGGGATTGGATTTCCTCCCTTTTGATTGGAGGGCCACTCACTTTGGGGTGCCTCCTCCTTATGCATCACACAGAGTAGTGTGCTGTGGGAAAATCCTCACCTCAGCATAGGGTTGCCACAAAGGAAAAGGCAACCTGAAGCAGAAGCTGGGAGGCCTGAGCTATTGACTTTGTGTTCACAGCACAGCCAACCTTTGGGGGAACAAGTTCTTTTTTTTTTTTTTTTTAACATTTTTTATTGATTTATAATCATTTTACAATGTTGTGTCAAATTCCAGTGTTCAGCACAATTTTTCAGTTATTCATGGACATATACACACTCATTGTCACATCAAGTTCTGAGGACTGAGGGTATTGGCATTGGGAAAATCGGGAGTTGGGGTGGAGGTGAGAAGTGGTTTTCACTAAAGAGGAGCCAGGTGGCTCTCTGGGGTCTCAGACTGTGAGGATCTATGCTTGACAGACGAACTTTACGGTGACTATTTTCTCGGCTTTGGGATTATGGTAACTGCCATTTGTAGTGTTTTTACTATGCGTCAGGCTCTTTGCATAGTTGTCTCATTTGGTCATCACCTAAACCCAGTTAGAGCAACATTACCCTAGTTTACAGATGAGAAAACTAAGGCCCAAGAGATTTAATTTGCTCAAAGTCACTCAGCTAGATAGTGGAAGTATCACTTCCTTCATCTGAAAAATAAGTTAATGACAGAACTAGACTCCATTGCCGGCTGGTTTGTAACAGAGTCGCTTGAGACAGTCATGACCCAAGGAGAAGCAAAGCCCCAGGGATATAGGGATCTGCTGTAAAACAAATCTTGCCTTTTCCAGACTTGAATTCGGGTTCCTTTTTCAAGGCTTCTAAAGCGCAGGCGCAGCAAGAGGAGGGACTAGGGGGAGGTCGTGACCTCGCCCGGCGCCCCTCGCGCAAGCCACGGTCGCCCTCTGCCGACCTAGGGCGGGAGGGCGCGGAGAGTGAAAGTTTCTGGGCCTGAGAGCGGGCCAAGAAGCTCGCTGGCCTCTAGAGGGCGCCTGCCGGCGTGCAGAGTAACCCACTCAGCCGTCCCTTCCCTAAGCACTTCCTGTCTGATCTCTATGGTCTATCCGGTTACGACAAGAGAAGTTCCCGGAGGGTTCACTTTACCGTAAACAAAAGAGATGTGCGCCGACCCGGAAGTGGAAACTGGAGCGGGGAAGAACTAGCTCCGAAGGCCCGCCGTGAAGGGGCCGGGGGAAGCCGTAGCCATGGCGGTGGTTGTGGCCATGGCGGGAGCCGTAACCGGGGCAGAGCTGGGCCCCGCGGAAGAACTCGCCAAACTCGAGTATCTATCTTTAGTGTCGAAGGTTTGCACCGAGCTGGACAATCACTTGGGGATCAACGACAAGGATCTGGGTGAGCCGGGGGAGGTCCCTGCGGCCTCCGGTTTTGGGGTGGAGGGAAGTGGAAGGAGAAGGGGATTGATGGGCCGAATGTGCGGGTCGGTGTGAACCTGTCTCTCTGTCACAGCTACTTGGGCCAGGGAACCTGCGGCCGTGGCCTACTCTAGAGAACCCTCCAGGCCGACCTGTTGGGAACCATTTCCTAGAGCTGTCAGTGAGACCTCAAGCGGCCAGCGCCGCCTGCTTCTTTTGTTTTCTTCCAGCCCCAGATAATTAAACAGCGTTAACAGCAACAGCAGCCACTTGAGGAGGAGGAGGGGGGGGGAGGAGGAGGAGGAGGAGGAGGAGGAGGAGGAGGAGGAGGAGGAGGAGGAGGAGGAGGAGGAGGAGGAGGAGGAAGGATGTTAATGTTAATGGCAGACACTGGGTTCTCACTACATGCCAGATATGTTCAGTGTTTTACTTACTTTGTCGTATTTGGTCTTCATCCTATCCTGTGAGATAGTGTTATCTGTTTCTAAATTAAGAAAACAAGGCTCAGGATCACATATCAGATGTCAGTGAGCCTGGTCTGGAATTCAAGTATTTTGTAGTCCATTCCTTTAACTGTGCTCTTAACCATTCATGTTTAATACTGTCTCTCAAACACCAGTTATTAGATGTTTTGGGACAAACTGTACACGAAGAGAACCCACACCTAGGAAATGGAAAAGACTAGGGTCCTACAGCTAAGGCCACAGGCAGGTGGGGTGGGTCCTTATGAAGGTAAAGGGATGGATGGGGTCGAGAGCGTGAGTGGAGGGATGCTTCGTTCATTTTAACAGGAAGGAGGCCAGAATGTGGTTGTAGATGCAGGTGGATTTCATGATTGGTGGTAGGAAGATGAGGGAGAGGGTTCCAATTTGACTTTTTTTTTCCTAAATGAAGATCAAGTGAAGTCATCAATTGGAGAGATGGAACGGAAGGGACACATAACAAAGAGGAGTCAGGGAGGTTAGATGTGTGACCTTTGGTAGGATACTTAGTTTCTCTGAAGTTGTTTTTCTCATCTATGAAATGGGAACGACACTGTGTTCTTCACGGTGTGACCATATAGCCCCTGGGAAGATGCCCTGTGTATTTTAGCTCATTTTTCTGTTGCCTATCATCAAAGTGTGCCTCTCCTGTGTCATTTTCCTCAGTCTCTTTTACATGATAATGAGGTGATATTGTTGTCAACTTGCTATCTATCTGGGTAATATGTTCATTCAGCAAATGTTTATTGTGCTAGGGGATTAGGAGTACAGTAGAGAACAGGATAGATTCCTTTGGTCAGTGAGCTTACGTTGTTTCTCTCTTTTAAACTACGGTGTACTAATGCCTTGGCCCCTTTTAGGGGAAACAAAGTTGTGAAGACCAAAACTACCCCGCCCCCGACTTCACAAGCCAATTCCAAGTCCAGGTTGTCACCGGCTACAGATTGGACGTTCCAACCACCCACTCCTTGGGTTTGATTAATTTACTAGAGCAGCTCACAGAACTCAGAGAAACATTTTACTAACTGGTTTATTATACAAGGATAAAACTCAGGAACAGCTGAATGGAAGGTGTGTGGCAAGGAGAGAGGCGCTTCCATGCTTTCTTGAGGTCCCCACTCTCTCCAAATCTCCATGTGTTTACCAGTCAGAAAGCTCTCCAAACCCTGTCCTTTTGGGTGTTTATCGAGGCCTCATTAGGTAGGCCCAGTTGGTTAAATAATTGGCCATGAATGACTGAACTGTCTCCAACTCCTCTCCCCTCCCCCAGGTCAGAGTGGGGCTGAAAGTTCCCAGTGTTCTGGCTGGTTTCCCTGGCAACCAGCACTCATCCTCTAGTTACCTAGGGGCTTTCCTAAAGTTGTCTCAGGAACATAAAAAACTTACTCTCTGCTCTTAGGAAATTCCAAGGGTTTTAGGAGCTCCATGCTGGGGATGAAGACTAAATATATATTTCTTCTGATAAATCACAATATCACACTGTTAAACACAGAATTTCAAAACCAGTAACATTAAAAATACTAACATTTGAAAAGCATGATAGATAGACAGTATTGTTTTGTTGAAACTAAGTTGCCAGAGTTGGTTTTAATAACAAAAAGGTATATATTTACTTCTTTTGTGTTTTATTTGCTGACTTGATTCTTTTGATTTTGACCGATTTTTGATAGTTCGATGAATTTAATGATGCCCTCATATAATTCTGAAAATTTAAAAATCCTTGTTAATGACGGCTGCAGCGTGAACATGCTGCTGCCTGCTTTAGGATTGGCTCTTTTGAGCATTGTACGACTAGCACCATGTGACTAGTTCTCTCTGCATTCCTCTAAAGAATCTGGGCTCTGAAGTCAGATTTCTGGGTTCCAGTCCTGGTTCTACCTATTATTACTGGTTGGGTCAGCATCTCAAACCCTCAGCCTCCTCATCTGTAAAACAGGGACCATAATGGTACCTGCTTCTGAGAGTTGTTGTGAGCACTAGGAGGATAGCCCATGTGAAGCACTTAGCATAGTGCCTGGCATGTAGTAGATGTTCGAAAAGTCTTAACCATTGGCATTTTTGTTATTAACTTGTTATTTTAAAAAGCTTGATGGCATCTGGCTTTCACTTAATGTCATAAAAAAGGTAAAGCCAAATTTCAGCATGGAAATGGTATATAAGTTTATAAGTTAGTTACCCAGATCCTCCATGTTGTTATTATTTGTTAGGATTAAAATCCAAATGAAATCATTAAAATTTTCTTATAGGACCTTACAGTGTGAGGCTTGTTGTCTCAGCCTATCATAAAATGCACTTTTCTCCTGAAAGTCTCTTAATAAATATTCCTAATATTAGAAATGTCAAGAACTAGGCAGGTTTGTAGAGAAAAATCTGGGGGTGACGGGGCGAGTGACTCACCAACTTGGAAATTGTACTATCCAGCAGCTGCCTGGCTGTCATGTATAGATCAGATGTGTCCTTTCAGAAACTTTTGTTTTGTTTTGTCTTAATATATTTTCATTAAAGTGTAGTCAGTTTACAATGTTGTGTCAATATCTGGTGTACAGCACGATAACTTTAGTCATATAGGAACATACATATATTTGTTTTCATATTCTTTTTAACTATAAGTGACTACAAGATATTGAATATAGTTCCCTGTGCTATACAGTATAATCTTGTTGTTTACCTATTTTATTTATAGTAGTTAGTATCTGCAGATCTCGAACTCCCAATTTATCCCTTCCCACCCACTTCCCCACCCCGTAACCATAAGTTTGTTTTCTATGTCTGTGTCGGAAACTGTTGAAAGCGTCCTGTTGCGTGTGTGTGTGTGCACATGCGCGTACTCGCATGGGCTCATGCTCTTGGACGTGGTTACCCGAGAATCTCTATGGCAGTGTGCACAGCTAGTAGTTCCATAAGAAGAGAGTATAGGGATCTAGGATAAGGAGGTCTTCCTCCCTTAGATGCGCTCAAGGGCCTGGTGAGCCATTTTGTGGTGATACCTTCTCTTCATTTATGAAAAATTAAGTAGAACATACATGGGTAAACTCGGTAGTCTGAATTCTTTCTTTACCCTTACTGGCTGGTGGTCTTCAGTTTTTATGACTGCTGAATAGCCTAGCCGATTTTCTTTTTAACATACTTGAAACTAATTTCTTGCTCAAGTCTCCCATTTTTCTTACTTTAATCCCGTTTCTCATTTGCAGCTGAATTTGTAATCAGTCTTGCTGAGAAGAATATCACCTTTGATACTTTCAAGGCTTCTCTGGTCAAAAATGGTGCAGAATTCACGGTATGTGTATCTGGAGACCGCTGTTTTATTTTAATGTCATTTTTGGATTTAAATGTTGATACCAATCAAATAAACCATTAAGTGTGTGATGTTTTCATGCCACTAAGCAGTGGCGGTGTAAGTGAATTTCCTGTGACACCTTTCTAGGAAAATGGGGCAGGATTTCTGTTATTAAGTCTTTATGGGTGTTTACATTCTTGTTCTGTGAATCAAAACAAGCGTCTAGGTTTAGGAGGTAGTTCCATGGGAAATAAAATAGTTAAAGGGAACTAAATTACTTTTCCCCACAAAAAGCTTTCTCTGCGGCTACTTTACTAGGTTCATGCCACATCGGATTGGCATTCTATGCTTTGTTTGTTCTAGTTAGCTCAATTCAGGTGCAGAACCACCCTTTTCTAAAGGACACCCCTTTTCTTAATGTTTTTAAGCTCTGATCCAGAAGTTAATGATTTTTGTTCTCCTTCTTTTCAAAGGATTCTCTCATTAGTAACTTGCTGCGTCTCATACAAACCATGCGGCCTCCAGCAAAGCCTTCCACTAGCAAAGGTGAGCAGAGCCTCTAACTGAGCTTCGTCTCCAGAATGGTTTAGATTATGAGCATCCTGTAAATTGCGTTTCTTTCCCTTGCAGCAGCTGCTGAGCAAGTAAATGTTCTAGTAAAATTTTTTCAAATTGACTTAAAACAAAATTAAAATTATAAAACATAACCAATCAAAAGACTACTGATGCACATCCCCCAACCACATGCCTTGATACTTTGATGAGCGTTTCATAATCAGGGTTTAGATTTTTTTTTTTTAGAAATTTGAATTACGTTTGTAGTCATGTATATGAGTAATATGTAGAAAAACGTTCTGTTTTTAGTTTGATGTAAATCTAGTGTTGAAGGTCTTTTATTAACCATTAAGAATATTAAATCTCTTTCTCTCTTTTTTATTTTTATACCTCACGCTCTTTAATGAAACAAGATCCAGTTGTTAAACCCAAAACTGAAAAAGAAAAGCTGAAGGAACTCTTCCCAGTCCTTTGCCAACCAGACAACCCTTCCGTCCGGGTACTGATGCCGTCCTGAGAACATCTGCTGTAGCCGCGTGATCCCCCCTCCTCATTCTTTTTCTTTGTTTCGTTAGTTACCAATTTTAAGTTTGTCTTCACTGTAGCATATTTGTCAAAGTGAAAGTGTTTGGTCACTCCTTGAGCATATGCTATGTATGGAATAGTGTTAAAGGGTTCAGAGAATGATATTTGAGGGAAATAAGTTTGGAATTGTGGGAAGCAGTGATTAGGGGTATGAAATAGGTATGAAATAATTTAAGGATCTGGAACAGATGCCTGATGTGCAAAATTAGATTTTTCTCCCTCTATTGCATATCAGAGGTCTTATTTTTGAAGTGTTTTGATTTTTAAATTTCATTTTAGTGAGTATTTATGGAGTACCTACTATGTGCCACGTATTGTTCTAACTACCACGGTACAGTAGTGAACAAAACAGACTAGAGTGTCTGCCTTTTTGGAGATTACATCCTAGTATTTGGGCAGGGGCAGGAAGTAAACATGTAAACTCCTCTAGTGAGGAGGGGACAGGCAATACATGACTAAGTAAGTGTATGTTATAGCTGACAGTGATAAGAACTATAGATGAAATAAAGAAAAGAACTACGGATGAAAGAGGGAAGGGAGTGTAAAGGGAGAGTTGCTTTTTAAGATTTTTGATGTCTGTTTTCTGTTTATAATCATTACTTGCATGGTTTCATGGGAGGAGTGATGTCTAATTGACTTCCATGGGCTTGTATTAAGGACAGAGGAAATTTGTGAAGTGTAGAAATGAGTTCTAAGAGCCTTTGCTCATTCTTTCTTCCTCTATCTCAAATCTCTGTCCCCTTCTGCCTTCTTCATGTAAGTAGTCAGTAATGTAGGAGCTGTCAGATTTGTAGATGTACCTGAAGTACAGATTCTTGAGTGACTTTTGTTGTCTCCTCTCCTCCTAACTTTGCTGGCTTCTGCCCCTGTAGACCATGCTGGACGAGGATGATGTGAAAGTCGCCGTGGATGTCCTGAAAGAACTAGAGGCCTTAATGCCCAGCGCAGCAGGCCAGGAGAAGCACAGAGACGTTGAGCACCGGTTTGTCCTTAGTGTCCTGTCTTTTGGAAGTTTAGGATGTGGTGATAGTTGAATTCTGAGCAAGTTTACAGAATCTAGACTGGCCTTGTACCATATGGTTGAATCTGTTTTCATTAGATAAAGAATATTTATGCATCAAATGCTAAGATGTTCAAAAGATAGAAATCTGGGTTGAAAGAAGCTGAGTGTGTTTGTGGCCTCCTCCATTATTGGCCTGCAGGGATGTCATAGTTATTGAAACTCTAAATCAGTTTAGCATTTAGTGGGTACCGACCACATGCATGGCACTGTGCTGGGTGCTTGGGGAGGCAAAGATGAAACTGGGCTGGTTACTTTTTCAAACAGGCATTTGTTGATTTGTTAGGGACAAGACAAAGAAGAAGAAGCGGAGCCGGAGCCGAGAGCGTGAGCGAGAGCGCGAGCGCGCTAGAGATCACAAGCGTAGACACCGGTCCCGCTCTCGGTCACGTTCCCGGACCCGGGAGAGGAAGGGCAAGTCCAGGTACATGTCCAGGAGCAGAAGTCAGAGTCCCCCCAGAGACCGGAAGGACCGAGACAAGTATGGGGAGAGGAATCTGGACAGATGGCGGGATAAGCATGTGGACCGCCCTCCCCCGGAAGAGCCCGCCATCGGGGACATTTACAACGGGAAAGTTACCAGCATCATGCAGTTTGGATGCTTTGTGCAGCTGGAGGGACTCAGGTAATGGCTGGTGCTCTTCTTCCATACCAATGAAGAGCAGAATTTCTTTTTTCACTGGGGATTTTTACTTTCTATAAAGTTATTGTAATTAATGACACTTAAGTCAAATCAGCCATATCAGGTTGTTGGAAATTGACTTTTTATTTGAAATGTCATAGAGCCATTTATTCCTCCTCTGCCTTTGGGAGATCTGCCCTTTTCCTTGTTGAGACAGATGAGAATTTGTTGTCCTCTACCCCAATGTCTTTTCTTTTAGAGGTGATAATACTATTTTATCGTTTGACCAGCTTCCTGAAACTTTCCTGTTGAGTTTAAGACCTTTTCCTTTTATTCAGTTCCAACAAGGGTGGAACATGGTTGAAGAAAAGGTATTTTAGGCACGTTCCAGATGTTTCTGACTCTCCCTTAGGAAGCGGTGGGAAGGCCTGGTGCACATCTCTGAGCTCCGACGGGAAGGCCGTGTGGCCAATGTGGCTGATGTGGTGAGCAAAGGCCAGAGGGTCAAGGTCAAAGTGCTGTCCTTCACTGGGACCAAGACCAGTCTGAGCATGAAGGTAGGTGAGATATCCAGCTGGTTTCCACATCGGATGGCCAAGGACACATGAGAGGGCAGCAAGTGGGCTGTCTCCCTTGTTTTTGTGCCTTAGGATGTGGACCAAGAGACTGGTGAAGATCTAAACCCAAATCGACGACGGAATCTTGTCGGGGAGACCAACGAGGAGACCTCTATGAGGAATCCGGACAGACCCACCCACCTCTCCCTCGTCAGTGCCCCGGAAGTAGAGGATGACTCACTGGAACGCAAGCGCCTTACCCGCATCTCTGACCCCGAGAAGTGGGAGATCAAGCAGGTTGGGCCAGTTGCTTTTATGGCCACATAGTCGTTCAGCATGTAGCATGGTGGTTAGGAGTGCAGGCCCTGGAGCACGATGGCCTGCGGTGACTTCTGGCCTCTTAGCAGCTGTGTGACCCTGAGCCAGCTTCTGCTACCTCTTTGTGCCTCAGCTGCCTCCTCTGTAAAACAGGCCAGTGGTGGCATTGTGGGGATTAAATGAGTTGATAGAAGTGAAGCTCTTAAGTTAGTGCCTCCGTGTGGTTAAGTGCTGTGTAAACGTTCGTTCTTGTTTTCATCATTTGTCAGTGAACAGCAAAACCCCAGTGTGCCAGGCCATTGTGCAGATGCTACAGAGATGAATCTGTCATGGTTCCTACACTTGAGGAACTCAAAGTCCAGTGGAGGGGACAGATTGAAACAAATATCTTTGAAAGTTTACATTATTACATGATAAGGAATGTGCGGAGTGCTGTGGAATCAAGGGAAGAAGCAGATAACACTTCTGGGCATGAGACCCTTGAGCCATGCTTTTGGGCGCCATGTTGTCGTAGGGATGGGATATAATGATGTTTGAAGCCCTGCAGTCATGGGTCAGAGGAGGAAAAAGTGGTTTCCTACATGAAACCTCTGTCCTAACTCTCTTACAAAGGAAGAGTTTTGATCCCAGCAGGTGACAAAGCTTTCTTCTGTCCTTTGGCTAGATGATTGCTGCAAATGTCCTCTCCAAAGAAGAGTTTCCAGACTTCGATGAAGAGACTGGCATTCTTCCTAAAGTGGATGATGAAGAAGGTAACTAGCCATTTAGCTGGAGCAGGATAGTGGATCCAGATGACAGCTGGCAAGTTGAGCCATTGGATGGGGTTTGTTTGTAGTTTAACTCAGTGGTTAAACTCATTTGCTTCTTGGGTCTCTTTCATCTCTCAAAGAACAAGGGTCTATTAATGATGGAAGCGAAAACTCATTTTTCTGATAAATGTTTATGTGTTGTTACACTTACTGCTTATAATCAGTTTTTAGGATCTAAAAAGTTATCATTGTATTTTGGGGAGTGACTTTGGTCTCATAGTCTTAGTAATTGTTCTGTAAACTCTGAATCCACTTATATTACTTCTGAGTTGCCCTGGAAACAATTTTTAACTCAGCCCAATGACAATTTTTAAAAATTGTGAAATAAATTCTCTAATAAAGTGCATATAGCTTATGTAACAATAACAAATGAACACCCGCATAGCTACCACCCAGTTAAGTAGAACGTTACCAGCACCTCTGAAGCCCTTAGGTTCCATGCTCTGACTAGATCTTCCTCCATCCTCTTCTGGGTAACCACCATCCTAAAGTATGTGTTAATTATTTTCCTGTTTTTCTTAAGTGTTTTACCATCTACTGTGTATCTGTCCCTAAACATTGTATTATTTAGCTTGTCTGTTTTTGAACTTCTCTTTTTTTTGATTCACTACCATTCTTTTGATACTTATTTATGTTGATTTTTATAGTTACATTATGTTAGTTTTCACTGCTGGAGAGTGTTTCTGTATATAAATGTACCATAATTTATCGATTTTGCTTTTGATGGGCATATGGGCTGATTTCTGAGTTTTTGTTTACTTTTACATATAGTACTATAATGAAATTTCCCTATTTGTCCCTTAGTGCACATGTGCAAGACAATCTTTTTTTCCCTAAATATACAAGAGGAGAATTGCTGGGTAGTAGGAAATGTGCTTGTTCAACTTTGCCACATTGTTTTCTAAAGCTTTTGTACCAATTTACACATCTCTGGTAAGTGTAAGTGAGTTCCTCTTGCTCCACATCCTTGTCAACATTTGGTATTGTCTAGCTGTCCAACTTAATTTTTTTTTTCACAGCCTGTTGTGGGTCAAGAGTTATTCCATATGGGGAGGAGGGTATAGCTCAGTGGTAGAGCATGTGCCTAGCATGCACAAGGTCCTGGGTTCAATCCTCAGTACCTCCATTAAAAAACAAAATCAAAAACCTATCCAACCCCCCCCCCCAATGTTACTCCATATGAAATCGGATGGCAAATGCCTTAGTACCATTTAGAACATCAGACAGCATTTTTCCAGAGGCTTAACTTATTTTGAAAGAAGCTCAGCTCAGTTCTTGGGCTGGAGCACAATGCCCTAGAGATGGCTGAGGGGTGGGGGAAACAGTCACCTGTATTAGAGTTTTGACCTTGGGAGCTATATTTGACAAAGATCCTTGATGCCTGTGGAGAGTAATTGTTTTGATAAAGCGATAGATCATTCCTCTCTTTTGTTTTTGGCTACTTGTTTAGATGAGGACCTTGAGATCGAGCTGGTTGAGGAAGAGCCTCCGTTCCTGAGAGGGCACACCAAGCAGAGCATGGACATGAGCCCTATCAAAATCGTTAAGGTGAGAAACGCTGGGACTCTAACCTGGACATGTCAAGTGAACTTCTTTTCCTAAAGTAACAGTTCAGTTTTTTGGAGCTGTTTACTCAACTCACCACAGGAGGGAGTATTGACTGTTGGTCAGGGTCTAGAATATTTTTGTTTTAGAGGGAGATTGACTTGGCTTTGTTGCTTTTGCCTTTTTAATTCTTTTGCTCTCATTTTAGTGTATTTTGGGAGGAAGCAGCGATGAATATGAGTGCTTGCTACCATCACGGCCCAGGCCTTACCACTTAAATCATTACCTTGCAGACTCAAAGGCAATTTTGAAGGGTTCACTTGACCACTGGGGCCCCGGATGGAAAGTGTAGCACTCGGTGTTGTGGAGAGCATAGCTGTGAGGAGAATTTATGGCAAAGTTATGATAAAATTTTAGTTTTGGAAAGGTTTGAAAATCTCCTAGCCCAGTTGATGCTTATAATCCACCCATGTGTCCTTCTATAGTGTTGCTCCCACATGGGCTTCTCATGTCTGCTTGACATTGTTGGTGACAGAATTCATCAGTTCTTAAAGAGACCCATTCTGTCTTCAGAGCGATCTCATCAGTAGTTCATTCTTCTTTAGGCAGAGCTGAATATGTCTTACTGAGGGATCTACATTGGTCTTAATTTTAGTTCTTGGGACTGTACAGAAGAATTCTTATCCTCATCTTTTTCTCATATGTCCTCTCTCTTGGAAGTGGTTCTCATCTTCAGGCCAAAGATCCCCAGTTCCTTCAGTGATTGATCATTGTCCTTGTTCATTTTCTCTGAACGTGCTACTGTTTATCCATTTCTTAGTCTGGTATGTTGATATGAACTTTCTTCCAGGAGGGTCTCATTTTTTAGATTCGAGTGGCTTAACATCTGCATTTTATTTCCCGGATATTTAATGCCTGTTGAGATCACATTCTGATGTTGCTTTGTCCTCTGTTGCACTAGAACCCAGATGGCTCCCTCTCTCAAGCAGCGATGATGCAGAGTGCCTTGGCCAAAGAAAGGAGGGAGCTCAAGCAGGCCCAGCGGGAAGCCGAGATGGATTCTATTCCCATGGGACTCAATAAACATTGGGTTGATCCTCTGCCTGATGGTAGGACTCTTGGAAGGGTTGTGGGGTGGACTCCCCCCCGACCAAAAAAAATCTGAGCCTTCATATACACAGGGAGAGGGCAGTACCAGTACAGACCAAAGGTTTAGCCTTGGCTTTGGTGATTTGGTTTTTCCCTTCAGTTAGAGCATGTTTTTTGTTTGTTTTGTTTTTTAAATGTTTTGGTAACTGTGGTCACATCATTAGACTGGTTGAGTTTTCTTCTGGATAACTTTAAAATTTTCATTCTAAAGATAATACTTTGCAACTTCTCTTTTCATATAATTCTTTGTGTAGTAAATATTAACTGTTGGATACCTTTAGCACAAGTACTTATTACTTGTGTTGGGTAATTGGGGATTTAGATGTAAAGAAAACAGACATGATCCCTGCTCTTAGGAAGCTTATAGTTTAGTGGGGAAGATGGATATTAATCAAATAATTACCAAATAATGAATTAACTAAATCATGACCAGTGCTATATGAAGACGTACAGGAAGTGTAGTTGGCTATGGTGGCTCACTTCCCTGGGAAGGATGAGACCTGAAAGATAAAGAGGACTTAGTCTGTCAAAAGGAATGGCAACGGGAGTGGGGGACTATATTCCAGGCTGAGCTTGTGCTGAGGCTGTGAGATGGGAAAGAAGACTTGTGTGGCTGGAATAGAAAGAACTGAGTGACAGAGTGAGGTCTGGCTGCCAGGATTTTGTAGCTGGAATTAGGAATCGGGGCTCAGTTCTAAGGTTCACTGGAAAGTGCTGCAGAGTTCTGCTCAGGGGAGTGGCGAGATGAGAGTTGCATTTCTGAAGGATTATTTTTGGGTCTTGCAGAATGGATTGGATGGGGCAAGAGTAGACACGGGATGAATTAGGAGGCTTTTATAATAGTTCAGAGGAGAAAGATGGTGGCTTAAACAAGGAGGTAGCAGAGAGGAGTGATGTGCTGGAGAAATGTGATTTGTTGAGTGTTGGGGAGGGGGCAGTGAGGTGGTTTGAGGATGGTAATTAAGCCCCCTGTTTCCCTTTGCAGCGGAAGGCAGGCAGATTGCTGCCAACATGAGGGGTATTGGGATGATGCCCAATGACATTCCCGAGTGGAAGAAGCATGCCTTTGGGGGCAACAAAGCTTCTTATGGAAAAAAGACCCAGATGTCAATCATTGAGCAGAGAGAGAGCCTGCCCATCTACAAACTGAAGGAGCAGCTGGTCCAGGTGAGACGCCCTTCATGACGTACTGGTGGGGACTTGGGGTCTTTTCTAAAAGGAGGATGACATGTTGTAATTTAAATTAGCACATTTGAAGTGGCTTTTCCATAGGGGATAGGAAAAAAAACCAGGACATCTCCAAGTACTTAAAAATATATATATTAGTCTACTCATTTTTTTTCCTATGGGAAAATAAATCTGAACTGGGGATCCTTAGAGCAGGTACAAGTGGGCAGAGTATTGTGTTGCACAGACTAACAGCTCTGGTCAATTAAAAAAAGTAGAGGTGCTTGACTTCCCATTGAGGCAAGTCTGCTTCAGATTCCATTTTCTGGAGATCTGATTTAAGACCACTGAACCTTTCTGAGGTAACTGAGTTTACTAGTTTTCAGCAGATTCTTTCAATGATGTACATATACAAGCAAGTACAAGTATATATGTACACACAGTGACATTATGTGTTTCACATGTGCTGTGTGTGTTTCTAGATGGCAGCATATTATATACACCATTCTGCATCTTGCTTCAGTGATATAGCTCAGCATTGGTACCTATTTCTTTTTCTTTTTTCTAATGCTCTGTTATGTGGATGTGCTCTGTGTGTTAATAGACATGTATGTTGATGGTTGATGGCAGTCCTTTGCTGTTATAAACAGTGTAGAAATCAGATGACTCTGGAGGGTAAAGTACAGGAGATTTAGGAGTGGCAGTAGAAAAGAACACTGTATCTTTTATTTACTACTGAATTTTTTAATCACGTGCATGTCATACTTGAAAAAACATATATATGCGTATATAAAATATCAGGGCTATCTGGGTGATAGTTGTGCTTTTAAAGTCATCTTGTGTTTTTATGAATTTAAGAAAACCAGTAAGTTAAAAATAAAAAACTTAATCTGAGTCAGTCAGAAAAAGAATACTCATGAATTCTAAAGTTTTTAATTTGTTATACATACAGTTAAAATCGAAAGAGCATTGCCCATAGAAAATCACCGTTAATATTTTTTCTATGCATGATTAAAAATAACTTGAACCCCGATTGTCATCTTACATATGTGTACTGTTGTGTCCCCCTTCTCTTTTAGTGTTAGAACATAGTCAGTTATTTCACTCCCGAGTGATGCGTGGCAAATTTTAATGACCGTATTTCTCTTCGGTTGCTTTCAGGCTGTCCATGACAATCAGATCCTGATTGTCATTGGAGAGACAGGATCTGGGAAGACAACGCAGATCACTCAGTACCTGGCAGAGGCAGGCTACACTTCCAGGGGCAAGATTGGATGTACCCAGCCCAGGAGAGTAGCAGCCATGTCGGTGGCCAAGAGAGTGTCTGAAGAGTTTGGTTGTTGTTTAGGCCAAGAGGTAAGTGGGTGGTGAAGCTCTTCTGGAAATGTCTGAAGAAAGTGTAAAGGCCCAGATCTCTTCAGGTTTCCACTGAGGGAGAGAAGGTTCTCATTGTCATTATTGGTCTGTTCAGGATCAAGTCCAAGGCAGATTTTACTCTGAGGAAATCCCTGTACATCTTTGTCAAATTTGATCTATTAAGATTATGGGTGATAGTCTGGGCCAAAATCTTGCCTGGAGATTGCAAGGAGAGGTTTGTGTCTTAAGGTTTTCGGCTTCTGTTCTGCTTTAGGTGGGGTACACCATTCGCTTTGAGGACTGCACTAGCCCCGAGACAGTCATCAAGTACATGACAGACGGGATGCTGCTCCGAGAGTGCCTGATTGATCCCGACCTCACTCAGTATGCGATCATCATGTTGGACGAGGCCCATGAAAGAACGATTCACACCGACGTGCTCTTTGGGTTGTTGAAAAAGGTAACCAGGTGCTTTTTGGCGACCCTTCTTTTACCTGTTGGGAACTGAGTTCTGAGAATTGGATTTGAGTTCCTGTGCCTTTTTGAGTGGTCCTTTTTTCAGTAAGGCACATTGCATTTCTCTTTAGACAGTTCAGAAACGGCAGGACATGAAGCTGATTGTCACCTCAGCCACCTTGGATGCAGTGAAGTTTTCTCAGTACTTCTATGAAGCTCCCATCTTCACCATCCCAGGTCGAACATACCCAGTGGAAATACTGTACACAAAGGAACCTGAAACAGATTATCTGGATGCCAGCTTGATCACTGTCATGCAGATCCATTTAACAGAACCACCAGGTAGGGGGAAAGAACATTTTTCCCTCTTAGATCTGTTGACGGTACTATGGCCTTTGCTTAGAACACATACACAGTTAGAAAGTCAATTCATACTCCTGTTCTCCTCTTAGGTGATATCCTGGTCTTCCTGACTGGTCAGGAAGAGATTGATACTGCTTGTGAGATCCTGTATGAAAGAATGAAGTCCCTGGGACCTGATGTTCCAGAGTTGATTATCCTCCCAGTGTACTCTGCTCTTCCCAGTGAGATGCAGACCCGAATCTTTGACCCAGCTCCACCTGGCAGCAGAAAGGTAACAGACCCTTGTTCTCTGAAACCATGTGGTGTCTGCAGCTGGCCCTAATGGAGATTGCTTAAGGTGTCTGTGAGTCTTGTTTAGTATGTTTTAGAAAGTAGTCCAACCAATTCAGTTTGTTAAGGACTGAGGGTCTTGCATGTGACTCCTATTCCTCTTTTTCTACTTGTGGCAAATATTTTTTGAGTATCTACCAGACTTCGGGGTGAACACCAGGGCTGCAGTCTGAGGACAGGCTTCTGTCTGCTGTGGGGCACCCAGCAGTAGACTGGCCTTTAATATGTAGTGTGAAAGTGCTGCTGGGTTCCCGGGTGGGGGAAGCATCCAACCCAGTGTGTAACCCAGCCCAAACTACTCACAGGAAGTATGGGTCTAAGCTCGTCCGGAAGAACACGTGGGTGTCATCTAGGCAAGAAGGGCGGGAGGACATGCACTCTGAGTAAGCAGAAGAGCCTGTGATAGCCTAGGAGTGAGAGAGTGTGGTCACTTCAGGGAGCTACGTAGTTCCAGTAGCTGGAATTGACTGTGTGATTGTATGTATGAGACAGTGGGAAAGGAGACAGATGGATTTAAAAATAATAGCTCTACTGGGATATAACTGACCTAAAAATTTTTTTAAAAAGGGGGTGGGTATAGCTCAGTGATAGAGAACATGCTTAGCATGCACGAGGTCCTGGGTTCAATCCCCAGTACTGCTATTAAAAAAATTTTTTTTAAATAATTTATATACCATACAATTGTCCCTTTAAAGCATACAATTCAGTACACTTTAGTCTATTTACAGAATTCTGTAGCCATTAATTACCATTATCAGTCATTAATCATTAACCATTAACCACTACAGTTAGTTTTTAGAACAATTTTATCACCCCCAGAAGAAACCCTGTACCCTTTAGCAGTCATCCCCCCATTAACCCCTCTGCTCAGCCCCTCAGAACCACTAATGTACTTTTTCTTTCTTTTTTTTTCTTTTAACAAAGGCACAGGATCTCGTGCACACTGAGCACATGCTCTACCACTGAGCTATAATCCCTCTGCCCCCCACGCCGCTTCCCCGCCACTAACCTACTTTCTGTCTCTACAGATCCAGCGATTCTGGACATTTCATATAAATGGAATCATAATATGTGATCCTTGTGGACTAGCTTCTTTCATTTAGCATGTTTTCAAGTTTCATCCATGTTGTAGCACATAGTACTTCATTTCTTTTTATTGTCGAATAATATTCTCTTGTAGAAAAGAATATACCACATTTTGTTTATCCATTTATCAGTTAATGGACATTTGGATTGTTTCCACATTTTAGCTAATATGAATAATGCTGCTATGAACATTTGTTTACAAGTCTTTGTGTGGACATACGTTTTCATTTCTCTTGAGTGTATACCTAGGAATGGAAGACAGATGGGGTTTTTTATTGAAATGTAGTTGACATATAATATTATGTTAGTTTTAGGGGGCACTACAAAGTGATTTGACATTTGCATGCATTCTGAAATGATCACCATAATAAGTCCGGTAACCATCTGGAAGACAGGTGGATTTGAATAATATTAAAGAGTTAGAATGGTCAAGACATAGTGAGTGCCTGGAGGAGGAGGGAAGGGCAGGGGTGGGTGGTCAGGAGTAACTACCAGGTTTCTGGCTTATGCAGCTAGATGGAAGGTGGTGCTGAAGAGGGAAATGAGGAGGAGCAGGTTTCAGGGGAAGATGGTGATTCCTGTTCTGTTTTGTTCCTGATGGTTGCACTTTTCTCTAAGAGGGCTTCTGCAGCTCTGTGGCAGTAGAAGCCTTTCAGGGCCAGTATAATGCTGGCATGATGCGAGATGTTCTGGTGCCTCCTAGCAGTGATTTTTCTGAGCAGTTGTGTTTTATTGTTTGAACCTCTGGGTGGAAGAACAGTGTCAGTGCCAAGCTGAGACCAATAATCTTCTAGATCACACATCCTGCTGCATACACACAAACCGTGAAATTCCCCTGCCACCTCGTGGCTCATTTTATGATCAGAAAAAAAAAGTCTCCCTCATGTTCCACATACACAAACAGCCCATTTTGTAGTCCAGATGTCCCCGTGGGGGAAGGAAAATCTCATTTTGCACTGGCACATGTGATGCCAGGAACTCTCTGCTTTTCCAGGGTGCTAGACAATTAAAATTGTAGTAATCAACACTGGATCTAGAAAATGAGATATTAGCCATTTGCACCAAATGAAATTGGCTTTGATTGGCCGCTGCTTCTTCCTATTCCACTTCTCTCAGTTACCACCCACTCCCCAACCTAACCCATTAGATGAAGGCACCTCCCCTTCCGCCCATTGGAGGCCAAACTGAGATTAAGTGCTATCTAGTCATCTAGAGGGGGAGAGATCTGCCAATCCTTTGAACAGGTGTCTGAGTTCAGAAGTCTCATTTCACGCTCAATCCATCTGTGTCCCTCTTGCCTGTAGGTTGTGATTGCTACTAACATTGCGGAGACATCACTGACTATTGATGGTATTTACTATGTGGTGGACCCTGGATTTGTGAAGCAGAAAGTTTACAATTCCAAGACGGGGATCGACCAGCTTGTGGTGACTCCTATTTCTCAGGTTTGGCAGCTTCTACAGACAGCTTTTCTGAAAATCTTGGTTAGGGCCTTTCTGAAATTTATTATGGTTTTGTGTTTTGAACTTTACTGTTTTAAGACGCTGAGTGCTTTCTTGAGATAAAGGAGATTTTTTGTTGTTTTTAATCTTTAGAATAGTGTTTCAACATTAAAATGCCCCATAAAACTGGAACTTAAGAAAAAAAGGAATTGAATCCTAGCACCTTAGATTATCTAATTTAGGTGGTAAGAACATATTTTTTTAAATTACTGCACTTAGCCACACATATCTGCGAGAGTAATAATTCATGAGGTGATAATGTGTTTCTTTGGTAATTATGGAATAATTTCCTGCCTAAATCATATTTGAAAATGAAAACCTGATCATCCCTTTTGAGGGCAGTTTGGCCACAGTGTATCCAAAATTTAAAAGTTTATTTCTTTAACAGTTCTGCCTCTAGAAATATATCTGAAAGTTAGAAATGATTGAACACATATCTAAAGGTAATGGAAAAGGATGTTCACAGAAGCATAGTTTATGTTAGAGGGAACCTGGAAAAATTCTAAATGAGCTCCAAAAGGAAAGTAGTTTAATGAAATATAGTAAATTCATGCCATAGAGTGTCATATGACATTAACATGGTGGTGTGTATCTATATTTAATGACATAAGCATATAACTGTGCTATGTTATTTGAGAGATGTGGACTACAAAATAGCATGTGTAGTATAAGCCAGTTTTTATTTAAAAATAGATGATGTGCACTTGTGCATAGTTACGTGAATGTGCCTGCGACTGAAAGCATATAGTCAAAATGTTAGCCAAGGTTATTTCTCAGTGGTGCTGCTGATTACTGTGCTGATGGGTGAAGCGATTTTTTTCCTTATACTTTTATGTATTATCCTAATATTCTATAAAAGGCGTGTATTACTTTCATAATCTATAAAACCAAAAGGCTGTTTTCATTTTGAAACTTAAGTAATAATAGGTAACACTTGCAGGGAACTTACTAGGTGCCAGGCACTGTCTCAGGTACTTTTACATACCTGAACTCATTACATTCTCACGTTGAACCTTTGTGGCATTTGTCATTATTATTCTCGTTTCACAAATGAGACTGAGAGTGAGAACGGTTAAGTGACTTACTCAAGGTTACATAGCTGGTGGAGCCAGGATTTAAACCTGGGTGGTCTGGCACCAGTGAGTGTGTGCTCTGTACCAGTTCTTCATGCAACTCACAGTGATGGAGAAAGTAGCTACATCTGCCCTCCTTGATTTGGTGAAACATCTGTAGAATGCTGTGAGATCTGCCACGGTGTGTGACTGCTGCCTGCCTTTAAGTGGGTAGTGACCTTTCAGACTCCATCCGTTGGTTTGGAGCCAGCATAGGAGTTTGTAAATCCTGATACTGTTTATAAGACAGATGGTTTTGTCAGAAAATGGGCCTCTTCAGTTTGCTGTTCACTGTTTCCTAGCAACCTAGGACTAAACTACATTTTTTTTTTAATTGCAAAAATTAACGCCCCTCTCCTTTAAGCACAGAAGTGACATTGCATTATTTTGGAAATTACTTACTCCTACTACCACGACTGTCATCATTTTGATGTTTTTCTTGCCCATTTGTTTCATGTTTGTTTCAGGTTGCGATTCTGGTAGTGTAGTAAGTATGCATTTTTGATTAACTATTTAATTTCATTCATTTTAAGGTAATATATGTTCAGTATTGGATATTTGAGAAAGAAAATAGAACTCATCTGTAAACCTACCATCACAGTTAGCCACAGTTAACATTTTTGATTATTTTTTTCTAGTTTTTTACTTCTGGCCGTTTGTATATATGCATTAAGATTTTAAAATTTTTCTTACAAAATTAATATTCCATTGTTTGGCAGATTGCCTTTTCACTTATGTGAGTGTACATTTCCTTCTATTCATTGAGTATCTCAAACCTGATTTTTAAAATAGCTGCAAAGTCATTCACTGGTATAATTAACATTATATTTATTTAGTTCGCTTACATTTTTGGTCATCACTGTGGGCTTGGGGCTTTGTCGTTTTGTTTTATGCTTTCTCATTTATGTTGTGCCTCACTATTTTGAAGGTTTATTTCTGTGGTCTATACAATGTTTCTTCTGTTCACTTGCTTGTATTTGCCTCACTTGAACAAACTTTCCTGACATGCTGAGTGTTGGAGGTGATAAGAGCATTAGTAGTCTTGGAAATGGTTCTAAAGTAAGTGAAGTAAACTCCATTTCAGATTTTACCTGTTGCTGAGTACTTTTTAACAGATTTCCTGGGTAAAGCTGTTAAGCCATGTTTAATAGATGCGTACTTTTACGTTACTTGCCCATCCTTCTAGGCTCAGGCAAAGCAGCGAGCTGGCAGAGCTGGGAGAACAGGCCCAGGAAAGTGTTATAGGTTGTACACAGAACGTGCCTACCGGGATGAAATGCTGACCACCAACGTGCCAGAAATCCAGAGGACCAACTTAGCAAGCACAGTGCTCTCGCTCAAGGTAGAAATCACTGTCTGTCTTGTTAGAATGGGTTAGTGGAACAGTCCAAGCCTGTGGCCTTAGTAAATGAACGTCAGTTTTATGAACCTTGTTAAATACTTTAGTAACTTCATGGAACCATTCCCTTGAGTGGAACACGAATAGCTGTGATAACAGCTTCTCCACCAAGGGTCTGGGGCTAAATTGGCATGTGTGCTGTGACATGTTTTTCTTGCCGTCATAACCAGCAGGATATTTGGTTATAACAGATTTTAGTTAGGGGCATTTTCTAACAGGATATTAGAAAAATCCTATCAGTGCCAAACTGGACAAGCTCGTTTTCCTCAACCCTTTAACTTTCAGATCCAGTTCTGTTCTTTTAGAGCAGAAGCAAAACCCCCAGTCCAAAAACTTTGCAAGGGGACTGTCAGTACAGGTTTCATACTGGCCCCCTGGGGGCTTGGTTTTCATTCTGAATCAGCGCTCTTCCTCTCTCGGTCCCCAGTGAGGACCTTCATTCTCTTTTGGCGGAGGAGCCGTGTGAGTAATTTCCTACATGATGGCATCCCCACTCCCTGCCCCCCACACTGATGCTACCCTGGAGCCCTGGCACTTGACTAGTGCAGAGTGCTCTGCTATAATTTATTATTCATTCCCTGTGAGAGATGCTAAAACAGAGCTTCAGAAAAAACCTGCTCCAGTCTCTGGAGTGAGAACAGAGAGGCATCTGTGGCTCAAACTCCTGCTCTGAGCTGTGTGTCCTTGGCAAATTTATCTGCTCGGCCCTCTGCTCTGTATTCTCCTCTCAAAAAGGGGGGCTGTTAGTAGTCTGTTGTGAGGATAAATGAGATAATGCAGGTAGAGGCACTTGGCACAGTGCTTACTGATTGCTAACATAATTCCTTGTAGTTCTTACTCACACAGTAAGCATTTGTTGAACACCTGCTGTGTTTATGGTCACTATCACTTTATGGGAAAGAAACAGAAAGCTTAGGTCCTACCACATTACCCTTTATACACACTTGGATAGTGCATCGTTCATTTGTTTCTTTCGTTCATCAGATTAGCTAACAAATGTATCAGATGCCAGGCATGCAATTGCACTGTCCTGGTTTTGTATCCATGTGTGTCACCATTGTGTACTCTGAGAGCAAGGGCCATATCTTAGTCATCTTTATATCCCTGCCACCTAATGGTACAAGACACTTCCTGGATGCATGGTGGAAATTCTGTATGTGAGAGGCAGGACAAGCTGGTTATTTTCTTTCTTTCTTTTTTTTTTTTTAATTATGATAAAATACACATGACCATTGTGACCTTTTAAAAACATACAGTGGCATTAAGTACATTCACAATGCTGTGCAGCCATCACCACCATCCATTTCCAGAACTTCTTCATCAACCCAAATAGAAACTCTGTACCCATTAAACTGAACTGTTCCTTCTCCCCCATCTCCTGCCCCTGGTGACCACTCTATGTTGTCTCTATGAAACTGCCTATTCTAGGTGCTTCATATAAATGGAATCATACAATATTTGTCCTTTTGATCTGGCTTATCTTATTTAGCATAATGTTTTCAAGGTTCATCATGTTGTGACATGTGTTCGAATTTCATTCCTTTTTAAGTGTGAATAATATTCCACTGTGTGTGTGTGTGTATATATACATATGTTTATATATATATATATGATTTGATGTATTTTTTGTTTATCCATTCATCTGCTGATGGACATTTGGGTGGTTTTTACTTTTTAGCCATCGTGAATGATGCTGCTATGAACATTAATGTACAAGTGTCTGTTTGAGTCCCTGCTTTCAGTTCCTTTGGGTATATATCTAGAAGTAGAGTTGCTGGGTCATTTGATAATTCTATGTTTAATTTATTGGTGAATCACCAAATTGTTTTCCACAGTGGCTGCCTCATTTTACATTCCTACCAGCAGTGTATGAGGTTTCCTATTTCTCTGTATCTTGCCAGCACTTGTTATTTTCTGGTTTTTGTTTTTGTTTTTAATTATTGCCATCCTAGGGGGTATGGAATGATATCTCACTGTGGTTTTGATTTGCATTCCCATAATTACTAGTTATGTTGAACATCTTTTCATGTGTTTATTGGCCATTTTTATATCTTCTCTAGAGAAATGTCTGTTCTCTGCCATTTGTTAATTGTTGTCTTTTTGTTGTTGAGCTGTGTGTACTGTTATTCTGAGGGAGTGTTTTTTCAAGTTTCCTGAGAAAGTATATGCTTTCTAACAGTCTTGACTTTTGTGTGGCCAGCCCTGGAGGTTACTGCTAATCTTGCTGGTGGGTTCCTATTTGCAATTGAAGAAATAAGAGAGAACGTGACAGGTAGTCTTCCTCTGTGTTAACACCGGTGAGGCTGACCCTCCCAGCACACACTTTTCTTCCCTTGTGTTCTAGGCCATGGGCATCAATGATCTGCTGTCCTTTGACTTCATGGATGCTCCACCAATGGAAACCTTGATCACAGCCATGGAGCAGCTCTACACACTGGGGGCTCTGGATGACGAGGGCCTGCTTACTCGCCTGGGCCGCAGGGTAGGAAACAGACCTAACTTCGGTGCTTTGGGAAAGATTCCCTGGCTAGCCTTCCATACTCTTTGTTTTGTGTTAAAAAATCAAGTCCCTGGATGAGCTTTGAGTAGAATTCTAAATACTTGTTTTTAACCTGGATTTTCCACTATCACTTAAAACTATTTCTTCACAGGAAAAAGAATTCTATGTAGTCAGTTTTACTTCATGATACATGAGTGAGTCTAGCCTTAATTTGAAAAGATGTCTGCAAAATTCCTACCTACCCCAACAGTAGTTATATTCTTGGTCACATCCATTTTGTTGAGGTGTATTTGGGAAATAAAAGAAAACATTCTTCTGATAGAGCCAGACATCCCACATCACCGTGCCTGGGTAAACCTCCTGTGGTCTGTTACCCACTCTGACCAGTGTCTCAGGTGGTGACTCCAGATGGCTCTTCCACAGGGAGGCAATTGTTGTTTCTTCTTCTCCCTCTAGATGGCAGAGTTCCCTCTGGAGCCGATGCTGTGCAAAATGCTGATCATGTCTGTGCATCTGGGCTGCAGTGAGGAAATGCTGACCATTGTGTCCATGCTGTCAGTGCAGAACGTCTTCTACAGGCCCAAGGTAGGGGTTCCGATAGGGGTCAGGTGAAGTAGGGTGAAATCAGCCTATTGCCACTGCAGTGCTTAATGTGGACACTTGACGGGGCCATGTAGGGCTCCCTGGAACTGCTGGATGTTCAGTTAGTCGCTGAACTAGAGGAAAGTCATCCTCTCCCCACTGCTTGCAGGATAAACAAGCCCTTGCAGATCAGAAGAAGGCCAAGTTCCACCAGACTGAAGGGGACCACCTCACCCTGCTGGCCGTGTACAACTCCTGGAAGAACAATAAGTTCTCCAACCCGTGGTGCTATGAGAACTTTATTCAGGCTCGTTCTCTGCGCCGGGCCCAGGACATTCGCAAGCAGATGTTAGGCATAATGGACAGGTAACGTCTGGGGACTTCTCATGTTTGAGTTGTACCTCCTTGAATGCATGTCAGATGGTCTCTGTGTACCCGTGAAGCTGTCAGCACCTGTACTCCTACTCCTCACGTACCTCGTTTTCTCTGGCTTTTCCATCTTTGTTGTGTTCCTCCCCCAGTAAGGATGCGGCTGAGAATCATTTCAGAAAGTTCCTAAGCGGAGGATGATTTGTTAGTTGTTGAAAATGCTCTTTGTTTACAAGCATCTGCAGCATTATCAGTAGGGTTGAATTATAACTTAAGCAAAGCATCTGGCTCTTACGGCATCCGTCCATCTAGCCCACTGTGTAGAGCTGCCCTCGTAGTACACTTAGGGCTGGACGGAGGGCCCTGGTGCCTACTCTGGGGATCCCAGGAAGGGGTTGTTGATGGAACTTCTGAAAGCAGAGTAGTCTCACATCTTTGTCCTTTCATGATTTATTCTCCTGATAGACACAAGCTGGATGTGGTCTCTTGTGGTAAGTCCACAGTTCGAGTGCAGAAGGCCATCTGCAGTGGATTCTTCCGGAACGCTGCCAAGAAAGACCCGCAGGAGGGTTACCGGACGCTGATTGACCAGCAGGTGGTCTACATCCATCCTTCCAGTGCTCTCTTTAACAGACAGCCCGAATGGTAGGTGAGCAGGCCCAGGTCTGGAGGCCGTTTCGGGCAGAGAGAACTTGTTAATCTCCTGGTCCTTTGTGTCTTTGTCTTCACCCACCCCTCACCCCCAGCACTTCCTCTTCTAACATTGCTTATATTTCTAGAGCAGCAGAAGCATGAATTAGACAAAATATCAGGCCCTTTTGAGAGAAAGTCATAGGGATAAGAGCTGGAAAGGATCTTAGAGGTCATCTAGTGAGGCGGTTAAAAATTCTTTTTTCAAGCAGCATTAAAAAAAAAAAAAAAGGAATCTTACCCACCCTAACATAAAACCGTTTCGAAACCACTGTGCCCCCGTGGCAGAAGAGGGTTGGAGATGTAGAGTCTTGGCAGCTTGGCTTCCCCCATCCCCTTGTGGCAGCCGCCAAGGTCCTCTTCAGGGCCCTAGAGGTCTGTGGAGACAGCCTGGAAAACCACCCTCTCATGTCACAGAGCAGGAAACCGAGGTCCAGAGAAGGGGTGTGATTGGCTCCACGTCAGTTAACTCGTTGGAACCGGCAGCTTTCTTGTGCTGAGAGGTGTGCGGGCTCCTCAGTATTGGGCTGTGGCTGTCATAAACAGAGCCTGCAGTCTCCATGGGTCAGGCAGGAGAGGTAAGAGGATAAAATGCAAGCTCCACTGAGGCGCCCAGGGACTAGGGTGACCGTGGAACAGGGCCTGTAGCGGAGGCTTGAGCCCTGTCTCTGTCCCCGCTCAGGGTGGTGTACCACGAGCTGGTGCTGACCACGAAGGAGTACATGCGTGAGGTCACCACCATCGACCCCCGGTGGCTTGTGGAGTTTGCTCCAGCCTTCTTCAAGGTCTCTGACCCAACCAAGCTAAGCAAGCAGAAGAAGCAGCAGCGCCTTGAACCCTTGTACAACCGCTACGAGGAACCCAACGCCTGGAGAATATCCCGAGCTTTCCGGCGGCGCTGAGAGGCAGGAGTCTGTTTGCCTCTCCTGCAGCAGTGGGCCAGTGCTTGGCCTCGCTCTTATTGAAGAAAAGCTGGTTCTGAGGATACAGCTGTCCAGTGACTGAGTATCTTAACTGGGCATTTCCTAAACTTGACTCTCTGTTTCTTCCCTGGTGGTGAAATAGAAACAGGAATTTATGCCTGATTTGACCAGAGCCTCCAGGCCCCACCACCCCAAGGCAGTGGGGCTGGCCAGGGCTCACAGCCAACATGGGGGTACACTGCATCATCTCCAAGAAAGGGGCAACTCCTGCAGCCCTAGGATGGGGAAGAGGAGTCAAGAGCATCTGACATCTGGGCTTGATTAGGGCCTGGATGCCCTAGCTGGTACTCTCTGGAGGACGGAGCCATGAAGCTCGCTGAAAGTGTTGGCCCCACTTCCTGCCCCTGTCCAGCCCCTGTACTTTTGCATAACCTCTTGGAAATATTTATTTTCTTAAGGAAACAAAAATGGTTTTCTGTGGCTATTTCTTTTAGCTGAAAGCTTAGGATATTGGAATGGGCTCAGGGTGGGGAGATATAGTATCTGGCTTTGGTGAAGAGTCCCCTGAAACCAGAACCTGGGGCCTCTTTGGGCTGGGAGGTGACACACAGCCAGACCTCCAGTCTTACCGCTTAGCACCAGCGCTGGCCCAGCCCCGTCGTGGACTGCCCGTGATCACCCACACCCTCTGCCCAGGCGCTCTGGTCTGGGCACCTGAGTGGTTGCAGATGCTGCGTGTGGAATGCAGAAGGCTCTCCCTGGCTGCCTCTCTGGCCTGTCACACTAACAGCGTGGAGTGTGTCCTATTTCCTTTTGAAACATGCAAGGAACAACACAACTCTGTTTTGTTTTTGTTTTTATCCCCTTGAGGTCTTTAACAAAGGGCTTTTTGGTCAAAGCCTTCCCTCCTCAACCCCAAACTGAAAAGCAGCGTAACACCTCTCAGAGCCTCTGTGCTGCCCAGTGTCTGTGTCCTGCCCGTGTACTTGGGCGTTTTCTCCCAGCATTTGGTTCGGGAGTGGCCACCTCCAAGTGCCACTCTCACATTTCCTGAGGAGGCTCTGGACTGGGAAGAAGAAATGCTGCCAGGCCGGGCAGTGGAACTTCTGGAAAGTTAGTCTTATCAAGAACTCTGTACCCTACGTTATGGCCCGCACTGCCTCCCACCTCCCCACACCAGTAAGTTCTGAAATGAGGTAAGTACTAGAACTGCTGCCCCACAGCAGCACCCCAGGCGCTAAGAGACCACATGACGTACTAGGTTGTAAGGAGTGTAGGCTGTCTTTGGGCAGCAAACCAACCACCCTAAAGACATGATTCAGAAACAGTCCAGCAGTCTGCTAACCGTACGTCCCTACCCCTTTACAGAGCTGAGTTGAGCACCTGCGATTCTGAGTGTGCCTCTCAGGAAGCCCAGGTCAGCAGTTAAGGGCAGGGGATCTTTCCGTGCTAACCTTTAAGGCCTTATGGGGAGAGTGCAGGGGCCAACGGAGGAAACTGAAGGGGAAGCAGGGGCTGGGTACCCAGCTCCCCAGTCTTAATTCCAGTCCATGTCTCTCCAGTTTAGGAACAAATTCTGGGCTTGGCAGCCCATCTGTCCCAGCTGGGTGACCAGTACCGATGACCTAGGAACCTATGAGGTCATCACCCCCAAGGAAGAAGGTTTGGGTTTAAAGCTGAAGTTGAGAAGAGGATGTTTAACAGGCCAAGAGTGAGAGACAGTAGGCTGGTAATCTGGGCTAGGTGAGCAAAAAGGACCCCAGCTCTGTGGGTGTTCCTTGAACATCACCCCCAAGGGCTGGGGTCACTTCTCTGCCCTGACAGCAAGGCTGGAGTCCTGACCTTTTGACTGTCCATCAGGACATGGCACGTAGGCAGTATTGCTGAGCCTGAACGGAGGGAGAACGGGGCTCCTGGCCAAGATTGGGAAGGAGGACTCGCCTGCTGCTCCTACACAATGGGGCCCTTGTTTCTCTTCCTTGAACCAGTATTTCCTGAGATTGAGTGACAGCCCAGGAGAGGATGTGGGTCTCATGCAGGGAGCTGGAGTCTTCTTGGCCACTAAAGTATGCTGTTGACTCCACCCCTGTGGGAGCCTAGCTTAGAAGTTTCCTGCCCCTGCACATGTGCTGAGGAGTCGTGCTTATCTGTGTCAAAGGATCGTCCCCACGGGGGATGTGTAAGCTCTACTGTGGGTCAGGCGCCTTGGTCCAGGCTTCACCTTCATCAGTCTGGAGCACAATTTGTTTTGGCTGTCTCTCCTTCAGCCCAGAGAATTTTCTCCAGGGATAGTGGTTGCGTTAGCTGTCTGTTAGCCATCTCCTCCCCAAGCAGTGCCTTCCAAGTGTAAGGATTTGAATAGAGCGCTGTGAGGAGTGGCTTGTTAATGAGCCTTTTGGAGGGCAGAGGTCACATGTCCCAGCCCTGGGAGACCTTTTCCAGGAGGCTGCCTCTCATCTAAGTCCCTGTCTGTCATGTGCGCATACTGGGGACCTCAGGGCTTCCACTTGACTTTTACACCTCTTCCTACCACGATAGCCTGGCTTTCATGCATAATTAAATCATGTATTTTTAAAAATCTTGTTCCTTAGACTTTTCTGTTCCTTGCTCTAAATTGTAAGTCAGCATATTGTTTTGTTTCTAGGGAAAAAAATAACGTTGCTCTTTATTTGTGGGTAGGGGTCAAGAGACATCCCTTCCTGAGGTCTTGGCTTCAGTACTGGGAGGAGGCTGCGGGTGGTTCAGGCTTGAACAGGGTTGGGCCTGCCCAGCCTCAGCACAGCTGTGGTTCCGATTTAACGGAGAGCACCTGTTTTCACCTGAGCCTGGTTCCTGGGGAGCTGTTTACATAGGGGCTGTTCTAGAACCGCCCATCCTGCCCCTGCAGCTACCTCTCTGTCATATCTACTGTCACACTTCCTCTCTAGGTGTCACTTTTTCATCCTGGCCTCCCGAACCCTGGAAACGCAGCCCAGGGTTCTGGTCTTCACCAAATTTGGGCAAAGAGAACCCATGCTGTTTCCCCTCTCCTTTCCTGCGAGGATCTAACATGTTCTTCCTCCACCAGCCAGGACTCAGGGCTCAAGGGCTGCTTCAGCCTCCCCGCACTCCCCCTACTCCCCCAGGTGTCTTTCTTCTCGTTCTCCAGATGTCCTGTATATAAACTCTTGGCTCCAACTTCAGCAAAAACAGCAACATGGAGCTGCGCCAGTAGGGGAGACACAGGGTGCATGTGGGTAGCATGGTCATGGGAGCAACTGTGATCACAAACCACAGGCCAAACCCTGCCTGAGGAAGCCCCAGGAGGGCCTCAAAGTTCAGGAGCCCTCCTTGTCCCCACAACCCCCAACCAGGGCAAGGAGATGGCTGCAGGAAGCACGCTGCAGGTGACCAACGGGCCCCAGACCAGATTACAAAGTACCCTTTGTCCATTACTTTGGAATCTTCACACAGTAATCCTGGGAAGGGAAAAGAGCAGGTGTCACTGAGCCCACTTTATAGGGATAAAGTCAGAGGTCAATTGTTTTTTTTTTCCTAAACCCAAATGGGAAGTTAAGTGTCAGGGCCAGACCCCAAACTCTGGTCATCTGCCCCTACAGCCAGAGTTCTTTCCAACCCCAGGTCCTTCTCCCATAGCAGCAAAGAGGATGAAGGAGAACTAATAGGAGAAGCAGGGGCCTTTATTAGGGTCCAGCAGATGTAGTGGCGGTGGAGGTGAAATTCCAGGCCTGGGCCTAGGAAAAGGCAGAGGAGAGACAGAGGGCCCCCAGAACAGAGCCCAGCTCTCCCTGCCTCCACCCAGCAACCCCTCCCCCACCCCAGGTTCCTCACTCCAGCCTCCTCCTGCCTCTGGGAACGCAGAGCACCAAGAACTGACAAGCAGGACCCTCCAGGGCCACAGCTTGGAGCAGAGTGCAGGATCCAGTCTGCTCTCTTCCCACCGCGGGAGATCTGGGGAGCTCAATTCCCGCCTCTCCACCAGGATGAAGTAGGGAAGCTCCTTCTCTGACCCCCAGAACAGAGTAAACTCTTGTTCTCTGTGATGGGGAATGGGATGAGCCTTTAAGCAGGACCTGGGAAGAGGCCAGAGGTGAAGCCCCTGGAGGAGTTTCTGAGACTCCACCTTTGTACTCAGTGTCTCCACTTTCCCTTCCCATCAACCCTAGGGAGCAGCTCAGAGTCTGGGCCAGGGTGACTGATGGGCTAGAGGGGACCTGCTCCAAAGACATCTGTGGGTTTCAGAGTGGGCGTTTCCCCAACACCAAATTCATCTCTATGTACACAGGGCAGCACCCGCCATTGGCAGGGGAGCAACTGCCAGGGGCTAGTAAGAGTAGCCACCCTTGGGGCCAAAGGGCTGGGTGGGGCCAGCCAGCTCTGGGAGGTAGGCAGGGCTCTCATCCAAGTGGGACAAAGGGACTGTGTCCTCCTCACTGACTGGCCGGTCAAACTCAGCCTTGAGAGCTGGACGCTGATTGTCCGGGAAGGCCAGAGAGAAGAGGGCCTCGGGCTCGCACACAAACTTGTACACGTAACGCTCGCCAGCCACCTGTTGGGAAAGAGGGCCTGAGTCAGTGTTGAGTTGGGAGTGCAGCCCCCTCCAGGCCCAGGCAGATGCATGGGGCCATTTCTCCTGCTGGTTCCTCTAAGAATTTTGTGTTCTCTCATCTCAACCTCTCCATGCTTTAGGCTTTTCCGTTACTGTTTATCATAAATCTTTGGTTGCCCATAATTTCTTTGACCTTTCTGACTGGGTAATTATTTGCTGCTACAAACTTGCTGAGAAATGTCCCCCAACCCCCATCACCTTCCCATGGCCACCGCCCCCACCCCTCCTGCCCCTGGACCCTGAGCCCCCGACCTTCTGCATGATGCCTTTCTCGTAGTAGTACCGGAGTGAGCGGCTCAGTTTGTCGTAATTCATGGCTGGCCGGTTCTTCTGGATGCCCCAGAGCCTGGCGACCTGGGGATAGGAGATAGAATTTGGGGGTGGCGATATCTGCTCAGCAGAGGAAATATGGGGGGCAGGTCAGAAAGAGTACTTGAGATTCTTGGTGCAAATGTTCAGCTGGCCCTGCAGCTAAGCACTGGCCCACAGATCCATGTTTGGCAGGAATTCAGGTTAAATAAAGCAACAGTGATGGTAAAGGTATGTTCCACCTGTTCCTGGGTTCTCTCATCTCCAGGCCCTAAAGTTGTTGGGAGGAGAGGTGGGGACATTTGAGAGGCCCACCTCCTCAGGCTCAATTAGTTTGAACTCCATCCCCCGGCCAGTCCAGGCAATAAAGTGGGCATTCGTCGGGTCATCCAGCAGGGCTACCAGAAACTGCCACAGCTGCAAGGCACCCCGGCGCTGGTAGGGCGGTCCCTCTCGGAAGGCTCCCACCCCTTCCTGCTTGATGTCTCCTGGGGAATATGGGAAACAGGAGGTGTAGGGCTTGTGCCTTCAGGTTCCCCAAGCAACCCTGTCCCCTCTCCCCAGGGGTCTCTCCAGGCCCTTTCTCATTAAGTGTAATGTGATTCCTGGGGGCGGGGGGGGCACGGTCAGAGGACATGGATAAGACCCTGACTCTTTCGCGAACAGTCGCATCTCTGACCTTCAAATTTCTCAGGGACGACGCAGACATCATCTGGGAATGGACGCAGAGGTTTCTCATAGCCATAGCCTTGAGGAGGAAGTTGGGGGCTACTCAGATCTAGGAGTTCACAGATATGAGGCCCCAGAGTCCAGAGGGACTCCTGGCCAGGAGCCCATCCCCCATGGCAGGACTTCCTCCTCCAACTTGGAGCATTTGGCAGGGGAAGGAAGGGGCTGCCTTACCCATGGTCCCGTCACCTGAAGAGGGCCCGGAGAAACCCTCTGTGTGAAGGTACATTGAGGCATACCCAGGGACATCTGGGATGGGAAGAAAAAAAAGGGTGATGTTATAGATGGCTAGGATAGGGGTAGGGGTGGCAGTCCTACACACATTCAAGAACTTCTTGCCAGCCTGCCTTCTGGTTCTTTCCCCTGCGCAGCCTGCCTACCACCAAATCCCAGGGGAGGTTCGCCCAGCGGGAGTATGAGACTCAAAGCCATCAGCTTGAGGGCTGGGTCAGAGGGCCTGGGAGGCAGCAGCTGGAGCTGGGCAGAGCTGTTCCATAAGGCCCAAGATGCCAGGGAGCAGCTGTTTCCTGTGAGTTTAGGGGGAGGAGGGGATAGAGCTGAACCTCCGGGGAAAGGGTTCAGTGTCCCAGCCTAAGATTCCCTTGGAATGGGCTGCCATCCGGTCAGCAGGTCAGGTTCCAGCCCAGTGTGGGTGTGAGGGAGGGAGAGTGAGGGAAGGAGGGAGAGAACACACACTGCGTCTATCTTTGGAAGAGGCAGTGGGCACACTAGACCGTGTTTTTCAGGTCTGACGGCAGAGGCATTCCATCTATCTCATCCTACTTCACAGGACTGACACCTCCCCACCCCACCTGGAGGAGGGTGTGCTGAGAAGCCATCCGTTCAAGCCAGCCCCTTCCCGCCCTACCCCCTCCACGCCCACCTATGAATGAGTTGGTGAAACCTGACACCTCCGGGAGGAGGTGGGAGGGTGGGCTCATTCATGCCTCCATTTTGTGAATGGAATTCCTGACTCCATTCAGAGGAAGCCGAGGAGGGAGGGGCAGGAGTTCAAGGGCATGTAACACGATCTCCTCCGGTCTACATCCTTTGAAGGTCAGTGGCAAGAGCTTCTCCTTCCTCCATTTCACTGCCAGCACCGCTCAGGCTTATAGCCCGGTCTTAAGGAGAAGTGTTGCGTTCCCTTCTGGTTTTCACTTGGGCAGCTTGGGGGTTTGGGGCTCATCCCCCTGCACCAAAAAGACTGGGCACCAGGAAAAGGGAAATTCAAAAGCTCTAGCCAGCTCTGGGCCTACTCTAATCTCTGAATTTATTTTTTCTAATGCAAGTTTGCTGATAAACTCTAATTTGGAGCTGGTAATACTGTAATAGGAGCCAAAGTTTTCTGAGCCTTTCCCTGGGCACTTGGGGCTTTGAGCTATAGCTGTTTAGGAACACAGCTGACCGCATCTCACTTCTGAACACAGCTGACAGCATCTCAATCCTGTCAACAGCCAGGTGGAACCAGAATTTAACGGAGTCCCTACTTCTGGTACCCAGCTCTGGACAGGATGATGGGTCAACCAACCAGGAAGCTCAACAGGATGTGAAAACCACACGTGAATCCTGCATTCCATATGGGAACTGAGCTTGGCTAGTTTCAAGTTTATGTTTCTCCTTATTCAAATCTCTGTATTTTTGAGCTCCTGTGGGGACAGGGACTGATGACATCTTTGTGTCCCCCAGCTGCACCCACTCATACTCCTGGCACAGTACTTTTGTCTCAGTAGGTAATTAAGCCCCCAAATACACACTAAATAGAAATAGAAATGCCTTAACTTTCCTATCAAGTCACAGGCAAGTCACAGGCTACCTAAGGGCAAGGACCTACATCCCACTATCTCTTATCTGAATATAAATTTGCTAATTGAAAAGTGACAGTTCTTTGGAATCTATGAAAAGAAGTGGTAGGTGGGTGGGTTGAATGTATGAACTGGTAAACGGATGGGAAGATAAAAAATAACTTGTGGGGACACACGGTGGCTTTAATGGAACTGTCCATTTGATCACATGCCACCCTCCCTGCCCCCCCCGCCCCCGCAAGCCCACCAAAACTCCTCAACCCCTTCGCATTCCATCTCTTACCTGAGTCATAGGAGAAGTCCGTCTGCTCCTGTTTGATCACCACCCCCGCCCCTGGGTACCTGTGCCCATTGACTCCACCCTGGCCCAATGCCGGCTGGCTGGCCTGTTCGTACAGGGGGTCAAGGTATTCCTGCTTGAAGCTCTGTTGGGGGTAGGGTGGGCAGGGCTCCGACAGCTGGTGTTGGTAGGGGGCTGGGAGGGGTTCCCGGCCCCCTCCCTGAGAGGGTGTGAAGGAATGGCAGACCTCCAGGGGCTGCTGGAAGACGGAACTGGATGTGGTGGGATGGAGGAAGGAAGAGAAGAGAATATTAAGGGAAGCCTTCCTGGAGCCTGCCACTCCCAGAGTGGGGTGGGGGTGGGGGAGATGTTAATATCCCTTCCTCCCCACCTCCTCCCACACCAGGTTTCTAAGGGCAATAGAGAACACTCAGGGATTGAGGGAAAACTGGTGAGGCCAGGACCCACAGGCTTGGTGGGTCTCTTTGTCTCCTTACCTATGCTCCCCGAGGTACGCATGGCCAGGGTGGGGCTGGGAGGTGCCAGAGGATCTCAGGAAACTCCGTTGTTCTGCCCGGGGAAAGGGCTGCAGGGGCGACTGTCCAGGGGCACCAGGGGCGGGGGACTTGATGGTGATTTGTCTAGGGGGGTCATAGGCACTGGAGGTGAGGGGAAGACAGGGGTGAGGGGGCAGAGAAGCTGGGGGAGCATCTCTGAACCCTTCATTCCCTGGGAAGTCAGGTCACAGGGATTATGGGAGAAGAGTAGAGGGTGCTGGAGAAGGAACGGCATGAGCCAGACTTGGCTCCAGATGAACTCTTTCTCCTTTCATAATCCTGAACCGGGGGGGGGGGGGGGTTGGGGGTAAACTTGAGAACACCTCTCCCCAGCCCAGAGCAACTGGGTTGGGTGGGAGAGTGGCTTCTCCAGTGGAAATACTCTGCCCCGGCCTTAACACACATCCCTTGAACCCCCTGCTGCATTTTTCATCCTAACTAACTCAGGAAATCCGGAACCATATTATTCCATTAAGGGAGCTCGGAAACCCTTTCTGTTGTCTAACTTGCATCTCAACTGCTGCTGCTGCTCACTGGTGCCTCCCCCCATTTCCACCCAACTCTTCACCAGGGCCGAGCTGGGGCTCACCTGGAATAAAGGCACTGCTCGCCATGGTGGTGGGGGAGGGGCGGCTTCCTGCTGCAGGACAGGGCCGGGTCTGCGCGGGGACTCTGAGGCTCCTTCTTGATCCTGGTGGTGGGGCTGTGGAAAGCTACTGTGGAGGTCGGGGGAGGCAGAGCAAGGCCAGAGAGTGTCACAGAAGAAGCAGGAAGAGCTTCCGACACCTTCTGCTTTTTGAGGACCAGCTGGGTGTCCGGTATAGCCTCATGCCCCTTCTCTGGGCCTCATCTTTCAGCGAAACATAGACACTTTTAAGAAGAGTTTGGCTATTTACTTTATATCTAGTTTTATACATCAGGCTAATGTCCAGTATTAACCAAAGAAACTGTCTAAAGTTCAACATTTAATGCAACCTCAACCCTCCAAAAACACCTCTGTAGCAGTGAGCACCTTCAACCAAGGGCCTGTGGTTTTCCTGAATGCTCTGGAAAATTCCAAGGGAGAGAAATGTTTTCGTATTTGGAGCTATAAAGAATCTTTCTTTTTCTGGTGAAGGTTGGACATTAGCCCACTTACATGTCAGCTGACTAGCATCATACACATGCTCCTAATTATCTGTGAAGAACACTGGCCTTTCCTGTGGCCCCTGCTGGGTCTGAAAACTCTAGCCACCAGGCTGAGCAGCAGAGTTGGTCCCAAGTCGGCAAGTCAAAAACCTACAACTGACTGTTCTCATGTGAATTATTTGTGCCCTATTTCATTTCACTGAAGGCAGTTGAGAGCAAAGTATCTGATATTAAAGCAGGGTTTCTCAACAGTAGCACTAGTGACATTTGGGACAGATAATCCTTTGTCATGGGAGCTGTCCAGAGCATCACAGGATGTTACCAGCATCCCTGGCCTATACCCACTAGACACCAACAGCACCCCACCCTCAGTTGTGACAATCTGAAATGTCAACAGACATTGCCACATGTTTCTGGGGGGTGGGACAAAATCGCCCCCAGTTGCACAAAATTAACTTAGAATGGTAGGAATGGACCCTGTTGCAGTGGTCCAAGCCCTTCATTTCAGAAATAAGGGGGAAAAAAATCAACTATACTTCAATTAAAAAAAAAAAGAAGAAGGAAATGGAGGATCAGAGAGATGAAACTTCTGCTCCAAGGTCACACAGCTAGGATGGGGCAATCCCCGATTTGAACCGAGGTCTTCATCTCCCAGTTACTGTTTTGTCTTTGAGTCCAAACCCAAGAACGGGGAGCCCTGCCCTTCACCCTTTTCTAGAGGAGAGAACAAGTGGATCTTTTGTGATTCCCTATCCCCATGACTCATTTCCTGCCCTCCCCCACTCCCCATTCCCTCTATCCAGGGTCCACTACTTACAGTTTTCTGAATGGAAATCAGGAACAAACTGCTCATCACTGTCAGGTACCTGAGCTGCAGAGAGAGGTCAGAGGTGAGCCTGGGATGGGGGTCCTGGATAGCAGCCCCACTGGCTCCCCGACAGACATCATTAATGCAGCCCTGCAGATTAGCACCAGCCCGAAGGGAAAACAGCTTTCCTAGGACTGAAGGCAACTCCACCCCAGGTCCTAGCGCCCGCCATCTCTGGGTCCCATTAATACCCTGGAGGATACGCTGCAAGCTCTCAGAACCTGTCTGAGCAGATTCCAGAGTTTCTTTCTTGATACTTTGTCTTTTTTCCCTCCATTTTCCTGAAGTGAAAACAGCCCTGCCCCTGAGAGTTTACAAAGCTCCCTCAAAGCTCACAGCAGAGTTGCATCTGGGATGGGCAGGCTCCGTAAGGAGTGAGGTCCTGTGAAATAAACTCATATGGGAAGATTCTGACTCTGTGCTGGGCCTAGAAATCTGCCTTTTATATAACCTCCTGGGTGAAACCTAGAAATCTAGAGCCTGGGAAAGGAGATGGAATGGAGGAAAGAGAATGGTTCATGAGAGGTGATTAGAGGATGACAATGGGAGAGGAGCCTGGGGACACTGGTAGGTCATGGTGCCTCATTCCCTTGATGTGCGGCTAAGGGGAGAGAGGAGAGCTTCCCAAAACTGGAGGTCTGAGATGCACTCCCAGGGTGCCAGTGTGGGTGGAGCTGGGTTTGGGGATTAGGCAGAAAAACTAAAATAGAACAGCAGCTCATCCACAGCCTCCAAACTGGATATCCGGGCTTTGATTTCTAGCTTTTACACTGATCTCACCAACTCCTTCAGGTGGGATACGGCTGAGTACCTCTCCTGATCCCACTTTTGCCCCTCTCTCAAGAATAAGTAGATCACAGCAGGAAGGGGAAGGGTAGACACCAAGAAGGACTTCCTGAGAGTTTGGGAAGAGTGGTTTGAAGGTGAGGCAATGGGACCCAAAGAGACGGGTCTCTCGGTCCCTGGAGACTGCTCTCAGACTGGACAATGGGGAAACTCATGGATGAAATGACCAGGGAGTTGAGAATGGATGGTAAGGGTGAGGGACAGTGAGGGACGCGAGGAGATGGCTGGAGAACACCTCCACTCCTCCTGGCCTATACATGTTCACACCCCAGTCGCTATAGCCTTTCTCCTGGGCCAAGGTTCTATATCATTTCTTCCTTGGATTTCAGCCACAACCTCTTATCAGAACTCCCTAATTCCACTCTCCACATAGCTGTAAGAGTGATCTTTTTACAACAGAAATCCAATCACTTCTCTTCCTTGCTTAAAGCACAAACCCCAAACTCCTCCTTTCGGCCTCCAAGGCTCCAAGTATTCTGGTTCTCGCGTACCTCTCTGACATGCTTCTCCTTGCCTGTTACTCTCCAGAGCTCTGGTCTCCTTTTGGGTCCTCAGACCTATTCAGCTGATTCCTCTTCTCCACATCTTTGCCTATTTTTTCTGGCCTTTGCAGTCTTACCTCACTTTGTCACCTCACAGGCCTTCTCTGATCACCCCAACCAAAGTGGTCCCTCCGGTCTCTGTTTACTTTTCCCTAGCATGTATGGCTACCTGTACTTATTAATTTATGCTCATGTGTTTATTTTCCATCTCCTCTACCAGAAAGTTAAACTCACCGAGAGCAGGGTCTTTATCTATCTTGTTCATCTGACTCTCCAGCACCCCTGGGACAGGGTCCAGTTCAGCATAGACACTCAATGCATTCTTTGTCCACCAAGTGAATAAACATACAATGACCCCCATCCTCAGGCTGGTGGGAGCCAGAAGTAAAGAGATCCTAACCAAGCAGCCCTTCCCTGCCCTGGAGGAACCCCTCTTTCCACCACCCGGTAACATTAGTGGCAGGACCTCTGGGGAAAGCACATCTCACAAGGGATGCTTTAGGCTGTGATCAATTGCTTGGCAGGTGAATTCTTTACCAACCTCTTTTAAATATCAGAGGTGCCAAGTGCTTTAAAATCAACGTTTATAGATAGGCGACTTCTTGACAGAGGGACTGGGATGAGAGGTTTAAGAATCCGGAACCACCAGCAGCTAAAGAACTTATGAAAAAAAGACAATGTAAAATAATTCTAAAGTGATGAAATAGATCAGTAGGGCATGAAATCCCTTGGCAAAAACAAAAAAACCCACAAGCACATCTTCGCAGGAGCACAACTAGGGCACAAGAGGCAACCATTCCCAGACTGGCCGCAATCAAGAATCCTGGGGCATTGTTAAAACAAAAATGCAGATTCCTGGTCCCCTCCCCAGGAGAGTCCCATTCCATAGGCTTGGGGCAAGGGCCAGGTGTCTGTATTTTTAACACACACTGCTGGTAGCCCTCAAGAATAGGTAGATTTGGAAAACCGGATAAAGGGAAGGATGTAATAAACCTGATCAGTTGCCCAGGGGTGAAAGGCCCAAGTTCATCCCTGCTGTGTCCTCTGGCCCAACCACAGGTGATGCCCCCAAAGTGGCAGATGGGGGTGATAGTAGCAGGATGAGCAATATTTCCCCCCTTGCTACCCAGGCAAGGAGGGTCCCAAGGGCGGGGGAGGTGCAGAGCAAGGGGAGGCTGATGCAATCTCAGCCCCCTCTGGGGCTTCATTAAGTGCCACTTTCCATTGAGGTAAGGGTTGAGGTAATGGGCCAAGGGCATCTCCTGCTGGCATCACAGGCCAGTTCACCTGACGCTAGAGAGCCCTGGGGTCATCTTGCTTTCCTCTCATCTCAAGCCCGAAGGTTTGACCAGAACCACCCTCACCCAGAAGTCCCAGAGGAGGCCACCCCCAGCACGCTGATCACACCTCAAGAGAGGTGGCACCATCTTCTTCCCTGGGCCAGGAGAAAGAATGGTTTGTGGTACGATCCCCAGTCTCTGCTTGGCCCCTGCCCAGAACACCGGCTTCTCCCAAAGGGGCAGGACAGGGCCTCAGTTGCTCAGAGACTGTCAAGGATGGAAATGGGAACAGTAACACAGAGCATCGAGTTCCTGGAGAGCAGGAGAATTTCTAATTACCATGTTTGGTCTTAAGTGTAAGCCACACTCTATTTATTTGTTGGCTTGGCTGAGTTTTGGCTGCCAAGCCAGTGTGCCAGGGTCTGCCCCCAACTCCACCCTGGCACTGAGGAGGAGTTTATCTGCCTGGGGACATGGCAGATGATTACGGAGGGGATGGGAAAACTGCCAAGCCAGCATAATGCCCCTGGAAAGAAAGAATTTTAGAGAACATTCCTTCCAGTGGTGGGGGAGCGGCGGGAGTGGTCACTAGCAAAGAAGGGGTTTAGGGGGCCTCCCAAGCTGGGCTCCAAGAGAACTGGGAGGCGAAAAAAGCTAAGCCCACCTCAGGTTAACCACCCACCTAAACCTTATATGCCCCATCACCGTCTCCCCTTCGTATCCAATCACAGGGTGAAGTGAAGGGGCCTCTTAAGGAGTCCCAGGGGAGACATGGCTCGGGGGTGGAATTCTCTGGAGCTTCTGCTCCATTGTGTCACCACTAGCCTCATCTCTCACACTTACCCCGCCCCCATCCTGGCAGTATACTGGAAGGAACCAGTTCTCTATCTATGGAGGAGACATTTGTCCCCAAGAGCCTTCTGGAAGGGGAGAGACAGAAAGATATAGAAGGAGGCACTGCAGCTAGGAAAGACTAGGGGAGGGGATTAACCCCATCTCTCCCCACAGACACGCTGAGGCACCAGCGCACGCACACACGGACTCACACACACCCTAACGCCTTTTAACTTCACGGCAGCACATGGGTGAAACACATCCTCCATGCATACCCTTCCCACACAGGTTGTCTTCTTGGGCTTTCAAATACGATGGAGGAAGGGGCAAGAGGACTGCAGATCTTGGAGGAAAATGGGGGAGTTCTCATTCTTATAAAAAGGGGTGCAGACCCACCTCTTTGAGAATCTCGTAAAAGCTATGGGTCATTCTCTTCCTAGAAAAATTCACATTCCTTTGTGTATGGTACAACCCCAACATTTTATACACATATCGGAGGGCTCAAGGACCCCTGCAATCAATTCACAGGCTTTTGGGAATCCATAGACCCCATTATGAACCTCCACTTTATACAAAGGACACACATGGCCCAGAGTCAATGTTCCTTACCACCGAAGAGACCAAAGTCATTGTCTCTGAGGGTTCCTGGGGGCTCCCGACAAGCCCGAAAAGGAACCCTTGACCAGAAACAGCACATTTTTTACCACAATCAGACACAGCCTGGGCTCAGCCTGCCTGAGCCTGGGTTTCTCTGCAGTAGCCTGATTCTTTCTCCAGCAATTCAGCAGATTTCAGGCACCTCAAAATCAGACACACCCTCTTAGCTTTCACTTCATCCCCTCTTCCCCACCCTCTCCATCTAGAAAAACCCCAGACCCAAAGATGTTTGAGCCGTCTCTACAAAGCTCCACTCACACTCACTCCCAATGATGCCCGGACACCAGACTCTGAACCCACAACCACCTCCACCAGGATCCAACCTGGTATCCCCCGAATTCTTCACAGCCCCACCCTCACTTCAAGGACCCACTGCTTCTCTCCAGATCGGGGCTTTTCCCTTTCAAGCTGATGTAGGGAGGTTGGGTTCCGGCCCCCAGTCCTACACGCCCCACACTGGCAAGGTTCCAAATGAGCCAGTCCCTCCCTGCCACCCCAAAGCTCCCTCTGGGGTCACTGACCTGGTGGGAAGAGGCAGGAGCGGAGGCTGGGGTGATGCTGGGATGGTGCAGGGGGACAGGGCCCCGGCAGCTGCATCTGTCTCCGCAGAGAGAGTGAGAAGGAGCGAGCGGCCTCAGCATCCCCCCCTCAGGCCTGGCCATCCATCGCCAGCTGGGAACCTGAGCTGCTCCCTCAGAAGGAAGGAGAGGGAACCAAGGAGATCCCAGCGCCAGCCCCCCTCCGTCTTGCGATCCCCACCTCCACCTCCCCACCCACTGGATTTAAATGTACAGGGACTTCCAGGGCAGCAGCAGGAAACACACACACTGGCTGTCACACTGACACATGCAGATAGACACAAGTACAATTTCTAGACCCCCACCGCCAAGGGGTGGGGCTTCCAAGGTTGAGAGAAGATGAGAACATTTTCCTCTCCTTCCCATTTCAAACCCAGGCACAAATGGACCAGGTGCTTCCAAAATGTCAACCTCTGAGCCTACCCCTATATCACAGCCCCAGGAGCAGCCCACTTGGGGAGTGCATGGACCCTCAGCTGCTGACAGACAAGGAGCCTGGAGAGCCAGACAGAAATGAGGCATTGAGAAAGGAAGTGTTTAAGAGATGGTGGAAACTGACACCTCTCCTGCAGCCCAGCTCCGGAACCTCAGGAGGAGGATGGGAGGACAGGGAACAGCTCTGGTGGCAACTCAGAGCTGGGCACGCAGGGCTTGCAGAGTCCGGAAAGACATGCACAATCCTCCCAGAGCCCCCAGATGCCTCCAACACCCACGTGGCCATTCAGCTATGAATTCCACAAAATGTCCTGGTTATTTGCTCTATGCTAAGTAGCCATTCTGTTAACATACATATTTTGGGGATACCACAGTTGTCAAGACAGATCTAGTCTCACTCCAAGCATCTAGTCAGGAGTCTTCCCTTCTACCCCAAGCTTTTAAAGATGGTTCCAGAGGAGCTGGGTTTGAGTTTTAAAAATCATCAAAGATGATTCACCTCCCCTCAGGTAAAGGGATGGGGAAATCCCAAGAAGAGACAAGCCCTCGAGAAGGGGTTCTTAGTGCTGTGGTTTCTTGGTTTTCCGTGTTATAATGAAGGAATCCTAAGATGGGAGTGTTATCTCTTCCCTCTCAGAGACTGTCTGAATACCATAAACCTCCTAACTGCAGCCCACCGACGACACCCTCAGGCCCCACCCAAACACACACCAATGAATCAGAGACCCCCAGATCACATCTCCCTACCCAGAGGAGGCCCAGCTACTGACCCCACCCCAATCGGCTCACAGCTACATTCCCCTCCACCCCAGCAAACTGGCGGGGCAATTGCCTGGGGCGGAAGGTATTCAGGAGGGAAGGAGGAAGGAGGATCAGTTGCCATCAGAATTACAATCAAGGCTATTTGGGGGGAGAAGCCCTGGGCTCACTTTGCCAAAGTGCTGCAAAAAAGAATTATTTAAACTTTTGTTGCTCTTTTGGCTCAGACAGTAAATTGTTTGGCGCTGGGGGTTGGGAGGAAGAGAAACCGGGGTGGGGGGAGGGTAAAAAGCAATGTTTTGGCAACTCCTGAAGACAGGTAACAAGTTAATCACTCCTTCTCCTCATTCTCCTGTCCCTTACACCTCCCTCCCAACACCCCAACACACACCTCGGCCTGGCAGCTGGTGCCAAACAAACTTTGCAAATGAAAATTTCAACCAGGAAAACGGGCCCAGAGCCAAGTTCCATTCAAATAAGCAAATACCCCACACAATGGTCTGATTCATCCCCAGGCCTAGTTACACAAGCCTGGCTGAGGGCAGAGAAAATAAATATCTATGTAAGTATCCACACTGGGCCCTGGAAAGAGTGGAGAGGCAGGGGACGTGGGGAGGGGACCTTGGAGAGGCCCTTGAGGCCAGGAGAAAAGAAGTGGGCTAGGCTGGAATACTCGGGGGAGAGAGCATCCCCACCGCAGTAATAGAACAAGTCAGAAAACTACTCACCTTCAGCGAGCCATGTCTCCTGGAAGTGACTTAGATCCTGGAAGAGATCTGAGGGGTGAATAATGGAATTGGAGAAGGTGAGATGGAGGTGCTGGTGAGAGAGCGGGAGCCCTAGCGATCCCAGTGACTTGCCCTTGCGGGTCGGGGCCGAGAATGACCAGTCTTAAGGAGGGCGAGTCTTTTTGGGAAAAGGGCGGGGGCTCCAGGGTCCGCCCTCGGGGTTTGTGAGGTGGGGAGGGTGGCAGTTTGTCTCTCACTCTCTTTACCTTCAGAGTCGGAGGGCGGCAGGGAGCCCGGGTCCATGAGCTTCCCCTGCGGGACCATCAGGGCTTCGCGCAAGCTCCCATTTCCGGGCGATTTCTGCGGGGAAGGGGAAGAATACCCTCGAGTCACCCTGAGGCCGCCTGGTCTGGGGGGCGGGGCTGGGGTCCCGGGGTGACTCAGGGGCGGGCAGCCCTGGACCCCGTTGGGGCTACGGGGTGGGTATGGGCGGAGTGCAGGGAGGGGGACGGGCGTGGAGGCTGGCGCGGCGCTCACGCTGCAGAAGGTGTAGGGCACTTGCTGGTCCAAGTATCCGCCTTTCATCCTCCGCTCCATCCGGCCGCTCCCTCCGGGCCGTTCGGCCCCGGCCCCGTGCGGGGGCAGAGACCTGGGGGCGGGGGAGCTGCGTTCGCACACCGTCTGGGAAAGGCACCGAGGTGGGGGCGGGTAAGGGCGACGGGGAGGGGCAGTCCCAAGGCTCTGGGTCCGACGGCAAAACTTCTCCGACTCACTCAAGCGATGGATAGGTTTCCGCCTGCAGAGCTGAGCGCCGCCACCACTCCCCTCCCGCCAAAGGAGGTCCCACCTGCTCCTGGGAGCCTGGCTCGCCGTTTTGGCTGCTTTCTGCAGCCCTGCTTTGCCCAGGCTCTGTTACATAAGATTGTGTGTGTGTGTGTGTGTGTGTGTGTGTGTGTGTGTGTGTGTGTGTGCGCGCGCGCGCGCGTGCGCTCGCGCGCAGAGCAGCAGGCGAGGCGCGCACCATTGGCACGCGCACAACTCCAGCGCCACCTCCAACCCTGAATCCCAGCGCCTCCCACCCTCTGCCCTGGAATCTGCGGAGGAGACGGTAAGAGTGTGGTGCGTGTTGGAGGCGAGACGGGGAATCACAGACCCCCCTCCCACTCCCTCCCGCAGCCTCACCTGAGGCCCGGGCGTCTGTGCTGGAGCCTCGGGGGGTCCCGAGCATGCCCCAGGGCCGCACTGAGAGCCCGCGGGGCTAGGCCGGAGCGAGGCGGCCCTGGCCCCAGGTACCCCGCGCACCGGCTTGTTTTCCGGGCGCCGCCGACAGTTGTGAGCTCCGGGGAGCGGCTGATTGGTGCATTTCCTTCGCCTCGGCCTCGGCTCTCTCACCCCCCCACCCCGTTCTCTTTGTTTCATTGACTTTTGTGAATGAAACCCCAGGGCCGGGCACGCCCGCCAATCCGGAGACTCGTCCGGCCGAGCCGTGGGGGCGGAGTTTCCCATCCGCGGGGGCCAATCAGGACGCAGGGGCTGGCTCCCGGCTTCATTCACGGCTTGGGCTCCCATTCATAAAAAAATAAACTCTCCGCGGCCGGAGTTCATTCATAAAGAGCTGAGAGAAAAGGAGGGAAGCCGAGGGCCGACGGCTTCTCTGCGGGACGCGGCGTTGGTCCTGGGGCTGAGGCTCGGCTACCCCTCCGGTTGGCGTCTGCACACGTCTCTGTGCATCTGCATGTACGTGGGAGTGTGAACATGTCTGCGTGTGCGCCCTGGGGGGAGGCGAGCCGACTTGTGTGCCCAGAGGAGCAATAATAACGAGCATTTATGAAGCGCTCTGCTTCCACGTGCTCATTTCATTTCCATAAGCTGGCCAAGGGGTTCTATTGTTTCCATTTTACGGCGACCGAAAATGAAAACTCAGAGAGGGGCGGTGGCTTGGCTGAGGTCACTCACGGCTGAGGTTTACATCCCCCAATCACTTACGTTCTCCTTTGCAGCCCTTTGAGGCCACAGTCCAATGAATTAAAGCTATGTGACAACAACTGATACACAGTAGGCGCTCAATAAATGGAAGTTGGCACAGAATCCAGGCTTTTCCTCAAGGGTCTGTTCTTTGCAGAGCTGTTCTGTGACCCACTTTCTATTGATTGCAATAGAAACCAGAGGCCCAGCATGGACCTCTGAAAATGCAGTTCCCTCTCCGCCATCTTTCCTCTGAGAGCAAACATAGGGTATTAGGTAGCAAAAGCCCCAAGGAATCTGATGATCCCGGGGCAGGAATGCTTTCAGTTCTAGTCAAAAACTGCTCGTAGTCTGTCACCTCATTTATATACCAGTTCAGTCAATAAACATTTATTGTGCCAGACACAGTGCTTGCTGGGTGCCAGGGAGGCAGCTGTGACCAAGATAGACATTTGATGGGAACCTGGAGCCTTGGGGGCACACAGGACATGAAGTCCCCCAGGTCTTTTTTTTTTTTTTCTGGATCTAGTCTACAAACTCCTTTGTGGAGATCCTGATATTGCTTCCTGCCTGTTTGTGACAAACAGGAGAGACTGATCAAACCTCACGCCTACTCTCAAAATTCATCCAATCTAACAACCCGTACTTTACAGATGAGGCAGTGGAGCTTCAGAGAAGGAAATGATACATACAAGCTCTTTCAGCTGGTCAGAGTTGGCACTGGGACTAGAACACCAAACCTCTAGCACCTGGTTAGGGCTCATTCCAGGTCATCTCGGGCAAATGAAAATAAACTTCCCTTTCTTCTTTGCCAAAATATTTAAAGCTCATGTCAATTGCCCCTCTCCTGCAGGAAGCCTTCCAGATAGCCTGAGTCTATTCCTTAAAGATCCTACAACATTCTTGCCTATATTTCTGTTGCAGTTGTCTTTTTCTGCCCTCCATCATCTGTTTGTATGGAGAGTACTCCAGGGCCTGGAGAAGATCCCATCTGCCTCTTTAAGTCTTCCCCTAGACTGCTTCAAGCTTATGAGGGTCCCAGGAAATACTTGTTCTGTGAATAGATACAATAAAGACAAAACTAATCGAGCTTAGCAGGAACCCTGCCCAAGGAAGGAGAGACAAGCCCAAGCAAATCCCAGCTTTAAACTGGATGGAACCAGTTTAGGGAGGAGCTTGTGTCTCTGAGCCAAGAGAAGTGGGGGAGGAGGACTGAGGGTTCTTCCAGGAAGGCAGCTCTGATGTAGTTTCCATGACAATGAAGAAGATTCTGGCTGGTCCTGAAGAGGGCACTCCAGGCAGGGGCTCTCTTAAGGGTACACTTCTGGTTCCCAGTGCTTACATTTATCTGGAGGGCTCCTGGGTCCCTAGAGACTAACTGTTTCCTCGCCATTCTTCATCCAGGGTTGTGGTTGAGGGGTCCCCTCCTCTGGCTCTGGCTCTGGCTCAGCATGCTGGCTGAGTGAGACAAGATACTGCTGCTGTCACCACTGCTGTCACCTGGCCTCTGATTCAACACCCAGGCTCAGAGCAGGGACATCTCTAGAGGGAACATCTGAGCCTCTTCCAGGGCTTGAGGTAGTTGGGGAGAGGAAGGACTAGAGGGACTGGAAGTTTCTGTTGGAAATCACATCACAATAACCAACACTTACTGACAGTGTCCACATGCCATGCCCTGCTGCGAAGACTTGACCTGTATTTGCTCATGCAACCCTCACAGCAGTCCTGGGAGAAGTCATCTTCATTTAACAAACGAGGAAATTGAGGCCTGGGAAACACACATTTATCCCAAGGGTCTGCTCAACAGACTAAGGACACCCCAAACAGACCTATGTGCCCAAAGACTGCACTTTAAGTGAAAATAGAACGAGACGGGGGGAAGACACGCCTGAGCCAGAGCGTACAGATGGACACACCCTGATTAAGGAAGCTTACAGTCCCCTCTGGGACATACAGTTTCACGGAGGACACAAAAAACATTTCCTGACACTCCTGCCCCAAGGCACCTTTGGTGGGGGCTACACAGGTATTCCTTCTCTCTAGAATATTGGGGCTGGACTCTGACTTGTTTCCCAGGAGTCTAAGTTACCAAGTGTAAATGTGGGTTCTCAATATGCAAATGTCCAATCAAGGCAGCCTGGGACTTGCTTGAGAGCCAGAGGGTTGGAGCACTGGGATGAGGAGGGGGAGGCACCTGGGTTAGACAAGGAGGCCCAGGAGCCATCAGAGAAGCAGTCTCCCCCAGATGGCCTTCAGAGTGTAGTGGTGGGTGCTGAGTAGCCTGCCCAGCCAGACTGTGAGGGGAAATGTCTTCAATGGCCTGGCTTCCTCAGTGGCTGGAAGAGCTGAGGGGAACTGAGAGAGCAAACCCAGGTTGACAGTAAGGCCAGATGGATGAGATTAAACAGGGTCAAGTGGTAACCTGTGTCCCTTTAGTGTCTCCCAAACTGGAGATGTCACCAGGGGGAATGAACCTGAGACTGGGTCAGGCCCTGGGGGTCAGAGAACATGGGGTCTTCCCCAGGGGCTGATGGGTCAGGGCCACCAAAGAAAAAAAAAATGCTGCTCTTGGACTTCCTTTTGTCCTCTCGAAGTCCCACTCTTTCATGTTGCTACCTCTAAACTGCAGGGTTTCTGAGCCTGGGTCCACAGGTGTACTACGTCTTTGAAATCAATTGCATTGGTGCGTGCTGCATTGATATGTGCATTTTGCTGAGGAGAGGGTTCATAGCTTTTATCAGAGCCATTAAGATGGGTCTGTGATCCATGCCTCCCATCCTGGCCCCAAAAGCCACTGCCCTAATCTTTTATCATAGATGTCCTCACAAACGTCTTGTCAATATATATTACCTTAAAGGTGGATGGAAAGGCAGCACTTTTGGAGACTGTGCTTGAAAGGAGGGTGGAGCAATTGCTTCCCTTGTTCCTCTCCGCCTTCCACTTAGCCTGAGACCAATCTTGAGACCCTACAGAAAAATGGTGGGGGTAGGGGGGGTCCTCCCTCCAGCCAATTGGCTGGGAGCACATTGGGCTAGAGGAAAGGTACAGGTAAAGGGGCTGTCTTGCGCTACTCCGGAGGGCACCCTGGTATAAAAGGAGCTCTCCCAGGAGAAAAGTCCTAAAGATGAGGCCTCAAGTGGAAACTGGGCCTCTCTTTCCCTTCGATGTTCTAGGGTTGGGATGTACTCAGGAACCTTGGGAGAAACAGGAGGGGGTGATCACTACAGCTCAACTCTCGCGGGATCTCCTCCAGCAGAGAGCACCCACAGTCCGGAATCTGAGATGAGAGGTTCTGATTGCCTGGAAAGACCCTGATCTGAGTGTGAGATTCTCAGGAGTAGAGGGATGGATACAGCGACCTCCGTGCGGCCAAGCCAATCCCTGAGAGGGGCTGATTTTAGAATTCCTCCTGGGGTCACCTTTTGGGGTGACACCCAGTTAGGAACATTTCAGTATTTTTAAACAAGGCTAAATAAGTGTGCCTTCCTTTCATCTGGGATCTTGTCCCAGGAGGAAAGTTTGAGCCTAATGCTGGGTAGAGTCTGGAGGCCAAAGGGTGCCCCTGAGGAAAGTCATTTTTATTTTTAGAAGGTGCTGGTGACTTCAGCTTTTCCTATTTGCTGTTGCAGCCACTCAGGACTCTTGCAAATGCCAGGTCTTGCTTGTCTTGCTCTGTTTCTTCCCCATTAGTTTATATTTCAACCCTCTGCCTTTAGAGGAAGCAGCCCAGCTGAAGAACAGGCCCTCTCTGAAAATGGCAGGATCTAAGATTCTTTTTTTTCCTTTTGAGTTTTTTCCCTTTCTGTCAAAGAGAGACAAACGGACAAATGTCAGCAGCCCGAAGAATGAGAGTGGAGTCGGTGCCAGTTGGGCAGAATCCAGGATGATCCCCTTTTTAATTAAGTGCGGACTTGAATTATGAGGGGCCACAGCTCCCGCTGGGCGGGGCTCTGCCAAGAGGAGGCAATTTCTCTCTTTAAAGATTAAATGCCGCTTATTCCACTTAGTCTCTCCTCAATTCTCTGAGAGTGTCTATATTTACTCTTGTCATCACGAATAATGGGCCACCGAGTGGACGCCCCAGCTCCCTAAGGCAGAAAACCCACAGCTGGCAGAAGCCTGGGGACTTGACTTATCCTGGGCTTTTTTTTTTTTTTTTCCTTCAACAGGATATTCTGGACTCTTTTTAGGGGAAATAGTAGTGGTGGTGGTGGGGATTTCTGGTTTTATTCCTTGGTGGGTTTTTTTTTTTCTTTCCCAAACAGCAACTCGTCTGTTACCCCAGCCCCTGACTGCCCCTGACTGCCCCTGGGGCATTGTCCTGGGGCATCCCCACAACTCGGGGAGCTGCTGCTTTAGATTTATTTCTCCTGTTGATTCTCAGCTATCCTGCAGGCAACCCCAGCCCAGATTCATCTGGTAATTTACAACCACAGTTATTAATTTATGATCTGGGGCCGTGGAGCCCAGAACCCAGGAAATGATGCTCATCCTGGGTGAAGGGGCTTGTTTCTTTTCACTCCGTGGGGACCAAGCACCTGGGTGGAGAAGAGGATGGCAGAAAGGAAGGATGTCAGGGGGACTGCATGCTGAGAGGACACAATACCTCACCAGATGGGGCCCAGGCATTCTGGATCCCAATTTGAGTTTCCAAAATATGATGTTTTCAAGTGTGCTTTACATTTGATTGTTTTTCTAAGCCTGTTCAGATAGGTTATCTTATTATCTTTCCCCAGCATTCTTCAGAACAGGTATTTTCAGCTCCATTTTATGGTTGAGCAATCCAAAGTTCAGAGTTCTGTCACCCGAGGAAGGGGGTGGGGTGATGGGAGAGCGGACCAGACTCCCCCTCCTGATTCCCTGGCCACTCCACCCAGCTCCTGGGGCGCAGCAGAGACAAAAGCAAGTTGTTCTTACCAGCCTGCTTCCCAGTTCTCTGATATCCTGACCCACCTGACCTTTCCCTCCCTGACATTTCCTTTCTATGTTCTTTTTTCCCCCCTCCAAGTCCCACTTTCCTGTTAAGAAATACCTGTTACCGTCTTGTTAATTGTGTATCTTCTTAGGGGGTGGTTTGGTATTTTCTTAAATTGCACATCAGACACAAACTGACTCCCACAAAGGGAAAACTAATGGGGGGGGGAAGCATTTTGCTCCCTAGAAATTGAGAATGTAAAGTATATTTAATTAAAATGATAAATCTGATTTTCAGTTTTGTTTTTACTACTGCTAAAACTAATCTATTTTATGCACGTTTGCAGAAGGCTGCAGCCATCAGCTCAGAGAATATTAGAGCTGTGAGGCACCTGGAGATCTTTCTGGGCCAAACCCTTCATTTTATAGACAAAGACATTGAGTCTTGATTGTGAGGAGGGACCCCTGAAGTTCCAGTGATGTGTGAGGGACTGATTCTTCATGGCCCCACCTTCTTCCCTGACTTAACTTACTGGTGTATCTCTGGGGCAGGAACCAACTGGCCGTGCTCCTCTCTTTTTAAATGTCTCCCTCCCCGGACATGCTGGGTGGGGCTTGGCCTCCGGAGCCCCTTCCCCCACCTCCCTAGTGGGGATCCATCCCTCCTGTACCCAGTTCTCTCCCTCCGGACTTCCTGGCTTCCCAGGTTGGATCCTTATTCTGCAGGATCGTTTGGTATGGTTTTTAATTATATTTGGTTCTCTGTAATTTTCTCTCTGCTCTCTCTCAAGGTGGTAACCAGACATTTGTTGTCCCAGCTAGGTCTGCAGAGTTGAATACAGAAGCTATTGAATTCAGATCTTATGTTGTTTTTCCTTAAAACAAGGTTGGAAACCATTATTTCTTTGAATAGGTAAGACATCCACTTGGTACAAAATTCAAAAGTCATATAATGCTCTCTGGTGAAATTTTATCATCTTTCCCTTGGCAACCCGTTTTGCCTTACTAGAGGCAGCACAGTTGTTTAATTTCTTGTGCATTCTTGGTGAGACAGACAATACACATACACGCAACGATTGCAGACCTCACAAACACCCACTAATCTCTCCTTTGTTTATACAAATGGTGTAGACCCTGTGAGCACAGGGGCATGAACAAAAGTATCAATAGCCAAAGAAGCTTCCTCCTGACAGAGCCTGGCATAACCAGAGAACAAGTAGTTCAATAAGCTGGACTAGAACTTCCAGAGTTTGTTACATATACTGCCCATACCCCTCACCTCCCATGCAGTTAAAAACAACACAAACCAAAGCATAAATTAGAGGAAATCAAGACAGGGATTTACTTCACATCATGATTATCAATACCAAAGTATTTCAAAGAAAAACAAAATTGGGGGGTGGGCTCTGTTTTGCTGGAGCCCTAAGCACAATCTGAGTCTGATTACCTGGCATGGGTGAGGAGAAGATCAAATTCTGATTGTACCTCTGACTCGCTCAGTAATTTGAGTCAATTAATCTCTCTGAGCCACAGTTTTCTCATCTGTACAATGGGGATAATAATGACTACATTGGCTCTTGATTTCAATTACTGTGTAGGAGCAGTGGTACGAGAAAGTGGGCAGACAATGCTGAGTTAACAGGAACAAACCCCTTTTCAGTCTCTCTGTATATGCATATGCAAGGTCTCTCTGGCTGCCCCCTTCCCCAGGCACATCCTCATTTCACTGTGTATGGGCTGATGTTTGGACGGGGTGTCAGATCTTCTGGGCAGTGCTGGGCTAGCTATGGGGTCAAAGGCACCCAGGGCGGGAAGGGGGCTGAGTCCCAGTAACCTGAGAACTCACTCCTCTCAGGGAGATTGGGCAGCGGTGGCCGGCAGGTGCCACTGCCAGGGTGAGAAAGAGAAAGCAGGTGGGGTTGGGGTGGGGTTCTTTTCAGCCTTCCTAACTATTCCCCTACTTCTCCATCTCACTGCTGCTGTCCCAGAGAAGCATCCTCAACTGCTTGGCTATGGTTCTGGGTGTGCCAGCTTACAGGCAGTGACCTCTCATTTATTGGGTATTGGTGGCCAGGTTTATTTGGATTCTAGGGGCAGTGGGTTTGAGGTTCCCTGGGTATAGTCTGCAGTGGCTGTGGGGATGCTTTTAGGGAAAAGGGGCTCCACCTTCTTTGGCAGATAAGTGGGGAATCTAGTTAAGAGCCAGGAAGTCAGAGGAGGGAGGATTGTGGGTCCCTGTGTGGGCACGTGTGTGCAAGTGTGCGTGTGTGTACATACGCAGGTTGTAACAGTCACTTTCACTTCTCATTTCCAAGAAGTCAGAAGGCTGCAGTAATTTCTTCAGAATGGGAGTCCCCCCACCTCCACCCCACTCTGTGACTCCCCACTGTCTGTAGGATACAATCCAAGCTCCTAAATCTGGTCTCCAAAATGTTCACACTCTCCAGCCCCATGCTTAATACCCAAGTTTGTCGTCACCCTGGGACACCTATTTCCTTTTGGGCTTCTGCACCTTTGCAAATACTTATTCAACCTGAACCCCTTTTCTCTCCCCTGTAGATAAAATCCCACAAGGTCCAGGTCATATGCTTGCTCCTTACTTCCGGAGCAGAGGGCCCTCTCTCAAATATCCCAGGACACTCGGAGCGCACCTCTCTGGGAGGGAGACCTGGTCTGCTGTGTTGTTGGCATGAGCTTCCTTAGCTGTCTCCTCATCTGCTTACTAGCTCTGTGACTTTGGAAAAGTTATTTAACTTCTCTGAGCCCCACATGTATGTGATATGAATAAGTGAGTAACACATGTAAAACGATTGGCCTGGCACATGGTGAGGGCTGAAGGAAAGATGTGCTGTTAGTTTTGGCTGTCATGTACTATCTATTCCCATCTCCTAGCACGGTGCCTGGCAGGTAGCAGTTGCTCAATAAATGAATAAAATAGATTAATTAATTAATCAGTTATAGTCCATTACCTCCCCCTGCCTCAGCCCCATAGATGCTGCTGTTTATCCAAGTTTGGGACCCCAGATGTAGTATCTGTTTGCTATTTCCATTAGCCTGATATTTCCTCTGGAAGGTAGGGCCCCAAGAGTTCCACATAAATTGACACCTGTCCCCATCCCCACTCTAGAGAGTGGGCAGCAGAGGGCATCCTGAACCAGCAGTCACCAAAGGCATGGACCTCTGTCCAGGATGTCCTGCCCCTAAATGTGGAGAACCCAGAGCTTTGCCACCAGCAGTTCTTCACCTTTTCACTTTCCTTTCTTGGACTCTAGTTACAATCTCTATTATCTGGAACCAGAAGTCCTCAATTGGGACTGTCTGCCTCCTTGCCCTGCTCCTCAGGATGGGGGCGTCTGGATCAAGCCTCACATCTCCTTTTCTCGGTCTACTGAGGCCACTGACACAATGAAATAGCATTAGACAGAAAATTAGAGGGGTTTAGGCTCCAACTGCCATTCCTGGCTATGTGACCTTAGGCAAGTCACTTAACTTCTCTGAATCCCCAGGCTGGGATATGAAAATGTAGAGATGGGTGAGATTTAGCAATGGAAAGCTGCACAGAGATTATTCTGATGGTCCCCCTTCCCTGCCACAGCTGCCTGCCCTGGGAGACTGACAGGGCAGGGTCAGAGCCTGGGTTTCCAGAGTTTAAGATCCTGAGGGGAAAAGAGAAGACGGGTGGAATACAGAGCCACCACCATTACCCTGGCTACAGTAAAGTGGGTGACTTGGAGAGCATGGGCAAAATACCCTCCTACCAAGGGGACCCATGCGACAAGGCACCAAGACTGTGGCTCTGGGCGGCCGTGTTTCCCCTTCCACATGCAGTTGCTGAAATCTGGTTTGAGGACAAAAAAAAAAAAAAAAAAAAAAGCACAACTGCCTCCCCAGCACTGTCTGAACAAAGTAAGCGCCACAGTTCCTGGAGAGGGATGGGATGGTGGCAGGTTCACCAAGTCCCCCTCTTTGCGCCCCAGAGAAGACGTATACATCAGGGTGGTTCTAGAGTCTCTGTCCTCGGCAGAGAGCAGCAGAGACCAAAGGACAACCCTAACTGTGGGTGAGAGGGGCCCAGCTCGGAAGGACCTCCAGGAAAAGCCAGTGCTGAGCTGAGAGGGAGCTCAGAGCCTCTTCAGGCTAGAATTGGGAAAGCCTCCTCTGGGAGAGGCTCCCCCACCCTCGTGTTGACAAATATCTCACCCGGATTGCCTTTGGTGCTTCAAACTTGAGTTATGAAAAATGTTATTATCATAACATTACACTGCCACCCCCCACCCACCACCCCGACTAGACAGGAAGCATCTGGCAGGTAGAGGCCTGTTCTCCACCTCTGCGGACAAACCCCTTCCCCCAACACCCACTCACCTTCTTCCTTCATTCACAGGTAGTTATTGAGCACTGATGTAGGTGCCAGGGACCTAGCTTGGATGCCTGAGGCTCATTGTTTTGGGGTGTCAGTGGCTAAATCTCCAAAGTTTCGTCTCCCTGGTTTCCAAAGGTAAAATTTCTGCTGCTCCATCCAAGAAGGGGGCAGTGGGTCCAGCCTAGTTAGGAGAAGCCACAAGCTGCATGCTTGCAAAGGAAACCAGTTTCCTCTTTCTCCTTTCCCACAGTTCCAGGGGTGATGGTCCCATGGAAAATTCATAGGCAGGATCTGGAATCTCAGCGGGCGAGCAAGCCCAGCCTCCATTCAGGGGAATCCCTGCCGCCCAGACCAGGCCTGGTCCAAGCGTCCAAGGCCACTGGTGTGTGTGCAGGCCTGGGCAGGGGCAGGGCCAACTGGAGCCTCTCTTTCTCTTACGCTGGCTTGGAATTTGTCACTCAGCTCTGTGGACAGCCAGCATAGACATCAGGCCTGGGACCGAGAGGCAAGATTCCAAAGAGAAAATTCCAAGGCGAATAGCTCAGGGCTTTTAGTCTCCCCATTTTCTGTAATTCCTTCCACATCACGCTGGAGTCTTCTCCTAAATTAGCCTTGTGCTTCCCAGGCTCCTGCCACTAGGTGGTGGGCTCCTCAGGGCCGGGGTAGAGGCCTGACTCATTTCTGAACCTCTGGACCCCCAAGAACAGTTTTTGGCACAAAATTAATTTAGGTAAATGCTTACTGAGATTGAATTGAAGTTGGGGTTAGGGGAGAGGATAACAAAGTTTTCTGAAGGAAATTGGACCAAATACATTGGATCATTCCCTCTATTTTATCCAGCTCCCCAGGCCCCAGAAAGACATTTCCCAAGGAATGTGCCAGATGTCTTGGGCACAACCTTAGAGTTTCTTAGAGGGGGCTCTTGGGCAGGGGTGATGGGGAAGTTGTTAAAGCAGCTCTGACTGGTCAGAGCTTGGACAGAGGGAAGGACCTTGAAGAGCAGCTCATCCCTGATCCTGTCCCGCAGCCTGTACCGCCCCCTTCTTGCCACAGGAGATGTGATGCCATCCAACCTAGACAGATGGCAGAGGCCTTACTGCGTGGCAGATGAAGGCACAGGCTCGGGAGGCTGACTCATCGTGTTCTGCTGTGAATAAGCTCTAAGGACTCGAGCAAGTTCACCTCTCTTTCCCTCAGTTGCCGCATCTGTAAATTAGCAGCAGTAAGCGTACCTACCTCAGAGAGTTGAGTGTGATGATGAAATGAGCTGACACAGGGGAGCACGGTGTCAAGCTGTCAGGAAGGATTCAATAAATGCTAGCTTTATTATCTGGTCTTATTTTTTTTGCGGGGTGGCTGGGTGGGGAGGAAATTAGATTTATTTATTTATTTAAAGGAGGTGCTGGGGATTGAGCCCAGGACCTCATGCATGCTAAGCATACGCTCTACCACTTTAAGCTATGTCCTTCCCCCCTAGATCTTTCTTGTTATCTGATGTCACCTTGGCACCCTGCCCTGGGTCCAGCCAGCATCTCAAGAGTCCTAACTGACTGTCTGGACATGAGTCTGATCTAAATCCCTCCTGCTGCAGATGGATCCCAGCTTCCCTGACAGCCTTCCAGGATGGCATGCACTCTGTGTTCAGTGCTCCCTTACCTCATCCCGTCCCTCTAATCTCAACTCCCTCTCCTCCCCTCCCCTGTGATTATCATAAACTCCCTGTACTGGCTAGCAGGCGGCTTGGCAGGGCCCCATGCCCCTTTGAAGTCCAAAGCCAGGTTCCCAATCCCACACACTGACTTCTGAGAAAGCTGCTTCCCATCAAATCCTGCCGCCAAAAAGACTCCCCTCTTAGGTATTCCTGCCAACTCCCGTTTTATAATCTCCGAGCCGGGGAGGGAGGACAGTATAGGCACTTTGTGCGCAGGAAGGAAGCAATTAAATTATTAGCACTTTGAGAAATTAAACGACATAACTTATGGCAGAATAAGTTTAGCAAAAAAAAAAAAACCTTGTAATGTGAGAAAACAATTAAAAAGAATTATATAAGGTTGAGTTCGCTCCTTTATTGCAATAGAGTTAGCAGTTCATTGATTATCGTCTTGTTATAATGCAGCAGGATGGTGCGGGCTGCCACAGAGTTAGCGATACTCAGGAAGCAAGATGCTTAGCTGGGTCCTGCACGAAGACACAGGAGGGGCTGAAAGGTTTTCCTGGAGAGGGGAGGGAGAGGGGAGAATGGGGTCAGGGGAGGATCAACCAGAGCAGCTCTTCTGTCTCAGGGCTCCTTCTGCTTTGGTAGAACTTGTCAGTTTCAACCTGCCAGCTCCTGTGCCAGCAATTCCGCTCCTGGTTATTCATTCCAGGAAAATATTCACCCAGCTCCATAAGGGCATGTGGATAAGGGTGACCACCAAGGCACCACGAGTATCCCTCGCTGGGAGAGTGGAAAGGTACAATGGGGTGGATGTGCCAAGGAGCAGCACTGAGAAGCAACAGACTGCCTGCACACAGAGCCACGTGGTTAGATCTCAAAAACTTTGTGCTGCACAGCAGTAAAAAAGAGCAGACGACTGTTACACACACCCCATGGAGGAATCTCCCAGACAAGCTGAGCAAAAGAAGTAAGACATGAAAGACAGCCCACTGTATGATTCCATTTAAATGAAGTTCAAGAACAAACTGAACTAATGGGTGATGACAGAAGCTGGAACAGCAGTTCCCTCTGGCAGCAGAAGGGGGAAAGGAAGAGTTTATTGACTGGGAAGGGGCACAAGGGAACTTTTCTAGGTGCTGGACATGTGTTATATTTTGATCGAGGTGGTGATTACACAGGTGTACATATAGATTAAAAAATTGAGTTTTATGCTTATGACCAGCACACATTACATACTTTGCTGTATGCATGTTATCACTCAATAGGAGCGTACAGAGCAAAAGATGTTCCCCGGGGGAAAAAGTAGAAAACATGCAGATATGACATAATACTACTTATGTAAACAAAACCCCACATACATATGAAATAACACTGCCCATCCTGCAAGAACTAAGCCAAAAGAGATAGCCACTACCATTTGGACATAGGCTATGGGGATTAAAGCGAATACATGAATGAATGCATGAATGAATGAAAGCAAGAGCAGGGTTCTGCAAAGGCTAATTATGATAATAGGTCATGAATGGAGAGTATGGTTAAGTCAACTGCTTCTGAAGTAGAAGTCTGTAGAAAATCACTAGTTAGTTAATAAAGAGGTCTTTGGGCTGGATGTGGTATGTGTAGGGTCTTGGGGCATTTTGATCCGAAGGGTGAGGGTACAATCAGTCACTGATTCCTACCAGGGGGGGTCAGGGATGCACCTGTCTCACGTTCCTAGCCTTCTCTGCAGTTTGCCAAGTGACACCATCACGCCCACTGCCTTAGAGGGCCTCACATATGGTGGGCAGCTGCCCAGGGTGGATGGACTGGGGCCAGCCCGTCTGCACTTAGCACAGACCTCCCACTCCCAGCTGAGCCCCCCAGGGGGCTCTTAACCTCTCTAGATCTCAGCTTCCTTATCTGTTACAAGGGTGATAAAAAGAGTGCCCAAGGTGAGGGGGTGGAGCAGGACTCAGCAAACTTTTTCTGTAAAACACCAGACAGTGAATACTTTCAGCTTTCTGGCCCCTAAGGTCTTTGTTACAACTACTCTGAAAGCGGTCATAGATGGAAATGAACGTGCAGGGCTGTGTTCCAATAAAACTTTATTTGTGGACATTGAACTTTAAATATCATATAATTTTCATGTGTCACAAAATATCATTATTTTGCTTTTTTTCAAACTACTTAAAAATGTGAGAATGATTCTTAGCTTGCAGGCTGTACACAGACAGGTGGGGGGTGGGGGCTGGAGTTGGACCACGGGCTGTAGTTTGCTGACCCTGGTCTAAAGGAGTGAGTTGGAGCAGGGCTTGGCACATAGCAAATGCTCAAGAAAGTTTAGCTATTACTGCTCTTACCTCCAATGTAGGGTGAGAAAGCAGAGAGGTGAAGTGGCTTCCCAGGGTCACCAGGGAGTTAGTGGCAGAGCTGGGACTTAGGGTTAGGTTAGGGTTAGGGTTAGCAAGAAGTCCAGCTTCCCTCTGGAAGGCTAGCTTCGCCTGATGGATCAGAGAACCATAGTATCCACAGAGTGTATTTTTACGCTTCAAAGCCCTTCATCATCCTGTGTCTAAACAGAGGGGCAAACGTTACTCTGTACTCCTGTTTCCTAGTCTTTTGTCCTATGGGGTCAACGTGATGAATTTGTTGATGGGGAGGCCATTATGGGGCATTGAAGTGAACTTCTGATTCCATTTACATACAGTTCAAAAGCAGACAAAGCTCATCTGTGCTGTTAGAAACCAGGAGAGTGGTTACCCTGGAAGGAGGTACGTGGGGGGGCCTCTGGGGTCCAGGAAATGTTCGGCCTCTTGATCTGAGAATGAGCTTTGTGAAAAGGCATCGAACCTACACATATGACCTGGGCGTGTTTCTGTGCCGATGTTCTACTCCAATAAACTGCGTAAAATAGTTCCAAAAGCATCTTGGGAAAAGCAGTGAACTTTTGGTGAGTCGAGTTGCAGGAACAGGAAGGCATTGGGTTTTTTTGTTTTGTTTTTTAAAAAATTTTTTTGGGGGGAGGTAGTTAGGTTTACTTATTTTATTTATTTTTAGAGGAGGTACTGGGAATTGAACCCAGGACCTTGTGTATGCTAAGCATGCGCTCTACCACTTGAGCTATACCGCACCCCCAAGGAAGGCATTGTTGATGTCACCCAAGCCCTGTCGCTCTGCTAGGCAGCGAAGGACACTCATGATAAGACGGGAAGTTCACCAACCCGTACAACACCTTTCACCTTAACATATAAGGTGCTGGCCTCGCTTCCCTGGAGCACAGAAAATGTGTGAGTGTATGTGAGACAGTGTGTAGTGTGTGTGCCAGTGTGGGTGGGTATGATTGTGCTTGTGAGTGTGTGTATGTATATCTGTGTTGGTGTGAGACGTGTGTATGTATAAATGGTGGTGGTTGTGTTTGAGTGGGAGGTGTAGGAATGAGTGTGTATATGTGAGTCTATGTATTTTGTGTATGTGCGAGTGGGTGTGTGAGTGTGTGTCCCTGTGCATGAGTGTCCTTGTGAGTGTGTATGTGTGTAGAATAATATTTGTGATGTGTGAAATGTGTATGTGCAAGTATGATTGTGCTTGTGAGAGAGAGAGAGAGAGAGAGAGAGAGAGAGTGTGTGTGTGTGTGTGTGTTTGTGAGCACCACCTTAAAACAGGGTCCAGAAGCTTTCCTCTCCCTTTGGAGTTTGGATATGGGACCTAGTGGGGGCCTGTGTGTACACACATGTGTAGTGTGTGCCACACTTGGAGGTGCTGGGACTCATTTCCCTTGTGTGAGTGCCTGGCACACACCCACCGCTGTTCCTCCGGTGAACAGGCTTTCTGTGTTTTCGTAATGCACAGACTTTGTAATACTGCGGATTTATGCAGAGAAAATGGCTTCTGGGAACTGAAGCTGACCCTTTGAGCCGTTGCTCATTTGGGTGGATCTCAGGCACTCTATTTGTTTCTGGAGGGTTTGCTGGAATTCTCTCTGATGTGCCAAGCTTCCTGCCTAGGAGAAGAAATGTATCTAATTCAGATGATTTAATGCTCTCATTCACAGGGAGCAAAACACAGATTTTGCATTACAGGGGCCTGAAGGAGGGGGTGGGTGGGGGATGAAGACCCTGCCCACTGAGATCCACCCCGGCTTCTTCGCTCCCTCTCCCTCCCTTGAACTTGACTGTTCTAGTTCTGAGAGCACGCCATGCCCCTGCATGATTCTCTCTTTTGCCTGAAACATCCTCCTTTACCCTCAGCCCACTTGGTGAACCCTTATTTGTCCTTAACCCAGCTCAGATGTGGCTTTTTATGAGATACTTTTCTGTCTCCTCTCCCTTGCAAATATCTTGACTCTGGTGCTCACCACATGCAGCTGTAACTCTTGGCACATATGTTTTTCTCCCACATTTGGCCACGAGCTTCTCCTGGGTAGAGACCATGTCTTGTTCATCTCTGAATCACCGGATCCCAGGGCAGTGCTTGCCACAGAGGAGATGCTGGGAGAATAGAAGCATCCTGAATGAATGAACACAAGCTGGGGGTGGGGGAGGGGCAGAAGCGATGAACTCCACAGGCCTCCAGTGCAGACACACAAACAGGTACCTGACCCCTCACCAGGACCCCCTCCTGTGCTAAAGTCATCAGATGAATGTTCACCCAGGCCAAACGCGTGCTCCCTGCCACTAACTTGCTGAGCTGAATTCTGTAAGTTTCTTGTTCTGCACATTTTGGCACTTGGCTTTCAGAAGGGCTCTGGGTAGCAGTGGCTGTCCATTCAGACAAGGTCTACCTGAGTCTTAAACAGCACAAGATGAGGGTGAAAAGTGGGACTGGAGGGGTTCTGATGTGGGACCAAGATCAAATCGGGGGACTTGGTGGTTTGGGGTCCTGCTCGGAATTAGGCTGCTGTGCATGTGGTCACGGGCTGCGGTGGGAAGACTTATGGGGAACAGGGTTAGATCAGTGACTCAGAATAGAGAAGAATCAAAGGCTTCCAGACAGACGCTATCTCTACATGGATGAGTGTCCCCATGGGCACCGGCTACTCTTCTGTGCTCAAGTGCTTGCTCCCCACATAAGCTCTAGTGAGAACACAGGCAAGCACCTGACATGGAAAAACGAATGCATGAAAGAATGAAAGAAATCATTGTCTGAATTGGGCACATTCTTTTACATCTTTGGAACTCATTTTTTTCTCACCTGTAAATTGAGGGGGCAGAACTGCCAGAACCTTTCCTGTTCTGCTCTACCCACCTCCCTTCTGTGTCTATTAGTGGTACACGCACTGCACACACATAAAAACTCCTATACTCACATTAAAGATGAATTTTGCCTAGTACCTCTTGGCATCCCCTTGGCTCTTCACATAGGAGGCTGGAGACCCTGGAGTCAGACCACGGAAGGTTGCAGTTTTTGAGCTCGCCACGAGCTAATTGTGCGATTTTGGGCGGCTTCTTTCAGAATCCGGTCACTCCTCCCTGAACTAGGGATACTGCGCTATCTTCCTCATCCCTCAGAGATGCGAGCATCCGGTGAGACAATACATTCAAAAGGGGTTTGCAACCTGGCAACGTCACTAAGGCGGAAAAAATGCAACCATTTGTGCATACGTAGGACTAGATCACTTTGCTGTGCACCTGAAAGTAACACTGTAAATCAACTACGCTTCAATAAAAAATTTTAAAAATAAATAAATAAAATGCAACCATTTAAAAATGTCCAGCAATGCCACAACATTGTAAAATGACTATTACTCAATAAAAAAATGTTAAAAAAAAGTCACTAAGGCGGTGTTCTTTCTGTTGATCGCACACAGTGGGGGCTCAGTAAATGCTCAGGAAATGAATGAGTGAATTTCTGGATTTGCCTGGATCTCTACTCAAGCTCGGCTAATGTGAATCCCCCTGGGTGTGGGTGTATGTTTAATAACCTTCACCCCAATGCTGCAGGGAGCTTGAGGCAGTGTAGCCAGAAGTTCTCCATCACTCCAGAAAGCCCACCACCGAAGTGCTCCAACTTTGTTCCTCCCGTAGGTCAACAGACCTGGTGCGGGTAGGGGTGGGAGTGGGGGAAACAAAGGAGCCCTTAGCAGGTAGGAGCAAGTCGGCTCAGTCTCCGTGCAAGTCACCACCAATAAAACCTAATCAATGCAACCCCTTTTAAGTTGGTTGGATCAGTGACCCAGAAAATAGCTCCCCTGCAGAAAAGGAAATGATAGTCAATAAACTGAGACGTCAATGGGAAAAATCTATTAAAGTGAGTGAGATATCAGGAGACCTCGGGTGTTAACGGAGACCCTTTGGAACAGAGCCATGGACAGAGAATGGGCCTTTAACTCTCTCGAGGCCAGAGTCGCCTCTGCTGCAACTCGGCAGCTTCTGCAGCTTGGCTCGGCCCTGAGTCTCCCCAAAAGTTATCGAGGAGCCCCTAGTGTGCTGAGTGCTTTGCGCCCCTTGCCTGTTCAGTGCTCCCTGCTAGACGATAGGTCGGGCTGGCCTGAGGCGCTGTCTAGGGGGGCTGCCCTGAGAGGTGACACCTCTCTGGCCCACAGCCAAAGAAGCTGGGGGTCTCTGCTCCCTCAGTTATAACCGCTGCTCTGACCTCATGTGGGGAGCCAGGTGCCTCACCCTGGGCTAGACCTGCTGCCACCACCCTGCCAACTGGCAAAGCTTTTCTCCTCTGGAGTTTATAAGGAAATGAAAGTTGTCCCCAAGAAACTGTTCGTGAGAAGGTCAGGTGTCCCCCTACCCAGTACACGGTGTCAGTGACTCTTCGAGCTCCATGCGATCAAGTAGGGTGGGGGATGAGGGATGTTGTGGTGGCTTGGTGGGTTTCTGGGTAAAGCTGTGTTGAACCTAGCAAAATGTGGGAGCACAGGGGCAAGAGGGTAGCTCTCAGACTGGTGTGTGCTGGTTCTGGGACAGCTGGGCAGCTCACCCCAGGCCCTTGTCCCATGCGCATCAGGACCACCAGCGCTAAGCTGCATGGATTGTGTCTGTGTGTGCAGCTGCCAGCATGTCTCTCAGAATGAGGGCTGCTGTTAAGAAAAACCACCATCATACCATGCTCAGTAGACAGTGACAATGTCTTAGATAAAGGACATTTGGATGTGCTGCTCTACTGTGAATAAATGTGAACATGTTAGAGTAAGTTTAAAGGGGGGCTTGTTTGTGTGGAATTGAGGGGAGCTAGACGGGGTGGGGGCAGCTTGCGGGGCAGAGAGTTGCAGGGAGTAAGACCTTGGCTGTGTTCTTCCTCCTCTCATTTACCTTTAGACAGAGACTTCGCTGGTTAACTGCGTCCAGTCGTGACACACATCCTGTCTATTATTATTGTTATTGTTATTTCTATTGTTTAATCTTTGAGTTGTTCAGTCTTCTTTTGGGAGAGGTAGAGTCATAGAGCCGTAGTTTATGCCATGCCGGTATTAGAGGGCTCTAGGGGAGATATTGGCTGTGGCTTGGTCCATTTGGGAAGTTTCTATGGCTCATGGTTGGGTGTTTTTGCCCCAAGAGGCCAAAAAGCCCACAAGAATAAGATTACTGGATGAGACAGTTATGGATAGATTTCTCCAGACTGGGCTTAAAGGTCATTTTTGCAGCTCTCTCCTCCCACCTTTCCTGATGATAGGAAGGGGTCAGCTGTTATGGTGGTTACATTTGGTGGTGACCGTGAAAGATGTGCTAATGTGTTTGAGGAGGTAACTGATAAGCAACTCTATGAGGACATAATTTTTGGAGCTGGGCTTGTTTTGCTCCCAGGGTGCAGGAATGTGTCAGGAAGAGAATTACTTTTCCTGAGAGTATGAGAACCAAATGGGTCTCTGTCTTCATTTACCACCTCAGGCTGGTCATGGTCTCTGGAAGGTGGTGGCAAGGTTTCTACTAGTGGTGACAGAATAAATTGACAAACATGCTGCAGACACATGACTTGAGTTCCTCTGAGTCATGAGTTCATGCCTTTGTTAGGATTTGGAGGTTTTCTTTGGCACTTAAGGGAACATTCTGGAAGCTTCTGGTGTGCCCCATTTGCCTGGTGAGCCCAGAACCTCGGGTGAGGTTTCATCTACTCCCATCACAGAAGCAGGACAGGGGTGTTCCTTAGAGACTTCCCTCCCTCCTCCCCTTCAACTCAGTGACTCCCCAGCTTAAGAGGCCTGTGAATATGGAGTCTGAAATATCTGAGAGAAATTAACTACTCATTGCCTGAGCTTTGGAGTCCAGTGATCTTTATCTGAATTTCCAGGTTTTCTAGCTGTGTGACTTTGAGCAAGTCACTTCACGTCTCTGAGCCCCAGTCTCCTCATCTGTAAAATGAAGGCCAATTATATCTTCCTCACAGCCATTATGTTCATGATCAAACATGATAATGTTTGCATAACATAGTATTTACAATGGTAACTGGCATGTAGTAGGAGCTTAGAAATAGTAGTTCTTGTCCTTTTTCCAAGAAGGATCAGACTTACAATGAGTGTCCTGTGTTACATTATGGGATAGGGAGGGTCAGATTGACAACAATGAGTGTCCTGTGTTACATTATGGGATGGGGTGGGGTGGGGTGCCAGGACCCTGCTGGCCTCAGAGGCTTTGACTACAAGGGCTCCAAATTGAGGCCTCAGCCAGGAGTTGTGTATTTCCGCCACCAGGTGGCAGTGTTGGCAAACACACCACATCCCGTGCTCGGCAGGGAGGCCCAACTCAGAATTTTACCTCCCATTTAAATTACTTGTAGAATGGGAATGCTCTTAGAGATCACCTAATCCCACGATTGTACACCCGGTTGTACACCTGGGGAAATGGAGGCCCAGATCAGGGAAGAGTCATCCCCAAGATCACAGAGCAAGTCAGTGGCAGAGCTGGGTTCAAAATCTATCTAGGACTCCGGACTTGATTTATTCATTCAACACACCTTTGTCATCCTGCTCTTTCTCATTACCTCCTTCCCCTTCAGGCAGGGGGTTGGTGGGAAGCATGAGGGCTTCAGAGCCCTGGGTTCAGTCTTAGCATCTCCATTTTCAGAGGCACCAAGGGAGCCCCCAAAAGGTTTATATGATCACCTAAAATAAGCCCAGGGATCCCAGGGTCTCCAAGATCTTAGTTTTACATTCCTCACCTTACTTACTGTTAATTAGTATCCCAGTGACAGAGGCAGTAAGAAAATCATTTTTCCTCTCCTCCCCCTGCAATAGTGGTACTCTTTTAAATCCAGGGTGCATATGTGGCCCAGCTTGGGTTTGCCTGCACTTTCACAGGAGTAGAAGGACCCTGGTCTAGCTGTATTTGTTGTCTCAGGCTCCAATTGTTTTGGATTCTGCTCTGGGGACCTGGTAAGTGCTAATAGCCCCACCATCACTGGGTGATGTTGGGAGATGATGGTTATGTCCCAGCTCACAGCTGGGGAAACCGAGGCTCACAGGCTCAGAGATGTGAAGTAACTTACCCACAGTCACACAGGATTTCTAGATTCTGAGCTTCCGCTCTTTCTAGGCTGGTCCAGTGGGGGTGGACGGAGATGGCCCACCTTTAGGATTTGTGTCCTCAGACCAGGTGTTTGTCCTGCCATGGGAAGTCCCTAAGTGGAACGTTCTGTGCTTAGGATCCTTCCATCTGTCCTCCCACCTCGCCCCCTCCCCACGGCAACTTCCCATGTGTTCCTTTCCAGAGCAGTCACTTGCTGAATAGGTTGCTAGTGGAAATGTGGTTTTCAAATTTGGGAAATCTCCATTAAGTCTTTTTATTTAAGGAGGATGTCATTATCACGCCTCCCCGAGGACTATTACGGTTCTATTAGGCGAGGCCGCAGACTTCCTAGGTACTGTCTGGGGTCTGATTCCTGGGCAGGAAAATTCGAGACAGGAAGGTGGGGAGGGGGGAGGTGCAGAGAGAACAGGGGAGGGGGAGGGAGAGGAGAAGGAAGAAAGGAGGAGAAAGAGGGAAAGAAGGCAGGGGTAAGGAGTGAGAGAAAGGCTCAGAGGGCACTCACACCCTTTGCTCCTGGAGGTGCGGAGAGAGCCTCTTAGCCGCCTGCTAGTCCGGTTGAAGATTCAGGGGGAGGGGAGATGCCCACCCCTCCTTCTTTTGCCCCTGGGAGGCCCTCCAGCTTCCAGTCCAGCCTCAGGCCTCCAGGTTCACACTGGGGAGGGGCCTCTGTGAGGGAGAGAGGATAAGGGTGCCCAGGGAGGGTGGTTCTGGAAACTGGGTCTGGGCTCAGGGTGTTGGCCTTCCTGATGACTCCGCAGTAGGTGTCGGATAAGAGTTTGTGGGATGAAAAATGAACAATGGCTGAAGAAACAATTTCACCAGTGGTTCTCTAGATGCTCCCTTGTCAAGTTTAAGACAGTCTTCTAGTTCGAATGGATCTCTCTATTCTTCGCAAAGGCGAGTGATCCTTGATGCCTTCAGATTATCCTCTGAGAAACACACGCACACGCGCACACACACACACACACACACACAAACACACACGAGTTTAGGGTTTAGGGAAGGTCAAGAACCGCATGGCAAGCAGCTGACATTGGCTTGGCCAAATGAGAAAGAAAAAAAAAAAGCCTCTCCTGGGACCTGCCTGTTAGGGGGTTACCAGCCACAGGCTGGAAGCGGTTTTAACCTCCGGGCAGGAAGGCTGCTGCTCTTCGGACAAACATCCTGGCTGGGAAACCCCCTGGCCTGGGGGGTCCCTGGGGCCTGGCAGTCTTACTGCTGGCCTCCGCAGACCTTCTCCTGGCTCCAGGCTTGAGGCCAGGCCCCCTCTCCACCCTCGGGAGCCCGGGGAGAGCTAGCCCCGGCCCCTGGGGCACCCCTCCCTTGGAGCTCCTGTGCAGAAGTGATTAATGAAGCAGACAAGCCTTTCTTCCCCAGCTGTGTCAACATGCCCCAGGCCGCCTGGAAGTGGTCCTGCTCGCTGTAGGTATGGGAAGCAGCCCCAGGCTTCCCTGGGCCATGGCCTCCTCCAGGCCTGTTCTCCCCTCTCCAGGGGCTCCCTTTAGGGCCCTGGGCCTCCCGCTGGGTCATCAGAGTCTGATGGTGATGATGGTGACGATGGTGATGGTGATGATGATGATTTTATGATGCCTACAGCACTTGATATTTGCAGAAGAGCATGGCCCTCCTTTTCTCGGCTCCTCCTTCCAGCTGCCAGAGCCAGAGGCTTGTGTGTGATTATCTTTGGGTTACAGGGTGCAACGGAGCTATAGTTGCCACAACTTATGCCGCCTCCTCTGTGAAACCTTCCTTGATCACCACATATCCCTGCCCTCCAGTCACTGCCAGGTATTGTCACTGTGTGGGGAGCACGTCTGTTTCCCTCAGTGCTTCCTTAAGGGAAGAGACTGTGTGTTTCTTTGGGTCTTATTCATTTGGTGCCTGCACCCCTCTTCTCCTACATCCCCAATCTCACAGCAGCCTAGCAGGACACTTGGCACGTGCTAGGATAAATACTTGTCGGATGAACAAATGACCTGTAGATCTGGAATGATCTGGAATGATCTGGAATTTCAGGGCTTTGGTCTGTCTGTGGTTCTGCAGACTGATTCCCTTGTGTTTGAGCTGGCTCAGACACGCCCATGACCACACATCCTGCCTCTGGTCCCAGCTCATCCTCACGGGGCTCTCAGCAGTTGCCACCCAAGGAACTCTGATGAAGCAGATCATGACCTTGAGCTGGAGGGGGAGTGGTGAGGATGGGGTGTGGAGGGGAGGAAGCTAGAAACAGCCATATAAGTTTTTAAAAATAAACTTTTGATTTTGGAATAATTTTAGATTGATAGAAAAGTTGCAGCAATGGTGCAGAGTTCCCATACACCCTCTAGCCCAGTTTCCCTTCGTGTTAACATCTTTTACAACCAAGGTACTTTTATCAAAACTGAGAGATTAACATTGGTACCTTACTAGCAATTAAACTCCAGTCTTTGTATTTTGCCGGTTTTCCCCTCGATGTCCTTTTTCTGTTCCAGGATCTAATCTTGGATATCACCTTGTATTTAGCCCACATGATTTTGAAGATGATGTTTTATTGAAAAATTTGTGCATGTCGCTTTCTTCTTCATAATCCACATGGGTTGATTTTATGTGAGAACAAAGCTTATCCTGGCCAAATATTCCAGTAAACGATCGTCACCACGTTTGTTTCTCGAGGCTTCTCTGGCTTTTCTGCATCCTGCTGCGGTCCTGCGGGAAAGAAAGCACCATCCCAAGAGGACAGTTTCAGGGTGTCTTCTGGGCATCACAATATTAAAATCTGTGGACTGCAGGCCTGATGTGAACAAGAAATGGGGATCATTGGACCAGTCTAGGGCTGGGGACAGCAGAGTGGTGGGTGAGAAAGGCTGTATGTGAGTGTATTTGGGGGAGATCTGGGGAGAAGAGGGATCTTGGAATGGTAGCCTGGGGTCTTCTGAGAAGCAGGGACATGATGGTTGAGCTGTGAGTAGAGTGGCCCTGGGTTCCCCTGGTTCATGGGTCCTCAGCCTTTGCCTCTCCCTCTCTCTTTTCTGCCTTTTCACATGTGTATCTATTTGCATCATCACAGTTGGTCTTGGTCTTGCTTGCATTCCTGGTCAGCTGGAATAATGACAGTTAAAATTTCAATTAAAATGTTACCGGATGTTCCGTTAATAGCTGAGGTGAACATTCCCCGTGCTTTAAGGAAGACAAGGTATTCCTGTGCAGCAAAGGCTTTGGAGGCCTGAAGGGGAGAAAGGAGAGCAGTGCAGCGGGACGATGGGCCAGTTCAGGCCCCTGCACTTCGGTCCCCTCCGCAGACCCTCTTCCCTTCTGGTGCAGGTCTCTGACCAATGTCCATGGATGTCATTTCCACGCTTCTGGTTTCTCAGTGTCTTTGCTTCAAGAGGCTTGTGGGGCTGTGGGGGGATGTGGGAGGTAAAGCATTTGGAGTCTGGTTTTGGAACTCTTCCTACTTCTGAAAGGATAGCCAGTGACTTTTGGGAGAGCCCACTGCAGGCTGGCTGTTCTGGTCAGGGGCTGGGCGGAGAGGGGAGGAGATGGAGGGAGAGGCCGAGGATGGAGAGCCCCACCCCTGCTGGATGGGCCAGAGGCCAGAGACACAGTCCACACCCTCAGGCTTCCACCCCATGGCTCCCAAGGCCTCATACTTTTTGGAAGGAAGAGGCCCGCAGAAGGCCAGCACCAAGTCAGCAGGCAGGAGAGCGCAGGGCACAGGGCTCCCCTGAGCCCACAGACACCAGTGCGTTTAAGGAGGCAGCTCCTCTCATCTCTGGGCCAAGGGAGCCAGGATGCATGCCATGGGAGCCAGGAGCATTTCCCACCATCATCTTCATCATTTTCTGCTACAGATCCACTTCCTGATCCATATGTGATCATCTCAAAGGTCTGTTGTAGGTGCTTACTGCCTTAAAAACCCTTGAATGGTGGTTTGAAACCTCATCATTTTCCACCTCGAGTCATTCCCCCAATTCAGACCATGTCAGCTGGTTTAGAAAGGAACATAGGTTTCGTGTGCTAGATGTATTCTGGGGTGCTGGCATGCCCATCTCTTGTTCCAGCATCTGTAGGAAGCCACAGCTGTCACCTGAGCCCTGAGCACATCATATCTCATCTGCTCATTTCATCTGAATGTCTCCCATTCACTCAGAGTCTACAAGTCCAAAACTGAGTATATTTTCTGCTCCCCAACTTGCCCCTCCCCCCGTATTTCCCTAGTTTGTTGCTGTTGTCGCTACACACAATTGCCTATATCAGAAACCTGGAAATTGAAGTAGACTCCTCCCTCTCCCTTCATATCTACTTAGTCACCAAGTTGGAGCAGCTTCTTATCAGAAATCTCTCTATCCCTGCTCTCCATTCCTGCCACCACTGTCTTGGTTCAAGCCTTTATCGTTTCTCCCTTGGTTGATTGCACAATATCCCAGCTGACTTTTCTACCTCCAGATACTTCCAGCTTGAATCCCTCCTCTCCATGGCTGCCAGCATTCTCTTTCTAAAAACAAATCAAAAAATGCCATTTGCTGCCTAAAAGCTTCCAGTGGTTCCCCACTGCCAATAGAATAAGATCCAAAGTTTTATCTTAGCACACGGGGCCTTTCATGGTCTTTGCCATGTTTATCCCACCACCTCGCTCTCCCACCACCTCACTCTCCCACCACTGCTCCCTCTGCCCGCTTTGCCCAGCCATCCATTCCTCTCCCATCTCCATCACACTGCTTTCCTTCATACTTGGCCTTCACCCACACAGGTCTGCTAGGAACTGAACGCTTGTGTTCCCCCCAAGTTCCTGTTGGAATCCTAATCTCCAGTTGGATGGTGTTTAGAGTTGAAGGCTTTGGGAGGTGATTAGGTCATGAGAACAGTGCCCTCATGATCAGATTAGTGCCCTTATAAAATGAGACCCCTAGAGAGCTCCCTCACCCCTCTGCCATGGAAGGTCATGGTGCAAGGAGCCATTTATGAACCAGGAAGAGGGGCCTCACCAGACACGAAATCTGTCAGCACCTTGATGCTGGACTTCTCTGCCTCCAGAACTGTGAGAAATTAATTTCTATTTCTAGAACTACACATCTGCTGTGTTTTTTTCTAATATATATATGTGTGTGTATATATATATATATTTTTTATTGAAATATCAATTTACAATGTTGTGTTAATTTCTGGTGTATAGCACAATACTTCAGTCATGTAGGAACATACACATATTTGTTTTCCTATTCTTTTTTACCATAATTTACTATAAGATATTGAATATGCTGTATTTTTGTGATCGCTGGCCGAACAAACGAAGGCAAGGTTCTTGTCCGAAAAGTCCTTGTCCATCCGTTTGGCACAAATCTACTTGCAGGGAATTAAGGCCCTGGTCTGCAAAACCTCCCCTCACTGTCAGCTAAATAGTTGCCCTTTCTAAATTCCCCCCTTCCTTTGTCTCTAAAGAGTACATGTCACTTCATTTTGCAGTTATTTTTCTATGTCTATCTGACTCTACTAGGTTGTAAGGATCTTTTTTTTAATTTATTGAAGTATAGTTGATTTACAGTGTTGTGTTAGTTTCAGGTGTACAGCAAAGTGATTCAGTTATACATACACATATACATATATATATATACATTCTTTTTCAGATTCTTTCCTATTAGAGGTTATTACAAGATATTTATTATAGTTCCCTGTGCTACACAGTAGGTCCTTGTTGTTTATCTATTTTATGTATAGTATTTTATATTATATAACATAGATAATAGTTTATATATGTTAGTCCCAAACTCCTAATTATTCCCAGCCCCCACCCCCCAATCCCTTTGGTTGTAAGGATTTTGAGGCCAAGGATCAGGTCTGATTCAACCAATGCCCGGCAGCACCTGGCATACATAGGTATTCAGTGGATGTCTATTACTGCAAGAAGGAATGAATGAATGAACAAATGGATGAATGATTCTGGTCTGTGTTTGGGCCTAGCTCTTTCTAATCTAAGCTGCAGTGGGGGTGGGGGGTTGGGAATACGTTTCTCGCAAGCTGTTTATCTCCATCTCCCCAGGACAGTGCTGGGTTGGTGGATCAGAGTGTTGGTGGATCTCATGTCCAAAAGGTCCTGGGTTTGGGCTAACTGAGATTTCAAAGAAATGAAAAGCAACAGATTAGCATTCCTCTCTTCATTTTACAGATGAAGCAACTGAGCTTAGAAAGCTTGTTAAACTCTTTCCAGGTACACAGTAGCATCAGATTTCCCAAGCAACAGGGGGCCAGGATCTCTGGAGGCCCTTGGTTTGGAGTTGCTGACCAGCATGGACCCCTCAGCACACACGGGATCGGAGCAATCTCAGGCCGAGTTCACATGGACACGTTGCTCTCTGCAGGCCTGATGTCTTTTCACTGGGGTTTGTACTCCAGGAAGGGGCCCTCTTGGCAGGTCCAGGACTTGGATGAGAGGAGTAGGCATGTGCTACAGTCCCAAAATAAAACGAGGCACAAAAAAACTCAGTAATCAAGAGATACAATATTAAAAAAAAAAAAATCAGTCAATTCCAGCCCATGGGCTGGCTGCCTGCTTTTTAAAATAAAGTTTTATCAGAACCAGGGCTGGGATTAGGGTGAGGTGGAGGAGGTAGGAGACTGAGTGCAAGGATCGATCTTGTCCTTATTGGAAAAATGTATATTTTGTTCCTCATGAATTTTTACATTAACTTTGATGTAAATATTGCATTAAAATATTATCTATCTTGATTTATGAGTTTTGGGGCACCCCCTCATGTTTTGTACCCCAGACATGTGCCTCACTGATCCCCCAGGGCTTTCCCCACCATACCAGAGACCCTGGGTCCCAAGTCGGGCAGCTGTAGGTCACTGCTAGGTCCCCAGGACTCACTTTCCCTGGGTCCCTGGCTGACCGCAGCCCCAGTCAGCCTGTATGAAGGAGCTGCGGGCCTGGATACTTTTCTGTCCTTCGGTGACTGTAGCATGAGGTCTTGCTTTGGATTCCTTGGGAAGTTAGGTCTCCCCTAGTGTCTGATTCTTGAATAGCTTCTGTCTGCCAACCAACAGAGGTAACAGAATTGGGATTTTATTTTATTATTTTTTTTAATGGAGGTACTGGGGATTGAACACAGGACATTGTGCATACTAAGCACGCTTTCTATCACTGAGCTATACCCTCCCCTCATAATTGGGATTCTAAATCTTGCTTCCTCCTCTATCCCTCTGCCCTGCCTTATCTGCCCCTGTCCTCTCTTCTGACCAGCCCTCTGCCTCTAGCCTCATCCCTTTACACTACAGCTTCCACGGCACCACCAGGGTCACCGGGACAAAGTGCACACCTGACCTGGTGTTTCCCAGTTAAACCCTCCAGCGCCCTCCGCCTAAGTCCCAATGCCCTAAACAGCCCTTCTTCCTGAGTCAGCCCAGCGCTCGAATCCCATCATGCTCCGGGCTCACCAGACTCCTCGGGATGTGGCTGAGTGTATGTTCCCTTCTGTCCTGCTTCTCTGTCTTTGCACACATGGTTCCTTTCCCTTGGAGTCCTTGTCCCCTAAACCAGCCCAAGTGTCTTCTCCTGTATGCTTTGGGACTCACCTCTGCTTACCTCAGTTATCCAATTCATTCCTCTGCAACATAGATATTTATTTACAGGTCTGTGCCCCTGCACTGAACTGTGAGCTCCTGGAGGGCAGGTCATGCTCATTTTGTATCCCACCCTCCACCTGCCACGGCCTAGCCCCACAGGGCCTGGCACAAAATGGGCTCTGAGTGAATGAACGAATGTGTGAATGGAGGGAACATAATCTTGTTTGCCCCTCTAGGATTGACTGACGCAGCAAGATTTTGAGCAGAGCCCTAATCCTTGGCTTCCTTTTAGAGCTCATAGCATCAGATTTGGAAGTTAGGGGTTCCTGGTGCCCCAGCACCAGGGAGGACAAATGAGAAGACACTTTGGGAGAGCTGGGCCACTCCAAGGGAGGAAATGAAAACTAAATTGAATTAATTAGTGGTCGAATTGCACCCTGTTTCTTGAGTGTGCCAAAAGTCTGCTTAAACAAACAGCAAAAAAGATAGACTCACTTAGCTGCCTTTTTTTTTGTAAGAGAAAAAAAAAAAAAACCAAAAACGAAGATGTTGATTTAAGATGCGGCCTGGGGCTGGGGGGCCCAGGGGAAACCTGGTGAAGGCTCCTGTTGTTTGGGGTCGGAGGTCGCAGGAACAGCCGCTGCCTGGGGATCAAGTTCAAGGTTCTGGAATGATGGAAAAACCTGGCCTGACGCTTTTCCTCAGCGGACCCTTAACTCGCTAACAGGAGCCAGCTGAGCGAATACAAACAGAGGCGCTGTAACCGGCACAGATCCCAGCTTCCTCTGAAATTTCCAGGCCTCTTTTTTCCTGTCGGATTCCAGACAGATGAAATTTTCCTGGCCCCAGCCCTGTTCCTGGCAGCATCTCCCCTCTGAATCACCATAAATCAGGGCTGGGGGCGAGCAATGGGGTTTTCCTGATTGACAAGCACTACCCTAGGAAAATGGGGGCTCCGTTTCCTAGGCTAAAAATAGCTCTGGGGTGCTGGCCTGAGCCCTCCCCATACCAAGTCCCTGGAGGGATCTGCTTTGGATTTGAAATATTCATATCTGTCTGTGATTATGATTTCATCGAGAAGGGCTGTGGACGTGCAGATGTGAACCGCTGGGGGCCCTTGGTGGTCGTAAGCGACACCATTGTTTGTGGGATCACTTTGGGGGCCTGCGCATTCCTCAGAGCCTCCATCATCCACGGAGCCCCCAATTAATTTCAATACAAACACCGGATCTGGCCTCCCCCGCGCCTTTGCAGCCATAACACATGAGGTCATGCCGGTTTGGTTAACCGGAGGAGTTTCAGGGGCGAGGTGGGGGGGGGGGCGGTGGTGCTTCCAGGCCCCTGGGAGTACTGTCCTGATTGGCTCAGGCTGGCCTGTTTACTGCATGGGGTCCACCTGCACACCCAAACTCTCTTTCTCACCTTTCTTCTCTCAGAAGCTCTAAAATCTCTCTTTTTTTAAAAAAACTTTTTTTTATTAAAGTGTAGTTGATTTACAATGTTAGTTTCAGGTGCACAGCAAAGTGATTCAGTTATCCATATCCATACATACATATATTTTCTTTTCAAATTCTTTTCCATTATATGTTATTACAACAAACTGAATATAGTTCCCTGTGCTATACAGTAGGTGCTTGTTTATTTTATTCTTTCTCTTTCTTTTCCCAGCTCCTCCAGCTTCATCAAACCACCCCATTACCAACACATCATCACTGTAGTTCTCTGTAAACAAACATCCAGAGCCCCTCACCCTCTGTTTCTGCACACAAAGCTTCATCCCCGCAGGACATGTTTTTACCCCTTCCTATGGCTCGTTGTTCTCGAAGATTCACTGCAGGAGTTTCTTCCTCCAGGAAGCCTTCCCCATCTCTCCATTCAGAGTTAAGAACCACTCTCTCCTCTGTATTCCTATAGCTCATTGATTCTCAAACATTAGCCTGCATCAGAGTCACCTGGAGGGTTTGTTAACAGATTGCTAGGCCCACTCCCAGTTTCTGAATCCACAGGTCTAGAGCAAGACCTGCAAATTTGCATTTGTAGCAAGATTGCGGGAGATACTGATGCTGCTACAGCCCCACGTGAGCACCTCCAGTGACACAGCTTATCCTGCTGGGTGGCTATGACCTGCTTGTCGTTTTCTTCTTTTGGGAGGGCTGGGACGGTCTTTTTCAACTCTCTATCCCAATGCACAGTGAAGTTGCCCACAGGAGGTTTGTTGATTGATTGAATTGTGGATGCAGAAATGACTTGCCAATCACAGAGCTCAGTGGAGGGGAGGAGGGCGGCAGACAGAGCCTGCCCTTTAAGGACCTGGCTTCTGTTGTGGGTGGGGGCTCCTGGGCAGGAGTGTTGGTTTGTGGGGGCTCTCCGGGTCAAGAGTAGGGGTCACCCCTGCTTTCTGCAGTCTCCCAGAAAGCCTGCAACAGGAGGGCCACTGATTCAGGTGCCAGCGAGAGAAATGCCAGAGGAGAAATGGGAGTCAGGGTTTCAAGTTGATTTTCTCCCTTTGAGACCTGGGAATCCCAGATGATGAGAGGATACAGGGACCCTTTTCCTTCCTGAGTGTGGTCTGAATGCCAGCTGCCTTTCCTGCCACCTCCTGCTCCAGCCACACGGCCGGATGAGACCTCAGTCCCTGCCCCAAACTATGAGGACACATCCTGTGTCTTAATCATCTTTGTAGCTGCCCCTTCCTCTTCCACACTTGGAACTATGTTTCCTATGGTTTCTTCAGTGCACTGTTGCCTTCAATAGCTCACACCTTTGTTTGATCTTGCTGTCGCCCCTGCTCAACCCCCTCTTGTTTCTTCTTTGCTGGTTGACATGCAGTGCATCCATTCACAGCCAGGGTGGCTTGGCTGAGCAAGGGGTCTCCTCCCCATGATTCCTCATTCCAGGAAGGGGGTTGTCCTTGTCTAGCCATGTGCTCAGCTGAAAGGGACAACAGGTTGGTGTGGAGGCAGGTAGTACCCAGAGACTCCCAAGTCTAGTGGCAGAGAGTTCAAAACCTGGTTCTGTTTCTTCCCACCTGTGTCAACGTGAGCGAGTTCGTTTCGTCACTGAGTCTCAGTTTTTCCTTCTGTAAAATGGGGATAATAACCCTCCCATCCCAGGCAGTGGTAAGAAATAAAGAGGATAACATATGCCAGGCTTCAGGCACAAGTCTTGGTGTGGCTGCCTCCCTTTCTCCACCAGGGCTTCAGAACAGGGACCGTAAGCTTTCTCCTTGTAAGTCCCACATCTCTTCCTTAATTTTCTTACGGTAACAGAGGCCAATGGTCTAAGAGGGGAATCCATCAGGGCTGGAAGCGAGCTGTTTCACCCAGGCTGATTTCAGCTGGAAAACCAGACCTTAGACAGGAGGGAGGAAAAATTATTAAAGGATTAAATCCAGAATAATCCTATAAGCCCCAGGAGGCTCAGAAAGCAATAAGCCATAGACTTAAAATCTGATCTGTGAAGTCACTGGGGGCAGAATCAGCATCCAAAGGCTGGGAGTGGGTTTCAAGTGTACAACGCCATCAGATCTTCTCTAAAAAGTGGCTTCATTTTTGCTGCTCGGACAGTGGGGTTTTTTTTCTCTTCTTGTCATGGTTTTTAATAACAATGAGTGAGCTGCAAGAGTGGGGGAACTTTAGCTAAAATTCCATAAAAATAAAAATTTAATTAAAATACACAAGTCATGAAATTCCATCCTTGTAAAGTGAGATGTCTTGGGACTCTGCCCCGAGCAGATCTTGTTCCCCGGGGGCCCCAGGTTCACGTTGGCTCCTCATTCAGGGCCACGCAGCCTGGACATGCGTTGCCAGCTGAGTGAGGAGGTGTCTTCCGGCCCTTCCTCCACAGGTCTCTCCTGGATGAGGGAGGTCCCCAATGTCCTGCCCAGAAAGGCCAGGGGGGCCTCGGGGCTGGAGTGGGGGTGTTTTACAGGACTGGAGGCAAGCCCTGTGTGTGGGCTTTGGCAGAGCCTGAGTATCCTGAGCTTTTGGGGCAGAAAGTGCATTTTTCACATTTCCCCAGGCAGAGAAAAGAGCACAGACTCAGCCACTGGAACCTGGAAGTCTTACATTCTAGTCCCCATGATGTGACAACTAGCTGGACAACGTGAGCAACTCACTTGGTGGCGGGCCTCAGTTTTCCCATCTGTAAAATGAGTCGATTAGCCTAGATCCGGGGATTTTCAGAAGTGTACATGGAGGAGACTTACAGATTTCACAAAACCTTCCTCAGGGCCTCTCTGGGGTCTTGGAGGGTCTTTCCCTCCCCCTGGCCACCCTCCCTGCCTCCTTTTGTGTTTCCTAGATTGGGTTTTCTTGTAAGATTTTGTTTGAACAAAGGGTGCTGATACTGAAAAATATTTGAAAACCTCTCAGGACTCTCCTGGTCGAAACAGTGTGCGATCTGCCCCGTAGAATCTGACTCTGGTAGCCAGTTCCTCCTCCTGCTCTGGTGTATGAGGACCCTGCCCCCTTCCCACTCCATCACCTTTTCTTCTATCTTGTTTTCCGAGTCACAGAACTCTTTGAGAATGGGATGCAAACTACCACTCTTCTCTCCAGAAAAATACACATAATAAAAAAAATCTACACTTTGCAAATAAAACTGTTTTAGCATTCAGAGTGCTTTTGGGAAAGAAAATGCCTTCCTTTGGGAAAATGACTTGATGGGACCAGAGGACCCAGGCAGGGCATGAAAGGTGGGAGCAGAACAAAGGGATGATGACCTGTGCTATGTCAGAAAATGGATCCATTTGCAGAGAGTCCCACTGCCCGGCAGGTACTGCTCTCCTACTCTGGGTTGACCCAGATGTGGAAATCAGCCCCGCCCTGTGACTTCAATACCAAAAAATGCATTGCAGAGTTGGCCAAAGGTTTGAGGACCAGCAAGGTGGAGTAGATGGAAATCTTTTCTGTATTCAGACTTTTGGTAGCAAGTGATTAAATCTCAACTCAAATTTCTTAAGACAAAAACCAGAAAAAATTCAGTGTGTTGGCTTGCCTAACTGGGAAGCTGACGGTGGAGCGATGGTCCTAGTGAGTTGTACAGCTCAAGGGGGCGCTGTTCACATTGTGACAGCTCTCACATTGGCTCAAGCGAATCCGGGACTCAAAGGACACATCCCTTCTTGTCCCCTTGTCTCTTTTGGCTCAGCTTCTTTTGGTCTTGGGTTCATTCTCTTTCCTATAGAGAAGCCTCGTCCACACAGCTGGGAAGATGGCCTCAAGAGCTCCAGGCCTACCTTGAACCAGCTTGAACCAGATGCTGGGGGACGAGGTACCTTGACTGGATTGGCCCAGGCGTAGGTCAGGTGCTTACCTCACTGGCTGGCCGGCTGGGATGCTGTACATGGCAACACTTCCAGAAACAAGGAATCAGGGAAAAGCTGTTTTCTGTTTTTACTGGATGGTGAAAGAGACACTGGGCAGGTAAAAAACAAACACACAACGCACCAACAAACACCATCAAAACAAGATGAATGTTTACCTGGCTGGTCCTTGAATCTTTTGACCAGTCTGCAATATACTTGTGTATGGGTGATTTGGGGTGTGTATTGAAGTCACAGAGAGGGGCTGATTTCCACGTCCAGATCAATCCAGAGGAGAACAAGGGCAGTATCAGTTGGGTGGTGAGATGTTCCACAAACTGAACTAATTTAGAAGACCGCAGAGTCAGTGATAAACAGGAAGGTTATTAGCCAGATCCCAGAATCCCTGAAGGGGCTGGGAAGGGTGCATGTGGGAGGGAGTAGGCACTGATTTTATTGGAACTCAAAGGCTCGGCTGTCTTAGTTGACATCTGGATCACACACACATGAGACATTGCATAAAATTCTGAGGACCCAGGATCCTGAGACCCATCCAGTGGAGAGACTCCATCTTGGACCGTGCCTCCTCCTTCAGACTGTGCTTTCTTCCTCCACCTTCAGTCATGCACATTCTCTTACGCAGCAGATTCCAAAGCTGAGGCCCCAACCCCGACATTTGGCCCCATCTAACTCCACTCAGATGTGACACCTATACTCCTGTGGGAATTTTCTGGACGGTTCTCAAAGGACTACTGGGCAAGCCTGTCTCCTGTGTCTATCAGTTTTCCTCCTGCTCAGGATGAGGTAGCAATCCCAAGAGACAAAAAGTCCTCCTACCCTCACCCCTCCTGTCCCTGCTGCTGAGAATCCATCTTCCTTGGTGATGTCATCTCTGGCACACAGGCTTCAGCTAGAATGAGCAGCCGTGGGTCGCCCGCTGCAGGCAGCTCCCAGCAGGGAAGCCACCACGACTTGGTCCTCGGCCTCAGCTGCTGTGGGATTTACTGCTACCTGCTCTTTTTGGATCTGACAGATGCAGAAAGGGTTGGAGGAAATATTTTGAATTTGTCCCAAGGAAATAACTCAAAAGAAGAAAAACATTGCAGGCAGGAAGGTGTCCATTGGAATGGGAGTGACGTCAACCAGCAACATCCTAAAAGTCCTGTAATGAGAATAACCACCATTTACCCTGCAGGTCACATGACTCCACCTGTCCCTCAAAATGACCTTGTGCACAAGGTAGGCACCTGGTTTTACCACTGGCCTTGCACCAGTTAGTTGAGCTAAGAAAATCTTCTATTGATTGCTGGCTTGCTTGTGCTGGACACTGTGCTAAACAAGCTACACACATGTTCCCATCAAATATTCACCAAACCCCGTGAGATGGTTGCTGTTTTAAAGATGAGGAAACTGATGTTCAGAGTGGTTATCTCCCCAGAGTAACAGATGCACTTTGAGGTTGTGTCTGATTATTACCACTTGTCTGCTGAGTGACATCCCTGGGGGTACTGATGAACTTGACAGCAGGGCATGTGACTCTCCTCTCTGGCACTGGAATACCTAGTAAGTGCCTAATAAGTATTGGCTGTTGTTGTGAAAGAATAGTGACTCTCTGTGATTCACAGCTATTTCTGTAGCATGTCCCGGAGTCTCATTCTTGCTCTGGACCAGGACTCAAGTTTCTGGATGGCTAGGAGGGCTGTGGGTAGGGGCTGGGAGCAAAAGGAAGCAAAGCAGAGCTGAGCTGGCTCTCCCATCCTCCAGGGCCCTGTGCTGAGCTACCCCCTCACCCAGTGGCTCGCACAGACCTCAACTATAGCACTTACCTTTATATATGTAAGCAACTCAATTCCGAGAGGACACTGACAGGTGCCCCACAAATTTAGCTGAACTCTGACTGATGCTATCTACTTGGAGATGGCATCAGATCCCAGAGGTGAGGGCTCAGTCCTACAGGGCTGCCCCCCATTCTGCCCTTCAAGCCCAGATGCCAATCGTAAGTCCTGTAAGTCCCAGTTGTCAACTGTAGATGATTGACTGGCTTTATAGATTGGAAGTTCCAAAACCCACCTCCTTGGGTTAGATTAATTTGCTAGAGCAGCTCATAGAACTCAGAGAAACATTTTTAGGCAGGAGGGAAGGGGGCAGGGCACACCATTAAAAGAATGACACAGCAATTAGTACCAAGATGGCAGAAAATTCAACTCCCGATAGACCTTGAGGCCCAAGATGGCAGGAGATTTGACTTCCAGTAGACCTTGAGCTTCATTATACGCTCATTGTAATATATTAGCATGGTAAATGGCACTTCCACAGGCGCCATGACAGCTCTGAGGAGAACTGTAAAAGGTCAAAAAGTGGGTGATGGCCCAATTCCTGGGAATCCCAGCCCCTTCCCCAAAGTAGTTGGAATAATCCTCCCAATTGTGAGCATGTGAAGTTACCAACCCCATAAAAACCAATAACCCCACACCTGTGGTCGCTCTCCCTCTTGAGTAAGATGGCCCACATTCTGCCTATGGAATGTGTATCTCCTGGGCCCCTCTGTTGCCCTCTTGCCTTCTGAAATGGCCTGCACTCTATCTATGGAGTGTACATCTCTCTGAATATACCTACTTTTACTTAACTATGGGCTGCTCTTGAATTCTTTCTTGCGTGATGCCAAGGACCCTCACTTGATGGAGTAGGTCCCAGGGACTCCTCTGACACTTGGGGCGTGGCCATCCTCTCATACCCCATTTTCCTGTATCAATTTTACTTATTAAATTACTGGCTTATTATGAGAAGATATAACTCAGGAACAGCCAGATGAAAGAGACGTGTGGGGCAAGGTATGGGAAGAAGACACAGAGCTTCCATACTCTCTGAGTGTGCCCCACTCTCCCTGCATCTCCACACATTGACTGATTCAGAAACTCTCCAAACCCTGTCCTTTTAGGCTTTTCTGGAGGCTTCATTACATAGGCGTGATTGGTTAAATCATTGGCCATAGGTGACTGAACTCAACCTCCAGCCCCTCTCCCCTTTCCAGAGGTCAGGAGAGGTGGGACTGAAAGTTCCAGCCTTCCAATCACATGGGTTTTCCTCTGGTGACCATCTCCCATCCTTAGGTGACCCAGAGGCTTTTCAAAAATCACTTCATTAACATAACAAAATCACTCTCCTCACTTAGGAAATTCCCAGGATTTTAAGAGCTCTTTGTCAAGCAAGGGCAAAGACCAGTTATATATTTCTTATTATAAATCACAGTATCGCACCATGTCATAGTGTTATCATTTATTTATACATCTGTCCCTCTCTTTAGCCTGTCAGTGCCTTAAAGTTTCTGGAGCTGCAGCACCTGGACCGGTGCCTGGCATATGACAGGCATCTTACAAATGACTGTTGACTAAGTGAGTTAATTAACCGAAGAAGTGGGGTAGGAGGAAGGATGGGGGCAGGACCAGGGATTAGAGGGTGCCATAGCCTCTGTGCTTGTCAGTTTTGCTGCAATGACACTTCATGACAAGGCATCCCAAAACACTGGCTTAAAACAACCAGTGTTCATCCATTTCCCTATTCACAAGTCCTGGGGTTGGCTGGCTCTCCTGGGCTCAGCTGTACTGGCTCCAGGCTTACGCTCAGGTATGCTCCATGTGTTTCTTCATTTTCCCAGGCAAGCTGCTATTGGGTGCTTGTGGTGAACAGCAGGAGCAGAAACGTATGGTGCGTCCTCAGGTTTTGGCTTGGAACTAGCATGCTGCCATTTCTGCTGACATCCCATTGGCTAAAACTGGTCATATGACCAAACCTAACGTTGTTGGGGTGGAGAAATAGATTCTGCCCATTCCCCTGCCCCAGGTCACAAGGTAGGTGACAACAGAGAGATGAAGGACAATCTACCACAGCCTTCCTTAAAACAAAGCCCTGAACCTCCTTTATTCCTTGGGGAGAATCTCCAGAAGGTCCCTGCTGGTCCCAGAGTTCCACCTGGAGCCCTGATATCACTTCCCTCTTGGGGTTTACGGCAGAAAATGACAATTGTCCCCATTATTCATTGCCCCTTTTCTTCTTTTTTAGTAATAGAACACCCCAGGTTTTAGTTGGGCACACGGTACCTACAGGAGGCCACATTTCCCAGCCTCCTTTGCAGCAGATGTGGTCATGTGACTAAGCTGTGGCCAATGGGATAAAGCAGAAAAGCTACTGGCATCTTCTGATGTCAGCTGTATGAGGAAGCTGCTTGCCCTCTCCTCTCTCCCCCACCTTGGGCTGGAACATGGGCTCACCTGTATGACAACATCCCAGGGAATTACAGGGCAACATGTAGAAGGAATTTGGATGTCCAGACAAGCTCTTGGACTTGGCCCTGTTTGCCTGCCTAGCCCTGGTCCACAACATGAAAGAAAAATGAAATGCCATGTTTTTGTCTGTTCCAGAATCTCAGCCTGTCCCTTAACCTATACAAGGTCACTCGTTTGTCCACACTTTGTCCTTCATTCACCAAAATGTAAACTCAAATCCTTTCTCTTAATTTTCCTTAGCAAAACTGAGACAGGATGGATTGCTTCAAAAACAGGGAATTCATGAAATACAAAGAGAAATCAAAGGAGAAACAAAATCCCGGAAGCTAAGCATAAACCAATCCAGTTTCTATCCCAAGAGATAACTTACCTAACCGCAGCCATGACCGGGGCAGGCTGACTGGGGTTTTTACTCATGGGGCTGGAAATTTAGAGAATGTGAAATTTAAAACTATGGTTCCAGAAAGTGATAAAATTTTAAATGTAAAATTTACATACTGATAGCATATGTGCTCCTTCAGTGACACAGAAACCAAGGGATTTGGCTTTTCCATAGGAAGCTTCTAGAAGCCCGTTGTTAACATTACCCCCTTCATAATTCATAGATGGAAAATCAAAGCCGGCTTGAGAGTGTGTTTTAGGCCTTGCCTGAGGCAGCCAAAATGCCAGTTAGAGCTCAGTGTCCTACCAGAGCTGATTCACTCCATGGGCCCTGCACATTTTCACCCTTGCCTTTCAGAATGTCCACCTGATACAATTTCATGGCCACTTGATGGAGTCTCTTGCTCCCCAACACTCAGTTTGCTTCAATCCAACCAGCCTTATCTTCTTTTCTGCCTTCTCTGGCCTGGGCTCCTGGCCACACCATTTCTTTCTTGGCTAAGACCAGGAAAATTCCTTCTAGCTCCCTGGAACCCCACTTCTTAATTCTGGGTTCAGTTTAAAGTGACTTGTGTCCACCCTGGGCCATGCCAGGACTCTGGGGATGAAAACAACAAATAACCTGTGACCGACTGCATATTTTCCAGAGTCCTGTGGGAATTTGACATTTGTAAACCTCAAAGTCTTACAATTCTTTAATTGTACAATAACCTTTGCTTCCATAGGAAGGAAATATTAAATGAGCATTTGCTTTCCCATTTGCTTTTCCATCTAATATGGTAACAGATGAGACAGCAGAGGCCCAGAGAGGTGAAGGCCCTTGTCCAACTCCGCACAGCCACCAAGCAGGATATATGCTGGATGGCGCACTGGGAGAGCCTGGATTTGAAATGGGGTCTCTGAGACTCCAAAGCCTGGGCTCCTCCCTCATGCAGTCTCCAAACAACAACATGCAGAGACACTCAAGGGTGTTGAGGGGTGTTTGGTCAGAGATGCAAGAAGGTAGAGGGATGGAATGGGAGTAGGAAGGTGACAGACAGACTAACTGATGGCGGAGGGAAGTGATGAGAGGGTCAAAGGGTTCTGCTTTGACAAGGGATTTGGGATTCCAGGCAGGGAGCTTTTTTTTCCACCCTGTGCTTTGCTGGAAACACCTCATATCCCCACATGCGATGAGCTCATTCTTCTGTTGGCACCGACTTGCATCCCATCTTGGCCCTGGATGGGACACACCAGCATTTCTGCAGGAGGAATAAAGCAATAACAGGATTCTCATTTTTCTCCCTAAAATAATACCTCTCTGTTCTGCCAGCAAGCAGGCAGCTCCTCCTGCCAGTAGTCCTGTGGGAAGCCTGTTCCCAAGCCGGCAGGATTAGTTTGATGCTGGCTTCCCAGGAGCCCCCCAGCAGGCAAGGCAGCCCTCAGGCGACCTCAAACTTCAGGCTGCAGATCCCTGCTGTCTATCTCAGCCCTGGAGGGTCACTCATCTACATGTCCCTGGCTCTCCAGGACAAAGGGAAGCTGCTCTCACCAATGTGGGCCACAGGCTCCCATAGCTGCTGGCTCCCCTGGCATCTCTTTAGGACCTAAGCGATTTCCTACAAGGAAAGGATCATTGGAAAAATCATTTTGAACAGGAAGAATTTAATTTTTCTGTACCAGGCTTTTTCCTCCTTAAAAAAGAGAGAGAGAGAGAGTCCTCATTTACCTAAACGCCTGGAAATTTCTTCCCTATGTGCACATTACCCACTTCCTGGCTGCAGGGATGGAAGGACTCAGAGAATTCAGAGGATATTAAACAGATTCATAATGGACCCGGCAGTATAAACATGTCTCAAGTGCAGACAGAAATGCCACAAGCTCCTTTTTGGTTTAATGTAAAACATACACCAGTTGTGTCTGTGTTCCCATTTTACAAATAAACAAGGTGAGGAGATGGACTCTGAAATTGTCCCCGGGGAGCCAGGTGCCTTCATTTCTTGTAATTTCCAGGCTTCTCCTGCCCACAAACAACTCAGAAAAGAACGCTTAATGTAGGCTTGCCGATCACTGCCAAAAGGCAGAGCAAATGGGAGAGGCCTGGCCAAATGGTCTGCAGCCATTCCCACCCTTCTCGGTGATGCCACAAGTGGCTGGGGGCTCCAGGCACCGCAGAGAGTAACTAGCACAATGGTCCAGGCAGCAGGATATATGCTGGATGGCACATCGGAAAAGCCTGGAGTTCAAATCCTGTCTCTGCCGCCACCACCTGCTGGCCATGCCAATCTAGGCAACTGATCGCATCTCTCTGCCCCAGCTGGGTTTCCTCATCCATGAGATGGAGTAACCATCCCAGCTTGAATATCTCACTGCATGATGGCGGGTGCCTCAGGAGACAAGGTGGGTCAGCATCCTTAGGTAGGATGTAAATGATCTCAGGAATGGCCATTTTCTGGTTTTAATTCAAAATCAGTATTTCCTACCACTGATTCTCTCAAACCCAGAGGCGGAGGGATACGTCACTGTCAGAAAGCCTAAACACGTTGAAGCAGGATCATTGACTCAAGGGCCAAAATGACTAATTTGGCCCCATAACTAGTTCGGTGTGGGGGATACCAGCCAAACTAGTGAGCTGGCTGGATTGACTGGCGGGATCTGTCAAAACGCGCTGCCTCGTGGCTCCAGCTGGGGCATGGCCCGCATCTGGAAAGGGAAGGAGAGCGGATTAGCCATTGGGAGGATGGACTGTGTGGCCAGCCTGCCTGGGTCTTGCTGGGTGACATGGGGCAAATTTCCTAACCCTCCTATGTCCTGGGTTCCTCATCTGCCAAATGGAAAATGAAAGAAGACCTCTCAAAGGGGGATTGTGAGGATGAAATGATGTCATATGTGTGAGGAGCTCTGGACAGCAGCCGATCCCTAGCCAGTGCTCTGCACCTGTTAACTATTCTGTATGTCAGGGGAGTTCTGGTCATTGACAGTGAAATGTGTCTAGAGAAGAAAAGAAATTCTTCAGATGAGGAAACTGAGACACAGAAATGGGACACGATCCACTGAAGGTCATACAAGATCACCCAACATTTGACTGACATTTTCCAGGCACTGTGATCATAGTAACAATCATATGGTTAACATTTATCCATCCTTTTCTCCATTCCAGGCACAGTGCTAAGCATATCTCATGCTTTATCTAATTAAATCCTCACCACCATTCTGTGAGGAAAATGTATTATCCCCAGTTTACAGATGAGGAAGTTGAAGCTCAGAGAGGGAAGGGACTTTGCCTGAGCTCAGACAGCTAGGAGCTGGGGTTAGCAGAGCAGCTGGTCATCAGTCTGGCGTCTTGGAGTCCGTGGTCTTCTTCCCCAGAACGCTCACTAGCCCTTCATCCAGGGCCAGGCACCGGTTCTTGATTTTTGGTCCAGACTCCAGTCCTTCCTGCCTTGCTCCCTGTGGCCTCTTCCTCTAGACTCCAGGCTCACCAGGTCCCGGGTGTGTCGGCTCACCCGGTGTGGGGGCAGGGGACAGAAGGGCTTTGAGCTCAGCCTTTGTCCTGGATCTCCTGTCCAGGTGGGTGTCACTGAGTCTCTCCAAATGTCCTCGTTCAACACTACATATTTCATTGTGCTTGGTGAGTGCTTGGAGCATATTTTTTCCCCCAGGTTTTTTGGCCATGCTCTTGTCTCAGGCTCTAAAGATTCTCTGTTTTCAGACAATAAATTACAAGCCTCTAAGTCTTCCAGAGATGTGAGAAGGGAGAAACTCAGCAACCCCGAGGCCTGAGGAAGCTTTGGAGCTTACCCAAGAGTTCCTGGCATCCTGGTTCATCTGTCCCCTAAGGCATCTCCCACTTCTCCAACCAGCTGGTGTGTAAATTATCCCCCAGTTCCTCCCAAGGAAAATAGAAAAGAGAAGAGTGGGGAATCAGAGAGAGAGAGAGAAGATATACCAAAACCTTGGGGGGAGGATAGTAATCCCTCCTACTCACAATCACTTTAGAGTTTAGAGCAGTACCTACCACCTTAGCTCCAGCAAAAGGGGCCCCTGATCTGTGTGCACAGCTTCCTCCAGTCACATCCCTTTCCATGGGGTGAGCAGTGTGTGGGGCTAAGGGGATGTACCCACCTAGCACCCATGCCTCCCTTCTACCCCATGCTGGGACCCAGGAATGTCCAAATGCTCTCCCAGGATTTGCACGGCCTTCTCCAAGTCCACCCTCCCCAGGCACCCTCAGTGTGTGTACCTCTAGGTCCACAGCTGTTTGCAATGTGTGTGGTGCAGGTGGGGGGCAGAGGTTGGATGGGTGGGTGTAGGTTACACGCTAGGGCTGGGCTGTCCTCATGCATCTGTATGAAACCCTTGCTGTGCAGGATGGAGTTGCAGTGGGTAGAGAAAGGAGAATGGGCTCTGGGCTGGCTTCCCCATGCCATGACTTTCCAAGCTGAATTCCAAGGAGTCCAGGAACTCTGCATTCAGACCTGGGCTTCCAGGTTATGATATTATATTAGATATGACAATATTTTTCAAGGTTGGAGGATAAAGCATATTTTACTTAAGAGTTTGTTAGACTTGATATTTATTTTTGTTATTTATTTATTTAGTTTTTTAATTGCAGTGTAGTTAATTTACAATGTTAGTTTCAGGTGTACAGCAAAGTGATTCAGTTATATATATACATACACACACATATTTTTTCAGATTCTTTTCCATTGTATGTTATTACAAGAAATTGAATATAGTTTCCTGTGCTATACAGTAGGTGCTTGTTGTTTATTTTATATATAAACTTGATTTTTAGCTCAAGGATTTAGGCACATGCTGGTGAGCCCCCATCTGTACTCTTGCCCCAGGCCTAGGGGGGCCTGGTTTCCAATGCACCTCTTACCCACTCTTAACCTGTGAGCTGGGTCTGATCATTTTCACTTACAAATGAAGACTCTGAGGCTCTGGGAGGTTAAGACACTTGCCTGAGTCAACATAGCAGGGAAGTGGTAGAATCTGGATGTGAAATCAAACCCTCCAACTCCACGTTGGGCTCTTCCTACTCTGTGGACTCCCCCTTCCTGCCATGGGGAACCTCTTCTCTTTTAGGAGGTGATGCCTTGCTCCTCCGTGGGTGCCCGGGCCTAGTGGTGAGCCAGGTGGATGGGGGCACACGCAGGCTGGGAATATCCCAGTCAGACTCACCCCAGCAGATGAGGCTCTAAACGGGTCAACCGAGATGAGCGCCTACTTAGAAGAAAGAAAAAGAACCTTGTCGCCTGTCAGGTTGGCAGTTTCCTGAAGTTCCTATTTCAAAACCATAACCTCATCAATCTCCCCTCCCTGGCCCCCTTAAAGGCTCCCCTTTCCCAACAAACTTGGAGTTTTCCATTGTAGAGAAAGGAAGAAATGCGTTTCTAATCCTCTTTGTTCCATGATTTCATCTCCTTCTCTCTCTCTTCCCCGGGGACTCCAGGCAAACAGTTGGAGGAGGGAAGGTGGGGCAGGGAGGGGAGCCAACACTCTTTTTATGGTCTGGAGGGACATTCTGGGCTTTGGGCAGGAGGGAGGGGAGCTGGGAGGGATAATCCATCCCCTCCCCCAGCAGCCAAGAGCTGGAAACCTGGGAGACTTCCACGAGACCACCCTCCCCATCCCTCTGTCCCAACCCACAAGCCACTGATTTCACCTCCTTGACTCTATCCCCAGTGAGCCATCATGAACACGCTCACTGCTGCATCGTTTCTCACCGATTTTGTAACAGCTGCCTAAGTGGCCTCCCAGACTCCAGTGCTGTCCGCCGGGGCCCATCCTCCAGTCAGCAGCCTAAGTGAGCCACTGGGCCACCCCTCAGAGGCACCCACAGGATGAAGCCCAAGCTCCCAGGTGGTGCTCAGTATCCTCCAGTCCTCCCCCTGCATCGTCTCCAACCTCGGTTGTCACAGTGTCCTTTGGCACTGGACTATCCAGCAACCCACCCTCCTTAGGGTGCTGTCCTTTGTCTCCAAAATGTTGCTCCTGTTGCTTTCCCTTCTCCAGGAGGCCTTCACACACAAACACACACACAGACACACACACACACACACACACTCACATACACGCACTCAAGCTGGACTGACCACTTCTCATAGGGGCTCCTATAGTCCCTTCTGCTCATCTGTCAAGTACACCTGCTATTTCTTTTTTTTTATCTAATCATCCACTTACCTCTCACCCACTAAGCCCCAATGAAGGAGGGATCTTCTCCACATTTTTACATTTTTGCTTTCCAAGGCCCTAGCAAAGCTCTTCTTGGTTAACCAGAGTCCATGTGCTTCAGGGAAGCGAGGCCCACCTGCTACTCCCAAACCCGGCCTCTCATTCATCTGCTCCCAGTCTTTTCCTGCTGCCTGACCTCACTGCAGAGCCCTTCTTTTCTTCTGTTGAAAGATGGCAGATGAACGCACACATATCAACTTTTGCTCCCTCCCACACCAAAATCCCACTAAAACAACAGATTTTTTTTTTCTTTTTAAGGTATAAAGCCACAAGAAGACCAGGAGAAGAAATAATAGGTGACAAAAGAAGACTTAATTTTACACCAGCCAGAGAACCAATCTGCTTTTCACTGTGCGAATTTCAGGAATGGTGGCATTGGGAACCTCGGGAGCCTCTGGGGAGATGGGTAAGGACTCAACTAAGGCAGATGGGTTGGAAATCTGAGAAACATCCCAGATTCTTCCCACACTCTGAACAACTAATGGTGCAGGACTTCTCAGGGCCTTTAATAAGCTGATGTGCAGTTATACTGAGACTGCCCAGAACAGGGATTCATTAGGCAGCATTTTATAAACAGATTTATCCTTGAAACATTTTTTTCCTCACCTTTTAACATCTTGAATGACATAGCTTGGGCAATGCTGTTAAAACTTGCCAGTGGCTGAGACAAAGGGTTGGAGTGCATATCAGAGATTAGTCCAAGTCACCATTAGAGCAACCTCTTCACTAAGTCCAATCATTCATTCACTCGTCCATTCATTCTTCAAGTGTTCATTAAATGCCAGTCTGGGTGTGCTGGGAAACAAAGATGAAGACAACACAGTTCCGACCCTCAGGGGGCTGACCTGATGGGAAAGTAATCAATTGTCTGTTCCCACTCATGTAACAGCAGGACCTGGCCCTTTCCCTTCCTCTCTCAAGAATCACCTTCCTCTAGAATATTCAGGGAGAGTGTGCTGCCTCCTTGGGCTCTTGGGTCATTTAGTTCTCTGTGTGTCTCCCTTCTCAGCTCCCCGAATCCACCCAGATCTCTCGGGCCTTGTCCAACTTGCTACTGGTCATCAGAACTCCACTAAGACTGGCTGGTGTGTGTTTTACAGATTTTCCCTCCAGGTTTGAGGTGATATGGGGTTTCCAGACAGGAAGTCACTTGAAATTGAAAATCATTTATTGCTAGACCAGGAGTCAACAAACTCTTTCTATGAAGAGCCAAATAATAAATATTTTAGGTTTGTGGACCAACAGGCAAAATCAAGCATATTATGTATATACTTAAATAACAACAGAGAAAGCAAATTTCCATAAAATTTTTATTAGTAAAATTCAAAGCATAATAATTGAATAAAGTCTTTTTATAATACAGGCCTACTAATGAGAGAATGGAATTATTTGGGGGGATATAACTTTTTTTTGTTGGTGGGAAGGTAATTAGGTTTGTTTATTTGTTTTTTTAATGAAGGTACTGGGAATTGAACCCAGGACCTCTATGCATGCTAGGCATGTCCTCTGCCACTGAGCTATACTCTCCTCCAGGCTATAACATTTTGTTTAATTGGTATTCAAAGTTAGTGTTCTCTATTATCAAATTGACTGCAAATGAGCATCTGTAAAAAATCAGTTTTAGCTCACAGGTCTTACAAAGACAGGTGGCAGGTGGGATTTGACTCGTGGACCACTGGTTGTGACCCCTGGTGGAGCCATCAGCCATTCCCTGCCTCGCTAACTAGCTCTCAGTCTTAAGCATTGGTCTGTCTTCAAGTTATCTCCTCCAGACTTTCCGTCTCATCTCCTCTCCACCTCCTCTCCCCACCGCACCCTGCTGTGTTTCCCCATTATACAGAGCATTTAAATCTTGTTAGGCTAAATCCTTCCTATCAGCAAGTTACATCAGGAGGCAAATCCAGCCTGCTGTCTGTTAGTGTACAGTCTAGCAGCTAAGAATATATATACATTTTAATGGTTTTATTGGGATATCATTCATATACCATATAATTCACCCATTTGAAGTTTATACCTCAGTGGTTTTAAGTGTATTTATGGATATATGCAACCATCACCACGGTCAATTTTAGAATGTTTTCATCACTCCAAAAAGAAACCCCATACTCCTTTCACAGTCACCCCTCCCCACTCCCCCATTCCCCAGTCCAAAGTAATCACCCATCTACTTTCTGTCTCTATTAAGAATGGTTCTTACATTTTAAAGTGGTTTTTTAAAAAATCAAAAAAGGAGGTTTTGGGACACGTGAACATTACAAGGAATTCAAATTTCAATGTTTATAAATAAAGTTTTATTGGCACACAGCTACACTCATTTGTTTATGTAATTGTCCAGGGCTGCTTGCTGTGCTTGGGGGAAGAGGTGAGTAGTGGCACCAGAGACCCTGTGGCCCGCAAGCCTACAATGTTTACAATCCAGCCCTTGATAGAAAAGCTTTCTGCCCTCTAATGTGATCCATGCCCTGGGTGGGGTTTAGGGAGGAGGGAGGGGGGAGCTTTTTTCCTAGCCTAACGCACCCATTAGAAGATCATTTCTCATGAGAAGAGGAACTGAACTGCTCTCCTGGGCCAATAGTTCTTAGATTTCCTTGTGGGGAGCTTGGTTCCAATGCTGACTCCTGGGTCTCATTCCAGATGGGTCCAGGGTGGGGACCAGGAAGCTGCCTTTTAATCAACATCTGATGATTCTGAGTCAGGTGGGTCCCAGAGCACACAGGAAAGTCCTGTCCCCGCCAGAGTGCACTCAGATGGCAGCCCCTCTCATGAAACAAGGATGTTTCCTTCCTGTTTTAGAGGCAGTGATCTTGAGTTGTGTGTGCAGTGACGCAGAAGCCTGGAAGAGGGGAGTCCTGAGGGAGCACCACCCCGAGCAGGGGTCCTGAAGTGATGCATCTGGCCTCTGGAATGGGCATGTAAGAAGTAACGGGTCAGATATACGCATTCTCCTGTAGCCTGTACCAGGCAGGCATTGGCCATAGAAGAACTTTCTGATCAACTGCTGAGCGACCTGGGAAGAGGCTGACCTGGAAAACTCTTTGTCAATTCTTGGAGGCCAAGTTGGTGAGGGTGAGACGTCATACACCCACTCCAGCCTCAGGCAGAGAGGCTGCCTCCCTTGTGCTCCCCAGGGAGTGGGAACCCATGCTTCAGAGGGCCAGACCCAGCCAGGCTGGTGCTTCAGAGAGAAATTTCCACCTCTTCTTCCTCTATATTATGAAAAATATCTAATGTACAGAAAACCAGACTAGTAAAATACAACCAGTATCCTACCACTTGGACCTGACAGCAGTCAGCATTTCATCACACTCACCTTTTTTCTCTGTCTCATTCTCTCTCTCTTTCTAGATAGCTAGATAGATTTTTTTTAAAATCATATATTGAAGTTGGCTCTTTGGGTTTACAGTTCTCTGCATTTTAAACATATATTGATTTGTGTAACTGCATCACAATCAGGACACAGAACAGTTCCATTATCTCAAAAACCCCTTGGTGTCACCACTTTATAACATCCTCTCCCCCTTTTGATAACCTCTGGCAATCACTGATCCATCCCTATAGTTTTGTCTTTTCAAGAATGTATAAATGGAAGCATCGATTATGTGACCTTTTGAAACTGGCTCCTTTCACTCAACGTAATACTTTTGAGCTTATCCAAGTGTTTAAGTGTGTCAATAGCTTTTTCCTTTTTATAGATGAATAGTACTCCATTGTATGGATGTACCACACTTTGTTTATTCATTTCCCTCCTGAAGGATATTTAGGTTGTTTTCAGTGTTTGGCAATCATGAATAAAGATGCTAGAAATAGTGTGTAAAGGTTCCCATGTGAATGTAAGATTTTATTTTTCTAGGGTAGAAACCTAGAGTTGAAGCCAGGGAGCAGTTGCCACATTATATGGGAAGTGTATGTTTAACTTTATAGAAAATGGCCAAACTAGTTCAGCTGTTTCAAAGAATTATATACACCATGAAAATTCACTCCAAAATGCTTGAGTGTACACTTCTAAAAATAAAAATTTCTCCCCCCTAAATCACTATGCCATTATAAACCAGCGAATGTCTCTAATACCTGTTTTTTTTTTAATTGAAGTATTGTTGATTTACAATGTTGTGTTAGTTTCTGGCATACAGCAAAGTGATTCAGTTATACATTTATATATGTATTCTTTTTCATTACAGGTTATTACAAAATATTGAATATTGTTTCCTGTGCTATACAGTAGGATCTTGTTGTTTATTTATTTTATATATATAGTAGTTTGTACATGCAAATCCCAAACTCCTAATTTACCCCTGCCCCCTATCCTTTTGGTAACTATAAATTTGTTTTCTATGTCTGTGAATCTGTTTCTGTCAATAAGTTCATTTGTGTCATTTTTTTAGATATCACATATAAGTGATATCATATGATATTTTTGTTTGACTTACTTCACTGAGTATGATCACCTCTAGGTCCATCTATGTTGTTGCAAATGGCAATATGTCATTCTTTTTTATGGCTGAGTAGTATTCCATTGTGATCTATCTATCTATCTCACGTCTTTTGTATCCAGTCATCTGTCTATGGACATTTAGGTTGCTTCCTTGTTTTGGCTGTTGTAACCAGTGCTGCTGGGATATATGCCCAGGAAGGGGATTGCTGGATCATAGGGTAACTCTATTTTTAGTTTTTAAAGGGCTCCATATGGTTTTCCATAGTGGCTGCACCATGTTTTCTTAAAACAACTTCCTGACAGGGTGGCAGTTGTAGAGGATGAGTCCTGGGGCAGAAGGCTGGCTCTTGTAAGTAGACCAGCAAATCTGTGGACTTACAGATGAGAGATTCCAGGACTTACAGATGCTTGCCCGGGCACAGCAGGCACTGAGAGAATGGGCATCCTGGCAGGCACCTGGGAGGGCAGGGCATTTGAAGTCCACGTGCTCCCCTTCCCCCTGGGGAAGGAGCTAGCTCTGTTTCACAAACCCCGGGCACATAGAGAAGAAAATGGAAACACTGAGGTTTAAGTTCCCTGCAACCTGTCAGGATCAATCCTGAAAGTAGGTACTGAGTTGAATTATAGAAAATAATGTTTTCTTTCTCCCATACTGAAGTTTGTGTTCAGAGCGTTACGCCTCCTGCAAAGATAGATGATGGACCTGGGACTTGAAGCCGGGTGTTTTGATTCCAAAAGCACAGCTGTACCCCTGCACCTGCTGTCACTTGTATTATATGTCTCAGCCCTGCGTCTCCTTCCCCAGTACATGGGAAGCCTCTCAGGGCAAGATCTGGGCTGTGTTCATCTTCAGGGGCAAAGTCTGGCACCTAGTAGGTGTTTTATAGACATGTATTGATTTGGCTTAAAAGGAATGGGGGAAGGGTATTGATAACCTTTGATCTTCAAGCAGGATGGTGACCCTGGATCACTGATCAACTAATGTTCAATGGTGGGGGTCTGGTTACAATAGCTGAATTGAGAGCCCATTGAAGGTTGGGTTGGTCTCTGCCTGGCTCCTTTGCTGTGCGTGGCCCTGGCCATGTTTGGGCCTCTATTTCTTCCTCTGTGATGGTGGTATCTAAGGGCTTTTGCCTCCAACATCCTGATCTGTGGATGGGCCACAAGTGTACATAGTGGGGAACATGGAGCTGGGGCTAGGGGCTTGGGAACAGACCTCCTACCTTGTGTCCTGTGCAATCCTGCATCGGGGGTGCTATCCCCGAGGAGGAGGGGGCAGGGAATGAGTAAGGACTATGTGTGGGTCATCCTTACAGACTCATGGAACTAGGCGGAGGGGACCTGATTTTAGACTTGGCCCACGGTCACAGACCTAAAGTTGGCTAGCCAGAGCAGATCTCCTGCCTCCTAGGCTGGAGAGCATTCCATTGGGCTTTAGCCCTGAGATGGCAACTGAAGTATCCACCCACGACCACACATCTACCCCAGGAATGACCCACCAGACTCAGCTAAGGGAAGTCAGGTGGATGAAAGGACTCTGCATTTCTTTGAGCATTTCTGTTGCCCATAGATGGCTTTCTATTAACACATGCCTCTTCTCTTTCAGACCCTACATCTCCCAGTCTGGCTTTGCCTCCGCGGAAAATCACGGGATGGTAGGGCACCGATGCGATGCTTTCAGAAACCTGGGCTCTCAAATGTACCTTGTTTGATAGAGGTTCCCCTCAGCAACCCCAGTCATTCTGAGAGTAAGAGGAGCAGCTCTCCAGAGCTGGGATCTTACAAACTTGGCTTTGACCCCCACCTCTGCCCCTTGCTTGCTGCATTTCCATGCCTAGTCACTCCGTGCCTTGGTATACTCATCCATAAAATGGGGATAATAGTTCTATCTCCTATAATAATAGTTCTATCTCCTATAATAATAGTTCTATCTCCTTCGTGGTGTTATTGTGAGAATTAAATTATCAGTTGACATACAGCACCTGACCAGAGGGAACATTTGATGAATGCTAACATTCTTTCCCTTCTTTCAGTTTTATTGAGATGTAATTGACATACAGTACTGTGTAACTTTAAGGTGTACGGTATAGTGACTTGACTTTCGTATATTATGAAATGATTACCACAGTAAGCTTAGTTAATATCTATCATCTCATATAGATACAAAACAAGAAAAAGAAAAAGAATGTTTTTTCCTTATGATGAAAATGTTTAGGATCTGTCTTCTTAGCAGTGTTTAAATATACCATATAGCTGTGTGAGCTACAGTTGGCAATTTGTACATTTTAACTTTTTTTTATTATTAGCTTTAAGACTATTAATTTTTTTAATTTTTATTTTTTTTCTTTTTTTTTTAAATTGCTTTATGATTATTTTAAAAATCAGAGCTCTGAATTGGAGTTCAAGGGGGATAACTCTGAGGCCTGTTCTGTACTAGCTCTGACCAAGAGAAGCAGAGTCACATGGAATTCTAAATTTAAAAAAAAATTCTTTTTTTCAGGGGGGAGGTAATTAAGTTTATTTTTGTTTTTAGACAAGATATATGGGGATTGAACCCAGGACCTTGTGTATGCTAAGCATGCATTCTACCGCTTGAGCTATATCCTCCCCCTGGAATTCTAAATTTTTTAGTAGCCACATGAAAAAAACGAAAACTAAGCTTGTGAAATTAATTTTAATACTATACTTTATTGAACCCAGTATATTAAAATATTATCATTTCAATGTGTAAACAATAAAACAAATTATTAATGAGATATTAGGCATTCCTTTCCTGTCTTCAGTCTTTGAGTTGTTGTGTATTACACACAGCACCTCTGGGCTCAGACTAGCCACATTTCAAGTGTCCTATAGTCACAAGTGGCCAGTGGGACTGCATTGGAAGTGCGATCAAAACCAGTCTTCCATTGTCCCCCATACAACTGTGCCCCAGTCACCCACAGTGAGCAACAGGCTGTGATACACCCTTCAGGGACCCCTTTCTCATCCCTGCCTCAGACCCCACTTCCCTACTGCTACTTCTTGGCCTCACCTCCCAAATAAACCATTTGCCCTCAAAGCCTTGTTCCAGGGTTTGCTTCTGGGAGGATGAGGCCCCAAACAGGGGCTTTTTTCATTCTCCACTTCAGTGAAGCCAGGAAGAAAAAGCGGCCTTTCTTCCTATTCTGTAGAAGGGATGCCAGGATTCAGAGCCGGCCTGAGGTTTGCTGACAGTCCCGCAGGAGGCCTGTGGCAGAACCAGGTGTGGGAGGTGAGCGTTCTCCCCACCCTGGAGCCTGAATTTCAATTATTTATTTATCTTAAACCAGGAGAATAGCATTCCCATAGTGGTAGGGAAAAGGGTTTGTGTCCTGCCTTGTGTCCCACTCCGATACTTTGCAGGGTAGACAGTTCTGCCTTCCGCAGCACAGCCAGTCGTGGCTGGCCCTGCCCCACAGTGAGACCGGGTGGAGGACAGAGACACAGCCTGAGATGGCCCGAGGGCCAGTGGTGGCTGGGGGGAGATGGGCTCCCTTGAAGGGCATGATGGGAGGAATGCCCCTGGGTCCCTCCAGCCTCATATATCCAGCAAAAGGAGCAGACCAGGTCTGGAAGCGGGGAAAAAGAAAGGAAAAAAAAAATCTCCCATCTGTTGAGTATTAACCTCTGAACTATTTAACCAAACATTGGCTTCTTCTGTCATTTGATAAGGTGTATCCAGCAAAGGGAGATGAGAAAATTGGGAGGTTATTCTTTTAAATTACATCAGCAGGGGGTTTGTTCCTGCCGCAGAGCTCGGAGGGTCCCGTCTGAGCCATCACATCACCACCAGCACACTCAAGGACAGATTTGAGTGCTTTCCTCTGCCTGGGCGTTCAGGCATTCCCAGGGATTGAAAAAAAAAAGCAAGAGGGATTTGAAAATAAAGCCCAGGCACGGCAGGCTGTCTGCCCCGAGCTAGCGCCGCAGCGAGGGTGATTACGGAGGAAGGAATGGTTTGTGTCACCGTCACACAGAGACGTCCGACGGCTTTTCTGCAGAGACAACACCTCTCAGTCTTCCAGAGCCTCTGTGTGCAGACTTCCGGAGCTGTCGCGGACCTACGAGGCCATCCTGCCTACCCCAGCCTGCCTTGGGTCGAGTTTCTCGGGCAAGATGGGCCAGCGAGCAGTCTAGACAGATAGGGACCTCCAGGGCTGGCCAGCCAACTGCTGCTGGCAGATCTGACCCATTGAGAGGACATCAGGCCCTGGACAGAAAGGCCGGGGCCCTGGCTTTGACTGTTGTCCCTGGTCCAGCTCTCCCTCCTGTGCCTCTCTTGATTTCAACTGATAGGAGCACGTTAACTCCCCAGGCCCCACCCAGGCCTCCCGGGAGGTGAGCTGAGCACCGACAAGTCAAGAGTCTGTCATGAATGCCTTGTATGACCCTGAACTAGTCCCTTCTCTCTGGGCCTCAGTTTCCCTGTGGACCAAAGGAGCTGGACAGGCTGGTCTCCAAGATCCTATCAACTCTGCCACATGATGGTGTTTGTTCATAGGAATATGCGAGGAAACGCGTATTCTCTGTTTCTCTCAGTGACTCAAAGCCCCAGTCAGAAGTATTCTCTGCCATCTTTTCTAGACCCATGTCACTGAATGTCACTCCTTTTCTTTCCTCCGGCCTTCTCCCCTTGGTTGGCAGAGCCAGTGAGGTCTCACCTGCCTCCTCCCCAAGACTCACTCGTCTTGTATCTCGTACTTCTTCTCTGAGGAAAGAGAAAGGCAATCCAGTCTCCCTGAACACTGACTCAGCTGGGTTGGGCTCTTTCCCACCTGTTAGCTCATTTAATTGTCACAGCAGCTCAGAGCCACGGATGAATCTCATTTCAGATGAGGAAACTGAGGCTTAGGAACCATGGCTTGGCCAAGCTTCCACACCAGGAAGAGGTCGAGCCAGGATTCAGACCAGGTGGGTTTGACTCTAAAGGCCAGATTGTTTCCACTGCATCATCCGACACCTTCCTATGTCACTTAGCCATCTGGGTTCTTTCTGGGTGAGGCTCCAGGCTCCTGGAGGACAGGAGAGGCAGAATGGGAGAGCAGGCAAAGCGTGGGATCTTGCTCTGAAGACCTCACTCCTTGGCAGCCAGGGGAAGAGGCAGGGAAGTGCTTGAGTCTCAGAAACCAGTCGGGTCTGAGCTTGACAGTAATGACAAGTTTGACAGTAATGAACTGGAGCCCTGGGCTCCCTGCAGGTGACTTCATGCCTGTTCCATTTACCATCTCAGGTCATGACCAGCTTCACTTACCAGCTTGGCTTGCTAGAGAAGGCTCTATAACTAGTCACTCACAACAGCCCAAAGGACATGAGGCAGGGTGACATCTTTTCCAATACAGTGTAGATATGTGGGCGAATTCCTCCAACAATCAGAGCTTTGGTTTCTTCGTCTGTATACTGGGCACAAGATCCCCCACCCACTTCCACAGGCACCTCCACAGGCAGCAACGGTGAAGAGACTTCATTGGCTCTGGTGTAAAATATACCATCTTTCTGACCGTCTCACGGCACCCAACCCGGTGTACAGCTGTAACCCACGCCCGGCAGATATCTGTTGAGTGTAAATTAGTCACCATCCTTCGGACAGCCCTTTAGAGTTTACAGGATATTTCCACATCTTCTATTCTTTAATTCTCCCAATGGATCTTTCAGAGGGCAGGGTTGCCCTTGCCCTTGGCCCTAGTTTACAGATGGGGAAACTGAGGCTGCTCTTTTATGGCTCCCAGCTGGCTGAGGAGTTGTGGTGACTTTCAGGGCCCTCCACTGACAGCTCTTTGTCTTCTTGTCATTTGGAGAGAGCAGGCCATAAGGGCAGTTCAGCAGCCAGCTGTGGCCCAGATGTGGAGGCCTGGCTGGCCACGAAGGAGGTGGAGGGGGTGGTGGGAACATCCTCCCATTTCCTCCCCTGAAGACAAATGGCTCAGGGGCCGCTGGAGGCGGGTGCTGTGCTCTGCTTGAAAACAGTTCCTACACACGAGGTGGCTACTTGGAGGATGAACTCAGAGGGCAGGGGCTCAGTAAGCTGCCTGCCCTTCCCCTCCTGAAAAGGCACTCTAAATATGTTTGTTTAGGCCTTGGGTCCTAAGCACCATCATCCTGGCCTGCGGAGACGTAGACTTGCTAAGAGGGGGCCGTCTTGGCCAACACTTATTTGGTTGTTTTTTGGGGGGGTGCCTCAGCAGTCTGAACTCTCTCCTCTGGCCACGGAGTGAGCAGACACACACACAGAAAAAACATACACCTAATGCACACACTCATGCATCCACGCACATGTCTGCACACATGTACACTCACACACACCCGTGCATACGTGTGTATACACACGCACGTACATCCACACCTCCCAGGGGAGACCATGTGCTCCCTCAAGCCCCTTAGGGGAGGAGGGAAGGAAGCTGGGCATCGTATATCATTTCTCTCTGAACAGGCAGTGTCCTCTGCCCAAAGCGGGGGTGGCGGTAGTCGGGAGCCTTGAGCTGGTTTCGGGAAGGAGCCTCTCTGGCCCATATTTCACAGACACCCCAGACAGAGCCTGCTGTCAGGAGCGCTGTCTAATTTCCTCCATTGCCTGCTGGCCTAGATCCCCCCACAAAGAGGGCCATTGTGTCCTCCTTCCCACCCCTGGCATCTGCTCCACAGAGATCTGACTGGGGTGGGGGATGCTCAGAGGGGATTTGGGGGATGAAGGCGTCGCCATGTCCTTTGCTGCAGCCCACAGAAGGGCCACAAATTCTTGAGCAGAAGGAGCTTCGTCCTGGCTGAGGGGTCCCCCACCCTCTCAGCGGTCTTCCCAGGCCGCCCGAGGCTCCAGAACAGCTTCTCCTCAGGTCTTTCAGGGAAAAGGTGGGTGAGGGAAACATTTAAGTGGTGGTGGCTGAGGATGCAAAGGCATTTTAAGGGGACCGGACCCCTCCACTCTCTCTCAGAAGAAAAGCCCTTAGCCCTTAGTCTCCCTTCGGGAGGGGAGACAGCCTGGCTGCTCGCTGGGAAGAGGTAGTTGTGTCAGGTTTGTCCTGCTCTAGGTCTTCCACGGGTTGGACATGATGGGGAGGGAAAGTGGGGTCCTGGGGGGCAGAGCCAAAGGAAGACAGAATGAAAGGAGGATGGGCTGGACTATGGGGCTGAGAGCCATTCCAAGACTTCCCAAGAGAATGCAGTCAAGCAGGGCCCCGGGCATCCACTTTCTAATTCCCTCCCAGGAAAACCTCCAGAGAGCCTGCACCTCCCTGATGCCAGGCCACCCCGGGACCTCATGCATGCTAGGCACTCTACCACTGAGCTATACCCTCCCCCATCCATGTGTCTTTATCTTTTATACTCAAAGCAGAGCAAGGTATAAGATTGCTCTGTTTTTTTCAGAACTGGAAATTGGCCCAGAGAGGGTAAATAGTTTGCTTAAAGTCACACAGCAAACGAATAGGACAGCAGATACTAAAACCCAGGCCTCCTTCTCCTTGTTCTGTGCTTTTGTTGTTGCTGGGTTGCCGCCTCCCTGGAGAAGGAGAAGAAAACTCTGTCTAGAATGTGTAGTAAGTATGTGGATGAGGGGGCCGGCGGGGAGGAAGCTGGGGGAAGGAAGGTAGTAAGGAGTAAGGGATTTTGCCTTCTGCAATGCAGAGCACATTAGAGGAAAACAACCCTAAGAGGGCCTGGTTCCACCAGACAGGTGGCAGGCTGCTCAGACACCCGCAGTTCCCTAGCCAGGTGTGCTCGGTACCTTGGAAAGGACGTGTGTCTCTGGAAAACTGGTTTTAAATTATGTTTAAAAGCATAAATAAAACCTTCACAGGCACTGGGGAAGCCCGCAGCTTGATGGGAGGCTCCAGCATGTTTTCTTCTGTACCATGAAGAATTCTTTAGAGACTTAAATTTGCCCTACCAGATTTTCTCAAAGCCTGGTCAATCTGCTGGATGGTAGAGAAAACCAACCATCAGGTTTTGCCCAAGATGAGCACAGATTCAATGGTAGATGCCCTTCATGGGGGCTCTCAGACCCGGCTGAGCCTGCTTCCTTCCCAACAGTGCTGGAGTTAAGCCCAGCTGTGGGCCCAGCTCTGGGGACAGGCTGGAGTCCTGAGCCAGCAGCTCCGGTGAGGAAATTAATAAAGAAAGAGAAGCTCTCGCAGCCAGGCCCATGGTGAGAGACGAGTTAGGTCATGTCTCTTTCTGTTCAATCGGATATTAGTCCCAACCCTGATGTCACCTTCAAGCTATTAAGCATCACCCTCAGAGGCTCGCATGAGCTGTTCACAAGCCTCTTATCAGGTGTGCCTCTGAGTCTTGCTGTTGTCAGTGGTCAGCCCTGGACACTAATTCTTTGTCCACTGCAGGTTAAAGGGGAGTGGCTCTTTCAGACCTCAGACAGGGATCAGGGCTGGGAGTGGGGGAGTGAGTGACAGAGAATCTTGGTCCTATGGCCAGAATCAGAGACAGTTCCCCTGAGCCACAGAAACAGAGTGGGTGTCCAGTGGCCCCCTTTTGGGCAAGGACATGGCCTGCTGGACTTGATGGGCAATAACTGGACTGTGTCAAGCCAGCCAGTTTAACCAGCTTCTTAGCCAGATATTCCTCTTTGTGGTCCATGTAGCCAGCAAGGGGCACTTGTGAGTTGAGAAGCCAGTTGATACCACTAATTTAACAATTCCCCTGTCCATCCATCCTTCCATCCATTCATCTATCCTTCCATCCATCCAACTATCCATCCATCTATCCATGCATGCATGCATGCATCTATCCCTTCATCCATTTATCTATCCTTCCATCCATCCATTCATCCATTCATCCATTTGTCTACCTAGGCAGTAACCATCTATTGAACATTGGCTATGTTCTAGGCATCATGCTAGCAGCTGGGAGTAAAATGGTCAGAGAAACATAATTCATTTTCTTTCCTCCAGCTTGGAACACAGACCACAAAATAACAACAAACAGCAAGTAAATGAATTCTGAATTGTGTTACCAGCCATAAAGGAACGTACATAAGGTGAGAGGACACAAATCAAAGGATAGTAGTAGCCAAGGATGATGATGGCATTAGAGAAGGGCATGGATTTGAGGTATTGTTTGAAGGTATTTATTCAGGGTTTATAGCAAGTGGGATTGAGAAGGCACAAAACCAGTGAGAGAAGGAACATGATGAGAGCCTGGTGCTGTGGTGGCAAAGAGAGGACACCATTGGCAATTGCCATGTTGGTAGTTGTATAGGTTTAGTTGGCACAAGCCCCTCTGCCTGGCTGGAGAATATATAGCTCTTATATGAACTCCCCATGGGCTTTCTTGATTACTGAAGCTATGGCATGTTGGGGATCCAGACAGGAAAGAGTGGATAGAGACATTGGTCCTCCTCTTTGAATAGAAGAGCTGTCACAAATGCACCCATCACAGGGTTTGGCCCAGGCAGGTGGGTAGATTTCTGAAGCCCTGAGCCCTCCCAGGCCCTTTCATTTGGAAATGGATTCTTTACTCGCTTCATCTCTCTTCCCTCTCTCTGCTTCTCTCCAAAGGGCAGCCACACACTTGCTTGTCCTTGATGCTCTCTCAAGGATGGAGAAACCCATTTTTGAAAAGTTACACTCTGGGAATTCTTGGTTGTTTGCATTCCTACCGAACTATCATCTCTGATCATAGTCACTGGTTCCCATCAGGGAGTTACCAGTGGGTGGCCTTGCTTCCCTCATACAGCTTTGTACCCGAGAAAAAGCAGAGGATTGTGCCAACTTAAGGAGAAACTGGTCCCAACTACTGTTCACCCAGCACTGGTCCATCAAACAGCAGTGCTGAAGAGTGGGAGGAGTCAAGGAGTGTTCAAAAGAAACTAGAAAAATTTGATTGATGTGTATGTGCATCTTTAATCTCATGATCAGACTCTCCTCAGTGGACATACTGACTATTATTGGAGAAATTAAAACTCTCATATTGAAAGAGATTTTTTTCTATGATTTTAGAAATTAAATAATGTTATTGCTTGATGTCAGGCATCGACCTCCTGTTGAAAACTGGGCCACACTGACCTGTTAAAACTTCCTCTGTGTGTCTTTCAAGTTGTCCCTTTAGAATGTCTAAGTCCTTGCTGTGTGTGTGGTGGTGGTGGTGGTGGGGGGGTACAGGTCTGGGAGAGTGTTTCAGACAGAAGAGAATGAGCAAGGGAATGTGGGCAAGAAATCAAATGGTGTTGTGAATACGGAAGGGCAAGTGGCTTGGGATTGCTGGATTGCTCGAAGACGGGGTTTGTGGCAGGGGTGGTATGACGCGGTTGTAGAGGCAGGCAGGGGCCAGGGCATGGGGAACCTGGAGGCTTATAAAGAATTTTGAACTTGATTTTGTAGATGATGGGAAGCCAATGATAGGTTTTAAATCAGGGGTGACTTTTTTTAAGGTTGAATTTTTGTGTATGTCGTTGCTCTAGGGGATGAACTTTGAGAGCTATTAGAAACTCTAATTCAAGTGCAAGATGTTGACAGCCTGAACAAAGACAATGGCAGTTGGAAGGCAAAGCATGTAGTGGGTTTGAGAGATATCTCCATGTGGAGTGAAATGAACCAGCCCAGGTCTTTGATTGGTTCTGCAAAGAGGTTCATGTTGAGAATGTGTCCCAGGTTTCTGGTATGAGTGAATGGGTAGGTTGTGGTGTCACCAATTATAATAGATGATTTCGAATGCAGGCAGAGAAGCCAGCCTAATCTGGGGAATGGAGGTTTCCCCTTCTGATATTTTGAGCTTAAGGTGCCTGCAGTCATCTAGGTGACTACTGCAAAGGGTAGTAGCAGAACGTGAGACTTTAAGCTCCCAGATCAGGAGTAGGGGAATGTTGGTCTGGTGCAGAAAGCCGGGATGCAGATTCCAGTGTCATCACTGGAGTGGTCAGTTTTCACGAGGTGATGAAGCAGTTACGAATGACCCTCAAATCCCAGTGGCTTACAACAGCAAACTTTCATATCCTTACTGATATAGATGAAGGTTGTGGGCTGGCTGTGGCTTTGCTCCAAGTCTTTTCCATTCTGGAACCCAAGCTGATGACTGAACCTCCATTGCAGCCTCGTGCAGATGGAAAAGAGCAATGACAGAGCCATGACATGACTCTAACACTTCTGCAGAAACCAGGCACCGGGCACTCCTGCTCACATTCTATTGGCCAAAGCAGGTCAGTCACACGGATAAGCCTGAAGTCATTGATATGGGGACATATACTCTTTCCGCTGTGGGTACAGCATATGTTAATGGTCAGGGAGCTGTATTCGCCTAGCGGAGAGGGAAGAAAATGATCGGGTCCAACCACATGAACTAAGACAACCACTAACAGGCTATTAAACTTGGGGGTTTTACTCAACTTCTCTCTGCTTTGGCTACTGTATCTGTAAGACAGAAATAGTAGTGCTACCTCTCAGGATTGTTCAGAGAATTAATTTAGCTTGTAGGTGGAAAGCACTTAGAACAGTGCCCAACACGGAGTACACACTGTATACATGTAGGTGGATGGAAGGAAGGAGGGACAGGGCGGGGTTATTATTTAATGTGCACAGTTTCGGAAGATGAAGTCCTAGTGGCCATGGTTGCACAGCAGTGTGAAAAGTACTTAAAACCACAGAACTGTACACTTGACAATGGTTAAAATTTTATGCCAGGTGTATTTCACCAGAGTAAAAAAAAACATGTGGGCAGTTGGGATTATCTGGGGAGAGCAAGAGGAGGGGGAAAGGGCGGTGGGCGGAAAGAGGAGATCTTGGGAAGCTGCAGTGGGGGCAAAAGCTTGGAGAAAGGGGTATTGAGTCTCCATGGCAGACAAAGAAGGAACAGTCTAGACAGGCAAGGAAAGCCCGGAGAGATTGATGTCCTCTGAAGCTACAGGAACTGAGTTAGGAGGGAGAGTTGGAGTGCCTGAGGGTGTCTGTTTCGCTTGGCTTTGAACCTGAATCTTCCCTCTGGCATCTTGATTTTGGTGGGTCTGCTTTCCTCTGCCCGCCCCCGATGGTGTCATTTCTGCTCACTGCCCACGCCGCGCCCAGACTGTCTCAAAGCCAAATCCTGGCCAGGTCTCTTCTCCCAGCTCCCTTCTCTCTTAGCCAGTTCTATTTTGTCCATTGCTGACATCCGGGGGAGACAAATGTTTTTTCATTAAAAAGACACAGAATTGAGGACTTTTCTTCTTACGTTGTTTTTATGGTTGTCAGTATATATGGCTGTACCCTGACAAACAAAAACCTTCAAACTTTGAGTTTAAAACTTAGGAATGGTTAGTTTATGGTCAAGATTCCTTTATTAACAAAAGACTTCAGTTTTCGTTTGCTGTTTACAGAATTTTGACTATTTGATTAGCCATACGTTAGGGAAACTAAAAGCTAAAAATTTACAGCAAGAAATGAAGACAATGAGATTGCAAGGAAGACAAGTTTTTTTTTTTTACATCAATTACATTTGCACCCCTATCTTTTGAAGAACCAAGGGATAGCTTGGTCTAGAGGATTTCTTCCCTTTTTTTGTTGCCTCTAGACCTTGTCTGGCTGATCATTACACAGGCATCAGAGGATTGTACACAGAGCTGTGGTTCTTAGCTCTGCCTGGAAAAAGACCTGGGAACGTTGCTTTTTTATTGATTTTATTTCTCCCAGAGTTTTCTTACTAAGTGAATTGACCTTACACAGTTAACTTGATGTAATCTAAGGAAAACAGATGAAGTATGCTTTAGAAAAAATTACACATGCTCTCACCAGCCATCTCATTTGGCAATCATTTTCCAGAGTGGTTGTCCTTCTGGGATGGGGAGGTGGGGTTCTTTTTACACATGAATGATTACATCTACATACAAGAGCTCCAAACTCTTGCTGACCTCCCTCTGGGACACCAGCTGGTACTGGGGGACAGAGGCTGAGGCAGGCAGGGGGTCTCCCTCAAGGCTTCAGTCTCCTAAGGTTGTCTGGCTAACAGTCCTGGAGTGTCACCCAAGAGGATCTGGGCAGTCCACACACATAAACATGGCAGCTCGTCCCATAATAACAGCATTTGTGGAACACACAGGAGGAGCTCAGATGCATCCCACGGAGAAAGAGGAAATTTTTGGGTCCCTAATTGCAGCCAGAGTTCTTTGAAAGCACAGGACACTGTAGCTGGAGAACCTTCCAGGCCAGAGTTCCACATTCCTGGGCCCTCGCCTCAATATGTGAGCAACTGGATAGGTTTTCAATCCAGAAATTGTGGATTTAAATGTGATAGCTTCTCCGTTGCCCTGGTGCCCTGCTCAGCAGTCCCAGTTGTATCCTTAAATTAATTTTGAAGAAATAGGTGCTGTGCTGGGTCCATTCTCACCCACCCGGTCAAGCTGGCATGGACAGGCCTTTGTGGGGACAACTGACTTTTTCAGCCAGTGCTCGTGAACTTGTCCACTTAGCCAATACATTTGGAGACAGGGATGGCTTCTGATTTGCAGCAGCTAAGTTTCTGTCCTTAAACTTCCTCACACTGATTTGCCCCGAGGTTTTGGGACAACTGAGGGCCCCCAAAGCCTCAGATATAGAGCCCAGAAAGGGAGGGTGGTCTAGGGGGCGTGTGTGTCTTAGTGATTTCCTTTCTCTGTGGGCATCTGCATTCATGAGTCACCAGCTGGGCCGAAGGCTCCTCTCCCAGAAGGACAGGTGTCCAGACTTGGGGAGGCCTGGCTGGTGTTGGAGGAAGGTGGTGAGAGGAGGCTTGGGTGGCAGCTAAAAGACCTGAGAAACAGCGTCCCTGGAGCTGTTCCCCGGATTCACTCTGGTCCTGTCTGGCCACTGTATGACTCCATGAGAATTGTGGGAAGGGGCTGCTAGGACAGAGATGCTGGCCAGAACTTTCTGGGAGACTTCAAGGCAGCTTCCTATCCGAGAGTCCCTGCAAGATGCAAGGGGCTGCCCTGGGTGGGTGGGAAAAGGTGAAGGTGGGTTTGAAGTGGGGGTAGTTGGTAGGGGGCTCAGATCTCAGTCTTTCTTTCTTTTTTTCCCTCCCTGGAGAATCTCACTCTGAACTTGGAGAGGCTGCAGAGTCACCATCCTCGAGGTCCTGCCCATGGGGGGAGATGGGCTGACCCCCCTTCACACGCTTCCACTTCATCCTTCGGTTCTGGAACCACACTTTGACCTGATAAAGGAAGCAAAGGAGCCGGGTCACTTCCGGGAAGGTGAGAGCACCTGCTCAAGCTAGCCAGGGTGCAGCTCCAGGGACCCCACTCCTCCAAAGGCTCCAGGAATTGAGACCAAAGGGAGGACCCACCTATCTGCCCAGAGCTGGGTCTTGTGTCTCCAGAATAAAGAAAGTGTGATAGAGAGAAGATGGGTTTTAACGTCTACATTGGCCCCACCCCCTTGCACAAGCCCCGTCCCTCCTGTGGCAACATCCCCTTTCTCTAGTGCCTATCACTCAAGGATCTGGGTGCAGAGAATCACCAGCCTCACCCTCAGGCACAATTATAAAGCACTTTTCAGCTTAGATAGCTCTGGTCTGGACATCTCAAATGAGCTTCAGCATTTACCTGCAGGCAAATCTTTGGGTAGGGTTAAGACCCTGTTTTCCAGATGGAGACCCAGAGAGGTTAGGGGAAGACATGTCACAGAGATATCAGGGCTAGGAAGTGGTAGAGGAAGGGTTTGTATCTAAGTCCTCTGATTCTAAATCCAGTACTCTGGCAGAGCACTTTATCAACTGAAAGCCGCTATCAATATAAAGTAATATATTAAAAATAATAATTATAATATCTTAGTCCATGTCAGAGCACAGGTATGGATGAAATGCTGAGGGAAAGCCCAAAAGAAAGGTCTAGGAAGTTTTTCTCAGAGTATACCCAGGAACCAGCTGCATATCCAAATCACCCGGAGAACTTATTAGAAACGCAGATTCCTAGTCCCAAGCATTATTATTGCAAAATCGTTCTCCATAGCTCTGGAATCTGCATTTTAAACAAGGAGCTGGGTGATGCCACTGCACACTCAAGTTTGGGAATAACCAGATCAGAGTTTCCATACCCGGCTGCATGTGAGAATCACCTGGGAGACCTTTGAAGAATTCTGATGTCTAGACACCCCCCACCCCCCTCCTCCCTGAGTCCAAAGAAAACAGTCTCTCAGGGAGGAGTCCAGACATCAGTGTTACTAGAATCTCTGCGGGTGATTCTCAGATTCAGCTACAGTCGAGAACCACTGGACTGGGCGCAGGGAGAAGAGAAAGGAGAAGGTTCAGGGAGGAGTGGGGGAAAGGGAGGGGGATAAAAGAACACAGGAAAGGAGGGATTGGGGGGTGGGGGGTTGGTGGGGGCTGTCCCCTGGGCCACACCTGTCGCTCGGAGAGGTCCAGGTTTACCGCGATCTCATATCTCCGGAGCCGGGTCAGGTAGTTGTGATGAGCGAACTCGGCCTCCAGCTCCCGCAGCTGCTCCTTGGTAAAGGCCGTCCGCTCCTTGCGGGCCTTGCTGCCGCCCTCCGGCTTCCCTCGGTTCTCCTGGTTGTCTGGGGAGAGAGGGCCCCAAACGGGGAAGACGTGGGTAGCAGGGACCTTGGTTCCCTTTCTTTTGTCCTCAGGCAGTGACACAGCCTTTCCCTGTCTCTCTTATTTTTAAAGGATGCTGAGAACAAACCCACAGTGTCCCTTTATCTTTCCTTCTAGGTTCTTAACCCTCAGAGAATTGGAAAGTTTTTTGGATCCCAAACTCAAGTGCCCTCCCAACCCCCAACTGTTTTTAGTTTCCAAAGCATAAGAAGGTACCCTTGACTGGATAATGATCTCTACCACCCAGGCCACCCTGGGCTTGATATCAGTAGTGGCTGTAAGCTTCTGGGGCAAGAAGCTCTAAAACAGAGGTTCTCTGTCCTCAGCGACATCAGCATCACCCAGGAACTTGTTAGAAATGCAAATCCTTGGGCCTCGCCCCATACCTGCTGAATCAGCAGCTCTGGGGGTGAGGCCGAGTGATCTGTATTCACAAGCCTTCCAGGTGATTCTGACCCATGGTCAAGGTTACAAACCACAGTTCTAAAACCTTGCTACTCAAAGGGCGCTCTGGTGGCAACAGTAGTGTGGCCAGGGAGCAGATCAGACTTGCAGATCTCCAGCCCTGCATGCCCCATCCCCAGACTTACTGAGTCAGAATCTGCTTTTTACAAAGATCCCCAGCGGAGTTGTGTGCATGTGTAAATTGAGAAGTGCTGCTGCTTTAGGTTTCTTTGCCCCTTGGACACCGAGAGGGGCCAAGTCTGGAAAGTTCATTTTTGAAGGAGACTCTGAGTTAGACACAGCAGGGGCTCAGTCATAGCTGCTAACTGGGATGCAGGGGCCACGCACCTTACAAATATCAGCCACTTAATCCTCACAGTAACTCAGCCAGGTGAGTTCTAGGATGAGCCCCATTTTATAGACCAGAAAACTAAGCACAGAGAAGTGAAGCAAGTTGTCCAAGTTCATCCAGTTCATCTGGCCAGTGAGTGGCTGGGGCAGGAATCCAACTCAGGCAGTTTGACTCACACACAGTTCCAATGAAATATATGTAGGAAAGGTTTCCAAACTGTGAAGGGCAGTACACGCAGAAGGGACTGTATCGTGATCTGAGCAGGGTAAGGGGCGGCTCTGTTTCACTTCAGCGGTAGTGGTGGGTGGAGAAGGGCGCAGGAAGGAGGCCAACACACCTACACAATTCACTACCAGTGCGTGCCACGTGGCCGGGGAAGGGCTCCAGGAACCACTTTTCACGCAGGGCTCTAAAAGTTAGAAGGCTTTCACTTCATTGTCCTTGTTTTACAGACAGAGAAGCCGGCCAAGCAGCCAGATCGTCTAGTGGATTGGGGATGTGGAGACCCCTCGTCCACCCCGTGTTCCCATTGGGAATATCAGCCAGCCCCCAACCCCCGCCGCGTTCCTTCTCGAGCTTTCCACTCAGTCCCCTTGTATTTCAGGCGGCCTGTCCCCTGCCCCAGCGCCACGCATCCAGGAACCAAGGAGAAGGGCCCCGAGAGGCGGCTTGGGCGCGGGGAGGCGCGCGGGACGGCCATGGGGACCCCAGCCCGGCGTCCCCAGGGAAGCCGAAAAGGGGGAGGAGGGGCCGCCCGCGGGGGTCCCCGCAGCCCCGATGTCCCGCTGCCCGCGCCTGGTCCGGGTGGGCCGCCTGCCGGGCGCGCCCGGGGGCGGGGAAGGAAGGGGGCGAGTTCTCCGGCCGGGCTGCCTGCCCAGACCCTTCCGGAAGCGGAGCGGGGGCTGGAGGGGAAGGACGGGCTGCTCGGCCCGGGTCCCCCAGGAGTCCTCAGCCTTGGCCGCTGCGGGTGCGGTTGGGAGGTGCTCACGCAGTGGAGGGACGACCGTCCTGGAGCACATCCCCACCCACGCACCCAGAGGAAGGCCGGGAAACTCGGCTCGTTTCCCATGCGCTCCTGTCCCGGGGCTCAGTGTTTCCCAGCCTTGCCTTTTCACAGCAGAGGGGCTATCAAACCCCAAGGACTTGCCCCGAGGTTTAAATCCTGAATCTATTTGCTGGAGCCTCTGAAGAAGTCATTTAACTTCGCTGGGTTTCAGTCCCCTCGTCCAGAAGTCTACCTCCCAGCGTTACTGGGAAGACTGGACAAGCTACTGTGTGTGAGAAATGCTTTTAAGTCTTTAAAGCGCTGGACCAATATACAGTATTCTTCTAATTCTTCAGTTCCTTGAGATGCCACCTGACGGCTGGGATGGTAACAGCTGTCCTTTCTCGGAGGCTTCCACCGGCTAAGATGCAGTCACTGCTTATCCTCCCCACACAGCACCCGCAGGCGCAGGGACTATGATTATCCCGTTTAGCATGGTCATGTGGATTTGTGTGATAATTTGATTAATGGCTCTCTCTCCCCAGGGATGTAACTGCTTTTTCTCACTTGCTACTGCACCTGGCACATAGGAGGTACTTGCTAAATGTTTGCTAAATCCTTCTCAGTATACAGAGACAGAAGCAGCCTCAGAAGGGCCCAGGAACTTCCCCAGTGTGCTGGGCAGCTTTAGGGCAGCAGAACTGAGATTCAAATCCACATCTACCGGACTAGAGCCATCAACCCTGGCGTCAGGTTCTCCATCTCTCATCCAGCTGGCTGGGGGCTGGACCTGGACCATGGCAGCTCTGCTTGTCTGCACTTCCAGGGCTCCTGGGGGTCCTGTCTTGGGTTGATGCCCACACCCACCCTCCCCTTCTTCTAGGCCTGCTTAGGTGTGCACAGGTACCTGATGGAATCCCCCTGAACACCCCCCACCCCTGGAGTCCTGCACATAATCCTTCCTAGAGACAAGAGGGAAGATGGGGAGAGGAGCCCTTTGGAGCTAGTCTTGGACTGGCTATGGGGACAGCTGACCATTGACAACTGGGCCAAATCTTTCCCCAGCCACTCACCTCTCTCATCTCTTATCATCCTGACTTTGGCACCGAGGCCTCAAGATGAGCTAGGAACCAAGTGTCTGAGCCCCTTTGGAACCTTGGGGCAATACCCACTGAAGGGGGTGGGATCCGGCACTGGGAGGACCCTTGTCCCACATCAGCTTCCCAGAGGGATAAGAACTTCCACCACGGTTAGAAATGACAAAAGGGCCAAGAGTCTGGCAAGCTAGTTCTTAAAACAGAAGTGGAAGTTATGGTTCTCTTTGCTCTGCAACAGTATAAAAAAATTACAAGATTTTCATCAAGATAGGAAAAGACAAAGACAAACTGTGAGCACTTTTCAGCCATTTCTGGCCAGGGAGTGTCCGTTCTGCTGGCTCACAGGCATAGTTCAAATGCACACTTCCCCCAGGGTGGTGTGATCCCAGGAGAGTATACCTTTGCTGGGAGCCTCCCTCCCATCTCTGGGCCTCAGTTTCCCGGTGGGTAGAAGTATGGGATTGGGCTGGGCCTTCTTTCCCCTGGGGAGCCGGTGTCAGAGTTCTTTTCCAATACGCAGCCCTGACGCCCTCTCCTCTCCCTACTCTCTCTTCTGTTGAGAACCTTTGGCCTTGAATCTGAGGTCCCTTCCAATTTCAGATTCTTGTCTTGGCCTCAGATTCTTCCCTTCAGTCAGATGGGAGAAACTATGTGTTGTGTGTTCTGTCCCAAGACCCTCTGCAGCCTTCGATGTCCTCAGCCCAAAGACTGGAGCTACATAGGGGAACTTCTCTCTCCTTCTGACATGCACACCTCCCCAAGCCTGGAGCTGCGTGGAGGGGAGCTGTGTTTGTAGAGATTTCTGAGGACCCATTGGAGAGCCTGGGCCTTAGCTGACCCTAAGAAAGCGCTCTCTGACCTTGGCCAAGTCCCTGAAGTTCTCTGAGCTTCAGTTTCCTCATTTGTAAAACAGAATAGTTGCATGCACTGTGATTAGAAAGCTGCTGTGAAGGTAAGTGAGATGGTAACATGTGTGAACACTTAGCACAGTGCCTGGCACACAGTTGAGACTCCTTTTGAAAAAACCGTCAGGAAAGATTCTACCGGAGACAGTGCTGGAGAGATGACTCACAGGCAGAGGTGAAGCACAATGGATGCTTCTGCAGGCACCAGAACTGCGTGAAAGGGATGCCTTTTATATGTCTGGCCTTTTCACTCTTCCTGTTCTCCACTACTTTTGTACCTCTGTGCGTGAATCTGGGTCTCTGGCCACTGTGGCTTCCAGGCAGAGTAACTTGAATTGATCAGACTGAGGAGATACATCAGTCCTCTTGGTCTTGATTCTTTCTCAGGGCCAGCCGCACCTCTTCCCTGACTGCAGAGGGAGGAGGCTGGCTCTTGGCTGGCTGCTTCTGTGGTTAAGGAGGAGCCACCCGGCCCCGCCCCATACTCCGCACACCCTCAGAGGGAGCAGGGCCATGACGGAACGGTCCGCAGTGCCCAGAGAAACGCAAACAGGATGTGTGTGTGATTGTGGTTTCCACTGTGAGCTTTTACACCATCCAAGGTAAATTATTTCATAAATAGTTGTCACGTTTGGCAGGACTTCTTAAAGTTAGCAGACAGCTTTATCGGAACTATGGGGAGGTTCAGATCGACCTTAGGAAACATGCCTTTTTGGAGCCCTGTATTCCTACTCCCCAACTCTCTCAGCCATTTAACATAAATTTCTAGCCAAGACCAGATAGACAGCCACATGCCTCATATTCAAATAGCACTTTGCAGTTGACAGTGGATTTCTTTTCTCCAGAGATAAACTTATTTTGGGCTTTCCTCTTTACAACAGAATCATGGAATAGTAGAGCAGGAAGGGGACTTAGAGATGATCTGCTGTGGCCTTTTCATTTTACAGGTGAGCCTAGAGAAGGGAAGAGACTTAAGGACACACAGCAAGCGAGTGGCAGAATTGGGCTGAGAATCCAGGTTTCCTTGACAGGAAGATATTTCCACACTATCAGGCTATCTTCCTATTGTGTCCTCTGAATTGTTATGTCAGGAAGGTAGGTACACATCAGCCTATTGAACAGATGAGGAAATTAAGACCCGGAGATGTGGGCTTGCTCAAAGTTCCCTGGGACCAGTCCAGGCTATAGTCACCATGTCATGCTGCACTGCGGGGATGAGGAGTATGGAGCTGTGCTCAGTCCGGGGATGGCATCTGGGTCTGGGTCTTAGCATCTGCCTCTCTGGGACTCCCCAGCGAGGAAAGGGGAGGGGATACTTGGGGCATGGTGTCAGTAGGTGAGACCCCAGCAAATCCTCTGACCATGGTGTCTGTAGCTTCCTGGGCTCTCACAGCACAGACCTTTAATGTCCTCCTTAGTGTGGATGCTTTCAATTTCAGAGGGAGGAGTCAGAGCCCTCGAAATAGACAAGACCTGGATGGAGCCAGTCCAGAGGCCAGCTGGGCGTTTGCATCTGGACCGCCCTGGCTTCCTGGGACCGGGCTGCCTTTCTCTCTGGGCCCCGTGCCACCTCAGTGTCCAGGCCCTTTCCCTCTCCTGTGGGTGCTTGAAGAGACATGGTAGGGCTCCCAGCCTCTTTGAGGAGCCCAGCAGGGGGAATGGGGAATTCAGGGTATGTTTTCTGAGTTGGGAGTGCCTGGAGCGGGCTGGTGTCTTTGCTGAGAGTCTCGGGTGAGTGGGGTGGTGAGGGTGGGCGGTGATGGGGGAGAGTGGACTAGACAGGGTGGGGAGATGGAGTAGGGGAGCCACAGAAAAAGGGAGCAGAGAAGTGGAGGGGAGGCAGTGGAATGAGAGGTGGGAGCCACAGCGAGCTTCTGAAATGGCTGGCGGAGGCATAGGCAGTGCTGGGCTTTGTGTTTATAAATTCCAGATGTCACCCTCGGCTGTCACCAAAGAAAGTGTAGGCTTCAGGACCCAGGCCCCACTGCTCACACTGCTCCACCGCCATGGAATTCAGGGAAAACATGAAATAAAAAAGGCTGGAGTTGGGGTGAGGGCTGGGAGAGGAGTCGTGGCCAGAGACAAGGGAAGCTGGATTCAGTGAGCAGAGCGGGCACTGGGGAAACTGGCTCCGGGGGCCTCAGGGGTCCCAAGTCCTGCCCCTCAGAAAGGGTTGGGTGTGGAGATGAGATCACCCGGAGGGGTATTCAATGTCATGCTTGTGACCCAGGTGACATAAGAAGAGATTAGTACACACAGAAAGACAGCAGGGATGGACATGCACAGAGGAAAGACCATGTTGAGGACATGACAAGAAGGCGGCCTGGGGGATGGGTGTGTAACTCAGTGGTAGAGCGCATGCTTATCATGCACAAGGTCCTGGGTTCAATTCCCACTACCTCCATTAAAAATTTTTAAAAAGTATTTTTTAAAATAAAAATAAAAAATAAACAGAATAAAGAATATTTAAAAAAGAAAAGGGAAAAGAAGGCGGCCGTTTGCCAGCCAAAGAGAGAAGCCTCAGTAGAAACCAAACCTGCCAACATCTTGATCTTGAATTTCCAACTTCCAGAACTGTGGGAAAATAGATGTCTGTTGTTTCAGCTACCCAGTTTGTGGTATTTTTTGTTACTACGGCAGCCCAACCAAACTAAGATGTCCCCAAACTCCCCGTAGGAAGTGCTTACCACTGGGAAGTGAGATGGAGTAAGGCCATGAGGGGTGCTTGGCAAGGCTGATGGAAGCCCATAGAGACCTCTCTGCAAATTAGAAAAAGGTGCCCTTTCCTCTAGACTGGAGAACACAGCCTCTTGTCCATGTGACAGCTGACTGGGTCCTCTAGCTGCCCAGCCATGAGCCCCCTAAATGCCTGGCCATGGTGGATCCAATTTATTGCTCAGCCACAGCAGTTCCACTTGCTTCCCAGCCATGGTGGTACTTGGGATCGGACCCCAGTACCTGGTGGGGAGTTCCTGTGAATCAGCCCAGCCTGCACATGGATGTTTATGTATCTTTCTGACCCCAGCACTCACTCTGAGTCTTGGCTGGTTTTATGATTGAATTTTGGCTCTCTGCATCCTTTTTCACAAGTAAGTCTGTAAAAGTCCTGATGCATTTTACAGAAGCAGATCACGCATGGTGAAAATCCTCATGCCAGGTGGTAGAGCAAATCTCAGAGAGAAAGTGAGAAAATGAATGAGTGAGTGCCAGACTACAACAGAGCCTACTGACCAGATATTGAATGTGCTTCTTCTGTGCACAAATGTTTCAGTAGGTGCTACAGAGACTGCACAGGTGAGTCAGATAGCATTCTAGCTCTCCTGACACTTCAATTTTAAGCAAAAATGCAGCTATATGCATATATATAACTCTGGATACAGGCCAACGGTGGTTTGTTAAAATGGAGATGTTATCAAGGCATCCTCCATGTGTGTGGGGAGGGAGATCAAAAAGGATACTTGGACGCTCAGCCAACTGGGAATAGAAGGAAATTACCTCAATGTAATAAAGACCATATATAAAAAGCCCACAGCTAACATCCTACTCAATGGTGAAAAACTGAAATCATTTCCTCTAAGATCAGGAACCAGGCAAGGATGCCCACTCTCACCACTTCTATTCAACATAATATTGGCAGTCCTAGCCAGAGCAATCAGGCAAGAAAAGGAAATAAAAGGCATCCAAGTTGGAAAGGAAGAATTAAAATGACCTCTGTTGTAGATGACATAATCGTTATGTGGAAAACCCTAAAGAGTCCATAAAAGCCTCTTAGAACTAATACACAAATTCAGCAAGGTTGCAGGATACAGAATCAACACACACATCCCTTGTGTTTCTATACATGAACAATGAACAATCCAAAAGGGAGATATCCCATTTATGATAGTAACAAAGAATAAAATAAAATAAAATAAAATAAAATAAAATACTTAAGAACAAATTTAAATAAGGAGGAGAAAGACTTGTACACTGAAAGTTACAAAACATTGCTGAAAGAAATTAAAGACATAAATAAATAGGAAGACATCCTGTGTTCCTGTATTAAAAGACTTCATCTTGTTAAAATGTCCATACTACCCAAAGTGATCTACAGGGTCAATGCAATCCCTATCAAAATCCCAATGGCATGTTTTGCAAAAATAGAAAAAAAAAATCATCCTAAAATTCATACGGAATCTCAAAGAACCCTGAATAGCCAAAACAATCTTGAGAAAGAAAAATGAAGCTGGAGGCCTCATGTTTCCTGATTTCAAAACATATTACAAAGATACAGTAATCAAAACAGTATGGTACTGGGGGGAGGGTATAGCTCAGTGGTAGAGTGCATGCTTAGCATGCAGGAGGTCCTGGGTTCAATCCCCATTACCTTCGATAGAGGAATAAAGAAATAAATAAAAACCTAATTACCTCCCCCCAAAAATAAAAATAAAACTTAAAAAAATCAGGAAAAAATAAAGAAAAAGAACCATATATTAAAAAAAAAAAAGTAAGTTAAAAACAAAAAAACAACAATATGGTACTGGCACAAAAATGGACACATAGATCAATGGAATAAAATAGAGAGCCCAGAAGTAAACCCTCACAAAAATAATCAAATGATCTTCAACAAAGTTGCCAAGGCAGTGGGGAGGGTGTAGCTCAAGCAATAGAGAGCATGTTTAGCATGCACAAGGTCCTGGGTTCAATCCCTGGAATCTCTTCTAAAAATAAATAAGTAAATCTAATTACCTCCCCCCACCAAAAAACCTCAAAACCAACTAAACAAATTAAAAAAGGGGGGGGGGGCATGGCTACACAGTGCAGAAGGGAGAGTTTTCAACAAAGGGTGCCAGGAAAACTGGATCTCCACAAGCAAAAGAATGAAGTTGGATCCTTACCTAATACTACACGTAAAGATTAACTCAAAATACATTAAAGAACAAAAAATATGAGACCTAAAACTAGAAAGAAGAAAACATGGCAGGGGGATGCTTCATGACACTGGCTTTGGTAATGATTTCTTGGATATAACATTCAAAAGCACAATCAACAAAAGTAAAAATAGACAAATATGACTACATCAAACTCAAAAACTGTGCAGCAAAGGAAACAATCAACAGAATAAAAAGGCAACCTATGGAATGGGAGAAAATATTTGTGGAACATATATCTAAGGGGTTACTATCCAGAATATATAAAGAACGTCTACAAGTCAACAACAAAAATCAAACAATCCAATTTAAAAAATGAGCAAAGGACTTGAAAAGACATTTCTCCAAAGAAGATATACAAATGGCCAATAAGCATATGAAAAGATGCTCAACATCATCAATTGTTAGGGAAATACAAATCAAAACCACAATGAGATATCACCTCATACCTATTTGCATGGTTACTATTTAAAAAAAAACAGAAAATTACACGTGTTGGCAAGGATGTAGAGAAATTGGAATTCTTGTGCACTGTTGTTGGGACTGTAAACTAGTACAGCTGCTATGGAAAACAGTATGGAGGTTCCTCAAAAAATTAAAAATAGAATTACGATATGATCCAGCAATCCTAGTTTGGGGTATATATCCAAAAGAATTCAAAGCAGGGTCTCGAAGAGATATTTACATATCCATGTTCATTGCAGAATTATTCGTAAAAGCCAAGAGGTGGAAGCAACCCAAGTGTCCATTGACAGATGAATGGATAAAGAAAATGTGGTATAAGCATACAATGAAATATTACTCAGCCTTGAAAAAAGAAAGAAATCCAATTATATGCTACAACACGGATAAGCCTTGAGGACATTGTGCTAAGTGAACTAAGCCAGTCACAAAAAGACCGATACTGCTTGATTCCACTTATATGAGGAATCTAAAGTAGTCGAATTCTTAGAAACAGAAAGTAGAATGCCGGTTGCTAGGGCTCGTGGGGAGAGGATGAAGGGGAGTTGTTTTCCAATGGGTATAGAGTTTTTGTTTTATAAGATGAAAAAGTTCTACAGATCCATTGCACAACAATGTGCATGTAGTTAACATTACTGAATTCTACACTTAAAAGTGGTTATGATGGTAAATCTTACATTGCGTGTTTTTGACCACAATAAAAAAAAAGGAGACTTCAAATACAAGATGTTCAATGGGTAAGAAATCTCAGGAGAGCTCCTTCACAAAGTTCTAAGTTGTATTTATAAAATCAGCACAGGTTCTAAGGATACTATAGTTTGAAACTTCTAAACTATAGCTGTATGTATACGTGGAGTTAGAAAGGAAGGAAGGATTGATTCTTGGAGGAGGTGGCTTTCAAGCTGGATGTTAGAATAAGCAGGCCTTCAACAGGCAGAATTTTGGGGGGAGAGAACGGGAAGCACTGAGCAAATGGGGGGTGGGGGGAAAAACCGGGGTGCATTTGCAGGGCAAATAAACTGGTGTGGCTTCATGGCAAGGTGATGGAGGTGGAGGTGGGAGGGGTGGTCTGTAGAGGGAAATCAGGTGGGGAAGAGGCCAATTTGTGAAGGGTTTTTCAACCTCAAGGGAAACTGAGAGTGCTCGAAGCTGGGCAGGGGCAGGGACAGATCTTGCAGCGGAGAAATCAGGGGAGGACAAGCCCTGGGAGGCACAGGAGTTGGAGCTGCAGGAGGATGGGACAAAGCGAGGCCGGTGAAGGCAGAGTGAGTACGCGAGAGCCTCGGCCGACCAGCGGTATGGAGCCCGGGCACTGCTCCGGTGCTCACCTTACCCCGGCTGATCACATGCGACCTTCCCTTGAACCCCGTCAGGAAATCACCGCGAAATCCTTCATTCCCATAAATTAAAGACGGCAACGGTAGCAACGACAGATTGGGGGCAAACAACAGTGGCCTCGCAGCTGTTCCTGCCAGCAGGGGTCTTTAACACCCCCTGATCCGGGGGCGGGAGTGGTTGGGGCGAGTTAACATCACACCCGTCTCCTAAATCAGTTTTGTGCTGTGAATCAACAGAAGATCTCAGGGTAGGGGCCAGGGAGCCCTGGTTTCCTGATTGTTTCCTTGAGGGACAGGGGAGCAAGGGGAACTGGCAGAGGAAGGAGAGGCGAGGGCAGAAGGCGTTCTTCTTGAAATGAACTTCCAGTAACTTTCTGTTGTGGACCCTGCCTGACCAGGCCAGCCAGTATGGGACACAAATTTACCAGGTACAACTCACCTCCTTTCTCAGCCTCTCCAGCACATCCCTTAGCTCCAAGCTCCTAGCTGATGGCAACTGGATTTCAGAACCAACAATATTTGCAAGAAGTTCCCACATTTTAAACTCCAGACTCAGGAATTTCTAAGACAGCATATATGAAATATTGAATTCTAACTGTCCCCGTAAACCTAGGGCTGTTTGTCAGAGTCTATATTCTGAAGGCCGCAGCCTCTCTGCTCGATGGTGAAGCACTACGGAAAACACGTTTCTGATCAATGCTGTTAACCTTCTAGAAATGGCTCAGCAGGGGCCAGAGTGAGGTGTGTGAGGCACTTGAGTGCAAAATACAAGGGGTGTCAAAAACCTCAATAATCAAGAGAAAGAATATTTGACTGCAGTGTTTTCAAAAATCAAAAGTAATACCAAAAGTAATACCAAAATTCCACGATGGGCAGAATGTCCAAATTTTAACTAGAGAATCCAACCAGTGGCTCAGGATGGGTAGGGTGGGGTCGGGGTTTCTTTGTGGGTTTGTCTTTTGTGAACTGACTTCCAGATTCCTGGAGCTGGTTGTGAGCCTGGCCCATTGCTTTCTCTTTTCTTTAGACTCTTAAAAGCTGATCTCTCCTGCCTCCTTCCCCTTCGGTTAAATTCCAAAGGAAGATGCAAGCAACTGGGCAATAAAGATTTCAGTGCTGAACAGAGTGGGTCTGGAACCCCAGAGTGAATGAGAGTCAGCTTGCAGTGCCCTGCATTGTGCGACTGCTGCTTCTGCTGCTGGTCCTGAGGGGACCTAGAGGGAGAGCCCAGGGCCCCTCCTGAATGGGAATCTGCCCCGACCAGAGGCTGACCCCTATGAAGAGGGTGTCCGCGTGCTCTGGGTGGTCAGCTGCTTGGTACATGAGCAGTGCCATCCATGGGCCACTCACCAGAAGGAAAGATGGTGCGTTTGGGTCTTGCTGAAACATGGAATGATTTTGCCTAAGCCCAGCCCTTGGCTTTGCCCACACCTTCCCAATGCCCTTGGCTCACAGTTCCCTGGAAAGCCACTGGATGCAGCCAAGGTGGCTGTGGGCAGAGATGGAGGAGCTACAGTGGCAGGCGGGGAGAGAGGGGAGGGAAGGGGAGAGGAGAGGAGAGCTCAAAGAGGCTCCAGCCAAGTGGCTGAGCGCTCTTTGGAGAGGAGAAGCAGAAAGTGCCCCATTCTCGGCAAATCTCCAGCCAGGCCTAGGAATAGTTCAGGATTTAACCAGCAGAGATTTAAAGGGCCCTTCTATTGAGCACCCAGGTGGCATATGATTATTATCATCCACTGTGAGCACACTGAGGGGCTTCTTCAAGCATGGAGACCAAATATTTCAAAACAAGGATTGTGCTTGGAGTCTGCTGAAGAGCGTAGGATTTGGGGTCTGAAGTCTGGGGTTTGAGCATTCTTTTGGGTGACCAGTTGTCCCTGGGGACACTGAACTTTCAGTGCTAAAACCAGAAAAGTCCTGGGTAAACTGAGATGAGTGGGTTACTCTATTTTGACTCCATTCTAGCCATATTCCCCTCAGACTTTTCAGTCTTCTGTTTTCCACGCGTCAAGAATCGAATCAAAGACCTGCTGCACCAAACTCGAAAACTTGTGGGACTCAAAAGAGCTATTGTATGTTTCTTGTAGCACCTTGAACCCCCTCAATCCTAGCACATCCCAGGCAAGCTTCTGCTGGCCTCTCCTCCAGTTTGAGCTCTTTCGGGGCAAGACCACCTTATTCGTCTCTGCAGCCCCAGGGCCTCTGCCAGTGCTTGGCAAAGAAGATGCTCAGGAACTCTGCGCTATGCTGAGAGTGTTTTATAAGGCAGAGCAGAGAGAGTTCTTGTTGGTTGGTTGGTACCCTCCTTTTCTGCTAGCCCCCGGTTAGCCCCATGAAAGGTCCTCCATAGGTTCAGACAGACAAATGTACCCTGAGGGCGGCCATCGGGAGGACATAGTAGGGCGGTGGGGGTAGGAGGCAAGGACACTGTCTGGTTCTGGGCAAGGTGGGGACAGGGAACCAGACAAAAGGTGAACAGGCCATGAGAGAAGCCAGGGAGGTACCATGGGGAGATGAGGAAATAGCAGGTCCCCATCACCAGGAGGAGATGGACTCTAGCTGGGATCTTAACAAGCAAGCCAGTTCCTCCTCTGGCTTCTGGGGCTCTGGCACTGAGCTGGGCTTTCCCTGCATTCTGAGGTCCAGTGCTTGCCCTCTGTGCCTGCCTCCCTGACTCTCCCCAAGGCTGGCAGTCCCTCAGGAAGACTCTCAGAGGGGTGGCCTCTTGGGGTGGGGTCACCTAGACCTCAGCATGCTGAGTTGCCCCCTTGGCCTGGGCACAGCCCAGCAGGGCAGGGTGATACCTCATGGGCAGTCTGCCCCAAGTCTCAGCCCTTGCCTCTCGCATCCCTGCCCTATGTCTGCTTCTCTGCCTCTATTTTCCAGGAGACAGAATCCTGGTTCTGCTTAGCTGCCCAGGGTCCCAGCCTTGGTCCTGGCCCTCCGAGTCTTGGTTTCAGCACACTCCCAGAGTGAGCAAGCCCTGAGGCTCTGGGACCCTTTGGAGCTGGCTGGGGCATGGTGGGGAGAAGCATGACCCAGAGGCAGCCTGGATTCAGGAAAGCCCCTCTCCAGCCTTTGCCAGCCTGTACTCAGTGGCTCCATCCCACATGTCCTCCAAATCTTTGTAGCTCTCATTTCATTCTGTTGCTGGTACATCCTTCCTGGGGCCCAGGAGTGCTGGGGACATAGACACAGCCCCCATCACCAGAGAATCCTAGAATTCTGAGTAGAAGTAACCTTAAAGGTGACTGGTCTAGTCTCCTGACCTTGAGTAGGTTAGATTGTATTGTTCCACATTCATGGTCAGGACACCCAGCTCAGAGAGGGCAAGCAACCTCCCTAAGAGCACACAGTAAAAGAACCAGCAGCTATGCCTCAGTCACCTACCTGAACTATCCTTTTTCCGTCTGGTTGACTTCTTCTCCGTCTCATTGGCAGTGCTCCCAAGGACCTCATAGTCCTCACCTGGGCCTCCTGTGGCGTCCACCAGGCCGGGGCTGCTGGTCCCCATCTCCTTGGAGCCCCCCGCTGGGCCCGGGTTGAGTCTACGCCGGGCCCCCGAGACAGGGAAATGCCAGTCGGGGGGCTGTGGGAAGGCAGGATGCTGCTCGGTGAAGATGCGCTCCTCCCGGGGCAGGCTGTGTGGGGTGGCCGCCAGGCAGGAGGCTGAGAAGTCGGGGTATGCTGCCGTCGATGTCGCTGTCTGGAAGTCTGGTTTCTGGTGGAAGGAGAACGGGGTTGGCGGGTAGTGGGGGAGCCCTGAAGCCCCACTGCCTTCAGAGTGGGGATTTCGAAGGCAACCCCAGACTGGGGCTGGTGGGTGGGGGCCCCTCATGCAGCTGCTGGCCATTGGATCCATCTGCCGTCTGTTGCACACCTCAGTCCTTTCCAAGGCTGGATTCTTACACTTTTGATATTCAAATTGTTAAAAATGCAAAAAAAAATTTTTTTTAACCGGAGGGAAAAATGTTCAACAGAAAATTCACCCCAGGAACCAAAACAAAACCAAAACTAAAGTCGCTTCTTATGAGGACGCACACATGTGACCAGCCACACATATGCGTGCACACACCTATGTTGGACTTGGCTCCTGGCTTCCCCCCGACACACCAGCCTGCCTACTGGGGTCCCTTGTACATGTATTTGTCGCCGATGACACTAAACATTTTCACTGTCCCAGCCCGGACGCACCAGCTGATGTGTGCTTGTCTTGAAGCCCGCAGCTAATGCCTGCAGAGAGCTGGTCCAGGGCTGCTGAGACACACTTTTAAATCCTGCGGTGGGGAGAGAGTGACAAATTTCTGAAGTGAAATGTGAGAGAGGAGAGGGAGGGGTTAACCAGCACACACACGATCCCCTCCAACCAAAACCCGAGCAGGCAACTATTAATCATCAGAAACCTTATATGCACATCTAATGGGATTTGCAGATGGAGTCTTTTAAAGAAACATTGTCTGTATTTTTTTTTTTAAGGAGAGAGAGCAGCACACACACAATTTCTTTAATGTGCCTCCTATAACACTATGAAGTTATTTTATTGCACTGTTAACAAAATTCCCCAAGTCTTGGATTTGGAAACAGCCTTCAGTCAGATCCAGAATCCATCAAGTGCCAAATTCCAGGGAGTGAAACGGGGAATAAGTGCAAGAGACAAGTTTGCTGATTGCATTTGATTTAAAGGCCCTTCTACTGCTGCTTGCAGAAAGGAAGGTGGATTAAAAGCAATCTTTTTTTGCAAGTCTCAGCGGCCCACTAGGGTCTATAGTATAAAGAAAGACACACTCCAGAAAAAAATTATTTCTCTCGGCTCAGAGTGACATTCGCACTTTCTCAGTGACTTAAAAAAAAAAAACAATCAGATTCTTCCTTCCGCTCCTTAACCCCCAACTTCCATGTCAATTAGCCACACTCTTCTCTAGAGGGGTTTCAAGTCATTTTTCCTCCATGGTAAAGGCAAGACTCTTAGAAAAGTTCCTTGAAGTTTCTCCAGGCCTCCCCCAAATGCTCTCCGGTCCCCTAACCTTCACCCACCTGCTTCTCCTGCCCTACCCTCAGAGGCCAAGGTTTCCATGGCATCTGGGCACAGAAATAGGAGTCAGGGGGCTTCTCATTCCTGAAAAAGTTCTCTTTGGCAAATGGTTGTGTGGCCTTCCGGGCTGATGCTCGTCACAGGAAGGCCAACTCACTTCAGCCAGTCAATCAGTCTACTCAATCCACATGTCCTACCCTTTCTGGAGGGTTAATATAATTTCTTGGAGGACAACATTCCAAGCACAGGGGCCAGATCTCCTCTCCCACTGCATATTTCCACTGTCCAGAGCAGCAGGATTGGGGCTGAAATGGGTACAGATAGTAAGATCCATGTCCCTGCAGGCTGGTTCTAAAGACAACCAGGGTTCCCTGAGGAGGGACCATGGATCTCAGCTCTGCAGCCTGGAGGCTGCACACATGCTCTTCATGAAATAGGCATCCCATCTTCCGGAACAGATGGCAAGGCTGGTAGAGGAGACGCAGTCATAGCCACAAACCAGACTCACCTCTCCGCTTTGTCCAGGACTTACCTGTTGCACATACATTTCTCCTCTGAAACTCACAACCCTTCTATTATGGGTAAAGTAAGAATTGTGCTCTATATTTTACCAATGAGGACACTGAGGCTCAGACAGATAATGTGAGCTGCTCAGAAGCACATAGCTAAGAAATGATAGAACCAGGAATTGCCCTCAGGCGTCTGGCTGTCCAGTGGATGCAGAGGAAGTAGCATGGACTCTGGGGTTAGACAGACCTGAGTTCAAATTTGGGGTCTGCCACTTCCCAGCTGTGTGCCCTGGGGCAAGTCACCGCACCTCTCTGAGCTTCCATTTCTTCACGTGGGATGGTAGTTACAGCTGCCATTCACCCACTGATCTGAATGCTTCACACATCTTTCCTCGATGGATGCCCACAAAAGCCCTCTGAGGCAAGTACTTTTCTTACCTTCACCATCTTTCAGGAGAAACTTCTGAAGCACAGAGAGACCATATAACCTGCACAAGGTCACACAGCCGCGAAGTGGAGGATCCAGGTTTCAAACCCAGGCAGCCTGGCCCTACTGCACCACAATGCCCGCCCCACAGACATGGGAGAATTTTCAATGAAATCTATGTGATGTGCGAAGTGGGCAATAGAAAAATGTGACTCCCCTCCTAGCACATCTAGTTCTCCTTAATCTAGAAGATTCTGAAGGGAGACTGTGGGGCTGGGAGGCACTGAGGAAACTCGATGTAAACAGCCTTGTGAGGCCCCTCTAGGGGCTCCAGGCTGTGGAGGCTTGGGAAGGACAATATAGGAGACTGAGAGGAAGGAACACCTTCCCGGGGCCTGGCCTGCAGGCTGTAACCAGATTCCTGCTCTGGCCTTCGCATCTGGCCAAGGATCTCATCCCAGGGAGGCCCAACGCCTGGCCCTTTGCCCCTGAAAGGGTGGGCCCCGGGTCGTGAGGGGGACTGAGAGGTCAGGAGGGGCAGCGGGGAGGGGTGCGGGGGGCCCTCTGTGTGGAGATCTCAGGGCCCTGGCACCCCGGGGCCCGCACAGCTGCCGGCGTCTGTCAGCCTCCCCGCGGGGCGCGGCCGGGGGCCTGCTGGCCTCTACATCTTCCTGACAGGCCCCTCTTCTGAGGCCGGGAAAGAACAACAACAGTCCTCCCCTCGCAGCGACCCATTTGTTAGATGAAGGCCGGGCACCAGCACCTTTAACCTCCTCAAAGTCAGCATGTCGCTGCCAAGGCCCCGAGGCCTGCGAGACAGAGATGGATGGATATAGCTGTTTGTGGAAAAAGGCCCCGCGCGGCCAAGGGGAGCAGGATTTTCAGGAAGGGAGGGGACCCCATTTCTGGTTGTTGTTGGGGGTGGCAGGGGAGGAAAAGGAAAAGCCTGCGTCAGGAGGAGGGTCCCTGAGCGGCCCTGAGGAAGATGGTCAGCTTGGCCACACCTGAGCCAGCCCAAGGAACTTTTGGAATTTCCCCCATTGTGCATGACAAGCAGGTGTGTCCTTAGCGCCACAGACCTGCTTCCATCCTTGGCCCCTGCCACCCACCTGGGCCTGGAGTTGTGAGGTTGTCAAGGGAGAACCTGGGGCCTGGAGGCAGAGGCTCAGGTTCAAGGTGTGGCCTTGGCTTTCTTCTGCTGGGTGGCCTCAGGCAAGTTATACCGCTTTTCTGAGCCTCAGTTTTCTCTCTGGCAAAGTGGAGATGACAGTACTGGCCCTATGCAGCTGTTATGAGGATAAATGACCTGAAGTCTATGGAAAGAGCTGGATGGCTGGATGGCTGAAAATGGCAATGCACGTGGGGAGTTATGCCTTCTCTTTCCTTACTCTGCTGGACCACGGGGCAGCTCAGGGCTCCACAGAGGGTGAAGCCAGCCCATCCTGATGGTGATCCTCCCTAATACCTTCATGGCCTTGGGAATCAGGAGTGCATGGGTTCAAATCCTAGCTCCGCCACTAGTAAACTGAATGGCTTTGGGGAGCTCACTTTACCACTCGAGCCTCAGTTTCCTCATCTGTGAAGTGGGAATAAACTTTTTCTTCTTTCCCCACTGAGTTGCTGAGAAAGCTCACGCCAGAGCCTGGTGAACAGCATTTAGTGGTTGTGTCTGGATGATGATGATGAAAATACCTGAGGTTTTTGCCTTGAGGACAACTCCAGGAGGCCACCTGAGAGGGACAAGTTGCAGCCATTAGCATTCATTCATGTAGTAGAACATGGACAAGGCATCTGTTCTCCAGAGGGACCTCAAGGGATGGGATGTGAGACAGACATACTTTAAATATGGTGGAGATCATTCTGGGCTTGAAAGTTTACTGCTGGTCCTGGGGTTTACTTGGAACGTACATGTCCTTTGCTTCTCAGAAGGCTTTAAGGCAGCAGCGTCACTCCTACTCTATAGGTCTTTCGCTCACATAATTGGACTAACAGGTTGGAGTTTGAGTAAACCACAGAACACAGTCCTCACGACTGTCACAGATGCTCCCAGGAAGCTTGCAAGACATTCCACCCCTGGGACCCAGTGACAGGGTGTTCCCCTAAATCCCAGAAAACACTGAGACAGTTTAAAACTAGGGACAGTTCCCTCAGATGAAACTTTTCTCTGTGTATCTATTTTTTAAACCTTTGGTGTGACCATCACTTATTTGCTACCGAGATTGTGGGCAGATGACTGGAAAATGCAATCAGGCACTGAGTGGGCCCGCATCTGAACCCGGGCTCCTGGAGGTCACATGATCTCTGTTTCCTCAACTGAAAAGTGGAAGCTCACTGTCCAGATTATGTGCAGAGACTCAGTAGGTGCTTAATAAATGCGCCTCTTCCAGGGCTTCTGAGCCTGAAGGAGTTAGAGGCATGTTGGTCTCAAAGGAAGACTCCAAGTTAGGGCAGCCAGATAAAATAAAGGGAGCCCAGTTAAGTATGTCCAATAGAAGATTTTACTTAAGGTAAAAAGGTATTTGTTGTTTATCAGAAATTCAAATTTAACTGTCTTCCCCCCGACCCAAGTCTGGAAACTCTAATCTGAGACAATCTTCAAGATGGAGAAGGCTCTGGCCTGACTTTCTGAGGCAGAATATTTGCCCTTTGACAGAAGCCTCTGGAAGGAAACTCTCAAGGGGGCATTCCAGGGGGAGGTGAGGTAGTTGGGAAGGTTTAACTTGGGCTGTGGGCTTTTGGGTTGCACGAGGAGCCTGGGGTCCCCCAGGAAGGTCTCCCATGGAGGCCTTTGGAGTGAGACAAAGCAGACAGGAGGAGGCAGGGCATCCAGGTGGAGGCAGTGAGGACAAAGGTGAGTCCCCCTGGGCAGGAAGTGCTGAAAGAGAGAAGGAGGGAGGCCTGGGCCGGGCGCCAGCCTGGGAGACCCCCGGGCCCACTTCCCGGGGCACGCTTTTCCAGCCCTGATACAAGGCAGCAGTGCCATTATTTGGGGGGAAAGCAGCTAACCAGATAGGACAGCAAACCGGGGATTTATGTGGTGTGGGAACAGCTTGGGTTTCCCTCACTGTTTATCCAGCAGTATTTTTTAAAACAGAAATCAGCGCGCGGGTAACCACAGCTGTGAGTTACTGGCACTGGCTGCGAGGGCGCTGTGTGTGTGTGTGTGTGTGTGTGTGTGTGTGTGTGTTTGTGTGTGTGTGTGTGTGTGTGAGGGGGTCTTCTCAGTGGTGCTTTGCTCGGCTTGGAAGTTGCTGAAGGAATGTGCCCTTCCCCAGGCCAGGATCAGGTGGGAAGGGTGGCTCTGTACAGGCCCCCAGTCACTCTCTGTCCTTAGGACAAAGGCAAGCACCTTGGGGGAACTGTGTCTGGTCAAGGCCTAAAGCCGATCTCTCAGTCTAGGGGTCATGAACCTGCAGGGGGCCAGGCAAGTAAACACAAGCTAGGGAAGCCAGCTGGGAGACCAAAGGGTACAGTGAGGGACACAGGGGTCCCCACAGCTACTTGGCACTGGCCAATTTTGCCTTGCAAGAAATTGGGCCTACTTTTACCAGATCTTTCCATTTAAAAAAAAAAAAAGCCACAGGACTAGATTTTTATAGGTGATCTCTCAATTTGTATTCATTTATTTATATTTATTTTCCCCTTAATGGAGGCACTGGGGATTGAACCCAGGACCTCATGCAAGCCAAGCACACACTCTACTGCAGCTATGCCCCCACCCCTACATTTATTTATTTTTTAATTGAAATATAGTTGATGTACAATATTATGTTAGTTTCTAGTGTACTGCATGGTGATTTGACATCTCATACTTTTTGAAATGATTACCATGAGAAGTCTAGTAACCACCTCTCCCATACAAAGTTATTATACTCTTATTGACATATTTCTTATGCCACATATTACATCCCCATGGCTTATTTATTTTATAACTGGAGGTTTATACCTCTTAATCCCCTGCACCTATTTCTGGCAATGGACCATTTGTTCTCTGTATCGCTGAGTCTGTTTTTTTGTTTGTTTGTTTTGTTTTTTAGATTCCACATACAAGTGAGATCATATGGATTTTGTTTTGTCTTTCTCTGTCTGACTTATTTCACTCAGCATAATGCCCTCTAGACCCATCTGTGTTGTCACAAATGGAAAGATTTCATTTTTTATGGCTCAGTAATATTCCATTGTATATATATTTATCACATATGTAATGGACACTTCGGTTGCTTCTATAGCTTGGCTATTGTAAATAACCCTGCAATGAACATAGGGGTGCATATATCTTTTCAAATGAGTATTTTTGTTTCTTTCAGTTAAATATTCAGAAGTACAATTTCTGGATCATACGAAAGTTCTATTTTTAAGTTTTTGAGGGCCCTCCGTACTGTTCTCCATAGTGGCTACTCCAATTTACATTCTCACCAACAGTGCACGAGAATTCCCTCTTCTCTACATCCTCACCAGCACTGACAGGTGTGGGGTGGTGTCTCATTGTGGTTTTGATTTGCATTTCCCTGATGATTAATGGTGTTGAGCCTCTTTTCATGTGTCTGTTGCCCATCTATATGTCTTCTTTGGGAAAATGTCTATGCAGGTCCTCTGCTCATTTTTTAATCAGGTTGTTTGGTTCTTTTGATGTGGTAGTTGTATGACCTCTCAATTTTTAAATATTGGCAATGAATTTAAAACACTGCTAGTCCATTAAAAGAGGCCTGTGGGCATAGTTTGGTTCTTAAACTGCCAGTTTGCAGTCTCTGGTCTCCCCATTTTACAAATGATGAAGCCGAGGCCCAGGGAGGCCTAGTGACTTGCCCACGGCTGCACAGGTTGCTATTGGGAAAACCACGGGTCCAGGAAGCCTGACTAGCGCTCCTTACCCAAGCTAGCAGTTTTGCTGGTTGAGCCCCAGTGTCTTACCAGGCAATTCTCAAGGGCTTCCTGAGTATCTCTCCTTTGCACAGACATGACATTTATGTACATACCCATATACACTTGTTTCTAGCAATGACCCTGAGGGAGTGGGGCTGGCATGAATCCATTTTTTTTTTCACAGATGGGGAAACCCAGGCTGGGAGAGGCTAGGTCACGTGCAGGGTCAGTAGTCTTAGAAAGAGCTGGAGCTAGAGCCTCCACCTACAGATCTACGATTTTTCTACCCCCAAACTCTGTCATCTTTGGGTGATTCAGCCTGAGATGGATAATAAACTCCTTCTAAAAGGGAAAAAAATGGATGGCATACCTGCGTAAACTGAATGTTCTTCGTAACTTAGAGTTAATTGAAAATCCATAGGTTATCAATTTTCCAAGCAAGAGAATAAAACAGAAGATATTTCAAAGAGCAATTATAGTAGGCATTGGGTTTAATCTTTCTTTGATGATTCCGAAGGCATTTCAGGGGAACATAATGCCTTGGGGTATCATTATGAACACCAATAATTACTGTGTAGGGCTAGGAGACAACTCCTCATCAATTTCTCATCAGTTTCCTCCTGGCTGTTTGGGGGTGCCCTAGTGTAAGATGACAACCCACGGTGGTGAGCGTGTATCCATGTTCTGCACTACTCTTTCTATCTTTGCCCATTTCAGGGTGGTGTTGTGCAAAGACAATGTCCCAGGAGGGATCTTGCCAATCTTCACCTGTAAAATGGGAGTGATGCTTCTTCTTCTAGACTCACTGCACCAGGTTCTACTTAAAGGGTCTCACATCTCACAGCATCAGAGCTGGAAGGAGTTTCTGATCATAGGGTGCACCAGCTTCCTTTTCCCATGGAGGAAGAAGTATGAGGCCCAGAGAGGTTAGAGGCCTTGTCCAAAGTCACAAGGCTGGGAGGGGGAGTTGGAATCCGGTTTTTCTGCTTCTTAGACTTTCCTGAATACCACACTGAAGCAGAAAAGACCTGTGGGAACAGAAAGATTAACACACAGTCTCACAGGCAAACAGACACACACAGGGTCTCTCTGGCCACAGAGAGGAAAAGCTCAGATCTCCCCAGCTAAGTCGGGGGAGGAGGCAAACCCCTTAGTTCAGGGCAGGGAGGAACCCAGACAGGGGGTAGCTGAGACACCACGGTGAGATTTATGGTTTCATAAATGTCAGAGCATTTTAAAATGTGGTAATTTCGAGTGTGCAGCCTCCCAGGACCCTTCTTCTTTTAATTGAAGAAATAAACAATCTCCCCTAAGGGATCCTTGGCCAAAGGGAAAGGCAGGTGCGATGTTCACTGAGGAGAGGCAGGTCGCGAGTGTACACCAGACACATCAACATGCATACACACACGCACACCTTCTGTTAATGTCCCAGGTCTTACACCTCTAAAGCATCTCACACCCCGGTCAAAGGATCTTCCCTTTTGATCTCTGGGGAAGCTTCTACCCACAAGGGAAAGAGGAGTAAGAAAAACTGTTTCAAGAGTTTAAGGTTGAAACATTTTCGCACGAGGAACGGGCCCTGGGCCCTGGGGCGCTATCTGGTGGTTAGAGGCAGAACTGCAGCGCATCTAAAATTAGCCCAGGCTTCTGTCTCCCAGGGTGCTTCTGACCCTAGAAGTAGTGGGAGGAATGGGGTGTCAAGGCCCTGTGGCCCCTGTGGCCCCACAGCTTCATTCAGACACAGATGGCAGGATGGCCTGCCTCAGACATGTCACCGGACCTTGGTCTTGTGCTTTAATCTATTCAAGCTCAATTTTCTTGTCTAGTTAGATAATGTGGGTAAAAGTACTCTGACTACTGTCTACAATTATGAAGGTTCCCCCTCTCTTTTTAAATGTGCTTATTTTTTTGTTACTAGAGTTTTCCCTAGACCTCATCAGTTGACAGGTACAGACAAGCTAACAGTTACTCCCCATATTTCATAGGCACTGTCCCCACCAGCCACACACAGGTCCTGGCAGAGTGTCACTCAGCTGTCCCTGGAAGTCCAGGCACAGGGCATCTCCTAAACTTGACCGTCAGCTACAGTCTGCCTTAGCATCACCACCTGCCCCTCATGGACTTGCTTTGTCTTTGCTCGGGAAGCCATTTGAGGGGTCCCCTCCTGCCGCCACCGCCAAGGTCTCTGACAATGTGCCTCTACCCTGAGGAGGGGCTCTCAGGACTCCCAAACTGCTGTCCCTCAAGGGGCCTGGGCAGGGTCATTCCCTTTAACCTGTGTAATAGTGGGTCACAGGGCCCGGAAGATGTGCCCAGGGCCAGTATCTCACCCAGGCCCTTTTGATCATCACTCTGCAGCTTGCATCGTGGGCTGGTACTGAGCAGGTCTACATGGCAGCCCAGATACTGTCTGCCTGCCCAGCTTAGCATTCAAGACCTGGGCAAACATTTTCTTCCTTCTCAAAGCCTGAATCAAATCCTAATCCCAAGTCATACGAACAAATCTCAGTCTCAGCCTCATGCAAACCAACCCCTCTTCTACTAGTTGGTTAGATGAGACCAGTTATAATGTAAGCATATTCTAGGCTGGGACCCTCACTCCCACCCTCTGCTGCTAACAATAGCCAACAAATATTTATTGAGTTCCTATTGCTCTAAGTGCTGGAGTGAACAAAACAGACTAAGATCCTGCACTCACAGAGCTTACCGTCTAGAGAGGGTAGAAGAGCAATACACACAAAAACAAGAATAGGTCAGGTGCTGAGAGCCAAGATGAAAGCATAAAGCAGGGTTGGGGTTGAGAGTTAGTGTGGGTGTGGGCTTGTGTTTTCTTACAAAGGGTGGGCAGGGAGGGACTCTCCGAAAAGGTGACATTTGAGCAGAGACCTGATGGAAATGAGAGAGGGAGGGTGTTGATATCCAGGAGAAGAATGGTCCAGGCCAAGAGAACAGTGTGTGCAAATGCCCTGAGGCACAGGAGCGTAGGGGCACCTGGCCTGCCTCTCCTGCAATAAACTTTCCAAGCAGGCTTGTCCTTCCAAAAATGCAAGAATGGAAATTTCTCAGAGCCCATCTTATTCTTCCTGTGCTGAGGGAGCTGACTACTCAGAGAAGATGATTGTAAATCTAAGAATCTTGTCAACCCATTTGTCAGTCCACAAACAGGCATGGATCCCCTCCTTAGGGGATCAGAGAAGGGGCTCTTGGCCTGGGAGCTCCGGCGGGGGCTCCATGGGGGGCCCAGCAAGCTCGTGAAGAATAAGAGCCAAGGTGGAGGAGGAGAGGGTGCTGGGACCGATGTTCAGAGGGGAGAGGTCTCCAGGGCAGGGCTGGTCTGGGACGTTGCGGGGACAGGAAGGAGGGGTAGGACTCAGGAGGCCCAGAGGAGGGAGGAAAGTGTGTGAGAGGGAGGTGGTGGGGGTGGTGGGGGTGTGTCAGGAGGGACGGGAAAGAACAAAGCAGGAATGCTTACGCAGGGCATCCTAAAGTCAGGGCAGTGCGGAGCGGGAACAAACCAGAAGGGAAGGTTCCGGTGGAGAGCAAGGAGAGAGAATGTTGGAAGGGTCGCTAAGAGTCAGAATGCAGAATGGAGAATGCGGGGTGAGGAGTCAGAGGGCAAAGAAAGGTGCTGAAGTTCTGTGGGGGCTGGGGGATGAGTGCTTGCACAGGGCACCCGACTGTCCTGAGGGTGGGCTAGGGAGGAGGGCCTGGAGGGGGGACGAGTGCGGGGGGAAGGGAGGCCCTTAGGGAATCCGGGAGAGGAAGGATGCTGGGAGGTGGGCTGCCCCCAGGAGGGGAAGGGGAAGGCAGCCGGGAGGCCGGAGGCTCCGAGGACCCTGCGGTAGCCCGGCTTACTCTGTGCCTTTAACGGCCCCTGGGGAGGCAGCTGTGGGTTCAGCAGGTCTCTAGGATTTGCCACTGGAATGCTCCTCAGGCTGGCAGAAGGCTTCTTGAATTACTGTCACAGGCCCGTAGGTCTGGGGGTCTCATAAATTCAGGGGTAGGGCACACCTGTATTTGGATGGGAGGGGTGGCCTCCCTGAGTACTGTCGCTGAGCAGGTCACTGAACTTGCAGAGCAATCAAATCCCAGGCAGAGGAGGGGCCAGAGGGCTGAGTCGACCCTCCCTCCGCCGCTGCCCAGAGGACAGCACAAGCCTGGTTCTCTGGACACTAAAGCATCTACTTTCCTGTCTTCACTTGGGAATCAGAAAAGAAGGTTCAAGGCCTGGCTTTGCCCTTTGCTGGTTCTGTGACCAGGGTCATGCCTGGTGACATCTTGGAGCCTCCTCATTCCTGATGACAGGGCTGTGCAAATCCAGGAGGTGGCTTTTAACATCGTGTTCAGTGCTCTGACTTCCCTTGTTTAAAAACCCTTTCTCCTCTGACAGGGACGCCCATCCTTTGTGCCTCTGTACTCACTTCCACCTCAGAGGGATCAGGCTGTAGTGAAAGGTCAATTCTGGGCCAGCCGGCCGGGCATTTCCCTGGGGTGAGCAAGCTTCCCAGGCAGCTTCCCTGCGGGAGGCTCTGGAGCCCCGGCAGCCCACGCAGAGGCCACACCACGGTCTGGTGGGAGAGATTTGTGCCTCGCCATTTGCCAAAGGTGGGCATTGTGGTGACTGCTCCCAGGTCCCTCCAGCCACTGATGTCCACTCAGTTGGCCTCTTCCAGGCCTGGGTCATCTGTCTTGGCCTGGTTTGCGCGGTGAATCCCTCCTCCACAGAGAAGGCTGGAAAAGTCACTGCCACGGGGCTTCACTGAGGCATCCCAAGAACCTCGATTTTTTTTTTCCAGAGGAAGCAGGCTCTGTGGAGCCTCACCCTCCAGCCCCATTTCTTTCTTCTTAGAACAAATGTCCATTCCTGGTAATTAGATTTGATGGCTTTGGCTGGGGGGAGTGGGGAGGACACCAAACATCCAGGCTAAGGAGACTCGTGACAATCTCTCCTTGGGGAAGAGAGAAGAAAGCTGGGCATGAGAGACTGACAGGGTTAGGAGAACGGAGAGGGTTCCCCACCTCTGCTGACCACCAAACCCAGCCAGCAACTCCCATGGACTCTTATAATCTTATTTACCAAAGAAACTTGAACGTACTGGCACTTAGTTTCTTTTCCCATATTGATCATCAGGGACCTTTCTTAGTTTGGGATTACGGAAAGCAGCAAGCACCAGTGTCTGCACGGCGGTCAGCCCTTGGCACCTGGGTTACTCTGGGGGCGGTCTAGAGAGTTAGATGCGCCCCTTCGGTTTGGTTTTCTGAAATAGAGAAGGACCACCCCCCCCACCCCACCCCCGCCTTCAGGGATTTAGTGATCTCTGGCGAACTAACCCTGAGATTTCACACATGGGGAAACAGAGAAACTGAGAAATCTCAGCTTTTCCGTCACCAGCTGGGACCAGAACCCAGGAGGCTGGCGCCGGGAAGGCTCCGCCGGTTTTCCGCAGCCGCCCTGAGCGCGGCGGCGCTGTCCAGGGACTCCGTTTCCGGATGCAAGAGAAACGCCCTGGCAGTGTTTGGCTCCCATCTGCCCACAGATTTTGGCTCCGGGGCAGTCTTCGAGAGAGGAGCCGCGCGGGTCCCATTGGTCCGGGCTCTGGGCGCCTTTAGGGCGAGTCCACTGACTCCTGATCCCACGGCCACCCGGCCGGCAGTCCACAGCCTCCGATCGCCCCCTGCTGGTCGAGTCCAGAACTACACCCACGCCGTGCCCGGTCTGAATGCAACCCTCACCAGAAATTAGCGGGAAGCGCTCACCCATCCCAGGGGAGCCATCCTCTATCTCATTATGGACGCTGGCCTGTTTTCATTTTCTTCCTTTTATTTACTGATTATTCTGGGGTTTGAGGGTGAGGGGGTTGTATCTTAGTCCAACAGGGTAGGATACAAATGCATCTCACCTCCCAGGGAGGATTTGAAGACCAGCCTTCCCTGCTTTTAGAGATGGGCACCTGTCTGTCTCTAATGATTTACTTTTGGCTTTTAACAGGCCATCAAGACACATCGCAAAAGTGAAGCAGCTTTCTTGGTGGAGGGCCAAGAGAGTGTGAGGTGGGACCCTGGGGAGGATGATGGGAGGCAGAGTAAACAAGGAGGGGCTGGCGGGTCCTGGACTTAGAAAGAGATCTGATTCCTGAGATCCCTGCTGAGTCAGGAAGGGCTGGTGAATGATGAAAAGGACCAGCGGGGATACTGTTTGCCAGTCATCACCAGCCAATACCCACAGCTGAGATGGCCCCGCGGTCTGTGCCCAGGGCCCTGTCATTGGCTCACCCAGTCAGCAACCAAGATGGGAAGCTAGTTCCACCTACTTCCATTACCTGGACCTCTCGAACCCTAAGGCAAGTCCCTGGACCCCTAGGTAGGTGTGGAGACGAGTCCCTACACTTGTACTTGGGAGGAGGGCTCAGGGGAACACAGAGATCCTCTTAGACACAGGTCTTTCAGAGAGTCTTATTCAAGGACTGAGTCCCCTGGGAGGAAGGGGTCATGTCTTAATTTGAACTGCTCAGCAAGTGGTCCCACCCCAGGGAGGCCCTGGAGGGTGAAGAGGGACAGCTAGGTGAGGCTGAGAGAGTAGGGAGTGGGGAGAGGGAAGCAGAGAGGGAGGGAACAGGGGAGGGCATTTATGTTAATCCTCAGTGGGGGGGCGAGGGCCAAGCCAATTTGCTGCTCCTTGACATTTTGCCTAGCTCTGGGTGTGTGTATTGGGGGGCAGATGACCCCAGGTTAGGTCACACCAGAGTGGCCTTCCTGCCCCTTCTCTGTGTTCCTTGCCATTCCTGGTCCGGAAAGACTTTCCTTCAGAGAGTAACACAGTTGGCAGGAGGCGAAAGACACTGCAGAGGGAAGGAAGTACAGGCCTGCTGCCCCGAGCATTAATATGATTTAGGAGATACACAGGTCACCCTCTCATGACTGAAAGCCATCCTGGAATGCAGGTCTGCAGCTATTTCTAGGCAAAACTGTGCGATGAAATGAAATAGCTCAACCCCTGACCATTAAGTCATGAAGGCCATGGCCATCATAAATCTCAGTGTCTGCAGCCCTCTCTGTCCTGCATGGGAGCACAGTTCAGCCAGTGCCAGCCGCTTTGGTGGAACCCTCAGCGTCCTGGCAGTGCCTCTGAGGACTGGGCAGATTTCAGAACCAAGGACTGTGAGAGCACTTGAAAGTCACTCTGAATGTTAATTATTTTTCCTGGGTGATCTAGAGTTCTTCCTGATCTGTACTAGCTTAAATCCTCTACAACTCATATCAGACAATGTGGCCCTGCCACTTGTATATCTGATCACTGTGGACAGGTCAGTTTATCTTCCTGAATCTTAATTTCCTCATATTAAAGGGTGAGTAGCCGTAGCTCCCTGGTAAGGTTGTCTGTGAGGGTAAAATGAAATAATTAATAATCACAGCATACATCCCGGTACAAAACATGCCTTGCATCCTTTTCTTACAAAGACTTGCTCTGTTCTGTCCCCTCTTCCTGGGGAGTCCTTCCCCTGTTGTTTTCCTGGCTTTTTTTTTTTTTTTTTTTTTTGTGGGAGGAGGTAATTAAGTTTATTTATTCTTAGAAGAAGTACTGAGGATTGAACCCAGGACCTCATGCATGCTAAGCATGCACTCTACCACTTGAGCTATACCTTCCCCAACCCCTGGTTCGTTCTTACCTATCCATAAGGGTCTCCTCCCCAGGAGGCCTTCCTGACTCACCCAAGCACAGCTGATATCTTGCTTCCTGCTGTGACTGCACTTAGGGCCCCTTGGCATTGTGGCGTTAAGATTTAGAGGCAAGTTGAATCTGAAGAGTGGAGACGGCTGGATTTGCTTTGTATTTAAGGAACTAGGAAAGGGAGATGGGCTTAGAGAAGGTAGTGGTTGGGCATAGTTTCAGACTGAGGGGTTTAGGATTTAGGGAGATGGAATTACCGGAATTGGGAACACAGCTCCTCTCGCAGGCCAGCGGATGGAGGAAGATTCTGCCTGGTCCCTGCGGGACACGAGGCCTGCAATTCCACTGGTGGCCACCAGGTGTCAGTGGTATCCCGAGGGCCGCTATATTAAGAGAGGGAGCCTATGAAACATAAAGTATTGTTCAAAAAAAAAAACAAACAAAAAAAGCACTCCTCCAATCCTATATTAATGAGGTTAGAGCTGCAGTTCTTGCTTCTCTTGCGTGGCCACACCCTGTGATGATATTCACAGGTGTCCTACTCCCCTGAGGATCCACCTCGAGGACCACTCAGGGCAAGTCCAATTCTTCACAGACTCTGGTTCTTTAAAACTGGTGATCTGATACCTACAACATCCTGCAGGATGGGGTGTGTGTGGCGACACTGTAGTTGAGAAGCACTGAAAAAGTCTCCAGCGTATAGTAGTGCTGAAGAGGGAGCACTGGCACACCTGCCCTCGAGGACATTGCCTCTGTTTGTGTCCTCACGTATCTACGATGAGGCTTTTGCCACCTTATCTATGGTCCCCCACGCAACCCTGGACTCTATCATCAGTGCCTGGACTCTCGGAGAGGTGGAATAGATTAGGATGGGTTCTAGAAAAGCAAGAAAGGTGTCATTCTGGCCTTTGTGGACAGAGATTCCTATTCGCGGTGATAGTTATTGTTAGTCTGCGTACAGTTTCTTCCATCTCATGTGTTTCTCCCAAGCGATTCTCACAATGGGGTCTGGGGGAGCAGATCCCGGCAGCCCTGTGAGGGGGCAGGGAGGAGAGTCTTCTTCCCACTTTGCAGCTGGGGAAACTGAGCCTCAGAGTTTCCTTCACTGGCCAGCCCAAGTCAAAGAGGCAGACCCGGAACCACGCCCAGGTCCTCAGGCCCCAAGAACAGGCCTCTTTCTTTTGATCCCACGGAGGGAGGGCAACGGTGTCACATTTGCCGGGGTCATTTGAGAAAAAAAAAACACCCAAACTTTCTAGGAAAAAGAGGGTGTATGGGCTGTGATTTACCTCTGCGAGTGCAGTTGGGCCAGGATTGATCACATTTCAAAGGGACAGAACTCCTTCTGTACTCTGGTGGTGTGGGCCCTGGAGCACAGAACAGCGTGGGTGTCTCCCCGCCCCTCCCCGCATCCCCGCCCCCTCCCAAGTGCCGTAGGCAGGTGACACCTGTATTATTGCTAAGGGTTAAAAAGCCCCCGAATCAATAAAACCCATTAATGAGTGTTGGTCCCTCGAAGGGTACAGATAAACCCCTTCTACTCCGTGAGTTCAATCCCATAAAACAGCTCTCCCCTTTCGATCCTGGCATTCATTTGATAGAAAATGTGGAGAAATTTTTAAAAGGTGACTTACTAATTGCCTGTAAAATAAAAGGCAGATGGAAGCTTTATTACAGTTGAAGGAAGTCGGGAATATTAAGGTAAAATGTCAAATAACAATTGATTTTCCTCAGACATAAAGGGGTGATTTATGGCTTCCTAGTTACTACAAATGAGAAATTATTTGAAGTTCTAAAAAGTATGAGGCGAAATAAAGATTAAATAGAAGATGAAATCATAGGGATTTCTCTGGGAGGTGACTTCAGTGCCCCTGGGGACTAGAATTCATGTGGCTGGGGGCCCAGCCAGCTGGTGCTTCGTGTGGTGGTTTCAAGATTTAAAGATGAGGGGGTCTCTAAGGAGTGTTTGCCTTGCTGGAGGAATCAGGAAAGGGAGATGAGGTGAGAGATGGTAGTGGTTAGGGGTGATTTCAATAAGGGGAGATGGAATTGGAGTCGGGAATATAGCTCTGCTCTCTGGCTAGCAGGTAGTGGGATCTAAGAAAGGAAAGGGTGAGTGGATTTCCTGGAACCTTCTTCAGTCCAGTGGGGCCTATCTTTGTGGATACCTGGACAGCAGTGGTTTCACACTCCACTCCAGGCCACAGCACTACCCAAGGCCCTGCGGTGACTTCTCCATGGTCTCCACACTGAGAACTAAAAAGGACTCACTTCCTGGGTGCTAGACCCTATGCTAGGGCTTATTACAGCCTGGAGTCTCCCAGAAGCCAATCTGAGACAAGGAATCAAGGGCAAGTTGTTTATTTGAGAGGTGCTCACAGTCAACTCCAGCAGGAGTGTGGGGAAGTGAAGGAGGGAAGGGAAGGCAGCTTACAAGGTGGGGGTATCAGGCAGGTTACCCCTGTTGGGGATTGAGGCTTCATCTCACTGGGGGACTTAGGCAGCCATGTGGGAGCCACACCCTAGAGTGATCTGCCTGAAGGAGGAGAGAACCGGGGTATTTGTACACCAACTCCATCCCGTCCTTGGGTTAGCCTGCTGAGTGGGAGGGCATTCACTCTCTGGAACTTCTGAACCCTTAGGCAGTCAGAAGTTAGGTCCTTTGGGCTCCAAGATGATGAGGCCTAGGGGGATATGGGCAGGGTACCCACAGCCTCTGCCTCTGTGCTTTATGTACTTATGTTAATCCTCATAATTCCCATCATATGCCAATCAGAGCCCCCACTTTATGGTAGAAACACTGGGGTGTGGAGTGGTTGCATAACTTTCCCACACTGGATGGGTTCAGCCCAAAGTTGCTGAGCTCCCACTCTTTCCATTCCGTAATTAATCAAAAAGAGGGGTGTCCAGGAATATGCACTTAAAAAAGCCTCCAGCTAGGCTGGGCAGGCCATCACCAACCAGACTTCAAGAACGACTACCACAGTCACTGCCAACCTCTTTTTCACAAATTTCCACTTTCCCTCTTCCCCTCCATTTGGGTCTGTTTTCCAGGTGCTCCCCCTGGGAGCTCCCTGAGCCACATCTCTATCCCTGAGGGCTCAGGGATGGAAAGAAGAATCGCTAGACTGGAGTACGTCCCCAAAGAAGCTTCGAGAAGGGGCTGCCCTGCTCTGTGGTTCCCGAAGCCGCGAAGGTTGGCAGGGCTGATGGCTGAGAACAGGAGAGGCTGCGGGGGGTGGGGGGGATGCTCTGGACAAAGCTGTTGTTTCCTTAGCTTCTCAGAGGTAATAAAAGAGAAGAGATGGGAGAGGTGGGGGTGTAGTGATAACCCTCAGAGGTAGTGGCTTCCTCTCCTGAGACTGAGGTGGGTCAGGCTACAGAAAAGCTGCAGATGAGGGACCAAGAAAACAGAAGAGGAGCCCACTGCAGCACAGCACAGAAGGGTGAGAGTCACAAACACAAGGGAAGAGCAGAGGGGAGGCAACAGCCCCATGGCCTCTGGACAGGAGGAGCTGCCAACGCTGGGAATGATGTAGTGGGACCCCCGGGGGTACGGGTCCCCCGCTCGCACTGTCTGCAGACGCCGCTGGGTGCAGTTTCCTGGGACAAAGCTTCTCTCAGACACCATGTTAGTTTCCTTTTGCAGATGTTGCAAATTATCACATGTTTAGTGGCTTCAGACAACACAGATTTAATCTGACAGTTCTGGAGGTCAGCAGTCCTAAAACCAAGCATCAGCCAGGCTGCGTTCCTCCTGATGGTTCTGAGAATCTAATTCCTTGCCTTTTCCATCTACTAGAGGCCGCATTATTCTGCCCTCTGTTCTGGCTTCACTTCTTCTCTGACTCTCTGCCTCCCTCTTTTCTTTATAAGGACACTTTTGATTATTTTGGACCCATCGAGGATAATCTGCCCATCTTCATCGCCCTCATTTAGTCACACCTGGGAAGTCTCTTTTCCCACCTAGTAACATATTCACATTAGGGCGATTAGAGGATTAGGATGTGGACATCTTTTGGGGGTGGGATTGAGGACCAGGGTTTCTGGTCTCACATCAGCCTTAGCCATCTGGGTGACCATGAGTAAGGCATTTCCCTCTCTGGGCCTTGGTTTCCCACCTGTGCCATGAGACTGGGCCCCTCCAGCTCCTTCAACCTGAGTTTCTTGCTGGGGGAGCATTTGGGGGCGGGTATATAGTCGTTCCATTTCAGGGATGCCAGAGTCCCACAGTGGTGTGTGCTGTGGCGTGTGTGTGTGTGTTTAATTTTCTACATTTGGATGTGGTCCTAATCCAATAAATGCTTAGGAGATTTCTATAGGATAGATTAATTTTTACTAGAAAAAATATAATTGGTGGATGTTAAGGCTACTGCCCCGACAAATCTGGCTTGGCCATATATCTGAGAAAGTAAAAGACCCGATACACTTGCACATAAATATGCCATCCTCCCCGCAGGCCCTGGCGAAGCACTCCAGGGAGGTTTCCCGTGGTGATTTATTCTTCATTAATAAGCTCTATGCTATATTAGGATCAGATTTATGACTCTGCTTTTCCAATATTTCTGACATTTCATCTGCAAAGAATCACAAATGAAATCTGGAAACTTTGTTGCTTCTCCCTGCTGCTTTTCCCGGATGGGGAAGCCAGAGGAACGGGGCACAGAGGTGCGTTTCCAGGGAAGGGGACAGTCAGCTTGACTTCGGGCAACTTGAGGATCGCACGTGGCTCGGGAGGTGAGCAGCTCAGGCTGGAAGGCTGTGACCATAACCACAGCAGCAGCAGTGACGCCAGAAACATTTATTAGAGGTCTGCTGTGATGCCGAGCGCAGAGATCATTCATTCATTCATTCATTCATGGACTCAACAAGTATTTATTGAGCCCTTACTATGCGCCCAGTGCTGTGTGCGTTGCTTGGTGATTGGGATGCAGCAGAAGATGAAATGAAGCCAAGACGAAGATCCTGGCCCCAATGTGGATGTTCCAGCAGGACGGGGGTGGGGTTGTCAATCAAAAAAGTGTGAACATGATAAATACGGGAACTATCTAGTATGTTTGCAGGTGATAAGGGCTTTGGCAAAAAGAGCAGGGTAAAGGGAGTCAAGAGTGCAGGTCGCGATGTTAATTAAGGAAGCGCTTCAACTCATCATCTCGGGTTCTGCAAACATCTCCATTTCACAGATCAGGAGAGAGGCTGAGGTGAACAAGGAGCCAGGCAGTGACACTAAGGACAGTTTGCAAAGTGCTGTCTCAGTCCTTTATGTCCGTTCTCCCCTTGGCTACACCCCAGTCCTTCGGGGACCTTAATAATATTGTCACTTAAGTCCCCCCTCTTACAGCAGAGGGTGTGAGTGCGGTCTGACTTGGACTGTTTAAAGGGCCCTGTGATTCTATTATGCCAAGCTCGGGTGTTAAAGGCAGAGAGAGCTGCCTGGGAGTTCCAGCGCTGCCTCTCCAGCCCTAGTTGTCTCACCTGTACTTCTGGGTAAAAATATCTGCCCCCCCCGGGAGAGGATGGCACCAGAGTGGCACGTGGCGAGTGCCCCAGGCCCCTCGGCCCTCTCCCCCAGGCCAGCCCCTGACTCCCAGTTGGCCCTCCTGACCTGAGTGGCTCTGATGATTTCGCTCCAAGAGCTAGAAAGCAGGCCGGTGGGTCACTCTGTGGTGCTGACCAGGGACCCCTAGAGGTCACAGTAACCAGCAGCGATTTCTGCCGATGCCCCAGCACATAGGGTGGCAGGAGGGAGGGGCCCTGTCAGTCAACCCGAGTCTGTTCAAGGATTCACAGTGGGTTCCAGCATAGATGGTGACACTCATACCCACCCATCCCCACATTTGACAGACAGGACAAACAGAAATAGCTCAAAAAAGTTAAGGTGCTGGGCAGAAAGGGCTAATGGCAGGTGTCTGTGTGAGGTGTGTCTGTGTGCAGGGAGGGCAGATAGGAGGCCAGGAGAGGCTGTGACAGCCCTGCTGGGCTGTAGATATTCAACCAAGGGCAGGGAGGCTTCCTGGAGGAGGAGGGACTGGTAGGGGCAGAAGAAGTGAGGCCAGGCATGGGGGTTGAGGGTGTTGTGAAAGGGACCCACTGCCAACATCTCTCCCACCCTCACCCCACCAAGGATGGCTTCCTTTCCTCCTCGTGTCATCTTTTCCCTCCAGGGCCGCTCCACAGGGGGACAGCTTGAATACAAGCAAGGAGGCGGGGAGGGTAAGACAGATTGAGAAGAGCCCAGCTGGATGATGGGAATGGCCAGGAAATGTGATGCCAGGCTGTGTGGGCCTCGAAACCAGCCTTACACACTTGAATCTGATCTTTGGGGAGCCCCAGAAGCTTCCTGAGCAGGGGAAGGGCAGGAGGAGATGCCTACTAGGGGATGAGGGAGGACCCGAGAGGCAACAGGTCATGTGAGAAAACTGCACAGATGCTCCTGTTAACTTGCTCTGTGGTTTGGGATAGTCATTCCTGCCCAAGCGTCAGACTCAGGCTTACCCTTAAAGAGAGGTCATGATGATTGGGAAGAATCAATAAGGTAAAGTATGTGAAAAGTGCTTTGAAAAGTATAAATCACAGTGTGGTTCTGTTGTTGCTACCCTCTGCCAGCTGAGAACCACTATATTAAAAAGCAAAAAGAAAAAAGAAAGATTACTGTACTCTCTGCCCATGGACTGAATTTCATTTCTAAAATGACCGATTCCATTTCCACCTTCACATTTTCTTTATTAGCCGCCATTTTGTACCCTAATAAAGCAAAATCAAATGTCAGGTGCAGCTAGATTTCCTGTTGAAAATAATACCTAATGGATTTAGTTTTGTCAGCTGCCTAGAAAGTTCCAGTAGCTCAGACAGGAGTGAAACACCAGTCGGAGGTGCTGGAACTGAGAATGTCTTCTGACCAGCACTCTGGTGTCTTCTAACCAGCACTCTGGCACCCCTTGACAAGCTCTTGGGGTTCTCAGCAGAATCAACTGAGCCTAAAAACCAGATTCCCTCCTCCCTCACCTGCGGTTCTGGTTCTCTAGGTCTGGGATGAGGCCCTGATGCCTGTGTGTTTTAAAAACTCTACAAATAATTTAGATGACCGTCCAAATCTATAATATTTATAATATAATATTTTCCCCCATTTTTTATTGTCTTCTAGAATCACCCTGGAAATTAAGAAGGGAGTCCTGCTGGGGTGCAGCTCTAAAAACTGACCATGAGATGTCGCTTTGCAGCCACAATTCCCCAGGTGCCTTCTGCAGAGAGATGTGGCCTTGGCAGAAGGTCCAAGGCTTCGGTATTCTGGCTCCTTTGCAATGTACAGCCTCTCCACGGATGTGAACTGTCTGCACTCCCAGCCTGCCCCGGCTTCAAATAGAGCCTCCTAGCGGACAAGAGCTGTGATCTACCAGCTGAGTTATTACTAGTTCCTCCTGTGTTTGGAGCCACCAAAGGCAGAATTACTAGGGCTGAAAGGGACCTCAGAATATGCAGTGCAGCAGGTTTCAGACTTTTTAAAAAATGGTGTGGTTTTGGACAAGTTATATACCCTCTGCCTCAATTTCTTCATCTGTAAAAAAGGATAAGAATATATCTTGTGTGTAGAGTGTTATAAAGATAAAGAAAATGAATGCATGTAAAGCACGTGGTTATGTTCTCTATAAATGGAAGCTTTTGTTGTCATTATAGTTCTACCAATGGGCACCCTGAGGCTCCGTGAAGGGACATGACTTGCCCAAGGTCATACAGTGAGATGGTGCTGGATCTGGGGCTCCATCTCAGCATTCCTGCTTCCAAGTCTACCACTACTTTCAATGCTCTGATTCTTCCTCAAGGGAAAAACCAAAATCCCAGGGAATAGCACAAAGAATACTAAAATGTGGCTTTTTAGGCAGTGAGTTCTACCTGAAGTTAGGGAAAGCCCTGATCCTGGCTTGAGGATGGATCGGTGAGTTCCCTTCCAGGTGAGATTGAGTCTCCATCCCTGGGGCCATGAGAACGATGGCTGTGCCTCCCAGGAGTGCAATGAGGGTCAGAGCAGACAATCAGAAAATCTGGTCAATGTTCAGTGGGATCAGAGCCCCATGCGATCCTTCCCTTGCACACACGCCCCCCCCCCTCCGCCACACCATCCCTAAGAGAGGTGACTCCTCACAGGAGGCTCTGGGTCCAAGACTTAGCACCAAACTGGGATCCCAGAGACCTCAGTCTAAATCTGGTTCTGCTGCAATTTGCCGTTTAGACTTTTGTCAAATCACTTACTCGTTTGCAAACTGAGGGAGCTGAATGAAATTATTTGGGGAGGTGGTCTCCTTCTGGCTCTCATAACCCTTACGTGCTCAGCATGTCCTCTTCGATTTAGCTAGCATAGTCCAAGAAAGGGTTAAGCCACGGCAGCCCCCTCCCCTTGGTGGTCAGGACAGGAAGGTCAGGGGCGAGGCTGATACAGGAGGTGGCCGCTGTCGGTGGAAATGATAATATTTACTTCCTAGACTCACATTTGTTCCCTCTCCCTGAAGCCTTGCCTGCAGCGCCCTCGTAAAGACGACAGTGAGGAGCAGAGAGCAGCTCAGTCCTTCTCTGAAATGGATACGCTGGTCGCACCCCCTCAAGGCTGGTCTCATTTGCCTTCTTCATTTTTAGACACATTCCAAACTTTTCAGCAAATTACAGTGTTTGCCAACTGGCCGTCTGGGGCCCAGGAGAGATGCTATTTATAGCGTTGCTGGGACGCTGCCATCCCAGAGCAGCCTGTAAGAAATTGGGCCAGAGTGGCAGGGGGGTGGTGTCCTGTGCATTGGAGAGAGGCTGGAGCTCCTGGAGCAGCAGGCCAAAGCCAGGCAGCCCACAGCAATGCCTGCTGGCACAAGTCCACACCTGGGCCCTGGGGTCTGCTCTGACATCTGGGGGCTCCTTGGAGATTCCTGAGACCCTAGGAGAGACAGCAAGATGGCTATGGCCACTGAGCAAAGTCAAGGTTAAGACTCCCCATAGATCAGCTCTTGTTCGTGCTGACCGCTGTCCATTTCACTCCATTCATCCCCTCATTCCTCAGGGTCTGAGCGCCAGCCCCGTCACTACCTGGGAGGGTCCGGTCACCTTTGTGAGCCTTGACTTCCCCATCTGTGCAGAGGGTGGATCTGCCCTCCAAGGTGCCTTCTGGCCATCCTTCTAAGCACAACAGGTTCATAATAAAAGTGTTTGTTTTCCAATCCTCCCCAGTGTTGGGCACAAGGGCACTGAGAGGAGAGAAATACAAATAAATGTGGTCTTTGTCCCCGAGATGTGGGACACAGATAATCAGGACACGTGCAGACAGCAGCATGCCCTGTCCGTTAAGAACTCAATTTCCTTCTGTTCCCTCTTCCTACCCCTGGAAAATCCTTCCCACTCCCAGAAAAGGATTTGATTCGGTTGTTTGCACCAGAGCCCATGCCCTAATTATTGTGGGGTCCCGGGTGCCAGCCTCATCTTCTACTGGGGAAACTGAGGCTGCCCTTCCCTGCTAGGAAGGGGTGTGAAAGGCCAGTAGCCAAAGGTGCCATTTTTTAAGGGAAGCCTTTAGTTCTTAGTCAGATTATTCAATTTTTTCTTTTTTCCATATTTCTACTTTTACAATTAAAAAAAAAAAGGAAATCTTCATTTAAAGGACAATCAGACCCAAGGCAAGATATACTTAAATGTCAAACAGCCAGTTGGCAGGAGAAGCATTGGTCAGTGATGCCCTGAGTGGCCCCAGCTGGAGGGAGGGGTGGAAAGAAGAGCAGGAAGGGAAGTGGGGGCGCCCTGGGAGGTTCTAGGGACTGTAGGCTTCATGAGGACAGGGTTGGGGTCTGCTTTTCTGCTCCTCAGCACCCTGGATGGTGCCTTGCACACAGTAGGTGCATAGTAAATATCTTCTGATGCAAGGCAAGGTGAAGATCTAGGTGCAGAGTGTTCTGGAGGCTGGGGCACGGGGAGGGGGTCCCGCTAGGCTGGAGGTCTAACCGAGGAGCTAAGGCGAGCTGAGACCCAACCAGAGAAGCCCTTCAGTGCTGTCCTGGGAGGGCGCCTTCATCCCAGGGGAAGAGCAGCTGCCCAAGGCAGGGGCTGAGTAACATTCTGAAATCAGCTTTTTAGGGAAATGGAGCCTGTGGCGAAGCCCGTGCTGACCTGTGAACTTGAATGCCCCTGGGGATGTGGAGGCGAGTCTGTGGGGCTCCTAGATTCCAGACGGTCCTCAGAGAGCCCCTCTCCTGGTGATGGGCTCAGTTTAAGCCAAGTCCAGTGTGAGAGGCCACCCCAGGGCCACATCTAAGCAGGAAGCTAGTGATGGGACACCCAGGGTCCCAGATTCAGGGTGGGGCTGGAGAGCTCAGAGTCATCCTCACCTCAAGAGCCCAGATGGAGCTGACTGAGAGGAGCAGAAAGCTAAGGGCTGAGTGTCAGGGGAGGCTCTTGAGGGGCTGGGGAGCAGAGAAGAGGTGTTGGAGAGATGGGAGGGGAGTAAGGGTAGGGAGTGGTCACAGAGGCAAGCGGGGAGAACCTCACAGAAAAGAAGGAGAATGAAGGTTGGAAAAGGCCCCAAACATTGGCCGGACTGTGGCTTATACTGGTCCTCTCTTTACAGATCCCAAAGCAGGGGGCTCAGCCAGTGACCACTCCCATCCCCACTCTGCCTTTTCACATGTCCTTGGGCTCTTTCATCAGAGAGCTAGAAGCAAGTTATAGTAGATAATGTGAATAAAATTCCACATCCTTCTCACAGGGTATGGCCCCAGGCCCCTCCCTGAGCCATCTCCTCTCACCATCCCCCCCCCCCCACCCCCAGCGGCTCCTTCTCCTTCAGTCACAGACTCACTCCTCCATGAAACTCATTCCTGCCTCAGGACCTTTGCACTTGCTTTTTCCTCTGCCTGAAATTCCCTACCCTAGATAACCACATGACTCATTCCCCACTTCCTTCAGCTCTTGGCTCCCTTATCAGAGAGCTTCCCCGGCTGCCCTATCTACAGCGGCACCCACTGCTCCCTTCCTCTTGTCCAGCTTTCTTTGTCTTCCTGTGCCTATCACCACCTGATGTCATGCATTTACTAGTTGGCTTGTTTATGTTCTGTCTTTGCCTATCTTAGTCAGCTATTACTGAAATAATGCTGTGTAACAAACCACCCCAATACTCAGGGGCTTAAAACAATGGCATTTCTTTTTCTTATTTATGAGTCCATGGGTCAGCTGGGGCAGTTAGGCTTCAGGCTGCGGCTCTGATGCAGGTCTCTTCCAAATATTTCTTCATTCGCCTTAGACCACTGGTTCCCGGGACATATTATTTTCATGGAGAATGGCAGGAACTTAAAAGCCAAGTGGAATCTCACAGCACATTTTGGGCTTCTCATGACTACTAATGTTCTACTGGCTAAAGAAGCATCATGGTCAAATCTAATATCAGTGGAGTGGGGCAGTGTACTCCCCTCATAACAGGTGTGTGAGTGTGTGAGGGCAGGTGGGGGGTATAGGGGGATGACTGTTTCCAGAACCACAATAGAAACTATCACATCCCCCAACAGAACATAAACACCAACGGGTCGGGGGCCTGGGCTGGGGCCAGGGCCATATCCAGCTTTATCCCCAGCACCTAGAATACTTCTCGGTACATAGCGAGGGTGCAATAAACATTTGTTGAATGAATATATAAACTAGCCACTTAGCATTTAGATGACAAAGCTGTCCCTCTTCTCCCAGCTCTGTGTGTGAAGGGTGGTTTGTCTCCCTAGCTCCCTAACACAGCTCTCCTGCTCCCACCTCTCCGGGCCCGGGCTTTGGCTGCTGTCAGGAGGCATGGGAGCCTCCTGTCTCCCTGAAGCTTCCAGTACCTTCTAGAACCAGTGTGCTCCTCCTCCTGCTCACCTGGACTCTCATTTCCTGGGACTCTCTGGAAGAAGCTTCCGGTGCTCCCCAAGCTTAGCCAGATTTTAAGTCTGGCCCCACTTGTGAACCCAAGCTCAGCCTTGTTTTCTGACCTGATCAGAGCTTCATTCCTTCTACCTGACTGTGGAGTCCTGGCCAGTGGTGGGGCGGGGAGCAAAGGGAGTCAGTTTCCTGGGACCTTGACTATTGAAGTGTTTGTTGGGTTGGAGCAAAACAGAAGTTGCTATAAAGGATGGTATTGGACAATCAGTGGAATTCATAAACAGACTGGAAGTTAAACCATAGTATCATTTTGATATTCAGTTTCCTGAGATTGATCATTTTTCTGTAGGTATGTAGGAAAATGTCCTTGAAATATTTTGGGGGGAGGGTCATGATCTCTGCAACTTACTCTTCAACGATTTAGCAAAATAAAAGATTAATAAGAAGAGTGTGTATTTTACTGTATTAGATTTACATATGTACAGCTAGAAAGAACTAAAGCAAATATGGCAAAATGTTAAGAATGGGTGAATTTAGGTGGTAGGGGTATTGAAGTTTATGAAATTCTTGCAACTTTTCTGTAGGACTGAAAATTTTCAGTTTAATAATAAAAACAGAAGTGGATAAGTGGTGCCTTTCAAGCACTTTCAGGGGGAGCTGGGACCCCCCTTTTTCTGTCCTCTCGGTTTTCTCTCAAGCATCCTTGCCCCCCACCCAAGGGCCCAGGGTTTTGTTTACTAAACATCTCAGCAATGAGCTCTCGCCCCCTTATTTCATCAATTATAAATGTGCTTGCTACTCACCACAGGGCAATTTGTGATGGACTGTGGCTTGTGGTGAGAGCAGCCCCATCCAAGTTCACCACAGCCTCGAGTAGAGGCGAGGGTTGGGGCCAGACACAGGGCTGTGGGGGTGGCAGGGGCACCCAGGCAGCCCTGCCCCCTTCCTGTTTGTCAGCCAAGAGAGGCTGCAGAGGGCAGAGAGCACTGGGTCACTCCTCATGCTGCCTGGCCAGCCTGGGCAGGACTGTGCCACCAGAACCAGAGGCTCCCCCAGAGCCTGAGGTATCCGGGCTCCTGGGAACGACAACAAACACTTTGGCTAGTCCTTCTTTATGTATAAGCCTGTTTAATCTGTACAACAAACCTAGGACTAGCTATTGTTACTATACCCATTTTGCTGATGAGGAAACTAAGGAATAGAGAAGATAGGTAACTTCCTCAAAGTCATTGGTAAGTGACAAAACCAGGTTTTATTCCCTTAATCATTATGCCAGATTGCTAAGTAATTTACATTACTAGACACTATGTATGTTTAATCAACATGATTAAAAGTCATGAGTGTCAACAATTTCACTGCTGCCTGATTCACCTCCCTAAACCCCACGTTAATAATGTCTTTTCCCTGTGTCAAAGTGTCCATTAACTCTGACTGCCAAATCCTTAATCTGCCATACAAAGCCCTAGTTTCCCATTTCCTCTTTCCCCCTTCTGGGAATAGCCCTTCCCCTACCTGCCTTACAGGTGGCTCAGAAGGAGCTGACCCCACCTTGCCAAGCCTCAGACCAATCACGTTACCAGGCCTGGCCAATCAGGTCACAGAATCCCCCAGCCATAGTATTTGGTTTAGGGAGGGACATGTGACCCACCAGAGCCAATGAGGATCTATTCTGGGACTTCTCTCTGAACCCTTGGGAAAAGAAAATCTCTCCTAATGTTGGGGTGCCTGGGAGAATGAATGTGAGCTAGGAGCTGCTGGAAGCCACTGTGCTGTTCCCCTTAACTTCCGAATAGTTTTCATTCCTTTGAACAATTCCAATCTTAATTTATCCTTACATTCTTCCTTTCACCAATAATATCACAGCACTCAAGGGCTTACGTGGTTTCTCAAATTTATGGAGTTAAAGGCTACCTTTTGCCTTCTGGCTTCCCTGGCCACAGTGACAGTCTGAGCCCTGCGTGCTTTCTGCTGATGGCAGGGAAGGATTTAGCCTGCCTACCCTTCCTCCCTGGTTAGTTCTCAGACGGCCCTGCCTCACTCTTCTCCCAAACAGGCAACAAAAGAGAGTCAGATCATGGCCCTAAATGCACCAGAGGCTGGTGGTGAAGCAAAAAGAAGTCCAAAGTCGGGGCTAGAAGACTTTGGTGAGAGTCTAAACTTTGCCATTTACTCTCTGAGCTTTATCATGCAGTTAATCTCTCTGAGGCTCAGTTTCCCCATCAGTAAAATGGGTACTGCTGAAGGTTGAACGAGGTATGGCTTTTCAAGGTGTTCTCCAGACTGTAGAGCACCATTGCTGCCGAAACAGGACGGAAATGGATGTTCTTTAGCTGGGATGCCATTGAGCTTCTGGTCACTGTAAGATGGGTGACTGAGCGCAGGTCTTTGAACACCCAGACGAGGATGTCTTCTGTGTTTCTGGGGCGGTCTCAGTTAGCATCAGCTACGTACGGGCCTTGGATCAGAATTTAAAGAATGACTGAGTAAAATGAGAATTGTGTCAGAAAACAAATGTAGACATTGTCTTATTTTACTTACTGTTACTCCAAGGGACCATTCTTGCTTCAGTAATATTGCACAGAACCCAAAATTTCAGTGTCTGAACTGAGACTATGTTTGTGACTTAAAATGACTTCAGAAATTTCTTCTGTCCGAGAGTAGACAGTAAAGTCATGGGCCTCTGGGTATTTTCCTTCAGAAACGGGGGCAATTACTCTCATGAAAGAACATTTAAAAGCAGGTGGGAGACAAAAATAAAGTCGTGTTCTGATGATACTGGGGTTGTGATTATTCAGTGCACCATTTACACCTGCCATCACAGAAGTTACCAGGGAACCTGGGAGTTTAAAATTATATTCCAGAAAGCCTGTCAGGGCATAGGAGCAGGAAGAAGGGATCCTTTGGCGAAAAGTGTGAATTAAACCCCAAGAGCCTTCCCAGCCTGTCGGCCTCTGTTCCTAGGGCTCTTGTCTTCAAATTTCCCTGTTTCTCCCACAGGCTGCTAGAAGTCTGAATCAGTCCCCCAACCCCCCTCCCCCAAGCCCCAGTTGTGGGAAAGGGAGCCCCTGAGCAGTAAGCCAAACCCTGCTCAGCCTGGACCCAGATTCCCATCCATGGGGTGGTCTGGGCAGTGGCCAGCCCAAGCATGGTAATTACTGCCGAGGCCCAGGGAGCTAAGGTGGGTCCCCCAGACCTCCACCTCCATGTGGGCAGTGAATGGCCCTGGCCCTGGATAAGACGGTGTCAGCAGGCGACTGCCCACCCCTTGCTGGGTTCCCAGGCCCCTGGAGCCCTCTCGTAATAGGAGCCATTTGCCCCCTAACCAGTGGGTGACCAGGTTTTTAATCTTGGAGGTCCCTTGGATCTCAGCTGGGAACTGGATTTGTCAAATGGGGAGGGGAGGGCCTGTCTGGGAATGCCATAGCGCTTCTCAGCAGAAGGGGGTCATCCTGGAGCAACATGTCTCCATTCCAGACTGGTCCCCCCTCATCCCTCCAACCTCCCCCAGCCCCAGAAGACAGCTCTGCTCCTCATGTCTCCAACATGCTCAGCCATTAAAAGTAAACAAGTGCCTGAATTCAAAATTGGACGTGGCTTATTTAGTACTAACCCAGGTTCATGTCAAATTGGGGTGCCTCTTGGCTTGACCCATATCCTCCCTTTTTTGAAATTGTCTCTGGCCTGCAACTGCCCTGTGAAGACCCTTTTCCTGGCCACTGAGAAGCTGCCTCCTGGCTGTCAGGAAGGGTGAGGAGAACACTGGGCCAAAACCTGCCTACGCTCTGCCACAACTTGCTGTGTGACCTTGGGCAAGTTACTCCCCCTCTCTGGGCCTGAGTTTCAAAAGTAGGGGGACAAACTTGGAACTTCTAGAGCATACCACATTCTTGACATCTATGAACCACACAAACCCTTGCCAATGACCCCGTGACACAGTCTGCTCATTCTCAGTTTATAGCAGAGAGGAAGTCACCTGGGAGAAGGTGAAGTCATTGTCTCGGGCCCTACAGCAAGTTGGTCCAGGGCCAGGATCTGAAGCCAGGTCTCTCAGACTCCACTGTCTGAGCACTTTCTTCTCTGCGGTGACCTCCAGGTGATCCTGAGGACACCTTCCAGATTAAAGGCAGAAAGCTAAGATTTCAGCGCCTTGGGTCCTAATGCCTTCTCTGTGACCTTCACTGCCTGATCACCTAGTTCCTTTCCACTGAGATTACTCCTCCCATCTCAGCTTCCCCGAACTTGGATGGGATGTGCAAGCCACCAAGGGTTCACTTTTGAGCCTCAGTTTCCTGATGTGTAAATTCAGATTCCTAGGGAGAGTCAGTAAACTCAGGTACCACCTCCTCAGTGATGTCTTCCCTGAGCACACCATGTGAACCAGAGCCCATCACTCCCTCAGGGGTCCGATTGTTTTACATCTTCATTTGCTTCCCACCAGCTGTCTCCCCGGGAGTTACGCAAAGACGGGGACTTGGATCTGGTACTGTTCACAGCTATGTGCCCAGCACCTAAAACCATGTCCTGGCACCTACAGGGCTCAGGATATATTTGTTGAGTGGACAAATAAATTTATAACAATAATACAGCTACCATGTCTGGAGCGTTTACTCTGTGCTAGGCAATCTTCACAACAAACCTACAAGGAAGGGCAATTATTACACACATTTTACAGATCAGAAAACTGAGTCACACAAAAGGTAAACAGCTTGCCCCACATCCTATGGTCTGGCTTTGAACCTCTGCATGTCTGACTCTAGTGCTCATCAGAATGCTTTGGCAACTCTAAAAGTACCCTAAAACTCCAGGGCTTCTCCTGGCCTTGCTAAGACCTGGACCTCTGATATCAGTGGAGCTCTGTGTGCAGGTGGCCCTCTCCTAGGACTCTTGCTTTTGCCAAGAGGAGAGGTGCTGGGGCCACACAGGAGCCCCGAGTACAGAGACCTGGATCCTTTCCCTCTCATGAGCAATGGTCCTAAATTGAAAAAAAAAAAAAAAAAAAACACTTGAAAATAAAAGCCGTATTAAAAAACAACCCCAAATTTCTGCCTTAAAATATTGTGAGCCAGGGGGGCAATTAGCAATTATGCTGTATTTTATTATGAGGAGATGGAATTCTAATTGGACTGATTTGCATTGCACATACCTCCACAGATTGTTTTGGGAATTAAGGTATCAGTTGTATCGGTAATTATGGTTTACCATGAAATTACCCCCCCGACAGAAAACTGTTAAATTGTCTGTGACAGTGCTTAAATTTAGCCCAGACCCATGTCCTATGAAGACTGCGCGAGTCAATACAAGCCACCCGGAAACCACTGGGTGCCTTGTGCCAGGCGGTAATTAGGGGTTGAGGTTTCCAAAGTTTTACCTGAGACAGCAGGGACAAGCTGGGGCTGCGGGTTGCTCACATGGAGGGCTTGGCCAGACCCATCCCACCCCCACCCCCAGGTCATGTTCTTGAATCCTGCCCCGCTTGGCGGGGCTCATACCTGAGCTGCAGTAGGCATTTTGGAAGGCAATGTGGTTTCAGCTGATGGGTGACACTCTGGTGAGGCGTACCAGCACAGAAGAAGCCCTGGGGCCATGAGGGACAGTGTAAAGCTCAGAGACATTCTAATCAGACACTCTGGGATTGAGTCCCTGCTCTGCCATTTAGGGAGGAGACTCAGGAGGGCCACCTCATCTCTTTGAGCCTCTGTTTCTTCATCTGTCAAATGGGTATACCACCTGCCTCATGCATGGATTACTGTGAAGATTAACCGAGAATAATAATAATGATGACAACCATCTCTGGTCTTATTGTGATGTGCCAGCCATGTGCATTCATGTTCAATCTTGATGACAAGCCTATGAGTTGGAGAGAAGCGCTGTTTTGAGAGGATTATTTGATTGCAAGCCATAAACCTCAATTCCAATCTGGACTTTTCCAAGATAGGACCAGATGTCTGGCCCTGAGGGGTCTAGCCAGTGTGGGAAAGTCTGAGGATGGAGGGGCAGTTACCCTTACCCCATTCATAGAACCAGTGGTCAATGTGGGAAACTTTTCTCCGATCTTTCTTGTTCGAAACACGTGGCTGTCAGGAAGCGTCGGGAGGCAAGGGCTGCTGTCATGACCCTGAAGACAGTTAGAGGTTGTCAGATGTTCCAGGGTTGTTCTGATGTGTAAAAGGGCTCCCTGCTCTCTTACCTCCATACCTTGGCTTCTGTTTCTTCCACCTGGAATGATGTCTCCCTATCAAGATTTTATAATCCTACACATTCTTGAAAGCTGGACTCCATTTCTACTGTATTGAATCTTTCCTGATTTCTCAACCAGGGCAGACCTCTCATTCCTCTGCTTTTGCAGGGTTTATCCTCATAGCTTGGCCATGCTCTAGGTGACTGAGAGCTTGTTTTCACACCTGTCACCCTGGCAGCAACTCTGAGAAGTCTCATCTATCCCAGCCCATAGCACAGAGTTGGATCCACGCGACAATCACAGATGTGTGTTAAGTGAAATAAAACAGCTTCTTTCCCCTAACAAAGTGCTTTTTTTTTTGATATTCACTACATGTCAGCTACTTTATAACCATCTTCTCTAATACTCCCTATCCTTATTCTGTGTTATAAATGAGGAAAGTGGGGCACAGAGGTTAAATAATTTTCCCATGGTCACACTACTATTAAATGGGGTGACTGGGATTCAGACCCAGCAAACTAGCACCATCTCCCAGGCATGAAACCACCATGATCAATGCCCTCAGCGTCTGTCCCTCCATCTGGAAGTGCCTGGAAAGATCCAACCAAAGCAAGAGGCTGTATTTTATCATTTCAAGAATTCCCCCTTTCCACAGAAGATTCTGTGGGCAGTTCCTCTCCCGAGTACAGAACTGAGAAGTGGTAACAGGAAACTGGCTTTTTAATACCATGGTGCAAAGGCCCCAGACGAACTGGGGCCTCCTTGATGTGACCTGATAGAGCAAGGGTAAGACAAGCCACAGCCTGTGAACTACGGAGGTCACTGTCCATGGGGGGAGGATGGAGGAGACAGGAATTACTGCAAGAAGCAGCAGTCTTTGGGGAAGACCAGGTTTATGGGCAGAGCCAGGCGTGCTCCTTCTGGCACCCTTGGTGGTTGACACATGGGCTTGGTTCAAGTCGTGGCTCTACTAATTCACTAGCTGTGTGACCTTGAGCAAGTCACTTAACTTCTCTGAACTTCAGTTTCTTCATCTTCGAAATAAAAAGAGTGATTGCCTTATAGGGCTATTGTGAAGACTCAAGGAGATAATAAACGTGAAGGGTTCCATGTAAAGGGTGACACTTACTCAGTGTTCAAGAAATATTAGCTGTTTTTGTTGTCATGTGATTCAAGGCTGCCTCGTCTCTGGAATAGACCTCTGCAGTAGCGTCCAGTCCACCTGGGTGCCCTACTTTCTGACCACACCAGGCAGCCACGACAGCCTGAGCGCTCTCTGACTTTGTCATGCCTCTGTGCTTCTATACATGCTGTTCCTTCTGCCTGAAATGCCTTTCTCTTTTTTCTACCTCCTTGAGTCCATCTACTGTCTCTCAGACCCAGCTTCTCCGTGATGCTGTCCTAACACATTGCCTGGCCTGCTGCTCCCTTGACCCTGAGTCCCTTCAGTTCGGCTCTGACCAGGGTGAGGATTAAGTGGGATGATGGCTGAGAAAGCCTGTGGACACTCCTGGCATGGACTAGGTGCCCATAAATGACAAACAGAGCTGGGATTGCTTTCTCTCTGGCCTCCCTGCCTAGATGGGCCGGGCTTCCCCCAGCCATATTCTAGCACAGGTTTACACCTGGCGGATTCTCAGTAACTGTTAGACATTTGTCATTTGAGGGGGCTGCTTAGCATCCCACATTGGGGTGTGGAATCTTCCATGGAGTGGGCTTGGTGGAGGAAGTCAGGCATTCCACTACAGAAATTGAGGAGGCCACATCTTCCCACCTCTGCCTGGGGTTGGACATGTGATCCAGGCTTGGCCTACCCCACCCCCCATCTTGCTCAGAATTCACACTTGGCAGTGATTTCCACAGCAGCGACAGTGACAGCCAGTAGCAGTGGTACCTGGGCGGTACCCTCCTAACCCAGGTTCCTGAGGTGTGACAGCTGGCTTGTTTTCTGTCACCTGGCCTCTCTTGCCCATTCCATTCTGGTGCCCAGCCTTCCTGTGGATTCCCGTGCTCACTAATATCCTTCCAATCAACTCCCGGGCTGCTTCTTAGCCAGCATCAGTTTCTATCACTTGCAACCAAGAGCTTGGTCAGGTGCAGAAGGATTTGAACGCACAACTGGAACTGATCAACATGCATTTCTGTGCATGCTCTGAGAGGCAGGCCCTGGGCTGGGCACCACAGTGATGCGTAAGACGTGGGCAGCGCCCCCAGGGTCCTGACGTACTGGGGAGACAGTCTATGTGTGAGACCATGAACAAGACAAGGAAGTGAAGCTGGGCTTCACTGGGGCTTACAGACACTGGGAGGAAATGATGTTGAGTCCTCACCAGGTGATGCCATTACAAAGTACAAAAGGAATTAGGCTGTAAGAACTGGAGATGCTGGGACGATATTCCAGATTAGGGACATGAGTTGAAGGGGCTGAAAACGGCTGAGTGGGGTGGAGGGGAAGGAATGTCTGCTAGCAGGCAGTGCTTGTGGGGAAACATGGCCCAAAGGAGGAGAGAGCCAAACTAAGAGGGAACACTCAGATCCCTCAGCTGACACCCATTTTCACAGCAGAGACTAAGGGTGTGCCCATTACCAGTCTACGTAGCTCCTCCATGTGAGGGCTTCTGCTTGCACGTGGGGCTGTGGAGCGTCAAGCGAGGAGCCACAGTAGGAGCCATGAGGTGCCAGTACCTCGGTCTCCAGGCAGCTGGAGTAATAACGGTTCCCCTCCGACCTCTCAGGCAGCGCAGCCAATGAACACGAGCTTCCCTCGAGGAGATGGAGAGTCTGAGGCACAGCTGGATCCTGGGACCCCGGGTGCGAGCTGGGGTGGAGGGGTGATTCTGAGTGTGACACCCTCCAGTGATAGTGTGGTGGCTTTCCAGCAGTTCTTTGGGAAGCAGGCTCTGAAGATAGGAGATGAGACCTGCGGGGTCAGAGCAAAGCACAGTGTTACATGGGTCTGGGTTCTCCTTGGCAGGTAAAGGTTTATGCCAGGAGTTTGACTCTCTGTCCTGCCCTCTCCCTCCCCTGTCAGATGCTCAGATCTGTGTCACTCCCAAACCTCTACCTCACTGCCCAGCCCTCAGAGTCCCTCCTGCCGGGGCCACCTTCTGTCCACTTCTCCATAGTGTAGCCACAGAAGAAAGACATGGGAGCACAAACAATAATTTGCCAAGGGCTTTTGGGTCTCAGGGACAGCAATGATGTGGCCGACCCATCCAGAACTTAGTTTTGTCAGCAAAGTTGGGACCCATGTTCTTTGAGTGGTTTGTCCTAAGAGCACATGGCTTACTATAGACAAGAAGAAATCAAATCTGTCTTCCCTTTGCCCAACTGTCCCCTACAAGTGCTTTCTTTCTACCGTGTTGCCTGGAAAGTAACAAAACTATACAGGATGTCAGCTGGGGTGACACGAAAAACAACTGTGGAAAAATGACTTCAGCCAATTGGATAGCTGGGGTGTGGACAGTAAAGGTTCTGTCTTCACCTCCCAGTCTTGGTCTTTGTGAAAACACAAGACCCCACCATCACTTAACCTGGCCAGGACCTGGATGCATTGTAAGGTAGACGGCTGCTCCTACAGGAAACTCGAGCTGCTCCTTAGCCTGTCATTCAGGGGTTAGCTCTGTGTCACAGAAAACAAAGATGACAAGAAGTCAAAGGTGTGAATAGCTCCCTTTTCATAATACAGCTGGCTCAGCAAATTGTGTTATTTCAGGGCCTGGGCTGGGCCAGTTCCCAGGTGGCCCTGGCAGGAGGAACTCTGATGGGTGGACAGGGAGGTAGGAGCTTGGGAGTGACAGGTCGGAACATCTGACAGAGGGGACAGAGAAGGCAGGAGAGAGAGTCCAAAATCCAGGAAGCCTGCCCTTCCAGAAATTACTGACACTGGGATGAGGGCTCTCCCAGCACCAAGCTCTCCCGTTCCCTTGACACCTGTACCTCGACCCCACACCCACCTGGCGCTGCCCCCAGGGACCTGCTCCTCTGACCTCCAAGGTCATGCCCTTTGTGTGTGGACAGAGAAACACACAGCACACATTTGGTGAGCTCCTCTCTTTGAAACCGTAAATCATCCGACACAACCCTTTTGGAAATCAATTTGGCAATAATACCAAGTGACATAAAAATGTTCATAGCCTTTGGCCCAATAATCTTCCTCCTGGGAATTAATCCTAAGGAAATAATTCATCAGGAAGAGAGAACAATTCTATAATCTACAAAGACATTTACTGCGATGTTATTTATGATAGTGAAAATTGGAGCCAACCTAGGGGGATGGTCCTGTAAATGATGGCGAAACCATCCAATGAAATACTATGCCAACAGTAAGGATGGTAAATTGGAAAATTGTATAACCACAAGAAAAAGTATTTAGAAATTAAAAGCATTTGGGAAAAGGAGCTTAGAAATATATATATATATATATTCACACATATACATATATATGATTATTATATATATATCATGATTATTACAACCCTGACAAGTCTTTGCATGTGTGGGAGTGAAGATTTGCTCCAGCTAGAGACATTAAAATAGCGGCTGTCTTGCATACAGGAGATGGGAGGGTAGGTGTAATCATACTTCAGTTGTCCTCTTCCATGGATATAGAGTCCCTATAGAGCTATCATTTTTGTTAAACGTAACTTGTCACTGCGAGATTTTGGCTTTTTTTTTTTTTGTCTCTTGGGAGGTGGCCAAGAAGTCCATCTCGGACGAAGCCTGGTGCCAGGACTCTTCCTCCACCTTCCATCCCACCCTCGCCCCCAAAGGAAGATGCTGCAGCCCCCTAAGTCCCCATGGCAGAGTCTCCCACTTGGCTCTGAGTTTTCGGTGGCAGACAGAGCCTTGGGACACTTTTTCATGATCATAATTCAAATTACCTGTTTAAGTCGGTCAAATGAAAAAATAGCCGCTCCGCCCGCACGCGGGCCGGCGGAGGCGCCGGGAGCGCCGGGGCGGCTGCAGCGCGCTCTCCGCGGCGGCCGGGCCGTGAGCTCATTTCCTGGGGCGCGCGCGCCGGGCTATTTCAGCCTGGCGCTGTGCAAACAGGACAATTTACTGTGGCCAAAAGGGGCCCAAATTACAATCGTATCACAGACAAATATCCGCCACGCCAAGCCTCCAGAGGCCGGGAGGGGCCGCTCTCCTGGCGCGCGGGCTGGGGCTGGGGCTGAGGGGTGGCGCGGGGTCAGGCAGGTCCGCGGAGCTCAGCCGGGCCAGCACCTCCGTCTCTGCTGCGCCCCTGTGACCCTTACCAGCAAGCTGTGCCCGCTCTCTGGCAGCAGGAAAGGAGACCCCGGCAGATCGTTCCTCTCTGGGCTCCAGTGCAGAAAACCTTGCCTCTAATGGAGGTTCTCCTTGATTTAGGGCTGCGTTTTATTTGGCTACTTCCCTGCACTTAGGATGAAAACATCCCTCCATCCAGCCACTCCAGGGTTCAAAACCTTATCTCCTTGCTCAGTGCTTCCCCATCATCCTTAGAGAAAAGGCTAGAATCCCTAGCGGGAAGGTCAAAGCACCCCTTTCCTGGTCCAGACCGCCTGTGCAGAGTTAGTCCCAATCTTATCCCGCAACCCTCCTCCAAACCACCCCCAAACCACTGAGAGCACTCCAGGCTTTGTCACAATTTCATGCTTTGGCATTTGCTTTTCCCCTCCACCTAGTGTTTCCTGTTTTCTCTGCCTGATGAACTCTTGCACATTCTTCAAGGTCCAACTTGTATGTCACCTCCTCCACGAGGCCTTCCTTGCCCTCCAGGCAGCCAGCCCCTTTCCCTTCCTAGCACTGTGCAGAAGTGTATGCTACTTCTCCCATCCTGTAATTATTTGCTTGCCTGCCTGGGCTACACTGTTTCATTGTTCACAGATACTCCTTCCTCCTCTCAGGAGAAGGATACTACTTCCCTGACTCACTGGCCTCACTCAGGCTTGGCCACGTGACTTGCACTGGCCTGTGAAGTGGGACTTATGAGTCACTGAGGGGCAGAAGCTTCCAAAGCCAAGTATGGTTCACCATGCTCTCTTTTCCCTCTGCTGCAAAGGCAGGCAATGCCCCGGCCAGAAACCACGCTGCCAGCCTGGCACTGGAGTAAAGAAAGTGTGGAATGAAGCAGGAGCTGACTCATGACCCATGTGAAGTGTGAGAGAGAAATGAACTTGACCTTGATGCTTGAGGCCTCTGGGAGCCTGGAATCATTTGCATGAACCAGCTGATCTTGACTTCTATAACTTCTGCTTCTCTTCCCTGGCTTTACCAGAACAAAAATCAAAAATCTCAGTTTATTCATACCACAGGGCACACCCTCAGCCCATGTTCTTTTTTTTTTTTTTTTTTTTTTTTTTTTTTTTGGAGATACTGGGGATTGAACTCAGGACCTGGTGCATGTTAAGCATGCACACTACCACTGAGCTATATCTTCCCCCAGGAAAGTAATCTTAATAGTCTCAACATACACACACACACAGTAGTAATTACATGAGGTGATACAGGTGTTAACTAGCTTTATGTCGTAATCATTTTGCAATATATCTATGTATCAGATCATCACATTGTTATATACCAATTATATCTAAAAAATGCTGAGGGAAAAAAGATTGACCGAATTTTTTTATTTAAGATTTTTAATTTTGATGAAATTCATCAATTTTTAAAATGGAGATACTAGGGATTGAACCCAGAAACTTGTGCATGTTAAGCATGTGCTCTACCACTGAGCTATACCCTCCCCCTGTATATATATATTTTTTAATTTCAAGTGCCGTATAGAGAATCTAAGAGAGGAAATTAGGAGTCCAAGGTCATTTCAAAACCCTAAAGCTAAAATATTTTACCTCTTCCTGACCTTCATGGCTTGGGAATTTTGGCAGCCTCTTGGGGGCCTCCCTTGCCTGATGGAAATTTGGCCACAGGTCATCCATCCAGCCCTCACTGATGAAGTGTTATGCTCCAGGCAGAGGGAGAGCAGAAATGAGTAGGGGCTCAGAGTCTATGGGGAACAAAGACCTGTTAATAAATTAGAGCACAGCAGTATGCTGAGTGCTGTAGTAGCCACATCCACGGGCTGTTGAGAAAATACAGAGGAGGGAACCACCAGCTCTCATGGGAAGTCCAGGAAAGTAACCGGAGGAAGTTAGCATTGAGCTGAGCCTTGAAGGACGAAGAGGAATTCTTCACATAGAGAAGATGAACAGTGTCTCCAATAGACTGAGAGTCAAACGTGAAGTGCTTACCAAGCTCAAGAGAGGGACAGGTAGGAGTAAGGTGGTTGTTGGAGGAGGAGAACTGGAAGGTTCCACAGCCCACCTACCGGGCCTCTGCTGGGCAGACAGCCTGGTCTGGGTCCAGCCTCCATTTGGCCCATTGGCTAGGTGTGTTTGTGCAGTGTGCAACCCCCACAACCTCACATGGCTGCCCTAAGCTGGCCATCAGCTGCATCTTGTCCTGCTAGAAAAGAGGGTTTGGTTTCGGCACATCTTGCTTTTCCAAGAAAAGTCAGAAACCCAGATTTTCTTGTACAATTTTCTAGCTTTTCAAATGCTATTGAAGTCAAAGAATACCCAACCTCAGACTAGATCCACTCTAGGGTTCGTTCTAGTTTGCAGCCCCAATGGGAACCAACCCCAGGACACATTCTACTTTCTCTTCCTTCCTATTTGTACCTCACAACACAGTCCTTTGCTGAGATTTGACAGGGGAAAACACCATCGTTGATGAAAACCCCCTATGCACTACTGCAAAACCCTGGCAGAAGTACGAGCTTGGCCTCAGAACAAGAGCCAAACAACATGGGGCTGCCCAGCAGCGGCCACCCCCTGAGAATTATGGGTATGACTTTAAATTTATTGATGCACCTTGTTTTCAAAGAGCCTCCCCTGCCCTCTTGGCTGCCCCCACCGTCAACCCCTCCTGTTTGGCTAATAATAAATGACAAGCAGTGGACATTATTAATTAAACTGCCTCCAATAGCCAGTGGTAAAACCCAAGGCTGCATGCAGAGGAGGCATTCAAATCATCTCTGCTGCTCTGCTCAGGATGCAGGCCCCAGGCTCATTCCTGTCCTGGCTGGAGTGAGCAGGTCCCAGAGGCTGCAGCCTCTCACAATGGGCCTTCCTAGGAATTCTCTGGGCTCCACTCTGTCAAATGGTAATCAGCAACACAGGCCACACAGTAATTAAACTCCTGGCATTCTTTTGACCCCCCCCCCAAAAAAATTTCTCTTGGGATATTCCCACAGGCCCCTGAAGGACTATCTGGGGCCCGCAAGCTCCCAGCTGATGACCAAGGGATTTTTGAAGTTGGCCTTGACTGGGGATCAAAAGGGCTGAGAGATCAGGGTGTGAATATGGGGGTGAGACATGCTTTATAATTAAATTTATCATTTGATTGAAGCACCAACACCTGCTTCCCCAGGCCCAAGATGGGGCAAGAGATAAAAAAAAGACCTTCAAGACCCATTGATTTATATTCCTATTGTTTGTTCACTGATGTACCCCAAGCACCAGGGCAGAGCCTGGCATATGGTAGGTGTACAATAAATATTTCTTGACTGATCAGCCGGAGAGGTGCTGCTATCAAGTTTTTCTCATTCTTTTTTATTGAATTATAGTCAGTTTACAATGTTGTGTCAACTTGTACAGCATAATATTTCAGTCATGCATATACATACACGTATTTGTTTTCATATTCTTTTTCATTATAGGTTACTACAAGATATTGAATATAGTTCCCCGTGCTGTACAGTAGAAACCTGTTGTTACCTGTTTTATATACAGTAGTTAGTATCTGCATTCTCAAACTTCCAATTTATCCCTTCCCACCCCATCCCCCCCGGTAACTATAAGTTTGTTCTTTATGTCTGTGATTCTGTTTCTGTTTTATAAATAAGTTCATATGTGTTTTTTTTAAGATTCAACATATAAATGATATCATATGGTATCCTTCTTTCTCTTTCTGGTTTACCTCAGTTAGAATGATAATCTCCAGGTCCATCCATGCTGCTGCAAATGGCATTATTTTCTAATGTCGATTCTTAACAGAAGCGACAATCGGGAGCAATTCCTAATGAAGGTTCTAGAGCCAGTGGCTTCTCATTGTTTGTTGCCACAGATTGTAAACTTGTTGAGGATGAGGCCAGGGTCTTATTCAACTGGCTGTCCCTGGAACCAGGCTCAATGCCCAGCCCAGGCCTGCACACAGGGTTTCTTAACATTATTTGTTGACTGAAGGATGCAGGGGCAAATCACCTTCTAGGGCTGGTCCAGCAGCCCTACCGGACATGCCCTGGGTCTGCTTACCTAGTTCTTTGAGCTGCAGCCCTATAGATCTGATCCCCAAGTCCCAGAAAAGGCCTGAGATCTGGGCTAGCCCCTGACTGAACAGAAAGAAGAAACAAATTAGCTACAATGGGAGGGTTTCTAAAAAATGCAACTTCATTTCCCTACCTCTTTCTCTGAGAGCCCCATTCTGCCGAGGAGCAGCAAACTTAATTTAGTCAATTTCAGCTGAACTCAGAAATTTCAGATTTAAATTCAGTCTATTCAGGATTTTCTCATCTTCCTTCCCAGGGAAGCTCCTTAGCTCCAAGGACTTCTGTGGCATAGGAGGGGGATCTGGACAACAGGGGGGTGCTGAGCCATGGTCATTGGTATCCATCTTCACCAGAAGGCCACCAAGAAGGCCAGTGGATATGTGGTGTGACCCTTGCCCTAGAGAACCTGAGTGAATGAAGCTGTTACTGTGTATGTCTGATAACAAAGGAATATATATATATTCTACTTTATTTATTTGTTTTTTTGGGGGGGTGGAAAGTAATTGGGTTTTCATTTATTTATTTATTTACTTATATGGAAGTACTGGGCATTGAACCCAGGATCTTGTGCATGCTAAGCACATGCTCTATCACTGAGCTAAACCTTCCCCCCAGGAATATATATATTCCAGAGGGTATATATTCTACCAAGTGGCCTTGGCAGTATCTTAGGGAAGGAAAGGAAGGGAATAATGACTCACTGACAACAAACTCCATTCCTGACCCTGCTCATCCTCCTTTCATTTATTCAGCAAGGGGTCTTTGGACAACTACTAAGCGCCAGGCCCATAGGCTCTGGGACATGAACACAGGCCCAGAGTCTCCATTCTCATAGTCCAGCAAGAGACAAACATTACACAATTACTTAACGCACTCACTTTGATTGAAAAGCGTAGGGTGTCCTGAAAATGTGGGGGTGGCTTATTTCATCCTCATAACATCCTTCCTATATTTTTAAAATATACTCTGAGATGAACTTTTTACAAAGCCCTCAGAATACTCAAAAATAAGAGGGAAAATGAGGACACTAAAAGATGCAAACAGGTGATTAGGCGAATAAATCATTAGATAAATTGATTTCAGGCTAATGGTGCCCCTCCATCCATAATTTGGGGCAAGTTACTTGTCCATTCCAAACCTCACTATCCCCACCTGTAAAATGAGGTTAATAAAACCTATTCCATAGTGTTATTGTGAGGACATTGTAAGATGGTCGGAGCTATGTGCCAGGTAGATGATAAACATTCAATAAATTTGACTTCCTTCCCTTCCTGAATATTCCAGCCATGCAGAGACCTCCCCTGCTCTTGCCTTTGGCTTTAAGGAGCTTGTGGTCATGGAGAAGATTTCACACTGAAAGTACGTGCATTCCGAATCAACACCTAACTGCATATTTTCTGGTGTAAACTATATGTCAACTCTAACTTTAGCCTGGGGAACGGCATTATTTGTTTCTCTTTCATGAAAGCTGTAATAGAGGGACAGAAAACCCTGCCTCATACATTCCAGTTCCTACATACACAATTTTCTGGGGTATTACTTAAGTTTATTTTAGTTTTGGAGTCTCACCATCCTGGTGGGGTGCTTATTTAAGTTCTGGGTGGGCTCTGGAAAGATCTGGAATGTCTCAAAGGAGGTAGAGATGGAGGGGAGAATCTTCCCATTCATTAAATAGCAAGACCTGGGGGTTTTGCAGGTTCTAGGGCCTGGAAGCTTCCCTGACATCAGCTGAGGGCTCCTGGCTGGGAGCTGAGCTCACACCAAGTTCTACTTCTCATGGCCTGAAGCTTTGACATGACCTGGCTGGGCTTCTTCCTGGCTTTCCCGTCCTCTGCTTGCAGTGAGGTCAATAGGAGGAATGTGCTGGACCACGCTTGGCCAGAGGCTCCAGCTCCCTACCTTTCTGGAGATGGTCATAGGGTCCAGCTGGCCCCTCACATGTGACTATCATCAGCTTCTCAGAGGGATAAATCTGCCAAATTGGTCAGTGTCTACCTCCCTCCACCCATTTTCTGTCTTCAAGCCCTGTTCTTGGGACAAGGCCTTCCCTGGCGTTCAATGGTGAGTCCCCAAGGGAGGCCCTGACCTTGCTGAACAACCTCCCAGGAGGGCTTTTACTCCTGGCTGTGTGGTGAGCACTGTCCTTGGCAGTGGAGGGTGGAATGGGGCAGCATGAGCAGCATGCTGGGGTTCTCTCACCTTGTGCTGATCGCAAATTGTAAACTCCTGTTCTGGGGTTCCACACTGGGGTTCTCCAATTCAGTGTGCAGAAGAGTCGTGTGTTTTTAAAAGCATCTCAGGGGATTCTGATACAGGTAGACACAAGACAAAAACAAAACAAAACAAAAACACCTGCTGCTAACAATGAAGACCGAACACCATCAGTACATCAAGGACACTGATGGGGCTCTGGGATCAGTGACAGACCTGGACTGGCTATTTTGACTGGCTGACTTATCAAGAAGTGAATAATGCCAGAAACAATCAAATGCCGCATGGAAAAGAATTTATAGCACCTTTTGTGTTTGTGGTTGGCATGACCGCGGATGTGGTGAAGTCACAATGTGTATCGGCAGCCACAAAATAGATTTAGGTTTTTGTCTTGCAAAACCCATCTGAACTTCGTGGCTCCAGTTACTCGGCCAGGGATTAAGTCATCAACTGGGGCAGGCTTGCAATGAAGGCTAAATCAGATGCAGGGAAAGACAGCACGCAGTGCAGAGCCTAGCTTTCTGGGGATGGTTAAGAAATGTCGAAATACAATTTCCCAGTGTTTATGGCTGGAAAGAAGCAAGCTGGAGAGCACATGAAATTTAAGAAAAGGGGCTTCTTTCACTTGGTATAATATTTTCAAGGTTCAACCATGGTGTGGGATGTATCAGTACTTCACTACATTTTATGGCTGAGTAATTTTCCATTGTATGTATGTACCACACTTGTACATCCATTTATCAATTAATGGACATTGGGTTGTTTCTACTTTGGGGCTAATAAGAATAATGGTGCTATGAACATTTGTGCACAGTTTTTTTTGAGATAATGAGGACCTGATCTGAGTCACAGCACCAAAAGGTAAAGACCCCAGTTCTTGTCATACCCAAAAGATAAGTTTACAGTCGAGAGATGGTGCATTGCGTAGCAAAAGATTTTTAAAGATTTATTTTAAAAAGGAATAGTATACCCCCAAGAATGGGAGACAGGCTGATTCAAGGGAGGAAAATCTTGTGCACAAATTTTTGTATGAACATGTTTTTAATTCTCTTGGGTATGTACTTAGGGGCAGAATTGCTGGGTCATATGGTAAATCTATGTTTAACTTTTTGAGGAGTTGCCACACTGTTCCCCACAGTGACTGTATGCACCCTTTTACATTCCCACCAGCAATGGATAATAGTTCTAATTTCTCCACGTCCTTGACAACAAACTTACTGTTTTCCTTTCTGGGGGGATTACAGTCATCGTAGTACATGTGAAATGGTATGTCACTGTGGTTTTGATTTATATTTCCTTAATGTCTAATGATATTGAGCATCTTTTCATGTACTTATTGGCCAATTGTATATCTTCTTTGGAAAAAATATCTATTCAAACAAAAATGTACTTAATGCCATAGAACTGTACTTTTAAAAATGGTTAAGATGGGGAAAGCATATAGCTCAATGGTAGAGTGCCTGCTTAGCATGAAGAAGGTCCGGGGTTCAATTCTTAGTACCTCCATTACAAATAAATAAATAAATAGAGCTTATTATCCCCTAAAAAATAAAAAAATTAAAATTAAAAAAGTGGTTAAGATGGTAAATTTTATGTTCTATGTATTTTACTACAATTAAAACGTTTTAAAAATCAATTGGCCATACTCATATGGGTTTCTAGATGCTTTCAAAAAATAAAGTACATCTTTCAGATGCACAAAGAAAATGCTCTCCTTAGTCCAAAATAAGTCACAAGAGCACATCTGAAGTGAAATTCTACAAGGGTGGTGGTACATTCTAGAACTTTATTTTCAGGATTACATTCCTGTCTCCTTCCCAAGTTGTACCTGTAGAATCTTGTTGCTTAAAGTGTGGTTTCTGGCCTGATACATCAGCTTCACCTGGGATTTTGTTGGAAAATCTTTGGCCCCACCCCTGATCCACTAAATAAGAATCTCTGGGGCTGGGGTCCAGGAATCTGTTTCACCAACTTTCCAGGTGATTCAATGATCACCTAAGTTTGAGGAGCCCTGCCTTAGAGCAAGGAGCAGTAAACTTTTCCCATAAAAAGTCCGAGAGATAATGGACTGAGTCAGATAGGAAATATTTTGGGCTTTGTGGGCCAAGAGGCAGAATCAAGAATGTTATGTATGTATATTTGGAACAAGAGAGTAAACACATTTCCACAGACTTTTATTGACAGCACTTTAAATGCAGTCATAATATTTGGGCACAACGTTTTGTAATACAGGTTTATGAATGAGAAGAATGGAATTTTTAAAATAACCTTTCACTTAATTGGGATTCATCAAATCAACTCCAAATGTTCATCTGTAAAAATCATCCTTAGCTCATAAGCTATTTAAAAAAAAAAAAAAAAAAAACAGGCAAAGGCCCAGATTTGGCCTGTGGCCATACTTTGGCCAACCCATCCTAGTACATGGCAACGTCCAATGTTTTAGTAGCTTGGCTAGTGGCCAGTTGTTCCTTTTGCTTTCATCCTACTTTTTTTTTTTTAAAGTTCTTCATTGAAGTATAGTTGATCTACAATGTTAGTTTTAGCGAAGTGATTCAGTTATACTTATATATACATATATATTTCTTCTTTCCAGATTCTTTTCCATTCTATGTTAGTACAAGAAATTGAATATGGTTCCCTATGCTCTATAGGAGGTCTGCTTTCATCCTAGTTTTAATTTGAGCAATTACCTCTCTCCCATTCCATGCAATCCCGATGTGACTGTCAGCGGCACTGCCGCCCCAGCTAGAGCAAGCAATCAGACTGGTCCCCCAGGGATCTGAATTTGAAGGGAGTCATCAGGAGGGGAGAGCAGTGGCCACAGAAGCCTTCTGATGACAGGGCCCTGAGTTAATTCTTGCCATGAGGCTCACTCTGCAGTGTCAAGGACTTGTGGGATTTCTGAGAATCACACCTCGTCTGCCCCTGCTTCAAGACCTGCAGACAGTCTGCCATATCCACGTATTGATTTAGTTTAGCAACATCTACTAATGACCCTTAAATCCTGTGCAAATGTATTTGAAGTGGCCCCAGGGGTTACAAATCTGGATGTTCTCTCTCCAGCCGCAGCACCACTGCCCCACAGCCTGGGGGATTTTCTGTTCTTCTTTGCTATTACGTTTATTTACTGTATATTAATATGTGCCAGAAAGGGGACCCTTTCTCAGCCTGTTCGGGTGATGGGATTGTCAAGTGGTGCCTATTTTCTAGAAAGCAATTAGGCAGTATATGTCAGGAGCTGCAGAAATGTCCCTCTTCTGGAAAAATAAATAATCCTAAATACAGAAAAGTCTATGTGGGCATCTATCAATGTCCAAGGCGGGTGTAACCACCTGCCTTGCATCCTCTGTGTCCTCTGAGTGGAGGACCCTGAACATAATCAGCCTCTCTGGTTACAATAGATTCTCACTGTATCACTCTAATGATTTATGATATTAAAAGACTCCCTCTCTCCAGTAGGGATGAGGACAGAGAGGGGAAAGAAGCTGATGGGGCCAAAGAACCCTGTCCACCATATTTAGAAGAATGAAAGTATTATAAACCATCATTTAGAACATTTAGATGTTCTAAATGCCTGCTTGCACAGTCAAAGGCATGACCTAGAGTAGCATCCAAGGGCTGAGCCTGGTGGGGAAGGTACTCTAGGCAAAAAGGCATCAGATCTGAGGCTAGATGCCTACCCAGCCTGAGAAGGTAGTCCAACAACCAGTTCTAGAGAAGCATTCTGAATTATGTTTTTCTTTTTCAACTGGGTGTGGGCATGGCGGAGAGCTACTGTTGCAGGTCTAATGTTCTTAATGGGTCTAAAATTTAAACTTCGATTATTTTCAAATGCAGTTGCATGCTTAGTCCCAGAAAGCAACTGTGACAAGAGCAAAAGAGAACATTTGTCATTTGGCCTCGATCTTGTCTCCCACCCCTGGACAATCAGTACCACCAATGATGCCTTAGGAATTTGTACTTTTCTTGTGAGTTTCATGACAGGATTTCACTACATTATTGTCTGATAAGAGTATTAATCTGTTCAATGTAAACATTAAAATAGCTGGCAATCTTTATAACCCTTTTTTGGTATATCTTCCTTTTATAATATACTAGGAACCTCAAAAATGGATGGGAATTCAGGTTTTTCCAGTCTTTGAAACTGCATTCTCTAAGTTGTCAGTTCTGAGGGGTAAGTGTGATGTACAAAGTGGGAGACAAAGCAAAAAGTCTGGAGCAGAGAGAATTTGGGAAGAGGTCAGGGAGTAAGGGACTAAATTGACAGGGCAGGGATTTAGGGATTGAACAGGGCTGCGGTCATTGAGTGGGAGCCTGGCCCCAGGATAGGGCATAGTGGCTAATGGGTGGGTCAGAGGCCAACAGCCAATACTCAAGGAAACCATAGCCCATCATCCCAGGGTCCTGGGCAGCCATTAGGAATAATGGTTATGAAGATTCTGTAGCAACATGGGAAATGCTTATGATATGCAAATTACATAACTTTATGGACCTGCAACACACACACACATACACAGCAAGACTAGAAGGAATTGCCCGTAAATGCAAGCTGTGCTTGTTTTGATTGGGAGGGATGGGATTGTGGGTGAGTTTATTTGCTCTGTATCTTAAATAAAATAACAGCCCAGGTCAGGTTGGGAGATAACTCAGGAGCCAGCCTCTCATCCAGCAGCCCCCGGCCCCCTGGGAGAAGCGGGGCAGGGCCAAATTCCCACCTCCTGGCCGAGAAGGTCTGAGAGGGCTGAGATCTCCCTCTCCTGGGGCCCTGAGCCACATTTCTTGAAGGACCAGGCAGGGATTGGGGGCAGATGTTGAAGCTGGCAAGACCCAGCTGTGTGGGAGCCAGCGTGCTGTGGCTCCTGTCCTGGTGCCAACACCTTCACTGACAATCTGAAATAGCCTTGCTGATTGCCCCCACCCCACTCCAAACACAGGCCCACCTCCCTATCCAGCTGGGCCCAAGATGGTTCCAGGACACCATCTTCCTCACTGATGTGTTAGAGAAAGAATCTGCTTCCTGTTCCAGCTCCTTGGGAGATCCGCATGGGAGGTCCTCAGAGCTTGGGCTGCTGTGGCACATGCTCTGAGCCCCCACCCACGGGCCTGAGCCCATCCACCATCCATTCAGCTTTTCCCAGCTGGTGCCTTCACTAGGCTTCTCGGTAGTTCCAAGAAGGCAAGATATTCCTGGGGCAAGGTGTTGCTGGGCTTCTGTGCCCAGGCCAGATGCCCACAGGACTCCACATGTAAACTCTATACTTGTCCCCACTGCCTTCTCCCTGGCACCACCACCCAACCCTGTCTTTAACCCTTTAGGAAATGTGGAAACTTTTAAATCCCGTAGTGTGGGCTTCAGGGCTTTCAATGAAATCAGAATATGATCTATAGGGACTTAAACATATTTTAAAGTAACTATTGTTAATAAACTATGTAGAAGTCATTTATTTTTCAGTTAGAAGATGCAGAACTTTCCTCTATAAGAGAATCAGACTTAAACTGTGAAAAAACAAAGTTCAGCTCGGTCAGAGTCAACCTCATGTGGTGGGACTGCTGGCCTCAGCATCCCTCATGGTGTTTGCTACAAAATACAGGTTCCTGGGCCCAGCTCCAGAGCTGCCCAGTCAGAACTCAGGGAGGTGAGGACTGGGAACCTGAATTTTGAACAAGCTCCCTGGGTCATTCTGAAGCACAGCAAACCAAACCAGGGGTTGAGTGGCCTCCAAGCTGGGGAACCAGGTTCCCTCCATGAAGCACCCCCACCCCATGCTGGGCACCGGCCAGCATTGCAGACTCCCTGTTCCTTAGTTACTCTGTGACCTGGGGATGAGGAAGACACAGCAGGCAACAGGAACAGCAAAGCAGGTTTCTACCAAATCCTCTGGGAGCCTAGGAGAGCAGGACTCTCAGGGAGAAAGGACTTCTCAGGGAACTTCAGACCCTGAAGTCGAAGCAGAGTTGACCAGTTAAAGAAGGGAGCAACGGCATTGCAAATCAAGGACACAGCATGGGTGGGGGAACGATGGAGAAGTATAAATAGTTTAAGACCAGGGCATGGGCGGGGATGGAGGAGAGGAGGCTGGGGAGATGAGGGGCAGGTCCTTGTGCTGGTCGGTATCACGTCAACTTGGTTAATCTGGGAATACACTTCCCAGAATCCCTTTCGCCATATGGATCTTGGGCAGAGTTGGTCAAAAGAGGAACTTCCGCAGGATTTGGAAAAGAAAAGTGAAGCCACACTGACTGTCAGCACTGTGACTGTCAGCAACCATGAGGGACAGAGGCAGAGGTGTCCTGCCCATCCCAGCTGGTCCTCCTGCTCCTCTGTTCCCTGTCCTGCCTGCTGGCCTTGTTGGGCAACAGCTCCCACAGATGTATCCACAAGCTCCCTTCACAGCCCCCTTGGGGCAGCTGGATATGCTTGGCTTCTCAAATTTCCCTGCAAGCTCTGACTTGTCACTCATGGCAAGACTGGTGAGTGGTACTTTGTCTGATGGTCCAAATCCCCTTGCAGAACATCAGTTCCCCAGCTCCTTCCACTTTAGGGTCAAGTCAAAGGCCTGTAACAAATCCCTTCTTCCCATATACATTGCTTCCTGGGCTGGATCCTGATCAACACAGTCTTTACCACGAGTCCCTTTTTAAGAGCAAGAAAACCTTCCATAAGCATCTCCCCCAACACACACATGTGCACGCACACATGTGGGGCTCACCTGGGGTAGACCTCTTAATATCCAGGCCTGGAGCAGGAACAGACCCCCTCACTCTCAAGGGTTAAGAGAACTGTGCCTTCTTTCAGGCCACCTGCCAGAAGGAGGGGGAGTTCTTGTCTCGAAGTTCTGGGGGGCTGTCCCATGGTTTGTCCTTCTGGAATGCAGCCATGCCTACTTGAAGATAAGACCAAACAACAGGATGCCTGGGGTTCCTCCTTTTCCAGAGGTCTCAAAACTCCAATCCTGGGAGGTCAGATCCTCCCAGCTGTCTCCCCAGGCAAAATTGGGTCAATCTATAGCCTTCGAGTTTGGCTGCTCCTGCTCGTCCAAGTCACAGAATTTTCAAACTGGGGGTCTTCTCTGCAGCTCTAAGCAGGACAGCCAGCCTCTGTCCTTATGATGCCTCCTCCAGTCTAACAGAGAAAACAGATGGTAAATTGGTGATGAAAGGGCGCTGTACCAAGGGCAATAGAAGGGAAACTGTGATCAGCCATGAGAATGTCAGGGGTGAGGTCCTAACCCAGGCTGGGAAGCTCTGAGGAGGCTTCCAGGAGGAAGTGATATGAGCTGAGGCAAGAGTAGCAGGTGATGCAGAAAAGCTGGGACTGGCTGCTTAAAGGCCAGAGGTGTGTGAGAGCGTGGGTCTTGCGGAAGTTGAGAGGTGCCCAGTAAGGCACTTGGGAGGTTGCCAGGTCGTGGAAAGTGAAGAAGCTGGAGCTGGGAGGTCTGATGAGGTCTGGCCCCGGGGCCTGGTTGAGGTAAGGGCTCACCATCCTGAGGCCACAGTGCAAAGCCCAGGACGTGCAGGATTAGAGAAGCCGGGAGAAACTTGGAGATGGGGACAGGAGAGGAGGCAGCTGAACCAAGGGGTAGTGCGGGAGAGAAACAAATGGATCCAAGGGACATTAGGCAGACAGAAGAAGATAGGGGGAGGATATAGCTCAAGTGGTAGAGCACATGCTTAATGTGCATCCTCGGTTCAATCCCCAATACCTCCATTAGAAAAATAATTCAATAAATAAGCCTAATTACCTCCCCTACAAAAAACTAGAAGAAGAAGGTAGAAACCACATGCAAGGTGATGGTGGTCAGTGGGTTGGATGTAGGGAATGAAGGGGCAGTGTGGTCACGGGCATCCCTGGTATCTGGCTGTAGCCCCCGAGAGGCTGGAGGTAACCAGCTGGTCAGCCGAGCAGAAGCTGCACTGTGAATGAGCCCCACCCTGACTTCAGAGTGTGCGCCTGGGTCTCCCCAGACAGCATGAAAGGACCAGGAGACTGTGAAATGGATTCTATGCATGGTATTAGCAAAATGAAGTCTAATGAAGGTGTGAGTACTGAGGGTAAAATATAAATGACAGCTACAATGGTTGTGTGCTGGCAGCCCCCTTGCCCCTAGCCTGGTTCTCTCATTCACAAACATTTACTGCTATGTGCATGGTCTCAGCACCGGGCACAGGGCGAGGAAGAGGCCAACTCAGCCCCTGCCTCATAGAGCTTACGACTGGGCAGCAGAAGCAGACATGATGCGACGCTAATGCAAAATGGCAAATCGTGACAAGGGGAAGAGAATAGCAGGGTCCTCTTTCAGATGGGAGGTCAGGGAAGCCTCGGAGGAGGTGACAGTTGAGCTGAGATTGGAGGGCAGAGAATTCAGGAAGAGCATTCCAGGCTGAGCGGATGGCATTTCCATAAGCTCCGAGCTTCTTCGGTGATTTCTGCTTTCGAGGAACTAAGAGAGGTAGCGTGGGTGGAAGCGGGAGCCATGGCCGGGTGGGGATGAGGGACACCGGCAGCAGACGAGGCTGGAGAGGAGGTGGGGGCTGGCTGTGCAGAAATTGCAATATTTCCGTAAAGTCCAGACCAAATGATTTCTCCGGGCCTTTGTTATCCCTAAGGTTTCAATGACATGTTAAAGAGCCATCCTGACTCTGACTCTGTCGGTCATAAAAGGCTCAAGAATCTGTTTCTATCTCCAACTCTTCTTTTAAGAAGAGGGCACCCAGGCTCTCATGGAACAGGTGACCTCGAAGATGCCCCTTGGTACACAGCAAACTGTCCCGCAACATTTTTAGAAAATGTTCTCTTTTAGATCCAACTCCTCTTAGCCAAGTTGACCAGAGAAAAATAAGTCCCTACAAATAGCGATCACCAGCCAGAAAGGAGAGTCATTATCTTAAATTGAGGCTGGTTTCTAAGAAAAAAAGAAAAGGGGGGAAAAAAACCCAAATGCCACTGGGCCGAAACCTCACCCCAACCCACCCCAGCGCATGCATGGGGACGGTGGCTCCAACACTCTCCTTGCAAGTCCGGCGCTCAACTCGGGCCTCTGTGTGAAGGGAAGGAAACAGGCAAAGGAAGGAAGGCCAGAGATTAGAGATGCTGACAGATGTAAATAGTCTCAGAGGAGCCACGCTGTCCCGGCGGCTCCTCCCCAGGGAGTCTTTTGTACCAGGGAATCTGGTTGCCTGAACGAAAAATGATATCATTTATTTCTTTAGTCAGAGCTGAGCTGTTTTCTTCAGACATAGAAATAACCTCACACCACAACACCAAATTGTCAGTCAAGTGATAGAGGTATCTGTAATTTGCACGCTTGATAATGTCCTGGGTAAACAACCATGGACTTGGTTTCTTGGGAGGGGCCCCACTGCCCCCAACAACATTGCAAAACTCCAAAAGGACTTGAATGAAAGAAATGCTTTGGGGAAGCTTGTCCCAGAACTCTTGCCTGCTGCGGAGCTGGAAGGAAGCTGGACTTTTCATGCCTGCGGCTCAAATTATGCCCTTTAGCCCACACACCCATTAATTCAACAAATAATTATTGAGCACTGACTCTGGCCAAGCCTGTGCAAAGGCACTGAGGCTACAAATGTGCACAGGCTGGGGCCCTGCCCTCAAAAGACTCACAGTCCAAAGGGGAGGCAGCCAAGTTCAGCCCATGTGATGCCCTATAATGCAGTACGTACGTCACACAATGGTCTGTCTCCACAGATGAGGCAGCATTTGAGGTGAGACTTGAAGATGAAAAGGACTTTCCAGACCAGAGAAGTGCAAGGACAGGATCCTAGGCAGACTTAGCAGCATGTGTGAAAGTGCAGAGGTTTGGAACTATCTGGACTGTTTGGAAGTTAAAAGAAATACAATATTGCAAGGAATAAAGTATTAAGGAGGCCAGTGGTCCAATGTGTGGCTGGACAGGTAGGCAGAAACCGGATCATGTCCTCGTAAGCTAAGGAGTTTAGAGTTTATCCTATAGGTAATAGGGAGCCATGGAGGAATTCTGAGCAGGGAAGCAATGTGATTAGATTGTTGTTTTAGAACCCTCACTCTTTTCAGTCTTGAAAAAACTCTACTATATGTTATATCAGGAAAACAATGCAGGCAACTTCATTATAGCCTTGCTTGTGAAAACATTGGAAACAAAATAAATGTCCACTAGTAGAAAAATGGATAAACAAGCAGTGATACAGTCATAATATGTCATAGGGTGCAGTAGTTAAAATTGATCCAACATGGCCAGAACTTAAAAGCAAAAATGTTTTTCTAATTTGAATTTTATCTCTTAAAAGAAAGGGAGAAAGGTCCATCTGGTAGTGGCGTAGAGGATGGAAGGAGGGAGAGTGAGAGAAGGGATCCCAAACTGACCTCTTTGCCTCCACACATGTCGTCCTGGATAAACGAGAGTTGGAGACAGATCTTGCGGCGGGGAGGGTGCCCGGGGGCAATACACACAGAAAACACCCCACCTTCCTGGGCAGCCTTTGGCCTCTGGGCAGAGCTGAGGGGCAATACTGGGCTCTTGTCTAGTGTCCCTGGAAGACGAGGGGCTCTGTCTTGTCCAGAACTGGCCGTTGTTGTGACCCGAGGTGTCTGCTAGGTCTCGGCATCATTCTTTGTCCTCAGATGTCAGTACTGTTCTTGGACATCTGCTAACCAAGGGGCAGAAACAGGATGAGAATGATCTTATACAGTTCAGAGAAGTAAGAATGAATCTCACCAGAAGGAATTCATTTCTAGACTCCTACTTATCCTTCATATGTCCATCTCTTGATCCAGGGTCTCAGCCGAATAGAACAAACACGCATATTTCAACATACATGTATACGTCCGGGCTAGAGCCACGGCAGGAAAAGAACAATCAACACGTTCACGTTTGCCCTTGCCTGAACCCAGCTAATCCTTGCTTCCATCTCAGGCTGGATTTTGTGGGCTTCCAGTAAAGGAAAACTGCAGACTTTTCTAGGATGATATGTGAATTTCATAACATACGTGTCTCCTAGAAGGAAGACATCTGCCCAATACTCACAACCTTAAGCAAACCTATCACGCGCTTTAAGAAAAAAGGCATGCATCACTACATGATTAATAATAGGCAGATTATTCTTCTCTGGGGGCCACTTCGACTTTAACATACAGAGATAGGAAAACATACAAAGATAGACTCTCTCTTACACACACACACACATACATCCACACTATAATTATAATTACCATGCTGTCTTCCAGATCAGAGGTTAGTAGCCTTGGCAAGGAGACACCTGAAAGGCACCCAACGCAATTAATGGTGTCCCTTCCCACCCCCTCCCTCCCTGCACGGCCTTTGCACTTGCTGTTCCCCTCCAGGCACAGGCAACCCCTGGTCCTTGTGCAGCTTACTCCCTCACTGCATTTAGGTTTTATCTCAGATGCCACCTCCTCAGAGAGCCCTGGCTTGGCCACCCCCATGGGTCTGCCTGCTCACAGAACTTTTCACTCCTGGGCACTATGCTATTGCATTTCCTTGTTCTCTAACATCCATCTCCCCACCGGCACCAGACTGTGAGCTTCATGAGGCTCCATGATGGCGACCACGTGCCTGGAGCCTCGGGTGGTACTTGGCAAGCAGCTCAGTCAATTATAGTGGAATGAATGAATGATTATTCCTCGTGTCCTCTCCCTGTTCATCTCCTTTCTCCTACTTCCTCTCCTGCCCCATCTCTCCTGCCTCTGCCTTCAAACTGCTGGCAGGACCAGCCCTCAGGGAGTTGGCAGGCAAGTGAGGTTCGTGATCTGCGCTCCTCCTTTTCCACCTCCCTTTCCCACACTTCCTCATGGGAACCCATCTCCCACCTGCAGCTGCCCACTGCCAGCTTTGGGTTTCTTGGTGGGCAGGACCCAAGCTCCAGCAGCCTAGATGATTGGAGGGAGACTGGGAACCAGGTCAGAGGGAGGTCATAAGAAAGGCAAGACTTAGTCTCCAAAGCCAGGCTGGTAGAGAGCAGAATGCCATTTGGGGTACCCTTTGGCACCTGTGACCCAAATCCTTGCCTCTCCTGTGGGAGTCAATGCCACCCTTATGGGGACTCAGCTCCTCCCTCCTTGCCAGTGGATGCTTCCTCTCTCCTGCTGCGATTGACTTTATCTACTCCCATCCCACCCCACTCTACTTCCTGGCTTCTGCTTCCTTGTGTAATAACCGTAGATAGAGAGAGCCCGCTGTATGCCAGGTCCCATGCCAGCATTGCCCCACCCCCCCTGGTTTGGGCCCCCCTTGCTCCCTTTCCTTCTACTGCCTTTCCTCTCTGCCCCTTTGAGGGGCAACCTTCAAAGCTCAGCTGGACCCCACCCCTGCCTTGTTTCCTGAAGCTCCCCCCAATCCCCTCCTGTCTCTACCACTCTGGTGACAAATGGTCACATGATCCACAGTGGTACCTAGCGCCCTCATTTTCCACTGGACGCCCAGCAAGATTATAAACTGCTTGAGGGTAGGGGCTGTGTCTTATCTTCAGAAACATAATAGAAAAGGATCCAAGCCAACAGCCTCTTTGCACAGAAGTCAGATATTCCCCTCCCTCCTCCCACTGTCATCCATACATCCTAGTCCATCCCATCTACCTAATCTCATGAGGGAAGAAATCCTAAATAAATTGAACAACAACTACGCAACCACAATGCATATGAGGTGCCTACTGCATGCTGGGTACTGGGAATGCCCTGGTGAGCAGCGCCAGACCAGAGTCCCTGCATGCAAGGAGCACCCCAGACAAAGGGACCGGTATTTGGAAATGAGTAACTGGGCCCCAGCCATTCCACAGAAAGTTGCATCTCTTAATAGCAGGGAGATCATATAGTTTATTGCCCAAACCAGGACATTTTTGAGAGTAAAAATAGGAGCTGTTAATAATTACACTGAGTCAATAGATGCTCTGGACAAACCGGGTGCATGGTCTCATTAATTAAGAGCCACAGTCCCCCTGCCTCCTGCTCCTCTAGCCACAAAAGGAACTTTGGCTACTGGTCAAATCTGCCAGAGATCTGAGCCTTGGTCTGACCTTGGATAAGGGAGAAGACAGAGGATGCACTCCAGGAATGGGCAGGGGAGGGGAGGGCAGGAAGGACTGTGCAGGCCCCAGAGCTAGAATCGGTGATCAGGAACTAGGGCAGGTCTGTGTCTGAGATCGGGGGAGGCAGGCGGGTGTGGGACGCAGCACCAGCCTCCAGCCGCTGTGTCTCTGAGCTCGGCTCACATGCAGGTGGCTTTTGCAGGCTCTCCGCCCTCCCCATCTGCCCAAGTCCTGCCTGCTTCAAGGAAAATGGGGACATTGGGGTTCCTGTGGCTTCTTGGAGTTTCTTTTACTCTACCTCCTTACACAAAGGTGGCCTGGTTTGTACTTGCATTATAGGCTGAGCCCCATGGAGTGTGTGTGTGTGTGTGTGTGCGTGTGTTTGAGACAGAGAGACCTATTTCCCTCTGTCCCTCTGTCTGTCTGACTTTCAGACTATTAATACAAGCCCCACGTCTGGCTGCACCCCCAGACCATATGCTCCTGCAGCAGAACGCTGCCCCTCCCAGCTGAGCCTGTCTGTTCCGTTTCTGATCGGCGCCAGGCTCATAGACCCCATGTAGGTAGAATATAACTTTCCATAAATAACCTGTAGCCCGACCTACAATTTAGCCTTTGGGTTTTTTCCCCTCTCATGGTAATGAGATTATAACCTGGGCTCATCGCTCCTGGATCTCCGGGTCCCAGAAGCAGACCCTAGGTGCATCTCAGTGTTGGGGCATTGGTTTGAATTCCTGGTCCCCCGACACTGCCTCACACATGGTGAAGACTCAGTACACACTGAGGAATTGTCTCCTCTGCTCACGAACCTTCAGCCTCAGTGTCTTGTCTTGGGCTGTGTCTTCTTCCTAGGATGTTCATGCTCCCTTCTCCACCTGGCAACCCTCTAAGCAGCATCCATCTCCGTGAAACCCTCCCTAAGCTTGATCCCTCATCCCCACCACAGAGTAAATTACTGCTGTCTTGGTCCAGGTAACACTTTGTCCAGAACAATGTGACCTGATTATTTGCCCATGTGCCCACCAGGCTCTGAGCAGCTTGAGTGAGTGCCAGGCTGGGGAACTGAGCCCATGTCTGGCAGTAGGCAAAACATTTAACCCCTTGGTGCCAGATTCAAACACAAACCTGGCTCCAGAGCCCTTGTCCCACCCCTGTGCCGCACTACCTCTGGGGACTGGACGATGTATCCATTTCTTACCTGCTCTCCAGTTCTGGGCTCTGGGACACCCCTCACGAGGCATGGATTCCCTGTAGGGTCTCACTGAGGCCAACTCTGGGTCTGGAGGCAGCAACACTGACATTTATCAAAGACTTGTTGACGATGATAATGAATTTAGGAGGGCTCATTGGGAATTAAAGGGAACAGTCATGGGGAGGAACTCAGCTTACTTTGGGGGATGGGCTGGGCTTTATTCAAAGCTTTGCAATTGGTCATCCAGCACTATCACGTGAGGCAAGACTTTTCAGAGAAGTACAAGACAGGATCCCTGCTTGTGAAGCTTACATTTTCACTGGGGAGGCATAAAGTTCAAGTTTGGGAAAATGATTGACTGAGCTCCTGTGAGCTGGTGCTAAGGTGTCTTTAAGGTGGCTTTGTGTCTACCCCAGTACTGAGCACAGCTCTGGGAGACGGGCGACCTATGAATGAATGTCGAATGGAAGACAGAGCATCAGGAACCAAAGGAGTGGCATGGATAAAGGGGTGGGACGTCTAGGGAGAGAGGGATCAGTGGGGATTGGAACATCTCTAGAAGGTTCAGGGAAGAGGTGACAGGGAATATGAACCCCAAAGAAAGAGCAGGAATTGTTGTAGGTGGTAAGCTAAGGAGGCAGGGATGGGGCAGCCTGTGGCCACTGGGGAGTCATAAGGAAATTTGGTAGAATGGGGGATGGGAATCAGCTTGACTTGTCAGACTGAGAAGCCTGAACTTGATCTGGGGCAAGAAGGAGCTATTGAGGGATTTTGAGCAAGGGTGTGACATGATGAGAACAGTGTTTTTGGAAGACAGTGTGGAGGGCAGGCTGCTAAAGGGAGACCAGGCTGAGGTTAGTACAATGGCAGGGGGGAAGGTTTGGAAAGGAAGGGACGAACATGACCTTTCAAAGGAAGGACAGAATTGCTACCAGGGCCACCATAACGCAGTCAAAGTTACCTCCAACAAGTAAGCCCTAGAGACCAAGAGAAGGATATTAAGGTGGACAGAAATGACCAAGTGTGGTTGATGAAATGAGACCACATCCTCTCCGTAATAATTCATTGTCTTTATTAACAATGCCTCTGGATTCTGAAAGAACAGACTGATATTTCATAAAGCAATATTAACATTGTCACTCTCTACCAGAAAAACTTTTGCATAAATAACTTAAGTGAGAAAATAAATATGTAACTTTTTTTCCCCAAAAACTGCTACTTTCATTCTTTTGGACAAATCCCACATGAAAAGATTGCAAAACCAACCATGCTTTCACCATGGCATGTACTTCTGTTTAAAAAAAATTTTTTTAAACAATTAAAAACTGCACAGAAAGTAAGTGGTGCCTGGAAATGATTTTCCAAGAGATTTTTGGATGGCAGCTAGGAAGCTTTGCAGTTTCTCAGCATATATACAGCACTTGTCATTTCTTCCCCAATAATATTATTTTAATGTAAGATATGCCATCACACATAACAGCAGTGAGAAGCTCTTTTCCAGACAGAAATGTTTCTGTGAGTGGTAGGCAGGAGGGACCTGCTGGTCTCTGAACGGGTGGTGGCCACTCCCTTGGGCCGGCAAGCCCAATGTTCTGGGACCTCGAGCTTCTCTGCAAAAAGTGACCTTAAAATATGGCCCTGGTTTGGGGGAGGGGGCACTGCTTTTTGGGAATAAGGTGGTGACTTCTGTCCCTCCCACTACCCTTGGGACCTTCTTCTCTACCCCAGCTGACAGTGCTGTTTCTGCATCCTTTGAGATGGAAGAAGGGAGGTCACCAAACATCTGGGGAGGCCAGGCTGGGACACACCACAGCTTCTTCCACAAGTTTGTCAGCCATAAATAGATTCTTCTTTTTTCCTGCTTTTCATCTTTGGCTGTCAGATCAGAGGATTACAACGCCAAATTCTGGAAGCCACCACATCAGTGATTCAATCCAAACTCTCTCTCTCCTCTGCCCATTCAAAGGGCTCCTGAGTCCTTGGAATCACGTGGCATTAGATTCCTCCAGATGCTAATCCCACCCCCATCTCCATTTTTCAAAGAGGAAATCGAGGTCCAGAAAGAGAAGCGTGTAATCTGAGGTCACCCAGCACGTAGTGGCAGAGTTAGGACTAGAAACCCTATCTGTGGCCCCCAGACCTGTGTTCTTGGCACAACACGGCACTAACGGCGTTCTGACGGGCAAAGAGATAGGGGGAGGCGGCGGAGAGGAGTTTATCGAACTTACTTATCAGTCCCTGGAATTTTCTCAATCCCCACTGCTCCCTTAAAACCCCACGGCGGTGAAACGCTTCCTTTTCTGCCTCCTCTGAAGTGGGACCAGCAAAGGTAGGCGGCCCCGGTAGGCGGGGCTGCGGGGCTGCGGGGCTCAGTGTCTGTGACTCTCAGCTCCCTCCCCTGCCCCGGGGACGCCCTCGACGGGCGGGAAGAGAGGTCTTTGCGGACACCCGGGATCCACAGGGTCTGGCTCCCTCCTACCGCAGCCAGGAAGGTCTCAGCCCCTGGCCCTAGGTTGCAGGCATTTAAAATGAAACACAAACGATCGAACCGCGGGCAGGGGGCGGAATCCTGGGGCGCCTGGGTGGGTGGGGGGCGCCCACGGCGGGGGCGGGTCGGGCGCGCTCTAATAGGCGTTCTCCAGCTCGGCCCCGTTGGCTTTGGTGCTCCGAGCGCGGGGCCGCGGCTTCCGGCCCTTCTGCGGCCGCGCGGCCTCGGGCCCGAAGTCCTTGAGCTCGGACTGGTTGTGGAAGCGAGTGAGGCGCTTGCACTTGCACGAGGCCACCAGGCGCACCTTGCGCGCGCGCGGCGCCGCGCCGCCGGGACACAGCAGCTGCACCCGCTGCGCGCGGTAGCGATCGGGGATGCAGCGGAAGTCGGGCCCGCTCGGGCGCCACCACTTGCCGCGGCCGATGGCGTTGGGCAGCAGGCGCGCCGGGCCGCACTGGCCCGAGCACACCAGCTCGGTGACCGGCTTGGCGCTGCGGCACGGCCCGTCCGTCACGTGGCGGGTGAAGTGCAGCTCGCGGCAGCTGTACTCGGAGGCGTCTGCGGAGAGAGGCGCGCGTGAGGGCGGCCACCCAGCCAGTCCCCCTCCAAACCACCCCCGCATTTTCCAATCCTGCCTCTCCCTAGCCTATGAGGATCTATTACGGGAAGGGCCCAGGTGTCCTGGACCTGGTGAAAAGATCACTGGCCTATCCTCTCCCCGTAGAACTTTGGAGCCAAGTGACTGCTTTCAGTTTAAATATCAGCTCCATCACTGTGTGACCTTTGGCAAGTTACTTAACCTCTCTGTGCTTCCTATCTGCAAAGTGGGTTGTCTTGAGGATTCAGTGAGTAAACCCATTACATATATAATGCAGAGGACACCAGCAGGCACTTAGTAAAAGCTGGACACGTGGGCTGTTAATGATGTTATTATTAGTCTTCTCTTTGCCAGGCTTAAGTCCTATCTGGCCGCAGCAGGGTAGGTACTAGGCACACACTCTAAATGCCTTTGCCTTTTCCCAAATTCCTTTTCCAGCCTATTGGGAAGGGTAAGGCGGGGTGGAGAAAAGAGTAGGGGTTAATTGAAGGTAATAAATCAGGGCAGCTCCTGAGGAGGGGAGGGCTGGAAGGGGAAGAGGCTGAAGTCTTTAGACTTGAAAGGAGCCGAAGGCAGCATGTCCAGCCCCCTGGTTATCGCTGTGGATACTGAGGCCAAGAGAGGGAAAAGTTCTTGCTCAAAAGGCAGAGCTGGTCTCCTGAGTCTGCTCCTCCCGGGCTCCAGCCCTCTCGGCTCCCACAAGGGTGGAAGCTGTGTGCCCCAGCACTGTGGGAGGCTGGGCTAGGGGTGAGGGTGGGGGGCTGCTTTTTACTACAGTTACTTTCCTATCAGAGGGGGACCAAGCTCTGACTGAAAATCTACAGCTTCAGCTACCACAAACAGTTATTAAGCATCTGCTGTGTACCAGGCACTCTGCTGGGTACTTCTCTTCCTGTGGCACAGGCGGCACAGGCTTGCTCCCTGGGTAGGGGGAGCTGGGTAAGGTCTGGCGTGGAAGACACCTCAATTATGTCTCCTACCGTGGGCTTTAAACAGCTGGTCCTCACCTGAGCACTTGTCCACCCCCAAGGGTCTCATAGGGACAGTTCTAATGTGACATGAAGGGCTGAAAAATAGTCCTAAGACTAAAACCTGAGAGGAGGCAGAGAAAGCCAGGCCCCCACCCCTTGCAGACCAAGCAGAGCAGGAGAGATGTGGGAGTTGCCTTCCTCCCACGACTGGCCTTCTGGTTTCTGGGCTGGTTTGGCATCCTCACCCTTGCTCCCAGGCCACAAGGGTAGTGTGTGGGGGCGGCCTTTTTGCCCAGGAAAGGAGGCTTTGAGGCTTTCCAAGAATAGTAGCCGTAGGTCAGGCACTTCTTCTGTAAAGGGCAACTTTGTTTTGAGCACGTGGCTTCCTCTGGGACTGTGGCTCGCATGGGAGCCCGGGGAGGTGGACGTCTTGTACTTGGGTCCCCAACAGCCCTTCGCTTGCGCTTAGTTGACCCTCTCTGGGCTGGAGTAGGGGAAAGGCACTCCTGCCCTCCGGATGTGAAGACTCATGGTCCCGCCAGCCTTCTCTGGGGGTGCCCTTTGCAGAGCCCCCATTCCCAGATGGATGTAAAGCAGAGTAGGATGGGATGCAGGAGCCTGGGCAGTGGGCTCATCCCCCACCTGGACAATGGCCAGAGGGCCTCACTCTGAAGTGTCATTCCAGCCCCCGCCCCCACCCATTCCTGCCAGCTGCAGAGACAGCTGTGCACACTGCCCCCCAGGCTTCTCTGTGCAGACCTGACCAGGAACCCAGGTGTGCCTTCCACTGGGGCCACTGCCTGCATGCTAGGATCAGGCTCCCACCCCAGGAAGGAGGCAAAGCTGGGCCTGGGGGTGGGGATTCAGGACAGATGGTGCCGCCTGCACCCATGCCCTGCACAGAGGATGCTGCCTCCCCTCCAGGACCTGGACCCAGCTGCTACCAGGTCAGAAGCTAAAACTACCTGCAGTTCCCATTCCTTCCAAGTGTCAGCTTGCTGGGTAGATCATGGGTAGTGGGAACTGAAGGGGTGCATCTCAGGTATCCGTTTCCCACTGCTTTGCAGGCGTTTGCTCTGGCTTTCGTCCCCAAACCCCCGACAAGGGCTATCTTGTAATTGGATCAAACTGGGTTGAAATCTCAGCTCTCTCCTCACTAACTGGTGACTTAATCTCTGAAGCCTCCGTTTCTTCACCTTCAACTTGGGAGTTCCCTGGGGGATGGTTCAGGCACAGCCGAGGTGGCGTCTGCATCCAGCAGGTGCTCATAGATGTGAGACTCCTTGCCCTGTCCCTCCCCAGTGCTGTCAGCAGCAGGACTCGGCTCCTCTATTCTCAGGAGGGGATTCTTTGAAATCTCCTTTCTGAGCCCCTAAGCCTGACCCACTCTCACCACCTCAGCCTCCTTCCTGCTCCAGGCTCTCACTGCTGGCCCCCCTACCAACCTCACGCCCTTGCACTTGACTTCCAAGGCTACACTGGCATGCCATCAGTCCCCTGCCTCCACTGGTGCTGGCGGCAGCTGACAGTCTACCCCAGTCTTCAAAACCTCCCAAAGAGAACCCTCCCAGGCCCCTTATGCTAAAAATGCTCTCCTCCACCTCCTACCTTTGGTCTCAAAGGGGTGGTGGGGAGGCCTCCCTCCATTCTCCGCCCGGTTCATGGTCTTGTTGTTCAGATCTGGTGGAGGCTCAGGGTACTCGCCCAGCTCAGGAATGATTTCCGTGGCGTCGTTCTTGAAGGCCTGCCACCCCTGGCCCTCGACCACGCGGAAGGCTGCATGCATCAGCAGGCAGACGAGACACAGGGCAAGAGAGAGCTGCATGGTGCCAGCCGGAGGAGGGCACCCGGCTTTCCAGTAGCACAGGCTCCGGTCCCCAGCCCGGACACGTTGGCCCTTTTAAAGCCCCCTCTGCCTCATGCCAGCCAATGAGGACGGGCTGGGGCAGGGCTGGTCCCATGCTTCCCTCGGCCCAGGGGGAGGGAACGGGGTGTGCTCAGATCAAGCCCTCCCCAAAGACTTCTCGAGCTCAGAAATCTCCCAAATTGCGGCTGGTGCTCCCAGGTGACCCACAGCCAGGGGGGCGTGTGAGGCGAGCCTGCACTCAGCGCCTCCCACTTCTAGGCGGCTGGGGTTTTCAGATATCAAAATGAGCTCCAGCTCCTAATCTCTACCTCCCTGGGCCCTTCCGGCTTTCTCAAAACAAACTTGGGACCAGCTTAACGAAGGGAATTGCAGCTCTGAGTCCTCCACGGGTCTGAGCCCAGCTGATCCCGTTTCTTGGGTCAAGTTTATTTGTCACCCCACCCCCGAAAATGGTCCTCGGGTGTCTATTTGGCCCCCATAGACCCAGGCCAAGGCAGAAGGATGCTTTTTAAGAAATACCATTGGTCCCAACTTTGTGAGGCTCAGCATCCATGATTCTAACTGAGAAAGCCCTCTCGGCATCCTCTGGAAGAGAAGAGAGGAAACTGGAGGGCCGCAGTGAGGGTGCCCACTTGGCCAGGGGGGCAGGGACGCTGGTTTCAAGGCCAGGATGAGACGTCAACAGGCCCTGGTGATGGAGACAAGGAGGAAACCTCAGCTCATGATCCTTGGGGATCCTGCACTTGGTGACAGGCACTTCTTGGCAGGCTGATCTGCCAAAGGCAGTTATTTCCGGGGCCAGGCTGTGGGTAGGAGCAGAGAGCACAAAATCCCTTTTCTTAGCAAAAGTGAAAGCCAGCATTTTTAGTGCTGACATTTTTTTTTCTTGTCTCTCAGCCCATTATATTTTTCAAAACGAGCTTCAAGTCCTATATGGCAAGTCCTATATGGAAAATATATTGGTGCATAGCATGGGGTGCATTCTGTGAAGCCATCCCAGGTCCAGCTAGCCACAAAGAAACCAAAAGGAATTGCTACCTCTGCCCTGGAGAAGAATGAGGGGCCTCAGAGGGGTAGAGGCGTGGGGGAAGAAGTTTCACACCTGAGGTGCAGGAAAAGAAAGGAGGGCCAGCGGAAGCTTTCACTGCAGACAGATTGTTTGAGGAGCCGCACCCGTTCCTAGCCCCGAAGGAGGCTGGGAAGAGGGCTGTGGCCCAGGTCCCCTTGGTATTTTCACTGGGCAATGAATCAGCCCAACCCACCGGCAGAGCCTCTGCAAAGCCTCTGCCACCTGCCTTGACTTGTAAGTCGCTGTGTCCATCTGCGGCCGTCTGTCCCTTCTTCCCATCATCCATCACTCGACACATGAATGCAGCTGCTCTGACAGTTTTACAAGCCAGACAGAAGCCCCTGCAGGAAGGGCCCTCTCTGATACCTGCTTCCTAAGTCAGTTTCCTTCAGGGCAGACGAAAACAGCTGTGGCCATTGTTGGGGGTGATCTATCTCTCCCCACAGAGCTGGCGGTGTTGTGAGAAGCCCTCTGAGCCCCCTCCCCATGTCTGTGACCCTCTGGCCTCTTTTTCCTTTGCTCTGGAATGTGGACTGTTAACCCTGTTGTGGCCGGACAACTGTCTTTTTGCCCTGGACTTCGGAGAGGGCAGTTCTGATGCCTGGATGCCTTGAGCTGGCGGGATTGATGCTAGAGCGCCCCCTGCTGTTTGGACCTGCCTCCCATCCACAGGAAACCAAGACCATGGGGACCATCCTTGGAACAATTATGTCACCTGCTGGAGACAGAAGGAAGAGGCAGCGACCAGAGAATGGCGAGGCTCAGGATTTGTTACTTTATTTGAAACTGAAGTAATGTTTGGGGTGGGGGGAAGAATCCAGTGGACTTGACCCTCCAAATTATTTCCATTCTTTTGAATTACTCTCTGCCAAGGTATAACCTGTGCTTTTGATAGAAGGGCTCAGAGACAACCTGCTATGATGCCACCTGCTTTTTCACTCAAAACTAATTCATTCAAACTTATATTTGTTTAGTCCACAAACTTGTCATTGTTCAGAGCCAGACAATACTCTCTGGAGTTAAACCCCTGGGGTTTAGCTGATTTCTGTTGTGGGTAGTTTAGGTTATTTCTCGTGCACCCCATGCTCAGTAGGGATGCCATGAGCATCTTTGGAAAAAGTCATTTTTCAAATTAAACTTTTTATTTTGGGGCCATTGTAAATTCACATGCACTTATAAGAAATAATACAGAGAAAATTCCCTGTTCCCTTTGCCCAGTTTCTCTGAATGGTAACACCTTGCAGAAACCAAAATACTGGCATTGACTGTCTTATTCAGATTTTCCGGTTTTATTTGTATGTGTGTGTTTAGCTTTATGTAACTTTATCACACATGTTGGTTCAAATAACCACTATCACTGCCAAGACAAAGAACCCATCTATGCCTTCAAAGATCCCTCTCCTTGCCCTTTTATAATCATGCCCTCCTTCTTCAGTCCTAACCTATGATACCGCTAATCTGTTCTCGATTTCTATAATTTTGTCATTTTAACATTTTGTCATTTTGTCATTTTTATATAACTATGTCATATAAATGGAATCCATCAGGATGTAACCTTTTGGGACTGGCTTTTTTCACTCAGCATAATTCCCTGAGATTCATCTGAGTTGTTGCAGGAATCCACAATTTGTTCCTTTTTGTTGCTGAGTAGTATTCCACAAAGTAATTTTTTTTTTCTTTTTAACTTAAGGGTTATTTCAGAAGTGAATGCTGGGTCTGAGAAGGTGAACAGTTTGCTATGTACTGCAGGTCCCCAGGCCCATCAGTGACAAACAAGTGAGCACGTGCCTGAGTTTGCTAAAGCTGCTGAAACAAAGTCCCACAGACTGCGTGAATTAAACAACAGAAATTTTTTGTCTCGTGGTTCTGGAGGCTGAAGTCAGAGATCAAAGTGTTGGCAGGGTTGGTACCTTCCGACACCTGTGAGGATGAGTCTGTGCCTCTCCCCTAGCTTCTGGGGGCTTGCTGGCAATCTTTGGCATTCCTTGGTTTGCAGAAGCGTCATGCCAACCTCTGCCTTCATCTTTACACAGTGTTCTCCCTGTGTGCGCATCTATGTCCTAATTCCCCCTTTTTATAAGGACACCAGTCATTTTGGATTATCGCCCACCCTGATGACATCATCTCAACTAATTACATCTGCAATGGCTTTACTTCCAAATACGGTCACATTCTGAGGTACTTGGATTCAACATGCGAATTTTGGAGGGACCCAGTTCAACCCATGACAGCATGTGTCTCCACAAGGCTGCCAACCCTGAGGCTATTAAATTTTTTTTTTAGCTGAATTTAGTGATTTAGTAGTTGAAAGTAAACTTCTAGCCAGGCTGTTTTTCTACATGATGATTGACTGGTTTTTGTTTCTACCAAGCTGCCTGTTCATAAGTCCACTTGTCAAACATTTAATGAAGCAAAGTCTCCTACCAGGCACAATGTAATGATATATGCTCCCCATCCGGGAGCTCTGGTACCAGGGGAGGAAGAAATTCTTCACCCAAATGACTCCAATACCAGGTAGAAAGAGATTGGTGCCACAAAGAAAAGGTTCAGATATATTCTTTTAAAAGGACAAAGTATTATGGGCCTTTAGAGAACAATGTCTTCCCCTTGGGGTGGATCTGGGATCCTCACAGGAAGACATGGCATTTGGACCAGACTCTGAGGGACAGGCCAAATTTGGAAAGCGAGTGATGCTCCTCTGACTCCTCAGATTGTAGAATATTTGATCTGAAAGGAACCTCAAAGGTAACTTAATTTCACTCTCTATTTGGTTCCCATGCCCTCTGTTTCTAATTCGTGGAAACTGAGGATTCTTATTGGCTGCATTTTTAAATAGATTTTGCTGCCACAGGTCAGTGGTCACAATGGAGGATCTGGATCTGGAGGGCGAGCAGTTTATAGGCAGTTGCCTGCACTGAGGGAGGTCCGAGTCACCATGTCTTTATTCACAGAGTCTCAGCACAGGTGGAAATCTACAGGGACCGCCCCCAAAGAGCTTGCATCACTCACCCTCCTGCTTAGAATAGGTAAATGTCTCCTCCAGCCTTAACAGGATAAAATCTCTGCTTCCTTCTGCCTGGTGGACCAGGCATTTTAAGGGGGGCACTTACTCATCCCCAGAACCTCCCCATCCTTCAGGACAGCCTCTTGTTAAAACCCTTGTTAAAAATGGTAAAGAAAACTTTATTTAAGTGGGTACCATTGTGATAAGTAGAGAGGGCACTGCAACGCGGTTGTGTTGTAAGGGAGAAAGATTGGGCTCAACTCTGACTACAAGGAAAATAGGAATTTATAGCCAAGCAGCAGGGTGGGGTCAGTGGATGGAAAATCACTAAGAGGAAACATCAGGGATTAGGGTGATTCTGGCTAATGGGACCTAACAGGATTCTTGCTGAAGGCAGGCCAGGATGGTCAGACATCACCTGGGGGATGGTGGGGGGTGCGGAACCCGATTAGTGCTTGAGGATGATCAGGTATGGAGGATGGGGGTTCTGGCTAAAGTGACTTGGCGGGATTCTTGCTAAAACTGGACAATAGAGAGACAAACATGGAAGTCTAAAAGTCAAGGTGCAGCTGAAAAAGAGCTCAGAGGAGCCTGACTAAAGTCGACCAGAGAAGACGGTCACCCTGTGTGTTCAGAGACATCTCCCCCTGCAAAACCGAGCTGCACCCACTCTACACTTCCCTCCTCCTCTCTCTCCCCTCCCCACTCCTCAGGATGGCCGCCCAGGTTCTCTGGGCACCAGGAACGTTGAACTGGAAGGTCCTCTAGTTTGTGGGTTTTCAAACTAGGTCTCTCAAATCCCAGATTTCCGCAGAGATGTCTTACAGTTAAAAAAATAGGTACATTTCAATTATTTTTAAGTATAATAACAAAACATAATAAAAACACACACATCACCTAAATGTAGTCTACATCTGCTTTGAATGAACCAGGAATGACCCACTCGTGGTGTTGCCTTCAAATTAACTCACTTTGGTATAGTCTTCAGAAATGGAATCTGTGCATTTGAACTTCACATAAATGGGTCATCAATTCAGAAAGCCACAGCTCAGAGGCTGTCTTTTTAAAAATTAGGCTTGGGTATGTCCACACCCACAAAATTACACAAGGGAGCACAGGACACCCGCCCTTCGTTAGCTCTGGACCACTGCAGTGGACTGGTAGAAATTAACTGGATACAAAGCTGGTAAAACACTGCAATTACCATTCACAAGTCTCATTTTATACTTGGTGCTCATTAAAACAGCCTGCACCTTTACATTAAGAATATACAGAAATCACAATGCATTTACACATAATAGAATAGCTGTTAAAATAAATAGGACTATAAGAAATGACGGGTGTCTTGTTAAGCAAAAAAAGCAAAGTGCAGAACATTTTCCATTTATGGGGGAAAGGATATCTCTACATACACACACGTATCCATATATGTGCACTGACATACACATGGCACTTTTCTAGAAGGATGTACTTAGTAGTGGCTCCCCCTGGGGGAGAGGCATTGAAGACTCACTTTTTGTTCTAAGCCTTTTGTATTGTTTGGATTTATTACTGTGTATATAGAGTAGTACCTTTTAAAATAAAATGTTTTTTAAGTTACACTCAAAAACCAGTTTTACACATCAATGCTGTGCCTTAAGATTTTGTGTAAAAATATAAAGATTATGTTGCCCAAGAAGTTTGACAAATACTGAGCTAGTCTAATTGTCTCCTGCTGCAGACAGGGAACTGGAGACCAGAGAGGCTCTTTCTGTCTGGAGAAAAGGTACCCAGACTTGTCTAGGTTTTTTATTTAGAGGGAAAAAAAGACAATGCTTACCCTAAAGGAGTGAGGGCTAATGGAGGAATTTATAAGACATCTGGGAGCAGGGGATGCTTTGAGACTGCTTCTTTGCAGAATCATTCAAATCCTAAAATGCCACCCAATCATCTTCATGTGAGGCCACCCCGAGACTATCATCCCTGTCCCTTCCTTCCTAGGAACATAAGTCTTACCTCCCTCATTTGGTATGGGCCAATCTAATCAAGAAAAGTCTAGCCAATTATACTGCAATAAAGCTGAAATTTTTAAAAAATCAAATAAATGAAAAGATTATTCCTAACAAAGACAATTTCTGGCATTGGAGAGATGTTCAACAAATATTTACTACATAAATATAATCACCACAGAAATTATAACTAGCTCTGGAGGCCTACTTTTTAAACGATGACTATTTTTAAAATTTAGAAAAAGCAAACATAAAAGCCAAGCATAAACACATAAAAGAAAATCAGCTATGATAAGAAGGACAAAAAAGGCCATTTCTCTTAATGTAAGACATTTATTTGGTTACAGTTTTAGTGTTTTAACACTGATTTGTGATACAACAGACATGAAACTTACTTTTTAAAAAAATCAATTAAATACCTTCCCCTTTTCTGTTCAGAAAATTCACACTTGCACAATCAAATTACCCTAAAAGCTGACAGGAGGTAAGTTAAGCTTCCAACCAAGCTGCTCTCTCAACCGGAGATGGCCTCTCTTTCCTATCAGGATAAAATCTTAACTTGGAAGGACCATCATTGTTGGGTCTTCAGTGATTCTTGATGCCGGTTTTACGACAGAAAATTTCCTGCGAGAAAAGCTAATATCTTCATATTTTAAGATCAGAGCTTATTTTATTAAAACATTAGCATCTTAACATTAACTCGTGACCCGGTCAAAAGGCACCAACATTCCTTTTCCAAGCATCCATAACCATGGGTGGAACACGGCGCCACCTGCTGGTTATCACATTGTTACACACCCTATAATTTCCCAGTGGTATTCAAGGTCAATGGGGCTTCTTAGAGAACCCTACAGTGTCAGAGTCAAAAGGGGCCTTAGAGGTCTTCAAGATGAGTCCCCTTGTTTGACAAATGGTGGCTTCTGTTCTCCAGCTAACTCAGAGTGGCAGGGGAGCAGACCAGCCTGTGGAAGGCATACTGCTTTAGAACTGAGAAGAAAACCGTTTGGTGCTCTAATCTGGCCTAGATGGGGTCTGCTAGTCAAAGAAAAGGATCGGGTCAGAGGAGGGGGAAAGGGCACCCTGAGTTCCTATTCCATCACTTCCCAGGGGTAGAAGGCGGTCCAGAGGCAGCTTTCCACTCACAGCTGGGCACGTGTTGGCTCTTACACAATTTGATTTTGCTTTACTCAAAGAACTAGAAGCTACATCTCGTAAAGTCAACATGGAGATTCTAGGACCAAGGACTATCCAGAAATCCCAAGTTATCAGCATAAAAGTAGCCCCAGAGTGAAGGCAGTAATTCTCCCCGTGGCCTTTTCTCCCTCATGTCCCCACAAAGAGGCTGTCAAGAGGTCCTGGTAAAATAACCTAAGGAGCTGTGCTATCCTGTGGGGTGACCACCGCCTGGGCGTGGAGGTGGGCAGGGCCCCAGCCCCAGCTCCTGAGCTTCTTCCAGAAGTGGAGCAGAGAGCTCTGACTCAGGGAGGCTACGGGTCTCCTGGAAGAGCCCCACATTCCAACCCAACTGGGGACCCGCGCTTTTTACTGCCTTTCCCCGGAAAAGAGCCGCTCTTGACGCCACAGCCTGAATTGTCCTCTGTCCGCAGAGCTGACTGGCCTTTGTGCACACGGGCTGGGTCAAAGGCACGTGCAGCGCACCTGGACACGCCCGGGGAATCACTTCTTGAAGATGAGTGTAGAATAAGAGAAAGAATTCTGCTTCAGAGAACAGCAAACCTGAAATCTTGCCTCAGCTCTGCCTTAGAGCTGAGCGGCCCTGAGCACCGCACCCCTGATCACTCTGAACCTCGGTTCCTTTTTTTTTTAAAAAATGTAACAGTACATGGATAAGCTCTACCAAGTGACTAGGGTTATTGTGAGGATCAAGTCAGATTAAGTGGGAGAGTTATCTGAGAACTGGGAGGCACCCAGTTGGGAGGATGGCCACTTCACTTAAGTGGGTCTATCTGGGCAGCCTGGTATCTGAAAAAGAAGACAGATCCTAATTTGTTCAGGGCTGCTGTGGTCACAGAGAAAAGGCGACAACCAGGCTGTGAGGCGCTGCCCCTACTTTTGCCGGGAGAGAGCTCATCACCCCTGTGAGGGAAGCCCCGGGGCACACCTGCGTCTCCCCATCCCAGCCAGCAGCTCCCGGGCAGCCCTGGAAAAGGCACATTCCCTGCCTCGACATGTTAACGCTACCTGAATTGAAATTCAAAACTGAATTTTAAATATTCAACAAAAATCCCTGATATTTCATTTCAGGTAAGACTCCTCTGCAAATCCTTGCAAGGGATCCGACCACAAATTCAGGCTTCTGGGAGCTGGCTACACCCACCAGAACAACGCCCTGCATATATTTGGTGTTCAAAAAAAAAGGTTTAACTCCACACACTTTTCTGGGACACCTATGGGCCAGGCACCCAGGGCAAGGCTGTGAGGATCACCTCGCCATCACCTGCCCTGGTGACAAGTCTGCCACGTCCTAACAAGACTGTGTTCAAAACGAAACTCCTACATCCTGACACATGTGCACACCCGTGTGAGTGAGTGAGCCTGGGCCTGTTCATCTCCCTGCTCGTCCAGTCTCAGGCTCTGCTGCTCACACGCGCGCGCGCACACGCACACGCACACGCACACACACACACACACACACACACTATAATTGGCTAACTTCCTCCTCCTGGTCTCGGAATAGCAACCAAGACAAAAAGCAGTGAGCACGAGTGGCTTGGGCTCGCCAACACTATAATTCAGGACAAAACCCTTGTAATTCTCCAAATGGTGGGGTTTTTAAATAGGCTGGACTTCAACACCCTGTTTTCTAAAAAAGAAAAATAAAACCCGGTCCAAGGCATAGCTCTTCTAACAGACCAAGTGACCAAGAGCCGAATAGCCCAAACAGGTGGATTCTGAACTCAAGCCTCCCAAGGATTCACATTTTTAAAACTATTGATTTAGGAAAGTCCTCCTGGGGGATGTGTTTGCCCACTCCAGGGCCCCTTTGTTTCAGTATCTTTAATCCTAAGGAAATCATTAAAATGCAGTCTCTTCTTGGGAATTTCCACCTCCTGATCACTGACCCTGAGCCAGCTTCAGCCCTCGGGATGTGCCTCTGCCTACAAGCAGGATGTGGACGGCTGTGAGGAGATGGGGAGACACACACGGTGGGGGGAGAGGGGCCCGCGTTTGCATAGTTCCTTTACAGGGCTGTGGCCCCCCCTCAGGAGAGGGCCCAGGGGTGAGGGGTGGGGAGTGACGGGTGGAGGAGGGCAGGACGGGCCCCTGTGAGCATCTCAGACCTCTTGCCCTGGGTCATCTGGGAGAAGCACACCCGTCCCAGGCCATCCCCCTCCGTGTCCCCCCACCTCAGGGTGAGGACATTGCAAACTGCAGGCACAGGTCACACATAGGACAAGAATGCCCTCCTCGGCAAGCTTCTTTCTATGCTCCCCGGGGGGAAAGTGGCCCAGGGATGTGTTGGGACAGACTTGTGGGCAAGTGCCTGGTGATGCTGGGAGCAGGGTACACTGTGTTTCCTAAACATGGCAGCTTGGGACACCTCCACCAGGGCCTCCCCTGTCCGTCCTCTAGAGAAGAGGCAGTGGGGGTGCCCTAGAGTTTCAATTTCCCTTCCTTGACTAGTCTGTCATTGAGCTGGCAGAGCTGGGCCAGGAAACCATCGTTGGGGCCGATCTCACGGTTCTGCCTCACGACGCTCAGTGCAGACTTGACATCCATCTTCTGACGCATCATGAGGTACGCGATGACCAGCGTTGGTGAGCGGCTGTAACCCTCTCGGCAGTGGACCAGCACTCGGCCTGCAAGAAATAGGGCGACACAGTGAGCTGCCCATCCAATCACACCACGACTCCAGGCAAAGCTCTTCCAGGAAATGCAACTGAAAACGACAACGCCAGGCCACTGTGTACCCACCAGAACGGCTAAGATGAAAAAGACAGAAGATCCAAAGCGTTGGCAAGGATGTGGAGCGGCTGGGATTTGGACATGTGGCTGGCAGGGGGGTGTAAACTGGCACACTGCTTCGGAAAACTGTGGGGCGGGATTGACTCAAGCTGAACACATGCCTCCCCCGGGACCCAGCAATTCCATCCCAGACCCATGCCCTGCGGGACTGCACACCCACACTTGCTAAAAGACACACACCAGGATGGTCACAGGCATGATATTCATAATAGCCCTAATGGCAGAATAGATAAATAGCATGAACAATCTACAATTTCCCAGCTACGACATGGATGCAACACACAAACAGGATGTATGTGAGCCCGCAGAGTAGGAGAGCCAGCCAAAGGGATCCAAGCTGTTAGAAGTCTGGATAGCAGTAAAGGGGCTGGGGAACTTCAGACTGGGAGGGAACGTGTCGGGGGGTTTCTGGGGTGCTGGTCATGCTTCATTTCTTGATCTGGGGGCTGGGACACAGGCGTGTGCAGTGCGCTGATCCACACACTGTGATACAAGCACTTCTCTATATACAGTTTATCTTCTGATCAAAAGCAGAATCAGAAAACCACCCAAATATCCATCAACAGGTAAATGGATAAACCAACCTCAGTAAATCCATCCCTATGGGATGCTACGCAGTGTTAAAAGGGCATTCCTGATACATGTGACAACACAGAAGAAACAAAATTATTACACGGAGTGAAAGAGGCCAGACCAAAATTGTACATACTGCGTAACTCCATTTATATCAAAGTCTCCAAAATGTACACTAATGTCCGGTGACAGAAAGCAGATCAGTGGTTGCTTAGGAACTGAGGGGAGAGGGGCAGAAGGGACAGGCCATGAAGGGACATGAGGAGAATTTGCTGGGTGATGGATAAGCTCACTCTCTGGGTTATGGTGACGGTTTCACGGATGTATACCTATGTCAAAACTTATCAAACTACTATGTGTAGTTTCCTGAATGTCAATTATGCCTCAGCACAGCCGTTTAAAAAATAAAAGGAACGTGCATGTCAAAAACAAACACAAGGACAAAAAAAAATCACGACAAACACACAAACAAAAGCACCTTCTCGTGATCCCCCAAATGGCCCACAAGGCTCTACTAAACCTGTCCTCCCGTCCTCTCCCTGCCCCCTGCACTCCAACCAGCCCCTCTTTTCCTAGGTGTTGGCTCTAAGGTCATCATCCCAGGAAGCCCTTTCCTCCCCACTTTCTAAAGCCACAAGCCCTCTCCCTTTACCCCTCACCCCTCCTCCCTGCTTTAGCTACCCTCACCCCCTGGTGAGCCAGACATCTTTGTCATTTGTTTACTGTCATCTTCCCTTGCCACATAAGCTCCATGAGGGCAGGGATGCCCACCTGTTTTGCTCCCTGCTGCATTCCCCAGCATCTGGGGAAGGAAGGAAGGGATGTTGAGGAAAGGCCAGAGGCGTCATCAATGAAGTCCCCAGCTGTTGGGGCGGAGAGGCCCCGGCAGCCACAACTTCTAAAATATCACGCTGACCTGTCACCATTCGCGGGTAGTCTAGTCTCCAGGGTGTGGCTTACCAGGCCAACCGTCCATAGCCTCGACACCTTTCCAGGCTTTTTCTTACCTCTGTGCCTTTGCACATACTGTTCCCTCTACCTGGAACATCCTCTCCCTCTTGGCTACTTGGCAAACTCCTACTCATCCCTGAAAAGCCAAGCTCAAGGGTTTCCTTTGTCAGCATAGGGATATAGAACCCAAATCTCTGAAGCCGTGTGAATCTGGGTTTAAAGTTTAGCTTGCTGGTTGTGATAGTTAAATGTATCGGCCTCGCTTCTCTATGATGCCAGGCTGCTTGGTCATACACTAGTCTAGAAGGTATTTTGCAGATGTAATTAACACCTACTATCAGTTGACTTTAAACAAAGGAGATTACACTTGATAATGTGGGTGGGCCACATCCAATCATTTAAGGATCTTAAGAGCAAAAGCTGAGGTTTCCTGGAGAAGAAGGAATTCTGCCTCTGCACTGTAGCACAGAAGTCTTACCTGAGTTTCCAGCCTGCCAGTCTGCCCTACGGATTGCAGGTTTACCAGCCACTATAACCGTGTGAGCCAACTCCTTAAAATAAATAGTACATATATTCTATTGGTTCTGTTTTTTGTTTTTCTATGACTCACCTAAACCCACTGTGTCTCAGTTTCCTCATTTGTACTAATAGTACCCATTGCACAAGATGGTTGGAAGATTAAAGGAAGTGACATGTAAAGCCCTTAGGCTAGTGCCTGGCCGACACTCAATGAATAAATATTAGCCGACACCACGAGTCCTCTGGTGGTCCCGGTACATCTCCTCTCCTACAGCAGACCAGCCCTGTGGGACTGTTGGCCACGAAAAGATTACCCTCTGCTGCCAGAGCTGAGTTCCTGAAGGGCAAGGACTGTGGCGCATTGATTTTGGATGCCCTGCAATCTCTAGCATACACTAGGTGCTCAATAATATTTGCTGACCAGCCGAGTGAAGGATTACCCATCGACACCTCCACACGGGCATTGTTTTGAAGGGAGTCTGCTGGCCCAGAGTCAGACAGAGTCTCTTCTGTTCCTATCACCCTATCCCCCACAACTGGCCCTATTTCCCCAATGCTTCCCAAAGCAGGAACGGGGCAGGGAGTCCTCCACTTTCCTGCCCATTCACTCTCTGGCCAGTGGACCCAAAGTCTCCAGAGTAGGGCTTTCCCTGCCCCCTCTCAGGCAATGGGACCCTCTGCAGAGCAGCTGCCTCACCACCTAGAACCGATTCAGTATGCCCAGGGCTCACAGAGCCAGTGTGGAAGGGGAGGGTTCATAACCCATCCTTCCAGGCCCCACGCAAATGCCACCTCCTCCAAGAAGCCTCCCTTGATTTTCCTGGCTGAAAGTGACTGCTGCCTTCTCTGAGCACCCCGGCTACTCCCCACAAGCTCTCTGAAGTGATGGGTCCCTGGCTCCCCTGAGCCCTGCACAGTGTTGGAGGCCAGGGAGTTTCTGTTGACTCACTTGGCCAATCAATCTTAGAAGCATTTATACTGGGCATGAGAACGCATGGAATTCATTTTTGTCACTGGTTTAGTAATGGTTTCCAGTGTACCTGCTACATGCCCGATCTACATAAGGGGCTGGGGAGACAGACAAGGGGACACAGTGGACCCAGCCTGAGGGTGGGCTGAAAGGAAGAGAGGCCACAATGCCCAGTGATCAGGCACGAGGTAGAGTTTGCCAGAGGACAGGGTGGGGAGAGGCAGAGAGAGCCTTCCCGACTAATGACCCAACCCATGTGGACTAAGGCAGGAGGTCACACATTTTCACAGGATGTTCCTAGTTGCCTGGAAAGAGGAAACCATCAGAGAGCTCTAGGTTCTCTGAAAGGATGATCAGTCAATACACAGGAAGAGCAAAAGCCATCCCCCTAACTGGGCACCTCATTCTCGTCTACACGGGAGCTCAGTATAGCTGGAGTGCAGGGGGTGACACATACGAGGCTAGGGAGGACCATGAAGGGCCTGACATGAAGTCTACAGATTCTCTGGGTGATGAAACTTCTCTCCGGGGCTCCAAACATGTGAAAACCAGCCTCTAGTAAACTCTGGTCACTGGAACTCATTCCAGTGGGGAGGCTGCTGGGACCAGCAGCATCAGGGCAGCAGAGACAGGCTTGAAACAGGGGGATGGGGCCGATCACACCTCTGTGGGGGTGATTTTCCCTGGGAAGGTGTGGGAAGGGGAGCAAGGAAGAGGCTGGAGGAAGTAGCAGGAAGGTAAGGGCAGCTGCTGAGACAAACAAGCTAAAAGCAGAAAGGGCAGGTGGCCCCGCCTGCTAAGCTGATGTCTGCCCTCTGGCCTTCTAAGATTTCTTTCTGGAATGCCCTGCTTCCAGGGCTGGCATCTCAGCAGTCCTGCTCCAGTCTTACCTTATATTTGGGAGCTGTCGGAAGTTAAAAACTGGGGCAAAGTTTGCTGACTTCCGGCCCAAGCCAATAGCGGCTGCCCCACTCCCCTTGCCAGGTCTTCATGGGACCCAACACAAGCCAGTGAGACGTGAGGGGGACTCCATCAGAGGGACTCGAGAGAATGTATTACTTGCTCTTAAGAAAAGAGAGGAAAAGAGGAGGAAGGGCTGGCTGCCTCATCTTTTGCTGCACTTTGTCCTATTGGGAGGTGGTAACCAGACCTGCCACAGTCCTCTTGGGACCATCAGGGGAGTCTCCATCACTGTAGGAAGAGACAGCAGGAAAGCACCAAGTCCCAAAGCCACCAGAGAGCTGCCACATGCGTCACCCAGCCCAGGAGAGCTCCTTCGCCTCAGGATTTCTTATCATGGAAAATAATCAAGCTTCATTATTGCAGCTATCGGAATGGGGGAATGGGCTGGCAATCAATCCTTAGCCAAAGTTAAACCAAACACAAGGACCCCGGGGCCGCCACTGTGTGAAAGGTCTGTACATCTTGTGTTAATGTGGGGCCACCTGGTGGGCAGCCGGATAAGCAGAGAGAGAGAAACCTAAAGCTCTCAGTCATTCGACATAAAAGACAGGAAACAACAGGTTTTCCAAGAGGTTGCTTGTCACGGGCCGATTTTCTAGAAGAAATCCAGTCTCAGCTGCCTCCCATAGTTTCCGGGACGGCAGGTTCCTTACCATTCTTCTGAGCCAGGGCCTGGTCGATGAAGTCCGCCGCCTTTTCAAAGTAGGCGCTGAGGTTGAACTCTTGTGTGTCGTTGGCCTTGATGCCCAGGTAGGTGATGCCGGAGTCCTTGTAGAAATTGGCATTGGTGTTCACGTGCATGAAGGACCTGCCTTCAGCCGCGTTCAGGACGTGGGTGATGCCCAGTTTCTGCAGCTTGGGGATGTCTTGAGCCACAGACCTGGACAGGAGACAGCATCAGGGGAGGATCAACTGACCAGCCACCCTTGTGGGAGGGAGATGGAGAAGATCCTAAGCCTCTTGGCTCTGAAAGGAACCCTCCACGCTCTGGCCCCTGCTGGCCTCTCCAGCCCCGTCTTACGAGCTTCTGCCCTCACTCCAGCCAGATTTAATTACCAGTGGCTGCCCCAAATAGACTGGGCACTTTCACATCCGTGCTGCTCCCTCTGCCTGGAATGCTCTTCTTCGCAGACATGCACCCTCTCATTTTTCACCACACTTGGCAGTATCTCCTGTTCTCCCCTCCATTTCATTTGGCATCGTGCTCCCTGTACTGTGGTGCTGGTATAGCCTAGTGGTTAAAAATGGGCTCTGGAGCCAGACTGCCTGGGTCTGAATCCAGCCCTGCAACCTTCAACTTACCAGCCAAGCAACCTTCAACAAGTCACTGAACTCTTCAGTGTCTCAGTTTCCCTGTCTGTAAAATGGGGACGATAGTACCTACTTCTTGGGGTGTTACGAGGATGAAATGAACTATTTTATGGACAGAATCTGATACTGTAGTCAGTGCCACTATTCCACTATTTTAATGCCTGAGTGTGCTTATCTGTTTAGATGTCTAGGTTGTGAGCACCGTGAGGGAGGGACCATGTCTGCTTAATGTCTGTATGCCCAGCACGTGCTATGGTACCTGGCACACAGTAGGTGCTGAATAAATAGGTGGTGAGTCAGTGGAGAATGAAATCAGCACATCCCAGGCAGCCTTCTTCCTTGGATTAAAAAGCGCAGCAGCCCCTTCCCATCCCCCAGAGGGATCCTTCCTACCACAGTCCACCAGCCATGTCTCTGAAGCTCTCTTGGGTGAGTAAGCACTTGGGGAGGAAGTGGCCCTAACAGAACTGTGGGGGTTACAAAACATTCATCTGAATAGTCAAAGGGCTCCTTTATTTCATCTCACAACAACATCCCAATTCAAACAGCAGTTTATACTTTACAAAACGCCTTCTCCTGCATGATCTCGTTTGCCTGTCATAGCAGCCCTGTGAGGAAGGAAGGACAGAGCTTAAACTCTGGCCCAACAGGATGGCAGAATGATATGCTTGTGTTCACATGGGCTGTTTCAAGGCAGGGCTGGGAGGAGACCTTCTTTCTCCTGATGCAGCCCTGCTCTGTCTTCCCCATCACTCTGCCTCTCATGCTCACATCAACGGCAAATCCCAAGACTTAGCAACATGGCTCATCCAGGCTCCTCTCTGCCCAGGGAGCCCTCATCAGGAGCCCTGATTTTAAGGCATTCCCGGTTCTGGGGTGGGGGGGGGGCATCCAGGTACTCAGTCAATCCTCCATGCTGAGCACAAACTTCCCCACCACCCCTGATACATCAAGGTCAGATGTGCCTGAGGTCAAGAGATATGTTTTCACAGTGGCCATCAGCACTTGTCACCCTGCCTATCACCAGATGTTCACAACCTTGGTTCCCACTTGGGAAGTGACGATGACAAAGTGCCCAAGAGAGCAGGGTTTCAGGGAGTGCTAAGGCCACTTGCTGCTTGGGTGGCTGGAGAGGGGCTTAGCCTCAGCAATTACTGAGGACTCTGGGATCCTGTTTTAGCTATCATGACACTGCACAAAATTGTAAAGCAGTGGCTCATTTTAAAAAACACCAAATTAACTAACTTTGAAGGGTCACTACCATTCATCTCCCTTCTCTCATACTAAGTCAACATTCGACAACTTTACCATCTTCGTTACTGTCACTACTGTGAATGAACACTGTTCAGTGCTTGACATACAGTGATGCTAATATGGTGAATGAATGATGGAATGAACGAGACCAGCCCCCATAGGGCTGGGACCTGCCTTCCAGACCCCTCCCAGCTCCCTGATGACCCCCACTTTTGTGGCAGTCCTTGCCAGAGTAAGCATCAGGCCCTAGTCCAGGACCTGGGATACAGACATGAATAAGACATCGACCCTACCCTGAAAATCCCTCAACCACTCTGGGCCACCATTTCTTCCTGTGCAAAAGGAGAGAACAGGGTTAGACATGTGGTCTCTGGGCCCATGGAGCTTAGGGCATTGGTAACTGGGTGTTCAGGGTCTCATGAAAATCCAGTCTGCACCCTCCCAAGGCTGTACAGGCATGGTAATCTAATTTTTCACTTTTGGCTGGTATTTCAGCACCTCTCAGGATGGTTAACACTGGTTCTCTCCTGCTGAGAAATTCTTACTAATAGTTTGACTACAAGAAAATGAGAAAATCAATTTGGTAAGAACTCCTAAGTGATAAATAATAAATGCACTTCCCAGTGGTGAGAAGGTCAGCAGCCTTTTCTAAGTGATGGCTCAGGTCCTTAGTGGGTTTATCACTGGCTTGTTCTAGAATCCCTGGTAAATCAAACCCTATCTGGAAGGCAAGAGGAGGAGCGAGAAAACCCAGGCCCTGGTCACTGGACCCCTAGTTTGGGATATTTCAATTCCCCTATCTGGGTCCGCCCGGCCGGGAAAGTTCCACGCCCGAAATGTGACGTCAGCCCGTTGCCATGGCAGCGAAGGCAGACATTCCGAGGTGACCTCACTGCAGAACCAGGCAGCTGTCACATGACGAGCGGGCCGAAGTCCGGCAGGGCGACGGAGGGCCACCTGTTAAGTGAACCTGGTAGCCCTGACCCCGCCCGAGGCCGAGCTCCTAGAAGGTGGCGGCCTTGGGCCGGACGCCGGGCTGGCCGCGTGGCCCCCGGGACTCCAGGCACCCGCCAGAAGGGAAGGACAGCGCTGGGCGGGGGCGGGATCCAGCCGCTTCGCCCCACGCGCAGGGATGGGCGGTGACTCCAGCCCCCGCCCAGCCCCCGCCCAGCCCCCGCGGTGGCTTCCGGAGGGGCGACCCCGCCCCGGCTCCCCCAACCCCCGCCCGCCGACGCCCCCACCCCAGCACCCGAGTGGGCGGGGCGCCCCGGGGAGGGGCCCTCAGGGCTGGGCCCGAGGAGCGGCGACTCACGCGTTGCCCACGTAGATCCTGGGGGTGACCTCGTTGCAGGGCTGGCTTGGGAGGCTGTAGCAGCCGCTGCCGTCCGAGAGCAAGTCGTTGAGATCCTGCACCGAGAGCTCGAACGGGCCCGACATGGCGGCGGCCGGGCCCTGCACGCCGGGGCAGCCGCGAGCGAGGGGAGAGCGGCCGGGTCAGCTGGGCGGGGGCTCCGAAGCTGGGGCCCGCCCCGTCCCGCCCCGTCCCGCCCCGGAGGCGGGCCCGCGGGGCGCTCGTAGCGGCGATGCGCGGGCGGCCAGGCGCCTTCCGCTCCCGGCAAGTACGCGCGCCGCCGGGCGCCGGTGGGGGGACGCCCGGGGAAGACCATTGGGCTTGTTTCCCGGGGCCGAGATGCCGCCACGCTGGAGTTTCGGGAGTCCTCTTCCCACCCCCAGCGAAGTCATGGACTTGCAGTAACTACTGGCCTAAATGCAGGGCGCAATAAATGTTCCTCCTAACTGGAGTCCACGTGTCCAGGTATCCAAGTGTCGCTCAATTCTTTCAGGATTTACAGGGACACCCGGATTCCGTTTGTGAGCTCTGCCTGCCTGCTGCGGACCAGCAGCCTTGACATCACCCAGGAGCTGGTCAGAAGTGCAGAATCTCTGTCCGCCCAAACTCAGACCTGCTGAGTGAGAATGTGCATTTTAAAGGACCCCCCTCCCGTCCTCCCTCCCCCACGCCCCGGGATCCCTTCGAAGGTTCGAGTTTGAGAAGCCCGATTCTGGGGCACATTTCTTCCAAACTTCGGTGAGAGTCGGCATCGTGCTTAAAGCTTGGGCTCTATGCAAGGAAGCAATGGCATTATGGCCTTGGGAAATGACTTAACCTCTCTGAGCCCGTTTGCTGGAAAAAAAATGGGGGTAATAATAGCACCTAACTCCTAGGGTTGTTTGAAAGATTAAATGTGACATTTCAGGAAAGCGCCCAGCACTATACAGTGAGCAATAGATAAGTGTTCTCTCTTCATCAGCAAATGTGTTGAGCACCCACTAGGTGCTACACCCTGTGCGAGTGTGGAGATGAATCCAGCTCCTTTGCAGCCCTTCCAGGAGCAGCTGCCAGCACACTATGAGCCTCACAATGTCAGCAGCTCAACTTTCACTGAGGTCCCACTACCAGCAAAAGACCTGCTTTGTCTTCCCCCACTGTCATGAAAATGGCAGTTCTTCCCCGACCCCGACCTCTCCAAAAAGCAACTGTAGTCCTGGGAATTCAGGAAACTCACATCCTGAGCCTAGCTCTACCACTAACTTGTTCTAGAGCAACTTGACTGTTGCTCAGGACTTCAGTTACCTCATCTGCAAAATGAAGAAATTGGATCAAATTATCATTAAGGTCATCTTTCACCTCCCCCCACAGCTGTGGTCACAAATTCAGGGAAACCATTGCAGGGGACACTACTTAGTTTTTAGCACAAGGTGTGTAACCAGGGCTGGATGTCTCCTTCCTCCCAGCCCCACCCTGTGCCTTCCCACCCCTCCCAGACACCACACCTTTTCCTGCTGGTGTTGGTGGCACCTGCATTCCTGGCAGGTGGGAAAGCTTCAGAGCCTCGGCCCTCATCTTGACTTGGACCTAGGTTAGTTTTCAAAACAGAAGCCTAGGGACAGCCAATCACGATCTGCAGCTCCTCCTTCTTCCCCAAGACTTGTCCTTGATGTCATAAGTGGGTAACTATGACAACCCATCATGGAAACAACTAAGTACCTCACAGAGGAGGCTGGATGCCTCATTTCTGAAGTAAGACTAGAAAGAGAAGATGAACAATTCCCTGGATTATCTAGCCTACCCTGTAATCGTCTCTAATCATAGGCAGAGCACATCATTCAGGAAGAAATTGGACTTTGGCCACTATGCATTTCATAAGAATAGAATACAAATAGGTACGTGGGGCAATTTGGACTGGACACTGTGATTAGGGTTCTGGAAGGGCCCGCCTTAGAGATAGTGACAATAAACCAGGCCAGTACCTGGCTTTGCAATGATATGGCCTTATCTGCTGAGTCTGGTCAAGAGGGCATTAGCGTCAGTGACAAAATTTATCTTCCACCAGGGAGTTCATTTGATGGAAATGCTCGTTTAAACTCTTTAAAGCCAAAGTAAGCTAGACAGAGGATAAGACTTCAGCACCCAAAAGCCAGGCCAATTGTATTGGAAAAGGGTGGGAGACAGGCCCTTTCATTGGATTCAAAGGACATTTATCTCTGTAAATTTTGTTTTTTCCCAGCCCTCACCATTCTTGTATTTCTGCTCAAAATTCTTCAAAAGATGTCAGTTTGGGAAATCAAACTAAACCAAAATTTCTGACCTGGATTAGTTCAGAATTCAAAATTGTAATGTTTTAAGCAGGGTCATTGCCTAGAATGTGAAGCAGCTAAGAGGACATCTGTGACGTAACATTGCTCTCTTTCCTTCCTCTCCAGTGAAGCCTACTGTTGACACCAAACCCCCAGCGGCGCACACACATCACATTTTAAAATTGAGCAAACTTCAGGTATTCATTCTTGCCATCTGCTGATGTACCTTACTGATTTTTATCCATGTCCTAAAGAGATCCAGTTTCCCAGAGGCTTCCAAATACCCACCTAGCCAAAGATTCGTTCATCCTTCTCCTCCCCATACACGCCACCCCTGGTTTCCTCAGCTCCCCACACCCCGTCTCCACTGAGGTCCTCAATTTGTCCCTTTCCCACAATCCCAGAAAAGGAGGGATGCTCGGCCACCGTGTGATGGAGTGGGATGGAGCGATGGCCTTACCACGGTGGGGTGGGGTTTCTCACCAGAGTGAACAAAAGAGAATCGACAAAATCGAATACGAAAACAAGCAACTGTGTCAGAAAATCGCCAACGCCCACCGTGGCCCCGCCAAGGTGGATTGCTGGAACGAATATTTTTCCAAGAGGTACTGTTCCTTCTCATTTCTTTTACCAAATGTCAAAACTGACCTTCCCCTTGTTGGGTTTTTAGTGCAGTAGGACTACTTAATGGAGGTTACTTGAGGAATAACTTTCAAAGAGACCACGTTAAGGAGAAAGGAAACCACCTCAAACGGGGACCTTTCTCTAGCATCAAAGAGCTAACTTTTATTCCCTTGAAGAGACTCTTCGAGGTCCTATTCAGAGTTTATCACAAGAAAGCACTTTTGTAAAATGGTGACCAGAGCTGGGAGTATTACACAGCATTTTAAAAACTGTTTCTACAAATATTTCCTGAGTAACTACTACGTGCTAAGCACCAGGAGTACAGAGGTGAAATGAGATATTTATTTCCTAAACCTCAAAGAACTCCAAGTCAGGCAGGAAGGACATTTATGTAAATAATTATGCAGTTGTGATCAGGGCTACAGAAGAAGTGTATGCAGGGAAAGAATTGTGTGTGTGTGTAGAGGGGAGGGTCAAGGTGGCTTTCCTCTATCCTTGTATATATCTGAAATTGAGTTGAAAGCTGAGGGGAGTGAGCTGAACCAAGCCTATCACCAGCCAGTTGTGATTTATCCATAGGCGACACCATGCTCCCTCATCCAAAACAGATTCTCAATCCTGGTTTCACGTAATTCCTGGGGAGCTTTTGCAAAATGCCGATGCCAGAGCCCCAGCCCAGACTGATAAGGTAGCATCTTCTGGTAGACAGTGGGACTGAGACCCACCGATCTGAACCTGAAAAGACTTTACATGTTTCCCGGAGAGTGGACTGGTTCAATAGGTGTGCAGAGTCTCAGGCTTCTTGGGACAATTGGCTCCCTGCACTTAGGCAGCCCAGATTTGTGACATCACGACTTCATCTCCCCCACTCCCCTCCAGGAGGAGAATTTTGTTCTTCATGCATGCTGGCGTTTTGTGTTTTTCAGCTTAAACAGAGAAACAAGGAACCGGGAGCTAGTGAGAATCACCGTGGAAAACCAGGGCATTCTGAAGAGGCTTGGTGATCGCAAACCCCACTATGACCGCAGGGCGTCAGAGATAGACTGGCAGGCACGTGGATACTCTGTGATATTCCAGTGCATGCAGAGAGTTTGTTTTCAGAGTAGAGTCGATCTCAGGAAAGACCCCTAAATGGCTGAAGGCAAAATCATGAGAAATGCAACAGTTGTTAAAAGAAAAGCCGCCCAGAGCATACAAAGCTAACAACAGGCGCAAAGCATCCACCACACCAGCTAAGGACGTCTCCTAGGTAGCAAAGTCATTACGTGTCAGCTTCAGACAATATCTGGTAGCATCTTCCCTCATCCCTTATTTCATTCAGCCTGAATGTACAAGCAAAGAGGATGAAGGGTTTACAATTCAGAATGTGGTTGATTTGCCTTATTTAGGGATGATCCTTCAAGGAAAATAAAAGGCCTCTGCAGTGTTTTTATAAACTCCCACGCCCTGATTTTGGTCCGTAAGCTTTTTCTAAGCCATCCTTAAGATTAAGAACTTTAACTATTGCACCAGCACCTTGGCATAAATCTTTCTGATTTTTTTTCCTTCAAGAATTCGAGGCGCTACATCAGAAATACAACCAGGTATCTTCTCTCCGGAGATGAATAGGTATGTCAACGCGGCTACTCTTTGTTAGAGAACATGGTAATCACAGTTGATACCAAAGCCCTAAAAGCTGTGTAGATGGAGAACAAGGGGCCCAATAAGGGGCGACTTTTGCTCTTCTGTGATATTGATTGGCCATCCATTTGGGGACTAGAGCTCTTTGTTTCCTCTCTCTGTACAAGTAGAAAATGACTGCCTTTTGTCATCAGCTTAGATGCTTTATGTGCATCTAAGGGGAAGTGATTTGTTCCAATAAGACATAAACAGGAGGTCTTGTGGCTTTAATGTAGTGCTAAAGTTACATCATGGGTCTCTGTCACTGTTCAAAAGTACTGTTATGTTGGCATTTTGTATTATTTCACATTATTAGTAGTGACTAAGTTCCCCCGCCTGCCCCTCCTGTCTCTGGGGAGAAGGATAAATGGATGCTCAGGCTTTCCAAAGAATAGTTCTGTATAATTGATGGCTCTCCATTTCCCTCCCTCTCGTCTCCCTGAATACAAGGTTACTCACCATGGAAAAGACACAAGAGAAGGCCCTAGGATTTCTTAGCTGCTTACGATCTCAAGACACTCCTAAGTGGCCGAATGCTCAATCTTAGGAAGCTACAATAAAGCTTGGAACATAAAATGAGTAAGTTACATTTAAAGTGCCCGAAGGCTTTAAGTCCCATCCCCAAATGTAGACAGAGTGGGGCAGGCAGAAGGAAAGATGCAACAAGCATTTTTACTGGGGGCTATGAAAAGTTTTAATGAGAGAGAGAAACAACTTTTTTAAACATACACCATCACCACCATCCTGGGGGGAAGAATAGGTGAGGTGAGATGATCTGTCAAAATGGAAAACAAAAGCACACAAGGAAATTAAGGTTCAGACAACACAGAACAAACACCCTTAGTTCCTCTGTGAATATATAGAATTGGCAAAGAATGATTCGGTGAGGCTTCCATGGACCCTGTTCATTTATAGGGAGAAGCAAGATTGAAAAATTTCAAAAATATCTCAAAACATATGACAAGACAATGATGCATGGCTTCAGTAATTGGTCATGCTGGTTTTGAGCCTCACTTTTTAAACGTTTAATTTTGAAAGAGGGTAGATCTTAAGTGTTCTTATCACAAATAAATAAATGTTTTATTTTAAAATAATTAGATTCATAGGAAGTTGCAAGTGTACAGGGTAGGGGCTCCTGCATCCTTCATCCAGCTTCCCCCAATGTTAACATCTTGTGCAAATAGAGTACAGTATCAAACCAGGAAGTTGACATTGGTACAATCCACAGAGCATCCACAAATTTCACCAATTATACGTACACTCATTTGTATGTGTGTGTATAGCTCTGTGAGGTTTTATCAGTTGTGTAATTTTGTGAAAGTACAACCACATTCAAGATAGTTAACTGTACTGTTATCTGTTATCTGTATCAAAAGACCCTACTGTACCACCCCTTTTAGCCACAGCCACCCTCTTCCTCCCAGCGCTAAGCCCTGGCAACCACGAATCTGTTTTCCATCTCTGTAATTACGCTATTTCATGAGTGCTACATAAATGGGATCATGCAGTATGTGTCCACTCTCTTCAGATTGGCTTTTTTCACTCCGTAAGTTCTTTGTTGTTCATCCAAGTTGTGTATACCAAGTTGTGTGTACCAAAAAGTGCATTCCTTTTTATTGTTAAGTAGTATTCTATTGTATGAATGTACCACAGTTTATTTAACCATTCACCCATTGCAGGACATTTGACTAGTTTCTAGTTTTTTTGACACTATGAATAAAGCTGCTATAAGCTTTTATGCACACATTTCTGCATGAAAATAAGCTTGGCTTCTCTAGGATAAATGCCCAAGGGTGTACTTGCTGGGTTGTATGCTAAGATCATTTTAAGAGAAAATACAAAGCTATTTGCAGAGTGGCTGTACCATTTACATTCCTACCAGCAATGATGACTAATCCAGTTTTTCCACATCCTCACCAACATTGGATATTCTCACCATTTTTAATTTCAGGCATTATAATATGTACACAGTAACATCTTGTGGTTTTAACTTGCATTTCTCTAATGATTAATGAAGCTAAATATCTTTCATAAGCTTACTTGCTATCTGTATATCTTCTTTGGTGAAATATTGGTGCATTTGCCTATTTTCTAATTGGACTGTTTTTTTTAAATATTGAATTTTGAGATTCATTTTTTAAATATATTCTAGATACAAATCCTTTGTTGGATACATGATCTGCGAAATATTTTCTCTGTAATTTGTCTTTTCATCTTGCAAAGCATTTTAACTTGATGACATTCAATTTATCAACAATGAAATTGTTCTGTATCCTGACTTTATCAGTAGCAATACCCTGGCTGTGATAGTTAGCAAGGTGCTACCACAGGGGGAAACTGGTAAAGGGTAGGCAGGATCTCTCTGTATTATTTCTTACACATGTGTAAATCTACAATTATCTTAAAATGAAAAATTTAAAGAAAAAAACAGTATGTCCAAATATAAATTCATTATTAAACTGGTTCCAGTTCATCCCAGTTTGAGGAACCACCCTTCTTCTAGACATCCAGATGAGAAGTCTGGCAGTCATCCTTTACTCCCTCTCTTTCATCCCTTCACTTCCCCTACGTATTTGAAATCTACCAGTCCTACTCTGTCTTTGTTTGCGCTGCTGCCCATTTCAGGTGCTTGTAATTTACAACTGGTATTATTAAGGCAAAAATTGCCCTTATCACTTTCCAGCTTCACACCTTCAATGATTTGCCATTCCTTCCAGAATAAGCTGCACTTTTAAATATGGCATACAGAATATATAAATATGCCACCCTCCCTGCAAACCCCCCCCCACCCCTGCCACCATGATCCTGTTCCTCCTGTCTTGGCAGCCTCTATCAATAGGAATTCTTAGAGGGCAGGTATAGCTCAGTGGTAGAGTATGTGCTTAGCATGCATGAGATCCTGAGTTCAATCCCCAGTACCACCATTAAAAATAAATAAACCTAATTCCCTCTTCACCCTGAAAAAAAAAGTTGGCCAAAAAAAAAAGGAATTCTTAGTTCAAGCAACAGAAATTGACTTTTGTCTGATTTAAATAGTGAAGTAATTTAGTGAAAGAATATGAATTAGTTAACAGTATTTGCTAGAAAACTGCAGAACCCAGCTTCAAGCTGCACATCAAGGAACAACACCCCAGATCTTGCTGTAGAACTGGTCTGTGGTGCTGGGCTCATGCTGCTGCCCCTGCTCTGTCTAGAACTGGATCTTACTGATCTGCTAGTGATGCCTTCGAAAAGTCATTTTGTGTCACGAGCTCCCAATTCCAAGTCAGTGAGGGTGTATCTGATTGGTGTAAGCGAGACCATATGCCCGTTCCTTATCTGCAGGGGAGGCTGGGAAAATGAGAATCTGCCTTTTTCCAATTCTGGATGAGGGTTCTGTTTCTCACCAGAATAGGAAATTTCCCCCGAGTTAGAATGAGGCTCAGATACTAGAATTTCACAAAAATGACAAATATCTGCAACTTTTTTATAGCTCATCACTCCTTGCCTTTTTCAACAGAGGACATGTTTTCTTTTTCACCCCATTCATTTTCCTGTTGTCCCCTCCAGCTGGAAAATCCATAGTTCTGATCTCTACCTGGACAACATTTGTTCATCATGTATAGAAGAGAGTCCATTCTCTAGGAAGTTTCCGTGAACTGCTCAGCTTATATTAGGTATTCTTTCAAATGTTTGGAGATTTTCCTGTTGTCTTTCTGTTACTGATTTCTAGTTTGATTCCATTATGGTCAGAGAACATACTCTATAATTTCAATTCTTTTACCTTTGTTAATATGCTCTATCTACGTGAATGTTTCATGGACATTTGAAAAGAATGTATATTGTGCTGCTGTTGCAGAGAGTGTTTTATAAATGTCAGTTAGATCCTGTTGGTTGATGGTGTTCAATTCTTCCGTACCCTGGGTGGCTTTCTGTTCTGGTTCTATCAATTGCTGAGAGTAGGGTGTTGAAATCCCCAATTATAATGGTGGATTTGTCTATTTCTCCTTTCAGCTCTTTCGGTTTTTCCTTCATGTGTTTTAAAGCTCTGCTATTGGATGCATACACATGTAGAACTGCTGTATCTACCTGGTGGGGTGATTATATAATATTCCTCTTTGTCCTGAGTAGTTTTCTTTCTCTAAAGTCTACTTTATCTGATAATAACATAGCCACTACTGCTTTTTAAAAATTGTTTGCATAATATATCAGTTTCTATGCTTACTCTCTAACTACCTCCGTACACTTGTAGATGGCATATAGTTTGGTCATACTTTTTTATCCACTGTACCAATCTGTTTTAATTGGTCCCTTTATCCTCCTCACTTTTAAAAGACAATTACCTCATGTATTTCCTCTGTATACACTGAGCACCACATCAGATGGTGTTGTAACTCTTGTTTCAACCAGAAAATAAGAAACTCAAGAGGTGAAAAGTAATATATTATGTTTACTTCTATTTTTATCTATTCTGGTTTTGTTTTTTTTTTTCTGAAGGTCCCAGCCTTCTGCTATTTTCTTTGTTTGGAGAGCTTCCTTTAACCATGCTTTAAGGGTCAGTCTCAACAAATTGTTAGTTTCCCTTCATTTGAGAATGCCTTTATTTCTTCTTTCCTGAAGGACAGTTTCATCACATATTGGATTCAGGGTTAATAGTCTGCTCTCAGCATGTGATAAATGTGTCACTTTTTCTGGCCTCCTGAGTTTCCTTTATAGTAATACTAAACTAGAATTTGAATTGGTGTTCCTTCCTTGTTGTTTCTCCCTCGTCTTAAGATTTTTCTTTCTTAGTCTTCAGTTTTCAGAAGATTAATTACTATGTATCTTGGTATGGATTTCGTTGGGTTTATCTGTTCAGAGTTTATCAGCTTCTTAAATCTGTCGGTTTATATCTTTCACCAAATTTGGGGAGTTTACAACTTTTATTTCTTTGAAAACTTTTTGGTCCCACACTTTCTTCTCTCCTTCTGGGACTCTGATGATACAAGTGTTAGCTCTTTTGTTATTGCCTCACGGGTCATTGAGGCTCTTTTTTTTTTTTTTACCCTCCCAGTCTGTTGTTCAGAATGAATAAATTTTGTTATTTGTCCTCAAGTACCCTGATTTGATCTTCTATCATTTCCACTCTACTATCAACTTTATCTCAGTTTTAAATTGTAGAATAACTTTTCATTTCTATAATTTCTATTTGATTGTTTCATAACTTCTCTTTCTTTGCTAAGATTTTCTATTTTTCATTTTTTTCAAGAGAATTTGTTATTGATTTTTGAAGCACTTTTATTACAACTGCTTTAAAATCCTTGTCAGATAAATGCCAACGTCTGAATCGTATCATATTGGTATCAGTTGGTATCGATTGGTCTTTTTCTTTAGATTGGAGTTTTCCTGGTTTGAGATACAATGAGTGGTCTTCTATTGTATCCTGAACATTCAGGTAAATATGTTAGGGATCTCTTAATCCTATTTACATCTTCTATTTTAGCAAGTAGGAGTCTTGTTTAGGTGTAGTGTACAGGTTCTTGCCTCTTTTGTGTGTTTTACTTCCAAGGACAGTTCGGTTTTCTGAGCCTTTGCAATACTATTCTGGTCTGCTTGTTCTTTGCGTGCTGCCAGGACTCCCACTCAGTCCCTGCTGGTGTTTTCTGCAGTGTGGGAAGGTGCTTCCCTGGGCTGCATAGTGTCGCTGGGCCACCTTCTGCCGTGGGGCGAGCAGGCACCGCTGGGTCTGGGTTTCTTTATGTCAGTGGGTGGAGGGCAGGGAGACATAGGGCTTTGCTCCCGCCATGAATGAACTGGGCCGCCTGCTGGTGCCTTGGTGTGAAGCTGGGGTTGGGGCTCCCCAGTGGGTCTCTACTGGGATCCCCTTTCCTGTCTTTTGGCAGAGAAAGCAAGTTTCTTTCTTTCTTTCTTTCTTTCTTTCTTTCTTTCTTTCTTTCTTTCTTTCTTTCTTTCTTTCTTTCCTTCCTTCCTTCCTTCCTTCCTTCCTTCCTTCCTCCTTCCTTCCTTCCTTTTTTCTTTTTCTTCCTTGTCTATGTCTGTTGCTAGTTCTGAGTCACAGGCCTCTCCAGAGCCCAGTCAGTTCTGGGAGATGAAAAGAAAACCCAGGAAACTCTCCACACTGTTGTTCCTCAAGTCCTGAGGTTCCCAAGGCAACCCACCATCTTCCTTCCAGTTTTCAGAGTCCTTTTATCACTGTCTTTATAATAAATTTCCAAGATTTTAAGTTCTATTTAGAGGAAAAATGATTCCACGTCAACCTGTTCTGAAATGACAAGCCTGATTTTTAAAGGAAGCAATGGTTTGAGACTGTATTCAAAGGGCAGGGGGGAAAATAGAGAAATGCTGCTTATTGGTTCTAAACTATATGATTCAAGAATGGGCTTTGTGCATATGCTGATCTGTAGTTATTCAATAAGTCTCCAAGTGCTAACATTGTTTTGGATGCATGATCCTATGATTGGTGGCATAAATGAAGTAGTCCTGGATAAGTGGATGTAAAGCTTTGATGGGCCACATGTCTTAAAGCATGTATGTATTCATACATACAATGGTAAAAGCACAAATGGCTAATATTTAACATAGCTAAGCATTGCCTGTGAAGGACAGATGGTTATAATTTTCTTAAACCCACCCCCTGCAGGGAGTGGAGTGGATGGTAGAGGTTACAAATTGCTGGATCAAGGATGGCAAACAGGATGAACTCCCTTGCCAATTCTGCTCAATTGATACTGGATACTATATCCTGAAAAATCCAAAAGCAGTGCCTAACTTCAGCAGGAGAGTGCTGGGATCAGTTTAGTACTGTCTGCCATGGGTGCAAGAATGGGTGATAGCAGCACATATGCTCCACCCATCGAACATCCCTGACTAGAAAAGTCCTCCAGAGCTCACATGCTGTCTGGTTGTAGACACAGGCAGAGAGCTTACTTGCATTTGAAGGCCCAGGGGGAAAAAGAGATACAGCTTGAGAGGTATGAAATAAGCAGATTTCTTGGTGTGAGGCCTAGAGTGATAGACTTTTGCAAAAATTTTGCCCAGGGGCTCAGAACATATGCACTACGGGCTAGAATGGGACTGGGAATTGAATTTATACACATTCCACCAATACATAATTGCAAACAGGTGCATTTTTTTAAAATAAAGACTTTTAAAGACTTTTCTGCTTTTTATGAACAGTAAAAACACTGTACAAATTACAGTGGGGCCCTGTTCGTTCTACTCTTAATGGATTTAGTAGCAGACAAACAGCTGTTGACACAGCTTGCCTTGGTGGGGGGGAGCTACTTTGACTGGAAATAAAGCAGGCATCGCATTTTAATGCCTAGCTTCACAACATACATGAAGAGGATTACTACCATTTCATCTGGCAATTGTGTGAAAATATTAAGCAGCAAAATGTCTGTTGAGTAGTATGAAATGCAAAACAGAAAAGTCATCCAGTATTCAACTGAGCTCCTACAATGGGGGGAAAACTACCCAGATGGAACTTGCTAAGAGGATCTCCAACAAGGTACCTCCCTAGGGGATTTTTCGAGAATAATTTGGACTTACGTGGTTTTTGCCTGAGAGCTAAAGTTAGATCCTGACTGTCCTGTAGAATATACACACCTTGGCACATGCATCCCACTTCTAAGGGCAGCTGCTCTCCCTGCCCTGGTCCTCTGTGAAACAGCTCAAGACTAATTTCAGTTGATAAGAATCCAGTATTCTGTAAAGGCAAAGAAGTCCTTGTCCTTTTGCTAGAAAAGTCTGAAGAAAGTGGTCCTGTTAGGTGGACCTACCAGGTTCACGAGCTAGAAAGTTGCAAAGGTATCCGTGTGTCAGAAGGCAAAATGGAAATGTCTCAACGGGCAGCAAACCTCCTCCCTGGTGCTTCACCCTTTACTTGGGCTCCTTTTTTTTCTCCTGAGGAAGAGCTTGAAATTTTACATGTGTAACAGCAGCCTTGTTTCAGTCTTTGAAGTTCAGCCACACTGCATATTATTGTAAATTCTAGCTGTGAACACATTCTTTACTTATAAGTCAATCATTTAACAGGTAGCCTCAATTATGGGATCACAAAAAAAAAAAGGCAGTATAGTAAATATAGTGATTAATGACCGCCTCTGGCACTGGGGACGCTTGGGCTCAAATACTGTAGCTCTGACATTTTTTTAAAGCTGTGTGAGCTTGGACACATTATTTATTACGTGGACACTTTCTTAGCCTTGCTTCTCTCGTTTGTATAATAGGGATGATAAGAATCCTAAATCATAGGCTTGGTGGATTTGTCAAAGTACGTATGTAAAGGTCTTAGCGTAGCTCCTGGCACAGAATAATTATTAATAAGAAACGCAATTCTCTGAAGGATCTGTGATCTATCACAAATGTGTGATCTATATATCGCTAATATATAAATATATCATAAATATATAAGTATATATTTATATATATAAATATATCTGTCACAAATTTGTGATATATATCACCAATATATAAATATATTTAATTTTATATATTTATTATATAAATTATATATAATATATAAATACATAATCACAAATATATAATATATATATATATATATATATATATCACAATTTGTGAAATATCACAAATCCTGTGTGACATTAAACACTCTTGCTCAGAGACAACCCATTAGGCCCACACTCAGAGTCTACATACTTCGATTTTGACAGTCAGGACTGATTTATTGTGGCTTAGACATAGTTTCAATGGGGGATCATCCGGTTTCCCATGATGCAGCATGACAGGAGCGCCTATAATCTGCAGCTAGGACAGGTGAGAACCAGGGCCAACTGTCAGTAACAAGAGGGACAAGTGATGGAACAGAATAAATCAAAGCAAGCAAGGGCTCAGTTTTAGGAGTCTGAGTATATCTAGAAAAGGCACAAGCAGCCTCACGTTCCTCAAGGGTCCCTGGAAACACCACTGCGTCACAGAAGGGTACAGTAACTCATGGCGACAGGGAAGCTTGCCTTAGGCTTCCAAAAAAGTTGGTGAATACTCACTACTTAAGAAAGCAGAGAACCAAGTTTTCCACTGCCCAGCAAACACACACCATCAAAAAGGGAAAAATCAACATTTTAGTGCCTGAGGATAGGGGAACTTCAATTGCATGGAAAATCCTCTTGACTAAAACAACTCAACTTCCAATAAAGCTGGAAAAATGAGTCACTCAGTTTATAAAGCTTAAACACCTATGCAAATTGGTACTGTCTCAGTTCACCCCCCCTCCCCCAAAAGACAGTGCCTACTTCACTTTGGTACAAAGAATCAGGGTCAACTTGCCTGTGATACTTTAATGAATGACACGTGTTATTTTGTGGTACGCCCCCTTTCGACTCATGTCTTCTGGTCCAGAGGGGTGCAGTGAAACAAGAGACAAAAACCAATGACAGGCAAGATTTTCCCCAAATACTCTTCTTCATGATGGAGTTGATGGCAAATTCTGCCCCTCTTGCTTGATGGTCACATGAGGGAGGCTGGGCTCTTCCAGGTCCCCTCCAACCTGGCTGTTCTAGGATGCAGTTACCTGACCCAACTAATAGGTACCCAGTGAGTGTCCTTGCTCAGCTTCTCTAAGAGCACTCTGAGCTGGCTGTGTGCGCTCTGGAGATCCTCCCTCACTAGCACAGCATCCACCAGGTGCCCATAATGCTGGTCTATGAAGGCGGCGGAGGCGGCCATCTCTTGCTGCTCCTCATCCTGCAAGGAAAGGGGTAGTTAGGGAACAACTGGGTTGTTCTCCCCACAAATAAGAAACCCTGCAGCCTTCATCTTGGACAGTGTTCCAACCTCTAATTTTCAATTGATGAGTGGATGAATCTAGCCCATGAATAACCAACTGGGTACACAAGCACAGTGTAGTGATGATATCCTATCCAACTTTCAAGAAAGTTCACGGGCAGTCGCCACAATCATTGCTCAGTCATTCACCCACAAGATACCTACTGAGGACCTGTTAACCGCAGGCCATGATAAGTGCTCTGAGCAGATGCTGATTTTACATCCGTGTGTGTGTGTGTGTGTGTGTATGTCAGTATCACATTTCCTGCCTGAAGGTATTTCCAAAGCAGTAGTACTATTGTGTCACATGGCGAGTTGGTTAAATAATTACAGAAAAGAACTATAAATAAAATAGTTTTAACTAGAGAAAGCAAAGCAAGCACTTCTGGAATCAACTAGGGGGAAAAAGAGAACAAGTAACTCGAATGCCCTCTTAATACTCCTAAATTCATAATGTAGAACTCGGTTCTTTGCATTTTCTCATAACAGAGCCAAATACGAGCACAGCAGACAAAGTAGAGTTATTTCGGAAAGTGCTGGGATAACCCTGACGCAATCCCCAACTTCCTTAGGATATCTGACTTCTTTAATCATATTGCTTTCCTGACACCCAGCACTATGGTTCAGACAGCCAATGATCCCTCCTTTACCCAACCTTTATGCAGGGTTGGCTTCTTCATTCAAAAAAAAACCTCTAAGAAGTAGAATTGCAAGCAGGTAGTTCGCTGACAATTAGCTTGGGGTTTTGGGAGAAAAGGAAGTCAAAGGATCTACTCTAAGTAAAACTGCAAAGTGAAATTTGTCAGTGGTTTCCACCCACCTCCCTTTCTACTGCTTTCCAGTCCTCTGCTGCCTTCTCTCCTCTGCTTTGAGGGGCTCAGTGTTTCTATGCTGCCATGGAGGGGGAATGAGCTGTCCTCCACTAAAGTGACCCACATTCCAAAATAGTCCCCCCTCCTCTTCTCTCTGTCCCCAGTCAAAACCAGCTTCCTACTTTAGTGAGAGTATCCATACTTTCAGAAAATATGTTCTAAAGATCTAGGAAGCAGTCTTTGCAGGCTACCACAGAGACAGCTGGGAACTATGAGAAGGCTGAGATAATTTCTTCTCCTTACTTTTTTCCCCCAGGAGGGAAAAAGCTAGATTAAACTGAGCAAAGCTTCCCAGTTCTATATGGTATCTCGCAGGGCTCGTCTCCTACTCAAAAGCACCCTGCAGTGTCCCAGGGTGGCCCCACTTTCCCAGCCCCCTTGCACACTCACATCCTATAGACCTCTCCTGTTTCTGGAGTTTCCCCTCCTCCAGGCACCCTCACTGTTCATCCTGGAAGCATTTAGCTATTTGAGAAATTCTAGAAGGAACACTTTCTCCCCTGAATCCTCAATCTTCCTAATCAATACTTGCATCTTGAAAAAACTTAAGTAAATCTCTAATGGAGTAAAATGTGTGACATCTGTTTTGCAGCCAACAATCCCCTGAACCCTTTCCCTGGCCTGTAAAGGTGGAACTCAGCTACCTGTGGCTTCAGCAAGAGAGTCACTGTCCTGAACAGCATGTAGGAAAGACTGCCCCCCACCCCAGACCACCCCTTGTCTCCATCTTGGATTAGCCTGCTGGATCTGAAGTTGGTGTTTCAGTTAAAAATTACCTGGGTTTGGCTTATGAGTTCCACAAATGATTGTGTTTGTCACTAAGACCAGGTTCTTGACAAATGTAAGACCCCTATTTTCTGACAGGGTGCTTCTGTGAGGGAGTGAGGGGTGGGGAGCCCAGGCAGAGCCACCCTTCTGTGAACTGGGAGGCACTTCTGGCTGCCCCATCTGGAGCCCTCCATTCTTGTGACCACCTAAGTCTGGCCAACAGGCCAAAAGGAAAGATGATCTTGTGCAGAAGGTACCTGCGCTCATATGCAGCTGTAACAGGCCCTCTCAGGCCATCAGAAATGAAATGATCAACTTGAAACTTACAAGTGGGGCCGCTGCATCCTCGCAGGCTGGGGACATGGGTGGCGTCTTCCTTTTTTCCTGAATTGCAGGCTTTACAAATATAACATAAGGTTTAAATTCTGAGGTCCTCAGTTGTTGCAGTGCCTGAGAAAGTAAGTTCAGGAACATCATATACTTTGAACATATCTTATTGTGAAACATACTTTTTGAATGGCCAGTCACGGGTGAGCTCCCTTACATCACCCAATGGCAAAGGTCCTGATCATATGGTCCATGGTCATATGACAATGGACTTCTACTGTGCTGACCACCTGCCCATTTTCCCATCCTCTATTACGGAGCTGGGGTCCCGAAGGCTCACTCACCAAGAAAGGAGGTTCCAAAGCCTCAGCTCCAAGAGTTGCCATCCCTATTAGCTCTGATCACCCTTCCCCCAAGCCCTGATTAGCCTTCGTATGCCCTTCTCTGCCTGCCTAGTCCTGATGGAAGAACCAGCTGGAGTCAATGTGTGTATCTATGTAGTCAAATGTCATCATTTTGGACTACACTAATGCAAAATTTGTACTATCACACAGGCCTCCTTATGATATTCAAAGAAGAAAGGGTTTGCTAAGCAAATGAAGAGACTAAGAGGTCACTTGAAGCAAACTAAAGACTTTAGAAGGTTTTCAATATGCAAATCATCCTGTTAATTAGTGCATTTTATCTATAATGTAAGTGCCTCCATTTGGAAACGCTGGTATTAAACTGCTCTATGTCCAATCTGCCTTCCCCCACCAAATCAATAAAGTCACTTTCCAAATACAGTTTTGAAATTCAGACTTTTAATTTTGACTACCAACTTCTAGTAAGTCCAAATTGGTGAGAGTTTTCCTTCAGGGACATAATGTGCTTTCTGCAATCCATTTCAAGCCAACTTCTGTAAAATAAAGCCTACAGTTTAGATCCTAAAATCAGAGCTCTGTTACTATCAAGGGAAAAAAAAATGCCCAGACTGAATTGAAAGCTTAGAAGTTTTTCTCAAAGACAAGGTTAAAAAGACGGTTAAGCCCCTGTCAAGCACACAGCATGTGGGGCGTGCAGGACTGGAAATGTTTCTGAAGAACTCCACAGGGGCAAGTCTGCCCTTTTTCTCTTTCAAACTGCTCTCCTGACCGCCTCCCTTGGTAGTTCCCTAAGCCACTGATTTCACTTGTCCTGGTCGGGGAAGGGGTGGCCCAGTCTCCACCTGTGCGTTTACATCTAAGGCCCTGACTGTCCCATCACAATTGACTGATCAGTGCCACCATCTATGGCCTGATTTGCTCCATGCAGAGGTTACTATCCTAGGTCTGTGGGCCACCAAGAGGGTCCCTCCAATCCATGTAGTTGTTACGTACAAAGGTGCACACTTTGGGGTACAAAGTTTTCATTAGCTTCTCAAAGGAAGACCCAAGGAAATTTTAACATCCAGTGCTCTGGAATAAAAAGTCCCAAGACGGAAGTCGAATGTTCTGTAAAATGTCCAACCCCCTAGTTTATAAATTCCATCAACCGGCCCAAGAACTCACATCCGGCTCCACGTCCACCAGACAGACTTTGTTTTTGGCCATCACAACGTGAATGGCCTCCAGACTGGTTCCATAGAGGTTTTCCTTATATTCACCATGCTCCAGGAACCTAAAACGCCACCACAGGGGAAGAGGCCTTCAGCTCCCGAGTTTGCCTAAATCATCTTGGAAGCAGGACAGCCTGCCCACCACGACTTCCCTCTCGCTCCCCACCGCCTTTTCGGGAAGCCCTCCCAGGAGGTCAAGGGGAAGGCTGGACAGATGCAAGGACACACACTGAGCTGCACAGAGGCCCGACCGGCCCATCAGGCCAACCTACTTGTTATGCTGTAGGTCGGCCTCAAATGCTTGCTTAGAGACGAAGTGATATTCCACCCCGTCCTTCTCGTGGCTCTTCCGAGGCCTGGTGGTATCTGTGAAAGAAAGAAAGGAGGACAGCTGGGCGGAGGTGTCACATCCCGGGAGCCTGGGTGCTCGCTTCTCACAGGAGCTCATCGCTGATTTGTGTGCAAACCAGCCTCTTCCCTCAGTCGCGTGTCCGCGTGTGTCGGCCACATCTCCGATGCGCACAGCTCTGCCATGTAGGCAAAACGAGGCCTCCCGTTCTGCAGGTGAGGAAACTGAGCGGTGCCGAGTAGTTAATGGGGACACCGTACAGATGTCCCACGGCCGGCAGGGAGCAGAGCCGGGTGAACTCTGTCTCAGGCCAAGCGAATGCTCTTAACCGCTCTGCCAAACTGCCTCGTTGACGCTGTGGCTTTTAAAGACTCGCTGAAGGAATTCCTAGTCCTCCAAGTTTTTATTTTCTATTTTTCTTTTTGAGAGCCAAGGGGGCAAAAATTCAGATGACCCTGCTGTATGCTTTTAATTCTGTATCACTTCCCACTTTGAAAGGAAAGGTGAGGTGAAGACAGACCCTCTATGGACTAAGTGTTTCAGCAAAGCTGATTCTCCCACAGTTTGAAACAGTGTTTCCCCTCTGATTTCCATAATAGAATCGAGGCACACACTTCTGGGGAAAAATCAGGTCCTCCATCCACAGAACAAGAGCACACATGAAGCAACACACAGCTTCTCCCAGAGCATTCCAAAGAAAGGGGGTCTCAGAGGACAGTGTTTTCTGGCCCCTGGGAGCCACCCAGGGGATGCTCTGTGCGCTAACGTGTAGCATGTTTGTCCAACCTCTGGCAGAGCTGCTAGGGTCACTTTTCTCGCCAAGTCATTCCCTTGCTTTAAAACTTTTATTCACCCACATACTACATTCTAAACACCCTAGATGAGTATCTGAGCCCCTCGTGACCAACCCAGCCTCCCACTCAGCTTCATCTCCCCCCACATCACTCACACGAACTCTCCAGTCCCTAAGACTGCTACGCTGAGTCACACTTTGTCCCTTTACAAGTTTTTCCCTTGGTATAGAGAATTCTTCCTCTTCTGCCTGGAAAACTCCTATTTACACTTCAAAACCCAGCATAAAAGTCACTGCCTCGCCCAGTTCCCAATATCTGGGAGAAAGTTACCTATCTGTGGGGTGCCTGGGAGCAGGTAGGCTGAACCATCCAGGTACCCTCCCCTAGGGGATGGATCTGAAGTCTTCTGAAGGATCCATATATGAACAACTGCCACATGTCCTGTTTCAGCCCAACCTATCAGCTGGAAGGCCGTGGCCCCCAGAAGCCTCCCAGGTCCATCACAGGTGTGCTGCCAGAATGGCCTCCCCAGCTGCCGCCCCCCACACCCAGCCACATCCCTGCCACTTCCGCTAGGGCTCCAAAAGACAATTCTGACCACCCACAGACTGGGTTATGGGCCCGGGGGAATGATATGGTAAAAGAAAGGATTTGTAGCTGCCCTTCCCCAGAACATTCTAGAAAAGGTCCTATTACTTCCACCAGAGTAATGGCCACCAGGTGCCCACACTGTGTCCCTCTGAACAAGAGGATTGAGAGAGAGTCTTAGAGAGGAAAGGGACAGCCAAGGACAGGAAGTGGCAGGCAGCAAGTGAGAGGCTGTTGTGTGGCCTCGTTAAGAATGTGACTGAGGCAGGCTGCCTGGGTTTGAACCTTGGCTTCACCACTTACCAACTGTGTGACATTGGGCAAGTTACTTAACCTCTCTGAGCCTCAGTGTCTTCCTCTGCAGTACAAGATGATGAGAACCCACTTTTCAGGGGTACTGGGAAGGCTGACCAAGTCGCTGCACATAAAAGCTCTTGGTGTAGCTCCTAACACTCTTTAGCCTCCTTTTCCTCATCACATTCAGGACCAGGACCTCCACCTACCGGACTTCAGCATCCCTGGCTGCCTCTGGACTCGGCAGTGCACCCAGCCACCCTGTTGGGCTGGACCCAGCTACAAGGGAGTACCTAAGCAGTATCACTCACCGGGCTCTCTGGCTTCCCTGGCCTACTGTCTTGCCCAAGCTGAGAGCAGGGGCCATAGGAGTCAGAGTCATTGAGAAGAGGAGGCTGAAATGGTGTTGAGTTGAGGTTGCCACTTTGCCTACAATGTGTTCTAGACTCAACTCCCATCCCGGGCAGGAACCAGGCAAGTGGTCTTCCAGTTCCTGCCTCAGGGGGCCCTAGGGGATCACTGAGAGTGGTCTCTTCCCATCATGCCTCTGTCCCATGATCTGCCTATAGCAGGCCGTGCCTGGCAGTCCCTCAGACCCAAAGTAAGGATGAAGATGGATACATGGAGTCAAGTCCTCAAGAAATACTTACATGGCTGGCGCACATACACACACAAACAAGCAAACCCATGGGCCCTCTTACGTGGAACGGCCACACCAAAGTGCTGTGGGTTCTCTGCCACCACCTTCTGCTTCAGCTCGTGCAGTCGGGCTCCCAGAGACCCTGGGAAACAAAAGGAAGGCTGATGAGTCCCTGCTGAACTCCCTCCCCACCCCTCCAAGTAGGAAACCAGGCCACTCCCTGGAGACATCACCTACCAATCAGAACTACCAGGCGGGGCCGCTCTCCAGGCTGGTGCTGGTACCTGGTCACCTCCTCGTAGGTCGGCAGCTCCAGAGTCTCAGCCACTGCAGACACCTTTCCTTCCTGCGGGCTTTCCAGTCTCTCCCTGCGGCCCAGCCGGAAGCTCCTCCGCAGACCAGCTTGGGGAGAAGGGCGAGGGGACACTGCACCATTTGTCCCCCCATCTTTCTACAAAGACTTTCTCTACCTGGTCAGACCTGAAGGTGAAACTGAGACCCACTGGTCTCTCCCCCGCCACATTCTGCTACAGAAAGGGGCTGACTGGGATGCACAGTAATACAATGAAAGGGTGACCACTTGGCATCCAAAAATTAGGGTTCAAGGCTACTGTCTTATTGGGCATGTGATAGACCTCAGACAAGTCATCACCCCTCCAAGCCTCAGCTCCCTTATCCAGGAAATGGGAATACAAATCTACAAACACAATGGGTGCTCCTAGATTGGATTCTAGATCAGGGGAAATGCTCTAAAAGACATTAGTGGGACAACGAGCAAAATTATAATATGAACAGTATAGTAGATAATAGAATTGTGTGCATGTTAAATTCCCAGAATTTGATAATAGCCCTGGGTTATATTAGAAAATGTCCTTGTTCTTACGTAAGAACACAGGCTGAGCTATTTAGGGGTGAAGGGACATAATGTCCACAACTAACTGTCACATGACTCAGAGGGGAAATGTGTGTAGGTAGAAAAAGGAAATGAAAAAGCTAATACTGCAAAGCGTTAACAACTGATGAATTTGGGTGTAGAGTCTATGGGAGTTCTTTTCAGTAACTTTGAAATTACTTCAGAATAAAAAATTAAAAAAGCTCTTTGCCCATCTCTAAGGCCTTTGGAAATATTAAACAAAACAAAAGAAGTGAAGCACTTTGGAGATTGATCAAAGGCTCCATTGCTGTACGGGGGTGACAGAAACACTGAATCAACCACAATTGTAATTACGGTAATAATAAAATCAGTATTAACACAGGGGTCCATGCCCCCTTCCTGCCAGGGAGCTGCTCCCAGTGGCTGGGGGAAGTAGGGGTGGGGGACCCCAGGCCTCAGCAGGCTCAGCCCCATCTCTGGCTGACAGCAACTGAAGCGAAATGTGGGTCCCACAGGCTCAGTGGTTTTTTAGGGGTTCCTGGGGCTCGGATCTCTCCCTGACCCCGGAGCCCACGGCGGGATGTGCGTGGGTGGGGAAGGGGGCATCAGGGGGAGAGTCCCCACTACTCACCTACATAGTGTCCTTTGAAGTACCCCTCACAATCACAGGTCTCTGGGAATTGGAGAGGGAGGCCAATGAGCAATGCTGGACACATGCCCCAGCCCAGAGGTACCTGGGCCCTGGGTGGCCCGGCGGAGTCCTCAGAGGGGCTCGGCTTGGGGCAAATACCATGTCCTGGCCACCCCAGGTCAACAAGTTCCTCTGTTTCACCCAGTTCTCTGTGCTTAGGCCACAGAGAGCCTTTACAGCCCTGGCCGGGGTTCTGGGCCAGCAGGCCTTGTTCCAGCCCCTCTGAGTGAACAAGGAGAGGAAACTCACTTGCCCGGCCCTACCCTCCTGTCTCGTGCCTGCTCCCCAGCCGGGTCGCACGATCGGCCCAGCCAGAGTCCAAGGAGGGCCAGGCCCCACCTCCCCACCAGCTCTGCAGGCCTCAAGGAGCAGGCCGGTCCGGCTGGCAGAACCAGGAGAGTGGAGCTGAGAGCCAGAGGGGCACAGCCACCCCTGACTCGGGGGAGGGGAGGACAAGTCCTTCCAGCCCCAGACAGTCTACGGAAAAGGGGCCTCGTCCACATGCACAGGGGACAAATACCAGGCCTACCTTTGTCACAAGGCTGATCATCTGCGGTTTGCACAAAAGACAGATGGAACAGCGTTAGTGGAGGGGAACCGGGAGGCCCTGCGGCTGAGAGGCAGCCGCAGCCTCCTGTGCCTCAGGAGCCCTCCATCTGGTCCCTCTCTCTCCTCCAACAAACCTGTGATCTGAGCTGCGGTGCATTATTAAACCAAGACTTGCTCTAATTAGTCTTCCTGTGTGTGTCTCATTAGCGGCCCAAAGAAAGCCAGCTCCTCACCGGCATAAAGCAGCCTCAAGGCCAATTGACTCAGCAGCCCCTGTGACTTAAGAGCAAGTCCAGAAAAGTGGCTGTTGGCGGTGGCCGCCCAGCCAAGGGAGTTGATGCCTACAGAGGGACCAGGACCTGCTCTCTCTTTGCTGGGGTTGGAGAATTGCCTGAGCAAATGCAGATGACAGAGAATGGAGCGGCCCAGAGCAGGGCTGTAGGCCAGCCGTGCTCCAGTCACCTGGCATTGTTCAGGCCCTCTACTCGGTTCTGAGCCCCCCTGGGCCCAAGAGGCTGTACTCGGGGAGGCTTCCTCTCCACACAGGGCTCTCACCTGGGGGCTCTGATCTCAGGCCCTCTGGAAACCTGACGCCAGTCCCATTCCCTTGACCTCATGAGCCTCTGTTTAACCATCTTGGAAAAAGGGATCTCCTGATTCTGCTACTACAAAGGCAAGAAGGTAGGAAGGTGTGTATTCTAAAAGGTGCACAGAGCCAGGTTGCCAGGTAAGATACAAGACACTCAGTTAAATTTGAATCTCAGATAAACCACAAATCGTTTCTTAGTATATGTCCCAAATATTGCATGGGATATAGTGACACTAAAAACTTGTTCATTGTTTATCTGAAATTCACACTAAACTGGGCGTTCTTTATTTTTATTTCCCAAATCTGGCCGCTAATACAGAGACACAGGATTGTGCGTGGCCATCCCCGTTCCCTTCCAATGTCACTGCTTCTCAAACTGTCAGGGTCAGAGAGCCCCTTGGGAACCTAAGGAAAGCTGTGAAGGCTCTCCCAGACACAGACATGCGGACACACAACACACACACAAGAGCTTGCACACAATTTTGGGACAGATGTTAACACGCCCCGCAGTGTCATCTAGGGGCTCCAAATAGCTCCTCTCCAGAGAACGCTCCCCAATCCTACCCCACTTCCCCTCCTCCTCCCTCTCCCCATCCCTTCCTCCCTCAGGAGGCCTGAGAGCTCAGACAGGACCCTTGGTGCCCACTCCAGCCCCATGCTTGCCTCTTCCCAGCACAAAGCCCCCAAGTCCTAACCCCAGCCCCGGCCCAGACTGCTTCCCTGAAGATCCGTCCTACCAGTCTACTCACAGGGGGGCTTCTTGAGGCTCTCAGGGCCTGGCAGGGTGCCCGTGGCTCTCCGGTGGTTTAGTCGCCTATGGGGACATGAGAGGATGGGTGGGCCCATGAGCAGGGCCGAGGACCAGTTGGAGAGAACCTTCTGGAAAACTCAGGGAAACCAAGGCCTGAATCCCACAGGTGGATACAGCCTGGCACGCCAAGGGCCTCCTTGCTTCATAGTGAGTTCCAGTGAAGGGGGACATTTTCACAGGTGCTCACTGGTTCACAAAGAAGAAACTGAGTTTCTTGCCCTGGGAGAAGCTTGCCCAGCCCAAGACGGTCGCGCACAGAGGTTCAGCCCATGGTCAGCGCACGGTCAGCAGTCGGTCGTGACTTCCCCAAGGCTGGTTCTCAAGGAAAGGAGGCCCCTGCTCCATACTTACCGGCCTCCCCATCTCTGAGGAAGCTGGAAAACAGTAGAACAATTCCCAGGAGAAGCCAAGGGCGAAAGTGACTCTAATTGAATGTCCTCCCCTCAGAGGAAGGCACAGCCTGGGATATCATCCAATGCAGCTGTCAGTGGAGAGGCAGCCTCCAAAGCCTCTTATCTCTGGGCTGAGAAAATGCCCAGGGCTCTTGGAGGTGTCTAGATTTCCACGTTTAAATGCAGCTAAAGAGCCTTCCCCCAAGACCTATGCAGCCAAAGACGCAGACGGGTCTGAGGCTCCCCGAGGAAACAGAGCAGCAGCTCTCAAACTTCAGTCCCTCAGAATCACCTGGAATATCTGTTAGAACACAGGGCTCGGAGTCCGCCCCTGTTGTTTCTGATCCAGCAGGTCAGGGGCAGGGCCCAAGGATATTCATTTCTAGCAAGCTCCCAGGGGATGCTGATGTGCCTGGCCTGGGGACCACACCAGGAGAGCCACTGAAATGGATGAACCCTGAGGTCTGTTGCTACAGCATCATCCCATACCCCAAAAGATGGAAGAGGGCTACAAACCTCAGGAGAGGCATTGTAGGCATAAGTGCCACACCCTCTGACCTAGGATTTACACTTTTGGAAATCCATCCTAAGGAAAGAATTTGAAATATGAGGAACAGTCCATGTGCAAGATAATTATTTCAGCCTGTAGCCGGGAAACGCTGAAAGGAACTTAGAAGCACAGCCACAGGGAAGGAATGAAGTCACTTAGGTATGACCCTTCCTCAGAAACCTTCTGTGCACGCCCGGATAAGGGCCAGTCCTCCTGCTAGGACCTCGCAGAGCCCAGTCCTGCTTCCTCACATCCATCACATTTATATAAAGTGTTCATCTGAACCATGTGCAACTTCCCAGCTAAACTGTAAACTCCTCCAGGGCAGAAACTATACTTGCTGCCTGTGAATGAATGGTCTATCTCTGGATGAAATATTATATAGCCATTAAAATTACACAATAAAGAATAGATAATAATGGAGCAAATGCTCATATCAAAATGTTGAGCTACCAAAAATTTTTTAAAAAAGGAAGATTTCCAATTCTATGTGCACCACTCACATAAGAAGCACAGGAAGGAAATAAATTATGCTGTTTAGATAGAGGTGAGACTTTGGGTAATTTTCTTTTCCTTGTCCTCCTCTTCCGTATTTGTATATTTTATGTCTCAACTTGCCCTATATATGCATGATAAAAGATTGATTAATTGAATAACATAGATTTCCATATATTTATTGAAATCTCAAACAGCCATCACCACTGGTCATGGGAGAAGAGCCAACACATGCACAACTGGTACTTAGAGAAGGACACCCTGTGTGCCGCTCTGGCTGTGTCGGCAAAGATTAGGGGCTTTGTCATGGATTTATGCCTCTGGCCACCCCAGAACCACACCCCCTTACAACACACCCAAGACCCACCTTTCCTGGAACTGCTTGGAAGGGATGAGGCCAGCTCGAAGGTTGGTGTCCCCCACTCGCTTGGCCTGCCACCATGTGGGGTCGTCCCGGCTCACCACCTCCAGGACCTGCCTGCGCTGGAAGGGCAGGCCTGCTTCCTGGCAGGGAATGGCCCGGTCCTCCCTCGGGTTGTAGTGGAAGAGGGCCCGCATGAACACCTGCAGGGGAGGGGCTCAGTTAGGCAGCCCTTCGCCAGGTAAGCATGGATGTGTCTACGCCACACAGAATGCCAAAGGACAACCACTGTTCACAATTAGATGCACAAGCAGCCTCAAGAACAGAGAGCTAATCAGAAACCCACTGCACATATTCTCTTACTGTTCTTCAACCATTTTGAATATCATAGTGGGGAAATCCATTAAGAACCAGAAAATTGAATACATGGGACCTCACAGATTTCCCTTTCCAACCTAAACATCTCCTTATTTACCTGATCTGTTGTCCTTATAACAGCCTCTTACCATACACAGCACAACCATTAATCTTGGGAGCAAAAATGAAAAGCGAGTACAATTTATAACTCAAACGTTATTTCTGATATGCGAACTTCCCCCAATGATGCCAGCAGCCATCTGTTAGATAAGTAATCTATATGTTTAGATAAGAATACATATCGACAAAACTACTGTTCCTGATTCCCCATCACCACTTTTCAGTGGGTAATTGACATCCACATCTTTTATGGCTCAATCTTGCCTCATCTGTCATATGCTTGGCCAACTCCCAACTCTCCTCTTTACCCTGAAGTCATCCCTCTAAAGAAGATGATGGAGAAGACATGGCATTCCGTCACACTTTTTTGTCGTCTTCTATAATTCAGTGGCATGGATTTATTTTATTTATTTCTGTTTCCAGAACATTAGGACCCAATTACTTTAACAGCAAATAGGTTAGGGAAAAAAAAAAAAAAGGCCAGAAGGTTTCCTTAGACAAATCCAATTCATCTTCATGTGCCAGGCAGAAAAAAATTCAGTTAGACAATTCTAAGAACTTTTTGGCCAAATATTGTGAGGACAGATACCCTCATTGAGCCACAGATGTTACCAGGGTCCCAGGCACTCAGAAGAGAGTATAATCTTAAATGGCCAGCCCTGATCAAGCATCTAGCTCAAGAAGAAATATTTAGAAAAGGATGAGCTAAGAGACAGGCTACCTACTTTGTCCCCCAGGAAAATCAAGTTCTCTCCCTGTATCAAGTTAAAACCTGCAAAAGCTGCAACTGGTGACCACATTAGCTTGTCCCAGGAAGAAACACCTTCCATCAGGTATTATGTGTGCCCTGGGATTCAGTTGAAGGGTGCAAATAAGAAATGGCCACATAAAGATTATTTCTCCATCTACCATAAAAAACCATCAAAGACATCGTCCACTATTAATCACCATTCATCAAACTATTTACTGACATCTACTCTGTGCCAAGTGCCGTCATGTCCCATCTTTCATGCTTCTAGTCCTGGGAGACAGGGGCTGGGAATTAGCTTTCTTGAAAAATCGGCATTCGTCCTTCCATTCACTGATGAAAAGATGTCATTCTTTACATTCTCCTTTCTGCCTTGTTTTGTTGATTGTGAGATCAAAGTAATGCCCTCTTCAATCTTCCCACCCACCGCCTCAGCTCCAGGTTTAACAATCTCTTACCAGGGCTTTTACAAAAGAGTCCTACCAGGTGCCCCGGCCCCAGTCTCCACCCACTCCACCCTCTTCCTTTCACTGCCCTAGGGAGTTTTCCAAGACACAAATGTGGTTGCATTTAGAAAATAAAACAAACAAACAAAAAAACCCAAAACCAAAAAGACAAAACAAAACAAAAAACACCTTTAAGAGCTTCTCATCACCTATAATGGGGCTGTAACTTGGGCTGTGGGGTGCCCTCCCATATGCCCTGGGGCAGTACCTTTTCAGTGCGCCCCAGGCTGACTGCCCAACAGCTTTCTCAGCCACTAGGATCTACTCTCCCCTAATCCAGCAGGCAGGAAGTGCTGGGAGCTAATCCCAGGGTGCAGCCTAGTGGGACTTGGCATATGGGTCCCCCAGCTCTTGGGGAGGATGATGGAGGCATGCGTCTACAGGGGATTCCAAGTTCTGGAGCAGGATTAGGCTCCGGTTGCCCACGGTGGTAACTTGCTTGAGAACACACCCTCTGATGCACTGGGTACCTTCCCTCCCCCACTCCTGGTGTTCCTGGGGTCGCCTATAAATAAACCATTTACACTTGAACCCTTGTATCAGGGTTGGCTTTGAGACCCTAGACTAAGCAGGGATTGTGCCCAAACCCTTAACAAAGCAGTCAAAGAAATTCAGAAGCTAGCCTTCACCCACCTCCCCAGCATATCCCCCCGCCCCCGGGAGCCCCACCACAGTGCCCTTTTTCATTGACCCCATCCTCCTTGACACATCTTTGAGCCTAGGAGTATGCAGGCCCCTCTGCCCACACTTCCCCCCACCTCCTCTTCACCAGGCAAGTCCTCATCTCCATCTTCCTCAAAGCCTCACTTCCAGCACCCCTACCATGCGACATCTTCCAAGGTGCCTGTAATGCTGTACAGAATCTTTCCTAAGCACTCATCACATAGCAAGGAGAGACTTGCTCCCTGGCCTCCCTTTTTGAACCAGGAATCCTCAAAGCTACTAACCGTCTCGGTCTCTGACAGAGCACCTGGCACAGAGAAGGTGCCCACAAAAGGTAGGTTCAACAAGGAATTAAACAAATGGCAGTTACTTAATTGGTCCCAAAGCCGGAACATTTGGTACCTTCTCCTCCTCTTCACGGCCCTGATTTTCTACTTCAATTAAAAAGAACCTTGTCTTTTATTAGTAAGCTACGTCAAATCCTGTTTAGAAGAGGCTGGGTACAAACAAATGAATCACTTTGGGACTGAATTACAGTTCTCTACTGAGCACATGCTCTGAGCACCAGGCAGATGCTCTCTTCCCAAGTGACTGTTTCAGAGGCTGGGCTGGAGCCCGCCCACCGGAATTCCAACTCCCCCATACCTTGCTGTCCTTCAAGCGGTCCTCCTCCTGGGTAGCTGGAATGATTTTCAGGGTGATGGATCCCTGGGACTGTGCCTGAAAAGAGAGAGCACACAGCCATATCATCTACCAAGTCTAACCCTCCATGACTTCATGTCTTACTTCCCAGGTCTAGAAACTCATGTTCAGAAGGCAAGTTGGACAGGCTGCCTCCCCTGTGACCTACCCTTCTGTGGTGGCACCAGTTTGAATTAACTAAAGCATTTTCATGGGACAAAGGGACAGAAGATTTTAAATGAGAACGTGAGAACAACACATGCACTGAATTCAGCGCTCCATCCTTCCTGACGGCCAGTGCCCTAACAGGTTGCCCTTTTCTCTGTTCTCTTGGGTTATTTTAATAACCTAGTTCAGTTTCATCTTCTTCTTTCTTGCCTGATTTGGGGCTGGTTCCCCATTAGTACCTCCTTCTTTGTTTGCATCTTCCCCAATCTGAGACCACTCCTACCTTCCCAGGGGTTCCCCTTCCCTCTACCCAAGAGAAACCTGCACCCCATGGGGGTGGCGACAAGGAAGAACGCTGTCAGCCTATGAGAGTACGTCTCTCCCAATGGTGCCCCTGGCCCTGCATCGCTCTGGAACACAAGGAGGTCAGTGCTCAGAACCAGGGAAATAGGAGTGGCAGCAAGAAGACTGAAGGGTCTGCCAGCAACTCGGGACCCCTACAGTAGGGGCCTTAAAGAGCAGGCCTCCAAGCTTCAGGTCTCATCGTGTTTCTGCCCTCCAGACCATCAGAAGTTAGCAAAGAGTGTCAGGTTGGCAGAGAATGCCTGAGGATAAAGAGGACAGAACTACGTACCATTGGGGCTTTTTACAATTTTAGTTTTGACTTGAACTCTTAGAATGGACTCAGAAGATTGCTTCCATCCCAGCATTTGCTACCCTTGCATCTACTTGCAGTTAGGAAAGGCTATATCCTCTTTCAGATGCTTCCATTAACCATGCACTGGTTGAGAAACCAGCCCTACTCCTACTTTACAGGAAAGGAAATTGAAACTCAGACTGATCTGATAACTTGTCCAAGGTTGCACCACTGAAAAGTGACAGAGGGGGGAGTAAAACCCAGGACCAGCTGGCCCCGAAGCCCTTGCTCTCGGTCCTCCTTGTGCTGCAGCATTTTACTCCATATCCTCAGCCCTATGGAAGAGGGGACCCTTTTGAGGGGGTCTTCAGGAAAGAAGGCCGGGGGTAGGGAGGACGGCTGTACTGAAGAGGGGGTCTGAGAGGCAGGTGGTCTGGGTGCTCCACTCCTCCAACCCCCACCTCCCACCCCGGGCACGCTGTAAGGCTGCTTCGCCTGGAGCCTCCCCACGAAACCAGGGAGACTGGGCCAGATCAGCGCTGGCTCCGGGAAGCACCCGGCTTTGGGTCTCTGAAGAACCACAGCATCCCTGGCACGTGCGTAGCACAGACCAGAATCTGGCTAATCTCGTCGGGCCGCTTATGCAGGACTGTGATCCCGTTCACTTCCCGGAGCTCATCTCCGACGTGGACCAGGCCTAGGAGACACAGGAGCGGACCATCAGCAAGAGAAGGGGGCCTCGGCCCCTGGAGCGCGGAGCTCTGGGCATTGCTGGCACCCTCCTGCAGAACCCACTGCAGGGAAGACTCAAGGTTTAAAGACGATGGACGGGACTGGGATGAAAGGAGTCCCCATGCGTGCTGGGTGCCTCGCTTGGCATCACAGCCTCACCACCACCCCATGAAAGCCCCACTTTACACACCGGCAGCAGAGATCCAGAAAAATGCTGCTGCCTGCCCAAGGCCACACTGCTGAGAAATAATGCAGCCAGTGTGCAGACACAGTTCTTTTGCCGTAAAAAGCCTGTGTTTGTTCTGCTGTGCCCTCTGCTTCTTTAAAAATAGCACTAATTCTTGGGGTGGGGAGCAAGATAAATTAGGAGTTTGGGATTAACAGATACACACTACTACATATAAAATAGGTAAATAACAAGGACCTACTACTGTATAGCACAGGGAACTGTATTTAATTTCTTGTAATAAGCTATAATGGAAAAGAATCTGAAAAGAGAAAAAATATTTATGTAGTACCTGTATAACTGAGTCGCTTTGCTGTACACCTGAAACTAACACTGTAAACCAACTACACTTCAATAAAAAAAATGAAATTAAAAACACATGTATCATTAACTTTTCACCCTCCTGGGTATACAGACATACTCCAAGAACGTCCTTCTCAAATATAACGAGAAAACTTAAAAGCACCAGGGAAGATGGCTTCAAGAGCGTTAGGCGCCCCTGTCTGTTGGTCTCTGCTTTAATGACAAGCATCTCTGCATATCAGGCTCGATTTGCTGCTATTCAATGTGGACACCAGCCCAGAAGCAGCTGCATCACCCAGGAGGCAGTAAGGGGTGCAGGGTCCTGGGCCCACCCACGACCCTGTGAGTCAGAATCTGCATGTTAACAAGACACTGGGGCGTTTCGAGTGCTTGTCAGTGTTTGGGAAGCACTGGTCTAGGACTCTCCACAACAGTGATCTCCAGACTTTGGGGGTAACACTCCTCTGTTCCAGGAGTGCCCCCCAACTTAGTTCTTCCACACACCAGTTGACTCTTAACCTGTTTCCCACCCAGACAGTCTAGGACATGCATACCTCCCCTTGGTAATAGTGGCTTGCTAAGGCAACTAGGGGGAAGGGTGTCCTTGCCCTCAAATCAGAGTTTACCCACCAAGCTAAACTACCTATAGTCCCCAGGCTGAGCCAAAGCACAAGTCCTTTGATCACGCCCAAAGTATTCCGTGCCTGAGATTTTTTCAAAACAATTAAAATTTCTACCAGGCTTAGGAAAGAGGAGAGAATTCCAGCCCCACTCCCAGAAAGCAAAGCACAGCCCAAACAGGTAAGCACACAAGAGGGAGAAAGGAGACCCATGGCCAAAGCAGGGAGGCTGGGGGGTGATGGCTACCACCTCGGCCAGGCTGGCATCGAGGACACTCACCACTCCGGTCTGCTGCGCCCCCTCGCATGATCCTGGCCACTACGACAGCCCCTGAGTGCTCATCCCGCCGGATGGTGGCCCCCTGCATCGGAGACAGAGCAGGCAGGCTCCTGAGAAGCAGCCCCAAACCTCAGATCTCTACTCTTCTGGACGCAACAGAGCCTCCCCAACTCCCTGCCTCTGCCACTCCATGGGGCAGATCAGTGGACACCTTTCTCATGCTGAGGACGCAATAAAACCAAAATCTCAAATTAGCACAGCCCAGCACTTTAGAGTTTAAACAAAGCACAATAAAGTTGTTACAATCTCAGTTTAGGGATGAGGGACTGGGGCACAGTGAAGGTGAGCATCTTAAAGGTCACCAGCTGGTAAAGCTTTCTATGATGCCAAATCCAGTGCTTTCTCCATCACATCACAGTCCCTGCCTCTTGCAGACAATTAATAATGAGAAGAAAATGTGCCAGCAAATTCTCCACCCGCCTCTAACCAGTCAGAGTTCCCAGGCCTTCTGCTGTTACCAAGGGGAACCAATTATGTCCCAGCCAGAGCTTCTCGGCCCATGAAGCATAGCAGAGGATGAGAAAGGCACTGACAAGCCCTCAAGTTCGTGCACCAGGCAGGCTGGACTGTGGCAGGGCAGCCGTCAGGAGTTGGATGGCCCTGGGTTTAAATCCACTCTGTCATTTACTCAGAGCGTGTGGCCTCAGCAAGGAAGCCCCTTATCTTCTCTGGGCCCATTTCCTCTGTGGTGTGGGCAAGCACTTAACTCATACGGTTGTTGCAAGGATGACATCAGGTAATGCACACAAGGCACTTAGCACACAGTCAGCACTCAATAAATGCTAACCACTTATTATTGGCTGTAACTGCACACTGGCACACTCACTATTAACTGCATTTGAAATCCACAAGATAAACATTGCTGGAAAGAGGCCAGCAGCCAAGAACCCTGTGGCTTCTTTAAACTTTCTAGCTTCTCTGTCCATCCTTTCCTCCTTCCCCCCCATCTCAGCAGAGGAGTTCCTCCTGGCTAGGCTGGTCCCTCTAATCCCGTCCCTCTCTCTCCAGCATTCTTAATGTCCCCTCTCCACTGGCTCCTTCTCCTGGTCTTAAAAATATTGTCAAGTCTCTCCCATCATTAAAAAGCCAGTGCCCCATCCAGCAGCTTCCAGTCTCCATTCCTTTGGAGCAAAAGAGTTCCTAGCTTCTCAGAGAAGCAGCATGTACCTGCTCCCTCTGCTTCCTGTCCTCTGACTTGCTCCCCCTCTGCCTCAAATCCACCAGCAAAAGCATCAATGACCTGTCAGCTGCCAGCCCAGCCGCCACCCTCAGTCTTCTCTCTCTGATCTGTCTGCTTTGCCCTCCCTCTGGATTGCTTTCTTAGTCTGGGACCTGCTGACACCTCTCTCCCAGTTCTTCTCAGTGTCAGTTCATCTCCTTTGCTGAGTCCTCCTCTAGCTGTGAACTCCCAGAGGCCAAGAACTAAGTCTTAATCACCTCTGAGCTGCCTGCACCCAACCCAGTCCCTGGCACTGGCACACAGGACGGATCATGATACATTTGCAGAGGGCATGTATAACTGCCCTACTTTGAAGGTAAGGAAGTAGAGGTAGAGGAGAATCCTGGTCAGTTTGCAGAAGTGGCTCATCTGAGGTCATTTGATAGAAGTTGAAAATAAAGAGGGCCAGCTGCTAGGGCAAGCCTTTAATCCTCTGGACTGTCACTACTTCCCTCCAGCTAATAAACAACCTCGTCCCTTGCTCGGACAATCAATACTGAACCAGAACCAAAATGATAACAATCTGTCAGCTGCGGAGAAGAGCAGCTGCTGCCCTGCGCTTCCTCGGAATTCAGAACAAGAGCTGGCAAACTTTTTCTGGAAAGGGCCAGATGTAAATATCTTCGGCTTTGCGGGCAACACGGTTTCCATCGAGTCTGCCGTTGCCATGTAAAGGCAGCCACAGATAATAAATAAATGAACAGGATGGCTGAGCGCCAATAAAACTATTTATAAAAACTGGCAGTGGGCTGGGTTTGTCCTTTGGACCATAGTTTGCCAACCTCCGGTTCAGGGCATGATGACCAGGGCTGCCCTGCACAGCTGTCCAGGTTATTAACTGCACAAAGGAGCAGGGCCACAGCAAAGGGAGGCTGTATCCACCCAGTGCAAGGGGTACTCTGCACACACTGGCGTCGCAGGGACCAGTGGCCGCCTTGACAAAGCTGCCATCACTCACTCGGAAGACTTCAGGAGGGTCCCTTCCTAGGTTTCTGGGTGGGTGGGGGTGGGGAACTGGGAGAGGGTAGGGAGGAGTGGTGGGTGCCACATACCAAAGGTTCTTTGTTTTTCACCAGGCGGACAATCTTCACTGATTCTTCATCAAAATCCTCATCGATATTATCGGGCAGAGGAGGAAGAACAGGGTCAAAATTCTTCTGGGCAACTGTGTCGTGTACCATGAGCATGGCCTGTCAGGAAAGCAAGAGGAACGATGGGCTGGCCTCAGAGCTCACAGGGGTCGGGGAAGCTTGGCTGGGCAGTGGTTTGGGGGTCTTGGATTGGATGCCACAGACAACTACCCTAGACGCTGGTGCTGAAAAGCCCCCGCTCAGAAATCTCCCTCCCTTAGTCTCACGACCAAGCGCTCCCTCCTGCCCCCATCCCAGGAGACACAAGATGCGTGGGTGAGCAGGGACGGCGGCGTGACTACCCTGAGGTGGGGGGTGGACAGCAGCTGGAGCAGCTCCCTCTCGTCACTGTGCACTGATGCAGCCTGCAGCTCCTCCATCACCTGGAGAGGAAGGAGAGAGGAGGCCACAGACGGCTTCAGGCACTTCGAGCTTGCTGGGAGTCACCCAGAGGAAACTCTGCTCCCTGGGCCTCAGTCCCAAGGGCCCTCCCAGCAACTACTATAGCACCAGAGGGGCATTGGACCCTCAGCCACCCCAGGACTAACGCTCCTAGGGAACCAGAGAGCTTGAACAGCCTCTGCAGGCTGATTCTAACCAGATCTAACTTATTAAGCCCTTCTTGGGCGCTGTTTGCCTTATGTGGACAGACTCACTTAGCTCTCACAGTGAACTAGATGTGGCAGGTACTATTATTTTGCCATTTCACAGGTGAGAAGTAAATAGGAGAGATGAAATCTCTTGCCCAAGGTCGCAAAACTGGAGAGTGGCACAGCCAGGATTTCAACCTGGGCTGATCTGGTTCTCTTGTCTGTGTCCTCACCACATTTTCTAGATGAGGAAATTGGGGCTCAGAGAGGCTGAATGACTTGTTTAAGGTCACAGAGTTAGTCAGAGAGGCAGCACTGAGCCTGGGAGCCTGGCAACCTAACACCATCCTAATGGCATTCCATAGCCAAGAAAGACAGGCGGTCTGCCCCCATTCCTCGCCAGGCCATTGCCTAGGGTTATGTGAGTTAATTCAGAAGCCTGAGTTAGTACTCAACTGGGACAGCCTTTTTTCCCAACCATGCAATGTAGAGGACAGGGTCATAAGAAATGGGGAAGGATTCCTTTAAAAAAAAAAAATAGCCTGAGCCAGTAAGCAGGGACACACAGCAAATCCGGGGACCCAAAACTTCACATGGGGCCTCCTGGAAGCACTGGTACAATGTGTGTGTTTGACTGCTCATGTCACCAGTCCGCAACCGTTTGGGAGCTGTTCTCATTTCACAGCTGGGGAAACAGACTTTCTTGGGAACACACAGTAAGTGGGCATCACCATGTCACCATGTTCCCTGGCCCTGTCCAAGGCTCATGAGATCCTCCCTGGCTGTTAGGAGGCGAAAGGAAGGAGATGCTCTTCACCTTGGGGCTCCCGCGTCCCGATGTCCCCTGGCTAAGCAATGGCAAGCAGGCCAGATGAAGGAGCTAAAGGGTGGGAGAGGGGCTGAGGCTGGAAGAAGAAACCTGGGGCTTACATCCTCCGCGAGGGCCACAGCGCTGTGCAGAACAGGGGTTGGACTTTGCCTCTCATAATAGCGAAGCTTCTCGTGAATCTGCAAAGACAGCTGATCTCAGGCTGGGACCTCCCAAGCCAGCTGCCCAGGTTTACCCTGGATGCCACACACCCTGCCCACGGCTGTGGTGATGCCTAGGGCTGCAGACTGGGTCGTCCATGGGACAGTATAAGAGAAAGCCCTGCACAGTGGGCTAATGAAGACCTTGCTGGGGCAGCGAGGGCTTTACCTTCATTAAGTAACTGAGGCTTTTTTCACTGAAAACATCCCTCAGGAAGCCCATCTCTTCCTTTTGGTTGGAGTCAGGTCTGAGCTGAGACGTCAGCAGCGCCAAGGTTTCATGCAAACCTGAGGAGAGTGTAAGAAAATAAAATATAGTCAATGCAGTGGGTACTCTGCCCTGTGGGCCCTCCAGCAACACTTCAACCCTGCCGTGTGCACATTTTCTTCCCAGGCTCTCATTCCCAGGGCTCAGAGCAGACACTGGCAGCTTTCTTCGCAGCCCCAGGTTGCTGGGCAGGCCCAGCTTGGGGGCGAACTCACCGGAGTCCTCAGACAGCACTGGCATGTCTGCGCTGGTCAGATCTTGAGCTCTGTCCGTGGATTCTGGGAGAAAAAGTGGGGGGCGGGGTGTGAAACTCCATCAAGTATATTCATTCAATAAATAGTGATTACACATGTACTCTGTCTGTCATGATCAATTTGGGGACAGAGGGGATGGGAACAAATAATTTTTTTTCAGAGAGGAAGGAAAGAAAATGAAGATTTGCTGAGTGCGCCCAATGTGTCAAGCATTGTGCTAAGTGATTTCATATGACATTTTTCCTAATCTGGTCAAAGCCCTGAGGAATGGTCACTAAGATTCCCATTTTACTGATGAAGAAACAGAGGCTTGGAGGATTCAGTAACTTGCAGGTCAGAATCCATACTCTGGTGGCGGGTCTCAGAGGTGCCCAGTGGCCCCTGCCTGACAGTGGGTGCTCTCCTCCACAGCTCCCCCCTCCCACCGTTACCTTCTAAGGGGCCTCTCTCAAGTCCTTTGCCTGTCACACCTTCAACAAGTATCTGACTGGGCCTACAAACCCCACCATCCCCAAGCCCCAACCTGAAGGGAGCCTGCTCCCAGAACAGAGCGTAGAGTGGAGGTGGAGAGACGTGAGTCGGTGTCTACTATGCCGGCGGGGGGAGCCCTATCTCAGCAGGCCCCCCAACGTGCTCTGTAGCACGTGGACCTCAAAAAGTCCTCCTTCAGAAGGGGATAAGGAGAGTAATGATTCATTTATTCTGCAAACATGGAGCCAGCCCCATTTCGCCCGCCCTAGTCCCGCTGACACCAAGATGCTGACACCAAGATGTGTAAGAATGGTACCCGGCCCTCCAGCCACCGCCCCGCCCCCCTACGCCAGACTCACCCTTTGGCTCCCTCTAGTTGTGCCCCCCCCGCCACTCCCCCAGGCAGCCGAACACAGACTCCAGCTCTCTTTGGGAAGGAACCTGTGGGACCAACAAGGAGAACGGCTGGGAGAAGGCGAGGCGTGACCTGGGGGACGCTCGGGGAGATCTAAGAGGATGCGGAGCGGCGGGAAAGGAGCGGGGCGCATCGGGGAGGGGGTGGGTGCGGGAAGGAAGGCCAGGGGCCGAGGGACGGGCACTGAGTAACCCCCTCAACACACAAGCTGGGGCTCCGTGGGCCGCGAGGCTGCGTGTGCGCTAGGGGCGGGTCTCGGCTCATTCTCCCTACCCGCTGGGCCCCTCCCGCCTTGGCTCCCAGCCCCTGTTCCGTCCCCTGCACGGGTTCCTACCTGGGCGCGCCGGGATCTCTGCTCCAGACCCGGAGCCGCGCGGCTGTCGGGAGCCTCCGCTCCGCTGGCTCCGCCTTCCCGGCCCCTCCCTGCCGCGGCCGCGCGGGGCGGGGGCGGCGGAGCCCAAGGAGGAGAGGCGCGGGGAGGGGGAGGGGGCGCGCGGGGAGGAGGGGGAGGAGGGGGACCCGCGGGGAGGAGGGGGAGGAGGGGGACCCGCGGGGAGGAGGGGGAGGAGCGCAGGGCGCCCGCGGCGTCTGGCACCGTCAGCCTTCTGCCAGCCCAGGCTCCACTCTCCTGCGTGGTGTCCCTCCTCCGTGTCCTCCCACTCGAGCCCCGAAGAGCGCCTTGCCTGTGTCCCCGACCCGGGGCACACAGCCAGCCTTCCCTCCGCCCCCACCACCTGCACATAAACCATAACCTGCGTGCGGAGGGGTGGACGCTTGCTTAACACAGAATTCGATTTTGCAAACATTTATTGAGCGCCCTCCAAGTGCCAGGAGCTGTGCCAGGGCCTGGGGTTCCGAGACCACCAAGGCAAGGATTCTGGATTCCTGGCCGGGGCGAGAGACCCGTCAGACGCGAGAGCAACTAGCAGTAACAATGCAACGTACTGGGAAAGATTTATCGGTGCACTGGGCCCTGGGGGCGCAGAGAAGGGAGAGAGGAGAAGTCGAGCCAGGAAGACTGTAAGGCTCAATCCTGCCCCGGCGTAGTAGGCGGGGGTGGATCTGCTGCGGAAACGGCGGCTTGTGTGCAGGGGCTTCTCCTGGGGGACGGGCTCGATCGTCCCCGGCCGTGACGATCACCGACTTTTATTGTGCTGTCTCTATGCCCGAGGTGCTCCTCAGATCACTTCGCATCGCATTAACTCCTGAGATAGAGACCATTATTTCTGCTCTGTAACTGAGAAAACTGAGGCTCAGGGGTGGAAAGATGTGTACGGAGGAGATGGCAGGAGCTGCTGGATGAATGAGCAGGTGGTTGTGGGTATTCGGGGGTGAGGAGTCGGCCAGTGAGTCCCCTCCCCACACTCCCCGCAGCAAAGAGCACGCAGCACATAGCGGGAATGTGGACCCAGGGTTAAGTGTGGGAGTAAGTTTAGCACGTCAAGGAGAAGAAATGCATCCACAGGCCCCTACAGCCTGCAGGGCATGGGGAAGCTGTTAGTGGCAGAATATGTCACGATCACATTTCCCCTCCTTCCTCAGAAATTATCTACACCAGTGCTTCTCAAAATGTAACGCGATTATGAATCATCTGGGGGTTGTGTAGGGCTGAGTGGTGCCAGATTCCGCATTTCTAACAAGCTTCCAGGTGATGTGATGCTGTTTGTTTCAGGACCTCACTCTGAGTAGGGAAAGCCTACAGGAGACACATTTTTATCTGGGATGCTTAGAATTAGAGAGATATCAACAGCCATCTGATACAGGGTCAAATGACTTTTGACAAGGCACCAACAATGTGCTGGAACAACTAGATATTCATGGGATGAGAGGGGTCAATCGCCACCTCACACCACATAAAATGTTCAATTTAAGAGGGACCGTAGGCATAAACGTAGACGAAATTGATAAAACTTCTAGAAAAAAACATAGAAGGACATCTTCTCAATCTTTTGGAAGCCAAAGATTTCTGAGAAAGGACATAAAAAGCATGGCCTCTAAAAAAAGAAAAGAAAAACTGACTTCATCAAAATTTAAAATTTCTATTCATCAAAAAAATATTGTCAAGAAAATAAATAGACAAGCTGCAGACTGAGAGGAATTATTCATAACATGTACAGATGACAAGGATTTGTACCCAGAAGAAAGAACTCCTGTAACTCAATAACAAAAAGACCAACAAACCCACCAAAAACCGGGCAGAAGATGTAAACACGCACTTCACAAAAGACGATATATAAATAGCCAATAAGCAAGCGTATGAGAAAGTGCTTATCCAACATTATCTGTCATCAGGGAAAGTAAAGCCACAAGCAGGTATCACTCTGCATACACTACAGTAGAGGGTTAGAATAAATAACACGTAAGACTTGAAGCACCTGGAACTCTCAAACTGCTGTGGGAGTACAATCACATGGTACAATCACTTCTCAAAACTCTTTGATTTTTTAAAGAGTTAAACATATAACTATCCAATGATCCAGCAATTCCACTTCAAACTGTTTATCTGAGAGAAATAAAACATCTGTCCACAACACCTGTACATGCATATTCAGTGCATCTTTATTCATAATAGCCCAAAATGGGAAACAATCTAGAGGTCCATCAACAAGTGAGTGGATAAATAAACTGTGGTACATCCGTACAGTGGTATATTGACTCATCAGTAAAGAGCAACTACTGTTGAGCGATCACCCCCACCATGCAACATGGATGAAGGTCAAAACATCTTATACGGAATGAAAGAAGGAAGACTTGAAAAATACATATTGTATGATTCCTGGGGATAATGTGATCTGTCACTGCACTCAGAGGCCTTGACTTGGCTGAACCAGAAACACAGTTTATTATTGTTGTTCAAATTACTAAAATTACCCCAGAAGAGACATAGTAACAGACCAATTTCACTAGAGTAGAGATGTCAAAGAATTGCTCCCTCAAGAAGCATCAGGAAGAATTCTCCCAAACTTTTAAGGAACAATTATCTTGAAGTCTTCTCGCACGTAGAAATAGAAGGAAATCTTCAAAATTCTTTGACTAAAATCTGTCAAAGAAAGTAACACACACACACACACACACACACACACACACAAATCAACCCTACAAACCAGTCTCACTTACTAAAAAAAATCCTAAAAACTATATTAGCTGACAATTTCACCAGAACACGAGAATAATAATACAAATGATCAACTAGAGTGTATTCTAAAAATGGCTTAATATTTGTAAATAAAATGGCTTAACAGCTGAAAATCTATTACTATAACTCCATGTAAGGTAATCTATTAATAGGGTTAAAAAGTGAAATGTTCATATTATTATGTCTTTGGATGCTGAAAAGACATTCATACGTGATTTTTAAAAAATATCTTTCAAAAATGAAGGTGAACAAAAGGTTAAACATAGTTACTGTGTGTGTGTGTGTGTGTGTGTGTGTGTGTGTGTGTATACTGCTAGATATATATACCCAAGAGCACTGAAAATAAAAACACAAAACTTACACAAAAATGTTAAAGCACTATTATTCATAATAGCCAAATTGTGTGAAAAAAATTCAAAGGTCCATCAACTGATAAATGGATAACCAAAATGGGATATAACCATACAATGAAATATTATTTAGCAATAAAAAGGAATAAAGTACTGATACATACCACAACACATGGAAGCACATTAAAGCATTAAGCAAAGAGAAAGAAGCCAATCACAAAAGACCATATATTGTATGATTTTGTTAATATGAAAAATCTAGAATGGGCAAATCCACAGAAAAGACAGGAAGTAGATTAGTAGTAGATTAGTGGTCGCCTAGGCTGGAGTGATGGAGGTTGGGAGCGACTGCTAATGGGTGTGAGGCTTCTTACTGAAACGAAGAAAATGTTCTAAAATTAGATTCTAGTGATGGTTTTACGACTCTGTGACTATACTAAAAACCATCGAATTATACACTTTAAATGGATGAAATTTATGGTATGTAAATTATATCTCAAAGTTGTTTTTGTAAAAAGTAAATGGTCTGAATCCCCCAAATAAAAGACAGAGATTGTCAGTCTAGATTTAAAAAGAAAGACTTAACTATGTGCTAGCTAGAAGAAGCTCATTTTAAACACAAAGACACATGTGTTAAAAGAAAATGAATGGGGAGGAGGGTACAGCTCAGTGGCAGAGCACATACCTAGCATGCACAAGGTCCTGGATTCAACCCCTAGTACCTCCATTTAAAAAAAGAAAAGAAAAAAAAAGAAAACATACCAACCCTCAATGTGTATGACTATAATAATTATTTCTCAAGGAGCCTACCATCACCTGATTCCTACATGAGTAGATGAGAAATAAGAGCCATAAATACTAGAAAGAAGGAGGCAACACAGATGATACATGGTACACCTAGAAACCCAGGGCAATTGACTAAAAGTAGAAATAGAAATGATGAGAAAATTAAATAAGATGGTGGGTAACAATTGATATTAAAAGTTCAATGACTTTCCTATGAACAAAAATAAATAATTATAAAGCATAATGAAAGAAAAAAATTCCAAATTAAAATACCAGCCAAAAGATTAAATACCAAGTTATAAACTGAATAGGAACAGTAAAGGACCTATTGCTATATGGGTGGGGAGGGGAGGCCTTTAAAACACTAGTGAAGGACATATACAATAAACTGTAGCTCACAAAGGGAAAAGGACAAAGGACAGTTCAATACTGTAAGCATGTCAATTCATTCTAAAACAATCTCCAAACCCAATGCGATCCCAATTAAAATACAAAGAGGATTTGCAGAGGGAACTCATTAAATGATACTAAGATTCATCAGGAAAAATAAGCATTGGTGAATAGCAAGAAAATTCTGAAAAAGAAAAGTTATGGAAGCAAGCTGGGGGGTGGGGGGTGTACAGTGGCACTAGCCCTATAGATATGAAACGTTTCTGGTATGAAAATAATTTTTTTAAAGTTTAGTACAGAAGAAACCATCAACAGCTAGACAAAGAGAACAGAACAGAAAGTACAGAAATAGTCCTCATGTATATGATAATTTAACTTTTTAGAAAGATGACATTATAAATAAGTTGGGGGAGAAAATACTAAAAAAAAAAAATAGTGTCGCTACATGCAAAAGAATCAAACTGGACTACTTTCTTCATCTTATACAAAAATTAACTTGAAATGGATTAAAGACTTAAATATGAGACCTGAAACCATAAAACTCCCAGAAGAAAACAAAGGATTTGACATCGATCTGAGCAATATTTTTTGGATATGTCTCCTCAGGTAAGGGAAACAAAAGCAAAAATGAACAAATGGGACTACATCAAACTAAATAGCTTTTACATAGCAAAGGAAACGATCAACAAAACAAAAAGGCCGCCTACTGAATGGGAGACTACATTCGCAAACGATACATCTGATAAGGGGTTACTATCCAAAATATACCAAAAAAACTTGTACAACTCAACATCAAAAAAATCCAATTAAAAAAAGTGTGCAGAGGACCTGAATAGACATTTTTACAACGAAAAGATACAGATGGCCAATAGGCACATGAAAAACTGCTCAGCATCACTATCACCAGAGAACTGCAAATCAAAACCACGATAAGATATCACTTCGCACCTGGGAGAAAGGCTACTATCAAAAAGACAACAGGGAGAAGGTATAGCTCAAGTGGTAGAGCATATGCTTAGCACGCAAAAGGTTCTGGGTTCAATCCCCAGTACCTCCTCTAAAAATAAGCAAATAAACCTAGTTACCTCCCCTATCATCACCCCCCCCAAAAAAGCAAAATGAAAAAGACAACAGATAATAAGTGTTGGTAAGGATATAGAGAAAGGGAACCCTCCTGCACTGTTGATGAGAATGAAAATTGGTGCAGCCACTATGAAAAACAGTACGGAGTTTCCTCCAAAAGCTAAAAGTAGAACTATCACACAATCCAGCAACTGGGTATTTTTCTGAACAAGAAAAAACATGAATTCAAAAAGATATATGCACCCCGTATGTTCGATGCAACATTATTTACAACAACCAAGATATGGAAGCAACCCAAGTATCCATCAATAGATGATTAGATAAAGAAGATGTGGTGTATATACACACACACACACACACAAACACACACACACAATGGAATACTACTCAGCCATAAGAAAGAATGAAATCTTGCTATTTGCAACAACATGAATGGACCTAGGTGACACTATGCTAAGTTAAATAAGCCAAAGACAAATACCGTATGATTTTACTTGAATTTGGAATCTAAAAAACAGAACAAATGAACAAAACAGAAACAGACTCATCAATACAAAGAATAAACAGGTGGTTACCAGAGTGGGGATAGGGTTGCGGAATGAATGAAATAAGTGAAGGAGACTAAGAAGGACAAACTTCCAGGTACAAAATAAATGAGTCACAGAGATGAAACGTACAGAGTGGGGAATACAGGCAATAATATTGTAGTAACTTTCTATGGTGACAGATGTAACTAGACTTAGCATGCTGATTGTTTTGGATTGTATAGAAATATCAAATCTCTATGTTGTACCCTGAAACTGACATAGTGTTAGATGTGTGGGTGAATGCGAGTTTAGAGCTGGAGTGCTGGGGAGAGGGCTGCACGCCAGGTCAAAGGTGACTCAGGGCAGAGTTGGCCAAGATGGCCAGAAGCCCAGGCAGGGTCACCTCAGCCACCCAGGACTTGGTCAAGATGTTCCAGCAGAGCAGCCACAGATGGAAGAGGAAGATGAGCTTGATGCCAGAGGAATGAATGACTTGGGGGTCCATCTTCGCAGGGACAGAAGAGTATAGAAAGCATGCTCTGAAAAAGACACAGCATCATGATCCTTGATCCTTGCAGAGGTGACAGAAAGAATCTGCTTCAGGCTATAGGTCCCTGCACCGAAGGGAACAGGGAATAATTCCAAGAGGAGAAATGGACTCACTTCCATCAAGAGAGTGAGTCAGAGGGTCTGAAGAAAGGATGGGCTCAGACTGTTTATTACATCTCAGTGAGAACAAGGGAACATCCTGTAACTCTGGTTTGGTTTTTTGTTTTTCTTTTTTTCAGATTTCTGATAGCTTTTCTTATTTGTTATTTTTGTTACTACATCTCAAAAAAAAGTTTTGATTTGTGACACAGAATGTGCTCACAGGAAAGTGAACATAATAAGTGAGCATAAACATGACAACTTCACAGATTAATAAAACGGGGAACACCTGTGTAGCCAGCAGCCCAATGAAGAAATAAACTTCTAGCCACAGAAAGCCTCGTATGTCCCTTGAGATCACAGCATCTTCCCACAAAGACAACCACTACCCTGACATTTACCAGAATCACTTCTGCTTTCTGGTTTTACCATCGAAATATATGTATCACAATACAGTGCCATTTCGTTTGGTCTGTTTTCAGCTTTCATCTAAATGGAATCAGTCTTTTACATGCCTGGCTTCTTTCACTCAACATTATCTTTTTTATGATTTATCCATGTTGCTTTCTGGTTTTACCATCGAAATATATGTATCACAATACAGTGCCATTTCGTTTGGTCTGTTTTCAGCTTTCATCTAAATGGAATCAGTCTTTTACATGCCTGGCTTCTTTCACTCAACATTATCTTTTTTATGATTTATCCATGTTGTCTGTAATCTGTTGTCTGTAATGCACACTCTTGATATTTTCTCCCACTCTGTGGATGTCTTTTTTTAAATTTGCCTCTAAACCTTTTTGGGGGAGGGATTAGGGAGGAGGTAATTAGGTTCATTTCTTTATTTTAATTTTTTTTAATGGAGGTACTGGGGATTGAACCCAGGACCTCGTGCATGCTAAGCACACACTCTACCACTGAGCTATACCTTCTCTTCTCCCCTTTCATGTCATCTTTCAATGGACACTTTTTCATTTTAATGCAGTCTGATTTATCAGTCTTTTTCTCTGTGGGCTGTGCTTTCTGTGTCTGGTTTGAGAACTCTTCCCCTACCCTGAGGCCATGAAGTTATGCTCTATGATCTTTGATAAGCTTTATCATTTTGACTTTTTACATTTAGTTTTGTAAGCCACCCTAGAATTGACTTTGGGTGGCTGAGAGGCAGGGATCGGGTCTCATATTTTTTCTACGTGGGCACCTAATTGTTATTGAAAAGACCACCCTCCCCCCACTTCTTTACTGTGCCACCTTTGTCATCCATCCAGTGTCCGTACTGTACCTCCCCTGAACCCAGGGCACAGGGGTCCCTGCCCTAGGCTACAGGATTCAGCATCCCACATAATATAAATACACACACACACACACACACACAAATGTATTAAAGAACACACAACGTGTTTCTTCATATTTCGAACATTGCTGCATCCTCTGTCTTCTTTCATTCTGTGTCTCCAATAACGCATATGATGGACATTCTCGCTTCATGCCCCATTTCTTTTTCCCTCGCGTCTCTATTTCCCATCCTTTGTTTCTCTGTGCTTCATCCCAGATGGTTTGTTCTGATACATCTTTCAGTTCACTATTATCCTTTCAACTGTGTCTGACCTGAACTCATCTGCTGCATTCTTAATATTCATTATCATATTTTTTCAGTTCTAGAATTTTATACCATTCTTTTTCAAATCTACTGTTGTTGTTGTTTTTTTATACTTTCCAGTTCCTCACCAGAAATTTCCAGCTTGAATTTGACTTCCTTGCACATGGTGAGAATAGTTGTATTAAGGCTGTTCCTGCTATTTTCAATATCTGGAGTCTCCAGGGGTCTGTTTCTGTTGTCGCCTGTGTCTACACAGTATTGCTGGTGGCGTCTGGTCTCCTCAGACGTCTGGTTATCTTTGATTGTATTTTGGATTTTATTTGGAAAAATTTTGATTTTTTAAAATAATTCAAGACTTGGGTTGATGCTGTTTTCCTCCAGAAAGTATTTTTCATTGGTATCTTTATGGTACCTGGAGGTAAGGGTTAGGAGGGTGTGACCAAATCAGGACCATTTTAAATTCAAATTCAAGTTCAAAGTTTGAAGTTGCCTGAGACACCCAAATGACAGGAAGCTGCGTGAGGTCCATGGTGGCTTGGTTTAGCTGTGGTTCACCCTCTCCCAAAGTGCAGCCCTAAGGGGTCCTAGCCTAAGCTGATTAAAAAAAATACATATATACCAGATTTCTCACCCCTGGGGGGCCCTGCACGCCTAGCTCCTTAGTTGCTTCTTCTGAATCAGTAAAGGCTTCCAGCGACAGTCACCTCGCCTACTCAGCTCAGCTTTCTGGGTTTCTGCTTGCAGACTTCAGCCTGGTAATCCCTCGTGCTCTTGTTAGCCCTCCCCTGCTTTTTTTAAAAAATAAACTTTATGTTGGGGAATAATTTTAGATTTACAGAAAAGTTGCAAAGTTAGTACAGAAAGTCCCTGGACATCCTTCACTCTGTCTGTTTGCCTTCATGTTAACATCTTACATAACCACGTACATTGGTCACATCTAAGGAATTAACACTAGTATATTACTATGAACTAAACTCCAGACTTTTATTAGTATTTCACTAGTTTTTTCTAATCTCCTTTCTCTGTTCTGGGATCCAATCCAAGACACCACATTGCATTTAGCTGTCAATGTATTTGAGAATAGTTTAAAATATATGTCTATTTCAGCCAGCTTCCGAGGGAGGATGGTCCTAATTACTCCGTCTTGCATTGCTGCCCTCCCCCATCATTTCACTGGCATTCCTAGAAGTAAAAAAAATCCTTAAAAGAGTCAACACAAAAAACTTGAGTGCAGTTTTCAAGTTTGTTTCTGTGGAAGAAGCTGAACAATTGAGTTTGCCACTGGCTGAGGATGGGGGAGCAGTAGGTGGAGGAGAGGATGGAATGTATATGAGAAAACAAAACACTCTGTGGTAGCTTAGATTATGCCTCGGAAACAAACAAACTGCAAAATCTCAGTGCCCAAACCCATAGAAAGTCTATCTCTTGCTGACACCAAGTCTGCTGCTAGCTTGGCAGCTCTCGAGGCAACTCTTTTCCAAGGCATGACTCAGGGATCCAGGTTCTTTCCAGCTTGTGGCTCACTCATCTTTGTTGGATGTAACACCCTTGGTCTCTCTCCACGCCTTGGCTTATTTGATTGATGAAGTGGAAGGAGAAACAAGGTATGTCTCCCAGCTGTCTTTTCTTCCCTTTCTCTTGGGAGCTGGCTTGCCTGCGGAGAGTGTGTCCTGCGCTACCTGCGATGCATAAAGTCTGCCTAACTCTGAGGGTCAGGATTAGGAAGCCCACTTTCCCGTATCCAAAATCTGGTTACTGCACCTGTGTGAACACAACTTACACTTTTTTCCCCCAAAGACTCATGCATCATCCAAGGCAGTGGTACTCAACCTAGAGTAATTTCGCCTCCCAGGACAAAAATCTCCTAGAGAGATGTTTGATTGCCACTACTTGGAGGGCAGAGAGGAGAATGACAGCATCTAGGAAGCAGTGGCCAGAGATGCTGCTGAACATCCTATAATACACAGGACAGCCCCCACAAGCAAGAATTATCTGGCTCCAAATGGCAATAGTGCTGATACTAAGAAACCCTGATCTAAGTGGAACAAATGACCATCTTAGATCAGCAGAAGTGACTTAGTCCAAGCAAGTCCAAACCAGAAGAGAATGAACTGGGGTGACAAAGTGGTACCTGTCAAGCTAGGCCCTTTGGGGGCCAGATTTTTTCTGTCCTACCAGTAGGCCTTTCTATACCCTGCCCCATGGCTGGGACGTGGCTTTCAAACTGGGTTTTCTCAGCTGACTCAGAGTAAACTCAGTGCCTGAAGGGTTCTCCCTGCTCCTTCCTCCTCCCTAAGGGAGCTCTAACTCCTGGAGGTCTTTATTCACCATCTGGGCTTACAGCAGTAGAAGGCAGCCTTCCTCTTTGTCTGCCCATGCTAGCATCCACTGGGCTCTCCGACTTCCTGTGGTCCAGTGTTTCCTCACCCCACCCACTGGCTCCCTAGCTCCTCATTCTAGCCATGGTACCACCAGACATGGCCAAACCAGGGGCACATGGATGTCAAGAGGATGCAGTGAGGTTGCCACAAGCCCACTGGTCCTTCTGCACTCCCCACCCCACCCCAGCTCTCCCATCAGAAAACATGCTAAAGTGCCAGATGCTTGCCCTGCTTATAATAAATAAGTTCGGATTTAAGAAAAGTAAGAAGGTCAGAAATTATTCTGTATAAGGACAGAACAAAGAACAGAGATAATACTATTAAGCACTAGAATAAATATTATTTTAATCTGTGTTTTTAAAACTACAAAAACCGATTACCTTTTGTAGTCTGTGTACGTTAACGGAAGTCGGGTCCTGGGCTGAGATCAGAGTTTTCACCCACGTGAACCCCTGTCCCCTTAAATGCCAGCAGCAACCCCCAAAGTTGTGAAGTTGAGACATATCTCCCACATCACCAGAATCACACCCACCCACACCCCACCACACACGCACAATCTCCCCTCCTAGAACCACTGAGTTAACGCCTCAAATATCAGCCCAGCAAGTGGGTAAAAATTCCAACTGTACCTAGGGAAGTATATATGCCAAAATATTTCTAAGGGAGAAGAAGAACAGGAAAAGTTCCCCACCTTCCATAACCCCCCCCCTTTTTTTTTTTTTAACATTTCTGCCTTGTGTAAGTTTGCTTACAACCTGTATAACTTTACAATCAGAAAAAACGACAGACAGAGCTGTTTTGGAAAAAACAGTATGTCACGGCTACCTCTAGTGTGCGTGTTTGTTTTGTTCCCTTCAAGAAGGATTCAGTTCTGAGGTAGAAAACCGCTAACTCACTTTTTAAATTGCCACGACAACTCAGCACAGCTGCGGAGTCCAGCCTCTCGGCGGGGCCTGCCAGAGGCTCCGGGTACCCGGATCAGCCCCGGAGGACGGCTTCCCTCACCCCTGCCTGTACCGCCGCCCTGTGGCCGAGGCCGGTACTGCGCTCTCCGGGAGGCGATGGGAAGGAGGGGCAGTGAGCGCTGTCTCTGGGTCCCCTAACCTCTGTACCACTGACCACTTGGCAGTCTGGTGAAGCTTATGGACTCCGTCTCAGAATAATGGCCTTTTGAGCATATAAAATAAAATACACATGCTTAAAAGAAAACCAACAGTATTGAAGTGGTTATCAAAATATTTGTGTAATACTGTAATAAATGTGCTTATTATTGCTTTAGATAACAACGCTAGTGGCAGGTCTAATAACTAATGATCATCCAAGTAGTGAGGTGCGTACACGGTATTTCAAGCTACCAGTGACAACTGGATATTCTAGTGTCTGTGGTTTTTATTGGTGACAAAGTCACGGTGCTGCAAACACTACACTCATAAGGAAAAGATAAACGTTACTTAAAGGTTAATTACAGTTAAGATGTAGTATTTTCCCACCCAGATTCATGGACTCCCTGAATTCTATACACAGACCCTCTGGAGGGGCTGTGGTCGTGGTTTATGGTGAAGACCCCCTGCAAGGGTACGGATTTGGAAGAAGCTTTCAGTGGGTTTTCAAGGCGCTGGGCTAGCACGAACCGATGGCAAGTCGAGGGAACCTCAAAGGCGCCTCCCTGGCCTGCGCGCGCAGAGGGGTGACCCGCACGGCCCCTCCTCTCCCTTCCTGTTTTAATCTCGCTTCTGCAGGCAGTTAAAGTCCCGTGTGGTCCGGAGAGGAGCGCCCAGTTCCCCGCGTGCGCTGCCGCGTGGCCAGCACTCACCATGCAGCCACTGGTCCTGCTGTTCTGGGGCGGCCTCGTGCTCCCAGGTGAGATGGAGGCGGGGGCAGGGGCTGGGGTGGGGGAGTAGAGGGGTGTGGAGCTCATTCTCAGGCTCTCCCTTTGGGTCTGCAGAGAAAGGAACCTACATTTCCTTTCCAGACCAGGCCTTGTGGCTCTGACTTTGCCCAGCTTCCAGGCTTCACCCCACCCCGCTAGTCCAAAGCCCTCAGAGGGGGCGGACACTTGCTGTTTCTGAAACCCAGAGCCAGGTTTTCCCCAGACCTTTAGGTTCCAGCCCCTTCAGGGCTGAGCGGTTGTGATTCTTCTTCATTTCCTGATTGTGCCAAGCCTGGGGACAGACAAGACACCCCTGTTAGCACTCAGCAATTATTTCCTGAACATCTGTTATACCACTCACAACAACCCTGAGAGATAAAGAATCCTCTGGTCAAGGATCAGAGGTCTGGGGATGCTGTGAATCAAGGATCAGGGAAGGTGCTGAGGCATTGCTTTTGGACTTGTAGCTTCTCCTGGTCTCCACCTGACAGTCACCACAGCCAAGCAGGGGAAGACATCAATTCACAAGCCTGCTTTTCTTTTTTTTTTTTCTTTTTTTTAACCTTTTAACATAAAAAAATTAGGATGCATCTTATAACTGATGTCAGTTGTTCAATTGACTGTTTTTTCTTAATGTCATATAAAATTATGGTGGATCTTACATATGATAGAAACTTAATTTGATGAAACAGGACATTATCATCATCTATAGGTGAGAAAACTCAAGAGGCCCAGAGAGGTCAAGCAATTTCTCCAGGGTCACACAGCTACTAAGTGGTATTGCTGAGATCACACTCTGGGTTGTCTGAATCTTGAGCTTCCCCATCACCAGCCTGCAATATGCCAGGTTTAGGGAAACAGCAGCAGCCCTGTCCCAAGATCCCTCCCTGGCAGAGTGGAGTACCAGCTCTTCCCATGGCTGCCCCAAGAAGAGGGTGACTGAGGAAAGCCTTCTGGTCTTGGCCCTGGTACTTGAATCAGGCAATTCCAACCTTTACCCTTGCTGTGGTTTCAGGTTGCACAGCCCTGGTGGGCCCAAAGGAGATCAGAGGGTTCGAAGGTGACACTGTGTCCCTGCAGTGCACCTACGGGGAAGAGCTGAAGATGAACAAGAAATACTGGTGCAAGGAGGCTGGGTTACTGATCTCCCGCTGCTCTGGGACTATCTTCTCGGGAGAATATGGCCAAGATGGCAGGGTGTCCGTCCACGACAGCCCCCAGGAACTCAAGTTCAAGGTGACCCTGAGGAACCTCACCCTGAAGGACACGGGGAAGTACTGGTGTGGGGTCCAAAGAGTGGGCTTTGATAAGTCTTTCTTGGTCTCTCTGTCCGTCTTTCCAGGTAACAAACGTCTCTCCTTCCCTGGGAGGGGGACAGGGTCATGGAGGTGGGGGCAGAGGGACTGCACATTCCCACGGGAGGGTAGGCTGCAGCACAGACGGGAGGGGAGAGCTATGCACAGGTGTGGGGTGTTCCTAAGATATAGCCTGCTTGCTGAAAAGGGCTTCATCGAGACCTCTGCTTGCTTCCTGGGGTGTCCTGTAGCTGGAGATGTTCTGAGATATTGGTCCTGGGGAGACTAGGGTTCAGGGGTCAAGGATCAGAGGTCTGGGGATGCTGTGAATCAAGGATCAGGGAAGGTGCTGAGGCATTGCTTTTGGACTTGTAGCTTCTTCTGGTCTCCACCTGACAGTCACCACAGCCAAGCAGGGGAAGACAGGGACCAAGGCATCTCCGTTCCCAGGGACCTCCCTGTACAAGCACACAGCAGCCTCTCCGTACACAGGGACCTCTCTGTATGCAAAGACCTCTCATCACCCAACAACCTCTCCGTATTCAGGGACCTCTTCTCATCCAACAATCTCTCTGTATGCAAGGACCTCTCATCACCCAACAACCTCTCCGTATGCAGGGACCTCTTCTCACCCAACAACCTCTCTGTATGCAAGGACCTCTGCTCACCCAGCAAACTATCCTCCTGCAGGGACCTCCCGCCCAGCTACCCAGCTGGACTCCACCTCAGCAGAGGAAGCCAGTTTTGTCCCCAGCAGCAGCAGCTCCGAGCCCAGGTGAGCCCCAGGTGACCAAGGTCACCTTTCAGGTCGTCACTAAACCATAAGGTGCCTCTGAGCAAGTAAGAACCCAATATTCCTTCCTCCAGGCAAACACAGCCTCTTGTCGTGGCCGCAGCTGTGCACAGAGGGCAGATTCAGCCCCCATCCCACCCCCTACTCACTTGGGCCCTTGAGCAGTAAACAACCTACACTCCAGGGGCCAGCAGGCCTGTTGCCTTGGAATTGCAGGCCCACCCAAAGTGAAGGGACTTCCATGGTCCCAGTCCCCACATTGCTCCCTGCCTGGCTTTAGGGAAAGGCATCCCAATTCAGTAGCTTTTACCTGTACTCTTTCCACTGGCTTTTGCCAAGCATGAAAATATGGACCCAAACAATATGGTATTTTCTTACCAGACCGGAGTCCCAGCCTGAAAGATAGGCTCTTAGGGTTTTTTTCTTTTCTTTTCGTTAATGGAGGTACTGGGGATTGAACCCAGGACCTATTGCATGCTAAGCATGCGCTCTACCACTGAGCTAAACCCCCCGACTGTTGGTTTATGTATACCTGACCTCTATTATGGAGAGCCAGGTAACTGCTCACAGATTCAGACCCAAATGAAAGTGTCTCCTGGGATTGGTGACAGGGGCTGAGGTCCCTTTCATTGGGACTAACCAGATGTGGACCCTGGTGCCCTCTGATCTCCTTGGGAGAGACAAGGGACATGGCTGGGACTCAGAATAAGAATGCACAGCATGTCGCTGACATCTGGTGACAGCTACTGGGCTCCTTTCCATCTCACCCGCAGGGTGTCCATCCCGATGATCCGCATCCTGGCCCCTGTCCTGGTGCTGCTGGCCCTGCTGCTGGCCACAGGCCTGGCTGCCCTCGGCAGCTACGTGCTCCGGCAGAGGAGGGAAGGTGAGCAGTGTAGACCAAAGGGGTGAGAGGCTCTCAGCCAGGGGCCTCCCAAGACCTCCAGTCCTCCCAACACCCCAGAGAGACCCTGTGGGCCTTGATGTGTACATCTGAGATGCGGGCATCGGGAGCGCCCCACGGGGTGGGCCACATTAAGCACAAGCAATTCAAATAGGGGAGCGGTGGGGGGTTTTCATCTTGCTCTGGTCTGTCCGACCGAGCTCATCAGCCACTTCTCTCCCTGTGGATCCCAGTGACTCCATGTCCATCTCTGCAGGTCTGGCTCCTTGTATGAGGACTGACTACAGAGGGGAGTGCAGGTCTGAGCACTTGAACTTGAGTAGGACGTACATTGTGCCCCTCCCCGCCAACACCTGCCACTGGGATTCTAGAGGTGCTCAGCCCCTTTCAAGGCTTGGCTTCAAATCCCAGCTCTGCCACTTTTGAGCTGCGTGACCTTGGGCAAGTCACCTAACTTCCCTGAGCCTCAGCTGCCTCAGATATACATCCAACAGAAACAGAATACGAGCCACATTTGTGATGGACAATTCCCTAGTAGTCACATGAAAACAAAGTACAAAGAAACTAGTGAAGTTAATTCTAATAATAGGCTTTATTTACCACGATATATCCGAGACATTATCACTTCAACATGGAATCAATATAAAGGTACTATTGGCATATATTCAACATTCATTTTTTCACCTTGAGTCTGAAACCCAGCGTTGTTCAGAGTAGTCACATTTTCAGGGCTCAATGGCCGCGTGTAGCTCTTGGCTTCTGTGGTGGATGGCACAGATTAACTGAAACAACAACCATGGGAGTTGCCTTGTGGCGGACACTGGTGTGGCTTATGTTGTTTTTATCTCTTTGAGCCTCCTCAATACTGTGGAGTTAGGAATTACTTGTTTCAAATCCCCCCACTTTATAGGGCAAGAGACTGAGGCACAGAGTGGTTAAGCAGCTGGCCCTGTGTTTGTATAGCCAGGAAGACATCCTGGCAAACTGGCAATGTTGTCCCAGTGCAGGTGGCCATGGGGGGGGGTCCCAGGTCTGCCTCCTGACTCCCCACTGTGTGACCCCAGGAAGAAATGTCAGCCTTGTCCATGACCCTAGGCCCCTCAGGGGAGTCTGGAGGAGCACACGGGGTGAAAACATTCTGGTCACGACCGCAGAGCCTCTTAGCACATTGTCTTTCAAATGATGGACCCCAGCTGGCAGCGGTGACATCCCCTGGTAGCCTGTTAGACATGTAGCGTCTCAGGCCTTAAGTTCAACCTACTGAATTAGAATCAGCATTTAATAAAATTTCCCAAGGTCCTGTATGCGCACTGAGGTTTCAGAAACAATGACCTTAGCAAAGAGAATTACTTCCTCAGCCAGTTTCTGGTCCACACTGGGATTTCCATGCACTAATCTCAAAAGTCCAGTCATTGCTCCTTCTTGTCTCTTTCAGCTCAACAGGATACGAAGACACAGAAGAAGGAGAAGATCCACCTCTCCCACCAGGTAGGTGGCAGGCCCGAGCTCAGACCCCCGAGAGGCTGGAAGTCAGGACTCCCGGGCCCTGCCTCTTCATCTCCCAAATTGGTCTTCCATAGCTGACCTCAAGGCCAGGCTTGCCGCCCACATCCTGGGAATCTGTGTGAGCCCTGTCCTTCAGGCTGCGAGCCAACGAAGTGCCCTCCTCACCCTGACTTCCCACCGAGGGTACCAGCAGGGCTGTGCTCCAGACCCCGGGCCCTCTTTTAATCCTCCCTTTTAGAATCAGACAGCATCTGAGCTGGATCCACAGGGTGCCTTTGAGATCATCTAGTCCAGCCTTTCCCTAAGTTTGGTGCAAACCCCTTTTCAGAACACCTGGGGGTGGGGGTGGGGGCCTATTAGAAATATGCTTTCTTTGATGTCAGTCCTAACCAAAGCCTCTAGCGGTAGGAGTTGGGAACCTGAATTTTAAACACTGCCCTGGGGATGCTGACAGCACACCAGAGTGTGACAACCAGAGATCCTGGTCTGCTTTTGCAGAAGAGAGAACTGAGACCCCGAGAGGGAAAAAGTCTTGCCCAAGGTCACAGCAGGCAGTGGCCCCAACAGAGAGTGGGATCCATAGCTCTCAACTCCTATCTCTCCTCTTTCCAGAACACCCTGCTGTTTTCTCTGCGCTTTCCTTGACTCTGAGACCAAGGTGGCGTGGCTACCTGGACACTCAGGCTGAGCACTGGGGGCAAGAGGGCAGAGAGAATGGGGGTCCCTGTGCCCATCTTCCTGGAGAGAGGCTCCCTGCTGCCGGGCCCATCCCAGACCCCTGCAAAGAGAGCCCTCCCTTCCCACACCAGCACGCTCAGGGGGAGGGTCACGGCTCAGGAAACAGAAGCCCCGCTTGCCTCTCCCAACGGCCTCACCCGGCCTCTCCTTCCTCAGCTGTTTACTGAGATGCCTCCAAGCTGATTCTTTAAAACATTGGAGCAGGAAAGGGGGGCCCTATTGCATTCTTTCCTGGCGCCAGCAGGGACAAAAGCCTCAGGCCAGGGAGGAGCTGGGGCAGGAATGCTACGCTGGGCTTTCCTTCACTTAGGAAGCAGCTGCTGTTGTCTCAGGAAGCTCAATGAGACCAAAGGTGATGGACGAAGTAAGGAAGGGTCTGAGAGATGGACAGAGGGACTGCCACAGCCACCGCCAGAGCCCTCCTCCTGGCTCTGCATCCTGGGGCTCACAGAAGGGGGGCTGGGGTAAGAGGGAGCCCCTCCAGGCAGCTGTGCAACTATCATCCTAATGCCCAGAAGTAGAGGCTGTCACATGTACCCTGTACATGCCACAACCCAGAAACTGCCTCCGTGCTCGCTGAACAGCCAAGTGTCCACCGTGTGGGCCGAGGGGCCATTGAGAGACTCGCCCTGGACACAGGGTAGTGGTCCTGGCTGCAGCCTCCATGTGTGGTTTGATCTCTGCCCCTGAGATTCTTTCCTCAAATTGGTCACCCTAGATAAAGTAAGTGACACTTCGGCAGCTGCTGGTGGTCAGTGGTCAGCAGTGATGGGGTTTCGACGGAATCACAAAGCTGTAAATATGGGATTCGTGGGAAGAGGACCTGACGTCAGGCATTCTCTGGTCTGGCCCCAGTGCTACCGTGTCCTCCCCATAGGCAGGGCTGAGACGGACAAGGGCTGTGAGTGACAGCATTTGTGAAATCTCCTTCCCCTGTCCCCGATTCCTTCAGGCTCTCATCCCCCCAGCCAGATTGCACCCGAGGAATTCTGTTCTGACTCTTACCTTGTTCCAGTAAGAAGAGCCAGCTGTGTGACTTCTGGCAAGTTACATCACATCTCTGGGCCTCGGTTTCCCCGTTTCGCAGGACTGTTGTTAGGAACAAGCGAGATGAGACACCCCTAGCTATCCAGAAAATGGACGCGCCTTTCCTCGGCTTCAGTGTCCATCAGGCCATGGGATCTCCCGGCTCGTCCACCTCAGGGCAGCTGTGCCCTTAGGAGACGTAGCTGACGACCCAGGCGAGCAGCTGAGCCCAAGTCAGGAGATGGGCTTCCTCAGCCACACTGGATTCCCCCTTCTCTTCCCTGGGCCTCTCATTTGATTAAGGAGGGGTCGTTTAGACAGATAATCCCTAAAGAGTTTTTCCTGTGCTGTTTGTTACCCGGTGAATTTTTGAGGTGTCCAGTTTTGCTCTCTCAGGGCATATTACCAACAATCTGCAACAGGCACGTTCTCCTTGCTCGAAGGATAGAAATAACAATAATGAAAACAAATTGATCATTCCAGGAGTTCCCAGTTACTGAGTGATAAAATACTATCACAAATATTTCTCATAACCCTAAGGGAAAAATTCCTATCCCCCTGTAACAGCTAAGGAAACTGAGCCTCAGAGAAGTTAGGGGGCTTGCCCAAGGTCACACTGAGACATAGTAAATTGGACGTAAGGACTCTGACTCCTCGGCCCACCCCCCTGCATGTCCCTCCTCCTGCTCAAGCTTACAGACTGTCCCTGCTGCCAAGAACAGGCTGTTCTGACGGCGTCTGTGTTTCAGCCGCTGGGGAGCATCTGGGCCTCGAAGTCCTCTGTGATCAACTGCGCAGGGCTTACTGGGCCCCCTGCCAGCCCCGAGCCCTCTGCCAGCCCCAACACGGAGATCCGGTGCCTGAGCCAGGTGTGGACAGAGGACGCCGGGGGTCTGGAGCCACTTAGCCTGGCTCCACTCTGACAATTCAGGGAAGCGGGGGAGGGCCCTGTCCTCAGTATTCACCCACCTACGCCATCATAACCAGAACCTAGGCCCTTTCACCCAAGAAGCCAGGACTCCTGACCTCATATCCTCTTTTTCAAGAAGAAAATTCTTGAAGAGTTTGCTAGAAATCACAGCTTAAAGAGCTCTGAGCTGGCAGGATTCCCACATCTGAAGCCAGAACAGGGCCTGAGGCCCTGAGGATGCTCTCCCAGGGGATAGGGGGATGGGCTGGGATGAATCAAAGCCTGGGGTTCTGGGGAGAAGTGGTTAGTGCACCTCAGATGGACAGAGGCTTGTAGAAAAGGCTGGGATGGACCCAACAGCTACCTGGAGACCCCCGAGCAGGGCACTGCTTTTCACTCCCCACTGTTGTCTTTACAGACTTCAGAGAAAGATGGAGCCTCTTTGCAGGACCCCGAGGGAGCCATGAGCCCGGGACCTCCCCTCCCCAAGTCTGGGGAAGAGCTGGACTTCTCAAAGATCATCTCAGTGTAGCTGCAGAACACCCTCCGTGAATCTGAAGGCTGAATTTGCACTAACTCTGATAAATGTTCTGCTACGGCTTCAGAGTTCAACTGACAGAGTCCAGGGCTCTCCCCCTTCCTTCCCAGCCTCTCCTGCACACCCTCGCCTGGCCTGGAAGACTTTGTCAGCCCTGGAGCCTGGCCTCACAGTTCCAGCTGGAGACTGGAACCTCCCCCAGATGGTCACATCCCTGGGCAGGGTGAGCTGCCGCTGAACCCTCCCCGGGGCCAGGCCAGGCTCAGGGGATCTGGTCTGAATTTATATCTGCTACTGGGACTCCCCCGGGGCCTGGAAGCACAGCAACAGGCCCCTCCCTCCTCCCCCTCCAGACCCCACCTTCTCCTCCCTTCTGTCCTCTGACTCAGGGCCAAGTTCTCCTGCATAAGCCAGTGAGGAGGAGGGAGCCTGCTGGGTTAGACCGGACTCTGATTTCTCAAAGCCAGGCTATGAACCACCTGCATCCCAGTCCCTTGGGAAGCTGGTAAAAAGATGACTCCTGGGCCCCATCAATACCTACCAAAACCATCTCTGAGCCTGGGCTCGGGACTCGGCATTTCTCACAAGTGGCCTGGTGATTCTAACACTTGAATTTGTGCACTAATGGGCATGTTGAAGTCTCGGGTCCCTCCAGCTTAGAGAGTCTACATTGGATGGGTGGAGTCTCCCCTCGGCCCCTCTAGGAGCTGCTCTGCTCAGGACACCGTGACCCAGCGAGGGGCTTTCCTGGGCCTGCCTGGGTCCCGGCCCAGGTCAAGTGCATATTGGAAGGGGAGCCCAGGACTAGTGGGGAGAGGTTCCACTTTCTGATCTTCTTCCTCAGCCATGCATTCTAGGCTTTGGAAGGAGGATGGAGAAAAACTCAGCTCCTACCTTGTCAAGAAAGGGTTGATTGCCTGTGGGTTCTGGCAGCTGGGGAGGGTCAGGAAATCACAGGGTGGAGGTAGAGATGAGTCTCTAAAAGGGGGGAGGGAGAAGACAAGGCAGGACCTTAAGGGGAAACTGAGTTTGGCTCACTGGGGGTGTGGAAAGGAAGGTAGAGTAACAGAACTACTGTTTGTTTGTTTTCTCTATTTTCTTTGAAAAATGAACTAGAGGCTGCTCAGTATACAAAACTTAAAAAGGTGAGAGGGTAGAAAAAAAGAAAACAAGTCACCTATAGTCTCACAACTGCCCAGAGACAATTGTTAATCATCTTTTATTGTATTTTTTCTCCACATCACTTCTGATGTTCTTTTACAAATTATTCTGTACATACAACTTTATATCTTGCTTTTCCCACTTTATTATTATATCATAAACATTTGTTTTTACATACCTTTCATAAATTAAATGTTTATCCACTGTGTAATATTTCGTATCTTTGTGTTTTAATTTATTTCAGTTCTCTCTCACTAGGTATTTAATTTGTTTCTATTTTTGCTATCATGAATAACAGCGTGGTGAATCTTTGCACAAGGCTTTATTTGCATTTGGAGATTTTAGACGAATTTGCATACCTGGATGTGCCAGGTCATAGGGTGTGAACATTTTTTCTTTTTCTTCTTTTTTGTGGGGGAGGTAATTAGGTTAATTTATTTATTTACTTATTTATTTTTAATGGAGTTACTGAGGATTGAACCCAGGACCTCCTGCACATTAAGCACGGACTCTTTATCTCTGAGCTCTACCCTCCCTGCTAACATTTTCGAAGTTACTGATACCCGTTGCCAAACAGCTTTCAAAAATGGCAGAACCAACGTCACTCCTTCTGGGGCTTGTCAGTCAGCATTTCTCAAAGTCCTCATCAACCTGGACACCCGTCCCTGTGAGTGTGGGAGGAGAAACCAGTCAGTAACAGCCCTGGAGCGAGGACCTAGTGGGCGGGACGAGGTGGAGCCGGTCTGATGACAAAAAAAAACTCACCAGAAGGTGGCGCCAGTGGCCAGAGGCGGGGCGAAGTGGTGAGCACCTCCTACCTTCTCCCAGAGGAGAGGGAGCTCAGGGTCTGAGCTCAAGGAACTCTGCCCAGGATCCCGGCACAGTGAGTGCCTAGATGTTGGGGGAGGGAGGAAGCAGAGAGACCCCCAAAATCACCCAAAGCAGGCCTCCCCCGTGAGAAATCTCTTGGCTGGAGGCTGGTGAGAACGAGGGCTGCCCAGAAAACCTGTCACCTACTGCAGCCAGGGCTTTTGGGAACCAGGAATGTCACCCAGGTCGTCCCAGTCCCACCCCTTGCCCACTCGTGGACCATGTGTCCATTAAGGAGATCAGTGTCTTTTGTGAGGCAGAGCTCTCTCCAAGATGGCCTAGGATTGGCATCACGGGATTCCAAGATTCCGGGGATTTATCAGACACTCCAGCATCATTCATAGACCCTGGTGCGCGGTCCTAGCCCCCAGCGCTGCCACAGTGCCAGCCCAGCTCTATCTCCCGGGCAGAGGACCAAGACCGCTCCCTCACCAGCTGCTTCTCCGCAGTCCCCCATCTTGATACACCTTGGTTTCATATCTGTACACCCAAATCTTCAACTCTGCGATCTTCGGTACATATGTGAGACTCTCTCCAATTCCCTTAAAACAAAAGAGTTGCAGGAAGCCACTGCTTACCCATCCTGAGAGCAAAGGTTTCCAGCCCCAAAACTTGCTGAGAGGTGAAAATTAGAGAACCACCATCATGGCTAACGTTCTTTTTTGCCAAATTGGAATATTAACTACAACAATAATATAATAAACTATCATTTATCCTCCCATTTGTTTCTTTAAAAGAAACATTTTAACACCAAAGGGAGTACTGATAGTAAAAAGGAATGATTTGAGATATCCCTTCCCTAATCTACCCCTCAACAAAGAATTGGATGTTATGATCCTAATCCATTGTAGCCCATTGAAAAGAGATTGTCTAAGTTCACCATCTAGGAGGTGGTAGCTTGTAGGGGAAGAGAAAACAGAAGTGGGGAAGGTGGAAAGCCTCTAAGAGTGCAAGGGGAGGTGATGTGTTCAAGGGCACCTCTGAGTAGTGGGGGGACAGTGTTCTCTACCTGTAGCACTTCCAGGATGTGACAGGCACACCGCACTGACAGCTTGGAGGGGTGATCCGGAGCTGGATCTCAGTGTGGGGCTCCCAAGCCAAGTGCTAAAGCAGCAGGTCTGCCCATCTTGAACGGACAGCATGCGTTTATCCATTTTTACCCCTTCTCCCAAGAAAAGCTTTCTGGAATTTTGATGGGGATTGCATTGGATTACATAGATCAATTCCAGGAGCATTGACATCTTAACAATGTTGATTCTTCCAATCCATGAACAAAGAGTACAGCTATTTATTTAGATCGTCTTTAATTTCTCTTGGTAATACTCTACAGTTTTCAGTGTAGAGGTCTAGCACATCTTTTGTCAGATTTATCCCTAAATTGTTCGTACTTTTTATGCTATTGTAAATGGCATTGCTTTTTAAAATTCCACTTCTGATTGCCTGTTGCTAGTATATAGAAATGCAATTGATTTTTGTGTATGGATCTTGTATCACGCCGTCTTGCCAAATTCACTTCCTAGTTCTAGTAGCTTCTTTTTTTTTCGTAGAGTCCATAGAATTTTCTACATAGACAATCATGTTATGATTGAATGTGAATAAAGACAGCATCCTTTAAAGCTGAATGCCTTTTCTTCCTTTATCTTGCCTTTTTGCATTAGCTAAAACCTCTAGTAGAATCTTAAAAAGAGATGTTGAAGGCGGACATCCTTGCTTATCCCTGAGCTTGGGGGGAAAGTACTCAGACTTTCACCAGTAAGTATGATGTTATCTGTAGGCTTTTCATAGATGCCCTTTATCAAGTTAAGAAAATTCCCTTCTAGTCCTAGTTTACTGAGAGGTTTTTTTTTTAAACCAGAAATGGATGTTTGTGCTGTACAGCGGAAATTAACACAATATTGTAAACCGACTATACTTCACTTTTTTAAAAAGGAGAAAAGAGAAATGGATGTTGATTTTATCAATGATTTTTTTTCAGTTATTGAGATGGTTATATGGTTTTTCTTTTTCAGCCTGTAAATATGACTCCATTCTTCAGTGTTCTGATGTTAAACCAACATTGTATTCCTGGGGTTCACTTGACTTGTCAATATTGGTGTATAGTTTTCTTTTCTCGTTAAGGTCTCTGCCTGGTTTTGGTATCAGGGTAAGCTGAGAAGTAGTCCCTCTGCTTCAGTTTTCTGGAAGAATTTGTGTAGAATTAGTAATACTTCTTTTTCCTATGTTTTGGTAGAATTCATCAGTGAAGGTATCTGAGCCTAGCATTTTCTCTGCGGGAAGGTACAGATTAGACATTATTGTTAATTGCAATTTTACATGGACAGCGCTTACCTAGATTCTTACGTTTCAGCTTTTCTTTTTTAAAAGTTGTGTTGGTGGTAAACGCTTTCAGTTTTTATCTGAAAATCTCTTCCTCATCAACATTCCTGAAAGAGTTTTACTGGGTATGCAATTCTAGGTCGACAGCCATTTTCTCTCAGCCATTCCAAGGACATACTTAGGGGAGCAACTTTCTGGTTCATTAATCTCTTTTCAGTTGTGTCTGATTTGCTGTTAACCAACCTCTAACAACAAAAAAAAAATGGGTTTTTGTCTTAAACATTGTACTTTTTATTTCTATAATTTCTGGATGGTTCTCCTTCAAACCTGACTGGCCGTTCTAGTGTCTTGTTGCTTGTTAATGTTTGTAATGCCATCTTTTATTTCATTAAAGATTTATATGCAAATAGTTCTCATTTTGTGCCTAATATCAGAAGTCCTTGGAGATATAAATGTGTTGTTGTTTATGTTTATTGCTCATGGTGGTTTGTTTCTCTGAGTTTTGTGATCTCACATTGTGAGCTCCTGTTTGGATGAATCTATGGAATGCCTGAGGGCTAAAATTGAGGATGTTTCCTCCAGAAAGGATCTGCATTGTCTTCTGTCAGGGTCCAGGATAGGATACAATTTAGGACCAGCTTAGCCCTTTCCCGGGTCCCTAGCATACCAGAATCTCAAGTTGCCTTACCTTGACCCTGGGTTTATATTTAACTAACCAAATGTGATGCTAATATCGTCATTTGTCTTTAGGACAACTCCACCTTTCCTGTCCACTCGTCATGCGTAAGAGGGCTGGCCTCTTTGAGATTTCCCTTCCCACAAGCACAGCAACACAATAAAAATTGTTTCACATAAGACCCCATTGTTTAGAGCCCAGAAATAAACCCACAAACTTTTGGTTAATTAATCGTTGACAAAGGAGGCAAGAACATATAATGGAGTAAAGACAGTCTCTTTAGCAAATGGTGTTGGGAAAACTGGACAGCTGCATGTAAATCAATGAAGTTAGAACACTCCCTCACACCATACACAAAAAATAAACTCAAAATGGCTTAATGACTTACACATAAGACAAGACACTATAAACCTCTTAAAAGAAAACATAGGCAAAACATTATCCAACATAAATCTCAGCAATGTTCTCCTAGGGCAGTCTACCCAAGCAACAGAAAAGAAAGCAAAAATAAACAAATGGGACCTAATTAAACTTATAAGCTTTCGCACAGCTAAGGAAACTATAAGCAAAAAGACAGCCTATGGAATGGGAGAAAATATTTGCAAAAGTTGAGACTGACAAGGGCTTAATCTCCAGGATATATAAACAGTTCATACAACTTAATAGGAAAAAAATAACAACCCAATCCAAAAATGGGCAGAAGACCTAAACAAGCAATTCTCCAGTGAAGACATATGAATGTCCAATAGGCACATGAAAAAATGCTCAGTATCACTAATTATAAGAGAAATGTAAATCAAAGCTACAGTGAGGTATCACCTCACACCAGTCAGAATGGTCATCATTCAAAAGTCCATGAACGATAAATGCTGGAGAGGGTGTGGAGAAAAGGGAACCCTCCTACACTGTTGCTGGGAATGTAGTTTGGTGCAGCTGCTACGGAAAAAAGTATGGAGATTCCTCAAAAAACTATAAATAGATTTACCATAGAATCCAGCAATCCTACTCCTGGGCATGTATCCAGAGTGAACCTTCATTCAAAAAGACACATGCACCCCAGTGTTCACAGCAGCACTATTTACAATTGGTAAGACATGGAAACAACCTAAATGTCCATTGATAGATGACTGGATAGAGAAGCTGTGGTATATTTATACAATAGAATACTACTCAGCCATAAAAAATAATAAAATAATGCCATTTGCAGCAACATGGATGGACCTGGAGATCATCGTTCTAAGTGAAGTAAGCCAGAAAGAGAAAGAAAAATACCACATGATATCATTTATATGTGGAATCTTAAAAACAAAAAGACAAATGAACTTATTTACAAAACAGAAACAGACTCACAGACATAGAAAACAAACTTATGGTTACCAGGGAGGGAAGTGGGTGGGAAGGGATAAATTTGGAGTTTGAGATTTGCAGATACTAACTAATATGTATAAAATAGATAAACAAAAAGTTTATACTGTATAGCACAGGGAACCATACTCAATACCTTGTAATCTGTGGTGAAGAAGAATATGAGAACAAATGTATGTATGTTCCTATGTGACTGAAGCATTGTGCTGTACACCAGAAATTGATACAACATTGTGAACTGACTGTACTTCAATAAAAATGTATATTTTTTAAAATAAAGACCTCATTGTTTAAAAGCACAAGGCACCTGAACTTGACTACCATTTTTGAGGCACCGTGCAAAGCCTTTAGGTTTTTGTGTGACTCTAGGGAAGGGAAGAAGCCCTCAAAATAGGACTGAGATGTCACTTCTTTCCACTCTGATGAGCAGAGACTCAGGGAAAGAATTCATCCAAGTTAGAAAGATAATAGGATATTTCTAACACCAACATGTGATGAAATAAAATTCGCAATCAGCACATCAGAATAAAGGATAATCCTTAAAACTAGATATATTCAGCTTAATGATACACCATTCTGTCACACTGCAGCAGGTGAAATGGTCCACAGACCATCACTTGGGTACCAATACCACACAGTAAGAGGGCAGGTTTATGGGGAACTGCAGAGAGGTAAAGATCTGTTTCTGAAAGGAAAACAAAGGCTTGCCCAGAAAAAATGGGTGGGAGAGGGCTTAAACACTTAGATAAGGATGGCCTTTTTCGAGGTCATTTGGCCGCTTCCATGAGCTGGACTCCTGACACCAAAATATCGCTGGTGATTGGTTTCCGTGAACGCTTTTAATCGTCAGCTCCATCTTCTGGCAGCTCTCCGTACTCTCTCCTTCAGGCTCGGTCTCACTTCCCAACAGCTTTTCTCCTTGATTTCTTAGCCTAAAATAATTTTCTAAGTCACTCATGACGAGAGTCCTGAAAATGACTATCAATCTGTTATTGCATAACTATTACAGTCATTGCTGAAGTTACTAAGGAGATCAAAACATCCCTCCAGCTGACAGGCCCCCTCCCAGGCGTCTATGTGTGTCTGTGTGTGTGTGTATTTCAAGTTTCACACTATTTACCTAATTGGAGCCAACTTTACCTTTATCCTTTTGGGGGGGGCGGTAATTAGGTTTTTATTTGTTTATTTATTTTAATGGAGGTACTGGGGTTTGAACCCAGAACCTCATGCATGCTAAGCATGTGCTCTATCACTGAACTGTACTCTCCCTGCCTTTATCCTTTTGTATTGTCCCAGAAAGGTGGTACTTTAAGATATTTCTAGGTCCTTTATCATGAATGTATGCTGAAGTTTGACTGAGCTAGTGGTAATAACGAGAAACAAGCCTGAATTCCTAACCTATTACAGAGTTCAGAACATACTCACACAGGGTCCACTTCCTCCATGTAAAATAGGGATGTCATACTGCATCTTTTAAGGTCCTTTCCTGTTCCGAAGTTCAGAGACAATTGCCTAACTCATAAATTTCTAAGGGAAGAAAAGGTCAGCAGCAGTAACCTCAAATGATTGTATTCACTTGTTCAAAGGAACGGTTTTTGGTTGGTTATAGTTGTAGTAAACCTTGTGCCAAAGGACAAGAAAGCTTGGCCTCTGCCCTCTAGGAGCTCCTGGTTATGGTCAGGGGCAGAGGGCAGGCAGCCACATAAACAATGACCCCAGTGTCTCAAGGGGGTCCATGGGGTTCTTGGAGGATCATAGAGAGAATGGCACTTGAATCTGTGTATTCGGGTCTTAGAAAATTTCTAAGTTTGTTCAGGTGGAGACATGTCTAAGGAGCAGTTGCAAATGGGGTTTTGGAGTCTTTTTTTTTTTTTTTAATTGAAGTACAGTCAGTTACAATGTGTCAATTTCTGGTGTACAGCACAATGTCCCAGTCATGCATATACATGCATATATTCGTTTTCATATTCTTTTTCATTAAATGTTATTACAAGATATTGAATATAGTTCCCTGTGCTACACAGAAGAAATTTTTTAAATCTATTTTTACATATAGTGGCTAACATTTGCAAATCTCAAACTTCCAAATTTATCCCTTCCCATCCCCTTTTCCCTGGTAACCATAAGATTGTCTACTATGTCTGTGAGTCTGTTTGTGTTTTGTAAATGAGTTCATTAGTATCCTCTATTTTCCTGCTTTTTAAATTCCACACATGAGTGGTATCATATGATATTTTTCTTTCTCCTTCTGTTTTACTTCACTTAGAATGACAATCTCCAGGTCCATCTGTGTTGCTGCAAATAGCATTATTTTATTCTTTTTTATGGATGAGTAGTATTCCATCATATAAATATACAACTCCTTTATCCTGTCATCTGTCAGTGGACATGTATGTTGTTTCCATGTCTTGCCTATTGTAAATAGTGCTGCTATGAATATTGGGGTACATGTGTCTTTTCAAATTAGAGTTCCCCCTGGATATATGCCCAGGAGTAGGATTGCTGGGTCCTATGGTAAGTCTACTTTTAGTATTTTGTGGAATCTCATACTGTTTTCCATAATGGCTGCACCAAACTATGTTCCCTCCAACAATATAGGAGGGTTACCTTTTCTCCAAACCCTCTCTAGCAATTATCGTTTGTGAATGCCGGTGAACTCTAAGTCTAAAGTTGACCTCGACCACCTGGGATGCCTGGTCTCTTGAAGAGCTGAATCTGGGGATGGCAAGGGAGCCCTCACTTTCTTTCATGGTTCTTGTTCTTATCCTGTGTTCCTCCTCCAACAGTGCCTTCTTCCCCAAGAACATGCCCACCCCCGTTTCTAGTCAATCCCCTTCCATTTCTGGGAGGCAGCATGGCGGAAAAGACTGACTGGGAGCCAAGAGTCCAGGGGCCTGGTTCCAGCTCTGTCAATGACTTTCTGTGTGACATTGGACCTGTCCCTTCACCTCTCTAGGTCCGTTTTCTCGACTAATATAATACGGTAAGAATCCTTTCTGCCCTACTAACCACAGCTACTCTGCCAAGAGGGAAAAATGATAAAAAAAAAAAAAAAACTGGCAACAGAATTCCTTTTAGAAATTCAACTGTCTTTATTAGGAAAACTGGTATTGACATCAAAGAAAAGGAAATTCCCTGGACGTCATAAATCTCCTAAAAGAAAAATAGGGAAAACATTCTCTGACATAAATTGTAGCAATGTTTTCCTAAGTCAGTCTCCCAAGGCAATAGAAATAAAAGCAAAAATAAACAAATGGTAACTAATTCAACTTAAAAGTTTTTGCACAGCAAAGGAAACCATAAACAAAAGGAAAAGTGTAGGCCCCCGCCTGAAGGCTCTAGAGAATAAGCCACGGGCTGAACTGATAAACAAGCTGTGAGGAATGTCATGTATCCAGTACGGACGGCTGGACAGCCAGTGACGGGTAAGATCCTCAGAGGAGGACAACCTAAGACAGGCACAGCCGGCGGGATAAGAGATGGCCTAGGTAATGAAGTTTCATGAGGAACTTTAAAACAACCTGTCCTTGATCATGTAACATCCTGTACTTACTGCAGGAACTTGGGGACCTAAATAGATTAAGACTATTAACATTGTCATAACTTAGATGATATGTGAGGCATCGTGCATGTCCGATATAAACCCTTTCCAAGAATCAATAAACAGAGAACTGCTTCGCTTCTCTCTGCACGGTGTTCGTGTGTACATGATATCGCGCCACCGACATTTGGTGACCCCGACGTGATATCAGACTCGGCAACACGTAAGTGGAACTAGGGAAATTTTCAGGGATTTTTCAGCCTAACAGCCATACTGATAATATTCATGGGGCAACAGTTTACTAAGCAGCAGCAGCTGTACTTTTGAAATTTACAGCAGCTGCTTAAAGCAATATCAGTTTCGGTTTCTCCTACGGAGCTCCAAAATTTATTATTGGCCATCACTCAACATTGCCCTTGGTTTCCGGAGGAAGGCACCCTAGATTTAGAGTTATGGGAACAAGCTGGACGTGTTTTAAAAACTAAATTTAAACAGGGTCTCTTAACTGATGTACATCTAATAACGACATGGGGGATTGTTAGAATGGCTTTATGGCCATTATATACTATGGATGTTTCAGCTACGAATACTCCCATTAATGACAATGCTGGGGCTAACACTTTGGAGCCATCAGCCCCTCCAGAGGATGAACTACCTCCTCTGCCGCCACTGCCGCCACCCCCAGTGCCGTCGGCTAGGGAAGCTATAAAGCAGCCTATAGAAGAGACTTTACCTTCAGGAATGTCTTTTGAATTGGATTCAGACTCAGAAGAGGTTTTTCCTCCTCCTTTGAGTTCTGATCAGAAAGAAAAACGAAAAATTACTTTTCCACCTATTGTCGATGCTCCTGCCTTTGAGGATCCATCTCATCACAGTTTAATGCATGGGTGCTTGAGGGAAGGACTTTTGAAAGGAGATGCTGATGCTATACATAGAGCTTTCCCTGTTATTGTTCAAAATGGTCAATGTATTCATGATTTGTTTCCTTTTACTGTTTATAAGGAATTGAAGAAGAGTATTCGAGAGAAGAATGGCATTCAATCTCCCTTTACTGTGGGTATGATAGAAACATTAGGAGGAAGTTATCGTATGATCCCTTATGATTGGAGTATACTGGCTAAGACCTTATTAAGTCATGCCGAATACATTTTATGGAAGTCTGAATATAATGATTTGGCTGTTACTAAATCTATGGATAATTTAACTCAGAATATACCAATCAGTGCTGACACGTTGCAAGGAACAGGGCAATATGCAACGCCTAATGCTCAGTGCCAAGCTCATGCACTATTACCACGTCAGAGCTCTGAGCTTGCCCTCGCAGCTTGGAAGGCTATCCCACCATCCACTAAGGACCGGGCCACTAATTCTTTTGTGAACATAAAACAAGGCATTGCTAAACCATATACTGAGTTTATTGATCGCCTACAAGTTGCCATTGAGCGACAAATACCTCATCCTGAGGCTGCTCAAATGTTATTATTAAAGTGTGCCTTTGAAAATGCAAATGCTGACTGTCAGGCTGCTATGGCTCACTTGCAAAATCGTAATCATAATTTAGGGGAGATGATAAAAACTTGTCAGGAAGTAGGGACACAAACTCACGCTACCCGTATTATGGCTGCTGCTTTCTCCCAGCAGTCCAATAATGCTAAACCACCCTTAGTCTGTTTTAAATGTCAAAAACCAGGGCATATAGCCAAATATTGTAAAGGAGATAAACCTCCTCAAAAACAACCTGCAAAAATATGTCCCCGGTGCGGCCGCGGATACCATTGGGCTAATCAATGCAAATCTAAAACCGATGTTGATGGTAATATGATTCAAGGAAAACTGTCGGGAAACTCGAAATGGGGCACCCCCCCCCCGGTGCCCATCAAAAACAAGTATGGGGAACAATCAGCTCAAGCCCCAATACTCAATTACCGACCTTATTGCCACCTCCCCAGGGAGTGCAGGACTCGATTTAGCTACCATTAATGATGAGTTGTTAGATGATAATTCAAAACCTTATCTGATACCTACTGGAGTTGATGGGCCCTTCCTTGCAGGATATTTTGGCCTCTGAATTGGACGTTCCTCTGTAGGGCTCAAAGGATTGACTATTTTACCTGGAGTAATTGACAATGATTATACAGGGGAAATAAAAATTATGATTCGAGCTTCCTCTTATTGTATTATACCAAAACATTCTCGGATTGCTCTGATTATCTTGATTCCTTACTTACCTGCTGAAAAAACTTTATCAAAAGAGAGGCAGGCTTCTGGGTTTGGACACTCTGGACAAGCTGCCTTTTGGTCACATGAGATATCTGGACAACGTCCTTCATTAACTATTTCTTTACAAGGGATAAAATTTACTGGTTTGATAGATACAGGAGCAGATAAAACTATTATTGCTTCTCATCAATGGCCTACTTTATGGCCTAAGGTTTCTTCTGATGCTAATGTTCAAGGTCTGGGGGGCCTTATGGCCCCAGAGATCACTACTCATCCGTTGAAAACTAAGGGGCTAGAAAACAAAATGGCAATTGTTACTCCATTTATTTCACCCATTCCCTACACATTATGGGGAAGAGATTTATTAACTCAGTGGAACTTAACACTTAACGTTGATCCTTTTTAATATGGACCACTGAACTATCGGTAGGAATAACACCCCTTGTGCTCTCTTGGACCAGCAATCTCCTGCATGGGTAGAGCAGTGGCCCTTTCCTAAAGAAAAATTACAAGCTTTGACACAATTAGTTGATGAGCAATTAAAGCTGGGTCATTTGGAACCATCTACTAGTCCTTGGAACACACCTGTTTTTGTCATTAAGAAAAAATCTGGGAAATGGCACCTCTTACAAGACTTAAGAGCAATAAATGCTGTTATGCAAGCTATGGGCCCCTTACAAAAGGGCTTGCCTAACCCTGCCTTAATTCCAGAAAATTGGCCTTGATATGTCATTGATATAAAAGACTTTTTTCTCTTTACCTTTACATCCTGATGATAAAGAAAAATTTGCATTTACCGTCCCAATTTATAATAATCAGGAAATACCATCGCGCTATCAATGGAAATACTTACCTCAGGGGATGAAAAATAGTCCACAATTAGTTGGTAATATTTTACAACCTCACCAGCATATGTTCCCTCAATGCATTATTTTTCATTATATAGATGATATTTTATTAGCTGCTGAAACAGATACCATATTAAAAGAATTATATACCAGAACACTTATGACTCTTCAAGCTAATGGTTTGCTTATTGCCCAAGATAAAGTACAAAAACTGGCTCCTTGGGAGTTTTTAGGAATGACCATTGACGCATGTACTATTCGTCATCATCCATTTGTAATTCAGGTAAACAAACAAATGCCTCTGGTCCAATTACAATTATTAGGCCACATAAATTGGATCCCTCTATGTTTAGGAATACCCATATCACAATTGCATACTTTATTTTCTTCTCTTGAAGAAGATAGAAATCCTGCGTCTATTCAAGTCCTTACATCAGAAGCTTTAATGGAATTAGAAACAGTTGCTAGAGCTATTAATCAGCAATTTTTACATGGAATCTCTTTATCTTTACCTATTATTTTACTCATATTTTTTACCCCTTTGTCTCCTACTGCTGTGTTGGCTCAAGAATCAGATTCTCAATTATTTCTATTAGAATGGATCTATCTCTCTCATAAGCCTTTAAAGGCTCTCCCAACTAAATTTGACATGATAGCCCAGTTAACTACGAAAGGACGTCAACGCTGTTTGCAATTAATAGGAGAAGATCCACACTCTGGTAATCTTCCATGTACTTCCCAACAATTTCTGGATAATTTTATAAAAAATGAAGAAATACAATTGTCTTTGGCTGATTTTCTTGGAGAGATTACTTTCAAAAAACTCTCCCATCCATTGCTACAATTTTGTATTCAGATTCCTTTACAATTCCCAGAACTTATTTCTCAAACTCCTATACCCAAAGCCTTACCTGTTTTTACTGATGGCTCTCGAAAAACCACAAAAGCCGCTATTGCATGGATGAATGAAGGTCAATAGTGCTCAAAATTTACAACTGGCCATGCTAGTACTCAAATAGCTGAAAATGCAGCTATTGAATTGGCATTAATGACTTGGCCTTCTCAACCATTAAATATATTAACTGACTCATTATATGTTGCCAATGCTATACCCTTAATTCCTTCTGCTGTTTTACCTAAGGCACCCTCAAAACAACATTTGCAGCATTTTCTAAACATGAAAGGGTTAATCTTTCAATGGCAACACCCCTTATTTATTGCTCGTATTCGCTCTCATACTAATCTTCCAGGTCCACTTACAGAAGGAAATGCTTACGTAGATTCTATTGTTTCTATGTGAGCTACCAATCTCTCTCCTTTTCAGAAAGCACAGTTATTTCATGAAATGCATCACTGTAATGCCATTGCCTTAAAAGCCACTTATCCCATCACAAAACGAGAAGCTCAACAAATTATTGCTGCTTGCCCTCAATGCAACATACATACTCTTTCACATCCTTACCCTATACATGAAGGACTTAATCCTCGAGGATCCAGCAAAAATCAGATTTGGCAAACAGATACTACTTTTTTCCCTTCCTTTGGGCGCCTTAAAATTATACTTGTTTCTGTTGACACTTATTCTTTATTCATTTGGGCTACCTTACATACTAAATGTGCAGCTAAAGAAGTTATTAAACATTGGCTCTCTGCTTTTGCTGTCCTTGGAAAACCTCGTATTATAAAAACAGATAACGGCCCAGAATTTACCGCAAAAATTATTGAACAATTTTGCTCTAATTGGCAAATGCAACACTCTTTTGAAATACCTTATAATTCCACTGGACAAGCTATAGTGGAATGTTGTCATAGGACTCTTAAGGCTTACTTGCAAAAATTAAAGGGGGAGTATACTCCCCAAGAATGTCATAACATCCTAGCACACACATTATATATGCTCAACTTTTTAAATCGAGGAAAAGATGCTCACACCACTCAAGAGAGACATGCTAATCCTCCTGGGATAGGTGGCCCAGATAGAGTTTGGGTGAAAAAGCCATTTACCGACGATTGCGAGGGCCCTTGTCAGGTTAAATGCTGAAAGAGAGGTGTTTTATGTGTTGATACAGGTCACAAGCTACGATGGATACCACAGAAGTATATCCATGTGGTCACCACTTCAAAAGATGGATAAGTATCTTAATTTTTTATCATTTTGCATGCTACACTTTTCTGATTTCTGGGGAATCTGATGTGTCTTATTGGGCTTATATTCTTAACCCTCCTTTATTCACACCTGTTACTTGGTGACATGCAAACCCCCCCACTTGCTTCTAACGATTCTGCTTGGACAGGTGGCACATGGATACCTCCCGCAGCAACGCAAGAATATCTGCACAGCAACCAAACATTGACACAATATTCTCATAATCCACCTTTATGTATTGTATATAATAAGTCACATACTGATTGTATTAATCTACAGAAGCAATTGTACTTGTATTATCAACCTAAGAAGGGGAATCAAGTAGCTAATTTAACTTTTATTACAGCTGTATCAACTACTACTTATGAAATTATGAATGTGTCACAAGTACTGTCCCCATGTGTAAACCGAAAACTGATTGGAGATATAAGTTTTATTCTGTTCAATGGTCACCCTGCAGGATACAGTGTCCTCGTAATAGCTCCTTGTTCAGTGGAACTCTCTTGGATTGGGGACCCCATGGACATTTGTTAAGTAATAACATGTCTCTTCAATTTGGACAAAATTCTTCGGCACTAATTACTTCGAGTGAACATGGACTTTCCAGACCCACTTTACAACTGCTTGATGGCGACACTATTTTTAGTCCTATTTATAAGACCATTTGGAGACTCGGACTGCTTTTCGTTGACAGAATTCTTTATCATGGAGACTATGTTAATGGGTCAGGCAATTATTCTGTGTCATTAATTACCAATCTTTCTGATTCTGTAATGATTTGCACTACACATCCTTACGTTTTAGTTTGGGATGCCTTCTCTCCTAATATTGCTGTTGACCATGTTTATATCACCCATTTATTTCCTCCTTTCTGGTATTCTGATTTTTTGACTCATAAAAATATTAGTGACTATAATATATCTTATGTTATGCTACTAAAACAATGAGCTCATGTATGGCTACCAGTTATCCTGAACAGAACTTGGTCTAATGAGCAAAGTTTATATGTGCTATTAGAGTCTTTCAAAAAAGTTAGGCCAAAAAGATTTGTAGCTACGCTCATCGCTTTTATTGTATCGGCTGTAATCGTAATCGCCACAGCTGCTGCTGCTACAACAGCTCTAGTGTCCTCTATTAATGCTGCCCATACGGTTGAGAAGGTTTTGACTAATGTAACTCAAGAGCTACAAACACAGGTTGACATAGATTGTGGAATCATGGCTAGACTACAGGCTCTTGAGGCCGCCGTAGAATGGATTGGAGAACAAGAAGCATCATCAAAAAGATTAAAATTGAAATGTGACTGGCAATTCTCTATGCTATGTGTAACTCCTATTCAATATAACGAAACAGAGACACCATGGTACAAGATGAGACAACATTTATAAGGAGTATTTAATGATTCTTTGGGAGAACATAATTAACTTTTTACAAGATCAGTTGGAGACTCGATTACATAATATCCATGATGCTTTTGCACAGAATGTACTTGAGCAAGCTGAAAACGGATTGCATTGGCTTAAGCCTGAAAATTGGTTTAATGAGCTTAATTTACGCATTTTTATTAATATTGGCATGCTTATATTGATCTGTACTGCCTTGTTATATCTTTTAAAATGGATATGTAATTTACGTAAGCAACAGGACGCTCAACAACAAGCTCTTGTTATGATGGGATTGCTTGCTTCTGCACAACAGGGTTGTTTCCTTGCTTTATAATAATAAAAAAAAAAGGGGGAAATGTAGGCCTCCGCCTGAAGGCTCTAGAGAATAAGCCATGGGCTGAACTGATAAACAAGCTGTGAGGAATGTCATGTATCCAGTACGGATGGCTGGACAGCCAATGATGGGTAAGATCCTCAGAGGAGGACAACCTAAGACAGGCACAGCCGGCGGGATAAGAGACGGCCTATGTAATGAAGTTTCGTGACGAACTTTAAAACAACCTGTCCTTGATCATGTAACATCCTGTACTTACTGCAGGAACTTGGGGACCTAAATAGATTAAGACTATTAACATTGTCATAACTTAGATGATATGTGAGGCATCATGCTTGTCCGATATAAACCCTTTCCAAGAACCAATAAACAGAGAACTGCTTCGCTTCTCTCCGCACGGTGTTCGTGTGTACATGATATAGTGCCACCGACAAAAAGACAATCTACAGACTGGGAGAAAGTATTTGCAAACAATGAGACCGACTGGCCAGGGCTTAACTTCTAGAATGTAACAGGGAATTCCGTCCATCGCACAGGTATGGCCAAAACAGATGCACAGTGGCCAGCAAACTTGGCTACACCTTAGGATCACTGAGGGAGACTTCAAAACATACTGCTTCCAGGGGTTCATGCCCAGCCTGGTAGAGACTGGCTAGATCCTGTTTCCTCTTCCAGACCACCAAGAAAGACTACATTTCCCAGCCTCCCTTGCAGTAATCCAGGGCCCAGTGACAAGCTTCTGGCCAAAAGGCTGTGAGTTGAGAGCCCTAGCCCATAAAATCCCTCAGCAACTTCCTACATAATCTCTGTTCCTTTTCCATGACACCTGGGGAATCACTTGTCAAAAACGGTGGTGTCACAATGTGAAAAAGAGGCTGGATCCCTGAATCACTACCAGGGGTGCCACCCGATCTCCATCAGATGTGATGTGAGCAAGAAATGAACAATAAAGTTGTTAAGTTGCTGAGATGTTATGATTGTTAGTTGCAGCAATTAGCCTTTCCTGAACTTCTGATTTAATTGATCTGGATTGGATTCCAGGCAATTGTATTTTTTTAACCCCTCCAAGCAATTTTAATGTGCAGCCAGAATTGAGAACCACTGGATTAGCTCAGAAATACAAGTGCTGAGTTGCTGGGTATAGTAAAGAAATATTGAGCTCATAGGGGTGCCCCAGGAGATGGGAAGAAAGTCGTCCAGAAATGAGAGAAAAAGGTGGGAGAGGGCCCAGCAACATGGAGAGAGAAAGGGGGACCCCAGGAGAAGAGTTGACCAGTAAAACATTCTATTTGCTGGGGATGATCAAGGGACATTTCAGAATTGGGGTATTTAATATTCGGTTCTAAATTCACATCAGACCTGTCAAGTGGGTGATATAAACCCCGATGGCTGCCTGCAAATCACCAGTCAAGTCAGCCCCACACTTGTCCCTGTGTGAGCAGATGCTTTGGGGAAATCAAAGGAGGGGGGCCAGTTCTGCATTTGGTCATCACAGGGAGAAGGGGAACAGCCAAAGCCCTGTCCTGAGAATCCTCAGCGAGCATCCTGGGCTCCCCTGAAGAACACCGGCGGGAAGGCAAGTTGATCCCTCAACCCCACACCCATGCTGACCCCTGGGTGACATTTTGACCAGCTCTCTTTGGCCCCTGTTGATGAGCACCTAGAACCAATCCTAGCATTAGCTCCGGGAGAGGCCATGACACTTCAGAAGGATGAACTTGATGGCCAGAGAAGTAGAGGAACCTGCTGGAAGCCACACACCAGGTTCTGGGTGACGCCTGAGTCCCCCGGCCCCCATGAATGCTGGGTACAGACTCCTGAATACAAGCACTAGAAAGAGCATCTTCTGAGTATGGGGAGCATGGAATGGCAGGATGGGGAATTTCAGAAGACATCACAGAACACGGACTTGTGACTTCAGCTTCCATTCCAGAATCATTCCATTCTCCACCTTCCAGAAGCCATCTGCCGACCGCAAAGAAAGACAGACAGAGCCCAAAAGCTTCGCTTTCACGTTTAATCAAAGGAAAAGAAAACCAGTCAGAGAGAAGGCTCAAGATTGGATGGCTGAGGGAGGGGAGGAGGGAAGGACAGCTGGGCTGGGACTGGGTGTGGACAGAGGGGTAGGGAGGGTCTTCACTATCCTGAAGTCCCTCAATAGAAGCGTCCACAGTAGGGGGAGGGAGGATAGAGTCCCAGGGCTAACGCAGTAGGCACACACACCCGTTCCAACCCAGCCCTGGTCCCTGGAGTGGGGCTGAGGCAGAGGCGGTAGGATGCTGTTCAGAGAGGGATGGAGACAGGAAAGGAGGGGCCCAGCCCTGCCCCCCAGGCATCACCCAAGGTGGAAGTGCCAGGACAGCATCTGGAGATTCACACTGAAGGGCCAAGTGCCAACTCCCCAGTGAGGGGCCCAGCCTCCACTCCCATCAAAGAGGATAGTCTTCTAATCAGGGCGCTTTGGAGGTTAACCAAGGAGGAGGGCACAGCTGCCTCTACTCCCAGGTCTCCCAGGTGAGGCTCAGGGGATGGACAAAGGACATGATGGCCAGGATCAGGCCAGCAGGATACCCCATTTTCCTACCACTCCCAGTCCCCTTGGGCTGAGGCTGAGGGTAAAGCAAGGGAGAGCAGAACGGAGGATAAATTAGAAGAATCTTGACTAAAGGGAACAGAAGAGCATAAAGATGACTGCATAGTGGATGCAGAGCTATGCAAATGCAAATGAGATCCTTAATATAATAAATATATTTCTAACTTTGTAATAAATATTCTGTTTCTTCTCCCTCCCCTTCCCTAGGAAATGGGCACACAGTGGTTCAGGGGCCAGCGTGGGCTGACACTGCAGCGAAGACAGATTAGACACTCCAAAGAACTGGGGAGCACAAAGGCTGAGAGTGGGGGCACTGGGGGGAGGGTCCCCTACAAGGACAGGTTCACGCCGGGAAGGGTCACAGAGAAGGATGAGGGATGAGGTGCTGGGGGAAGTCGAGGACAGCATTCTTTTCTTAAAAGAGATTCTCCTATTTTACACAATTGCCCTCCCCAAGGACTGGGGGTTGGCATTGAGGGTCGGGGGACAACAGGAGGGTGGAAGGAAGACATCGGGGAGGGCCAAGCCTCTGGAATAAGGGTCTTATGAGAAATGGGGGCTGATAGGGGACCCAAAGAAGGGGCCCCCAAAAGTGACCTCCAAAGCAAAACAATCCTTTGCTTCCCCCTCCCAAGAGCCTGACACACACCAGTGGCAGGAACACAGACCAGGCATTGCAGCATGCGGAACCGTGAACTGCAGAGACTACAGTGTGGATGGCACCCCCTGGAGTTGTGTGAGGAGCCTGCTGGAGCACAAAAGGCCTTCTCCAAGCCCATGCCCCATGGCCCGGTCCTCACCTTTCCTCAGCCCCCCAGGCAGCCCTCATGTGAATGCACCATCTGGACCTGGCCAGAGAGACCAACATGGACAAGGACCACAGACAGGGAGCCCAGATCCATCCCCCACCACAGGCCACAGAGGGCGGGAGCTCTCCCATCAGAAGCTGCAGGCTCTCCGTCACAGGACTCAGCTTCCAACCCACCTGGCCTGGGCTGAGCATTCTCCCTGTGCCAGACTTGCCTTGCGGGGAACAGAGTTGGCCTGTGGGGGCACATTGGAGAAGTCTGTGGAGAGACTTCGGCAGTGAAAAGCTGTGGATGAAGGAAAGACAGGGCAGCATTGCTGGTGGGACCCAGCCCCGTTCTGAGGGGGCCGAGGTGGCACCACTTCCCGGCTGTTGCAACAGCTGGTGCTCTGGCTCCTCCAGCCTTCAGGATGGCACCAGGCTGGCACCACCAATCAGGCCTGCCTGGCTGCCAGGGACTTATGTGCTCCCCTGGCCACAGGGAACCAGCCTAAGGCCTGCTCTCAGGCCCAGGGGCGAGAGAGAAGTGGGAGGAGCCCAGGAATGGGGTGGGTGTGGCCAGTCCAGAGGAGAAAAAGTGGCTAGAGAGAGGTGGCGGCGGCAGTGGACCTACTGACCACATGGTCCCAAAGCAGCTTTTCTCTTCTCTGGACTGAGCACTAAGGAGTGACTCTGACACACTCCTGGGCACAGCTTGGTCCTCGGAGAGGGACATCTGGTGGCCAACGGACATCGGGGGTGGGCAGCACCTGGGCACACAGGTACCCCATGAACACCCACCTCCCTGGCAGTGAACGCCTCTGTGCTGAAGCCAGACTGAGGGCCATTACTCAGGGAGAGCCAGAGTGCCAGGGATGCGAGCTGAGGTTCAGGGCTGGGGTCACGGTTAGGAAGGGGATGGAGTTAGGGTTCTGGGTCACAGCCCAGAGGGGGCGAGGTCCAGGTGAACAGGCTCAGTACACCCAGCTGACAGGCACCCACTGGGGCTCCGTGCGCAGCTTCTCCATGGCGGCCTGGAGCTCACGGAAGGTCCTCTCCAGGTTGCTGTTGACCAGGCTGAGGTCGAAGTAGTGCCCGTAGCCCCTCTGGATACGGCTGCTCTCCTCCACTGTCCGTCTCAGGTCCGCCTCCTGCCAGCACAAGGGGCCCTCCCACCCGTCAGTGTCTCCCAGTCACCCCCAACATCAGGGGGTCCCATAGCCTGCCCCATCTAGCCCCCTCCTCAAAACCCAAAGTAACAGGCATAGACCCCCTCCCTGCATGCCCCAGGGCAGCTCCCCTGGAACCAGACAGAATAGGAAGGAAGGAAGGAAAGAACAGCTAGGAAGTGCCCAGCACGGCACTAAACACTCTGCAACCCCCATAATCTTCACTGCAATGCGGTTAAACAGGACTAATCCCCATTCACAACAGAGAAAACCACACAGCTAGCCAATGACTGAACAAGGTGTGCCTGACCCAAAAGCCAGCACTCCCTCCAGTCTGACTAGGCCCCCTTACCTGGGCAGCCTGAGGCCAGGCCAGGTCTAGGGCCACCCACAAGGGCCCGAGGCAACCCCTACCCCAGACCCAGTCCCAGGCGGTGGAGCAGGGGTGGGAAGGGAATTTGAAAACTGACTTAAACAAGCTGAGGTGGGAGCTCTAGAACTGGCACAGCTGTGTCCCAGTGTCCCCAGTAAGCCTTGCTTGCAGCCAGGGGGACTTGCAGCAGTGGAGAGCCCAGCCTAGACCTCTCTGGGGCCTGAGCAGTGCTCAGCTGCAGTACCAGGCGTGGCCAGCAGAGGGACCCCTGAGTTCAGAACGCTGCAAACCCTACATTTGCTGGGGAAGGCTGCTCCATGAGGTCCCTGGGGAGAAGGCAGTGCCCTGGAGTAGTAACACCTGACTTGAATGCTCTCCTCCCTGCACTGTCTCCTCCCTGATGCTAACAGGTCCCTCCAGCCAGACTTCCAGCCTCTGGCTTCCCTCCCTTCAGCATTTCCCCGAGCTGTAAAACAGCCCACCTCTGCCCACAGATCTCCCACTGGTCCTGTGGGCTCCCCCTGGGTGGGCACTCTGTCCCTGCAGAGTGGACTCAGCAGGGGGCCTGGCAGAAGCTCCTGTCCCCAGACTAGCTGTGTCCCTGACCCTACACTTCACTCCCTCGTGCAGACCTCCATTTCCACACCTATGAAGTGGAAATCACAAATCCTACCTCACTGGTACCTTGGGTGGGCACCTCTCTCCTTCCCAGCACCACCCTCTCCTCTTCATCAGCTTTAGCAGGCCCCCTTGACAGCCACTGGACCCCACCACCACACCTCAGAGACTCTCACCGTGAGCTGCTTGGTAGATACCCCACTCTCCAGCGCCGCCCGGTTCATGGCCCGCAGAGTCTCAAAGTCAGGGGCCTCAATGAACACCACATAAGGGACAAACTCGGCTGTTCTCAGCACCTTCACTGCCTGCAGAAGAGGAGGGTGGGGAGTATATCTCCACATACATCGGGGGTGATGGGAGTGAGGATAGGTACCTGGGAATAGATGAGAATGTGGTACCTGGAGTCTGGGACATGAGTCCTGGGGATGAACGGTAGAACAGCTGGGAGGTGGCTGGGGATGGGGGGACTGGAGGGAACTAGAGAAGTAGGGGATCCAGGAGGCTGAGAAACAGGTTCTAGGTGGGCTGGGTCCCCAGCAGCAGTTGAGGGGTTATATGGGTGGGGTTGGGAGACAAGTGCCTGGAAATGTACAGGGAAATACTAGGGGCCAAGCAGAGTACCCAGAGAGGATGCTGAGCAGCCTGGGGAGGAACGGGCCAGGCAGTACCTGGGGGTTGACATCCAGCACACACACCCGGCCAGCAGTGACCACGCCCCGGATGGAGTCGATCCGTGTGCCATACAGGTTGCCCTCGTATTCACCATGTTCCAGGTACCGCCCAGCACGGATGTCGGCCTCCATCTCCGCACGGGACACAAAGCTATAACCCTGGCCTTCCCGTTCTGAGTCCTTGGGCCTCCGGGACGTGTCTGGGGGGAAGGAGGGGCCCAATGGGCACAGGCAGACCACACCACCTCAGACACACATGCATGAGCCTCATGCGTGCCAAGCAGCCCTACTGCCTTCCCACACACCTTGCCCTCACCCTCACCACTGGCACCCACAGACGTGAGAGGTCCATATTGAGAGGACCTTCAGAGATCACTGCTCCAACCCAATGCTCACAGATGGCAGGCTGAAGCCCAGAGAGGGCCATGTGCAACCCAAAGCCACACAGCAAGGCCAAGTAGACCTGGCGTCAGCACTCGAGTTCCTGCCTCTAGGAGCCAGGAGCTTTCACACCCAGCTGGTTCTGTCACTAAGAAGCCCTGTCTTTCACAAGGTCACACACAGCTCATAGCCCTGTTTCACATGAGTTCCCAGCTGGGCTTTTAGCAAGTGAAACCTGAGAGAAGGAAAGGCAAAGCTAGCCCAGTCCATCTGCTTCATGGGACACCTCTTCCAGCCCTCCTCGGCCTGCAGTTCCGTAACCCACCCATAGAGGGCGCACACCCCACATCTCACACCCAAAGGTACCACAACCTAGGGCCCACAGATGCCCATTCAGTGGACTCAGCCCTGGCCCCTAGGGCAGCCCTGTGCTTTCTGACTCCCACTTGGCAGGGCCCAGCTCCCACTCACAGGGCACCGTGGTGCCGTAGCGATCCGGATCCCACATGATGAGTTTGTTCTTCAGGCTTCGCCGGCCCACACCCTGAGCCCCGATCAGCACCAGGGTTTTCCGGCGGAAGGGGGGCATACGGGCCACCTCCTCATAAATGAGCAATTCATGGCGGTCAAACTCTGGACACAGGAAAATGGCACTGCTCACCAGGTGGAGGAGAAGGGGTGGGGCTGGGTTCCCAGGGAGGCCAAGGATAAGAGCGCTGGGGCCAATGGTAGCAGGGAGAAACCAGGTAGGGCTTAGGGACAAGACAGGCAGCATCAGAACTAGGAGGTGCACAGGTCATTGGCAGGGGAGGGAAGAGGCATCAGGGGAGGACAAGGGGAAGAGGGACCCCAATACCCACCTGCATTCTTGGTGGTCAAATACATCATTCGCTTCTTTTTCTTTCCTGAAAGGCTGCCACATAGGGTCCCTGGCCATAAGGAGATGGGCGGGTGAGGCCAGGCAGGGCTGAGCCAGATCCCAGGTTGGGGGTCTGGTGGGAGAACCATACCTGAGGTGGGTGTCAGCTCCAGGTCCCGCTTGACAAAGGCTTTCCGCTTCTCCTCCAGCAGCTGGCTGGGGATGAGCCCAGCACTGCCCCCTTCTACGTGGCACGCCTGAAATACACATGGGGCAAAGATCTGCCTGAGTGAGGGAAGCCTCCCCGAGCCCTCACCTCCCCATCATACCATATCTAGAGAGACTGCGCAGTCGCCCAGGGCTCACCTGCCACCAGTTGGCGTCGTCCTGGTTTACAATCTGTAGCAAGTCCCCAGCACTGAAGTGCAGGCCGGCTTCCTTGCAGGGGATGAGGCTGTCTCGGGCAGGATCATAATCAAAGTGGCATTTCACAAATACCTGGGCCGGCGATTCCGTGAAGGGTCAAAGAAAGAAGCAGGGGAAGGCTGGAGGGGATAGTACCCTCTCCCATTGCTACCCTCACCCCCCACGGTAGGGGGTGGGAGTGTCACACAGTCCACCCTCTGCCCCTGCCCCTCATAAAGATTAAAGAGATCCTGGTACTGCCCATCTAAATGAGTGATTCCCACAGGTCCACCTGGCCCGCTCCCTGGTACTAGCCTCCCTTTGCATTGGGAACAAAAGACTCAGAGGGATAGGGGATCTGCTCAGGCGTGGGGCCCAGGCCTCACCCGCCGAAAATACAGGATCACCTGGTAAAGGACATGACCCTGGCACCTAATGCAAGATCCCTCTGTTTTCTCTACACCCTCTGCTGGGAGAGGGCTCTGGCAAAAAGACTGGAGAGCCAGTAGGAGAGGCGGGCAGAGCAGCCAGACCTCCACAATCCACCAACCAGGACGCAGCTGTATATGACACGTGGCAACAGACTCTGCGCCCCCGCACTTACAGACCGCTGCACAGGGTGCAGGCGCTCACTTGTACGCTCGCGTACGCCGAGCTTAGATGCGCGTATGCCCCTTGCACATGCGCACAAGGGCCCAAGACGATGGAAAACACGCGAGAGGGCGTTCACCTTACGCAGAGGCCAGTAGATGGCTGGGTCGGTGGGCCAGGTCCCGCCCCCATCTTGCTTTGACCACACTGGTTGGAGAGGAGGGGCTCTCACACCGAGGCCTGTGACCCTGGCCGCTGGGAGGCTCGGTCACCCCTAAGGCCTTGTGCTGAGTGAGGGGCTTGGTGGAGGGGCCCACCTGGCGGGGCAGATGCGGCTCCTGGTAGCTGGGCAGGATCTTGAGGATGACGCTGCCGCTGGCGCTGCGCAGGAGCTCCTGCAGGGCGCGGGGGTCGCTGCCCACCGGCTGCCCGTTCACCTCCTTGATGATGTCGCCCACATGTAGTAGGCCTTGCTGAGCCACCATGCCACCGTGCAGAATGCGTGCAATCACCAACTCACCGCCTTCCACGCGGAAAGTCACGCCCTGGGGGACGGAGGGCGGGTATGATGAGGCCCCAGCTGCTCCAAGTCAGAATCTTCAAATGGGTCTCTTAAGAGCCCCTCCATTCCTGTCCCCACCCTTCCACCCCCATCCTCACAGCGACCTTCTCTGCCATCCTCCGCCCAAATTCTTCACTTATAGTTGTACTACTGGCTGCAAAGTGGGCAGAACGGGGAGTCAGTGTCCACGGTCTCTAATGCGCATGCGCCCGCCCGACAGCGGGCAGGGATGATCCCACCTTCATCTTCGGCCTCTCCTAACCAGATTTGATCCCTGCTAGCTAGTCTCCATCCCGTCTCCCGATTCCACCTCTGGCGCTGCCCCACACCCTCACCAGATGCTCTCCAGCCGTCTTGCGGATGCCCACCATGCGCACCGCGTCGGGAGGCACGGGCTGGTTGCTGAACGTGGGGTCCAGGCCAGGGCTGGGGGGTGGTGTCTCATAGGTCTTTGAAGCCACAGAGTCGTGAGTCTCCAGGAGGGACTGAGGAGGTGGGGGTAAGAGGAGAGACCATGGGGCAGTGCCCTGAGGCCGCTTCCCATCCTAGCTCTAACTTCCTGCCTACCCCTCCCTCAGGAACCTGGGAGGGGACCAAACCTGGAAGTGGGGCTCCTGGAGGATGCGGGCCAGCTCGGCCGCGGTGCTGCTCTGCTCAGCCAGCTGTGCCAGGTCCCGAAGGATCTCCTGTACCAGCTCCAGGTTGTTGTCCCGCACAGCCTCCAGCTTCGTCTCCTCCAGCCGCTCATGGGCCTGGGGGTGGGGTTGGAACAGGTGAGGCCTGATGCTTCCCCAAAGGCCCTGCGGTACCAAACAGTGCCCCCCATCAGCTCCCAGGCATCTTCCCACCCTCAAATCCTGACCTGAGACCCCAGCCACAGCACTGCTCCAGGTAGCAGCTTCAGACCCTCCCTCACTCAGACACAAGCACATTCTCACATGTGCACACACACCTTGCTTTCTCCTTTCTCCCCAAAATGGTAATGGGAACCCAGTTTAGGGAAGAGAGAATCTAAATGATAAACCTTCATTCCCACCTCTTTGCCACAGAGGGCCAGTAAAATTATCAAACTGTCCCCAACCCCAGGATCCTATAAGCATCTGAGTTCAAGGATGGCTTCTTCTACCCAGCATCTGGACTGGGTGGGATCTTGGACACCCTGTAGCCCAGGATGAGGAAGCCAGGGAGGTGGAGTAGCTTGCCCAAGGTCCCAGGGGCTCCAACTTGGGTCTCCAAGCCTTGAGCCTAGTGATTCCAGTGAGGAAGGGGACAAGAAATCAGTATATGGTACCAGGGGAGGGCCCTGCACCTACTTGTTGCTCTACTGACTCTGGGCTCCGTGACAAGTTTCTCTGAAAAGGGAAGAGGAAGCCTTCACCAGTGACCAGCCCAGCAGGGAGAATTATGTTAAATGGGTCGGGAAGAAAGGAGTCCCATATCAGGGATATACATGGAGACTTTTTTCCTTCTGAGTCATTTTAAAGATAGTTGCAGACACAAAGTACTTTGCCCAAAATACTTCAGCCTGCATCTCCTAAGAACAAACACGAGATCTCCTGCATAAACTACAATACCATGATCACGTGCAAGAGATTCAACATTGACACCTTGATATAATGTTACCTAATAGACAGTCCATGTTCATGTTCACTATTGTCCCCAAAGTAGTCTCTATGGCTTTTATTTTTCTGATCCACACGCTAATCTAGATCACACATTACATTTGGTTGTCAGAGCTTTCTATTCTCCTTTAATCTGGAACAGACCCCAGTAACTTTTAGTCTTTCAGGACATTTTTAAAGAGCCCAGGTCAGTCGTCTGTAGAGTGGCCCACAACTGGATTTATCTGATGTTTCCTCACGTTTAGACTCAGGTTAGTCATGGTGACAAGAGTTCTACCTGAGTGATCTTGTGATTTTCCTACACTTTCAGACCATGTGACTATTCTGTTCCCAATCATCCACTAATGGATTTAGTATCAATTTATGGCCTTTGCCTGAATCAATGATTATATTGGGGATTGACAAATCGTCATTATCTAACCCCATCACTCCTATATGTATTAGATGGCATTCTACTATAAGAAAGAGCTCTTTCTTTTTCCCTCCCACTCCTCCTCCCTCTCCCTCTCTCTGTATCATCCATCACTATGGATTTTTTTACTCATTGTGTTCTAATCCATCATCATCACTATCCTCACTGGCTCAATTTATCCCAGATTTGTCTAGGGGAGCCCCAATCACACCTTTGACATGTTCTCATCAGTCCTTGAACACCTTCTTCTTCTACCACAAGCTTACCTGGTACTTTCCCTACCTTGTACTTTTCCAGAATCAGCAGTTTCTCCAAGGAACCCCATTTCCTTTTGGCGGGGAATGGTGTTTAGAAACCAAGATATGGGCACTCAGTGCTCATTGATTCCGGGGTGTTGTTTCTTTAGTAGACATTAGTCGGTACTGATAGTTCTGATTAAAATCAAACTCTACAAGATTTTCCTTATCTACTCTCATTCCATATTTCTATCTCCCTTCTCCTTCGATGAGAACTTTTTCCCAAGAACATTAACGGATTTACTTATTTGTTCTGTCCTTCAATATTCAAAAAAGTTTCAGAATTGATAAACCACTACTACCTATCACACACCTACTGAGTAAAAAAATCAAGATTTATCTGCATTCTTTTCACCTCAGAGTAGTCTAAAAGAACTTATAGCATTAATAGAAATGTTCTATATCTGCACTAATATGATAGCCATTAACCACATATGACTAGTGAGAAATGTGACTAGTACAACTGAGGAACTGAATTTTACATTTTATGCCAGCATTTTAGTTTAAGCATTTTAATTTTAATTTAAGTAAAGTATTTAAATAAACACACACATGTGGCTAGTGGCTACTACATTAAACAGTGCAGCCTCAGTATATAACCCACTTAGGTATAGGTATGCAGTCAGAAAACTGTGAGCAAAGGTAACTTGAATTAATTCCTTTTTCATAGGAGTCTGCTAACAATTTGATATATGGATAGATTCACTTATCCACACTTAATTTCAGGATTTGCTTTTTTCATTCTTTTTAATTTGATCTTAATTTTTGAATATGAACAACATTTGCATGATTCAAATTTTAAATCTATATAAAAAGTAAACTCAAAGAAATCTCATTTCCATCCTCATTCCTTCTAACCCATTCACACCCATACTCTAGAGGTAATCATTTTCATTAGTTTCTGGTTTATTCTATCTGTTTCTTTTCACAAATATAAGTAAATATTTCCCTTTCTTACTTGCATAAAAGTGGAACATTATATACACTCTTGATACTTTGGGGGTTTTTGTTTGTTTATTTAATTGGTTTGGTTTGTTGTTTGGCTTTTTACTTAACAATATGCCCTGGAAATCACTCTCTGCTACTATGTAGAGATTTTCCTTTATTATTGTTATTTTTTAATCACTGCATTTGAGTGATTGTGTGACTGGAGTATCATGATTTATTCAATCAGTCTCCACGGGTATTTTGGTTGTTTCTGATATCTTACTATTGCAAACAAAGCTGCAGTGAATAACCTTGGCATAGCTGTTCTATATCTGTAAAGAGGATTTTTCACATCAATTCCTAGAAGTCTTACTGGGTCAAGCAGTAAATACTTTTGTGGTTTTGTTAGATATTGACAAACTCCCCTCCATGGGGTGTGTGCCAGTTTGCCCTCCCACCAGCATTGGATGAGAAGCTTTCTTAAAGCCTTGCTACCACAGTGTGTGATCAAACCTTTGAATGTCTGCCAATCACATGGATGAGAAATGATCTCAGTGGGGCTTAATTTACATTTTGCTTATTATGAGTGAGGCTGAGCATCTCTTCAAATGTTTAAAGGCCATCTGTGTATCTTTTTCTGTAAACTGTCTGTTCATGTCTTCTGCCAATTTTTCTATCAGATCTTGTTTTTTTCTTTTTCTCACTTTTTAAAACATTCTCTGTTAGGAAGATAAGCCCTTTATCTATGATATCTCTTGCAAATATTTTCCTTGTTTGTCATTTATCTTTTGACTCTGCTTATGGGCTTTGGGTTTGTTTTTTTTTGTTTTGTTTTTTTTGTCAATGCAAAAAATATATATTTAAGTTGGTTTTAGCACCAAAATATTTCTTTTTATAGGGCTTTCTTTTTATTATTATAATTAACTTGCCTTGGTGTGTTCTCATTCCTGAATGTTTCCAAATACATTCCCCTTCCAACTGATTGTTGACTGACTAGAATTCCAAGGAAATGGATTTAATCATAATTATTTAAGCCTATTATTTTAAATAAATGTCCCGAGAAATCTTAAAATATATATATTTAATGTAGTTAAATTTATTAATATTTTAATCATCTGAATTTTGAGGCATAGTGTTTAAAAAAGGCTTTCCTTACACACTGATCTATGTTTTCTTCTAGGATGTGTATGGTTTATTTTTTCACATTTAGATCTCTAAGCTGTTTGGAAGTTAATTCTGATGTATGGTGTGAGGTATGGATCTACTTTAATATCTTTCCAAATGACTATCCAGGTGTCCCAATACCATTTAATAAAAATTTGTAAGAAGATGATTGCTAAATTTTCTTCATGTGATAGTGGTAGTATGATTAGTTTTTTAAGAATTTTTCATCTTTTAGCTATACATATTGAAATACAGATTAAATTATGTCTGAGATTTGCTTCAAAATGATTCAGGAGAAAGGGAAGGAGGTAGAGGTATGGATACAACAAGATTGTTCATGAGTTGTTAAATGTTGAAGTGGGGCAGTGGATGATGGGGGTTCAGGAAACATTTTTTAAAATTTCCATCCCAGAAAGTTTTTCAAGCCTATGAAATGGGGAGATTTTAATAACATTTCACAAGGATTCTCTGAGGATTTGCTGAGATGGAGACAGTGCCTGGTACACAGCAGGTACTCAGTAAAGGCTAGCTCCTTATTCTGTCCCCTCTTCCCCAAACAGGCCAGGGAAACAGCCTCCTACATGGGGAGGCATATTGGCCCCACTGTCACTTAAATCATCCTCTGCTAGGGGGCAGCATTTCAGACAGACTCCAACAGCCTGGCTGAGCAAAGCATTCCTGCTGGGGAAACAGACAATCGAAGGAGAAAAGGTGCAGTACTCAGAGATCCCTTATGCCTTGATGACCCTCAGAAGCCAGAGGGCAGAGACATGCCCCAGAAGGTTCCACCAAACCCTAAATGATCTTCAGTCATTAAGTTCAGCACAGCCCACAGAGTGTCCCTGGCTCCATGTTACCAGTGTCCAGACAATGCTGAGAGCCCAGGGCCCCAGGAACTGTGTTTCAAGAATGAAGGAAGGCGCTCAGGCCTGCAACCATCTCACCATGGCAGCCCTGGCCAGGCTCTTAAAGGTTATCGGGAGCTAGCTCTGGCCCAGGTGATGTGAGCAGCATAGAAGTTGCCCATTTTAGCTTTAGCATCTTCTGCTCCATGGATGAGGAGGACATGTTTCTCTAGGAGCCCTCACCTCACCAAGCAGAAAGCCAGTGTGTCTCCCAAGCCTCCCATCTTTGACTTAACGACCCCTGGCTGATCCATTCCTCCTCCTGTGGCCGCCCCTGGACGTCTTTCCCACAGATACGGGAGCACCGCTCTCCATGCTCAACTTCATGGCCCAGAGGAAATTTTAAACGCTTGATCGCTCTAATACAAAAGAAACACTACAGCAGGCCGATCCAAACAGCTGATTAACCAATACTGAGAACACGCACCATGTATCACAATTTGCAACACACTTTTCTGGGACTTTGGAAACTCAGAATTACATTAATTATGTCCTTGGCTCGTGATATGTTCTCATCATTGGTTTGTGCATGGTTTCCTTTTAGTGAGTTGATATTAAGCTAGATACTTTTGTAATACTATAACAAGGACCTAAGAACCCACCACTTAAACCATAAATGAAGATCTTGACCACATCCTACATCTAATCACATGCCCTACCCACCTATCAACCCACCTCTCCCACTCAGAAACCACCATCTTGACTCCTTGTGTTCATCTCGCCCTGGCTTCTCATTTTACATATTTTTAGTGTACCTATATGTATTCAACATATTCTTAAAATAAATATTGTTTTTAGTTATTTTTAACCTTTTAAAAGAGAGAATTATGGGAGAGGTAGGTATATTTAGTTCAGTGGTAGAACGTGTGCTCAGCATGCATGAGGTCCTGGGTTCAATCACCAGTATCTCCATTAAAAAAAAAGAAAGGAAGAAAAAGTGAATTATGATACAATCCCTGGAGGACTTTTTTCACATAATTTTTTTTGCATATATATATATATATATATATTTTTTTTTTTTTTTTTTTTATTGAAGTATAGTCAGTTTACAATGTTGTATCAGTTTCTGGTATACAGCATAATGTTTCAGTCATACCCAGTTACTATTTTTCACTCACCAATGTTTGCTAAGATTCATTCTTATTTTTCATATTATTAAGTAAAAGCGATTAAGTAAAAACATACTTCACTGAATATTATTTTTCACTTATTGTTATTTTGCTAAGATTCATTCTTTTTTCCCATATCACATGAGTTCAGTTATTTTAATCGATGTATTATTTTCCATCATGTGACTACACCATATTTTGTTCATCTCCTTGAGAGGCATCTGGGACATTTCAGGCTTTTTTTCCATTGTGAATGGTGCTACTGTGAACATTCCGGTCTGCATCTCCTGGTGCTCATGTGAGAGTTTCTCCCAGGAGCAGAATTGCTGGGCTGTGGGGTATACGCATGTTTGATGGTAAAATAACACACTCAAAAGACATCATTCCACTTAAATGTCACGATGACACTGTGGCATTAATAGTATTAAGGCCATTTTTACATTATAGTATCTGAGGTTCAAATGGGTAAAATGAATTCCTTAACAGCACACGGCTCACCAGTGTAGGGTGAGGGACTCCAGCTGAAGTTTCCTGAGTGCCCCCGCAGCCGTGGTGTCACTATCTGGGCACCTCTTTTTAGAAAGCATGGTCTTGTACAGCACACATTGCAGTATCAGAGGCACGAGGCCGCACAACCAGGAGAGTGGTTTTGAATTTCAGGGGTAATCATTTGTTTAATTCTGCTCTGAAAAAAATCATCCTTAGCCTAGCAGGGGCCCAAGCTCATTATAGACCAGAAACTTGGGCCAGGTTCCCAGCTGGCTAATGGTAGAGCCAGCACTCCAACCCACATCTGCCAGCTCCCAGTCCAGAGCTGTACGCAGTCTGCAAAGGCAGAAATGCCATACAGCCATTTCTTCGAAAACCTTTTCCCTCTGCCTTCCCTCTCCAACCTCTCTGATCTTGGCAAGAGACAGAGAATTCTCATTTGAAGCCCAGGCTCATAATTAAATAGTTCAAAATCTGAAATAAGTCCAGGGAGTGGTGAGTCAGAAGGTGAAGAGACTCTTCAATCTGGGTTTGGCCACATGATTTGCTTTGGCCAATGGGACAATAGCAAACGTGATGCCAGCAGAGGCTTGGAGAATGCCTGGGACTGGGGACTTGTCTTCCATTGCCACTGAGACCACTATGGGAGACAACCTGGGCCACCCTCCTAGAGGATGAGAGACTACACCATCCAGGACCCTGTAGCCTTCCCCACTGAGACACCAGACGAGTAAGTGAGGCCATCCTAGACCACCCAGTCTCAACTGAGCAAGCCCAGGCCAGAGAAACCATTCAACCAAACTACAAAATCATGAGACATGAATCAGTTGTTTTAAGCCACTTTGATGTGGGGTGGTTTGTTACACAGCAAAAGCACTGGGCTCCCCACCACTGTAGCCTTTGCTTGTCATGTCCCCGGTCAGAGTCTCCCTCTTAGTGATCCTCCTGGCCCCTCATTCTTCTAAGGCCCTGCCTTGCTTTGCCAGCTCTCTCACCCCTGCCTCACCATAGGACTGGAGTCTGCCCTATGAACTCCAGTCCAGTGGCCAAGACTACACTAAAACAACTCTTTATGGTTTAAAAAGCACTTCCACACACATGACCTCCCCCTCTCCTGACCACGAATCTGAGAGATAGGCATCATTATCCCCATTTCTCAGAAGAAATGACTGAAGCTCAGAGAGGTTGTCAGACAAACTAAAATCACACAGCTGGCCAGTGACTCTTCTGGCTCCAAACCATGTGCTTTTTTTCTTCTTCATCTCATGTGGATTAGGTCTCCCGACTGGCAGATGCCCCGACTGGTAACAGTTTATCTAAATTTCTGAATGTCATCTGCCTTTGATTCCTCACCAAGGCCTTGCCGGTTGTGGGAACACCTGCTACTGGATGCATGTCTGCCCTCCCAGATGCCACCTGCCAGGGCTGCCACCTGCTGTCTGCAGCCCCCCTCTGAATTTCTGATCAGCCTGCCAGATTTGATTTCCTTCAGAGCCTGTAACTCTCTGGGTTTGTCGCCTCAGGCCCTGCTCCTCCCTGGTCCCAGATCTATCCAGCACAGCCCATCCCATCTGTCTGCTGCATCCCAGGGGAGGAGAGTCAAGCTCACATTATGAGGCAAGGGAAGGAAGTGAGCAGCTACCACACACAGTTCCAACTGGACTCCGCTCCTGGGGATTTTGGGGCCACCAAGTTTTTGTAGCTGGATCTTTGATCAAAGTACTTTGTCTATTAGATAAATGTATCTGTGTATACATAATCATTAAAATGGGAGAGAAGGAGTAAGAAGTAGGTCCCGTTGTCCAAAGTAAGTCATGTAGTCAAGCCCAGATTGAAGAGGAGAGAGAGAAACAAAGTTGCATTGCGATGGGTCACACATACAGGGACGGGAATGATTTCTACTGAGCTCACGAAGGCCTTTATGGAGATTCACTTCCTGACTGTTGAAGGAGAGAAGTCACCGGGATCCCTTAGCCCATGAGCCTCTTACAGGGCTCTAGAACTAGTGCCTGACGCTTGGTGAGCATGCAATAGGTATCTGTTGAATAGATGATGGGTGACTGAATGACTGAGCGAATAACAGAACCATCCAGCCAGCAATCCCATCTTTGGAGAGCTGTCAAATGGGTCCGATGAGGCCACCAGAGAGGAATGTCACTGGGGGTGAGGAGATCATGTTTTGGAGGGAGCTGACCAGAGGACATCCTAACCCTGAGGTTCTGCATGCTGAGAGCTCCTCCCTTTCTCACTGGCTGTCCCACTGTAGAAGCAATAGCTAGAGTGACTCAGAGATGATGTGGTTCAGTAAATCCAACTGTGAAATCAGCTTTGGAAGGCTACAGAAGTTGAGGTTCAAAATGGGCATATTCAGCAATTCCAGTACCAAGTGTCCACCCTGGATAAACTCTCCCACACGTGCAGAAGCAGATGGATACAAGGATGTTCACTGCAGCACCGTCCTTAATAGAGACAAATCAGCAACAAGGTACCTGTCTCCCAGTAGGGGAACCAGTAAATGAATACACTGGGCTCTATTCATATACTGGAAAATCACACAACAGTTCAAATGAATCTATATCTATACATATGTCAATAACTACATTAACTTCTATGAGCTAGAAATCGCCCAAACCTAAGCTGCTTACACTATCATTTCCATTATGTAAAGTTTAAATACACATATAACAGGGGCATATTGTTTACATCTGAATACATCTGTATTCAGGGGAACATCCAGGGGAATGGCATCGATCAGCTCAAGCCAGTGGTCACCTGTGGGCAGGGAAAGCACTGGAAATGAGGAAAAGAGGGGAGGCGTTAACTGTATTGTGCTTTTTATTTCTTAAAAAGAAAGAGCAAGAACGAAAGCAAAGCGGACAAGAAATCCTGGAGATGGACACTCAGAGGTCTGCCATGTGCTTTCCTACACTCTCCTGTATTCATTCATTCAACAAATATTCAGTGAACACCTACTGCATGGCAGGCACTGTTCTGAGCTCTGGGGACCCAGTAGTGAACCAAGCAGACATCCTGTCCTCAAGGAGTTCATGTTCTCTATGTCTGAAACATGCATATTTCCTTTTTAAATATAGGAATCCAATCCTTGACCACCAAATGAAAAGCAATCTGCCTTTCTCCAGTCTCCTCCAATCTGCTCAGTTTTCTCTTCCTCAGAACCTCCCACTATCGACCCACTCACACCTTTCATCTTCCATCTTTTTTTCCTTTTTCCTTTTTATTTTTTAATCAGTCCTTTTTTGAAAAGGAAGCGGTAATTAGGTTTTTGTTTATTTTATTTATTTATTTTAATGGAGGTATTGGGGATTGAACCCAGGAACCTAAGCATGCTTTCTACCACTGAGCTATACCCTCTCCTCCTCATCTTTCATCGTTAACAAGCTCTCTCGGTCTTAAGCCATTCCATAGATAAAAACATGACCGAGCTGTGTCCCTGGGACACAGGATCCTCTGTAGCAGTGGGGCCTGGTCCCCTTCCACTCCCCATGCCAGGGAGGGCCACAGCTGTCCTGTGACAGAGTCCCCACCTTCACCCTGCAGAAGACCCACTGCCTGGCTGTACCACCCACCCCCTCCTCCCCATCGCTGTCATTGCTGACTTCCTGGTCACCCCCCCGCCACCGTTCACTGTAGACCCGGCGACTGCCTCAGTCTTCTCCCCACCCCAGCACCAGTGTGGACACCCTATCCCACACCCAAGCCTTCTATCCCTAGACTTCTTCAACATCGATGACCTCCCTGTCCACTGCAGCCACACTCTAGATTGTCATGTCACCCCCCAGGACTGTCCTCCTTCGATGTCTTTCAGTTCCCATCTCCCTCTCTGACCTGGGCCACTTTCTCTTCCAGCTCTATACTCTCTCCCCAAACACTGTGACCCCAGAGAGCCTCCAGGCCTTCACCTCCATTTTCCCCCTGCCCCTCTGTCTCCTCCTGGCCACTCTCCCCTCCCCTCCCAGCCTGGGCTCCAGAGGTGATGCTCTGAGCCACTCTCACCTGTCCCTGCATATCAGCCTTCCATAGCCCCCATCTAGTGCAAGCCCTGGACCAAAGCCACCCTCTGTTCCTCTGGACTGAGTCACCCCCACTCTGGGGAATCAGGCACCTGCTGCAGATGGTCCGGGTCCCTCTCAATCCTGCTCCCTGGCTTTGGTGGGTTCTCTCTCCTCTTCAACGATTAGTTGAAACTTCACTTCCCAATCTCACTTCCCACCCTTGCCCCACTCAACTCCTGATCCCTAATTCCCAGCAGAAGACTGCCCACCTCCCCTGAGAAATCTGAGCAATCAGCATAGTTCCCTGAAACTCCCAGCCTTGCCTCCAACACACGTCCATTCTTACCTCCTCTCCTCCCCCTCAGCGGACAGGTCACCCCCTCCCCTCATCCATCCTCATGCATCCTTGTCTCAACTGAAGGGGGCAACAGCCTCATACTTCCCCTCTGCAGAATCCCAGGTGCCTTGCTACCCCCAACCCTCATCTTCCATACCCAAAGACCAAGGACTGCCAATTTACTTCCTAAATATTTCTTTTATCCTCCCCTCCCTCAAGTCCTGTTACCAGAGGTCCAGTTCAGGGCCATCCCCGATGGTGGTATCTCCAACTCCAGCCATGATCCGCTAACCATCTTCCATGCCGCTGCCAGAGGGATGCTCTCCAAACAATCCATGTGCCATCATCCCACTGCTGCTTAAACCCCACGAAAGGCTCCATGTTGCTCACAGGACATCACAGGATAATGCCCAAGCCCCAGGCACAGTCCCCAGTGCCCTTCACTGGCTGCCAACATCTCCACAGCTCACACTCCTGTCTCACACCTGAAGCTCCAGCCTCACACCAACACTTACAGCCCCTGTATACTTCTGGCTCTTTCTCTCACCTCTGTTTCTGCTCAGGCTCTTCCTCTGGCCCAGAATGCCTTCCCCCTCTTCCTCTTTCTTCAAGATTCAGCTCAAGTGGTCCTTCCTCCAGGAAGTTTTCCCTGTGCACCCTGGGCTGGGTAAGACATCTGTCTTTTACACTGGCAAAACACCTAGTGAGTCTGCCTCTGTCACTGCCGTTACCAAATTGTTTTTTTGGTTTTTTGTTGTTGTTTTTGGTGGGGGGGGGTCAGGTTTATTTACTTTTTTTTAATGGAGGTACTTGGGGATTGAACCCAGGACCTCGTGCATGCTAGGCACGTACTCTACCACCGAGCTATACCCTCCTCTCCACCAATTTGTTTTATAACTTTCTCTTTTAGTGAGTCTCCTCTCCCTGACCTGAGATGTGGCAGGTGACTTTAAAAAGACTTTTACACAAATGCCCAAAAAGCAGAAAGATAAGCAGGATGGACTCTGGAAATTCCAAAACACAGGTGTGCTTAGCCCCAACCAATCATACCTTCTATAAGCTAGCAGTCACCAAACGCCCATCCACATAGGCATGTCCACACGCTCACCAGCCAGGCATGAGGGCCCCCCTACCTGCAGTGGCTCAGATTCATCACCTGGGCATGGATGTGCATGCATACCCCTTTTCAGGGGTCTCCGATACCACATGCCCCATGTCTAGGGCCCCCTGTGACTAACATCCTACCCCTCATGATGCCTCCCATGCACCTGGGCATGCCTCCCTGGAGCACCATACCTTGGCCAGAGATCTCACTATGGGACTTTCCATAATGCCTCGAAGGAAGATCAAGTCCAGTTCTGCTGCCCCCGTGGCACTGGGGAGGGATCCCAGGTTGTCCAGGACTTGCTGCATGGCTGGAGGGAAGGAGCAGGCAGTGAGACACGTGGGTGCCAGCTGAGCACAGGAGACCAAAACACACCAGGACAACCCTGCCCTTCCTACCAAACACCCCACAGACGACAGCCCCTCCCCAGCAGCACAGCATGAGCACTCCAGGCTCTTGAATCCCCACGGAAGGGGCCCTAGTTGGGGAGAAGCAATTTCCTTGGCCTGCTCTTAGGCCCTAGGTAATGCCAGCCTGGGCAGGAGGGAGGCTCCCGGAGGCAGGAAGTGGAGGTGGGGGGAGAGGAGAAAGGGAAGTAGTGTCAGGTTCCAGGTTCTGTCCTAAACCAGAGAACCTCAGGCTCCTCATTCAACCTGGGGCTAAGCCCCAGGACTCCACCACCTGCACCTGGAGGGCTCAGGGATGAGAGAGACGGTGCTTGGCGCATGTCCCTGAGTGCAGACCTGGAGTCAAGTAGGAAGCCATGCAGGAGGTCAGGGTTTATGCGGCATCCGGTACCAGATGTGCCACTAATCTCAGTGTGAGTTTGCACAAGTCACTGTCCCTCACAGGCCTCAGACTTGCCTTCCTGTAAAATGGGTGGACTGGACTGGACGGTATCTCCAGACCCTTCACCTCTGACAGACAATGATTGAGAAATGAATACAGATCATAGGAAGTCAAGGCTGAGTTCCAGGACACTGGCAGGAGCTGGGGGAACTGGCACCCTGGGGCCTGGGATGGCTGTGGGCACCCAAGGGCAGAGGTCCGACCAAGTCATCCCAGGGATCAGCAAACCCTCAGCCTTGGATGAGCCATAAGCTTGGGTATGAAAACACCTGAATTTGGGCCATTGCTGAGATCTGAGGTGGGGGCTATTTCACCCAGAGCAGAGGTGGGAGGTCCCAGCTGTGGTAGGTTCTGGGGGAAGTAAGGGAGAAGCAGAGTGTGTCCAGCTGGGGGCAGAGATGGGCAGAGGGTATCATTACTCTGCCACCCTGCCACCCATGCTTACATCTGCATAACAGCATACAAACGGGGAGGAGGAGGGGTGGATACAGCCCCTAGTGCCTCTCACTAATCTTGGCAGTGCCCTCTTCTTCCAGGAAGGAATGGGGATGGGGAGGAGGAGGCACTCGAACCAGCTGGTAAACACCGTTCAGGGACTCCTGGTCTCCCATCCTCTTCCTCCTCATCCTCCCCACCTTCTCCAGAAGATCCAAGCCTGCTCTCCAGACCCCTCCATCTCAGGCCTGGGCTTGGCATTGGTCAGAGACCTGCAAGACCCTTAGTGGACTCAGAAATAGGCCAGGGCAGGGACTCTTCCCTGCTCTGCCAGGGTCCCCTGGGATCCACCCTCCCTAGTCATCCTCACCTACAGATTCCCCAGCCTGCCAGCCATGAGGAGCGCTGAGCCAGCGCAGCTGGTACCCTCAGCCCAAGCGAGCACTCCGGGGGGCCGTGACCCTAGACCCTTAGGCTCCCAGGGGCCCGCTCCTAGGGCACTCCCTCCAGATGCCCCAAACCCCGAAGGCCAGCTTACCCGCACCCCCCAGCCCCAGCCTCTCCGTCCTGCCTTTACCTACCTTCCCTTCGAAGCTCAGTTTCCTCAGAGGAGCCCAGGGATATACCCTCCAAGGAGGCCCCGCTGCCTGGGCTGCTCGCCATGACTGCCCCCCACCCGGCCAGGGGCTCCCAGAGTAGCTTCCAAGCCGCTACCGCCTTCCCAGCCAGAGGCGGGCAGCGCTGGAGGAGGCGGGACTCGTGGAGCGCCCTCTGCAGGAACAGCCAATAGCAAGGCTCAGTCGCCCTGACCACCTTGCTGATTGGCCAAAACCCCGAATGGAGCCAACAGGGAGGGGGCGGTAAGAGGGCTGGGGAGGGGGCGGTGGGAGAATCCCCGTCCCACGGGAGGCCAGATCCCCCCGTTTTAGTACCTACCAGTGGGAGTGGGGAGGAAGGCGGCTGAGGGAAGGTTTGCAGGGGCAGAGGGGTGGGGGCTTAAGCGCGCAGCCCCTCCAGGACTGGGGAGATGCTCAAAGAGCCTCCTCTCCCAGCCCACCTGTGGGAAACCCAGGTGGGTGGGGACTTGACCCCATCTTGTTCCTGCCCCCTCTTCTGGAAGTCCCTCCTCTATTACACCTCATGCCACGTCCTTTTCTTGCCCTCAGACCTCTCCTCTCAGCCCCCTCTCCAGGACCAGTTTCCTTTACAATGACCCCCTCAGGATCAAAGGAAGCCCCCAAGAATGACTCTCAGTCCTTTGCCAGGAGGCAGTGGCGCCACTTTGGCACAAGGCAAACACCTCAAGCCCCAGCTACCAGCCATGAGGGGGTGGCGGGGAGGAGGGGAAGGGGTTAGCGCCACTGTGGGCAGGGAAGGGCACCCCAAGCCCTCTGACTTCACATCTCAGCAGCAGCCTCTCCGTCCCCCATCTCCCTTGGAGAAGGGGGTGATGCCTGCTGGCAAATCAGGCCTCTTGAGATTGGGGCAGGGCAAAGGTGAGGGCATATTCACCAACAGAGACTAGAGTGGGCAGGAGGGGAGGACTTGAAAGTTACCCCAGCCCAGAGCCACCATTCCTCTGAGACCCTGTACCCCTGAGGCCACCACTAGGCGCTGCATCTGCCACCAGACAGCTATTCCCTGAGGAGTGGCACCAGGTCACAGCACACCCCTGGTTGCCATGGCAGCAGGCAGGCTTACACACTAGGACATTAACTCAGACATTTAAAGGGACAGCTCCACCTGAAAGAGAGGGCAGGGCTGCAGGGCTGGAGTCTAGGGGCAAGTTCTCTAAACTCTCAGCCCACACCACACACTTATCTCCAGACCATCCTAAACCCTCAGGAAAAGGAACCCTCCACCTTACTAGATACAGAGTTGAGGGTCTCTCTCCAAGAGGAATACACCCACACTATCTCCCTCCCTCCATAATGATCATGGCCATATTGACCTATGGCTAAGGGTGGAAGGACCCTGCTAGCTTCACTCCGAAGAGCCCAAGGCAGGGATTCTGGAAGGGAGAAGGGAAAGGTGGCCAGACCTGACCTCAGAGCAGAGACGCAGCTGTTTCTCTACCAGGCCTGTGGGAAGTGTAATGACCACCAAATGAGAAGGGGCAGAGCCCAGAATTAGATTTTTGAGGCCAAGAGCCAGTCCAGCCCTGGGGCAGGCACAGAGGGCCACTTGAAAGAAAGACAAGACTTCAAGCCTTTGAGCCTCACATCACCTCTTTACTGAAGGGGAAACGCAGGCTCCAAGAGGTTAAGCAGCTTGCTCCTGTCCTTCTTCCTTTGGATATGAGAAGGCAGAGCAGCACTGCACCCAGAGTAGCTGCTGCCCCAGGAGTCCTCAGAGGAAGCAGACCCCCCACACACACCCCTGGGCTCCAATCCCTCCCATGTCCCCTACCCCACCCCACCCCACCCAGGCCCATCGAGTGGCCTGCAGCAGGGAAGCCAAATTGCTGGGCCTTCTCCCTCTGCACCCCTGCCAGGCACTATTAATGGGTTTACTGGGCAGCCCCAGATTGAAAGGCCTTTAATCACAGGCTCAGGGATGGGCTTAATTAACCCCTAAGCAGCTTACAGAGGGGCTCAGGCAGGCTGGAGCAGGGGATGGGGACTGAGCCCTCCAAGGCTATAGAAGCCAGGGGCATAGGTACAATCCCTCCACTGCATGGGGAAGAGGCCTCTCCTGGGGACAAGGGTGTCACGCTCACAGCAGCCTTCACTCTCCTGGTTCAGTTTCTCAGAGGGGAGGAACAGGGGAGTCAATCTAACCAAATTAGGAGGCGCCCTGGCAGGGGAAAATTCAGATAAATCAGAGCAAAACCAGAGCAGTTTGCAGTTGTTAGGATCTTTAGAGAGTGTCTAGCACGGGGCACTTCTCCTGGTGGGTCCCTGGATGCATTTAAGGGGGTCCCTGCATTCCTGGAGTAGAATGCAGATTTTGTGTATAGAAGAATTTGTCTATGATGAGGGCCCTTGGCTTTCATCAGATTCTCAAAGGGATCCAGGAATAATACAAGTTCAAAACCCTGGTCTTGTCCCATCACCTCATCTTACAGATGAGGAAACCTAGGTCCTAAAAGGGAAGTCACTGATTCAAGGTCACAGGTTAAGGAGGTAACAACAACTTGGCAGCACAGCATAATAACTGTGGATGTTCCTAACAGTAACGGGCTGTCCCTGTCATAGCCTTAGAGTTTCACATCAACCTCTTTACAGAAGAAGAGCCAAAGGCTCCAAGAATTTAAGCAGCTTGGTCCTGAGGCTTCCTAGTTTGTCTGGGTGACAGAAAAGCCCTAAAACTCCCTTGCCCTAAAACCTCTTACAGAACCAACTCAAGGCTTCCAGACCTAGCATCTTCCACACACAGCTTCCTGTGCCCCAGCACACACACACCCATCTTAGCACGTGCCGGTCCACCGCACCTATCTGGTGGGCACTGCCCTGTGGACTTCTCAGACCCAGACTGTGCTGCTGCAGTCCCTCTGCCCCCAAACCATCCTCCAAAGCCCAGCTCCTAGAGACCACTTCTCTAACCAGCCTGGTTCCTTGCCATTGCCCTCCAGCAATAGCGCAGACCATCTCCAGAACATGCATCCCCTGCCTTCCGTGGAGGTGAGTTGTGCTGTGTCTCCAGCCCCACCCTGGGGCAGGTGCAGCAGGGCGATAGAAGCTGCCTGAGGAATGGCTGAGCACCTGGGTGGAGCAGCTGGGGGTTGGGGGGAGGTAGTTTGTTCTTACTGGGAGCTGTGGGAGTGCCTAACTGCTGCTCCCCACCCTTAAGTCCATGCCTGGCACCCTCTGAACTACTGATAGAAACTGACATCTTCACCCGCTTCTTACCAGTCTCAGAGTTGGTGGCAGCAACCGGCATGGTGAGGTCAGCAAGGGCTCTGAAATGGCTCTCCTGGAGGAGAGGAGAGAGAAGGTTGAGGAGGCACAAAGGCAAAGCAATGGGGAAGGAATTAAGAAGGGCCTCCCCCTCCGGATCAGCCAACATGGTAGTGGAGAGGGCATTGCCCTGATATTAAATAATCCCAGAGTCCTGGGAGTCAGGAAGAGTAGATATCACATTCCCCTTTCTCCAAAGAGGAGGAGACAGAGGATCAGAGAGGTTAGTTAATTTGTCCAAGGTCACAAAGCTAATTTAAAAAGCTGCAACGAAAACCCAGGTTTTATGACTCCATAAAAAATGTTTCTGCCTACTATCTGGCTTTGTTTGTTTGTTTTTGAGAGAGAGGTTGGGAAAAGTCCAGAATTTGAGCCAAAAGCAGGAAAGATGGGTGTTCCCAGATTTTAAGCTCCATGGGCCCTGAGGTCAAGAATCACATCTGTTTTACTTTGCCTCTGGATCCTAGACCTAGCACAGTATAGGCACTCCACAGACATCTGTGCATCTGTCTGACAGAAGGGATGTCATACCTCCCCAAGGCCTCTCTTGCTTCCTTTCTCCCCTGCCTCTTCTTAGCCCAGAGTCTGGACAAGGAGAGCAGGGGGCTCCGGGCAGAAGCAGCCATGGTGTTTACAACCTCAGTTCCCATCGCAGGGCATCCCCAAGCTGGGGTTGGCTCCCCAATTCTCCAGGGGAGGGTGCAGGGGGGTAACGCACCACCCTTTCTCCCTTTGCCTTCCTGGGCCTGTGCTGCTGGAGAAAACCCTAATTCCCAGTTGCTATGACAACAGGAGGCTGTGGCTCACAGCAGGGGTGGGGGAGTAGAGGGAAGTAGCTGGCAGTGCCCAGTTTAGGACTGAACGTTACTGGGCCCTGTGGGTGGAGGAGCCACAACATCACCTTCCCCCTCAAAATGTCCCTAGAGGGACCACTACCTGATTTTAATAAAATTCTCTCTACTCCCGTCACCCTCCCAGGCCTGAGCTGGTCATCCCAGTTCAGGTAGCAGAAATTACAAAGGTGGAAGGATGGCTCCCCTTCCTCCTGGAGCTGCCTCTGAGCACAAGGGAGAAATGAGCTTTCAGGGAGAGGAAGGGCACCCCCTGTTAGGCTAGCACTCAGGCTGGGAGCAATACTCAGGATCCACTGTGCCAGCCAGTGCCCCCGGCGCCAACCCCTGCTGTCCCTATTCCTAGAGAGCTTCAAGGAGGGATCCCTTCCTTCCCCTTCCCAGGTCCCGGCGACCTGGAACCTGGAGCCCTCTCCTGGCTGGCGCTGCTCTCCCGGACAGTTACTGGCAAAGAGGACTCCAGACGTCCTCCTTCCTCAAGGGAGGAAGTGGGAAAAGGCAGGGAGGATCTTGTCCCCAGAAGTCGTGCCCAGCCTGCTTGGATTTTCTCCCTGGGGAGTGGGTTCCGACGGCATCGGCTAGCTCTGCCCCACCCCCACCCAAGCCTCCGAGAGGGCGGGGCCCGGCTGTGCCCACAGGAGAACAGCAGTACCAGGCAAGCCAGCTTGGCTCCGGGCCAAGGTCCGGAGCTCAGGCATCTGGAAACCCGTAACTCGGCTTCTAAAAGCCTGGACCCGGGTGCTCTCTCACCACTACCTCCAGGCTATCCTCATTCCCTAGGGTCAGTAGACCATGAGGACCCACCGGGAAAGGGGGAGGTTTCCTCCAAGCTCCGTCAATACATGTACAAAGAGATGCAGAGGAGAAAGGTCTGTCAAAGGCGCTTTGAAGACCGACAGGCCGTGGGAAGGGGTAGACAGATTGAGAGATGGGGGTCTAGTGGCCGGGCGGACTTGCACGCACAGACAATCAGATCGCCCCCGCCCCAAAAGCCCAGCATTAACACGCTGGGCGCTAGGACCTGGGAGGAGGGGGGTGTGTTGCGAGCCATCAAAGAAGGCTCTTTGCGTGCGCGCCCGCCGGAGACCAGGGGATGAGGTCACTGAATAACTGCACCCCCCACCCCGCCTCCGCCCCCGACCCTATCCCCACTCTCTCCTCTCTTAGTTGACCTAACTTTCTGACCCTGGCTCCCCGCTCCTAGTACCGATCCCTTCCCAGGTCTCCAGACACCTATCCCTAGCCCCCGACCCCGACCCGCCCCCTCTACAGCCTGGGAGGAGGAAGGAGCAGCTCATTCCCTTCCCAGGACCCCCTCCCAGGAAAGACCGAGGCTTTGGCCTCCCAAGGTGGCTGGGGAGTCACGGGGACCCACACAACCTCTGTCTTGCGCCCCAACTCCCGGAAGAGCTAACAGCGCGGTTCTTACGTAATGCCTGGCTCCGAAGTCCCCAGAATCCGCACAGACCCTGGAGAGGCCGCTCGGATACCAGGGCCCCGCACAGCTCACCAGCTCTGTGCCTGATGTCACTTTGGAGCTCTCACCGCGGGGGCGGGGACCGGCGTCAATGGGCAGCAATGTTTGGTCTCTCTCAAGGAGCATCGGAGAAAGGGGGGTGGGTGCGGGAGGTGAAGAGCGAGGTGACGGGCCAGAGGGAAGAGGCTAGGGGAGATGGAAGGCAGAAAAAGGACGCCAAGTACGGTGCCTGGACGAAGAGGAGAAAGGGCCCTGGGGTGGGTGCGGCCCGGTGGCCGGGGGACGCCTACCTGAGCCCCGGGAGGCCCCTGGTTCGGTGTGGCTCCAGCGCAGCCCGGCGCTCCGCGTTTATTGCTTGTCAATCGCTATCCCGGCTCTTAAAGGGGCAAGGCCTCCTCTACGCGAGGGGGCGGAGACGGAGGGAGGAGAGGAGGGGAGGGAGACAGCGACGCCAAGGGATAACCCTGAGGAAGGTAACCTTTTCGAAAGGCTAGTGGGTAGGCAGAGAGGTGGTGGTTTGGGAGACACTGCGTAGCCCACGACCCCACCCGCCACTCGCTTCCCACTAGCAGAAGCAAGGACTGGGACCTGTACCCACCAGTGTCCCTCGGCGCCAGCCATCCCTTAAAAGGGCGATGGTGAAAGATTACCCGCCCTCTTCTCTCAGCTTCGACCCACATTCTAGTTCTAGACGAACCTCACCTTTACTTGCTTCCCAACTAGGAAAGAAAACACGAGTCGTCTAGGAAGACCCTCAAGGAACAGGAGACCCATCCCAACAGGGCTTAGGGCTCAGGCGCAGCTTTTAAGGACTCGATGGTGGATACCTGGATCCCAGGCTCTCTAGGCCAATTTGAAAGGAAAGGAAAAAAAAAAAAAAAAAAAAAAAAAAAGAGGGGGACGGCTTCGCGAAGGGATTCGAGACCTTATTTTAAGCTTGGATCCGTGAGTTGGTCCATACCCCGGTCTACGGAATACAGAAGGAAGTAACTCGCTCTTCTCCCTCAGAGTGTTATCTAAAAAAGAAAATGAAGACTTAAACCCAGTTGCCCTCCTTCGCCCAGCCTCCAGCTCCACCCTAGATTCGCACTTAGTAAGAGGATACTGTTACGGCCTCGGAATACTGGAGGCTCAGCCCGGAGACCACCTTTCGCTAAAGGCTTGGAGCATCTGGGGCCAGTAGCAGTACTGCTCTACCCCCACCCGCTCCAGTTGCCCTTTAAAGAATATACAAGTCTCCTAAGATCAGAAATAGACTGCATCCTAGAAACTTGCTTGGAAATCTCAGGAATGGGTTTGACTTGGAAATCCATCTGGAAGCAGGGGATGGGTCCCCAGGTCCCAGAAGACTCAGCTCGCCCCTGAGCTCTGGAGAGCATAGGTTTCAGTATAGGTAAAGGGAAGAGCCACAGAGCGAGGCCAGACTCCACTGAAAGCCCTCATGTTTTTCGGTGCTCTCTGCCCTCACTGATGGAGAAGAAGACAGTTAGTGACCCCAGATAGCAGGGACTGGAATTGCAGGCTTCCGTCTCCAACCAAAGAGGCTTGCTGAAGCACAATGCTTCCAGTTCTCTCCTCTGCCTTCAGGCCAGATGATCCACCCAATGCATCTCAGGAAGAACTCCCCTTCACATTAAGAAGGCTGCCCTCCACTCTCACCTGTCCACCTCTGGACAGTGCACTTGGCTGGCTGCATTTGGTTGAGAAGTGGAAGGATCTTGAGCTTCTCCGAAATATTGATTACTTCTTTTCAATCAGGCAACTATTGCCCCTTGGCAACTCACAGCAAATCTTCAATTTCATTCAAAATCCTCAAGACAAAGTGGAATCCTAGATTCTGGCTCACTTGAGAGGTGGAGCCCAATTTATTATTCTTCCAAGCTGCCTCCCCCCATTACTCAGTCAGAAAGCATCTCTCTAATAAGAGCCTTATAGAACGTTAGCTCCTCACAGCTGTTCGGAACCTTACAACTGATAAATTATTTGATTCTCACAACAGCCCCATGTGGTTACAGAGTGAGGAGAAACATTTCTTGATGCAGAGTAGGATGCCGCTGTTCTGTTTCAGATAGGGCGCCAGCTTCAGTGATATTGAATCAGACACTAGCTTTGGTGCCAGCTTTAGTGATCCCGAAGGTGGAGTTTGGGTAGGGGAGTGTCAGACACACAAAGAAATCACTTTCTGGTGGTATAACTGAATAACAGAGGTTCAGTAAGTGTTGTAAGCAGGGCCCCAAAGGAACGAGAGTGCTTCAGGTGGGAAATAGAATAGCTGGGGTAGGAAGCAGGTTTGAGGGGTCCACAATACATCCCATGGCAGTCAGGGGCTGCCACCTCTGCTGGTGGGCTGGGGAAGTTGGTGGGAGTGAAGGGAATGAATCCTCTCCCTCGGGTCTGTAATTAGCCATCTTCCTCCCTGCCTGCACCCCAGAGTTCACAATGGTGCAGGCAGTGTCTCTGCTTCCCGTAAAATCAAGGTTTTCCTCGGGTGGGTGTTCATTCCAAGGCTTTGGGATTTAGGGCACAGAAAGAAAGAAAACTTGGAAGGGGTGTTCTGAATTTTCAGCAGAGCCTGGGCTGTATTGAATGATGTTGCACTTCCGGTAATGACCAGCAGGGGCCGCCAACAGCTATCCCGAATCTCTGTTTCTACACCTACCCCTCCCATTCCTCGCAGGCACCCCCAGCAACTCCCCGGTCTTGTTCCGGAAGCCTTTTCTATTGGCTATATCTCTCAGTTAAAAAAAAAAAAAAAAGTTTGGAATCATCACCGTCTATATATTTATATTTATATATTATTATATTTATGCTATTGAAAACTAATACGTATATTAAAATTTTTTCACACATCCCATAATTTTAATGATTTTTTTTAAACTATAAATATAAGTTCCAATATTTTCTTACCACACCCTAAAGGATCATCTGGTGCATCCCTAGGGTCACTCCCCACTTTGGAAACCGCATTTGTAAAGAAAAAGCTGCCCCCCTACTTTCTCCAATCCCAGCCTCAACAGGGCATCCGGACCTGTAACTTTGCCTCCCGTCCAGGACCAAACCAAACCTTCTCTGGAAGACCAAGTGTCCTGGCCCCTTGTTCCCGTCACAACCTCAAAACCACATCAGGTTGCCTGTCTGGAGATCCAAAACCTCTCCCAAAGCAGCCTCCTTGCGTCCTTCCCCCACCCCACCCCTGGCCCCACACTCACACTTTGCCCTGCCTCCTTGCTTTACTCGGCCATAACCCCATGGGGTGGGATGTTCTGGAACTAGATGGTTCTGTGTTGAAATCCTGGCTTGGCCACATGGTGTGTGTGTCCTAGGCCAGTTACATAACCTCTCTGCACCTCAATTTCCTCGTCTGTACAATAGTGGTAGCAGCTTCCACCTTGAGAGAGGACAGATGTAGAGTGGCCACTACAGTGCCAGACACACAGCAAGTGTGGTTCCTTCCTGGGGGTAGGTCTGAACAGGCTCTCGCTAGGTGCCAGCTGGGTAGTGGGTGGTTACTCTCTGTCTCTGGCTGTTTGATGTGCCCATAACTGGCCTTAGGTCCTCCTGGGGAAGGCGGGGGTCCGCCCTAGGGCTTCTGGAGCCCCAGGTATCTGGCTGGGAGAGCATGTCCTCTTACCACTGCCCACACACCCGTTAGTGGCATCTTGCCCAGCCATATCTATGCCACCCACCTCTCTTATCCTCTTCCTCCAGTGCCCAACCAAGGTGCCAAGGACCTTGCTGTGGGCACCATATCAGGGGGCCAGGAATAAGTACTAGCCCATTGCTAGAGTGGAGATGAGCTCGCAAAAGCCAGTGCAGACCCTGGGAGTGGGAGGGAAGGAGTCCCATTAGCCACCCCAATAACCCAGTGTTCATTACTGGAGACTCCCACCAGCCAACTCTGCCTTGGAGCGCCCCTGTAGACCCTGAACAGGGCAGGAGGTGGGGGGTCAGAGTTGAGGGGGTGAGGGGAGGCTCTGGACAGTGGGAATAGATGCCGTGGGGACTGTGAGGCACTTGAGTTGCTATTTAGAGAGAGGAAAACCAGAAGAGTGTCCTCAACTTGAGCTGGTGACCCAGAGGAGAGCGGCATGTGCATGCGCATGTGTACACACACACCCCTAAGCTGCCCTACCCCCGAACTTTGCCCTGGGCCAGGGGAGAACCCAAAGCAGGTGGGGAAGGGGCAGAGAGCACTGGCTTGACTTTCTGTGTGACTTCGGGCAAGTCACTTGGCCTGAGCTGGATAAGAGCTGCCTCACAGGCTCCATATAGACTGGAGGGGAGAACACATATAAAAATGCTTTGTGAACCATGGCAGGAAATGCCAGGTCGCTATGTCCCCTTCCTGTGAAAGTGGGGAGGCCCCAGTCCCTGATCCATTCTCTGCCCCTTCCTGCTATCCCATAATAGCTCTTCTCCCCCAGCCCTGCTTGGTGCCAACCGCTCAGCTCCAAGCCTCCCCCCAGGGTCCTCTCCTGTCCTCTGCATTGGGGTTACTCACCCTGGGCCCTCTTTCCTCTGAGGTGCCTAGGTACAGAATGGGGGTCCTCCTGCCCATCCCCAGGGGCTCTAGCAGCCCACCCTAAGGGGCTTGTGTGGGGAGCAGGTGGGGCCCAGGGATGGGGAGATGTCCAAACCATCTCTGGTCCGCTCCCACCACCACTGCCCTTTTCCAGGCCAGAGCCACTGGGGGAGGGGTTGCCCTCCCACCCCCATCTGTACAGAGTGTGGGAAGGCTCACCAGCACCCAAAGCAGACTGGGAGTGTGCGGGTCCCAGGCAACAGGCCTCGGGGTCTGTACTGGAGGTGCGGGGAGATGGGAGCATGGTCAGTGCTTACAGCGGGAACATCGCGGGTGTCCCCCCTCTGGCCATCTTGGTCCCCCCTCCAAAAACCAGCACCAGAGTGGGCAGAAGGAAGTGCCCGAGTGGCAGTGTTCCCCAAGTTGCTCCAACAAGCAGGGCCCTGAATGTGCCTAAGGCGTGTGCAGGGATGTTTGTGGGTATGCATGAGTGTGTTCGTGATGCATCTGTGTGTCTGTGTGCACATATGGGAGTAGCAGGATGCTGTGTCTGTGCACATCACATCCGCATGTACGGCCTAGATGGGCCTCTGTGTGTGTATGTGTTCTCCTGTGTGTGATGCTGGCTTCTGCCACCATGGCAACAATTGACTCCTGCTTCCCCTACTGCAGTTGCTGAAAATGACCCATTCTGGGTAAGAGTTAAAACCCAAAACAACTTTGTCCAGTGCTAAGGTCTCCCTCCTCAGTCCACTGCAGAATCTGTGAGCAGCCAGACCCGGGACCCCAGAGCAGTAAGTACCAGGCCCCAGGGTTCCAGGAGGGAGGTCCATCATGGAAGGTGGCATCAATCAGTGTAGGGGGTGGGGATAGGAGGTGGAGAAAGAGTACTCCTGAGCACCTGAAAGAGCCTTCCTGAGCCCCTCCCTGCCTTGCCAGCATCAACCATCTCCTCTCCTGCCCACCGCACACCGTCCTTCCTAGCATCTGCTGTCTCCCTCTCTTACTCACCGGGATCTTAATTCTTCTGAGGAGGGCTTAACCAGAGTGACTCAGCACCACCACGCCCCCATCCCTGAGTCCCTGCTATCACAAAGTCCATTGCCGTACTTCAAACTCTCAAGTGGATTTTCTCCAAAGACTGTGACCTTGAGGCCTGAACTTCTCTTTGGAACTTCTCTTCTCCCCTATTCGGAATCTTCAACCCAGGGGTGTTCTTGGGACGTGAGCGCTGATCAGCCAGCTTCACAGCCTGATTTGGCCTGAGTTCCTCTTGTAGTGGCCTCCCTGTTTCAACTTCCATCCTCCTCTTTCTTCTAACTTACTGGCACAGGCTCCTGGAGGGCTCCCCGTTCTCCCATCCATGCTTCCTCTCCTGCTCCGTGCTCCCCACAGACCTGAATCCAATCCACCTACTTGTGACCTCCTGGCCCTCTCAAGACCTTCCTTTTCTTGATTCCTTCTGCCTCCAGCCCTGCCCTAAGCCTGACTCATGGGAATGGCCCGGAGAATCTAATAGTAAAGTAGAATTTCAAAAAGACCCTTGTGGTCATGGTATATAGCTCCACAACAGGGATGTGCCAAAAGTTCCCTGGGACACTGTGGCTCACCCCTAGACCCAAAGCCCCCTGGTGTTCCAGCCAATGCTCTTCCCAGGTCCCCACGGTCAGGGTCACGACTGATGTGCAAAGCCTGCTTCCTCTGAGCTGTCGTGGGCCCCTAGTGCCTGCCCCAGAGTCCTCCCCTGACCGCACAAATGTGCCCCAGCCTCCCATTCCCTCTGCTGGGCAGGCCCTATTCCATTCTTCCTGGGAGCAGCGGGGGAGATTGGGTCTCTTAACGAGAAACGAGGGAGATCTTTTCTTTCCACTGTGTCTGGGGCATTGGCCTAGTCACGCTTCACCCACTGGTTAGATTTGCATTCTTTGATTTTCAGAAAGCTTATTCATAATTCAAAATTTTATCCTGCAGTTATGGGCCGATGCTCTGAGCTCTGGACATCACCCCTAGCAGAGCCATCCTTCATAAGCTTGCTGCCAGGCACACACAGTTCCACTTCTTTGATCCTCACAAAAACTTGTTGAGGTGGGAAATACTACCACCCCATGTTACAGGAGATGATACTGAGCACCGAGAGATTAAGCAATTTGCCCAAAGGCATTATGCTGCTTAAGTGGTAGAGCTGGGAATTGACCCCAGGTCGTCTGGCTCAGGCTCCACTGTACAGGCCGAACCTCACTTTGTAGCTACTATTATTAGCTTAATTTTATAAATGAAGAAACTAAAGGCCAGAGGAGTTCCATGACTCGTCCAGAATCACCCAGCCAGCAGGTGACAGAGCCAGGCTTGGCAGGTTTGGTTAGGAAAGAGATTTGCTTAGTTGTCCATTAATTATTTTTCAATTTACAAAAATATGGTAACTCACAAAAACAGATGAACTTAAATAACACTTCAATTCAACTTAGTTTAAGACTATGCATATAACCATCAGCCTTCAAAAGAAATATACTCCTGGAAACCATTTGTTATCTTTCTTGCTAATCCTTAGCTGTTATCCATCACAGCTTACTCTGATCTTGAATTTATCCAGACTTGATGAAAATACTTTTACTAATGCTCCCTAAATCTTTTATTAACTTGGCATCAGATACTGGACTTGAGAACAGCTTAGCAGCTCTCGAGAGCACCTGGGAGGAACACCATAACGCAAGAACCTTCTGGCTTCCAGAGACCACCTTCCTCCTCCTGCACAGAAAACTGTCATCTGGCCTCAGTTTTCTCATCTGTAAAATGGGAGGTTGAGTCACAGAGGTTAGTTAGCTAAATTCCCTTCAAACTCCATCAGTGTATATATCTAAGGAAATTTCCACTCTGCTCATAAAGGAGATAAACTTTTCCAAAAAGAACCTGAAAAGAAAATACACATATGTATGGATATGGATAACTGAATCAATTTGCTGTACACCTGAAACTAACATTGTAAATCAACTACACTTTAATAAAAAATTTTTTTTAATCTTTCCAACAGGGATTTCCAAGAGGTAGCCTCTTGGTAAATATTTCTTGGAATATTAATTATTCCACTAAATAAATACCTATTCCCACTACTGTGAAGTTCTCTGAAGACGGTGAATGTATCTTACTGACCGCTGTAACTCCGGCACCTGGAGCAGTGCCTGCCGTCACCTGGGAACTCAGTTCACGGCACAGCCTCTGGGGGTGGAACCACGCAGCAGGAGTTTAGGGAGCTCCCCAGGTGATTCCAGCATGCAGCCAAGGCCAGGGAATAGGTGCGGGGAAGGGATCCTCAGCAGGAGACGTAGCCAGAGCCCTGGAGTGTTAGACTAGGGCTGGGACATGGACAGGTGAGGATTGCCAGGCAACTGGATGCAGAGGTGACCCCCAAGGCATCTTTCCTGAGGAGGTAGCTGTGGACATGGGACGCACTCAGGGCAGTAGAAAGAGCTGAGGGAACCCATAGGAGAGGACAAAGAATGTGCCCCTAGACCCAAGGGAGGAGTTCTTATCAGAGAGAGCTGATGGCCCCATCTCTGCTCCCCAGCCCCTACCCTGTGAAGGGGGCTTCCATTTGCTGTGTAAGGATATGGAAGCCCGGAGAGGTCCATGACTGGCCTCTGACCATACCCAGCTGGAGGCTCTGGGGTCTCTGGTCCTCGCTGCCCCTGGCACAACATCTGAGAGCAGGGGCAGAGCTGATGTCATCAAAAGGAGTCTGCTCTGTCCCCTTACTCAGGGGAGACCACCCTCTTCTTACAAAGGCACGTGCAAAAATCTCTGATCAACATCTGCCAAGATGCAAGCTGTTTCTTTATGTGAATATGAAGTATATATAATATGCAATGATTCATCAGACATTTTCATCATCAGTGCCAAATCCCTTCCTGCTTCTCCTGGGTCTGATGTGAGGCTAACATCCCTCTCAGAGGCACCCTCATTTGGAGGGAGAAGCGGGGCCGGGAAAAGGGCACATTAGGTATTTGTTAATTTGTGATATCATGGCGTAAGATGAAAACGGAGCTGTCCTCCCTTCCAGCCAAAAGGCTTAGCCAGACCAGGTTGAGGCCAGAGGCCTAAGAGTGAGCGCAGGACACAGGGAGATGGGTAGGTACATCAAGAAGACTGACCTACTGGGTCGCAGGCGTGGAACCAACCCCTCCAGCCTCCCACAGGTTAGCCCAAGTACCCATATCATCAAAGAGATTCCTTGGAGCAAAAGGTTTGAGTCTGAGGCCCTCAGACCCATGAGCTGTGAGAAGAGACCCAGGCCTGTCTCCTTTGGGAGGAGTCTTGGGCTTGGAGGGTATTGGATGCTCCAACCAAGCACAGGCAGGAAGAACCAGGCTCAAGAACTGACTCCCCACTTTCTCTCTGAGGCTCTCTGATCCCTCCCCAGGTGGCTTTGGTCCCAGTTTGGAGGTGACCTCCCCTTCCTCCCCCCATCCTCCTCTGACTGGGTAAGGATATGAAATCCACATCCTGATTTTTTAATATTCTGTTACTCAGGCAAGATATTTATTTAATACATGTTCACTCAAGTAACCCCAGGCATCTGGTCTCTCCCAGGCCCTGGGCAGTGTCCATGGGACAGGGAGTGAGTAAGGCTCTGTTCCCTCTGTTCAGTCTGGTACAGGAGCCGGAACAGATGTGGGCACCTGCAAATAAAATGCCGTCACAGCCACCTGAGCAGAACAAGAATGCCAGGAGCCCAGGACAGGGCAGGGAGGGGACCGGGGAGGGCTCACAGAAAAGGAATTGCCATAATTGGGCCCCGGAGGGATCTGCTTGGCAGAGGAGTAGAAGCAGCTCCTTCCACAGAAGGAGCAGCACAAGCGGAGGTGGGGACACGTGAAGGTACAAGGCTATTCAGGAGGCCCCTGGAGTTGAAGATGGTGGTGGGTCAGACAGGTAGCCTGAGGCAGGAACAGCAGATGTGGACTGAATTACAAACGACCCGAGCAGGGGAAAGATAAACAAACTGTGATATGCCTCATAAAGGGACAGTACTTCTCAGCAGGCAAAGAGAACAAATGGCCAACATGCCTAACAAAACAGAGAAACATCCAAAACAGCACACTGAGTGAAGGAAGCCAGACACAGGAAGAACCCACTGTTTGATGCCATTTGTATGAAATTCTAAAATAGGCAAAACTAATCAATGGAGATCAGACCAGCAGTGACTTTGATGTTGAGTTTCTCACCCCTTCCCCTGAGGGAGAAATGTGGATGGGGGAAAGAGAGCAACGGGGAGTGGAGGGGCCCACAGATTAATCATTTATTTGTGCCAGGAGCAGTCCAAGGGCTTCGCCATATCCTCCGACTCAACCCTCACAGTGGCTCTGTGCTATAGGTGTAAATGAGCTCCATTTCACAGACAAGGATGCAAAGGCTCAGAGGAGATAATATCCCTAATCAAGGTCACACAGCCAGGAAGTAGTGACGTCAGGGTTCCTACCCAGAAGCCCCTGCTCTTCCTACTGTGCCCTTTCTGGGGGCAGAGTGGGCATGTAAAAGCATCAGCCCACATTTCACGACCTGACCCCAAAAAACCAGCAATGTTGAGAATTTTGAGGGGCACTGAGAGGCCACGCAGCCAAAACTCTGTAACCTGAGGCAGCCCGAAACCTGAGTCCATTGTTCAGGCAACCCAGACCCACCACCCTTCAGAAACCTCCGCAGGTCATCCCTCAGGGGCGCCAAAGTGACTAGTCAGGCTGAAAATCTCCAGGATGAGCAGTGAGGCCTGCGATCCTGAAGGCAGAAACCTCAACTTCTCCCCCTCTCCCCACAAGCCAGGGGCCTGGAGGCCAGGAGCAGGGGCGCTGAGGCCCCACAGCAGCTGTGAGGGGAAAGGAGGTGCCCAGGATCCAGCTCGATGGAAAGGAGCATGGGGTCTCGCAAAATAGCTCCCCTCCCAATCCTGAAAACAGCCTCTGGGAAGAGCACAGCACCCGCCCCAGAGACAGTTCCTCCCTAGGATCTGTAGGCTCAGAGCAAAAAGTTACCCTACTCCCCTGGGCCTCCGCCTCTGCCACCCATGCCTTTGGGCCCCTGGCAGGGACTGTGCCCTGGTCAGGACGGCTGGCAGCCCATGTGTTTCCACCCCCACCCTCTCCCTGTTCCCAACTCCCAGGTTATGACACAGGGGCAGGAGGAGGCCAAGCTAGGGGTGGAGCCACAGAGGGAAAGGGGACATGGGTCCCAGGGAATATAAAGGGCCTCGGGGGCGCTGGCCAGAGACCCTTTGCCCTGCGTCTCTGCGCCTGCCCAGCACCATGGTAACGTCTGGTGGTCCCTGTCAGCTGTGTTCTCCAGGAGCCTGGGATGGAGGCTGGCACCGAGGGCCTGTACTCATGCCATTAAGGGCATACAAAAGTGAGGCCAGGGCAGCCCCCGCTGCCAGTCTGATGCCAGCGTTTCCTGTCCCTTCTCTTGGGGGTGGGGATGAGGGGAGTTCCTGGTCAAGAGAGGGCTGAGGGTCTCAGGGGCTCCGCTGGTGTGTAGCATGTGTACGGGCATCATAGTGTGTGAATCACTGTGTGTGCCTCTGTGTGGCCACCACAAAATCCTCTGTGTGCAGCTGGGTGTGCGGATGGAAATCTTGGGGCTGGCTGGTGTTCCTGTATGCAACTGTGTTAGTCATTCAGTTCACAGGTACTACTGACCACTTACTAAGAGTCAGGCAATGTTCTAGGTGCTTGTGATACATCAGCGAACAAAATAGGCAAATAGCCCAGCTGTAACGGTGTTTACATTGGTGGAGGTGGGATTGGGGTTACTGCTGGGGATGAAGACAGTTAAAAAATAAGCACAGAATGTAGTAAGTTAGAAGGTGCAATGGGGGAAACGTAGAACAAGGTGAAGGGCTGGAGAAACTAACACAACATTATAAATCAACTATACTTCGATTAAAGAAAAAAAAGATGAAGGGATGGGTTGCAATTTTAAATATGGGTGTCAGAGTAGGGCCCATTTAGAAGGGGAATTTTGAGCTAATGCCTGAAGGAGGCGAGTTAGTTGGCCTTGAGGAAGTCTTCCAGGCAGAGTGAATGGCATGTCGGCATGTCGGGGCATTTCAGAGCAACAGCAAGGGTGGAGTGGGGTGAGGAAGGAGTTGCAGAAGTCAGCGAGGTCAGGGAGTCAATCAAAGTCCCTATGACTGATGCAGGAAAAACAGATGTGGGGCGTGAGAAGGGCTGTGTCCCAGGTTTCGGCTGAGTCCCTGGGACGTGCCCCGCCAAGTGTGGGTCCTTGGCTTCACGCAGGAAAGAATTCAAGAGTGAGCCACAGTTGAGTAAAGGTAGATTTATTCAGAGAGATACATTGAAAGGCAAAAGAAAGGCCATGAGGTGTAGGGGTTGGGTACTCAGATTAAAAGTAGGTACACACCCCATAGACAGAGTGTGGCTAATGGAGTCGGGGAGAGAGGACATGAGGGGCAGTGTTGCCCATTTTTATGGGCTTTGGTAGCTTCATATGCAAGTGGAAGGACCAGTTTAACTAGCCTGGGGAAGGGGCTGGGATTCCCAGGAAGTTGGCCATTTCCCACTCTTTGACCTTTTGTGGCTAACAGTGGGACTGTTATGGCACCTGTAGGCATGTTACTTACCATGCTAACATATTACTATAAGCATGTAATGAAGCTCAAGGTCTACTAGAAGTTAAATCTCCCAGCATCTTGAGCCTCAAAGCCTTCTGAGGGTTGAATCTTTCACCATTTTGATGTTAATTGCTGTAGCAGTCCTTGAATGGCTGTGCCCTGCCCCCTTCTTGTCTCATGAAGGCCTCCTGTGTCCATCTCAGGCCGTGCCTGGCTCATCGCTAGGGTCCCTGTTTACCCCATACTTTGTGCGCATCACTGCACGTCCAGGTGTGCACCATTCAACTCCAGCACATGGAAGTCCCTTATGGCGCCCATGTACCTGTGTTCGTCCCAAAATCTGAGTTTTCCTGGGTCTGGGCGGCCCAGTGCCCGAGCTTGAGCCCGACCCTACGCTCTGCCACGTGTTGGCGGCCTGGACGTCAAGTGACCGCCCGCTCCTCTGTCCGCCCCGCCCCTTCCAGACAGCGGCTCCGCGCTGCGCCTGCGCTCTGGCCCTGATGTGCCTGGTGCTGCTGCTGTGCCCCGATGGGACGCTGGGGGAGGAGCTGGAACTGCAGCCTCACCCCAGCCCCAGGGCGGCCTATTGGCTACCCAGCTTCGGCCAGTTCAACAAGTACATAGAGAAGCTCTTCAATAGCAGGTGGGCGGGTGGAGAGGACGGGAAGGAGGAAGGGAGGAGTAGGGGTAGGGGAGAAACGGACACCACCTGCCCCTCTGCCCCACCCCACCCCACCCCACCCTACTCCCCACGCATCACAGCCCGGAACTGGGCCCGCGGGGCTGCCCCCTGACCTCTGCAAAGACGCGTTCCGCAGCCTAAAGCCTAAGAACACCAAGAAACCTAAGGATGAGAAGAACACCAAGAAAACCCCACCAGCGAACGCTACGAAGCCCCTATCAGTGAACGCAACGACACTCCCCCAACGGAACATCACGAACGCTCCACCAAGGAACATCGCTAAACCCTGACCACTAGCCTCCTCACAGGGTCCCAGGTAGGAGAGCCTGGGCTCGGCTGGCATTCAGGGCCCTCACTCGGAACTGGGGGCAGGTTGGCGGGGAGTGAAAGGAAGCCCTGGGGTGGGGGTGGGGGGCGGGGAATCCAGGACCCCGGGGACTTCCTTCTCCAGGCTGGACTTTGACTTCCAGATGCCCAACTCAAATCTCCCCACCCATGGACCCCCTTTACATTCTGAGAGAGACCCTGACTCCTGCCTCCCCCACCTCCCGCCCCCAGTGACAACAGTAAAGAGAAACGGAATCTCTTTTGCTTCCTTGACTTCTGTGGGCCCTGAGCAGGAAGGTATCCGCCCTTCCAGGGGAAAGGGGGACCCTGGAGCTCCTACTGGAGGGGCAGGAGATCTCAGCTGCAGGGTCTGCCCTGCCTCCTCCCTGCAACCCATCCACCTGCCCCACCTCAGGCACTTACCCACCAGGGATTGGCAGCATGTGTTGCCTCACAAAGAAGGAGAGCAGAAGTGAGAGAAGCAGGTCCCAGAAACCTCAAAGGAGGGCTTCTGCCAGCACCCACCCCACACCCTGAGTTTCTACCCCGAGTTTCTACACCGAGTAGGGCAGCTTTGATGCCAGCCTGGGATGTCAGTATTGGCACTTGAACAAGCAGCTGTGCCTCCCCCACCAGCTCCACCCACCCAGGGCAGAGCATAAGGCCCTGCCTTTGCCTCTCCTCGTCCTCTCTGGCTGTGAGCAGAGCAAAGGAAGGACAGGAGCCCAGCCAGGGCCTGTCCCTGAGAAGCTGGGTTCGAGAGTGGCACTCTCCTCTGGGCAGGGGCAGAGGCCTCGTCCTGATCCAGCTCTCACACACAGGTATGTCCTGAGCAGGGTCCCATTTCCTGCCCCTGGGAAGTATCTACACCTCTCCCTACTCAAACCCATCCCCTTAGTGGCCAGAGAAAATTTGGAACTTCAGTCTCTATCATCTGAACTCAAACTGTTCTCCTGCTGAAACCAGCCCCCCTCCCAGATACCCCCTTGGATTTAAGAATCAGCCTGAGCCATGCATTGGCCCAGTGGCTGCATCCTCTCCAGCTCTTTGCCTTTTGGGGCCTAGTTCCACTTTCAGGTCGTTTGCACACACCAGACACAGCCAGGACTTGAGGGGAGCCATGATGGTGGCGTGCTTGCCATGGGTTCAGTGTGAAGTGCTAAGCCAGGGAAAGTGGACCTCCTCATCCACCAAACCCACGAGCCCCATCTCTCCAGGCAGAGCATGCTGGGGAGGAAGGAGAAGCATTCCAGGAACTAGAAAGGTTCTGATTCTCTCACTACTCCCCCCGACGCCCACCATGACTGTCCCTTATCCACCGGTGCTCCTAGTCTCAGGAGAAGAGGAGAGAGTCAAGGTCAGTCCTTCCCAGTCGTACACAGACACACCACCCCATCCCCATCTATTCAGGAGGCCTGAAAATGGCAAAGGCAGGCAGAGGCTATGGGGACCCCTCCTTAGTGCAGGTCTCACCGGGCAGGATCCGGGTCCTCACCCTCCCAGAGCTGGAGCATGCCATCTGCAGACTGGACTCCTGGAGGTGGCCAGAACCCTCAGCTCCTCCAGCTTCCTTCCTGGAAGGCTGAATCCCTCCTGCGGCCTCCCCTCCTGCAACTGCTTGAATAGCTCCTCTGCCCAGGACATCACTACCTCTCAGGGCAAGATTTCCTGAGCATTAGTCTAATTAATTTAAGCTAGATAATTATGTTTCAGATACCATAGCAGTACACACAGAATTTGCAGATTATGCCACCAGCTTATTTGATTCCAATAAAATGTCTTCTCAGACAAAAACAAAACAAACAACCAAAAAAAAAAAAAAACTTTCCAGTTTTCAGGTTCTTCAAAGATGCTGCCTTATAATCAAGGAGAGCCTGCCTTCTAGAGACCCCTCCTGGAGCCACGCCGAGTTAACCAGAAACCTCTTCCTTAAGATGGAGCTGCATATATTTGAAGAACAGTTATCTCTCTGCTCAACCTTCCAGCATGCTTCATGGAAACAGCTGGGTGGCTGGGGGCTGCATTGCAAATCTGTTCCTCAAAAGCTCCCTTTTACCGACCATTTACCTGGCTCAAGGACCATGCTAAATGTGTCACATGCATTATTTCATGTCCTGCTCACTTCAACCCTACTATTCTTCCCATTTTACAAATGAGGAACCTGAGGCTCAGAGAGGTTACGTCCCCACCCAAAAGCACACAGACGGAACATGGCAGATCCCGATTCAAGCCCAGGTTCGCCTGACTTTAAAGCCAAGGTTCTATCTCTGTATTGGATTCCCATCTGCCGCCAGACCTTGAACAAGCTGCTAGATCTCTCTGAGCCTTGACTTCCTCCTCTATAGAGTGAGGATAACAGTATCTCCCACTCACAGGGTTGTTGAGAGGGCTAAATGCCTCTGGCACACAGTAGGCTCCTTTTCCCAACAATCTCACAAGACACCATCTCCAGACCCATCCCCATCACTGTCCCCTGCCTCTGGCCGTGCTTCTGCTGGGTGCTGTGCCCCATGAGGACCTGTGTTTCAACTCGACATGCACACCTGACACACCTCCAACTGCCCAGAGGAAGGCAGCTCTGATGCCACCGATGCAGCCAGTGACTGTCTCAACCCCATTCATTCCTCTGGGCTCGGTCGTTACCCTGCTTCCCCATGCCAAGGACACTTTAGTATAAATTAGTACTTCACCTACCGCCTAGGCTGTAGGAAGGCATTGGGGGTTGGGGGTGTTGTGCTTGGGGACAGAGCTGCCATCAGGCCAAGGTACTAGAGGTACTGAAATGGGACAATTCAAGCTTCACGGACTTGCTGAATGACCTTGGGGGAGTCCCCACCTCCCCCTGTGCCACAACTTGCCCCTCTGGGAAGTGGAGAGGATGAGCTAAATGGCTCTGATGACCCTACAGACGTTCTGGATCATTAATAACACCTCTTTCCCTTCTCCTCCTCCCAGCCCTGCCCCTTTCTCTCCTGTGCATTTGGCTTGCTCCTGCCCCAACCAGGGTCCACAGAGACACACAGAGAGAGTGAGGCTGTGACTTTGATTTGCTTTATTTAGCCTGTGTGGGAGCAGGGAGCAAGCTGTGGCCAGAGCCAAGGGTGTGAACGGGAGAGAGGGGCCAGCACTGCCCTTGGAGTCAGAGGAGCAGGAGGTGGCCTCACGAGTCCACTGGGCTGAGCTCCCTGTAAAGAGAGGACAGAACATGGGGTGTGAGTAGGTAATCCTCATGCCCTTAGGCTAGCCCTGGGCCCCTGTTCTCCCCTGAGCCACCCCCCGTTTCTGCCCCAGGCATCTGGGCATCAGAGCAGGGAATCAAACCTACCTGGGGGCCACCGCATAGGGGGAGCCGCAGTCCAGGAGGCCCAGCGTGCCTTCTTTGTCTCTTTTCCCATACCTGGGAGGGGAGAGGCAGCTGGGGCAAGCACTGTGCCCAGGTGCCAGCTCACCTGCCTCATGCCTACTCTTGGGCACCATATCCCCCGGGGCACAGGAGCCCGGGCAAGGTGAGTAGAGATGCTCTGCTTTCCCAAGAGCACTGAAGGGGCTGGGGCTGTGGCTGCGGCTGGAGTCACAGCCCAGGGCCCCGGGGGCTGGGACCACTGTCCCTCTCTCACACACACACCTGGGTCTGGTCAGCATGTTGATGTATCTGCGGAGCTCAGCTGCATACTGGGCCATCTGCTCTGGCGTGGCATCGTCCCCTGGGTAGACCGGCTCCAGCGGGGCCCCCCGGGCACCCAGGGGTGGCTGCAGCAACAGAGCCACACATGTGGACAGGAGCAGCAGGGAGAGGCAGCGGCGTGCGGCGGCCATCTGAGGAGCAAGGAGCAGGGAGATGGAGGCAGAACGGGGCCCACCTTCCAGCCCCTTAGCCCCTCACCCATTTCTCCAAGCCTGGGGACAGAGGGGCAGAGCAAAGGGCTACTCAGACCTGACCGGCCCACCTCCTAGACCCTGCCCCTCTCAGGAGCAGCAGGGCAGCCAGAGCTCTGCCAGAGCCTTGGCAAAGTAGAAAAGGGGAGCAGAGGAGGTGGGATGGGGGGCAGGAGACAGAGGACTCGTGACATCCAGGACCTGATGGCTCTGAGCCCGTGTCGCCTTGAGCAGAAGGCACAGTCACACCCATGGCTCCCAATCATCCACAAGGTCTCAGCCACTAACACGTTTGTGTTCACAGCCACCACCCCCTGCCCCATACACATTTGTAATCTTCTAGTCAGCAGACTGCTCTTCCAGGGGGACAGATTTGTCCACATGTAGAACCAGACCCAAATAGGCCTCCAGAGGCCCCAGCCCTGCAAAGCATCGACTCATTTCCCACATCCCAGCCCCTGGCCCCTAGGAGCCCCCCAGGCCCCAGAGCTCAGGGCAGGCTGAGCCCGCTTACCCGGAGTCCTGAGCAAGCGGGCGCTGGACCAAGCGAGTGCGTGCCTCAGGCCGGATGGATACCCCTGCCCTTGGCCGTGCCCCTTTATAGTCCTCAACCCCCCCAGAGTCCCCGCCTCCTGTCAGCCTCTCTCACGTCCCAGCCATCACCCCCTCCCACCATCTCCTTGGTGCCCGCAACGCCAGCACTAGGGCCAGTGAAAGGAGGCGGACAGGGCAGTGTTGGGGGTGCCATGCTGGCAGCATCACAGGTAAAAACAGACCATGATCAGCCTCCTGTAGGCCCCCATCTGCCTTTGGGCACCAGAGCAGGCTTGGTTCAAGGACAGGGCTCTGGGATGTCAGGATAACTGGAAGGTTCTGATTGCAGGATGCAAAACAGCCCCTTCTACCTCCCAAGGATTAACCCAGATCATCAGACAGATTCCCTCAGGGCAGAAGATTTAGGCTGTGACTCTGAGATTCCAGGGATAAAGGTTGGAGACTCAGGACTTTCTTTCCAATTTGTGGTTAGAACAAGATGGGATGGGGAGATGCCTCAGGTAACCAGGTAATAAGGAAAGAAATGGGGACCCAAGCAGGAGAAATCCTCTCTCTGGCTGGTGTATAGGATGGGGAATGAGAACTGATGTGCCTGGGGTCAGGGGAAACAGAAGGGGGGCTGACAATATCTGGTAGCCCCAATTCCCCAGCACCCCATTCCAGAGGAGTGATCAAAACCAACATCATTTGTAAAGCCTTGAATTTTCCAAAGTGTGCCCAGCTCAGTCCCCTCCATGAGTCCCTACAATAAACCATTTTACAGATTCAGAAACTAAGGCTCCGAGATACTAAGTTACCAGCCTTAGGTCAGTGGCAGAGCCAGGGTTTGAAATAGAGTCCAACTTCAAAATCTGGACTCTTCTTTTCCTAAGCAGGGCTGTCAGAGTATTGCTATAATTTTCCACTTTTTGACTGAGAAAGATGAGGCTCACAGAGGTGAAGATACTTGCCCAAGATCACACAGCTGTCTAGGACCCAAGTTCCGGCTTAGAGTCCCAACCCCACCAATGCCATCAGCCGCTCCCTACCCTCAGCAGCCTCTGAGTCTCCCCTGCTCAGCGTCCTCTCCCACAGCTCAGGCCAAGGAGCTTGACTGTGTCTGAATGACTCGCTGAAGCCTGAGTAGGAAGCAGAGGGCTCCTCACCCCTGAGGCTCTGCTGTCCCAGATCAAGACACCAAATGAGTGTGCTGGGAGAGGATGTGGTGGGGTGAAGCCTGGAGGTGACGCTGCAGGGATCTGAGCTCTGATTTTCCTCAAGATAATGAGGATAAAGGAAGACTCAGTAAACCCCAGTATTCTGCCTTGCTCCTCTCAGTTCTGATTTCTGGTAAGAAGAATAATGCTTCACCTGACAACAACTTACATTCTGCAAAGCAAATGTGCTGTCTCCGTAAGCCAGGGCCCTACTCTGGGCTTCAGGTTCCCACTTGGTAAAGCAAGGGTGAATTAGGGACTGGTCAGACGCAGGCCTCTAGGGAGGCCACAGAGACTGCAGTGTGCCACCAGGGGGCGCTAGGCTCCACGTCTAGTGCAAAGGGTCTGGGCTCCCACAGGACTGCAGTGTGTGGGGCCTGTTCTGGCCACTACTTGGGTTTGGTCCCGCCCCTGCAGACAGATGGCAGATGTGGGGTTGACTCAAGTGCTGAGGTCATTTATATTTCTTTCCTGTCACAGAGGTGAGCACCTTTGTCAGTTACTAAGAAATGAAAGTTACTCTACAATGACAGCTGAACCTCCAGCTTTCGTTTTTCTCCTTTGCAAACAAGAGAGTCCTCTTCTGGGTTCTCTCAGGGACACTGTGACAACCGAGGAGAAAGAGTTAGTGGATGTGCTTTCTAAACTGTATGGCCATGTCCAGACTGGGCGATGCTTCTCCCTCACCTTCATATGTTCCCAGGGTTTGCGGGGAGCCCTGCTTAGAGAAACACCAATGACTTACCTGCAGACTGAGTGAAAACGAAAGTGGCCCTTCTTCCCCAGTCCAACCCCATGCCCTCTGGGACAGGGATGATTGCCACTGTGTAGTGTTGAGGACGGAGTGGAGGCTGCGATGAGACCAAGCAAGGAATGCCCCAGAAACACCTGAGGTCATGGTGAAGATAAGTGGACAGTAGCCAGGGGCATGGGGGTCCCCACATATGGGACAGCAAAGGCAGCGATTTGACCAGCATCATGTCCTCCATACTGCTCCCTACCCCAGCCCCACCAAGAGTTCCTCCAAAGCGGCCTGGGCCAACGTATCTGATTCCCACCCTGGGTGGCAGCAGCAGAGGTGGGGAAAGCTAAGGGGTGGCCACCCTCAGATGCCAGGAACCCAGAGGGTCCCCCATTCCCTGGAGAAACCCTTGGGCTGAGGATTCATACACACACACACACATACACAGTCCTTGGGCCCCTGTCCCACCTTTGAGGACCAACTCAGGCCCAACTAAGAGCTCAGGTCACTCATTTGGAACGTGTGCTCTCTCCCCACGTCCCTCTGCCCTGAGGTCTCCATCTGCCCCCAGGGCCCCTGCAGGCTCAGGAGCGCTCAGCGTCCTCCCTGCCCACAATGGCTGCTAAAGCAAATCCTATCATTGTCAGCCCACATTGTTTCCTAGAGAGGAAGCCTTCTTTTTTCCTAAGAGAAAGACTAAACCAGATAAACAACAAGTTTATACTTTATAGTAAAGGGAACTATATTCAATATCTTGTAGTAACTTATGGTTAAAAAGACTATGAAAACGAATATATGTATGTTCCTATATGACTGAAGTATTGTGCTGTACACCAGGAATTGACAGAATACTGTAAACTGACTATACTTCAATAAAAAAATATATATATATTTTAAAAAGACTAAACCAATCCCTATACTAAAGTGTTGGGGGAGAGGGATGGATGAATGGGGAGGAAAGAAAACTGTAGAGACTGGTAGTAGGAGGAGAGGGTTTGTCCCTTGGGCTGGTTGAAAGGGAGCGGGGACGGAGCAGTTTTGAGACATGTTAGACATGAGTGGGAGAATAAAGGAAAATAAGAGGGGTGTTCATAAGCCTGGGCTGTGCCAAGCTGCCCGTGGCTTCAGCTCTACTATGAACTAGCTCTGCCGTTCATTACCTGTGTGACCTTTGTCAACGTACACAATCTCTCTTAGCCTGAAAGCAGTAAACTATTATTATTATTTAAGGTGTGAGGATCACTGTTTAACCAGTGAAGAAATTAATGCAGTGAAAGGGAATGACTAGGCCAGTCACCCAGCCAACTGATGACAGACTCAGGTTCAGGCTACAGATATACTCAGGGCAGGTTGGGAAGGTTCCCGGAGGAAATGAGGCTTGAGGTGGCCTTGAGAAATGGGGTCGGGGGAGGGATGCTATTTCACAGAAGCAGGGAGGCGGCAATGGGATTGAGCGGTTCGGGTGCACATTAAGGAGATGCCACCAGTGGAGAAAGGGGTGTGTTATGGGGACCCTTGCATTTCTGGAAGAAGAATTTAGATTTTACAGTTAATGGAATCATAACTGGTATGGGGTGAGCTGTCTTGCCTCTGGCCCAACTATATGGCCTCCTGTAAATCTCTCCCCATCTCTGGGCTTCGAAATTCCCATCTGCTCAATAAAAGACCAAATGATTCCTAGATGATGTTCAGAGGAGATCATGTTTTAGCAGATAATGCTAGCTGCCCCAATATCCACTCTCTCCTCCTTCCATCAGAAAAGAACTTGAGACAGGCCCATGGCCATTCAGCTAAAGACCTCTCCTCGTCTGTTCCTGCAGTGAGGCAGGGCCACATGACTAAGTTTTAACCAATGAGATGAGAGTTTAAATGATGTGTGCCATTCTGTTTTCAGAAGTGGATGTGCCCTCCTGTGGTAAATGGTACCAAAGATGACCATGAAAATACCTTCTACCCCCACATGTAGTTCTACAGTGGGGTCTCTGTCCCCTCTTTTTGAATGCGGGTGAACCTGTGACTGCCTGGACCAGTAGGGAATGGTGGAAGATGCTATGTGACTTCTGAGGCCAGGCCATAAAGTACAATTGTTATGAATTGAATTGTGTTCTCCCCAACCCCTTCCAATTCATATTTTGAAATCCTAACCCCCACTAGCTCAGAATGTGACCTTACTTGGAAATAGGGGCATCGCAGATGTAATTAATTAAGATGAGGTACTGGAGTAGGCCCAGTGGACCCCTAATCCAATCCTTATTGTCATTATGAAAAAGGGAACTTTGGACACAGAAGCAGACATGCATAGAGGGAAGACACCCACCTACAAGCCAAAGAGAGAGGCCTGGAACAGACCCTTCCCTCACAGTCCTCAGAAGCAGCCAGACTTGATCTCAGACTTCTAGCTCCCAGAACTGTTGTTAAACCGCCCAGTTTGTAGCGCTTTGTTACGGCAGCCCTAGCAAACTAATACAGTGCCTGGAACTAGACAGTTCCAGGCAATGCAGCCTCCTCCTGGTTCTCGTGGAGCATGCACTCTGGGGAGAGCCAGCTGCTAGACAAATCCAGCTACCCCAAGACATCATGCTGGAGAGCCCCATGTAGGTGCTGGGTCAGCGGCCCCAGCTGAGCAACCAGCCAGCAGCACCCATCTGACATGTGAGTGTCAGCCCCAGCCAACCTCTGACCATCATCACTGCACAAGAGGCTCTCAGTGACAACTGCTGAGTCAAGCCCTTCCCAGTCCTGACCCACAAAATCATGAGTGAAATAGAATGGTTATTTTAAGCCACTAAGTTTTAGAGTAATTGTTACTCAGCAGAGTAACAAGCACCCCCCCCCCCTTTCTCCTTCCCTCCCTTCCCAGTGGCTGGAACATGGACATGGTGGTGGCGGGCCATCTTCAGTCGTGTAGATGAGGGCAAGGCGAAGCCACAGAATAGGAACCTGAGCTGTCAGACGGCCCCCTGGAGTGGAACCGCCAACTCCCCAGATGCCACTTACATATTACGTGGGAGAGAAATAAACTTCTATCTTGTTAAGCCATTTTAAATTCTGCCTCTATTTTAAAAGCCAGATCAATACCCTAGAAATTTAATGTGTGTAAAACAAATAACTCAGTGCCTAGCACATAAGAAAGTGCTTCTTGGTTTTTTTTTTTTTTTAAGGCAGCTGTTGCTCTTGTTGTCAGTAATGTTACATCTAAGGTTGCCTCCAGCTCCAACATTGGTTGAGTCTGATCAGCAGTGGATTAACCACCTCTCAGCACTCCTCCAAGTGACCATGAGGTGAGCCCATGTCACCGATGGTCAACCAGACATGTCAAGCTGGGAAGAAATTGTCTGTGGTCATATAATTTATACCAAGGGTCTCTTCTATTAGCCTCAAACTGAACACAGCTCTCTGAGGCAGACCAACAGACAGGGGACCCGGACACCAACACAGACTCACATCTTCCCTCCCCTCCAACCACACAACGAACCAAAGCTCATGAAAAGTCACTGTGTGCTCCCATTCTATTTCTCCTGGTGTAGGGGTAGTGAGATTGGAGGAGAGAAGACAGCGAGGGAGTTGGGGGGAAATGTGATGGGAAGCAAGTCTCAGATATGGCAATACTGTAGGAAGAGGGAACCAGAGAACCGAACTAACTCCACAACCCCCCTAAGCAATCCGGAAAGGCTTCTGGGAGGAGGTGGCTACTACCCTGAAGCTGTTTTCCAGACTGAAGAGAGGAAAAGGGGTCTGCAGACAGAGAGAGTGGCCTGGGCAAAGGCTTAGAGTGTTAGAATCTACACAGCTTGTGACCCGACCAGACCCTGGTCCTGCCTCCACCTCACCTTCCAACCCTACTCTGAGGGAGACTGGAGGGAGGCTCAGGGGAGGATAGGTGTAGAGCACTGTGTTCCCATAGGGCAGGTGGGTCTGAGCAGGGATCTCTCCTGCAGCGGTGGCAGAGCCAGCTTGAGTCTTCTTCCACAGTCACATAAGGAGGGTACATGGACTCGTCACCGGGAAGGCATGGTTAGTGACTTATCTACTGAGGGTGAATTCAGAAAGGGGATGGCAGCTGCTGAGAGAAAGGGTGGCCTCCACACTCCCATTGCTCCTCTTGCCCAAGGAATGGAGGTGTTAGAAATGACCCCTTCCCCAGCACACACACACACCTCACCCCCCTCACCAAGGACTCTCCCTCCACAGCACCCGCTATCTTGGATCCCTTCTCCACTCCCAGTCACTACAGCCCTGGGACTGAGTAACACATCTCCTCAGGGTAACCTGGGATGTTAGTACCAAGCCTACGCCCCAGCCACCTTCGCCTTTGGGGGAGGGGGCAGCTCTGTCCCCATCTACTCTCCTGGGCTGCCTGGCATGCTCCTTTCCACCCTCCCCATTCGCCGGCAACTCTTCTTCCTGCTCCTCCCTACCTTCTATCAGGAACTTTCATCCTGCCCCCGCCTGGCCCGATTAGACAGTTCCAGGGCCCCTTATCTGGGCGCTGTCCACTCCCCGGGCTAGTGGTAGCGTCAAAGCAGAGGGAGCCCCCAACTCCACCCCAGCCCTGTTCCGAGGCGCCTTTTGTCTCAGGGGCCATCTTCTCCCCTCCCGGCTCTCATGCCCTCCCCCTCCACTCACACTTGGATGCCACCTCCAGGAAGAAGGGAAAGAAAATACAAATGCCCACTTTCCATTTCAGTGAAATTTGCTCTTTATTTAGGGACCATGGAAAGACCACATACAACTCTCCAGCCCGGGGGCAGGGGGGGCAGTGAGAAATGGGATGAAAGCCCCATCCCGACCCCTCCTAGATGCAGCCGGCAGGTAGTGGAATTCAGGTTTCGGGGTCAGGAGCAAACATGCAAATGAGGTCGGTGTATTGGCGTGTCTCCCAGGAGGCCTTGGGGGTCGTCACCACATGTAGGCGCCTTCTGGTCTGTAGGAGGGAAAGGAAAGGAATCGCACGGAGCCTGGAGTTGGCTCTGGGGAGGCGAGACTATGGGAGAGTACTAGGGGCGGTGCCACGGGGGCAGTAGGACCAGGCCACGCTCCAGGGGACAGGGCATGTGGAGGGGCGCCTTTACTGCGACTTGACGGGGCGGTCCTCGCGATCCAGGAAAAGCAGTTTGGAGAGGAGAGCTTCGGGGCTGTCACGTTTCCCATACCTGGGGGCGGGACCGTAAACGGGCGGGGTCAGGCCTGGCCGCGCCCCTAGTGGGGACCCGGCCCCGCCCACCCCGCGCAAGCGCTCACCGCTGCCGAGTGACCAGGTTGAGGTAGTGGCGCAGCGACGCGTAGTAGCGGCTCAGGTCTTCTGGCGAGGCGTCTTCGCCAGGAGCCTCTGGTTTGGCGGGGTAGGCGTCGACCAGCGCCCCCAAGCAGACGAGCAGGGCCAGCAGCACTGTGACCATGGCGGGCCACGGCCTGCGCACCGTCACCATCTGGAGAGGGGGCACTGGAGTCATCCTGAGCCTCGACGCCTAAGGCAGGAGGCTGAGGCCACCGTCAAGCCCATGCCACCTGTTCGCTGTGTGTTCTTGGTCACTGCACCCTCTCTGGCCTAAGTTTTCTCACCTGTCAGAGGGGCAGAAGCCCTGCTTGCCTCAGCTCCCTCCACCCAGAATGCCCAGAAGGGTAGACAGAGGAAGAGGGCTATGCTGTCGGTGGGGACTCCTGGGCCTCTCGCCTTCCCTCTTCTGCTGGCCCCCTTCCAATCCAACTTTCCCACTCGGCACCAGTTTCCACCATCCCAGCCTCAGTTTCCCCACAAAATAGCCTGGGATCCCGGGTAGCAGACCATTCCTGGGTCCCAGGCCACTCACAGTGACAGTTCCAGAGACAGAGATGATTAGGAGATAGGATGTGAGAGGAGTCCCAAGGGCCGGACTGCTGCAGATCAGGCTGTGGCCTCCTCAGCTCAGCAGTTTCCCTGCGGGGCTTATATCCCGGCCTGGAGAGGGAGGGGGAGTTGGAGAAGGGAGGCCCTTCCTCCTTCCTCCCTCCACCCCACACCAGATCACTCAGCTTACACCTAGACAGTATGTGGTGTCTTCACCTTGAAGGAGCTGAAGGGGGAGCCCCCACGCTCAGACTCAGAGTATCTTTGGATGGGGTGCCTGGCCCATACTCCATCTTCACCCTACAGCCCCTCAACGGCAAGTTTAGCCTCCTAAGGAAGTGAAGGGTTTGGATCTAGATTCCTGGGATGACCCCTAGGACCAAGGTTGAGATTGTATCTTTCCTAGCCTGTCCATGGGTGGAAGTGGTGGGTGGTGGGGGGATGGGCAGCAGGCCAGACCCATTTTTTTCCAGCCTGTGAGACCCTAGAGCACTCCTTCCTAAAGTCAACCTCTTCTGCCCTTGCTCCATGATGCATTGGAGAGGGATGGAGGAGGGACAGGACCAGTGGGTCTCTTTCTACTGGAGCCAGGGATGGAAGCTGTGACCTTGGCTCTTGACTTGTTGTTTGTGATATACCGGAGGAGAGGCCTCTCTGGACAGCCCCACTATGTCCCCTGTCTGTTAAAGAGTTGGGGAAAGGGGCAGGAGGAGGCAAAAACCAGCCTTCTCCCCAGAAGCAGCTGAGTTGGCCACCTGTGCTCCCAGCCTGACACATAACACATTCAGGTCCAGCAGGTCTGGCATAGAGACCCCTTCCCAGGCAGTGTGCCCCCATGCCCATCCAGGTGTCATTCAGGGCACTGGTGTCTACTGGGATTGCATGATGCCAGGGCTGCCTGAGAACCTGCCACCATCCCCAGCCTACTGCAATCTCTACTGGGTTCTGGGGCGAAGATTCCCCCCGCCCCCACCCAGGGCCTTTGAAGGAAATGACTACTAAGCACCTGCTGGGCACTGGGCAGAACATGATTTCAGGCACAACAACACAGTCCTCCAGAGCTTCCAGGTGGCCCATCGGCCGGCGAGAGCAGGAGGGGCCGTCTTGTCCAGGCCCCTAGTTGTGGAGCCTCACCTCCACCCTCCAGGACAGATGGCGTGGGTGTTATTTTTAGAGCTCTCTCTGGAGGTGGAGAGTCCAGGGATCCCTCAATCAATCCCTTTTTATGGGTTCAGTCACCTGCACTCTCCGGAAATGGTTGCTTATCAGCCATTTGGGCCCTATGGGCCCCACATGTCCCAAGAAAGGCCAGGTCGGCTTGCTGAGCATGGAGGTGGAAGAAGACATCAGAACAAGGGGACATGGACCCCATCCTCAGAAGGAGGAGGAAAAACATTCTTCTTAGGGAGCTCTCGTCTGAGGCGTAAGACACAACCCTGTTCTCCAGGAACCCCAGGCCACATCCTTGTAGAGCCCCATGGAGCTCTCGGAACATAGGGACAGAGAAACACGGCAGGGAGAAGCCTGGGTAGGGAGAGGAGACAGCAGAAATCAAAGAACTCCACTCCTCCAGAGGTCTTGGAAAGATAGAGACAGGTGCTCACCCTAGGGATGGAGACGGCAGCTGGTGGGGCTGGTGAGGGCAGCTGTTCTCCCAGGGCTCAAGGCTTAGACAAGGCACCTGCAGGTTAAAGGGCGTAAGGACATCTGAGAGTTGGCCTGTTTTCTCTTCTAACACCGCAGCCCCAGCTAGGGGGGTGTGGGAGTGACCAGGGGATTTAGTGTGCTGACCCCAGGCAGAGAAAGATGACAGTAGTTTCGAGATGCCCACAGGAGATCTGTGGCATCCCAGGAACCCCCACGTGCCTTGGGGAGTGGGGGCTCTGGGGATAGACAGGAGGAGAGGAGAACAGTGGAGAAGTTAGAAGTCGTGGAGGAAGGCCCCGATTCAAGGTTCAACCTCTGAAAAAGTCGCTTCCCTGTTTGCCTTTAGAGTGAAAGTACATGGGACCCAAGGAGGTCCCTCAGGGTGGACCAGGAGCCAGCCTTCCACATCCTCACAAACCCTCCCTATCCATCATGCGCCTGTCCTCCAATTCCACTCCCCAGTTACAGGGCCAGCTGATTGGTTCATGAATCACCACCTCCTCATTGGAAGGTTTATTAATTTGTTGATTAGTGGGAAGGATGTCTCAGCCCTCGATCAATGGGCTCGGCTACCCTCCTCACCCACACACCCACCGCCATCATTGACCCATGACTCAGTCGTTGTGAGATATATCTGGAGGGTGGGGGGCTGACATCTGTAAAGGGAGAAACTTCAAAATGGTTGTTATTGTAGACTTGGGCCCAGCATCTGCCTCCAACTTGTCTTCAAATGGTAGGACAGAATCACTGGGGTTTCCTTGATCCCCATTCTCAGAGCACCTAGCAAGTCCACCCCAGGGGTCCAGGGGGCCATGGACTTGGACCCCACTGCCCTTGCCCAATGGGCTCAAGGGCTACTTATCAAGAGAGGGTGGCCCATGACACATCCCCAGAGGCTTAGCATTCCATACCCCACCCTCCCCACCTCCTCCACACAAGGCCTCTCTCTGATATACCACCCACTGGGCAGCGCTAGTCCACTGCCTTCCACAACCATTTCCGACATCCATTTCAGACCTTATGTCTGTGTTCAGACCTGATGTTCCACATGGTGCTGGCACGTTTTGGGCGCCTAGGAAATGGTGTTTGAATCAATCAGCAATTGGACATACCAGTTAAGATCTTGGTGAAGCTGCCTTCATAGAAACCAAGTAACAGTAGCTTAAATACCATTGAGGTTTATTTTTCTCTCATATTAGGGTCCAAGCTGGCAGCTGGTCCAGGGGTAGGATGCCTCTGATTCACAAGGAACCCAGGCACCTCTATCTTGTTACCCCAAGACTGTTGCCGCCATCTGTGTGGTCGAAGAATTTTCATCCCCCCACATCCACATTTTAGCTCATGGGAATGAGAAAAGAGGAAGTAGAGGGCAAGATTTCCCTTTGAAAAAGATGATGGGAGAAGCTGCACACATTACTTCTGCTCCTACCGCAGTGGTCAGAACCTAGACACGTGGCCATTCCTAGCTGGGAGGGAGACAGGGGTATATAGTTCCCACCATGAGGTTGGCATCTACTCCCAAGATTTTAACCATCTCTTGGGTGTTTTCTGTCACCAACAATCAGTTCCCTGATTCTCCTGATGCCAACTGGGCGTTCAACAATTTGATTCAGTTCTGACACTAACAACTTGAAGTTAGCACAGACCCACAGCTTAAGGGCTGAGTCAGTCCCACAAGACTGACCCCTCCTGTTTCAGATGCCATCCCAAGTCTGGGGCCTCCTGTACTCTAAACTAACTGTAAACTGGGGGTTCCCACATCCTTCCTCCGGTTTGATTATTTGATAGAACAGCTCAAAGAACTCAAGAAGACAAACTTTATTTCCTCTTACTGGTTTATTACAAAGGATGTTATAAAGGACACAAATAAACAGCCCAGTAAAGAGGTACAAGGGGTGAGGTCTGGAGGGTCCTGGGTACAGGAGTTTCAGTCCTGTGGGGTTGGGTGCACCACCCTCCTAGCACCTGGATGCTTTCATCAACTTGGAAGCTCTCCAAATCCCATCATTTAGGGGGTTTTATGGAGGTTTCAACATGTAGATATAATCGATTATTAACTCAGTCCCCAGCCCCCACCCCCTCCTGGAAGTCAGGGCTGAAAGTTCCAGGCTTCTAGTCAAGACTTCGGCTTTCTGGCAACTAGCCTCCATCTAAAGCTCCCTAGCGGCCCAACAAGTGTCACCTCATTGGAACAAAAGACTGTTTTATCACCCAGGAAATTCCAAGGGATTTAGGAGCTCTGTGTCAGGTAAAGAGTTGATATGTACATGAAATTCACAGTTCAGAAGGTGCCCCCTCCTTCATGTTTGTACAACACGTTTTTATCCCTAAGTATAAAATGAGGTATACCATATATACTTTCTTTTGTCTTGCTTTTTTCATTCAATAATACATCACAGATTCTGCCTGTGCCAATAAATATATACCCAACCCTTTTCTCCAGCACTTCCAAGTGCTTACCTGCCCTACTTTTTTCTGTAGCACTCCACTTCCTACTGTACTATATAATTAACTTATTTATTATGTTTATTGTCTGTCTGCTTGCAATGGACTGAGAGTCTATGACCTTCCAAAATTCATATGTTGAAAGCCTCACCCCCATGTCATCACATTAGGAGGTGGGGCCTTTGGTGAATAATCAGGTCATAAGAGTGGAGCCCTTCTGAATGGGACCAGTGCTTTTATAAGAGACCTCAGGGACCTCCCCCAACCCCTCCGCCATGACTCCACAAGAAGATGGCTTTCCACGACCTAGGAAGGAGGCCCTCATCAAACACTGAATCTGCTGGTGCTTCGATCTTGGACTTCTCAAGCCTCCAGAACCGTGAGACATAAATTTTGCTTTCAAAGCCATCAAGTTTATGGTAATTTGTTATTATTAAATACTAGCCTGAAACAACTAAGACACAACTAGAATGCCGACTCCGTGAGGACAGAAGTCTTTGTTTTTGTCACTGACATCTCTCCAGCTAGAACAGAGTCTGCCACACAGTGGGGGGTCTAGCAGTACTTGATGAATCCACATCCTCACTTTTAGTGGCTGCACGGTCTGCATGCAATCACATATACAAACATGTATACACACACACATGCACACATGCTTAAAGACAAAAGTCTCTTTCTATCTCACTTCAGGCTAGATCTTTACCAAGGAAGAAAGTAATTCCCAAACACCATGCGCCCTCCCTTCGCACACACTGTGGGCTGGACGGTGGGTGAGATCCGGCCCTGGCTGCACCAGAATGGGCAGCCCTCCTTCACCTTGAGGCTGCAGAACTAGGGCCTAAGAACACAGACTCGGGGCCAGGAGGACTGAGTAGACCACTTACCACCTGTGTGACCTTGCACAAGTTACTCAACCTCCATGTGCCTCGGTCTTGTCATTGTTCAAATGTAGATAACAACAGTAGCTACTTCATATGGTTGTGACAATTTTAAAACTAGGAGATCCCAGGTGAGACGGAGTAAGCCCATCCTGTCTCTCCTACTGACTAACGCTGTAAAACTTGGACAGAAATGTATGGAGTGGTTACCTGAAGAGTCTGAAAAGTAAAGAACAGAAGGCAAATTGGGGAAGAAAGCCAGAATTTGAAGTCCCACTGAGCTGGCAGTGGGTGTCTCATTTTTCCTCTGATATTCCCCAGCCTGGACACAAGACAGCCCCAAATCCAGAATGGGCACAGGAGTGAAGAGAAGGATCTCCAGCAGAAACTCTCTAGTTCTGCCTCAAGGGGTAGAGGAGGGAGGTCTGACTCAGAGATGGTGGAGGGGACCTGGTTTTTCTATTCTTCCTTCTCTCGTGCCCCAGCCCCCAGGCAATTCCGTGGCAGCGGCAGTAGTGAAATTTACATCAGTGGCTTCAGGGGCCCACCAGCACCTAAAACTCTGAGGGAGGGGAGTTCTCCCCCTCTGATCAAAGGAGTTGTGGTCTCAAGAGGGTGGGCTCTCAAGATTGTTTTTTTTCTCTCTGTCCTCCTGCCACGAGGCCCTGAACATGGACACAGTCGCAGGAAATGAGCTATGGAGCAGAATAACTCAAGCCCCAGTTTTTCCACTGCAGAACAAAAAAGGAGAGCCCCAGGGAATCTGAAAGCATGAAGGCAATGACAGAGAAGAGCATCCTCATCAAGGGGGTTTATGCAGCCCTGAGCTCATCCCTTAGCTGCACCTGAGTGGATCTGGTCCTAAGCAGTAGACCTAAGGCTCTGAGAACTAGACTAAGGGAAAGATCACTGCCCAGGTCCCAGACTGACCACTGGATGCTGCACACATGGCACAGATCTGAACAGCACTGCAAAAGCTTTGCCCTTGAACTGCCATTGAAACTATAACCCACAGAAGTCTGGTCAGGACTTGCAGCCTGGACCCACCTGGGTCCATCACCTGCTAAAACAGAATTACCAACATCCTCTAAAGAATTTAAACAATAGCCAGATTCTTGTAACATAATATTTTTAAATATCCAGGATAAAGCTAGCATTAATTAGCATACCAGCACCAGGAAAATCATGAACTCACACAAGCGGGTGCAAATACTGAGATGACAGAGGTTGGATTTATCTGACAAAGATTTCAAAGCAGCTGCTTAAAATGCCCCAGGAGGTAAAGGCAAATATTCTTTAGAGGAATAAAAGGATAGAAAGTCTCAGGTATTAAATAAAAGATATAAAAAAGAATGAGATGGCAATTTTAGAACTGAAAAAATAAAATAACCAAAATTTAAAAATTCACTGGATGGGCTCAAATAGCAGAATGAAGATAATAGAGGAAGGGACCTGTAAACTCGAACTGGGTCAATAGCAACCGCCCTGTGTAAGTCACAGAGGAAAAAACACTGAAAAAATCATGAACAGAGCCTCAGGGATATGAAAGGATAATAATACCAAATGGTTTAACAGTCACAGCATCAGAGTTCCAGAAGGAAAGAAGAAAGGGTGCAGTACAGATTTTAAAAAAAGTTTAAAGAATTAACAGCTGAAAACTTCCCATATTTGGCAAAAGACTTAAATTTACAGATTCAAGAACCTCAGCAAACCCATACAGGACAGATTATGATCATGATCATACTGCTGAAAATCAAAGACAAAAAACCTGGGATGCCGCCAAGGAAAAAGAATGGACTGTTTGTGCAAAAACAACCACGCCAGTGGCCTCAGGTTTCTCCCCAGAAACCATGAGACCAGAAGGAAGTGGAACACTTTTTTAAGTGCTAAAAGAAAACACCTGTGAACCTAGACTCCTCTATCCAGTGAAAACATTCTTTAAGTATGAAAGCAAAATAAAGAAATTCTCAGTGAAGGAAAACTACAAGAATTTGTTGCCAGCAGATCTGTGCTCAAAGAATTGTTAAAGGAAGCTCTTCAGACAAATGTCTAAAGACATTGGCACCAAAAAAAAAAAAAAAAAAAAACTTCTAAAAAATAAAGACACATGAAAACATTACAAAAATAATAATAAAGACATTAACATTTTCTTCTAAAGTTAAACATACAGTTACGAAGGACCCAGAAATCCCACTGCAAGGTATTTGTCCTAGAGAAATGAATACAGATGTTCACACAAAAACTTGTACATGAATGTTGACAGCAGCTCTATTCAAATTGCCCCAAACTGGAAACAACTCGAATGCCCTCCAATGAGTGACTGGATAAAGAAACAATGGTACGTCGATATATTGGGATATTTAACTACTTGGTCATTAAAAGGAATGAGCTATTGATACATGAAACAAATTGGATAATGTCAAGGGCATTAGGCTGAGTGAACAAAGCCGGTCTCAAAAGGCTACATACTGTATAATTCCATTTATATGATATCCTTAAAAAGATAAACCTATAGTGATGGAGAACAGATCAGTAGTTGCTAAAGATTAGGGCTTGGAGGAGGAGTGATCACAAAGGGATTTCACTCAGGAGTTCTTTAGAGTGATATAACTATTCTGTGTCCTGATCACAGGAATCCATGCATGCGTTAAAACTCAGAACTGTACGCCAATCAAAAAGTCAATTTAACTTGTACGTTAATTTAAAAAAAAATTTTTTTTAAGTTACTACCTCTAAAGTGCTTAAAACAGCGCCTGGCAAATAGGAAGCTTTCAAAAACTGTTGGTTACTTCAAAAGAAAATAAATTACTGGCTTTTCCAAGCCAAGGCACACCCCCATCTTCCGTATAAGCAACATACAAGAAACACCTTCTGGGAGCTGCTTAAAGACCAGGAGAATCTAAGGCTTTCCTGGGGTCTGTGCCTTCTGCAGGGTTACACCCCAGGTGGTGTCCCCACCTGTGAAATCCGAAGGGAATAGACATGAATATTCATGATCATCCTGCACAGTCAGCCCCCAGGAAGATGTGAGGTGAGAAGGCGCCGACTGAGGTGGGGGTCCTGATGCACTTATGGAGCAGGGGGTCCCATAGAAGCTCAGAGTTCAACTCCAGAGTCAAACAAATCCTCGTTTAAACCCTAATCCAGCTGCTCACCAGCCTCCGTGGCCAGAACAAGTTATTTCATCTCTGAGCCTCAGCTTTGTCATCTGTGAAAAGAAGATCATAAAAGTGCCTGAAAGGATTATGAGGACCTAATGACATGAGGCCTGTAAGATGCTTGTACCGTTGTCAGCTTATCATAAGTGCCCAATAAAACACTACATTTTATGCCTATAATTTGCGATAGAGATGGGCAAGATGGCACCCTAAATGTGAACAGCAAGTTACCTTTTGTTGTGAGTTTTTTATCCCCAACATTTTATTATAAAATTTTTCAAAGTTACAGCAGGTTGAAAAGACTTGATCGGTGAGTGTTGTTAGTGAGATTTAGGATGATTTTTCCTTCTTTTGGTTTAGTTTATATTTTTCTACAGCAGATATAAATGACTTAGTTAATAAAAAAAAAAATACAGGGGAGAGAAAAAAAAAATGTTAAGCAGAATAGGACTAAAGACAGAGCCCCATGGTCCCAAGTCACTGCCTCCCACAGATAGCTTGACTCTGTCAGCAACTGTCTCTAGAATGGACCCACATCTAATCAGAAATTCTTCCAGCTGTGGAGCTATTTCACCCACACATCACTCGTGTCCACAGGATGTCAGGAGAGATTTTGTCGAGCGCTTGCTAAAGTCCAGACACAAGGAGCCCGCAGCACCTCCACCTGTAACCTAGTAATTCCATCAATGGGGCAAATGTGATCAACCCAGTGTAATCTATTCATGGTTTCTGATCGTGTCTTCCCCTTCCACATACCTGCAAATCAGGGGTAGGTGAAAGGGTCTCGACTCTAGAGTCAGACTGGTTTGGGTTTGAATCTCACTTGTATTCCTCAGCTGTGTGTCTTAGGGAAAGTTGCCTGACCTCTCTGAGCCTCACTGTAAAAAGGGAATAATAAAGCCAGTGTCACAGGCTTCTTTCAATAATTAAACTAATGGATATACCTGTCTCCCTCTTCATCCCAACTGTGATGTCTCCAAGGCCAAGGCCTGGGGTTCTGATCTTTGCACGCCAGTGCCTGGTAGGAAGGGGGCCTCTCACTCCACCTACCCTGCATGCTCCTTCCCTTCCCATTTCTGCATCTCTGGTGTTTGTGGCAGTCATTCTCAAAGTGTGGTTTCCAGATCAATAGCAACAGTATTACCTGGCAACTTGTTAAAACTACACAATCTCAAGGCCCATCCTAGACCTGGATCTGAATCTGGGGGTGGTGCCCAGCAACCTGGTTTTCTGGTTTTGTTTTTTTAAGTTCATACCGTTTATTTTATTGTTTTAGCTTTTTATTGAGATATAGTTGCTTTACAAAAGTAATCTGTTCTAACAAGTCCTCTGTGTGATTCTTTTTTTTTAATTTATTTTTTTTTCTTCTGTGTAATTCTGATGATGCTCAAGTTTAAGAACCACTGGTTTAAGGTATTATTGATTTGAGTGTATCCTCACTCCATGTTGAACCTAATTCCAACTGATAAAATATCAAATGGGAAACAAGGCTTCCAGGCAAGGACTGCTCTTGCCTATACAGCATCTTTGTGAAAAGCAAACTTAAAACACTCCTTCCTCTAAAAAACAAAAATTAATACAGTTGAATATAATAACGCAAGCTGAGCAACCAGAAGTAAGCCAGCCTTGGGGGAAGTGAGAATGTGGGCATCTAGACAGGCCCAGGAATACAGGAGGGGAAAGAAGAGGAGGGGGAGGAACAGGGCAGAGAGAGTTGAATCAGTGGCATAGAGCTAAATAAAATTCATCCAAATGGTAGCTCAACAAATGCTAAAATTTTTTTTCAACTTTTTTTATTAAATTTTTTTGGAGGTACTGGAGATTGAACCCAGGACCTCACACATGCTAAGCATGCGCTCTACTACTGAGCTATATCACCCCCTTTCAATTTTTTATTTGAGAACAGCACCCACACATTAACGTGCACAAATTGTAAATGTTCGGCTCGATGAGTTTTCACAAAGACATCAGTGTAACTAGCACCCAGCACAAAAAACAGCATATCAGAAGTCCTGCGAGAAGCCCCCTCCCCATCACTTCCCTGCTTAGAGCAATCACTTATTTTTACTTCTAATGCATCAATGGAATCACATGATAAGTATTCTTTTATGTCCCGCTTCTTTCACTCAACAGTATGCTTGTGAAATTCGTCCTTGTTTGTATGTAGATATAGTTTGTTCATTCTCATCTCTATATAATATTCCATTGTGTGAATGTGTGACAATTTATTTCTCCATTCTACTGTTGATGGACATTTGGGTAGTTTCAGATTTGGGGATATTATAAACACTGAGGCTGTGCACATTCTTGGAAGTGTCTTTTGGTGAAGATGTGTACACATTTCTATTGCGTATATATCCCTAGGAGTGGAATTGCTGGGTTATAGGGTGGGTGTATGTTCAGCTTGAGTAGATATAGCCAAACCACTTCCCAAAGTGGTTGTACCAGTTTATACTCCCACCAGCAGGTTAAGAGTTCCAGTTGCTTCACATCCTTGTCAACACATGGTATTATCTGTCTTTTGCATTTTAGCCATTCTGATGGATGTGTAGTGGTGTCTCATTGTGGTTTTAATTTGCATCTTCCTCATGACTGATAAAGTTGGGCATCTTTTCACATGTTTAATGACCATTTGGATATCCTCTTTTGTGAATTGCCTGTTCAAGCTTTCTATCCAATTTTTTTATTGAACTGCCTACCATTTTCTTACTGATTTGTACAAGTTCTTCATATATTTTGGATATGAGTCCCATACAAATATCTTCTTCCACTCTGTGGCTTGCCTTTCTACTCCCTTAGTGGTATGATCACTACAGTCCAATCTATCAATTTCTATAGACATTCAAAATCGGCAGCCAGAGAACATATGTATTCTTTTAGGAACTGGATGAAATTATCACTGTGTATATACATCTCCAGCTCTGTCCAGCTCTGACTGAACCAGCTCTGTTCTCTCTCCAGAACCCCAGCGGATGGAAGCCCTAGTCATATGCACATTTGGACCCACATTGTCACCCACACACATCTCCCCAACTCTGAATCTGAATGCCAGGTCAACACCAATTGGCAAGCATCCCCACTTCAGAGTGAACAGGCTGGGAATTACATCCCAGAGTGGCAAGTTGTCAGGAAAAGCCAGAAAACTGCTCTGCATGCTCATACATGCTACTCTATATGTACAATGTGAATGGTGCCCCGGAAATTCAATGCTCTTGAGCAGTGCACAACCTGAATCCTAGTACTTGGCAGCCTTGTTTTCAGGCAGGAATCAGGCAAAACCAGAAAGTTTAGCTAAAGTTCTGGCAAAGTAGGAAAAAAAAGCAGATTTGGGCATGTGGCAGGAACAGGCAGGACTGGATGGTCTTTCAAACTAATGAGATGTCAGTAAGGCTTACTCTTGAATCTGGGCCAAGGTGGACTCTGTATTCAAGTGGGCCTTATGCCTATGACCAGTCTATGTTTGGCAGCCTTCCCTGGTCTGGGGCAGCTCCTCATTTTGTCCTCGATAAGATGGTTTCTCCCTCAAGCGACTTTGGGCCTGAGGCCCTAAGGAGAAGGAAAAAGTGGCCCCAAGTCTGTAGCCTCCAGCAGCATGTTGAGGTCCTGAAGACCCCTGGGAGTGGAAGATGGGGGCCAAAGGAGGGATTGGGGGCAGCAGTGAGGGGTTGCCTTCCAGGGGGCCCTGAACCCAGCTTGGTGCAGCCCCCAGGTCTGGGGCCTGCTCAGTGAATAACAGACCCAGCCCTGGGAACCCAGGGGGTGTGGCTGTCTGTCCTCAAGGGGAGGAGGGTGAGGCTTGTTGGGGAGCAGTGGACAAGTCCCTGGAGCCTGGCTGGAGGGGACTGCAGGGTGTGAGGGCTGTGCCTGAGGGAACAGTCCCTCCCATATCTACTAGTGCCCACTGCCCACGTTCCCACAAGCTCAGGCACCCGGCTCTCACCCTCGGGGTCGCAGACGCTGCCCAGTGACACCCTTAGACCCCCACGCCCAGGGGGCCACCCTCCTGAATCTGACAGCGCCCCGCGGCTCATCCGCGCGCCCAGTCCCCACGCGCCCCCACACTGCGCCGCTCTGGCCCGGACGCCGCTGCCGCACCCGCCCCGCTCGCCCGGGGGTCCTGAGCGTCCGAGGCGAGAGGCGCGTGTTTGCCCAGCTAAGTGGCGTCTGTGTACAGAGCCGCGCGCTTATCTCCCGCAAACACGGCGCCCGCCTGCATTAGTCCGGGTCCGGAACCCCTCGCCCCGCGCTTTCATCCGGCCATCACTGATAAGGAGCCGAGGGAACGGAGGCGACCGCCCCGGCACCCCACCCGCTCCGATGGCCCCGTGGAGTCCGGAAAAGTGACAGAGTCGCTGGAACTGGGGCCCCAACCCAGGAGAGGCCGGAGCCGTCCCCACACCAGCTGCCTGCGCCGTCCCCTCCTGCTGCTCGGTCAGCCCTGCTCATTCCTCTCCCCACTGCCCGGACTGTGGCCATCACATCCTGGCTGCCCCCCACCCCCACCCCGGATGCCAGGCTGTTCCTTCCTCATTCCCCTTGTGGCTGTGCACGGGTCCAGGGACCCACTTCTTGACCTGGATTCTCAATGGATGGGAGCAGGAGGCTTGTCAGAAATTTATAAACGTTTCTACCACTGCCACCACTACTACTATTACTAATCATAATAACATCTAACTTGACTGAGGCTTAACTGGGCTTCAGGGCTGCCTGAGAAGCATCGCTATTATATGATTTCATGTTCCCAACAATTGAGTGAGGGAGGCACTGTTACTAGCCCCATATTATAGAAGTGAGAATGGCTAACTTAGAGAAATTGAAAACCTTAGCACATGGATTTGAACCTGGCACCACCTGAATCCAGAGTCTGCACCAGCCTCCTCCCCAGAGACCAGCTGTTTGGTCCAGCCTCCTGGGTTTACAGATGAAGAAACTGAGGCACAGCGGGGAAGGCAGCTCCCAGACAGGCCTGGGCGCTGCCACTTCTGTGCCCTGCCCACTGCATCGGGGTGTCACGACGGAGCCAGCTCTGAGGTTACTAATATTGATTACCTACGTCTAGACCCGGACCTGGCAAGATCGTTATATCTCAGTTTTGCTCTTAATTAAATCCAGTCAGTTTGCATAAGTCGAGGGTACCAGTCATGACTTTCTCTTCCAAACATGTCGAAAAACAGTTATCTAACTTTTTAATGAAAAAGAAAAGGCTCTTCTAAATACAAAAACAAATCAAAGAAATATAAAGAAAAAAATTGCTAAATTGGACTATGTTAAAATGTAGTGCTTCTCTATATACTAAAAAAACTAAATTTAAAGATAGGCCTTAAAATTAAGAAAACATTTACAACATATACAACCAAAGAAGCATTAAGATCTGGAACCTATGCTGTACATCAGAAATTGACACAACATTGTAAACTGACTATACCTCAATTAAAAAAAAAATACACACACACACACACACACACACACACACACACACAAAAGATCTGGAACCTAAGAGAAGGATTTACAAGTCAATAAGAAAATGTCAGAGACCCCTGTTTTAAAAAATGAGGAAGGACAATGCACAGTTGACTTACAAATGTGAAAAATATGTATTTAATTCCACTATTAATCAAAGAAATGCAAGTTAAAACAGAGAGACACTTATTTTGCTATTAAAAATTTTGGCAAAGATTTTTTTTTTTTTAGCAATGATACCCAGTACTGCCCAGGCCACAGTGAGCCCCATCGCAAACACTAGAGAGAACACTGTAAGAGAACTTTCAGGAGGCTGGTTTAGGTAACCTTTAATCCAGGGTTTCTATTTCTGTAGATGTAACCAATGGACACATCCCAAGATAAGCACCAGGACATGCATCACAGCTGCAATTAACAACAGCACGCACACAATAAGGGGAAAAACACCGATCCCCAAAACGTCCAACAACGGGGAAATTATAGTCTATAGGAAAGATGGACTATTTTAATGGAGCCATTAAAAAGTCACATTTTAGAAAAATGTTAAATGACATGGAAGTGATTATGACACATGCTTAAATGGGGAAAAAGCAGAGTAAAAAACTAATGCATATATACCCAGCAAGGCTCTTGTTCAGAGTTGATGGAGAAATCCAAAGCTTCACAGATAAACAAAAGCTAAAAAAAATTCAGCACCACCAAACCAGCTTTACAACAAATGTTAAAGGAACTTCTCTAGTCATCAAACCATAAGAAAAGAGGGGAAAAAAAAAAAAAAAAGACCTACAAAAGATTGCTTTGGCAAATCAGGGTCTTTTATGGTTCCATATTAATTTTGGAATTCTTTGTTCTAGTTCTGTGAAAAACGTCATGGGTAGTTTGACAGGGGTTGCACTGGATCCTAGATCGCTTTGGGTAGTGTGGCCACTTTGATACTGTTGATTCTTCCAATCCAAGAGTGCAAGATATCTTTCCATTTCTTTGCATCATCTGCAATTTTCTTCATCAGTGTTTTACAGTTTTCAGAGTACAGGTAACCTCCTCGGTTAAGTTTATTTCTAGGTATTTTGTTGTTTTTGATGCAATGGAAATGTGTATGCCAGTTATAAAATTTTGATTTTTGAAGTGAAAAAAAAAGTGAATGAAGGGCCACAAATGGCAAAATGTCCTTTTTTATGGGTGCGTTGTATTCCATTATATATACTTGCTACATCTTCTTTATCTATTCATCTATTGATGGGCACTTAGGATGCTTCCATATCTTGGCAATTTTAAATAATGTTCCTGTTAACAACAGGGTGTATATATCTTTTTGAGTTAATGTTTTTGTTTTTCTCGGATATATGCCCAGGAGTGAAATTGCTGGGCCATATGGTAGTTCTATTTTTAGGCTTTTGAGAAACCTCCATACTGTTTTCCATAGCGGCTGCACCAATTTACATTCCTACCAACAGCGTACAAGGGTTCCCTTTTCCCCATATCCCTGCCAACATTTGTTATTTGTGTTCTTTTTGATGATGGCCATTCTGACAGGTTGTGAGATGATCTCAATGTGATTTTGATTTGCATTTCCCTGATATTAGTGATGTTGAGCAACTTTTCATATTTCTGTTGGCCATCTACAGTTCCTCTTTTGGAAAAATGTCTGTTCAGTTATTCTCCCCGTATTTTAAATGGGTTGGTTGGTTGGTTTTTAATTGAAGTACAGTTGATTCAAAATGTTGTTTTAGTTTCTGGTGTACAGCATGGATGGACTGGGAGGGCATTGTGCTAAGTGAAGTAAGTCAGACAGACAAAGACAGCTACTGTAAGATAGCACTTACATGTGGAATCTAAAAATATACAATAAAATAGTGAACATCACAGAAAAGAAACAGACTCACAGATGTAGGGAAGGAACTAGTGGTTACCACTGGGGAGAGGGAAGGGGGAGGGGCTAGATAGAGGTGGAGGATTAAGAGGTACAAATTATCAGGTACAAAATAAGCTACAAGGATGTATTGTACAGCAAGGGGAATATGGCCAGTATTTTATAATAACTATAAATGCAGTATAACCTTTAAAAATTGTGTATTACTATATTGCTATACCTGTAACATCTAATATTGTACATCAACTATACTTCAGTTTAAAAAATGTGACATTATAAAATAAATATATAAATACCCAAATAAATTTTAAAAAGTTAAAAAATAAGCCTAATTACCTCCCCTCCCAAAATAATAATAATAATACATATAGAATGATTCCAAGTCTGTAAATATATATATATATATATATATATATATATATATATATATATATATATATATATATATATATATTTCCAGGAAGAAATCCTGTAGGGTAATTCTATCCATACAAATGTTAAGAGTAGTGATCTTTTGGGATGGAATTCCAGGTAGGTTTCTTTTCTTTATACTTCTCAGAAAAGTTCTAATTGAGAAAATTAGAAACAAACCGAATAGGGGTGGGGTTGAGTGGGGGATGGGTATAGGTCAACGGAGACTGTATGTTTAGCGTGCACGAGGTCTTGGATTCAATCTCCAGTACCTTCACTTAAAAAGAAAATTTTTTAATTAAAAAAATAAAAAAGAAATGAAAACCAAAAAATGTCTAGTCCATAAAGCACTGTTTCCTCCATCTTTTTGACATTCTAGCCCCGGTCAGGAAATCCTGTTTTTGAAGTTTGCTCAGAGGTAGGAGACCGCCTTTGCTCCTCCACAGGGCCCCCAGACCTCCTGAAAGCTGCCCTCAGGCTGGCCTGCCTGCAAGCCCTTCACCCCAGCCCACGAGTGTCTCACCCAAAGTCTACCTGCTGCCAGTCCCTTCTTTCCTGCCTTCCCTCTGTGAGGCAGGGGTTTTTCTGTCCACCAGATCCCTGTCCCCTCTCCCCCCCACTTTGTCACAGGGTCCTGGGGCTACAATTTAATGTTTCCCACCACCACCAGCCCCCTGCCCCGTGTCAGAGCCCAGCCCTACCTTCCCACCTCATCCAGCCTCCAGCCAGGAGTGAGGGCCAAGTTAGGACCAGAGCCCAGAGGCACTGTGGTCTCAGCAGGTAAAAAGCAGAGGTCAGTCCAGGGGCCTGGGAGGAGCAGAGACCCATGATGCACCAGGATTAGAAACAGAGTAGGAGGTACACCCTTGGCCCATAAAGAAAGAGGTGAGTATCCAGCTTGCTCTCCCCTAAAGACACATACCCAAGTGTATGTTCAGGAAGGACAGCATTTGGGGTTTCTGGGGAGGAGGTGGGTGCCCCATCACTCCCCATGTTTCACCCCAGGATGGGGTCACTTGGCTTCCTGTGCACCACAAGTGTCTGCAGCCTTGCAGCCCAAAGGAAAGGATCATTTGAGCACTGGCACCAGATGGGCCTCAACTGGAATCCCAGCTCTACAACCCACTGATTTTCAGCGAGCCACTTGGCCTCTCTGAGCCTTGGCTTTCTCATCTGTAAATGAGACTAGGAACACCCTTGCAAGGGTCACCATAAAGACCACAGATAATGGGGAAAAAACAGAGGAGGGGTCTGTTAAAGCATACCCAAGGCCGTTATTCCTGCCCCAGGACTCAGAACCACGAGCCACTCAGGGGAGCTGCGTGTTCCCGACTCTCCACCAGGTCACCTGCTCCCATGTGGATTCTCACGCCTAGCGCCACAAACTACTTTTTGAATCTCAGCTCTACACATGTTTGTTGCACGCCTTGCACATCGCTAAGCATTTGACATTTAACCCCCGTAGCAATCCTGTGAGGTCCATGTTATTAGCGCCATTCAGCTGCTAAGGAAACTGAGGCTCAGAGAGGTTAGGCAACTTGCCCCAGGTCCCACAGCAGGTAAATGACAACACCAGGGCTGAAGCTCAGGCCAGTCTGCTATGCCTCATGGAGTCAGATGCCAGCACACTCCTCAGGCCCCTATGTCCCCTGCTCCTCTGGGGGGTCAGCATAGATGTGACTGAGGCCCTGAGGCCAGGTCTCTATGACTGATGTTCCCAGACTGGGCAGAGCTCTCGCCTCTGCTGCCCTGATTAATTACACCAGGAGCCTCCTGAGAAAATCAGGCCCTTCTCCCCCAACCCCTGCTGCTCTCTGGCTTAATTACTTCTCCTCCTGGCTATAATGAAATGTTTCTGAGCCCCTGAGACAGGAACCGTCATCAAGAGCAGCCGCCTCTGTGACTCAGCCCTGCTTCCGCAGCCCTGTCCCTTTGGGCCCAGACACAGGCCCCTGTGCCCGGGCTTCAGCTGCAGAGGGTATCTGTGGGTGGGGGACTCTGAGCCCCATAGCCCCCTGCCCCCAGTGGAATGCAGACCTGAAAACCAGACCTGGTGGGTCTGCCCCAGATTGAGGTGTCTGGATCCTCAGTCCCCAGTCCGGCAATCTGCCCACAGGCATTGAAGCAGGTGCTCAGAGTGGCAGCTCCTCCTGGCTTCCCACCTGCCCACACCCCTGCGGGGCCTAGCTCAAAGAGTCCATTCTTTTCTTCTTTCACCCCGTATTCCCTGAGCACCTACTGTGTGCCAGTCCCTGTTCCCGGCACTGGGAATATGACAGGGAGCAAGACAGACGAGATGCACATCCTCTAGGAGCTCATGGTCTCGCAGGAGAACTGCCCCCCCCCCGCCCCCCCCCCCCCCCCCCCCCCCCCCCCCCCCCCCCCCCCCCCCCCCCCCCCCCCCCCCCCCCCCCCCCCCCCCCCCCCCCCCCCCCCCCCCCCCCCCCCCCACCCCCCCCCCCCCCCCCCCCCCCCCCCCCCCCCCCCCCCCCCCCCCCCCCCCCCCCCCCCCCCCCCCCCCCCCCCCCCACCCCCCCCCCCCCCCCCCCCCCCCCCCCCCCCCCCCCCCCCCCCCCCCCCCCCCCCCCCCCCCCCCTCCCCCCCCCCATATGGAGGAGAGAGAGTGAATGGTGGGAGCCCCGGAGCCACCATGTCAAGGACGAGAGCAGAATGAAGAAGACAGGGTTCCCTGCAGCCACCCAGCCTCCCCTGTCTGCCTCTTCCCGCTTCCACTAGGGGTCCCTTATCCCCCCACCAATCACCAAGATAATTTCCCAGTAGATCAAAGAGTTAAATGTAAAAACAGACTGAACCATAGGAAACCAGGAAGAAATAGAATGATCAGAACTCTCGAGGGAAAAGCTCTTTGTGAGCGTAAAAGCACTGGAAGAAATCACAAAGAGAAAAGTCAACTACTTTGCCCACAGGAGCGTTAAGCGTGTGTGTGTCATAAAAGCAGAGCTGAAATTATGACTTGGACCACTTCCCTCTGCCAGGCTAACTCCTAATTTGTCCTAGATTCAGTTCCACAAGGAACACTCCCTGACCACCACCCCACCCCTCACCTCCTCTGGGTTGGCTGTTGCCCCGGATTGCTCTCTGCACCCCGGCGCTTGACCCTCTAGCAAAATACAGATGAAACTGTGTTGGGAACACTGGTTTCTGCTTTGCTCCCCATGGTCCATGGGCACCTTGACATCTTCTTGTTTGTCTAATCTCCATGCCCAGCACACAGAAATACATTACACAGAATACAACTCCATGTATATGTATAACTGAAATGCTTTGCTGCACATCTGAAACTAACATTGTAAACGACTACTTCAATAAAAAACAAGAATAAAAAAAATAGAACTCAACTTAGTGCTATGTATTCTGCTTCTCTATTTTTTTAAATGAGTAAAATTTTCCTGTCTTAATTTTTTTTTCAGAAACTGTCATACTATTTATTTCCATAAAAGCTACGCCATTTTTCATTCCCACCAACAGTGCACAAGAATTCCAATTTCTCCACCTCCTCACTCACACTTGCTGCTTTCTGGGGGTTTTTGATAGTGGCCATCCTGAGGGGTGGTATGAGGTGGCCTCTCATTGTTGTTTTGATTTGCATTTCCCAATAACTATTTTTTAAATGAAAGAATTAACAGACTAAAAAAAAATCCATATGGCAGTTATGACAAAGGGTTAATATCTTTTATAGGTAAAATGAAAATCTCTAAGTAAAGCATTAGAATCCACAAATGATAAATGAACACAAACAGACAACTCCAAGAGAGGAAAAACAATGTAAGAATAACATCATCGGTAGCCAAAAAAAGATAAAACAGGATACCTTGTCTTACCTGGTAAGACTTCAAAACTTAAAAAAAAAAAAAAAAGATAAAACTCACTGCTGGGAAAGTGCTGGCAAATAGACATTCATTCATGGCTCATGAAAGTGCCCACTGACACAACCCTTTCAAAAAGCAACTTCCAAACACTCAAGAGTTTTACAATTATTCATGTACTTTCACCCAGAAATTCAGTTCCTTGGCACTTACTGAAATAAACTCATCTGGGAAATCTAAGCACAAAAATGTGTACCGCAGTTTATTTATAATAGTAAAAAACCTGGAGGCATTATAAATATCTAATAACAGCATCATGAATATTAAATTTTAAAATATTCCTATTGGATAATATTATGCAGTCACCCAAAAGATGATTATGAAGTTGATGAGATGAGAAACTGTCTAGGATTTAATGTTAAGTGGGAAAAGCAGGATACAAAATGTTGTCTGCAATGACACCTCAACTAGGGAAAAAATGAAGGCTAGTAAGTGTATATAAAAATATACAGCAGGCTGGTGGAAACTACCGCTAGCTGACACACCCATGGGTCACTGTTTTTTTCTTCATTTTGTTTCTCTGTTCCGCTTTGTTTCTCCCGCTCCACACCATACCCCTCCCCAAACCAATAATATCATTACACCCTTTCATAATCTTTGATCAGCTATTCCCTCTTCTGAATATTTACCTTTAAAAAATCATTCCACAATATGAGGGAAATTTTTATGCATAAAGAGCTAAGTATGATGTTTATAATCATATGTAAATTGGATGCAAATCAAGTGTTTAATAATAGAAAACTGATTAAATAAATGAGGGAATTTTACCCTTGTGGAAATCTTAGGCAGTCCCTAAAAGGCACAGTTAGAAAGTGCTAGGGGCTGAATTGCGTCTGCCCGCCCCCCCCCCCCCAACAAAAGGTATGTTGAACTCTTAACCCCTGACCTTATTGGGCAAGAGAATCATTGCAGATGCAATTAGTTAAGATAAGGTCATACAGGAGGAGGGTGGCACTTAATCCAGTATGACTGGTGTCATTATAAGAAGAGGAGACACACAGGGAGAAGACAGCCATGTGACTACGGAAGTAGAGACTGGGGTGGTACATCTAAAAGACAAAGAATGCCAAGTAGTGCCAGCAAACACCAAAAGCTAGAAGCGGCAAGGGAGGATTCTCCCCAACAAGTTTCAGAGAGAGCATGGCCCTGCTGACACCTTGATCTTGGACTTTTAGCCTGCAGAACTGTGAGACAATAAATGTCCGCTGTTTTAAGCCACTCAGTTTGTGGTACTTTGTTAGGACAACCCTAGGAAATTAATACAGGAAGTAATATGAAAAACATTTACCACATCCTGAAAATAAAGAACCCAGGAAAATTAACACAGTGTACAATAACATAGCCATGTTTTTAAAATGTATAAAAAGAGCCTGGAAAAAGACAGACCAAATGCAAACGGCAGCTGTATTAGTAGAGTAAGTAGGTTTTCTTTATCTAGTTTTCAATTATTTTTCTAAATTACTTTTATAACGAAAAAAAGTTTTATTAAAAGAAAAGTATATCCTAATTGTAACCATCAGCTCATCTTTCCAATCTCTCTGTCAGGACCAGGGCCTCTCTGCCTGGAATCCACCACCCCCACGGCTCCTACCCTATCCCAGACACGTTCTTGATCTTCGAAGACCCCGGCTGGGATCTGGCCACTCTCCTCCTCAAAATCCTTCAGTGGCTCCCCAGATCTCTTTAATCCGTAGCCACAGCACTGGCCTCAACCCACTCTCGGCTGTGCCCTTCCCTCCCCCTTCGCCTGCCCCAACACATTAACAGTCAAGCTGGGAACATTGGTACTTTCCCTGGGGTTTCTCAGAGTCAAAACAACCGGTAAGGTAGCGAGGGGAGAGAGTTTCCTCCCTACCGGAAGACAGAAGCGGAGAATCCCTGTGGCGGGAGAAAAGTCCTGCTCAAAACCAGTCTGAGGCCAGTCTCTGAGGCTAGGACTCGAATCCGCGTGTTCTGACCCCAGATCAAGGCAAGGACGGTGCCGGATCCCCGTGTCCACCGGCGCAGCGCCCTGCCTGATACACAAGGGCGCCCTGTTAATGCGTCCCGACTGAGGATGTCTGAGACCCTTCCTCCCATCTTTGGCCCAAATAAAACCCCCACTCCTCTCAATGTCTTTACTCCTGACTCCCCACTGACGCTGCACCCTCACTTCCTGACCCGCGGGCCAGGTTTTCGTGGAAGAGATTTGGAGTAACGGGAAGTTGGGGTGGCTCTGGGAGGATGTTGGCTGGGGAGGGGTGGGGGGCTAGGGCTCGGGGAGGGGGCGTGGGGGGGAGTGGGAGAGGTGCGTAAGCCAGGGAACGAGAGGACCAGGGGTCCACCCCCAGCCCCACGCCCAGGCTGCGTTCCCATTGGCCCCTCGCGCGGATCGTTTTATTTCAAGGATGTCCACACAGCAGGCGGACAGATTGCGGCCAGTCTGGGACTCAACGGGATATCACACCCCGTGGCCGGGCTGGCGTCGCCCCCTCGTGGCAAAGTGTGTAATTACAGCCTGTAATTACAGGCGCACAGTGAAATTAGAGTTCCCCCGCCACTGAGGACCCCACGTATAGTTGTGTGTGGACATGCACCCTGAGTATCCTAAGTCCCGGAGGCTGACTCTTCATCCATAGGAGAGTTTCCTGAGCCCTGATACCCCACAATCCCTTACTTACACATTAACCTCACGTTTGCACGTGAACATGTTAGGATGAACTATATGAAATTTTCATTAGTTGAAATTTTTAACATATAAAAAAACACAAAAACATACAAAAGATATACATGAACTCTGTCTCACACCTCACCTTCACATATACAAACACACACACACACACACACACACACACACACACACTCTCTCTCTCTCTCTCTCTCCTCTCTCCTCTGGAGAACACAGATTTCAGCCACAGGACAGGGAACCCAGGACCCGGAAGTACCACCTAGCAACACACTATCTTAACAGTGAGTCCCACACAACACTGCACCCCTCTCACAGCCATAAACTCACACCCAGCACCCTTCAGTCCAAGCGCCCCCCACCCCGACCCCACGCCGGTGTCTTCACCGCTCCCTCTCCACCTCCTCAAACTCACAGGACATCCCCATGTTGAAAGCCACCTCTTATGACCTCCAGGGACCAGCCCACATCCCTGCTCCACCACTTTTCAGATTTTCATGCCCATAGAATCCCCCAGGGATCTCATTAAAAATGCAGATTCTCACTTAGTAGGCCTAGAGTGGGCCCCAAATTTGGCATTTCTAATCATCTCCCAGGTGATGCCATGGACCACACTTTGAGTAAAGTGGCCCTGCTTCTTTCTCCAGCCTCAATCTCCCCAGAGGTTCCATGCAGTGGCCTCATCCCACACCCCTCCCCAACCCTCTGCCACCTGGCTTCCCCACCCTACCTCCCCACTACCCCACTGAAACAGAAATGTCACTGATAAGTGAATCCAATGGCCTTTTCTCAGACTTTGAGGCATCTACCCTGTGGACTGCCCCTTTCTTCTTGAAACATCTGCCCCTGTGGATTCTGAGTGACTCCTGGTGGGCCTCCTACTGTGGGCCCCCTCCAACCTCTCCCATTCCTGCAGATCTCTCTGGCAGCTCATGCCCAGGCTCAAGGTCTCATCCATCACCTTCTCCATGCCTCACCAGCTCTTATCTCTCTCCTGAGCTCCAGGCCCCTTTTCCAGTTGTCTGCTAGGAAGCTCCGCCTGTACCCTGAAAGCACCTTACTTCTACTGATCTAAAACCAGCCTCCCAGGATCTCTGTAATAATGGTAACATCAAACTTCATGGCTTTATGTGAGAGTTAAATAAGTTAATACATATCACATGCTTAGAATAGTACCCAAGGAAGAGTTTGCTATTATTATAGTAGCCTTTCCTAAGTATCCCCAGTACCTAGGAAGACCCTTCCTGTCATAGGGTTATGGAAAAATCATTCTCTCTCTCTCTCTGTTTCCTTCTATAATTTCAGAGAGAAGGTCTCAATCAGATGCTAACTTGTCTGCATGTCCATTATCATCTTTCTTAGATTGCTAATAGTCTGTTCCTTTTAACAGACCCCTAGGGCAGCAACCAGAGAGATGGACAGTAGGGAACCCCTGCTGGATGAGAGGTTCATGGCACACCTGGAACTGAAAATCTTAAATCCATAACTGTGGGTTTCTTCCTCCACCCTGTACTGTTTGTGGAGTAGTTCATATTTCACATATTTATAGCCTTGGAGGAAAATTGTGCATGGAAGGAGCAAGCTCGCTTTTATTGCTTGTTTACATTATGTCAAACTGGAAACTTGCATGAATGGAAATCCATTGAATTTATTTGAAAGTGTCCAAGCATACATAAAATTCAAGAGATAACATAGTGACTACCCTGTATCCATTATCCAGCTTCAATAAATATCAACTCCTATTCCTGGTCAGTCTTGTGGACCTCTTTCCCCATCTTGCTTTCCCCTCTCCTGAGTAATTTTCAAGCAAATTCAAGGCATCTTATCATTTCATTTATAAATACTCAGTATGTATACTAGAAGACATGGAATCATTTTAGAAACATTAACGCACAATCACATCACATCTAAAAAATAGTATATTAAATATCCTCTGTGCTCAAATTTCCTTCTCTAATTTTTTATGGTCTATTTGAATCAGAATCCAAATAAGGATTAAAAGGGACTTTTAAAATACATCATTTTTTTAACTGAAGTACAATCAGTTATAATGTGTCAATTTCTTGTGTACAGCACATTGTCCCAGTCATGCTTATACATACATGCATTCGTTTTCATATTTTTTATTAAAGGTTATTACAAGATATTGAACATACTTCCCTGTGCTGTATAGAAGAAACTTTTAAAAAATCTATTTTTATATATAGTGGCTAACATTTGTAAATCTCAAATTCCCAAATTTATCCCTTCCCATCCTCTTTCCCCCAGTTAACATAAGATTGTTTACCATTGTTTACTATGTCTGTGAGTCTGTTTCTGTTTTGTAGATGAGTTCATAGTACCCTTTTTTTCTTTTCTTTATTTTTTTAGATTCCATATATGAGTGATATCATATGGTATTTTTCTTTCTCTTTTGGGCTTACTTCACTTAGAATGACGATCTCCAGCTTCATCTATGCTGCTGCAAATGGCATTATTTAAATTTTTATGGCTAAGTAGTGTTCCATTGTATAAATATACTACAGCTTCCTTATCCAGTCATCTGTCGATGGACATTTAGGTTGCTTCCATGTCTTGGCTATTGTATATAGTGCTGCTATGAACGTTGAGGTGCATGTATCTTTTCGAATTAGAGTTCCCTCCAGATATATACCCGGAAGTGGGATTGCTGGATCATATGGTAAGTTTATTTTTAGTTTTTTGAGGAATCTCCATACCGTTTTCCATAACGGCTGCACCAAACTACATTCCCACCAGCAGTGTAGGAGGGTTCCCTTTTCTCCACACCCTCTCCAGCATTTATCATTCATGAACTTTTGAATGATGGCCATTGTGACTGGTGTGAGGTGATACTTCATTATAGTTTTGATTTGCAATTTCTCTGATAATTAGTGATACTGAGCATTTTTTCATGTGCCTATTGGCCATTTGTATGTCTTCACTGGAGAATTGCTTGTTTAGTTAGGTCTTCTGCACATTTCTGGATTGGGTTGTTTGTTTTTTTGTTAAGTTGTATGAGCTGTTTATATATTCTGGAAATTAAGCCTTTGTCAGTCACATCATTTGCAAATAAAAAAGTAATTTTTTGATCTATGTGTTCATCCTTCCCCCTCCTACTCGTCTCCTTGCAATGTATTTGTTGAAGGAACCAGGCTTTTTGTTCTATAAAGTTGGCCACAGTCTGGATTTTGCCGACCACCTTCCCACAGAGAATTTTACATCTTCACCACGATGCAATGAGGGTAAGTTTTATTCTCTCGCCTTCATTGTATAGTTGAGAAAACTGAGGCTCAGAGAAGTTCAATGCCTTGTCCAAATCTTTGTAGTCTAGGCAGAGCCCAGGCCTCCTGACTTTCAGCCAGGAAAAACGGGACTGCATCCTCAGAGCACCTAGTTCCATACCTGACACATACCACATGCTCCTCGCAGATGGAGAGGGCTGCCTTGGGATGCCTGGGCAGTCCTTGGGCCAACCCCACAAACACGGATTCCACAGACCCCACAAACCAGGAAGCCAAATCTCCCTTTCCACAGTCTCTGCTTCTTTCTCTCTGTCCTCTCGTCATTCATTCATTCAATAAATATTTCCTGGACATCTCTCACATGCCAGACACCATCCTGGCGTGTGAATGAGTATGGCTGTGTGACTCTGTATGTGGGTAGATGGGTATGGTCTCCGGGGATGGGAGGGGGGTTGGACTGCTTCTAACTCTGTATGGTGTGTGTGTGTGTGTGTGTGTGTGTGTGTGTGTGTGTGTGTGTGTGTGTGTGTGTGTGTGTGTGTGTGTGTGTGTGTGTGTGTGTGTGTGTGTGTACACAAGTCTGTGTACATTTGTATCTCCAGATTGAAATGTCCTTGTAATTGTCAGTGACTATACTGGCTATATATTTCCATGTTCTCAGTGTCTTTCCATGTATATGTGTGTGGGTTCCTACATATGATACGGTCGCAGAGAAAGCCTCTGTAAATGTGCATAGTTCTGTATGCAAATGTGTGTCTGAGCAGAACTGTGTTTCTCTGTACGCCTGTGTGTCTCCACATCTGTGTACTGTGTGCATTTCAATGGATTGTGTGGGTCTCTACTTTTGTGTCCTCTGTGTATCTGTATGCATGTGTCCCCTCTGGTGCTGTGATTGGGACTGTCAGCTCTCAACCCTGGCCTCTCACCTGCCCAGATTCCTGCCACCTCCATGCCCACCTATTCTGAACAGCAGCCAAGGAAGACTCTCACGGGAAGGAAGCTTTGGCCCTTCAAACCAGCCCCTATGCATAAAGCCAAGGCCTCTGCTGAGGGGAGGTGCCTGGAGGGGCTGTAAGTTTGTGTCTGCTCTCAGCATCTCTGAGATCCAAGACCTGACGAGGAGACAGGAGCCCAATGCTGAGCCCATTGACAACAGGCTTTGCTCTGAAAAGCAAAACATCGGCCAGCTTCACAGGGCAAAACATAAAATTCAAGGTGGAACCACAGACCCACAATGATTCTTTGGGCCTTCAGTTCAGAGGGGTGGGTCAGGTGGGGATGCTGACCTGGGATACCCACACTCACCTCCTCCAGAAAGCAAAGCCAACTCCCCAACCAGTGGCTGGCCTTCCCCAGGGAGAGTGGCCCCAGGGTCATTTGGCCTGGAGTTAATCATCAACTCGACTCGGGGTATCCCTGAGCCCCATTGGCTGTCTGGGGACACAGCCCTCTGGGCTGAAGCCCAAAGGGGAAGGAAGGAGTGCCCTATGCAGTGTCTGCCCCACCGGCCTAGGGGAGATGAGGCTGATGCTTTTGGCTAGTGAACCAGATGGGCCCTCAGGGAGCCTCAGTCTAAAGGGAGAAGGCACCCTTGCCCTCACCAGGGCAGGAATTGGCAGTAGGCAGGGCTCAGCTACAGCTCAGGAGGAGAATCTGGAAGGGGTGTACATCTGGGTTGGAAGAAGTGAAGAGGGGCCAGAGCAGGGGTGGAGACCCAGAGCAGCAAAGGTGGGAGAGACCTGGAAGGAGGAAATCTGAGTAGAGAGGGACCAGGGAGGGTGGCCACTCTGGAGAGGGTCTTGGATGGAGGGAAGGGGAAGCATATTTGAGGTTGGGGCTCCACTCCCTGGGGGCCAGGACCACCTCCTCTGGTGGATTCTGAGCAGTGTGGGAGTGGCAGGGGGCAGCAGTAAAGAGGGAAGAGGTACAGACACCAGGTAAGGGGTACAGACCCTCTGTACCATTGCTTCACTCTCTGTCAGAATCCAGGATTTCTAAGTAGCAAAATGGAAAAGTCAATGGAAGCGGTCACAAAGGTCAGCTCCCACCCCACTGCCAGGAGTCTCCAGCCCAGAACAGGGCCTGCAGGTGCTGCACTGGGTGTGCATCTGTGCCTGGTTGTGTACGTGTGCACACGTGCACGTGTGTTCATGTGAATGTGTGTTTTAGTGGGGGATCCCGGGAAAGATAGGAAACTCATCCAGCATCTTCTGGGATACTCAAGAGAGGAGTCTGGGCCACTGTTCCCCAGGAGTCCTGACTCTCAGCACAGGGAACACAGAGCAGTGCATAAGGATGCCAAGACCTGGTCATGACACTAACAAGCTATGTGATCTTGGCTAAATCACCGCCCCTCTACAGTTGTTTTCCCCTTCAATAACTGCAGAGATGGAGACCCCACCGGGATAGAGTGTACCCGCGTGGAGGATGTGTACAACTGATAGCACACCAGGTGCTTTTAGGCAGCACACAGGTACAATATACAAAGCAACAGTGAATCATATCCTATGAAAGTTTTCAAGTCCTTTTCAAATATTGCTTAGGAGTGTGTATCAGGGCAAAACTGTTTTGCTTCAAAGACCAGCTCCACTGCTTCTGAAGTGAATGATCTTGGCCCTCACAGATTTCTGTGCCTCAATTTTCTCATCTATAAAATGGATATAATAATAATATCCATCCTGGAGTCATTGTAAGGATTAAAATGAGTTACTAGGTATGACATGATTTGCACAGTGCCTGGTGTTCTTCACGTGTTAGCAAATACTATTCTATGGAAGAGAAAGCCTGCAGGTCCTAAGGGATCTACCACTTGGCTCTTGCTTCTTTGTTTCCAAGAGAAGCAGGCAACATTGTCCAGCTGGAATTTATAATATTTTGTTCTCGCTTTACTTGCAAGGCTTTCTTCTGTTTATGACAAGTGATACTGGGCAGTGGAGGAGCCGTGTGGATGCCTCCCCATACTTAAAATCCCGATGTGGATAAATTTTAAATTTAAGAAGTTTAGGGAAGTGGGTATAGCTCAGTGGTAGAGCACAAGTGAGGTCCTGGGCTCAATCCCCAGTACTTTCATTAAAAAAAAAAAAAAGATGGAAAGGCATTAGATTTGTACAAATTTTTTTAAAGAAGTTTAAAGAAAAACTTTAATACTAATAAGAGGTGATTTGATGATATGACAAAATTCTCCAAGGTGGTACCCAGTGGCTGAAGTTTGGCCAACCCTGGTAACCTCGTGACTCCATCTTCTTTGAGCTCAAACAGGACAGAGGCATCCCCAACCCCCTCCAGCAAGGCTGGAACTCCTCCGCGCTTTCACTCTTCCTCCACCTCTCCTTCCGGTCTCCTCCCTCAGTCTAGCGGCAACTGCCAACTGCTCTCCTCTCTTGCCCTAGTCAGACTCCCCCTTAATCATCCAAGATCCCGCAGAGCACCAAAGCCACCCCTAGGTCCCCTGAGCTCTTCTTGGAACTGGCCTTGGCAGCCGATTAAAGACGTTCCGCCACCCTTTATCTCGGCCTAGTGACTCTCGCTAGTGGGCTCCATCCTCCTCCAGGGGCGGAGGATCGTATCGGCCCCGCCCTCCGACCCATGGCCTGACCCTCCTCAAAGGCACCCAGAGGCGGACTCCGCGCCCCTGTCCGCGCCCCGCCCCGGCTGGCCCAGTACCACCCCGCGGTAGGTTAAGAGCCCCCCATACCCCGGAGCTCCGAACAGACAGTCCCTCGTGGGGGGGCAAGCCGGTTTGATTGTCATGGCGACGACGAGGCTGGCCTGGGCCCTGTGGGTCGCACCTGCGGGTAGGAGGCTGCGTGGCCCCCGAGGCACCGGGAGCGCCCGGAGGCTGAGCAGCAGCGCGCGGAGGCGGGCAGCCAGGGGCACCAGCCCGGGGCGACGGCTCAGCACCGCCTGGGCGCCGGCCCAGCCCGTCCGAGAAGAGGCGGAGAGCACCGAGGACGACTCCCACTCGCCTGCCGCGAAGAAGCCATCGTGGACGCCCTCTCCCGAGCCCTCGGTGCCCCCGGATTCCGCCGAGCCGCCAGCGGGGCGCTCGCTGGTGCAGCGGGACATCCAGGCTTTCCTGAACCAGTGCGGGGCCAGCCCCGGGGAAGCGCGCCACTGGCTCACGCAGTTTCAGACCTGCCACCACTCCGCGGACAAGCCCTTCGCTGTCATCGAGGTGAGCGGAGCCCGGCGTCGGCCCTGTCACAGCAGAAGAACGGGGGGGGTGGGGGTGGAGACATGTCGCCAGGCGTGGCAGGACCGGCTGTGGACTCTGCGCAGTGGAATCAGGAAGGAGCTCGACCGAACCCAGAGGAGCGCCCGGAACTGGGCGAGGCTGCCCGCTCCCCTAAAAGTCTCGCGCCCAGTCCGTTTGAGGAGCCCGGAGACACTAGACGGTTAAGTGTGATGCGCGGGAGAAGTCCTACCACTCTGGCGCAATTAGGGGTTCAGTTGGCAACTGGGAAACCTGAACAGAAGCCGCCTGCATCACCCCTCCCCCTAAGGTGTCATAGAGTCCAAGGTCGTAGGGAGGAGCGGAGGGAGGAACGCCAGTGTGAGATAAGGGGATGGCAAGACCCAGTGGGGCAAAGGGCGGAGCAGGTGGGCGCAGGTGGCCAGAAATGGGGCCTGACAGCTCCTGGGCAGGGTGGAGGCCCCGAGAGGTCCCTGAGGGCCAAGCTGTAGGAGCAAGCGTGCGCAGCGGAAGTCAAGGCCAGTGTCGCACCCTCTGAACTCCCACTCCTCCGTAGGTGCAGGACGAGGTGCTCAAGTGCCGACGGGCCGTATCCAGCCTGGCCTTCGCCCTGGCCTTCCTGCAGCGCATGGACATGAAGCCGCTGGTGATTCTGGGGCTGCCGGCTCCCACGGCTCCTTCAGGCTGTCTTTCCTTCTGGGAGGCCAAGGCACAGCTTGCCCAGAGATGCAAGGTGCTGGTGGATGCGCTGCGGCACAATGCAGCCACTGCCGTACCTTTTTTTGGCGGCGGGTCGGTGCTGGGCGCTGCTGAGCCAGCCCCTCATGCCAGGTTAGTGCCAGCCTTGCCTGCCCCTGCGCCCTCAGATCGCGCTGCTCCACCAGCGTCCCCCACCCCAGCCCGGCGAGCCTGGAGGCGGCCCACTTGAATACCACGTCTGGCCCACAGCTATGGCGGCATCGTCTCGGTGGAGACGGACCTGCTACAGTGGTGCCTGGAGTCGGGCAGCATCCCCATCCTGTGCCCTATCGGGGAGACGGCCGCCCGCCGCTCGGTGCTCCTCGACTCGCTGGAGGTGACCGCGTCGCTGGCCAAGGCTCTGCAGCCCACCAAAATCATCTTCCTCAATACCACGGGTGGCCTGCGGGACAGCAGTCACAAGGTGTGTCCCCTCCTTTCGGGCCCCCCTCCCCGAGACTTCGGGCCTGGTTGAGCCTCTCTCTTGTCCCCCTCTCCCCGCTTCCCCATCCCTGCCGCAAGCCTCCCTGATGGGCCGCAGAATCACTCTTCTCTCTAGCCACCTGAATCAAGAATGGAGTGTCAGGGAGGGACTCAGCCCACGATGCTCAGATCTGAGCTCTCCTTGGCTGAGGACTCCAGGAGGAAGTAAGGGGAAAGGGTTCAGTGAGGAGAGGTCCGTGCGGCTCGGGCACAGTCCTTGGCCGACTGCAGGTTGGAGCCTCACCTTCTCGACCCGGACACAGGTCCTGAGTAACGTGAACTTGCCCGCCGACCTGGACCTGGTGACCAACGCCGCGTGGGTGAGCACCAGAGAAAGGCAGCAGATGCGGCTCATCGTGGACGTGCTCAGCCGCCTGCCGCACCGCTCCTCGGCTGTCATCACCGCCGCCAGTACACTGCTCACCGAGCTCTTCAGCAACAAGGGTGAGGACCGCGGCGGGGGGCCCGCTGGGGTTTGGTGGAGCAGGAGAAGCGGCTTCCCGGCCAATAAGGAAGCCATAGGGGCCGCCAAGTAAAGGGTTCCAGCTCTTACCCAACCTGGGGGAGGTGAACCGACCGGGGCTGGAACTTGGGTGGAACTAGACAGATGGGCGGGATTTGGATGGGTGGGCGGGACCAGGGGCAGGGGAGGGCACAGTTTGGGAAGGTAAGCCGGCCTAGGGGAGGTAGGTGGGACTAGAGTCGATGCGCGGGACTCGAGGGACAAACTCTGCCTGGGAAAAGCATCTCCCCGAGTGATAATCACTTACAAATCTATGCAGACCACAGGAAGCGTTTCATTGTGGAGCGCTCCCTAAGGGGGTAATTGAACCACCAGCCCTTGTCATATCTGGAAACCCCACCAGGCTGTGCAAACGGAGGAGTGGAGGGGACCTGGATCTCGGGTTGAACTAATCCCTCCTCCTCCATCCCACCCCCAGGGTCCGGTACCCTGTTCAAGAATGCAGAGCGGATGCTGCGAGTGCGCAGCCTGGACAGCCTGAACCAAGGCCGCCTAGTGAACCTGGTCAATGCCAGCTTCGGCAAGAAGCTCCGGGACGACTACTTGGCCTCACTGCGCCCGCGGCTGCACTCTGTCTACTACTCTGAGGGGTGAGCCTGCGAGCCCCAGAGGGCAGGGATCGAGGGACAGAGCCGGGGAACTTCGGGCCAAGGAGAGGTCCCAGCCTGCCTCTCCCCCGCTGCGCCAGGTACAACGCGGCCGCCATTCTGACTACGGAGCCCGTTCTAGGGGGCACCCCGTATCTAGACAAGTTTGTGGTGAGCTCCAGCCGCCAAGGCCAAGGCTCCGGCCAGATGCTGTGGGAGCGCCTGCGGCAGGACCTGCAGACGCTTTTCTGGCGCTCCCGGGTCACCAACCCCATCAATCCCTGGTAGGTCCCGTCTCTCCTGGCTCTGGGATGGGCTCCGCCCCCATTCCCCTCCCCAGGTCTTGCCAGCCACGCCCCGGGGTCCACCAGCCAGGATGGCTGTGCTTCCTCTTCTTTGGTTAGCCATCCCTCCCCAAGGGAAATGGCCCACTCAGTGTGGCCCCGCATTCCCCAGGGAGCAGACCACACATGGAGCCTGAGATCACTTAACTCCACTCAGCCCTGCTTTTCCTTGAAGACACCCCCCACCCTCCATGCAGCCTGCCTCTGGTTGGGAGAAACCCAGGCCCTTCAGGCTCTATTCCAGATGCCCAATTGTCAAGCTCTGACTGGGTCCATTGCATCTCCAGTGGAACACTCCCTCCTCTCCTTCCTTCTTCAACTATCCCCTCATCCCCCTCTACCCTGCTCTGTGGGCACTAAGAAGTGAACAAAACCCCTCCCCGGGCTGCACAGCCAACACAGTGTGGAGAGAACCAACGAGGTCCTCCCTCTAACCTTCCTAGCTGTGCGACTCTGGCAAGTAACCTAACTTCTCTGAGCCTTAGCTGCTTCTCTGTGAAAAAAGTATACTAACACCAGGCTCTTGGCTGCTGCTGTGAGGATAAATATCAGCTTATGGACCACAGGTCCCAGTAGGGTGTCTGGCATGTACAGGTATACCCCGGGATACAGAGGGTTGAGTTCCACAATAAAAGAAATAATGCAATAAAGCAAATCACATGAATTTTTTGGGTGCCCAGTACATACAAAAGTTATGTTTACACTATACTGTAGTCTACTAAGTGTGCGATAGCACTATGTCTAAAAAAACAATGTACATACCTTAATTTTAAAATACTTTTATTGCTAAAAAATGCTAAGAATTACGAGCCTTCAGTGAGTCGTAAACTTTTTGCTGGTTTGAAATATTGCAAGAATTACCAAAATGTAACACAGAGACATGAAGTGAGCAAATGCTGTTGGAAAATGGCACTGACAGACTTGCTCTACACAAGGTTGCCACAAACCTCCAATCTGTAAAAAATGCATTATCTGCAAAGCACAATAAAGTGAAGCGCAATAAAATGAGGTATACCTGTAGTGGGTCCTCAGTAAATGAACCTGCGAGTAGTGAGCACTGGCCTTGCCTAAAACCTACCCCCTACCCCCACCAGGTATTTCAAACACAGCGACGGCAGCTTCTCCAACAAGCAGTGGATCTTCTTCTGGTTTGGCCTGGCTGATATCCGGGACTCTTACGAGCTGGTCAACCATGCCAAGGGGTTGCCAGACTCCTTCTGCAAGCCGGCTTCTGACCCAGGCAGCTGACCCACTCCACCAGTCCTGCAGACCCTGGGATGGCCAGGGTGGACCAAAAGCCATGTCTGCTGGAGGTGACCCCAGGCAGCCAGAGGCCGGACCAGGCTTGTTGGCTGAGTGATCTACAGAGGAGGCAGCAGCCCCTACTCTACCCTGCCAAGGGCAGGATGCGCATGAGGACAAGTACTGGAAGGAGAAGGGAGAAGACCTCCCATTGGCTCCAAAGCCAACCAGATGGCCTTCAATTTTTAGTCTAGAGATTTGAGGGAAGGAGGACTTGCCTTTGCGGGCTCTACTCAGGGCTTAAGGGTAGGCCAGTTCCTCTGGCCTCTATGCTGTTTTGAGGCTCCCTTACCCAAAATATCACCCACATCTGCCTGATATTCCACCATTCATTTCCATTCACTCAGCTGGCAACTTTACAGGAGGCCTTGATTAAAATGCAAATATTTGTCTGAGAGTCAGCTCACACTTGAAAGGAAATTAGCAGTGACCCTCTGGGAGTAAGATCTTGAGGGCTGTGGAACCAGGGGGCTCCTAGAGGGAAGAGAGGAGCTAAATGAACCGGAGGCCCCAGGATGAATGCTGCCACCATCCCCCTCCCTTGGCCGCCCCCAGGGACTCCCCTTCCCCTTAGTTAGGAAACATGCTCCATCCCACAGGCCAGACTTGACAGCAGCCCCAGCCCCCTTTCCAGGTAGGGCTCAGAGCCAAGCCCAAGTTGGCTGTTTTCCTCTAGGCCCCCTGGAGGTTGCGTCTCAGTCTTTGCTGGAGCAGAACATCTCAGATGGGCAGGAGTCCAAAGTCTGAGGTTTCATTTGACATTTCTGACCCCCATGATGTGCCAGGCACCACCAGGGCTGTCAGGACTACTTTCTGTCAGGAGGTGCATGGACGAGCAGGGAGAGAGTCACCACGGCACAAAGCCCACCCCTGAGAGCAGCCTGTCTTCTCTCAGGAGAGGGGTGGTGTCGAGTACACATCTGGGTGCAGGCATTAGACAGACCTGCCCAGGAATCCAGCTCTGTGGCTTGAGGCAAGCTGTTCACCTTTTCTGAGCCTTCATTTCCTCACCTGTGAAATGAAAACTCCCTGGCCTCATAGTGGACACCTAATGTTAGTTCTCTCCCTCGAGCTGCCCTCACCCAAAATTTCTTCAAAAAGAACTGGCACCAAACGGGGAGGAAAGGACAAGCCACAACAAGAGGGACTGAAGTGAGAGGTGAAAGCATATACTACAAGAAGCTTTCGGAGACTCTTGACAAGAGAGCCAAAGGACTGTGGGAACTCTCAGAACAGGGGAAAGATCATGGGCGGACCAAGGTGGGGCTTAACCAGATGTGGTCTTTCAAGAAACCCCGGATCAATCCTAGCCAATGGCAAAGTGCCCTGTGGGGAGAACAGAGAAGCAAAGCCAAGAGTCTATATAAAATGTTTATTTTTGGAGGACTGTGTGGTCTGGTGTTTGGGAGGGCACTCAACCCCACCAGGCCAACCATGGAGCTAAAACAGAAGGCCGGAGGCAGGAAGTTGGCAGCTGCCTGCCCCACCCCCGCACCCCCAAGTAGACTGGGGCCTGCTCTGCCCTCAAGGTGGGTGACAGCTAGTGCTGTTTCTGCCCCTGGTACACCCTGAGAGCCCATGTGACTTCTCCCATGGTGCCCAGCCCCTCTGCTCTTCTCGGGTCTGATCCACGTGTCACGAGCATACTCACTCTCAGTCTCTGAAAAGCACTGCAGTGCCTATCTGTGTCTGCCAGGTTCAAAAAGGAATTTTTCACATTTGCTCACTCCCAGTTCTGTCTGCCTTCCTCTGCCTCCCATTCTCAGTACCCCAACCCTAGCCCTGCCCCACCCCCTTCTCTGGGATGGGAGACCCAGGGGAGCAGCTGGCCTCAGCTCTCCTCATAACAAACAGGAAAAAGAAACCTGTAAGGCATCCTTATCAGGGCTCCCACGCCCCCAAGGGCTGAGCCCAGGAACTGTAGAAGAGACCTGCCTCTTACCAACACACACAAGCACACACAACACAAAGGATCAAACAAACAGAAGTAAAAGCATAAATAAACATAACTGGGCCAGCAAGGAGGAAAGTAGGGTGGCCCTCAGTGGCTCCCCACACCCATCTCGGCCTTCCACTATGCAATTCAGCCATCAGTGGCCAGGATGACAGCAGCCCCGAAGATGCCCACACTCTCTCCAAGGAGCTTCATCTGGTTCCAGAACTCAACGCGCCGCGTGTTGTGCCAGTAGGCAACATTGCCATCAATGAGCAGCATGACCGGGGGCAGCAGTACAGCCAAGATCTGGGCAGCCAGGGTCACATAGTAGCCTGACAGGAAGGCCAGGGCCAGGACGCCATACAGCACGAAGAATAGCTGGATCATCAGCTCCCCACCTGGGAGATGGTTCAGATACGCCAGCCGGTCCTCCTTGCTGTGCTGCAGCGAGTAGGCCTAGAGACACACCATCCTCTGAGACTCTCCAACAGGCTGAGGAGCCCGCCTGGGGAAGGCCACCCCTGAGATGCAAGTCAGCTCCTACAAGGTGGGCTTCTGACTCCCCTCTCAGACTTGGGGCTTTCTGAAAATAAGGCCTGTGTCTCCCCTTCAGACAAGGGAGCTCCATGAGGTTAGGGCCTCAGAAGGGAAAAGGTTCCACAGTCAGATGAGAGTTCTCACCTATGAATACAGAGCTCTGCACATGGGAGGTGGTGCCTAGTAACTAAGATGAAACCGGACCTGGGGCCTATCCATGTCCCCATCCACAGTGGCCTCCCCGAGCACTGTGGGGAGGATGTAACTGGCTACACCAGGCCAGCTCTAAGTGGCAGAGTCCCACCGGAGGCCTGAACCCTACCAAACCTCTCCTAGTTCTCTGGGGGCTGAAGCCATAAGAGGACCAGTCCATTTTGTTCTCCTGGCTCTCAGGCTTGGGACTGAATGGTCAATCCAACCTCTTCACTCCCTGGTGGCCATAATGTTGGAAGAAGGGACTCTCAGCCAGGTCTCAGGCACCTGAAGGGCCACTAAGGCCCAGAAACTTGCCAGGGCAACTTCCGGGAGCCAGGTCATCAGGAACTACAGGTAAGGCCTGGTTCCACCCACCTCCTTAAGTTCTGCCAGGCAAGGGCTCACATCTCACTCCCAGGCAAGCAACTCCAGCCAACAGCCCCCCCAAACCTACCACACAGATGAGGTAGATGCCCAGGAAGACCTGGCCGGTGGACTGGAGGGAACGGCTGCGGGGTTTCCGACGGTACAGCTCCCCAGCACCGCTGGCCAACACAAGAAAGCCGCCGATGATGGCAACTGTGCGCGAGTACATACGGACCTAGGCCGAGGCGAGGGGACCCCAGTCAGGAATTGAAGCTACCACATTTCTCCTGGCTGCCCAGAGTACAGAACTGCCCATCTCTACACATCCCATTCCATCTGATGAACCCTCTTACCATTTCCAAGAGTGGTGGGCAGGTAGAGCTGAGATAGATAATTCTTTATATCAGAAGTAGAAACTGAGGCCCAGAGGATTAATTAAATTGTCCGAGGTCCTACAGAAAGTAAGTGGCAGAACCCAGATACCAAATGTTGCCCTCCTCCCCACCCCATGGTCTGCACACTTGAATCCCAGTGTTCTTTCTGATAAATAATATAGTCTGTTCCATAAAATAACCACTGATCTCACTGTCCTGTAGCTACTCTCACATCTGCCTCCTCTACCGGACTGACAGTCCATTCCTTCCAGGTAATGCCTTGGTCCCAGCTTATTTCCAAGGCTGCAGTTCCTGGCATTTACAGGCTTAAATGCTGCCCTACGATTAATTAAATTTCATAAAATCAGATGGTTGGACCAGGTACTTTCCAAGTTCCCTTTCACCCTGAGTCTGAGATAATTAAACTAACAGTTTAAAGAGTTCTGGGAACCAGGTGACCTGGCTTCTGGTCCCACCTGTAAGGCTATCTGTGGTGTAACTTTGGGAAAGTCTGCTTCCCATCTCTGGACTTCAGTCTCCACATTCTGAAAGGGAGGCTTGTGGTCTCCAAGGTCCCTCCATTTTTGCCATGTGTAATAATCTCTACCCATCTCGGGGTTCAGCCTTACCAGGCTTCGCAATGTGCACCTGGCTAGCACCAGGCATTGGCTCCCCATCACCCCAGCGAAGTTCCACCTAGGGCCGAGGCGCTCACCTTCAGCCAGTCCCCGTAGTGGACGTAGCCCCCGATGTAGGCGGCGTAGGTGCTAATGGCCAGCTGGAGGGCCGCCCCCAGCGCGAACCAGCGCCGCTTCACTCCAAAGGACATGAAGCTAGCGCACAGCACGGCCGCCCCCATGTCGAAGTACAGGTAGGGCACTGGGATGTCGGGCTTCCTGGAGCCAGGAGGGGGAAAGGAATGAGGACAGAATGAAGCGGGGAGAAGAGCCATGAGACCCCTTGAGTTCCCGTAAGCTCCACTGCTCCCCCAAACCGAAGCCCCCTCTCATGGCCAGGACCCCCGCACTAGGCTTGATACCCACCTTGCACCAGACCAGAGCCCCTAACAAGTCCGAGGTCCCACTTCCTCCCAGTACAAGGATCCCAGCTTCTGGGTCCCAACGTCTTGTTCACCTCACCGCACCCCCATTCCTGGGACCGGCCGGACCACCCCCACCGCTCTCGGCAGCCGCGCTGCCCGCTCACCGACGCGCCTCAGCCCTCTCAGCGTACAGCATGAGCTGGCTGAAGCAGCCCCAGAAGGGACAGCGTGTGAGTAACACCGAACCCAACTGCATGATCAGCTGCAGCATCCACCGTCGCGAACCCATCTTCGACGCCATCTTGAAGAAGGGCAGTCCGCCGGCCTCACTCCGGCCAGGGACGCCGGCGCGGAGATGCGACGCGCAACTTCCGGGTCTCGCGGAGTTTTGTGGCTTTCCCTTCCTATTCCTTCCGTTCGGAAACAAAGCTCTCGCTCTCTAGTTCTGAGCTGTAGGAGGTGTTCTAGCTGCGGGATTCAACCCTTCCTTCAGCCCATGGAGACTTAAGGGTTCCCCTTGTAGCTGCAAAATTGAACGCTAGAGTAGATTAAGGAACAGTAAGCGAACTAGTTTTTGAATGCCGCTAAACCTGGCCTCTGCAGGGAAAGTGGAGTTACTCACGTTCCCTGGCGGACATCGGGTGCCCAGTGGCTCAGCTATATTATCCAGCATGCGCAGTACCCATGTATCGCTATATAAGCCTGACGCGCTATGCAAGCTCAAAGGTTAGGCCATAGGTCATAGTTGGATAGATGCCGGCTTTGTTAGCCTTGATATATAAGGCAGAAGGGACTTGCTGCCGCCGCTGCAACTGAAGCCTGTGTATTCCACCTCGCAATAAAGGCATGTCAGAGATACCTAGGGCTCCGCAAGTGTTCTTAACGTCTGCCCGAATTCCAAGTGAATCTGCCAGGCCTTGAGCCCTTGCAATACAATTGGTGTAGTTGGCAGGATTGGCCGTGGACTGGTATGGAACCCTCTGCACCCCCAGTGGGGTGGACTTGAGGGGTGGCCCTCGACGAGTACGTGGTACTCGGTGGCGAGCCTTCTTTCTGCTTGGGCACCACCCCAGGACAGGCCCGAGGTGAATGGGTCCCCTGCCCAAGTGGGAAAGGCCCTGCAGAAGGTGGAGGAGTCCCTAGAGAAGCAGAATGCCCACAGGGCTGCCAGGACCGTGGGATGGGTGTTCCTCACAGCCCTGTAGGTTGAAACCAAAACCTCGCTGTGAAAGGCAGCGAAGGTTTGGGAGTTACAGGGAAAGGAAGAGGCTTTGGAAGCCCGCATCTTAGCTCTAGAGGAAGATTTACAGACCCTGGAGAACCAACCGTTGCCCCCGTTGGTAGTGGTAAACTTCTCTGAAGAAGAAGAGCCACGACTGCGAGTCCAACCAGTAACACAGAAGCAGCAGCAGCAGCAGCAGCCAATGGCCCCAGAAGGACAGATTTCTGGCCCACTGCAGATGACTGAGTTTACAAGGTACCACCCATGTACTCAGGCAGAACTGGTGGAGCTGGGCAAGCAATTTCGCCAAAAGCCTGGGGAGCCATTGGCAGCCTGGATATTACTCATGTGAGACTTAGGGGTGGAAGGGATTATCTGTACTCCCCAAAAAATGGAAAAATTAGCCTCAATGACCCTGCATCCGTCCTCAAGGCAAAGGCTACAGAATAGCCAGTGCAACAGCCAGAGTAACCATTCCTTGTTGGATTGGGTAATGGCCGCAGTGCACATGGTGTGGGCCAATGTGGGGGACGTGCCCGAGACTGTAAGTAAATGGCAATCCTATGGGGAACTGGTGCAAGTGCTCTGAGAGTTAGGGGTGCGACAGGCTGTGTTCAATGTAAAAACACATGGCCCTGATGAGGAGGGGTTTACAGCAGAATGAGGGGATTTGGTGTTGCAAAACACCCCCTCTACATCTTTCAGGTCCCTTAGGATTAATGAAGTCACCATGGTGGTGGCAAGTTTGGGGAAGGCAGAAAGCCATCATCAGCAAAAGGGCATACGGGCCATCACCTGACAACTGGGGAAGTTAGCTAAGAAGACTGGGAAACCCATCAAGGCCACATGCACTCAGATGTGGGTAGACGTTGTAGAGGCTGGTGTAGATCAAACTAAGATAGAGGGAAAACCTAATACTTATTTACTAGAGTTATGAAAACAGTTCGGGGAGGATCAGAGGCTCACCCCCATGAAAAGGAACACCCCTGTGAAGAGCAACAAGGAGTCCCAGTGGACCTGAGTAGTACCCCTTGAGGACCATATGCTACCCCAGGAGGTACCCAGGGGAGGGGATACTTTATTTACATTTAAATAGGATGAAGGCCAAGGAACCCTTCTACAGGGGGTGGGCAGGGACCAGAGGCCCCATGTGGAGCTTGCTATCTGCTGGTCCCTGACCAATGTACAGCAGGTATTGGCCTTGATGGACACAGGGGCTGAATGCCAAAAACTCACTCATGGCAACCCAGATAAATTTCAAAGCCCGGTGTCATACGTAGATGGCTATGGGGGGAGAAGTATCTGGGAAAGCTATACAACTACCCCTTGGGATAGTGCAGTTGCTCCCTAGGAACTATAAAGCTCATGTTTCCCCAGTACCAGAATATATACTGGGCAGAGACGTGCTCCAAGGCCCATGGCTACAGACAACCACTGGTGAGTTCCGCCTGCAAGTACGGGTGGTGAAGATGGTAGAACGGGGACGCACAAAACACCCTCCAGTGCAGCTCCCTGTTCCCCGGCGGGTCACCAGTACCAAACAATACAGACTGCCAGCAGGTCATGACGAAATTATTGGCACCATTGCAGAATTGGAAAAGGTAGGTATTTTATGGCTGGCCCATAGTCCGTTAATTCTCCTGTATGGCTGGTGCTTAAACCCAGTGATTCTTGGAGAATGACTGTGGACCGCTCAAAGTTAAATGCCACAGTGCCCTCGGTGGCCGAATTGATGAATCGACTAAGTCATAAGCTGGGCCCTTACCATTTCTTGGCCAATCTGGCTAATGCTTTTTCTTCTTTGACATCACCCCTGAGAGTCAAGATCAATTTGCCTTCACCTAGGAAGGGTGACAATGGGCATTTAGGGTCCTACCTCGGGGATATTTACGTAGCCCTACATTGTATCATGGTTGGTAGCCTCCGACCTAGCCAGGTGGGAACGGCCACCTACAGTGTCCATGTACCATTATATTGATGATGTTCTTTTAACTAGTGATTCTTTTGCAGACTTGGAGAAGGCTGTGCCCCTTCTGTTGTCACACATGAAAACGTGGCTGAGCGCTAAACGAAAACAAATTGCAAGGGCCTGGATTGTCTGTCAAGTTCCTGGGGGGTGTGTGGTCGGGTAAGACTAGAGTTATTCCTGATGCGGTTACTGATAAGATATAGGTCTGTCCTACCCCAACTACAGAGAAGCAGTTACGGACCTTTCTGGGTTTGTTGCGGTACTGGAGAGCTTTTGTCTCCCACTTAGCCCAGTTGATACGGCCTTTGTATGCCCTGGTACGCAAGGGAGCCACACGGGATTGGACCCCAGAGGCAGGACGGGCCTTTCCTGATGCCAAGAGAACAATTAAGGTGGCTCAAGCCTTACATGTTTTTGATCCCGCCTGGCCCTGTGAATTGGACATGATGTCACTCCTTCAGGATTTGGTTGGGGTCTGTGGCAGCATTCAGAGCATTTGCAACAGTCCATAGGGTTTTGGTCCCAACTACAGAAGGGAGCAGAAAGCCGGTTTTCTCTCATGGAGAAACAGCTGGCTGCCATATATGCGGCATTACTGGTGACTGAGAGTATAACTGGCTTGACGCCGGTGACGGTACAGACCACCCCCCATAGTGGGTTCGGTAAGAGAGGACCTCGAGGCCCCGAGGTGGGGCAACACAAACACCTACACTGGCAAAATGGTTGGGGGGGGGCAAACTTACAGCAGCGGAGTATGTTCTCCACTAGCCCTTTACGCGCGGAGCTCCAGGAGGTCCTGAAACTGGTGACTTACGTGGATAGTATGTCCTCTGCTGAGCCCCCTTTGGAGACAGAACCAGAGGTTAGTTCCTACCAAGAAGGTAGGGACCCCGTGCCAGCAGATGCAGGATATACAGATAGTTGAAGGCAAGGGCAGCCTCCGACTTGGACAACGGTTGGCTTCCAGCCTGTGTCTGATACTATTTGGTATGATACCGGGACCGGCCACAGTAGCCAGTGGCCAGAACTATGTGCAATATGGTTGGCTGTAGCCAATGAACCATCACCCATTGCTGCCTGTACTGACAGTTGGACAGTCTATAGAGGACTGACTCTATGGATCTCTACCTGGCATTTGAATAAATGAGACGTGCATAGGCCCTTGTGGGGCCAGGCCTTGTGGCAGGACCTATGGGAGTTGGGACCAGAAGCAGGTGACTGTGTTCCACGTTACTGGACATGCACATTTGGCCTCACTGGGGGATTATGAGGCTGATACCTTGGCAAAGTCCAATGACTAGAAACTGCCCTGCGAGATAAGGCTCCCAACAGCCATGTGGCGCAATGGCTGCACTGACACCTGCTACACACAGGGCAAAAGACAATGTAGGCGGTTGTGCACGCCTCAGTCCTGCCAGTGACCTTGGCAGAGGTACACAGTGCTAAACTCGCTGGCAAGTGGATGTTATTGGCCCGCTGCCTGCCCCACTCTTAAGGCTACTGTTACGCCATCACTTGTGTAGGTACTGCCACAGGCCTGTGAGTGGCCTATCCAGCTCAACACCCAGATCAGAGGGCTGTGTTGCATGTGCTAGCACGCCTCTGCGCAGCGTATGGACGCCCTCTGGTGATTTAAAGTGACCAGGGAACTCATTTTACTGGAGCCCAAGTGCAAAGATGAGTGTGAGACATGAACACTGAATAGAAGTTTCACGTCCCTTATAACCCAAAGGCCACAGGTATTATGAAACAGAACAACGGCCCATTGAAGCAAGGACTGCAGACTAGTGCGATAATGCCAACTTTGGCAGGATGAACCAGAAGGTTATGGGATGTCCTGTGAGCACTTAATGAACGCAGCAGACAAGGTGGCCTAGCCCCAGTAGAAGCATTGTCCGTCACGCCACTGCACTTATCCAGGTCCAAGTCCAGATGAAGGATATTTTGCTGAAACCTGGATTCAGATGACAGGGTTTGTTGGGACTAACACCCTAGTTGATTGGGCGCACACTTACGTGACAATTGCTAACCAGTCAGCTTGCTGGATCTGTACTGAATTACCTGTTAGCGCCTCAAATGGGCTCCCATGGAAAAGTAAATCAGCCACTGAGGCTAATTGGACTTGGTTAAGGTTGTGAAATGACACTAACCCACAGTGGAACTTAACCAAAAAGAAAGGTATTTGCTGGGGTAAGAGAGCGTGTAAATGCTCTCAGCTCTAGATGGGATATTCAATATGGGATGGTCTCGGTAGGTTGACAGCAGATATGGTAGAACCTGTTGCACCCATCCCCCTCTGCACTGAGTTTAGACAGAAGGGCCCATGTTGAATGGACCCCGCCTGGCCTGTGCATTAATGTTACCCAAATGACGCAGAAGGAGAAATAGGGAAAGAGGAATGGCAGCTTGGCCTAGCCTGTCCCTTACAGGAGCCTTTGGGTCTGTGGGCAGAATGGCGGCCATATCTTCTCCACAGTTGGACTGGACGATGTACATGGGGGTGGCCATTTCTCCCTGCGTAGGTAATGCCTACCTTACAAACCCGCCCAAGTAATTGAAGAGTATTTAAGGCACGCCACAGAGTATGGTGTACCCTTGGTGGTATTATCCCTTAGCACCTTTTTCCCCCAAGGGGCCACCGTAGTGACAAAAGCAGAGGTCACTGCTTTAGCAGTGCACATGGCCAGGGCATTCATTGAGACCCATAAAGCCCTGGGCCTTCTTAATGATGAGGTGTAGCAATTACGAAAGCTAGTTTTACAAAATCTTATGGCACTTCGTATTTTGACAGCCTCAAAGGGCAGAGTGTGAGCTCTTCTAGGATCAGATTGCTGTGTTTATGTTCCAGATGCTCACCATATCAGCCAGGCTCTAATGGCCTTGGGAAAAGAGACAACAGCTATTGAACGCCTGACTGGAGACCCCCTACAGGAATGGTGGGGATCACTGACCTCCAAGTGGCGCTTGGTAGCAGCCATTCTGGGAGGATCTGCTTGTGTATTAGAGGCCTGCTGTTGCAGTCTCTATTGTTGCTGTGGATCATGGATGCAAGGGTCCATCCTTCTCGCCAAGGGACCTTCGCGGAAGACAACTAATGCATAGATTGTGCGGCGAGTGACCCTCAAGGGATGGAATGTAGGGGAAATGGAGTTACTCAGGCTCCCTTGCTGGACATCCAGTGCCCAGTGGCCCAGCTATGTTATCCCACATGCGCAGTACCCATGTATCATTATATAAGCATGACTTGTGCTACACAAGCACAAAGGTTAGCCCATAGGTCATAGTTGGATAGATGCTGGCTTTGTTAGCCTTGATGTATAAGGTGGAGGGGACTTGCTGCCGCCACCACCACCATTAAAGCCTCCGTATTCCTCCCTGCAATAAAGGCATGTCAGAGATAACTATGGCTCTGTGAGTGTTCTTACATCTGCCCAAATCCCGAGTGAATCTGCCAGGCCTTGAGTGCTTACAGTACAGCCTCCAACCCTAACTGTGACTTTGGGCTTGTCGCCTACACTTTCCAAGATTCATCTGGGAAATGGAGGTGACATCTACCTCACAAGGTTGTTGTGAGGTTGAAATGTGACAACGTTGGTCCTAGAACATAGTAGGGGTTTAATAAATGTGTGTGTTGTACACAACACACACACACCGCAGAGGAAATCCCTCTGCTTCTGTTTAAGTTCAAAGTAAGGGGTTCTCCTAAGAGCCACTCTAGAGAAGTTTGGTCTTGGCCTGCCTTTCTTCTGTCCCCTGAGAGACGTGGACATAGGGGACATCTCAAACAGTTCATTTTCTCCAATGCTCCCACTCTGCAGCAGGCTTACAACTGGTCTCCCCCACTTCTTTGGCCTCTTTTGTTCTCAACTCCTCTATTCTGAGTTTACCTGCTACCTAGGCTTCTGGCAAAAGTCATCTCAACCTGAGACCCAAGCATCCTGATCCCATCACCACCCCTCATTCCATTATTTCTACTAGGGATGAAAGGCAATCAGGGAAGATGGCCTTTTTAATCCTTTAGACCTTCTTGACTCCCACTCCACCTCACTTATTTCCCACATGGTCTCAGGAGCAACTTAGTCTGCTCCTGCAAGGACAGAGCTTCAACTAGATCCTGGCCAATGAGGTCAGGGCCTCAGGTGGAACACCTATGCACCCACCTGTATTCCTGCACTATGTGCTGAGTGCAGCCCCAGCCCAGGAATGGCAGAGGAATCTCAGCTCTAGCTACCTGCCCTGCTGGCCTCCTGCTAGAGCCTCACCCCACAAAAGCAGTGGCAATCAGCTCTCAGGAAGCCAAAGCCCTGAGCATGGGGGTGGGGGACAGGTTGAGGAAATCTCCACGGCCTTTTGGCCTTATATCCAGGGGAGCAGGACCCCGCCCTGCTTTTTCTAAGAACAGGTATTCCTCCCCTCCACCTCCTCCTACCTTCTGGAGCCCCAGGTCCTGCTCTCTCTCTTGTCAGGATGGCAGCTTGAGGCCCCTTGGAGCCCTACCTCAAGTCAGGAAACAGACAGGTGTCTCCTCTCTGATTCCTACTTCCTAAAGCGTCTAGGCACAAAGGAAGGGAATGTTCTTTCTTGTTCTCATTAGGCCTAAGGCTAAAACACTCCCCTCTGGCCTTCAAGGAGTGCCCAGCATCTCCTGGAAGAGGGGCCTGGGGCCAGCGTGTTTGTACCCAGTGCTTCTGCCTTGCCCAGGGAGGCCAAACTAGTTAGTTTCTCTCTAGGTTCCCAAGTGTGCTCACAAGCCTCACCCAGCAAACTCTTAAGAGAATAATGGCCACATAGAAGAGTTGGTTACCAAGGGCCAGGGCATCTCATTAAAGGCTTCATTATAAATCCTCAACTGAGATACTCATCTCACAGATTAGGGAACTGATGCTTGGTAAGGCCAGGGAAGTTGCCAAGTCATACTGCTAATTAGTGGCAGAGGTAAAATCTGACACAACTCAGGCCTTTCTGAATCCAGTTGTGCTCCTAACTACTAAGCTCCTGTGCCCCAAAGACTGGGCCACTGTCCCCCATGTAAGCCAAACACCCATCGAAGAAGTCAAGGTCACATGTGAGTAACACAGATGAGGCCCAGAATGGGAAGAGCAGCTGACCCACCACCAACCTGGGGTATTGGTCTGAGCCTGTGGTTGATCACAGACTTGAGCCACTTTGAATTAATTCAAGTGATCTGGTTCAAGCAAATTATACTGGAAAAACATGAGGAATCATTGTCAATAATCTCTGAGAAACCATTATAAACAGAAGGTTACCAGAGATTTGAACATAGTACAAGTTCCAATTTTCAAAAGTCAGATAAGTAAGTGTAAGAAGTTAACAAAGTGCAAAAGGGGCTCATTGAATATGTAGTCTCTCACCAGTGACCTAAAACATGACCACTAGGTACCCACACAAGTTCACTAAAAATAAGTTATATCCAAACTTTATTTCCTTTGGTACTTATTAGATGGCTATCACAGACAAACATCTGGATCTTATTAGTCTTTCATGATGTCCCTTTGGGTAAGATGAAAGCATAAAGACAGTACACAAAGTTGGGATGGATAACTAGTATATTGGATTATAGCACCAAGATTTTTTAAAAGCTCTTAAGAGTTTGGCTAAAAATAAGCCATGTCACTGGAGAAGACAAGATAGCTACCAGTCATCATCTACCTCTTTAGCAACTTCGGGGCCCCTCACTTAAGGGCATGAAGAGCAAGGACTAGGAAGCAGGAGACCCGAGCTCTAGCCTGTTCTGCTGCTCGGAGGACAGTTATCACATGTTGCTTCTCAAAGTAATGAGCTCCCCATCAGTGAAAGTGTCCAAGTAGGGGCAGAATGTTGAGGATGCTGTAAGAGAGGCTATTTAAACTGGGAGGCTGGACTATTCCATATAAGCTTCAAGATCACTGGCATTTCTAAGTACTAGATATCTGTGCTGAGCTTCAGAAACTGCAACTGGCCCACTCCTGGAACTAGAAGCATCTGTTAGCACACTGTTCACACACTGACTTCTGGAGTTACCTGGCTGCATAGCCTTCCCATAGCCAGTGCACGCGGATGACAGCAAGTCACTTTCACACTCATCTGAACAAGAACTCGTGTATTTGATGCGAGCATGCATCTGGAGGAGTCAAGGGTCCCCTGCTATCATCACTCCCCCTTACAAACTCTGAGCTGAGCTCCCTTCTCATTCCACAGCGCAGACCTGATAAACCTCCCATCCCACTTGTACCCGACTATCCACCTTCTGTGTCTATACTTAGGTCACTCAGTACGACTAACAGTCATACAGTGGACACCTAGTTACACCCTAACGCACAAGCAAACACCTCTAAAGGGCACTCAGTAATCTTACAGTAGTTCCCTCGCATGTTGACTGAGCCACCAGCCATGTCCTCCCTCACCCTCATCTCCCTGCCAAATCTACAAACTCACCGGCAACTATACTGTCTTCTCCTTCTTTCCTCTTTATCATGGGGGAAGGGACCCCTCCTATCAGAGGCCAAAACCTCCACTGTGGCCATGGATCTCATCCCTCACTTCTTGGCGTTCAGGACAAGGTCATAAATCCTAAATGTCTAGTTCCAGCCCGGTCCTCTCCTCTGAACTCTAAGCTCATTTATCCAGCTGCCCATTTGCCATCTTCTCTTCAGTGTTTCATGGGCAAGACAAAAATCACAAAACAGAATTCCATTTTCCCACAAACCTCTTCCTCTCCCATTGCTCACCATCCACCAAGAAGTCATTCTTAGTTCCTCTCTTTCCCTCACCACCTTGCCCTGCCATCCAGTTGGTCCTGCGATCACGTTTGTCACCACCATCTCCTGCCTGAACCACTACAACAGCCATTTCTTAATGCCAATAATCTTACTACTTCCACTGTTGCCCTACTGCCCACTGAAGCCCTACAGTGGGTACAAGGCCCTGCATGCTCTCGCTCCTGCCAGTTTCTCCATCTTGCTCACTAGGCTTCAGCCACCTATATTCTAACAGTTCCTAAACATCCCAAGCTCCTGTCAACCTCCACTTTAGCTCTTGCCGGTCCTTCTATCCAAGCTCTCTTGGCTGGCACCTCATTCTTCTGATTTCAGCTTAAATCACCTCTAAGAGCCATCCCAGAACATTCTCTATAGAGCAGTACCTGTACCTCCCTACAGTAAGCATAAGCAACTACTTTAAGCTAGGACAGACCAGAAACAAGGCCAGATCAGAAAGCCACCACTTGTTTGTCCCTCCACAGAAGACTAACTGCTGGAGTCAGCATTAGGATTAGCTGGGGGAAAGGGGAGAGAGATTAGTTGAGAAGTCAGAATTGCCTTACCCTCACCTCGTCAGTTCAGGAATTTAGTTTTCTAGTCTTTTCAACAAAATTGGAAATTACGGGAAAATGGGACAGGGAGGCCAGGTAGGAAGGCAGGCCACAATCTGATCTGCCTTGGTCCCAGCTGCCAAAATCTGCTCTGGAGAAACCAGGGGGAAAGACCTGCTTTTTTCAAGCTGGAACCAGGTAACCCTCCTTCCCAGCTCCATGTGTTTACTCTCTCATCTTTTGTCCAAACTTAACTTCAAGCTTTCCTCAAAACCCAGTCTTCCTGGACTACTTTTCATCTTGGCTCAAGCAACTTATCCAGTTATTAAGCTGAAGGTTTTCAAAATTCTACCTTTAGTCTTCTCTCGACAGCTGGGTGCTAGGGAATAATACATTATCCTTGCCTTAGAGCCTCAGAATTCCCCATTAGACCATTTAAGATAAACCTAAACAAATAACTACGATGCAAGTCATACACACCACATGACATGAGTGATGTAAACAAACTGTAGGAATCACTTTCCATTTTCATTGTCGAGAATGGCTTTACAGGTGGCTTTGAAGCAAGGTATTGTAGGATAAGACAGTGAAGATAAAACAAGATAGACTACTGAGGTTAGAAGTAATCTGAGATCATCTAGCCCCCATACCATATATAGATATTCTAAGAGTGCACTTTGTGGGCTAGAGGGCTGAGAGAACTAGCTGGCAAGTTTCTTTTGATATGGTAAAGTGTGTTGCATTTTCAGAAATGCAAGGGGCAGAAAGAAGCATGTAAAAATCTAGAGGACATGAAAGATGTCAATAATGTTTTGGGGGTGGTAAATGGACAATATTTGCCTTATTTTCTAGTTTTCTTGTGATGATCCATGTAAAGCTTTTACAATATAAAAGAACAAAACTCATTTTGAAACTTTACTACCCAGCAGCAGTCTATCACCAGTGGATGGCAGCCCAAGAGCATCCCTTTTTCATCTGCAAGGTACTCTGTGCTGTAATGTTAAACCCCTTAAGTTTAGGCAGCACATGCTGATGATTTCAAGTTTCTTAAAGCGGAATTCTCTGGAGGTACTTAAAGCAGCCTCCAGCAGTGATAGGAAAGCAAATCCACCATGTAAACAATGACCATCCTCCAACCCAGGTGACCAAGCCCAGTTCCCAAACTCTTGTCCCACCATTCATCCTGTGCACTGCAGCTTCTAGAATTATATGTTCTCATTATATATTCTCAGTATCTTCCATATCAACATGACAGTAAATTCCATCTCTGTGTATGAAGGCAAGCCCTCTACATCTTCCTTTATCAGTACGTCCTATGGGAGAACAGATTTTGACACATACATTCTTAGCTTCAAAAATGTCAAAGAGCCTTTACCCTGAATCAGTGGTTCCCAGACTGGAGCCTCTTAACTAATATTGAAATGCTTGGGCAATTAAAACAAAAACAAAAACAAAAACAAAAGTCAGCAATGAGCTGTTCAAACTTAAACAGCACAGATTCAGTATCAACTCACTATGGTGAGGGTGTTTATACCACACTGACTGGATGCTCTAACTAGCAGTAAACCCAAAGGCATGTACGTGGTAGCAAGAAGGTAATGGGGTGCTAGGGTGTAAAGGTGTGTGTGTGTGAGGAGAAAAAGAGAATGCCTCAAAATCAAGGAGACATTAGAAAACTGCCTGTACACATTCCACCACAGATGCAAGCCCTCTGCACCACACTCAACAGTTTAATGTTCTTTCAATCTGGGGGGCCATTTCTGCCACTCTCAACAGTCTCTTCTGTGTTCCTTCCCAAACCTGGCTCACACAAGTGAGCAACACACACACCACCAGTTCAGAAAGTCAACAGGGTAGCAATAGGAGCCCACAAGTGATAAAGCCTGGGGTTTGTTCCAGCTCTGCCACCATAGGCAGTGGCGGTATTCTCAAGTCACTTAGCCCTGGTAGAACCCACTCACCTTCGTTGAAATGAGTGGTTTTCAAATTACAATCAAAGAAATTCTTCAGACACTGCAGGGAAGAGGTAGGGGTGGGATTTGTGAGAGGCTGAGAGGCCAGGGCTCTGAGGCCCCCTACCCCTGCCCAAATGTTTTTACTATTAGCCATGTTTTACTAAAATGCCATCTAAACAAAGACTTCTAAAACAAAGTTGGAGCCTCTGAAAATCAGCTAATCCAATCGCATCTCCAGATTTAATCATCCCAGGACCAAGCTAACATTTACATTAACATTCACAGAGCACCTTCTAAGTATTAAGGGGGAGTATTTAGGGGGACGGTATAGCTGAAGCAGTAGAGTGCATGCTTAGCACACACAAGGTTCTGGGTTCAATCCCCAGCACCTCCTCTAAAAATAAATAAATAGATCTAATTACCTCCCCCCAACCCCACCCACAAAAAATGCCTTATCTAACACTTTGCACCAATTCTAGATGAGTATTAGTTCTGTGTTTTTAGTTGCATTAGTTGTACAGTTAGAGAAACTAAGGCTTAGATGGGTAAAATGACTTATCCAGTCACAAATGAGGAAATGGACGTGAGGATTTGAAGCCAACTATTCATGTCTCCGAAGTACTTGCTCTTCCTTCTATACTGCCTGTCTTTCCCACCATATTAACTGCACCTTTTGAACTGCTCAAAGTTCCCCTGGATGGTTTCACAAAGAGTCAAAACTGCTTCTTACCAGAAACAGTTGGTACCGCTGTTTTCTACTCACAGACCTAGACACTAGGGCTGGGGTGGGAGGGGGGGAGGGCGGTGATGACATGGGACATGAGGCATAGAGCCTTTTTCCAGGCTTGCCATTTCCCATTAATCACATTCACTTCTTTAATTGCATTCCTTAAGTTTTCTAGATCATGCAAAGGTCTCTTCTCTTCTCCCTCTTTTACCTTCTCCAGAAGTCTACATTTCCATGCAGACTAAATCAAAGGCTTCGTACTTGAAATCAAGTTCTGACCAATGGCAGGTGAGTATGAAAGTACACTTCTCAGTCTTCTCTCATTTCTCCTCCAAACAGTTCTGTAACAAATAGTCATACGTATGTACTCACCCCCTTTATTCCTCTACAACTCCCAACCCTGGATCCCCTTCTTAAATTACACACTTTATACTGTATTTCTGGATGAATTCTCAAGGGTAGAAGGAGAGAGGGTAAAGAATAGGAAGCAGAGTCTAAAGGGAAAGGTTAAACCAAACATGCATCCTGAGACACTCTCCCTCCAGGGCCTTTAAAGCACGTACAAACCCGAGACATGAGTGATGGTTAAAAAAATTTGGGTTTTATTGTTTTTGCTAAACAATACTAAAAAAAAAAAAAATTTCATTTTGAAGGCAGGGCTTGAATTATTTAATTTTGATCCATTTATTTAATTAAAAAAAAAAGGAAGGGGAAAGAGATCATGGCCAAAATAATAGTAGTTAATCCCCACCCCACCCCCGAAGCTCTAGCCAGTCACATGAGCATCACCCACTCCCACACAGTGCCTGATATTTAGAGGGTGGCACACTCTACCCCACTGGACTGCCTTGAAGGCACAGGGGTAACAGGTGCCAGTTTTAGCTCTCAGCAGGTTAGTCAAACCAGACAAACTGGTGGGCTAAAGTCCAGAAATTCTTCCCAGGTTTTCTGCCCATTGGCTGAGCACATACAAACTGTCATAAGCTTATAAAATTTCAAGGGGTGGGGAAGGGCATAAGAGCAGGAGGTTGGCAGGAGAAGAAAAACAATAGGTCATCCAAGCTTCCTCCTGGGCTAGTGGCTCTGGATACAGACTTAAAAGAGGTTGGGATAGGTGGAATCCAGGTTTCTTATGAAAGAAAACCATCCCTCGAGGAGGAGCTGAGATGTGCCGTGCAAAATAGTTCTTCCTGCAGAGGGCACAGGAGAAAGGGCAGTTGATGCTCCTGTCTAGGAGACAGGAGAGTGATGAGGAGGTTCTTCTAGTACCATGAAGTTAAGACAAAGGCAGAGGGAGAATCCTGAGGTTTTGGCCAAATATGAGACGGTACACACATAGTTCAAGACTAAAAAGCCACCAGGAACCTTCAAAGCCAGATCCCATCCGCATACACTGGCTCTACAAAGTGCTGCAGAGGATTCTCGCTGTGAACTAAGTCAGGTTAGTTGTCTGGCTATGGGTGGTGGGGAGGGCAATAAATTTTTATTTTCAGAGGAATGAGGTGGGAAGAGCGGCCATGATCTTGTAAAAAGAGACCTGCAAGAAGCAGAAAATATTTAGAGAACATTTTAATATATATTTTCATATATATATTTAAAGTTAAGAAAAATAAAACTAATTCAAGCCATGCCCTGTGCAAAAAAAAAAAAAAAAAAAAAAAAAAAATTTAAAGTGAGACCTCTGTCTGCTGCTCTAGTCTCAACTTAAGTATCACAGTCAGCTTGTTACTTTTATTTTGGAAGAGAAGATGTAAAAGTTTCTTTCAATCACTTAGAAGGCAAGTGTAGCCACTTATAAAAACAGAATGGCAGAGACAGACTGGGAAAGGAAAGTCAGAGGTAAAAGGGCAGAGCAGAAAAGGAATATTCAAAAATAAAATTAACAAGGTGACTGTTCCAGAAGGGAGCTGTGAAAAGGACATGGTGGACCAAAGTCTGTTAGTCAAGTAATGATTCAACTTTTAAATTATTCTCTTGTTCTTTTGTTGGGTGTTTTTTTTTGTTCAAGTCTAAGATTTGGAAATGCCGACCCTCTGTTAACAAGAGCCAACAGGAAATATAGGATCCCTTCCCTCCCCCGGCCTGCCTCCGCTGAAGCCACCACCATCGCCTCCTTGGCTGGATGCTGGAAGAGTCCTCCATATGTGTGGACTCAGGATGACAGGGTAGCCTCCTTCTGTGGTTGCTGGGCTTGTGAACGCTGCAGTATCTTTTGGCTTTCCACGTCTCTAAAATGTTTTTCAACCTGAAAGAGACCAGTTTAGATCAGAAAAAGAGATAGGCACACAAAGCCTCCCAAATAGTTCACTCCAGACTTTGACAGCCCCATCCTGGCTGTCCGGCTCATGGACTATTCAGCACCTTTGCCCTTGCTGTCTGTTGGCCTTCACAAGGTAGATGGGGGTCCTCATTCAGCCAAATTTTTTTGCAGCTTCAGCTAAGACTGGCTAAAAGGTGAATCTATAAATCTTCTATAATCTATAAACTAAAACAGAATATTATATTACCATATACAGATTACAATGACACAAACTCCCTCTCCCCTCCTCACACAAGTGCAGAATGAAAAGTTGGTGGGGAATTAGACTTAAACTTTTACATTCTTATTGGTCTCTCAATGCTCAGTTTATTTTTACAAATGCTACAGCTCAATCTAGAAAGTTAGATGATACCTGCAGGGTCACAGACGCCAACAGCAACTGATGTACACCAACCAGCCCTTCCTGAGCAGTCTGGGATGAGAGGAACTGCTCAGGCCCAATACCATGGAATGGTCTGGCTAATTTCAAAAAGCCACACTACAGAGGACATGGGATTGACCATTCACTTTATTCCACACTGCCCAGTGGTTCCATCCCCATTAGAGTGTCCAAGCCATGGATGTAGAGCAGCACAGCGTGGGGAGGCAGGGTAATCAGGCAGGGCTGCTTGCAGACTGTGTCAGAAAGGGCAGGGATTGCGACATAATGTCCTGCCCTGATGCTGGAGGGGTGAAGGCCAAGGAATCATCCTCTCCCTAAGGTTTCATGGCTCCTTTACTTACTATTTTGCGTACATGGCTCAGTGCACTCCCCTCTTTGCCTTTACAGTTTTCCACTTGATATGGGGGTGTAATAACAACTTCTTCCATGACTACGATGTTTTTTTCTTGCCATTTACAGTCTTTAATGCTGGAAGGAGAAGAGAGCAGGTGAAAGTTACTTCTTGCAGGGCATCCCACACCTCCTGCCCAATGAATAAATAACTCCAGAAAGCTAACCCCAAGTTCCTAGCTCACCACTCAGCCAATAACTAGATGCCAGCATTCCACAGGGAGAAGTAGCCCAGAAATATTTCCTGGACACCACTGGCTAGGAAAAGCAATGAAACTGATGCATGCCTATTCCAAGGAGGGCCCAGAAGAATTACTCTGAAGCATCAAGGACCTAGAAAACCATAGAAAACTTGGTAGCAGCCTCAGAAGCCCAAACCAATTTGAGTTACAAATAAAGAGCTAGGCTCAGGCCACTAGATTCAACTTAATTAAATACCAGCCTAGGGTATTTAAGGGGTTGGCAAACTTTTTCTATAAAGGGTCAGACAGCAAATATTTAGGCTTTGCAGGCCATACAATCTCTGTCACAACTACTGAACTCTCCGGCTATCCCACAAAAGCAACAGACAACAGATGATATGTAAACAAATGAGCTGATGTGGCCCGGGGCTACAGTTTCCCAATCTTTGGCCTATGGGGAAATGGCACCTTTAAAAAGACAGGAGAACAAACTCCCCATCTTCTTGCAATCTGTACTCCCCCCCACCCCAGTAGAAGCTGCTCCTTAAACTGGCCCCTCTCAATTATCAGACAGCTGGAGACTTGCCAGACTGGGAAAACCCATCCCAGTTCACACTTGGGGGAACTCAGGGCAGCTGACATTACTGAGAGTTCCTTCACATACCTGTAAATGTTCAAATACTCACACCATGGCCTCAAACAGCTCTGATGCCAGCTGCCATCTGTGCACCAGACCCAGGTGGTTAAATAGGGTAACAGAAGGCAGCAGGGGGGAGGGGGAGTGTCAAATGTTTCAGTTTTTCAGCAGCTAGGGAAGCTAGCGGAGAGTCAAATGACTTCTGCTGTGACAAAATGTCTTTTATGAGGTGGCAATAAGGTGGCCTTCTGCTCCCCCTAATTCCCTATGTTCACCCAGTGTACAATTGGGAAGAGTGAGATAGATATGACTTCCCCTTAATAATACTGCATCAGCTTTTACAGAAATGAACAACAAGATCAAAATAATAAAAGAGGCAGAAATCACTAGTTCTAAATGATGGATACTAGGTCTGGAAGAGACCCTTAGGGATAACCTAATGCAAAACTAAGTTCTACAGATGAAGACGCTAAAGGCAGAGCAGACAGCTTGTCCGTGATTACACCACTGTTCCATACAGAAAGGCAACAAGCACATCCCTGGAAGCTGAGGTATTGCCAACACACTACCGAGCTTCCCTGGTGACTTTCAGGAACACAACTACCCAAGAGTCAGCCACCAGACAGCAAAGCTAGGCAGTACCACCCCCGGGGCAAGGAACCCCTATGCTCCCCGCAACTCACGTCTTGTGTATGGTCTGGAAGAGCTGCTGGCCCTCTAGGGAGACACCAGCGCTGATTGCATAGGCCTGGCTCAGCTTCTCCTCCTTCTCTGTCCGTGCTTTGCTGGCAAGCTAGGATGGGGGAAAGGAAAGAGACTCAGAAAAGCATTCAGCTTCATCCTTCCCAATAGTTAGGACTTAAGTTGAGGAAAAGATGCTGGAAAGGGCTGGTTTGGGTAGATTCAGTTTTCTCAGGTATCAAAAGTGAAACAAACAAAACCACACACAGTATACCTGAATAGTCTGCTACTATTCCTGGCAAACATCCCTTCCTTCCAATACTTACTGAATGCCTACCATGTGCCAGACATTCACCGTACTAAACAAGAGATACAGCACTGAAGAGGGGCAGGGAGACAGACTATAAACAAAAAACAAACAGATAACTTCAGACAGTGCTAGAAAGAAAACAGAGCAGGGCAAGGTTACAGAGTATGACTAGGGGGCTACCTGGTGGAAAGTAATGGTCAGAGATAAAAGGTAATGCATACATTTCTATGAAAGGAGAGAATTAAGAATTATCAGCTACTGTCTTAGAGCCTCAGGGTGAGAAATTAATGTCTACCACACATTCAAAGACCAGCATGTGAGGTTCTACAGACTCTATCATTCTAGTACCATTATCTGTGCCTCACACGTGCAGCCAAGACTCAAAGGAAACCTAACCATAATACTGTCCACCTTCAACTTGGGCTGAAGCTACTATGCTCTTTAAAAAAAAGAATGGTCTGTATTCTAACTCATGTCTCCCTCCTTAACCGTGCTCTAGTGGAACAACCATAAAAAGGTCAAAAATTCTAGTAAAATCTGATAGGCTACTCAAATCTAGTAAATCCTTCCCAGCAGGGCTGGGTACCCTGTCAATCCCTACTGCCCCTCTAATATACTTCTGGCCCCCGGCCCACACTACTGGTTGCAAGACAGAGACTCCAGAAGTACAAATTTGAGTGTAAGACAAAACAAATACACTAGACAAGACAGTTAAAACAAAAGGCAGACAATGCACCTAAAAGTCAGACAAATGATTTGGAGATTTTCAGATCCATGAACATGAGCACATACTTACTAGTATACTGCAGCATACTAACGACATACGCACAAACATACACATGAGAACACACAATCTGTCCCGAAACACCAGCTCCTTAAATACAAAGAGAGATCATACCTCCAGCACATTACCAAAGTACCTAGATGCTTGGAATTCTTAGGAAACATTTATATTGTTTTAACAGTGACCATTCAAACCATAAACAAAATATAGTTCTACAGAGGGAAAAGTAAACTCAGTGTCCAATTGCTGGTAAAATGAAGCACTTTATTAAGCTTAGGTAAAACTGTGAAGAGAAAAGGAGGCCCTCAATCTGGTGATGGGGACCTGGTGAGTCTCAACTGCCTCTGAGTTTCAAAACCTGTCTGAGGGAGGATGGAGTGTGAGCACAGAAGAGTTGGCTCATACACGCTGTCACTTCAGTCTCCCTAGGTAAAGGTGGGAAGAAAGACCAGAACTCTGCAGTGATGTTAAGCCAGAGCTTCCTTTTCACTTGGTCCCCAGGACATGGAGAGAGATGGATACAGAAGCAGTAAGTAATCTTTCAGGCCAGGGCCTGCCATTCTGGCCCCACCAGGCTACAACCTTACAGAGAAGGAAATGCACAGGGCTGACAGCATTCCCCGAGCATTGGCAATCCCTACTACAGCAAGAAAGCCTCGTGGCTTGAAAGCACTCAGCTTCTATGAAAAGAGAACTGCTGGTGGTGTATTTTAACCAGCAACAAGCAAAGCTTAGTCAGTCACCGAGAAAACCCTGGTAACAAGAATTCCCTTGAGACTCACTTTCCAAAATCCCTGAAGAAAAGCGGAAGTCTACAAGGAAAGAGGGAAAACTGGAAGGAAGCAGAGCTCCCCTGGATTAAACAAGTTCCTGCAGAGCTCCTGAGAAGTGGCTAGTGGTCAGGTAGATTGTTACCCCATGAGCAGGCAGGAGGCTCTCACTTCAAGGACTTTTTTATTTTAAAGTATTTATCCCTAAAAACCAAAAACATCTCCCAATGTTGAGTCAGACAAAGCTGCTTCTATAAAGCTTGTGTTGACTAGATAATCTGAGTATTCAAAGTGAAATATCCTTGTCACCTACACAGTAGGGTTAAAAACATAACAGCACACATTCAGGAAGACAGGAGTTAGTTCCAGAAAACCAGTCATCTATCAATGCAGAATATTTAAGAATGAAACTGACAAACTGAGTTAGAAGAGGGGAAAAAAAGGCTGGGAGTGGAACCACTTTTGAATTTTTGCCAGAGGCAGAATAAAATGGATATAAGTCTTAGCCAAAAGTGATTAGTTTGGATAGCCTGAGTGACAGCAACACCATAGTTACAGAACAATGATTTCAAAATACACCCCTAACCGCTCCCCGCCAAAACACCTCTTGTACAATCTCTTCTGAAGACTCTGAAAGCAAAGAAGAATGGACTAGATGATTCTCCATTTCAACCCATAGTCCAGACAGATCTCAAATGCTAAATGATACAAGGGCACATCTTGGAAAAGTCAGCGGAAATTAGTGTAAGCTGATTGTATTTCAATTTGCCCCAATATCCTCGACTATTCTACCTGTACCTGCAACCATGCTTCTTTGAGAATTTGGATTCACCACAAACGCTGAAGCTTCCAGCAGTCAGTTTACAGACTGTATTTTCATGGCAATCCAAAAAATGCTTAAACCTAACATTCAGCTACAGAGATCTGCTTTCACTAAGAAGTTATATAAATGGGGTAAGTTTCTCCCACAGAGGACTGTATCAAATAGGCATGAGGAAGATTACCTTCACAAAAAGAATCTAGAAATGTTTTTTCTCAAAATGTGGATGAGGGAAAGGGAGATTACCTTGCTCTTTTTAGGTATGTTCCTTAAAACTCATGAAAAACATGAATAAGCTCTTTTGTAAAGCAACTAACTCTCACTCTACCCTCAAGTTAGCTGTAGCTCTACATTTCCCCACATCATATTTTTGTAAATTAATGCATATCTATAAATGGTCTAGTTACTCCAAGTTAATAAGTTTATGGTGACTGTCAAACTGCCAGAGAGAATCAATAAAAAAAATGCCCCCAATAGAGAAGGTACAAAGTATGCCTTTTAAGCTAGGGAGGGTCATCAGGATTGCAATTTTTAAACTCAATAAATACCACCATACTACATTCATTTTCAACGCAAGTGTGCCAGCTGCTGGCCTCTCTTCCAATCAAAACTGAAGCACTAACTGGTTAGAATCTTAAAGAATGTTAAAGGCACCAGTTTTAAGAACACACTGGGTTCAGGCAAACTGAGAAGCACAAACCTACAAATACATGTTACTAATGTGCATGTGGCCTACTTGAAATAACTGCACAAGACAACCTGCGTTTATCTGCCTCTCCTTTTATTTTGTGATTCCTAGTCAAAAGTTATTCCTTGTCTACTAACCAGTGCTTCCTCCTGTGGCCATTTTATATATAGCACCTTGATGTGGGCAACAGAGAGAAGCGCATGAACTTGATACCAAAGCCCATCAATATTAAAAGGCTTCTGGTCATGCCTGCTGCTGGGTAACCCCTGAGTGAGTAAATTAATGAACAACAACAACACACATCTCTTCCTGCACTCAGTGACAGGGAGAAGAGAAAGCAGCCACAACATCATAATCCAAGCAACTTGTTACAACTTTACCTTGTAATTTAGTCACCAGCTGGGCCATCCTATTCTCACATACCCAGACCAGGAAGGCACAGGTGCTGTAGTGAATCCAGAGGGATTCCTACTGTAAGTATTTAACAGGCTGTGACAGCTGATCCAACAAGAGAAGCAGAGTCCAGAGAGGAACCTGCTGGGTGTGACCTACTGACTCCACTGAGCCACTCTTGGTTCATCTTCTCTGTGTATGGAGGCCTTCCAACCAGCTGCCCTCACAGAGGGGTTAGGAAGCACTGCTGCTGCTGCCCCAGAACTGTCCGGGCTACCTGCAAGGCCCGTCGGAGGCTGAGGGGCAGCAGACCAGAGCAGCCAAGAACAACCGTCGTCCTGAGAGCCCAAGTTTGCTCCTGCTGTTTCAATTCTGGGGCATACTCCTGAAAAGCCCTCCTTCTTAGTTAGCAACAAGCAGGCTCAAAAAAATTCCTCCCAACTATCAATATCCCCAAGTCTTCCTGCAACCTTCTGAAAGTTTCTGTCTGAAAGTTTCTAACAAAATATTGTTCTTTACAACCTCAGATAGCTGGGAACTCAAAAAATAGAGAAACTTGCTTGAAGTCATGTCCTAGAACACATAATGATGAACCAAAACACAGAATCAAAGAGGTAATGGTACTGAACACTAAAACCTTAAGAGCTAACTTGCTGAGTGAGAACTTACTCCATGCTAGGCACCAAGCTACACATTTCACACGTATTAAACATTTAATCTGCACAACAATTCTGTGAAATAGGGACTAAAATTACTCCTACTTAATCGATGGAGAAACTAAGGCACAGCTGTTAAGAAGTTTGCCCAAGTTTACCAAGTCACAAGTGGGAGTCTGGATTTGAACCCAGACAGTCTGACTCCAGAGCTTGTGTTCTGAACTCTGCACTATATTCAAATAGTTCCACCTAAGAGAAGTAAGTCTAAATTATTGTTGAAAATACATATTTGAATGCAAAAGAAAATGTTTGCTTAAAAGGAAAATATTTTAAGACTCAGCTGCCATCTTCTATTTTTATCAGTGAATGCTGGCATTTCCATCTATGTCCCCTGTACAGAACACAGTTGTCTGCCTTTTAGTGAAGGGCCTCTTCTAAAGAGGGCCCTGGTCTCACCCTAAACCTCAAGGACATCCTTTATTTCTTTTGTTAAAAGTAATTCACAGGAATGCTTTTAAGAAAACAGATTCTACATGAGAAAATATTTCAGTTTCAAAAGGACACCAAAAGCATGATTCATTTAAAAAAAAAAAATTTCAGGCCAATAATGATAGGTATTCTCTGGACCCATCATTTTCAAGACTAGAGAAGCTAAGTCAAGCAAGTCTCCTGCACTTGAAAGTTTAAGATATGTTAAGTGATTTCAGCTATGATGAAAAACACCCTGGAAATCCATGAGCCTTAGTGCCTCCTTGGTCTCTAGCTTTGACCATCATATTGCTGTCATATGTATCGCACGGCCAGCCTCAAGTCAGTGAGTACACTCCATAAGCAAGGTCTTATCTTTCACCTGGCTTAAAACACTAGTCATCAGCAAGTCAATAGTTTTTGTTTTTCTTAAGTTACTTGTAATTATGTCACCAAGCACTATTCATAGCGACAACAGACAACCAAATGTGGACACAGAGTAATTTCCTAGTCCTGACACCAGCACTGCTGTGGAACCTCCGCAGGGCTCTGCCAAAGAAAGAACTGGCTGGTACATAAGCTGAAATTTCACCTCAACAACCTATCTATGAGAGTGTGTTCTCAAATTAGCCATCTCACACGTGGCCATGAGGATTGAAGGGAGATAACATGCATGAAGGCACTAGGTGAGTCGTAAAGCACTGTACAAGTATTAGCTGTTAACATCATTATTATTACACAGAGAAGGCTTGCGGGTTATTTCAGAAAAATCCATATAATCCAACTTTCCTTTAGCCAGTGAGCTCAAGGCTTTCTCTCTTCTGCTTTCTGTAAGAGCTGCAAGAGAGGCTATAAATCCTAAACAGAATATATCTTCCAAAATATAACTGGAACAGTAAGTTGAAAAATGCCTTTAACTTTATGTGCCAAAATAGGGGCTTTGCTTATGGAACAAAGAGTTGCTTTTATTCAGAGATAGTGAAAGAGCCATGTGCTGCTGTTTCCTAGGCTCTGAGGAGGGTAGAAAGCAAAGTCAAAAAGAAAAGCCACCCCCTTTCCCCATAAAGAGATTCTTACTCAAACCTGTACCTACCACTCACCAGCTGCATGAGGCTGAGCAATACGCATAACCTCTCCTGAGCCTCAGTCCATTCGGGAGAGCGCATCCTCAAGGGTTGTTGTTGGAGTTCAATGAGACATACATGTGAAGTATATAACACCGGTCTGGCACTAACTAGTCCCTTCCCTCCCTTCTGAGCATGACCTCCAGTTTAGCTCACTGACAGAACAGCAAGGTTTTAAATTGCAGAGATGGACAAACTGAAATCAATCCAAATCAGCTTGATTCCATTTAACTTTCCTCCCTTTATATGTCTTTTATTCTTCAAGACCCTACTCCATTGTTACATATGAGCAGCCTTCCCTAAAATGTTCACTACTCTATGCTAAGGATTGGCAAACCACAGCCTGTGGGCCAAATTCAGCCAACCACTTGTTTTAGTTAAGTTTTACCAGAATGACCACGCACATTTGTTTATATATCACCTATGGCTACTTCTGCAAAGGCAAAGTTGACACCGTGACAGAGAATGTACAGCCCATAAAGCTGTCGGGCCCTTTACAGAAAGTTCGTTGCCCTCTGCAAAAAGTCAAATGCTGCTGTCCCTCACCACTCCCAAACATGAGATTCTTGAGAGCAAAAGCAGTGTCTTAAATCATTCCCAGCACCAGGATTGGGGTAGGGTGGGGGGGGGGCAGATAAAAGTAAAAGAAACTTTGACTCTTAGAGATTCATAGAACTAACAGTTCCCAGTTCACACACAATTCATTAGCAGCCTAGCTGTAAAAAGAACCCGGTTCTTCAAACTCCCCACATTCTACCACACTATACTGTTAGCTTTTGGTGTGGTATATAGATCCTTTAATTTTCTCATTCACATACAATTTGCTTCACTCTCCAGGGTAGTCTCTGGTATTTACCTAAGCTAGTCTCAAAATTCCAATGCTAGAACTTGACTGCACCACTTGTTTTTTCTTCCCCTCAAGCCTGATTTCTGCCAGGAAAATTAAATCAGTTAGAATGCCCTTTTCTTAACACTGTAAGAGATACTACCACTGAACCATTAGTAAAGTGCTTATTTTGAATCATCTCCGTGTCAAAGAGGTAGAAAGCAGGGGTGGCTACAACAACACATGTATGGCACAACTCTGCCAGTCATTTGGGTTCAGCAATTTGTCTTTTCAGGTGGACAGTGATTCTCCCCACACCCCCTTCAAAACCAAAACTCTTGACCTAAGAAGGGCCCCACTGAGTCAGCTGGCTGTCAGGTTGACCCTAAAGTCTGAATGCCACTGAGTACGACCTCCTTCAAAGACTAGTGACTTTTTAAATGGCAGTCAAGCACTCTACCTCTCTGATTTCACTGATACCACTCATTACTTACTGTGTCCCCTGTCATTCAGCAGTGATGGGTTCTTCCTCTTCACCCCATCTTCATGACACTTCTTTGAGGAAGCAGTTGTCTGCTCAGAACCAGGTACAAAACTTACTGGTAGACTCTGACCTGGGACTATGGCCTTGACAACATATTCTAATCAAGTGAGCCAACTGGTTACATATAGCTTCTAGAAGCCAGAAAAATTTTATCTGACTATAGAGTCTTGTTTTCCCTAGACAAGTAGTTATTTCCTTCCCCACATTTACACATAATATGAACACCTTCTACGTCCTACCAATATACACATCCCTAAACACAGGAGGGCCAAGTCACCTGATTCCACTTGGTGATAACTCCATACCTCAACACACTGGAGCAAGATATGGTCAAGGGCCCAGCTAACAGGATAGGTCCGTGAACACAGGCCACAATGCAGCAGCTACCAACTACCACAGGAATTTACTCATACTTGAGGATTATCCCTCATAACAACAGAAGCCATAAGGTTATGCTAAATGTTAGCTTTCAAACTGGTTAAAACTCAAAACAAAAACCAAGTCAATTCCTCCCTGTGTGGCATCATACCTAAAGGTAAGCAATGACGTCAGTTCCTTTTAAAAGTGAACTTTGTAACGCTTCCATTCTCTCAGCCTTACCAGGCCCCTCCACCCCCAGACCAATCTCCAAGCACCATTTTTCTCCAAAGGCAGCAAACTTATTCTTCATTACCAGATGCTGATGATAAGCTCTTTGAAGCTCTTCTTCCTAGTTCCTCTGATCACTCACTGTTGGTTAGTAAGGTATAAATGGGTAATAAATACTCAGAACAGGCTGACAAGTCAGACAGTGGTTTGGTAAAGGAGGTGGATGCCTCATCTGCAGAGGTCAATTTTTTCATACTTTGTCCCTTTTCCTGCCTCCCTCCCACAATATACAAACATCTCCTCCAGAAAGTCTCCAAATCAGCAAAGTGATAAGACTAACATTTCATTTGATGCACTGGAGGCCTTTATCTAAACAAATGAATACACACACTTGCCTTGGCTGTCTCAGTGAGTTTCCTAGGAGTCTCAGAAGTTGAAAGCACAACCTCCTAGGTTCTGTGACTGCTCACTCTAACCTCCAGGACTCAGGGACATGTTCACTTAATTACGCCACATGATATCACTGCCCTGGAAATTCAAGTTAATTCTGGTCCTCAACAAGAGGTATCTAACAGACTTTTGATTTTCCCCAATCCTGGGCTGGCAAGTTCCGACATCTAAATAAATGTCAGATTGACTATCAGGAAAGACTGACATAGTAATAGCACCAGGTTCTTAGCTGTGTCCCTCTGTCATACTGCCTTCCTTCCCCCATCCTGTCCATATACCATAATTCAAGGAATATCAACTGTCTACACATAGCTCATGTGGGAGAATAGGACTAACATCTGTCAACTCTGGTCCACTTGACCTCATCCTCGTAACAACTCTCTGAGATAGGAACTAAAATGATTCCATTTCTACAGTGAGAAAGCTGATGCTTAGTAAGGTTAAGAGGCAGAGAAGTGACTTTAAAGATTTATCTGCTTGGTTCCAATGTTCTTTATACCAAGCCATACTGCTCTTGACCACACAACACAGAAATTTCTCTTTACTAAGAAATACTACTTAGGATTATAGATATCTGGGTACTCATTTCATTTCCCCAAACTACTCCAGAAGCTCCTTGGACTAAGCACACAAGTTAGCAAAACATGGAACTTTGCCATCAAAACATCAGACCTGAGTTCAAATCCCAGTTCTATCACATACTAGTTGAATGACCTTAAGCTAGTGACTCATCCTCTTGGAGATTCAGTTTATTCTTTTGTAAGATGGTGACGGTACCCACACTGTAAGAACAACTGTTACAATTAAACAAGATGTCTACCAACTGCTAGTTCAGAGGGTGGCACATAAAAATATTAGTTCCCACACTACAAGCTGTATAACCTGGAACAAGTCACTTAAATTAATAATCCTGTTTTCTCATCTGTTAAACTGAAAGGAAAAGAATAAACTCTAAAGATCACAACGTGTGCTTGTGAAGATGAAATGAGATGTTTAAAAGCTCTCTGTAAGCTTTAAAGCACTAGAAAAATGTAAGGTATGGTGCCCAGCAGAGCTTACCACAATGCCTTGCACAAAATTGTCAGTAAATGTTTGATAAATGCTACACAGAAGGGAATCTTGTTTATGTTGACATGTCCCAAATCATCTGAGAGCACTGCTACTCCAAAGGCAATCTTTATCCCTGGAGAACCAGGTGTAGAGTCAATTCAAAGGAATTTGTTAAGAAACACTTTACTGCACCCTACCACGTGTATCCTGAGCTCTCATTCTCATGTAATATTTAAACCTTCCTCATGAGAGTAAACTAGTAAGCCACATGGTGAATAACCTGAACCTCACTTATGATTGGAGTTCACGTGTTTTTGTACTTTTATAGCCAGGAAATTTAAAACACTTTTACAGGAGACAATGCTACTGTGGATATGATAAAATGACATTCAAAACTTCCACCTTCTGGGGAAAGTATAGCTCAGTGGTAGAGTACATGCTTAGCATGTATGAGGTCCTGAGTTCAATCCCCAGTACCTCCATTTAAATAGTGAAAAAAAAAAAAAACTTCCACCTTCTACAACCTCACTGCCCTCTTCCAAGGTTCCTCTGACATCCCACTGCTGTGGACATAGACTTCTTAGCCTGCAGTGAAAGTGCCAATCAAAAGCAAAACAACCTCATCTCCAAGAACTGCTGGTTCATACCATCTCTAGTTGGGCTGGAATTAAGTATTTCCTTTAAAAGGCCTTCCATTTCCTGCTGGGTTGGAGTAAATGTCCAGTTTGTATCAACACGTTTAATTAACAGAGCACTTACTATGTCAGCAAGATGAGCAATCATGTGACAGTGTCTTCCACTGGAAGTGAAGTACACAGGCAATGCTCCCCTAGACTGCAAGCATCAACAGTTTTCTTCCAGGGATTTCAGAGCACTTTCGCGCTTAAATGCTTAAACAATCCTCTATCTTAAAAAAAAAAAACAACAACCCACCCCAAGTCCATACTCTTTCTTCAATGAGATGAAATTTTTATGTCATCCAAGCAACATGTAAACAGCTGCCCAGATTAGCTGTTTTCAGTAACAGCCCAGAAGGCTCTTCTAAATCTAACTGAATCTAAGGAAGAATCATAAAGCATCCTAAAGTTGGTTTCAAGGGAAAACCAATATAGCTTATTCATAAACATCTCTACAAATGGAAGAATGAATAAATGAAACCCAAAGATAGCCCTCCAACCTAATCTTAATATTTAGTTTCTGACTCCTTTTCCTAGCAAACCTTTTAAAGACTGGGCAAGCAGGCCACAAAGTAAGAAAAGTAAAGATTTCTGATATTCCCCAAACTGTTACTTCCTGCTGCTTTCTTAAAAGAGTAGGTAAACAACTAGTTTATAATAACTGACCAGCAGAAAGCAAAACCCTAAAGGCAAAGATAATCTAATAATCAAGAATTATTTATATTTGAGGTCAAATGTAAGAAGAGAATTGCTTCTAACAGCTCCCACTTAACAATCCCACCCACACCACTCCAGCCCCTCTGACAGTGACACTTGGTGGTCACAGAGCAGAATCCTAACATCTTTTAAACTTGATAAAATCATCCTTCTTTCAGATAATCTTTCTTCTACTACTCACTAAAGGTTCAGTTATTTAGTGAGTTTTCAAACCCTACAAACACTAAAGAATAACTTAGAGACTATTTTTCCCCCTCAACATACCAGTCATAGACTATTTTACTCGAACCTTTTAAAATCTCTTCTGCTAATAGAAGTTCATCCAAAGATCTCCTATACTCTAATAGGAGGACTAAGCCAGGGTTTCAAAAATCTACACATCTGAGAATGGGATATTCTGTATGCAACAGCCTTTAATATGAAACCCAAGACTGCTCTGATTCTGTCCTCAGCCATCACTAAAAAACCTGTGGCATTTCCCTGGAATCTAGAAAGAAGGGAGCTCCAGATCTGAGGTAACTACTTTCTGCCAGCCTCAGTTACCCTCTGTTGTTTCGGCTGCCTGAGTGTTTCCTTGTTTTGCTGAACTGTAGCAAATACACAACATTCCCAAGAAAGACAGATGAATATATATTATTACAAGACTCTTCTAGAGGGAAAAGTTCCGCCATACTAATTCAAGAGACTTAAGGAAAAAGGGAGCTGCTACAAAAATTGAAGACCTAACTTATTCATTCAACAAACATTTTTGAAGCACCTACTCTGTGCAAGGCTCTGTGTATACTCAGTGATTAACAAAACAGGTATAGTTCCCACCCCCACAAAAAAGTTTCGTGATACAGAAAAGTAAACAAATGATATAAAATTATAATTACAAAAAGGCTATGAATAGGGTAACCTTAAGTCCCAATTTGCCCAGGATATACCAATCTACACTTGTCTCAGTGAAAAACAAAAGCATCTCCCTACCCCACACTCTCAAAAATGTTTCAGATTGGACTATTAATGATACGTCACCTTATACTCTGAAGGATAAGATATACTGTAAGAGAGAATAATGGGGGCAAATCACTTTAGCCTGGGTGATCAGAGAAGATTTCTTGGAAGAGGTGTCATTAAACTGAGTCCTGATGGATAACACTTCAGTCATTCTGAAAGGGTGTTCCAAGTACAGGGAACAGCAAAGGCTACAACAGGACTTGGGATATTATTATTCATCAATATAAACTTTGGCTAATAGAACTGAAGAATCAGAAAAGTTTTTGGGGTTCCCAGAGACCAATCTGTACATCCAAAATTAAAATATCCTAAACCTCTAATTTTGTTAGACCTTGAAATTCAAACATAATGGCAAAATTAAGCTCTATGGCAGTGGCTTTCAATTTTTTGTAGGTCATGAATCCCTCTGAGAATCTGAAAAATACTCCAGATCTTCACCCAGGAAACACATATATTCAGGTATGCACACACAGCAATTTCAGGAGGTTCAGAAGCAACACCCCTACCCAGCCCCATCAACACTGGAAGTTCACACATGAATTCCAGGTTAAGGAAAAAACAAACAAAAAAAACCCCAGTCCTCTTTTACAAAGGACAAAAGCCAGCTCTCAAATCTATTTCTCTGGGCATTAAGACACTACTTAAAATCTTCTGAAGATATCCAGGAATAAAGAGAAAAATTAAACTGATATATTTTTTAAAATATATCAGAACAAGCAACTATAAGTCAGTGAAAAAAGTGAAAAACAAACAATGGACAATGTATGTACCACCAAGAGTCAATGAGACTCAAATTTCCCATCATTTCGGAGAGCCAGAACTGCCCTCAAGTCCTTACCTTACTAACATTGAGTGAAGCTAGGGGAGGAGGGGTTTCTGTTCGGTCATTAATTATTTCCACTTCTGAAACATACTGTAAGTTTATGAGCAAGATGTCTGCGTGGTTGGGCTTTCCACTGGAAGAGGGACATTCTGGTGAAAAAATAAAGTTAAGGAAAATAGGGGCAAGCAGAGCACTGACACATCCCAAAAGGGGCATGGAAAACACAATTCACACAAGGCTTCTGTAAAAGGTATGCCACGAGCAAGAGAGGGGAGACTCACAAGAATCAAAGCTCTCCTCAGGAAATCTCCATCTGTCACCTTCCTCCCGCTCACCCCCATAACCAAAAGATCTCAAGCTTTACAAAGCCAAACACAATCCAGAACTGGAAGCCTCAAAAGGGTTTCTGTCACTTTCTCTCTACTGGTCTTATGAAGAGGCTTAATGCAGTTTCAATGCTGTATGTATACTACTGTTTGTCTTGAACTTAATGAACTACACAGGAGAGTAAGTACTTTCTGTTCTTGGTGTAATACCCCCTATATCTGAACAGTGCTCTTTTCACTTCTTCAGATTTGAGATTTCCCATTTTGCAGAGGAGTAAACTAAAGCACTGGAAAGGAAGGTGACCCAACTAGTTAACCCATTCATTCATTCATTCATTCACTTTCTCCAGTCATTTCTCAAGAGCACACTGTAGGTCAACTTCCTCATTCCAAAACCCTTCCAACTAAACCACTAATGCAAAACGTCTTATTTGGTCCAGGTATAAAGTCTTGTATTTAAACAAACAAACAAACAAAAAAAGAAAACAACAACAACAAAAAATGCAACTCTTCTTGCTGTAATTAGTTTCAAAGGACATCTTCCTAAGCTAGAAATTTACAAATGGTGGTTTAATGAATTAAAATACTTGTCACTCAAAGGCAGTAGACTCAGGAAGAAACTTCCTTTTGAAAGGTGCCATAAAAGATTACACCTCAAAAAAAAAAAAATCCAAATAAACCCACCTGTGGCTTAAATAAAAGGGGAAGGGGTGGCACATTTATTACAACCAGGAAGTATTTTGTTTCCAAGATTGAGTTTCCTGGCTTAATTCAGAAATCATTTCTACCCCAAAGAAAGAGGCCACCTTTTCCATTCTGTTTAACACTACCACTTTCAATAGAGAAGGCTACTACTGTGGAGAAGTCAGGACTCCATGTGCCGGACTGAGCAAGAGAAGGTAACTTATTCTCTCACCTGTAACCCACACATCCATACATAAGCCCCTGAAAAACGTGGTCCTCTCTCTGGACAAGGTTCCCAATACAAACATCCCCAAAACAGCAATTTCCAAATGACTGAGAAGCCTAAAACTCAGCACTACTTGCCCCCAGTGGCACCACTCATACACAAACACCAGCAAAACAAGCACCTATCCCCAGTTCTGATATAAACTCTGTCCTGCAGTTACTCTCCCCGCAAACAGGCGAAGCCCATTTGGTCACCACCCCACCGCCCTTTCTTGGACCAAAACCCATCAGTAGACAACCCGTCCTCAACTCCATATCCTTGTCCCACAAGCAGTTCCTTATTCTACACACCCCCTCCCCACATGATTTTACCCGCCCCTCTTCCATCCGGGTTCCAATCACCAGCCCCCTACCACGACCACCCCTCTGCAGATCACTGTGCTGTGTCCCCTCTCCAAGCGTTCCCCCCGAAAAGCCATCCGCGTGTCAAGCCCCCGTCCACCCACCCACCCTCGCTCGGGGCCCAGCTCCCACAAGGGGTGGGAGACAGGGTTCCCAAGGCGGACCGAGGGACCTGTGAGAGGGGGAGGGGAGCTCAGGGCCGTGCGCATGCGCTCCGGGCGCCGCGGTAGCCGGTCGCCCCTAGGCCCGGAGAGGGCCCCAGCCACCGCCGTCGTCCCCCACCCCCCCACCACCGCACATACACGCCGGCCCGGCCTCGGGCTCCGTGTAGGGAAGGATACTTAAAGCCAGCATTTTGGACTGGTAGTCGAAGGCTACCACCTCGCCCTGCAGCCGCTGCTCCTGGCACGTCCGGCACGACACCTGGCTCCCAACGCTGAAGTACTCGCCCGGAGGAGCCGCCATCTTGGGAGAGCAGCCGCGGCCGGCGGCGGCGGCGGCAGCAGCGGGCGAAAGCCGGGCCCCCAGTGAGCGCCGCGCCGCGACGTACGGGGCGTGCTGACGTCACACTCCGGGGCGTGGCCTGGGGCTGGGTGGGGCGGGAGCCTAGGTGGTACAGTAAAGAAGAGGAAATAAAGGGGAATCTGAATAATTATGTTTGTGCAGCTATGCCCGCTTAGTAAGGTGGTTGCATGGTCCATTTTAGAAGTTAAAGATAAATGACCTACGTGGAATGAAAAAGAGGAGAAAGGAAATGCTGTCTCCATTAATGCACCCCTTGCTTGACACACGAATTTAATGAATGAACTCTATCATTTTACATATGAGGAATCCGAGGTCCAGAGGACTTAATGAAACTTGCTCAAAACGATTATACCTAATTACAAAGTGGTAATGGAAACAACATTGGCCGTAGAATTAGCCAAACCGGAACTGGGATCCCACTAAGTTGTATGACCTTGAGCAAATTACTAAACCTGATCCTGTTTCTTTACTCCTTCTTTATTATCACTACTGAGCATCCAACAACCCTTCGAAGTAGGAATCAATAGCCTCATTTAACAGATGAAGAAACTAAATCTTAGACTAAACTTTGTCCAGGGTCGCTCTTCTAACAAGGATTCAGTCTACCTGTTTCCAAAGACGCTGAGCTGCTATTTACTGCTCTGATATATTAGGTAATACTTGATAGAGTACTTAGGTTATATGAGATAATGTATACAAATGCATGGCATTTAGTAGATCTTTAATAAATGGTACTTCCTGTGTTATCACCTATCACCCTTGGAACTCAGGATGCTTCCCCATCTCTCCTCTTGCCCTTTTCTCTAGAAAACCAGGCAAAGGACTATACTGAGGAGCAGTGGCAGTGACAAAGGAGTTTTGGGCCCCCCATTAATAACCATCTAGTATACAAAACAGTCTTCTTAAGATGTAAGTACTATGCAGATGCATTTTCAAGCACGACCATCACCAGTTGCTATGCCTAACCCACCTACCCTTCCACTGTAGAAATTCTAGAGCCTCCTGTATGAATAACAACAGGTTGATCTTTCTCTAGTTCAGAGGGAGGCAATGGGCCAGTCCTGGCACTACTTAACCTAACAATTTCAAAAGTGTCTCCTTGCCTTGCAAGAGATATCAACTTCCTAATGTTGGGCCAATATTAGTACAATCACTGTAATAGAAATAAACATACTGCTCCCTCATACTTCAATTCTTTTAAGAGAACTTTCCTGTCTCCCCCATAACAAATCATAGGTAACTGGCACTCCACTTTTTATATGGCATTGTAATTATAGGTTTTCATATATGACTGCCAGGCACTCTTAGGAAAAGCTTCCTGAAGGAAGTGAAAAATCTGAGATGTGAGGACAAAGAGGGAAAGAGTGTCCATGTTCCAGGCAGAGGGAACCACACATGTCAGGATCCCTAAGAGGAGAGAGACTTGGTAATTTAAGGGATGATAAAGTAGCTCAGAAATATTATGAAATAGAGTGTGGGAGTGGGCTATTGTTTGTCTGGCTAGAACCCAAGCAAACATTCAAAGCCTTAGAAAATTTAGGCTTTTACCTTGGGGCAATTGAAAAACACTTAGCAAGGGAGTGAAATGAGATTTTTATCCAGCTTCCTTCCCCCACACCTTTTTAATCAGTGAAATTAATCTCTTTAACAAGAAGAGCCCAGATTTACAGTCTCATTTTCACCCCTCAAAAAACTCTCCCAGAACGAAATTGCTTGAGATAGGAACTGGGGAGCCACTTCAACAGTCTCCTCCCACCACTCCTCTGCCTCTAGGCAGGACTTCGCCTAGGAGAGCTGAGACTTCTATTTTCTGCGTGTGTTCCTCCAGAGAATTATTCCAGATTTTGTCGTAGGTGTTTGCCCCTCCTCTTCCCGTACTAACTCAGCTACTACCTCATGATTTATCTGCCCAGCGGGGTTTTGGAAGGGAGGTAACGGAAGGAGATAGACAAGGCAACCTTAGAACTGGGAGGAAGTGACTTAGACTGTGCTGTATGTAAGAACTCTCAAGTCTTCAGGGAAGACTCCTCAAAAATCAAGAACCTTATTTGTCAGCCTCCAAATCAACAGCGAATGAATTCGGGCGAGAGAGTCTTGGGCTAGGGGAGGAAGGCATGGACCAATGAGTTGTGTGTGCAAACTTATTAGAGTCCGGCTTCCGCGTGGACCGGTGATTCCTGGCTCCCGGGAGCAGGGGTTGTTCCTAGCTCTCTCTCCAAGAGATTTCGAAATATCTTTGGAAGGTAGCGGTACTGAAGGAGAAAGGTCTGGTCTGGAAGGAATCCTGGCCCTGGAGATTACATATCTTATCTTCACAACAGCAAAGGAAGAACTCTTGGCGCGCCGCCGACCCTCAGATTAGTCTGTCCCTTGACCCGGAACAGCAGCAGGAGCCGCCTCTACACCCGATGCCCACGTGCCAGCAACAGCAGCCACGTGGGGCTCTACGGAAACGCCTTCGCAAAGATTTGTCCCCTGCGCTGCCCAGTAGAAAGGAAGGCCGGGGAGGAGCTCAGGAGGAAACGGTACCGGGTGGGAGGCCCGGCTCGCCCTAGCCTGGGACTGCCGGGGGCGGGGTAAGGGGCGGGGTTTCGCCGACCACAGCTTGGGGGCGGGGTCTCTACTTGGAAGGGTGGGCTTTAGAGGGCAGTGAGTAGCAGCTTCCTTGTCTCCTGGGCTCCTCGTCTTCCGCCCTAGATCAAACGCTGGCCGGGTCGGCTTCTGGGTCGCCATGGAGTCCACGCTGAACGCGGGCATCGCGATGGCTGAGGCGCTGCAGAACCAGCTGCCCTGGTTGGAGAACGTTTGGCTCTGGGTCACCTTTCTGGGCGACCCCAAGAACCTCTTTCTTTTCTACTTCCCCGCGGCCTACTACTCCTCTCGCCGGGTGGGCATCGCGGTTCTCTGGATTAGCCTCATCACCGAGTGGCTCAACCTCGTCTTCAAGTGGTGAGACAGCGAAGCCCTCGGGCGTCCTGGTCCCCCACCCCCAAGGGCCCCGAGTCCTGTGCTGATCTCTCTCAGCAGGTGCCTCAAAGGCCTGGCTTCCCACCACCACCCCCGACAGTGAACTCATAGCCTTAAGACCCTCCCACCCCTACCCTGTGGCCACTGACTTTTCGCCTTTGAGCATGCTTGTGCATCTTGAACTCAGACCTCAGAATCCGCATCCTAATCATTAGACTAGTGTTTCTCAAACGGGCCTAATCGGAGAAATCACTTGGGGGCGTGTTTAAAGTGCAAACACCCTGGTCGGGTTCGGGAGTAGGAAGGTATAGCTCAAGTGGTAGAACTCATGTTTAGCATGCACAAGATCCTGGGTTCAATCCCCCCCAGTACCCCCCTAAAAATAAACAAATAAACCTAGTTACCTCCCCCCGCCAAAAAAAAAAAAAAAAAAAAACTTAAGAAGATTAAATGCAAATACCCCATCCCACCTCAGACATGCTGATTTTGAGACTCCAGAGGGGCTGGGGATCTGTATTCTAACAAGCATCTATGGTGACTTAAGCAGCAGAAAGTCCTGCTTCTCAACTCACTCTTTCATTCATTCATTCATTCATTCATTCATTCATTCATTTGACATAGTTTTTAAGAAGCATGCTTTGTGCCAGGATCACACTAGCTGCTAAGGATAGGGAAGGCTTGCCAATTAAGGTGTGGTCCCCGGACCATGGCCAGCAGCATAAGGAGCATTTGAAAACTTGCTAGAAAGGGAGAATCTCAGGCCCCAGGCCAGAGCTATTGAATCAGAATCTGCATTTTAACAAGGACCCTAGATGATTCATGTACACCGTAAATTTCAAAAAGCACTGGGCTAAAGCATTGCCTTCCAGGGAACATTTCTCCCTTCTCCCCTTTATTCACTAGTAGGCTCTTCACACAGACTTAGAAGCCAGGAATCCCTGGGGCTTATCTCTTTGTGCCACCTGTTCTCTCTTGGGTGCAGAAGGAAGCTATACCTCCCGCTGCTGTGCAGCTGCACCTCCCCTCACCTTAGCCTCTGTTGACGATGGCCAGCCTACCGGAGAGAAGTGAAGTTCATAGGAGACACTTGAATAGGCTAGAATGACTTGCTGAAAAACAAAATCCCTTTCCTTCCCTTCCACTGTTCTCTGCAAGTGCTTCTTCCCTACTGTAAACGGAAAAGCAATTGTCTAATCATTTCCTTCCTTCTGAATTGCCCTTTGCTTTGTGTTCTCCTCCCTCAGAGTCTGTATAAGGCTCCCTCTCTCATCCTGTTCCCCTAGGACCACCCACCTTGGGTAGAAACTCTTAATGCCCACCGCGTGGCAAAGCCCCTATTCATTTCCTAAGTATGTATTGAGCATATGGTGTGTGAACCAGGTTCAGTTTTTGGCGAGGAGTGGCAAGTCCCTATTGTACCTCCCTCCCCAGCGCTTGGCTTCCTGCCCAAAAGCACTCATGTCTTCTGCCTGCATGTCCTCTGCTCTGCCACCTTTTCTCTTTCTGGCCACAGCAGCCTCTGCAATGTGTTTCCCAGAGTCCAGCGAAGCACCTGCCAAGCCAGGGGATTTTGAACTTTTTTGTCTTCCTTTTTCTTACGCAGCCTCCCTGGCCATTCCCCACTCCCAAACATGAGAAGCTTACCTAAGTAATTCAGACTGGAATTTGGGAAATAGAGGGGAAGCAGGAGGGTCTGAGGGTCTTGGAGGGAGGGTGAGAATTAGATCCTGGACTCTCTATAGATGACAAGAGCAGAGTGGCCCTGCAGTGGGAGGGGTAAAAACAGGACTTCTGAGCATCTCAGAACATGCACACATACACACAATCTCTTGTCTCATCACTTACTTATTCCAAAAAATAGCATGCTTTCTCCTGCTCCAAGGTTAAAAACCCTGTTGTGGCAATGGCACAGGATTGGACTCCCTTTCTGACTCCACCCTGTAAGCCCTCCAGGTGGCCTGCCTCACCCCCCTGTTCCCCTGGCTGTGGGTGCGTGTAATGTCATCTTGCACCTGTTCTCTTCTAGGCTGCTGTTTGGAGACAGGCCCTTTTGGTGGATCCATGAGTCTGGGTACTACAGCCAGGCTCCAGCCCAGGTTCACCAGTTCCCCTCTTCTTGTGAAACTGGTCCAGGTGAGAAGTCTCAAACCTCCATCTCCCAGTGTGGTTAGAGTTCAGTCAGAGTTTTGTACTTTTCAGCCTGGGCGGCCTAGCCAGAGGCCCCGCCTCTCAGTTACTGGGCCAAAACACATAGACACCCCTGGGAAGACCAAGTTGAATTATAGGAGAAGAGCACCTGTGCCAGTGTGCCAGCTGCCCACTTTGTGTAGGGTAGAGCCAAGAGCCAAGGTCAAGGGAGAAGCCTGAGAGCCATGGCCTCAGGTGGGGTGCGAAGAAGGCTTCAGGGCAGAGGGAGCCATGAACCAGTGCTGGAGGAAGTCTCTTTCCTCTGCTACAGGAAGGCAGCTGTGTTGAGTTGTCACCAGGGGCACCTGGGTTCCACCCCCATCCTCTCACCACAGGCTTTGAATCCCCTGGCAGGCAGCCCTTCTGGACACTGTATGATCACAGGAGCAGCCTTCTGGCCCATAATGACAGCCATCTCTTCCCAGGTGGCCACTCGGGCCCACAGGTACACCTTGGCATTGCCCACCAAGGGGGCAGGGGTGATGGTACTCTGAACCCAAAAGACCTAGCAGCAGGGCAACCTGGGAACTGGAGTTCTGGGGGTCCTTGGGCATTTGATCTAACCATGAAGAGCCTGGGTGTTGTGAGGGAAGCCCAGACGCATATGGACACCTCCTGAACCATTTGCCTCTCTTCTTTTTAGCCGCTGGGTGAGGGTGATGCCTAGCCTGGCTTATTGCACCTTCCTCCTGGCAGTCGGCCTGTCCCGGGTCTTCCTCTTAGCACATTTCCCTCACCAGGTGTTGGCTGGCCTAATTACTGGTGAGCAACTGGGGCAACAGGGTGGACCCAGAGGGTGCCCTTGGCAGTGGGAGGCTCAGTGTCTGATCTTTCCATCATACAGCCAACCCCAAGGCACCCCTTATGTCTCGGTCTGTTCTCCTGCCACACCGCACTCAGCTCAGGGTGGGGGTCATATTCCCCAACTCCTTGAAGCTGCTGTTACCCCTCTTCCCTAGGTGCTGTCCTAGGCTGGTTGATGACCCCCCGGGTACCCATGGAGCGAGAGCTTAGCTTCTACGGGTTGACCTCACTGGCCCTCTTGCTGGGTGCCAGCCTCATCTATTGGACCCTCTTTACACTGGGCCTGGATCTTTCTTGGTAAGTCCTGCTTTGAAGTTTGGGCAAGTTGTGGCCTGTCCTGCCTCACCTGTATCTAGCTTAGTGGGTCTCTGGTTCATTGTAGCTAAAAAGGGATCTGTTCCCAAACAGACTCTCCTGGGGTCACAGCTGAACATGGGGGTAGGCCCCAAAGAGGCTAAGAGCCATCAACCCTCTTGGTCCCAGGGGAATATCTCTCCTAGAAAGGACTCTTGCTCCCCACAGGTCCATCAACCTAGCCTCTAAGTGGTGTGAGCGGCCCGAGTGGGTGCACTTGGACAGCCGACCCTTTGCATCCCTGAGCCGCGACTCAGGGGCTGCCCTGGGTCTGGGCATCGCCCTGCACTCTCCTTGCTATGCTCAGGTACGGCGGGCACACCTGGGGCATGGCCAGAAGCTAGCCTGCCTTGTGCTGGCCATGGGGCTGTTGGGCCCCCTGGACTGGCTGGGCTACCCACCTCAGATCAGCCTTTTCTACATCTTCAATTTCCTCAAGTACACCCTCTGGCCATGCCTGGTCCTGGCCCTTGTGCCCTGGCTGGTGCACACATTCAGTTCCCAGGAAGCACCACCCATCCGCTCGTCCTGACTTGAGGTGCATCCTACTGCCACATTCCCTCTCACAAGGCCAACACTCCGTGACCTCCATACTCCAGGAGGCAGCCCGTCCCCTTCCAGCTTCCAACAAGCTCTGCTCATCTTGAATTTTCCACTTCTCCCACCACCTGTCTTAGCCCCAAAGAAGGGCCTTCTATCTCCCAGGAAGGCTGGTCCTCCTTCCTGTCCCAAGTCCCCAAAGAGCAAAGGCAACAGTAAGACCAGTGGGTTCCTGGAACACTGTGAGGGGCTCAGAGCAGCCCCAATAAAGCCCTTCAACACCTCTGGCCTCCTCTCTTGCCTCTGTGCCAATCTCCACTGGACTTGCCTGTGTGGGTGTAAGTGGAACCCTTGCCAGGCCGCCTGTTCTGCACCTGCTCCAGCCCTGTTCCCAAAGAGGTAAAGTCAAAAGGAAAAAAGAGACCTTCAGCTCTGGGCCCCCTACCCACCATCACCACCTAGGCCACACAGAGGTCCCAGGAGATGCTGTGGCTATGTTCAGTGAAACCTTGTTCTTAACCTACTGGACAGAGATCCCGTTCCCCCGACCCCAGCCTCTGTTTCCTATATCAGCTAGTCCAAGGGCTGGAGAAAAGAAAAGCAGATTTTTTGGCCAGGAGGGGGAATGAAAGCCTCTACTCCATTTGCGAGCCCAGAGAACAGAGACACGGCCCCAGAAGGCACTGCCAGAACAAGTTTATTTACACAAGGACACACAGTATAACAGGTTACAAAAAGACTTTACTGAAATCCATGTCCAGGGAGACAAAGCAAGGAGTGGGTTTACATGAAAACCAGACTAGCCATGGGGAGAGGAAGGGGTAAGGGGCCCAGAGCTGGGGCTCAGCATGGGAAGGCCTGGTACACTGGGCCCAGCCCCAGCCCCAGCCCCCAGGAGGCTCTAGAACACACAACACACAAGACATAAGCGCACGATGAACCAAACGGTGGTGGTGGTAGTGGGACTCCTGCCCTCCCCTGGTTCCCTCAACCCTGCTCAGGCCCCCAGCAGGATAATAAATATGTAAACAAATTGGTGGGGCCCTGGGGATGGGAGGAAAGAAAGTATAAGGGGTATTGGGAAGAAAGAGGGAGGAAGACTCAGCCCCCTAGGAACTGCTTCCCATCTTTGGTTTCCCACAGGCTGGATAGCATTCTCTAGAAGCCTTGAGGGCTCCCAGCCCCGGAAACAAGATGGCTAGGCTGGGCTCCTGGGAAAAAGAAAGGGCAGCGCCCAGCCCCATCCTGGTCTTAGTTCCTTTGGGGTAGTGGCCCAGAAAGGAACCCCAGGAGGAAGGGAAGCTATAGCTGAGGGCAGACTCCTGGGTTCTGGCCCTGCCCCTTCTGGACCCCCCACTCTCACCATCCCCAGGCTTCGAAGCCAAAGGCCCAGGAGGGAGGTGGGCCACTGACCCTTCTGCTGGCAGCATTCTAGGTGTCTGGGGAAATGTGGTCCTGAACAGCAGGGGGGCTCTCACTAGCCTGGAGCCCCCCTGCAGGGACCACCTTCTCCCCCTCCTCAGGCTGTGCCAGCAGAAGGGCAGGAAGGCCGACAGAGTAAGATGGAGAGCAGGCCTGGTTCCTCAGCTCCTCTTGGCTCCTCAGAACCCAAGAGTCCAGCCCCATTCCCTCCCCACACTTTCACCCTCTCCAGCCTCTGAGAAGGGGAAATAGGCCCTGAGGAGTGTCAGGCAAGACAGCCCTGCCCACAGACCTCAGGCACACATCCTCACATCCGAGAGCACAAACCTTCCCTTCAGTGCTGAGGCCAGGAGAAAGGAGAAAGGGGTCTGTGTGGAGATGGTGGGGACAACAGGGGAAAAGGGTGAGCATCGCAGGGCGGGAGCCCACCTCCCCTCCACTCTACCTTTAGACTGTAAAGGGACCCTCCAGATCCTCCCCTGGGGCTGGAGAGGGGAGGAGGGTGAAATTAAGGCATTTCCCCCTAAGTCAGCTGAAGCCAAGGCACCGAACTTCCTGTTCCCTCTTCACTCAGAGACCCCAGAACCAGAAGGTACTGTCTAGGCCCTGAAGCCCACCTTGAGCTGACCCACACTCTAAGGGGGACAAGGACAGAATGCAGGAAAGTAGGTGTGGGATATGAGGGGGAAGGGCTGGAGAGGGTACCCCCACCCCCACCCCCACGCCCTACAGAGGGAGCAAACTTCTAGAACTGAGACGTGGGCCACGGAGGGAAGGGGAGCCTGAGGCAGCTTAGAGGAGCAGGAGGGGCGAGGCTGAGAGACCCACACAGCACTCATTGTTGAATGTGTGACTTTTTGTTTTTAATAGAAAAAATAAACAAAATCACAATGATGAAGCCCAGAGGGATGGGGGCCAGGGCGTCACAGGGCAGGCTCCTGCTCCATGGGCTCCTCTGCCGGCCTGTGGGGACAAGCACAGGGAGGGGCACTGAGGTGATGGGTGGGGACGCGGAGGCACGAGCTTGGGTGAGGGCAGGGAAGCAGGGGGGTTGGGGGGGGAGGAACCTCACCTGGGGCTATGCTCCCGGGCTGCAGCAACCTGGGCCTGCTCGGCCCCCACCGACAGCAAGGCCATGGCGCTCACAGTCTCAGCCTCTTCTGTCTCACCCGCCTGGGCCTCCCGCAGGGAGCGGCCTAGACCAGCAGCGAACCTCTGCACACAGCTCCAGTGTTTGCCTGCGGATGAGGCGTGGTCAGTGGGGAGCAGAAACCCCCACACATACGGACAGCCCCAGCCCTAGCCCGGCTGCGCATGAGCCCTGGCCCCTTGGCAAGCTGAGGCCTGAGTCCCTCTGCCCGACTCCACGCACTCTGGATCTCAATGACTTTCTCTAGCGTGGCCACTGCGTTGATGTTGGGCTTTTGTTGCAAGACTGCCTCGTCCAAGGGCTGCAGCTGGTAGGAGAGAGAAGAGAAGGCTTAAGGCGGGGAGCAGGTGGTGGTGGCTGCCCCGCTAACCACCCCGTTCAGCCCAACAGCTCTCTTGACAGGCAAGCATAGCCTTTCTGGAGAAACTATTCAGAAAGCCCTCCCTGGCCACCAGCTGTCCTTAGGAAGCAGGAAAATCTCTCCAAGGGCCCTTGGTGCTGCTTGACCCAGGAAAGGGACCCTCCCTCAGTGGCCCCTTACCCACTGGCCTACTGGTACACCTCCCCTAGCCCCTCTGTGCACCCCTCACCTCCACACTGAGCAGAGCCGAGACACAGGCCTCAGAGGCATCACAGATGGCGGTCAAGTCATGGCCTCCCTCCAGGGCCAGCACCACCCGGCCCCCTGCCAGCGTCATCAGCTGCCTGGTCAAGTGGCCAAAACCTTTAGGTATGGGTGAAGGGAGGGAGATGAAACAGTTAAAGAAAAAAGTCAGTTCAAGAGAAGGTAAGAAAGGAGAGAAAAAGAAACACAAGAGATGGGACAAACAGCACAAATAAGATGGTGGATTTAAACCCAAACATATATCCACAGTAAAATTCAATGTCAACGGACTAAATGCTCCATTAAAAACAAAACCTAACAGACAAGCTAAAAACAACCAATTACATGTTTCCTAAGGAACACCACGAAAAGACTCCAATGAAACATGAAGGATCAGCAAGAACCATTCCTTCAACACAGGAGGAGACAGACCCTCTGCCACCCCACCCTCACCTGCCTGCCCCTCAAGGCCAAGGTTGATGGAGAGTGGGGGGATGCTGCCAGAATGATTCCAAGTCTTAGACCTGCCCCTACCTCTCCTCCCAACCTCCCACTCAACCCCATCTTCACTGTTCCATAGCCTCCCTCAATCCCCCAGCAGGCTCACATCTGGCGGTGACAGAGTAGCCACCCAGCGGAGACAGGTGTCCCTCAACAGCATCAAACCCGGCAGAGACCAGGACCACATCAGGTGAGAACTCGTGGGCAATGGGCATCACCACTGTCCTGCAAAGGGAGGGCCCAAGCTGACCCTGGCAGGTGGCTTGGCCAGACCTCACCCTGCTCTGTGTCCCATGTGGAGACAACCCCCTCCACCCACCCTGAATCAAGGGCCTTCTGCCCCTCCCATGGCAGGACCCAGGGGCGCCGACCCCTTCCTTGGTTCTTCTCAGTCCCCACCTGAAGGCCGTTAGGTATTCCACGTCTCCAATGGGGGGGTCCACTCCTCCCGTCCATGCCACGTTCACGTTGTACCCCACACCTGGTCCTCCGCCAACCTGGTAGCACGGTAGGGGAAGGGTTATTCTTACTGCCTGGGGATCCCAGACATTGCTTCCACCCTCAGCCCTGCCTCTAGCCCTCAGTCCACTGACCTCTGCTCTGCATGGAGGGTAGTTGGCCAGTGTGGTCTTCCCACTAGGAGCCCAGATTCCCCAGGTTACCAGCACCACCACAGGCCTCCATGGCTCCCCACCAGGTCCCATTCTGCTACCTCCCCGAGGGCCTCACATTTGAGCCCAGGAGCTGTACCTCTTCAGGAGCCCCAGAGCCCGGAAAGAAGTTCCCGTTGTCATAGCGATGCAGGGAGATATAAAGCACGGAGGGGTCGTTGTAGAAGGCTTGCTGGGTGCCATTGCCATGGTGAATGTCCTAGAGGGGAGGGGTGGAAACATCAGGAAAAAGGCCCAGGCTCTGACCCAAAGATCAAAATTCCACTTGCCGCCACCCCCACCCTACAGTGAACTCCAGGGGTGCAGCCCACCACTAGCTACAGGGCATCTGTGTTCTGTTTGCAAAGGTATTGCCCCATGCTTCTCTAACCAGAATCTGGGGGCCAGGACATGGCATTGGGCAGAGAAGACACAAAACCAGGGGATGACTGTGGTGGATCTCCCTGCCAGCCCATCCTACTCAACAGTGTGGAGGGAAACATTAAGGCTAGTAAGGAACTGAAAGCAAACAGATACATTCCAAAGAAGAATCCAACATTTTGAACTTTTAAGCTCAAGTTGGGGTTCAAAGAGATTCCTCCTTGCTGAGGACTGCTCCCAGCTACTCCCCAGCTCACAGGGAACAGGGGGTGCCTTCGCCTCTGCTGTGAGAGGCAGGGTTTGAGAAGCCACGGAGCAGCAAAAGCAGAAGTGCCGGGGCCAACAGGCCTGATATGAAACCCAGTGCCAAGCTAAGTGACCTTGGTTGGGTAAGTCACCCAACAGCCTGGTGTCTCCATGGAATGGACACCCTAATTCTTACTAAGCGAGGTGGCCGTGAGCAGCACCGTGTGTCCTGGCACGTGGTCAGCCCCTCGTCAGGAGTGGCTCTAGCAACACCCGTGGCTGTCTCTACCAGCTGCGCAAGGCTGCATGGTGGGGGCCCCGGTGGACTGGGGGCTGAAACCACTTTCATGTCTCTCGTAGTGAGGAGGGAGCCCCGTGGGACTGTGAGGGCTGGGCTCACCCTCCAGCAGGAGGACGTAAGGTAAGCCAGCAGCCCAGCTCCAGCAGGAGCACCTGAGGCAGAGGGGGCAGGGTCGGGGTGGGGGCATCCTGAAGGCTGACCCTGGTCCCACCGCCCACTGCCTACCCAGTCCACGATGAGAACCTTGCCCACGTTCAGCTTCTGCTGCAGGAGTTTGGTTGTGATGGCTACAGAGTTGAAGAAGCAGAATCCCCTGGGGGGTTGGGGGGAGAAAAGGGTGGGGAGTCAGCTGTAGTGGATGTTTGCTCTGTGAGCACCAGCTCGGCAGACAGGGAGCAGGGGTGAGGGCAGTGGGTCTAGGGCAGGGCTGGGGCAGCACTCACATGGCTGTGGATTCCTCCGCATGGTGTCCTGGGGGCCGGATGATGGCAAATCCATTCTGAAGAGGTGCAGACAGAGGGACAGAGACAAGAGGCAGACAGGTGGGCAAGGTGGCCATGGAGGGGATGGACAAAGAAGGAGAGAAATATAAGCCAGGCAGGGCAGAGAACACAAAGCAGGAATATCACTCCCACAGACGCCTTCTCTGACCTCGGGACCCAGACATGAGTGCCTCTCAGTTTGTCCCTCCTTACCCCTCACCCACTAGCTGGCCTGGAGCTGTCAGCTCCTCCCCACACTGGCACCTGAGAGTTGAGGTTGGAAAGGACAGCACCTTACTAACAGGAATGCTGAGGCTGCCCCATCCCTGACTCCCCAGGCAGCAGGTTCAAGGCCCCACACACACCTTGAGCTCTCCAGCTGCCACCTTGAAAGCCAGCTCCACCAGGCACCCCACCGCCATGCGCACAGCACTGGAGGAGTGCATCTCGTTCCACACGGTGTCACTGTCCACCTGCAGGGGCAGGAGAGCAGGCTTCAGCGTGCCCCCTGCAGGGGGAGGGCAAGAACAGGGGTGGGCACCTGGACCGCGGTGCGCAGGAAGGGAGGAGCCAGAGCTGGAAGCGCCATCCTCCCAAACCCACCAGCAGGTGCCCTACTCACCCCAATGCCCCCACAAGGCAGCACGGCGTACATCTTCTGGCTGATGGGGCCTGCAAGGAAGAGAGACAGAGCTACTCTGGAAGTTGCCTCAACTGCCAGGGCCGCAGGATGGGGTGTGCAGAGGATAGTCAGCTCAGTCACAGAAAATGACAGCCAGACCCCCCACCACAGGACAGGCCTCTGCAGCCCACACCAGTTGGGAGATGTCTGTCCCTTGTCTTGAGAGAACAGCCTACCTCCGGGGCGCAGATGGCAGAGAGAAAGGGGCCTGACAGGTTAGGGAGAAGAGCAAAGCACTCCCCATCACCAGGCCTGACCTGTCTCCTGCAAGCACCCCACCAGCACATTGTAGTCTGTGTGAATGGCGCCCTCTGGAGGCATGCAATGTGGCAACTGTGCCCATTGGGACCCACTTGCCTACCCTGGTGGTCTTCCAGGCAGCCCCTGACCTGGCCTGGCCCATACCCTGCCCACCGGCTCACCGAGCAGCTTCTTGCTGTCCAGCTTCTGTCGATTGAGGGGGCTGGTCCCATAGAGCAGGGTGTGGTATTCGGAGTGCACAGTCTGGATCTCGTCCAGTGTGGCTTTGCGACCCCGGATCCGCTGCCAGGGGAGAGCAGGAGAGGCCAGTGAGAGGGATGGCCCTGAAGGCCCAGTTCCCTCCTGACACCCAGACTCTCTCTGCCCCACAGCCTGGGACACACGGAGCCACCTCACAGCCTTAAGAGATCCAAAGGTTTTTGAGAGAAAGTATGCCCTAGTCCCCAGGAACCCTAGTCTAGGACCCTCCCACAGGCAGCTGGGGACGGAGGGGGAAATGGGCTACAAGGGATGAACTGTGAAGTGACTGGAGGGGGTCTGGCTCTGAACTCCCCAGACAGGGGAAACACAAAGGCTTCTGATGGGTTTGAGCTGGAGGTTGGAAGGAGGGGCTCCCTTACCTCACACTTGCTGAGCAGGCCAGTCTCCTGCAGCCGTGACCAGATGCTCTGGATCCGGCCAGCATGCTCCGGGTGCACATGTGTGTTCCCACACATGCACTGGTGCTTCAGCATGAACGTGTCGTAGACCACACCTGGGCCAAAGACACACTGTCAGCCAGCACTGCACCGGGCCGTGTCACAGCCTGGCCACCACCATCCTCAGCAGAGCTCACTGAGCTCTCTCCCCAGCCCATCCTGGTCCCAGTGGCTGGGGTGTCTCTTGTGGCCACCCCAGCTGCCCTCCCACACACCTGCTCCTCTTCTGAAACTCCTTTCCTCCATCATCGCTTGTCAAAAGCCCCTCTGCTCCTCAAGCCTCCATGAGGCTGCCCTTGACACACCCATTGGTTTTGACCTCTGCCCACCATGCCTCCAACACTGCACCCCTCTCACGGCACATCCTCCTTCCCCCTCCTGTCACAGCCCCTCACTCCCCACACCCTACTGGTGAGACGGGACAACCCTCAGGCATCTGTGCCCCCTCAGAGCCCACAGCACAGGGCAGTTTCATGTGGAAGAGCCTTCTAGAATGGACTGAGGCCTCACTCGACCTCACAGGGTTAGGGCAGGACCCTTCCTGACAGAGTGGGCTCTGCAAACAGGGCTGCAGGGCTTGTGCAGGGAGGGCACAAAATTGGTGGTTCCTCAGCAGTGGTGGGGTGGGGCCATGAAAAAGCTGCTGCCCGGGGGTAGGGACTCACAGCCCTCCCAGCGAGGCAGAGGCTGCCACCTCTACCACGGTGGCTGTGGTGCACAGGGAGAGAACATCCCTCCAGGGCGCTCTGAGGGGCCCTGGCAATCCCTACAGGGCAGGGGCTGTATCTTAATCTCTTTACGATGCCCACAAGGCTGCGTGCCGCACACAAGCCACTTGGCACAGGTAAAGGACAGCTCATGGTGATGAGGCTCACCCGTAGTGAAGAGGTGCTTAGTGGGCTGGTCTGGGGGGCTCTTCATGCCCCCAGGGGCAGCAGGTGAGGACTGGGTGCGGCCCAGGGCCTGGTGGGGCACAGTGGCCAGGCTCAGGGGCGCCTGGTACACCTGCAGTGGCTGCAGCTGCTGGGCATCTGAGAACACCTGGGAAGGAGGAGATTGGGAGAGAGCCTGAGTGAGGCTGAGTCTGAGATGGAAGTGAGGACAGGTGCTCTGGGGCCTCCAGGGGCCCCAATCCAGCTCTTCTTTTTCAAATCTCCTCCTCCCCCCACCTCCTCCCTCCAGGGACTGGAGACACTCCAGCCTTCACCACCTCTATCTCCATCTCCGAGGAGATGAGGAGGGATGGGGGGACGTGATGAATCATGCTGCCAGAGTAGCACTGAGGTAAGAGGCTGGGAGGGACGGGGGCGTGGGAGGGGGTGGGATGAGTCAGGCCCGGAGGGCTCGGCTGTGTCCGCAATGAATGGAGTATGTGCTAGGTGCCAGGGCAGACTGTAGTAGCAGCGGGGGCGTGTGTGTACACACTCACACAAGCACGCAGAGACAGACGCACAACCGGCCCTACGTAGGCAGAAACGCAGATATGCACAAACCACGTGCACGCATGTGCACACACACACACATAAGCAGATAGGCGGGGGCAGTCACAGATTCAAGGAGGGGCTGGCAGACGAGGGCACAGACAGCTCTGAGACTGACACCAGCAGCTCCCTCCCTTCCATAGCCCCTTGTCTCTTTCCTGCTCCCCTTTTGCTCTCTTCAGAAAGCTGCCCCCACACAGCCTGGGAACTGCAGACTGGGGAGAGGGAAAGGCAAAAGTGGAAAGATGGGGGGAGGACAGAGGGCTGGTGATCAAGGGCTGGGACAGAGGGGGCACCTTTTTGTAACCAGTACTGGACTCTTCCAAGTCGGGCCCCTCCTCAGCACCACTCTCGCCCTCCTCATCCTTGACCTGGACGTAGTCCTCTTCCTCTTCCTCCTCTTCCTCCTCCTCCTCTTCCTCCTCCTCCAGGTCTTCCTGCGTGCTCTCACTCTCTGTGGAGCCTTCTCGGGGTATGGCCAGGGCTCCCTCCCCCAGCAAGGCCTCCTGCTGCTCTGTCAGCTCCTCCTCTGTCTCCTCAGGGTGGGTGGTGGGCTGCCGTGACAGCTCCCCTGTCTTGGTGAGGATCTGGCAGCAGAGCAAGGAGGCACATCAGCTGGGAGGGGGCACAGCTGTGCAGCCTGTGGCCCAGGAGGGTCTATCCTTCCCTCCTCTCAGGGCTTTGATATGAATAAGAAAAAGGCAAGGTGGCTCCTGGGATGAAGCCTGGGGAGTGGCCTAGGGTGTCAGCCCCACGCCTTTTCTGCTAGCCTGGTACTCTCCTGTACCTGGAGATTGGCCTTGACTGGCTCACCTTGCCCAGCTGCAGCTGCTGCTGCTTCTGCTTCTCCAGAAACTGCTGGTGCTGCTGCTGCATGACCAGCTGCTGCAGCGCCTGGGGGCTCTGGGGTAGCGGCGAGGACTGAGTGCGGCTCAGGGGCCGGTGCCGCGGGAGCTTGCCCACTGTCCGCATGCTGGTGGCCACGCGCTCACCCGTCACCAGCGGGGACTGCCCATGGAGCGGCACTGTGGTGGGGTGAGGGGAGTAACCATTATTGAAGGGGCTCCCCACTCCCACCCCCCGAGACTCTCCCCCTCCTAGAACACCCTGCCCCCTAAACCTGAGCCCCATTCTTCCTCCTCCTCACAACTGAACGGTTTTGCAGCTCAGAGCCACCCCCTCTAGCGAGCCCTCCTGGATTCACTATTCTTGCCCTTTGATTCAATTACAATTGCACACATAGTCTCAGGCCCTCTGTGCGAGTGAACGATGACTAGCTCTCCTCTACTGCAACACCTCCCTGACTGTGGACATCAATCCTACCCGGCTTGGAAGCCTTGAGGCCAGGATCATGTGTCTTTTAAGCAGAACCTCTTCCGATGCCACCAGCTACTTATTAAGGGGCTGACTGTCCAAAGCTGTGCTGTTCAATCCCATAGCTGCCAGCCACATATGACCCCTGAGCACTTGAAATGTGGCCTGTCTCAATTGAGATGTGCTCTAAGTGTGAAATACGCACTGGATTTCAAAGACATTATGAAACACAAAGTAAAATACTTCATTGCTAACTCTCTACATTTATTAGATGTTCAAATGATAATATCTTAGATATACTGAGTTAAGTATATGTTATTAAAGTTAATTTCACCTGTTTCTTTTTACATTTTTTAATGTTGCCACTCACAAACTTTAATTACATTTGTGGCTTGTATTATATTTCTACCGGACAGCAGTGTTCTGGAATGTGAGCTCCATTACGACGGCAGATGTTGGGAACAATGGCTGGCAGGCTGTAGGTAGTAGGTAATGTCTGTAGAATGTGGAAGAAATCAATGATGCCGTTGAGGGGCGCTGTGACAGGACTGGTGGTGAGTGTCCCTCGCTACTTCTCCCTGAAAGTTGGTCCTGCCTTGAGCCCCGAGAAGTGGGGGCCTGACACTCCCCCCTTGAACAGCCACCCACCCACTCACCAGCGATGAGGGTGCTCTGCTGCCGGGCCTGCTCAAGCAGCAGCACATGCTGCAGCAGGGAGGCATGCCCGTGGGGGCTTGTGTCGCCCTCCAATGCCACGCCCAGCAGGCAGCCGGGGATGGAGGATGTGCTCATGAACTTGCCGGTCAGTGCGCCGCCCTGCCGCAGGGACTGGAGGGCCTGCCTCTCGGCCTCCTGCTGCGTTGACAGCTTCGGGGAGGCCTGGGGGTGGGGAGATGAAGATGAGGGAGGAGTTTATGGCCCCCAGTCCTGCCAACTTTGGACCAGCATCCCTCATGTACTCTCTGTCCACCCCTCAGCTCTGGGGAGGGCCATCTAACTGTCATTAGGGCCTTGGGAGGACAAATGCCCCAGTCAGGGGCTTTTAGGACCAAAGACCTCAAAACCAGAGGGAGGACAGGGTAGGTGCCCTGTACTTACGGTGAGGTGCGAGTTGGTGACAGTGACCGTGGCCTGCAGCCCTAGGGAGATGTTGGGCAGAGAGGGAGACGTGTAGAGGCTGAACTGGTTGGGGGAGTTGTCCAGAGGAAGGGCCCGGTGCTGGGGGAGCATCTGGAGAGCAGTTGGGAGAGACAGGCATGAGAGCATGCAAAGGGGGGCCACCTGGGGCCAAGGCTGACGGCTCTGAATGAGCCACACTTCCCACACCAAGCCCCACCTACAAAGGACTGAGAGATCAGAGCCATTCAGAGGCCCATGGGACAAATCCCATTTGGGGGCAACAGGTCCCTCCAGCCTGTCCATGTTAAGTACAGCGGTCCCTGCTGGGCTCTCTCAGCAAGACAGACCGGAAGGAGCTGCCCTCCTCCACGGGGTAGAAAGCAGCTCTGGCCCACCCGCCCAGCCCTTGGCAGGCCTGTACCTCGGTGGGGATGTTGGGGACTGAGCCAGTGAAGCCATTCTCGGCGATGGTGCTGTGGGAGCTGTTGGGAGAGCTGGGGCCAGAACCTGGCGCGCTGTTACATACGGATGACACTACAGGAGAAGAAGCTGTCACTTGGGCTTGCTTGGAGCCACGTCTCACTCCCCAGCCCTCCGAATGGGGACAGAAGAAGAGCTCTTACCCCCAGGCCCGGCACCTGTGATCTCAACAGCTCTCTTCTTAAAGGTGCTAATGACAGTCCCATCCTTGCGACGCAGGAGGGGACTGCTTCTCCGCTCGGCCACCTTCTGCTTTAGCCTTGAACGCACTTTCAAGTTGGGTTCAGAGGCTGGGGAAGAGGCAGCTGGGGCTCAGACACATCCACACAAATGGACACACCTGCAGCCTGGCCCCTCCACATTCCCACCTCTCTCCCCAAGAAGCCATATTCTGAGATGCCAATTTGCACTCACTCACCTGTTTTGCGGAGGGGGAAGTCATCGCGGCTGTCATAGGGCCCAAGCAAAGGCAGTTTGTAAGAGGGAGGCGTCCCAGGGGGGCCGCTCTGGGGAGGGGAACTCTGGTCCAAAGAAGCATGGTGGGCTCCCCTGTGGGGTGGAGGGAGGGGATGGAAACAGATCTAGGTTATCACCCAGCCAACTAGACCTGCCCCCTAGCAACCTACATTTATGAAACATCCCCTGCATATGGGGATAGGAAATGGATCCTGGGGAGGGAAGTGAAGAGAGAAACCAGGGGTGGGAATCTCGTCTCCTAGGAGAGATTGCAGGGCCCCTATGTGGCTTCAGGCCAGGAACCCCTTGCCATCCTGCAGCCAGGCAGCCCCTGAGCAGGGAACTCTGCAACCCATGCCTGCCAATGGCCATTACCAGCATTTGGGATGCTGTGGGAGGGAATGGTTGAGGCCGCCTGGTGAGGGCTCCTTTGACTTCGACAGGAGGAATTCCTGGAGCCTCAGCTTCACCTCAGTGCTGGCGATGGCACCTGTGGGACAGGGCACAGCTGACCTGGGAGCCTGGGGCTAGGACCCCACAAGTGGGGGGCAGGGCAGGGCAGGAGTCCCGGCTGGCCCCAGGTGGCCCCAGGCCTTACTCTCTTTGCTCTTCTCCTTGTTTCGCAGGATGAGCAGCTGCTGCTCTAGCCGCTGCTTCTCCAGCTCCTCCTGCCGTTGCTGCTCCCGCTGCCGCTGCTGCTCCAGCTCCTGCTGCCTCTTGGCTGCCAGCATCTCCTGCTGCTGCTGCAGGGGCGCAGGGGGAGGGAGGCAGGGTGAGCCAGGTCCGGGCGGGCGTCGGAGGTCTGGGTGGCCCGCCCGCGCCCCCCTCGCTCACCTTGAGGTGCTTCTGCAGCTGGACCTCATGCTGCCGGGTCAGGTGGTCATGCTGTTTCTGGAACTCAGCAAACAGGAGCTGCTTCTGCAGCTGCTGCTGCTGCTTGAGCGCCAGGAGCTCCTGCTGTAGTTGCTGCTCCCGCAGCGCAGGGTCCACGGGACCTGCCAGAGCACCCCGCAGCTCCACGGGGCTGGGGCTGCCTCCTCCCCCACCCCCCATGGAGCTGGGCATGGCTCCTGGCAGCACCGGCTTCACCTCCACTGCGAGAAGAGACAGGAAGGGGTCAGAGGGCCCAATCCCAGACCCCATCAGGCCCTGGTAGCCATGCCTGGGGCCCAGAAAGCTACCAGGCAGTACTAGACCCAAAGCTAATAGAAGGGGTGGGGGAGTCAAATCCCCAGCTCAGTGGATACAGCCTTCAGCTTTAATTAAATGAGCTCCAAGCCATGAACCTCAATAAGAAAATGTACATGAGCAAAGCAGGGTACCTGGAAAACTGTGAGTGCTCAACACATAATATTGTCATTGATAGTTAAGGCCCCGGGGCATTTTATGTGAATTGCTTTAGTGATAAGGAAACTGAGGTTCAGAGAAATTTAAGTAACATGACCAAAGGCATACAGCCAGGTGATCCATGAACAAGGAGTGAATCCAAATCCTGTGCTTTTAACCACTGTCCTTCCTGTGCCTCCTCCCCTACCTCTCAACACCACATACTCCCTGCCAAGCAGCCTATACCAGAGGAGAAGCTGAGGCACAGAGGTTGGTTCTAGAACTGATGGGGCTGGCAGCCAGGGGTCTCAGTATGCCTAGGAGAGGCCAGTGAGGACCCCTCTGGACATCCCTATCTGGTCCCCTTTCCTCTGCCCCACACCCAGCTGGGCAGATGGGGTGGAAGGGAGAGGCTATGGGTACAGGGAGTGGGGTGGGAGCAGGAGGCCGCAGAGAAAGGGGGTGCAGGGCTGCACCAAACCAGGGACGGGAGGGGGCTGGGAGTCAGACTTGCTTCCTTTGCTGGATTATCTCCTTTCAACAGTTTTATTGTAATTACCCTGAAAATGCCGCTATATATAGAGTGAGCCAAACAGCAGCTGTGCGGGGGGGGGGGGGGGGAATGGGCAGGCGGGCGCAGGGAGGAGGTGGGAGGAGGAGACAGGAAAGGAAAGGGAATCAGACAGGAAGAAGGGTAATGTAGGGGGAGCTGGAGCTGAAGCAGAGATCTCAGAACTTTAGTCCTAGGGAAAACCTGTTGGGAAGGGGAAAGGCTAGAAGTATCTGCTGGTCCCGAGAACTTGGGTCCAGGCCCCAATGTGGACAATGGGCCGAGGGGCCCCAGGGAGTGGCAAAAAATTCCAATGGGCTTATGGGAAGGATAGGTCTTGATCCCTGTACACTGTCCTCTGGTCACTGAATGTCACTCCCCACCACTGCTCTGTAGTTGCCAGGGCAACTAGGCAAACACCAAGCCAGCAGGGAGCCCCAAGCCCAGCCCACACCCCACAAAGCCTCCTGACGCCAGCAGGAAAGGGAAGGCAGACTACCCACTGCCTGGGAAGGAGGAAGTGAGAGAGGCAGGGCCAACCCATCATGTTTCTTTTCCATTTCTTTCTCCAAAGAAAGCCCTTACTTTCCCCACTCCAGCCCAGGGAGGCCACAGGGAGCTGGGAAGACTTTCCTGTGAAAAGGAGGCCTACTCCAACTGAGGCCTGGAGAAGGAAAGACCCCACCATCCTGATGGTTGCCAGTATCTCTGCCCTTGTGAGCAGGCCTCTGCCCAGGCCCCCACTGCCATCCCCATCAGGGGTGGAGAAGGAGTTGGGAGAGGGAGCTGAGAGGGGGGCTAAGGACTGAGGTAAGAGGGGCTCCCATACCCAATGTAGCCTATGAGCCTGGATCTCCCCAGGGAGCCTACACTGAATGAGTGTCACCACGGCAGGGACAAGGTCTGCTGAAGGTCTACCCTCACGGTTGAATATGGCCCCTGGGACCCACTGGAGCTGGGAGTGGGGAGGTAGCCTGAGTATAATATCTCTCTCGCTCCCCACCAGCCCTTCTTCCCCCAGCACTGACAGGCACATTCCTCTGTGGTTTGCCCGCCAGCCACACTGACGACTCTGCGGCCACAAGGCCAGAGCCACATCTGCAGGAGTGGCCAGATGTGGCCAGAAGGGTGGGGTTACACACACACACTCACTTTCCCGCCCACCAATGTCCTGCCCCAGCATTGGGAGGAATGGCCCTTGGAAACTGCAGAGGACCTTTCTGGAGGTGGCCGGCCCTGTCCACGGTGCAAAGGCAGGGCAGCAGCAAGGAGCCAGCAGTCAGCCTTGGGTGTCCCCGGCCCTGGGAACACTCAGCAAAGCCCCAGGCTGGCTGGAGAGTTATCTGTTCCTAGGAAAGGCTGGCTTGGCCCATGGCACTCTGATTGCTCAGCCAAGACATGGACAGGCTTCAACCTGCTGCTGCCGGCAGTGCCGGGGCTGCAGGAGCCGGATGCCAGCCCGCCCGCCCAGGGAAGGGCAGAGGTCCAAGCGCTCCTGGCTCCCAGCAGATAACCCTGCTTGGGCTGGAACTGCCGCCAGCAGTGCTGGCTTCCCTTGCAGGAGCCTTGCAGAGAGGGCACGGGCTTGAGTGAGGGGACTCTCCCACCAGGGCTCCTGCACAGCTGCCACCACCACCGCCGCCACCGCAGCAGAGATGCTAGGTCCCGTGCCGCATAAGAGCCGCAGCCCCATTGGTATGCAGGTGGTGGGGTGGCCAGCGGGCTCCTTGTTCCCACACAAGCAGGAAGCACAGGCGACTGGAGAATATTAATCTGCAGGCCCTGTGGGGCCTGGACAGGATGCAGCACCCCATGGGTCTGCCAGGTAGTAGCCTGGCTCCATTCAAGATGGAAGGGGCTATGGCTGGGGGCAGGCAGAGAGGACCCCAAACGTAGTTTTCTGGGCACAAAACCTAGAGCCTGGCTGGCTTTGCCATCCCTTGAGGATCTGTGCCCTCTGCCAGTGTGGCATGAGCAGAGCAGGTGGCAGGGGCTGCCAAGGGCCCCAAGCACCTGGAAGGGGAAATGGATGTGTCATGATAGGAGGAGGCTCTTGACCGCCTCCTGGTGGAAAGGGAGGATAGTAGGCAGAAGGACACTGATACCTAAGAGAAACAGGCTGGAGACTGGCTAGCAAAGGCCAGGGAAGGGGTCAGCGGGAGGGCACAGCCCTGCGCGGTCCCCCTACCCCCATGCCTCCTCCCGACAAGAACTGCAGGAAGCCAAGAAGAAGCCAGCAGAGGGACCTCCTGCAGAGGGAAGACAGAAGGTCTGCTCTGCTCCAAACTCTACCCCTTCTGGGGACTCTGACCCTGCCTCTGTGGAGCAGTGGCCTTAGGAAAGCAGCAACAGCATCCTGTCCTCTGGCCTTTGGTAGGACTGACCAACACTGTCTCCCTGGAGAAGCCCCAGCCCAGGTAGCTGGGTGGGTAGCCATTGGAGTGGTCCTGCACATACCAGGCTCTAGCTAGAAGGGGGACCACCCTGCTCAGCTCATGGGTATAACTGAGTAGTGACAGCAACACCTTAGTGACACTTCCTTACCATCTAGCTGGGCTTCTGATCTCTCCATGAACCCCACCAGCCCTGTAGGGGCTCCCACAACAGATTGTTCGGGCAGCACAACCATGGATAGCCTGGCTCCTCCGGTGGGGTGAGGGCGATGACAGGTGTTGACAGGGTAACCTCTGGGATGACTGCCAGCAGAGGCTTAGACTAAAAAGAGAGTGTCCAGGCAAAGGGACACGGCCCCCAAGCAGTCAAGGGATTTGAGGACACGAGAAGCAGGTTTTAGCAGCACCTTTGGGAAAACGGTTCAAAATAAAAAAACAATCTAGCTGCCCAAGAGTAAGGCCAAGCTTTCCTCCTGCTCTGAACACAACTCAAGCCATGGCCCAGCTCTCAGCCTTCTCTTGGAAAAGTCACCAACTCCAGAATCCCTGGGACCCAAACGCTAGCATCATTGGTACCTTTAGCTCCCCCTGGAAAAACCCTGGAGGGAGGGGTGTATGGACCCCACCCGGCAGACCTAAGCTTAAAACTTGGCTGTAAAAAGACCCTGCTCCTGGGAGCCACCAGCCACAGAAGGCTGGGGGTGTGGGGGGAGTCAGGGTTCGTGGAGTATGACTGAGGGACGCATTAAGCAGTTTGGAAAGTCTACACAGGACGAAAATGAGGCCTCTACAGATAAGCCCTGGATCTGAGAAGCTGCCCCAACAAAAGAGGGGAGAGGGAGAAAGGGGCCTTTGAGAGCATCTGTTTCAGTCCCCACGTAACACAGACGAGGAAACCAAGCTTCTTAGGCTGCTGTGCAAAAATGGCCACCAGCTAGGTAGGAGGGATTCAAACCCAGGTCTTCTGACTCCCAGCTCAGGCGGGCTCCCTCTGAACACTAACCCGTGCAGCACTCACTCCAATATGGGGCATCCCAGGTGCTCAGAATGAGCCAGCCCTGGATAACTGGCCCCTCTAGGCAGCAGCCCACCCCATGCCTTCCACCAGGACCCAAGCCCCCAGGGTCTCCCTCACCAGGGTGGGGAGTCAGCAGCTTCCTTAAATGTCTAGTGACCTCATTCTGTCCCTCTGGAGAATGGGAAAAGGCTCTTGCCCCTTTCTTGGCCTTGAAGGATTTTGGAAGGAGGCAGGGAACAGCATTTCACACTCCTCCCCATGACGCGATGACCCCTCCCCACCAAGGACGGTTTCCCATGATCTATTTCTGTGCTCTTACGTGACTAGTGAGGCCAATTTAGGCTCAACAGGTTCTACCACAATTCAGACAGCGTTTCCACATGTGCAAGCTGGGGATGACTCTCACCTAGCAATTTTCACAACGCCTCATGCAACGCAAGCAAACACACACCATGTGATGGCAAAGAGCAAGGGCTCTCGAGCAAGAGAACGCCAGGGTCCAAGTCAGGCTCTGCCACCTCCTAGGGCAAGGCCCCAAGCTGTCCCTGTGCTCTGGGAGGGCATTTCTGAGATGGGAGTAAGAATACCACCTACCTCCCAGAGCTGTTAGGGCTCAGGAGAGATAACACTGCAGTGGAGCTTGGCACAGAGCCTGGGAAAATCTCAGGAGGTACTAGTCCAGGCTGTTATTAATGGCTCCTGACATTCTTTGTGTCCTGGACCCCTTTGGGAGTCAAGTGAAGCCTATGGACTTCTCAGAATGCTTCTAAAGTCCATAAAATAAAATACTTAGAATTACTTAGGGACAAACTCACAGATGGCTTGAATTCTAAGGAAGCCAAGTTCAGACCTCTGCCAAAACGAAGCCCCAGTTCTCTTATTTCAGACTGTCCCAAGGTTGCTCTGTGGTCCTGTCCTAATCAGAGCCCTTCCAGTGGGGCCCACATAACACAAGCTGGAGTGGCCAGGAACCGGATCCCAGCACTGGGGAAGGAGTCTCTGGGAAGGGCCTCCTCCCAATGGCAGCACTTCTAGCCTGTCCCTCCTGTCCCCCCTTGCCTTGCTACCACCAAGAAGGGCCACTCTGTCCTCTGAGGCTCAGTCCTCAGTGGTGGGCTCCATCCATCCCTCAAAAGCAATACTTAGCACAAGTTTTGGTCCCCGCTCTTGGGACCCTAGCTCTCCGCACTCAGAAAGTCTTCCTGTGGCAGGCGACACCCCTTTCGCCAGGACTATTCCACATCCTCCCGGGGCCAGGACTCAGGAGACCCTAAGCTCCTCTTCTCACAAGGCAGAAACAAGGTGAAACTAACTTCAGAGACTCCTAGAAAGGCACTGCAGGAAGGGCCTGCAGATCAGTGACTCAACTCCCCCCACTGACAGAGGGGGAAAGCCAGGCCAGAGATGGAAGAGATTCATCCAGCATCACCTGGAAAGGAGGCATAGGAGCCGGGGCTTAACCCTGGGTCTTCTGGCTCTCTCTTGCCTCCCACTAAAAAACAAGAGAAATCTCGAAGGCTGCTCCTGAATTTAATGAGAGAGGGAGTAAGGAGCCAAACTCTGCATTAAAGATCCAGAGATCTAGACGGGGCACCTGGTTGGCCCTAGAACACCAGAGCCCAGGAGTGCGGGGGGAAATGGGGTCCAAGTGGATGGAACCCCCCAAAATCTTGAGGTAGACTGTCTCTGAAGGACCTCAAGCTTAAGGGATGCACAGCCCTGGTGGAAAGCACAAAGCATCTCACTGATGAAGATGGAGTTAGTCACTGATCTTGGGCTGCTCTCTGGAGGAGAAGTAGACTCACTTCTCCCAGCCCAGCCACTTCCAGGAAACACTTGGGCACCAAGCTAGAGGCAATTAAAAGGCACACTACCATTCAAAGCCTGCAGCTGTTGCTGAGACTGTTCGCTCCATACCTGGGGTGGATGGCAGGGGCCCCAGTGCGGGAGCCCTGCCTCTACTCCTCGAGCACAACCCAGCCCTGAGCATCCAGCAGGGCGCCCTGTCCACCTGGCCACTTGCTGTAATCCCCTACCCCGGCTAGGGTTTAGACACCTGCTCCCCAGTGTCTCAAGACATCCTCCCTCTCCAGACTGCCAGGCTGCTGGGAGCTGGATATGACTTCGACTGAGGCAACAGCCTACCTCCCTCTGCAAGAGGCCCCTCTCCCAAGAGCCCAAAGCCCATTGAGGCCTTCTAGGGAGACTGGTGACACCCACTGGCAGGCTGCTAGGCCCCATGACCCTGTCCACATGACCCCTGTCCACAAAGCCCTTCCTCCAAGCATGGTCTGAGCCTACTCACATCCGAATCATCTGAGATGTGTTAAAAATGCTTGTTCCATAGCACAGGGAACTAAATTCAATATCTTGTATAACTTATGGTGAAAAAGAATATGAAAACGAATGTACATTCATGTATGACTGAAGCATTATGCTGTAAACAAGAAACTGACACAACATTGTAAACTGACTATACTTCAATAAAAATATATATATATATATATATATATATATACACACATCAAAAAAAAAAAAGTACTTGTTCAGAGGCTGCCCTAGGAAATCCAAACCTTGGGGTGGGGATTGAGGCAAAGCTTGGGAATCTGCTTTTGAATACATCCCCTTGGTAATTCTGTGGCAACTGTAAGTCTGAGAACTGCTTTCTCACAGTGTCCCCCGGCTGGCTGCACTCATCTCTGCTGCCAACCTGACAGCTGTTACAGCTGTGCATATGGACACAGTTAATCCGATTTCCTGTCTGGCAGCTGTGCAGCAGGGAAGGGACAGCTGAGGGTCTCAAAAACAAGAAGACGGGATGAGATAGGAGGGGATGGGGGCAGGGGAGGTAGTGTGAATGGGACAGGGTGTTCATCTGTATTCCTGAGCCCCCTTCTCCCTCTTTGGCTAAAATCCCTACAAGGAGGGAAAAATAACGATCAAGTGGGTTATAGAAAACAATCTCCTCTCAGAAACCTCAGGACCCACCCCCTTCCCCACCCAAGGCCAGACTGGTCTCTATAGTCTAGGAGCACAAACTTTGGAAGTATAAAGACAGGTGCGCCACATAAGGTTGTACAGGCTATGTACTGCACAAGGCCACCCAACTGAAGGGGCAAGTTGGGGGCTGAAATCTAGCCTAGGTTCCAAGGGCTAAGCCATGCCATGCACTCTAGCATGAGAATACAGCCATCTGGAAAAAGGGCTGCCTTTTAAAAATTTGCACAGGGAAGCTCTTATGTGGGTGAGCAGAGGCCCTACACAGAGCCCTGACCAGCTGTCACTTACTCTGTGACTTTGGGCAAGTTCCCTAACCTCCCTGATCCTTCTCAATTGTAAAACATGGCTATTAAAACCTTCCTAGAAGAGATAAGGTAAGGAAAGCACCTGATACCCTTGTCATTTAGCACATTACAATATTAATTCCCTTCCCACCCAGTCTTGCTCTTCCTACCTTCCCTGCGCCCCTACACCTAGACACCCACACACCTAACCAAGCTTGGAATGGTGTGAAGAATGGGAGTAAGAATATCAGGGGAAACTCCAATACCAAACCCAAACCTCATGGTGCTTCTCAACATCCACAGCATCCCTTCCTGGCATAATCGGGATTCACACCCTCCCTCACCAGGGAAAGGAGACTCCTCCTCCATGTCTGTTCATAACAGCCTGCATGTTGCCCAAGCAGCAGCTCTGCCCAGTCCAGCCCAGAAGAAAACCCAAGGCCCAACAGAAGGGAGGCAGGGGATCCCCCAGAACTGTGTCCCTGGGACTCCCACACCAGGGTTCAAGCTCCTGGGCTACCCGAGCCGGGACCAAGCCTGGATGAGAGAGTGCCACTGTGGGCTGGGCTGTTGTGGAAGAGCCAGGCAGACACCCCCTCCTTCAAGGAAGATCTGATGGCACTAGCAGAAGCTGTGATCTGTCCCCCTCCTCAAGCAGGAACAGCAGAGAATGCCCCACATCCTTCATGGGCTCGCCTGCCAAGACTCTGGCTCCCCCACTGGGGCAACTTACCATATCTGTCTATCCACCCAGAGGGCCAAGCCCCAGAATAGAGCTCAGGACTCCTGCTGTCCACCCTGGATGCCAGCCCCCTCAAGCAACATTCATTCATCCATGTGCCAGGCACAGTGCTAAGTGCTGGGGAATGGCAGTGCACCAGCCAGCCCAGAGAGAAAAGGACGCCTCTAAAACAGGGCTCCAAAGACCGCCTGCTGCAGTGGGCAAAGACTTCAGGACAAGCACCCATCCTGGGAAGCCCCCTTTCCCCAAACCCTCCAGCTTGGGAGGCCTGACAACACACACTGCCCAAGAAGCGTCCCTGGACACCTGCTTTTTTAGCCACAGGCTTCTGCATCCTGTCTGGAGACTGATCAAGAGATGGGGAGAGGAGGCGGGGTATGGGGCCCGGTGGGGGGGCGGGGAACACCAGGCTGCCTGGGCCCTCATGGCCGTGTTTATCCGGGGTGGATTTTTTTTTAACCCAAAGGTTAAAGCGTTTCTATTTGAAACATCTATTTACATTCCAGAGTCCAAAAAAAAAACAAGGCAGCAGAGCTCCAGGCCTATATCTGTCCCCAGCCGCGTCACAGACACGGCATCAGAGCTGCGCAGGGGGAACATTCTTAGCCCTCTCCCCGAGCTGCTGAGGTGACTCACACCTCCCTCCTGCCAGCATGGACCACGCCACCGCTCAGGCTAGGCAGTGTGTGTGTGTCGGGTGATGGGGGGACAGGGATCTGAAGAGCGGGACTGGCCAAGGGGTGGGGGGCCCAGTCTGTGCAAAGCCAGGAAGCCTTACAGAAGGCATGGGGGTAGTGGGGTTCCAGCCTGCGAGGAATCTGGGGCCTAACTTGAAAGAGGATGAGAGAACATGTTGAGGAGGAAACTTCAGGCCAACTGCCAACTGCTTCTGGGAGGCAAGGGACAGTGGGGACAGGGCAGGATGGGTGGACTGATATGGCATCTGCCAAATGCGGTGGAGCTGCCCCCAAGCAGATGCCCTGCACAGTCAGCCCTTTGCTTTCCAAGAGACCACCATGACTCCCAAAGGCTTCAGGGTAAGGGTCAGCAAGCAGGGTCTTCAGTTAGAGCTGTGGGCTCAACTAGACCAGGGCTAGACCAGCCCTCTACCTTTATATCCCTCCCAGGGGGACTGTGCAGAGACTCTGCATGGGGTTACACACCCATCCTAGGGGCCTGCATGGGCACCCTCAGGGCTGGCCCCTATGGGTATGCCCCGAACCTAGGAGACTCCCAGGGCATCCCTGCCTAGGCAGATGGTAGGCCCTGTTTGAAGGGTTTTCCAAATCTTCCCCCAAACCTTCATCCTTTTACACTTCCCAGTCCAGCTGCAACCTTAACCCTGGACGGCTTGGAGTTAAATCACAGGTACCTGCACAAGCACATGGCTCCCACCTTCCAATTCAAGGCCTGGGACCCACACCCATGTACCCAGAGGCAAAGACTCCCCAAACGTACACACACAGACGCCCACATCCAAGTGCCCAGCCACTACCAGGAGGGGCCAAGCAGGCATGGGTCCAGCAGGCCCCTCCCTAGAGGAAGCATCTTGTGGTGCCGGCCTGGTGGGAAGGCGGTGCCAGAAAGGCCTGATGCTGCCAACAGGTTCCTGGGAGGGAGGGAGGGAGTGGCCCAGCTCAGGGGGATCCCACCCCCAGCCAAGAGCCAAAAGAATCCCTGCTGAGAAGGTGACAGGAGCTAGCAATCCTCAAGCCGTATGAGCCTGAGTAACATCCTTTCATTCTCATAAGGTGGGAATAAACCAAGGCCTGGGGAAGGAGAGATATGGGGAAGTCAGCAGCCAAGGCCCCCGACACCCTAGCTGCCAGCCTCTGCCCATTCTACCACAGCTGCATCAAGCCTCCTCCCCAAGTGTGATTCCCAGGGCTCTCCTGACTAGCAACTTGCAGAAATCACTGCATTGGACCCTCTGCCCCCAAGAACCCAGCCAGAAAAGCAGGGGAGCCTTTATTCTTATGGACATTCCGGTTATAGCTTCCTTCCTTGCCCAACCTGGGGAGAGGACAGCCTGGTGGCAAGTCACTGACCCACTTCCTCCCCTCTGACCATGGTGCCAACTAGGCCAAGATCCTCTAGTAATCCACAGCCCCCAGCAGCTGATGTCGACCCTGCCGGAGGCCAAAGGGACTCGAAGAAACACCGCAGAGTGCAGCTGGAGGGCATGATGGTGGGGGTGGGCAGGCTTTGGCCCAGAGAGAGCAGGGAAGCCCATCTCAGTGAGCACACCTCCCCTAACCATCCATATTCTCAACAAAGACCTCTAGAAAGATCTAAGCAGGAACCCGTCTGGGTGAGACTTGGAGCCAGATGCTCAGCCCCAGAGACAAGGATGCCCAGTGACAGAGGGCAGGCAGGGACACTGAAGCACTTACCTGCCACAGGGAGGCCGTGTAGAGGGGTCCGAGGCAGGATTTCCAAGGATGGTTCCCGGCCTGGCATCCCATCTGCTGAGAAACAGGATTCCGTCTCATAGATGGTCTGCAGCATCTCCACAAGCCCCTGAGCCTTGGGCACCAGCAGCATGCCAGGGAGGGGGACCGCCCGAGGCGGGAGTCAGCCAAAGGGAAGGTGGTCGGGTGGGGCTCTCACTGCTCCGCTCGAGGGCTCCCTCAGGCCACTGCTGCTGGGACCCGCACCGTGGGGAGGTGCCTCATCCGGCCTGGGCACTCCTGGCGGCAGGAGGAGCCAGGAGGCACCGGAGCTACAGGCCCAGCTCCCCTCTAGAGGGGCATCTGACCACTGGCCTTTCCCCAGCCCCCAGGAGCGGGGTATGGCTGAGCGCTCAGGAGACAGGAAGGAGAGCTGAGCAGGCAGGCGGGCTCTCTGTGTTCCCTCCCAGCCCTGGGTGACAGCTCTGGGCCGGCTCCCTGCTCCTCCTTCCCGAATGAGCCGCCGGCAGCTGGCAGAAGACTGAAATAGCAGTTGGGGGAGGGCCCTGTCTATAAATAGGTGGAGCATGCTCAGGGAGCCGCCGGCCGGCTGCCAGGAGCCCGGGCCTGGCGGAGGCCCCAAGGGGGGTGGGGGGGAGGCGCGTTCCATCCCAGGAGGAAGCGCCAGGCAGGGGGGATGGGAAGGGGGAGGGCCTGCACTCAGGGCCAAGGCCACAGAGCCGGGTGGCCAGAGGCTGGGCTGGAATACCCATGCTTCTGGGAGCAGCTCTGGCGCTGGTCCTGGCAGGCGAGGGGCAAGAGCCCCAAAAGCCAGATTCCATCCTCTATCTTCCCTCTCACCAACCAGAGCAAGTAAAGGAACGGAAGGGTCTGGGAGAGAGCAGCAGACAGGAACCACCCCGCCTAACCCTGCATCTTCCCTGGAGTCTCTCTAACAGCCCATGGGAGTTGATTTAACTTCTGCCCTCTCTCAGAGCTGGGAGGTGCCTCCCTATCCCCTTAGCAGGGAGCCCCCTGAGCAGCAGCTAAATGGCAGCTCCCTTCCACCCATTAGGGGTGCTGCCTCCAGAGGCTGCTGGGCTTCCTTCCAGGGGGCAGGGAGACTCTTCCTGGTCAGGCCTCGCCCTTGGAGCACTCTCAGAGCACAGGTAGCTCTTCGAGTCAAGTGCCAGGTGCAATGCTAAGAGCAGCACATACATTACCCCATCTATTTGGCACAGTAACTTCAGGAAATAGGTGCACACGGGGAAACCGAGGCACAGGGAAATTAAGTCACTCACCCTAGGTCATATAGCTGCTCAATGGTAGGACTGGGATGTCTGAAGTTCAAGTCTGAGCCCTAACCACCACAGCCCACTGCCTCCTGCACAGGAAGCACAGGAAGCTGCCCCAGGGTTTCCATTAACAGGTACAGTGACCCCCAGTACCCAGGTAGGAAGAGACTTGAGGTTGGAGCCCCGCTAAAAAGAGTCAAGAAGCCGCCAGCATCCAGCCCTTCCCCACCAGACCCAGGCCTGGCAGAGCAGCCCCTGCTCCTGGGCCCTGCTCGGACCTAAGGCTTGTGCACGATGAAGACTGTTGACACCCGCCTACCCGGCCCACTACTGGCCCGTCCTTTCTCCTTAGGTTATGCCTCCCACTGATACAGAGTTCCCACTTGGCCCCCTGACCTCACTGGAGCCTTTTAATAGCCTGGTTATTCCTGGGTCTGTGTCCCCCTCCCCCTTCCTGATGTCACAGTTGCTATTTTGGAGACCCCTACTGGCCCCTCCTTGCCCCCAACTCCAGGCACAGAGCCAGGGACACCTGTCCTCTCCCCGGACTGGATGACCTCACCCTCCTGTCGGGAGCCCAGGAGAAGCTGGCCAACCAAGGACACAGTGGCTGTGACTCCCGCCAGCCAGGGACAGCAGAGAGGCCTCCTGCCCTCAGGTAGGGGGAGCACACGGACAGGGGAAGTGGCAGAGGAGGGCTCTCCCAGACCCTAGGCTGGCTGGCAAGATGTGTACTCGGTGAGCTGGGGGACACAGGACCTAAACAAAGATCTGGAGCCTCAGCCTCTCAGCCAGGGCAGACTCCAGAAAACTGGCGATGGAGCAGTGCTTCCTACAGAGGTCTGGAGTTGGTGGACACCTCAGGGTAGGTCCAGGGACTTTGTTCACCACTCTTTGTCCCAACCTCATCCTGGCCAACCAGGCTCTCTCAAGAGCAAGGGAAGGGAAGGCCAAGGTGCCCTCAGTGGGGTGACAGGCAGCAGACTCAAGGGAACCCAGAAACCTGGGGGCAGCAGCCCCTCCCAGACAGGACTCCACCCACCCAAGCTGGGAGCAACCAGAAGGGCTGGCTGGCCCTGTCCTGGCTCTCTCTGCCTGCCCCAGGCACAGGAGAGTCTGGCAGGGAAGCCCTGTTCTGGAAGAGAAGAAATCATCACTTACAATGACTCAAAAGCAGGGCACCCAGAACCCAGAGCAGTCAGAAACCTAAGGAAACAGAACTCCCCGAAGCTAGGAGTATCCAGGAGACTGGGCAACCAGCAGTGGCCAGAGCCAGGGGCTCACAGTAGTTCCCAGCAGTTACGATTTCCAGTAAGAGCACGAAGTGGGAAGTAAAGACATGGCCATGCAATCCTCATTGCCATTCCCAGAATCCTCCAAGGCAGTAAGAGGGGAAGCCTGGGATGAGAACAAGTGTCTTCTTTTTTTTTTCCTGCTGAGATTCAAGTGATACATCAAAGTCTTCCTAATGTTTAACCACAATCCTTCCTGCTCTATAGCCCCTCTCCTCGTAGTTCATTTCTCTTCTCCAAACCCACCCATCCAGCTCGCCCATGTGTCATCCCACAAAGCTTATAGAGCACCCACCAAGCAAGGGGTACATGAGCTTTTTCGAAGCCAGCACCATCCCCTCCAGAGTCTCAATGACCTCGTTTCCTCCTGCAGAGGCTGGGCTCAGGCCTCGTAACCCGCTAAATCTGGAGGAGGAGAACCAATGTAGTGCTCTAATGAAAGCTCGCTCTTGAAGGCTCCCATTTTCTGGGCCCAAAAGGCTGGGGTGGGACTCTGACCAAAAGGAAGAAAGCAAGGTCTGCTTTGTGCACAGTAAAAAATTAAAAAGCCAACAGCTGGCTGGGGAGCACCCCAGATGGATCGTGGGGTGCCAGCTGCCCTGGGGCCCCGGAGACATCAGGCCCACCTGCCCTCCAGTTCTCTCCTGCACTAACAGTCCAGTCATGCCGGAGCCCATCGGCATCACCCGGAAGCTGCCATGTGCCAGGTCCCATGCTAGGTGCTGGCTGAACCCTCTCATCTGAGACCAAGTCCAGGAAAAACGTGAACACCTACTCTGGCATCTTCCATATCCCCTTAGGGTTGATCCTGCCTCCTCCAACCATTCTATGCTAAGGCTTGAATCCCTTTGGAAGGATGGAGCAGGGAAGAGAAGAGTGGGGCAGATCCCCATCTATGGGGAGCACAGAGGGGCACCAGAGGGCATCGAAGTGGAGAAGGGACACCAGGAGTCCACTTCCTAGACCCCTGCCCTACGCTGGCTATGACCCACTTTCTCCTTCTCAGGGCCAGCTGCCCGCCTCCCCCAGGGGCTCAGAGGCAGAGCCTGAGCCTGAGGCTGGGAGGCAGGACACCGAGGTTCCTGGCTCCACCCCACGCCTATGCCCCAGTTTCTCTGGTCACCCAAAAAGGAGGGGGCAGCTGGGAAAGGGAAAGAGAGAAAGTATGCGGCGAGCTGGGAGGTGCTGGGCAGGCAGGTGTTGTCTTGAAGCTTGTCTCCCTCCCACGCTGGGGCTAAGGAACCTGGCCACCTCCTCCTGGGGCCCTGTCACCGTCTAGACTGGCTCGTGGGACGAGCCGTACTCTTGCCCTCTCCTCTGGGCATTGGCCTGGAGGACAGAGCGGGCCGAGGCCCCTGGGCAGCTCCTCCAGGCTGGCCGGGTGGAGCCCAGGCAGGGGGCACAGTCTGTCCATCCTTCGGTCCTACTGAGGGGAGCAGACATGATCCATTCCGGTAAAATAAAGCCTTGCTCCTCAAGTTCCCTTTTGCCTGAAGAGGAGCCAGACACCAGGGAGTGGCATCCTCGGGGAAGGGGGCAGCCCCAGCAATGGCCTCCGCCTGTACTCTCAGGTCTGCAAAGGAGGCTAATCAGGTCAAATGCTGGCACTCCGCAGGGCCCAGAGGTAAGTGGATCAGCTCCCCCCCCCCCCCCCGGGGGAGGACGAGCCAGTCCCAGAAGGAAATCTCTTGAAATCTCTACATGCCTCCCCTCACCCGGAATCCACTCTCCTACTAACTTGTTTGTTATGAGGGCAGGGATGGACCATCTTCTATTTTCCTTCTGTTTCCCCAAGGGCCAAACACAGGGTTGGGCAGGTTGGGGATACTTAGCGAGGACTTGCCAAGTGGGAAAGCTCCCGCACTGAGAGAAACTGCAGAGAACTGCCCCTCACCCAGGCCTGCTGCTGCTCTGTGCCCTAAGGAAAGGGGAGTGAGTGAGTCTTCAGGACTTTGGGAGAAGGTGGGAGGTGCTCAGGGGCTGGAGCGGCCAGGCCCTGGAGACTAACCACTTTCATCATTCCCACCTCTATCCCCAGCCCCGGACCTCCCGCTCTTCCTGGGGCTCCCTGCGAGGTGGCTACGCGGGAAGTAGACACCCACGTGCTCCAGCTACAATTCGTGGTTTCATCTGACTTCCGTGGAGTCCAAAGGCATGTGGTTTCCAGGCTCCTGCCAGGCGCCGGACACCCGCAGCTCTAGCCCAGCTGCCACCCTGGGCTCTGGGAAGAGCAGACGCTGGGTCCCACTGCACAGGGGGGAGAGCCAGTCCTGGAGCCCCAGGAAAACTCAGTGCGAAGGGCCTCAGGGCACTGCCTGCAAGCAGTGATCCGAGACCTGAGGCCTCGCCACAGCCCTAAAACAAGGTTCCCAATCTCTGGGCCCCTCTTTTTCTCCCTCCTTCCTGAACACAAGAAGACGGCATCTCCCCCTGCTGGGGGGAGCTGGAAAGCCAGCCAGGAGGCGTGGCCAATTCTATAGCCTCCCCTCCCCCACTCCCCCCCACCCCGCACACTGGAAGCCCTTCCTGCCCAGGCTCAGCGCTGATGGACACGTCCAGCTCCCACCAGTCCTGGCACGAGTGGCTACAAGGGGGACTTGGACCACCAGCATATGGAAAGGCATCTATCCAAGGTTGATTATCTCAGCCTTTCATTGTAAGGGAATAAAATCCCAAAGCTAGAAAATGTCCTTCCCAAGCCACCAACAAACAGATGTCTCTGGGCAGCTCCTGCTCCCTTGGCCACGGGTTAGACCCCAGGCTCGGTGTGACTGGAGCTGGCACCTGGACAGGTCAGCGTAGCTGCTCAGAGGAAAGAAGCGGTGGGCACTCCTGCCGGGCACAACCGACCCTGCGAGGGGCAGTGTCCAGCTGAGATGGCCAAGGGACTCATGACAACCCACCAGGCCTCCTTTCCCTTTGTCAGCCCAGCCTCAGAGGAGGAAGCAAGAAGTCAGGGCTTGGCTGCCCACCCTCCAGTACCAGGGTCACACAGACCTCTCCCAGTCTAATACCCGGCACAGCTCCTGCAGGGGGAATGAAGGCAAGGCAGAAGAGGGAGGACCTGAGGGAGAACCACAAATCCTGCAGAAGGGCAGCCCAACCACAAAGCTGACCTGGTGAGTCTCAGGAGCCAGCCTTCTGCAGCTGGCACTCTACTTTGTCTGTGCCCAGAGTATGTCATGTTGAAAGGGAAAGAAGAGGGGGCACAGCCTTGACCAAAACAAATGTCACAAAGCCAACCAATCCCGCAAGCTTTCTGCTTCCCTGAATTTGCTGGAAGCCCTGGGCCCCTGGTCAGGGACCTCCAGCAGCAGTGATGGGGGATGAGATGGGAGGGGGCCTGGATGCCTCCCTGATGCTGCTTCGGTACCATCCTGCAAATGGGTTTTCTTTTTTTTTCTCAGGGGAGAGCGTGAACACAGTCCCCCACCACCACAAATTATGCAGTTGAGTTCCCCACATTTGGGGAAATCGCAGGGGTCAGCACATCCGGAGTGCAAAGGATAAGGCTCGCCCTGGGAAAACCACCCTCATGACCATGGTATCTCCCCTGCCAGGTAAGTATGCAAATGGATTTTCATCTCTCGGCCTTAGTTTCTTTCCCTATCTCTAAAAAAAAGGAGCTCTATGCTCCACCCCTGCAGAAAAAGATGTAAGGGATAGGATAGGCTGTGGCGGATTAAAGTTGAGGAAGATGGACTCTGACCCTTGAAGTCTGTGCAGAAGGAGACAGCCAAGGAGAGAAGACAGTTATTACTCTGACCACACTGACCTGTGACCCTTCTGTGAAACTCCTTGAGGGTCCAGCTCTGGCCACTTGGACACATCCTCATAGGCACATGCCCAGATCCACCCGTACACAAAGCTGCCTGGAGTCCCACCCATAGACTATTTCTGGAAGCACTAGGCAGGCTCCTAGGAGCAGAGGGGGAATAGGAAATCTCAGGATCGGAGACCCCTAATTAGGAATCTACCATGTCCAGGGTATATCCACCTGGACTCAAAGGAGAGAGCCAAGTCTCTTCTGCCACCACATCATGGCACCCCCATCCCAATACCACACATCCCAACAAGCCCAAAAGCCCTGCAAACCTCCAGTAAGAAAAAAGTACGGAACACAGAGGAACACTCCACCATGAAGAGCACGTCACCACAGAAAGGAAGCTGGGCTTTCCGCTATTGTAGGGGACTTCGTCCAACATCATCCCCAGACCGCCCAGAGAGGCTCAGGAACACACCTCCCTCTCAGCCCTGCCTGCGTCGGCAAACAGGGAAGGGTGGTGTGGAACTGAAGTCCCTTGCATTGAGACGGCAGGCATGAGGACAGAGTTGGACCCATGCCCTCCCAGGGCCAGACTGGACAGTCCCATCGACCCTTCAGTTCCCAGGTCTACCCCGTGGTCAACCACTTCAGGTTTGCCTCTGTCCTTTTCTCACGATGCTTCTCCACTCCTGACCCCCTCGTCCCTTACAGCTCAGGTCAGCTGGCCAGGGCTGGAAACCCATATACAGTCCATTACATACAAAGCCACCCCACGTGCCTTCTCCAGCCTCCCAGCTCTTACCCGACTCGGTGGGAGAGTTCATGCCGGCTCTGGGCCCGCAGGAAGCTGGCGTTGGGGGCTGGGACGGGAGGGGGTGGAGCTGCGTTGATGTCAAGAGAGACAGACGATAACAGACAGACGGACGGGACAGGAGCCCGGGGCCGTGGTGCCTCTAATGCCCATCCGAGGCCATCCTTCGGGGCGAGGCAGTCAGGCACTCAGAACGGCATCCCTGGGGAGAAATGGAGCAGGGTTAGAGGTCCCCGACTCAGGAATCTGAGCGTCGAAGGAGACCTGGGGCTTGTCAGTTTACACCCAGGGAACGGGGGAGGGACACCTGCCCAGGGGCACAGAGAGAATGGGCAGACCCTGGTTTCTTCTCTTTCTAATTGGTGAGACTGCCAGCGCTCAAGGGGAGGGAAATGGCTACAAGAGTCACACCCAAAGAAACTCCTCTTCAGGTGACAACGTCCACTGCCGCATAGGGAGACCTCATAGACTCCCAGGGGTGCCTGACATGGGACGGGTGTGCACCCAAGGAGAAAGTGCAGGGAGGCTTTTGAACTCTGGCCTGGGCCATGGGGAGAGGCAGGGCTGATCTGGAGTCCCTTGCAGAAGTTAAGGGAGAAATTGGTATCCCAGCCCCAGCAGCCTGAGCTAGGACTCTCACCTCCCTACTCCCTGATCCGTCCAACTCTGGAAATGTGATGTGCTTCTGTCTTGGCCTCCCCCAGTCAACAACAGGTCAGGGAAAGAGGGTAACAACCACTCTTCCTCTACCCATTAACCATGCTGTTTCCAAGAATTTCAAAAGACAGAGACATTCATTTCACATCCGGTGCCCTCTGGATGGGGGGTCCAAGGCCCAAGCTCAGGGCCTTGTGTGTGTTGTATAGGTTGTGCCCTGTGCAACAAGGTCTGAATTCCAGCCCATGCTCTGCCTGCCAAGCTACACAGGCTGAATCCACCCAGAATAATGGATGCCATTTTCCAGTTTGCACAAAGGCACCAAAAGGCCTGCTGAGGCCAATACAGTAACAGAGGATGTCCCTGTATTACAGGGCCATGAGCTTGCCAACCTGCCCCTACTCCTTCAGCTCCCCAGCCCCCTCCAGCCCCACATCTAGTCCTCAAGCCTCAGACACTACGCACGCACCCACCTGGGCCCATCCCTAAACAGTCCATGATCCACCCTAGACATGATCTCATGCATTTTCTTCCAAATGAAGGCAGGCCCTCCAACACCCAGTGAAATTGAGGTAGAAGGAAGCCATCAGATGAGGCCTAGAGGAACTTGATGTTTAAGCCCTAACTCTGCTCCCCAGGCTGGGAACAGGCCATCAGCTCTGCACCTTGGACAGCCCACCTACTGGCAGGATTAATTCTCAATAAGCTTTACCTTCTCATCAAGGATTCTCAAGCATGGGGTCCACTTGGAGCTGAGGAGCCCAGGAGACAGTCGTGGCAGGGACACAAGAATGAACACAGACACGTGCAAACAAGTACACTGGGTACACACTAGGAAGATGTCAAGTCTACCTAGACCTGCTGCCCCCTGCGCTCACCCACACAGTTTGGACTCTAGCTGGAGAGAGGTGCACTCAGATGAGGAGGTGGGAGGAGGCAGAGTGAAGGGGCCTGGCTGCTCCCAGCAGGGACTGGTGTGGGGCAAGGACAAAAGAGGTTGCGCAGGGCTGGGGCCAAGCTCAGGAATGTGGCAGGTGGGGCTGTTGGTGCCCTGGCAGGGCCCACGTGGGCAGGCAGCTCAGCCCATGCCCACCCCGGGGCTGGCACCCAGTTCTGCTCACACCCTTTCCCGTGGGCTGGGGAACACAAGTTCAGAAATTCCCACAATTCCCAGCAGCCTGAGTGACCCAGCCCATCTCCTTAGTGAAAGGCAGCTCCACAGCAGGGCGCTCAGAAGGGGCAGAGCCTCCGTGGTACAAAAACTGTTAAGATCAGCCCAGAGCCCCCAGAATCTTCATCCCCTAGGGAGAAGAGAAAGGGAGGAGCTCCTAGAACTCCCAATGGGCTCAGAACTCCCTGCGGCTCCACTCCTGCTCACCCTGCAGGATGTGGCCAGACCCCCGGGCCTCCTGTGGAGAGCATCTACCAACACCCTCATCAAGCCTCCTGAGTGAACAGGAACCTCCCTGGGAAACAAAGCAGCATTCGTGGCCTGATCAGGACAGGTGTAGATTCTTGTCTGGTGTAGGACATGAAGTGGGAAAGGGGCAGCTAGATAGTTAAAATCTTAGCTGTTTGGTCCCCCTCTCTGCCAGAGAAACTTCCTGCTGACCATTGTTACATGAGTGTCTTGGTGGGCAGTCAGGGACCAAGAGCTGTGCAGCTCCTGGCACCTGGATGCCAAACCAGTGAGCAGCTTGGCTTCCGTGACATCACAAGTAGGCAGACCGCAGGGCCCTGTCCCCACTTGCTGTGAACTCCTTCTTCCAGCCAGACCTCTACCCCAGTCCAGGATCCAAACCCATCTCCCACATCCAGCCGGGACAGGAGGACAAGGAATGATGGAAACCAGTTGCATCTCACCCTACAAGCTCATGGCCAAGCCAGGGTAGATGGGCAAACACCCCAGGGGGGCACCCCCACCTCAATCACCAGCAATAAAACCTCTGGCAGAGGATGGGAGGAGAAGGGCAGACAAGGGAGGGAGGGAGGCATGGAGGATGTAATGCCCCAAAGGCCACAAGTTCACGATGCTGCCCTGCAGGTAGCTTGTACCTCAGACAACACCCTTGGAATTCTGAGGGCCTCTCAGGAACCTAGAATCCAGTACCCTCAGGCAACCCCCTGCCAGGAATACACTAGCTCTGTCTGGCCCTGGTAGAGGCAGGCCGAAGTCCTGAGCACCAAGGCCAGGGTCCCCTCCCCAGGTCAAGGCAGCCAGGTAAGCTGTCTGAACCAAATTCTGTGAGCCTGAGATTGCTCACAATCTGAGATGTGTCCCCAAAACTTCATCAGAAAGCTACAAGTCCAGACAGCCCATCCCAAGGCACATAGGAACTCTCATCTTGACCCCTTCTGACCCTGGCTACGGCTGATCACTTTCCCCAGCCTCCAAAAGCTTCCAGCGCCTTGTGCCTTCCCCCAAGAAGGCACCTTCCACCAGAAGCCTGGAATGATCAGACCCAGAACAGGTGGCTGACTTGGATGTCCAGGCCCCAAATTAAGGGAGGGAGGAGGGCAACAGGGGAGGAAAAAAGGCACCAGGCTGACAAATTCGTTTTTGCAATCGGCCCATTTCTGTTTGTCTGCTCAGACGCAGCTCCAGGCATCTGTACAAGCCAGATGGAGGAGGCTGCTATTTCTAGAAAAAAAAAAGGGGGGGGGGTGAGAGGGGAGGGAGGGACGGGCGCAGGCAGAGGGCAGAAGACTGGGTCTGTTTGCCCTAAAACCTCAGGCAGAATGATACCCCCTCCCAGCACTACCAGACAGGGTCCCCATTCAAGAAAGGGCTGGGGTGGGGGGTGGGGGCTGGGGTGAGGTGGGGTAGGGAAGAAGAAAGGCAGAGAAAGTTTAATTAGCCAAAGTCGGCTACAATAGGCCCCCTCAAGGGCTGCATCAGGTTTTCATTCATGAGCAAGCGACAGTGCTCCAAAAATGCCAAGAACCGCCCCCCCCCCGCAGTCTCTCCCCCACCCCCTACCAACAGGAGTGCGTCCTCTAGCAGGCTGGCTGAGCCTGATGCCGTGTTCCAGACATCCCTCCTCAAAGGGATGTGAGTAGGAAGAATTAATTATTAAAGAGCAGCTGGTACTTCAGCACCAACTGCGCTCCCCCCAGCTCCTATAGCTGATGCCCCCTCCCCCCTTCAGAAACACAAACTACCCGCCCCGCACCCCCCCCATCCCCAGGCCCCATTTCTAAGCACACAGCTAAGATGCCACCCCTAGGGAAGGGAAAGCAAACCTTTGTCTCTGCAGCTACTTGGAGTGGGTGGGGCATGTGATACTGCTGCCCCCCCCTCTTCAAATTACTCAATCCAGCCACAGAGGAAGATATACTGGGGAGGAAGGGGAGGCAGGCACAGAGCTAACGTGTCCTCTATCCTTGCCCCCAAGTAAATTGCACCTGGTATCTCTCATCCTGGCCTCTGGTATGCATACACTCCCAGGACAGAGTGGAGATGCTGGGGGCCCACCCCTCTAACTCAGAGACCCTTGCCTGCCTTGTCTGGACATAGCCCAGATCCAAGTCCAAGGGGAGACAGAGCAAAGAGAGGATTCAAGAGAAGGGGCAGGAGACAAACCAAGAGCTCCCCAAGATTTGTGTTTAGGAGAGAGAGGGTGGAGGGAAGACTGAAATGAAAAAGCAGGCAGCCCCCAACATGGCTCACCCACCATCCCCAGCCCAACCCAGCATCTCAACAGCCAGCTCAGGGGTCCCGGTGCCTGGAACTGGGATTGAGACCCTCCCTCCCTGCCTACATTCTCTGAACCTGAGGAGGCTCAGGGCAACACCCAGCCCCAGGCTCTAGTCCTACAAAGCAGTCCGGTCAGGGGTCCTTCTGGCCAAGACTCCTGGATCTCCTATTCCCTGCCTCCTTTTGTTCCCATGATCTGGCTCCATCCTCCCCTCCCAGCTGGACCCTGAACCCAGTCACCACCGTCATCACCCTCATGGCCAAAGCTAATTCCAGGCCCCAGAAGCACAGTGGTCACTGTCAGAGTGGTAGGTCTCTTGAGCATCCCCAAAAGCAACTGAAGCTGGTACTCTTCCTCTTTAGGGACACACTTCATCTCAGAAGGCTACTGGGGGGGATGGGGAGGGGAATCAGGTGGTCACCTTCTCCCCCAAATGGGGCACTCCCACCTTTGCCTCTTCTCCCCCACCACCCCACCAGACTCCCAGGTTAATTACTTATCACCCAGCCAGTTCTCATCTTCCCCAGGGCCCCAGAGAAGGGTGGGGTAGGGAAGCAGTCTCCCCAAAGTTAAAAGGCACACTGTCCCTCCCTCCATTAGATACAAACCCAGGATGAAAAATGGGGGGCACCCACCCCAGAGAAGAAGGGGGGAGCTTTCATCTCCTGGCTCTCTGTGGCCCCAGGGTGTCAGACAGGAGAAGAGTGGGAACAAACGCAGTAACGCCTCAAGGGGGAGGGGGTGAGAATGCTGGGAGAGAGGAGTAAGGTGGGCCCGCAGGCCCCCCACCTCAGGCACGGAAGCCAAGGACACGAAATCAAGGATGCGTTCTGAGGTATGGGTAGAAGCGCTGTGGGTGGGCAGCGCCCCTTACCTCAGAGTACCGAGAAAGGGTGTCCAGCGAAGAGGGGTCTGCACAGAATCCCGGTGCAGGGCTCAAACCGCTCTGCAACGCACCATACGCCGCCAGGGAAAGGACAAATCAGACAGCCCCGGCCGGTCTCCCGGCCATTTGGGGGTGTGGGTCGCGGGAAGATGGGCCCCTCCCTTACCTGCAGGGAAGTCGCCCCTGCTTGGGAGGAGCGGGGAGGGGAGCGCGCAGTAACCCCGAGGTCCGGCTCCCGGGCTGGCGATGCTCCCGAGGGGAGCTGGCTGGCACCCGGGCGCCGGGAGGAAGAAAGAGGGGCGCGGAGCGCGGCGCGCGCGCGGGGAGCCCGCGGGCAGCGACGGCAGGAGGAGGGGGCGCCGCGTCGCGTCCCGGGGACCAGGGGAGATGGGATCGGGGGTGGTGCGGCGCGCTCACCCCCTGCGGCTCGAGCTCCGGCTTCGCGGGCGGCGGCGGCAGCAGCGGCGGCGGCAGCAGCGGCAGCGCCTCCTCGACGGCTCCTCCATCTTTGCGGCGGCTCCTCCGGCTCCGCTCGCCGCCGCCACCAACAACAACATTCGGAGACGTCACTCCTGTCACGTGACCCGACCCGGAGCTAAAAATAGACCCAGGCCCCCCCGATTCGGCTTCAGCCACCACCAACCCCTCCCCTCCTTCTTGGCCCTCCCCGCCGGGCGGGGCCAACAGCTCCACAGTGACAGCTTCTTAAAGGGCCGGTACCCAGGAAAGGGTTGGGCTGAGAGGGGGAAGAAGGCAAGGATCGGAGCCTTGCGAGTGGAGGTGGAAGGAGCGCTGCAGGGGCATGGATCTGCTGCTGGTGGCTTGGCCTTTGGGACACACGATTTTCCACCCTGCGCTTCCTCGACTTCCTTTTCAAACCATAGATGGTGCAATCGTTGCCTGCCTAAGCTTCTCCCTAACACACCCTCCCGCGGTGGGGGAGGGGACCTGGGGATGGATTCCTAGGGACTGGGAGGGCCGTAGAGGCCCTGGCTAAGGGGCCAGACTGGGGCTCGGACAGGTCTCGAACCCGCCAGCTCCGACCGCACAAACTAAATCTGTGCCAAGGGGGAGGGAAAAACAAAAACAAAAACTGGGAAAGGCCAGGGTACGGTTGTAATACTCCAAGGCCTTAAAAAGGAAGACTTCCGGTCCCTGGCTTCGGTGCCATCCCCTTCTACAACTCCCCTTAGGAGATAATATGAGTATGTGTGATAGAACCTAGACGGCTTGTCAGTGACCCAGTAATTCCACTAATGAAAATGTATTCTAAGGGAATAAACATTGTTGTGTTCAAAAATGAGTTTAACCAGAAACTAACACAACATTGTAAATCAACTCAACTTCAATTTAAAAAAAGAAAAAGAAAAAAAATGAATAGAAGCAAAGTAGAAAAATGAATGAAAGGAAGGAAAGAAAAAACGAATAGAAAGGAAAAATGAATAGAATGAATAGAAGGAAAATAGAAGAAAAGAGATTGCTTATAATGATGTGAAGAATTGGAAACAACCTAAATATTCATCAGTAGGGGACTGGCAAATAAACTAGGGCACATCCATTCAGTGGAATACTATCTAGACATTAAAAATGATTATAAGTCTATGTTGACCTGAAAAGATACTCATGATATATTGTTTTCTTGAAAATCAGGAGACAAGTACCACAGAATTGTTCCATTATTGTAAATGACAAAAAACTAGATTCATATGTCTGAATATGTATGTATATTAAAAAGCCTATTATGGGGAGAGTATATAGCTCAAGTGGTAGAGTGCATGCCTAGCATGCCTAGAGGTCCTGGGTTCAATCCCCAATACCTGCATGAAAAATAAATAAATAAAAATAGATAAACCTAATTATGTCCTCTTGCGGAAAAAAAAAAAAAGCCCATTAAAATATATACCAAAATATTTACCTTCGCTTTCTTCTTTTTCTTTCTTTCTGTGTATCTGAAATTTTGCAACTATCATGTTACTTATCACCTTAGAAAAAGTGGATATATAAACGTTTCTATAATAAATCATAAAGGTTTTCCTACAAAGTAGCTCATAAATCAGTCTGCTCCCACCCATCTCCATCCCCACCCTTTGCAGCCAAACCACCCCTCACCTGAAATACTGCAGCTGCCTCCCCAACTAGCCCACTTCATATATTCCAGCCTTCTCCCAAAGCAAGAATAAGTTTCAGAATATAAATCTAATCAAGGGAGGGTTTAAAACCGTTCCAATCTGTATCTGGCCCAGAAAAGTGGTTTTCAAACTTCAGGGTACTTACAAATTCCCTAAGGAATGTATTCAAAATGTGGATTCCTGGACCCCACTGACAGAGCCTGTTTTTCAGTGGGGCTAGGCCCAGAAATCTTCATTTTTAGTAATCATCCCAGGGGATTGTGCTGCAGCTGGTCCTTTCCTCATACTTAGAAGAAAAAAAAAGCCTAGAAGCTTCTACATAATCTGGTCCCACCTCACCTCTCTCTCCTTAGCTCTCCAGCCATTGTGACTGTCTCTCTTGTCTTTGAACAGTGTGTCCCTTGTTCCCCAGGGCCTTTGCATAGGCTGGGTTTTTCTTTTTTCTTTTTTCTGGAATACTCCCTTTCCCTCTTCTCTTTGCTGGGCTCTTACTCATCCATCCAAAGAGCTCAATTAAATATCACTTCCTGTGAGAAGCCCTCCTTGGTCCTTCAATGAAACTATATCCCCTTATTACATATGCTTTAATTGGCCCTGATAACCACTTGCCAATATGCATCTATATATGGCATTATTGGGCTAGTGTCCATCTCTTCCCCAGTGAGTGTTAAATATTTAAGCCAAGATGAATGCTTTTTGGCAGTGGATTCTGAGCAGAAAGGCCACCCCCAAAAAGTCATCCCATGTCACTCCAGGACCATAGTCGTCTTACCTTTATCCTATAATCGTGGTGCCACCCATTTGCTGCTATTCTTGTACAACCTTATGACGGCTCTTGGGTGGTTGGGTTGGGCTGGCATTTTTCTTTTTCAGTGCTTATGTTTTGCCTCCCCAAGCAGAGTATGAGCCACTGGAGAAAAGCAATAAGATCATATTTCTTTTTGCCTTTCCAGCACCTAGCACATCACCTTGCACATAGCAGATACTCAGTAAAGGCTTGGGTACACTGAAGACTCTGGAATTGCTTCTCTCAAGAACTCAGAACATGGGGCAGAATCTCCCCATCCGGCTTGAGAGATGTCAATATGCCAGTGGCCAGGCACTTCCCATTCCACCAATGAAGGAACTGAGGCTCAGAGAAGCTAAATAACGCCCAGAGTCACAGAGCTCATGCAAACGAGGACTGAAATTCAAACCCAGGTCTCTCTGTCTGTCCCCCAAACAATAGGAACAGGGCACTGGGGAGCTAGGCTCCCAAGCTCAGCACTCTAGCCTTCTTCTTCTCAGAGTTTTCTGAGATCATCACCTCAGTACCCACATGGCCAGATGCACCAGAAGTTAGGAGAATTCACCATACAGGGTCCTGATGAGCCCTCAGATTTTCTCTTTCCAGGTAAGTGGAGATTGAACTATTCCACATTCATTCTACATATGTTTCTTGGGTCCATGCTGGGAGCATGGAGATGAAACTGCCTTTAAGGACCTTAGAACCCCTCACAGAGAATAAATCTGTCTTTTGTTATGAGTCCCTAAGGGAAGCCCTTGCCAGGACCACTCACCATGGAAACAAGGGTCATGGGGTTGTCTCCTTAGTTACTGCCTCAGTTCCCCAATGTAGAATGAGCCTGCAGGTGGGATCTAGTAGCTGACAGGAGATCTTCTGACCCTGGGACCCAGGGGTTAATTTGACCTCTTGATAAAAGGAAATTGATCTTGGAGGGGAGCCAGGCATTAACCTATAGCATGACAGGTTGGCAGCACCATTGGACTTTGAGAAGGAGGCATCAGGGCTGGGGAGAGGAATGAGGAGTGGTGAATTCTTGGAGCAGGACAGAGAGCAACCTTACTCTCTGTTCCCAGCATCAGTGGATGCGGTGGAACTAACAGACAGCACCCATCTCCTACACACACACCCCTGCCACTCACCTAGCATCTATGCCCTCTAAAGTTAGCATTGCCCGGCACCCAGTGCCAATATGCCCTCACCTCCAAACTCTTGCCTCAAATTTCTCCTGGGGTGGAAATCCTCAGATCCTTGGGTAGAATTCCCGAGGCTCTACGCAGCTCTGGTCATAGCGGTCTAGCCCACAGTTCTGGTCTCCGGTGGAGCAACACTTTAGGTGGCCCTGCTGGCCTCCAAAGAGTGCTTTGTGTGGACATAGTCCAGTTGTGCCTAAATATAGCCTCAGATGGAAAATAATAGAGAACAAGGAAGAACTGAGCTGCTAAACTCATGCAACACACATTTTACTAGATATTTATCAAAGGAAATATGCATTCTTTAAAGCTTTTATTCATGACCAAGGACAACTTGTACATAGAGTCATCTTTTTTCTAGTCCATTCAGCAAGAATTGATTGAGCATATTAAAAAGTTATGAGACCAGCACAATACTAGGTATTTTGGGGACTGGAAAAGTAAGAAAGAAAGAAAGAAAGAAAGAAAGAAAGAAAGAAAGAAAGAAAGAAAGAAAGAAAGAAAGAAAGAAAGAAAGAAAGAAAGAAAGAAAGAAAGAAAGAAAGAAAGAAAGAAAGAAAGAAAGAAAGAAAGAAAGAAAGAAAGAAGGAAATAAGGAAAGAAAAGAAAGAAAGAAGGAAAGAAAGAAAGAAGGAAAGAAAGAAAGAGAGAGAGAGACAGGACAGGAGGTGAGAAAATCTGGGTCCTAGGATCAGCTCCACCCAGGTGTGCTGTTGGGTGAGTCATTTCCTCTCTGGGCCTTGGTGTTCTTATCTGGGAAGCAGGACTGGACTTCTGTTCTCTGAGGTGTCTTTCAGTTCTGTCCCTTTGTGAGTCCCACATTAGAGGTGATGGCAGATGGCGCAGTATCCAGTATAGTAGCAGGGTTCAAAGTTTAGGCTGGATCTTCATTCCTTCAGGATGCTTTAAGGTCCAGTCCTGCCCTTGGGCAGTTTACAGTGTGCTCAGGAGCCTGAAGAGAGTTAATTTCAAGGTAAACAATTCCTGTGCCCTGAGGCGCAAAGCAAAGGCACTCAATGAGTTATGCAGAGTGTAATGAAAACTGCCCTCAGGATGCCCGAGTTTGGCCTAGGCCTCCCTGTGTGACCCTGGACAAGTCCCTTCCTCTCTGTAGGCCTCTGTTTCTTTACCTGTAGGATGAGAGGGTTGAACTGGATTTCCTTCCTTCTAGCTGGAGACATTTCTTGATGGTCCAACAGATGCAGCTAAGAAGGAAGGATGGAAAAAGTTGCCTCCTCCTCTCCCTTTCCTGCCTTCCTCCCATGGCCCTCTCCTCCAGGCTTGGAGCAGAAGAAAACTGCTTTCAGGCCAGCATCCACCATATTGTCATGCTTGATTATTTGTGATGTTTGGGGGAAAAGCAACAGATAAGTGGCTGGGCAAGCTGCTACCCCTCTGCATCTGTTTCCTCATCTGTAAAATGATATGATTGAATGCATGACTTCAGAGGATTTTTTCCAGCTTTGTGAGGTAACAGTTCAAGAGTTGTAGCTTAAAAAAAGCCAAAAACAAAACAAGGCGTGCCTGGCTAGAGGTGAGTGCCTTAGTCATTCCTCACCTGAGAGCCTTCCCTGGCCCTTGGCACTGTCTGTCCCTTCCCAGGCCTCCTACTTCCTGCCTTCCTGGCCCAGAGATTGGGAGCAAGTCACTATCTACATGCAGCAATGGCCAAGCTTTGGGAAAGACAGAATTGTGGCTCCTAGAACAAGCTGTGAATTTATTTAAAAATAAAGACTATTCTGGTAGTCTTTTTTGTCATGGTGAGACAGGAGGGAAAGGGGCAGGGCACAGCCATTCAAGGAATGACAGCAGTTAGCACCAAAATGGTGGAAGATTCAACTCCCAGTAGGCCTTGAGGCTCAAGATGGCAGGAGATTTGACTTCTAGTAGACCTTGAGCTTCATTATATGGTCATTGTAATATTAACATGGTAAATGACACTCCCACAGACACCATGACAGCTCCAAGGGTAATCATAAAAGGTCAAAGAGTAGGCAGTGGCCAAATTCCTGGCAATCCCAGCCCCTTCCCCAGGGTAGTTAGAATGGTCCCCCCACTTGTTAGCATGTGAAGCTACGGAGCACATAAAAACTGGCAACACCACGCTTTGCCTTGTGGCTGCCCCTCTCGCTCCCTCCTCTTCGGAGAGGGCCTGCACTCTTGTCTATGGAGCGTGTACCTACTTTTACTTTAACCTGAGCACCCAACCCCCATACCTCATGGCCTTTCTCTTGCCTTTTAAAACAGCCTACAGTCTATGTAGTAGGTATCCGTCTAAATAAATCTACCTTTACTCAACTGTGGCTCACACTTGAATTCTTTCCTGTGTGAAGCTAAGTACCCACACCTGGCAGGGCACGTCCCAGGGGCTCATCGGAGACCTGGGATATGGCCCTTCTCATGCCCCACATTTGTTTTTCCTGTATTGATGGTACAATACAGGTACAATACAGAGAAAAGATGCCAGTATATCGACCAAGTACCTCCCACAACAGCTAGCTACTTGCTAAAGGACAGGTGACCAGGAGGGACAGAAGTGGGATCCTAGGACAAAGTTTCTCATCCCAACTCCCCCCATGGACCCAGAGTGACCCACACTGAGCCTTCCTAGTCCTCTAGCAGCAAGAGCAGGAGGTCCAGGGGGACAGCTGAAAAGAAAACCCATCCTCTCCCCCACCACCCTGCTGGGACCTAGAAGTGAGGCCCAGGATTTCCTGGACTGGACAGATTTCTGCCTGCCTGCTCAGGAGTCAAGGCTATAGGAACGCAGCAGTGCAAGAACAGCTCTGACCAGTCACGTCCCATATATCTGCAGGTCCCTCCGGAGTATCTTCTCTCAGAGCAGCATGTATGTCGGGGGCGGGGACAGACGGTGCAAATGTGCCTGCCCTCTGGGAGCTTATGATCCTGTGGAAACACCAGAGCCCCAAGAAGCAGAGTGAAGCAGTGATGAAGGAGGGAGCCTGGGAGACACAGGCCAGCTCTGCCTATGGAAACTCAGGCAAATCATTTGCCTTCTCTGAGCCTCTGTTTCCCCTCTGTGATTGGAGCATTGGACTCTGATTCTGGAAGGCTCTCTTGACTCTGAGGTCATGAAAACAACAGAGAACAAGATACAGTGGACTGACATGCTACGTGGAAGGGCATGAACCACAGCCACACAAAACCGGCCCAATTGGCTTCCCTCCAGCAAGTTGTCTTCAGTTGACATATATTTTGCCTCCTTTGTTCATAAACATTTATTGAGTGACTTCCTTCTGAAAGGCCCTGTCACATATGTTATCACTCTCACAACAACTCTACAAGATGGAGATTATGTATTCCATCTTATAGATGCGGAGACAGAGGCCCAGTGAGGTCAAGCCATCAGTAAATGGCAAGACCAGAGCAGAACCCAGGCTCTCTGGGTGCCCTGCCGGATTGTTGCTGCTGTTGTTGTTATTATCATTGTTATTATTATTTTGGGGCAGGGTAATTAGGTTTATTTACTTATTTTTTAATGGAGGTACTAGGGGCTGAACCCAGGACCTCGTGTATTCTAAGCATGCACTCTACCACTGAGCTATATCTTACCCCCAATTATTATTATTATCCTCACTTTTAAGATAAAGGACCTGATGCTCAGAAGACTTAAGGAAGTTGCCAAAAGCCACAGACCCAGGAAGTAAAGGATCCGACCACAGGTGATCAGAGCCCAAAGTCTGATTAGTTTAACCACTGGACCCAACCCTGAGAGGGTAAAGATCTAGACCTGGACTGAGGCTCTGCCACTTACCAGCTGTGTGAACTTGGAAATTTACTTTATCTCTTAGAATTTCCTCACCTGTGAAAATGACCTGTGGGCAATGACATACTCCTCCCGGTGTTGCTGGAGCATGATGTGGGGGACCTGTGTGAAGGTCACCTGCAGCCTTAATGTTACCCACTCCTGGGTTCTGGGCCAGCTGAAAATTACTGCCACTCCCACTCCTGGAGCAAGGTACTCACCTTCTACTGGAAATGACCTCTGTCCCACCCTCTCTCACCTGGCTTTCCAGCTCCTGGGCTCCCCAAGCCGCTCTCCCAGACTTTGTAAAATTACCCTAGAGGTAGGTGGGGTTGCAAGCCCAGATGTCCATCCCAAGGTCTGTTTCTCTCCCCGAGGGATCCTCCAGGAGCTAGGATTCCAGAGTAGGGTTGCCGAAATTAGGAAAACAAACAAACAAACAAACAAACAAAAAACAGGTTGCCCAGTTAAATTTTTTAAAACAATTTTTTGGGGAAAGAGGTAACTCGTTTTTTATTTCTTTATTTTTTAATGGAGGTACTGGAGATTGAACCCAGGACCTCATGCATGCTAAGCATACACTCTACTACTGAGCTACACCCTCCCCTCACACAGTTAAATTTAAATTTTAGATAAAGAAGAAATAATTTTGTGTACTTATGTACACATATATATGTACTTGTAAGTTCATGACTTTTTGAACTTATATTATTTATTTTCATCCTTATATTAAAAAATTATTTCTTATCTGAAACTCAAATTTAAATGGGTATTTTATCTCACATCCCTTCTAGACCTCATGATCAGGTTGGAAGACAGCCCAGCAAATGACTTCTGTTAAGAGTTTTTAAACAAAAACTTACCCATATTAAATATACAATTCAACATTTTTTTTTTAGTAAATTTACCAAGTTGTACAACCATCACATAATCCGGTTTTAAAACATTTTCAATTCCTCCAAAAATGTCCATTTACAGCTAATTTCCATTACCACTCCCAAAAATGGCTTTTTAAAACTTTTAATAAATTAATTACTTTTTCTGCTGTAAAAAGTCACAAACTCTTAATGTAGAAACTCGGTGAGGGGGTGGTTGTGGTGGTATGGGAATCAGAGAAGTAAAAAGATGAAAATAAAATCTCTCTTAGGTGCATAATTAAATGAAAATAATTGTTAATAATTGGGTGAACGCTTTTCTAATCTTTTTCCCATGTTCATGTTTTTTTCAAGGAAAATTGTATCACAGTGTATAATATCTTACAATCTAATTTTTTATGTAGAGCATCATGAAAATAGTCCCATGGCATCAAATCTTCCACAACATCATTTTTGAAGGTTGCACAGCATTCCATCATGTTGTTTTATCAGTTTCTTTTTTCAATCGCCTTTTGATAGACATTTGGGTTGTTTCAAATTTTTCACCATTTTAAATAATGCTGTAATGCACTTTCTTGTAGCTCAATCCTTGCACACATCAATTATTTTCTTAGGATAAATTCTGAGAGGTGGACCTGTTGTGTCAAAGGGTCTACACATTTTTAAGACTTTTGATGATATATTCTGCCCCAGTAAGGGACACCACCACGGGACCCAGTTGTCCAAGTCAGGTGAGGTTCAGCCCAAGAGAAAAAGGCTGATTGATGGCAGATGGTGGGGTACAGGCTAGTGAGTGGGGGAGCAGGTCCACAAGTCCAGAGGGGAAAGCTACTAGGTTTTGAAGATTGTCAGGTACTAGAGAGACACTATGTGGGACTTCCCTAGAAACCAAAGGAATACTCATGCCCCCATCCCATCCCTTCCTGACCACCAGCCCAAGGTGCTCCAGGCAGCAAGTTTCAGGAACCCCTTCAATTCTGCCTCCTGTTTGTCTTGGTGCTCTAAGCAAGCTGGATGCCAGCTCACAGAGATCCAGTCAGCTGCAGCCTGCCCTGAGCTGGGGGTCCTGAGAGGCTCAGCCTCCCTTCCAAAAGCAAACCCTAGCACCCAACCAGGGGTCTAGGCCCGCAGTCCCCAACCCCCAAGACTTTGAGGAAGACCAATCGGGAGAGACATGGGGAGGTGGGCGTTGGACTTGGGGCACAGATCTTGTGATGACTCACGAGCCACCGGAGGGGAGAAAGGGGCTGGAGGATGAATGGATTGCAAACCAGGGGGGGGGGGGGGCCCGAGGAGATGAGCTTTGGTGCCTTGATTCGCCCGCGTCAGTTTCTTCAACATCTGCAGTGCGTGGGGTTGAGCCATCCCACTGGGGGGTTGGGGGGTGGGCAGGACTGGGAGGCTGGCTGACGTTTGCTTCCCGCCAGCTGGGTCGGCGGCCCGAGCCGTTCATGAATGACTCACCTCATTGTCAGGCTGATTCACTGCTCGCCTGGGGACTTGCGGTGGGTGAGGGAGCAGCAGCAGCCCCCTCTATACGTCTCACACGTGCTCATGCGAGGGAGGGGCTCCAGCCAGTCTAGTTCTCTGCTAGGGTCCGGACGTGATGGATGGGTTTCTGTGATGAGAGAGGAAGATGCACACCACTTGTTTGAGGTTTCTGTCTATAGTCTACCTGTGGCTATTTACATTTCAATTAATTCAAGTCAAGACCAGTTAAAACTTCAGTTTCTCACTAACCACGTTTCAAGTACTCAATAGCCAGCTCAATAGCCAGTGGCTAGTGGGTACCCTGCTGGACGGTGCAGAAAGGTCTTTGCAACAGTGCTGGTCTATACAGCCTTCACACACACAGTCACACAAGCAGACCAGCCCTTCCCCCACCCTCAAACACTCAGATCCCCACCCTTGTATGCAGCTCACAACACATAATTCCACACACACTCCACAAACTCATTTAACAAGCGACACCCACCCTCCAACACAACCACACAATACTCTCAGTGTGTGTACACACTTCCAGCGGATGGCACTGTCCATACTAAGACAAATGTAGACACATAAACACGCATCATCACCCTGAGTCGCATACAACTGTTCATATGATAAAAATACAAATTAGGACGAAATGCATTTGCAAATATGCTGAAGTAGATACAAACTCAAGCCATGTGGTTCCCATAACAAATCACAGCACATGTTTGCAAACTCAAGTTGGGGGGAAGGGAACCCACATTGTTGAGCCCCTGCCAACATGCCAGGCATGGAGTTAGCCATTTCACTGCACTAATTCATTCACTCTCACAGCCACCCTGAGGGGGAAGATGTATTAGTCCATTTTCATAGAGGAGATAACTAGGGTTCAGAAAGGTTAAGTAACTTACTCAGAGTCACACAGCCAGTTAGGAGCAAGGTCAAATATGAACCAAGATTTGTCCAACTCCACAGCCAATGCAGCATGTTGTCTCCAAACACACACACACACACACACACACACACACACACACACACTCCAGGTGTGCTCTCCCTTGTACCTAAGAAGGGGAGGCTTCTCATTCACAACTGTAAATATTTAAGGAAGTGAGCATGGAGTTGCCCAGACTCATTTGCACTCCCTTCTGACAAATGGCATTAGGTCATTGAACAAACGCTTGCTGAATGTCTTCCGTGTGCCAGGTCATGTACCAAGTGCTGATTCACAAAAATGAAAAGCCACAGTTGTTGCCCTGAAAGAGTTTAAAGTTCAGCAGGGAGGTGTGAGGGAAATCTGAAGAAAATCAGGGCATACAAGAGACCTAATCTATAATAGTGGTAGCCTCCAAATGCCGGGAAGGAAGGAAAAGGAAACCACCAGGGGTCTGCCTGGGGCAGTTAAGGAAGGCTTCTCCGAGGAGGTAGCATGTGACCTGGAGCATGAAGAATGAGAGGGGTGGAGAGGGACTGATTCTGATGGAAAGGCTGGGTGAGAGATGAGACAGGACAGGGAAGCAGATGCCACTGCGGGCCCTAGGGATTTTGTATGTCATCCTCAGGTGACTGGGAGGGATAGAAGGATTTTTATGGTGGAAAAATAGTACCCAGTTTGCATGTTAGAAAGAATGGACAGAAGGGAGGAGAGCTTGGACTAGGGAGACCATGCAAGAGGCTACGGCCACAGTCCAGGTGGGAGATGGTAAGGCCTGATGTGGAGTGTAAGGCAATCGGACAAATATGGGATGCAAGGGGGTGGCGGGGTTAGGGTGTATCCTGGTCCTGAGAAAGAGCAAGACAACTGCCTTCTGACCTATGAAAATGTAATGAAAGCTGTGATTCTCTTTCAGAACAAGGCACGAGTGCACAGGCACATGATATTTTGCATATAATTATAGAGGACTTATATCCCTGAAGCCTCAGGGTAAGAACCCAGTTCCTGGGAGTTCTAAGAGGCAAACAACATAGTGGTTAAACCTGTGTTTGTTGGAGTCAGACTGCCTGGTTCATCGTCTCAGCTGCACCACCTATTAGCTAGGTGAGCTTGGGCAAGACATTGCCCCTTCCCTCCTCGGTAAGGCAAGAGTGATCCCAGCCCCTGTGTCAAGACTTGTTACAGTGAACAAGTGAGTTGATTCATGCAAAGTGCTTGGAACCCAGATAGTGCTCAGGAAGCACTAATGGTTATTATTATGGATTAAATCATAGCACTATGAAGACATTCCCCTTTGTACCCCACATCACAGCTAAAGTTCTGGTGTCTTCTGGATGGGCCCCCCTAGTCCCAGTACTCACTTTTCCCTTTTCCCTGAACCCATCACTTCCTTTTTGGTCTGAGTCTCTTTAGCCACAAACCTGGTTATTAGTGTTAAGTTCACTAATCCCTCTTCTAAGAGAAGGAAGAGGACCTGGGCCCCATCATCACAGAGGCCCGGTCCTTGCCTTTACCTTAGATGACAGTGACTATAAGGAGAAGATGTGATTTGGGGAAGAACCCTTCAGCATGGGGGTCCTTCCCAACTCAAAAGTCACAGAAAACCTCCTCATTGTGTCCTGGCAGCCCCTCTCTAAATGTCCCCAGTTCACATTTTCCATTTGCTCCAACCAACATCCCCATCCCCAACTAGGTTCTAATAGAAGGTGGGGCAGCAGAAGTCAAGTTCGTTGAACTCAGAAAGATGATGGAGGAGAAAGTATAAGGACTTCACTGAGTGACTGTGTGACCCTGAGGGAGTCCTGTCTCCCCCTGGACCTCCATTTCCTAATCTGTAAGTAATACTTGTCTCTCACTCTGCAGAGGATCTTTGTGAAGACAAATGAGCCAATGGTTAAAATTGGAAGCTGCGAACTATAGTGTGGATAGGAGTTGTATTCCTCCTGACCTTTTGGGCTCTGTGATGTCCCTTTCGCTGGAGCTGACAGAGCCCAGATCCTCGGGAGACCTGTAACCAGGTCTCCAGGACTATCCGTAGCTGGGCAGGATGAGCTGTGCCTGAGATTCCTGGGAGGAGAGGCAGTCTGTAAATGGGAGGGTTGGGGTTTTGTCCCCCAGCTCAGAAGCACAGAAAGGGTGTGAGGGAATTTCTAACTTGGATGAGAGTTAGAGGTCCTGGTTTCCTCTCTTATCAGCATCTGGCCTCCATTCTGATATATGACAGGTTAAGTGGTCCACATGAAACTATGATGGAAGCCATAGACTGCCCAGAGGTCAGGCTAGGCCAGGCCACCCTGGGGAAGATCCAGGGTTGGTTCAGATCAGATAGTTAAGAACTCAAGTCAGCTACCTTCCTCCTGCCGTTTGAGTCCTCAAAAGTATGCAGCTCGAGCTGCCCCTCCAGCTGTCTCTCTTGTGACAAGCAAGAAGGGACACTGAGGTCAGACTGAGGGTCAATAACCACAGCAGGCTTCAGTGTCAAAAATTGGCCTTCCCAGATCACTGGGTCCCTGCCTGTCTATCTGCACAACTCTCCTGGACTCTATCTTTTGATCTGTATCTCTCTGACTTGTTTGTGAACTTGAGAGCATAAGGAGTCATTCATTTCTCCATCCCCAGTGTCAAGCACTGTGCTAGACACACAGTGGTCACTGTGTCATTCATTCAATAACCCTATTGACCTTGTGCTAAGTGCTGGGGATACAAAGCTGAACAAGCCAGACAAGGTCCCTACCCTCATGGAGCTCATATTCTAGTGAGGGAGACATACAATAAAGATGTAAACTATGACAATTAGAAATTATGCAGGTATTTGGAGAAGTGAGCATGGAGTTGCAGTTGTGATGGGGAAGGGATGATACTTGAGAGATAAGGTGACAGGGAAGATCAGAGATCTAAGCTGAAACGTGAAGGATGAGAAGACACCAACTGAGAATATCTTCGATTAATAAATACGTGTTGCAAGAATGGATGAATGGATGGATACATGGATGGATCAATGGATGGCTGGATGGATAAACAGAAGACAAACCAACAGGGTGGATTCTGATGTGAATAAGAGTCATGCTGTAGTACCCAGTCTCTAGTATGCTTAACACAAGAGAGGAGGGTGGGCAGGATGGAACGTAACCGACCCCAAATTCCGGATTTTGCTCTCACCTGAGCGCGTATTCAACAAGCCGATGGGACCCTACCGGCCGCTGGGGGGCGACCGAGAGCACATCCATTTCCCTTTAAGGCCGGGGCGGAAGATTGCAGAGGAAGGGCCTTTGTGTCGGCGGGATAGAAATAGGTTCGCCCCTTTAAGAGGGCGGAGACTCTGCAGTGGCGGCGGCTTCGAACGCGGCCTAGGGCGCCGGCTCCAGCTTCCCAGCGACCCTCCCCGGGGCCCTCTCGGCTTGCAGAGACGCCTCTTTCCGACTTCGTCCCAGAGACACCGTCGTCCGGGCTCCAAACCTCCCTCCTGGGGCCAAACCCGAGGGCCCCGTGACCCCTAGAGTTGGGGTCAGCCCGGCCAACCCGCTGGCCGAAGCCCACCGACCGTCGCCATGGTAAGGCCCGGCCGCCTTGTCGCTGGGCCCTAGGGACCTGCCTTCTGGGTTCCAGCCCCTCAGCCCCGTGCGAGCTGCAGTGCCGGGTTAGGGTTTGGGGGAGAGCATGGTGGGGTTGGCAGACCTGGGCTCTAGTCAGGACTTGGCAAGGACACACCCGACACCCTGGGAAGGTCTCTCCACCCACCCGCTGGGCCTCAGTTTCCCGCCTGTTGCTTTCCGTCTCATCTTGGAGAACTGCTCTTCCTTTCCGGTGCGCTCAGACGTCACACCTCCTGGGCCTGACCGTCTCCCCCTAACCTGTCCAGTCTGATCCTTGACTTTGCGGAGGTTGGGGGTGGGGGGTAGGTCTCCCTAACTGTAGCTATTGCTGCTCAGGCATCTGGGGTTAGGCACAGACCTTGACTCTAGAATTGACCCACTTTTAATGCTGGCCACAACAGCCCTGCTGCCCAGAAAGAAGGAACTGTGGACTGGGGAGCATCCTACTCTCCTGGGTTTCTAGCTTTTGAGTATTGGATTAGATAGGAGGAAACCACTACCTTGGCGTTCAGAATCAAGGCCACTGTGCTCGGCATGTTTGGATTTATGGTAGTGTCACTTTGGGATATTGCAAAATCCTTAGGCCCACGTGCACAGACAGGGGTGAGTCTAAAGAATGACCCAGGGTCCCTGGGCAGCCGTCCCTGTGCCCTCTTCCTCTTCTTACAACGAACGCAGATGGACCTGAGTAAATTGTTTTACAGGAAAGGATTCTAAATCATCTGAGTCTTTAAGTAAATCCCATCTCTTCTCTCCTTGTCCCTTATTCCTCCCCCTCGAGACTAGTAAAAAAAAAAAAAAAAAAAAAAAACCAAACAAACAGAAAACAGTACACCTTACAGTCTTGTTAGAATTGGGAAGAAGCACCGTGAGGACAGAATGTACTTGCAAGCAGTATTTCTCCTCTAACCTCAATTGCTTTATTTTCCTTTCAGACCTGCAGTCTGCAGAAGCTGTTTGCTGTGGAAGAGGAGTTTGAAGATGAGGTAAGGAAGTGTTGGTGATCAGAGATGGCAGAGGAGATCTTAAGATGTAAACCCCTAGGCCCAGAACATCTTGGAGCAGTCTGCCCAAGTCCCCTTTTACTTGACGTGTGTATCTTTTTGGTCTGTGAGAAGCTGAGAAATGTAAACAAACCACTTCACTGTCTTAGAAACAAATAAAAAACCAGAGAGACAGACTGAGCTGCTTAATTATCATACCTTTAAATTATAGGGGCCCCTGCCTGGAATGGATGTCATTTAGGTGATTTGATTCACTTTCATGATGATGCACTTGAGGTGGGAAGAAAGTTTATGAAGAGCCAGGACAGCACAGTTACTGGTTGGCAGGAGGCCAGCTCACCAAAGGGCTTCGTGAGCCAGGGCAAAGTACTTCATTCCCTGGCCTCCTAATTTCTCTTCTACAACATGCAGGGTATTCTTCTGCCTCAAATGTTCTTCCCTTCTGTCTCTCTACTCAGAAGATGAAGGATTAGACTAGATCTGAAGCTGGCATACTAGAATCACCCCTGCCGAGGCCCCACCATGCACCAATTAAATCAGAATTTCTGGGGATGGGCCCAGGCAGGGTTCTGATTTCTGGGTGAACCAGTGATCTCCAAACTGTATGCCCACTCAGATCTAACAGGCACAGTTTCAACTGGGAGGCTGGAAATTGCTCTCTCAAATCCTTTTCAGAAAGAAGCAGGATTTAAGTGAGTCAAAAGTGAATTAACCTGCTTAAGAATGCAGCACCCACAGCCAGGATGAGGTCTTGGCCTCCTGACTCCAGGCTAATGTACATGGAAACTACTAAACTACATTCATAGAGTAGAGATGCTCTATTTGATCAATGAGAAGCCATTCAGACCTACATTTTGTCTCACAGAGCTTTGCTTTAAAAATCACGTTTAGAATTTGTCCAGATGCCTAATTTGTGCCTAGTAAGATGGTGAACGCTACGCCGGGGACCTCTCACTTCCCTTCCTCTGAGGCTTTTGGAACCTGAGGCTTGAAGGGAAAAACAGACCTTCCTCAGACCTCTTAAAATTCCATCTCTGGCTTGTTTCATTCGTTGAGGCCCCAAGACATGGTGACAGAGGCACGTGTTGGTCCCAGCCCTGGTTCTGTGAAGTTACTTAACCTCTCTGAGTCTCGGTTTCTGTAGCCGTAATAAAACAGGGATAATAATAGTACCTATTCATAGGGCCATTGTGAGAATCCATGGAGAGAATTCTGGTAAAATCTTTACATGATACCTGGCACGCAGTGAGGTTTTTCAAATGTCAGATGTTTTGTTATCATTTGGAGACTTGATTTTTTTTTTGTATATATATATATATATATATATATATATATATCTTTTATTGAAATATAGTCACTTTACACTGTTGTCAATTTCTGGTGTACAGCACAGTACTTTAGTCATACATGAACATACAGATAGTCATTTTCATATTCTTTTTCGCTGTAAGTTCCTACAAGATATTGAGTGTAGTTCCCTGCACTGTGCAGCATGAACTTGTCGTTTATTGATTTTTATTTCTACAAATAATTCAAAACTGCCAGCTTTGGCAAGGAGATGTGTCCTTGTCTTTGTCTTTCAGCTTTGAAGGTGGGTAATTACAGGCTGAAAAAGTGACCGTTAAAGTGACCTCCTGGTCTTACCAGGTCACGGTAGGACTGCTAGGCTAGTAATGGATTTAAGAGTGAAGGACTCTGACAGCTCAGGTTTCTGTTCCATGACCAGTCCCTTTCCCCCTTCCCAGGCAGATGACATCATGTCTGAGAGTTAGCTCTTCAAGAGAAAAGGGCTTTATCAACCCCCAGGGTCATGAGGACTTTCTTGCTGTTGTAATTCTAATATTATTATTATTATTACTAAATTTGAAAGTAGTCCGGTTGGAGTGTGCTACTCTCCTGGTAATACACAAAGCAGGAAGAAACCTTTCTCTAACCTAGGCAATCCAATGCGGCATCAGGATGTATTGGTGGAGGGGACCTTCCTGTCAGTTAAATCAGCAGTTCTGACTCAAAAACACCCTCGGAACAGGTCTGTTGCTCTTGAAGGTGTCAATCTCACCTTGCTTCCCAACTGGAATCCATACTTAATTTAACTTGCCTGAAAAGCTATATTTAACTTCTGCCTATTGTGCTGGCTTCCAAGGCCTCTCTGGCTTACTGAAGGCTGTGTGTGTGTGTGTGTGTGTGTGTGTGTGTGTGTGTGTGTGTGTGTGTGAGATGGGGTGAGGAGTGGGTCGAGGACAGGCAGCAAGACCAGCTGGGGATCCCTTGTGCACAGGCTGGACACCAGAGTGCTGATTTCCTTGAGATGGGTGTGTGACCTTGGGTGATCTGTTTGACTCCTTGATGACCTGGTTCATTTGCTTCTACTGTTCCCCCAACTGCCACAACTCCCCCCTCCCCTGCCAACGCCCCTGAGATCAAAGAAAGAGAGAGAAGCTACCTGAAGACTTAGTCTTAGAATATGTCTGGTAGAAGGCTGGTGGTAGCCTCAAAGGTGGTGGGAGGGTCCACCACTGCCTTTCACTCCTTGGTTTCTTTGAGCATATCTGCACACACATATATACCACCTGCCTGAAACAGGAAAAACAGAGTGTTTCTTGATTTCCAGATACCAAGACCCACTGTCTCTGTTTCTTTGTAGGATTTCTTGTCTGCCGTGGAAGATGCAGAGAACCAGTTTGCTCGCTCACGGCCTGTGAATACGGGGTGCCTGAGACCTGTCTCTTCCCGGCCACAGGATGCTGGGCAGGCACAGGCTCCCAGGCAGCTGCTGCCATGCCCTGCTGCTCCTTCAGAGGCCTTGGGCCTGCCAGCTCTGGGACTCCACCTCCCTACCTCCAGCATGCCCAGGGCGGTCGGGGGTCCACCTTCCACAGGAACAGCTCCCCTCGGGCCTGTCTTTTCGCCCAGCATCTGGACTAAGAATCAGAGAAGAGTGACCCTGACAGAAGTGCTCAAAGAGCCAGCCAGACCCCAGTCCTCAGCCTCCCACCCCCAGCTCACTTTAGAGAGCAAACAGCAGGTGATTGGTGGCTTTGAGGGGCCTGAACAAGATGAATTTGATGAAGTCCTGGCAAGCATGGAGCTCGAGGGGCCCAACATGGAGCTGGAACTTGGAGTTAGCAGAGAGGCCACCTGGCAGCGGGAGGACTCAACACTGGCTAAAAAGGCCCGGGTAGCTGATCTGAGCAGATCTTGCCAGAAGGGGCCCATGCCTGCCACCCACATAACTGGTGTTGTATCAGCCCAGGGTGAGCCTCCAGATCCCGTTGTCCACTGGGAGACGCCACAGCCTCACCTGAGACCTGGTACCACGGGTAGCCTTCCTGTCCCAACTGCTTCAATGGTTTGTGCTCAGCAACCCCACTGGGAGGTCTCTCCCAGAGGTGCCGCTCTTCGAGCACCCCAGCCTCTCCATGCTGCTGGCAGGCCTGTTCATAGCAGCCCTCAAACTCGTTTCCCTGGTCAGCCATTCCAGTCTGCAAACACCTGCTTAAGTGGCAAACCTCATTTTCCCAGACCACGAACTCCCAACTCAAGCTGTGCTACTCCCTCAAGGACCATCTCTGGATTATTTCCTCGGGGGCCCTTACAAACCCAAGCTCCAGCATCTCCTGTCGTGTCTCCTGTCCGTACCCCAAAGGGCCCTCGTCCCTCCCTGGTCCCTCAAGCAGCTCTGCAGACGCCAGTAGTCACCAACCACCTGGTGCGGCTGGTCACTGCTGCCAGCCGGACACCCCAGCAGCCCACCCACCCCATCACCTGTGCCAAAACGCGCCGCTTTCCTGGCCCAGCAGGGCTCCTGCCTCACCAGGTGAGTGACAGCTTCTATCTGGCCAAAGCCTGAGCTCTCCAGGACGCTGAGGGTGGGGGAGAACGCAGAGTCCCAGCACTGCCCAGTCCCGGTGTCTCCACACCCCTCAGGATGTGGAGGAAGGAAATGCAGAGAGGGAGGGTTTCCAAAGCTGTGGAAGAAGTCGGAAGAAGTGGGAAGAATTGAATACTTGAAAACCCACATGTGAGAGAGGTGCTTAAGGCTCTGAGAACCCTCACAATTTCCATACGTTTGTTGAACACCTACTGTTTATTAGCACCAGGGCAGGAAGAGTCATTCACTTATACTTGCTAAAGACTGGGGGATGCTGGGCACTTTGCTTGGAACTGAGAATATAGAGATTAAAATAGAAATAGTTCCCGCCCTGAGGAGCTTGCAGAAGCAGAGGCGAACAAATGGTTATATGTGAAATGACAGTGAGAGTAGAAGTCCTTCCCTGGGTGCTGGGGAGACCCTGGGATCCTCAGGCTTGCTCAGTGGGCTTTGGATGGATGAGTCGGAGGTTTACAGACGTGTGTGTGATAGCTGTCCCCTGGAGGACATTTCAGCAGTGGGAAGACGGGAGAGCATGTGCAAAGGCACAGACTCATGTGAGCAGGATGCTCTTGGAGAGCCACAGAACCACTCATTGTGGCTGGTGTGTGGGCTCAACGTGGGGCAGTGGAGGCTGTGCTGGGAGTTTGGATTTTGGCAGCAGTGGAGGGACAGGGTCCATCAAACTGGTCTTGGATCAGATCCTAGATTATTGTACTCTGAGGACCTGGCCTAGTTGTGATCAGTAAACCCCTTTTCTCTGTAAGGGTGTACATTTGAAGGGTGTCTGAAACAATTTCTACCTGTTACTTGCTCTTCCTTGGCACTTTCAGAGAAGTCCAAGCAGGCTGTCTACATTACTCCCAGGCTGGGTCTCTGAGGGAAGGGTAAGGTCCCTGAGAAGGGAAAGCTGCTTTTTTACTCATCACAGGCCTCTTCAGTTCATTGCTCTCTCCAGGAAGCCCTGGGTTTTGTTCCTGGGCCAGCTCCAGCTTCCTCACATTCCCAAAACGATCCCCAAAGCATCTTTTTTGAGCTGCCAACAAGGCTCTTGAGACTTCGTTAGGAGAGATGTAATATGTGTTAATTGTCCCTGATAGTTTCCTGCACGCATTATGTAACCCAGACAAGAAGCTGTACTTGTAAATAACAGCTGCTGAGCTTGCTCCCGTCTTCTCTCCTCTCTCCCCTCGTAGCACAGTGGGAAAAATCTGGACGACATCATGGTTTCCACGCCCCAGACTCCAACTCACGGTGCTCTGGCTAAATTCCAGACAGAGGTAACTAATTCCCTGTAAATGTTAACTTCCCGGGTGTCATTTAAGAGTAAGGGACATCCCTGCCTGTTTCAGGAGCTAAGAATCAGAGTTGGTGCTGCTTGGCCTGTTCCCTGGGGTCACCCACCAAAGGGCATTTGGGAAAGGCAGTTTAGGGAGGTGGCAATTTCACTGGCATAAAGTGAAGCTTGTACTGATGCCAAACAGGCATTAACTGATGCTATGGGTCCAGGCTTCTTTCCCATCTAAGAAAGGCCCAGCTAACTCCATCTTCCCTCAGGGGAGGAGAGTGTAATAAGTATCAGGAAACAGTATCTCGGGAAACCTTCCTCTCAGGTTTCTGGGAATTGAGCTAGGGAGGATCTGCCTTCATCTTGCCTCTGGTGGGTTCTCTTTTAGTAGGAGAGACCCAGCCTCCCTCCTCCCTGGGATTCTGGTTGACCTGCTCTGCCCTCAGACCCACTTTCGCTTTTAGTTCCCTCTGGACATTTCTCTCTTTGCTACAGCTCTGCAGATCCACCAGTCCATTTCAGATCCAAAGTGGTAAATACTCATCTGGATTCAAAGTGTTTTTTAATATAAAAAAGTGAACAATTAAAGCTAGAGTCATCGCAAGTACAATATAACTGTTTCACAATTACCTGGAAGCATGTTCATGTACATGGGGGCTCCCTAGCCCCAAGACTGTTTCAGTCTATTACAAGAGACAAACATGGTTAGCCTTTTGCTTCAATGTAATTAAAGTCAGGACCTGATTTAAAATAACCTAAATTAAGGAGCACTTTTGCTATTGCTTGTAAGTGAAAGATGTGATACGCAAGTTTTCACACACTATTTTCTGACCTTGGAGATAAATGGAGAGACTGGCCACCATGCTGCAGGGAATTCACCCCTCCATCCTGTCTCAATCAAGGTCTGTAGCTGGGTGGATCCATTAATGCAGGCTCCCCTTCTGCTCTCTGCTGCCAGATTGTTACTAGTTCCCAGGCATCGGTGGAAGAAGATTTTGGACGAGGACCCTGGCTGACCATGAAATCTGCTCTGGGCCTGGATGAGAGAGACCCCACCTGTTTCCTCTATACCTACAGCATCATCATGGTGCTGCGGAAGGTAATAGTCCTGGGTGCTGAGACTCGAAGGGAAGACCATTTTTATCCCTTTCACCAACCTACTGCCCTGTTCCACCTTAGGAAAGGGGCTCTCTCTTTGCGCCCTCTTACCCCAGGCTGATCTCTGAGCAGCAGCATGAAGCCCCTCTGGTTGTACCTTCCAATCACCTTTCTTCTCACTGCCATCCATAGTATCAGGCACAGGTGGAAGGAGAGGGTGGGTTATTGGTGTGTCTTTGCACATCTGGGCCCTGGATAGGGTGGGGTAAGCACACTGCTACCCTCAGAGCTCCCTAGAGGTCAAGGGTCCTGTGCAGACACATCTTAGTACATGTGTTAATATATTCGTGCCTGTGGCCTGCCATGGTGGAGCGCTGTATAAATACATACACATAAATACACAAAAGAAGGGAGGCAGCAGGGGAAAAAAGAAGGGCCTGTCAGCTTCAGGTCTGCCAGAGAGAGATGAGACAAGCCTTTTAAACTGCCCCTTTGCCCCCACAAAGGAAGATCATCACCACACCTGTTCTCTGTCCCCCTCCCCCCCCCCCCCGGTTGCCCTGGCATCCTTGGGAACCTTACAGGTGGGACATGGCTGGCTCAGCAAATGCCTCTTCTTGTAACCAGGCAGCCCTGAAGCAGCTTCCCAGGAATAAGGTCCCCACCATGGCGGTGATGATCAAGTCCCTGACTCGGAGCACAATGGACGCCAGTGTGGTTTTCAAGGACCCCACGGGTGAGGAGTTAGGCCCCTGAAGTGTCTGGTGAGTGGCCTCCATTGAAGTCAGGAGGTGGGGAGGAGTCAGCCCCTCCAATTTCAGATGGAAAAATTGAGGCAGTGAGCAACCAACTTCCCAGCCAGGCCCCAAATCAGGTGCTATTGTGCCCTTGACCCTGAGACTGATAGGTGGTGTGGTATTTGCAGGAGAGATGCAGGGCACGGTGCACAGGTTGCTGCTGGAGACGCGCCAGAATGAGCTGAAGCCTGGCTCAGTGCTGCTGCTAAAACAGGTATGGGAGCTCCCGACGGGGACCTGCTCTCCCCGCTCCTGCCCTGGAGAAGGCTCCCAGTTGTCTCTCTGGCTCCCTTCCCTCCCTGGACCCAGCCAAGAAGCGGCTGGGCTAGACCCTGGCTTACTGGAGCTAAGTAGGGGCCCAACTCCCATCCTTCAGAGGGTAGATGGAGGTAAGGGTTGTGCTATGAGGGGCCGAGGGTATGGTTAGTGGTTTGGTTCTGGCACCAGGGCTGGGGCAGAAGTGATTTGTGTGAGTCTGGTGAGAGACCACTAAGGGAGAGGCAGGCAGGGACTGAGTGGCCACTCAGCTGCACCTCGTGCTCCATCAGGTCATTGACCTCCCCCTTCTTCTCCTCCAGATTGGAGTGTTTTCTCCTTCACTCCGAAATCACTACCTCAATGTGACACCCAACAACCTGGTCCACATTTACAGTCCAGATCCTGGGGATGGGAACTTCCTCAAGCCATCTCAGCCCTTCCCCAAGGTAAGAGGAGCAGGGCGGAATGGGGACTAGGAGAGCCACTTGCTGCCTGGATCTTCTGATTTCTTCCCCTCCTCCATCCTGGGGAGCAGAAGTGTGAAAGCAGTTGCCCTGAGATGAAGAGATGCCTTTGGGGAAGGGCAATTCTCATCCTGTCCCTGGTCCAGCCACCTGCCAGATGGCATAGTAATAGGACCTAGAGGAGCAGCTGGCTTCTTTGTGATCCCCGAGCGTCTGATGGCAGACTTGAACATCGGAGAGGATGGTAGTCACTTGAGAACTAACCGAGTTGAGGGTCCATGACGGGGTGGTGGCCCTCAGTATGTGACTGAGGATCAGATGGCAGTGCTGAGAACAGTGAGCTACAGTCTGTCAGGGGAGCCCGTCATTTGCTTTGTATCTTCCCTCCTGGTTTCTGCCTCTGGTGAGGGGGCATCGGCCCAGAACTCAGGTGGGGACACCCCCTTTGGGAATTGAGGGAGACTAGGTTCCAGGCAGATCCACTCCAGGGTGAGAGTGCAGAGCCTGGCCTTGACTTGGCATTCAGGGTCCCCTCTATGGCCATCCCCACCTTCCTGGGATCCTGGGTTGTTGTCATGGCCTGGCCTGGGAGTCTGGAGACCTGGGTTATGTACTTGCTCTGCTGGTAATTTGTAACATGACCTTGGGCAAGTCCTGTCCCCTCCCCTGCTGTTGCTTCATCTATAAAACCAGGGGGTTAGACTCGATGACTTCCAGTCGAGTTACATCTTTAGCTCTAACTTGCTACTTCCATTTCTCTCATCTTTCTCCCTAACTTTCTACATTCTTGGAATACTACCCAACTTCTGAAAAATCATCTTTTTTTTTTGTACATTTCAAGTCATCCACACTTGTTGAAAAAAATTGAAATGATACAGAATAAAGCGAATGTGAAACTGACCCTTCCCCACTTCCATTCCTTAGGGTTAACCATGGTTAATAGGTTTAATTACTAATTTTAATTACCTATTCATGTATCAGCTAGTCTGGGGATTGGTAACAGGTCATTTTTAATTCCAGGCTAACTCTGCGACATATTTATGAATGGTCTTTTCACTCTCTGCTCCATTTATATAGATTCCCTAAAACATCGATACCAACAGAATTAGAAAAGAAAATCAGCCAAAAATTTTTTTGTTTTTGTTTTTGTTTTGTTTTTGTTTTTGTTTTGTTTTTTTGCTGTTTGAGGTGTTTGGTGTTTCAGCTCCCTCCCCGCTGCATGGCCCTGGGTGTCGGGCCCTGCCACATTCTTCTGTCCTGTCTTACCTGAGTCTCCACCTATTCCTTTGAGGTTGTCTGGGTAGAGATGGTACTGTCCAGAGGGATTCAGGGGCACAGTCATTGGTAACCAGATCCTCTGTCCCCAGGATCCAGGAAGCTTCCATGACAGCCTCCAGCACGAGACTGCGAAGCCTGGGAAAGGCCTCAGGACAGCACAGAACCCAGAGGCAGGGGCATCCCCTGAGAAAGAACTCCCAGAGGCAGGTAAGGTCATCAGCCCACCCAGAAGCAAAGGAGGTTCTCCTTCTGTTTCCTCTTGAATAGCTCAGCCACACTGTTCTGGCCGCATCTTATTCCTCCTTCTGTGAACCTTTGGATCTTACAGAAATCAGATGTGGTATCTTCTCTGGCAAGGCTGCAGACCACAAACTAATTAACACAAAGAATTTGACCCGCAGCTCCCCCATTTCCAGGCCATATGCCGTTAGCCACAAGGAGATCGACTGGCGCCATCCTTGAGTCTTCCATGGGCTGATGGCCAGACCACACAGGCAGATTTCCCCATCTTGACTAAAGCTTCGAGGCCCTCCAGGCAGTGCTGAAGGGTCAGACACCCACGTGGTTAGGGTGGGACCAGGATACAGACCTGAGAGGCCCCAAAACAGACCTCTTAGGGGAGGACCAACTTGTTCCTCAGGAGGGCGCATCACCCAGGTGAAGCTAACACAGTCCAGATCTGGTCCCTATTTGTTCGATTACATAGGTTCAGTCCTATCTGGACCTAAAGTTCATGGGATTATGGGTAGGTTTCTCCACATTAACCAGATTCATAGTAGACCAGTGGATAAACCACAGTGCCTGTTTATTTATATTGTATGAAAAACTATCTACCCCCTATGCTGGAATCGTCTCTCAAATCTTGCACTCTCTTCTAAGTAAGCTTGATGACAAGGCAAACCATCATCAGAAGGTTGCCAGTGGTCATGGAGGAAGAATGAGGAGAGTCACCTATAGAGTATTGTAGTTGGTGTCACATCTCCACCACAGGGACAGACCTGCCAAGCAGAAAGAGGCTGGTGGTGGCAGGATAGGACAGGGAGACACAAATACACATTCCTGCTCTGATTCTCATTTTCCTAGGCCCGCACTGCTGCTCATTCCCCTTCATTTAACCTAGTGTCTGTCCAGACAGTCATGGTGTAGCTAGTGAGGAGCAGCTTTTTTTGTTATAATCAAATTCTAGTTCTCCTTCCTGAGCACAGTGCTGGTCACCTTAATTAATTTTGAATGCCTCCAAAGTGACTTCTGTCCCTCTAGTAGCAGTGTGTATCGGGTGCTTGGTGCCAGACCCGGAGCGCGCCTCCGCAGCTGTCATTCCCAGCCCGACTGACTCTAGGGCTGCCTGGTCCCATCCCTTCAGCAGACGTTTTCTAGTTGGAAGCTGTGGCTCTGGCACCAAATGGATAGTGGGCAGGTTGTCTGACCTCTTTCTCTCAGGTTCAGTAGGAATTATAACAAACTGTGACAAGAGGGACCATGAGACTGAGGCAAAGTGACGATTATAACGTGTGCAGCCCTGTGCCGGGCAAGGACCCAGGACGTGTTAGCTGCTGTTGTTAACAAGCAGAGTAGCAATAGCGGCTACTGAGACCAGCTGTTTTCCATGTTCTCAGACACAGGCACCCCATCTGAAAACTGTAGTCAGGAACAGGTACTTTCGTTCCTGCGCCAACAAAGGCACTTTGTGGAAGGGGATCATGATGTCTCCCATTCTTCAGATGAGAAACCAGATTACTGAACTGTGTGATTCTGAACACATCTAATGACTTTTTCCAGCCTTGTTTCTCCCTCTGTCCAGCGAGAAGGTTGCATTAGGGGACCTCTGAAGCCTTTCTGCTCAGGCACTGTGTCTCTCAGTGGAAGGAGAGGAACCACTAAGGTCCAGTCGGAGTCTCTTTCTCGGCAGAATGCTTCTACCTTTTGCTGTGTGTGGGTGTATGGGGAGCAGAGGGAAGATGGAAGTCAGGCCAGCCTCAGGCCCATTGGCGGGCGTACCGCTGCCCAGGGGATGCCACCTCCCTGACTGTGCAGCCAGGTCCAGGCCCCCCTGAAAGGCCAGAGCTTTGGCTCTAAGTCACAGGGAGCCCTGATGTTGACACTAAGTCTACCCGCCCTCTCCATCCCCCACTGCAGATGACCTGGATGGACTCCTGAGTGAGCTCCCGGAGGACTTCTTCTGTGGGACCAGCAGTTGGGAGCGTCCCAAGGCCGGGCACCCACCATGAGCCAGCAGCCTCTCAGCACCCAGGCAAGGCTCTGGTTGTATCTGATCATGTCCCAGAGGGAGAGGAAGACCAGCACAATTGGAGAACAGACAAAGCTCGGGACTTCTGTGCCCCCACGCTGGACACTTTCCTGGAGAACATCCTCGTCCCCTGGATTCTGCACTGCTGTCACCTTGGTCTTCCTTTGGTGTACCAGAACTCTGCCAAGGATTGGCTCTCCAGCCCTACTACCCTCCAAGCCCTTGGGTGCATGGTTCCTTCTCCTCCTGCCAACAGGGAAGTGTGTCCCTCCCCCACCTCCGCCTGACTTTAGAGGATGTTGGGCCTGGGCCCTTTACTCCCTAGTCCCCAGACAGCTGAGGTGCCAGGAGGCACCACACCATAGCAGTGGCGACCTGTCCTTCAGGACAAGGCAGAAACACACTCAGACTTCCCTCTGCTTTGTCTCTTGAAGCTGGTAGCTGCCCAGGTCACCTGGGCCCAGGGCTCCCAGGTGCGGGGGCAGGGGTGTGGCTGCAGCGCCTTATTCTGAAATAAAGCAGCCGCCTGCTTCACCTGCCTCCCTCTCTTTTCAGGCCTTATAGCTCTTTGTCCTGCCACCAGTACTCTGACCAGGGCAGAGCCACACTACTTGTTTTCTTTCTCTCTCTGTCTTTTTTTTTATAAACTTTTTGTTTTAGACAGTTTTAGATTTACAGAATTAGTGCAGAGATATCAGGGAGTTCTCATATACCCCACAACCAGTTTCCCCTCTTGTTGCCACTTAAGTATGTTAGGATGGTAGATTGTGACAGCAAAAGAACCAGTATTGATACATTATTACTAACTGAACCTCCAAACTTTATTCACATTTACTTAGTTTCCCCCTGATGTCCTTTTTCTATTCCGGGATCCCACATTACATTTAGTCATCCTGTCTCTTTAGGCTTCTCTTGGCTGTGGTAGTTTCTCAGACTTTCCTTGTGTTTTAATGACCTTGACAGCTTTGAGGGGCACAGGTCCGGCATGTTGTAGGAGGCCCCTCTGTTGGAATTTGTATGATTTTTTTGTGTGTGTGTGATTAGACGGGTTATGTTTTTTGGAGAGGAGGACGACAGAGGTAAGGTACTGTTCTCGTTGTATCACATCAAGGGTTGATGTTGACCTTGATCACCTGGCTGAGGTAGGGTTTGGCAGGTTTGCTGGGTTTTTCCACTGTCAAGTTACTCTTTTTCTCCCTTTCCATACGATGCTCTTTGGAAGAAAGTCACTATGTGCTGCCCACACTTAAGGAATGAGGAGTTATGTTCTACCTCCTGAAGGGCAGGACATCTACGTGGATTACTTGGAATTCTTCTACATGGGAGATTGGCTTCTTCTCCCTTATTTTTTGTTCAATCACTCATTTATTATCAGTATGGACTCATGGATATTTATTTTATACTTTGAGTTATAATCCAATACTACTTTAACTTGTTGCCAAGCAACTCTTCGTCACTGTAGCTTCTCTGTACCACCTTTCAGACAGGAGTTGGACAAGGGTCCTAGGGGGGATGTAAAAGGCCTAATTATACTAAATTGCCAACCAACCTTGTTTTCCTTTGTGGAATGAAGGGAAGAAAGGAGGATTCTCTCAACACATGGTTGAGGGGGTGCGGGTTAAAGACCCCAGTTTAATGGCCAGCCTCGCCCTCCTCTGCCTCAGCCTTCAATAGGGAGCTGTGAGTCGGGACCTCCGATGGCCTTGGTACTGCCCTGGGGGAAGGCATTAGTCTCCCTTTTTCCAAGAGAGGCTGATCCCGTGGATCCCAGTCTCAAGGCTGAAGTGAGCAAGTGCTCTAGGAACTCCATGTTCAGCTGGCTGCTGGTGGCAGCGGGGCCCTGTTCTGGAAGGCTTTTGTGGCCCAAGCTAAGGAGCAAAAAGGGGCACAATCACCAGCACCCTGCCCTTTCACATTCCCATTTCGTCTTCCTACCTGAGCACACCACGCACGTCTTTCTCTTCCCCACACCACTAACTCCCCAGCTCCGCCTCAGTAGCTCAGGTCTGAGCTAGGGCCTGTCGACTCTGGTGGTCTTCCTGCACCTAAGCCAGCCGCCTGGCCCCGGCCCGCGGCACCGGTCCCCACTCAGCCCCCTTGAGCCCTGGTCTCTACTGTTTGCAATCCTGATGGATGTCCCGGTTTCTCCTGTGCTTCATCCCCCAACAGGCTCTGAGCTCCCAGGGGCCTGTAGTCACCTGGCACTGTCCCCGCCAGTAACACTGGGCTCCCTGTGGGTTCACGTGTGGGCTGAAGTAAAGGCCGCAGGAAGGTAATACTGAGGACAGTTCTTCTGGCCTCAGGAAATTAAGGCGAAGGACAGGAGACAACACACGGTGTCTCTGGGGACAGAGCTGTAGTTACAGCACCCTCAGGCTTATGACAGAAAGGCTGCAGAGGCTGGCGAGGTCAGCGCAGCTGCAGGCCCCACTCGCCATGACTATCCTGTGCCTCAGGAGAAGGGGACTCCCACTTCACCTTGGTTCCTCTTGGCCCCAACCCAGACTTGCCAGCTCTCAACCCTGGGAACCCAGCTGTGGGTGCTCAGCCAGGCCGTTGGCGGGGCAATTAAAACACAGAATGGGTGCCAACAGGGTTAATCACAGCCACATTTACAGAGGTGCCTTTCTCTGAGGATCTCCAAGCCCTCGCCAGGCATGACCTCATTGCTCCTCTGGGATTCCCCCACCCTGGGACACCACCAAGAAGCCAGGGCCGGAGTGGGTGAACAACAGGGTAAGGGCAGAGCCGGAAACAGCCCAGGCTGCTGCCACCCACTTGGGCAGGCAGATGAGTGTTTGCTCTGGCAGAGAACAGGGGCCCTCAGTCAATGCGCTACACATAAGAGGCCGGCCTGCGACAAGCCAAGTGCTGCTAAACACCACATCAAGACCTATTGTGTGCCAGGCCCTGCTGGGTACCAGGACCTCCACTGATTAAATACAGGTCCTACTCTGCAGCCCACCTCCAGCGCAGCAGGCTGTCATCTACAGGATGTGGGGACAGGCTCTTGACAAAGGGCACATGAAGTCCTCCTGGAGCTGACAGGGAGTGGCTGGACCTGCCGGGGTGGGGGACCCAAGCTGCTGTAGGGATGTCTCCCAGGGCAGGTGACCTTTGAGGTGGACTTTGAGGAATGAGTCAGAGGGAATTCCAAGCAAAGGGAATGGCAGGGAAGGGCGAGGAGCCGTGCTGAGGCCAAACCAAGGAATTGGGGCTTAGTGGGAGAGGGCAGGGTTCGGAAGTCAGCTGACGCTTTCAAGCTCGGGAATGAACTGGTCTAGACAAGTCATTCCGTGCGGGAGAGGGACAGAGGGGCTGGGCCAGAGGAGGGAACACCAGGGAGGCTGGGCTGGTTCAGGTCAAAGGCACTGAGATGGTGACTGAAAATAGGAGAATTGGAGCTGGATTTATGTTTGTGAGGGGACCAGGGAGAGGAAGGAGTCAGAGAAAACTGACCAGGGTGCTATGAGGGGTGAGACTGGGGAGGAAGCAGGCAGGGGAGCCAGGAGGAGCCTGCAGTGCCAGGGCAGCCAGAACAGCTATGGCCCACAGCCAGGGTGGGATGGGGGCAGGCTGACCCTGAGGGCCCGAGAGGCCGGCTCACATTGGGTGAGGAGAGCTTCTAGGGCAGAGGCTGGACTCCCTGCGGTCCTCCCCTTCCCTGGCTTGGCAGCCACACCAGCTAGTGCTGTTTCACGGCCTCATTCCTCCCCCTAGAGGCTCCTGGAAGCACAGCCGCTTCCTCCAGAGGGTGAAGTTCTTGAAGGTCTCTTTGGTCCAAGTCCCCAGAGTTCCGTGGCCAACCCCTTGGTCCTCCTCAGGCAGGCATGTGAGCCCTTTTAGGAGCTAGGAGAAAAAACAAAAAACGAAAATCCAAGACTCAAAGAAGGCAGTTTTAGGGACCATGCTGTCCTGCTTGGAAGGTCAGGAGGGGCTCTCTCACTGTCTTCCCCTCACATGGGAGCCACAGCACTGGGAGCCACAGTGCATCTCTGGAGTCAGGCCCACTGGGGTGCTAACCTGGCTCCCCCCTTACAAGCTGTGATCTTGAGTAAGTAGTTTCACCTTGCTAAGCCTTATGTTCCTCATCAGTAAAACAGACGTAAGACCACCCATCTCAGAGGTGTTCAAATTTTGTGATAATTAGCTTGATCATATAATTTATCGTTAAAATCAAATTTTTTGTTTATCTGGGTAAGCCAGGAAGTATGTGTGGTCACCCAAATAAAGATGGATATAAAAGTGATTTAAGGAGGGGACAGTATGGCTCAGTAGTAGTGAGTGCTTAGGTTGCACAAGGTCCTGGGTTCAATCCTCAGCACCTCCATTAAAATAAGTAAGTAAACCTAACTATCCAACCCCCCCCCAAAAAATTTTTAAGTGATTTAAGTATTATAAAGCCCTGTGCATATATGTGCAGAGTTATTACTGTTACTGCAGACGCCAGGAAGAGCTATTTGAACTCTGACTTCACCTGTCCTTACTTCCAGGGTTGGGGTCTGCCCTCCAGCCAACATCAGAGAGGCCAGGGGGCTCTTCCGTCCATTTCCCTGATTGACTGTTTCACTCACCTCAGACGTTGCCAACCCAAGATGCTCACTCCAGAGAAGTGGAAGGATGCGGACTGGGGCTCAGCTGAGGCCAACTCCCCAGTCTGAGGGTATGCACAGGGGCAGAGGCTGTCCCTAGCGCCGGCTGGGGCTGGGGGTTGGCCCAACACCTTCTCTGCACCAAGATTATGACTCTGGGCAAACCGTGTTTACCAGAGCAGCGAAGGGCCTATTATTTATAGCCTCAGCTGCTCCTCTCTCTGGGTCACCGTTGAGGGGGCAGGGTGGCTCCTCAGAGCAAGGGTGGCAGACGGGCGGAGGGAACCGAACCGGCTTTGCCCAGCGGCCGCTGCTCAGACCCCTGGATCCCTCCCCATGGCAAAGGAGACCTTCCCCTTCACCTCCTCCACACTGCGCTCTCTCCGCCTGCAGCGGGAGTGGTTGGAATGGGAGGACCGGCGTCGGGCCGCAGCCCAGCAGTGCCGGAGCCAAAGGCGCCCGGCAAGTTCCCGGGCCGGCCTGACTAGGCCGCGCCGCTCCTGCCGCGACCCAGCTGTGCACAATGCCCTGTTCTCCGGCGACCTGCAACAGATCCAAGCCCTGTTCCAAGATGAAGACGCTGCCAACATGATTGTGGAGACTGTGAGCAACCAGCTGGCCTGGTCAGCTGAACAGGGTAGGGAGCACCAGGTGGGGCAGAAGAGGAGGGGGAGGGAAGACGTGGGGGTGGAGAGGGAAGAGGTGGGGGCGGGGAGGGGGAGAGTCACAGCCCCATGGCCTCCCTCCAGACCATGGACTGGACCGGCCCTTCCCACTGCTCATTCTAGCTCCCTCCTAAACAGAGGTGAGGCATAGTTAGTGGTTTGTATGTCTTTTCAGAATTAAAGTTATATTAACATATCATACAAATTACATAGGAACACACTTATCTTACATTGCAATTTTTTCTCTGAATATATATCCACACATGAATATTTTTTCTTTCATAGAATGAAATTATATTCCAGATGCTATTTATAGCTTGATTTTTTCATGTAACATCTTTCAATGTCAGTAACCATCGTTAAGTCCACATAATATTTTAAATAGGTGCATGAATTCTATTGTATGGATAAATCGTGTACCACGATTTATATAACTATCCCCCAAAAAGATTGGGTAGATTTGGTTCTGTTTTTTAAAAATCTATTTTAAATAGCAATGTACCAACATCTTTGTGTACCTGCCAGATCCTTAGGATCTATTCTGACAAGAGGGCTTGTCCATGTAAACCAAATGATCACCCTGTTCTTCAGAGTGACAGGAGATTGCCTCAAACCCCATCCAGGGATATGGGGGTTCAAATCCTCGTAGAGCTAATGCTCTCACAGTCACCACAGGCTCCAAATTCCTGCCTGCCTTCAACTGTTAGAGATGTGACCCTCCCCCCCCCTCACCCAGGGCATCCTGGTCTCATCCTGCAGCATGTCCCTCATGTGCATCACAGCCTGCCCTGCCTGCCGGTGTCACAGACCACCCCCCAACACTGCCTGCTCTCCCCAGGGTTCTGGGTGCTGACCCCAAAGGCCAAGCATACGGCACCCCTCACCATCGCCGCAGCCCGAGGCTACACCGACTGTGCCCGCTACCTGATCAGACAGGGAGCTGAGCTGGATGCCCGTGTTGGGGGCCGAGCAGCCTTGCACGAAGCCTGTGCCCGGGCCCAGTCTGACTGTGTGCGGCTGCTGCTGACCTTCGGTGCCAAGGTCAACGTGCTGTCTGAGGAGGGCACAACCCCCTTGCACCTCTGCACAGCTCCGGAGTCCTTGCAGTAGGTGCCTAGAGGCTGAGATGGTTTGGAAAGGGGTGTGTGTGTATGTGTTGTGTGTCACCAGCTCACATGCTAAAAAGCAGGGGAAGCACTTCACATAAACATGTCCTCACAACAGCCTGGGAGACATGTCTTATTCTATGGATGATAAAACTGAAACTCAGAAAGGTTTAGTTACTTGTCTAAGGTCACATCAGCTAAACCAAGGAGGCAAAACCCTGTTCCAACTGTAGTTTCGTATTCCCTGTGAACCCGCTGTAGCCACATTCCTGGCTGTTTTGAGGTAGACATCAAGAAAGATCTAGCTCATGTACCCCAATGTTCATAGCAGCACTATTTACAATAGCCAAGACACGGGAGCAGTCTAAGTGTCCATAGGCAGACAAATGGATAAAGAAGTTGTGGTGGATATATGTGTGTGTGTGTAGAACAGAATATTACTCAACCATAAAAAAGAATGAAACAATGCCAGTTGCAGCAACATGGATGGACCTAGATATTGTCATACTAAGTGAAATAAGTCAGACAAAGACAAGTATCATATGATGTCACTTATACGTAGAATCTACAAAGTGATACAAATGTATTTATTTATAAAACAGAAACAGACTCACAGACATAGAAAACAAACTTACAGTTACCAAAGGGGAAAGGGGGCAAGGGATAAGTTAAGAGCTTGGGATTGGCGGGGGAGGGTATAGCTCAAGTGGTAGAGCACACGGTTTAACACACATGAGGTCCCGGGTTCAATTCCCAGTACCTCCTCCAAATAGAAATAAATGAATAAATCTACCAAAAAAAGTTAAAAAAAAAAAGCTTGAATTAACAGATACACAATACTATATACCAAATAAACAACAAGGACCTACTGTATAGCACAGGGAACTACATTCAATATCTTGTAATTACCTATAATGGAAAAGAATCTGAAAAAGAGTATATATATGTATAACTGAATCACTTTGCTGTATACCTGAAACTAACACAACATTGTAAGTCAACTATCCTTCAATTAAAAAAAAGCTAAAAAACCCAAAAACAACAATAACAGAAAAACAAAAAATTCGGCTGCCTATGACCAAAAAAGAGAAAGATCTAGCCCAGTGATTCCCAACTTTAGTATGAGATCTCCACACACCTTCCTTCCCACCTTTTTAAGGTCAACAGTTTCTTGGACCCCATACAGAATGGTATTTGCACTTTTACAAGTCAGCTCCACAGACAGGGCTGGCAGTGGTAAGGAGTCAAGAGCTCCTGGAAGGTACTCCACAGCTCACATGCTGGGGACCTCTCCCTGGGTAGAACTAGACCAGTGACGGACCCAGAAATCCAAATTTTCCAGCCCTTTCTTGAGTTCTTACGAGCAAGTGGTGCACTTTGCAACAGACTTGATCCCTTTAAGTGAAGTGAGAATGGTTCTGCTGACTGGAACCCTACTGAGTGAGCTTTTTGGTGTTGTTTAAAGTTAGTATATGGGAACAAAAATTAGTTTGTGATTAGAATTTACCAGGGAAATAAATTAAGTAGTTTGTGGTCGGATGGCTATTCAACACTTTGCCACTGAGCAAAGCACCTACCAGATATACGCACTGAAGGGAGCTGGAACTCTGGCTGTTTTGGGGCAGAACACTTGGTCATCAGGGTTTCCTTAGGATTGATGGGTCTGCTCCTGAGTTTCCGGTGGCTACTGATCTGTCTTTTAAATTACTGTTAGTTTAGTGTCATCATTAATTTAGTTTGTAGGGTGTTTGTTTTACCCTGCGGTGGTTAATGATGCATATTTGCCTCAGCAGTGTTCTGACCTATAATTTTTCCAGGAACCAGAACTGTGAAACATGTGCTCCCTAAAATCTGGTTTTTGTTGTTTGGTTTTCTTTGTTTTCTCCAGAGAAAAGTGGAATAAGTGGGACCCAAGTGCCTTCCTTTACTGGAGTAGGTGCAGCTGGCCAGGAAGGGTGGTCTTTAAGTTTGGAGGCAGAAAGAAAATACTAATAGGATTTCTATTTCTTTTTCTTTTGGGATCATACTCCTTAATTTTCTCTGCTTTGTAGTGTACACATTAGTAGGTTTTCAAAACTTTTTATGCTATCAAAATGTTAAGAGACCACAGACAAGTGATTCAGAAGCAGGCCTTGGGGTCCCAGTCTGATTGGGGAGTCAGGTTAGACTTTGAGAGGGATGATTTGAGTTAGTGAGTACTAATTCCAGAGCAGCCACTGACTTGCTGGGTGTCCTTGGCTGCACCACAACCTTTCTGGGCTGAAGTTTTTCATCTGAAAACTCAAATGCTCCCGGAGGCTTCGACGGGCCTTCCAGCTCTGCTGTCTGTCATGGGGCTTCTGTGAGTCTGATGGTGGACACCAGGCTTGCCTGAGCCAAGGCGAGTGGGATGAAGGCGTCAGGGATGACAGCAGGCTGAGGGGTTCCCAGGCCAGGCCTTGGTCCCTCAGGGTTTGCCTTGGGGGGCCTTTTACCCTGCCTCCAGGTGCGCCAAGATGCTGCTGAAGGCAGGAGCGACCGTGAACTTGGCAGCGGGGGAGAGTGAGGTGACACCCCTGCATGTGGCGGCGGTGCATGGCCTGGAGGAGCACGTGGCTCTCTACCTGGAGCACGGTGCCGACGTGAACCTGCGCACCAGCCAGGGTGAGACAGCCCTGAACGCCGCATGTGCAGGGGCCGAGGGCCTGGACAGCCGCCGGCAGCACCAGGCCACTGCGCGCCGGCTCCTGGAGGCCGGGGCTGATGCCCGGGCGGCTGGGCGCAAGCGCCACACGCCACTGCACAATGCCTGTGCCAACGGCTGTGGGGGCCTGGCCGAGTTGCTGCTGCGCCACGGGGCCTCTGCCGCAGTCCCCAACGAGGCGGGCCACACACCCATGGACCTCGCGCTGCAGGCCGTCCAGGACGCCCCCAGCTGGGAGCCCGAGGTCCTCTTTGCTGCGCTGCTGGACTATGGGGCCCAGCCTGTGCGCCCTGAGGTGCGTAGGGAGGGCCCGTGAAAGGAGGTTCCAGTTGGGTAGGAGAGCCTAAGGCTGGATTACCCTGCCGCCAGGAAGAGAGACCAAGAGACTGGGAGCCCACTCTCTGTGCCAGGGGTCTGTCCCCATCTTGAGAAGGACCAGTGAGGGCTAAGGGGTAGGGTGTCCAAGGGAGGAAAAAGCCCCCAGGGAAAGTGGCTGGGGCCAGGAGATTGGAGCACACTTGAAGGTGGGGTAAACTGAGGCAGAGAAGGGGATGAGGAGGGATTCAGACTTTGGCCTCCCAAATTTGGGTGTGAGTAGGGCTTTGACCCAGGCAGGACATGGGTCTGCCCTTGGTTGGGAGAGGTATGGTGCCCCTGAGATCCTCTTTTGTTTTCTAGTCTGAGACCCTCTTTTGATTTCTAGATGCTGAGACACTGTGCCAACTTCCCTCGGGCCCTGGAAGTCCTGCTTAACGCCTACCCTTGTGTCCCATCCTGTGATACCTGGGTCGAGGCAGTGTTCCCAGAGCTGTGGCAGGTATGTCCACACCCGGGGCACTGCTCATTCCCAGGCTCTGGGGAGACAGAGAGCAAGGATGAGTCCCAGGTCCGGATGGGCTTCCCAGAGGCAAAAGCAAAAGGGACCCTGGGCCAGAAGATACACAGAGTGAAGCCCCTGGGTTCCTGGGTTCCCCTCCCCCTGGCAGCTCAGAACAACTTCTAACTGCACACACTCCTCTAGCCTCTCTCTTACCTGCATCAGTATAGACATTTATCAGGCATCTCTGACTCTGTGGGCACTGTGCTAGCACCTTTGGAGTGGGGGTGGGTGCAGACATGGCTGAGACCCTGCCCTGCAGTGTGGTCCCAGCTCCCATGATCCCTGCAGGGCCTCTCTGGCTCTGAATCTGAGTCCTTTGAGATGCAACAAACGCCCAGATGGGTGCATGTTGCAAAATCCCAGGGCCTCACCACTAGGTCACCCCCAGATGGAAGGGCACAGTCAGGGTGTTGGGCCATCTGACCCTGTTCCACTCCCGGCCTAGGAGCATGAAGCCTTCTACAGCTCAGCCCTGCGCATGGTGAACCAGCCGAGGCGGCTGCAGCACCTGGCCCGGCTGGCTGTGCGTGCTCAGTTGGGTAGCCGCTGCCGACAGGCCGCCACCTGCCTCCCGCTGCCCCTGGTCCTCAAGGACTACCTGCTGCTGCGTGTGGAGGGGCGTATCCAGTGAACCCCATGCCAGGCTGCTCCCGGAGCTTGTTGTGCCACCTCCCCCTAACCCTGGAGGACCAGTCCCTGACCTTCTTGTCCACACTCTGCAAGTCCTCTGGGGCCAGCTCATCCTTCTCCTGAGTGACCTCCAGCCTGACGTGAACTTCAACTCCTCTCTCCACTGGGAATGTCTGCAGACTCAGCCTTTGCCTGCATCTTCCTCCTTTGCCTAAGTGGATGACAGCCCCTCCACCACGCAGTCCCCAAGCCAGGAGGAAGTGATCCTTGTTGCTCCCCTTCCCCTACCATCCATGTACCTGTTCAGCCTCCTAAGGAGTGACAGATTCTGCCACTAACTGCACTCTCAGTGCCCGACCTGCCTTTGTCACTTCAAGGAAGAACCTCACCTACTGGTCTTGAAACCCATGCCCTGCGAGGATGCTGGAACAGTCTTTGGGAATCACAACTCTGATCATGACCTTCAGTGGCTCCTCCCTACCTTCAGGCTAAAATCGAAACTCAACAGGGCAGACAGCTTCCAGCCTCTGCCTCCACCAAGCTCTCTGGCCTCCTGACCCCACCTTGTCCCTTCTGAGGCTCCTATAATCCAGCCTTAGCAAACTAGTTCCTGATTGCTGGATATGACCTGCTCCCCTTTGCTTCCAGGCGTCTGCATGTGCTATTCCCTCTGCTTGATCTGCCCTTCCCACATTTTTTGCCCTGGTCAATGCTGATTTGATCCTCAAGACTCAGTCCAAACGCACTATCTCTGCAGAGCCTTTTTTGGACAATCCCAGCAAGTAGCTTTCTTTGGTATCGTACTTATTTAATTAGGAATCTGTGTCTGCCTCAAGCATGCGGAGACTGGGACTATATTCTTTGAACAGGCATTTCAGTAAATGACGGTTGAGGGAATAATAAATGCGATGCCCGAGACCCATTTATGGTTGTGTCCCCCCCAGGCCAGTCATGCACGCTTTTTTTTTTTTTTCATATGTACTGGGCAGGGAAAGGGATGGGAAGTGTTAAATTTGGGAATTTGAGATTTAAAAATGTTAGCCACTATATATAAAAATAGATTTTTAAAAAGTTTCTTGTAATAACCTTTAATGAAAAAAATGAAAATGAATGTATGTATGTATATGCATAACTGGGACATTGTGCTGTACAGCAGAAATTGACACATTATAATTGACTGTACTTCAATAAAAAATAAAAATAAAAATAAACATACTGGGGATTGAACCCAGGACCTTGTACATGCTAACTAAGCACCTACTCTACCAATGAGCAATTCTCACCCAATGCATGCTATCTGAAACAATGGTCACTGCACTTGTGGTCTTTGAGAATCAGTGACAGGAGGACGAGCCATCAACTGTCCCCGCTACTCTCACTTCGTTCTCTGGACCCAAAGCCAAAAGTACCACCATTCATCTTTAAGAGAAAGCTTTTCAAGCCAAGCCAATTTTTATGAAGACAAATAAATGATTCGTGAACAGAACCAAAGCATGGGTGTTGTTAGGTTGAAATTTTATTTCCCCTTCTTTGTGGTTCCCAAGTTTTCTGCACTGAGCAATTGTTACTCTTGTGATAGGATAAAAAGGTATAAGAGCAACACAAGAACCTCCCAGGCCCTGAGCCTGTCCTGCCCACTGCAGGTGGGAATGGAATTAGGGGGCTCCCAGCAGCCTGTTCTCCCGTCCTTTTGCTGAGGGGCCCTGGGCTCTCCGCTGTCATTATCATTTGGAGTCACACTGCAGATTCGGGTCAGGAGTCCTGAGTTGGGTCAGGAGTCCTGAGTTGGCCTCCAGCAGCTGTTGCCCAACATCCCCTCCTCTGTGGAGAGTTGTATCTGGAGATTCCTTTTCACCCAACACGAAAAGACAATCTTTTACCTCGTTATGGACAACAACAACCTCTCCTTTCTGGATGAAATTTTTGCTTTAGTTTTCACAGAGAGAAGAGAGGGAAATCCTCTCTAGTCCTGGGTCCAAGCTGGAAGCCTCACTCTCAGGGGAGGATGGTGAGCTGTCCTCCCTTTTACAGCAGGCAGACTCCAGGGAACGAGGCCGTTTTTATTTAAATTTTTTAAAAATGTTTATTTTTTTAATGGAAGTACTGGGGATTGAACCCAGGACCTCATGCATGCTAAGCACATGCTCTACCAATGAGCTATACCTTCACCCCCATTACATTTACAACTACAAAATACTCATTTTTTAAAAAAACAAAAGATGCATATGAATATGTATATTATTTGGGGGTAGGAGAAGATTTTCCAGGGTAAAAGCATAAAAGAAAAGACTAATAGATCTGGGTACAGAAAAAAATTTAAATTTGGTTGTAAAAGTACCGAATTGTTAACACAAGAAAGAGGAAAATATTGAAAAAAATATCGGCCACTAGAAGATTTCGTTTCCTTGATTTGTGAGGGCAGGAATGACATCTTTTTTGTTGTTGTTGTTGGGGGAGGTAATTGTGTTTATTTATTTATTTATTCTTCTAGGAAGTACTGGGGATTGAACCCAGAGCCACATGCATGCTAAGCATGTGCTTTACCACTTGAGCTATGCCCTCCCCTCGACATCTGTTTTATTCACCATCATTGACTTGGTGCTTGTACAGTGCCTTGCAGAGAGTGGACACTCAAACATCTGTCAAATCAGTGAATGAGCATGCTCGACCCAGTAGTCAGGGAAATGCAACTTAACAATACAATATTATTCACCCACTAGATTGGGAGAAATTTTAAACTTGATAATATGCTATGCCTATGAAGATATGAGGGAGACATGAGCTCTTGCTCATCCTGTGGGTGGGAAAGGAAATGGCCTCTTTCATGGGCAATCGAACTCGGTCATTAAACATTGCTCCCCAGTTACACAAGAGGTGGGTACACACAAAAATATTCATCCCAGCATTGCGTGCAACAACTCAACATGTGGGAAATGGTAAGTAAATCCACACTATGGAATACAATTTGGCCCTTACAAAGGGTAGTACCCACAGCAGGAGAAAACGGGAGCGATTCCAAGTGACCAGCATATGTACTGCCTTAGAAAGGTTACCAAGACTGTTGTTAAGGAGAAAAAACAGGTTGGAATACAAGATGCACAGCAAACAAAACCAAACGCCATGATTGCAGATGAACAGAAAAAGGCCTGGAAGGCAGATGCCCAAGAATGCTCCTCTGGGGAGGGGAGAGGAACTGTATCAGTGGGGCTTTTTACGGTCTGCATTTGAAATTTTTTTACAGAGAGATGTACTCAGGGATCCTCTGATATTAAAAAAAAATTTTTTTTTTTTTTTTTTTTTTTTTTGCAGGGAAGAAAAGGCAAAAGGTCTAAACTATTCATTTACAAGGTGGTTGATGGAAAACAACAAATGTGCGAACTCACTGGCAATCTGATGAATGCTAATGAAAGGAACAGACATCCTTTGCCTATCAAATCGGCAAACATGAAACACATAACATCTATCAGTCATGGAAGGAGCACTTTTTGTCTTTTTGTCAAACGGATTTACTACAAACATATTTAGCTAAGGCAGCATCCAGGATTTACAGATACAGTCACCATTCTATAGGGAGCATAACTGCACATAAAGGTATAAAAATACCTAAATTCAATAGTTTAGGAAAAATAAACAGATAAGGAGCTAAGATCCATTAAAATACTCTGTTAATTTTTAATTATTATTATTATATTAAGAGATTAGCTTTGGGTGGTGATATAATCCCAACTGCAGGCTTCATTCTCTCCTTGATTTTCCTCTTATGATTCCTCCAACCTCAAAAACTTCAGCTTGAAAGTCCCCCTTTCAAAACACCCTTAACTTAACTGTATCCTGTCCTTGGCTGTACACATGCACAAAACGCATCCCTTATCAGACTTAACCTCTGCTTTTTCCATCCATTCATCCCAGCTGTTAAGCATTCCAAGTCTATTCCTATCCCTAGCCAATCCTTCTTCCTTCCCATTCATCCATTTTCCTCACTGCCATGGCTGTCTTTTAGACCTCACCTCTGGGGACCTAATTAAACTTAAAAGCTTTTACACAGTAAAGGAAACCATTGACACAACAAAGAGACAGCCTACTGAATGGGAAAAAATATTTGCAGATGAGATGACCATAAGGGGGTATAATATCCAAAATATATAAACAGCTCACGCAACTCAACATCAAAAAAAACAAATGACCTGATTAAAAAATGGACAGACTTGAATACACATTTCTCCAAAGAAGACATACAGATGGCCAATGGGCACATGAAAAGATGCTCAACATTGCTAAACATCAGAGAAATGCAAATCAAAACCACAATGAGATATCACCTCACACCCTGTCAGAATGGCTATCATCAAAAGGATCACAAATAACAAATGTTGGAGAGGATGTGGGGAAAAGGGAACCTCATACACTATTGGTGGGAATGTAAATTGGTGCAGCCATGGTGGAAAACAGTACAGCCATTCCTCAAAAAGCTAAAAATAGAACTACCAGCAACTCTGTATATAAAAGAAAACAAAAATACTAATTCAAAAAGATACATGCACCCCAATGTTCATAGCAGCATTATTTACAATAACCAAGATATGGAAACAAAGTGTCCATCAACAGATGAATGAATAAAGAAGATACACACACACACACACACACACACACACACACACACACACACACACACACACACACTGGAATACTACTCAGCCATAAAAAAGAATGAAATGCTGCCATTTGCAACAACATAAATGGACTTAGAGAGTATTATGCTTAGTAAAGTAAGTCAGACAGAGAAAGACAAATACTGTATGATATCATTTATATGTGGAATCTAAAAACTAAAACAAATCAGTGAATATAACAAAAATGAAATAGACTCACAGATATATAGAGAACAAACTAGTGGTTACCAGTAGGGAGGGGGAAGTGAGGGGCAAGATAGGGGTAGGGGATTAAGAGATACAAACTACTATATAGAAAATAAAAAAGCAACAAGGCTATATTGTATGGCCCAGGGAATCTAGTCAATATTTTATAATAACTATAAATGGAGTATAACCTTTAAAAATTGTGAATCACTGTGTTGTACACCTGAAACTTCTATAATATTGTAAGTCAACTATACCTCAATTAAAAAACGAAAGACTTCTCTGGCCAGCAGACAAGAACTCTCAAATTCCCCATCTCTCCTAAACTTCTCTGAATCCTTCCATCATTCGTTTAATACATTTTTATCAATTACCTGCTGCATGCAGGCACTGAGTAGACTCTGGGGATACTGGAATAAGAACAAACAAAACACATGCCTTCAAAGTATTTGGTAAGACAGAAAAATGAAAAGTGAAAAGTAATGTGGTAAATACTATGGCAGAAGTCAGTCCATGCAGCCTGGGGAATACAAAGTGGATGTCCCTAACCCCAAATGGATGGCTCTGGTACCTGGGGCAGCGGGCAAGTCGGATTTCCCACATCCTCCGCAGGGCAATCCCAGTCACTGGCTCAACCCTCAGTGCTCCAGAGGCCACTGCTCAGTCATTTGTTCCCTTCTCAGGTTGCATTTATCTTCACATTCTCCCCTTCTCCTCTGTTCTTTCCTCTTAGCTTATAAACATCTTCAGGATTCTCACAACTCTCAAAACCTCCTTGTGCCTCTCTAGACTCTACCCTACTTTTTAGGGATGAGAACACTATGGGATGCTCTTCACACTGCTGGTGGAATGGAAATAGGTACAACCTCCTAGAGGACAATGCTACCGTGCCATGTATCAAAAATCTTAAAAAGGTGAACACTCTTTGACCCAGCAATTCCAGTTCCAGGAATTTATCCTAGAGAAAAAAAATAATGAATGTGAACAAGTATCTGTCATCAAAGATGTAAACACTATTTAAAAGCAAAGCAGTAAAAGCAAAACAATCTAAGAGGGGAAGGTACAGCTCAGTGGTAGAGTGTGTGCTTAGCATGCACGAGGTCCTGGGTTCGATCCCCAGTATCTCCGTTAAAAAAATTAAATAACAGTAAATAAATAAACATAATTACTACCCCCCCAAAAAAAACTTTAAAAAAAAGCAAAACAATCTAAATGTCCATCCAAATGAGATGATTAGTTTAAAATTTTATAGTGCAACATGGGAGGTAATACTGTTGAGCAGCTATTTAAAACTATGTCATGATGCTTTAAAAATATTCAGTGACATGTGAAATGCTTTATGTTATAGTAATAAGTGAAAATAGTAGGGAACCAAATAGTGGCAATTTGTGTTTATATATACATATGGAGAGAGAGAGCGTGCACGAGTGCATTGGCTGACTTAAGCTATACCACTAACTGCATAATTTGGACAGTTATTAGTCTCTGATCCTCAGTTTCCAAACCTGTAAAATGGGTACAATAAGAGCTACTTGACAGGGCTCCATGAGATAGTGGATGTGAAGTGCTTAGTGCAGCACCTGGCACTCTCAAAAGCATTAACAGTAGTTCAACTCAGTGCTTTTTCATTCTCCCAAATATTTATGTAGAGTCCTTGAGCTGCTCTTTTTGTTTGGAACTTTGTTTGGTAAATCTGTACTCATTCTTCAAGATTCTCTTTAATTGTACTATGATGCCTTGACTGCTCCTGTGTTCGTCAAAATAAAAACACTAAGCTTTAAACCCCAAAGGTACATTTCAGTAGAAATTAAAACAGTACCTTTTATCTCACAAACATAATAGTGATTAAAAGAAGTCAGACAAAAGAGTTAAAAGCAGGGACTCAGATACTTGTACCTCAATGTTCATAGCAATATTATTTACAAACATTCTTTACAACATTATTCCCCAAAGGTGGAAACAACACAAATGCCCACTGATAGATGAATGAATAAAGAAAATGTATATACATACAATAGAACATTACTCAACCTTAAAAAGGAATGAAATTTTGATGAGATACACAGATGATCCTTGAAAACATGCTAAGTGAAATAAACCAGACAAAAAAGGACAAATATTGTATGATTCCACTTACATGAGATACCTAGAATAGGCAAATTCATAAAGAAAGTAGAATGATGGGGAGGGAAAATGGATACAAGAAAATGGATAATGATGATGGGTACACAATATTGTGAATCACTGCCACTGAATTAGCCACTTAAAACTGAAAATTTCATGTATCTTTTACCACAATAAAAAGACTCATCGGGGTAGGTATTGCTCAATGGTAGAGCAAATACTTAGCATGCACACGTCCTGGGTTCAATCCCCAGTACCTTCATTAAAAAAAAAAAAAAAGGTTGAAAAAAAAGTAAAAAAAAAAAGCCAGACACCAAACAGTGCATACATACTGTTTGATTCCACTTATACCAAAAACAGAAACAGAAAACTAATCTATTGTAACGGAAGTCAGAATAGTCACTTTTTGGAAGTTAGTGGCTGGAAGAGGATTGAAGAGGGGTTCTAGGGTCATTTTCTATGTCTTGATCTGCGTCCTAGTTCCACTTGTGTGTCCAGTTGGTGAAAACCACCGAGCTCTTCGTTTATAAGTTTACCCGTCTGCATCATTTATGCTTTAATCAATAGTTCGCCGGAAAATAACAAAAACCCCAAAATGTCTTTAGAACAAATTTTAATTGCAAAAAATCTAGATAACTTCTTGGAAGCTGAATCTTTTTCCCTGTCTTTTTTGAGGCTCATGCTTTTCCTGTGTCCTAAGCCTGCAATGAATCTGTGCCTTCTTTGAAATGCTTTCTCGCCACCTTTACCAAGGTTTCACACTACCTGGGGCCGCATTCTCGGAACACCTGCTGGTGACTAAATTGTTTCCTTGTCTGTCTCCCGACTAGCCCTGAGTTGAACTCTTGGAGGTCAGAAATACCAGTCCCTACTAACTCCGCTAACCTGGAGCTCAGTTAGCTGTCCAGAGCAGTAATAAATCCAAAATCAGCCCGGGAGGCTGGGAGCAACGCCTGAAAAACCCTGCAAAGAGGAAAACGCCAACCTGGTCTGACCAACGGTGCTAGCCCACTCCGACTTCTAGAGGCGAAGCCACGCCCCTTACCCAAGCACCTCCCCTAACTCCCTCCTGGCCCCGCCCCTCCACTGGGCCCCTTAGGCCCCGCCTACCAGGCGTGGCCCAGACCCAGGAGGACCAGTATCCCGCCAACAATGACTCCGCCCCTCCTTCCGCTGAGAAACCTGTCCCTTTTATTTAAAGAATACGTTTACGTCAGCCCGCCTTACGTATGTTTTCGTCATCAGTGCAAGGCGCGGAGGCGGAACTTCCTGTCTGGTTCTAACAGCTTCCGGGAGAAGCCGGAAGAGACCGGACTGTGGACAGAATTGGGGCTTGCCATCCCCTCCCCTGGCCCCTACAGAAAGGTGAGTCCCTGGGCCATCCTGGCGAAGTCAAAACACTTAGTCTGGCCGTTTCAGGTGAGGATCGCCTTACTTATTCAGGCGCAATACCGCTCCAGTCCCTCTAATTTCCCATGTTCCCCCGCGTACTGAAGCCCCGCCCCCAGCCTCCCAGCCCCGCCCCGAAGGTTGAGGGGTGTGGATGGTTTGTGACCCCCCTCACCCGACTCTACCCTTCACGGGATAGGATAACTGGGTTTGGGCACGGCTGCCGGAGCTAGGCACCCTTTCGGCTCGGGTGGACCCATGGACCTCTCTTCAGCGCCGCGGAGATAGGACCGCCCAAACACGGAGCCTTCGCCTCAGAAAAGGCAGGATCGGGGACCCCCTCCTCACCGCGCCGTCCGGGTCACTTACAGGTTGAGGAGAGAGCAAAGGCCTCTGAGGAGGGAGACCTGGGGTCCTGTCCAGCCCCTCCCCACGAAAGTTCCCTGTGCCTGCGCCAGTCGTTTTTGCCTCTGTTCGCCGTAGTTTCCTGTAAATCAGGGTTAATGACATTAACCATCTTACCATCAGGAGTTAGTTGTGGGAGTGACAAATAATCGCTACTATTTACTTACTGAACACTTGCAACGTGCCAGGCACTGTGCTAAGTATTTTGCTTCAATGATTTCCCATCATCTTCAAAACAACCTTATGAGGTAGGTACTATTCTTAACCCCATTTTACTGATGAGAAAGCTGAGGCTCTGAGAAAGTTGTCTGAGGTTACGGAGCTAGTAAGAGGCATAACGGGGGTTATAATTAGTTGGGGTTTTTTTCCTGACCTCAGGGCCCATGTACTAAATAAGGATGTGGAAACTATTCAGATGTTGATACGTTACACAAATATTCTTTGAGCAACTACTGTGAGATTAGGCTGGGCACTATGGTGCACAGAGAAATACATGTCGTCCTTGTTTTCCAGGAGTCTAGTAGAGAGATGACAGGTAGATAAGTATAATGAAGTTTTATAGGTGCTGTGAGAATAGTCTGGTAATGATAATCATCAGACTGGATTTGCCCAGGGACAGCTGTGAAAGCAGCAGATTCTGTAAGGTAAAGAGTAGTTACTCTAAGGAGCAAGCAAAAATCCTTCCTGCCTTTCTGAGAAACTGCCGAGAGAGAACATAGTACAAGAAGAGAGACTGAGATACCAATTGCAAGAGCCATTTTGGAATCTTTTCCAAATCAGTTCTACTCCGATAGTGGTTTTGCAGTTGTGAGCCTATGGTGACCCAGGAGGGTGGTGGTTCTGGCGTCTCTCCTGCTTCACTGCCAGGAGATTTTCAGAGGAGACAGACACGATGTTTGTTGCATAGTGTCTGTTGATGGCCCCTACAGAGTTGTCTCTTTGGGGTGGGCTGACTTTGCTTTTGATGATAAATTAGTTTTCTTTGGCTCTTGACATCTGGACCCAGATCTGTGACCGTGAATGAGATTAGGTTCAAATGAGACAGTCTGGCAAGAGTGCGTGCACTATGCCTCCAAAGGGGCCCCCAAATAAAAAATTCCAGGCTTTTTTGTTCTCTCTGAAGTCACCTTGGAGGCATCTCAGGGGAGCATAGTTGCTTTACCAAGTAATAGAAATCCTAGTGAACTTCAGGGCACAAAGAAGCAAATGTTCTCCCCGCCTACCAAAAAAGCAATAAGCAGTAGCAGTAGCAGCAAAGTTGTAAGGTTTTCCTGATGATCCATGCTCATTGTAGGGTTGGAATGTGAGAGAGGAAGGGTGGAACCTAAAAGCCAGCGTTTCACAATAGAGGCAAAGGGTAAGTCCTTAGCTGTAGGTTGGGGGTCCAGAGTTCGGAAGGTTTGTGCCCCTTTCTATACAGGACACAGAACTCCATTTTCTTTCTGGGCTTGGTCAGTTAGAACCTAAACAAACAGGAAATCTGGTTGCAACCCTCATGCCCTGCTGATGCTGTCCCCCTTTGTTCCTGCAGTGTGGACCCATTCAGCAGCCAGGCCATGGAGATCTCTGATGTCACCCTTATTGAGGGTGTGGGTAATGAGGTGACTGTGGTGGCAGGTGTGGTGGTGCTGATTCTAGCCTTGATCCTAGCTTGGCTCTCTACCTACGTAGCAGACAGCAGTAGCAACCAGCTCCTGGGCACTATTGTGTCAGCTGGCGACACATCCGTCCTCCACCTGGGGCACGTGGACCATCTGGTGGCGGGCCAAGGCACCCCAGAGCCCACCGAACTTCCCCATCCATCAGAGGGTAATGATGAGAAGGCTGAAGAGGCTGGCGAAGGTGGGGGAGACTCCACAGGGGAGCCTGGAGCTGGGGGTGGTGTTGAGCCCAGCCTTGAGCATCTGCTTGACATCCAAAGCCTGCCCAAAAGACAAGTGGGCCCAGAGAGCAGCAGTCCAGAGGCGCCCCTGAGATCCGAGGACAGCAACTGTCTCCCTCCCAGCCCCAGCCTCATCAATGTGCGGCTCAAATTCCTCAATGACACCGAGGAGCTGGCTGTGGCCAGGCCCGAGGATACTGTGGGTGCTCTGAAGAGGTAAGTGGGCTGGGAAGTGGGAAGCTGCTCATACCCCATGCCCCCAGCCCTTGTTCTTCTCGGAAGAGGCTGATACAGATATTGGAGCAGGGAAGTGTTGGGTCCAGCTGCTACGGGGCAGGTTGGGGAATACTTCCTTAGTAACTCACCCTGCTGCAATTTCCCCCCGTTGCCTTGTTTTGTTGGTCCAGGCCTCCTGGCCTTCTCATTCCTCGCCCTCTTGTCTTTCCTTCTGTCTCTCTCATCTTTACTATAGTAAATACTTCCCTGGACAAGAGAGCCAGATGAAACTGATCTACCAGGGCCGCCTGCTGCAAGACCCAGCCTGCACACTGCGTTCCCTGAACATTACTGACAACTGTGTGATTCACTGCCACCGCTCACCCCCAGGGTCAGCTGTTCCAGGCCCCTCAGCTTCCCTGGCCCCCTCCTCGGTCACTGAGCCACCCAGCCTCGGTGTCAGTGTGGGCAGCCTCATGGTGCCTGTGTTTGTGGTGCTGTTAGGTGTGGTGTGGTACTTCCGTATCAATTACCGCCAGTTTTTCACAGCACCTGCCACTGTCTCCCTGGTGGGGGTCACTGTTTTTTTCAGCTTCCTAGTATTTGGGATGTATGGACGATAAGGACCAGAGGGAGAAAATGAAAGGCATGGTCTTCCTCCTTTATGGCCTCTCCCCTTTCCTGGCCAGAGCTGGGCCCAAGGGCCTGGGAGGGGAGGGTGGAAAGGATGTGGTGGGTTCTCCTCCATAGGACACAGGGGCAGGCATGGGGTCTCCCCTTCATGTCCACGAGGGTACAGACATCCCCTCTGTGCAAGCACAACTCAGGTAGAAATGAGAATGTCATTTTCCTTCACTTTTAAGGTCCTGAAGTTCAGAGCCGAGCTGGTGGCCCAGCTCAGTGGGCTGCCTGGATTCTGAGGATTCCCTCCCAGCTGTGGCCCTAGCTCTTCCCATCATCCTGCATGTCTGCTCCTCAGCACCCAGGGCTGTCTGCCAGGGCAGCTCAGCATGGCCCCAGCACACTTCTGTAGGGAGCCTGGTGTAACTCTTGATTCCTTAGTGGAACATCCATCTTTGGAGACTAAAACCACACAAGCAGGAGTGAAGTTTGTCAGCCTTCCCTCTAGGCACTTTACTTTCTCCCTCCACCCCGTAGCAGTAATAGGGTGTTCTGTGTGTTCCAGACAGTTACCAGTGTTCTCCCTTTTTTTCAAAGCACTTTGCTTATATTCTTTTTTTTTTTTTTTAAGTAGTTCTTTATAGAGCTCAGTCAGAAAGGGGACTGGGGCACAAAGCCAAGCCCCCAGCATTGGGAGAGGCCAGGCCACAGCTGCTGCTACCCTAGGCCTAAGGCTGTAAGCAAGAGGCAGCTCTGGCTCTCAGCCAGTGTCATACCCTGCCCAGCTCCAAGGACGAGCTCTGGGTATGGAGCACTGGGCCCCAGGCCCTTGCCTATGGGGCTCTTGGATGGAGGGTCAGTGTCTGTGACTGAATAAAGTTCCATTTTGTGGCTGTGGAGCCTCCTTCTGTGACAGTAAGAGAATGGCTTTGCCCCTCAGCAACATGGGAATGAGGGTGGGCAGCTGGGCTACCAACGGGAGATGCAGTTTATTTACACCAGCAGCCATGGGGGCAGGGGGAATACACAGCGTTTACAAAGTTAGCTACCTGTACAGGATGGATTACATATGCAAAAATAAAAATCTCAAGACCACAGGACAGCGTGAGCCCCACCCCCCTCCCCCAATGACCCCAGCATGCGGTTATGCCAGGCGGGTGGCCCCTGGGCATGCGGGGGGGAGTGATGCATGGAAGGAAAAGCCACCGGCCATGGAAATTAGTACAGAACCCCCCCCACACACTCAGACACATGATAGGATACAGGGTGGACGACACCTAGCCGGGGTGGGAAGGATGGGAATTGAAACCCACACAGCCTGCTGTTAGAGGGAAGGGAGTGGGGAGCTCCTAGCCCCTGTTCAACTACATGGTAGGGGGGCGTACTCTCCCCAGGAGGAAAGGGGGTTGCTCCCTCAGGGTCCCTGCTGGACCAAGCCCATCTCTTACCCAGCCTGGGCAGGGGGCTCTGCCCTGAGGGCGGGCCAAGGAACAATGGGGAAGTGGATGTGGACAAACCAGTTCCCAAACTACTTCCCACTTCTCCCTCCTCCAACCAGAGGGGGGAAAGGGAGAGGCCAGAGGGGAAAGGGTATATTAGGGCCTGAGCTGCAGCTGCCTCTCAGAAGGAAGAGTGGCCCACGGCCTTCCTCCCTTCACCTTCAACCTATTCCCAAGACTGCATTTGGGAGCAGGCTGGAGGCGGGCTGAGATCCTCCTTTCCCTCTGGCTTCCCCTTTGAGGGAGAAGGCTGTGGAGGGTCGAGAACAGAGGAGCCCAGGCCCCAGGATTTATTCTAACTCCTGCCAAAACTTGTTTGGCTTTTTAAAAAATAATCACAATTCTTGGGTTAAAAACCAATTTGTAACCAGGCGCCAGCCACAATCAGAACCACCCCAGGGGGAGACTGGGGTTCCAGACAGGGTACTACAGCCCTATCTCTGTTGTTCCCTTAACCCTCGGGTCCCTAACCCAAATCAGTCCAACCAGTCCTGGGTACTAGCTACCCAAATGTGGGATGGCTCCTCCTGGGAGGAAGGCAGGGGACACGTCCAGCAAGTGCCAGAGAACATGGCTCAGGGACAACTTCATCCCTGTGACGGTCAGCTCTGTTCCCAGCCCAGACTGCAGTCCTCCAGCTTGGCTCCTGGGAGTGATGGTGCCTGCATGGAGGTGGGACGCATGGAGATGGGACGATACATCTCTTCAGGATGTAGACCAGGCAGGTGGGCACACTGGCAAGACAGTCCCACAGAGGGGCACTGCCTAGGCATGGCACCCCTTACCCCTCCACTGACAACCTGGAGCACAGAGACCACCCTCTCTTCCCACCCACTCCTCGCAAGGGGGGAGAGGTAAAAGATCAGGATTTTCCTCAGCCCCAAACCACAAGTACAGAATAAATAACTTAAAAGCGGCTAAGGAAGGGGAAACAGGGCAGGCTTTGGAGGCAGGAGCATCGAGAGAGGAGGAACTGAAGCTGGTTGAGGTGAAAGGGGGTGGCAAGCAGCAGTTGGGAACTCGGGCTGCCCTGCTAGGGCAGCGGGGCAGGGTAGGCAGGAGGAACATGGGGCCACCCCAGGAGGGTGAGGCTGGGCCCCTTCCTGGGGCAGGGAATGAGGTAAGAAAACATTTCAAATAAAGCAGCACCGTTCCCTCTCACCTTGGGGCCCCACTCCTCACCAGCCCTGGGTCAGGGAGGAAAGGTAGGGGGGGAGTCATTTTGATACACAGCTCCCTCTTCCTACCCTCCCCTTGCCTGTTCCTTGAAGCTGTAGAGGCCGGAGGCCCTTTCCTGGCACCCAACAACAAAAGGACAGCTCCTGCTGCCAAGGAGGCCCATGGGGACTGAGGGGAAGGGCTGCCCCTGTGAGAGGCAGGGAAGGCGGTGGCGGCGGTTCTGGGCGCCTACCTCAGCAGACAGCTCTCTGTGCCTATCTCCCCCTGGGATGGGGGTCTTGGATAGGATTCTGCACGTAGACAGGACACACCCAGCCCTGCCCCTCAGCTCCAAGCACCGGACCCATTCACATTGCTGAGGGCAGCTGGGGGAGGCCCCCTCCAGGCTCAGCTTCCTACCCACAGCCTCCCGGGTAGCCACAATGCTCCTCGGCAGGGCTTTGTCCAGTTCCTGGGGTGGGGGGCAGGCATTGCCCTGGCACAGTGCCCAGGTTAGGCCCCTGGCCTAGCTGGACATCCAGTAACTCACAGAATAAATAGGAAAACCGCCTCCCCACCAAACTTATGTCCAAGGCATAATATGTCCAGGTCTGAGTCCTGCATGCCGAGGGGCCGTGCTCCATTGCAGAGGACCCTGACACCCCCCAGGGGTGCATAATTGGATCCTCTGCCCGATTAGCACACCAAGCTTCCCAAGCCCAAACCCCCAGCAGCCGTCCATTTGCCAGGCTATGCCACCTGGGTGGGGGTCGGGAGAGAGGGCTCTGCTCAGCCAAAGGCTATCCCTTGCACCCAAGTCAGTTGATGTCATCGTAGATGCTGGGCGTCGGGGGTGCCGGTGGCTTTGGCTTTTTCTTCTTGTTGGAGCCCAGGCCGGAGGCAGTCCCTACCAGGCTCAGATGGGATTTCTTTTTCTTGGTTTTCCGTGACTCAGAGCTGTTGGTACCTGAAAAGAAAGAGGCACCAGGGGTAAGGGAAGGGTTGTGGCAGGGGAATGCAAGGTGTCCCCTCCTCACCTCACTTCGGGCAGAGAGGCCCCAGGGCCCAGCTGTATCACCTACCTAGACCCCATCCCTGATTCTCACTCGTCTTGGAGGAGCCTGAATCAGAGGGTGAGAGATCAGACGAGCCGTCCCACTGAAGCCGGCTGATCAGGGCCTGGCTATCAGTCATGTCAAAGCTGTCATTATCCAGGGAACTCTCGACCTCTGGAAGGACGCTGGAAAGGGGAGAGGCCAAAGAAGGGCTTTAAGGATACCAATTAGCACCCCACAAACCACCACCCTTCCCAGAAGGTCGCTTACGCTGAGGGTCCAAGGAAATATATCCGCACAGCTCGCCGCTGCTCATCCGTGTGCTGGGGACAGCGCAGAGACCTGGTGGGGAAAGAATGATCAGACCCTGACAAAAGAGGAAGGCTCTGAGGAATACAGGCGAAGCCCCACCCCTCAGCAGAGGTGGGAGCGATGGACACAGGGAAGGGATGAACGGAGAGCCCCCAGGTTGTGGCCTAAGGCCTGATCATTCGAGGAGGGGAAGGGAGGGGTGGGAGCCCTGTTGCTCAAGTCCAGGGGTACTCCCGACCCATGCCCAGGGTAAGTGTGCAGCGGGGCCCCCGGCCCCCTCTCTAGGTTCTGAGCTCACCTTGTGCACATCTTCTTGGTGTGTTCAGAAATCACCCCACATTGCTAGAAGAGGAATATAAGCTGAAAGGAGGAATGGAGGAAAGCCTACTCTAGACACTAGACATTCCCTTCTGTACAAATGCTAGACTGCACAAGCAGAAATGGCCCCAAGGAGTCCAGGGCACACGGCCCCAGACCACCATTGGCCAGGAAATCTAATTCAGAAGAGAAAACTATGCGGCTCTCACTGCTTCATCACCAGCCTCTTCCAGGGCCTCAACCATGGCCTGTGGCTAAGCCCACTCCCAAGGGCCTCCCCTTCCCTGGTCCCTCACCGTGGTGAGCAGGCTACGCAGTTCCTCTGGCCCCAGGGTCTCGTAGCTGATCCCAGTTGAGTTGTTATACTGGGTGAGAACCAGAGGTACAGGTTAGAGAAAGGGCAGTCAAGGAAAGGAGGGTAGGGGTGGGGAATCAGTCCCTCTCAGCCCTTTCTAAGTGAGAAGGCCTTAAGACCACCCAGAAGTTTTCCAGTGATTCCTTTCATCCCACCTACCCATGGGTAAGGGGTTGGGACCAGGACCCAGAAAGAACATAAATACGGAAGTCCCAAGTACCCCATCTAGTGCTTCTGGCTGTCAGCATTCTGATCCCCACGTGTCCAAATCCCACCCAACTCACAGCAAGGAAAATGACAGGGAACCTAAGAGGGGCAGCCCCTACTCACCTTAAAAGGATCCGAATTGCTAAGTTCCCCTGAAGAAGAAAAAAGAAGGGGAAGGGTGTTTGATGCAGAGGTACAGACAGAGAACCCTGAAAATAACCAGAGAGGAAGTGGGGGTGACAGAAGGATCACAGGCCCTCCCTCAATACCCCTGCCCCTCATGCCCCCACCTCCACCCTCCAGCAACGAGTCCCAGAAGACACAGTTAGAACCACTCCCATTGTTCCAGCCCCACTTACCATTTTTGTGTTTTAAAGACTTGGATCTTCGAGGGGAATTGGGGTTCTGGAATGGGAGATACCATAGCTTTGGGGAAAGGGTAACGATAAGGGGGAGCCGAGAACCCAGGGAAGGAAAAAAGATTTGACAAACATCCTCAAATTCCTCCTCTTCCTCCCCAGTCAGAGGCCTATCTACCCAGATTCCCCCTTCCCCACATTCTCCCAAGGCCTCTGCTGCCCTCCTGCCCATCAGACACCCTCATCCCAGAACCCAGAGAGGCACCCAGTGACCTCAGATTTGAGATACCCGAAGACTCCCTGCCCAAAGGGGAGGGTATCTGTCCTTTGCCCAAATTTCCCTCATGCTTGCCCCGGCTCTCACCTTGTCTGATTTTCTCTTCTTGGCTGTGTAGGACAAAAGGATAAAGGGCAGGGTCACTTTAAGTTCCCAATCTAAGGGCACCTAAAGAGAAGTACAAAGCTACACTCTCCCCCCTCATTCAGGATAACAACTTGTAACTATTACATACCCAAGTCTTACGTACCCACCTCACCCCAGTGCCCCCCTCCCCGATTCCCCAGATCCCCAAACACCTTTCTTCTCTGAGCCGTAGGACCAGTCGTTGTCATTGATGTCATCGTTATCCTCTTGGTCACTCTCAGATTTGTTCATGTTGTTGCTATTGGCAATCCTGCCAAGGGTGGGGAAGGGGGAGGGTCAAGGCTGCCACCTCTCTCTGCCCCCGACTTCAGAGTAGAGTGGAGCACCTGGGGCTAAGCACAACCCACCCTCTATGCCCTACAAATGCCCCCAGGGGATGACACCTCGGGAGAGGCTGTAAAACATGAGCCGCTCTGGTTCTAGCAGGGGAAGAAGCCCTCACCGGCGGTTGGCAATTCGGCTGCTGTTCCGACCCATTCCCAGGCACTTCTCCAGATGGGGAGCAAAGCGGGAGGCGGCAATGCTGCGGCTGCAATTGGGGCAAACACACTCCTTGCTCTTCCACTGGTTGAAAACCTGTCCAAAGATGTCCAACCCCGGCTGGTCCACGATCTCTGGGGGCAGGAGAGGCGTGGCGATCAGGGTGGGCAGGGCCCCTCACCTGTTGTTCCCGCTTGTGGCCCCATGGCCTCTACAAAACCCCTGCCTAAGCTCACAGGAGCTCCAGGCGCTACATCTGGTGTGGCTGCCAGAGAAGGAACCTCCAAGCACTCCCAGGGCAGGGCTAGACTACTCTCCTTCAACCCGGAAGCTCACCAAAATCCTTCATGCTATCAGGATCCGTGTCGTCCAGGAAGAAGTAGCCACACTTGACAGCCCGGTGTACCTCAAAGCAGAATCCCAAACAAGAATCCTCGACCAGGTCCGCGTATATCTCCTGAGCGATGGCCTGGGCCCAAGGGAGAACATCCAGGGTCATGAGAGTCACAGCCCCTTGGACTGAGAGCAACTCTCACCAACCAAATCTCCTGCCAATTCGCCCTGGCCAAAAATAATGCTTTCTTTGCCATTTTCCCCATCTTGACTTCGAGTTCTTTCTTCTTGGATCCTTGGGCCTTTTCAGCCAGCTATTCCCTTTAAGGAACAAGGCTGACTACCCAAATTCCTCTTTGGTGTGGATGCCAGATATAGCGACGTAGAGACATCAAGAGAAAGAACTAGAGGCACACGTGGGGGAGCCCTCACCTCTAGTTTGCTGTTATCCAGGCCAGACAAAGACATTTCCTCCATTTTCATTTGTAAACTCTTGTGGAGACGGCGCTCTGACTGCTCATAGCACAGCGGGCGGCAACACGGCTGCACACATGGGGGTGGGGGTGTTGGTGTGAGTCCAAGGCACCTCTGAGGACTGCCACCTCCCCTCCGCACCTCGCTGCCCAGAACTTAATGGTGGCATCAGGATCTACCTCTCCCTAAGGCCCAGGCTCACTAAGTCTGGATGGTCCTTCAGGGCCTGAAACCCAAAGGCAGCCTAGTCCTTCCCAGGCCTGAACTCAGGCCCTGGGCTCTACTGCCAATCAGAGCCTGGGTCTATAGGAGGAAGCAGCTCACCCCAGATCCCCAAAACTCAAACCCCTCTTTGATACCCATGGTGCAATGCAGCAGGCGGAGGAGAAGGAACTCTAAGGCCTCAAAGCAAACCCACAGGGTGTGGCAAAGAACTGCACAGACTCCTAAATACACTCCCCCCCCTTCCCAGGCTCTCCTCAGAGTCACCTCTGCTTTCAGCCAGGATGTCCACTTGGGGGGGTACTGCTACCAGAAGTAGAAATGGCCCTAGGACCCTACAACCTTCACCCCACTCTGTCTTCCCTTGAAATAAGCCTGCCACTACAGAAGGGGAGCAGAGCCCAGAGACCTAGAGCTGAAGGGGCATTTCTAATCACCGTGAGCAAGAGGAGGCAGAGTCTGGTGGGATGGCATGCCAGGAGTGGGCACTCCCCTTACCTGTTCTTCTTTTAGATAACCACCCTCCCTCCCTCAGGACCTGCCCGGAAGTCTTTCCAAGAGCCCCAAAGTCCAGGAATCCCCACCAAAGGATTCAGAAACAGCGCCCACAATCCAGGGCCCCTCTGAACGGTGGGTACGAGTTTAAGGAGCTGCCGGCCTAGAGTGGGGTGGGGACTGACAAATGAGCCAGGGGCACTGGGGAGGGTAGGAGGCCGGGCCTCGGCTCTTCCCCCGTCCCTGCGGCACTGCTGCTGCATCATACCGACTGGGGGGAGGAGAGTCGAGCCGCCAGAGGCCGGCGCCGGGCCGGGACAGACCGACCCCTAGAGAGTGGGCAGAGTGGGACGCGTCCCGGCCCCTCTCCTTCCCCGCCCGCCGACAGCCCCGGCCGGCCGGGAAGAGGAGTCCGGGAAGCTGTCTCTATTGTCCCGGGGGCTGGGGCCTGGCTCCCTAACAAAGGCCCCGCGCCCCCTCCCCGGCCGGCCCTGCCCCGCCCAGGGGGGACCCAGACAGGGGGAGAGCTGGGGGCCCCGGCCGGGCCGGGAAGCCGGGGGAAGCCGGGCGTTTCCGCGTCGGCCCGGGGGGAGGGGAAGGGGCGCTGACCCAGACCTGGGGGGAGGGGGCCCAAGCCCCGCCTCGGGCCCCGCCCCCCGCCCCCCGCAGGCCCCTCCCCCGTCCCCGTCTCCGTCCCGTACTCACCCCGCCCGGGGGGCCGCGCCGGGGCCCGGCGGCCTCTCAGGGCCGCGTCCTCCGGCGGCGGCGGCGGCGGCGGCTGCTCCGGAGCCCCATGTCCGTCGGTCCGTCCTCGCCTCTCCCCGGGGCCCAGGGCCCGGGGCCGGGGGGTCGGGCCACCCCCCCGCCTCGCCGCCTCACCGGGCAGCCATGGCCCCTTCCCCTCCCTTCTCGTCCCGTCGCCGCCTCCTCCTCCTCACCTCACCCCGCCCGCGCGCAGTCCGCGCGCCGTCCGCGCGCCCCTCCCCCCGCCCCCCACTCCAGCCCGCCTCTCCCGGGCGGGGGGTGCGGCGCGAGCCCGGAGCGCGCGCGCGTGCCGCGACCGGAGGATGGATGGATGGAGCGAGCGAGAACGCGAGCGTGCGCGCGCGCGCCCCTCTCCCCCTCCCTCCGCGCGGGCGCGGGGCCCAGCGCGAGCGCGCTCCAACCTCCTCCTCTTCCTCCTCCCGCCCCTCCTCAACACCCCGCCCCCGCCCTCCCTTCCTCTTCCTTCTTTCGCTTTCGCGCGCCCAGCGACTGCTCGCGCCTGCTAGAAGGGCCCAAGCGCGTGCATCTGCCCCGCGGCCGCAGCTCGGCAGCATTTGCTCCGGGGGGCGGGGACCGGGCGGGGAGGAGGGGCGCCACGCCGCCGTCCAAAGTACCGGCGGACGGGGACGGGGGCGGGGAGATGGGCGGGGCCTTTGGGAGCCAACCCGGCCAATCGCCGCCTCGCCTTGGCCCGGCCGGCCCAATAGGGTGCCGGTGGGTGGAGCGGCGTTCAAGGTGAGGTGCGCGGTGCGCTGGGGGCGGAGACGTTTTGCCGTCCCGGCCGGCTCAGGGGCGGGGGCAGCGGGTGGCGTCGAAAGAGAGCGCCGGCTCCCAGCCGAGCCTGGGACGCCTTCCGGCCGAGGCTCCCCCGCCCTTCCCTCGGGGCTCCCTGCTCTTTTTCCTCCCAGCCCCCGCACCCCAGCCTTTACCCTGAAGCGTGCAGCCACTTCTGTGAAGAGGCCAGAGTTGAAGTGGGACGCACTTAGCCCCTCAGGGGAGAAAACCCGTGGAGGCGAAGGAGCTCGTCCGAGTCTCCGTTCCCCGTGTTTCTGGGCGGGTCTCGGCCGACTCCAGGCCCAGGAACCAACAGACGCCCGAGATGAGGGTCCTCCGCTGAGGGCGGAGGCCGAGCTGTGCCATTCTGAGCCGAGCGCCCTCCCAGCCCTCGTCCTAATTTAGATCCCACACCTGCTCTCCTTTCCTGCTTCCGGAACCCACGCTAGACCCCCCCCCCCCACCTCTCCTGTTCACAGCCTGCCGGGCACTGGCCAGACCCTTCCTCCGACCCAGTGCTACTCCCCAGGGTGTGCCCATATCCTCGCGGTCTCACAGGCCCTCTTTACCTTCTGGAGCAAAGGGTCTTTCCCAGCCCCAGTAGGTGCCTGAACTGGCACTTCCATTTCGGTTACTCTCTGTCTGGAGTCCTGGAACTGGTGTATGACAGCCCTCTTCCCTTACAAGATAAGATTAAACTAGAAAAGGCTTAAATCATATGCTTTGGGACCATCATTGACTCTCTAGCCTTCAGCAAACACTTATTGAAGCAATAGTCCTAAGTGATTTAGACCAGGAAGCAGATCTGAATTTAAATCTGTGAACCTGACAAATGAACTTGGGCAAATGAGCTCTTTGTTGCCTCAGTTTCCTCTGTTGTCACCCGCTGTAGTGATAGTACCTATTTCATTAAGTTGTTGTGGGGATTGACAAGTCAGTGCATGTGAAACTCTTAGCTCAGTCCAAGTGTTGGTAAATCTTAGCTGCTGTTCTTAGGGTGTGCTGTTAAGAATTCTTACGTGCATGAGTGCTGGGAAGCAAATATAAAATAAGACAGTTGTATTTCCTCAAGAAGTTCACAATTTGTAGGGCAGACAGACCTATAAGAAAGTATTGCCAAACAGTGTGATTAAAAATAGGAGAGATAAGCATAGGGGACAGAGGTGGCCAGGAGGAGGGATCAAATGATGTAGAAGAGTTGGTCAGGAAAGGCTTCTCATAGTGGGGGCTGAACCATGTCAAAGCAGTCCAAGAAGGCACTAGACATCTCAAACAGAAGTTTCAAAAGTGAGTTGCCCAGAAGTCTGGGCTCATAGGAACGGGTAGGGAAGCAGCAGGATGTAAGCAGGTCAGAACATACAGGACCAACGGTGTCCTGAGGAGTTTCTGGGCTTTAACTCTCCAGGCTATGAGGAGTCCTGAAGGGGAATTTAAGGGGAATCATTTGGCCAGACATGGATTTTAAGTAGATCATTCTGGAGCGTGGAGTCTGTTTACCTTAGAAGTAGTAGGTGTGTGGGGTAAAGGCGGGAGAGATCCTGAAAACATCTTTAATCAAAATGGGGAGCTCTGAGGAGGAGATGTGAGGATACAGAAGAATGACAAGTTCAGTCACGTTATGTTGGAGTTATGGTGGGGACTCTCAGAAGGTGGTTGAATTTGGGTCTAGAGCAAAGTAGTGAGGCCACGCCTTCAGATATCTCCACAGCCTGAATCAGGAATTCTCCACTCCGATGATGCTGATCTGTTTCTGAGTCTCGGAATATGTCCAGTATATCCTGCCTTAAGGAATTTAGATATGCCCACAAAGCCTTCCTGTCTCCTTGTTTACCTAAATCCTGCCTCACTTCTCCACCCGTGGTCACCTTCAAACTCCTTTAAAACTGGACTGTACTATTCATTTGGCACTTGGCCTGAGCTTCTCTGTGGTGGTGACCTCGTTGGGCACGTGCCCAGTCTCCACAGTTAGCACCAGTCAATAAACGCTAAGGACTATGCTGGTCCAGGCTCTGGGTGAGGCCCTGGGGTTACAGCAACAAGCCAGAGAGACATGCAGACCTTGTTCTAGTGGCACCTACAGCTCAGCAAAGCCTAATGTGGAAGAAAGAAGATTGAATGTGAAGGCATCCAGGCTGCTGAAAAAGACAAATGCATGGAGATCTTTTTCTCAGGGGGTCAGGGAAGGCCCCCTTGAGAAAGTGATCTTTTAAGTGAAGCCCTGAGTTACCTAGGAAGAGAAGTAAAGAGGAACATTGACTTGTGTAGCTGGAATTGAGCAGACAGGCCAGCAGTGGTACCAGATTCCACAGGGCCTTGTGGGCCATACTTATTCACTCATTCAACAAATGTTTCTTTTTTCTTTTCGTAGGATAGATAGATACATAGATAGATAGGTAGGTAGGTATTATTTCATTTTTTAAATGGAGATACCAGGGATCGAACCCAGGACCTCGTGCATGTTAAGCACACGCTCTACCACTGAGCTATACTCTCCCCCCAACAAATGTTGCTTGAGTGTCAAATGTATGCCAGGCAATCTTAGGTGCTGGGGTTATTGTAATGAATTAGCAGATAAGTTGTCTTCTATTTGGGGAGATAGACAACAGAACAAGGAGGTATAGGAGGAGGTCTCTTTAGAGAGGGTGGTCAGGGAAGGCCTGTGAGGGGACATTTGAACTTAAGTCTGAGGGATGAGAAAAACAAGATACATGTGGTATTGGGGGAATAGAATTTTGGGCAGAGAGAATAAGTGCAAAGGCCCTGTGGTAGGTGTGTTTGAGGAACAAAAGGGAGATCCCTTGGCTGGATTATTGTGAGTGATTAGGAAGAGATGGGTAAGAGAAGGGAAACAGGGGCCAGGCCTTGTAGGGTCATGTAAGTTATAAGTGCAGAAGTCATCTGATTTGTTTTTAAAGGACAGATTTGGTTGCTGTGTGCAGAATGGACTGTAGGGGTAAGAATGCCAGCAGCAAGACCAGTTTTAGATCTTTGCAGAAGTTGAGCAATGGTGGTGTCTTGAATAGGATGAGGATGGCAGCAGGTAGATGGATTCGAGAGAGATACAGGAAGTGGAATAGGCAGGTCTAGATACGTGAATTTCATCTCCTTTCATTAAGAGATGAAGAGGGAGGGAGTCAAGGCTGATATTTCTAGATTGAATGACTAGATGGTGGGTGATCTTTTGGAGTCCTGAGGTATGAGGTGCCTGCAAGATATCCCAGAGAATACACTAAAATCTACCCAACACAGTCTGCAGCTTGGAAGAGCAGTCTCTGTAGATATCCCTTTTGGTAATGGTTACCTGTGGTGATAATTGGAGGTTCTTGTGACCTGAACACCTAGGATAGAACGAGGAGGAGCCGATGTCAACTGAGTGGACCAAGACATCAAGAGACGGACAAGTGTCCACTGAGTTTGTAATGATGAGCATGTTAGTGACCTCAGGGTCACTTCAGGACAATGGTGAGTGAGAGGTGAGGAAATGGGAGACCATGAGGGCCAAGGAGCTTTTCAGTAGTTTGGCCAAGAATAAGAGAGAAGTGTGGGGTGAAGAGAGAAGTCTTAGATGGGCCTGGGTCTTTAGCCCTTGGTGACTCCAGGAGCCCAGCCAAGGCCTGTGCAGGAAAGGCTGGATTCCTTAGCCGCAGAGAGCGAGTCATCTCGGCTTAGTTCACTTCCATCAGAGGTCTGGGGAGTTAGGAAAATCATTCCTAACCCTGGGTGAGGCTGAGGACTCGAGGTGGGAAGGTTACTCCAATTCCCAATGATAAACCCTAGCATGACCAGGGTGAACCCCTGATCTTAATGGTTCACCACCCCCATTTTTCTAGGCAGTGTACTCTGGGAGAAAAGAATGTTTGTCTTCCAAATTCTCAGTCCTTAGTGGTCTGGCAATCCAAGGTGAACTGAATTAAGAAAGTGCAAGTAAACAGTACTTCACAAAACAATGTGAAGGTAGGTTACTTACGGAATCTTTAGAAAAGAGGAAGATGGTTCCAGAAAGAAGGGGCAAACAAGTTGGCTTCAAGGGTCTTTCCACATTGAGCTTGTTGGGTCACCCTTGCGACCATTCCCCCTTCACTTAATCCAGTGATCAGACAGCAGTCAAACCTTTGTTTTTTACTTTATTGTACAAAAAAAGGGAAAACAAAACTTCCACAGTTGGCCTTAAGCTTAGGCAGACACCTCTAAGCCATTCCCTCCCACCTCCCATGATACAAATTCAAGTTGTGGTTGTTGAAACCTACAAAAACACTCCTTAAATACTAGAAAAAAAAAGGGGGGGGGGAGTGAGGGTCCTCCCACCCCAGCCATCCTATCCCAGTGCCAAAATGCACTCAGAGTGACCTCTTACAGCACCAACACCCCCACCCCACCCCAGCCCTGCTGTTTGTACTGTAAGAATTTTTTAATTTTTGAAACAGGAGGAAAAAAAAGTGCCCCGTTCAAAGTTGTTTTTAAATGAAAACACATTCCACTAAAACACAACAGCACAGGGGCATTCAAACAGGGAAATAAGGTTCTTTGCTGGGGCTCTTGGGAAGAAATAGAACCTATGAACCCCTGTACATAATCTCAGGATCAGGACAAAGGAAGGGGCATGGGTGTGGGGAGTGTCCCTCCTTAGCTCCCCCCACCCCCAGCACCAAGTCCAAGGCAAAGCAGACTGCCTTCCTTTGGGAGCAGGACCCACCTTTCCTACCCAACCTAGGCAGAGTTCCCACTTTTCCCCCATCCCTTGGCTTTCATTCAGAGGGGGAAGGTAGAAAAGCACAAAGCCCCAATTAAATAGGTCACTGACATGATTGCTTAAAAAAAAAGAAGCCAAAGTTTAATCAAAAACCACACACACAAAAATTAAACCCACATAGAAAAGGTGGCTTGGCTTATTGAGAGTCTAGGAATCAGGGTGCCAAAATTTGGGGGATGGCTAGGAAGAGTTAGGACAGCTGCAAAAGCAGCTTTTGGAGACCTCTTCCCCAGCTGTGGGCTATGGTGGGGGGAGCAGACCTGAGAAATAAAAGGAAATGGGGGTGGGGGAGCTGAAAGATAAGGGGAAAGGCAAGAGGGATGTGTAAGTAAAGCACTTCTAACACATCTCTTGAGGCCCAGGTTCAGAGCCTAGGATGGCCAGATGACTCTCAGATGAGCTGTGGAGACCTTTCCCACCAAATCAAAGCTTTAAGGTTTTCCTGGTCTGTTTCCCTCCCCACTGTCCTGCTGGATATTGGAAACCAGCGGCAGCTCAGTCATATGGCCCCAGCCAAGAGAAATCAGTATAGGAAGCATCAGAGTGGCTTCAGCACACTCCCAAAATTGAATCAAAGATTAGGCAAAGCAGAAGATATGGAGAAAGGGGCCACCCAGCCTATCCCCACCAGGATCAATGTCTCCCTGGCCCTTACCAACCCTTTTACCAGATTCACAGACTGAGGTGGGCTTCTCCTTCTCTCTTACACACACAAATACACATGTGCCTTTGCACGCATCCACAGGTGCACCCATGCTATGTACAGGCCACACACGCACACGCACACACACACACTTTTCCACACGCATCAAGACCGTTTAAAAAAAGTCCCAAACCACCCCCCTAAACCCTCCCTCTCCCAGAAATGACAACAGAGACGGCAGCCGAGATCGGTAGGAAACGTCTCGTTGACAGCTCAGAGCTTAAAAAAAAAAATATATACACATATATAAAAAACACTTCTGCCCCCTCCCCCCATGAGTGGGTCCAGGCAGCTCCTTCCTGCAGGGGGGCAGGGGAGAGGGCCATGGGGCGGTGCCTATTTTCTCATAGACACCTGCCCTCCTCTCCCCACATGTTCCCTGCCTCCAGTTCCAATGTAAGGGTTCAGGCAGCAAGTCCCTCTGGGAAGAAATGGGTCTTCCCCAAGCTTCCACCCTCCCTTGGGTTGGGCTGCAGATGTAGGGGGCCTCACTGGACTCTTTGGGACACCCCCCATCCCACTCCAGGTCCATTGTCCATGCCGGAACCGCAAGTGCAGAAGAAGGGTGGGCTGGGCTGGTCCAGTGGTGGCTCAGTCTGATGGTTGCACTCCCTGGAGGGCTCCCCCGGGCTGATGTCTCTGAGGACACAAAGTTCTGGCCTGGGCTTCTCCAGTGCCTCCCCCTCCACCGTATTTTGTTTAAAAAAAAGAAAGAAAGAAAGAAAGAAAGTGGGGGAGGCTAGGGGGCAGGGGATAGAACATGGGGGAGAAACAAAGGTGGTCAGTTGGGGAGGGGAGTCCCGGGTGGAGCTGAGCCTCAGTTGGAGTCAGAGTCCGAGGAGTCCCCCGAGGAGGAGGAGCTGGAGCTGCTGCCCTCGGACTCATTGTCCTCGTCCTCGTCATCGTCCTCGTCATCATCCTCATCCTCATCATCCTCCTCATTCTGGGAGGCAAGGAATGTGTGGTCACCAGGTGGCCATCCTGGCAGGGCACCCCCCCACCTCCCAGACCTTACCCACCAAGCCCTGTCCACCCCACCTCATCCCCATCCTCGCTCTCATCCTCGCTGCTGGACTCAGAGGAGTCCCCGCCATCCTCAGAGGAGTCCCCATTCTCATCATCTTCCTCCTCATCATCCTCATCATCCTCATCTTCATCCTCTTCATCATCCTCCTCAGACTCCTGGGAGGGATGGAAGCACATCAGTGCTCCCTGCCATGCCACTCCAGGCACCACAGACCCCCATCCCGGCCTCCCTTGTGGGATGGTCTCCTTACCGACTTAGACTGCAGGGTAGTCCGGCTGGACTTGGGGTTCGGGCCTCGCAGCTTGGTCATACTCTTACGTTTCTGTAGGAGATGATGAGGACTTAGGCAAAGGGAGTAGCCATGAGTTCCAGACTCCCCCCAAACCCCACTTTATCCCAATGCCACCCTGCTTCCAGACTCACGCTAGAGATGTACTCTTTATATGCTGCGCGGTCCTGGGGAGACAGACTCTGGGGGAGACAGAGAAGGAGGTGGTGGTTGGAACATGACCCAAACTACTGCTGATTGAATATGCTGGCCAAGTGCCAGGAAGTGGACTGAGCATTTACCCCCACCCCATATTCACCCATCCAGTCTCCCCCTACCTTGGGTCTCTGCAGAGAACCCCAGGGATCTGAGAACACAGCTTCCAGTATTTCTGCTTAAGATGCCCTGAATCCTTTTCTAAGCCACTCTGTCCTAAGACTTGGTTTTCATGTCTGTCCTGTTGCTCTACCCAAATGGAGGCTTCAGAGCCAGGGCCTTCCTCAACTCAAGAGAAGCCCCCCATGATTACTTCCGTAGCCTGACTTCATCACTCCTACCTGGATATCAAGCCTGGAGTCTGCGGCTCACCAAACTTCTGGAACATTTAAATCCTACTGTTTCCCTGGGTCCTTGGCCAATCAGCCTGGGTGGCTGAGGACATAAGTGACTCTCCACACTTTACAGATCTGACTGCTCAAGCAAGGCACAGAAGGAGCTCAGAGGCTGGGGACCGAGCCAGAGACTAGGAGAGGTTCCCCGGTCCCAGGTGGGGGGAGGAAAAAGCAGTCTGATGGTCTGATCTGGATTTTCCTACTTATTAGCTGTGTGACTTTGGATAAGTTACTTAACCTCTCTGAGTCTTGGTTTCCTTATCTTTGACAGGAATAATTACCCTGAAGGACTGCTGAAATACTGAATGAAATCGTGAATGCAGACCAGCCAGCATGATGCCTCCTTTTTCCTCCCTAGGGTCCCCTGCCCTCTCACCTTGACCCAAAGGTCCAGGTGCACTTTGTACTGCTTCTGCTGCTCCTCGGCCAGCTTTTTGTAGTGCTCCTTCTGGCTCTGGGAGATGCGCTGCCAGCGGCTGCCAATCTCCACCATGCGCTCCTTCAGGGGCAGGTGGTTCAGCTCCCCGTTGGACAGCAGCTCCTGAGAGAACTTCTGGTAACCGTTCCTGGGAATCAGGAGTGGTGCAGGGAGGGTCAGGATCCCAACAAAGCAGCCTTCCCACCCTGACCCCACCCCCACCCCTAGGGTGGGGTCCAGCTCCCAGACTCACATGGGTGGCTTCTTGGGTTCTCCCTGGAACTTCATCTTCTTGGATGAATTGGCAGCAGCTGGGGGTGCCCGCATCTCACTCAGCTCTCTCTATGGGGAAACCCAGAAAGGTTACACTCATCCTTTCTCCTGTCCCATGCCATTAAGTTCTTAGCTGAGTCTCCTTTTATAGCCCAGGAAGGAGGAGAAACTGAGGCACAGCCAGCAAGCAACCTCTTAACTACTCACACCTGTGTCGGTGGTCACTGCCATTTGAAAGTGCTTTCATAGTTGCCCTCACATGACTAGTATCCTCGCCCTCATTTTACTGATGCATGACTGAGGCTCAGAAAAGGAAGTTAAGAGACCTGCTCAGGGTCACATAACCCAAGCTGGAACTTCTGGCTCCAAGTCCCATGCAATGAGCAAAGCTTCTCCCCTAGAAGGGCACGCCCGAGCTTTCAGTGGAGGGAGGTGCTCCACCCTGCCCCACCACGCTAGCAGTCCCCTTCCCACCTCATATCGCTTTTGGTCTTCAGCCGCCTTCTTAATCCACATCAGTTTCTCCTTCTTCTCCATGTTGTTCCAAGTCATTTCCATGGCTTTCAAGGCCTTTACCCTGTCGTTCTGGGGACAGACGGGGGTGTCAGCTGTGGGAGGGGTCACCTAGGGCTGGAGGAGGTCTGCGTGGGTGGTGGCAGAGCAACCCCTTTCCCACTGCCTGTCACCTTGAAGCGGGCCAAGTAGTCGCCGATGACGCTCTGTTGCCAGATCTCCTCGGCTCTCTTGGGCGACTCGGGCAGCTTGCCCCGTTCCTCGCGATCCCCACCCGGCTTCCTCTCAGACTGGGCCTTCAGCGCCGCCTCCCGGGCCTTGTACTTGGCCTGCGGAGGGAAGGCAGAAGCGTCAGTCTTCCAGCCACCCCCAGGGGGCGCGCGTGGCTCGTCCAGCAGTTGAAGGCTCTCCCTCACTGGCTAGGGTGGGGTGGGCAGAGGCGTGGGCTGGTGCAGATGTCTCCAGCCAGGGGATCAACCCGCCAACCGCCCTGCTCTCCTGGGAGCCCACAGCCCTCAGCTGACAGCTTCCCGCCTTCCGGCTCGCTGGGTTCCCAGCCCCACCATCTGCGCCTAGACGCGCCTGTGGCTCACACCTCACTACACACGCACACGCACACGGCACATGCACACACGCACTCACATGCACTGGGCAGGGTGAGGAAGTACAGCCAGCCCCTGTAGGAGAAACAGCCCAGCAGCCCCTTGGGTCTGACCTTTTTCTTCTCCGACAGGTCGTTCCACATGCGGGCCAGCAGGCGGGTCAGCTCGCTCTCTGAGAGCTCCGGCCTCTCCTCCTGCAGCTGCCGCCGTTTCTCTTCCGAGAAGATGAACATGGCTGACACTGGCCTCTTGGGCTTCTCCGAGCCGCCCTGTAGAGGTGCAAAGAGGGCCGGGGTCTATGGGGTGCTGATGGGAAGCCTCACCTCCCCCACCCCCACCTGTTCGGTTGTGCCCCTGCCCACCTTGCCCCCTTCCTGGGAGGGCTTCTTGGAGGCTGGGCTGGTGGCTTGCTTCTTGTTGATGTTCAACATCTTCTCCTCCCCCAGGACCCGCTGCTGCTCCTCCTCAGGCAGGCTCTGGTGGGAGAGAAGACCTCCCAGTATGCTCCCAAGTTGCCCTCAGGGCCTTGCTCACCCACCCCCAGGGCTCTCTCTGCCCACTGCCCTCCTCAGAGGAACACTCACCTCTAGAAAACGGAGCAGTTCCACCTCGTAATCTTTCTTTTTCTGAGAAAGGAAGGGGAGTCAGAGTGAGTCTGGGGGCAGCCTCCCTGGAGACCCTCCAGTGCTCTGGGAACAGTACCCCTCAGCAGACCATCCGGAACCCAGACAGGGCCTAGTTTCCCTCCACAGACAGTAAACACGAGGCCTGAGACTGCCTTGATCCACCCAGATGCTAAACTTAGTACAACACCAAGTGTGAAACCTGTGCTCAGGAGTCAGACCTCATGCTTCAAACCCCCAAAGCTCTCCAGGAGTCCTCCTGCTCCGGGGCTGGCTCCTGCCACCGCTTACCTGGTCACACTTCTTGTGGTAGGCATCCTTCTCCTTCTGGGACAGCAGCTTCCACTGCTGACTGCATAGCACCATGCGCTCCGTGCTGGGCACGTCCTTCATGTTGGCCATCAGCTCTGCGCAGTACAGTGAGTAGCTGTTCCTGTCACAATGGGCGGCAAGGGAGGAGCATCCCTGAGTGACTGGGGCGGCCCAGGGCAGCAGGCCTCCTACTAACAGAGCCGGGTCTGAGGTCCTTCACCAGCCCAGATCCCTAGCTGCCCACTCGCCCACCCGCCCCAGGGCAGCGCTCACGGAGGTGGCTTGGTAGGTCGCCCATCAAACTTGTCCTTGAGCTGGCGTTCGGCCTTGGTGAGGGTGGACTTGGTGATGCCCTCCTCACTGATGTTCAGCTCAGGGTGCTTCTGGATATAGTCACGCATTATCTCCTGCAGAGTGAGGTTGGGGAGGGATGGAGGGCAACGGGGTGTGGGGTTAGCCGGGGCCGGGGAGGGGGGAGAGCCGCTGGGGAGGGGAGGCAGGGAGCAAAGCTGGGGGGTGGCCGTGTGTCTGCAGTGTCACACGAGACATGGTGCCCTGCCCTGCCCTAGCCTGAGATCTCATGGGTACAGGGGACGGGGAAGGTAAGGGCAGAGGTGAGGGGCCCAGAAGGCCCCTCCCTCAGTGGCGGGATGGGGAGTGGCTGCCTCCCGCAGAATGCGGAGGCAAGAGTCGGAGGGCAGAGGCGCTCGTGAAGAGCCGGATGGGGAGGAGCGCAGCGGAAGCCTAACCTCGTACTCCTTCCGCTGCTCCAGGGCCTTATGAATCCATTTCAGCCTCTTTTTGTCCGAGAGCTGAGACCACTGCTTCCCCAGGGAGTCCTTCACCTCCTTCGTAGTGGCCTGCAAACCAAAAGCCGTCAGACACACACAGGCAGCCAGGGGAGGGGAGGGGGAGGGGGGCACAAAGGCCCCCGCCCCCTCAGGCCACAGGAGGTCACTCAAGTGTCCCCCACAGGCCAGGAGGGGAAGGCGGAGAGGCGAGGGAGGGGCATCCCGCCTGGGTGCAAGGGGACAGGCTCACACACGCACGCACTCGCTCGCACGCCAGCTGGCCCAGGCCCTGTCCATGCAGCCCACCCCTGGGGAGGGGCCTCCTCTCCTGCTCCCCCTGCACCGTGCCCGGCCGACCTGGCGCGGCTCCCCCCTTGCCACCGCCGTGCGCTCCGCACCACCCCCTGGCCGGACACTCACATCTGGCCGCACTTTGAGATACACCTTCTTCTCATGAGTGTACCACAGCTGCTGGGGGGTTTTGGGCTTCTCAGGGATGTCCGACTTCTTGGCATTCTGGATTAGGTCAGGGTGATCCTCCCTAGCCAGGGCGTGGGGAGCAACGATCAGTGGGTGGAGGGGGATCCTGCCAGGGCAGACCCCAGCTAGCTGCCCCGCCCACCAAGGCTCCCAGGCCTACCAACTGGGGCCTAGTGGGACAGTGGCTTCCTATCTGTCCGTGCCCTTGAGCCTAAGCTACTAGGGTCCACATGACCCTCATGGATGGCAAGCTCCAGGCTCTGGTCAGTGCTACCCTCTCCTGCCACACCCAGTGTCCTGTGGCTCCCTCCTCTGGGCTCCACTGCCTTACCTGAATCGGGCGAGGTTTCGCTCAAACTCCTGTTTCTCCCTCTGGAAGTCCTGAATATATTTCATCTGGGGGGAGGAGGGGACGGGGGTCATCCATGATTCAAGGACTAAGCTACAAAAGCCACGAAGTCCTCCTTGCTAGCTATTTCACCTCCCAGTCAGTGATGTGCACGGATGTCCTGAGCAGGCGGGGGCTGGTGGCCTGCCTTCCAGGGGTTTGGGGGAGGACTCAACTGTAGTCCAGACTGCTGGCTCAGGACCAGACAGTAGGAGCTACAGGTGGTCTCCCAGAAACCATCCTGTGTCTTATCCCCTCCCTTTAAGCAAGGGAGAGACCCAAAAGGGGGACATGGCATTACTCAGTTACTTGGCAAACACTGACGGGGCTGGGACTCCCCCTGACACTACCCCTCCACCTTTGCCCAGTACCAGGAAACTCCCAGAATGAAGCGGAGTCAGGAGAAGGTGTAGGCCTTGCCCGCCGCTCTCTTCTCCTATGTCTGTGGCAGCTAATACTGGTCTGCTCCCTTATAGGTAGCCCATAGGGCCGGGGCAGGCTGAGTCCTGCTTCCAAGGCATGAGGAGAGTGCACTGAAGTGAATTCTTGCAATGCAAATCACATCCCAACAGATCTGTCCCTTGAATTTGGGCTTTCTTCCCCATCTGCTACCTTAGGGTCCCTGGCTCTCCTTAACAATTCTGACACAATTCCCCCTGCCACTTACTTGGTCATCACCTTCTTCCCTGCTTCTAATCCCTTCTTCAGGCTCTCGGCTCCCTGGCTCCCATCCCCCAGCCCAGGCGTTCTCCTCTGCTGCCAGGCTTCCCTCCTTCTCCTGCACCTGCTTCTACCAGCCTGGTCCTCCCTCCCACCATCACCTGACTCCTTCCCTGTGTCTTTACTGCCTCTCCACACTCCTCACTCTTTGACTTCCTTTTCCATCTGCCCCTTTCTCTTCCTTATCTACCTCCAGTCCTGGTTCCCACTCAAAGTCCATCTTTCCTTTCTCCCTTGTCTTCCCAGATTCACAAGAGACAGCCCTGGTGGAGGCCAGGGGCCCATGGCAATTGAGCACAACCCCTGCCTCTCACAAAAGAGGCACCAGGAGCAGGAAGAGAGGCAGCCCCACTTTCCTCTGAGTTCCTGCATTAAACCGGGAGCAGAGCCCAGCCTCCGCTGCCCCGATCTCAGCCCTCCTCACACAAAACAGCAGCTTTTAGAGTTGGAAGGCACCACTCACGTCGGGCTCACCCTCTGCACCTCAGATAAAGACCAGACCTGGAGAACTGACGTGACTTACCGCAGGGCACGTGCACAGCAATTCAGTCATCCGGGAGAACAGGCCCAAGGCTTACGTCCCCTAGGCCGGCACCCTGTCCACTCTACCATGTGGTTTCTTCTGTCCCTCCCTGGTCCTGAGACCCTCTGCCTCTTCCTCCCATCCCAGGATGATGTCTGGGTGTTGTGTGCAGTCAGCTCTGCAACCTCCCCATCACGGGGTCAAGAACTCCAGCAACTCATACTACAGCTCGGCTCAGGCGGCAGTTGAGAAGGCTGGTTTTACCCAGCCAAGCTAGCTCCTTTTTGGGCTTAGAGAATGAGGGTGTGTGAGCCCGCAGCCAGGGCACACAAACCAGGAAAAGGGCTACTCCCAGTGCGATGGCCGGCCAGTGCCCTCTGAGAGCTGGCTGCATGCAACTCTGTCTCTCTCCCACTGTCCCTCACGAGCATCTCCCCTTGGCTCCATTCTACCATGCAGCATCTCCTCTGTGTGCATGTCTGTCTCCCTGCTTCATCTCAGTTGGGTCCCAGCTACAGGCTCCTCCAGTGCTTTACTGCCTATCTGCGAGGGACCGTGTGACCTCACTGTGCTCAACTGTGTCCACGCCTGCCTGGGAGGCTGGGGCAACCTCTGCTCAAGGTTAATGGCTGATGCTCTGGGACAGTACAAGGCCATGAGGGACACGTGCAAGGGGAAGGAAGCCATTCTAACCTGCGGACGTGGCAGCGAGAAGAGCCTAGACCACTGAACCAGTGTCCTGCTTTAGCGACATTAGTTGTGATCTGGGACATGACACCCCCCTGCAGCTTCAGTTCTTTGCCCACAAAATTAGGATAATACGAGCATCAAACGAGATTGTGTCAGGAAATGTCAGGAGTGAACGGCGTGCAGGTATAACAGTGAGGATGTGTGTGTGAAAGGACACTATGGTTGCCTGAGGTTGGTCCAAGCACTGTCTGGGTTACACCTGCGGCAGTGCCCGAGCCCAACAGTGTGTGGGCCTGGGATAGGGTGACCAGATGTGGCCGCCCAAGACCCTACGCTGCTTACCCAACCCACCCACATCTCTGATGCCAGGTCCCTCTAAGCCCTCGCCACCCCTAGCAGATGACCTCCACCACACTAGTTGCTTCTTGCCTTATACCTGCCCCCCACCTGAGCCCCCCTCCCCCCACCTTCTTCTTCTCTGGCAGCTCCTTGTACTTCTTGGATAAGATCTTGGTCAGGTCCAGGTTGCTCATCTCAGGGTGGAGTTTTGCGTACTTGGCCCGCTTCTCCATAAAGAAGCGGAAATAAGGGGTCAGGGGCTTCTTTGGGAAGTCCGGGTGTTTCTGGAAGGAGGGATAAGGACACGGTGAAGGTCAGACACCATCTGTTCTTTGGACCTTGCCTCTCCAACCCCTCGTGCTCCTTTTCCTGGAAACTCACCTTGAGTTTTTTGCCTTTGTAAGGATTTTTAACATGTTCCTGAGCATCGAGGATCAACTCTGTCAATGTGCGGAACTTCCTCACCTGGAGGAAAACGGGAGGTGAGTGGAAGGGGCCGTTCCCAAGAGTGGAACACCACTCAGGAGCGTACCCTCATTTTCCCGTGGGCCTTCTCCACTTTCCACTGGACTGCAGTTATCAAAGGAGGGGTGGAGGCCAACAGCCACACCACTTAGGAGCCCTGATACCCAGGCAGACACCCAGACACTGGCCCGTGCTGACTGCAGAGGCCCAGGCAGTCAGTACACACCAGAGGATGGCAACAAGGTGACCATCTGACCTCGAAATGGTTGTCCATGCCAGCACCTCATTCAATCCCCAGAACAGCTCAGGTGACAGATGCTCCTAGACGGTAAGTATTCAAGGCCACACAGCTAGAAAGTGGCAGAACTGAGAAGTCTTGGCCGGGGCTGTCAACCATGCCACCTCCCAAAATGCACAAGGGCGACCACATGAGCACCTCGCCTGGTCTCTTTCCTTCCTGTTTAGACTTCTGTTTCATCTCCCCCACAAGGAAGGTTCAGGTAAAGGTATGTGTAGATGCATGTTTGAATATATCAGGAAGGAGGGATCAGTTACCTCGTTAGAAATCTCCACCCATTTGAGCTTGCACATGTCTCCCGAAAAGTCTTTAAATGCTACTTTTTCCCAGTCCATATGTGACTCGGTGGTTTTAAACTTGGAGCTGTCATTGGATGGAAGGTTGTTCTTCATGCATTCCAGCAAAGTCAGCATGTCTTCCTGGGACCAGCGGTCTGGGGAAGGGTAAGAAAGGCCATCAAGCCTGGCTCATGCTAGTTCCCATCTGTTCCCCAGTCCTGAAGCACTCAACCCTTCCTTCCCAGAGCATCCCAGACCCTGATTATCTCCTATCTGAAGGCACAAATAAGACATGGCCTGGACAATCTGTGGCCATATGGACTGGAGCAGGGACTCCAATCCAAACAGCATTATACCTAGAAAACCAGACTTGGACTCAAGTCTGCCTAACTTCTAAGCTATTATCATTTCTAACATGTCAAGCTGCCTGGGCCACAATTAATTGTAGGGAAGAGCAGAAAAGGAAGCTACAGTAAATTGGGACCCTGTGGGAAAACAACCAGCTTATCGGACAGGGGAGGGAAGCAGAGAGGCAACTCATCTAAATGTGAAGCTAAATTTGATCCAAGTTCTAGGTGGATACCCTAAATGTGCAAGGACTGAGGATAAGGTGTGGGCAGTAATGAGAACCCAGGCAGATGTTTCTCTCTAGCACAACTGGAAACTAACATTAGAGACACATATATTCCATCATCTCACCCTCCCTCTCAAGGAAGACCAAAGGAGAATTTGTGGCAAGTAAGAAAAATGGAATAGAAATTGGAAGAACCATACAAAGCAGCTGTGAGGCAAGGCAGGTAGGTGGGCAAAGGCTCCCAGGGCCCTGCTTCAGGGAGACCCCAAATTCTAAGTTGTCTTCTCAGCCCAACTCCCCATGGAGGCAAAAAATGGAGTCTGGACCAGCTATTTCCAGCCACTGAAATGCAGCTCCAGTGAGGCCTCTCTGGAGGGTGGCTACCCTGGCAGGTAAGCTGGGAGAACAGCTAGCCAAGGCCAGGAGTCAAAAGGGCTCTTCATTTGCATTTACATCTGGTAACCTAGGCCAGGGTTTCCGCAGGACAGGTCACATGAACCCATCATCCTCTTTCCTCTGCATGTCCCACAGGCATTGCCAGATGCTTGGATTCACCCTACACACCACTGCCCTACATCCTGGATCCCCACTGGGTGGGGCAGGGTGTAGTTAGTATGTATCTCCCATGGCTTGGGGCCTCAAACTACCAAAACACCCTTTCTCTCTGACCTGCCTCACTAAAACCCTTGTCCTCTTAGTAATAATAAAACACCTGAAGAACTTTTCCAATCCCTCTCATCTCCCCCTTCCTCCATATTATTCATCCTTCCATTCCAGGACACTGCCCAGGACACATTCGGCCTGACTCGGAACCCCAGAAGGAAGGTTTGTACAGGCCTCCTTCTCTCTCTCTAAATGGTGGGGTGGGGTGGGGGAGTGGAGTGTGAAAAATACAGTTTATAGGCTCAAGGCCAAATAATTTGGGTTTAGCCAAATCCCCATTATAAGGAATGTTTGACTCTTAACACTCATGATGCGCCCTCTCATCTCAGTTCAGAAAATACAGACTGGATAAAACTTTTAGAAGGGAGTGGGCCCCGCAGACAGCAGAGTTGGAAGAGGATTTAAGTTCAAGAGGGCTGAGGCTGGTGGTCTTACCTTGGCCTTTGGGGGCGGCCATTTCCAGGTCTGTGGGGCAGTCGGCCTCTCCGTTCATTCTCCAGCCGTCCAGCCACCTCCTCGGTCGTGCCGGCCGGGCAAGCCGGGGTCAAAGCCACCTCACCCTTTAGAAGAGACACCAGTCCCTACTCAGGCGAGCTGAGAGGTGAGGAGCAGTCTATTCCTCCCTCCTCCGAAAGGGGAGGGAGACACAAGTCCACATTCTCGGAGAGACCCAGCCAAGACCCTAATAGACTTAGAGTCGGAGAGGGTGGGAATGCACTCCTATTCCTCCTAACACCCTCCGCCCCCCAGCCCCGACAGCCCGGCTCCGCGGCGTGCGCCCTCCCCCGCCCACGCGAGAGACTGCTCCCTGCTCCGCGTGCAACTAGCGCCCGCCCTCCGCCCTCCTTCCCCCACCCGGCCAAAAAAAAAAAAAAAAAAAAAAACTCCTCCTCCACTGTGCGCCCGCCCCGGGGAGGCCCCAGGCTGGAGGGCGGGGGAGGAGGAAGGGCGGGTAAAGGGCGCGCGCGGCCGCGAAAGCGGGCACGCGCCGCAGTCTCCTCCTCCCGCTCCCCCCGGCCGGTTCCCCCCGCCTCCGCAACCCGGCGGGGACCCGGACGCAGCGCAGCCGCCGCGGGCCCCGGAGCGCAGCGGCCGCACCGCCCCCGGGGACCGGATCCGGATTCCCGCCGCCCCCCTCTCGGGCTCCCGACACCGTCCCCGCCCGCCTAGGCGGGAGAGCAGCCGGAGAGAAGCGGCCTGGCCTGCCCCCCGCCCCCGAGCCACCCACCCCGGCCAGAGGCGCCGCTACCGCCCAGCCACCCCGACGCGCACGGAGGAGCCCGGCGCAGAGGCTCGACCACGGCGGGAACCGCCGCCTCCTCCCCCGAGCTTGCGGCCCAGCCCCGCCGGCGCCCCCGCCCCGGCCTCCGGGGAGCGGAGCCAAGGAGAGGGCGGGAGGACGGCGGCCGGGAGGCGGGGGTGCAGAGCTCACTGGCCCCGCCGCCCCCTCCGGCGGCGGGCGAGAACTGCGCCTGACGGCTCGGAGAAGCGCGGGCTTCTCCGCCCGTGGCCGGGGCTCGGATCGGGCCTCGCTTCCTGCCCTCCCCTCCCCCGGCTCTCGGCGTCCTCTCAGTGCCCTGGTCCTCTCTTGCCCAGTCCCCTGCCTGGAGGTCGCCCCGGGTTCCCTCCGGGCGTCCACCGCACCCGCGGCTCGCTCCCCACCACCTGGCCCCGACCCCGGCGCGCGTCCTCAGCCGCCTGGGTTACCCGGCGCAGCGCGGCCTCCGGGCTTCCCGCTCCGGCGGCTCCCTCCCCGGCTCTGAGCGGCGGCGCCCTCCCCCGCTCGGCCGGGCACAGCCGCAGCTCCCTCCCGCGGCGGCAGCGGCTCCTCCTCCGGGCGCGGCGGCGGCGCTGGGGCGGCGGCTGCTGCTGCTGTGGCGGCGGCGGCGGCGGCTGTGGCTGCTGCCTGCTGCTCCTCGCGGCGAAAAGCACAAAGCACAGCGCCCTCCGCCTGCAGGCAGCCCGCCCGCCGCCCGCCCGCCGGCCCCGGCCTCAGCTCGCACACCCCCCGCCGCCGCCGCAGCCTCCGCCGCCGGAGCGGGGAGGAGGAGGGAGAAGGGAGGAGGAGGAGCGGGAGGGGGGGCGGGAGAAGCGGGGCAGCGAGCGCGTCCTTCCCCGTAGAGCGCACACCGACCCCCGGGGAGCGAGCGCCAGCCCGCCCGCCTCGCCGGCTCCGCTCCCTCCCACAGCCTGCCCGGGCGGGCTCCGCGGGGGGCAGCTGGGAGGAGGGGCGGGAGCTGGGGGGACCCGGGCGGCCGAGGCGGAGGGAAGGAAGGAGGGGAGGGGGGTGGTGGTGGTGGTGGCGGCGGCGGCGGCGGCGGCGGCTGCTGCCGCCGGGGAGGGGGGGCCGGGGTAGGGAGACACGCAGCCGCCCGGGTGGCGGCGGGGCTCGGAGCCGAGGCAGGCGGGCGCCGAGAGCGACCTCGCCAGACCCGCGGGGGAACTAGCAGGCTCGGCCGGGGCGGGAGGGAGGGCGAGGCGCGGCCGCAGAGAGGGTGCCCGGAGGGCCCCCCGGCGGCCGGGGAGGCTCAGGGGGTACCTGCAGCCCTGCTCCGGAGCTCTCTCCCAAGTCTTCCCAGCTCAGGTTCAGGCTTCCACGCCAATCCTCTCCCGCTCCCCTCGCCGGCCTCCCGGAACGGGCGTCCAGCACCCACCCTTATCCCCGTAGCGTAGCCACCGGCTTGGGGCGCACGCACGCCGATCGAGGCGCCAGGCTTCGGCGCCTGCCTCGCGGTAGCCTCGCTGCCGAACAGCACATCCAGAAAACTTTTTAAAAATCACCCCTACAAAATGCCCTCCTTGCAAATTAAAAAAAAAAAAATCCCCTTGCTCCTTACACCCCGGAAACGGCGAGCGGGTGACGGGCTCCGGCGGAGGAGCTTCTCTAGGAGCTGGTTCAATCCAGCCCGGCATGGCTCCCCAGGCCTGCCCGGGCGCATGGAGATCGGCGCCGCCGCCACTCGTAGCAACCCCTCTTCCCCCGAAATCAGCCGCGCCGGGGCTTACTTACCGAGCGTGTGAATGGGAGCGCGGGCCAGGGGCACCTAGGGGCGCGGCTGGCCGAAGAGCCGAGCCGCAGCTCCGCCGCAGCCGACGCCGGGGCTGCGAGTCGCCAGACAAAGCCCGAGATGGCGAAGCGGAGCGACGGCTAATGGCGAGCCCCACGCGCCGCGCTCCGCCCGCCCCGCTCCGCCCGCCCGCCCGCCTCGGCGCAGCGCTGCGCCGCTCCGAGCGCTCGCCCGTCAGAGCTGCCTCGGCGCCGCCGCCTCCCGGGCCACCCTGGCCTCGCCTGGCCCCTCCGCCTCCTCCGGGCGGCTCAGCCTCACCCCTTCCCTCCCACCGCGCTGGGGGCTGCACGAAAATAAAAAAAGAAAAGGCAAAATGCTTTTCTTTTTCTTTTTTTTCCTTTGGCTGGGCGGGCGTGTAGAGACTTTCGGGTCTTTTTGCCCCCAGCTCGCACTCACCTGCGGAGCCGCCGGGAGGGCTAGGGGTGGGGGCGCGCGGGGCTGGAGCCGGCGAGCGCGGGTTGAAAGCTAGCCAAGCTCTGCAGCGCCCGACCCGGGCGTATACGCCGCCGCCAGTCCCCGCAGAGAAATCGTCCTCCTACCCCCGCCTCCATCGCTCTGCGTTTCTCTTCCAATCAGCCGATCGCTTGGCGGCTCCTCCATTCTCCGGCCAAGCCCGCTGCCTAGAGCGAGCTCCACTCCTCCATCTGCTCGCCCGGCTCCTCGCTCCCCTGCCGGGGCCGGCGAGGCGACGTGGGGCCGGAGGGGGATTTGCGAGGGAACCCGCCTGCTTTCCGCTCCCATTGCTCCCTCCCGGCTGCCTCCTGCCTCCTGCTTCTCTCCTGCGTCTTTCCAACTCTCCCCTGTCGCCACTGGTGTGTGTCTGAGTGTGTGCGCGGTTTTTTTGGTTTTTTTTTTTTTTTATTGCTCTTTGCTTTTGCAACCCTGGAGCCAAAGCGGGGTGGATGGGTTGGGGGAGAAAAAAAGGGGGGGGGTTAAAAAAAAAAAAAAGCAAGCAAGAAGCTCTTAGATTTGCAACATTGGAAAACCGAGGGAGCTCTCCGCCTCGTCCGATCTCGGTGCCCCGCGAGGGCCTTCCGGGTTTTAGAGAGCCTCCTTGTTCTCAATGCCCCTCACCTCCACTGGGTTTAGGATCCAAGGAGTCCGAGCAAAAAGTTCTCCCCTTGAGCAGTAGCAAGGGGGTGTGGGGATGGGAGCTGGGGGGATTTCTCAAGAAGCAGCAACCATCCCTCCCACCCTGGTTTCGGTAGCTGGCCTGAGGTCCAGGTTGAGAGCAAAAATCCCAGTGGATTTAGGCGAAGGGGATTCCGGGGGCGAAGTCGGAGCTGCGAGACTGAGCTTCGCGCATCTCCCCTTCGGTCTCTGCCTCCTGTCCCCTGCCAGCTCCCCCTTTAATTTTTTTTTTTTTCCTCTCCTTTAATCTAATTTCTTCCAACTCCACCTTTGTTGTTAACCGGCGTCACGCCCGGACCAGCCAATCCCCGCCACGCAATCAGCTTGTCAAAAAGGCTCGGCCAGCCCTGGGAAAGCAGGCCGCGGGCGCTGCTCCCCCCACTCTGGCGGCGGCGGCGGGGAGCCGCGAGGGGAGCCTGGCACCCCGGCCTCGCCTCCCGAGCCGCAGCAGGGAAGCCTCCTCGTAGATCTCCGCTCTCCACCAGCCTTCGGGCCGGGGATCGAACGGCCTGGGCGGAGATCGAAAGGCCTGGGCGGGACCACCATCCACCCTCCCACTGCCGTCGGCGGTGGCTGCCTGTCTCTGCCTCTCCTTGGAGGAGGAAGGTTTATCTGGACGCAGGAAACCAGAAGACAGTCTGAAGAACGCCTGTTTCCAACAGGCCAGCGTATAATTTAGGCCATCGCTCCGGGGACAGCGCCATTGCTCCTGGCTCCCAGGCTGCCAGTCTCCCACACCAACACTGCTACGGCCCACGTCTTGGCCAGCTGGGTCACCAGCCCCTTTGGGCTCTCCCCTGGTACACAGCCTTCTCCATCCTCACACAACGGCCTCACTGCTGCTGTAATTCCTCTTGTCTCCTGGGAGAAATAAGATTCCTTTCCCAGGACTTCCACAGCCCACATCTGCCACGTTTCACAAACAGGGAGGAAAATCCTGTCAAGAGCTGGTGTGTCTGGATTTTTTAATAGGCAGGGCATGTAGGAGGGGCCGATTTACCTTAATGCTAATGAAGCTGAAGCTTCAAGGTCCCTCACTGCAGGGCCTCACTACCCAAGGCGCTGTACTTAATTTTGACTCATCTTTTGGTATTATTTTTTATTAAAGAGCCCCCCTCCCCGAGTTGTACAAGTTTCAGCCCCACAAGCCCAGCTCTGCCCTTGGAACCTACAGAGGGCATTTTGTGAAGGAGCAAGACAGCTCACACTGTACTGACTTTCATGGTTCGACTGGGAAACAGCAAAGAGTTTGGAGTCAGAAGTCCCACATTCTGAGCCTCTCAGCTTCCCCACTTTCTTAATAGTTTGTGAGTTTGATAGAATTTCTTAACCTTATCTGATCCCAGTTTCCTTAGAATAGCAATCTCCTGTTCTCTGCTTTCCCTGCCAGGGATTGGAGGATCAAGTGAGATGATGTATGTAAAACTGTAAAATACTCCACAATGTCAATTGTGACATTACAGTGGAAGAAAAATAGACCCTCAAGAAAGTTCCAAGTCTTCCACACACAGATCTGGAGCCCAGGTGTCCTGGCTCCTGGCCCTGAAATTTTTGGCTGGGCCAAGGGGCCTTTCGGTAAAGTGCCTTGGAATAAAACAGGATGAACATGAATCATAAGAATGATTATTATTGATTTTTCATTCCTTGGGCAGCAAAAATCATGGCTGGCACTCTTCCCACTTGGAAACTGATTGGCTTGTTTTACATCTATTGTGTCTCTGGTGAGGTCAGGAGTCTAGGATTTGGGCTATGGGCCAGAGTGTGGGGGAACCTGCCCTTGGTCCTCTTTCTTTGCCCCCTCTCCTAATTCATTCCCCTCTTCCCTCCCAGTTTTCTGCCCTGTGCCTTGAAGCAGAACCTCAGCATTCCACAACCCCAGTCCAGGCTGGTGACAAGGCATAATCCTAGCTACGCATTCTCCACTTGGCCCCAGCCCTTCCCTGGTTTGCCAGTATCCCAGCACTAGCTCATATAAAACCCCTACGGTGCCTGGAATGCCTTAACGAAAGTGTGGTACTTAAATTCCTAGTGTACGTGGAATAATTTTAGATGGTATACAAATGAATGTATTGTTTTCAAAGTTATGTATTATAACGTGTATTTGGAAATGTACTGTTTTTTAAGTTTTTATTTAAGATAGTGACATAAAGATTTCTTCCTCCCCTCCTTTTTGGAGCTACTGTCCCTCATGTATTTTTTTTCTTTTTTATTGAGGTATAACTTACAGGTAATGAAGTGCACACATCTTAAGTGTACAGCTTGATGCATTTTTACATATGTATACATAGTATTCATGCCAAATATGTATAAAATGTAACCACCACCCAGATTAAGACATTGAATATTTCTGGCATTTATCAGGCTCACTCAAAGTTAATACTCCTTTCCAAATGTCACCACTATTCTGAGCTCTATTGCCGTAAGTTTAGCCTGTTTTTAGATTTCATACACACGGAACCATTCTGTATGTACTGTTTTATATCTTCCCTCTTTCACTCAATATTATGTCTGAGATTAATTTATGATGTTGCACATAATAGTGGTTTATTCCTTTTCATTGCAATATAGTATTCCATCGTATAAATATACCACGATTTATCCTTTCGGCTTCTAATGGGCATTTGAATTGTTTCCAGTTTTTGACTATTATGAGTAAGACTGTTTCAAACATTCTTGTGCATATCTTTTGGTGGATATATGCATTCATTCCTCCTGGGTATGTTTCCAGGAGTGGAATTCTTGTCTCATAGGATATAAATATATTGGACATTTTAGATATTGCCAATTAGTTTTGTCAGGCTTTTTGGATTTTGATTATTCTAATAGGTGTGCAGTGACATCTCATTGTTTTAATTTGCAATTCCTTAATGATACATAATGTTGGATATCTTCTCATATGCTTAGTGCCATCTGATATCATTTTTGGTGAGCTGTCTGTTGAGATCTTTTGCCCATTTTTTCATTTAGGTTGTTTGTTTTCTTACTGTTGAGTTTGTATATCTTGGCTAACAGTCCTTTATCAGATGTGTCTTTTGCAAATATTTTCTCCCAATCTGTGGCTTGTCCTTTCATTCTCTTGATGTTGTCTTTCTCAGAGCAGAAGTTTTTTATTTTAATAAAGTCCAGTTCACCAATTGTGTTTTTGATGACTTTGGTGTCATATCTAAAAAGACACTGCCATACCCAAGGTCACCTAGGTTTTCTCCTGTGTTATCTTCGAGGAGTTTTATAGTTCTGTGATTTAGATTTAGGTCTATGATCAATTTGGGGGTTTTTGTGAAGGATGAAAGGTCTGTGTCTAGAATAATTTTTAAATTAAAAAATTTTTTATTGGTAGGGGGAAGGAAATTAGGTTTGTTTGTTTATTTATTTATTTTAATGGAGGTACTGGGGATTGAACCCAGGATCTCCTGCATGCTAAGCATGCACTCTACCACTATGCTCTACCCTCCCCGCCAGATTAATTTTTTTTTTTTTTTTTGCATGTGGATGTCCAGTTGTTCCAGCTCCATTTGCTGAAAAGGCTATCTTTGCTCCATTGTATTGCTTTTGCTCCCTTATCGAAAATTGGTTGATTGTATTTATGTGGGTCTGTTCCTGGAATCTCTGTTATATTCCATTGATCTATTTGTCTGTTCTTTCACCAATACCACACTGTCTTTCCCTTTCCTTTTTGGTTTTTTTTTTTTTTTTTTTTTGTATATATATATTTTTACTGAAATATAGTCAGTTTATAATGTTGTATCAATTTCTGTTGTACAGCACAATACTTCAGTCATACATGAACATACATATATTCGTTTTCATTTTCTTTTTTACCATAAGTTACTACAAGATATTGAATATAGTTCCCTGCGCTATACAGCATGAACCTGTTGTTTATCTATTCTGTATATATATATCAGTTAGTATCTGCAAATCTCTAATTCCCAGTTTATCCCCTCCCACCTCCTCCCTGGTAACCACAAGTTTGTTCTCTATGTCTGAGAGTCTGTTTCTGTTTTCCAAGTAAATTCATTTGTCTTTTTTTATATATTCCACATATAAGTGATATCATATGGTATTTTTCTTTCTCTTTCTGGCTTATTTCACTTAGAATGACAATCTCCATGTCCACCCATGTTGTTGCAAATGGCATTATTTTACTCTTTTATGGCTGAGTAATATTCCATTGTATAAATATACCACAACTTTTTATCCAGTCATCTGTCAATGGACATTTAGGTTGTTTCCATGTCTTCACTGCTGTAAATAGTGCTGCTGTGAACATTGGGGTGCATGTATCTCTTTAAATTCCTTTCTTTTTTTTTTTAACTTTTTTTATTGAGTTATAGTCATTTTACAATGTTGTGTCAAATTCCATTGTAGAGCACAATTTTTCAGTTATACTGAAATATAATACATATATTCATTGTCACATTTTTTTTTTTGCTGTGAGCTACCCCAAGATCTTGTATATATTTCCCTGTGCTATACAGTATAATCTTGTTTATCTATTCTATATTTTGAAATCCCAGTCTGTCCCTTCCCACCCCCCACCCCCCTGGCAACCACAAGTTTGTGTTCTGTGTCTATGAGTCTGTTTCTGTTTTGTATTTATGTTCTTTTTTTTTTAGATTCCACATATGAGCGATCTCATATGGTATTTTTCTTTCTCTTTCTGGCTTACTTCACTTAGAATGACATTCTCCAGGAACATCCATGTTGTATCTCTTTAAATTCCTTTCCATATAAATTTTAAAATCAGTTTGTTAAAGGGAGAAGAGTATAGCTCTGTGGTAGAGTGCCTGCTGAGCATGCACAAGGTCCTGTCTTCCATCACCAGTACCTCTATTAAAACAAACAAACAAACCTAATTACCTCCCCCACTTAAAAAAAATCCATTTGTTAATATCCACAAAATAAGTTGTTGAGATTTTGACTGTGATTGCTTTGAATCTGTAGATCAAAATGGCAAGAACTGATATCTTGACAATATTATGTTTTCCTATTCATGAACACAGACATTTCTCCATATATTTAGTTCTTTGCTATCTTTCATCAAAGTTTGGTAGTTTTCCTCATATACATATTTCATTAGATTTATACTTAAGTTATTTCACTTTTTGAGTGCTAATGTAAATGACAATATGTTTTTAATTTCAAATTCCTCTTGTTTATTGCTGGTATATAGGAAAGCAATTGACTTTATTTTATTTATTTATTTTTAAACATTTTTTATTGATTTATAATCATTTTACAATGTTGTGTCAAATTCCAGTGTAGAGCACAATTTTTCAGTTATACATGAACATATATATATTCATTGTCACATTTTTTTCTCTGTGAGCTACCGTAAGATCTTGTATATATTCCCTGTGCTATACAGTATAATCTTGTTCATCTATTCTATAATTTTGAAATCCCAGTCTATCCCTTCCCACCCAGGAAAGCAGTTGACTTTATACATTAACATTGTACCTGCGAACTTGCTATAATTAGGAGGGACCACCATACTATCTTCCACAGTGTCAGTACCATTTTACATTCCTACCAACAGTACGCAAGGGTTCCAATTTCTCCACATCCTTACCAACACTTACATTTTCTAGTTTTTTTTTTTTTTTTATGGTAGCCATCCACATGAGTGTGATATGGTATCTCACTGTAGTTTTGATTTGTATTTCACTAACAATTAGTGATGTTGAGCATCTTTTCATGTGTTTACTGGCCATTTGTATATCTCATTTGGAAAAATGTCTTTTCAAGTCCTTTGCTTATTTTTGAATCAGGTTGTTTTGTTTTTATTCTTGAGTCTCTATTTCTTTTGAGTGAGCTTTGATAGTTTGTGTTCCTCAAGAAATTTGTTCATTTCATTTGAATTGTTGTATTTATGGATTTTTTTTTTTAACATTTGCAGTATTCCTTTGCTATCCTTCTAATGTCTTTAGGGTCTATAGCAATGTCGTCTCATTTCTATTATTTATAATTTATGTATCTTCTCTCTCTCTCTTTTTTTTTTCTTGGCCTGTCTGGCTAAAGGTTTATCCATTTTATTTATTTTTTTCTGCAAAGAATTAGCTTTTGGTTTCACCAATTTTCTCTACAGTTTGTTCCCTGTTTCATTGTTCTCTCTTTCTGTTCTATCTGTATTAGTTCCTTTTTCCTGCCTACTTTGGGTCCAATTTACTCTTCCTTTTTTTTCTAGCTTTTTAAGGTAGAAGCTTACATTATTGATTTGAGATGTTTTTAATCTAAGTACTTAATATTCTGTTTCCCTTTAAGCATTGCTTAAATGCATCTCAAATTTTTTGATAGGTTTTCATCTTCATTCAGTTTAAAATATTTCTAATTTCCTTTATGGTTTCATCTTTGATCTATGGATTGTTTAGAAGTGCCTTGCTTAGTTTCCGAATAGAGGTTTTCCAGATGTCTTTCTGTTATGGATTTCTAATTAATTCTGTTATGGACATAGATTATACTTTCTATGATTTCATTTTTGTTTTTACACTTCTTAAGGTTTGTTTTGTGGCCCAGCATGTGGTCTGTTTTGGTGAGTGATCCATGTGCAGTTGAAGAGAATGAGTATTTTGGCTAGTGTTGCTTGGAATGTTTTACAGCTGCAAATTAGGGCAAGCAAGTTGCTGGTGCCTCAGGTGTTCTAAATCCTTTATCATTTTCTCTCTACTTGTTTTATGGATTATCAAGAGAGTGATTATAGTTTCCTACTATAACTGGGTTTATCTGTTTCTCCTTTCAGTTCCATGCGTTTTGCTTCATATATTTGAAGCTCTGTTAACAAAATTGTATTTGCTTATTAAAAATATATGTAAATTAGTGTTCACACATAAATAAATCTGCAGGAGTATACCCTAAATTATTAACAGTGGTTACTGGTGGAGGGTATTTGAGACTTTGGTTCTCTATGTTAAATAGTTCTGTAATCTTAAGTGTTTTATAATATATATGTATTCTTTTTGAACTTTGAAAATATAAATATTCATTTTAAAGGACAGAGAAAGATGATTACATGCCTATGAATGTGTCCCCCAAATCTGCAAATCATTCTCTGGTCCATCTTGGAAAAAAGTCAGCTGGGTGCTCTCTGCCTGTCCCACTCCTGCCAAGCTCCCAGACCATTTCTTATACCTCCTGCCTCTGCTTCCTTATCAGCCCTTCCTTCCTCACCTCCTGTCATTTGGCTTTGGGCCCAGGTGCCTGGGAAAGAAACGATTTTCTGAGTTCACCATGTGGCCTGCTATCCCAGCAGGATTTCCACTGTGTTACTTGACTCTGTGAGCAAATTTCACCCACTTTATCTTCAGGTTATTTCTCAGATGTTTTCCATTTTCCAGATTCCTATTCTCTCAAGACATTCTCCCTCTCTCATCATTGGGCCAGCTCTTACTTTCCCCTCAGGAGTCAGAGAAAATGTCTCTGTTCCCAGGAATCCTTGCCAAACCCCAGCCCTGCTCTGTTCCCACCTCTCCCTGCAGAATCTTCACCACTCTTGTTGAACACCTGGCTCCCATGCTGACTGGAAGTCCTATGAGGGTTGGGCCTATGTCCACCTGCCTCTGTTGTTGACTCACTTACATGGAAGGATTCCTAATCTGCCTCTTTGCAGTCAGTCCCTCCTGTATACAGCTCCCAAGTGAGTCACTTTAATCATGTTATCCTCAGTTCTAGAACCTGCAATGACTCCCTAGTGCCCACTGAATCCAGTCCAAACTATTCCTCTGGGGTAAATTTAATTACATCAAAATTAAAGATTTCTGTTCGATGAAGTGGACAAAATGAAGAGAGAGATGACAAAATGGGAGAATACTTTTGTAAGGTCCAAAACCAACAAAGGATATAGGCTCTCTCAAGATCTCTTGCAAATCAATAGCCAAAAGGGCATCAATAGAAATATGACCAAATGATATAAAAAGCTTATTTATATAAGAGGAAATCTTAAACACTAATAACCAGGTGCAGAGATGCTCAAACTCTTTAGTGATCTGACAAATGCAAATAAAACAGCAATGAAATAATACCTTGGTCAGACTAGCAGAAATCAGACAGCTGGATAATATCAGTCATATGGGAACATAGGAACCTTCTACTCTGCCTGTGGAGTGTGGGCTGGTGCATACGCTGCAGAGAAAAATATGGCTGTGCTTAGTCAAATTGAGACAGATATATTTATACCCTATGACCTAGCAAGTTCACACCTGGCTTTCACATATATAACCCAGAGAGTCTCACAAGTTCTATAAGAGGACAAGGCTGAAGATGTACAGCTGCACTGTTGCTTGTGGGAGGAGAGCTGGGTCCAGTAGGATGTTCCTCCCTGGGAGAGTGGAGAGGTGAGAGGTGGGAGATGCTCCCACGGGTCACCTCGCAGCCATTAAAGCAACTCAGTGTTCACAGAGCAACCTGGCTGGATCTAAAAACCATAGTGTTGGGTGAAAAGTAATGTGTTCACACACACACACACACACACACACACACGCATACACACATCAAAACCAACTGCCAAGAGACATTTTGAGAAATTTGGTTATGGATTGGATAGTAGGTATTATTGCTAATTTTGTTAGGCGTGATTATGTCACTCCCAGTGGGTAAGAAAATGGTCAATGTTGGGGGAGTGGGGCAATGCATAACTGAAAAATATAGGGGTGAAATGGCATGAGGTAGGGAATTTATTTTGTTCAGGAAAGGGAAATGAGAAAGATGAAACAAATATGTTTTAGGCAAAGATTTAAGCAAGATTTCAAGGCAAAATCTTGATCATTTTGGAGTCTTGGAGATGAATATATGGGGGTTTATTGTTCTGTCATCTCTACTTTTGTGTATGTATTACAGATTTCCTAATAAAAATAAAACAGTATCAATGGTACATATTTTCAAGAACATGTTAGCACAAAAAGATACACATTAAACATGTTAGGATGATTGCCTGTGGAGGGGAAAGAAAATAGGAGAGGAGAGTAGAAAATGAAGACAAAGGGGAAGGAAGGACAGAAGGAAGGAAACAAGAATGGTCAACGAGTATCTGCCTTGAACTGAGGAGGATGATTTACTTAACTGTCTGCACTTAAAGTCCAAAAGAAGGAGGAAAGAAGTAGATCTCCCCTATACCTCTACCACTGAGGCATTTATTTTTTATTTTTTAATTTTTTAAATCTTTTTTTATTGAGTTATAGTCATTTACCACGGAAGCATTTTAATTTTTTTTTCTAAGCCTCTAACCTTCATTCCTTTGCCCACTCTACTTTTCCACCTGCCTGGGCCCATGACAGTGACATCACTGCGTGCCTTGCTGAGGAAACAGGAATGAGCTTTGGTTTACTAAATGTCAGCACTGGGCTAGGACCCACCGGGTATGTGATCTCAATTCATCCTCTCGGTAACATTGTGAGGTGAGTACATTATCTTTACCTCCACTCTACAGATGCAGACAGCTGAGCTCAGGAATGTGGTTCTTAGCTGGAATTCCAAACATCTTGCCTCAGACACCCAGAATCTTGTGATTGTACCAAGCTGATCCAATCACTTCATCATCATCATTATTATTTTTAAGACCTGCCTAGTGGTCCATGATATTGATGTGGGGTAATTTACTGTAATTTACTAACCGCTCTCCTATTTCTAAGTATTTGGGCACTTTCTAGTTTTTGCTTTTATAGACAGTCTTGCAAAGAATATTTTCAGGTATAGAGTTTTTGGATTCTGTTGAACGATTCCCTTACCAGGAGTGGGGTTACTTTGTGTTCACACACGAGGGTGAACCCCATTATGGCAGTTAATTCATGTCGAGGTAGTTTTCCTGAGAGGAAATGCAGGTGTGGGGGCAGGGTGGCTGGGAGGGGAAGGGGGGCAGGAAATGTAGGGGGAGTGAGGCCTCAGGCCATGCAGGAAGTTGGATCCTGATTGATTTTTTGTGGTCTTTCCATTTATTTCCTTAATACATTCCCTAATGGCTCAGGGTGGAGAACAGGGCCCCGGCAAGCCTGGGGAACTGGGACAATGCTGTGGGACATGAAGCTGTTGTGTATGGGAGGAGGGGAACTGGGACCACTCTCCCTGGGGCCGCAGTAGATCTCTGGGCCTTTGGTGGCTGCCCTGGCCAGCCTGGGAGGGGTCAGACAGGGATAGGCAGTGGGTAAATATAGATCCAGGGGAGGAAGCCAGGCAGCCCAACCCTGCACTGACCTCTCTTTGGAAGGTTGAGGAGGGATTATGTCTTGGCACCTTCCTCTCCAGGGATGGATGACACCTGGCCCAGCAGCCCCCTAGAATTGTTGGAAGTGGCTGGGTGAGGGTGGGGGGCAGAGCCTCCAAGGGAATGACAATGGTAGCTAGTGGAAATCTGGTCAGAGGTGCTGTTCCTGTGAACGATGGCAAACCACACTCTCTCTGGTAATCCCCATCAGAGGTGCTGCCCAGCCTGATGAGCTCAGGTTAAGGGGCTAACTGGCCCAGGGATGTGGGGTCCACTGTACAAGGAGATGGGGGCGAGGCTCTCTTACAGCCCCTCCCCCCACCTCTGTGAGTCTTGCTTATTTTGGAGAGGAAGGATGTCTGGAGCATAAAGTTGGCTTACTTTGCTCTCCCACCCCCTTCCCTGGGTGCTGGCCCTCTCCACTCTAGGGCTCCGGACCATCAGCCCTGCCCCGCTCCAACTCTGGGGCCACTCCCCTGGCCTGGCCCTCCCTGCCCCTCAAGGCTGCAGCCCTGCATCAGCTCCACAACATACATTCCATGTCCATCCACCTGGTGCAGCCAAGACCCCTTGAACCCCTGACTCTGGGAGGGGAATTCCAGCAAGGCACTCACTCCACCACAGATGCATTTATTAGCAAAACCTATTCCCAAGCATCAAGGGGAAGGGCGCTCACAGACTGAGTGACTTTTTTGAAATTTTTTCAGCAATATTCAAGGAGCAGAGGTTGGGAAGGGACAGAGACATTCTAACCAGAATAACAATATCAGAGGCTAACTTTATGGAGCTCTTCCTCAGAGGTCTGAGGCCAGGCTCTGTGCTAAGCAATCACTATAGGCACTGTCTCATTTAATCCTTATAACAACCCTACGAAGTAGGTACCATTGTCGTCCCCATTTTACAGATGAGGAAACTGAGGCATAGAACAGTAAAGTGGTGGGAGGCAGCCGCCAGCCTTCAGGGAGTTACCCGAGAGCCCCCTCTCCAGCTTCTTCCTTATCTGTCACACCCTGATTCTCAGTTTCATCCATCTCTCACCACTTTCAGTTCTTTCAACTCTTTTTATATTTTTGTTTTGTAAAAAAAATAGATTTTGCCCATATCTGCAGAACCCACTGTCTTCTACCCCAACTAGTCAAATCCGGGTCCTCCCCAAGATTTGGTTCAGGTAGGGCTGGGGACAGTGAGTCTCTAATTGGGTACCTGGGCATGTGTGTGTGCGTGCGCATGCATGTAGCTGAAAGAAAATGGAAACTCTGAGAATACACAAGCAATAAATTACAAACCTCCCCCTCCCCTCCCCATCTCCTCCCGACCTTCCCATCCTCCCCCTACCCCCCATCCAAATCAAGAACAGACTGTGCATTGCCCCCCACCCCTATCCCCAGGGCAAGGTCTTGTCTCAGTCACCATTGTGTCCACTGGGTCCAAGGCCTTCAGTAAATGTTTGTGGAATGAATGAATGAGTGAATGAATAACAGCATGGGGGGGGGGAGGAAGCAAGCACTTAGGAATCTTGAGTCCCAGCCCTGATTTTGTCCTCACCTGCACCTTGTCCTCACTTGCACTTTGTCCTCACCAGGACACCTCTCTCTGCCCCAGAAAAGAGGATCCCCGGTGGGAAAAGAGAGGCCAGCAGGGGCATCTCTAAGCATGGAAAGTGGGTGACTGAAGTAGACCCTGGTCTCAGAGTCAGAAGACCTGGTTCAGATCCCTGCTCTGGAGCTATGTGACCTTGGGCAGGTTTGCAGAATGATGACTACTGTGTAAATAGTCATTTCAGATTTTACAAAGCCCTTTTTTCATATTTATCTTTGGCCCTCAGTAACCATCCTATAATGGGGTATGATTATCAATATACCCACTTTACAGACTAGAAAGCATAGGCTAGAGAGGTCCAGGGACTTGCCCAAGGTCACACAGCAAGCAGGAATTTGAATCCCCCCATCCAGCTCCCACCCTTGTTCCTGCCCCATCTGTGCCAGGAGGAGGCCAGGCTTGGATCTAAGTCTTCCAGCACAGGACCCCCGGGTGATAGTGTGGCCGCAGGTGGGACTGCACAGCGATTCCCCTACTGTGGGCCCCACTGGCCATTTCCAGCCAGAAATGCCAGTCTACTCTTCATGGATGGTTTCCTAGACACCCTTTCTTTCCCCCACCCACAGCCCCGGGGCCTCAGCTGCTGCCCCAGGAGGGACCTGGGTGTCCAGGAAGTGACCATGAACTTCTGCTTTTCCTGGGAGAGTGCAGAAGTGGAAGGGTGAAGGGGGCTCTGGGTCCTGGGCCCTCTCCTCACACAGGCATGGTCACCTCATCATATTCATCCTGGCCACTCTCCTCATCAAAGTTCGGCTTGGCATTGTCAGCATCCAGCTGGCGGGTACGGGTAGGAAGGAGACCGGGTGAGTGGCTGAGAGGCCAGGTAAGCCCTCCCCCTACAGGAAGACCCCAGGACTAGCTGCTCAGTGGTCAGGACAGCTCACATGAAACACATCCTGTGAGCCCTTAGCCCTCTCACCATCCCTGTCATTATTTCTCTGTTTACAGGGCACAGAGGAGTGAAGTCACACGCTAGCAGGTGGCAGTGCCAGGATTTGGAAGCAAGCCCCAGCCCATACCTTAATCATGATGGTCTTCTGCCTTCAGTAGTCCCAATACCCACCCTTCACATTCTCCCAACGCTCTGATGACCTCTCTCTGCCCCTTGCTCTGGACACAGGGAATGGGGGCACTAGGGATGGTTGGGAGCAGCTACTCACACACTGGAGCTCCACATCCCGGAAGATGAGCGGCAGCAGGAAGCGGCGTAGGGGCACCGTGAGGATGAGGATGAAGGGCAGGGCCAGCGAGATGATCCCGATGGACTTTACCACCCACAGCACTATCAGGCAGAGGATCTGGATGCCCGTAAACAAGTGCATGCGCAAGGTTTTTACCTGTGGGCAGAGGCTGGGGTCATCGCCTGCCCTGCCCGGGAGCCAGCACCCCCCACCCTACCCTGCTGGGCAGCCAGGAGGGCCCTGTACCCGCTTGACATAGGGCACATCCGGGTGGTACTTTCTCGGCTTGAACAGAAGCAAGACGCGGTCGAAGAGCTGGATGCCACTGAGGGATGTGACCCCCATGTAGAGGAAGATGCCAAACAGAACAGCCAGGGGGATGTAGGACAGGATGGGCCACATGAGGACAGACAGGCCTGTGGAGAGAACCATGCGTTCTCAGTCCCAGCTGTGCCAGAGGATCAGCACCAGCAGGGGCTGGGGAGTGAAATCACAGGTACCATAGGACACCCTTTCTGTGGATCCTCTTAATAGTTGTTACCCCTATTTTATAGATGAGGAAACAGACTCAGAGAGGTGAAGCAACTTATCTAAGGCCACACCGATAGTAAGTGGCAGAGCAGGAAGTCAAACTCCTGCCTGCCTGACTTCAAAGCCTACTCCTTTGACCTAGGGGCTCATAGAGGTCAGAGCAGCCTACCTTTTACCTTACCTGGATCCAGAATGCCTCCATCATCCCCACCTATCCCAGCCCTCCTCCAGCTAACATCAGCTTCACCTCATTTAAGAAACTTCCCTGGCCTCTCCATCAGCAACCATGGTACTGTTCACACCGAGCCCAGCTGGACTCTCAGCTGCTCCAGAACTCAGATCAGTGACCCTCTGTCTTCATCTTCCCCACTCCCACCCCCACCAGATTATGCCTGGAGCACTGCCCTTTGTATCAGTCACAGAGCAGCTGAGCTAGAGAGACCTCAGGGGCATCTAATGAACCCTCTAATGGTGCAGACAGGGAAACTTGAGGCCCAGAGACAAGGAGGGATACCTAGTTAGCAGTAGGGCAGGGCTGGGACCCACAGTTCACTGAAGTGTCAGAGAAGCTGTGAATACAGGGTCCTGTCTAGAGAAGGTTTGGTAATAGAGGACCTCCTCTTCCTCCCCTGCTCAGATGCCCATCTCATTGCTTTGGGTATTTCCTCCAGAATTCCCTCATACTGGGGAGATATGGGCAGTGGGTTTGAGGGGAGACCTGGCTGCAGGGCGGCCAGGGCTGGAGGAGCACTGGATCCTAAGGGGCAAGGGTGGAGAGCCAGAGGCACGGCCAGAGGGTGGTGGAGAGTGTGGCCGGTCCTTACTCACCCACTAGCACAGCGACCAGGAGCCCGCTTATCCGCTGTTCCTTGACTTCCTGAATCTGAGCTGTAGCCCCTGGGGATCTGGGCTTGCTCATGACAGTGAGGGCATTGGCGTGGGTGACAGAACGCACAGTGGTGGCACTGAGCCAGGGCATCCCAAAGAGGGCGGCCACCCCACCCATGCCCATGATCAGCAGCAGATCCAGGTGGAAACCAGAACCCTTGACCAGCTTGCGCTCCGGTTTGCTGATGATCAGCCTGGGGATGTGGGAGGTCAGGGTTAACCAGGGCTCTCTATCACCCCCACCCCATCTGCCCCCTCTTTCCTTCCTCTGACTTGGGTCCCTCTGTACTTCAATTTATCCTTTTGTGCCCTTCTCACTTGGAGCTCCTTGCTCCCCTCCCTCTTGTCCCATCTTGAGAATCAAGACTCTAAGAGCAGACTTTGAAGACATCACCGAGAAGACCCACAGGCAGATTTACTCCAAAGATAACGAAGCGTAAGCTTCAGGGAACTTAATGGGTAGAGGCCCCTTCCAAGATCTAGCACCTAATTTTATAGTTCTCATTTTATATTCTTTTTCTTAAAAAAGGCTCCCCAAGTAATACAATGTCAGTTCCCGCAAAACCTGGACCTTCCTCTGCCCGTCATCATCCCTACTAGCACTCAGTCCCTGGTGTCTTGCTTGCCTGGAGCCTGTCCCTTTCTCTGCCTCGGACCCTCCCAGGCCCACCCTGGCTCTTACGTGGTGATCTGGGACTCTAGGAAGATGAGGATGAAGACCAGCATGGCAGGCAGCAAGGAAGCAAACATCATCCAGATGGGAAATTCGGATCGCAAACCCAGCGGGTTGATGAACCAGCCCCGGGCCGAGGAGTTGGATAAGGCAAGGCCTTTAGGTACGCTGAGTTTCTGTGGTAGGGGATGCTGGTGAGAATTCCTGGGGGCAGGGGGATGGGGAAAGGTGGGGGCAAGGGGAGCCAAGGTCCTGGGCATTTGGGACCTTACTCTTTTTGAACATCTATTTTGTACTTAGTCACTGCACTAAGTCTTTTCCATGTATCTTCTCATTCCCTACTTATAGAGGTGAGGAAACAGGATCAGGGAAGTTACGTAGCCTGCTCTGCATCGCCTAGCTATCTGGTGGCAAAACTGAGATTCATACTCAGATCAGCCTGGCTCCAAAGCAGATTCTTTCTTACTGCCCTTGATTAAGGAGTAAAAGGGGGAAACCTGACGCAGGCCCTTGCTTCAGCCACAGGGGTCCTGAGGGGCTGTGGGAAGAACATAGGGCAATCCAGGGAGGCAAGGATGGAGTAGGGGTAGCTCTAGCTGGTTTCAGGTTTGGGAAGGCTGTTTTGGGGAGAGGGTATGCTGGGGGAATGAAATAAGGTGGGAGGAGAGGGTCACCTGAGTGTAAGTGTCCTGGATGAGGGCATCCACCATGACCATGATCAGGATAGAGATGGGAACCCCAAAGTCCCCGATGACCCGTCGCAGCTGAGGGCAGGTGGAGGGACCAGTGGTCAGTGCCCAATTGCTCTCCACTTTCCCCCTCCCACTTGCCCCTGCTCCCGTGCCATCTTCACCCAGAGGGTCCCGCTATTCTCCGGGTATCCATCAACATCTAATGCCCTGTCCTGCACCTCAGCATACCTGGCTACTTTCTTCTTCCCATGGCCCAGCCCCACCCTTGGCCCCACAGCTTCCCCACTCCCTTCCAAGAACTATCCCCGGCTCCCCGCTGGATTCTCAGCCTGAGAATGCTCAGCTTGTCTGAAGAGTAAAATCCTGGGTGATGAGGGGACGGGGGGCTTGGAATTGGAAATGGGAATCTGGGGTAGGAAAGGGAGTTAATGGCATTGGGAAAGCAGAGGGGAGTGCTTTGGCCTGGGATGGGGCAGGGTAGGCAAGGACAGGTGGGGAGGATGTGCTGACCTTGCCAGGGAAGTAGGCGCTGTTCTTGAACTTGCGTAGCACCATGGCGAAGAAGAAGGTGCCAGCCATGAGCACAAAAGAGAGGAGGGCTGTGTTGGGCAGGGGAGCCTGAGGTTTGGGTATCATTACTACATTTTGGTCATAATTCCTCTGCAGTGGGTGGTCCTGGAAGATCTGTAGCAGAAAACAAAGGCATCCTGTTTCCTCCCATCCGTCTGTCCCACATCCATCATTATCCATCTGTCCATCCATCATCCATCCATCCATCCATCTGTCCCTTCATCATCCATCTACCTATTTTCTTCCTCAACGGAAATGGTAACATAGAGGCAATGGGATTTCACAGCTTAGTTTTCAGGAATGAGGACCAGGCTAGTCTCAGGTGGAGCGAGCCATGGAGGCAATGAGTGTGTGTGTGTGTGTGTGTGTGTGTGTGTGTGTGTGTGTGTGCTTCCAGGGCCTGGGAGACAAGAGAAGGCTGGAGGGAAGGAAACAAGTGCCAAGGAGATTCTCCAAAAGACTTGTTCTCCAAAGACTTGCAAACAGAAAGACACACGTATGTGGTCACAGTTACATACCATGGAAACACAGCCGCACAAATGCTATACAGACGTGTGTAATGACACCCATAGCCATGTAGTTTGCGCACAGTCTCACACACACACACACGTGCTTGTTAACGCTCTCATGGCCCCTCACCTGGACCAGCTTTGCGAAGGTCTCATAGATGAAGATGAGGGAGATGAGGATGGAGAAGATCTCCTGTGTATACCGGGAGATGAAGCGGACCAGGAAGCTGCCCTCGAAGGCCACCACCAGCACCACCAGCAGGATGAGCCAGAAGCCAATCCACACACGGCCTACAATGTACTCCAGGTTGTTCCTGGTGCAGAACTGCAGGGTGGTCAGAGGGAGCAGGGGGTCAGATAAACGGGCCCAGGCACCATGCATCAGGCGGCTGGGTGGGGCAGTTACATGGTCACATCGGAGCTAGAAGAGAGTTACCGAGAAGAAGGCTTCCTCAAACACGAGCAGGGGTCCTGAGAAGCCCACCACAAGCAGGGGCTGAGCCCCCAGCAGGGAGAACAAGATGCCCTGCACCGCGGTGGAGATGAGCAGTTCCGACACCCCCATCAGGTTCTGGGTCTTTTCTCCTGTGGGTAGAAGTGATAGTGGGGGCAAGGTCAAGATTATTTCCAGAGGTTGATAGAGCATTTCACAGGTAAGCTGATGCTGGGGCCCAGAATGTCAGATAGGGTCCAAGTCAGGGCTGATACAGAGGCCAATGGGTCAGAGGTGAGGGTTAGTGGGACATGCAGAGGCACTCACCGAGGAGGCCACCAAAGGTGATGGCGGGTGACAGGGCAGCAAAGTAGATGAAGATGACAGCAGCCAGGACCTGGGGGCTCAATGCATCTGAGATGTCACTCAAGTAGCGGGGATAGCGGCGACGGATGTCACGCACCAACCCTCCGAAGAGCCTGCCTGTCCGCCGCAGAGGGTCACCTGAGATATCTTCATCTTCATGTAAATCTGTAGTGATGGACAGGATCATGGTCACAGGGGGTTGAAGGGGGACGTATGGGGAGAGGAGAATTAAGGGGGATATTGTCTGATGGGAATGGGGTGGTCCAGGAGTCTGGAAGGCATGACACAGGGAGAGGGGACACAGGGTATTTAATGCGAAGAGGGGAGGCAGGGGCTCACTGGGCTGTGCTGGGGTGTCTGAGGGTCTGTGGGGGCTCAGAAAGCCTTGAGCTGGGCAGGGTGGCAGGTACCTAGTCTCTTGAGGATGGGTTCTGGCTCAACAGGCCTGGATGGGCGTCTAGGTGGTGGTGCCTTTGGGATGGGTTCTGGCTTAACAGGGCTGGATGGGCGTCTCCGTGGGAGTTCCTCCGGGATGGGTACTGGCTTAACAGGGCTGGATGGCCGTCTCCGCGGGAGTTCCTCCGGGATGGGTACTGGCTTGGCAGGGCTGGATGGGCGTCTCCGAGGGAGTTCCTCCGGGATGGGTACTGGCTTGGCAGGGCTGGATGGCCGTCTCCGTGGGAGTTCCTCCGGGATGGGTTCTGGCTTGGCAGAGCTGGACAGGCGTCTCCGCAGCAGTTCCATCTGCACAGGCAGCAGACTGCGCAGGGCCTTCTCGGAGGGAGCATCCGATGGAGGCAGCACCAGACTACAGTCTAGGAAGCCCTCCAGGGAGTGTACCAGCGTCTCCTTGCTCTGGGCTAAGTATGCATCAATTCGGAACACCTGGGGGCAGGAGAGATGGTCAGGGCTACTCAAACCTGCTCAACAAAAGGATCCAGGGCCTCTGGGGACCAGAACCCTCTCACCAGCTCCTTCCTTCTAGGAACTGCATTACCAGCCCCCCACCGGTCTACCCTCCCCTAGGAAGAGGCTTTGGGGAGGCAGACGGGGCCCTGAGTGGGGAAGCAGAAAGAACTGAAGCAAACCAGGGGGCTTGTAGCAGGTCAGATGGGACTAGAGCAGACCAGGCCGGACTAGACCAGGCCAGGTCAGGCAGGGCTGGGCCAGACTACAGGGGCCTGGACTACCCTGGCCACACAGCATAGCAGCAGCTAGAGCAGACTGAACGCGCCAAACTAGCAAAGTTAAAGTGACCCAGGCCAGAGACAGGGCCCAGCGTCCGGGCTCCCCAGCCCTCACCCGCCCCTGCTCACCCTCTCCGACATGAGGGTGGCAGCGGCCCGACCCAGCTGGGTGTAGTCCATGTTGGGGGCCTCAGGTCCCAGCAACACGAAGAGGAAGCGCACGGGCACTGCCGGCTGGCCCAGCTTCTCCTGCTTTGGCTCCAGCTGCATAGGGTCCTTGAGCCTCACGAAGCCCAGCACAGGCCGCTCCAGGAAGTCTACGCGGCCTGTTGGGGGCAGACGAGGTGCGGTGGTCAGGCCAGGCTGAGGGGGGCGCTGCTGCTGGGGTCTGGGTTTAGGGAGAAGCAGGCAGGGCCAGGGTGTGAGGTAGAAGCAGGGGAGGAGCAGGGGTGAGGGATGGAGGCACTGGCCACTTACCCACTAGCACCAGGGCGCCCTCCGAATCCTGGGGAATCTTTCTCTGTTGGAAGGAGGGTGGTGAGGGGAGTCCTTCAGGCAGTCTGGAATTGGGAGACCTGAGGATCCCACTCCCCTCCCCTTCCTACTCTCATTTCTAACCCTGTTCAATCCGTGGGCTTTCCCGCTGTCCCCACACACCGCTAGTACAGCCTCACCTGTTCACAGAAGAGTTTTTCCTCCATCTGGGGACGTTGTGGGAGCAGAGGCTGTGAAGCTTTCCCAGAACGTGTCAGGACCGTGGGCTTCATGCCCCCCAGGGCATCGGTGTCTCTGGCGTGGCTGCAGGAAACACAGCGGGCATGGGCTGAGTAGGCTGTTGAGGCCGGGCTCTCGGCAGAGTGGACATGGTGGTGGGAGGAATCAAATGGGACTTCCCAGTGACCAGACTAGAGAGGCCCAGGGGCAGAAGGAGGATCAGCCTCCTCTGAAGGATGAGGTAGATGTAAGCGGATGGCCTCTATCTGGAGTAACTAGTGGAGCCAGGAGAAAGGATGAAGAGAAGGGCCTGGAGTGTCTGCCCTCCTGGGGACCAGTATCCCCCAAATCAGAGCCTGGAGACATGGCCACCGCTCAAGAGGTGTCAGAGGCAGGATCCATCATGGGAGAAAAGTGGGTCCCAGGCTGGTGGGGGAGGGGCCATCTGGACCTCAGGGAGAGCTTGGGGCAGGTGGGTGGGGAGCTGGGCCCTGTGGGTGTGAAGTCCAGGCCCTGGCAGGCAGGGGCACCTGTGTTTAAGGAGCAAGGCCCGAAGCAGGGTCTCTCGGTCCTGACGCTGGATCTGCCCGTCGAAGATAAACCTGTCCAGCAGCTGGCTGACCACCCCAGCCAGGGATTTCTCTGGCAGGTCCAGGAGGACAGTACCTGCAAGCAGTGGAAGGTGAGCCTGGATGACTGGGCCTGGCCCTCCTCCTCCCCCCAGGCTTCACACATGGAGGTTGCTCGCAGAGGGGCCCAGTGGGGCTCACTCACCCTTGGCGAAGGCTTTCTGCAGCTCCAAGAGGCTCCAGAAGGTGAGGTAAGACACGTGTGGGCGGCCCCAGGTTCCATCCTTCCCCCGGTTCTCCTCCATGTGCAGCCAGCGCGCTGCCTCCATCCATTGCAGCTCCTGGTTCTTTTCATCCATCACCAGTTCCCGCAGCTCCACATACACCTGCAGCCCCACAGGCCAGAATTAGTCCATCAGGCCCAGGGCAGGACTGTGGGGAGACTGGGAGCCCACGGCATGGTGGACCCTCAGTAGACTCTGAGAGATGTCTGTCAGAGGCCCAGGGTCCTGGAGCACTTGGGACAGACCCTGAGCTCCGAAGGGACTGTCAGGAGCTGCAGCCTGGGGGTGTGGAGTGAGGTGTGACATGCGGGAGATGCTTGAAGGTCTTGTCAGTATGGCCCCAACCTCTGGCTGTTCCCCAACTTCCTGACCAGGCCCTTCACCCCATTTTAGAAGCATTTGAAGAAACTCTGGACCAAAAGAGAGGCTAGAGTGGGCACAAAAGGGAAAGGAGAGGCAAGCCTTTGGGGTGACGGGTCAGTCTCTTCCCTCCAAGACTGTTGCCTGGGCTCACATGCCCTTGGTCTGCTTGGGACCCGGGGGACCAGTCCCACGGGCGAGCTGAGGGCAGACCCAATATCTACCCAGCGAGACAGGCTCGTGCCCAGTAGGGACAGGGGGGGTCTGTGTGGCCTGGGCCCAGGAGAGCTTGTATTTAATTTTGTGCTTCCCCAGGGAGCAACTGATAGCCTAGCCAGGGCCAGGGACCCGGGGTCTCAGACCTCCAGCAGCATTTCTCTCTATCCATGGAGCTCCACCATCAGTGGAAGCGACGCCCAGGACTCACCCCTCAATGGGAGCTGTCCTCTACCTACTTCCCAGGATGCCCGCTCCTTCTCTGCCTGCTTGAGGGGTCTCCCTGGTCCTGAAGCTGTTGGATCCCTCTGCTTCTCCCTTCCCCTGGTAGAATGCTGGGTCCCAAGGGCAGCACAGGAAAGGGAATCGGGGGAGCCTGGGGTGCTCACCTTGTGGGTGTCTCCCTTTCTTGTGCTGTGATAGTCTGTGTCTGTTGGTTCGGTGCGCAGAGCTGAAAACCCCGAGGCTGGTTAGTGCTGTGCCCAGACGATGTCCCTCCCTAAGACCCTCCTGTACCACCCACCAGGAGCCTGGGAGACTTAAGGGAATGACACCTCTCTCCTGCCCACCACTCTGGCTGGGACCCTGGCGCCCCACCCCACCCCTGCCGGTCAGTGCGCTGTGTCTCCTGCCTGTTCTTGGCCCAGGCTCCGTGGAGGGCCCCTGGGGCTCATCCTCAGGAGTGACAAGGGGCGTCATCTCCAGGGTGACTGGGGAGTCCTGAATGGTAATTCTCAGGATTTTCCCAGGATCTCCTCCCTCTCCTGCTACCTTCTGGGACCAGATTCCCTTGCTTCTTCCCACCTGCCTCAACAGTCCACCCAGCCCAGTAGCGCTCACTGCCCCCAAGCTGAGCTCCGGGTACCAGGGTGGGATCTGGCCTTTTATGGCCCCCACTCCCCCAGCCCTCATTTCCCAGAGGGGCCTCTTATCTCCAATCCCACTTGCCAGCACTTAAGTCCTGTTGACAGTAAACAGGTGCCCTCCTGGGGTGCCATTTGAGACCTTGGGCAGGCCCAGGAAGGTTTCCTGATGCCTCTCTGCCCTGAGGGTCCCCATGGGCCCCCCATTTCTCAGGACTCCAAACAGATCGAAGTTCCCAGAACAGCCCCAGTGCCTGACCTAGAAACTGGCATTGGATGGGGGTGGGTGGCATGTGGACTCATGCCCTTGTCCCAGACAGGCCTGGCTGCCCTCTTGCAAATAAATCTAAGGGGCACAGAGAAGGGTGACTGATCGCCCCCCCCGCCCCCACCCTAGTCACCTCTTGTGATCATTTCAAACAAAACTGTTTATCCTTCAATCAGCCAGGATTGTGGGAGAACTGGCCCTGAGGCTGGGTGGGTGGGGAGTACAGAGAAGGGGAGGACAAGTTCCCCATTGGTGTCTGCCGGGGACTCAGTTTATCCTGCAAGAGAGAAGGAGGTGGGGCTCACCTTCTGGCTCCTCCACATGGGGCACAGAGACATCTGGGTCTTCATAGTCATACACCTCTAGAACCTCCTCCAGGTCTGATTCCTGTGGGAAGTGGCCATCATGGCTGGGCTGTCAGGGGCTTCCCAAGCCCTCATGGAGGTAGGGGTTCAGGGCTGGGTTCCCAGAGCCCCCAGGTAGGAGCCCTGCAGATGCCACCGAAGACTCACCCGCAAATCCCCCATGGCACTGTCCTGATTGCTCAGTTGTCTGCAGTGGTCTGAGCCCCCAGCATAACCCGCACTGCGGGTCCCTGCGGGGGAAGAGCACAGGCTGGGTGATGCACAGGGCACCCTGGGGTGTCCTGGTCCTCCCCCAGAGGGGGCTGCATTTGAGTAGGGGGATCCCAGATGCTGGGAGACAATAGGGTCATAGGAAGGCAGTGTGGGTGGGGTTGGGCGAAGGAGCTGGATTTGTATGTAGGTGTGAGGGCAGGTGTGCAGGGGCCGGGAGAGATGGGGCAATGCAAGTAAGAGGACACTTGGCTATTCAGCCCGTCTTGAACTCCATCTCTTGCTTTCTCACCACCTATTCCACTAGCCTCCTTCCAATCCCTTTCCTGCCCCAGGGCCTTTGCATGTGCAGTTGTCCACATCCTGGATGCCCCTCCCCACACTTTAGCCCTTCCACATCTCAGCTCATATGTCATCTTTTCCTGACCACCCTCGCAGTCACTGACTCAATGTGTCATTTTCTGATTTCTTGATTCATTTGTGTACATACGGTTTGACGATGCCTCTAGAAGAGAAGCCACAGGAGCAGTAAGAGCCTGCACATCTCAGTCCTCACTGGACCCCCCACTGCTAGCAGAATGGTTGCCACATAGTAGGTGCTCAATAGATATGTGTTGAAAGATGGTATGAATGGCCCCCCCATGCAGGCTTGGGGCTCTGGGCCTGGGAGCCAGGATGACTAGGACCCAGCCAGGAGACCTTGGCGCCCTGGGCCTCTGTTTTCTCAGCTGTGCCTCTACAGGAAGTTATGCCCACCCCAGGAACGTGAGGACCCGCCCAAGGGGAGCACAGACTGGTGTGGAGGGACTTTCTTCTCCCCCTCACCCAAGGCAGCACAGGGCATTGTAGCGACAGGGATTTGGGTCAGGCTGACCAACGTGCCCACTGCGAGCCTGGCGTGGTGCTGAGCCTGGGAGGCTGAGATGAAGAAGACACTGTTCCTTCTCTCCAGAAGCTCGCAGCCCTGACTGGGGACACGAGCCGGGACCACGTGACAGGCTCAGAGGTTCACGAGGTCACACGTGCCCCAGACAAACACAGCAGTGAGCAGACTGCGCTGGGTGCCCAGGATGTGTCTGGCAGGAGGAAGAGCAGGACTCGGGGGTGGGGTTGGGGACGGAGTGTCTCTGGAGGACAAGATGCTGGGATCTGAAGGGCTGAGAGGTGGGGGAGGGTAGCTGGGATGTGAGAAATGACGGGCAAAGGTGCAGAAAAGACAGGGCTGGGCGTTGTGGGAGAAAAAGGGCAGGGAGTTTGTATGGAAGGAACTGCACAGAGAACTTTCTTTCTGAGGACTGGATGGCCCTGCAGTCTTTAGAGACAGAGAGAGGGGCATGAGCGAGCCCCACCAAACTGAGAAAGGCAGGAGTCCCTGCCTTAGGGTGGTTGTAAGGCAAGTGGTGGCCATGGGGGGGTCCCCAGAGCCTGAGGATGGGGTGTACCTGAGGATGGGGACTTGCCCTGTGAGGACTTGGGTCATGCACCTTTTTTCTCCCGGTCTTCTGTCCCTCCCTGTCCCCTTCCTCCAGGTTCTTCTGCCTCCCTTTCTCCCATCTTTATTCCCCTTTCTCCTTCTCTGGGCCTCAGATCCCTAGCCGCCTTCCCAGTTTGGAGCCTGAGGTGGGAAACACGGCTCCCCATGGACTGGCACTGTAGTCTTAGTTTCCCATCTGAGAGGGGAGAGGGGCAGAGGGGCCCTCCAGAGCCAGAGAGCCAGAGATCCAGGCTGCCTCTCCGCCACTGAGTGGCCAAACAGCCGTGGGCAGCTGCCAGCCTCTCTCTAGGGCCTGGTCACCCTGTCTGTACAATGGGAGTTCTTCCCACTGGGGTTCCTAGACATCAGTGAGAGAGAAGAGGGGAGATCGGAGGTGCCTGGAGCTCCACTGGGGCCATAGAGGGTGCACGCATGACCCAGACTGCTGCCCCCACCAGGCCCATCCTCCCCTCAGCTTCAGGCCGTGCTCTGCTGGCACTGATAAGAGGCTGGACCCTGATGGCTGCCCTGCTTCTGGAAGCGCACCAAACACCTGGCTAGTCCGCCAAGCAGGGCCAGGCAGATAAGGGGGAGCAGGGCATCTGGAGCCCAGGAGGTGGAGCACAGCTGGAAGAGGCTGGGGGAGGGGTGACCAGATGATGGGGAGGGCTCCCTGGTGGCATAGCATCACCTTTGTGTAATCGCCCCCACACTGCTGGGAGCTGCACTGTCTTATCTCATGATCCCCAAACCACTCCGTGCAGTGAGTAATGTCATTAGCCTCGCTTACAGAGGAGACAGCTGAGGTTCAGAGAGTTTTACCTGCTTTGCTTCCCTAGCTGGTAGGTCTCAGACGCAGGATTAAACCCTGATCTATCTGAATCCAGCTACACCTCTAACCATTGCACTGAGTTGCCTCCAGGAAGAGAAAATCGCTAGGGGCTGGTTTAGTGTTCATGTCTAAGTGCATGAACTCTGCAGCCAGACTGCCTGGGCTCAAGTCCCAGCCCTGCCACTTCCTGTGTGACCTCGAGTAAGTGACTCAACCTCTCTGTGCCTCAGTTTTCTCATCTGTAAAGTGGAGTAATCATAATGACACCTTCCTCATAGACCTGCTGTTGTATTAGGTAAGGTCACATACATGAAGCACTTAGAAGAGTGGCCGGCACATAAGGAAGTCTATGTACATGTTTGCCAGCATTATTACCGCTACTGGGGATCAAGGTCACACTTATATCTTCATCCCCTTCTGATTTTCCTTCAGTTCCCTTGGAATTAGCATAAGTGCTTTGAGATCCATGGGTGGTGGGAGACTCCCCTTTTTCCTCCAAACACACCCTAGGACAGGGACAGTGCCAGGTTTCCCTGGTAGCCTCCCTGGAAGTGTCTCAAATGAGAAGCAGCGTCAGCTGAAAACTTCCCTCCAAGAGGAACATAGGGTGGCGTGGCTACTCCATACATGGAGGAAAGAGAGGGCTGGGTGGAGGGTGAAGACCTGAGCCTGTGGAATCCGAGGGTCTGGTAAGTAGGCGCCTGACAAGGACCCGCACTTGGAGAGGATCAGATTTAGCCCACATGTACACACACTCACGCAGCAGCCACACACACCTTGCTGCCTCGTGCCAGCCTCCTTTCCCTAAGACCTGCCGCCCCACTCTCCCCAGCTGCAGGTGCTGCTGGGCCTGTGCCCTTAGGGATAACAACATCCATTGTAACAATCTCACCCCACCCACCCGCACCCCTCCTCAATGTCTGGCCCCCATGCCCACTTGGGCACAGATTCAGGTTGGGCACCTGCTGAAATTCTCCAGACAGGCACCTGAGGACCACCCCAGCCCCTCCCTGCCCTGCTTACCTGCTCACAAGCCTTGGAGTCCTCGGCAAACTCCTGCAGCCACCGGTGGCCTCTGTGACCAGCTGAGCGCACACCCGCTCTAACAGCACTAGGTCCTTGCTCCCGCGCCCTGGGGGCAGCTCCCAAACCCCTGACTCATGCCCCCGCCTCCTAATCTGCCTGCCCCATGGGCTCTGGGAGCCCCTTCCCACCACCCCGCCCTGCTCATGCTGGGTGCCCAGTAAACAGAGTTATCTCTCACCCACATCTGGACAGCTGTGAGTCTGGCCCACCCCACCCAACCCCAGTTGGCCAGCCCCTAAGGCCCTCCTGGCCCCTACGATTCTCCTGGGTCTTTCTTCGGGACCTGACATTGATGTCTGGGCTTTTGGAGCTCCCAGCCTCCCGGCAAGTGTGCTCCAGCCCTGGATGCCTCTGTCCTGCTTCTGCCCATCCTCACTCTGGCCAGCCCCCTCTGCTCAGGCCCCAAGATGCACAGGCATCTTCTCCTCCCTCCTGTCCTGGTGTCCTCCATGGGGACTCGCTCCCTCTTCCTCTGTAGCCTTGCCCACAGGGACCAGCTCAGCGCTCCCGGGCCCAGGCAGCCCCCTCTCCTTCTTGCCCCAGAGACTAGGGCGCCCTGAACCACCCTCTCCGCAAGACCCCAGCTGGCTCCATAGAACTGGCTCCTGAGCGCTGAGACACTGCCACTCAGTCAACCTGAAACAATCCCAGGTCAACCAAAACAACATCCCCACACGGAGCTCCAAGCTCACAAAGCCCCAATGTCTGGGCACACTGGCTCCTCTGTCGGCAGCCAGGCCCAGGCCCCCGGGCCAGAGCAGCCAGCATTCTCGGCCTCGCTGTGCCCCTCCCCGCACCCCCAGCAGGGCAGTCTCTGCTGTTAGTAGGGTGCTTGGGCTGGTCACCTATTCCTGGGCTCTGGTTGCTAAAAGGACATGGACTGAAAGATGAGTGCAGATTGGTAAGAATAAAGAGAGGTTTGGAAGCAGTCAGAAGGGGCTTTTGTGAACACTGCTCCGGGCATGGAGGGAGGAAAGCATCCTAACCCAGCTCTGACACTGCCTGGCTGTGGGATGCAGGGCAAGTGGCTGCCCCTCTCTGGGCTTCTGTGACCTTATGCATAAAGGCAGAGTACCAGTTCTGTGGCTGCCAGCTTGGGGATTCCCTGCTTCAGCCTGAAACAATAGATACACAGAGACACAGAGTAATGGCATATCCAGCAATTCCATAAGCATTTCCTGGGTCTCACCAGCAGCCTTCAAATGCCGAGCCCTGGCTGAGAGCAAAAGTACTGAGACTCAGCCTAGAACCAGATTCCTCCTGATTAGGAAGGAATCTGTTGCAGGCATCGTGCTGTGGGCTTTACCTGGTGGACATACTTAATCCCTAGAGCCTCCCCATTTTACAGAGTAGGAAACTAATGTGACAGAGAAGTAATTGGCTTCCCAGTAAAAAGAATAATGATGGATGGCACCGGCTCTTTGCTGGGTGGGTGCTGAGCATGAGAGAATTGATCAGGCAGGCTTACTGACCTTGGCTGATTGTCAACAGGGGGAAAGTGCCAGGCTGTTGACAAACAGGATGTCCCTCTTATTCCACAGCTGGCTTCTTGGTTCCAAGGATGTAGCCACACAGCAGGATGTTTTATGTCCCACGACTGCTGACTTAGTCCCAAGGACATAGCCCAACATGCCTTTCTCTGTCTTCTTTCCCGCCAAAATTTCTGTTCCAGGGCTAAGCTTAATAGAAAAAGTAGAAGAAGAAGAAGAAGAAGAAAAGCCCATAATAGAATTCAAAAAAAGGTGATTGGTACCACTGGAATGATGATATTTGTGGCAGAGCCTTCCAGTAAAAGACCCCATGGCCTGATGGGGAGCTGGAGCTGTCTCAGCAAAGTACCTGGCTGGCAGGTCTCTCCTCGAGCATTTTTTTTTCTCTTTTGAGCAATAAAGTAGTCTCCCACATTGCTCCCCTGCTAAGAATTCTTTCCCAGCCAGCACACAAGGACCCATACTTTCAGTGGGCCTTTCCAACTTGGGTGTCTCTCTACCTGCCAACGAAAGTGACCTAAATGGGACTTTCGTGAATGAGGCTTACTCGAGGTTCCCTGGGACCGGACCTCGTGAACAGGACAGAACAGTGTGGCTGCCTCAAGGACTCCTTTTGTCCTCTTCATTCCCTTCTGACATGATTCACCGATTGGGGATGCCTGACTGAGTAAGCATTTGGTTGCTTTCTTGCTCTCTTCTTAGTCTTCTGTATTTCTTGCTGGCACTTATACCTGTCCCTGTCCTAGGTTCTGCTATTCTTCCTTCATTAGGACGGTGACAGATCAGTCTGATTCCTCAGGGATTGCGAGGCCGTGGCCGAGGCTACTCTGTGGCCCGTTCTCAAGACCTGGGTTTTCAGTTATCTCTACCTTTGGCCAAAAGGTGTCCCGACAAGGTCTTCCCAAAGGTTTTAATCTTCAGAGGCTCTCTTATTACTCTAAAATGTGGGCATGGAACGACCAGTTAAATACTATTAGATAAGTCACCAGAATTCTAGAAGGTGACCATGACAGGATAAACTGGTTTGTGGTCTGGGTTAGCATCCAGTCTCACCAGTTGGAAGAAAAAGACCACACTCCTTTAGGCATACAGTTTAAAAAAAAAAATAATAAGCCCCATTGCCTGCAAAAAATCCCCATTAGGTTTTTATTTTGTTGGGGTTTTTTAGCTTCCTTTTAATTCCAATTTCCTTCTTTCTTTTCACTTTTGTCCCCCCCCCCCTTTTCTCTCTCTCTCTCTCTTTTCTTGTGGGTTAGAGGTCCACAAAATTTCAGAGTCCTGGATGCAGGACACAGGTGAAGGATGTTGGAAAATTTGTGGGTTCATGTCCCACCAAGGAGCTTGGGCCTGATCACCCCTGGTGGGCAGGGAACTTGTTTCAGATGTGTGGATTCAAGTCCCATGGGTAGGGTGGGTTAAGTTCATGTTCCCCTTCAAAAGAGCCCAGGGAAGGGTCCTGTGACACCTGGGTATTAGGCTTCTGGGTTCAAGTCCCATTTGTGAGTTCAAATCCCACAGAGGAGCCTGTAGATCATGACCTAAGATGTCTGTAAAGCCCCTGTCTCTTGATCTGGCACACACTCTCTCTCTCTCTTTTCCACTCTCCAGCTAAACAACATGTCCTGGTGGATTTAGATACTTATTGCCATCCTGTCTCTCCTTCTGACTCTCGGAATGTTTTATAGGGCCCACTTTAGCTCTGCACCTATGCTCAGGAGGGGAATTGCTAGGCAGAGGACCTGGGGGAATTCCTACGGAGGAAGGCCTGCAAGGAATTTTGGAGTAAACTGGGTTGACTGATATTTTTTTAATGCGGCTTAAAATTGAAAATTTAAATTTAATTTTAGATTTTTAGTTTATAATAAAATGAAACTAAAAGAAAGCAGTAGATTGTGCTTCTGTAGCCTCCTAGCTCCCGGACAGGCAGCCACCCACTGGCACTCCAACTGACTTCCACAATTGGTATGGAGCCAATACTTGCAAGTATTTATCTAACCCCAAAATGGCCAAGATGAAACTTTTTTTGACATTCCAAAACTGATTTTTCATGCACAATTAAATCCAGCTGCCTTGATAAAAATCTTTTCAAAATTCTAACCCTGAGAGAGAAAAGCACTCCTAGGCGGAAAGTTGAAGTTATAACTCTTATCATGTCCTTGAAATGCAAACACAGCCCCCATTGCCTGAAACTATATAGCCTTGGTTCAATTAACGGACTCTAAAACCTAGGGGGAAGAAAAAGAAATAGCTTGGTATGATAAAATTCTTATAAGTAAATTAAATGCAAATGAGATAAGAGCTTTTGGGTGAACATTTTAGAAATAATTATGTTTTAGGAATGTCTGCTTAAAAATAATCTCTCCAGATAATTTGGTAACTTAAATTTTAAAATTGTGCTAAAATTAAGTTAAATGATGGAAGTTTATTGAATAGCTAGGTCATTTCCAACTAAAATAAGATATTGAAACATTAATTACTGAACATTGGCTTCCCTTTGCAGGGAAACTAAAGGTATTTAGGACTATTGTTGAATATGTTTGGTGCCACCCTGAGATATTCTCTATAATAAAGCACATATTTTTAGAAACTATTGGTGTTTGTGTCTACTAATCTACAGCATGCTAATGTAAAAGATAGTTCATAATTGCTTACTTCTTAGTTTTCACTAGAAATTAAGGTTTTTAAGGTTTAAAATGATAATACATGTAATTAAAGTACTAAAATAATAAGGGAAACATTTAGTGTGTCAGGAAAGTGAGATATGTGTTTTCAGCAAAAGAATGTATGAGGGATGGAATTGCAGTTTGTTAAGAAAAAAGCAAATGATTTTGTCCTAGAGCTGGTTATTTCTTGATGGGAAAAATGAGGAACAGAATGATATGGATACAGAAAGTGATGGAAGATTTATGGAAAAGGAACCCAGAGGTTCAGGATTGGGCAAGTTTAGATGGAATTTAATTAAGCAAATTAATTTTGTTATTAAAAGTAAACTAGTACAAGACTAGATTTGGTTTTCTCTTTCTGGTAAGAGGACAAAGTTTTCTTAAAATGTTAATCTTTTGGTAACAGATTGTAAAGTTTCTTTACCTCTTAAGTGATCTGTTCTGTATTTGCCTCTGAAATCTTCTATTGTTATTTTGGTTTAGTGAGTAAGTATTGTTTCACAGTGACCTATAATCTTATCTGACCAAATGTTCCGAAATTTTTTGACAAGCCTCCCAAATATCAAATTTTAATTAAAGTTTTTTTGACCCCCCCCCCACGCTAACATTGAGGGTGCTTTAAAGGGCCCCTAAATCATACCAAAGAAATATTTTAAACTAATTAGATTCATTTGTTATGTTAATTACATGGGAAGTATTGTTAAATGAGTAATAATTCTTCTTAGGTTATATTGTATAGGAAAATGTTATTAATATAGATATTCTAAAAATTATGTAGAATTCCTAAAAAATACTGGTATATCTTGGTAAAATGTTATCAGTCATAATTCTAGTTATTATCTTAAAATGTTGTATGCCTCAGCAGTAACAAGTTTCTTGTCAATTGCACTGTAATCAGGTTTTTAACTGTGCCCTTTTAAGTCTTTTTTTCATTCATAGACAGTTATGGTTTTATTCAGATTCCTTTGCAAAAATGCCTCCTCTTCAAGAAGATTTATAGAAAGGACTTTTTGACAAGTACAGGTTTCTGACTTTCAGATCATACTGCTGAACTAGGCAAAAAATTTAAAAAGTCTAATGAAAAACTTGATGGCTTTATAAAACTATTAACAAAAAGAATTAGTTACGTAAGACTAAATAAACTGGTAAATATGATTGTAATTTTTGGTTTCATCTGAACTATTACTGGCTTTTTATCTGTTTTTCCAGATATAAGGAAAAGATTTCCCTTTAAGCTAATTATGATTTACAGCAATTTGGTAAACTATACATTTGTAAGCAGAATTGAAACATTTCTCTTTTCTCTCAACTTGATCCCTCCAGAGACTGGAAACTCTTAGGTTCCCAACAGCTTTATCAGGTAAATTAGGAAGGCCACCTCCTACCAAGTAGAAAAATTTCAAGGTATTTTGGGGACTTCAAAAAGGGAGGAATTCATCTAAACCTATAAGGTAAAAGCTATGACAAGCCCTTGATGTGGCTTTCCTGGCCCTGGGAGGCCTTTTAAAATTTCAGTCTGAGACTTCTTATGAAAAGTCCCAGCACAGCCAGTTTAACAGAGCCTACATTACCAATTAATCAGGCTTAATTTGCAGACAAACTATTCCTAATTTGGCTACATTTGATAAAAAATGAGGGTAATTATATAGAGAAAAAGATTACGTTTCAGTGGATACTAAATTCTAGTTTTGTTCATTGAGGTCTGTATTTACTAAGACTCATTTCTCAGATCAATCCTTGCTGTTATGTTATATCCTTGCAAAGTTTAATTGAATTATTAAAAAGACACTCTAAGTTTGTTTCTAAAGCTTATCACAATAATCTGTCTTTGGATAAAGATCAGATGCCCCATGACCATAAGATTATGCGTACTGGAAAAGTCATCTTTTAAAGTTCCAACCTAGATGGAAGGACCTTATCAGGTACTCTTAACTAGCTCATACACAGTGAAACTAAAGGGAATTGATTCTTGGGTTAATTTCCACGTACGAAGGGCCCCTGCCCTGGGCTGGCCTATAGAGAGGACAGCTGACCTCAAAATCACCTTAAAACAATGCTCAAACAGGAAAAACTACTGGACCAGGATAAGAGGAAGATGACATCTGAGGTGACAGCAGACCCAAGATACCAGACCAGGACTGTATACCAATTACTTTAATAATTGCTCACACCTCCGCTTATGAACTAAAGGTATTTCACAATCGTATGCAGAGTTCAAGTTAATCCAACTGTTAAGTTTATGGTCAATTAACTATATCCAGTACTTCTGGGTTACCTTGGTGGATTTCAGCCCTCCAAGGCTCTTATTTGTTGGCCCTCAGGAATTTTGTTCTAGAAGAAAGAAATCATAATTCTGTTCAGGCCGCTAATGATATTACTAGGTGGGAGCCCTTCACTCGGTCAATTAATAATACCTACTCTGACCCTGGCCATAAATATGAATTTTCTTCTAAAGTCACTCAAGCTCAATCAGAGCAACGAGCAAAACTTCGGCCAAAAAAATGTCACCTCCCACAACTGTGGATGAACTTATGGTTCACACCAGGCTATGGTCAGCTATGTTTAAAGGCTCCCTTATATTGGGAACACTTAAACCATACTAAGGATAACCAGCCTAGTAGCACTAGGAAATTGGGCTGGGTGCCTTATGGACAATGCCAATCTATAATTTTCCTTAAAAATAAGGATTGGTACAGAACAGACGAAATCAGATAATCTGGGGACATACTGGGCTGCACCTAATGGACGTTCTTGACTTCTAACTTATGACCTTACACTACTGCTAGCTATACTATTTACACATTACCTGTTTTATAAAATTGTGTGGGGGGGGTTCTTATATTGCCAAATGTGTAACTGAGCCTCTGATAAAATGATGACTAGGTAATTTAAAGCTGTTAACCGGATACAAAGTTCTTTCTATACATGGTCTGTAAGTGTAATAGTGTGACTCTAGATATGGGAAGAAACAAGAGAGAATCTTTTCCTGGACCATAACAGACCAGTAAGACAGGAGGTCCAGAGACTTTTGGCTGCTGTTAATAAAGCCTAGTCCAGTAACAGTACCTGAGTGCCCTATCAATGAAATCCTCGTCTGACCCAGGAATAAGCATTCCTAGCAGCGTGAGACAAAAAGGTCATAAAATGTGTCCCAAAACCATAGTTAAATTTATAACCATAAGGGGACCCTGTCAACCAAAATTGGCACTTGTCTTCTGCCTCTACAAGGATTAAGTCACAAGCCACTACAGGGGTTGACCTTCAACACACCCTGAAAGGAATTCAGGGTGGAGACCAGGAACAAGGCACTCAGTGCTCTGAGAAAAACGCAAAACTGGCCTTCAAATAGTTATTTTCAGGAAAAGATTTTATAAGCCCAAATTCATGCATCTCCTCATATCTAGAAAAGCACTAAAATTATTAAAGGTAGCATTTGCTTCGGCCATTGAGGAGAGAAATGCATTTAAGGCAAAATGGAGTAGCTATGGTTCAGACATCCAAGATAAACCTAGGTGGCCATCATGAACGTAATTTCAAACATATTGCTGAGAGCTTGAATTTTCTGAGCTGTGTCAGACTCAGATGCCACCAGCCATTCTTAAAGCAGTGTCTGCTGGTAAAACTCAGCAGGATCCTACAGGTTCCTTTGTCAAGTAGACGATTAACTTTGCTATTTGAAACTTTATTTCTTTTCATGTTTCATGATTGAGGACTATCAAAGAAAAGGTGGGAATTGAGAGAGATGATTAGACAGGCTTACTGACCCTAGCTGATTATCAGCAAGGGAAAGGAAGTGCCAGGCTGTTGAAAAACAGGGTATTTCTCTTATCCCACAACTGGCTTCTTGATTCCAGGTACATAGCCATATAACTGGACATTTTTATGTTTCACAACTACAGCTTTAGTTCCAAGGACATAGCCCTACATTTCTTTCTTTGTCCTCTTTGCCGCCAAAATTTCTGTTCCAGGGCTGAGCTTAACAGAAAGAAAAAAAAAAAAAAGCTCACAGTAGAATTCAAAAAAGGTGATTGGCACCACGGGAATGAAGATAATGGTGGCAGAGCTTTCCAATAAAGGACCCCGCGGCCCAGTCGGGAGCTGAGGCTGTCTTGACTGGCTACTTGGCTGGTGGCTCCCCACTCGAGCTTTTTTTCTCTCTTTTGAGCAATAAAGCAGTCTTTCACATTGTCCCTTTTCCTCTGCTGAGAATTTTTTCTCAACTGGTGGGCAAGGACCCACAATTTTGATGGGCCTTTCCAACGGGGCGGTCTCTGCATCCTCCAGGGAGCCCAGCATCACACACGTTCTCTCCCTGAGCTCTCCAAGCCCCTGTGAGGCAGGCATTGTTCATTACTGTTCTTTGCTTCTTACAGATGAAGAAGCTGAGGGTGGCGAGGTGGGCAACTCCCCCCAGGCCCCTCGGCTGGTGTTCTGCCAGAGGCCAAGCCCTGGGCTCCCTCCTGCTACCCTTGGCCTTCATGCCAGTCAGGAGCAGAGAGGCCCTGGGGAAGGGGTTTGGGGCATGCCTCCTTCTGCTCAGGTTGGTGCTCACTCTCTCAGCTGGTGGCATCTGTCCCAAGCCCTGACTCAGACTGGATTGCTTCCCATGGCCTGCAGCAGTGAATACCCGATGAAGGCCCTGCCTTCCCACCACAGCCCAGAGGGCCCAGACACCTGCCCCTCTGCCTGCCCCAGGAGCCAGGAGGCAGCCGAGTGCAGGAGGCAGCAACAGAGCATCTCTCCCAGGGCCCAAGAAAGGACTGGTATCTAGATAGGTGGGAGGCGGAGGCAGGGGGATGACTAATGGGAACATCTGGCTTAGAGGGAGAATCTACCCAGCTGTTCAGCTGTTCTGCAGGTACCAGCCCCTGGCAGCCCACCAGTCACCCAAGCAGCACAGAGCAGATTGGCCTCTGGTCCTTTCCACTCACACTATGTGTTTTTGGTCATTCTGGTTGCCTTGACTGAATGCGGACGTTTCCCCAAATCTGCCCAACATCACATTTCCCTTGTTTCTGCTTTTCCAGGGAGAAGTGATAGCTCCTCTCACACATTTTATTTCAATTTGGACTTGGGTCAGAAGGTCCCAGTGCCTGGCACTGGGCTGGGCCCTGCAGAAACAAGACAAGAGAGAGGATTGCCCCTCCTTAGCCATGCCCCTGGGCTGGATGGAGATGGTCAGAATGCCTGGCATTTGGGGGAACTGAGCAGGGCCCTGGGATGCCTTGAGAGGGTACCCTGATTGGTCCTCCAGGGCCACAACCCCCACACCCCATCATTCTTTTCCCATGGAGCCCCTCTTGCCATCCCTACCCCACCATTTCCTAGAGCACTAAGGGAGGAGCCGAACTTGTCCCTTCCCCAAGGTCCATGGGTGCCCTTGTCCAAGTTCATGCTTGCAGAAGATTAGGAGCCAAGGTCAAATGTCGACCGGAACGAGATGAGCAGACAGTCCAGGCCCAAGCTGGGCCTGCAAAAACCCACCCTGAACAGCGATTTGGCTGTGCGCCCATATGATGTTATTCCAAACCATACAGTCCAGACCATGGGCTGGGACAGGTTGTCCCAGAGGGATTCCCTGTGGGCACGGTGTGAGGTTATCCTGAAGGGAAGAGATTTCTCATTTTCAATTATCTTGGGACACGGTCAGCCCTCAATGAGAAGTGAGAACTTAGCAGTGGGCCTTGGGTGAGACAATTAGTATTTGAGAAAGACAATATGAGTGACACAAGTTAACCATCTGATTTAATTCTAATCTTCCCCCCGAAAACACAAATAAGCAAAGAAACAAACTCTGGGCCTCCTCCCGTCTCCATCCACTCGGTTCCCCACGCCCCAGACTGAGGTGCTTCCTTGACTCTTCTCTTTCCCTTGCCCCTCATCCAACCACGGCTCCACCTTCACGTTTCCATGCTCTTCTCTCCATCTCCACTGTCTCTCCCCAGGCCCACCGTCTCACTCCTCTATCACCCCAGGAGCCTACCCCCAGCCTCCTGGCTTCACTGAGGGCCCCTGCAGTGCAGGAGCCAGACAGCACTCAGAGTGACCTTTGAGAAACAGAAATCAGAGGACACCACTCCCCGGTGTAAAATCCTTCATGACTCACCCGCATGTGGAGTGGCACCCATTCCCTACTCCAGGCTACTTCTGCCCTCTACTCACCCCTCTCCTTCTGCTCTGCCAATGCACCAGCATCTCTCTTACCTGTGCCTCCCAACCCTGCCTAGATATTCCTCCCCGATCTCCTCTTGCCTGCCTGGCTCCTTCTCACCATTCAGGTCTAAGATCAAATGTTACCCTTGCATCCCTGATCACCCATTTAGAGACAACCCCAGCCACTCTATCATTGTGTCAAGGAAATTCAGGGTGGGCTGTGCCTGAGAGAAAAAGTAAAATCTTATTGGCTTAAGCAAGACAGAAGTTTATTTCTCTTTGATATGAAAGTCTGGAGGTAGGAGGTCCCAGGCTGGTATGGTGCTCCACGTGCAGGGACCCCACCCAGATACCTTTTATCTTGTGGCATCTTCAGCAGGTGCCTTTCTCCTCATGGTCTAACATGGCTGCTTGAGCTTCAGCCATCACCTCTGAATTCCAGCCGAAAGAAAAAAGGAAGGTTTAAAAAAAGATGTGTTCATTTCTTTAAGGATGTTTGCCAGAGGTTGCTTCTGCTTACATCCCTTTAGTCAGGACTTAGTCACATGGCTACACTTAGCTTCAAGGGAGCCTGTGAAGCCTTAATGTCCAGAGTTCTATTACACAGGAAGAAGAGGAGAATGAAAATGAGAGGACACTCGGTAATCTCAGTCAGAATCACATCACCTGCTAAATTCTCTCCTTTTTCCTACCAGCTGATAATTTCCTGTTTAATTTATTGTTTATTGTTACCTCCCTCCACTAGAACACAAACTCCATGAAGACAAGTTCTTTTTATTTTTATTTATTTTATTGTGGTATAGTTGGCTTACGATAGTATATCAGTTTCAGGTGTACAACACAGTGATTCACAATGTTTAAAGATTTAACTCCATTTATAGTTATTATAAAATATTGGCTGTATTCCCTGTGCTGTACATTTTACACATAGTAGTTTGTTGAAGACAAGTTCTTTGCTAGGCTCACCCCCCACTGTGTCTCCAGCGTCCAGCACGGTGCCTGGCACAGGGTAGGCTATGGATTTTTCCCAAATGAATGGTTGAATGATTCCCCACAATAATGATTTGAGGGATGCATTCTCATTCCCACTTTACAGATGGGGAAAATGAGGCTCAGAGAGATTACATAACTCGCCTAAGGTCACACAGTAGGCAATACGGCTGAGAGTTGAACCTTGCTGTCTGGCTCCAGCATTCTTTCAACTCCTTCTACCTCATATACTGGCTTCTCTGATGTCTCAGATCCACCATGGATCAAGTTAGAAGGCAGGAAACAATTACCTGGAGTCTATAAATGCCATTTCCCTGGGAAATTCCATCTCAAATTCTCACTTATGTTGCCTTTCGCCTCTAATGGGATTAACATAAGAAATGGTTGGGACAAGTTTCTGTAACCTTTCTGTTACTAACTAGGTGAAGATATTACACAGAATCCATGAGATAAAATCCTCCTGGAATTAAGCATATCTCATCCTTCTCTCCCAGGGCTGTTAGGAGGATTTAATGAGCTAACACGTGGGAAAGCTCTCTAAAAATGACTTGATGAATCAAGGGTGGGCCCCTAGCATACGCAGTAACAGGGAACCCTCAGCTCTCCAAGCCTGAGCTGCAGCTTCTCAGTCCCCGGGAATTCTCTGATAAGAGGGTGAAGTGGTCTAGGAAGGCTTCAAGGAGGATCTGCATCTTCCCATCCGTTTTGGCTCTAGCTTGTCCATCACTAACCCTACTGTCTACCCGCTGTCCCCAGGGGCTGAAAGCACAGCCCACAGGTGGAGACAACAGCTCCAGGATGGCTCAAAAGTCCCCAGAGACCAATGGGCTTGCAGCAAAGTTTAGTCTTGGAACAAGCCCCAACCCCGAGCAGGATGCTGAAATCTAGGCCCTCCTCCACCTCATCTCTTCCTGGTTAAGTAGCAACCCCTGACCCTCTGCTTCCTCATCCAGACAAAAAGACTTAATCACATGGCACAAAGACCACCGTCCATAGGTAAGCTGTCTTTACTTATGGGCTGTTCTCAGTTAATCCTCACAATACTTGAGGAAAGAGGGGCACAGAGGTGATGTAACTTCCCTGGGGTCACGCAGCTCACAAGCAGCACACTGGAGCAGGAGTCGCACACAGACAGCCAGAGTGCAAAGCTTGGGATGGGGACAGGGAGGGAAAACACTCAAGGAGATGGCTCTTCTGGTTCAGTGAGAGTTTGAATTCACACCGAAGTGGGGCCCAGGGAACTGGGCACACGTGGGCCTCTCCGGCTGGGACGGGGCTGCAGCAGACCGGAAACCACCGCCCACTAGACTGACCCGGGCGTGGAGGGCGGGCTGGCCCGTTGTGACGGCCCTTCGATTCGTGTCTTGGATCCACCACGCAGGAAAGGCTCAAGACCCGGGCTCAGCTTAGGGCCCAGGCAGCCTGGGATGCAGGCCTGCATGAGGGTCTCTACACCCGAAGGACCTGCAGGGAAGGGCAGAGAACCTGTGCGGTGGGGGAGAACCCGCAGGGGGTGGGACTGCGCCGAGAGAGGACCCATCCCTGTGGGCCTATGTGCATGGTTGGGGGGATCCCGGAGTGGGTAACCCTCTGCGGGCGGAGGACCCGTGGAGAGCAGTCCCCTCTTTATTTCCACAGCGGTAGGGCACGTGGGGGGCCCGCACCTGCCCTAGCAGCCCATTGACCCGGCACGCCCAGCCCACTCCTGCTCCCAGCTGCTCCTGGCTCTTGAGGATAAAGTCCAAATTCTTCCTTCTGACTTGGTTTCTGCTAACCTCCTGGCCTGGCGCTCCTGTTTGTGAACTTGATCTTGATCCCAGATCCGGCCTTATTGGTCCTTGCCTTCCGGCTCTGCCTCGAACTGGTTAAATGTTTAAAATTGAGCTCAGTCCCTTCTCCGGTAGCAACCCATGACCCAACGGAGGGCACCTCCCCTTCTGTTGACTGACTACCCAGCATGGTTACCACCACCAATCCAACCTACTCCCCTTCCTGAGGGGCTCCCTGCGATGGTCACCTTCTGCTTTCTCCCTGCACCCAGTAGGCACTCAGAACTAGAAGGGGCAGGGGCAGACCATGGGTAGCCAGGCTATCAGCCACCAACTGGGAAGCTGCCTCTGTCCTCCATCCCTTCCTGACCCTTTGAAATACTCAGAACCAGGGAGCAGCCCCCATTTCCTGAGGGGTCGGGGTAGAGGTGGGGTCGAGGTAGAGGTGGGGTCAGCCTCAGGCAGTGTCCCTCTAGGGTCAAATGGCCCTGATTCCAGGAGCAGAGGAGGAGGTGCTGTGTCTAAAAGGGTGCCCTCTAGCCTCCTGTACACTGTGAAGGAATCCTGGCATTAAGGAGGGGTCACCCCCAGCCACCCTTTCCTATGTACTTTATTTAAAAACAGCCAAGTGCTGATAAAACGTATATCACAGCATCAGTGATCCCACATTAAACCTCAACAGTAAAAACTGACCAGCGCACCACGCTCTCCCAGCTAGGCCTGGGCTGGGTAATTGAAGGAGGAAAAGGAAGCGGAGGAGGTGGAGGTAATGGGATGATTGCAGGTGCCTGTGCCTGACCCGTCTGAGTTCACTAGTGAGCGTCTGTGTAGCCAGGGCTCTTGGTGCACCCGAGGGGGAGAGGAAGGGGTCAGGGGTGATCCCCTTCCATCTTCCCTCTGTTTTGCCACTGGTTTGTCTCTCACGTGCATCCCCTGGGATCTCTCTCCGTGGCTAACCCACCCCCCCTCAGGGCAGGTAGGTCTCCGGGCAAGTCTGGGCCTCCCCTCTCTACTTATGAGGGCCCTTCTCTCTCCATCCCTCCTGGAGGAGGGGTCAGATGGTCCCTCCTGACTGGGCCCAGCCCCTCCCTCAGGGAACAGCTCCACCCCTTCCTGGTCCCTCCTATCTGCTGAGCCAGATGTTTGGGGACTTGGCCTGACAGCTGATGGCAGAGTCTGGGCCTATGGGTGTGTCCCCCACTGTGTCTGTGTGTGTGTTTGAGGGGTACGTGTGGGGGGATGGGAGGGGTTGCAGTTAAGCCAATGGCTTTGGAGTCAAACCAACTAGGTCAGGCCTCTTACTAGCTGTGTGACCTTGAGTACATTTCCAGATGTCTTTAAAGTCTCAGATTCTTCATTCATAACGTCCGGTCTCCCGGAGAGGTTGTGCAGGTAGAATGAGATACTGTACAGGAAGCCCTTAGCCCAGCTCCAGGCACAAAGTGACGTTTGGTACATGGTAGGTATTGCCACGCTTAGGGGAACACCTCAGTGAGCAGGAGGGTCTCTTGAGGGAGCCCTCCATATGCTGGACCTTGAAGTTTCCTGTTCCTAGCAGGTGGGGGTAGGTGCCCAAAGGCCTGTCTGACAGGGAAGGGGAGTAGCAAGTCCTCTGGGTCCCTAAACCCCTGACCCAGGCTTCTCTTCCTTTGTGGACCGTCCCCCATCAGGAGACCTTGAGCTGCTCACCCCCAGTCCCAGCAGGAAGGTTGTGCTCCAGGGAAACTTCCCTCACGAGGGAAACCTCAGAAACCGCCATTCCTCCCATGCACCTGTCTTTCCCCAGAAGCAGCCAGCCGGACTCCAGCAGACTCAGCTTAATAACCCCACTGTCCCTCCAAGAGCCTGGAGGGGGACAGGGAGCCCCAGAGTCCAAACTGCTCCTTGTTTCTTTTTGAATAGACCAGGAGCAGCCAGTCAGGACCCAGAGCCTCAGCCCTGCCCCTGCACTGCTTCATTTCAAATAGGGCCCTGCCAGTGGTGCTGAAGGGGCCTGGGTGGGGCAGGGTGGGGAGTAGACAGTGGTGTCTGCAGGGCCCAGGCCCCTATCTCAGGGCCCAGCACTCTCAGCTGGGACACGTGGGAGGGGTCTACATTAACCCATCTTGTCTGGGAGAAAACTACTGGGTCTGATATTCTTGGGGAGGGGTGGATGCGGGGAGGGTTTCCAGCCTGTGCCTCAGTTTATCTTTTGAATAACTGATGAAATGGGGTTTCCTAAGCTTCAGCTTTGAGAAGATGGGGCATAGTTCCTTTATTCATCCAGGAAGTAGGTCCACACACTCATTTTGCATCATTAATGTGTCAGGCACCTTGCTAGGTGCTTGGGGGATACAGAAGCCTGAAACCCAGGCTGAGGGCCCTGGGAGCGTCCGAGTCTGGGGGTGAGTAAACACTGTAGTCCTGGGACTATGCAGAGAAAGGCAGCAGCCCAGGACCCATGAGAGCCTCCCCTGCCCCAAGTCACACATCATTCTGGCCAGTAAACCCCAGGAGGGAGCAGGGATTCCCTCCTGTGATTTAGCAGACAGGTGAACAGAGGCACTCAAAGCAGTGTAGCAGGTGTGTCCATGAAGGAATGAGCCAGCAGCTTGGTGGAGCTGTTATCCCTTCACCAACTCGGATGGGAAGGCCTGGAGGGCGAACGCTGCTAAGAAGGGCTGCCAGTACCTGCAGTGAACAGGCACCCTCATCCTTCTACCTCCTCTGCCCGGCAGACCTGAAACCTCCCATGACCGGGGGTGACCTCTCACAGCCTGGACTCTGCTGCTGGAGGACATCACTCACACCAAATGTGGCCCGACACTCGGATTTTGCTCTCAAATAAGTTCCTCAATCAAAAGGAATATGATTCCTAGGATGACAGTGTTCTGGGGTAGCAAGAAAACTCGAGGATGTTGGGGGGGCAGTGCTGAGGAGTCTGTCAAGCAGGGACAGTTTGAGCATCACAAGGAGAAGGATAATTAGGTTAACATGAAATAACCTGGTGTGAGACGCAGCAGGGCATTGCAGACAGGAGGTCCAGAGGATTAAAACATGCTTATGACCATGGACAGGCCAGTGCAGGAGATGTAGCATCTTTGTGCCCAAGAAGACAGAAAATGAAGGCAAAAAATGAGCAAGGACATGAGAAATACCGCTCTTGGTGGCTTAGATTCCCTTTCCTCATTTTGTAGTTTAAAACAGAGTCCAGACCATTGAGAAATAACCATTGCAAACAGAGGCCTCAATTTTTCTGATCACCAGACATTATACTTTTGGAAAGAATCTTGTTTATATGTGTTTTACCAGTGGTTTCAGTGTTCAGAAAAATCAGCCATGTTTTCATTACAGGATGTAACTGTAGTAGCATCTCCAGGGCCCACATGACTGCGTACCAGTGCCAGCTCTGACAGCTCTGACACTTAGCAACTGTGTGACCTTGGGCAAGTTACTTTCTTCACCTCTCTGGGCTTCAGTTACCTCAGCTGCAAAATAGGAACCGGGTGATAATAATAGTACCTTCCTTGAAGGGTTTTTGTGAGGAGTGATGAAGTAACGCAGGTAAGGCACCGCAAGCAGTGCCCGGGGCGTAGTAAAAGCAATGTAAAGTGCTGCCTATTTTTATTGGCATTGTTTTGGTAATTCATGTGTAAAATGTTAGGAGAAATTTAATTTGTCAAATTCCTAAATGTTATGCTTGGGTGACTGTTAGAGAGATATTGATTGTTTAAAGTAATAGCACTTATTCAGTAGACTCAGAGGGTTAATAAACTGGACAGGAAACTGAGTTTGGGTAGCAGCGAGGGTTTCTCCCCATCAGTAAAGATCCCTGAACATTGAAGAAATGAATAAATAGCCTCTCCTCCACCCAACTCCTGTGAACTTGTCTGTAGTGACACCACCGGTCCTCCAGGGGGCTCAGGCTGTTCAGTGGGACTCCCTCCCTCTCTGGAGCACTCCAGCCCTACCCAGAGGCACAGGCCACCCTGGACTTCCTCCCTCAGTCCTCCCTGCTCCCCCCCCCCTCACTCCTTCCCCACAACCCTAAAGAAGCTCAAGTCCATCCATTTAAATAACCTGAGAGGCTTCTCCTGACCCTGGAGCGGTGGTCCCGTTCCTCTCCTCCCCTTCCGCAGAGCACCTCTCCTCTTCCTCTCTCATTCCCTCCTCTGCCCAAGACAGCCCAGCTTCTCCTCTGTCTCCCCTTTCCACTAATAACCTATTTGTTGCCAAATCTAATAAACACTGCCCAGCTCCCCAGCTGGGTTTCTCTGTAGTGTTTGACACGTGCAGCCTCTCCCGTCTCGGAAATATCTGCTCCCCACCTCCCACCCCCACTATTTGATGGTTTCTTCTCTATCTTCTTGGCTGGCTCATCTTCCTCCTATCACCTCCCCCGATGTTGACGCTCCCCCATGTTCATCTTTCCTCAGCTATCTTCTCCCTCCCCTCTGCACGTTCTTGTGTCTTGGCCCTCATCCACGGTGCCCTATCTTAACCAGTGACACCCCAGTCCACCCATTGCTCAAGACAGAAACCTGGAAGTGACTGCAAAACTTCCATGTTATCTGGTCAATCACCAAGGAGCCATCCATTGCCTTTCCGATAACTGATGACCTTGCTAAAGCCCAAATTGGAGCCATTTGCTCCTTGGTCATGTTCAAATGCTGCTGTTCAAATCTGTAACTCTGCCTAACCTGGAGCTTCCTTCTTCCTCTCCATTCTCTACACTTACATACTAAACTACAGATAGATCCTATATGATTAGCACAGGGCATGGCACACAGTAGGTGCTCAATAAATGTTTGTTAACTGTGCATGCTCAGAGGTAAAGGTAAGAATATAGGAAAATAGATACTATGTAGTTCTCAGTGGCCAAACTGGTACAATTTGAACAACAAAATATAGTATTGGATGATAGTCCAAAGTAGAAAACAAATATCCATGCGTCCACATTGATATATTAGTGATTGAATAAATTAATAAATGAAGATGAAGGGACAAATCTCCCATGCAGAAGAATTCTCAATAATGTATATCGATACTCCATCCTCAAGGAGGGGGAGCAAAACTTCTCCTTCCCTGCCAGGCCTGAGCTTCACATCTTAGTCCACTATTTCATTTAAAGCTCACATATATGTCTGTGTTTATGCTCTACTTCACAGTTAGTAACTTGTCAAAAAGGTCAAGTTCCAGTGCAGTCAACATCATCAGCCATCACTTATGTTGACAGAAGCACACATGATACAATAGGATGGAAATGGACTCTGAAAATTGACTTCCTCCCCCAAACTCAGAACCTGAGTCTAATCATGAGAGAAGCGTCAGACAGACAGCGCAGGGATGGTCGGTTCTATGTGTCAACATGGCTGGTCTTCAGGACCCAGTTACTCACTCAAACACTAATCCAGGTGTCGCTGTGAAGGTATTTTGTACCTGTGATTGATATCTACAGTCTGTTGACTTGAAGTCAAGGGTATTTGAATGGTCCTTGTCCAATCAGTGGAAAGGCCTGAAGAGCAAAACTAAGGGTTCCCTGAGGAAGAAGAAATTCTACCTGCGAACCACAGTGTCAGCGCCTGCCCTGCAGATTTCAGACTTGTCTAACTGGCCCCCACAATTGGGTAAGCCAGTTCCTGGACAGTAAAGCAGTAAACCAATCAATCAGTCTCTCTATATACGTAAACACTTATCTACAAATCTATCTAGAAATATACAAATATCTATATATTTACTTATAAGTATCTATATGTATATATGTACGTCTACAAGTATACACAGAGAGAGACGCTTATACAACTATAACTATATGTCTACCTATTTGTCCTACTGCTTCTTATGAATAAAAAACAACATAATGGAAATCATAAAGTGTTTTGAATTGAATGAAAAAATATTTTGGGGATTTGGCTAAAGCTATAATAATAGAAAAATTTATAGCCTTAAATGTATATATTGGAAAACAAGTTTATAATTAACAATCTAAGTTACCCATTTCTATTATTTAGTAGAACAAAATGAGTCTCTTAAAAGTACAAAGAAGAAAATTAATAATAAAAATACATAAAATACAAACTAACACATCAATAAAGGCAATCAGTAAAGAAAAGATAGTCCTTTAAGAAGATTAATAAAATTTAATCATCTCTAACATGATTTGTCATGAAAAGAAAAGATCGCATACTGCAAATGTCGGAAATGAAAAGGTTAACTTCACTACTAAATTTCAGGACATTTACAAAATAAGAGGATATTATGGATAAATTTATTTTACGTGAAATAATTAAAAATTTTCAATAAAATGACAAAGTCCTAGAAAATTATGACGAAACAATCCAACCTAAGAAAAAATAAGAGATTTTCTCTTACCATGATGGAGTTTGCTATGTGATGTAAAGTGGAAAACTAGATAAAATATATGAAACAATTGTCTTAGACACTGACGGAGACGCAGTGCAGGGCTGTGATCTCTAGGACAAGGGGAACAAACAAAGTGAGCCCTATGATGGTCTCAGCCCCTCCTGGAGGCCCTTTCTAGACCACAGTGCCAGGAAGGTATCCTGAAGCAGTGGGTTTGCTGGGTTGAGATGAGAGAGGAGGGGGGAGGCTGGAACACCTGAAATCTGCGAAGTGGAATGCTAAAGAAAAGGGGGCTTTGTAGAGAGAGCTGCAGAAATATGCACCAGAGTGTCCTTGAGAAGCGTCATTAAACACTAAGCCACTCCTGTGAGGGTGAAACGCCACACGTCTATCTGAGAGAGTCAGCTGTGCGATAAGGCACAGAATTCCCAGAGCTGACAGAAGGCTAGGATGTAGCCCAGGTCTGACCACCCGGACTGGAGAATCCTTGTTAAACCCAGGACATTCAAGAGCGACTCCAGAAAAGTAACTATTTAGTAGTTAATGAGGACTATTTTAGCTTTGGCAAATTTAAACCTTCCCTAACACCTCAAAAATAAACTTCAAATGAATTAAGTTGATCATGAATAGGTTAGCAAATTGCTTGTTAGAGGGAGGCCTCCGAGGGAGGCAGCACCAGACTGCAGTTTAGAAAGCTTTCCAGAGAATGTACCAGCTTCTTCTTGCTCTGGGCCAGGTATGCTTCAGTGCGGAACACCTGAGGGCAGGAGAGATGGTCAGGGCCACTCGGGTCTGTTCCACAAAAGGATCCAGGAGTCCCTAGCCAGGGCCTCTGGGGACCAGAACCCTCTCACCAGCTCCTTCCTTCTAGGAACTGCATTACCAGCCCCCCACCGGTCTACCCTCCCCTAGGAAGAGGCTTTGGGGAGGCAGACGGGGCCCTGAGTGGGGAAGCAGAAAGAACTGAAGCAAACCAGGGGGCTTGTAGCAGGTCAGATGGGACTAGAGCAGACCAGGCCGGACTAGACCAGGCCAGGTCAGGCAGGGCTGGGCCAGACTACAGGGGCCTGGACTACCCTGGCCACACAGCATAGCAGCAGCTAGAGCAGACTGAACGCGCCAAACTAGCAAAGTTAAAGTGACCCAGGCCAGAGACAGGGCCCAGCGTCCGGGCTCCCCAGCCCTCACCCGCCCCTGCTCACCCTCTCCGACATGAGGGTGGCAGCGGCCCGACCCAGCTGGGTGTAGTCCATGTTGGGGGCCTCAGGTCCCAGCAACACGAAGAGGAAGCGCACGGGCACTGCCGGCTGGCCCAGCTTCTCCTGCTTTGGCTCCAGCTGCATAGGGTCCTTGAGCCTCACGAAGCCCAGCACAGGCCGCTCCAGGAAGTCTACGCGGCCTGTTGGGGGCAGACGAGGTGCGGTGGTCAGGCCAGGCTGAGGGGGGCGCTGCTGCTGGGGTCTGGGTTTAGGGAGAAGCAGGCAGGGCCAGGGTGTGAGGTAGAAGCAGGGGAGGAGCAGGGGTGAGGGATGGAGGCACTGGCCACTTACCCACTAGCACCAGGGTGGTCTCTGAATTCTGCAGAATCTTTTCCAGAATTCCAGGTGGCGGGTACCCTTCTGTGATCCCCTCTCCCTGTTGGAAGGAGGGTGGTAAGGGGAGTCTTCCAGCCACTCTGGACCTGAGCGGCCTGAGTATCCTGCTCCCTCCCCTTCCCACTCTCATTTCTTTTTTTTTTTAATTGAAATATAGTCAATTTACAATTTGTCAGTTTCTGTTACACAGCATAATGTTTCAGTCATACACATATGTACATATATTCCTTTCATATTCCTTTTCATTATAGGTTACTACAAGATACTGACTATAGTTCCCTGTGCTGTACAGCAGAAACCTGTTGTTTATCTATTCTATATATAGTAGTTAGTACCTGCAAATCTTATCCTTCCCCACCTTCTTTCTCCCTGGGTAGCCATAAGTTTGTTTTCTATGTCTATGAGTCTGATTCTGTTTTGTAAATAATTTCATTTGTGTCCTTTTCTTTCTTTCTTTCTTCCTTGCTTGCTTGCTTTTTTAGATTGCACATATAAGTGATATCCTATGGTATTTTTCTTTCTCTTTCTGGCTTATTTCACTTAGAATGATGATCTCCAGGTCCACCCATATTGTTGCAAATGGCATTATTTTATTCTTTTTTATGGGTCAGTACCCACTGTCATTTCTAACCACGTTCAATTTGAGGGCTTTCCCATTCTCCCCACACGCCCCTGGTACAGCCTCACCTGTTCACAGAAGAGCTGTGCCTCTAGCGAGGGACGTTGCGGGAGCAGAGGCTGCGAAGGGTCTCCAGAGCTAGTCAGGATCGCGGGTTTCACGCCCCCCAGGGCCTCGATGTCTCTGGCGTGGCTGCAGGACACACAGCGGGCATGGGCTGAGTAGGCTGTTGAGGCCGGGCTCTCAGCAAAGTGGACATGGTGGTGGGAGGGATCAAACGGATTTCCCAGTGACCAGACTAGAGAGGCACGGGGTCAGAAGGAGGATCAGCCGCCTCTGAAGGATGTAGTGGATGAGAGCAGGTGGCCTCAGTCTGGAGTAACTAGTGGAGCCAGGAGAAAGGATGAAGAGAAGGGCCTGGAGTGTCTGCCCTCCTGGGGACCAGTGTCCCCCAGATCAGAGCCTGGAGACATGGCCACCGCTCAAGAGGTGTCAGAGGCAGGATCCATCATGGGAGAAAAGTGGGTCCCAGGCTGGTGGGGGAGGGGCCATCTGGACCTCAGGGAGAGCTTGAGGCAGGTGGGTGGGGAGCTGGGCCCTGTGGGTGTGAAGTCCAGGCCCTGGCAGGCAGGGGCACCTGTGTTTGAGGAGCAAGGTCCGCAGCAGCTTTTCTCGGTCCTGACGACGGATCTGCCCGTCAATGATAAACCTGTCCAGCAGGTGGTTGACCACCCCAGCCAGGGATTTCTCTGGCAGGTCCAGGAGGACAGTACCTGCAAGCAGTGGAAGGTGAGCTGGACGACTGGGCCTGGCCCTCCTCCTCCCCCAACCTCCCCTGCGGGAGATGCACGCAGAGGGGCCCAGTGGGGCTCACTCACCCTTGGCGAAGGCTTTCTGCAGCTCAAAGAGGCTCCAGAAGGTGAGGTAAGACACGTGTGGGTGGCCCCAGGTTCCATCCTTCCCCCGGTTCTCCTCCATCTGCAGCCAGCGCGCTTCCTCCATCCACTGCAGCTCCTGGTTCTTTTCATCCATCACCAGTTCCCGCAGCTCCACATACACCTGCAGCCCCACAGGCCAGAATTAGTCCATCAGGCCCAGGGCAGGGCTGTGGGGAGACTGGGAGCCCACGGCAGTGGACCCTCAGTAGACTCTGAGAGATGTCTGTCAGAGGCCCAGGGTCCTGGAGCACTTGGGACAGACCCTGAGCTCCGAAGGGACTGTCAGGAGCTGCAGCCTGGGGGTGTGGAGTGAGGTGTGACATGCGGGAGATGCTTGAAGGTCTTGTCAGTATGGCCCCAACCTCTGGCTGTTCCCCAACTTCCTGACCAGGCCCTTCACCCCATTTTAGAAGCATTTGAAGAAACTCTGGACCAAAAGAGAGGCTAGAGTGGGCACAAAAGGGAAAGGAGAGGCAAGCCTTTGGGGTGACGGGTCAGTCTCTTCCCTCCAAGACTGTTGCCTGGGCTCACATGCCCTTGGTCTCCTTGGGAACGGGACCAGTCCCATGGGCCTAGCTGAGGGCAGACCCAGTATCTATCCAGCTAGGCAGTCTGTTCCTCAGTGGGGACAGGGGGGGTCTGTGTGGCCTGGGCCCAGGAGAGCTTGTATTTAATTCTGTGCTCCCCAGGGAGCATCTGACAGCCCAGCCAGGGCCAGAGACCTCCAGCAGCCAGTTTCTCTCTGTCCAGGGAGGTCCGCCATCAGTGGAAGGGGGGCCCAGGGCTTGCCCCTCAATGGGAGCTGTCCTCCTCTACCTACTTCCCAGGATGCCCGCTCCTTCTCTGCCTGTTTGAGGGGTCTCCCTGGTCCTGAAGCTGTCGGATCCCTCTGCTTCTCCCTTCCCCTGGTAGAATGCTGGGTCCCAAGGGCAGCACAGGAAAGGGAATCGGGGGAGCCTGGGGTGCTCACCTCATGAGTGTCTCCATTCCTTGCGCTGTGGTAGTCTGTGGATGATCGCCTGGTGGGCAGAGCTGAAAACCCCGAGGCTGGTTAGTGCTATGCCCAGATGATGTCCCTCCCTAAGACCCTCCTGTACCACCCACCAGGAGCCTGGGAGACTTAAGGGAATGACGCCTCTCTCCTGCCCACCACTCTGGCTGGGACCCTGGCGCCCCACCCCACCCCTGCCGGTCAGTGTGCTGTGTCTCCTGCCTGTTCTTGGCCCAGCCTGGCTCCGTGGAGGGCCCCTGGGGCTCATCCTCAGGAGTGACAAGGGGCGTCATCTCCAGGGTGACTGGGGAGTCCTGAATGGTAATTCTCAGGATTTTCCCAGGATCTCCTCCCTCTCCTGCTACCTTCTGGGACCAGATTCCCTTGCTTCTTCCCACCTGCCTCAACAGTCCACCCAGCCCAGTAGCGCTCACTGCCCCCAAGCTGAGCTCCGGGTACCAGGGTGGGATCTGGCCTTTTATGGCCCCCACTCCCCCAGCCCTCATTTCCCAGAGGGGCCTCTTATCTCCAATCCCACTTGCCAGCACTTAAGTCCTGTTGACAGTAAACAGGTGCCCTCCTGGGGTGCCATTTGAGACCTTGGGCAGGCCCAGGAAGGTTTCCTGATGCCTCTCTGCCCTGAGGGTCCCCATGGGCCCCCCATTTCTCAGGACTCCAAACAGATCGAAGTTCCCAGAACAGCCCCAGTGCCTGACCTAGAAACTGGCATTGGATGGGGGTGGGTGGCATGTGGACTCATGCCCTTGTCCCAGACAGGCCTGGCTGCCCTCTTGCAAATAAATCTAAGGGGCACAGAGAAGGGTGACTGATCGCCCCCCCCACCCCCACCCTAGTCACCTCTTGTGATCATTTCAAACAAAACTGTTTATCCTTCAATCAGCCAGGATTGTGGGAGAACTGGCCCTGAGGCTGGGTGGGTGGGGAGTGCGGAGAAGGGGAGGACAAGTTCCCCGCTAATATCTGTTGGGGGTTCAGGAGCTTATCCCGGGAGATAGGGAGGTGGGGCTCACCTGGCTTCTTCACCTGAAGTATGGGAACACGTCGGTCTTCATAGTCCTTCAGCCCAAGAACCTCCTCCAGATCGGATTCCTGTGTGATGTGGCCATCATGGCTGGGGTGTCAGGGGCTTCCCAAGCCCTCATGGAGGTAGGGGTTCAGGGTTGGGTTCCCAGAGCCCCCAGGTAGGAGCCCTGCAGATGCCACCGAAGACTCACCCGCAAATCCCCCATGGCACTGTCCTGATTGCTCAGTTGTCTGCAGTGGTCTGAGCCCCCAGCATAACCCGCACTGCGGGTCCCTGCGGGGGAAGAGCACAGGCTGGGTGATGCACAGGGCACCCTGGGGTGTCCTGGTCCTCCCCCAGAGGGGGCTGCATTTGAGTAGGGGGATCCCAGATGCTGGGAGACAATAGGGTCATAGGAAGGCAGTGTGGGTGGGGTTGGGCGAAGGAGCTGGATTTGTATGTAGGTGTGAGGGCAGGTGTGCAGGGGCCGGGAGAGATGGGGCAATGCAAGTAAGAGGACACTTGGCTATTCAGCCCATCTTGAACTCCATCTCTTGCTTTCTCACCACCTATTCCACTAGCCTCCTTCCAATCCCTTTCCTGCCCCAGGGCCTTTGCATGTGCAGTTGTCCACATCCTGGATGCCCCTCCCCACACTTTAGCCCTTCCACATCTCAGCTCATATGTCATCTTTTCCTGACCACCCTCGCAGTCACTGACTCAATGTGTCATTTTCTGATTTCTTGATTCATTTGTGTACATACGGTTTGACGATGCCTCTAGAAGAGAAGCCACAGGAGCAGTAAGAGCCTGCACATCTCAGTCCTCACTGGACCCCCCACTGCTAGCAGAATGGTTGCCACATAGTAGGTGCTCAATAGATATGTGTTGAAAGATGGTATGAATGGCCCCCCCATGCAGGCTTGGGGCTCTGGGCCTGGGAGCCAGGATGACTAGGACCCAGCCAGGAGACCTTGGCGCCCTGGGCCTCTGTTTTCTCAGCTGTGCCTCTACAGGAAGTTACGCCCACCCCAGGAACGTGAGGACCCGCCCAAGGGGAGCACAGACTGGTGTGGAGGGACTTTCTTCTCCCCCTCACCCAAGGCAGCACAGGGCATTGTAGCGACAGGGATTTGGGTCAGGCTGACCAACGTGCCCACTGCGAGCCTGGCGTGGTGCTGAGCCTGGGAGGCTGAGATGAAGAAGACACTGTTCCTTCTCTCCAGAAGCTCGCAGCCCTGACTGGGGACACGAGCCGGGACCATGTGACAGGCTCAGAGGTTCACGAGGTCACACGTGCCCCAGACAAACACAGCAGTGAGCAGACTGCGCTGGGTGCCCAGGATGTGTCTGGCAGGAGGAAGAGCAGGACTCGGGGGTGGGGTTGGGGACGGAGTGTCTCTGGAGGACAAGATGCTGGGATCTGAAGGGCTGAGAGGTGGGGGAGGGTAGCTGGGATGTGAGAAATGACGGGCAAAGGTGCAGAAAAGACAGGGCTGGGCGTTGTGGGAGAAAAAGGGCAGGGAGTTTGTATGGAAGGAACTGCACAGAGAACTTTCTTTCTGAGGACTGGATGGCCCTGCAGTCTTTAGAGACAGAGAGAGGGGCATGAGCGAGCCCCACCAAACTGAGAAAGGCAGGAGTCCCTGCCTTAGGGTGGTTGTAAGGCAAGTGGTGGCCATGGGGGGGTCCCCAGAGCCTGAGGATGGGGTGTACCTGAGGATGGGGACTTGCCCTGTGAGGACTTGGGTCATGCACCTTTTTTCTCCCGGTCTTCTGTCCCTCCCTGTCCCCTTCCTCCAGGTTCTTCTGCCTCCCTTTCTCCCATCTTTATTCCCCTTTCTCCTTCTCTGGGCCTCAGATCCCTAGCCGCCTTCCCAGTTTGGAGCCTGAGGTGGGAAACATGGCTCCCCATGGACTGGCACTGTAGTGTTAGTTTCCCATCTGAGAGGGGAGAGGGGCAGAGGGGCCCTCCAGAGCCAGAGAGCCAGAGATCCAGGCTGCCTCTCCACCACTGAGTGGCCAAACAGCCGTGGGCAGCTGCCAGCCTCTCTCTAGGGCCTGGTCACCCTGTCTGTACAATGGGAGTTCTTCCCACTGGGGTTCCTAGACATCAGTGAGAGAGAAGAGGGGAGATCGGAGGTGCCTGGAGCTCCACTGGGGCCATAGAGGGTGCACGCATGACCCAGACTGCTGCCCCCACCAGGCCCATCCTCCCCTCAGCTTCAGGCCGTGCTCTGCTGGCACTGATAAGAGGCTGGACCCTGATGGCTGCCCTGCTTCTGGAAGCGCACCAAACACCTGGCTAGTCCGCCAAGCAGGGCCAGGCAGATAAGGGGGAGCAGGGCATCTGGAGCCCAGGAGGTGGAGCACAGCTGGAAGAGGCTGGGGGAGGGGTGACCAGATGATGGGGAGGGCTCCCTGGTGGCATAGCATCACCTTTGTGTAATCGCCCCCACACTGCTGGGAGCTGCACTGTCTTATCTCATGATCCCCAAACCACTCCGTGCAGTGAGTAATGTCATTAGCCTCGCTTACAGAGGAGACAGCTGAGGTTCAGAGAGTTTTACCTGCTTTGCTTCCCTAGCTGGTAGGTCTCAGACGCAGGATTAAACCCTGATCTATCTGAATCCAGCTACACCTCTAACCATTGCACTGAGTTGCCTCCAGGAAGAGAAAATCGCTAGGGGCTGGTTTAGTGTTCATGTCTAAGTGCATGAACTCTGCAGCCAGACTGCCTGGGCTCAAGTCCCAGCCCTGCCACTTCCTGTGTGACCTCGAGTAAGTGACTCAACCTCTCTGTGCCTCAGTTTTCTCATCTGTAAAGTGGAGTAATCATAATGACACCTTCCTCATAGACCTGCTGTTGTATTAGGTAAGGTCACATACATGAAGCACTTAGAAGAGTGGCCGGCACATAAGGAAGTCTATGTACATGTTTGCCAGCATTATTACCGCTACTGGGGATCAAGGTCACACTTATATCTTCATCCCCTTCTGATTTTCCTTCAGTTCCCTTGGAATTAGCATAAGTGCTTTGAGATCCATGGGTGGTGGGAGACTCCCCTTTTTCCTCCAAACACACCCTAGGACAGGGACAGTGCCAGGTTTCCCTGGTAGCCTCCCTGGAAGTGTCTCAAATGAGAAGCAGCGTCAGCTGAAAACTTCCCTCCAAGAGGAACATAGGGTGGCGTGGCTACTCCATACATGGAGGAAAGAGAGGGCTGGGTGGAGGGTGAAGACCTGAGCCTGTGGAATCCGAGGGTCTGGTAAGTAGGCGCCTGACAAGGACCCGCACTTGGAGAGGATCAGATTTAGCCCACATGTACACACACTCACGCAGCAGCCACACACACCTTGCTGCCTCGTGCCAGCCTCCTTTCCCTAAGACCTGCCGCCCCACTCTCCCCAGCTGCAGGTGCTGCTGGGCCTGTGCCCTTAGGGATAACAACATCCATTGTAACAATCTCACCCCACCCACCCGCACCCCTCCTCAATGTCTGGCCCCCATGCCCACTTGGGCACAGATTCAGGTTGGGCACCTGCTGAAATTCTCCAGACAGGCACCTGAGGACCACCCCAGCCCCTCCCTGCCCTGCTTACCTGCTCACAAGCCTTGGAGTCCTCGGCAAACTCCTGCAGCCACCGGTGGCCTCTGTGACCAGCTGAGCGCACACCCGCTCTAACAGCACTAGGTCCTTGCTCCCGCGCCCTGGGGGCAGCTCCCAAACCCCTGACTCATGCCCCCGCCTCCTAATCTGCCTGCCCCATGGGCCCTGGGAGCCCCTTCCCACCACCCCGCCCTGCTCCTGCTGGGTGCCCTATAAACAGTTATCTCTCACCCACATCTGGATAACTGTTAATCTGGCTCACCGCACCCAACCCCAGTTGGCCAGCCCCTAAGGCCCTCCTGGCCCCTACGATTCTCCTGGTTCTTTCTTCGGGACCTGACATTGATGTCTGGGCTTTTGGAGCTCCCAGCCTCCCGGCAAGTGTGCTCCAGCCCTGGATGCCTCTGTCCTGCTTCTGCCCATCCTCACTCTGGCCAGCCCCCTCTGCTCAGGCCCCAAGATGCACAGGCATCTTCTCCTCCCTCCTGTCCTGGTGTCCTCCATGGGGACTCGCTCCCTCTTCCTCTGTAGCCTTGCCCACAGGGACCAGCTCAGCGCTCCCGGGCCCAGGCAGCCCCCTCTCCTTCTTGCCCCAGAGACTAGGGCGCCCTGAACCACCCTCTCCGCAAGACCCCAGCTGGCTCCATAGAACTGGCTCCTGAGCGCTGAGACACTGCCACTCAGTCAACCTGAAACAATCCCAGGTCAACCAAAACAACATCCCCACACGGAGCTCCAAGCTCACAAAGCCCCAGTGTCTGGGCACACTGGCTCCTCTGTCGGCAGCCAGGCCCAGGCCCCCGGGCCAGAGCAGCCAGCATTCTCGGCCTCGCTGTGCCCCTCCCCGCACCCCCAGCAGGGCAGTCTCTGTTGTTGGTGGGGTGCTGGGGCCGGTCACCTATTCCTGGGCTCTTGTTGCTAAAAGGACATGGACTGAAAGATGAGTGCAGATTGGTAAGAATAAAGAGAGGTTTGGAAGCAGTCAGAAGGGGCTTTTGTGAACACTGCTCCAGGCATGGAGGGAGGAAAGCATCCTAACCCAGCTCTGACACTGCCTGGCTGTGGGATGCAGGGCAAGTGGCTGCCCCTCTCTGGGCTTCTGTGACCTCATGCATAAAGGCAGAGTACCGGTTCTGTGGTTGCCAGCTTGGGGATTCCCTGCTTCAGACTCAAACATTAGAGGGGAGGTCTTGTCAAGAAGGAAGATTAGAAGGACCTTGAGCTCACCTCCTCTCATGAAGTGAAGAAAACTCCAGACTGCTTGTCAGCCATCGATAAAAAACACTGGAACCTACCAACTGGAGACATAAAGAGGGAACCATAGAGGATGGTAGGTGTTTTGCACTTAGGATATAATCAGGTCCCATAACCCCGGCGTGTGCAACCCACAAGCTGGAGAATAGTAATTTTGCGGAGATTCTTCCCCAGGAGTGAGGGTTCTGAGACCCCATGTTGAGCACCCCAGCCCAGGGGTCCTGCATTGAGAGGAGGAGCTCCTAGAGCATTTGGCTTTGAGGGCCAGAGGGTCTTTATTGTAGGAGCTGAGGTAAACAGATTTCACTCTTAAGGAGTCCACACAAAATCTCATGCATACCGGGATTAAGGACAGAAGCGGTGATTTCATAGGAGCCTGGGCCAGACATGCCTGCTGGTCTTGGAGGGTCTCCTGGGAAGGTGGAGGCCAGCTGTGCCTCACCCTGGGGACAAAAAAGCTTGTGGTGGACATATTGGGGAGTGTTCATCTGCATAAACTCTCCTGGAGGCTGATATCTTGCTTGGATCATTAGCCCCAAGACCCAACAGCCTGTAGGCTTAAATGCTGGGATGCCTCAGGCCAAAGAACTAACTGGGTGGGAACACAGCCCCACCTATCAACAGACAGGCTACCTAAAGACTTCCTGAGCCCACAGCTGCTTCTAGGCACACGCTAAACAGGGCCCTGCTCACCCAAGGGCCAGGCACCAGTGGGCAGGCACCAGCCCCTCCCACCAGAAACCCTTCAAAAGCCTCTAGACCAGCCTCACTCACCAGGGGGCAGACTCCAGAAGCAAGAAAACTATGACCCCACAGCCTGCAGAACCAAATCCACAAATGCAGGCCAGACCCCTACCCAGAGACCAGCCAGCTCCTGGCCCCTAGGTGAGGAGCAGAGAGTGTACTGCTGGGACACATAGGACGTTCCTTACAGAGGACCACTTCTCCAAGGTCTCGAAACATAATTAACCCACCATCTAATAAAAATACACATAGAGATTTAGATAATATAAGGCAACAGAAGAATATGTTCCAGATGAAAGAACAAGATACAACCCCAGAAGAACTAAGTAATGTAGAGATAGGCAACCTACCTGAGAAAGAGTTTAGAGTAATGATCATGAAGATGATCCTCCATTCAGGCGAAGAATGGGTGCACAGAACAAAAAGTTAGAAGTTTTTACCAAAGAGTTAGAAAATGTAAAGAAAAACCAAAAACAGTTGAAGACTACAATGACTGAAATGAGAAATACACTGGAAAGAATCAGTTGTAGCTCTGGATGTGCTGGAGCCAATCACCTTTCTTTTCTGTCCTTATATGGGCTTTTCCAGTTGTTGTCATGGCAATCATCAACTGTTATGGAGCTGGTGGGTGTGTTACTTACCATGCTAATGAATTACAATGGCGGTATAAGGAGGCTCAAGGTCCACTGGAAGTCAAGTCCTCTGCCACCTTGGGCTTCACAGCTTCTAACCAGTTTCTTCTCTTTGCAGCTGCCTCCTGAGACTTAGATAAGAGTAACCGGTTTCTATTTGAGGGAGGGACAAGGGTATGATCCTGGGGGCAACAGTCTTGGTAACAAAAAGGAAAGTTGCTTGTAATTAGTATGCTGTTGATCTGGTGGACCCAGTGTCCCCCAGAAAACTGTCTCTGATGATTCTAATCAACAATAAACAAGAAGCCGGGATTGGAGGGCCTTAGTTCCCGCAGAAGAATTTAAAGACATTGTTATGTATATTAACTGAGGAGGAAACAGGACCCCGCCCCAAAGCTACACTATTGTTTCCTGACCCTATCTCCCCGATTTCTGCATTTCCTCTCTTTTCAGATTAGCAACTATTTGAATCTGCCTTTTGGAACTCAGGGACATTCAAGGAGGCTGAATGAAGCCTACTTCCTACAAATGAGAAACAAGGGACATAGAAAAATTTGTAAGGGAGGACGCCAGAGTGTCCTGCTCTGGATCAGTTCCTCCCTTTTCATTTGATACTCCTCAATCTTGAGGAAAGCAGGTGTTGGAAAAGAAAAGGAATAATGTTTTGGATAGAGAATTTAATCATAAACTCAGCACAGAAAATCAGTTTTAGCGGGACTCAATTTGAAGTCTCCGCTTTTCTGTGATCCTTCCCCAAATCTTTTAGAGAACGAGGTGACAAGCACTCTGGCTAATTCCTGCTGAAATGGGCATGGTCCTGCCTCTATCTGGGGAATGGACACCAAGTTGGAAATATTCTGGAATTTCAAGTCCTGGATCTGAGTCTAGTCAGAATAAGATCTCAATCCCTTGGTCTGCCATTTTGGTGCAACAGAGCTAATTAGATGTAGGCGTGACAATCCAAACTTTACCAGACAAAATAGATCTCCTCCCTGAGGAATTCAGAATAGTAAGCCTTAAACCCAGTCTGGACCTGGCATTTCAGGGAGACTTGTAGCCTGGGAGATAGTTGTCTAATTTTATCTAACTAAGTTTTAATAAAACCTTTAAGTTTTATTTAATAAAGCCTTTAAGTTTTAATAAAACTTACTTAGAGGGCGTGTTTAGCATGCAGGAGGTCCTGGGTTCAATCACCAGTACCTCCATTTAAAAATAAATAAATAAACCTAATTACACCCCCAAAGAAAGAAAAGTTAGCAAAAAAAAAAAAAAAAAAGTCTTCTGAAAATTTAGTAATAACAAGACGAGGTCTTGAACCCACAAGGTTGCAGCTACCAGTTGCCAGCAGACACTGCTTTGAGAATGGCTGGTGGGGTCCCAAGTCTGAAAAACCTCAGAAAACTCAAGTTCTCAACTACACAAACGTGTCTGCAATCACGTCCACAATGGCTACCTAGTTTTACCTTGGATGTCTGAACTACAGTTACTCCATTCTGACTTTCAAAAGGATATTTCTCCTTAATGGCCAAAGCAGATGTCACTGTTAATTATTTTCGTGCTTTTCTAGATATGAGGAGATGGAAGAATTTAGGCTCCTAAAATCTTCTCCTGAAAATATCTAACTACCTGAAGGCCTGTTCCGCTGGGTTTCCCAGAGCACTGAGGGCCTCGTTTCTGATCTCACCCTGACTCATTTCAGGGTGAGTTGAAGATCAGCGACTGCAGTGGCTTGTGACTTAACCCTTGTAGAGGCAGATGGCAAGTGCCAATTTTAGTTGGCAGGGTCCCGTCATAGTCACAAATTTGACCATATTTTAGGAGACACTTTATGACCCTTTCATCCCATGGTGCTAGGAATGCTCATTCCTAGGCCAGGTGAGGATTTTGTTGACAGGCCACTCAGGTGCTACTACTGGACTAAGCCTTATTAACAGTGGCCAAAATCTCCGGACCTCCTGTCTTACTACTGGGTTATGGTGCAGAAAAATATTCCCTCTTATTGTTTCCTCTCATGTCTGGAGTTACACCATTATAATCACAAAATCTCCTATAAAGTGTGTATCTGGTAAACCGTATCAAATTGCCTAGTCATCATTTTATCAGAGGCTCAGCCACACATTGGGGAGTGCAAAAAACAACATTTTTGAAAAACAGGCAATGTGCATATAATATCACTAGCAATACAGTAAGATAATAAGCTAGAAGTTAAGTCAAGAACTTCTGTTAGGTGCAGCAAGTATGTCCCCAGATGATCTGATTTAGTCTGTTCCATACCAATCCTTACATTTACGGAAAATTATACCTTGACATTGTCCATAAGGCACCGAGCCCAATTTCCTAGTGTTACTAGGCTGGTTATCCTTAGTATGGTTAAATAGTTCTAAACAAGGGAGCCTTAAACTTGGATGACCATAGCCTGGTGTTAACCACGTAAATCCATCTCACAGGTGGGAGGTGATATTCTTGGCTGAAGTTTTGCTAATTTCTCTGATTGAGCTTCAGTAACTTTGGAAGAAAATTCATATTTATGAATTAATGAGGCCTCTGTCTACCCTCTTTTCCTGATGCTTTGAAACACCAGGGAGCAGCCCCCTTTTGCTGAGGGGTGGGGGGGGGTCAGCCTCAGGCAGAGTCCCTCTAGGCTCAAAGGGCCTATGAAGCCAGGAACAGGGCTAGTGGGTGCTGTGTCTAGAAGGGTGCATTCTGGCCACCCTGCAAATTGTGTGAGAGGAACCCCGGCATTATGGAGGGGTCACCCGCAGCCACTCTTTCCTATGTACTTTATTTAAAAACAGCCAAGTGATAATAAGTTAAATATCACAGCATCAGTCATCCCACATTAAACCTCAACAGTAAAAACTGACCAGCGCACCACGCTCTCCCAGCTAGGCCTGGGCTGGGTAATTGAAGGGGGAAAAGGAAGGGGAGGAGGTGGAGGTAATGGGATGATTGCGGGTGCCTGTGCCTGACCCGTCTGAGTTCACTAGTGAGCGTCTGTGTAGCCAGGGCTCTTGGTGCACCCGAGGGGGAGAGGAAGGGGTCAGGGGTGATCCCCTTCCATCTTCCCTCTGTTTTGCCACTGGTTTGTCTCTCACGTGCATCCCCTGGGATCTCTCTCCGTGGCTAACCCACCCCTCCTCAGGGCAGGTAGGTCTCCGGGCAAGTCTGGGCCTCCCCTCTCTACTTATGAGGGCCCCTTCTCTCTCCATCCCTCCTGGAGGAGGGGTCAGATGGTCCCTCCTGACTGGGCCCAGCCCCTCCCTCAGGGAACAGCTCCACCCCTTCCTGGTCCCTCCTATCTGCTGAGCCAGATGTTTGGGGACTTGGCCTGACAGCTGATGGCAGAGTCTGGGCCTATGGGTGTGTCCCCCACTGTGTCTGTGTGTGTGTTTGAGGGGTACGTGTGGGGGGATGGGAGGGGTTGCAGTTAAGCCAATGGCTTTGGAGTCAAACCAACTAGGTCAGGCCTCTTACTAGCTGTGTGACCTTGAGTACATTTCCAGATGTCTTTAAAGTCTCAGATTCTTCATTCATAACGTCCGGTCTCCCGGAGAGGTTGTGCAGGTAGAATGAGATACTGTACAGGAAGCCCTTAGCCCAGCTCCAGGCACAAAGTGACGTTTGGTACATGGTAGGTATTGCCACGCTTAGGGGAACACCTCAGTGAGCAGGAGGGTCTCTTGAGGGAGCCCTCCATATGCTGGACCTTGAAGTTTCCTGTTCCTAGCAGGTGGGGGTAGGTGCCCAAAGGCCTGTCTGACAGGGAAGGGGAGTAGCAAGTCCTCTGGGTCCCTAAACCCCTGACCCAGGCTTCTCTTCCTTTGTGGACCGTCCCCCATCAGGAGACCTTGAGCTGCTCACCCCCAGTCCCAGCAGGAAGGTTGTGCTCCAGGGAAACTTCCCTCACGAGGGAAACCTCAGAAACCGCCATTCCTCCCATGCACCTGTCTTTCCCCAGAAGCAGCCAGCCGGACTCCAGCAGACTCAGCTTAATAACCCCACTGTCCCTCCAAGAGCCTGGAGGGGGACAGGGAGCCCCAGAGTCCAAACTGCTCCTTGTTTCTTTTTGAATAGACCAGGAGCAGCCAGTCAGGACCCAGAGCCTCAGCCCTGCCCCTGCACTGCTTCATTTCAAATAGGGCCCCGCCAGTGGTGCTGAAGGGGCCTGGGTGGGGCAGGGTGGGGAGTAGACAGTGGTGTCTGCAGGGCCCAGGCCCCTATCTCAGGGCCCAGCACTCTCAGCTGGGACACGTGGGAGGGGTCTACATTAACCCATCTTGTCTGGGAGAAAACTACTGGGTCTGATATTCTTGGGGAGGGGTGGATGCGGGGAGGGTTTCCAGCCTGTGCCTCAGTTTATCTTTCGAATAACTGATGAAATGGGGTTTCCTAAGCTTCAGCTTTGAGAAGATGGGGCATAGTTCCTTTATTCATCCAGCAAGTAGGTCCACAACATTCATTTTGCATCATTAATGTGTCAGGCACTTTGCTAGGTGCTTGAGGGATACAGAAGCCTGAAACCCATGCTGAGGGGCCTGGGAGCGAGTCTGGGGGTGAGTAAACACTGTAGTCCTGGGACTATGCAGAGAAAGGCAGCAGCCCAGGACCCATGAGAGCCTCCTCCGCCCCAAGTTACACATCACTTTGGCCATAAACCGCAGGAGGGAGCAGGGATTCCTCCTGTGATTTAGCAGACAGGTAAACAGAGACACTCAAAGCAGTGTAGCAGGTGTGTCCATGAAGGAATGAGCCAGCAGCTTGGTGGAGCTGTTATCCCTTCTCCAACTCGAATGGGAAGGTCTGGAGGGCGAACGCTGCTAAGAAGGGCTGCCAGTACCTGCAGTGAACAGGCACCCTCATCCTTCTGCCTCCTCTGCCCGGCAGACCTGAAACCTCCCATGACCGGAGGTGACCTCTCACAGCCTGGACTCTGCTGCTGGAGGACATCACTCACACCAAATGTGGCCCGACACTCAGATTTTGCTCTCAAATAAGTTCCTCAATCAAAAGGAATATGATTCCTAGGATGACAGTGTCCTGTGGTAGCAGGAAAACTCTCGAGGATGTTGGGGGGGCAGTGCTGAGGAGTATTTCTATCAAGCAGGTATAGTTTCAGCATCAGAAAGAGAAGGATAGGAGGGAGGATATAGCTCAGTGGTAGAGCACATACTTAGCATGCAAGAGGTCCTGGGTTCAATTCCTAGTACCTCCATTAAATTTACTGAATGAATGAATGAATAAAAAATAAATAAATAAATAAATAAGTAAATAAATAAATAAATAAATAATTGCCTTTCCCCACCAAAAAAAGAAAGAAAGAGAAGGATAATTAGGCTATCCTGAACTAATCGGGTGTGAAATATACCAGGGCACCACAGACAGGAGATCCAGAGGGTCAAAACATGGACAGGCCAGTGCAGAAGTGGCATTCTTGTGACCAGGGAACAGAAGATGAAGGCAAAAAACGAGCACGTTCATGAGAGATGCCTCTCCATGGTGGCTTTAGTTTCCCTCTCCTCATTTTGTTTTAAAAACAGTGCTTATGAGACACGGATGAGAGAAATTGAAGATGACACAAACAGATGGAAATATGATATACTATGTTCTTGGATTGGAAGAGTCAATATTGTTAAAATTGCCGTACTACCCAAGGCAATATACAAATTCAATACAATCCCTATCAAATTGTCAATGACATTTTTCACAGAACTGGAAGAAAAAAGATTTTAATTTGTCTGGAAACACAAAAGACCCCTAGTAGCCAAAACAATCTTGAGAACGAAGAAGGGAGCTAGAGGAATCATGCTCCGTGACTTCAGACTATACTACAAATCTGCAGTAATCAAAACAGTATGGTACTGGCACAAAAACAGATAAGCAGATAAATAGAACAGGATAGAAAGTCCAGAAATAAATCCACGCACTTATGGTCATTAATCTATGACAAAGGAGGCAAGAATATACAATGGAGGAAAGACAGTCTCTTCAATAAGTGGTGCTGGGAAAACTGGACAGCTATCTGTGAAAAATGAAATTAGAGCATTCTCTAACACCACATACAAAAATAAACTTAAAACGTATTAAAGACCTAAATGTAAGAACAGATACTATAAAACTCCTAGAGGAAAACATAGACAGAACACTCTTTGACATAAATTTCAGCAATATTTTTTTCAAACCAGATCCTAGAGTAATGGAAATAAAAGCAAAAATAAACAAATAGGACCTAGTTAAACTTAAAATCTTTTGCATGGCAAAGGAAACCATAAACAGAATGAAAAGACAGCCTACAGAATGAGAGAAAATACTTGCAAATGACACAATGGACAAGGGACTGAGTTCCAAAATATACAAATAGCTCATAGAACTTAATATAAAAAAAAATCAAAAAATGGGCAGAAGACCTAAATAAACACTTCTCCAAAGAAGACATCCAGATGGCCAACAGGCACATGAAAAAATGCTCAATATTGCTAATTATTAGAGATATGCAAATCAAAACTGTAATGAGGTATCACATCACACCAGTCAGAATGGCCATCATTAAGAAGTCTGCAAATAATATACCTTGGAGAGGGTGTGGACAAAAAAGAACCCTCCTACACTGTTGGTGGGAATGTAAGTTGGTGCAGCCACTATGGAGGACAGTATGGAGGTTCCTCAAACAATTTAAAATAGACTTACCACATGATCCAGCAATCCCATTCCTGGGCATAGATCCAGAGAAAACTATAATTTGAAAAGTCACATCCAGCCCAGTGTTCATAGCAGCACTATTTACAACAGCCAAGACATGGAAACAACCTAAATGTCCATCAGCAGACAACGAGATAAGAAGATGTGGGATATATATATATATATATATATATATATATACACACACACACATAATGGAATATTACTCATCCATTAAAAAAGAATGAAATAATGCCATTTGCAGCAACATGGATGGACCTAGAGATTATCATATTGAGTGAAGTAAGTCAGACAGAGAAAAACAAATATCATACTGTATCACTTATATGTGGAACCTAAAAGAAAAAAATGATAAAAATTCTATTTACAAACCAAAACCAGACTCACAGACTTGGTTACCAAAGGGGAGAGGGTGGGGAGAGATAAATTAAGGGTTGGGGATTAACAGACACACATTAATATATATATATAATATAGAAAAACAATAAGAACCTACTGTATAGCACACCATATTCAATTTCTTGTAATAACATATAATGGAAAAGAATCTGAAAAGAAAAAAAGTATGTATATGTATAACTGAATCACTGCTGTACACCTGAAACTAACATTGTAAATCAACTACACTTAAGTTAAAAAAAAAAAAAATTAGAGTTTAGACCATTGAGAAATGACCATTGCAAACAGAAGCTTCAGTTTTTCTGATCACCAGACATTATACGTTTGGAAAGAATCTTGTTTATATGTGTTTTACCAGTGGTTTCAGTGTTCAGAAAAATCAGCCATGTTTTCATTACAGGATGTAACTGTAGTAGCATCTCCAGGGCCCACATGACTGAGTACCAGTGCCAGCTCTGACAGCTCTGACACTTAGCAACTGTGTGACCTTGGGCAAGTTACTTTCTTCACCTCTCTGGGCTTCAGTTACCTCAGCTGCAAAATAGGAACCGGGTGATAATAATAGTACCTTCCTTGAAGGGTTTTTGTGAGGAGTGATGAAGTAACGCAGGTAAGGCACCGCAAGCAGTGCCCGGGGCGTAGTAAAAGCAATGTAAAGTGCTGCCCATTTTTATTGGCATTGTTTTGGTAATTCATGTGTAAAATGTTAGGAGAAATTTAATTTGTCAAATTCCTAAATGTTATGCTTGGGTGACTGTTAGAGAGATATTGATTGTTTGAAGTAATAGCAGTTATTCAGTAGACTCAGAGGGTTAATGAACTGGACAGGAAACTGAGTTTGGGTAGCAGCGAGGGTTTCTCCCCATCAGTAAAGATCCCTGAACATTGAAGAAATGAAAAAATAGCCTCTCCTCCCCCCAACTCCTGTGAACTTGTCTGTAGTGACACCACCGGTCCTCCAGGGGGCTCAGGCTGTTCAGTGGGACTCCCTCCCTCTCTGGAGCACTCCAGCCCTACCCAGAGGCACAGGCCACCCTGGACTTCCTCCCTCAGTCCTCCCTGCTCCCCCCCCCCCTCACTCCTTCCCCACAACCCTAAAGAAGCTCAAGTCCATCCATTTAAATAACCTGACAAGCTTCTCCTGACCCTGGAGCGGTGGTCCCGTTCCTCTCCTCCCCTTCCGCAGAGCACCTCTCCTCTTCCTCTCTCATTCCCTCCTCTGCCCAAGACAGCCCAGCTTCTCCTCTGTCTCCCCTTTCCACTAATAACCTATTTGTTGCCAAATCTAATAAACACTGCCCAGCTCCCCAGCTGGGTTTCTCTGTAGTGTTTGACACGTGCAGCCTCTCCCGTCTCGGAAATATCTGCTCCCCACCTCCCACCCCCACTATTTGATGGTTTCTTCTCTATCTTCTTGGCTGGCTCATCTTCCTCCTATCACCTCCCCCGATGTTGACGCTCCCCCATGTTCATCTTTCCTCAGCTATCTTCTCCCTCCCCTCTGCACGTTCTTGTGTCTTGGCCCTCATCCACGGTGCCCTATCTTAACCAGTGACACCCCAGTCCACCCATTGCTCAAGACAGAAACCTGGAAGTGACTGCAAAACTTCCATGTTATCTGGTCAATCACCAAGGAGCCATCCATTGCCTTTCCGATAACTGATGACCTTGCTAAAGCCCAAATTGGAGCCATTTGCTCCTTGGTCATGTTCAAATGCTGCTGTTCAAATCTGTAACTCTGCCTAACCTGGAGCTTCCTTCTTCCTCTCCATTCTCTACACTTACATACTAAACTACAGATAGATCCTATATGATTAGCACAGGGCATGGCACACAGTAGGTGCTCAATAAATGTTTGTTAACTGTGCATGCTCAGAGGTAAAGGTAAGAATATAGGAAAATAGATACTATGTAGTTCTCAGTGGCCAAACTGGTACAATTTGAACAACAAAATATAGTATTGGATGATAGTCCAAAGTAGAAAACAAATATCCATGCGTCCACATTGATATATTAGTGATTGAATAAATTAATAAATGAAGATGAAGGGACAAATCTCCCATGCAGAAGAATTCTCAATAATGTATATCGATACTCCATCCTCAAGGAGGGGGAGCAAAACTTCTCCTTCCCTGCCAGGCCTGAGCTTCACATCTTAGTCCACTATTTCATTTAAAGCTCACATATATGTCTGTGTTTATGCTCTACTTCACAGTTAGTAACTTGTCAAAAAGGTCAAGTTCCAGTGCAGTCAACATCATCAGCCATCACTTATGTTGACAGAAGCACACATGATACAATAGGATGGAAATGGACTCTGAAAATTGACTTCCTCCCCCAAACTCAGAACCTGAGTCTAATCATGAGAGAAGCGTCAGACAGACAGCGCAGGGATGGTCGGTTCTATGTGTCAACATGGCTGGTCTTCAGGACCCAGTTACTCACTCAAACACTAATCCAGGTGTCGCTGTGAAGGTATTTTGTACCTGTGATTGATATCTACAGTCTGTTGACTTGAAGTCAAGGGTATTTGAATGGTCCTTGTCCAATCAGTGGAAAGGCCTGAAGAGCAAAACTAAGGGTTCCCTGAGGAAGAAGAAATTCTACCTGCGAACCACAGTGTCAGCGCCTGCCCTGCAGATTTCAGACTTGTCTAACTGGCCCCCACAATTGGGTAAGCCAGTTCCTGGACAGTAAAGCAGTAAACCAATCAATCAGTCTCTCTATATACGTAAACACTTATCTAGAAATCTATCTAGAAATATACTAATATCTATATGTGTATATGTATGTCAACAAGTATACACAGAGAGAGATACTTACACATCTATATATACATGTCCCTACCTATTTGTCCTACTCATTCTCATGAGTGGAAAAAGAAACCATAATGGAAATCATAAAGTCTTTTGAATTGAGTGAAAAATATTTGTGAATCTGGCTAAAGCTATATATACTAACAGAAAAATTTATAGCCTTAGATGTATATATTGGAAAACAAGTTTATAATGAACAATCTAAGTTACCCATTTCTATTATTTACTAGAAGAACAAAATGAATCTCTTAAAAGTACAAAGAAGAAAATTAATAGTAAAAATACATAAAATACAAAATAAAATATCAATAAAGGGAATCAATAAAGCAAAGTTAGTTCTTTAAGAAGATTCATAATTTTTTTTCAGTGGAGGTACTGGGGATTGAACCCAGGACCTCGTGCATGCCAAGCATATGCTCTACCACTGAGCTATGTCTGTCCCCCAAGAAGAGTGATAAAATTGTAAAATCTCTAGTGTCATTGATCATGAGAAAAAAATAAAAGGATCGTATACTGCAAATATCAGAAATGAAAAGGTGAACTTCTCTACCATATTTCAGGACATTTTAAAAATAAGAGGATAATATGGATAAATTTATTTTAATGCCAAATAATTTGAAATTTTCAATAAAAAGATAAAGTTCTAGAAAATTATGATGGAACAAACCAACTCAAGAAGAAACAAGGGAATTCTATTTCATCATGATGGGGTTATGGGGACTGGATTTGCTGTCTTGATGTAAACTAGAAAACTAGATAAAATATATGAAACAATTGTCTTAGACACTGACGGAGACGCAGTGCAGGGCTGTGATCTCTAGGACAAGGGGGACAAACAAAGTGAGCCCTATGATGGTCTCAGCCCCTCCTGGAGGCCCTTTCTAGACCACAGTGCCAGGAAGGTATCCTGAAGCAGTGGGTTTGCTGGGTTGAGATGAGAGATCAGGGGAGGCTGGAACACCTGAAATCTGCAAAGTGGAATGCTAAAGAAAAGGGGGCTTTGTAGAGAGAGCTGCAGAAATATGCACCAGGGTGTCCTTGAGAAGCGTCATTAAACACTAAGCCACTCCCGTGAGGGTGAAACGCCACACGTCTATCTGAGAGAGTCAGCTGTGCAATAAGGCACAGAATTCCCAGAGCTGACAGAAGGCTAGGATGTAGCCCAGTTCTGATCACCTGGACTGGAGAATCCTTGTTAAACCCAGGACATTCAAGAGCGACTCCAGAAAAGTAACACTTAGTGGTTAATAAGGGCTACATTAGCCTTAGGCAAATTTAGACTTCCTAACACCTCAAGAGTAAATTTCAAATGAATTAAGTTGATCATGAATAGGTTAACAAATTGGCTGTTAGAACAAAGTCCACCATTTTGAGAAACAACAAAATCCAGAACCCTGATCCTTATAGCAAGTCACAGTCTGGGCGAAAATGTTTGCAACATATATATCTGACAAAAAATTTGTATCTAGAATATATAAAGAACTCCTGCAACTCAGTATGAAAAAAGACAAACAACTCAATAAAAATTTTCACAAAAGACTTGAAGACACATCACAAAAGAAAATATACAATGGACTTATAAGCTCATAAAAAGCTTAAATCATTTGTCACCAGAGAAGTGCAAATTAAGTCCACAAGGAGATATGCACTAAATGGCTAAAATGCAAAAACATTGGCATCACCAGGTGTTGAAAAGGAAATGAAACATGGCTACTTACACATTTGTACTGGTAAAATCACTTTGGAAAACAATTTGGCAGTTTCTTAAAAGTTAATCATATACTTTTCCTATGATTCATTCATGCGCTTCTAGCTATTTATGTAAGAGAAATGAAATACATGTCTACAAAAACCTTCAACGAGAATGTTCATGGATGTTTTCTTCATAATAGCCCCAAACTGGCAACAGCTCAAATGTTTATCAACAGAAAAGTGAATAGCCAAACTGTGATATACTTTTCATCGATACAAATAAACAAATTACTTACATCTGCTAGAACATTAATGAATCTCAAAAACATTATGCTGAAGCAAAAAAGCCAATGTCAAAAGAGTGTTTATTATATAACTCCATTTATATAAAGTTCTAGAATAGGGAAAACTAATCTATGGTTCTAGTAATTAGATCAGTGATTGCTTCTGGTTGGGGGGTGGGGACTGATTGGGAAGGGGTAGAGAGGAACTTCCTGGGGGTGATAGAAATGTGTTCTAACTGTTGTGTGGCTACTGGAATGCAGGTATCTATTCAATTACTGAATGGCAGTGCTTAAAATCGAAACATTTTGCTGTTTGTACATTATACCTCAGAAGAGAAGAACCACACTGAGGTACTGGAATGACTAACACTAAAAATAATAAAAATACTGAGTATTGGTGAGCATGTGAAGCAACTGGACCTCTCAGACATTGATGGTGAGGATGTAAAATGGTAAAACCACTTTGCTAGTTTGGAAGCTTCTTATAAGTTTAAACACCTACTTCTCATATGATCCAGCAATTCCACTTCTAGGTACTTAACCAAGAGAAATGAAAACACTTCATTACACAAAAATTTGTATAATACCATTTATAGAAGTGTTATTCATACTAGTAAAAAGAATTTGAAAAATCCTAATGTCCATCAATAAGTGAATGGACAAATAAATTGTGATACATTTATGCAAGGGAATAGTACACAGCAGTGATAAGTAATGAATTAAGAGTACTTGCAAAAGCAGGAGTGAATTTCCAAAACATTATGCTGAGTGAAAGAAGCCAGACACAAAATAGTACATCCTGTATAATTCCATTTAGATGAAATTATAAAAAAGACTAGTCTACAGTGACAGCAAGTAGATAAATAGTTGCCTGGGATCAGAGTAGGGCAGAGGATTGGTTAGGAAGAGGCACAGAGGATCTTTTTCAGTGATGGAAATATTCTCTCTCTCTTTTTTTCTGCAAAACCTTTTATTGTTAACTCAAGTAGATACAAAAAATAATACAAAATAGCTGTGTAGTTTAATGTGTTAGATGGCAACACCCTTCTAATCACCATTGAGGTCAAGATATAAAACTTTGTCAGGCACCCTAGAAGGCTATGTGCCCCATCTGATCTCACTTTCCCCCTTCCCTAAGAGTAACCACTATCCTGACTTTTATTGTAATTACTTCCTTGTGTTCTTCATAGTTCACCATCCAAGTGAGTACCCCTAGACACTCTAGTTTAGTCTTGCCCATTAAATAAACTGATCTTTCTTTCAAGTCTCTTTTAAGTCTACAGATTTCCCATACATTTCTTTCTTTTTCTTCCAATTACCTTTTTTTAAAACATTTTTTTATTGAGTTATAGTCATTTTACAATGTTGTGTCAAATTCCAGGGCAGAGCACAATTTTTCAGTTATATATGAACATACATATATTCATTGTAACATTTTTTTTTTTTTTTGCTGTGAGCTACCATAAGATCTTGTATATATTTCCCTGTACTATACAGTATAATCTTTTTTATCTATTCTACACATGCCTGTCAGTATCTACAAATTTTGAACTCCCAGTTTACCCTTTCCACCCCCCTTCCCTTTGGCAACCACAAGTTTGTATTCTATGTCTGTGAGTCTGTTTCTGTTTTGTATTTATGTTCTGTTTTTTTTTTGGTTTTTTTTGATTCCACATATGAGCAATCTCATATGGTATTTTTCTTTCTCTTTCTGGCTTACTTCACTTAGAATGACATTCTCCGGAAGCATCCATGTTGCTGCAAATGGCGTTATGTTGTCGTTTTTTATGGCTGAATAGTATTCCATTGTATAAATATACAAACATCTTCTTTATACAGTCATCTGTTGATGGACATTTAGTCTGTTTCCATGTCTTGGCTATTGTAAATAGTGCTGTTATGAACATTGGGATGCAGATGTCATTTTGGAGTAGGGTTCCTTCTGGATATATGCCCAGGAGTGGGATTCCTAGGTCATATGGTAAGTCTATTCCTAGTCTTTTGAGGAATCTCCATACTATTTTCCACAGTGGCTGCACCAAACTGCATTCCCACCAGCAGTGAAGGAGGGTTCCCTTTCCTCCACAGGAAATATTCTTTTCCTTGATTGGTGTATGTTTGTCAAAACTCATTGACCAGTACAATTAACATGGGTGCATTTATTGTGTGTAAATTATACTTCAAAAATGTTGATTTTTAAAATGGAGAAACGAATTGACAAAATCAAAATAAAAACCTTCTAGGAATTAAAAAAAAAAAAAAAAGGAATAGACTACCTGAATAGTTTACAACCATAAAAGAAATGAAATCAGTGTCAAAAATACTTCCACAAAATTCCATGACCAGATAGCTTTATCATTAAATTCAAGAAGCAAATATTTCCAGGGAGGAGGGTATAGCTCAAGTGGTAGAACACATTCTTCTTATACACAAAGTCCTGAGTTCAATCCCCAATACCTCCTTTAAAAATAAATAAATAAGTACATCTAATTTCCTCCCCCTCCAAAACAAATTAAAAAAAAAAAAAAAAAAGAAGAAGCAAATACTTCCAAATAGCCACAAATTATTTCAGATTATTCAGCAAGAAGAGGGGACACTTCTGAACTCATTTAATGGCATAACCTGGTGTGAGCAGTACAAGGAAGAAAAATAAAAGGGCAGTCTTACTCATGAACATAAATTTAAGAATCCTAATAGAATAAAACATCAGCAAACTAAAGGCAGTAATACATAAAAAAATATAATACAGCATGACCAAATTGGGTTATCCCAGATATGGAGTTTGGTAACATTAGAAAAATCAATTAATATAATCCTCCACGTGAACATGAATAAAGAATAAAAACCCCAATATTCATCTCAGAAACAAGAAACGCGTTTGATGAAATTTGTCACCCATTAATGATTAACACCTGGAGCAAATTAAGACTAGAAGAGAACTTCTATAAACTGATGAGGGCCATCTATTTTTTAAAAAACCTATAGCAAACACATTTAACACTGAAATCTTTCCTTCTGAGGTTAGAAATAGGACAAGAATGCTTGTTATTTGGTGAGAGAGGGAAAAACCTGTTATCTGCAAATGATCTAACTGTGTAGCAAGAAAATCCAAAAGAAGCTATAAAGAAATTATTTCAATTTGTAGAAATGTTTAATACATTAGAAGAATCTGCTTAAAAATTAACGGCACAGAGACAAATAACCCAATTAAGAAATAGTCAAAGGGCTTAAATAGACATTTCTCCAAAGAAGATATACAAATGACCAATAAACATATGAAAAAACACTCAAGGGAAATGGAAATCAGAACCACAATGAGATACCACTTCACACTTACAAGGAGGCCTAATATAAAAAATGAAATACAGTAAGTATGGGTGAGGCTGTGGAGAAATTAGAACCCTCGTGCGTTACTGATGGGAATGTAAGGTGGTTCAGCCACTGTGGAAACAGTATGGCTGCTCTTCCAAAAGTTAAACATAGAATTACCATATGACACAGCAATTCAAAAGAATTGAAAACAGGGACACAAACAGATACTTGAACCCAAATGTTCATGGCAGTATTATGAAGGGTGATGAAAATATTTTGGAAATAGATAGTGGTGATGATTGCACAACATTGTGATTGTAATTAATGCACTGAATTGTACACTTAATCATGGTTAAAATGGCAAGTTTTATGTTGCATATATTTTAACACAATACAAAAGTCAATTACTTATCTATACCAGCAACAATTAGAAAATGAAATTTTAACAAGGTACCTTTAAAAATAGCATAAAACTGAGGGGGAGGGTGTAATTCAGGGGTAGAGTACATGCCTAGCATGCATGAGGTCCTGGGTTCAATCCCTAGTACCTCCACTAAGTAAATAAATAAATAAACCTAATTACCTCCCCCTCCAATGGAAAAAAAATAGCATAAAACTTATGAATAACCCAAGATAAATCTAACAAAATATGTATAAGACTTCTCTGGAGAGAAGACAAGCTAAATAAAAAGAGAAATATATTGTATAAGCTATAGAGTCAATACAGTCACAATTCCAATATAAATCCTAATAAAGTTTGGTTTTGTTGCACTTGTCAAGCTAATTCTAAAATTATCTTGGAAATGCAAGGGACCAAGGGAAAACAAGACACTCTTTAGATACTATAAATTTTTTTTAATAGAGGTACTGAGGATTGAACCCAGGCCCCCCAGCATGCTGAACACACACACTACCACTGAGCTATACCTTCCCCTACAAGATACCCTTGAAGAAAAATAAGATGGCAGGACTTGCCCTAACAGTCATCAAGACTTATTATAAAAATTTAATCATTAAGACATTATGATTTGGTACAAGGATAGAAAAAGAGACCCTGAAACCAAACACAGAGCCAAGAAACAGATCGACACATGTATGGATATTTGGAGAGAGAGGACACTGTAAAGAAAATACTTTAAATAAAAATAATGAATTGTGCTGGATCAAATTGAAATTGACCCCCCACTTTACACTATACAAAAAAATCTACTCCAGGTAAATTACAGACTGTAAAGTAAAATGTTATTTTACTTTACTATAAAACTTATAGTAAAACTTCTTATAAGATAAGAAAATACATCATAACCTCAAGATAGGAAATATTTCTTGAGGGGTGGGTATAGCTCAGTGGTAGAGCACATGCTTAGCATGCATGAGGTCCTAGGTTCAATCTCCAGTACCTCCACTGAAAAAAAAAAAAAAAGGAAATATTTCTTAAAGAAACAAAACCCATCTATCATAAAGAAAAAATAATACACTTGAAAAAATTAAGAATTTTTCTTCATGAAAAGACATTATAAAGAGGACTAAATGGCAAGCTACAGAATGTGAGAAGATACTTGTAGTACATATAAGTGACCAAAGATTCATATTTAGAATATATAAAGAACTACTATAAAGCAACAACAACAACAAAAAAACCCAAGGGAAAATGGGCAAAATATTTTGTACAGGTTCACAATAGAGAAAACCCAAATGACCAAGAAGCACATGAAAGAATGCTCAATCTCATTAACAAGCCAGGAAATGCCAGCTAAAATATAATGTATAAAAATATTCAAAGTCAGGGAGAGAGGCCATAGAAGGGTACTTTTTTAAAGTTCTGATCCTATTTCCTTCACCAAATTAATAGTCACATACTAAGTATTGGGGGCTACGTTGATCTGCTCTAGGAAAGCTCTCACATCATCTGGCACAGCAGCTAAATCGGGGCTACCACCTGGTTACGTTCATGACCATCAACAGTGAATCATCTGGTTTTTGCAAGAGCCAGATTGATGAGTTAAATGGAGATATAACAGGGACCATCACTCCTGCATCCTTTGTGGGTGACTATAATCACTGTCATTCCACCTGGAGTAAGGTATTGCTTCTGATTTAATATCTTGGCAGGGGTTGGGGAGAGTTCCCATTTGGTATTTCCTACTCTGATGGCTCTTAGTTCGGGAAGCCAGTATGAGAGTTCTGCTATCTGCCAAGTCCATCTATTCCAATTATGTATTTAGGGACCAGGGAAATAACCACCAGGTGAGTCTGTGGAACTGTTGGATCCACTGGGGGATGTGCTTAGCCAGGTCTCCTTTAATCATTTGGCCTCTGTATGTCCCACTCTCATACATGTTCATGATGGCATTTTGATCCCTAGATCTGTCAGCTTAGACCCTGTACCCAAAAACCTTGAAAGATCTGAGTATTCTCTTTCCCTAGTGTACAGTTACTCTGAGAAATGGCTGTAGATACCTTTGGAGAAGGAGTGAGATGATTACTTGACATTGCAGGATTCTTCCTGAAGGCCACTGGCCTTTGCTTCAATGGGCTCTGTAGCTGAAAAATGGTTTGGGTCTGGAAACTGGGTGAGGGATCATGATTTTCCTTTGCAGTGGCTGACATCACACTTCTGCTCACACATTCTTGCTTGTTTTTAGCTATATAAGTCAAGAAGTACTCTCATTGACTGTCCAACTACCTAGGAAGACCACTGGCCATCACAGAAGAACCAAGCTTGCCATTTTGGTCTTTCTGCCCATTGTGGTAATTATGCTTACCTTGATTCTGATGACTAAGCGCCATCATCTGGCCTCTGTTCTGAGTTCCTGTCATACTCATTGACTTTAGGAAGCCCAGTCCACTACCATCAACTTTAGTGGGCAAACAGCCCCTAGTGAGCTGCAGATGAACCAGTGCCTTTCCAACAACTAGCACGTTTCTTCCTGCTTTATTTAAGAGAATGTCTCCAGGTCCTCATGAGGAACACATTAAGCTGGAAGGTTCTTTGGTCTTATATGATAATAATTTCATTCTTTAGAGCCCACCTTTCTGAGGCTTTTGACCCTTCCCCACTACTCTGCCAAGGAAATTCTAGCATCTCACTTCACTTGCTATAATGCATAGTTTTCCCTAAACGTTAAAGATCTACCCCAGTAGCATATTGCAACTGGCTTCAGATGTCCTTGCTAAGCCTTTAAAATGCCAAATCCTTAGTCATTGTAACGTATTCCAGATCAATAAACTCTCCATTCCAGCCTTATATTCCACCCTGTCACCACAGTCTGGGATCTCAAGATCTGTTCTCACGCATGTTCTCCAAATTTCTGGTACTACATGTTAGCCAGATTCTGTGGCATTTTTGGTGAATAATCTCTTCCTTCCCATAGGTGGGATAGTACTTCGCCACTTGATCCATGATGAGACTTGACTATGGTTATTGGTTTAGAATCACCAAGGAGGTCAGGGTCAGGTTTTTTTTCTTTTTCAGTATTTAAAATTAAATTTAAAAAAATTGAAGTATAGTTGATTTACAATGTTGTGTTAGTTTTTTGTGTACAGCATAGTGATTTGGTTGTGAATATATATATCTTTTTCCTATTCTTTGTCATTATATGTCATCACAAGCTATTGAATATAGTTCCCTGTGCTTTACAGTAGGATCTTGTTTAGGGTGTCAGACCTTGAAGAGAGCATCCCCTTGTGAGGCATTTGCCTCAGGTGAGGACTTTGCATGTTATCCAGGCAAGGAGAGCTCACTCTCTTCCACCAAAGGGGAGAGGCTATTTCTGCTGGCCCAAAGGTTCAGGATGATTATCTGGGGGTTCCAGAACAGACGTTCCCAGATCCATACCAAGTCTCAGTGGCCTAATCCTTCCCTATCACTATCAGGGCCCCGACTTGCTGGAGCTTTGAATATAGAATCCTGCTACTCTCACAGTCATGTGTTTGATTTTCAGCACAGTATGCTCTATACAGGCTGCAGATGAGAGGTCCCTAAGTGCTGCCATAGAGGTCTTCTGGTTTTTACACTTTACCCTGAGTTCCCTCAGCCCTTTCTGCTTTCTTTAGTGACTAGTCCCACTACTTCCACATTATCTCAGTGTTTTTTCTTTTTCTGTTCTTTTAGTCTCCCAACTCCTGTGTAACCAAATCTCCTTCATTTGAAATATGTAATTGTTTTTTATTTATCTGTCTAGGTCAGATCTGGTGCACAAAAGTTATTCTGAATAGTATAATAGAGAGGGGAGGGTATAGCTCAGTGGTAGAGGAGTGCTTAGTATACACAAGGTCCTGAGTTCAATCCCCAGTACCTCCATTAAATAAATAAATAAATATAGTTACCCCCCCCCCCAAATAAAGTAGAATAGGTAAATTGTGGTACAGACATACACTGGAATAGTATACTGGGAAATGAATCTAATATAATATTGAAGGAAGCAAATCACAACTGAATTCATACAAGAAGACTCCGTTCTACAAAGTTCAAACACTGGCAACATTAAACTATATTTTTTTATTGATGGATGCATAGGTGAAAAAACTAGAAAGAAAAGCAAAGAAATGATTATGGCAAAACCCTGGATAGTGGTTATCTCTTGTGAGGATGGATGAAGATGAGATCTGGATAAAGCATACTGGAGGTCTTGGAGTGTTGATGATGTTCTATTTCTTGATCTTTGAGGTTATGACACAGGTTTTTGCTTTGTAAATATTCTTTAAACTGCACATATGTGTTTTAGGTGCTCTTTTGTGCTTCTGATATATCTTGTAACTGAAAAACAAAAGAACACCATGATTGCCCTGGCTATGGGTCTGGAGGCCAGGCGGGAGGATGATAAGAAGGACTTACAGAGGTGAGGCAAGAGGGGTAAGAGAGAGGAGGAACTAAAAGAGTGAGTTTGAGTCCCCAGAAGCCAAGAATTGAGGCAGAGGCTGAGTAAGCATGAGATCTGTGCTGGGTGTCAGGGCCTTCTCCCCAGCCCCAAAGGAATCTGTCTACAGGTTTTTCATCTCCTCCTCTCTTTGTGCTAACACAGGGCCCCTGCCTGCTGGTCATATCCAGATGTGGGTGCACATATGAATCAATATAGACACAGTGACCATCCACTAGCAGAGAAGAGTAAATCCAGTGGGTAAGCAGAGTTGGTGAATGCATATGAGCTGAGCCCTGGGATGGACATACCTGAGACCAGATGGAAAAACTGGTTGGAGTCCTTGTAATCAACACAGAAAGGCTTTCTGTGGGAACTGGGGATTTCAGTGGGTGAAAGAGAACAGGCTGAATAGAGGAATGGAGCAGGTGGAAGCAGGGATGTAAGAGAGCAACTGGGAGGCAAGGGGTGGCAGGGAAGCCGACTGTGCCTCCATTTCCCTACCTTTCCCTAAAAGATGCAGTCAGCTTTGCAGGAACCTTCCTGGCCTTGCAGAGAGGGTTGATAGCATCATGCAGCAATTCCGGCAGCCAAGGGGTTAACCCTCAAGCCAGCTGCCTCAGGGGTAGTATGAAGAGGTAGGATCTGAGAAGAAGCAGTGCCTTGGCTCCATCCCCTCCAGTTGCCTTGATACCACTGTACACACCAGCTCTACTGCTGGGAACCTCCACAGAGCCCAGGCCGTGAGCTGCCAGTCTACTCTCCATTCATTGTCCTGAGTGGTTCCAGACCCCGGGCTCCTACAGCTTATTCTGGATTCCCATCCCCCACCCTAGGAGCAGTGGACTCCACTGACTGGTGCAGACAAGTCAAGTCCAGGCGCAGACAGACAGATCTGCAGTCTGACTGCTCCTTGGTCTCCTGGGTCGGCAGCGTGGGGCCACCTGCGCTCCCTGGACGCAGATTTGGCCTGGCCTCTCTGGGAATGCCATACTGAATGCATAGGGGCGTTGGGGCTGGGAAGAGGGTACCAGAGGTGAGGAGAAATCAGGGAGAGAAACCCAAGATCAACACCCTCGATCATAGGTCAGAAACAAGGGAGAAGAGGCGTCAGGGCTCAAGAGACGCAAGGCGTGGGGTCCCGGGCTCTGAATGTGGAAGTAGAGGACAGGCTACAAACCCCCTTTCTTCCTTCCAATCGCTGCCTCTTCGGGAGACCCCCTCCGCCCTCCCAGAGGCCCCGGCCCTCTACCCTCCCCCCTCCCAATTCTGCGCCCTCTGCGGATTGGTCCCCGGCCTGCCGGGGGGCGGGGCCCGAGGGCCCTGACGTCAACGGCCAAGGGGGGCGGTCGGCTAGGGGAGGGGGGGAGTGACGGGCCCCGGCTCAGCACCTCGGAGAGCTCCCTCCCCGGCCTTGTTTTGCTCCGGAATCGCCGCCGGGGGAGGGAGCCAGGGGGCCGGACAAAAGGCGCAGCGGCAGGAGGATGGCCGTGGAGGGGTCGAGGGGCCCCAGCGGGCAAAGGACCCAGCCGTGATCCGGCGGAGTGGGCCAGGGCGCCCGGTGGGGTGGGGGGCAGCTGGTGGCGGCGGCAGTGGCCACACACCTGGATGGAAGCGAGCTTTGTCCAGACCACCATGGCTCTGGGGTTGTCCTCCAAGAAAGCGTCTTCCCGCAATGTGGCCGTGGAGCGTAGGAACCTGATCACCGTGTGCAGGTGGGCGCCGCTGGCGGGCGGGGGTGGGGTGGTCAGGGAGAGACGTCGGAGCGGGCTGCGGAAACCTGGACTGAGCGCGCCCGCGGGAGGATGCAGCGCAGCCGCAGAGAAAAGGGAGGAAGAACAGGGTTAAGAGGAGCACGTCCACTATCCTCAGGCCCAGGCCTAGAGGGGGTTTGGAGGACTAGTCCCTACCTTTCTAGGCCAAGCCAGGCCTATCCCCAGCCTGGGGCCTGGGGGGTGAGGGGTGTTTAATTGGCACTGCAGTTTCCTGTGAGAACCAGGAAGTGACATTGTGTGTGAGGGGGAGGGGGAGGGGGGAAGGCTGGCTCTCTTGCTGGGGGCGGGAGATGGGTGGACAGAGAACTGATGGGATAGGGGGATGAACGCCCTCCAAGCAAACCCTCACTTCCACCTCTGTCAGCCTGGCCTCTCTGGGATGGGGCTTTCCTGGGAGATTTTCTGATGCTCAAATCCTGGAGCAGGGATGGTGCCCTCCTCCATCTCTGGGCAGCGGCAGCCTATGGCAGGGTCAACTGAGCGTGTGGGCAAAGCCCCTGAATCTGTCCAGTGAAGGGCGAGGAGCCCTGTTCCTGCCATGGAGAGGACTGAGGGCCTGACCGCAGAAGCCTGAGTCTCCTGGGCTCAAGGGGAGGAGATTGGGAGGGCAGAGCCATTGGTCCGAGGGTGGGGCTGTCGCAGTGTTAGGAAGACTTGCCTGCTTTTTTGGGGTCCAGGAAATGAAAATTCCCACTTCCCAGCCCTGCAGTGACTCACCTTGCCTGCTCTGCCTTGAAGCCAGGAATGGCCCAGTTGCTCAGCCCCGTCCCTCAGCCCCCACCTGCACTCATCTCTCAGCCTAGGAGCCCCAGTACCAGCTGCCTTCTCCACCTGCAACCTCCCCTCCCCCCACACCACTGGGAGCAGGGTGCTCCCAGTGCAGGACTCAGCTGTCTTCCCTTGTCAGCCCCACCTGCCTGCACACTGGCCTTGGCCCTTCTCCTTCCCCCAGGAATCAGTGCCCACCTGATGCCCTGGCTCCTGTCTCCTACCTCTCCTTCCAGGTTCCTGGGCACACATGCAACCATACTGCGTCTGTCTCACATCATTATATCCCTAGTGCCTAGCACAGTGCTGTTTCCATCAGACCTCTATAAAAATGCCTGGAATGTTATAGAATGAGTGAGTGAAGCAATGGCCTAGTGTAACTGCCTCCATCTTCACCCCCCTAAACCTGCTAGTGTGGTATGAAACAAAGATGGTCCTAGGTTCAAACTCTGACTTCCTCAGTTATTGGCTGTGCAATCTTGGGGAAGTCTCCTAACCACTCTGGGCCTTGGGTGCCTCATCATCCCCACTGTAGATGTAACAGCCACACCAAAGAATAGTAATGACATAATCCATGTAGGACCCTAGCCCAGTGCCTGGCACACAAAGATAGCCCCATCCTGATGACATCCTTCGTGTCCCTCTCCTCTCTCTTGACCTAGGTTCCTCTTCTTTCTCTTGCCTCTCTGGACAGCTGGGCCTCTTGAGTGTGTGGGGAAGGGGGAACTCCCCTCAGCCTGGGCTGGAGAAGCAGAGGTTCTGATGGACTGGAAGTGGACTGAGAGCTGGGGTGTGAGGGATAGAATTTGGGATGGGGGCAGATCGGGAGTATGACAAAGGCTCAGAAACCCCTCAGGCCCCTGCCGTCTCATCACTGTCATGTGGTTCACCTCCAGCTCCCAGAACAGTTCCCTTTAGCAGGCCGAGGGCTCCCCTGGGCCCTGGCTGCCCTGTCTCCATGGTAACCTGCAGCAGTCACTGCACCTCCTACCAGGGAACACACCATGGGGCTCCCGGGGGCGATGACCAGCTCTGCAGCACCCGAGGACAGATGGCAAATGGCTGCCACGCTGAAACCAGCCCCAGGCCCCCACTGAGGTCTGACCCAGATGACCAGAAGAAACCACAGGGGCGGGTTTTCTTCATAATGAAGCCCAAATAATGCCTGAAACACAGGCTCCTTCTGGTCATCCCATTAATGGCCGAGCTCCTCACCACACCTGCCCCATGGCCTGTACACGCACCTTCTTCCGGTCTTTCTTGGGATCTGAACCAAAATTTCCAGGTACTATTATTCCTGTTTGCAGCTGGGAAAATGGGCCTTGGAGAGATTAAATAACTTAGCCAAGGCCACACACAGGTACCACAAGGACACAGAATTTGAGTCTGCCTGGCTGCCTCCCCCAAGTGCAACCCTAGCACTGACCTGGCTCTGATCTCAGGCCAGACCAACTCTAAGTCCAAAGGGAAGGGAAGGGAGGTCCCTGGGCTCAGTTGTACCATTGGTCCAGGAGCCTCAGAGGCCAGTGCTTGAGGGCTGGAGCCTACAGAGTAGAGGACAGAGGGCAGAGGAGGCAGGGGCTGTTCGGGGACATGAGTAATCTTGACAGCCACCAGGAGGCCACAGATGTAGCAGAAAGAACAAGGGCTTGGAATTGGACAGACCTGTTTGACTCCTCACAAGCTCTGTGACTGAACAGACCAGTCAAGCTCTTGGACGCTCAGTTACCTTATCTGTAAAATGGGGATGACAATGATAAGAGCACTGCCTCCCAGGCTTCCATAAGGATGGACGAGGTAACACATGCAGAGTACAGTGCTTGCTATGTTACAGGGCTTGATGAGCTTAAGGGAGAAAGGACAGTTCCAAGCAGCCCCCATATCCCTGGATACTTCACCCCTGCTGTGCCACCTGCAATGGAGCAATAATGGGATGTTGGGAGCAACATCCTCATCCCTGCCCCACCCCACTGCAGCGATGGCAAGTGGAGATTGCAGGGTAGGAACTGCAGAGGGAGTCGAGGCTCCTAGCAAGATAGGAGAGAGGGACAGGGGCTGCTGGGCTCCAGTCCCTCAGCCTGACTGGCTTCCTTTGGCTTCCCTCTTTAAGAAGCCAGGTATCTGGGCCCCAAATCCCCCTTCTGAGATCTGCTGCCAATGCCCGCTCCCACCCAGTGTGTGTGTCAGACCCACCCACTGCACCTCCCCCGGCCCAGCTCTGCACCGCCTGGTTTTGGGCAGCTGGTGTGTGGGTGGCCAAACTAGGAAGGAAAAGGGGGATGGGGGGCATCCGTGTGCTGGGAGCCCACCTGGCTGCCCAGGCAAGCCCACGCTCCATGTGCTTGGTGCCAACTCACATGCCCTGGCACAGGTGAGCCCCCACCCCAACCCCAGAAGGGACTGGAGGTTGTTCCAGCATTAGCAGAAGACAGCTGGGAGCAGGGGCACAAAACAGCTCCTAACTCCTGGCTGACTGACACTTCTCTGACACATAGACAATGCAACCCCGAAGGATGGGCAGGGAGCAAGGGGCTCAGGGCCAGCCCCCAGGCTCTAGGTACCTCATCTTTCTACCTGTTGTTTCATCCCCTCTCATACCTTGTTCCTGAAGCTTCCTTTTTCTGCCTGTCACCTCTCCTGTCACCCACTTTGTCAATCCATCTCCCATCTGTTAACCTATCACTCCCATGTCACAGTCCCTCTATGGTCACTATTTTCTCTCCTCACCCTGTCCTCTTCTCCTCTTCCTCCCCAGCACATCTGTGTTCTCCACAACGTCTCCTCAGCCCCTCGCTCCCTCTCTGCCTGAAGCCCTTCCTTTACCACCATTGCTCTGTCTTCTCGCCTGACACTCCACTGCCCCTTCTCCCTGCCCCTCATCCAGGTTCTCTGTGAAAACGCTGCTGGAGAAGTACACGGCGGAGCCCATCGATGACTCATCCGAGGAGTTTGTGAATTTTGCGGCCATCTTAGAGCAGATCCTCAGCCACCGTTTCAAAGGTGGGCCCAGGTTCCTGTTTCCCGTTGCTCAGCCCTCCCAACTCCTAGCATTTAGCTTCCAGCCACCCTTCTCTGATCTACTCCTTGGCTTTCTGAACTCTATCATTGCCCACAAGCCCCATCAATGGGCATGCAGTTTCGTGCCAGCATGCCCCACGTGTACATGCATGTGTGTGCATGGCCACTTATACTTATGCATGTGTGTGCCCCATTACATGGGCCCTCTCCAAACTCCCTGGTCTTGTTGAGCCCCTTCCCTGCCCTGGCTCAGCCTGTGCCCCAGCAGGTCCTGTGAGCTGGTTCAGCTCAGACGGGCAGCGGGGCTTCTGGGACTATATCCGGCTGGCCTGCAGCAAAGTGCCCAACAACTGTGTGAGCAGCATCGAGAACATGGAGAACATCAGCACAGCCCGAGCCAAGGTGAGAGGCCTGCAGCAGGCAGGGCCAGGGCAGCTGCCCCCTGCTCTGGATACAGGGGGACTGCCTGCTCCTTGGTCCTCACCCCTGCCCACGGACACTGGGGAGAAGGGCCACAGGAGGTCCAGACCGAGTGGCGCACACATGAGTCCCTCTGGGGCAGCAAGTAAAGGGGAGTGTGCTTTCCAGGGCCGGGCATGGATTCGGGTGGCTCTGATGGAGAAACGCATGTCGGAATACATCACCACAGCCCTGCGGGACACCCGGACCACCAGGTCAGACCCCCTTAGTTAGCACAGACCTCAAATCCCAGTGTGCACGTTCACTGCCTAAACACACTTGATCCTTAAGTTCTTGCTGCAACCTTCAGAACCTGGACTACAACTCCCAGCATGCTCTGCTAGTTTCCCTCCCCTAGACTGTCCAGGGGGCAGCCGGGCCTGCAGTCCCAGAACATAACTTTAGCACCACCACCGCCTCTTCCAAGTCAAATTCACTATCCCCCATGACTCCCCAGCGCTAGTCTCATGCACAGTTGAACCCTAAGACACACACCTCTGGACAAACCTCAGTGGATCATTTTTCCTGTTGGCCTTGTTCCATGACCTACAACACACAGCCCCACCTGTTCCCCAAACAACAGCAGCAGTGTGTACCTGCTACCCATGGACTACAGAGTCCTATGGTGCAGAGCTTCAATCCCTGCACTGGGGTTTTGCAAAGAGGTTGGGTCTGGAAGACAGGGTCACAGGCAAGATGTGCCAGTGGGGAAGGTGTGTTTGAAATTGTCTGAGTACGGGGCGGGGGGGGGGGGGGAGGCATGTACCTGTCCCCTCCCTTCAAGTGGCCACACCAAGCTTGTGTTTTCACTGCATCTCTCTCCACTCTGTCCTCACATTTCAGAGTTCACATAGACATATTTTTGAGAATCTACTATATGCGAAGTGCTAATGATTAGGACATTGTTTTCTGATTTTGAGAATCTTGGTGACCCACTACTTGGTGGGAAAGGGGTAGTTCAGAGGGTGGAGGTCTGTTCTCAGGGGACCCACGTTCTAATAGGTGGGAGACACAAGTGCTATCCCCAGTGAGCCCCAGTCTGGGGTGGGGACAAGAGCCACAACTGGGGGCTGAGCAAGAGGCACCTTCCTCTAGGGAAGGTTTGTAAGCCAAAAGGGAAGCCCTGAGGGATGGTGCTCCCTTGACGAAGCCATACGAGAGTCCCTTCCCCCCTCTCCACAGACGTTTCTATGACTCAGGAGCCATCATGCTGCGGGAGGAAGCCACGGTCCTCACTGGGATGCTGATCGGACTGAGCGCCATTGACTTCAGGTGAGATCTGGGTGACGGTTGCTGTTTCTCTGTGAAAGTCCACACTCTTATCCCCTCATACCCGCCCCCAACCTGTGGTTGCTCTGCCCCCAGCTTCTGCCTAAAGGGCGAAGTGCTGGACGGGAAGACCCCCGTAGTCATCGATTATACGCCCTACCTGAAGTTCACCCAGAGGTGAGCAGCCAATTGTTGCGGTGGTTGCAGACAGACGACCGCCCTAAGGTGCGGGGATGGAGGGAGGCGGGCGGGCCGGGCGGCATCCTGGTCTCCCTGCCCAAGCGGGCTGGGGTTGGCATGGGCCGCGCGGGCGAGAAGCGCCGAAAGGTGCCCACTGCTCCTTCCCTCAAGCTACGACTACCTGACGGACGAGGAGGAGCGGCACAGCGCTGAGAGCAGCACGAGCGAGGACAACTCGCCCGAGCACCCATACCTGCCGCTCGTTACCGACGAGGACAGCTGGTACAGCAAATGGCACAAGATGGAACAGAAGTTCCGCATCGTCTACGCGCAGAAGGTGTGCGGTGCGCGGCGGGGGTGGCTGGAGCCCGGCGGAGGGCGGGGCGGGGCGGTCGCTGGGACCCCCTCGTCCCGCCGCCCGGGCTGAGCCGGCGCCCCACAGGGCTACCTGGAGGAGCTGGTGCGTCTGCGCGAGTCGCAGCTGAAGGACCTGGAGGCGGAGAACCGGCGGCTGCAGCTGCAGCTGGAGGAGGCAACGGCGCAGAATCAGCGCGAGAAGCGGGAGCTGGAAGGCGTGATCCTGGAGCTGCAGGAGCAGCTGTGAGCGCAGCCGCCACCCTGAGCCCCGGCCCCAGCCACCCCGACCACATCAACCCAAAGAACCCCCATCATCGCCCCCATTGACTCTAACATCACCTTATCCGATACCAACCGCCAGCATCAAACCACTTAACCCGTCACCTCCACCTGAGATCCCCTCAGTGACCTAACATTATCCTCCGCATAAGACCCCCAAACTGGCTCCGCACTTGACCTTCAATTACCCAGCATCAGCTAGAATGGCCATTGAATATTACTCCTGAGACTCCAACACTACCAAGGACCGCAACATTACTCATAAGGACCTCTAATGTTACTCAACGACTTTCAACATGATTGCATTACTTCCGTTCAACACCCCTCTGATCAGCAATGTAGGCCCACTGACCATTCTCACTCACCGTGACCCCTGACCTCATTCCTACCCACCCCTCTAACAGTTCCCCTCTAAACCTTTTCATCACTCTTACGACCTACCAGCATGATCCCCCAAGACATCCCATTACTTTTCACGATTGCCACCCTACTCCCCACCCACCCGCCTCTCACCCTGACTCCCACAACACCCCATATCCCCCCAATCCCCAGCCTGAGTGCACTAATTCTTGTCACCTCTGACCCCCAGTACCCTCCACTGACTCCAGGATATGCCCCACTGGTCCTCAACATTCAGACTGCTACCCAGGTTTCAATCTTCCCCCCTCCCTCCACCTGTTGCTGAGCCCCTCTTCCCCACTTCTGCTCCCCCTCCCAGCCAGGCCTGACCCCCACCTCCCCATCCCAGGACAGGTCTGATCCCCGGTGACCACGGCCCCCTGGCCCAGGGTTCCAAGGATCTCACCACACGCCTGGTCAACCAATGGCCGTCACTGGGAACACTGAATGGGGCCGAGGGTGCCAACAACCCCAAGCTCTACCGGAGGTAAGCCTCAGCCATGCTTGGCTTGGGCCTGACTGCCAGTCCCTTCTGGGGAAGAGGGACTCTGGGGGCTGCAGGCCTCTGCCTGCACACCAGCTCTCTGCTTTGCCACAGACACAGTTTCATGAGTACGGAGCCGCTGTCAGCTGAAGCCAGTCTGAGTTCGGACTCCCAGCGCCTGGGAGAGGGCAAGCGGGACGAGGAGCCCTGGGGCCCCCTCGGTGAGCCCCCCCATCCAGCACGTAGCACCTGTCCAGGAAGGGCTGAGGCCAGGCCTTGGGGCTTGTAGTCAGGCCCTGGCCACTTCCCTCATTCATTCAGCCCTTCCATAGAGCTTAGCACAGCAATTAGGAGCTTGGTCTGGTGGGTGTCAGGCAGACCCTGATGCAAATCCCAGCCGCGCCTCCTCTGGTTGTGTGAGCTTGGTCAATGACTTCAACTTGCTGAGCCCTTCTCATCTGTAAAATGGGGGTGTTGATTAAAATAATCACCAGTGTTGGCCTACAGTGAGGGCTCAATGGCTTTTTGGTATTGTGACATCCTCAAGGGGCTCACAAGTTCTCGGGAGTTCTTCGCCTAACTAATTTGCTCTTATCTCCTGCACTCTGTGAACCTGTCACCTGACCATTGTTTCCCCCTTTTCTTTGGCTGCCAGGAAGCTCAGAGCCAAATTAGTGGCTCTCTTCAAGCGAATGTCCAGGACTTCAACGCATGCATTTTGTGTTGCCCTCCCCCTGGCTTCACCTTGGTTTCCCACCTTAGTTTTCCCGGTGCCTGGACTTCCTGTCTTTTCTTTCTAAAAACCACACTGCAATGGATGACCCTAGATCTTCTTTGAGACAAGGCAGGCTATGGACATGGAACCCCGCCACACTGTTTGTGATTGTCTGTTTGTCTGTCTCCCCGCCAGACTGTGAGCTCCGTGAGGGCAGGGACCGTGTCTCGTCCGTTCTCTGTATCCCCCGTGCTTGGAACGGAACAAGTGCTCACTGTGTGTTTAATAAATGGACAAAGAGAGAGGATGAACCTCAGGGGGAGACAGAGACATAAACTGACGATTACAATACAGTGTCCCCAGCACTGTGCATGGCATAGTGCTTATTAAGGTTTAATTGAAAAAGGCAAACGCTCCAGAAATGAGGAAGGGCTCCTGGCGGGTGACCTGGGGGCTGGCTGTTCTTTCACTTCCTGCACCTGTGCACACCCCACCCACACGCAGACTGGTTGGCCCAGCCTCACCTGCCCTCTCTCCCCAGGGAAGGACCCCACGCCCTCCATGCTGGGCCTCTGCGGCTCCCTGGCCTCCATCCCCAGCTGCAAGTCCCTGGCGAGCTTCAAATCCAACGAGTGCCTGGTGAGCGACAGTCCTGAGGGCAGCCCGGCACTGAGCCCCAGCTGAGGAGCGGCGTGGGCAGTGCCAGCGCCACCTGCCAGGGGCACAGACACAGAGGCCCCCAACCCAGGCCAGCCTCCCAGAGAGTGCTGCCCACTCAGCCAGGGGTCTTGCGGGAAAGACACCCTTTGCTTCTAGCCCAGTTTAGCTTCCTGCCCAAGGAGGCAGGAGCTGTAGAGGGAGGCTGGTCAGGCCAGGAGACAGGGGCACTGAGGCCACAGGAAGCCCTTGGGGAAGCTTCTGGCAACCCTGATGTCTGGCTAGCTCCCTACCAGACTCTCCCCTGCTCATGTCCCCCACCCTCCTCAGGACCTGGTGGCCCAGCCTCAGCATCCTCACCTCCCATGCCTCTCCTGTCTGTCCCTGTGTACCCCCTGGAGTCCCTCCCTCCTCAGCTCCCAGGACGGGGGCTTCAAGGGGATCAGGCAAATAAAAACCAGAGGACTGAGGGCAGCCTTGTCTGTGGGGGGCTGGGACAGGGCTCTGTCCTGAGGTCGGCGGAATGTGGTGAGGCCAGTGCTGGGCCCACAACAAAAATGATGCTGGACCAGATAGAATCAGTGTGCACCCCTTGTCAGACCTGTCAGAGTAACTCAGAATTGGGTGGATTTTGAATGAAGTGTCTTAAATAATAGTCAGCCTAGGGCAAGACCAAAACATGCAAGGACCCCATAAACCCAACACCTTTCAGTAACTCGTTTACCCCAGGCAGAGAAGACTGAAGGTCCTGGGAGGCAGGATGGTGAAGGCGATCCCTGGCAGGACCCCATTTCCCTTCCATCCTCCTGAGCAATTCAGGTTTACCTAAAGGTCCAGATCCTTCCATCAGGCCAAAGCCTGGCAGTGAAGCCACCCTCCCTCCTGGGTTGCCAGTTCAAGTGTGCCCTCAGGGAGAGGTCTCACCTCCCTCAACTCCTGGTCCCGACCCCAACCCGACTCTCACTAAGTTGGGTCTTCTACATGGGTGTCACCTGGGCAGCCACAGCCGGCCTCAAGGTCCCTTCCGGGCCTCTTTGGTGCAAATCACTCACCAGGTCCTGCTTTCCCCACCCACCCCAGACATCTCCCCGCAGTCACAGGCACTGGAGAACAGTTTATCATCTCTAGACTCAAGGAATTAACAGGAGTGGGTGCAGACTATGCCAGGCACAGGGTCTTGTGGCTCCTGGGGGCAAGGCCCAGCTACAGCAACATACAGGTAAATTGTGTGGGGGGGGGGCAGTAGTTAGCAGATTTGGTCTTGAACTTGGGGGGAAGGAATGATGATTCTTGGGGCTGGGGAGCAGCAGGAAAAAAGTGGTCTGAGGAGGGTGGGTAGGGCCCAGAGGGGCAGCCCCCTCCCCCGGGGCTCAGAGTTGAAAGGAAAGAGAAAGGAGGCCCCTCCCCGCAGTGCTGAGGAAAAGGCACTTGGCTCAGTCTCCTCCTGCCCCACCACCATCCACGGAAGAGAAGGGGTCCTTGTTTCCTTCTCCTTTCAGGGGCCCAGAGGCTGTTCCTGGTTGAGCCTCTGGAAGAAGCTTTTGCCGAACTCATAGGTGCTGATCATGATGGCACAGGAGGGGGCAGCCTTGATGATCCTCGGGAGGAAGCCTGGGGAGTGGGGAGGAGGCTGAGGTCAGGGGGTGGTCCTGTCCCCCAACCCCACCATGCTGCCAGGGCATGAACACAGACACTCACCTGCAAAGAGTCCCCTGGTGCCTGACTCGGCTTGGATCCTCCGCAGCAGCAGCCAGGTGGAGTCAGTGTGCGGGGGCATCACTACAAATCGAGGCCCCGCCCAGTAAGACCCCTGCTCGGATCTGCTTGCCCAGGGCCCACACCAGCCAGGGCCCCTCACCTCTCACTGTCTCCATGGCTCCCAGTGCAACCTGGCGTTGAGTCTTCACCACATCGAAGGGTAGAGTTAGGGTGGCCGCCACCTGGTGGGGTGAGGAGAGGGCTTTGCCTCCACTCCCAGGACCCCCATCCCTTGCATCCAGCCATGGTCAGCCAGCCGTAGCTGGGGCGGGGGTGATCATACTCCCTGACTGCAGGTAAAAACTCTTCTCCAGAGGGTCTCCAACAACCCCTCAGGTCCCCCCCAGGGACATCTCCACTGGTCTCACTCCCAGCCCGGTCAACTCACCATCCCTGAGATGCCGCCAGCCACAAAGCTGATGCCCACGGAGGTCTGGTCCTTTGGCCTGAGCCCACTCAGCCAGCTCTTCACCAGCTCATAATTGAACCAGTACAGGGCTTGGGGGCACAGGGGTCCACTTGTTAGAGATGGGGAGGGCCATGGGGTGGGCCCGAGACTGCTCATCTTCCATGGGCCAACATCACAAACACTCCCTCCCAGTTATGAGATCTGCCTGCTACGTGCCAGTTTCTGTAATGGGTCCTCTGCAGGAATTATCTCGTGAAAACCTGGGTGAACGTGCTGCCTGCCGGGGTCCATTTCACAGATGAAATATTCCACGTTCAGAGAAGTTACGTGACTACTGGTGCTTACCTGAGAAGGGCACATCCCGAAGGGCAGTGGGACCCCAGCCCAGCCACAGCGAGCGCCAGCCGCCCTGAGCCACAGCAGCTCGGAAACAGGTGCCCAGCTCCCGGTACGACAGATGCCGAGCCTGCAGCTTTGTCCGCACCAGCTCCAGGGGACTGATCACAGTCACCGTGCCCACTGGGGGAAGCAGTTGGGAGGGGTCAGCTCACAGGTCCCAGTGGCAGCCTGCCCAGTGTCTGGGGACCTAGGACATCCCCCCACCCCAGGCTGGCAGAGATTGGGACTAGGAGTCAGGACCGCGCTCTGGCATAGGTGGGATCAGAGGGAGATCACGGCCTAGGACTGTGCTCACGGCGGGCCAATGCACCGGCCACCATAGGTGCATAGAGGTCAGAGGTCAGAGCTTGACCACACAGGAAGGCCTTGAGTTGGTCATAGGCGGTGAAGTAGATGGCAGTCGCTGGTACAGTCATCACCCTGGGGATGTGAACAGGTTAGCCAAGACTCCCCCGAATTCCCCAACCTCCCAAGCTTCCCCTTCCCCACCCAGCCAGCCAACAGGGGAGCAAGGGATCAGTGGGGTAACCAGGGAAAAGCAATACAAAGAACTAGGGTCCTCACAGGGTGGCTGGGAGGCCACTCCACAGGGTCCTGGTGCCCTCATGTCTCACAATCTTCACAAAGGCATCCTGGCCAAGCAGACACCAGCCGAGGAGGAGGAAGGATGAACATGAACAAGGCCTGTGACGGGGCTGGTCCAAGCTGGGCCCTAGCTTGGTACCCTCACTTTTACCCAGTAGCCCCTCAGGCCTCCACACGTGTAATTCCCTATTCAGCTCCAAATGGACTCCTATTTACCCTTCAAAACCCTCATGGAGGCCCACCTCCTGAGTAGCCCTTCCCAAACTAAACTGGCCATCCCTACAGGCTTTACACTGCCTGTTCCTTCCTGGTCTGCTGTCCCACCAATCTGAATCTCTAGGAATGTCTACAGACCCAGCTAAGGGCACAGCTGCTCCTCACCATGGTGCCAGTGAAGCGAGTCGGGTCCTGAAACCAGGTGGCACAGCGGGCACCATTTGGGCACAGATACAGGGGCTCTAGGACACCACTGCAGTACAGGAGGCACTTCCCTGTGGATTGGAGAGAGGAGGGCACTGGGGAAGGGAAGGGGGCATTAGGATGGAAGGGCTCCAGCAGAGGCTGGAGTCCCTGGGTGGACATTCTTATGCAAGACAGAGGACTGGCTGAAATGATCTAGAAGCTTACCCTGGGGAGACTAGGACACTCCCTCCCCTGACTCTCAGGTTCCCCATGGCTTGGGGCACTCACATTTGGTGTAGGAGAGGCTCCAGAGTCTGGCGGGAGGCGTTAGATCTAAAACACAAGGCAGAGAGAGAGTAATAGCTCAGTAGCAGAGTGCATGCTTAGCACACACAAATTCCTGGGTTCTCTCCCCGGTACCGCCATTTAAATTAAAAACAAAAACAAAAACACAAAGCAGCACCTCAAGTTAGGAAGACCCCCAACTGCCCAGGAGCCCCATCTCTAGGAGACCCCTGGCACCACCCTCTATTGGTTCCAGGGTCAGGCACTTACCACGGGCTACCGAGGGGCGCTGAGACTGCAAGCGGACCTTCACCACGTCCAGAGGGGTCACTGGGGGAGGAGGGCAGTCTGAAGGTGCCTTTCAGGACCCCACCCCTGACCCCTCCTCTGGGGCCAAGTCACCTCCAATCTCTGGCCTGCCCCAGTCTCTGGCTGCCCTCACCCCACCTCCCCAGGTCTTACTGAAGAGGGAGGTGACCACAGCCCCAGCGCCCGAGGCCACCATTTGTTGGAGGGGGCTAATGCCCTCAGGGTCCTGGTCAGCCATCTTGTAGCTTCAGTTCTGAAAAACAAGGTCATTCAATTGGCAATTCAACCCACAAAACAGGAGTCAGGGCCAGGGCGAGGGGAAGATATGAGGCGGGGCACGGGGAGTAGGGGGGAACACCACCCACACCCTCATCCCATTCACTCGTTGAGTACGAGTTTCACTCAACCACCTTTTAAAGTAATTACTGTCAGCTCCACTTTGCCATTGGGACACCGATGCTCACAGAGGTGAGGTGACCTGCCAGAGGTCACTCTGGGAATAGGAAGGAAACTGGGATAGTTATCCATCGGTTAGTGGGTAATGATGGCCCAACGCCATTCCTCACCCTCACCAGAGGGGATTACTGTGGACCTCTTCAGTGCAGGCGCCCGGTTTGGCCCCGGGGACCCAAAGATCAAACGTATGAGCCGCCCTCCTTCGCCCCCTACTCCAGCACTCAGCCTCGAGGCGTGCGCATGGGAGCCTCGAGTCCCGAGCGTGGAGAGATGGGGCTGGGCAGTGAGGGAAAGGTAAAAAATCTAAGAGCGGGGAAGGGTTCGTCCGTTTTTTGGGGCCTGCTGGAGGGTGTGCTCGGCCCTTCCCCGCACCCGTCCTCCCGAGGCCGGAAGAGCCAGGCCCCGGGCCTGGGTGGGAAGGACAATCTCTCTGCTTTCTCTACCCCAAAATACAGTCCCTGGGTCGGCTGAAAGGGTAGGAAGTAGGAATGGAGAGAGAAGATCGCTCCTCGCCCATCGGCGACACTCTGTCCCGACCCCACGCTCGGGGAGCGCCCGGTGGGAACTAGGTCGGTCCGCGACAACCGGCCCCTAGCCCAGCCCCGGCTCAGGCTCCCCGGGATCCCCAGAAACAGCCACTCCCGGTCCCTGGCTCAGCCCCGCCCACCTGGCTCTAGGCCGGTGCTCGCGCGGCGCGGTGCCCGGGGCCGGGCGGGCCCATGGCGGCTACGCGGCCGGTGCGGGGTCCGCGCGCGCTCACAGGGCACCAGGGCCGACTCGGAAAGCAGAGAGCCCGCCCCGCCCCCGGACTGCACAGCGAGGCCCCGCCCCCTGCGGGCCGACCGGCCACAAGCCCGGAGTTACGCCCGCCCTCCCGCTCGCGGCCGCCGGTGCCCCGCCTGGCCCGCCCGCCAAGGTCGCAGGTCTCCACGCTGCGCGTGACCTGGCGGCAACACCGCACTTGGTGACGTATTGTCACCAATGCCACCCCGCCAGTACCCTGGCCAAGCGCTGCTCCCGCGAACTTTGCAGAAGAGCGTGGGTAACGCACTCTCCCCATCTTCCTCATTTGTGCAGCTGTGGGAATTTGAATCAATTCTTTCAAGGCTGCGGGGTAATCAGATTGTGATGACAAACATTTACCCACCGGGCTCTTTGCTGAGGTTTTACAACTTCACGGCGACAAGATCTTCCCCATTTAACAGACAGTCCACCAAGCCTGCAGCTCCCAAACCACTTGGGAAACTGCCGGGCACCCTGCGGGTTTGGGCAATGGAGTTCCACAAATTGTAACCGGAGCCAGACAAGCTGGACAGAGAGGAAAGACTGGCCTGGGATCCCGGAGACTCGGGTTCAATCTGGGCTTCGTCCCACTTCCGTGTGACTCTGGGCAAGTTACAACACCGCTCTGGACCTTGGATTTCTCTGCACTGAGGATCGAGTAGGGGAGAAGGAGACCGACATTTCTGTGTTGGTTACTCTTACAGAACCTATTTCTTCTAAGTCTCAAAACATTTTAGAAGTAGTTTATTATTAACCCCAATTTCCAGAAGACAAAACTGAGGGTAGGAGTTAAGAACTCGAAATTCGAACCAGGCAGGTACCTTTTCCCCTGCACCAGGTTGCCTCTCCGAGCGACAGGTGGGCTTAAATCCTGCAATGACGTCTCTGATCCCTCTTCACAGAGGGATGCATTTCTTTCCTCGGCCAGTCCTGCACCCGAGACCCCCACCACCTGCCTCGCCTTTAAAACTATCGTGCGGTCAATAATAATTTGTCCAAAAAAAAAAAAAAAAAACCCCACTGTGTATGAGTCTGCGCCTTTAAGAAGAGTAGGCCGTGGCTTTGACGTCACTAATTTCCCCGCCCCTCACGCCCAGAATGGTCGCGCCGGGGCCCGGAGTCTCCCAGCCAGCCGGTGCACGCCGGATTAGCACGTGGATTCCAAGGGGCCAACCATGCGCTTTCCCTGAGAAACGGCTTTGCAGCTCGCCACTGCTCAGAAGCCCGAAATGAGGAGTGGGCAGAGAGTGTAACTTGTGATCAGTGAAGTGCGGCCGGTCCAAAGGGCCCGAGAGAAGGCGTCCTTTACATTCCCCTCCCATACCAACTAAATTCTGAAATGACACTAAATCTTTTTACAAACTATCAGTTAAGGCGAGAACCCGGCCCCTGTTAAGGTCCTTTTCAGCCTCAGTTATACGAACAGGTTCACGGAAGTTATACGAACAGCGATCAGCCAAGAGATTACTCTCCCCATTTTAGAGAGGAGAAAACAGAGGTCTTTATGTGTGGAGTAGAACTCAGACTTTTTCCACACACACGCTCCCATTTTACAAATGAGAAACGGGCCCCCAGAGATCAAGTTGTACCAAGATCACTCGAGACAGACAGAATTCAACCCCCCACCCCACCCCATCCCATTGCTTCCTGCAAAGGGTAAACCTCAGGCCCCAAGAACTACAAGAGATACAGCACGTGCAGGGCTGCATCACCCACCTGCCTCAATATCGGAGCACTGGGAGGCAGGGACCTGGCTTCAGTCTGGGCTGCTTCCTGCAGCAGCTGTGGGACCTCTGGCAAGTATCGTGAGACCTCTAGCTTCCCCCGTTTATAAAATGAGCTGATGGGGATAAAAATACTCCTGCCTTGCAGGAATTTTGTGAGGATTTAATGACTTAATAGCTGTAAAGTGTTTACAGCTCTGTCTGGCATGTGGCAAGTACTGTGACTATTACTGTTATTATTACTATTGATTGTCCCCACTGCACCTGTGGCACAGAAAGTTTTGGAAAGGGTCTTTAGAGCAACTAGGTTCTGGTCCTACCTCTGCCTCTAAACGCAGGCACAGATAGTGATAACTCCTTACCCCACCCCCGCTTCCGCCCCAGAGCCAAACTCACACAGCTGCAAAGTAGCACTGCCAGGAATCAAACCTAGTGACCTCTGAGCTTCAGTTTCCCCTATAGTAGCATGAGAGGCTGGCACTCCATTTCTGATTTTCTTCTTGCAATAGGATGCCTTTGAGATTTGTCACTACACCTCAGTTTCCTCAACTGAAAATAAGGATTAGGTCACCCATCCTGCTAACTTACAGACTCTTAGCTAAAGTCGTGTCTGTGAAAAGCTATGTGGAGGGTAGACAAACAGTTCTGGAGCCCCTGCCAGGGACCCAAGGCTGAGTAGATCACAGCCCCTGCCACCCCCAACATGTAATTGTTTTGAGTCAGAGAAAACCTTGGGGGTATCGTTGGTGTGACCAAACCCCAGTGCGGTGGTGGCAGTCTGGGCAGGCAGGGGAAGTTATCCAGCACTGGAGCTGGTAGAGGTGCTTCCTAAGGACAATCATGGTGGCTGCAGGGTGGAGCCGGAGCCTTAAGACGCCCATGAACCTGTGGAGCCCTGGCTAGACTCAGCTGCCCTGAGAAGAAAGCCTAGAGGCTGGAGGAGGAGGCAGCTGCTGTCCTGGCTGATTCAGACGTGGTTCACACTGACCATGCACCCAGTGGTCCTTCTGGAGGCAGCGTGTGGCCCTATGTGGCCATCACTGGCCTCCTTGCCAGATGGAAAACAGAAAATTTTTCAACTGTAAAAGGGGAGAAAATAGTACCAGCCCCAGGAGTTATTTCAGGGCCTGACAGGCAAGTCCTTGCCTGGCAATGGGGGAGCGACTTCAACAGAAGACAGTTTATTGTGAGGCTGAATTCTTTCAGGGCAAGCCCCAGCTTGCATCCCCAGGGCCTAGGAAGACATTTATGAGGTTGAAGTAGGCTCAGGTCCCACTCGTGGACTCCACCAGCACCTCTGAGTTCAGGGCCAGCCTTATCCCCACCTAGAGGTGACTTCCTGGAGGCAGGGCCCCAGGCTGCAGGACCACTGAGCCCAAGAGGAGAAATCCAACCTCTGGGCCCACAGTTAAATGCCAGGTCAGATCTTTTACTGGGCCCTGGGGGCAGGAAGGGATGGCGGAGTTACAGAGGACTTTTCTGGGACAACCGCAGAAAACTGAGTGTGGTCAATGTTACTTTATCAAACGTTAGACTTCTTGAGTGGGATCACCGTACAGTGGTTTTGTAGGGGAATATCCTTGTTCTTAGGAAATGCACACTGAGTGTTTGGGGGTCAACGTCTGCAACTTAGTCTCAAACGGTTCAGCAAAAACAGAGAGGTAAAGCCAGTGTAGCAAAATGAACAACTGTAGATCAAGGCGAAGGGTCTATGGTGTTCATTGTACCATTCCTGCAATTTTTCTGAAGTTTTTCTTTTTTAAGTTTTCAGAATAAAAAGTTGGTGGGGAAAGGGATTTCTCTCTCTGAAAAAAATATATATGTATCTTATAGAATCAGAAAACAACAAAGCTGTCTTTTTTGTTTTAAAACTGTCTTTTGGAAGATTAAAAAACTGAATAAAGTTAATAGCTAGTATCAGCCTACCTGGAGAAAGCGCTCTCTATCTCCCCCCAGCCCCCATTGCCTGAGAAGGTAGGCTCGGGAATTTCTGGACACCCAAGGCTTCACTGGAGGGAACCCTGGTGTGGTCTGAGGAGGTGGCCCCCAGAGGGGAAGGGTCCTGGTTGAGACTTTCCAGAATTGTCTCCGCCTACCTAGCCTGACTGCCAGAACTTGGGGGACAGGCTGTCTCCGTCTACTCTGCTGGGGAAGTGTGGATTAATCCACCTCCGTGGAAGGCAGTTTTTGGCCATAACTAACATTCCAAATGCCCAAACCCTGTGACTCAGCCAGGCCACTTGTAAGAATTCCTCCACTGATTAGCTTGTACGTGTGCGAAATGACTCGCTTTTATCGTAGTCCTGCTTGTAACAGCATAATGCCGCCGAAAGGGGACTGCCTGACAACATCTCCAAATAATGAATACTACCTTGAAAGGAATGTGTAAAACAATCTCAAAAATAACTGTTAAATTAAAAGGCAAGGCGCTGGAGAATATGCTGGGCATGAGTTGTTCTCGCCCGGAGCTCTACTGCCCTCTAGGGGAAATTTGGGGGAATTTATGAGTCCGTTTGTGTTTGTCAAAAGATTGGAGCCCCTGGCATTTGATAGATGGCAGGGCAAGGATGCTAATTGTCCAGCCTGACACAAGAAGGATTGATCCCCGTACACCTCTCAACTTTCCTTTGTCTTTCTGGACAGTCGTCCCACGGTATCAGTGGGAGATTTTTTCCAGGAGTCCCTGCAGATACCAAAATCCGCCGGTGCTCAAGTCTCTTAGAAGATGGCCTAGTACAACAAATAGCCTCCGTGTCCGCCGGTTTCGCATCTGCGGATTCAAGAAATCTGTTCCTAATTATCCGACCTGGAATCCGCTAGCTCTCTTTCACCCACATCTTCTTTAATGGTTTTATAATATGTCGCCTTCCCCAGGAATAAAACTACCATGTAATCTTAGGAAAGATTTGGCTTTGCCTCCATTAGAACTTTACCGAGGACCATTCACCATTTCAGTACATCTCATCCGGTTGGCCACCTAGTCAGTGTGAGCTGAGTTGCTAACGTACCGCCCTAGCATCGAGTCTGCGTTTATGGTTCTCCAACGCCAGCGATTCGTGTGCATGTTCGAGTGCGAGCTTCTGTTCTCTCGTGGGGTCAAGTCTGAGCTTTCACATACAGAAATACATATTATGTAATTCTCGCTTTCTTTTATTTTCCCTCTGTATTACAGTTTGAATTTTATAAGGATTTTTTTTAAACGTGCCTAGGAAATTACACTATGAATTTCATTTCTGAAAATTTACTGAAGGAGAGTTACAAAATACATATTAGCAAAAGGACACTTTGGACCTGATTCTGTTGAGAATCTCAGGAAGGACCATGAACTCAGCAGGCACCGAGCAGTCCTCTGTAGTGTCATTGCCTCCTGGGGGCTGCTGTGTGACGGAGGCTGCCTGGAGCACGTCAGCCACCAGAACAGCGTGGCTGTGCTAGGGCTGAGCGCGTGTCTCTGACCCAAGCGGAGGAGGCGCTGTCCCAGCTGGGCTTGGACCAAAGCCCTCACGTGTGTGCATCTCTCTCTCTCTTTTTGATTTACTGAGTGTTTCTTTCTCTTTTTTCCTTCTTCAAAAATTTTGAGCATATGTTGTGTGCTAAATACTGTTGTAGGCACCAGGATAGAGCAGGGAACAGGACACATCAGGTCCCTGCTCACACTTTCTGGTGCAGGAGACACACACAAATAAGTGAATAAATAAGACAGCTGCAGACAGGAAGGACATCTGTGAGGGCACTAAGACAGGTCACGTGATACAGAGGCCCAAGATGGTCTAGGGCCGTCAGGGAACAGTGATGGAGATAAACTCAAGGTGAAGGCCAAGGGAGGACTGAGCAGGCTGGGATGAAAGGAAGGGCTCAGATGAGGAGCCAGGATGTCACAGTAACTTTGACGATTGCAAACACAGGCTCTGCACCAGACCTGGACTCAATTTTGGGCTCCACCCCACAGAGGTGGACTCTGTGATCTCAGTAAACTTGCTTAACCTCTCTGAGTCTTCCTTCTTTCACTGTAAGATGGGGGCAATAATTGTCTCTACCTCACAAGGCTGTGTTAAAGATTAAAGGAAAACTTAACACAGAACCTGGCACAATGTAAGTCTCAGCAAATATCAGCCAGACCTACTTCTTAAAAACACTGAAATCAGGTATACCAGTGACCATCCTAATATAAGCAATTGAATCCAAGTCCCCTGATGTGCATTTGAGGACAGATTTCTCTGCTAACTGGTTGGGGGATCGTGACTCTTTTCTGGGCGTTGGTTTCTTCATTTTCAAAATGGAAAGAATAATACTCTTGGCCCTGCTTCCCTCCTAAGACTGCTGAGAGGTTTAAGATGACAGAGGAGATGCATGAAGCAGGTTTGTGACCCGGAAAGGGTGCCCCGGGGGGGAAGTTTCCTCCTTTCCCTCCCTAGAGCTGCCTCCTCTCTGCACCTCCTTGGGCTCCTGGAGCTGATTCTGCCCTGACCTCTGAGTTGTCTGGAGAGGGCAGTTTCTCATCGAGGTCCTGGCCCAGTGCTTCAGAGACAGATCATCAGATTAATAAGAAGAACCTCTTTGATGTCCTAGAAGGAATTCCTCCCATTTTATGTGCCATTTTACAAGGTTTCTTTATATCCATCACCCCATTTGAACCGCACATGACTGTGTAATAGGGCACGTGGAGGTTATTGTGTTCCCATTTTACAGACGAGGAAACAATCTCAGGGGAGTTAAGTGACCTGTCCAAGTGACTTGGAGCAGGTGTCTCCTGACCCCTAGGGGGTCTGCCTGGAGAAGAGCCAGGAGAGCTCAGGTGGGCTGGAAGGGATGGGAGGGAGGACCAGGCTGAGCTAGTGTCAGCATCCAGTGGAGCCTGGAGATGCCGGCAAAAGCCCTGAGGTCTCATCAACTTGGACTCAGATACCTCCACCATCACTAGTAGCTGGGTGACCCGGGACAAGATCCTTAGCGTCTCAGACATCTGCAAGATGGAGCGTATGCACCCCAGTTGTTAGAAGGACTCATGTTGCGATACAGATGAGGCATGCAAAATATGGTCCTGATTCTTCTCTCCACTCCTCGCCCTTGCCAAGTTCATTAACATCCCAGCTCTAACAGTCAGTGGGTCAACAGTGCCCACAACTCAAGCTGTCCTTCCATTTCCACAACCCAACCTGTCCACTTGCTGCCCTTGACAACGCTAAGCTCCAACTCTTGGAGTCCACAGGCAATGCAGCAACCGCTTTGCCCCCAGGGCATTTTCAAGTTCAGAAAAAGGCACAGAGTGGGGAAAGCTATTCCCTGTATCCACAGGGAGGCACGACACTGTCTAGACTGTCATTGGGCCCCAGGCCCTCCCACACCTTCCCCAGGAGGGACAGGGTGTTCTTAGATGAGGGCGCAGGCTCTGAGGGAGCTTGAGAAGGGTTTGGAGGACCTGAGCCCCAGTCTTGGGTTTGGCTGGATTTTTTTCTTTTTCACTTGAGTGGCATTAGATTTTCCATCATTGCTTTTATAAATTTTAATAGGCAAATGAATTCCTTAGTCCTGAATAAATGTACTTTGGTTGTGAAAATTCTCTCAGTCATAGGGGTGGTGGAGAAGGAGGTGACTTTGTGAGGAACAATGTGTGCTTGGAACTTTACATAGATGTGAGCACATTCCGGCCTCCTGAAGCCCTGGCAGTTATTACAATTACTCCATTTCACAGATGAAGGCTTTTAAGTTCAAAGAAATAAGCCAAAGTCACCCAGTTGGTAAGGGGCCAGGCTGGGATTTGACATCAGCAGGCAAACACGAGATCCCACTGCCTGATCCCAGTCCCCTACCCAGCTTTCCAGGAAAAGAACTGACTCCCAACCTCTGGCACCTACCACCTGCCACTCCCAGAGGCTTCCTAGAGACTTGCTGGGGTCAGTCCTTGCCTCCACCAGGAAGGTCTCTGGATCTCCCCACTGCTTTCATGATATAAGAAACTGAAACTTTACCTGGGAATGCGCCCTTCCTCTTCTAGAAAAGGTGGATGCTGACTCCGTATCTGGAGAAGAGAAGTCAACCCAGCTCACCCTACCCTATGTCTCCCAAACCCGACCCCATCCCTGAGGGATTGAGTCTTCCTCTGCCCCTTCCCTTCCCCTGATCTGGCTGAGGGATCCTGTTGGTTTCAGCTTGAGGGGTGCCTTTCACAGGAGTCCAAAATGGGCTGGGTGCAAATAGTCCCTGCTGGACAGAGCTCTGGGCCCTGGGCCAGGAAGATGTGATGAGGTGCAGCCGCGTCGGGGGGCGGTCCAGGTGGATTTTGGGGAGGAGAGATATGTGGGCCAGGGCTAGGGAGGAGAAGGTGAGGTGGGCTGAGGGGTGGGTGGGCAATCTCCCAGGCTAAGATGTATGTGTGGTGGGGAGGTGGGGGCTGAGGAAGGCCCAAGGGGAGGAGTCACCACAGTGGTGGCAGCTTTGTTAATTGAGCATGTACTTGGCTCAGGCCCTGTGCTGAAGGCACCGTGGGCATTACCACATTCCTGAGGGAATGTCTTGTCGTCAGTGTCCTCGATGTACAGACCAGGATGCTAAGGCAGAGACGTTAAGTCAAGTCACATAGTTTGCAAGAGGAAAGGGGCTGGAGAGGAGTTTCCTCCCTGAACACTAGGTTCCTCGTTGTATTAAAAAGGGGTTCAGGGGGAAGGGCACAGCTCAAATAGTAGAGCACATGCTCAGCATGCATAAGGTTCTGGAGTCAGTTCCCAGTTCCTCCTCTAAAAGATAAATAAATAAGCCTAACTACCCCCCCCAAAATAAAATAAAACTAAATTTAAAAAAGAAGGTTCAGCTGGATGACGGGCCCTCAGACCTGCACATCCCTGCACATGAGGCCTTCTGCAGCTACAGGAGCTCCCCAGGTAAGACCAACAGGCTTCTGGGGCTGAGAGCCCCCATCCAGAGGATCCCTGAAGGCCCCTCCAGCCAGGGCCTCTGCAAAGCCAAGTAATCCTCTTCCCCTACCTGCCTTACTCTCCCCATTTTCCCCTCCCTTCCCTCCACCTCCATCCCCACAGCTGGATTAAAGGTAACATCTGGCATTACTCTACCCACACAAAGCTGTGGTCTTGCCCCCAGGGCCAGGTGGAACAGCGGCAGCTCACTGTAGAACCTCCCAGCTGACAAGAAGCAGGGCAGTGCTCACCCACTACCCAGATGAACACACTGAGGCCAAAGGCGAATTTAGAATTCACATATGTACACAAGGTAAACTCACAGAAGAAACTGTGAAAGAGTTTGAAAGAGAGAGGATGAGAGTGCTACTTTGTGTTGTAATTTGATTAAAATTTATTTGCATGTTACACTTTGTTAAAAATAGTCACCGATTGAAAGCAACAACAAGGGAAGTGGCCTGCCCACCGGCACTGGGCAAGTTCACGACCTATGCTGGGGCAGGAACCTAGGTCTGGGACCTCAGTTGCCAAATATCCCGCCACAGCCTCCAGCCTGGCACAGGCCTGTTCCGGCCGCCCCTCCCCCACACCTACCCAGACAACCTGGAGGGCCTAGCGGAGCCCCACAGGCACCAGTCAGGTGCCTGGTGACAAGGGCAGGCGCCCCAGGAACTGGGGCAACAATTGCTCACCCTAAGGTGACTCAGGCAGGAAAGGGAAGGAAGGAGTAGGTGTGTGTGGCAGGGCTGTTTCTGTGCCCTCACTCCAGAGCTTAGTGTTCAGGGCTGCCAGACTTAGCAAATAAAAATACAAAACGCTCAGTTCCATTTGAATTTCAGATACGTAAGGAATAATTTTTAAGTGTAAGAATGGCTCAACTATTGCATAGGACATAACTGATGCTAAAAAAATTTGTCTGTAATCTGAAACTCAAATGGAACTGGGCAGCCTGTGTTTTATCCAGCAACTCAAGATCTTTGGGGGAAAGGCCCCTGCCCTGGGGCAGCTGGGACTCTTCTCTGGGGGCAGAACAGTAACTCTGAATGAAGAAAACCCTGAGGGGACGATCGGAAGAATTGGAGAGAAGCTGAGAGAAGTAGAAACCAGGGCAGGGATGGGGGGCAGCTGTCCAACCCTGTATCCAGACCACCTCCTCTAGAGACACATCCAGGGTTCTCTTCACATCAGGGGAACCTCCTTTCACTGTGGTGCCTTAGTCCAGGGCAGTTCTGGCTTCTGAGGGTCAGCTGCAGCAGGAATCATCACAGACCACGAAGAACATATTTATAACCATTTAAGCGTGAAGGGGGAAAAATGGCAGAAGCCACAAAGGAAAAGATTGATGGCTAGATTTCAGATGACATAATAACACAGCCTCTGACCACAAAAGATGCCATAGACAAAGATAAAAGACAAATGACAGATTGGGAGGAAATTTCTGCAACGTATATAAAAATCCAGAATATATAAAGAGCTCCCACATTTCAACAAGAAAAGGATAAACACAGAAGAAAAATGAACCATGGACAATGTGATGGTTAGGCTTTTTGTTTTTGTTTTTTATTGAAGTATGAGTTACAGGTGTACAATACAATGATATACAACTGTTAAAGGTTATAATTCACTTATAGATATTATAAAATATTGGCTATATTCCCTGTGTTATACAATATATCCTTGTACCTTATTTTATACATAGTAGTTTGTACATCTTAATCCCCTACCCCTATATTGCCCCTCTCTCTTTCTTCTCCCCACTGATAAACACTAGTTTGTTCTCTATATCTGTGAGTCTGTTGTGTGATGGTTAGTTCTATGTATCAATTTGGTGGGTGTTTTTGGTTGAGATTAGCATCTAAAATCACTGAATTTTGGCTAAAGCAAATTGCCCATAATGTAGGTGGGCCTCATCTAACAGTTGAAGGCCTGAATTGAACAAAAAGACTAGCCTCTCCAAGCAAGAGGAAATCCTCCAGTGACTGCCTTTGGACTTCATCTGCACCATCAACTCTCTTGACTCTCCAGCCTGCTGGCCCACACTGCAGATTTTGGGCTTACTAGCTTCCATAATTATGTGAGATGATTCCTTTAAAAAATTTTTTTAAGTGAAAGTAAATTTATTCAGGGAGATACACATTCTATAGTCAGAGTACAGTCTGTCACACTCAGAAGGGAGAGCGGACAGGAGGTGTGGGGTTGTTAGTTTTTATGGGCCAGGTAATTTCACATGTTAAAGAGTGGGAGAATTATTCTAACTATGTTGGGGAAGGAGCGGAGATTTCCAGGAATTGGGCCCTTGCCCACTTTTTGGCCTTTTAAGGTCAGCCTGGGAACTGTCATGGTGCCTGTGGGTGTGCCATGAGGCTCAAAGTCTTTGGAAGTCAAATCTTCCACCCTCTTGGGCTCAGTGGGTTCTAGCCAGTTTTTGTCGTGTCCTCAATGGCTATGTCACTCTTTTGATGGTTGTGCTCAGTAGCCTTCCTTCCTGTCTCATTCCCTTCCCCTCTCAGAGATTTTATTTCCATAATTTTATGAGGAGAAGAGGGTGACGATCTGTCTTCTGTAGCTGCTTCAGGGCTGATTAGGGACATCGATTCAGCCTGTCAAGGAGTAAAAAAATCTCTGGATGCTTAATCTAGGGGTCCCAGGGGCAAGACAGTTTCTTGTTTTGTGTCAGAGGATGGCAGTACGGGCTAGAATCCTCGCATAGCCATCATCTTGATGTGGAAGTGTTGTAACCGCTTCCATAGCCTTCCTATGAGTCTTCTTGAAGACGAAGCGCTTGCAACAGCATCAGAGTACAAGAATAACGGTTGAATCCTCCTGGCTGGCTGTGCCAAAGATGTTGCTGGGGATCAGGTTCTTATCCTGCCCAGGAAAGAATTCAAGTGCAAGGCATAGTGAAATGAAAGTAAGTTTGTTCAGGGAGATACACACTCCATAGACAGAGTGAGTTTAATCTCACTCAGAAGGCAGAGCGGCTCCAATTCCTTTTAATAAATCTTTCTCTATACACACATCAGTTGGTCCTGTTTCTCTGGAGAACCTGACTAACACAGATAAGAACAGGCTTCACAGAAGTACATATGCGGAATAAACATACACAAACACGCTCAGCTTCCCTAGAGATCAGGGAAATGCAGATAAAACAACCATGAAATATCTTCTGTCGTTAGATTAGCAAAAAAAATTTTAACTCACATATCCATTGTTGGTAAGTATATGGGAAATAAGTTTCCCCAAATACTGTGACTGGGAGTGTAAAACGGAAAAATGTTAAGGTAATTTGGCATTAATATTTCAAATGTGCATACCCTTTACCCAGCAGTGTAACTTTCATGAAAATAATCCCCATATGTGCATTCAGAAACATTTTCAAAAATATTCATTGAATTAATTATCTGTACCTGAAAAAATTGGAAACACATTAAAGTCCATTAAATGAGACTGGTTAAGTAAACTATGTAATAGTGGAATACTTGGTGACTGTCAAACAGAAACTGATAAATAAATGGAAAGATATCCCACATTCAGGGACAGAAAGATTTAAAATTATTAAGATGAAAATACACCCTAAATTGACCTACAGATTCAGGGCATTCCCTATCAAAATCTCAGCTGTCTTCTGTGCAGAAACAGATCCTAAAATTCACATAGAAATTCAGGGGACCCAGAATAGCCAAAACAATCTTGAAAAAGAATGTAGAGGATTCTCACTTCTCCTGATTTCAAAAGTTGCTATAGTCATCAAGACAGAGTGGTACTGGCCTTAAGGATGGACAGATAGATCAATGGAATAGACCTGAGAATCCAGAAATAAACCTTCACATTTACAGTCAATTGATTCTATCAAAATTAAAAATCACAAAGCCTGACCCAAGGAGGCTGGGAGGGCTCAGGGAATGGGGCAATGAGGGGTAGAACTTTTGATATCAAATCTCTTTGTGGCTCTGGAAATTTGCTTCTTTTCAGTCCTCCCTGTTCACAAAATGATACTTCCTCCTTAAAAGCAAAAAGTGGAGGGAGAGAGATTCCTGACTTGGGGAGTTTAAGGACTTGAGTGTTTCTTGAGGAATATATTTCACATTTCTTTACCACAGTAATCAGAGTAACCGCATATAACTCAAAATTTTTGAATGCTTAGGTTCATACCTTAACTAGTAATTACTGTCCTTTAAAAGCGATGCCCATGAGGTATATTGAGTTGGGACTGTGTGCCCCTACACTCAACATCCCCAGGATGTTGGGCTTCTAAGTTCTTCAGTCTGCTTTTCATAGTTTTTTGTACTGAATGCTTTTAATCCCTGCTAAACTTCTGAAAACTTCAACACACAAATCCCCTGATCTATATAATCTACTGCTACTGAGACATCAGATGATTTAATCAGCATCAATTAATTAGTCATCATTTATTAAAAGTATATAAAGTAAGAGAAAAGAGGTTCTGTGTGAGGAAAACTTTGAGTTCTTTCATGGAGAAAGTTTAGATCCTTCAGAGAGGGTTTCTCAGCCTCAGCACTACTGACATTTTGGGCAGAATCATCTTTGTCCTGTGCATTGTAGGATGTTCAGCAGCCTCCCTGGCCCCTGCCCACTGGATGCCAGTAAAACCTCCCTGCAACTGTGACAACTCAGGATGTCTCCACACGCTGTCAAATGTCCCTGGAAAGCACAGCACCCCTTTATGGATTTTGCGATATTCGTTTCAGTCACTTTAGGTGTTTTTCTTCATGTATTTTGTTCTGGCTCTGTATTGTTGGGGTTATAGGTTAATTTATTGATATGTCTAACATTTTATGAAAATTGTGTGTGTGTGCTCGCTTGGTCAATAGAAGCATAAATATGCACAATGTCACCAGTGTGCAGAATAGTTCTGATTTTCATCAGAAGCCCTATCCACCTTCTGGACCCTCTCTAGCCCCAGCTGAGAACCACTGTCACACAATCCTTCAACCCTGCCACTTCTTCCCTACCCAGACTCCCACCACCCCTGAGCTTGGCTATTCGTCCCCAACCCCAGCCTCACCCTCAGCTCAAGCTCTTTGCGGAGACTGCTGTGCTCTCCGTCCACTCTGCACAACCAAACACTGCCCTTCCTCCAAGGCCCAGCACCAGGCTTTCTATGGGCCTCTCCTCTCTCCTGGTGCATCTCCCATCACCCACCTCTGCCTGGGCCAGGCCCCTTGGCACTGAGCAGTCTGACTCCTAATGCCGGCGAAAATGTAGTACATTTTCTCCCCTCACTGGCATGTCAGTTCCCAGAGGGCAGGGCCGACTGAAACTAGGAAGCCACTTCCACAATGCACTCACCTCCAGCCCAGCCTTGTGCCACACATTCAGCAGCTCCTCACGTCCACTTCATTGAACCTGACACTCAATCCCTGCCCAAGGCTGCCCTTCCTATCTGATTTCTTAATGCTCTTCCCAACCCACTCCCCACCCACTCCCATGTCTAGCCACTTCTCCAACCTCTCTCCACCTACCAGTTAAAATCCTCCCAGACTCAGCTCAAAAATGTGCCCTCAGGATGAAGTTAAATCTCTTCTTCCCTGCTTCCCTGCCCAGAGCCAACCTACTACCTTTTCCCTTCACACATCTAGAGCACCTGGCACAGGACCTTGTACCTTAATTTAGACTTAATCTGAGTCTGTCTCTCCTTCTCCAACCCCCACCCCACCCACTGCTGTGAGCACCTTGAGGAAAGAGCCTGAGGGCTGTTTATCCTTGCCCGCACAACTCTCCTTCACCTCCCTTTGGGGCCTGGCCGCCCAGCATTAAATTTGAGTTGATTGAACAGAATAGAAACAGGAAGCCCAGACGTTCCGAATCCAGAAGCCGACATCCTGTGAATGCTCTTAAATGCATTTGTGCCTTAATGTCCCCGGACAGGCGCTGCCCCATATCGGGATGGGGCAGCAGAAGGCAGCGAGGCGGGCACCCGCAGCCTGACCGATCGAGCCAGGGCGTCACATGATTCTCCAATCACATGATCCCTAGAAATGGGGGGTTGGGAAGAGAGGAAGGGAGGGAGGAGAGTGAATTGAGTAGGAAAGCAGCACAGATTACATGTTGGCCCCGCCTTTACATCGACGAGTAGCCAATGAGAGCGCGAGAGATCGGACACCTGGCCAATTGAAACTGAGGTGGGCGGGCCATCGAGCCAAGAGGCCCAAACTCTTGAGCTACCCGGCAGCTGCTACCCAGCGAGCTCGAACTCCGACTCAGGTAAGGAGGGTGGCTGCGTAGATCTCTCGCTTGCTCCTCCCCAGGGGCCCAGCCAGGGGGACGTGGGGGTTTGAGGCTCCTCTGGAGTTTCAGCGGGGAAACAAGGAAAGACTCCCTTAGAGAAACTCCGATGCACTGGAAGGAGTTTTATAGGTGGTGGGAGTGAGCAGTAATTGCAGTGACTTCCATTAGAAGGGGCTCTCTCCCTCTCCAGCATCCCCGGAAGCTGCAGCCTCTTCCCCCAAAGCAGGGACCACTTTGTTCTAGAGCCGACTCCGCTTCCGTCGGCAGGTGCTGGTGGTGCTGGTGGTGCTGGTGGTGCTGGGTAGTCCCCGCCCCTGCTCCGAGCTCAGAGGGCTGGAAGTGGAGCTTGAGACCCTGGCCTCCTCAAAGACAGTAGAGACTTGGGAGAGGTGATTGAACCTCTGGGTTGTGTCTGACTCTTTTACTTCCTCTCGTGGGGGGTGGAACAAGCTAACTTCCGCCTCTCCCTGCCACTTTTCCCTGCTCTCTCACCGCTGGGTTGGCTCACTTTTTGGGAATCTGTCTCCTCTCACTCGGAGTTGGGGGCTGCCACCTAGTGGAAGATGACGGAGCTCGGGGCTTGAATAGGCTCCTGTCCTCGCTCTCTGGTGGCAGTGTGGGGTGGAGGTGAGAGGCCATCACTTGGAACCTTACTAAGAGGAATTAGGTCCCCCATCCCTTGTCCTGAGTGTGTGCGCGCGCGCGCATGTGCCTGCATGTGTATCCAACAGAAGTATACACTCTACTCCCGAACCTCAGGATACCCAAGAAGGAAAATATACGTAAATAAATCACTAGGGTGCTGAGTAGTCTGACATGTGTGCAAACAGGCACTCCTTCTGGCCTGAGTCAGAGCAGTGGGACAAGCCTGCGGAGGGCCGAGGTTGGACTCCCAAGAAGCAGGCGGGGCCAGCTGGAGATGTCTTGCCAGGGAGCTATGGGCGTGGAGGAGAGGGTGAAAGGAGCCATGGGCTAGGACCAGTCTTCTTCAGCCTTACCTGGCCAGGAAGGGATGGTCTTTGAGCTAGGGAGGGAGCACTAAGAAAAGCCAGGTGAGGGAGACAGGATGTGAGTGACTGGAGGTCTGCAATTCCCTGCCACACATAATGTGCAGTGTCTACACACAGACTCATAGGGAACTGAGGCCAAGAGACAGAGAGCAACTTTTGAGGCTCTCACTGTCAGTGGTGGCAATTCTAGGACTAGGACCCACCTTGGTGGGTGTATCCAGGCAGCCCCTGTACTCCGAGTTTCTGTCCTGCCTGGTCCACCTGCCCAGGAAGTACTTCTGTCCCCCTTCTCAACTTGAACCCCAGGCCTCTACCTTTCTGGGGTTTGGGGTCCATTCCCAGGCACTGTCCATGGTGCCACTTGTGAAATGAACCCAGGTCCAATATACTCTGGAACCATCAAAGCAAGCCATTTCCATGTCTTGATATATGACATGGATGGGTTACTTGACATCCCTCTGAGCCTCAGTTTCCCCCTTTGAAAAGTAAAGGTAGTAATCACTACTTTGGATGGTTGTTGTAAAGAAGGAAGAAAATAATGTAGTGTTGTAACTGGCTCCTAAGAGGCTCAACAGAGTTGACTGGTTTTGCCTCTTTAGTCAGGGTAACATCTCCCCCGCCCACCCCATTGAACAAACAGGGCTGGCTGAGCTTGGGGAAAGAACTGTTTAGGAAGTGAGAGGCTGCTCCCCTCCAGAGACTGAGGCTTGGTTCCTTCTGCTAACTCAGATCAACAGCTGGGTGGGCATGCATGGCCTCTCTCCACATGCAGCTGGGTTTCAGCTCCAGGGTGGGGAGAGGCAGGGGGACAGGAGGGTGGCATGTTTGGGGATTCAGAAAGGGCCTGGTGGTACTGGGGAGCCCTTAGAACATAGGTGTCCCAAAGGTTGACCCAGCTTGCGTGTCCCCTTCCTTGGGTGGGGAGGGGACCATCAGTGGGCGGGTGGTGGCTGGCCTCTGAGGAAGGCAGCCCAGGCTCTACCAGCACAACACTTCCCTTTTCACAACTTTCTCAACCTCGTGGTTTCCCATGTCATCATGTGAGCTCCCCTCCCCTGCCAACAGGCCTTACTTAGCAGAGTGCAGGTGTGAGCACAACTTCAGGCGAGGAGGTGTCTTGAGGGGCTGGCTGGGGAAGTGGAACCTTGACTTTTCTTTAAGGGGGGGACTCCCTCCTTGCCCCCCAGCCCTGTCCTCCCATGGCTCCTGGTGCCTCCCCAACCCCTGGAGGTGGCCCACATCCCCCCAGGTCAGACCCACAGAACTCACACATCTTCCTGACTCTCACATGCCCACATCTCTGCACACTCAGCCACAGAGGCTCAGGTGTTAGACCACCATTTGGGGACACAGCTTCACAGTTACTCATGTCAGCATTTGTGCTCACGGGTTTACACGTGGTGCATGTGGGACACCCATGCAGGACACAGGTTGGTAGCTGAATCTCAGGCCCCACATCTTTCTTCGTGCCGGGACAAGACGTTGTCAGGAGGCTCAGGTAATCCTGGGCCTGGGTCTACGGCGGGGGTAGTGACTGGCCCCAGAATTGAGGGTGCCATGGGCTTAAGCTAGTTGCCAAATGCCTCTTGGTAATCTGCAGGTGGACCATGTGGACCCTGGTGAGCTGGGTGGCCTTTGTGACAGGGCTGGTGGCTGGAACACAGTGCCCAGATGGTCAGCTCTGCCCTGTGGCCTGTTGCCTGGACCCGGGAGGAGCCAGCTACAGCTGCTGCAATCCCATCCCGGTGAGTGCCCTTCGCCTGGGCAAGAGCCGGCAGCCTGACATTTTCCCATGGGTCATCTCAGATTGGCCAGGGGAGGGGTCCAAGCTCGGGTCTTCCTGTTTATCCACTCCTCTTGCTTCCCAGGACACGTGGCCCGCAGCACTGAGCAGGCGTCTGGGCACACCCTGCCAGATTGATGCCCACTGCCTTCCTGGCTACTCCTGCATCCTCACCGTCTCGGGGACCTCCAGCTGCTGCCCATTCCCAGAGGTGAGGGTGCCCTTAGGTCGATGGAGAGGCTGAGATCTGCATTTCCACTATTCCTGCAGTCTTCTACCCCTCAGGGAAAAGGGCCTGGCCAACGAAGGTGTCTCTGTGTCCCACAGGCCGTGTCATGCGGAGATGGCCGCCATTGCTGCCCACAGGGCTTCCACTGCAGTGCTGATGGGCGGTCCTGCTTCCAGAGATCAGGTGCGACAGAGGTGGAGGTGGAGGTGGAGGACAGGCAGCTCGCAGAGCCTGGCGCACCCAGGAGCCCAGCCAGCTGTGTGACCTTGATTCTTTGATTCCTCGTGCCCTCATCATGTGGCATCTGTACTAAGACCCCCCTGGTCTGACCAGAGGGGCAGCACTGGGGCGAGGAGGGGGTGGGAGAGAATGTGAGACTCCAGGCCCAGAGCCAAGCATTGTGGGGCTGGGCAGAGGCCAGCTGGACTGGTTTAATACCACCCAGGCAATGCGTGCCCCTATCCCGTGCCATATTGCTGAGGCAAGGACTGGCCTGGAAGACAGTGGGTTAGGAGAGCCAGGGGGAGCCCTGAGCCCTAGTGCCAGACTCCGCAGTTCTCCTGTAGCTGGACCTGCAGGCCCTGGTGCCAGCAGCGCCTTGAGTGAGGGGGGTAATGACCTTCACTGACAGGGTGGAATCCTGGGTCATTCCATCCACAGATACCAACCTCTTGGGTGCCGTCCAGTGCCCCGACAGACGGTATGAATGCCCCAACTCCTCCACGTGCTGCACTATGCCTGATGGCTCCTGGGGATGCTGCCCCATGCCCCAGGTAAAGTTTAGGAAGATGGAGGGGAAAGAGGAGGGCAGTAGGGGCAGAGAAACGGCTGGAGGGAGCAAAGACAGAGTCAGGGCCAATTCTTCTTAGGCTTCTTGCTGTGAAGACAAGGTGCACTGCTGCCCCCATGGTACCTCCTGTGACCTGGCTCATGCCCGCTGCCTCACCACCACGGGGACCCACCCCCTGGCAAAGAAGATTCCTGCACAAAAGTCTAAAAGGGCAGGTGAGGAGGTGGGAGAGCATCTGGTTGGGGGTTGAGAGTGAGGAGCAGCCTCATCTGGCTCCTGGCTGGGGAAGGTTCCCCTCTACCCTGGCTGCGCCTCATGCTTCTCTCCCCTCCCAGTGGTCTTGTGCCCTGATGCACAGTCCCAGTGCCCCGACGGTTCTACCTGCTGCAAGCTTCCTAGTGGAAAGTATGGCTGCTGCCCGATGCCCAATGTGAGTGAGGGGCTGTAGCCAGTCGGGCTGTGCCCACCGCCACCTGACCTGGACACCTACCTACCTGGCAGGGACTCCAGGGGGTGGGGCTGGCGGGCTGGTTGCTGGGAGCATGGCTGCTCAGGACTCATGCCACCCCCTAGCGGGGGATTGGGGTAGTGCCAGCTGTCAGCCTGGCTGCTCCCTGAACTCCTGGGAGACTGGAAATCCCAGAGACCCAACCCTGCCCTTACCCAGGCCATCTGCTGCGCCGACCACCTGCACTGCTGCCCTCAAGGCACTGTGTGCGACCTGATCCAGAGTAAGTGCCTCTCGAAGGAGAATGCCACAGACCTCCTCACCAAGCTGCCTGCAGATACAGGTACCGGAGCAGGCCGCATTCCACCTGCACCATGAAGCATGAATAGATATGGGGGTGGGGACTGACAGCTGCCTGGAGAGGCCAGAGCAGGTACAGCCCTCTTTGGTCCACACTGGGCCTTGCCTTAGCATCACTGCCAGGGGTGGCCTGAACGGTACCCTCCATCCTCCACATCTGGTTCTAGCGGTGGAGCTGGCCAAGGGTGGGCACCCCTAAATGTCCCTAGTGCCACTGCTGACCTGTACTCCTTGCCTCCCTCATAGTGCAGGAGGTGAAGTGTGACATGGAGGTGAGCTGCCCAGATGACTACACCTGCTGCCGCCTGCAGTCCGGGGCCTGGGGCTGCTGCCCTTTTGCCCAGGTACCTGGGAGTGATAAGTGGGCTGGGCCAAGCAGACGGTGGCAGCCAGCTAGGCCCCCCCATGCCCACTGTCCCCTCTCCATCCACCCCAGGCCGTGTGCTGTGAGGACCACGTCCACTGCTGTCCGGCTGGGTTTAGGTGTGACACAGAGAAGGGTACCTGCGAACAGGGGGCCCACCGGGTGCCCTGGATGGAGAAGTCCCCAGCCTACCTCAGCCTGCCAGACCCCCAAGCCGTGGAGAGTGATGTCCCCTGTGATAACATCACCAGCTGTCCCTCCTCCAGTACCTGCTGTCGCTTCATGTCTGGGGAGTGGGGCTGCTGCCCTGTCCCAGAGGTACATGGGGTAGGGGACAGTGTGTTGGCCTGGGCAGGTGGCCAGGCTCCTACTGCCTTGTTCTCTACCCTCTGCCCACGCACGGGTGGCACACCAGCTCTGGCAGAGTCATTCCCAGTTAAAGGAGCTGTGAGTGGGTGTAGTAGGGGCTCAGTGTTCTGTCCCAGAGTAGCTTCCTAGACCCCCCTTTTCTGCCACCTCCCCAGGCTGTCTGCTGCTCGGACCACCAGCACTGCTGCCCCCAGGGCTACACATGTATGGCTGAGGGGCACTGCAAGAGGGAGGACAAGATTGTTACTGGGATGGCCAAGATGCCTGCCCACCGGGCTTCGCTGTCCCACCCCAAAGACATGGGCTGTGACCAGCACACCAGCTGCCCAGTGGGGCAGACCTGCTGCCCAAGCCTGAGCAGGGGCTGGGCCTGCTGCCAGCTGCCCCACGTGAGTGCCCACCTGCCTGCTCCCAGATGGGGGAGCTGGGTCCCAGGTTGGGTGGGTAGCGGGGGTGAGAATGTACTGCTGCTCTATCCCCCCAGGCCGTGTGCTGTGAGGACCGCCAGCACTGCTGCCCTGCTGGCTACACCTGTAATGTGAAGGCCCGATCCTGTGAGAAGGAGGCAGATTCTGCCCACCCTGCTGCCCAGCTGACCCACAGCCCTCATGTGGGTGTGGGGAACGTAGAGTGTGGGGCGGGACACTTCTGCCATGATAACCAGACCTGCTGCCCAGACAGCCGAGGGGGCTGGGCCTGCTGTCCCTATCGCCAGGTCAGTGCCATCCCTGGCCCTGGGGCTGGGTCTGGGCATGGGCCAGGTCCTGCTGTGTCTAACTCTCGCTCCCCACTCTGACCATCCAGGGCACCTGTTGTTTGGACAAGCGTCACTGCTGTCCCGCTGGCTTCCGCTGTGGGGCCAAGGGCACCAAGTGTTTGCGCAGGAAAGCCCTGCGCTGGGACACTCCTCTGAGGGACGCGGCCCCCAGACAGCTGCTGTGAGGAGGGATTGAGGACTGAAGACACTCTGCAGCCCTCGGGACCCTGCTCAGAGGGTGCCCACTGCTCAGGCCTCCCCAGCACCTCCCCCTGCCAAATTCTCCCAGACCTTCCCTTCTGAGTCCCCTCATCACCATGGGAGATGGGACCTCAATCTAAGGCCCTCCCCATGGGAAGGGGGGCTGTGGCAAAAGCCACATTTCAAGCTGCCATCCCCTCCCCCAATTTCCATGGACCCTGTGGCCAGGTGCTCTTCCTTATCTACAGGTGTGCGTGTGTGTATGTAGTGCTGCAGTAAAGTTTGTACACTTTCTTAACATTGTCTGATTTGGCCACCCTGCCTGTCCTTCCCAGGAGACCCCTGGGCAACGGCCCCCATCCAGTGTCCACACTCCCCCCACCCCACAGAAAGACACAGAGAAGTTAATCTCACCAGTTTTATATTTGCTATTGCCCACTGCCATCCCATCACATTATCCCCCAGTCCCCAGAGCCGCCCCAGCATCCAGCCCTGTGACATCGTAGCCCAGAGGTGGACTAGTCAGCAAGCAGCACCCCCTCCCCTCCCAGGGGTCCGCTAGAACTCCCTCTCCCTTCCCAGCCCTCACACTAGCAGCTGAGGCCCGGTTGCCCCTCTTGCTTGCCCACGATAGAGCTTTCTATATACAGCCATGTTTATACAGGCACTGCTTCCCCCCACCCAGCCCTCCTCCCCAGCACCTCCCAACGGGGATCTGGACCCTTCCCACCTCCCTCTTGGAGGCAGACCCAGGGTCCCTCCCAAGACTTTACCCAGCACATACCACCAGACAGCTCCACAGACACCCGGGCACCTTTCCAGGCCAGGGCTGAGGGCTAAGGGCGAGGGCCCCCGCAGCTGCCGGGGGCGCGCACCCTGGGGGCGGGCCCTGGCGGAGGGGGCGGGGGCCGGCCTGGAGGCGGTGCCAGGCCCTGCATGGGTGCTACTTGACGTTGAACACCATGAGCGGCCGCTCTTCCCGTCGCTGCCACGGGCTCTTCTTGTCTCCCGCCTCGTCGCCAACCTCTGCCCCGAGCTCGTCCTCTGGGCTGGTGAGCGAGTCGCGCCGCAACTCGCTGGCGCTGCTGCGGGAACTGTCCCCGCGGCTGCGGCCCCGACCCCGGGGTACCGTGGCCGCCCGGCCCTCGGGAGCGGCCACCTCGTCCAGCAGCGGTGTCAGCGAGTTGTCCTCCGGGGAGCAGAGGCCCGTGCGGCTCTCGCTGCTGCTGGGTTCCGTGTCCTCGCTGAGCGCCAGGCGGGGAGGTGCGGGCGGAGGCGGTGGCGGCGGCGGCGGCGGCGGTGGGGCAGCGGCTGGGGGTCGCTCCCGTTCCTCCCGCAGGGGCCGCCGGCGCGCCGGCCGAGCCTCGTGCACGTCGACGCCCGAGTCCAGGCTGGCATCCGTGCTGCGGCCGCCGCCGCCCGCCTGCAGATCGATGTAGGAGTGGCGCACTTGCGAGTTGGAGCGCCCGTCGAGGGACACGAACCAGGCGCGTGGGTGAGGCTTCACGCCCAGTTCGAGCAGCTTCTTCTCGGTCAGCGCCTGCAGCTCCCCGTTGAGCTGCGCCATGGTCGATTCGTTGAACAGCACCGGGATGGTGACTGAGCCGCTGACAGGCGCTGAGCGCCCGCTCCCCCAGCCCTCGCCGCTGCCACCCCCACCGCCCTCGCTCCCGGGGCCCGAGTGGCCCGGCATCAGCGGGCGCTGGGGGTCGGGCTGGGGAAAAGGGCGCACCGGGCCGGGGGTCGCGCCCTCTGGCGGCGCCGGCTCGTCGCCCGCCCCCGTTGCTCCTGCCTCGCCGCCGAGACGCACGTAGTGTGCGGGGATCACCAACGTGGGCATGACGTTGCGGTAGACACTGTCCTTAAGGTGGTCGATGGAGCCGCAGAAGATGAGCTGCCCGGCCTGACTGAGAGACGGCGGACGCGCCAGCTGGTCCACGGACTGCGACAGCAGGAAGTCGGGGGTCTTGCTCTCGGTCGCCCCCTTGTGGCCCAGGTAGTGCTCGAAGGGCGGCGGCGGCGAGGGCGGCTCCTGCAGGAAGGCCGCGGGCCCCGTGGGCACCCGCCGGTACTCCTCCAGGCCTGGCTCTAACCCGCCAGGACCCTCTACCGAGCGGGCGCCCTTCATCCCGGCACCCTCGCCCCCGCGGGCACTTGCCGGCTCGGCGGCCGGGCGGCCTGTGGAGCGCGGCTTGGCACGGAAGAAGTCGTCCCGGGAGGTGGCCAAGTCGCGGGAGCTGGAGAAGGCTGAGTGGAGGGGACCTGGAGGTGGAGCCTCGGGGTCCCCTGACGGGGCAGGCTCCAGTGGTCCCCCACAGATTAGGTGGAGCTGGGACATCGAGGTGGCCTGGTCTCGCTTGTTACCGTCAGAGGGCCCGGAGAGCTGCAGCTTGCGGTGCTGTTGCCTCGGCTTCAGGCAGCGCCTCCTGGAGAGGAGGCAGACGGGGACCCTCAGAAAAGGGTGGGGACCAGAGCAGCTCTCTAAACCCGCAGTTGCAAGATGAGGGATGAATATGGTTGGAGGGCTCAGAACAACGCCTGGGACTCAGCAGAGAGGTTGGGGAGCCTAGATGGGTCCTGAGAGGTTTGTGGAAGGAGCTTGAGTGTCTGTGGGAGGTCCGGCCAGCAGATGTGTCCAGTAAACTGCACTCCTTGGCACACACCAGGTGCAGTGAGAGCCAGGGAGGAGCACCTAAGCCAACAGGCACATATCTGGCCTGAGGGCCCCTGGAAGTGAGATCTGGTGTGGTAGGAGTAGCTGCAGGGAGGGGCCTGGTCTGCAGCTCCTGCCTTCTCTCCCCCCACTTCTCTGAGGCCACCAGTCTGGGTCTTTGCATGTGCATATGCAATGCTTTCCTGTCAGAGCCTTAAGGATCCAAATTGTATTCTATGCATCTTTGGGGCCAGAGTGCCCAGCAGACCAGACATGGAGCAGGCCTCAGTCAGTGCCTGGGATGAGAGAAGGCTGGGGGATTGGGAGGCAGTAGGAGGGGATTGGGGGGCACTCACCGGCAGTAGTAGATGAGCAGACACAGCAGAATGAGCACCAGTAGGGCCAGGGCTGCCAGGATGGTGAGCAGGAAGATGGTGTGGTAGGTGCCAATGTCCTGGATGCCCGACGTGATGGTGACCAGCCCTGTGCCAGGCAAGGGCTTAGCGTTCCCAGGTGTGGATGTCCCTCCTGCCATTCAGGAGTCCAATCTCCCAGCCTCTCCCTCCACCACTGTCCCCTGTCCCTGCTGTCCCCCCACTCTCACCAGCTGTGGGGGAAGCCATGGCAGCCGCCCAGTACCCCAGCTGGGGGGAGATGAAGGTCCAGTAGAGCTGCCGGCCTTCCTTCCGGATCACGCCAGTGCCATTGCGTACCCACAGCCCTGGGAGAGGCAGGGGTTTCATCAAACTCAGTGTCCTGAAACTTAAGTCCCACTTTCTTTCCCCAGACTCCAGCACCTGCATCCCCCTGAGACACTCACCACTCTTGGGGTCGAACCTCCAGGCTGGAATGCTGGTGCCCACGGCAAGGGCACGAGGCTCCGAGGGCACAGGCAGGGACAGATGAATGGGGCCCGAGAGTGGCACCTCGGTCCCATTACCTGCCAGCAGGTGCACGCTCACAGCAGCCACTGGCATCAGCTCCAGCCAGGAGCCATTGCCTGGGAGAAAGGGACACAAGAGTTGAGGGCTTAAATTCTGATGGGGGGAACATCCCTTCCATGACTGGCACCCGGCATACCTGAGCTGGAGGCCTCTGTGCCCAGGAAGGCAGGGAAAGCCCGCATTTCCTGCTGGGTGCTGGCAGGTGTGAGCGAGGCCCAGAGCTGGCTGTAGGTAGAGCTGACGGGCAGGCGGGCAGCCCGGCGCTGGAACTGCACCCAGGGCTGGGAGCGGGCACCTGGATGGAGAGAGGAGCTGCAGTAACCTGGCCAGTGACAAGGCTCCCCAAGGACCAGAGCAGAAAGTAAGAGTCTAAGGAGAAGGGGGATCAATGGCTCAAGCCACTTGGGAAGGCCAGGGAGGGTGGAGATTTAGGGAGAGAACTGGACAGTCTTAGAATGTTGACCTAGAAGGGACATGGACCTGAAGTCTCCTAGCCCTGGCTGTGTGACCCTGAGCGAGTTACTTGCTCTCTCTGAAACACTGTTTCCATATTAACTTATAAAATGATGATGTTCAGCTCCTTAAACAATTATTATTGTCTACTGTGTGGCAGGCACTGTGTTAGGTGCTGAATTCCCTGCCTTCAAGTTCATAGTCTAGGGCGGCACTGTTCACTACCCATTGGAACTTTCTGCTATGGATGGAAATGTTCTACATCTGTGCTGCCTGTTACAGGACCCACTAGGCACACAGGGGCTATTATGGACTTGACATGTAGCTAGTATGACTGGGGAACTGCATTTATTTATTTATTTATTTATTTATTTATTTATTTATTTATTTTTAAAATTGAAATACAATTTGCAGTGTGTCAATTTCTGGTGTACAGTAAAATGTCCCAGTCTTGCATATACATACATATATTTGTTTTCATATGTTTTCCATTAAAGGTTATTACAGGATATTGAGCATAGTTCCCTGTGCTAGAACTGCATTTATTTTTTTCCAAGATCTGCATTTATTTTTAATTCTAAAAAGTGTAGTGAATTTTTAATTTATCCAAATTTAGATAGCCACATGTGGCTTTTGGCTACTGCATTTAACAGCTTTGGTCCTGTGTGTGTGTGTGTATCTGTCTGTCTTGGGGTGGATGGGATGTATAAACAGAATTCCAATATAATATGGTAATAGCTAACATTTACTAAGCTTTAAGATATGCTGGGCACTGCTGTAAGCAGGTTACCTATACTAACCCTGGCAATTAGCACAACAGCCCCTGAGGTACGTGCCCATTTTATAGCTGCAACCATGGAAGTGGAAGAAATTCAGTAACTTGCCCAAGGTCACAATCCTGGAGCCCAGCTGAAGCCCAGACAGTCTGGTGCCAGGGCCCATCCTCTCACCCACCAGTTCATCCTGCCTTGTTATTAAAATAGCAGGATGAGAGGGGAGTTTGGCCTGCCCAGCTCAGGAAGGCCCCATGGAGTCTTGCAGAATGAGTAAGACTCAGCCAGGAAAGAAAGTGGAAAGGAACTTCCTGGAGGACTGACAGAGAAAGGCGCAGGGTCACAAGGCAGCTTGCTGGTCGGGTGGCTGGAGTGGGAGGCAGGCAAGGCAGCAGCCCACACGCCAGGTTCTGGAGGGCACGAAAGCAGTGGGAGCCGTGGGGACGCTTTAAGCTAGGGGGCAACAACAGGTTCACTTGGTGTTTTAGAAACCTCCAAAGACATTTCAGAAGCCTCTGGTTCAAGATCAGAGAGAGGAAGATGAGCAAACAAGAAGAGTAATTTGAGGTGGGGGAGGGTATAGCTGAGTGATAGAGCACATGCTTAGCATGCACAAGGCCCTGGGTTCAATTCCCAGTACTCCCATTAAGAAAGAAAGAAAGAAAGAAAGAAAGAAAGAAAGAAAGAAAGAAAGAAAGAAAGAAAGAAAGAAAGAAAGAAAGAAAGAAAGAAATTTAATTACCCACCCAAAAATAAATAAATAAATAAAATAAATGAATAAAGTTTTAAAAAGAGTAATTTGAGGACAAGGGCTCTAATTAAGAATATAAACTGAGGAGGGGAGGCTCCCCCTCCACCCACAGTGGCTCCCTAGTACTAACCAGATGGCGTCCACCCTCTGCCTGGCTGGGCAACCAGGCTGCACCAGGCACCCCTCCTGCATAGCCAGACCAGAGCAGTCCCTGCACCTCATGGCTCCCTTATGCCCCTGCATCTTGATTCCTCTGCCATGAGGGTGCGTCTGCTCCCCCTTCAACTCCCGAGCCCACGGGTCCCACAGCTTCCTTCAACAAATCCTCTCGCCCTGCTATACTCCCACGGGAGGGTCCTCTCAGTATTGAATGTAGCCGCCCTCCACTCCACTGCCCTGCCTGCTCTGTAATTATTTCAGGGTTTGCAATGTTCTGTTTGTCTATCTTCCTACCAGTCTGTGAACTCCACAAGGCGGGGAGCGGGTCGGCTCTTCCTTACCGTTACTCCCCAGCACCAGACACAATGCCTGGCACAGCCCGGCTGCTGCAGGCAGTATTGGTTGGGTGAGACCGAAAGCCTGTGGGTAGACAAGGGCCACTGCGGGACTGCTCCAGGCCTTGCACTTGATAGGTGTTCTATACCTGTGGAATGACCCTCTCATGGCCTCTAACATAGCCAGCCACCCAATAGGTGCACAAGAAGTATGTGTAGACCCACTGAAGATAAGGTGGCAGGAAGTTGGAATTCTAATGGTAGGAGCAGAGGGAGAATAGAAACCATGAGAGGCCCCAGTAACAATATACATTTATTGACCACCTTCTATGCTGTTTTTTGCATGCCTGATGATATTTAATCCTTACCTCAATTTGATGATGTACATACTATCAATATCCACATCTTATAGATGAACAAACTAATGCTCAGAGAGATTAAGTGACTCGTCCAAGGGCACCCAGCTAATATGTGGCAGAGCAGAGCTCTCTATACCCAGGTCAGGGAGAAGGAAGAGGAGCTGGCATGGGCGGCAGGGGGAGTGGAAAGAGGGCAGCCTTACCAGGAGAGCCCAAGAGGATGTGCACCAAGTCCTCATAGAGGATGAGGGTGGCCGGCCGCTCAGGAAGCAGGTAGAGGCTGACTGAGGCATACACTGCGGGAGGGGTGGGCTGTTAGCTCAAGAGGAAGCCCCTATCCCCCAGGCCAGGCACTCCCACCATCTGAATCCCAGTGACTTCATCCTCCCTCAGCCCCCTCTGTGTACCCCAGCCCAGGCAGCAGCTGCTAGAACGCCTGCTCCCTCCACCCTCCAAGGACTATTTTGGGAAGGGGCTGATGGGGTCAGCTGCTGCTTCCCCCCACCTGCCCCTGCACTCACAGGGCAGCTTGTCAACACGCCAGGGGACAGAGTTGGTGAGGAAGCCAGGGCGGGCAGCAGTGACCAGCACCCAGGTGCCCAGGCGGTAGCTGAGGGGCAGTGTGGCCACGCCCTCCGAGTCCGTGGTGCCAGCGGCCAGCAGCATCCGGTTCCCAAACACATCCACTGAGGCCTGGGCCAAGGGCACCAGCTCCCCACTCACATACACCTGCACCTTGATCAGGATCTCTGTGGGCAAGATGGGGTGAGGAGAGTGAGGAGGAGGGAGGGGAGAAAAGAGAACTGGGAGGAGCCTCAGAGGAGAGAGGAGATCAGAGGAAGGGGCTGTGGGTTGGGAGTGGCTTTGGAGCCCAAGCTACACAAGATACTATAAAAGCCAGCATTTATAGAACTCTCATTTAAACCTCACATCAGCCTGTAAGGTGGGGGGTACAATTAGCATATTTCATTAATTCTAACACATACACTTTTTGACATTTTACCGCTTCTGAACTCAGGCTACACCTATGATTGATGATGTCATCATTATAATCAGCAGCAGCTTCTTCCTTTTTTACTGGCACATGAAATAAATAATGATGCATCTTACAGTCAATGATGATTTGATAAAATATGCTCTTAGCTCATTTTACAGATAAAGAAACCGAGGCTCAAAGAGTTCAGATACTTGTACTACAGTTAAGTGGGAGATCTGAGATCCAAATCTGGGAGTCTGTCTCTAGACCGAGATTCTTACCACTGGACCCTATGGGGCTGGTGTCAGGGAGAGGAGAGGGAAGACGGCTGAGAAAGGATGAATGACTGCAGAACCAGGGATCTGCAAGTGGAGGGAAGAGCAGTCAGGATTCAGCCATTTGGAAGGGAGAAAGGGAGACTGGGTCAAAATTTGGGTTCTCAAGAAAAAACTGAGAAGGGGACACTATGCGAGTTGGCCATTCACATCATTCATCCCCTTCCCAGAATCCTTCGCACAAGCCTGTTTCCCTTCAAATTTAGGGATTCATCCTAAACCCCTAAGCTCAAACAAGTACCTCCTGACCCCTCCCCCTCACATGAACTGCCAGCCCCCTCTCAGCTGGTCAGCTACAGTCAATCACCATGGCAACGCCCTCATTCCTCCCAGGAGATGGGCAGGGAGCTGAGGCCCTGGCAAGGGGAAGACAATCTGGGGGTGGGGGTTACACAGGCCCAAGGGAAACTAGTGTGGAGGGGGCTGGGAAGGGAAGTCCAAGTCTTTGCTTCCAGCCACATCTGCCCCAGACCCCAGGATGGTCTGGCTGGGATGGGCCTGCAGGTGTCCTGAACTCAGATGGGGTGACAGGGCAGGGACCAGGCCTGCAGTTGTTCTCATGGATTCTGCAGGCAGCTGCTCTGATCCATAGCACCATTTACCCCTCCCCCCTCCTCAAGAACATGCCTCACCCCTACCCTGTTGCTAGAAATGGCAGTAGGTGTCATGCCTGGAAAGGTACAGATGCCTCTGTGCAGGGGCCCAGGAGGGAAGTGGGGAATGGGGTGCATGCTGGACACAAACCTAGGGGAGTCCAGGTACAGAAGGAAGAGCAGGGGGCTGAGGGCAGCAGGGCACGGGGAGGTCAGGGGCCTCATGAGTGGAGCCTGACACTCAACAGCGACAGGTGTCTTATCTCAGGCTTTCAACCAACCTCAGGGCCAGCACCACGCCTGCCCCTGGCATCCTATCCAGCTGTTCGCCTGAGTCCACCTCCCTCTCGCCTCCCAGGCCAGAGCCCAATTTGGCAAGAGGGTGCACACACTCCACACTTTCCTGCTCTCTGGTTCTCCCAGGAACTGAAAGCCTCCCCGCCCACCCCGCCCCTGCTCCCCCCTGCTCTACCACTACCCAGCAGGAATTCTGAGAAGTTAGAGGGGCTGGCAGACTCCCCACCCCCTACCCCAGTCTAGTAGCAGCTGGATGGAGCAGCTGGGAAAAGAGGACTCAGGAGTCTGGAACATGGTCATTTGAAGGAATGCCTTGGGTTCAAGGGCAGAGCCTCAGAAAAGGGGAGAGGACCCAGGGAACAATACAGGGGTGGGCAGGTAAGGCTGAGGAGGCATCAGTGCTAAGCTGGGGAGGGGAAGGGCAGGTGCCTGGCAGAGGCCCTTCCCCCTTCCCCTCAATCTGGGCCCCTAGCCAGCGGCCTGGCAGAACCCCCTCTCCTGGCTCTATTCCAGCCAATTCCCTGGGCCCCCTCCTCTGGGATGCAGGACTTGAGTAAGAAGCTTCCTGAAAACACAGAGCACCTTCCTACACATCAAAGCTTCCTCTCCTCCTGCAGGGAGCAGGGAAGACAGGCCGGGGAGATCCATCCCTGTTCCTCAAAGCCTGACATTCCATACAGTATCCGCCTGTCCTGGTTTCAGCCCTGCCTCATTCCAAGAGGAAATCCGACCCCCTCCCTTCATCCGGACCCCACTTCCCTCATCTAGACCCCTTCCCACCCTGCTTTTCCTGCCAGCTTCTTGGTAGGGAGATGAAGAGTGGAGAGCACCATTTCAGACAGGAGTGGGGAGAACAGTAGCGGGGATGCTGGGGCCAGAGGCTGGAAGGCAGGCGCAGGGCTGGAGTGGGTGGGCCCCTGAGAATCCAAGGGTGGGTAAAGAGTCATGGTCTAGCTCTCCCATCCTCTTCTGCCGCAGGAACAGACCCCACCCCCACCTCACACACCCACCTGGGCGGTGAGGCGGTGGGAGGGTCTCCTGCATTGCCATGGAGAGATGAGATGAGGAGGGGGTGACCTGGGGGCAGGCTAGGGACAAGAGTGGCTGGAGTCCTGCTGGACAGGGACCCAGGCACCTGCCCTCCCAGCCGACACTGCTCACAGCCTGTTAGCCAGCTCAGCATGGCTCCGCCACCATAGCTCTGCCATGCGCCTTGAGCTGGGAATCACAACGTACCCCTTTTTCCAGACTCCCCCAACTGCAGCCCCTCCTTCGTCATGGGCTGATCAGTGTCTCTTTGGTACACCCCAGATTCTGAACCTGGGGGGCTGGCTGGGGGCTGTCAGGCTCCAGGGTGAAGAACCCCATTCGAGCAGTCAATCCGCCCACCGCCTCACTCACTCCCCATTCTCCCCTCCCCCCTTCAAACCCAGCTCTAGGCGCCCAGCCCCCGTTCGGGCCCAGGGTGGCAGCCGCTGCCTGCGCCCCCACCCCGCCGAGGTCGGGAGCGAGGAACCCGCAGGGGGCTGCGGAGCAGGCGCCCGCCCCTGCCCGCCCCTGGGCGGGTGTCTTCGATAGACAATGGCTCAGGCAGCAACGCCTCGCGGACCAGGAGGGAGAAAAACAAGGCGGGAGGGGGCGGCGGCGCGGAGCCTGGGGACCCCCGCCCTCCTATTGTGTCTCCCCTAGACCCCTGCCCGCCAGTCTCCCTCTCCCTCCCTCCTCTCTCCCGTAAGCGCCAAACCCAGGTCGCCTAGCTCCCCCCACCCAAATAGAATAGTCTCCAATTCACGAGCGCCGCGAAGAGGGGGCTGGCAGTCAGGGGCCCAGTGGCGGGCGGTGGCGGGGTGGGTGCTGCAGGCCCGCAATCGCTGCCTTTCCCGACCGAGACTTACCCTGCGGGCTGGGGGACTCCGGCGGCGACTTGCCGGGTGCCCGGGAGGCACCTCCGAGTAGTAGCCCCAGCAGCGGCAGTAGCCGCGCGAGGATGCTGGGGCCACTCGACGGCGGCATCGCAGGGCTCGGCCCGGCCCTAGCGGCCCATGGCTCCTGCCCGGCCCCGCTCGGCCGGCCCCGCTCAGCCACAGCTCTACGCCGCGCCGCGCTGCTCGGGCTCCCGCTCTGGCTGCGGTGGCCGCTCAGCGCGATTGTCTCCGCCCGGAGCAGCCGCCAGCGCCCCCTGCAGTCGGCGCCCACCTCGCGGGCCTCCGGGTGCCGCCCCCTCGCCGCCCTGCTCCGCCCGCCGTCCTCCCGCACAGCCCACCCGCAGCCCACCCCGCAACCCCTGCCGCTCGCCCAGACCCCCAGCTTCAAGGAAGAGTAGCGAATAGGATCCAATCACCGGGGTCCTCAGAGTTCCAGAGCCCTTGAAATTTAGTGTAAAGTTTTGGGAGAAAGAATGGCTATTGCTTATAATATACTAAAGAGGTCACAAGTGTTCCCCAAAAGTGTTAAGAACTGCCTAGTTCTCCCCGCACAAACACCCCAGCAGTATTGGGGAGGTAGAGCGCAGCCCTCTTAGGAATCACTCAGAACGGGTTCTCGTCTAGCCTTTGTTTCTTCTTGAGCCATAAGCAAGTTGCTTACCCTTCTGGTCCACAGCCTTCCTTTAAAATGAGAGTTGTAATAATCTCTACCTCGTGGAGTTATTGTAACGATTAAAAGAGATAATGATGTAAAGGGTTTAGCACATGCCTGACCAGAGCAGGGGTGCAATAAATGGTGCTATTGTTGGCCCAGGGTGAGGTGGGGGCTCACCGCCACACAGGTAGTAAGATCCATTGCTGGGCAAACACAATGCTTAGAAAATTCTTCTAGATATGGAAGCAGCGTTTCTCTCCCATTGAGAATCGTGGGTTAGTCCCACTGATTCTGGTTAATGGATGACTAACGGAGTCTTTTCCTTCTTCCTCAGCCATTGAAACCCACATTTGAACCCCCAGTTGGAAGCCTGCCCTGACCCCAGCTAAGCTCTTTCTTTCCAGTTTCTTGTTGTCCTCATCGTTCAGCTTCTGGGTGGTCAAATCCTCATCTAGTCTGGTAACCTTCTCCTGGATCTGTCTGGCTTATCACCTCTTTATCACATTGGGTCCCCTGGTTGCATCTGCTGACTTAAGGACACATTGTTATGAGCTGGTGAACAAAGTCACTCCCTTCCTTCCTTCCTTCCTTTCTTTTTTCTTTCTTTCTTTTTTCCTTTCTCTCTTTCTTTTTTCCTTTCTCTTTCTCTCTTTCTCTCTCTCTCTCTTTCTTCCTTTCTTTCTCTTCCTTCCTTCCTTTCTCTTTGTTGCATTCTCTCTCTCCCTCCTTTTTCTGTTTCTTTGTTTCTCATAAGTTTCCATCTAATCAGATTTCCCAGTCTTATTCTTATGAAACCAATTTTTTCACAACCTCAACACAGGATCTAGGACTCATTCCTGGTGAATTTCATCTTGTTGGTTTCAACCCAACTTTCCAATCTGTCAAGGCTGCCTTGAATCTGCATCAGTCACCCATTGTATTGGAGCTCCCTCTCAGCCAGCAGCCATCTGCTCCATGAAGAGCAGCTTCCTTGCTTCCATTCAAGGGACTCCTGACAATATCAGGCAGTCCAGGGATGGAGCTTTGGGACACCCCCATAGAGATTGCCTTCAGCTTTATCAAAATTGTTCAGCTTTAAATCCGAGTCTCTACCATCCAGTTCACATTTCTGTCTTGTCTATAAGGACAAATGCCAAATGCTTTGCTGGATCAAGATAAATTGTCTGAGGCCACCCAATTACAATGGCAGAGGAAAGAGGGAGTTTGGCTGGTGTTCAAGGATCACAGCTTAATCTTTTCCTAAATGGTCACAGTCACCCCACTAGAAACCTGTTCTGGAACTTGCATGCATGGATGTCAAACTGTTCCCTTCTTTTCAGAATCTACCTGTTACTCCTTTGGGTAAAATCAAATACCAGCAGCTCTTGTGAAGTGTCTGTTCATCAATGGCTTCCTACAATGCTTAGCATCAAGTCCAAATTCCTCCCCATGGCCACAAGGTGCTGTCTGCCTGCCCCAACCCCTGAGCTCGTCTGGACCCCTCACCCACCTCCAGCCCATGAGCCTCCTTGCTTTTACACATCAAGCCTGCTCCCACTTCAGGCCTTTTCACTGGCTGCTCTTTCTGTCCAGAACACTTTATTCCCCTGCAGCCATTTGCTTCATTCATTCATCTCTCTGCTCACCTCGTCAGAAAGGCCTTCCCTGCCCACTCTCCCTAAAGTGTCAGCCCTCTCCCAACACCCACTTAATCTGGTCACTATCTCCTTACCTTTATTTGTATTTCCAGCACCGATTGCCCCTGACCGTATATTAATTTGTTTACTCTTTATCCTTGGTTGAATATAAGTTCCATGAGCACAGAGACTTTGTTTTCTTCACTGCTCCAAACCAGCACTGGAATAGTGCTGGGTACATGGTAGGTGCTCAATAAATATTTATTGAACTAATGAACCTCTCAGGACTCCAGGTGGAACCCCCCACCTCTATCCGCTGACTCCAGTCTTGGGGGTGGGACCGTTGTCTTCCACTCCTAGCCCTCCTGTGAGCTCCCTGCCCAGGGCCCAAGTTCCTAACTGAAAACCCTTCCCCTTGGTGGGGAAGAAGGAACAGCAGGCAGCAGGGGAGCCAGATAGCAGTGCCTGCTCCTCTCTCCCTGCTGTAACACTGCCTTCCTCAGGCTGAGGGCTTAGTCAGCCTCCCTCTGCCCCTCCTTACTCTGAACACAGCTGTAAGCACCTCCTTTTATGAGCATGGGGACAGCATGTTATTTTCCCAAGTCTCAGATCATCCTAAGGTTTATTCCCTCCAAAATCGAGGAAAAAATATTGTTTAAAGCTGCGCACCAGGGTCCCAGCCTGTTTTCTCTGCTGATCCCAACCCCCATCCCACTCAGCCACCCTCAGACACTCATCCCCCTCCAGTCTCACTTGGAGGCTCTGCCACCCTTTCTCCCTTGTTCTACCCCCCACCCTCTACTCCCTGACAGTCCCCAAAGACAGTAATTTGCACTCTTTGCCCTGGCAGAGACCCTCTCTGCTCATACTTCTGTCAGCCCTAGATCCCCACTCCAAACATCACTTCTGGCCCCCTCCACTCCTCTGACCCCAAAAGGAGGCAGCATGCTGGGGGTGGGGCTCAGCCTCTTTATTAGGCAGCAGGAAAGGAGGTGACCCAGCTCTGATGGGAGGGGGAGGACATCGGGAGGCCTCATGGAACAGCTCCAACTCGTGGGAGACCAGAGCTAGGCAGTCGTTGGAGAAGGGGCAAAGCAGGCACCACCCAGCCTTCCTGCTTAGGACAGAGCATGCGTGGGCTGCACCATCACTCCTCCTCATCTTCTTCTTCTAAAGGTGGCCGATTCCGTTTGAAGAAGCCGAGCTGGGGGTGCACAGGAACATGAACAGGGTGTAAAGATGATATTTAGACCCCAGAGCAGCAGTGGAGGATATATCCTAGAAACCAGCCAGCGGTAAGGTCCTCGCCCTGGACCAGCAGAGAATACAAACCCCACCATCAAATGGAAACCATTCCCCATTTAGAGATAATGCCTGTAACAAAAATCTTTTTTAATGTTTTGTTTTTTCTTCCCTGAATTTTTCTTAAATATTGATGATTATGTCTTTATGTGACTCAAGCTCATGTAGTATGTATTTGATTATTATAAGTCTAATGTGCGGTTTTGCCTAAAAGCACCATGGCTTCCCAGAGCCTGGACACCTGAGCGAGTTTGAGAACCGCCCACATGTTCTTCAGGTGCTGAGTTGGGAGTGACCCACCAGGGCCTCAGAAGGAGCAGGAAGCAAGGTCTGGATCAGATCTGGGTCTCCCACCTCAGTCAGGGGAAGGACAGAACAGGGAGGAGGTGAACTTTGTCCTTCTCAGTGGCCACTGAATTCCTAAAGGCAGGACTCATTCCCTGGTACTCCTGCTCTCAGGGGGAAATGGGTCTAAAGGCCTTAGAGTTTCAGGTGCCACCTCTCCCAGGCACTGTGCCCCGAAAAAGGTCCTCTGGTGAATGACACTCTGATAGGAGATGTAGATCAGAGACAGGTCACCCACTTGGGTCACCATCTCTTTCTGCCTCCCTGTGAGACTGCCCACCCACAGACCCCACCCTCCCTTCATTCCTCACCTTCCACATGGCCAGGACCAGGAGTGTGAGCAGCAGCAGGCCGCCCAGCACACCTACCAACACCCACCAGATTGGAATGTCCCTCTCCTCCAGGACCTGAAGCAGCTGCGTCTGCACCTGAGGGGAGACCCGCGCATCTCCTCGGTCATGGTGACACTTGCCTTTCCCAAAGACTCAAACTTGCGGGCTGGTGACCCCCAACCAAGCCACCTACCTGTCCCATCTCTCAGACCTGGGGAGGCCCCGCCCCCATCCTGCTGGGCACAAACACGTAGGTAGACCAATGGGAGACCTGCAGGACTCATTTCTGCCACCATCCTTCCACACTCACCAGAGCTTCCCCACTGGGCAGGCTGAGGGCGGGCACGGCGTAGGGAAGAGAGGAGACGTTGAACCAAGCGTGCGACTGCAGCACAAACTGATCCAGGGGCCTCTGGATGGGGTGGGGGTGAAAGCCATTTACACGAGGTCTATTGGTTGCAAGAGTCCCAGCCACAGACTCCCGTCTCGCCTAATCCCGTCCCCTCCAAAGTCCAGAGTAAATCTTTCCCTCACTCTCTTCCCGCTCCCCGAAGCCCCGCCCCCAGCACACTTGGGCCCCGCCTTCAGGAGGCCCCGCCCACCCGCACCCAGGCCCACCTGGCGCAGGCTGGGTAACCACAGGAAGGCCAGCACCGTGACCATGGCCCGCTGCCCACGCGTCATCGCCTGCAGCTCACACTGCACCACAGTACAGGGCGCCGAATCGCAGCTCTGAGGGGATGCGTCATCAGTCCCCAGCCCCTCCTGACCCATCACCCCCTCATCACAGGACCCAAGACAGAGGCGTCTGGGGGTCAGGAAGCTGGGGCCTGGCTTCCCCCTCTGGAAGGGCCTCAGATTCAAGCTTCGGACGTTATCTCTAAATGTGATTACTCACACAGTCCCCGAGATGCAGGGAGAAGGCAGGAAGAAGTGAATGAATCATATAGCGTTCAATACCCAGAATTTTTACAACCCTGCTTTGGCATTTACTCATTTTCTTTAATGCGCTGGAAATCTTAAATTCAAGTGGCCCCCGCCCCAGACACAAGGCCAGCACAATTCTTCATATTCTTGTCGAGGACTCTGTGGGACCAAGGTGGCCCACTTGAGGCCCACATCACACCAGCTGCCCCTCTCCCTCCCTGCCTCTGCCTCATCCCCTCTGTCTCTGGGCTCCAGGGAGGCCCCAGCTGGAGACCACAGAGACTGCTCACCACCAGAATTGAATCCTGAAGCCTGGAGGGCTGCTTCTTCTCTGACAGGAATGCCTGTCTGCGATCCCGCTTATGATGGGCCGGGTAAAGAGGGGAAGGGCTGGGGGTGGGCAGCCCCCAGTCCAGCTGGGGAGGAAAAGAGGCCTTCAGGTCCTGAGCTCTGTCCATCTCCCTGCCCTCCCCGAGGGGTCCCGGTTGATGGGCTGCGGACTCACCCACAGCTCTTTCTTCCACCCAGGCTCTCACCTTGAGGGGATTGGGAGAAGGCTCTGGGGAGCACTGAAGGCCTCCCTGGGGCTGTATATCAAGGATGTAGAGCAGGTCAGAGGGCTGGGACTGGCCAGGGAGGCCAAGGAGAAGGCGGAGGCCACTTACAGTACCAGGACCATTGTTGTGGAGCTGGTGGGGTGGTGGTGGCAGAAAGTTAGGTGGCTCAGGACCTAGACTAACTCCTGGGACCCTCCCACCCCAGCCTGAGGCCCGGAGGCTCCTCCCTACCTCATAGGTGTGCTCCACTTTGGGGCCCCAGCTGTCTGAGCTGTTCTCCTTGTTGCTTTCTTCTGCTACCACCACCAGGGAGGCTGGAAAGGAGTTCCTGCCAGGGCCCGAGAACCCCAGAGTGAGCTGGATCCCTTGACTTGCCTGTGGGGGTTCACCCAGGATCCCCTGAACCTTCAGGCTCTGCCTGCCATCTCCCTTATCCATCCCTGGCCTCTCACCCTCTCAGCTCCACATGAGCCTTTGCACGGACTGGCACATCCAGCACCACAGTCTCACTGTTTGGATTCTGGCTGTTCTTGCTGTAGGGGAATGGATGAGGAGAAACAGGTCAGGGATGCCAGCCCAGTGAACATCAGGACTCTCTGGGGCAGGGCCAGAATTTCAGAGGGCTCAGGAAGAGCTAGCTCCACAAGCAGCAAGCCACACTAAAGTTAGACCTGGAAAAGAACTTCCTCTAGAGCTCCAAGACTCAGAAACAATTTCTGAGGAAGAAAAGGAACAGGACAGTCTAAGGAGTGGGCATCCCAGATGACCCTTATGTATGGAGGGCATCTGAAGTGTCTCTACATTGGGATCGGACAGGGGAGGGGAGTGGTCCCCAGTCTAGTACCTCTTGATCTGCAGCCGGAAGGACACCTGCTCCCCAGCCTCTTCCAGGTTCCCCACACTCACCAACATCGTGATTCCTATCTGAGAGACAGGAGGGCCAAAGTCACTGCCCAAATGCCCACTGTGGGTGGTCCTGCTCTGAATGTGGCCTTCAGTCCTCATCCTTCAAGGGTACCCTCATTCATCTCCATTTTGCTTAGAAGCCCATTCAAAGGAGTTACTCACCCAAGAACATACATCTAGGGAGTAGAAGGACCAGGAGTCCAGCCCAGAGCCATCTGACTGCAAACCTAGCCCCTAAAATATAGCTGCCTGTGAACCCCTGGTAGAGGAGACCCAGCACCCAGGACATGGTGGTCTCACCTGGGCATTCCTCTTCATGGGGTTGCCCAGCTCACAAAGCACCACCTTGGTCTCATTCTCCTTCTTCTGGTTACAGATGAGCCTCTCAAAGTCCTTTGAGGTGGCAGTCCCAAGAAAGAAGGTGGTCACAGAGCATTCCATATATATTTAAGCTCCCTTGGAAAGTCAGGGAAGGGAGGATGCCAGGGAGAGGAGGGGAGTTTCTCAGTGAGGGATTTTAAAGGACTGTCACATTCCTCTTTATGTATTATTGTAGCACTTTATTCTTTTTAATGATTTTTAAAAAAATAAAACCCACAAAACATTACATGGAATATAAGCCCATTGTTTTAAATTACATCAATAAAATAAATATATCCTTATGTAAAAGTCAATGTTGAGAAAAAAGACTGGAAGGAAGTTCACTGAATGTTAACATTCATTTCCTGAGCCATTCTTGGTTTGGGGTTTATAACAGAGTTCTTGAATTTTGTGCCATTAGCAAGTACTGCTCTCCCAAATTAAAAGGAAAAAAAAAATCACAGCTTTTAAAGGAAAGCATAAAAGTGGGAGCTCTCAGGTGGGAGATGAGAATCAAGGCTCCTGCTCCTTCCAGGCCCCCCGACAACACCCCGGGGGTGGCACACTCACCTTGTTGTTGCTGAGGGCCTGCATGTAGTGGGCACCTGGGGGCAGGTGCACGGCCAGCTCAGCCTCGTAGGCTCCCTCACCCTTGTTGGCTGCATCCATCTGCAGCTCCAGCACATTATCGGCTCCGATTAGGAGTGGGGAGCCCGTCCTATTGGGAGAAAGGAGTAAACCCCAGGGTCTGAGAGGAGGGGACAGGTTGAGGACAGAGGATCAGGACCCAGGTGGGGAGTGGGTATCATCAGGGCAGATGGGGCCAGAGTCGGGGAGTGTGGGAGGTCTCCATACACATTGGCAGTGAGCTGAAGCTGTGGCACACACAGGTCATCTTCCCCACAGTCCAGGATGATGCGGGTCTAGAGGGGGCACATCAGGTGTGTGGGTAAGTTTGGGGGTTACTTCAGGGCTTAGGGAACTAGAAGGTCTGGGAAGGAAAAGGAGAAGCATCAGGGTTTATATCAACGTTTAGAGGTGACATCAATATTCGGGATTTAGATGAGGGTTTGGGGATATTGAGATTTTGGAGGTTTCATTAGGGTTTAGAGTAATATCAGATTGGAGGTGACATCCAGGTTTTGGGGTTCACATTATGATTTGGACACTATCCCTAACTCTGACTTTCTGGCAGGGGATCCTGCACCTCTCTTGCCTGCACCCACCCACCCGTACCTGTTTCTGGACGTGGGTGTCTCCATGCAGCACGGAAACAGGCACTATTCCATCCTTCTCGGGCTGCAGGGACATATTGAAGCTGAGCATGATGGGGCTCAGCTTGTCCCGGAAGTCAGCCTCATCCTAGGGAGGGGGCAAGAGTCAGGCCATCTTGCTACCAAGCACCCTACCATGTGTGTCTCATTGGCCATCCCCTGCAGCGCCCAGCCTAAGCCAGGGCTGGATGAACAGGTTCTGCACACCCCGACCTGCCCTGCCCATCCCCAGCCTGGGCGTACTCGGAGGAAGGCTGTAATGTTTTGGCAGATGGTGCTGCTCCTCTCGCCCAGATCCAGATGCAGGATAGTGCTCGCCTGTTGAGAGGCCAGTAGTAGCACCCGCCGGCCCTGGCGGGGCTTCTGCCGGTCCAGCTGCAGCTCGGCATTTAGGCCTGGCAGGGCAAGTAGGGAGGGCCAGGGTCTCCTTGGCCAGCTCCCAGAGGGAGCCAGGCCCATCTCCCTCCTGTCCCCATCAGGCTACTCACGCAGCTTCTTGGGAATGTTGTGCCCCGTGGCTCCCACACATACATCGATGTTAAAGCTGCAAAGACGTGAGAGGGGATGAGGGGCTAGGGCCCCTCAACTGAGGTCCCAAGTCCTGCCTGGCACATGCCCTCCATCTCCTCACCAGCTCACTCGTGTCTTGGTCTGGGGCAGGTCACAATTCTTTACAGCAGGATTCAGCGAATCTTGCACCAGCAGCTGGACAACGACTCTCACAACTGGCTGAGCTCTGGTGGGATGAGGGAGGCTTGCCACTGTGACCGTTCCTGGCCTAGTCTCCTCTGATGGTGTGGGTCCGCCCCTACCCTGCCCCTGGAGCCAGGGCTCACCTGTACACAACAACCTTGTTGGCCCCGTAAGCTCCTACCAGCAGGTCTATAGACATTGGTGGGGAGGGAAGAGGTGTCAGAATTGTTCATTAGCGAGGGCATTGGGGTCCTCATCTCATTTTCCCAGGGGTTCCCCACCCTACCTCCCCCACTGTAAGTCTGATCTGGCCTCCCCTGTCATCCCAGCCCCACAGACAAGTCAGAGCTGTCAGTCGGGCACCAGGTCAGGCACGGGCCCCTGGCTGTGTCTCTCAGCATCTTCAGCTAATACCCAAGGGCCTTCCCTGTCTAGCTGGAGGCAGTCCAGGGGCACCTGGGTATCCATTGTCATCGATGTCTGTGGCACCTCGAAGGGAGAAGCCAAAGCCAGAGACTGTAGGAAAGGGGCTGTCCAGGACCTGGGAGGGGTGTGAGTTAAGCCCTTCACTCTGACCCAGGAACACCAACACTTGGCCCCGACCGTTGGGACCACCATAGGGGGCAGCCACTGCAACATCTGGAAGGAGCAACAGAAAGGGAGTGGCTGCTTGTTATCCAGTCTCTCCAGATGGTCCTGTGAAACTTTCCTGAGCTCCTTCCCTGGGCAGACCCCAGGGAGACCAGGAGAGGAATGCAAAAGTCCGGGTCAAGAAGGCAGTGGCCCTGCCTCCAGGAGTTTACAATTGGGTAGGAGGGACACTCATCAAGTCAGCTTATTAGAAAAACAGTAACAGCTCTCACTATCTGTTGAGGAAAATAGATTGACATAATCTCATTTAATCCTGAAAATCAGGCATTATTCTTCTCATTTTAGAAGAGAAAATGGAATCCCAGAAGATTAAGTAACAAAGACCTATTAAATACTGGCCTCCTCTTCCCCTGGGGTCTTCACTCTATTCCACTCCCACCATGCAAACCCAGAGCCACACCAAGGGCTTGTCATCACTAATAACTTTTCAGATCCCTCTTGAAAATATATGAATCATCATAATCTTATTAATTTGTAAGAATTCTTTGCATGTGATAGGAATTAATATCTTTGATACAATCTTGTAACTGTCTTTCCTTTGTTTTCTGACTTTACGGTATGTTTTCCGTGCAGTTTTTTCTTTTCAAAATCTTTATTGATGTTTCTGATCGAGTTACATAGAATTCATCCAAACAGACCACTCAGATCAGTCTCGTCCACAGGCCCTGGGCCTCTACTGGCTCCTGATCTTTGGCTTCCTCATCTCTTCACTTATTTTCTGACCATCGGATCACTTTTGCCATATCCTCAGCCATCTTGCCCCCATTGCCAGTCCTGAGCAAGCCTAGCCAGACCCCACCATATTGGACACTACGAATTTCTGACCTCCAGCTTTCACCAGAGACCTTGGTGCTGCCCAGCAGTCCCTCAGGGTTTTCTTGCTCAGCGTCTATTTCAAGCCTTCTCCATTCAGTCAAGTTCCCAGGTCCCCACTTCCTTCACAAAGAGAAGCAGCCCAACACTTGTACTATAACTCCACACCGACTTTTTCCCCCTTTCCGCATGACCCTGGACTAGGTGTTCCTTCTCTACCCTGCCACTGGGCTGAGCATCCCATCTCCACATCCTCCAGGCATTACAGGGACCCTCCTCCAGCTCACTCTGCTCTCCCTGCCCCATTACCCTACAAGATAATTTTCCTCCACATTCAACCTACTCCATATTCTCTGAAATTAAAATAATCTTCCCTTGACCTTCATGTCCTTTCAGAAATCATCTTTTCTCATTTTCCTTTCACAGACTGGTTGGAAGAGCTGTCTACCCTGGCTGTTATCAATTCCTCACCTCCATTCATACCTTGCCCCATGGCATTCTGGCTTTGGTCCCTACCCAGCCCTAAATCAGTTCTTGTCACTGTCACCCATGACCTCTTTCTTGCTAAAGCCCACGGATGCTTCTCCAGACCCATCTAACTAACTTTCAGCAGCATCTGGAGCCACTGATCCAGCTTCTTCCTGCTTAAAGCACTCTTCCTTTGAGTTCTGGATCATCAGATCTCCCGGTTTCCTTCCTACCTCTCTGAACATTCCTCTGTCTTCTTTCCAGACTCATTTTCTGTGGAAGTCCGCTAAATGCTCTTGCTCCCCAGGGCTCTGTCCTGGGCCTCTTCACAATTCACAAGCTCCCAGGACCTCATCCACTCTCCCCAAGCCCCTGTCTCCCACTCAGATCCCTCTGCTGGAAGTGGGGGAAGGAAGCTACATACAGCTGTTCTCTGGACTTGTCTGCCTAATGCTCCTAAGTCCTTTAATATCACACAGGCCCCGAGCTGAACTGCTGATCTCCCCCACCCCATCTCACCCCTTCCAGACCTGCTGCATGGCCTGAGCTCCAGGCAGTGGAGGGAACCATCACCCATCTAACTCCTCTTTCTCTTAGCCCTACATCCAGTCATCCATCAAATCTTAATAATCTAAGTAATAAATATCTTGAAATCACTGTCATCTCCAACTCCACTGCCAAAATCTACATCCAGGTAGTCACCATCTCTTGCCTAGACTAAAGCAAACAAATTCTAATTGGTCTCCTTTAACTGTCTCCTGCTGCAAACCCTTCCTGGTGCCTGCTGCCCTCAAGGTCAAATCCATGGTCTTTTTTGTGGCTGTTAACCCCTCTGCAGCAGGTGGGGCTCCTTTCTTCCCTTACCATTGTAGCCATCACGGTTGAGGTCGCCCAGAGGTGCGATAGCCGAGCCAAATCGCCCGTAGAGCTGTGTGCCAGTCAGCAGAAGGCTGGGACCACCCAGAACACGGGAGCCTCGAGACTGCAGGAACAAGTAAACGCGCCCCACCTCGGCCAGCTTGCGGTCAGCACGGTTCTCCATGTACAGTGGTGCGCCCACCAAGAGGTCATGCTTCCTGCAGGCCCAGCGGGCAGTTATGTGGGGGTAGGCTAGAGATATGTCGCAGACCAGGAGTAAATCCTCACCCTCCCGCTCCCACCTGGGTGGTCATGTGGGAGTGAGGGTTAGGAAAGGAGAAGACCAAGGGCAGTCGAGGCCTCTGGTAACTGGGGACCCAGCTGGGTAGGGGTGGGGCATCTGGCTCCTCACCCGTCCCCGTTGACATCAGTGACGGCCACTGAGTGCCCGAAATATGAAGCCATCTGCAGGAAGACGGGGTGCACCTTAATTTCTGCTCCAGGACTTGTCACCCTCTCTTAGACTTCACCCTTACCATGTCTCGTGGAACATTCTAGGGTCTCAACCCCCCAGCATCGGCCACCCGCACCAGGACCTGGCCCCCACCTGCTCTCCGTGCAGTTGGTGCAGCCTCTGGTAATAGGAGCCCAAAATTTCCACCTGCGGGGACAATACACAGGAGCGTGTCACTTTTAACCACAGGGCAGAAGAACAGGAGGTTTAGGGGGATTGTCAGGCTGAAGACTGGCTTCAGGATACTGGGTGGCTGGCAGAGGACACTCACCGCTCCCAGGGTCCATCTCCAGGTAGGGGCACCGAAGACATACTCTGGGGAGAGCCAGACCCAGCGAGTGAGGTCCTTGGAACCTACCCGCCTTCCGCCCACATTCAGCAATCTGGAGAGATTACCGTGGCGGGAGGGGGGAGGTGCTCCTTCCCAGGCCGGGCTCCCCAACTCCCACCCCTAACTAGGTGAATTTCTTGCCTGTAGTGTTGAGATTCCCGTCGAACTCGCCCACAGCCACGGAGTACCCTGAAGACACAGCTCGAATTAGTCTTTCCGGGAGGGCGAAGCAGGGAGGGGGCTGAGCGCGAGGAAAGGGGACTCAGAGACCACCCAGTCCAAACCCTGCAATTATGTAGACGGGAAAATTGAGGCCATCGAGAGGTCAAGATCTGCCCTAGGCCACGTAGCGAATCCAGGGCGGTAAGGTGAGGTGGGGCAGGCATATGGGAGCCGGGCAGTCTGCGGGTTGTGAGGTGGGGGGAGCTGCGGGAGCAGAGGGTGGAGGCAGGCGCCTTAGCGCTGGGGCTGGCCAGGCGGGGTTAGCATGGGGGCGTTCCCACAAGGGCAGGATCTGACCGGCGGTCAACACTTAGAGTGTTGGGAAGCTCCGAAAGGAGTGCCAGGGTTACCCCGGTAGCCATCGTAGTACTCTGGGCGGCTGTCGTCGAAGGTGAGCTGCTGGGTGGGCACGTGCCACAAGAGGGTGCCCTGGCGGTAATTCGAGATGATATCGGCAATTGGAACCCGTGCCAGGAGACCTAGGGCGCGAGGGACAGCGGGTGTTGGGGCCCAGACCCCTGGAGTCTATCCAGGTCGAGAGAAGGGAGGTGAATGGATGGACATGTACCTAAGAAAAAATAGCCGCCAGGAGCTCCAAGCACCAACTCCCCAGCCTGAAAGGAAAGCCCTGGAAGTGAGTGAGAGGGGTTCCTTTCTGGGAGCTGCCCCTACGCCGCTTATGCTCCCTAACTCGCCTGAGTGACTGCGGAGCTGAAGCCGGCTTCGCAATAGCGCTTGTCTCCTAAAGGAGGAAAGGAGGAAGAGTCAGTGAAGGGGAAAACCGAGAAGCCTGCTCTGGAGCCTGGGGCGGGGCGTCGCGTAGCGTTATTGTCATATGGGGCGGGGCCACTGGGTAATACTGAGGCGTGGTCTTAGCGCGGCGGGCGCAGACTGAGCTGGGCCAGTGGGCGATGCCGGATTGAAAGCAGGGCATGGGGGAGATGTAGGGGCAGGGGGTAAGGATCGTATTAAGTGTGGGGCTAAATGGCCACGAGTGGGAGTAGCCAAAACCAAGAGCGGCGCTCACCAAACTGACTTTTCGAGTAAGCTTGGCTCATGGTGTTGTCCCTGCAGGGCGAGTACTCCGCGCGACCGCTGTTCTGGAGCTGAGCCACGAAGCAGCCACCTACCGGCGTCTTCTCAGCTTCTTCGGTGTTTTCTAGGACGTTCCAATGCTGCCAGGGGGCGCAGGCCTGAAGCAGGGCCACAGGAGAGTGGGGAAAGGGCGGAACCCGGGTTCCCCCCTCCACGTGTCCCTACCCGGGTCTGCTCCCTGAGCCCTGTCCTGTAATAACACCCACCACAATGTTGTCTCTCCAACTAACGACCGACGCCCCCAGTCCTTGCCCGGCCTTGAAGGTCTGTAAAGTTTGGGTGCCAATGGTTCTCGTCTCATCATCTGGAGGGCACGACATGGGGTGGGGCGCTGAAGCCCAGCTATCCACGCTTCCTCCTCCCTCTCTTTCCCTCCTTGCCCAGGACTCACTGAGGTCGAAGACCAGCGGGTTGCATTGGCCGCCCTCGGCCTTCCAGGGGCACAGGAAAACGCCGCCCGTCTTCTCCTGGCTGCGGCCCTCGGCCCTTGGGGCACCCACCACGATGGACACGCTGCGTAAGAAAGCTGGGTGAGCGCAGTGCAGATTCCAGGGTACCCCTAGTCCCAGTGCTCGTGGTGGGAGCACTACCCGGAAGGGCAGGGTGCCCTGGGGGTCACAGAATCATCTGTCCTCGATGAGACTTCACCGACCATCGAGGCCAATATTTTATTTTATGGCCAGTGAAACTGACTCCCAGTGAGAGAAATCACATGCCCACAGTCACCTGGGAAATTAAGGGTAAAGCTGAGGCTTTAACCATTTTTTTTTTGAACACGAAGGGTTTGATATCCCTGCTGAAAGAGACTTCCTAAGCTCTGTACACAATCTACATTCCCCACTAGCCCAACCAAGAACCAGGGGTTTACATACACCCTGTTACATCTGTCTGGAGACTATTAGACTGTTATTAGATCCCTTCCTGAGAGCCAGTTTTAATGGTGAAGAATTAGGGAAGCAGTGGGCACCTCTAAAGTGGGTAGTGGGGTGCTGACATCTGAGGGCTCTAGTAGATCAAATCACAGCTCTGCCATATATAAAATGTGGACAATACCAACCAATCGATGCTGTCAGGAGAAGTAAATGAAATAAATGTATAAGGAACATTCAGCATGGTGCCAGCCAAATAATACATAACAAGTGCTTAAAAAATGCAACATATATATATATATGTATTTATTTTATTTTATTTTTTAAGGCATGCGGCATGTTTATTAAGTCATTCCCAAAACCAGTATCTGTGGAAAGGAGGTGAAAGAAGCAGGGAGAGGAGAGAGGAGAGAGTCAAGGTGAGATTCAGGCCCAGTGACAGCCACGGGCCAATGGCCTGGGAACTCTGGAGCTAAAAGGACCCTTCAGAACTGTCCTGAGGTAAGAGAGTTGGACACTTATACTTCTTCCCTCCTTCCATACTCCATCAGTCATTGGTCATAGGCCACATTTGGAAGGGGACTTAACTTTGGGGGAGTGGCTCTCTTCGGCAGAGGAAATTCCCCAAGGAGCTAATACTTGAAGGCCATTTGCCATTGCCACTCCCTGAAACTGGACATTAATACCCACCTCAATAAGTAACTAGCTCAGAGTAGTTCCTATAAAGAGGAAGAGCCAGGACTCTGATCTTGGCAGTCTGATTTCACAGCCTGATCAGTCCCAACCATGAATGCTCTATTGCTTCTTCTCAAATATCTATAATTTTGATGGGGATGAAAGGAATGGAGTTGAAAGGCAAGGTTTGCAAGTCAATTTAAGATATGTTCTCCTCTCTGTATTTCTAGGGGATGAGGGTGGAGTGGATCATAACACTGACCCTTGGGGAAAAAATAAGGTATCAACTTTTGCCTTCTCTTTCTTCTCACTGTGCCCAGGTCCCCAGTGGTGCCCCTCGCTGATACCCTCACCTGAGCTGATCCCTCCCCAGTATTCCTAACAAGAACTCAGCAGGAATAGATCCTAGAAATCACTTTGCTCAACCTCTATCACAAATGGGGAACTTGAGACCCACAAAGGCAGTGATGGTGGGGGAGTTCCTCCAGGGCTCACCTCCCATGGCTGTCCTTGAAGAAGTCCAACGAAAACCCAAAGTCGCTGTCATTGGAGCCTGTGTAGACGGTGAGCTGCACTGGGTCCAGGTTCAAGGCCCAGGTTGGAGGGGCAGCACCTGGTCCCAAGAGCAGCTGCACCCACTCCAGAAGCCAGAGGGCACGAAGTGGACACAAAGCTCTGGCCATCTTCCTTCTCCCACAACGTCCTAGGCAGGAATGGATTAGCTCCTTTCAGTTCCACCACAGGAAGTCTTTTCTTATCAAACTGGAACCTACTTGCTGAGCAGTGGGCAGAGTAAAAGGCTATATAGGTCCTGGATCCACATGGTTTCTAGGATTGCCAGGAAGGGGGTGAGGTCGCCCTGGGGGTGGATACTTATGGCTGAAAGCCAACTCCTCCCTTTTCTTGAGAGCAGTTTATCATCAAGTCCTGGTGACTCTGCCTTTCAACTATGTCTCTTGAATCTTCCCACCTTTTCCACTACCAGCATGCTAGTCTAAGCTACCTTTGCTTTCTACTTGGGGTAGTGCAACCGTGAACCAACTGGTCTGTACACCTCCACTCCAGCCCACAGTTCTGCATCTCCTCCTCCCCTCACACACATCAGCTGTGGCACATTTTGACTTGGTCAGGGGTTGGGGAGGGGGTGAGGAAGCTCCTGCCACTTGATAAGGCCTGAGGCTGCTGTATCCTTTTGGATAAGGCACTTATCCACTTCCTCCTTCCAGGGCCTTGGGCAGCTTCAGTCAGCCATATTGGTGCAGCAGCTTCCTGACTTGTCCTCCATTTGGGGCCAAGTCTTAATGTGGCCACGACAGTGCAGCCAGTGCTGGGGTGGGGGGTCAGGTGGCAAATGGATCTCAGCTGAAGGGGAAAGGAGATGGGGATAAAGAGGAGTCATTCCAGGGTATTCTGGCTCACAGGCTATGAGATTTGTACCAGCTGTTCAATCAGAGGCAGGCCCTCACTCCTTCTTGGGTGACAGAACTCTTGTCCAGTAATTAAGATTTGATTCCAGTGGAGTCATTGCCTAGGAGATGCCTCCCTCAACTCCTCAGGCTGGCACTCGGGTTAACACACAGCACCAAGCACACTATTTAGTCATGGTCTGTTCACTGGATTGTGTCCATGAATCCCTTGAGAGCAAGGTTCCTTTCTGCAGCCCCTGGGCCTAGCCCAGAGCCCAGCATATAGTAGGTATTGCAGACAGACAGACTGAATGGAAGCAGGCACTGAGGATGGAAGATGCAAACTCAGGGTTACATGTGGAAAGAGAAGGAATAGTTTTGAGCAGAAAGGCAAGGTCATTTTCTATGGATACTCAGAGGAAGAGGAGTGCCAAGTCTTATTGACACTGCATGGCTTCCCAAAAAAGCAGGTTCACAGAAAGAAAACTCAAGAGATCTGCTAGGGGTTAAGGAACATAGTCACATTTCCTTTTGCTCTACATTTTCTGATAAAACTTAACCGTCATCTTAGCCTGCCCAACTACCCTGTGCCATTCTGGAATCCCTTCAGGTCCTCCGCTGCCCTTGTAATTCACCACCTCAGCACACAGCTCAAAATCCTATCCTTTTCCAGGTTAGAAGCTCCTTGAACTTTAGTCTGGGCCTTCTTTACTGCTGAATTCCCAGTGCCAGGCTCATGGTAGGCATGTAACGTATTTGTTAGAATGAATACTTATCTGGGTCCTATGCTTAGCTTTCACCCTCCCACTGTCCTCAGCTGAGTGGTGGTGTGTTACTGGTGTATACTGTATAGCCCAAATTTAACTCACATTTCACAATGTTTTTAATACTTATTCTGTTCAAGGCACTGAAGGATAAGAGATACAAAGATAATTGTAAAGGATCTTTAAAAAACTTGGTGCAGAGGCAGTTAAGACATGAACACATGTAACTGCAGCTGAGGGATAGTAAAGCATGCCTTGAAAAAGGGAGAGATGATGCCTAGCTGAGCTATTTTATATAATTTGCTCTCATATCAACCCTATGAAATAGGTACTATTATGCCCATTTTATAAACGCAAAAATAGGATTCAAACACATGCCTGAGTCCATGTTCTTAAACTTTGCACTATGTTGCCTTTTGTCAGAGAATGAAGGTGGTTTTAGATACAGGAAATAACATAACCAAAGAGATGCAGAACAACATAGAGGTCAGTTAAAGAGAAAGGCAAGTAGCCAGCATAGGATGGCTACTGGGGAGGACTGGGAACAAGGGTGAAATGAAGGCTGGGGTCCAATCACTGGTCCTTGAATGTCTTAAGAAATTTGAACTTTAATCCATAGGAGATAGAGAGTCATAAAGTTTTAATTCAGAAAATAAGAGATACATTATCAATTGTGCTCCAATCTGGATTACACTAGCTACCGTTGGATAGAAGGAACTGGAAAAGGCAAGACTTAGGGGGAAGACCAGATGCATAGTGACTACAATCCTCTCAGTTAAAGGTGATGAGACTTGAACCAGGGTACTGATGGCAGGAACAAAGGAGAGAGCAGAGATCACACAATCCATAACTGGATGTGGTAGGGAGGTGTCAAAAGTAATTCAAAGCTTTGGTGGGTGGCTGGTAAGACAGTAGTACATTAACTAAAACAGGTGGAAGATCAGATTTGGAAAGGGAGAGTTTGCTATTCAATAAGGACTCTGTTCCTTGTGGATGTTCCATTGGGGTCAGAGCTGGGTTGATCTCCCTTCTGAGATCGTAGGCAGAGGACTGTTGGCACATTGCTCCCACTTTCCCATCCCATCAGCCTGAGTCCTAGAACCCCTCAATGAATGTTAAGGCTAGAAAGTCAATTATTGAACTTCTGTGTGCCTGGTACTTCTATGCTTGGAAATGTGGAGGATATAGAGAAAAATCTTCATCTTTGATGTTTCCTTGCTAAATCCTGATGCATAATCCTGTTATCAATGGTATGTTACTTTGTTTATATCTTTCTTGAACACATATTCAAAATCTTTACTATGTATTTGACTCTATGTAAAATACTCAAAGGGATTAAGAAAAAAAGGAAGTATAACAGTCCGTGTCCTCTCAGAGCTTAGTTTTACAAAATGAACTGTATTGTGATTCTGAAAGACCAGCTATGCTTACATGGAGCAGGGAATTAGGTAATAGAGTAAAGGAGGCCAATGTTGGGAATGCTGCAATAATTCAGACATGAACTGATAAAGGAGAGGGGAAGTTATCTCTGACAAGTAAGAACGGAAATGGTTGACAAGGCCTGAATTCATCGAGGGTGTAGAAAAGGGAGTAGTACTTCCATGCTGCAAGCCCAGGTAGCTGAGGCAGGTAGAACCCTATCGGAATTAGGCAGCTGCACATACCTTCACACAGTGTGCTCTCAACAGGCCAGTCTGCCTCATTCGCTGACACTTTGCCTGCTCAAAAAATCACTTTTCGTTTTCTAACATCTTTTACTTTGGGGCAGGGATTTTGCTATTTTAGAAAAGTAGGCAGATCTGAGCATCCAACCCAATGTTCAAGTTGAATAGCTTCTCTTCAGTCAAGGGGGAAATACACCTTTCCAAGAGAGTGGGAAAGATAAAGACATTGTAATACTTCTTCCTGAAAGGCTGAGGAAGAGAGGAAACTAATTTATCACTACAAACCTATGGTTAGCTTTTGATGCTCAACTTTCCTTGCCTTTTGTAATTTTTCAGTACAGAAGAGTAGATAGAGGCTTTTATCTATCTTTTAACAATTAGGACGTATTTCCTTTTACCAGGTAGCTCTCAAGCATTGTAATGGTATTAAAGGATTGAGGAGAATCATTGAAGACTGGTACTGTCTAGCAAAAGCCAGACAGATGACTCAGTCTCAATGCCCGTAAGTCCATCCAAAATCCTAAAAATCAGTCAGAAATTCCAAACACATGGGGGAGAGGGTATACCTCAGTGGCAGAGCAAGTGCTTAGCATGCATGGGGTCCTGGGTTCAATCCCCAGTACCTCCATTTAAATTAATGAATTAACCTAATTTCCTCCCCCCAGAATAAAAAAATTGCAAACACATTTAGTGAGCACCTATATGCCATACATTCTACTACACACAGATTATACATCTAAAGTGAAGAAAAGGGTAGAAATAGAAGTCATGTGGGAAAGAGTGGAAAGGAGGTGCACATTCCAAGACCCCTACATGAGACTGAGAGAAACTTAGCTACTAACACTTCCTCCCACAGCATAAGCTTTACCTCTACTTGGGCAGCCTGAGCTTTGAGAAGCAAAATCTACACATCATAAATAACTGGTTCTCAAGAATCTATTCCTTTATCAAACAAGATGTTATTTGTGGCCCATAACTCCATCCCTTCCCCACTTGAGTGGATGGGGCAACAATCACGACAGACTCTGCTAAGTTTCCACAAATCATTGGTTTATTAGAAAGTTCCTTTCCCTAATTTTACAGCATATATATCTCTATCATATGTGATAAAGTTAAATACAATCTGTTATGCTTGTAGGTAAGGACAGGTTATTTTGTTTTTGTTTTTTTTTTTAAGTTTTAAAATCACTATTCTGGAAGTTAAAGAAAACTGCCCCCAGGAAGGAGGCAGCCAGAGTATGGCTCAATCTACAAGCTAATGGGAAGCAGCACAAAAATGTTAATACTGTATTATTTAAATATTTACATGGGCTGAAAGCAAAGAAAAATGAGTCCCTTCACTTCAAACAGATGATTTCATTTTTCCAGTGCTAGTTATCAAAAAAGTAATGCTTCTGATCAGATGAGGAGCACTGAACAGGTAGAAGGCTCAATCAAAAGCCTTGTTTGCCCAGCATTCGCTCTCATAAACTCAAAACCTTTCTCTTCTGGGACCTGGAGAAGGCAGAACACAGAGCCTTGGCCCACATAAGCAGATTTTGTTTTTCCTGTCAGGTGACCACCCAACCAACCTAGCCACAGGAATAGGCAGGGAAATGCCAAGCAGGAAAGTGCTGACTACACCGAAGAAAATGAGACCTGCAATATAAACACCTTTGGATCAGTGTGTTAATTTAAGTCTGAGAGCCAGGTAGAAGTCAAGAAGAGGAGGAATTGAGGTGGTAATTCCTCTGGTAGGTGTCATGGGAGAGAAAAAAAAAAAAAAAAGTCTTTACTGCTTAAACTTAAGCTGGGCAGAAGGCATGGAAACTATGAAGCAAAAGAATTTATAGTATCTATGAACGTGCTCACCTCCCAACAAGAGGAGGAAGAAAATTGTCCCAACTCTATCATCGTCCAATCTACTTCTACTTCAGTTTCTAGCCAACCCAAAAGGCACATTAAAAAAATTTGTCAGAGAGGGCTAAATACTAGGGAGGCAAATGGACTGCCTGGGACAGGCACCCAGGAAACCAGGAATCCCCCAGGACAATCACTTTGAATCTCATTCCTTCCAGAGAATAAAGCTCTCGAATCTCTCCCTCCTCCTCTGTGGGGCCCACCTGTTTCTCTGTATAAAAGAGCAAAGCACATGAGAGAGACTGTCATAATTGAGCGTCCCTCTGATACCCCCAGGTGACTGCTGCCCATTAGTTCAAAAATCCCAGTGGTGGGGGCACCACTTACTGCAAATTTTGTCTCAGCAAAAAAATGTTAAACAATGTTTTTTTGTGTTGTTTTAACATTTTTATAGTTCTTAACTTCAAAAAATACATGAGCTTGATAAAATATACATGCTTAGTCATTTTTGCATCTAGCAGAAAACAAATACTTTATTTTTTTGTTTTCAGTTTATAACCTTTAAAGTTTCTTAATTCAACTAGGGCAAACATATTTACACAAAGCCACCAGAACAAGGATCACTTAAAGAGCTGGATGTAAAAAATATTATTGCAGTATACTACAAATATGGAACCTTTTTTATATGAGCTACAAAAAGCAGCATTTACGTTTATAGAGTTCAGTGCAATTTTTTACATTAAAAAATCCTATAAATTAAGAAGGAAACATCAACATGACAGAAGAAAATACACCCTTTAGACACATGAGCTCCTCTCTGGGGAAGCACATGGGCGACTGTGTTCTGCAGAGCTTCTATTCATGACAGGATCTTCTTTTCTGGGATATGCAGATGTCTCTTCTGGGATGAGGGACATGAGGACAACAGCGCCAAATGTGTGACTGTTAGTGTGGGAAGTGGATCAAATGACAGCCTGAGTGGCATCTAATTCCAGGTCAGACCCCTCTTTCCACCTCACCCTGGATAAATAAGGTCACCAAGGTCAAAGACACTGAGAAGGCAGGACAAGATGGACAACCCACCGGCCAGAGAGGAGAAAAATGTTTAAAAATTTATAGATGGAAGTGCAGAGGATTAAAAAGTAGACAGAGGAGGGGAGTATTTAAACTTGACAGTTTGGAGATGTTGCTGCAGAGGGGTGGGTAGCACTTACTGGTGTTCCATAGCTTAGAAACACAGGAGAGGGAGGGACAAACAGAAAGGGGAAAGGGAAAAAAAAAAATCCCTGATAGTAAACCCAAAGCAAACCTCAAATCTAAAACCACCCCTGCAAGCCAAAATTCAATTCTTTGGCTGTCAGACACTGCCCATCCCAGCTTCTACTTGCTGGTATTAATGGCTCAACACCCCCAAAGGGAAGATTTATGGGCCACCTTCCCTGGCCCTACCTGGGCTCCTATCCCCCAACTCATGTGCCATGGCTGGGGGGGTGTTGCAGGTCCTGACCTGAGAAGATGGGGTGAAGTAGAGGGTGAAGGTGGAGGGCAGTGGCAGCTGCTGCGGCAGGCCGTGGGGCAAGCAGGGTTGGGTAGAGGGCAGCATGTGGAACGGGGTGGAAGGTGAAAGGCCCAGGATGGATGGCTGAGGCGGGAATGATATGGATGGGATGGCTAGCAAGAAAGGTGGCAGGGTGGCCAGGGATGATTGAGTGAGTAAGGTGGGACAAGGAAATGGGGGTCAGGTGAGGCTGGGGAATATGATGTACTTGGGCAAGAGGCTGGGGATGAGGGTGGGGGTGGATGCCAATGGCGGCGGCAGCTGCTGCGGCATGATGTTGTAAGATGGCATGCTGAACAGTTGTGATGGAGGTGGCAGAGGCTGTGGCTGGCTGCTGAATGTGGATGGGCTGCAGGGCTGGAGTGGCTGGGGCCAGGGCAGCGGAGGCTGGGAAGGCCTTTACTTGCTTGGCCAGAAGCTGCTGCTGGATGTGCTGCTGTGCGGCCTGCTGGAGCTTGCTGTACTTCTCCATTTCCTCGGGAGTGAAGGTGATGGGTTGGCTTTCCAGTGGGGCTAGGGAAGCATCCTCGGGCCCATCAGCTGACTCAATACTAGGCTCCCCACTGGGAGGTGCATAACTGGGGAAGTGCTCAAGATCTGACGCTATAGGCAGCAAGCTGGATTCCACAGGGCCTGGCTGACTGCCACTATCCAAGGACTCGAGGGTGTCCCCATCACTGGGGTCAGGGAGGTAGTTATGGGTAATGGTTGGGTCCCCAGGATAGCAGTCAGAGTGCACTGGGGTGCCTAGCGGAGCCACAGGGTGATCAGCAGTAGCTTCTTCAGACTTTGGCTCTTCTGGGGGTGGGTCTGATAAGGGGCCAGCTGTTTCCTCTGAGGGGAACTGATGTCCGAATGGGGCATCACTATTCCCTGGAGGCCCTTCTTCTGTTTCTGATTGTTCTTGCTCTTCCCCCCTTTCTAAGCCAGACTCTTCACATTTCTTGGTGTTGGGCTTTCGGGTAGCTGGGAGCTTCCCTATCAATGGAAGGACAGGCTTACTGCCAAGAGAAGGTGGGAGCTTGGGCCCAAAGTAACCTTGTGGAGGGTCCTTGAGCTTGAGCCCAGCTTTATTAGGGGTGGCCAGCACCTCCTCACTCACACTGGGTTTCCTCTCCACTTTCCTCGACTGAATCTTCTCCAGTAGTAGTTTGGCAGTGACAGAGTTCTTGTCTTCAGGGCTGCAGTCACCTTCTGACCCTCTTCCTGCACCAATGTTGCTGTTTTGGGAAGGTGGGCCTATCCCTTTGCCATCATCCCCTCTGCCATCTTCTTTCTTCTTCTCCCCAGGACATTCTCCCCGGCCTGATCGGAAATAGTGGGGAGACTGGGAGCGGTAGATTTTAGAGCGAATGAAGTCTCGACGACCAGATCGCCTCTCCTCAGGGCTCTCGTGACCCCATGATCCCTTCCTGGAGCCTGATCTTTGGGAAGGGCTCCGGGTGCTGCGGCTGCGGTCCCTGCTATAGCTACGGCTCCGCTGCCAGCTGTGGGCGGTGGTGCTGCGGCTTCTCCGTTTGCTCCGGCTGCGACTACAACTGCTGCTGCGGCTGCGGCCCCGGGACCTTGAGCGCTCCCTCGTGTGACTCCGAGACCGGCTCCGGGACTGGCTGCAGCTGAGACTGTAGTCATCATCAGAAGATGAGTATTTGTGCCGTTTGGACCGGTGCTTGGAACTGGCGTAGTCTGAGTCATCTGAGTCATGGGAGCGCTTGGAGTGCCTTCGTGATCGGTCACTGTAGTCACTGTAGCTGTCATCAGAGTAACTGCGCTGTCTGCTATAGCAGCTCTGGTCTGAAGAAGCATCTGAGCTACTTGAGTAAGAACGCCGGGAGGAACGGCGTGAGGAATGGCGCCGGCCAGACCGTGAGCGGCTACGGGAATGCTCGCTGCCCGACTCTTCTTCCTCCTCTTCCTCCTCTTCCTCACTGTACTGGGATGGAGACTTCTGGTGCAGCCGGCGTGATGAAGCATCATCACTATCCTCATCTCCACTACTGGGTCGACTCCGATGGCTGGAGCGGCTGCTCCGTTTGGTGCTAGCTCTTCGCTGACAGGATGAAGCTGGAGGTTCACCTTTGTGTTTCCTCCCACCATGATCTTGGGAGCTGCCACCGCCTCCACCTTCATCCTTCTTGCCACTGTTTCCTTCTTCAGCTGGAAGAGATCTCCGCTGGGAATCATCTTGAGCTCGCCGCCGTCTTCGTGGTGGTGCAGGGCTACCACTCCCAGGGGGTTCTGGTTTGGGTCCCCGCTCAGAATCTGCTGGGGCTGATGACTTATTTTTCTTTCGTTTTCTTTTCTTGCGCTTCTTAGACTTCTCCCCAGACTCCGCCTTAGAACTTTTCTCTTCTGGGTCAGCCTTGTGTTTCCGTTTGTGTTTGCTGGATTTTTTGTGCTTCTTTTTCTTTTTGTGTCGGTGGGACTTCCCAGATCGTTCTTTCTTGCTAGGAAGGCTTCTCCCTGTGTCTTCTGTCTCTGACCCATGGCTGCCTCCAGGTTCCTGCTTATTCAGGCTGCTACAGGCAGACCCTGAAGCAGGTGCATCCATTCTGCCTCCTGAAGAATGTTCTACATTATCCCCCTCCTCCTTGCTTTTATTGGGCTCGCCAGGATCAAGGCCTTGGAGATGGTCCTTTGAGGAGCCTCCCACGTCCTTTGGCTTTTCTGTCCCTTTAGCTCTGGCATCTTTGTTCCTTGAAAGCTTAAAGTCAAAGTACAAAGGGTTACAACTATATGAAATGGAGGGTTCTGCCTTTGTGAAAATTAATAGTTCTGATGGCCACTGGAGGGCAGTGCTTTCATCTTTGCTCAAAACTGGAAAGAAGGGACCAGTAGGATGTTTAGGTCCCTCCTGGCTTTCTTTCCCTGGTGGAGGGGCCTGAGAGGTTTCTTTAGAAGGGTTAGATTCACACATTTGGATCGCTGAATCCTTCTGACTCTGACTCTCTAAACTATGTTCACTTACATCCCCTCCTGAGGTCTTCTTTGTCTCAGCTTTGCTTCTAGGCTCTGAGAGCTCAGCCACACTGGTTTCCATCTGCCGCTCAGAGACTTCACTAACTGTCTCTTCTGTTCCTTGGCTTGCTGCCACCTTGATGCAGCCCTTAGGCTTGGGAGAACCACTTTTTTTGCTCTCTAGGGCATTCTTTGGGTGTGTACAATTATCACCTTCCATTTGTTCACTGGCTCTCATAAAGAGTAGGAAAGGAAAATTAGGTTTTACTTTGCAGTGTGCTGGGGGGATGTAGTGGTAGTATTCTGGCTCTGTAGCCCCAGCTCCTTCTTCTCGCTTCATTTTTTTTAACTTAGATAATGTTGAGGCAAGGGATCCTCCATCCTGAGGGTCTTCATCCTCTTTTTTACCATCAAGATTACTGCTACCATCAGAGTCTCCCACCTTCTGAAGTCCTTGGTCAGAACCCTTCTCATCAGCTTTTGTTCCATCTTCAGAGGTCCCTTCCTCCGCATGGTCCTTGAAAACTGATGCTATTGATTCAAGTTTGACAGGAGCCTTCTTGGCAAAGGAAAATGACACACCCAGTTTTTGCAGTGGGGTACCCAGATTATTCTTAATTCCAAAGCTGATGCCTTGAGAGGCTAACCCAGGAGCCTGTGCCAGTCCAGTGGTATTAGTGATTTGTACTGCAGTGAAAGGGCCTCCTTTGTCTGTGGAGAATTCAGATCCCAGGCTACAAGTAGCAGAAGCAGTTGTGCCACTGTTTGTCGCTGATTCATCTTTATCATCATCTCCACCTTCTTCATCTACAGCCACTGTGGTTGGTCTGAACATGGGACCACTTCCAGGTGCACTACACAATGGTTTGGAAAAATGAAAAACAAACAAAGAAACAGGTTTAGGGGTACACTTCATACTTTTTAATAAAATACTTATCTCTTATGTTCTACCATGCATTAGAGGTGGGTCTTAAAGACACTGAGTAGTGGTCATTCCCTGGCCCTGTGCTAATAAAGGAAACTTCTTCAGTGAGGTTAGGCACAGTCTCATGCTGTTAACCTACCAAGCGACATTCCCAGGGCTAGTCAGTTACTGCTATTTCTTCCTAGACTGTCTAAAATACAAAACTGAAGCTTATCTCACAATTCAAATACTTCATCACTACCATCTGCTACAGTCCACTTGTCCTCTATCTGGACTCATTTTTCACTGTATCATCCTATCCATTAGTATGCTATCAAACATATATGGCTGACCATCTATTCACAAAGGTTACACAGTTGATCTTTGAACAATACGGGTTTGCAGGTTTGAACTTCACAGGCCCACTTATATGCAGATTTTTTTTCCTAATAAATACACGTTTCACAATCTGTGGTTGGTTGAATCCATAGATATGGAACCACAGATATAGAGGTTCAATTATAAAGTTACACAAGGATTTCTGACTCTGTGTGTATTATGTGTATGTGTCTGTGTCTGTGTCTGTGTGTGTGTCTGTGTGCTGGGAGTCACTGGCACCCCTAACCTCCACGTTGCTCAAGGATCAACTATATTTCACTCAGCTAAAAAAAGATTCCAATTTCCTCTGTGCTTTCAAATTTCCTTTTAAAATATGCATATTCTGAGTTGAACATAGTCAGAATCCCCCACCATACTACTCTATGATGGTCTGTGGTTACTATGTCTGTTACAGAAACTTAAGAGTCTGTACTAACCTCCTGGCACCACACCCAAGCATTTGCTTTGGTTTTGTGATACTTTTTGGCATTCCATATAATAATCATCATTCTATGAAGTACCTTTTCAGCTGTGAAACAACAGGAACACCAAGGAGCCTCAAAGTGTTTTAAACCCTTGTCATGTCTGAAATTTTTACAGTGTGTGTACTATACAGACAGGTACATCTCAAGCCAAACTCAAGAACTGAAGAGAATTAGATATCTATTTGGATGAAGCCCTTTTAATTTAAACCCTAGCTACTAGCTGTCATAACCTCAGGGACCAAATATATTAGGATAATATGGTATCCTTTGCTATCTGAACTCTTATTATTGGAAGGTGGAATCTAACAGATTTAGACAGCAAGAGATACTCTAATGGTGTCACAAAACCTATCCCACAGCAAAGAAACCCTCAAATTGACTAAAAGGGAATTTATTTTGATCTTTTGCTTCAGTCTTTGCCATGTTACTTCAATAATACTATAGGATCATGCATTACTCCTAGGACAATGAAATACCTGATGATGGATCAAAACCTTCTTTTATTCTTGCAAGAGATTATGTGGTCAGTTTTTAACTGTTTATTTCAAAAACTGATAACTAAAAGTCATTACTAAAGAAAAACATGTATTAAAATATGTTCTGGAGTTTGAAATTTGTAGATACTGACAGGCATATGTAGAAGAGATAAACAAGATTATCCTGTATAGCACAGGGAAATATATACAAGATCTTGTGGTAGCTCACAGCGAACAAGAATACAACAATGAATATATGTATGATCATGTATAACTGAAAAATTGTGCTCTACACTGCAAATTGCCACAACATTGTAAACTGACTATAACTCAATTAAAAAAAAAAAAAAGTTCTGAACTAGAGAGTAGAGAGTGGCCTGGTACACACTTTTTAAGGAGGCACTCTGGCAACAAGCCCAAAAGGAATGTGTTTACTAAATAAAGAGCTGCCAATGAAGGACTCAGAACATTTACAGGCAGTTTAACTCACCATTAGAGATCACAGGTTAATTCTGTTCAAATGCCTACACTATACATGTTCTCTCCCTTCCTTCTTCCTCCAAAACACAAGATAATCAGTAAAAAAGGATCCAGAGACTCTGCCCCAACTTGGCTGTAAACTTTTAAAAACCACAATCATAGTTTCTCTTTCCACGTAACCAGTTCCTCCTTTGTTCCTGGCCAGCCACAAAAAACAAACATGGCGGCCTAAGTCCTTTGGATGGAGGCACATAACTCATGAATCCTTAGATGCTGAGACTGGGTCCCCAAAGTCTAGTGCTTGGAAATTCAGCCCTAGATGGGGTAAATTCCACCTAAGGCTAAATACCAGCCCCAAATTTATCATCAAGAACCATGAAGGAACACTAAAAACACTAAGAAGGCAAGAATCTGCAGAGAAACAAATGGACAGAATTTCCTAGGTTTTACAGTGTTTAGTACCAATTCTATGGTACTTAAAAGGCAGTTACAACACTTGAATCTGTGCCCCAGTAGTATACTATAATTTACATCCTTTTCTACATGAGAAAAATGTTGAAGAATGAGAACAATGATAGTTGCATAATTTACTGATTCACTGAGCATCTTCTATGTGCTAGGCACTCTTTTATAGGCACTCTAACATAATTTAATCACTCCCCACAATAACTACAGAAGCAAACTGTTATTATTATCTCCATCTTACAGATGAGGAAACTGAGGCATAGAGCTCAGATAACTAAGGTTACACAGATCATAGGATATGGTCTCAGAAGTACATATTCTTAATTAGTAATATTATACTTCAAATATAGACATCCTTTTTGTTTAATAGAATGATCTATTAAAAAATTAAGAATTGTAATGTCAGTGGGGGGAGGTATAGCTCAGTGGTAGAGCACATGCTTATTAGCATGCATGAGGTCCTAGGTTCAATCCCCAGTATATTCACTTAAAAAAAAATAAAATTGTATGTCAATTATACCTCAATTAAAAAAAAAGAATTTTAATTCTTAAATCTTAGAATCTTAAATTATAACCTTAAATCTTAAGATTATAAACCCTCTGAGAAAAAAACACCCTCACCATTCAGCTTGTTTTCTTTGCTCTGCCAACTCATGGAGCCGCCGTAGGGCTTTCTCCTGTTTCCTCTCATCCTTGCGGGATCTTGAAGATACATTTCGAGCAAACTCTCTCTGCTTAAGATCTTTCAATCTCTGGGGTAACACAAGAAAGGAAAAGAGGGTGGGTGATTTAGAATAACCTGGGGATCCTGAAAGCAAGGCCTTCAGAATATCTACACTTAATCAATGGTTACAGTGCTAATATAGAATATATTGCTACACTCTTTTATGGTAATTGAAAACACAATGGCTGATTACTTTGGGTGAAACACTTGGAGTATTTGCATTCCTAATTAGGACAGCATACCATTTGCTTTATTGGGCAAAATAAAATAATTTCAGAAGCAACAAGCAAATTTTAGAACACTAGGAGGAAAGAAAAGGGACTATTTAATCACCTGCTCTTCCAAGGATGCAAAACTAGACAAACAGAACATGAGTTAAATTGTAGTAACACAAGCCAAAGTGAACAGAAAGGGGTTAAGCTAGTATAGAAAATTACCCAGGTGTAAGATCTTAAAAAGCAATGTACAGCTTACATGGGGAGGTTATTTGAATCAAAAGTTAACAAAGAGAAAGCATACTTTCATTTCACCATAAAAAGGTGCTATTCTTTTCAGCATCAACAGTTTTCCTGTAACTAAGCAAACAAATGGGTCTTCCAATGCTTGCCATGTTCAGAGCTCAACAGTCTGACCACTTTCATATGGTCAGCCTGCAGAAATTAGGGAGTAATATGTGTGGCTTTTCATTCCGTCATGGCCCCAAGAGGAATATCCAGGGAATGAGGAGGAAGAACAGACATAAGTCAAAGAATTTATTACTTAAAATCCTGATAAAAGAATGGGACTTTTGTTCTCAGAAGCTACTATATAATTTTCCTTGAAACAAAACAAAACAACCACCAAAAAGTAACAGTGTTATGACACACTGGTGACAGAGTCCAGACAACTATCTGCAATGAAGACAGAACTAAAATTATTTCCAACATATTAGATAATAAACAAAGCAAACAAACCAAAACAAAACACGTACATTAGCCTATGCTTTTACAACAGCATTGGGAAAAGGAATTTGACCCAATATAAAGTGGACATTGCTTTGTGGAAAGGGATGATGTTCAACAGACAGAGGAATTTTCTTATCTAATATTTATGAGATGTGTTTTGAATATTTTTGAATTGGGAGAGGAAAAGGGTGGAAAGACACACACAAAGAAAGATATACAGCTAAAGACACTAGTAGAAAAACTCACTCTTGTGATCTGGGCTCCCAAATTAGAAGGATTTGCTTTCAATACATCAGCTGAAAATGTCACATCACAAAGAAAGAAAAGCAAAAAATAAAACAAGAGTGGAAGAGAAAAAAAAAAATAAAGCAAGCATTACTACACAAGCTCTCTTAGTGAATCTGCAAACTATTATACTGAACAATCAGAGACAAAGCCATCAACTCTAAAAGGGTTGGGGAGAAGGGAAGTACCTGTACAACACATGTATGTATACATACACATAGACTGACACAGGAATAATTCCTCCTATATAAATGGAACTATCTCCATTCTTTCAGAAAAATTGATTATGTAACTTTAGGAAAGACCACTGCTGTCTAAAAGCAGTTAATCTTATTTTCATTTGCCTTTATTTTAGGGACATTCAAGTAACCAACATTTGGCAAAATTGTTTTACTGAGGCTGGCTGCCCAGAATTAAGATTTTTATAAAAACCACTTCAAAATGGGGATCAACTATTTTAAATAAAATATGAATTCCAATTTTCTCCTTCCAAGGAGAATGGGGCAGAGAGAAAGAGCCTGTCAGGACTACTGTGATTATTTTAGGCCACAAACCTAGTTTTTTTCTGCCTCAAACACTTAACAGGCTCTCTGGCCAAGATTTAAATAGAACATATGTTTTCCTCAATTCTGCTGTCTTTTCTCTGGCCCCCTCAAAAGCCTGGAAAAATCTCCATGAGTTCAATCACTCCCTTCTCTCTTATATTTTTAGGAGTTATTTCCCAAATTACAGGACACTGACTAAAAGAATGAGCATTTTATCGAAGTCTGGTGTCTGCAGGCTAAGTCAATGATTTCCAATCATTCAGCAGTCACTTAGTATGACCCTGAAGTTGAAGCGACAGAGCTATGTCCACATCATCCTGAAGACACCCTATTTCAAACTCCTACCACAATATAACTGGAGGTAGGTAGGGAAGAAAATGGTATGTCAAGAACACAAATCCAAATCCTGGTACTACACAGGGCGTAGCAAACACTCCTGTATCACCCATACAAACTTTATAGTCAAGTCTGGGGTCTCAAAAATAGAACTGGCAACCCCAGAATCCTAACCCAAACCTTAGAGACAATTCTCCCAAATCCAAAATGTGTATTTGAGGTCTCTCTCAGATAAGGGTGGTTCTGATGATGAAAATGGATTCCTAACTTGAAGTCTCTCTTTCTCCCTTAAGGTCAAACTAACTTCCCCTCACAAAGACTCTACTGATCCCTCACATATGATAGGATTTTTCTTTCTGAACTGTTTTAGTTCTTTGTTAGAGCACTCATCTAGCAACTATCTTATTTTGTTTGATTATACTTTTTCCTGTCTTTTAGAAAGGCAGTATGTGTAAAGTTTCAGAGTCAGAAAGACTTGGGTTCAAATCCATTAAATACTAGCCAAGTGGTTTCAACTCTCTGAGCTCCAATTCCCTCATTAGAAAAACAGGGCCACCTAGCAAGAGATTTACAAGACTGACTATCAAAATAAATGTAAAGCACTTAGTATATTCAAACTGTTCAACAGTGCCCTTCCCCTTTACTTGGGGCAGGGACTATGGCTTGCCTTTATAATCAACACTGTGTAAGGAGCAGCACTAAGCCTACAGAAGATGTCTGGTAAGCAGCTGGTGAATAACTAGGCTTAAACACTGTTTCCTTGATTTTTGACAATTTTTTTTTTTTTTTTACCATCTGTAGGAACATTTGATATGAAATATTTTCATTATCTTTACCAGGGATGTATTCAATTTATATAATATGGTTTTCCTCGCTATTACTGTCATGTAGTAAAGAAGTCTCATTCCTTAGAGACTCAAAAAGCCTAAAATTTTAAGCCCCTTACTTCTGAACAGAATTGGGCCAATAGCAAAAAAAAAAAAAAAAAAAAAAAAAAAAAAGACCAGAAATTTCTCAATTTCCAGTCGATAAAGTAATGGTACAAAGCCCTAATTCAGAGTCAGATTTCCCAAAGTTGCCTATTTTATTCCAAAAGGCTAACAAGGTTGGCTCATTTGCCACTGCTGAATACCCATAAGAAATTCTCTGTGACCTGTACCTTTATTTTCTTCTTAAATTCTGAAGAGGAACTCAACTTTAGATAGCTTTTTTTCAAGGCAAGAATAGAGGAGCAACGAATCTGCCTGTCAGATAAGGAGACCAAAAGGTATAGATGTGCCATCAAGCCAAAAACTGTTTCAAAGGCTGAGCAAATTTCATACCATACACACAAATTCAAGTTAGACTCTAAATTGGCACACAGTCTATCTGAATGGATGTAACTAATCATTTAAGCTGACTCCAAATGTCCTTATCTCTGAAAATTGTAAAGTATGCTTTCTGAAGAGTTCCTAGTGAATTTGCTTATTTATTGGACTATTAATGATTATTAATGTAAATTTAAGCCACATAACACATTTTTAACTGGAAAATATTCAAGATTCAAGGAAAAGGAGATGAAACCCCATTTATAATGAAAGGGTTTGAAGATCCTGTTTTCCTGAAAAACCATATTTCCCAAAAAGTATACATTTGTGGCAGAGAACATAATGTCTGACTGATTTTCAATCACATGGTAGCTGGGGTTTCCATTAAATTTTCCAAAAGATCTTAACAAATAACCCATCACTTGAAATACCTATCCAAAGAACTATGACTTTTTGGGCTAACAACTTCAAAGTAAGTAAAAGTAAACTTCATTCACTTCAAATGTAAATGACATTCTAGTTCTTAAAACTAGCTAAACAGAACTGTGTTGGCAGAAAAATGTCTACTCCAGCAACAAAATCCTACTCCACTATCCAACTCTGAACAAATTAAACCAGAGAAATAAAAATCTGGTAAATCTTACTAGGTTTTTAATGTGGGTGATAAATATGCCCACATTATCAATAATGGGGAGTGTCAGTAGCAAGGAGCAGCATTGTGTTTGCGAATAAGTGAGACAGATACTTCTGCATATAGTTTTTCCTAACAACAAAAGATAATGATCTGAGTCTAATATAATATTTTTTGTATCTTTTGATGCTACTCTTCTCTCTTGCATCACAACAAAATTTCATACTAAAAGTTTGAGTATAGTTTACTATGAATAAATCCATTATCTTTCTCAAGTATTTTAAATCTATTATTACAATCTAAACAATAAAAATCATTGCTCCCATGTGAAGGGAGTTTCAGGCATCAGAAAATAGGTAGAGAGTATTTCCTAGTGCCACTAAAAATCCAAAAACCGTATGTTCTAATATTTACTCAGTTCTAAAGAGAAACCTGATTCTGTCTGCTGAGGGTCAAAAGATTATCCATGATTTCTTTCACTCACCTGATAGCAACCCCACTCTCCCAGAACAGAAACTGTTCTTAGTCTTCCTTTATAACTAACCCTGCAATGTACACACTGTTGTCTATGGCACAAAACAGATGCTCAATAAACATTTATCAAACTGGTTTCAGTTTTAAAATGAGTTGTTGGGAGAGGGAACGCATATACATCTTTTATATATTATTTTTTGGTTATGAACAGGGATGGGAAATAGTGAGTAAAAAAAAAGTGGTTGTTTGCAGCTCAATCTGTTTTTTTGCCTAATCATAATCCAGTCTTTTCTGACTCTCAACCACTCCCTTTCCATTATGTCAACAATCCTGCATACTCAAAATCCATGGCCTCTTCTCCCCACTGTTTCTTGCCTCTCTCCAACGATATAACATCAATTAGCATCTCCACTCCGCTCCCAAACTGGAGTGGTTATGCTGTAGTTGGGCCAGGTTATCCAATTCTAATCTCAGTGTTCGATGCTTCAAGGCCATTCAAGACATCACCACATGGTGAAGGAGAGAAAAGACCAAGAGAGAACACAAAAAGCTTCAGCATTAAGCTTACTCAGGGAAAAATGATTATAGTTGAATGGTTAAGGAAATTCAAGTTACTGGACATAAGACGTTAAATTCTGTTAGCACACGAATATCAGTAAGTGATGAAAATAAGTTTTATTCAGTAACAGAGAAAACCAAATGTTTGGTAACAGAGAAAACTAAATACTAATGCTGATTACAGATACTGAAAAAAATCAGAGGGAAAAAGAGAAGTATACATTCTTTTGGCTAGGTGACAGTATTAGTCATTTATAACAATACTTACCATTTGTGCCCAATTATTTTGAAACACAATGACTTAATATCATTTGGTGAATAACAAATTAATTTGTCATAAAATCATTATGTAACACTTGTTTTGTGTTCAAATATTCAGCAAAAAGCCTTAATAGCATCAGGTGTATACTTGCTTTAAGGAATTTTTACACACATACACAGTCACCATCACTACCACTAAAATTTAAATTCGATAATAAAGTTTTTAAAAATAATTTTAGAGATATATAATTCATATAACCATAAAATTCACCTATTTAAAGTGTAAAACTTAGTGGGCTAAGTATATTCTCAGAGTTGTGCAACTATCACCACTATCTAATTTTAGAACATTTCCATTAACCTCAAAGGAAAACCCATACCCATTAGCATTTACTCCTCATTACCCCTTTCTTCCCAGTCCCTGGAAACCTAATCTACAGTCTCTATGGATTTGTTTATTCTAGAGTTTTCATATAAAATCACATATGATTTTATAATCACATGAGGGTCTTTTGTAACTAGCTTCTTCCACTCAGCATATTTTCAAGATTCATGCATGTTTAAATCATGCATGTTGTAAATCATTATCAGTAAGTCATTCCATTTTATTGAATAACAGTGTACAAATATACCACATTTTGTTTATTTATCCATCATCTGATGGTTATTTGGGTTGTTTCCACCTTTTAGCTATTATGAATAATGCTGCTATGAACAATCTTATGCAAATTTTTGTGTGAACATGTATTTTCATTTCTCTAGTATATACTAGTCATATGGTAGCTCTATAACATTTTGAGGAACTGTCAAACTATTTTCCAGACTGGCTTGCACAATTTTACAACCCCAATAGCAATGTACGAGAGTTCCCATTTCTCCATATCTTCTCCAATACTTATTGTGTCTTTTTAATTTTAGCCATCTGATTAGATGTTAATGGTATACCACTAAGGTTCTGTGGACAATGAGTTTTAAGTATATTTACATAATCCTCTAGATCATATCTGGAGGCAAAGATTTGCCCTCTAGGTAAAATTTGAAGGAGCATAATTCATAAGAGCTGCCTAGGCCCAAAGCAAATGGCACAGCAGCATCCTCGTTCAGAGCTCTCTTTTCAGTACTGTCACTCAAACTTATTATTCCTTAGGTTGCTTTAATCCTTCAGACTATAACAGAACATACAGCCTCATCCCAGAATCTCCACCACAGTCCATCATTGTGATAATGTGTATAGGGGCTGAAAACCACAGAACACAAATAAGGTAGATTCATTTTTATTCATTTTGGGATTGTGTGCCAAGATGTAAAACAGAGTCAGAAATACATAGCAAGAGAATACAGGGTTACCAGCAACCTTAGCTTCCAAAAGGTCTGTTTCAGGTTACCCCTGCTCACAAAAGCAGACAGCTTCCCTAAACAGACACAGAGTTTCCCAAGGTTAACTAGGTTGTAAGAAGGAGCCTATTCTCAACAAAAGCAGAGGTAGTGGGTACATAGGATTTAATAGGTGAAAAGACTCAAAACATGCTCAATTTTTGGAAGACTGGCCAAATAATGTCAATTGTTATTAAGTAAAACAGTCTCAAATAAAACAGTATCCATAGTGGCACAAAATACCACTGAAACTAAAATTTTCTTCTCTCTACTACAGGTTATTAAAATAAAACTACAATATGTTTAAGTTCTGAGATGCATTCCTCTTCTCACACTTGCTATGCTTCTCAAAGCATAACCTCTTCAGAAATGAATTGTGCTCTTTAAACCAACATTTACTAAGCTTTGAGATTCATAAGTACTTTATGATTTTCCTAACCTATTTCACATCTTTACAATTATCAATTTATGATTTTGTAAGGATAAACATTCTATAAACACTCCAAATATACAGAAGCTATGGAATATCTTCATTGGTATCTGATTTTATTGGTTTCACTTCTTAGAAGGGTCATTTTCTTCTTATTTTAGCCCTAGAATCTCCTCACACTTTGCATTTTTTATTATTTTCTTACCCCCACCAATATCAAAGTAGCACTGAGAAAGGAACCTATCTGCATTTCTTTAAATCTGCAGTGGCTTGCCAGAGGTTCAGCTGGTTTTGATGTGCTTACTATTATCCTGATGCCATACATGCCAAGCATACAGAGAAATCAAATGCAGTAAAATATCTTGAGGCAATAATCCAATCAGTAAATAGTGAAACTTCGTTTTACTTGAAACTTCAAGACTACTATAAACTTGAATGAAGTCCATGTGAAGTCCAAAAATGATCATTCCTTCCATCACCAAAGAATTTCTCAGAAAATATTTCAATTCAGAACCTATTTTATTTTTGAGTAATGAGGAAAACTCTAACATTTCTATTCCTTGGTAATACACATTACCAGGTACTAAACTAGTCAACTAAGAGTAAGCAACGCTGTCAGAAAGTAACGGTTCAGACAAACCTAACTAAATCACGTAGTTACAGATTCTGTCCTGTACAATTTAGAATACAGAAGTCACTAATTGCTGTGTAGCAACTTACTTTGTTTTACTTCAGTCACTTGTAAAGTTCAGGACACCACAGTTTTTACAGCTGAAACAGACCCTGGTATTAAATGAGACTTAAGTCTTTTAAAAAAAAATACAAAAGTACAGGAGTTTTCATACTGAAGCTGTTTTAGCAGAAAGAAGAGGTAGTGTGAAAGCATTCTTTCTGCTGATGGAGATACTTATTCTCTCTACAAGTCAGAGCTGCTTTACAGTACCAGATTTTGTTAACTGGATATAATACAGATGGTTTTGAAATTGCAAGGAAGTTGTACTCAACATTAAGGAAGAATAAGGCGGCAGTTTTTCAGTATGTTACTTCCCTAGTGTCAGTCAGAGCCTGTGGGAGCCTGAGTGGAGAGGAGGGAAAGGTATAGGCTTGGGTCACAAACTCAAATGTTTAGAGGGGTTTGGCAGGTAATGTAATGAGTCACACAGGTTAATGTAAGAGAAAGATGAAGTTGAAGCCATATCCAATTGAAGAACGAGCACACGCCTTTCTAAAGAGACGGAAACTATTCAGCTTTAGCCAATTGTTATGTTGAAATGTAAGCCCAATGTTTTCACGTATTTCAATTTTTCTAGATAAGCCAAAGCCTGAATTATATAAAATCTCTTCATTAAACAAAATTGAGAACCAACTGAAATTAAAGGAGAAAAAACTAACACCACAAAGGCCAGACAAAATACAGCTGACCCTTGAATAACACAGGTTTGAACTGTGCAGATACACTGATATGTGGATTTTTTCTAATAGTAACTACTACAGTACTACATGATCTGGGGTTGGTTGAATCCATGGACACGGAACCATGGATAGAGAGGGACCTCAGATACGGATGGCCAACTATAAATTATACGCAGATTTTCAACTCTATGGAGGGTCAGCACCCCTAATCTCTGTGTTATTCAAGGGTCAAATGTACATCTCTGGGACAATCTGTGATTTCTAGTTTATGTACTAGAGGCTGCTGAGAAGCACTCCTTAGTGGCACAAACAAAAGAGAGTTAAGACTAGAAGAATCCTGAGTAGGTAACAAGGCACCGCAAAAGCAAAAGCAAAAGCAAAACATACCAGTGTTAAAATAAGGCATTGACTATTACTGTGTTGCACAAATTTAACTCTGAGAAAGAGAATACTCTTTGGAGTTTGAAATATAAACCTTCAAAAGCTAAATAAAATGGTTTACCATTGTCATATCCATTAGCAGACATGTTTTTTAAAAGATATGCAAAATAATTAAAGAGGCAAGGAGGTAGAGATGGAAAAATGTTTAGTTTCAAAGTCAACTTTAATTTATAACTAAGCCAACAAAGGTAGAAGGTGAAAACTAATGTTTACTGAGCACTCAGGTGTATCAGAACTAACTTTATAAAAATGAATCACAGATTGGATTACCTCTTGAGGACTGGAAGGCCTACCCCTGGAGATCTCAAAATGTATGAGATTATCACTCTTAAAGAGGGTTGGACTGCTAAAACGAGCCAGAATGTCTAATTAGGTTTTTCATCTTTGAAGATCAAGCTGGGTCTTATTAATTGTGTATTAATGACTCTCTTCATAAAATATCTTATAAAATGTGAGAAAAACTAGTGAATAGTGAGAGGTACATAATACCAAAAACTAAAAACAAATCACCACAAATGAGGGTGACCACATAGCTCCTTTTTGAGAGATTATTTGTGTTTAATAAAGATAAGGGCATGTTCAGGATCCTGCCTATACTAGTAGTTTACCACTAACACAATAGATTTCTCTGGAAAATTTTAATGGTGAAAATTTGATGAAAGATGCAAACTAGGGATTACTAATATAGGGTTGAATGTACTTACCTATTATCTCAGATTCATAATAATCCTGTGTGCCTTCCTGGAAGACAAGACAGGGTGTCTTTATGATTTTAGAGCATGAATTTGAAAAATGGTCGGTCCATTTGTATGGTATGTTCATGTCCATCAAAGAGGTATGAAAAATAGGACCTACCTCCTCTTAGGGGTTATTTAGCTGTGTTATACCAAGGTCTTTAAAGGCTCCTTAGAAATTCTAAGGGCAGGGAAAAGTAGAACTATAAAAAAAATCAGTACTGTGCATTTTTTTGTTTATATATTCATAGACTTCTGTTTCATGACTACCATATGTATTGAGAGCAGCATAAAGAAAGATGAAAAGCCTGCATTTTAACCAAATAAAGAACACTCCACCAAAAAACAAACAAAATAACAAACTCACTATATCTGTTCTTTGTTTAATACCTAAGATGGGCTTTTTGATCAAGGTGAAGAAATAACGCTTACATGCATTTATTAATCATACCAGCTAAATATTTGTTCCCAGACCAGGGATCGTAGATATATTCTACATTAAGGGATAAAGTAGTTCAATATAAGAAATCCTTAACTCTGTATTTTCATTTTGATGATAATATAAAAAAGAGTAATAAATGAATATGTGGGATCATTTGGATGAAAAAACTAGAAATGTTTACAACATAACTGGGGACTTAAAATGAGTGATTTGTTTGTACCAACCAAAGGCCAAATGATACCATCATTCCATATCTATTTGGAAGTTTTACAGTAGTGCTAAGAGAATAGTTTCTCAACCTCTGCACCACTGACTGACATTTTAGGCCAGGCAATTCTTTGTTGCAAGCTTTCCTGTGAATTGTAGGATGTTTAACAGCACCTTTGGTCTCTACCCACTAGCTGTCAGTAGTACTATCTCCCTAGCTTTGATAATCAAAAATGTCTCCAGACATTGCCAGGTGCCCCCAGTGGGACAAAATCTCCCCAGGTGGAGAACCACTGCAACTGAGAAAGTGGTAAGGGAACCAAGTCAACATAAGGTGCACAGGAGAATAAACATGTCAAATTCAAATGAACCACAGCTCTAACAATTTCTACTACTCTCAAGGTGAGAGAATTATCACCAAAACATTACCATCTATCACATTAATGTTGTCAATGTGAGTTTTATTAGTTCTGTATTTTTGCTCAGATTTAATTTATAAATCTGTTTTGCTCTGAGAGTTTTTTCCCCCTTAAAAAGCAAGTCTATGCATGATTCAAGTTTGAATCACACTTTCCCTTTTATTTTTTGGTTTATTTTTCTCTAATTGAAAGAAAGACAAGTCAAGAAACTTCTCATCAACTAAAAATGTAACCTTTCTAAATGTCCTTTTGGTGCCTAAAGTTTCTTCTAGAGTCTTTTATCATATACAATTCTTAATTGAAAAAATTCTCAAGAGCCCCCAAAATACATATTTAGATGTCTTTGTTAATTCCACAAAAAATCATAACCCCAAAATTTGGATTATATATACACCAAAAAGCTGGAAAAGTTGCTGGATAAGCAACATTCACTGCTGCATTCATCTTTCAGATGACAGATGATTCTTCGAAGCAGTAAGGTAATTGCCAATATACCTTGTCCATTTATATGCTCTCTAGATTTCTCTTCTTCAAATCGAGCAGAGCCGACAATATATCAAAACAATATCCAAAGTTGTATACAAAGTTAAAAAGCTGTCTTCAATACAAGTTTATCACTGGAAGCATCTTAAATTGGTTAGGTGTGGTTAAATGTGAAAGAGATTGTTGCAAAAAACTGTAAGACCACAACCAGCTTACAAACTATTCCTGTGCTAGTAAGAGTAAAACTTAGTCAGAGCCTGCCTTTTATGTGCACTGAAATCTTATGGTTGGTTAGGAGATGAGGCAAATGTTAAAAAAAAAAGTTGGTTCAAAAGGTCCAGCTTATAACAGCATCCCACCAATGCTCATCAATCTCATAAGTTTAATACATATGACTATCGTATCCCCAAAGACCTAACAAGTTCTGCTAAAGTCACCCAAGATCAAATGGCTCAAAATTCTTTAATAAGTCAGAATTGTTCTATAGATTTCAAGTTTCACTTTCTCCTTCTAAAATCCCCCAAGATGATTACTGCCACCTTCTTTATGCCATAACTAGTTATGTATAAGTTTCTTTTCTAAATCAATGAAAGAAAGAAAGAAAAAAAGACTGCAAAGAAGGTATAATTCATTTTCAGCAAGCTCTTCAACATGCAGCATCAGAGTTTTTTTGTTAAAGACAGCATCTAATTTTATTTCCCTTCTCAAGATTTATCTGCCTTCCAAAGTATACTGAATAACAAAATGACTTACTGACAGGATACAGCCAATGAAGCATGAACTTTTAGATACAGAAGATGAAATGACCACAGTATGAGATAACCATTCAAAGCTTAACAAGTTCAGAAAGGAGGAAAGAAAACAAAGCTCCCAGTGATCCTCAGCTGAATTATCAAATTAAACACAAATTTAGAAACCACTCAAAGCCAAAAACTTTATGCAAGATTTATGAAGCTCACAATTCTTCACTCTACATAAAATCTTGGAAAGGTGATGCCTATGTCAGGACTTCTTGTCACTGAAACAAAATCAAGTCAGTCAGATGACCTCAGATAAAGACAGGCAGATATAAGAAACCACAGTCAACAAGTTTTTGTGGGTACACTCATAAAATTCAATAGTTATAACAACAAATAAAGTATCTTTTTCCTTGTTAGCAATTAACTATTCCTCACCTGTTTGTGTGCATGATCATAGGAGTTGATATGGTTGTCAAATTCCTGATGTTTCTGATATTGCTTATCACAGAGTTCACAGTAAAAGTTTGCTCTGAGGTCTTCCAACGCTTTGGCAATTGCCTTCTCTTTGTCAACATAATCCTGTAAGAACCACAAAATAAAATAAAAAATGAACTTTATAGAATTTTAAGTGAATGTTATAAAAAATAGCCTTACCTGAAGAGAGGAAGAGGTCTCTTCATAACATTTAGCGGTGCCAGGAAGAGCACAAGTAGCAATTTGGTGGGGTATTTAGTGTGAAGTTATGCTAACAATTCTTCAAATTAATATTTTTTAAATGACCATACTACCCAAGGCAATTTACAGATTCAATGCAATCTCTATCAGATTACCAATGGCATTTTTCACAAAACTGGAACAGATAATTTTGAAATTTATACAGCAACACAAAAGACCCTAAATAGCCAAAATGTTCAAAAAGTTTAATTTTACTTTCTCTTTTGGCAGTATGGTAGACTAGATACTGTGGCATTTCCTACACCTTCTTATCCTTGGCTAAAAAAAACCCCAAACAACCAGATACATAAAACATAATTTTTACTGCATTGCAGAAACCATACAAATAAAACTATATCCTCAAGAGGAACAATAGAAGAAAACAAAGCAAAAAAATCAGCTATGATCTGAAATTGAAACCAAAGCTGCAATGGGCAAGGGTCCTTCTCAGGACATGTGGGTGACACTGGAGCTTGGGGTTCCAGCAAGGTGGGAGAGCTAAACCTGAGAAACCTCATTAAAAAAGGAAAAGAACCTGGAAGTGGGCTGGAGAGATCCCAGGATCTCTGAGTCTCAGCAGAGGGAATAAAGAATATTCTCAGAAAGCATTCTCAATTTTGGTCCTAAATTTTTCCTAGATTAGGATCAACAAAATATGAGTTACAATCAAAGACCGCTATATACACAAAAGGAAATAAATCTATCACAAGTGAGAGTAAAAAAATAAGCAACAGACTTAGGCTCCCCCAATCTGATATTGGAATAGTCTGCTACAGAATATAAAATAACTATAAAATGTTTAAAATACAAAATGGAATTACAAAAAATGAACAAACGTAAAACACTATTAAAGAAACAAAAACAAAAACCTACGCAGACTACAGAAAGAATCAAATGAGATTTTTACAAAGAAAAATCTAACTGTAAAAAACAAACAAAAGTATTTCTCAACTACTTGGGGAATTGTTTAAAAACAGGCTAGATACAGCTCAAAAAAGATGTAGCAGGGTAATGAAAATGTTCTGGGATTAGATTGTAACAATGGTTGCATGACCTTGTGGAATGTAATAAAATCCACTGAACTGTGCACTTTAAAAGGGTGAATTTTATGGTTAGTGAATTACATCTCAGTTGACATAAGGGCTGAGAAATTTTCCAAACTGATGAAAGATATGACTCCACAGGAACAGGAAGCACAAAGTATACCACATAGGCTAAATAAAAATAAGTACCTAGATACACTCTAATGAAATTATAAGTTATGGGACCAAAGACAATGAAATCATAAAACTACTTAGAAAAATTAAATCATCCACAATCAGACTGACAGTAGATTCAAAAGCAACAACAAAAGACAGAAGATAGTGTGCTTCAGTGTGCTGAGGGAAAACACATTTTTACTTGTATACCAAATGAAAATATTTTTCAGAAATGATGGAATTAAGGCATTTCCAGATAAAAAGAGCATTTACCACTAACAGATTAATTAAAAAAGGACCTTCCTAAAGCAGTATTTTTGAATTCATACATTTCAACCCACTAGGATCATACTGATTTAGTAGACTGTAACAGACATAGAAAAGAAAAAAAGAATAGAAAAATACAGTATTTTACATAACAAGAGTAAATATTGTCTTGTAAAACTTTTGTTTCAATTGTGTTTGTGTGTCTGTAATATTAAACATATTTCTTACTGCAGCCTTGAAAGTCATTGTTTTAAGGATGTACCTTAGGGAAGAAGGAAAATGATGCTAGAAAAAAGGTCTGAAATTCCAAAAGTAAATGGTAAGCAATGAAATTAATAAATATACAGATGAATAATAACAGTAACAACAGCACCCAGTTTGCAGAATGGAAAAGGGATAAAAACAAAATGTTAGCTGACATAGCCATGTATAACAGGAATCCTACCGATTGAGACGGAGTTAACTTCAGACTTTGTTAAATTAAGCATAATTTTTTACTAAAATTCCAACAGTTATTATTAGACTAGAAGTAGTAAAGGGGGAAAAACTAAGAAAACTTCAACTTTATAAAGGTAAAACAGGACAATAAAAGAGAAGTCAGGAAAACAGAAAGTAAAAAGATGGTATAAAACAGATTTATAAGTAGTCACAATAAATGTAAATGTACTAAAATACTGTCAGAAAAACAAAATCCAATTACATGCTGTCTGAGATACTCCTAAAGGATAGAAAAAGATATACCAGGCAAATACTAACCAAAAGAAGTTGGAATAACTATGAACATTCAACTTCTTAGACATTATGGCAAAAAGCATTACTTTAGACTATGGTCAGCTACGGAATTAAACAAGATTATTCTCCAAATAAGCTGCACTGCTAATTTTGAAAAGCCAACACAGATATGTTGGTTATCCATTAGTTTTTATTTTTAAATTGAAGTAGTCAGTTATGATGTGTCAATTTCTGGTATACAGTATGCATATACACATATATATTTATTTTCATATTCTTTTTAATTAAAGGTTATTACAAAATATTGAATATAGTTCCCTGTGCTATACAGAAAACATTTTAATCTATTTTTATATATATTAGCTAACATTTGCAAATCTGAAACTCCCAAATTTATCCCTTCTTACTCACTTTCCCCGAGTAACCATAAGATTGTTTACTATGTCTGTGAGTCTGTTTCTGTTTTGTAGATGAGTTCATTAGTGTCTTCTATTTTTCTTTTTTTTTTGGATTCCACATGAGTGATATTCTATGGTATTTTTCTTTCTGGCTTACTTCACTTAGAATGATGATCTGTAGGTCCATCCATGTTGCTGCAAACTGCACTGTTTTATTCTTTTTATGACTGAGTAGTATTCCATTGTATAAATATACCACAGCTTCTTTATCCAGTCATCTGTTGATGGACATTTAGGTTGCTTCCGTGTCTTGGCTATTGTAAATAGTGTTGCTATGAACATTGGGGTGCATGTATCTTTTTGAATTAGAGTTCCCTCTGGATATATGCCCAAAAGTGGGATTGCTGGATCATATGCTAAGTCTATTTTTAGTTTTTTGAGGAATCTCCATACTGTTTTCCATATTGGCTGTACCAAACTACATTCCCACCAGCAGTATAGGAGGGTTCCCTTTTCTCCATACCCTCTCCAGCACTTATCGTTTGTGGACTTTTTAATGATGACCATTCTGACTGGTGTAAGGTGATACCTCATTGTAGTTTTGATTTGCATTTCTCTGATAATTAGCAATATTGAGCATTTTTTCCATGTGCCTATTGGCCTTTTCTATGTCTTCAATGGAGAATTGCTTGTTTAGGTCTTCTGCCAATTTTTGATTTGGGTCTTTTTTTTGGTTATTAAGTTGTATGAGTTGTTTATATATTCTGGAAATTAAACCTTTGTCAGTCACTACCCATTAGTCTTAATGAGGTTTTGTTTCAAAAGTGTGGGACTGACCCAAAGAGGTGGTCCAACTGGCCTCAGCAGTTTCACTTAAAAACTAGACATCAAAAGACATCTCAAAGAAGTTGAATATATTCATTTGTTGTAAGGTAGCAAAGAAGAATAAGAAGGGGAAAAGAATGATAAATGATAAATGACTGTTTGCTAGCCTTTTAGAGCAGGGTAGATGCATTACTCTCATAATGAGTAACTCCTTCTATCTAACAGACTTAAAGATAAATCTCATTTCAAAGGCTCTAAAATCAGCCTTTTATTCAGTTTTGTATTTTTTTGGATACATTTTCAAAGCAGCATCTATCACCTCTCTATATTTCTCACATGAACTACTTAATCAATAAGCAAGAAAAGGTTGCTTTAGTTTGTGGAATGCCAGTATTTAACTAGTGTGGTTAAATGTGTTAAAATTGAAAAGTGAATATATAGCATATTATGATTTTTACCCTATTCAATTCTTCTTAACAGCTTTCTCTCAGCATCCTGGGCAATTTCATGTTGTCTGGTTATTGAGCAACTTGTGGATATTCTCCCTTATCAGTATTGGTTTCCCAGAAAGAAGTCAGAAAGCTCACCTTCCCAATCCCTCTTAAAACTAGGGTGCAGACATATGATCTACGCTCTTCCTGTCAAATTCATCTGCGTGAAACTTTTCAAAAGTGAGCAGTATAAAGAAGTAGATGCCAAATGGAATCCCATCTTCTAGCAATGGTGGCTGTAGAAGCATATTTTAATTATATCTTGGTTTTTGTTTAATTCTGTAATTTTTTAAATGTTTATATACATTTGGAAGATTAACTCTTCTAAAAAAAAAAAGATACCAGAAGAGTGGATTAAAAAAAAAACCACAATCCAATTAAGTATTGATTGTAAGAGATTCCTTATTGTTTTCTCAAGTCTTTCAATGGGAATCATGTTCCTTTCTCCTGAAGTACTTTCTTTGAAATTTCTTTTAGAAGAGTCTTTTGGTGGCAAACTAATTTTTTAATCTGAAAATTTATCTATTTTCATCTTTATTCTTAAAGATATTTTTGCTGGGTGTCCAATTCTAGGTTAACAGTTGTTTGCTCTAAGCACATTCAACATTCCATTAGACTGTAACAGAATCCACGTTGTATTCAAATTTCCTTGTTACTGTAACTGTTCTTTAAAAACTGTCTTCTTCTTTGGCATGGTACAATTTTACCATGATGTATCTACATATAGACTTCTTAATCTTTTTCTAACCATTTAAAAAAACTGAAGACAGTTAATTTACAATGTTGTATTAGTTTCAGGTGTACAGCAAAGTGATTCAGTTACACACATATATATTCTTTTTCCGATTCTTTCCCATTATAGGTTATTATAAGATACTGAATATATAGTTCCCTGTGCTATACAGGAGATCCTTGTTGTTTATTTCATATATAGTAAAGTGTATATGTTAATCCCAAACTCCTACCTTATGCCCATCCACCCCCCCACCCCCATCCCCCCTTTCCCCTTTGGTAATCTTAAGTTTGTTTTCTATGTCTGTCAGTCTGTTTCGGGTTTCATAAATAAGTTCATTTTTTATATTTTAAATCCCACATATAAGTGTTATATATTTTTCTTTGTCTGATTTACTTCACTTAATATGATAATCTCTAGGTCCATCCATGTTACTGCAAATGGCATTATTTCATTCCTTTTTTTGGCTAATATTCCATTGTAGATAAATATCACATCTTCTGTATCCATTTATCTGTTGATGGACATTTAGGCTGCTTCCATGTCTTGGTTATTGTAAATAGTGCTGCTATGAACACTAAGGTGCATGATCTTTTGAATTAGAGTTTTCTCTGGATATATATACCCAGCAGTGGGACTGCAGGATCACATAAGTCTATTTTTAGTTTTTAAAGGAAACTCTCTACTATTCTCCATTGTGGCTGCACCAATTTACATTCTCACCAACACTGCAGGAGGGTTCCTTTTTCTTCATACCATCTCCAGCATTTATTATTTGTAGACTTTTTAATGATGGCCATTCTAACTGGTGTTTCTTTTTAAATCTTGTTTGAGATTCATTAGGCTTCCTGTGAATTATGTCTTTCATCAAATTCTGGGATCTTTTCTTTGAACATTGCCTCTACCCTATTCTTTTTTTCTTTCTTTCTGGAACTCTGTCTAGACAAATATTAGAGCTTCTCATTCTTTATCATTCAACTCTTAACCTCTTTCATGTATTTTCTTTCTTTTTTCTCTTACATTTTTTCCTATGATTTTATTTTACTTTATTAATAGACTTTATCTTTTTAGAGCAGTTTCAAGTTCACAGCAGAATTGAGCAGAAATACAGAGAGTTCGCACAAAGCCCTCCCCACACTCTTTCATGTATTTTGCGTTTCTCTCTTTCTTGCCCTTCCTCTCTCTACTTCTAATTGCATTCTGATATTTGTTCAGATGTGTTACAATTCACTGTTTGACTCTGTGTAAAATGCTATTAAATCCTCTGAGTTTTTAAGATAGTCTCTTGCCTTTTACTCAGCATCTCAATCCCTCTTTATTCTTAAACATATTAAATATGCTTGTTTTATATGCTGTAATTGGAGCTGACAATTCCAATATCTTAAGTCTTAAGGAGTCTGATTTTGCTCTTTTTTCCCCTCTCCTAACTCTAGTCCATAGTGTTTAGTTTCTCAGTTGGATTTGTGATATGACTATGATCTCCTGTTTTGGGGAACTTTATCTAGGAGTTCTCTGAAGCCTAAGTTGCTCTAGAGAAGTTTGAATTTGCTTCTTCCTAAGGGCACTATTTGCCTGAGACCACTTTACCATATATTTCACTTATTCTTAATATGTCATTGATTATTTTATGTCCCACTAAAAAAGAAAAAAAAGATAGAAATAAAATTCTGACAACTGAATTTTAATTAATTTTGGAAAATGCTCAGTCATTATCTCTTAGAATTCACCTCATTTATCTCTCCTTCTACTGGGACTTTAATATATTGTATTAAACTGTCTGATATCCCATTAATCTTGGATTAATGTTCTGTTTCTTTTTTTACTTTTTCTTTCAATTTGTTTGGATAATTTATATTAACTTGTCTTCAAATACACTGATTCTATCTTTCGCTGTGTCTAGTCTGTTGACAGGCTCACTGAAAGAATCCTTCATCTCTGACATTGTATTTTTCCTTTCTTTCTGGGTGACTGAATCCATTCCTGTGATCTTAAAATCATCAATATGCTAGACATCTCTCAAACCTATACTTCTTGCTCAGAGCAATTTCCCCTTAAATTCCACAGGTGAATTATTTTGTTGGTTATTTTTACTGGATGCATATTAAGCACCATAAATTTCAGATGCTCCAAAATGAACTCATTCCATTTACACCATCTGTTCTGTCTTCTATGTTTGGTTATATGTGGAAGATATAATGGGAATAATCAGTTTTTTAATTGACTTATTATTACTGCAAGACAGAAGAGAGTTAAAATGGAATTAAAATAGTCTAAGATGTTATATTATCTATGAGGAAGGTAAAGTAAAATATAATAAGTATGTACACTGTAATTTCTAGGGTAACTACTAAAATAGTAGTGTATTATTCCCAGTTTAATGGAGAGGAAAAAAGAAGGATAAAAATAATCAATACAAAAGAATGCAGAAATAAAGAAGGGGGGACAAAAAGGACAAAATAAGATAACCGATTTATGTCTAAATATATTGGAAATGACATTACCTATATTTAGATTAAATATTCCAATTAAGAGAGTCTGGGGAAAAGAGAGACTGGAAGACTAGATAAAACACCCACAAACAATCTGATTAAATGTTGATTATAAAAAACGAAAAGAAAAAAGGTGGAAAAGGATGTATCGGAAAATACACTAACTTAAAATAAAATTCATGTCAAAAATAAAAAAGAAAGAAAGAAGAGAAAAGAAAATACACTACCCAAAATAAAGCTATTAAAATTGAGTATCAGACAAAAGAAACTTTAAGGCAAAAGTATCACTTCATAATTACAGGCTCAATCTACTAATAATTATAAAGTTGTATGTAGCTTCAAAATATAGATTAAAAAATGTCAAAACTGTAAGAAGAAATGGAAAAATACATCAGTGGAAGATTAACATTCCTCTCAGTAACTGAGTTTAAGCAAGCAAAAAGAATTTTGTAAGAATATAGTTGATTCAATCAAAACAATTAACAATCTCAAACAAACAGAATACGTGGAAAACTGCACCCAACAACTGAAGGATATATATTCTTCTCAAGTAAACAGAGTATTTAAGAAGACTGACCACCTTATTCTATTTCAAACAACTGATATTATTCGCTGTATTACAATTAAATTAGAAATCAGTAATATAATCATTAGGGGAAAAACAGTCACATGTTTAGAAATCAAGAATCACTTTTAAAAAAACTTAATAGTTAAAGAAGAAATCATGGGGGGAGAGGGAAGAGTGGTAGAGTACATGCTTAGAATGCACGAGGTCCTAGGTACAATCCCCACTACCTCCATTAAAATAAATAAATAAATTAAGTAATTACAAAAAAAAAAACTACTTACCTCCCTGCCAAAAAAAGACGAAATCATAATAAACTAGAAAATATTTTAAACTGAGAGATAAAAATGACACATCTCAACTCCTAAGATGTAGCTGAAATGATAATACTGAAGGGAAAGAGGAGGGAAGGGGAGAGAGAACGGAGGAAGAGGGAGGAAGGAAGAAAGAGAGGGAGGAAAGGTACAAGAACTGGAAAGAATGACACTGAAATGTCCTTATTTGCAGAAAAGACATAGGAAATCCAACAGATTCTTCAGATAATAAATTCTTATCAATACTAGTAATGAAAGGTTGCTGGATACATTAAAAAAAAAACCCCAAAATATTTCTGTATATCAACAACAAAAAACAACATTAGGATTTCTGGTATGCACGTGGCAGCATATGAAAAATCTTTTCTTCTTGGATATGATACAAAAGGAAAATGGTGACATGATGTGGAGAAGGAAAAAAAAATGGATAAGAGAAATTAAACTCCTTACAGAAGCTTTGTGAGGAGAAATGCTGTAGAAGCCATACAAGGCCAGTGAGCAGTGAAAAAAGGTCAGTGGTAGCAGATTTCAGAAAACGATAGCAAAGACATACTTCAAGTAAAGGACTCATTTGAAGTGATATACCTACATCTCTTGCACTCATCAAGAACTTTTGAGACCTAGAAGGAGCAGAGGGAAGAACCTGGACTAGAGCAACAGGGAAACATTACTTCAAATATACAAATCCCTTCATATATACAGGCCAAAAGAATTACATTCCTTGATCTACAGGTTGAAATGGCATACTGTGTGCCAATGAAAATGGTCCCAAAACAGTAGTCACAGTCAGTACTGTAGTAAAGTTACTGACTCTTAAAGGTAAAGACTCCTTAGAGCAGATAGGCAAAACAATCAAATAAAGAAATCAGCCCAGCCTTTGACTTCTTCTGTATTATATTCAATTCCAGAAGTCAGTGGTACTTATAATAGATAAAGAAAAGTACTTATAATGTAAATGAGGGCAACTCATGGTATCCAAAAATTTTAATATCTACCACAACCTAGCAGCAACATTCATAAAGCAGAAATTAGTGGAGATTAAAGGAAAATAGATGAACATACTATACTAAAGTAAGGAGACTCAAATCATCTCTCATTTCATTATAGGTCAAAGAGATAAAAATAAACAAAGAAACAGAACACCTTAAGGATATTCTGATAAGGTGTGCCTGAAAATAGGGCATATACCTTTTTAAAAAGTAGTCATAAAACATTCAGCCAAAAAGACCCTATAGAGGAGACCATAATAAATTCCAAAAAGAGGAAATAATGTATGCAACAATATATGAACACAGTACAATGAAACTAGAAGTTAACATTTTTAAAAGGTCTTTCTATAAATCTGAAACTAGAATTTCTAGGGAGAAAATAATAACAACATTATGTATTAATATATAACGGCTACAGCTGAAGTAATGCTTAGGCAAAACATACAGGTTTAATTTTACTTTAAAACAATAAGATAATAAAAAACAAATAAAAACCATATCCTGGATAATGTCTTATATACGTATACCAGGAAATATATTATTCCATTTATACAAAATTCAAAAACATGTTAACATTAAACAATACATGCTTAGGGATATGAAACACATTTAATGCATTTTTAAAAGGAAGGGGAAATTTTAAAGGTAGTAACACTTTCTAATTCATTCTATGAGATCAGTATTACCCTGATACAAAGATATCAGAAGAAAACTACAGACTAACATCTCTTACGAATATAGACGCAGAAATCTTCAATAAATTGATAGCAAACCAAATCCAGCAGCATATTAAAAGGATTATATACCATGATCAAGTAGGATTTACCTCAGGAATGCAAAGTTGGTTCAACATATAAAAATGAATCTATATAATACACCACATTAATAGGAGGGAACCTCACATGATTTTTTTTCAATAGTTGCAAAGAAAGCACTTGACAAAATGTAACACCTTTTCATGAGAAAAATACTCAACAAACTATTAAGAGAGGGTAACTTCCACAATCTGATAAGAGTATTTACGGAAAACCCCCAGCTAACATTATACCTAAAAGTTGTTAGACTGAAAGCTTGCCCCAATAAATCAGAACAGAGATGTCTTCTCCCCTAAGACAGAGATATCTGCTCTCTTGTCACTTCTCAACATTATACTGGAAGTTCTAGGCAGGGCAATTAAATGTGTTAAAAAAAAAAAAAAAAAGGGACCCAAATGGGAAAGGAAGAAGACAATCTTTATTCATGAAATAAACCCTAAAGAATACACAAGAAAACTATTCAAGCTGCTAAATGAGTTCAGCAAAGTCACAGTATACAAGATTAATACACAAAAATCACAGTAGCATTAAAAAAAAGAATACTTAGAATTAAATTTAACAAAAGAAACAGCACTTAATAAAAACATTACTGAAAGAAATTTAAGAAGATCTAAATAAATGGAAAAAAATCCTATGTTCATGGACTGGAAAACTTATTAACATTGTTAAGACAGCAATACACCCCAAACTGATCTACATTCAACATAGTCCTTACCAGAATCCCAGCTGACTTCTTTGTAAAACTGACAAGCTGATTCTAAAATTCACAGAGGGGGAAGGGTATAGCTCAAATGGCAGAGCACATGCTTAACATACATGAGGTCCTGGGTTCAATCCCCAGTATCTCCTTCGAAAATAAATAAACCCAATTACCTCTCCCCTCTAAAATAAAAAAAAAAAAATAAAAAATAAAATTCACACAGAATTGCAAGGGACTAAGAATAGCCAAAATAATCCCAAAAATGGATAAAGTAGAAGGGCTCACACTTCTCAACTGCAAAACTTGCTTCAAAGCAACAGTAATCAAGACAGTATGTTACTGGCACAGGGGCAGACATATAGATCAATGGACTACAACTGAGAGAAAAAAACCCATATATATGATCAATTTATTTTCGATGAGATGCCAATACCATTCAATGGAGAAGAACAGTCTTTTCAACAAATGGTGCTGGGCCAACTGGGTAGCCACATGCAAAAAGAATGAATTTGGATAAACAACAAGGTCCAACTGTATAGCACAGGGTAACTTATAACAGCTTATAATGAAAAAGAAGATGAGAAAAAAATATATATAACTGTATCACTATGCTGTATACCAGAAATTAACAAAACATTGTAAACTGACTATACTTCAATTTAAAAAAATGAATTTGAACGCCCTACCAAATATGACATATAAAAATTAATTCAAAGTATATCAAAAGACCTAAATACAAGAGCTAAAACCATAAAATTCTTAGAAGGAAACATGTTACTTTTCATAGCCTTGAATTAGACAATGTGTCCTTTTTCTTATTATCAAAGAGAAAACTGCAAGAGAATAAGGCAGAGTGAAGGATTTATTTAAATTGGGTGGTTGGCTGAAACATGCTGTACACCAGAAACTGACACAACACTGTAAAATGACTAAACAGATAAATAAGGTGGTTAGAAAAGGTTTCCAGTGAGGCAATATTTAAGCTAAGACCCAAAGGATAAACCACAACAATGTGAAAGATTTCTAATCACAGTGGCATGACCATTCCATGTTTAAGAACACTATTTAGACAGAAAGAGGGTACAGGTCTGAAACCAAAGAACTCTAGCATTTAAAGTTCAAGCAGAAGAGGAGTCAACAAAAGAATCTATATAGAAGCAGCAAGAGAGGTAAGAAGGGAGAAATCCAGGAAAGCATAATATCTTCAAAAGCAAGAGAAAAGAAATTGTTTTAAAGAGAAAAGAGTTGTCAATTGTATTGAATGATGCCAAGAAACAAAATACAGAATAAAACAAGATGTTATATAGAGTGCTTTATGATCCAGCAATCCCACTTCTAGGCAAATATCTGGAGAAAACTTTAATTCAAAAAGATACTTGTATCCCAATGTTCATAGCAGCACTATTAACAATAGCCAAAACATGTAAGCAACCTAAATGTGCATCAACAGATGACTGGATAAAGAAGATGTGGTATATATCTACAATGGAGTATTATTCAGCCATAAAAAAGATGAAATGATGCCATTTACAGCAACATGGATGGACCTAGAGATTATCATACTATAGATCAGGAAGACAAATACCATATGATATCACTTATACATTGAATCTAAAATATGACACAAATGAACATATTTATAAAATTGAAATAGACTGACAGACATAGAAATCAAACTTATGGTTACCAAAAGGGAAAAGGGGTGGCGGAAGAATAAATTAGGAGTTTGGGATAAATTAGCAGACACAAACTGTTATATATAAAATAGATAAACAACGAAGTCCTACTTTATAGCACAGGGAACTATATTCAATATCCTGTAATAAATGATAATGGAAAAGACTATGAAAATGAATATACACATATATAATTGAATCACTTTGCTGTATACCAGAAACTAACATAATACTGTAAATCAACTATACATCGATAAAAATTTTTTAAAATAATAAAATAAGAATTTTAAAAGGTCTATTGGATTTAGCAAATAAAGGTGTCCTGCAGCCTTAAATAAACTGGTTCAGTAAAAAGTGGGTTGAAGAGTACACAAAGAAAGGGGTAGGGAAAAGACAATAGAAAAAGAAAAAAGGAAGAGAAGGAAGAGAGAGATTTCACCATATTTTAATTCTGTATAAAATAAAACACAGAAAATTTAATATACAGCTGAGCTCAACAAGACAGGGCAATCCCTAAGGACCTGAAGGTGAGGCCTGAGGAACTTGATGGTAGAATGCTAACTAAGCTCTCTCTGTGAAAAGCTCAGAGATATGAACAGTTGTCCCCATCCTTGAAACGAGGACTAGAAAAACTGCACTGTATCATCATCTGCTGTCCTTTGAATGCATCAAGAAACTCGCCATCTACCGAAGTATAAATGGAAAAAGGTGATGTATAGAAGGCTGAAATTTCGGACCAGAGTCATTGGTGGACCTAAAGAATTTACACCTGTCACTCATAGCAGGAACCCTTAGTTTTACATATTAACATTTTAAAACTAGTCCATATGAACTGAGGTCTTCAGTTAAAGACCCAAGGCTCTAGCAAAGGCACATATGGACTCCTCTAAAATCCAGGATATGAGAAATGTCCACAGAGGATGAGATGACAATCAAAACTGCAAACAACACAAGGAAACAAATCACTGTGAGAAAGTCAGGAGAAGCAGCAAACTATAAAAACACTTAACAAGTATTATAGATAACAGAAGATTTCAAAGAAATGATAAAATAAGAACATTAAGAATGTTTAAAAAAAATCAGAAATAGTAACCAAAAGGCAAAACTAGGGCATTATTAAAAAACAAAAAATGGTAATTTTTTGGAAAAAGAATCAGAGATATTTTAAGAACTAAAAAAAAAAAGCACTGACTCTTGATAAAGCTGACATATAATAAAACAATACTTATAAATGTTAACTGTAGAACACAGGTGGTATATGGGTATTCATTATATAGTTATTTCAATTTTTCTGTATGCTCAATAATTTTCATTATACCACTGAAATAAAAAATAAGTAAATGATGTTAGGTAAAGCTAGAAGAAAAAATCCCCTATACTGTCTTCTCTAGTTTTTTCCTTTTACATTTAAATCTTTATTACATCTGCAACTGCAACTGATTATTGCATGGTATTGGGGTATAAAGTTCAAATCTATTTTCCATATGGATAACCAATTTTCTCAGAACATTTTACTGAAAAGTTCATTCTCCCCTCACTGCAATACCATCTTTGTCTTATCAAGTGGTCAAAAATGTAAGAGTTTGTGTCTGGGCTCTCTTTTCTGTTCCATTGGTCTATCCTCATGCCAATATCACATGTCTGAAGTACCATGATGTTCAATCTTGTATTTTAAGGACTGCTTTGACTATTCTTGGCCCTTCACACTTCCATATAAATTTTGGAATCAGCTATTAAATTTCATACAAAATCTTGTTGGGTTTTGATCTGCTTGATTTGGATGTATAGAAAGTTGGGGGAAAATAGATATCTTTACAATACTGAGTCTTCTAATTCATGATCATTAAAAAAAATCTCATTTTTTATTCATTGTTCTTTAATACTTCTAAATAACGCCTTAGAATTTTTGCCTTAAGTCTCTTGTAACTCATTAGATCTATTCCCAGATGCTTCATACATTTTTTTTTTGCTATTACAATTGGTGACATTTTTATTATTTCCATTGTCTCTTTGTTGTTGATATAGAGATATGCTGATTTAAATTCATGATATTGCATCCTGCTAAACTCTGTTATTTGTGTAATTCATCTGTAAATTCCTTTGGATATCTATGAAATAATCACACATGTAAACAAAAGAGTTTTGTTTCTCCCCTTCATCTCTTAAATCTTTGTTTATTTGTTTCTGCCTGTCTGCCTTATTGTGCTGCTTAGGACATCCAGCACAATATTTAATAGAAACAATGACAGCAGGCATCCTTGTTAGGTTTCCCCATCTCAAAAGGAAAGATTTCAATTCTTCAATAGTAAGTATGATGTCTCATATCCTTTTTGTAGGCATTCCATCTGGTTTAAAAAGGTCTTTTTTTTTTTTTTTTTTAATAAAAAGGTCCTTTCTTTATCGAGTTAGACAAGACTGTTCATCATGTATGAATGCTGAATTTTATATAATGCTTTCGTTTGTATACTGCATCTATTGAGATGATTTTTTTCCCTTTAATCACTTAATGTGATTGACTAATAAACTGATTTCTAACATTAAATCAATTTTGCATTGCTGGGATAATCTGGTTATGATATATCCTAAATTAGTTCTGGTGTTTTAAAATTTGCACTGTTTTATAAATCAGAGTGTCATATAACTATTCTCATACTGTCCTTTTCAGAATTTAGCATCAAGGTAGTACCAGTTTCTCATTAAATGAGCTGAGAGTTTTTCTTCATTTTCAATTCTCTGGAAGATCAGCAATTGTTGGTTACAACTGAAGTTATTTCTTTTATGAATTTTGATAGAACTCACTAGTGAAGTTATCTGGGCTATATGGAAAGAATTTTCACTACAGATTCAATTTATATAATATACATTATAGGACCATGAAGTTTCCTATTTCTCTTCAAGTCTATTTTTAGGAATTTGTCCATTTAAACTTATCTTTGCATTCAGTGGCATAAAGTTATTCACAATAGTTTTATCTTTTAGTGCCTGCTGAATCTGCAATGATATCCTCTTTTTTCATTATTGATATTGGTTTTTCAAGGTTCTTTTCCCTCTTAATATCACATCAAAAAACTAACTTTTGGATTTATTGTATGTTTGTTTTCGGTTTCATTCTTTTCTCTTCTTATCTTTATCTTATCTTCATTATTTCTTTTCTTTTCCATCCTTTGGGCTTATTTTGCTATTCGTTTGCTAACTTCCCGAAAGGAATATTTACTTTATTTATTTCCTGCCTATCTTTTTTCCTAAGATAAGCATTTAAGGACTTGTACTTGCTATCAAATATCATATTGCTTTAGCTTATCCTACAAGTTTTGATATGTAGTATTTTTATCTTTCAGTCCAAAATATTTTCCAATTACCACTGTTATTTCTTCTTTTACTGATCGGTTATGCAAAAATATGTATTTTAATTTTGAAACATAAGTTTTTCTATTACCTTTTTTTTTAAATTGGACAGCTTTTATGGCTTGATAGCTTGATTTCAGTTATTTGAAATTTGTTATTTTGTTTATGACACAGAATATGGTAAAAAAAATTTGTTTAAATAAATGTTTCATAATTATTTGAAATTTGTTATTTTGAAAATGATTTGGTAAATCATTTTGTTAATTATTTTGTTCAAATCTTCCAAACATCCTTGCCAATTTTTTCCCTTTACTTCTCTCAATTACTGAGAGAGGTATATTAAAATCTCCCATTACTGTGGTGGCTATAGACATTCCTCTTTGTAGCTGTCAGGTTTTGCTTTATATGTATTTTTATGGTAGAATAGATTAAAAAAAATTTCTTTTCTCTCTTCTTACCTTAAGTATTCATGACCAAAATCAGTTTCTATACAGTAGTCTTAAGTAAGCCTGTTTATTACCTATTTTATGGTAGAAACTGGGCATGCTATGACATCCTGAAAGGCATGTTTCCTGGTCAGTCTTTGAAAGCTAACTTGTAACATTTTCTAAGCTGCAGATTTCTGAAACTATCAGCTTAAAAGGTTAGATGCTGAAGTTCTCAATTGTTTGTTATTCTTAAAACATCTCATTCATTAAAAAAAGAGAAGGCTTATCAATAGGTATCAAGCTCTCAAAGGACTACTACCAATTTCTACTGCTACTGCTACCTAATGTGTACCAGACACTGTGTTTTCAAACACTAATGCACTCTTCTAACAGACTTACAAAGTGGGTATTATTATCTCTATAGTTTTTACAGAAGCAATAAATAAGGAAGTTAACAGAAACCTGAGGTCAACTACTAATCACCATCAAATGCCAAACAAATGTTGTAGTCAACAAAGATTGTTTCCACCAAAATGAGTATCTCAGTGTGAGCACCCCACATATACGAAATGCCTTCAATTAAGTACCTTGTACTTCTGTCTCAGTTCTTCCGTGTCTTCTTTTTCCACTTCTAGGACACGGCGCCGTTCGGTAGCATCTTCGGCATAATCAAGCTTAAGAAAAACAGATGCAATGTCTTATTTCCTAAAGTATCCCCAATTAGCTACAAAAAAGTCATTTGCAGAACTACAATGTTGTATGAAAATAAGAAACTTTATATTTTGCTCAACTACCTCTTGCTTTCTTGTCACCCCACAGAGAAAATAGCATGAAAAATAGTTCATTAATCCTTTCCTGCTGGTTGTTCCCAACAGGCATCATTTGTTGATAACAGACTTTACTTCAATGTTCAATGCCAAAGAATTAGGAGTAAATGGAGAAAAATATTTTAGGCAATGAAAAGAAGGTATCACAGATGACAACTGTACACAGCTATATAGGGACAGAGCTTCTACCATAGCAAATATTTTAAGAGTTGAACAGCACTGCCTACTAAAATGAGCACCAGGGTCAGGGTTTAAGTCTGATCTTGCCTTGTGGCGCAACCCTGGGGAAGCCACTCAACTTCTTTATGCCCCCAAAAGAGGGGCATTATTTGCCACCTACCTGCCTCAAAGGCAGCACTAAATGAGAACATAAAATATATTTTTAAATTTCCCCTCAAAAATATTAAAACCACATTCTATCTAAAAAAATGTATTCTGGCATTGGCATCTGAATTTGGAGTTGGTATAATATGAAATACCCCATAAAACAAGTGAACTAATGAGATCAATTTACCTCCATTTCCATGCGACCCATACCCATGACATCATACTTGACAACAATTGGAATGGGATCTGTTCTCCCTGCAACAGGAACACATGATCAAGGTAAGATGCAAAGCTAAGTCAACAACTCTCTTTACACATTGGGTTTGGGTGGTTAGAGATCTTGCCTTGGAGTGCAGAGACCAGAAAGCTACAGTGAACCAAACACAAGCCATTCTCACAGCTTACAATCAAACCTACCTCTCCCAGTTTAAGCCCAACTAACCACCTTGGTTGACCTTCCAGTTGGGGATGATTCCAGATTACTATGGCAAAATTAAGTAAATAAGTAATGCAAAGCACTTCTAAGCAATGGCACCAGGAAGTTTAAAATCAAAAACGTTAGAAATTCCATATTTAAAAGACCCCCAAATAACTTTACATCAAGAATCACCTCACTCTTACTGTCCACTGACCTCTTCCCACACACACTTTTAAAACTAATAATAAATAACTCAGCTGACATGCTTAAATCAAAAGAGCACAGTTTCCAACATGATACAAGAAAACTCTATAATTTTAACTCAGCAAGCTTTATATATTTTTTTGTATTCAAAAGATGCTTTACAATTAAATGAGGTTGTGCAAAAATTAAGTAAAAAGCAACAGTTAGTTGCCCTTAGGAATGAAGAATAGTTTTACTTTTAAACTGGTGCTCTGAGGTCCCATTTTTCAGAGTGGATTTAACACTGGCTGTGGCAATCAGTAAGCTGTGAAAAGGACTAGTTGCGAAGAAAATTGACTTTAAACTAATTGATCTATGCTGGAGATTTTTAAAAAAATGTATATTTAATCCACTCATAACCAGCCAAACAAAGCAAAATGGGGCAGACAAGCACTTTACTACCACAGCTGTTTTACATCACAACTTGCGCTGTTTATTGTGATGTAAGCCCACTGAAAAGAGGACTTACCTTATCCGCTGTATACCTTTGGTGAAAAACACAATGTTTACTTCCCTCATCTTTTCACTCAGGCTGGTGTAAACAATTGTTTTTTTTGTTTTTGTTTTTTTGTTATACACACATATATATTATACCTTTGGGCTAAACAGTTGAGTTTTTTCAGGCTACATCTGAGATATTACCAAAACTAAATTTGAAAACAAACAAAAAATGGTGAATACCATTATCATGACTAGGATCAGTCCAAGAGGAAAAAAAACTTTCCAAAGCAACCAGCAACCGCTTGTATCCAGTTGCTCTGTATTTGTGGGATTAATTTTTGTCTTTAAAAAGTAATGAAAAACAAATTCACAAGTTTAACTACGTATCACCAGTATACCATTATTGCTTTTAAACAATAAATAAGGAGATAATTAGAAGTAATTATCACAATGGAAAAAAAAAAGTCTAAGTAAATAAAGAACATCTCATGCCAGAAAAAAAAAGAGAAAAAAAGTTCTAAAACACAGCCTTCTTTTAGATACTATCAAAGACTGCCAGTTAAACAAAATGAAAATGCATTACTACCTTATGCCCAATGGTATAATAAATAAGCAGTGACTGCAATCTTTAGCAAAAGGACCAAATTAAAGACAGGTTATAAAAATGACTTCCTAGGTGCAATATCACTTTCATAACGTCTCAATCAGGGATTTACTGGTAAAAACAAATGGTCCGATGAAAGAATTGAAAAGAACTGTCAAACGAATTTATTTTTTTGTTTGTTTGTTTTGATATCTTTTTTGGTCTGTCAGAATTTGTTTTGCAAGAATCAAGAAAATTTTGGCACAAATTCATTACCTCTGTAAACCCCTGTTTATAAACTCTGCATTAGTACTTTTGCCTTCTAAGGCAGTCAAAGTTTGTTTTAATTTATTTATAAATTGCAGTAGCAAGTGCTAGTGCCCATTACATTGTGGGGAAATCAAGTTTTTTACAGTATTAGAATTTAATGTTTTAACTGATTTTTTTTTTTGGCACTTCTAACACAAACAGATATATCCCTTCTTAACATTACCCTTTAATGAACAAGGATCAGACAAGTTGCATAAGGAAAGGAAAGGAAAATGAAAAAGACCAAGCAGAAGGATGAAGGCTACAACAGAGAAAGTAAGCCTAACATATTGGTGCACTGATGACAAAAGGAGTAATTCAGTCTGAAAATTAAAAATTACCACTGCTAAGTTTACCATCACCACAACAAGTCCAGGATCATAATGCTGTAAAAAAGAAACACCATTTGTTAGGCAGAAACCATTAGGGTAGAAAACAGGCCTTCTAGCAGGCAGACAGGATGGGTTAAAGTAACAACTGGGCTTTGTCCCTCCCCCAATTTCAACTGGGGACACAGGAAGGACACTTTGTGCTACTGCAAATGTTTTCACTCTGGTCGGATCAGGGTGTGAGATTTTTCTACTGCTACCTGAGAACACGAACAGCCTCCTCTAAAATAATGCAAGAGAATTGGGGGGGGGGGGGGGGCGGAGAACTAGCTCCAGCTTCCAATCTCTCATTTAATAACTACTCACTCTAGTAAAGTATTCAGGGCCCAAAGTGGGACTTTTCCTTAAAGAAATAACACCAAAGACAGATCAACTGGACAGTGATGATCAAGTCATTGCTTCACTAAAAGAACTCTAAGGGGATTTGGGGGTGGGAGGGGATCATCAAGACCTTACTAAATATTTATAGTAAGTAAAAGGAAAATAACCTTAGATCTTCAGAAAACTTATGTGCATTTGAATTCTGCCATGAATGAATAAAATTCTTCAAGTAGCTTCCCTCAGAACTTTGTTTCCTTGTAATGAAGTCTTCCCAAGCCTGCCAACATCTTTCTTTCTGCACACAACTAAGCCAAACTTTGAAGGAGACCAGGAATTCCAGACAAAGCGGCATCAAAAGGGCTGTCATATTTACAATTAGTAATGCCCACTGACAGGTAACACAGACAACAAACAGTCTGGCTTTACAAACAATCTGAAAATAACATTACTGCCTGGGCCAAGCAGTAATTTCTGTCCATTATTAGAGGCTCCAGACCAAGGAAAAATCCCACTGGGAGAAGACACTGAACAATACAAATAGGAAGAGGTTGCAGCACTAAAAAAAAAAAAAAAAAAAAAAAAAAACCTCAGTTTATTCATTTGTGATCAATGATAAATCCTATCATAAAGAACACCACTGTGGAACATCTGAATAACAATCTATAGGGATATCTTTTCAAAAGGCAGATAGATAGTAACAGAATGTTAGCTAATACAATATTCTCTAGAAACTCAACTTCTTTTGAAAACAAACTGAACTAAATACAGGTTCCCTATTTCTTGGCTTCTTTTCATGGGGGCAAATATTTCTTAAAACCCATTAAAATAAAAACTTTTTTGTTTATTTCATTTCAAAGGAGGCAACTTCAACCAGAACACTAAACACTTTTCCTTAAAAGAAACCGTCCACCTCAGCCAAAGATCTATATATAGATAACTATGACTGTGATTCTAGCCAACTGGGCAAGAGGGAAAAAAAAAAAACATACCACATCTAGAATGTGCCAGAGTGGGGAGGTTATAGCGCAGAGTGAGAGAGTGCATGCTCAGCATGCATGAGGTCCTGGGTTCAATTTGCAGTACCTCCATCAAAAATAAATAAATAAAATGGAATGTGCCAGTACCAATGTATTCATGTGATAGAAAAAAATTAATATTCATATCTTCTAAGTCAAAACTTTAAATATATATACAAATATTGTATCATTATGTTATACACCTAAAACTAAAATACTGTATATCAAATGAATCTCAATTTTCTTAGAAAAAAAACTTCAAATGTTTCTTTAACCAACCAGTATTGTACATTCTGTATTTCAAACAATGACAAAAGTGCTAAAATGTTCATATATGGATCTCTTGCTAAAGTGTGACAGTACTGTGACTTATCATAACTGAAGAGAGAATAAGTCAAACACAAAAACCCACTGACTGCCTATAGACACACTGTTTCTGAGAACAATCTCTTATTAGTCAGTTTTGATTTAAAAACAGCTAAGGATATATAAACCACAAAATTGGCCCAAAGAACTGGACTGTAGAGAAATACTTTTTTTTTTTTAACAAACATTTGGAAACTAACACCAGGAATGTAACAACTAGGAAGAAAATGTTAAATGACAACCATAATCTGGTAATCAACACACTTCAGAAACAGAAGACACATGACTTCTTCATAGAAATTAGAAATGAAGAAGCTTCTGAAATGTTTACAACACTGGCTGGGAAATCAACAGATGTAAGAACACCACAATTTATCGCTGCTGCCCTTCCTCTTACTGAGATTCATTCAACAACAAAATTTTATTGAGTTGCTACTACACACCAAGAACTGTTGGAAGGCACTGGGCATAAGGCAGTGATCAAAACAAAGCCCTACACCCCATAAAATACCTATAACTAGGCAAAATTACATTGCCAATTTAAACTTCTGGCATGAGGGGGGATAAAGAACATTTGTGGAGCCAATGGATGATTCAAAAAGTTTAAAAATGTCTGAAGTTGTCTTTTAAAGAAGTCTAAAATTATTTTTGAAGACTGACTCTAATAAAAGTCACAAAATCTTTCTCCTAAAGGCCAACTACCTGACCTGACATCTTTAAATCTATTTATTTCTTACTTTAAGCAAGTCAAATACATGTGTAAAAATCAAGAATAACACAAAATTAAGATGGTGACTATTCTGACTTGGAAAACTATTCAAAATAAGACTCTATACTAAGCTATGTTAATACATTTAATATAATTTCATTTATTAGAACAGTGATTACATACAACTTTCAGGAACACTTACTGGGTAAAAAGTGGTACATCTATCTCCAAATCAAAGCTTCACTTTTGCAACTTTCTCCTGAAAATGATAGTCTTCAGTAGCATGTAAACAATGATTACTTTCCGCATCATTTAGATATTTTAATTAGTAGCAATAACATGATAAATGCTACCTCCTTGGAAACATCAAGCAAAATCAAGCATATTAATTATTCCCTAGAGACTTTCTAAGGTTTTTTTTTTTTTTAAAGACTTTCTACTCAAAATAGAATTCAAATTCTCCAGTGCTACAAAAACTAACTCTAGTCCTGCCACAGCCTGTTTAGTAATCTATGTTAATAACCAGGTTATTTTTATTTTCAAACACCGATGTTTCTTAAAGGCACAGAACTTTAACTGTGACCTAAAGATTCTTCCATCTTTCCAAAGTATCAGAGGTGGCTTTCTGACAAAATAGTCCAATTTTAATTATATAACCTAATATATTAATAAACAGGGACAAAGAAGGGGCAAAATAAATGATAAATTAAACAAAGTGTTGGAATCAGAATGTTAAGTCTGTAAAAGTTAACTCATCAGGGATGACATAAGATATTTAAGACCTCAGGAGAGGAAATAAGGGAATGCATGAGGTACTTCCAATTAAAAAAAAAAGAATCACCTAGAGGAAATCATACTTTTATTCCAGATTTAGTTAAAATTATATCAACTCACTAAATACTGCCTCATGCTAACCATGTGTTAAGATAAGGTCTATTTATTTTTTAAATGAGAAAACCAATGTAATAAATAAATTCCAGAGAAAATAATCCAAAACATGAGGCTTAGGTGGAGAGTGCAAAACAGTATTATGTCCTTAGTTTAAAAAAAATGGAGGAACACTTCTGTGCCCTGAGTTTTACTTATGTTTGTTTCCTGAAAAACTAGCACTTATTTAAAAAGCATTTGTTGACTCAAGAGAATGAACATGTTCACAGTGGGTCTCACCTTGCTTACGTATAAATATTTAGTCATCACAATGCTTTCTGTTTAACATCACAATGACTTAATTGTCTTGTAATCAAGGAATTATTTTATCAAACAGAAGATATAGCTATTTTATGTAAGTCTTCGTATCTCAAAAATATGTACGCTAATATAAAGAAACATCTGAGGCTTTGCATTACTGTTCATTAGAGGCTTGTTCAATTTGTTCTACCATCACTCATTAGCAGACAAAAAGAAGCAGGCACCAAATATTTAAGGAGTCAGAAATACTTAATGGTCTCTAAGGTTCACTTCAATTTTTAAGTTTGAAGACTAGAAAATATTTGAGGAAGTTATGTAGATAGTAGCCAGTTCTATGGTACTGTAATAATAATCCAATGCTTTCTTAGAGTTGTATTCTCTTATTATTGGTTAAATAATCCCATTACTATTGATTAAGTAATTCTGTAATTACACTGAGCATTTCTTAATATTCCAGGATCACTCTATAACCCAAAAGACTTTCCAGCTAAACTGCTCTTCCTTTACTCTCCACATCAACCCCCTCAATTCATTAATTATTTTCTTTCTGTATTTTCCTAGGTAGTCCCTAAAAAACTTGGGCTACAAAATCTCAGTTCTTCAGTTAAGAGACAATTTCTAAACACTTGTGTGACTTCTGACAGTCTCAGCATGAGTCTCAGCAGCCTCTCCAGCAAAATGGAGATACTATCTTCACTTTCAGGACTGGCATGCTGATCAAAAGAGATAACAAACAGAAGATACTTTGTAAACCGTAAGTCACTATAAAGAATACTGCTAAACTCCAAACTTCTCATCTCCTGAAGGCCTCAGAAAATTAAAAACTCAATTTGTTCTTTCAATTCCAAATCTGGCATTTTTGAAAATAAGTACCTTAAAATTAAAGATATTCTAAGAAGTGTTGATAAATCCTAATGTTTCACCTACAATTTGGTGATAATGAAACAACTCTATTTACAGATAGAGAAAATTATCATCCATGATCAATAACCAAAGTACTACCCCCAAATCCTTTCCATATTATCATTCCACTAACAGTGACCACTGAGTTGAAAAGCAAGGTTATACAAATATTAAATCCAAGGCAAAAGAATGAAGCATAATTAGCAAGACCTTCTCCATATTAAGCATACAGAACAAATCATCTAAGAAAATAAATTAAGACTAAGCAAGACAGAATAAATTAAACATCAAAATGCTTACTATTTTACCATTACTGTCATCTGGAGGAAGATAATAGCACCTATGTATGTGTACTGAATAGCAAGTTATTAATCCATAGTATGTCAAATTCGTAATAGAGTACAGTCCATGCAGAATGTAAGAGTAAATTCAGAAAGTCAAGTAGATTGAAATTACTCAAAAATCTCCCTTACTTCCTTTGAAGTCTCTGCGAAAAACCCCAGAGATCCTAGGTTATCCGTAGAAATCTACTTTCCCAGTTCTAAAGTCTATGATTCCATACAGCTTTGAAGGCATTTTTGTCTCCTCTTAGTTCCTACTTATCAAATATTGGTTAGCTATTGAAGTTTTGTATTTTCCACTATTGCCACCTGATTGGACTACTCTACTCACAATGAAATTACTGTCACTATATACTCCATTTTGCTCATTTAAAAAGTTTCTTGGACACTCCATTTTCTTGCCTAAGTAAGAAATCAAATTCCACACTAACCAGTTTCATTTTAATCATGTAAATTAATCTAGGGCAAGAAGTCAATAGTAGGTAGCAAACAATGTGGATAAGCTATAAAGAAAAATAAATAGCATTATACTAATTCAGACTAAAAATCACGAGTATTTTGGAGGAGTAAAAAAAACCAACTGTCTACCCTACATGCTATATAAAGGAAACTTTCTTAGCAGCTTTTTTTATTCATATGGTCCAAAGCAAATTATCTGGGGAGCTTGTTTAAAATGTAATTTCCTGAACCCCACCCCAGATCTGCTCAGTTGTGCTGGTTGGGAATCTACATTTTTAACAAGCACCCAAGGTGATTCTGCTGCTCACTAAAGCTTGAGAATCATAAGCCTAATGGAAAAAGTACCAGAGTAGAAGTCAGAAGACTTATGCCATCAACATAGCTCCTATCCTTAGCGGTCTGACCATGGATAAACACTTAAGCTTCTCAATCTGTTAAGTGGCATTATCTCCCATTCTACATACCGGAGACGAAAATGAGATAGGATACAGGTATGAAACTTATATACCAACATGTTTAATTCCCCAAATAACCCTCAAATCTTTTAAAAATATGGAGAATACAGAGATTATTGCAAGGTCATATCATTTACTGGTTGCAAAGCTTGAATTTAAACCCAGGTCGAACTTCAAATGAGGTCATAAAGTGGATCAAATATAGGCCTTGCATATGTTTTGTTTATCCCAGATTAAACTTTGAGCCAAAATTTATTAATTAGAAAGTTTCATCAAAATATCTGGATTTCTGATTTCTTTCAAAAAGTTCAGAGGGTCTAGAAACACATGAGACTATATTCCTACATGATAATAATGAGCACGAGCTGGTTGAGTGGCAGTTATTCTGAGTTATTCCACTCCAGACATGGCACAGCCCACATTACTTCCTATTGTCTCACACTCACTGCGCTTCAATTCTGTATGTTACTATTTGGCCCTAACAGGCATGGGACTTGCAGCTCCTACTCCTAAGACTATTCTTTGCTCCCTCCTTCTGAACTCCCACTGGATTTTCTCTTTAACTTTCACTTGGTAACTATCTACTTCACAGGGCTAGAGAGACTCACTGAGAGAGAAAAGACTAAATTTAAAACTATAAACAACAAGGTCCTATTGTATAGCATAGGGAACTATATTCAATATCTCATAGTGACCTACAATGAAGAATATGAAAAAGAATATATATGTGTGTGTATAACTGAATCACCATGCTGTTACACCAGAGAGTAATACAACATTGTAAATCGACTATTCTTCAAGAAAAAATAAACTAAAATAAAACTAATAAACCATATTTCTACATGAAAGATATTATTTTGTTTGTTCCCTTTTCTAAATGTACAATCCTACTATTTCAAATTTTGGTAGCCATTTTTAATGAATATTTTATTTTTTAGCTTTTTCCTGTATTGAGTTATATTCTCATAAAACTTTTTACTCTATGTTCTTATCATGCTTACATTTGGCCCTATTTTAAAATACGAGTGCTTCTTATAGAAGAAATGTGGAGATTCCACGTATCAACTAATAAGCATAGTTGGGCAGATGTGATATAGTTGCTTGCTTCCTTATTCTCACAATCTGAGATTTTTTCACTTGTTAAATCATTCAAGAAATAAATTGAAATTCTAAGTTAGGTTGTTCAATTTTCTATTGATCTTCCACTGTACATTTAACTTCACAATTATGAAATTATACTGCCTTACATTCATGTTTTAATTTTTTTTAAATTTTGTTTTGTTTTGTTTTTTTAATGGAGGTGTTGGGGATTGAACCCAGGACCTTGTGCATGCTAAGTAAGCATTGTGCTCTACCACTGAGCTATATCCCCCACCACTGCATTACATTTATTTGTACATTTGTCTCCACATTAGACACGAGCCTCTGGAGGGCAGAGGCTGTATCTTATTCATCCTTCAACTCTTAAGATTTAGTACATCTGGCACATTCTAAGGATAGAATAACCATATGCAGAATAAAAAAACATGAAAAGCAACAGAGAACACATAAATGCCTAGCAATTATTATCATTTAGGAGTTTATAATCTAATGAGACTTAAGAGACACATAAAGACAAATTATACAAGGTAGAATATTAAAAATGCTACAGAAGAGAAATATAAAGAAAAAAATAAAAAAGGAAACTATACATATCTGTTCTAAACCTTCATTTGAAAAATTTGCCACTTCCTTTCTGGTTATTCTGCCATGAATTCATATATTTAATGTCTATCTTTAAATGTGACGATCTCTATACTGAGAAACAAGGAGTCTATACAGCAACGAAGTCCACCATTTCTTCTCTTCTCCTCCAATCCCTTTTTCCCCTTCTAGACTGCCGTAAAACCTAGACCCTCTATAGGCTGCCAATTCTGACTAATTTTACTAGCTGTTCATTTCTTTTGTCTATATTAACTGAATTCCATTAAGATGGTCAGAGGATGTATAGAAACTGTATCTTACTAAATTTGATACATGAATTATTAAAATTATGCTTGCCATTGTCAATGTATAAAGACTGCACAGCTCATTTAATTAGCAGGGAACAGAGGGCATTATAGCTACAGGCTCCTTCAGCTAGACCAGCAACAACTAAGCCTTTCTGACAATCCATACCCTTGTGATTTGGGGGAACTACATGTCTGCTGTCCCCACCAACCTACTTTTTATTTTCAGTTATCAGCTTTTTCTGAGAAGGGAAAAGGTACACATGTAGAACACCGATTTCAAGTCAGGCTTGTATTTGAATGGCAGAGACTCAACAGCTGTACGACCTTTCCAAAACTGTTTCTTCACTTATAAGATGAGTATACCAATACATATTTTATTAAGTAGGACATGCAAAATGTTTAGATTCTAGATTTGGCATGTAATACATCCTGAGTAAGTGGTATTTCCTTTTCCCAGAGGAAAACAAATTTCAAAGGGAAACTAAGATAGAAAGACAACAACTCAGCTTTTACAAAGACCCTATCCAGAAAATTTATATCATAATATTAAAGGAAAGCTATTTTTCCTCAACCAAAGAATGATTTTTCTTTTTTAAAGATCAACATTCTAATTTTACAATAAAGTTTAAACTGTAACACATATTTCTATTCTACTGTATTGAATTCAAATCTAATTTTTCTTCATTTATAAAATACAATATAAACACTGTTAGGGCTTAGCTAAGGCAGGGCTTACCCAACTATATTAACCATTTATTTGCTAATTGTTAACTAGAGTGGGACTGGGGACCAAAGAAACATGTCCAACTCTACTCTGCTTTGATTCTGCCTACTGTAAGTCTTTTTCAAAATAATTATTTTCCATATTTTAAATAGTATACAAGTATATCATGTCAAATTTTAAAAGAATACAGTAAAAAGTAACTCACTTTCCCTCCAGAGTCTGCCTTTACAAAGATTGTCCTGTGCATAGTCAAGCAAATAAATAATTATATAGGCATATTTCACAGAATGTACCCTTTTAATGTTTCACAGTGAAATGCCTCAGTTCATCTTTCTCGATACAACATTTTCCAGGCAATGATTTTATAAAGTAAAATGTTTATGTTTCAATCTCAAAAATCTAATTCAACATTTTTAAGAAAAAGATATGTGAGAAATCTGGAGATACATTCCACATACAACTAGCAGGGCTTTGAAAGCTGCAAAAGGGATAAACATATTGCATAGAAAGCAACTGTTAGCAACCATGTTAATTATCTGGTAATCATGCAAGAAATGTTTAAGTATTTTATATCTTAATTTTTTAATTCATAAATGGTAACTATGTTTTAGAACTTTGTTAGGGGTTGAGTTCATGTGTAACCCATTTAAAATAATGGTAAATAGGTTCTTAAGAAGGATTTTCATACAGAATGTCTGATTTTCAGGAACAAAATAGTGATTTTTTGATTGAGTTATAGTTGGTTTACAATGCTGTGTCAACTTCTGGCGTACAGCACAAGTTTTCAGTCATACATGAATATACATATATTCATTTTCATATTCTTTTTCCCGGTGAGCTACCACAAGATCTTGTATATATTTCCCTGTGCTATACAGTATAAACTTGTTTAAAATAGTGGTTTTTTAAAGCAAGAAGTATGTATCTGTCCATATATATATATAGATGTATATCTATATAATGTAACATAAATTGTAGTTAACTATATAGTACACACTGTTCTGCATCTTGCTTCTTTAATGTATCTTGGAAATTTTTCTATATAGATTGAATACATACTAAACTAACTCAATCCTTTTAAAGCTGCATGGTTTCCCTTTATATCATTTTAATATTCTACTTCTTCCAATCTAAAATGCCATTAACCATAAAACACAGTTTTATGTGCCACTAATTTTAAAAGCTGTCAATTATAACTATAATGTCATTAATAAGATGCATCTGATTTTACATTTATTAAATGTGAAAAAATGTCTTAGAATCAATGAAATATAGTGGACTAATTACAATCTTTTGTTATCACAATCATATAATGAATAACCTCAAGCATGCATTATTTGTGCATTTAATAATAAGTTAAAGACAGGTAACTAGAAACAGAATTGCTGGATCTTAATGCATTTTAACATGCATTTCAATTTTTAAATGATCCAAATTGTTCTCTATAGTGGCTTTACTAGCTTATAGTTGCACTGGCCATGACGTAAGTACCTACTTTCCCAAAATGTGACCAGGCTAATTTTTTTTTATTGAGTTATACTCAGTTTACAATGTTGTGTCAATTTGTGGTGTACAGTACAATTTTTCAGTCATACATGAATATACATATATTCATTTTCATATTTTCACTGTGAGCTACTACAAGACGTTGAATATATTTTCCTGTGCTATACAGTATAAATCGTTTATCTATTCTACATATACCTGTCAGTATCTACAAATCTCCAACTCCCAGTCCATCCCTCCCCCCTGGCAACCCCAAGTTTGTATTCTATGTCTGTGAGTCTGTTTCTGTTTTATATTTAAGTTCACTTGTCATCTTTTTTTTTAGATTCCATATATTAGTGACATCATATGGTATTTTTCTTTCTCTTTCTGGCTTACTTCACTTAGAATGACATTCTCCAGGGACATCCATGTTGCTACAAATGGCATGTTGTCATTTTTATGGCCGAATAGTATTCCATTGTATAAACATACCACAACTTCTTTATCAGTCATCTGTCAATGGACATTTAGGTTGTTTCCATGTTTTGGCTATTGTAAATAGTGCTGCTATGAACACTGAGGTGTATGTGTCTTTTTGAATTAGGGTTCCTTCTGGATATATGTCCAGGAGTTGGATTGCTGGGTCACTAGGCTAATTTTTTTAAAAAAAACCTTTCCTAATCCAACAAGTGAAAAATGATATTGCATTGTTTTAATATGCATTATCTCTAATATGAAAAGGATTAAGAATATTTTCATACGCTTAAAGGTCATATGCATTACTTTTATGTAAACAGTGTTCATATCAGTTCCCCTTTTCTATTTAGGTTTTCTATTTAGGTCTTTTACATACTGATAAAGGAAATTTTTCCTTTGTCTATAATGATATTGTAGGTATTTCCCCCAGTTGTTCTTTTCCTTTTTTAAACTTTATTTATGATGAAATATAGTCAATTTATTCTTTTTTTTAATGGCTTCTGGGTTTGAGGTTGAACTTAGAAAAATTTTCCTCATTCTAAGATTATTTTTAAAATAATTATCCCACTGTTCATCTTAATGATTTTGTGATTTCATTTTTTTATATCTAAATATTTTATTCATCTGGAATATATTTTGAAGTAAGGTATGACAGTGGAGATCCAACTTCTTTTTTCTGGGTTGCTACCTAGTTATCACTGCTCAGTGACTAAGGCTCTTTTTAGATGTTTTAAGTTAGGCTCAGAAGTGCTGATAACTAAGAGCTCAGAAACAGTGAAACAAACACCAAAATTAGGGGCTTAGGGACCTTAAAACATATACAGCATTAAAAGCACAAATCTGGGAGTCAGATAACTAGCACACATTAAGCATATTAGGTACCACTGTTATAAATTCTGGGAAATAGAGAGTAGTAAGACAGAGACCTCTCTATTTACGATTTTTATGACATTTAGGTTTCTGATAAAGTCCTAAAGATGGACTATCTCAAATTCAGTTAAAATATCTAACTATACACTATACAATACAGATGTTAATAACAATCAGCACTCATATAGTGTTTTACAGTTTTTATAAAAACTTCACTTACATTAACTTACTTTATCCTCATAATCACTCTGTGAGAATACAGACAGATTTTAATCCCCATTTATTGTTGAGAAAAATAATTCAGTGATGGTAACTTGTCCCTTTACTTAAAGTAAGTGGCAAAGACAAACTCAAACCTAGGTCTTATGTTTTCAAATGCTGCTCACACTGCTTTCATACTCTACATCAAGTACTTTTATACAAAAATAAATGAGAAGTGGGAGAGGGTATTGCTCAAGTGGTAGAGCACATGCTTAGCACGCATGAGGCCCTGGATTCGATCCCCAGTACCTCCTCGAAAATCAATCAAATCCCCACAAAAAATAAATAAATAAACAAACAAACAAAAAAGAGAATCTCTACTTTCAAGAAACTGGAAGCAATTTTTCAATTAAATATTCAGATTGATCACAAACTTAATTCTAAACATGGAAAGAGTACAAAAAAATATGAAACATGATTCCTAGCCAAGAAACTTTCAAAGATCTACAGTAAATTTAAAAAGTAGGACTTGGGGGACTGGAAAATAAACCTGAAGAGCATAAACAATGTATACTCTGTCCATGGCTTATGCTATTTACAGCTGGTATAACTAGAATACATCATTAGCTCAGTAAATGTTGGCTGTCTGTTACTGGTTGAAATAATGAAATAATATTAGATCCTACTCATTTTTCTAAGGGGCAGAACTTTTCTCCGTGAGCAAAAAATCAGCCATATCCTCAAACAACTCTTAGACAATGTAACAAGGAAATTCAGGCACAGCTTCTGGGCTACAACTACGTACCTATTTCATAGCAAAATAAAGATTTTTGAGCTACATTCCATTCCATTTTGAAGCTGCTGTTTGTTATAACAAACAATTTCAAGAACCAAATCCATTTCAACAGTAACAAAATACAACAGTCATTTACTGTTGATTTATTCCAAATTGAACACATCCTCTACAATAAACTGTCCATAATATTTCTCAACAGGACTTTGTTTGTAAAGAAAGACATCTTGTAAACATATCTTTTCTACAAGTTTTTTTTTAAACACTAACAATCACTTTTGTGCCACACAAGATAGTTCTTATTTTTTTTAACTTTTGAAATGTTTTAATAAATACTAGGGAAGAATAAAAGGTGAATAATAAGGGAAATTCAAGTACAAAAATAAACCCATACTACAAAGTACAATTTTCTGTCATGCCACAGATAATTTCATTTCAGAGTCAGCATGCCCTATTCTTCAATCTATCCAGTAACAAGTTATCTGCACTTTAGCCAGCCCTAAGGACTGGTATCCTTTGTAAAAATCTTGCATGAGTGGAAATAATTTTTAAACGTTAACAAAAAAAAAATCCTGAAAATATCAGTTTTAAATTTTAGTAGATGGTAGCATGTTAAAGATGTTAGAGCCTTAAAATCAAATAAAAAGAACTAAAAGTTGACCAAAAAACTAGTAAATACGAAGAACTTACAAAGCCATGAACCTAGAAATTATATGCAGTAACTAGTTTATGCAATATTAGCAAGGCATTAATTATTTTCAGTAGAGCAGCAGGGCTTTCTTCAATGGTTATTTATAGCAAAGGCTGGTACAATGAAAAACAAAATCTGTCATGAATTACCTCAATATGCCGTAAATGCGGCTATATTCTAGGTCAAATCATGTGGATATTACAGAAAAGACCCATGTAAGAGAAATCAGCACAATGCCTGCACAATGTTGAATCTGACACCAAAAAATAAAGAGCTATTTACAAGCCAATTAAATTCAGCCCTTAATGTTGGCAATCGAATAAGGCCCCATTTTTTTTTTTGAAGGGTACAGATTGTACTAGCCATTCAAAACAGATGGGCTTTACACAGCAATGTGAATTTAGTGAACAATACTGAACTGTATGCTTAAAAATGGCTAAGATGGCATTTTATGTTATGTGTTTTTTTACTACGATTAAAAAGAATAAAGATGGGCTTCCTATTTCCCTCGTATTTTAAATAAATAACAGATTTATGAGTTATTGAGTGCTTATTATATGCTTATCACCAGATGTGGAGGGGAAATACGGATAAAACCTAATGTCTCTTTTCAAGAAGCTCAAAGTTTAAAGAGGACCAAAATTCAAAAGTATTCTTAATAATAATAATTTTCCATCCCTCCAAAATAGGTGAGTATCCATTTATCTCTCCTTTCTTAAACTCTTGGTCTCTCTTTCACTCTCTTCCTCTCTGCAGGTTCTAGTCTCTGATGTTCAAAATGAAAAATTCTCGGGTTCAAACAGATTCGTTAGCCCCCATGAAATGCCCCCAAATTCTACTCCCTTGTGTGCCTGAACACAGAGAGTAACAGTCAACAATGTTTCTGGGAATCTCTGCACAAAAAGAGATGTTTCCAATAGTAGGACCTTATTCTGAGCTATTGCCTCCATTCAATTCAACCCAACACGTAACTGTGCAAACCTCTGGGACAAATCCTATCAAGAAGCCATTTCTATTGTAGTTCTGATTATCATTTCTCTCTTCTAGACTCTTAACAAAATCTATGGCCTATGCCAAACAAATTGCTCTCAATTGTAGAGTATTCTTTGTATTGTTTGCAATGAGTTCTTGTGACACTGGGAAAACAAGTTTAATGGTATTAAATCCTTCTATCTCCCCCAAAAGAACAGGTTAACGCTTAGTAATAACTATTAATTTGAAACAAATTTATTGAGCATTTCCTTTGTGTTCACTACTGAATAGAATTTGTGGACATATAATTTAAAAAGCAAAGGTTTTAAAGACTGAAACATCCTGCTTCATGCCCTGTCCTCTTGTGCCCCTTAATACACACACTTGAATTGATTAGACCTCGCATTCAAGTTGTGGAAATCCATTTCCAAAATTCAAAGAATTAGTCAACAGTAGTACACCCCTCCCCAAAGGTCCTCTTGCGTAACGAGACCCTTCAGGATCTAATGTAGAAGTGCAATAATTTCCATCATTTTTGAGGTGGTGTTCACATCTGCAAAGAATAAACCACAGCCCTCAAATATGAAGGAGCTAAAAAGTGAATGGAGCCAACTGGTTTCCAACTAACAAGAACTTAGACTGATCCGAACTTAAGAAATGGCCTCTCTGCTCAGAGAGCCCTACAAAACATCTGCTTTCATTTTAAGTTTCACATAGGTTAATTTCTCTCTCTACTACTACATTTATTCTGATTACAGAGAAAAAGAGCCAGGGCAATCACTAGCTTCAGGAAGATTTTGGGAGGGCAAAAATTAAAGTCGGCTGTTGAATAGTTCTCTTTATAATACTGAAGCCACAATACTCCATCACTAAATGATACAAAGAAAGCACACTATACTATATATTTCTTGTACTCCACCCACCCATCACCTCCACCAAAAGAAATTTAAAACAAGTTGAGTCATACACAGTATGTTTGACCTGAAAGTATTCTTGCAAATTAGCTTAATGGTGATTTAAAATACAGATACAGGAAAAATACACTATTCTAGGGCATAAAAGCCATGGGGGGAAAAGCCAGAAGCTTCTCTTGCAAATTAGCTTAATGGTGATTTAAAATACAGATACAGGAAAAATACACTATTCTAGGGCATAAAAGCCATGGGGGGAAAAGCCCAAACACTTTTTAAAGAAAGACGACAAATATATTCAGGCATAAGATCTGCATCAGAAACATTTTCTTATTCTTTCTTTTTTTGGTATGTTTAAAAAACTTACCCTGAAGAGATTTTCCCAATCCCTGGCCCAGCTTCCACCCATGTTTCTGGAGTAAGCGATGTCCAATATTATCCTGACAGACAGAACAGAGAGACAAACCAAAAATATTCCAATAATATATTCTTCCCTTCCTAGTGATATTTAAACAGGTGATGAGCAAGAGATAATTCTACATATATGCATGCAAAAAAGTGCTAATAATAGGGTAAATGTGCCCAATAAAGGGGGCATTAATGTAAAAAGAAATGCTGGGTAGTATTTTACATGGGAAGAACATAGAGGGTAAAGGTCCTTTCTGATGGTGTGCTGGGCAACTTTGTACATACACTTTAAAAGGAGAAAAAAGGGAAGGGGAAAGGGGGAAGAATACATTTATGAAGTTTAAAACTAACATTAAAAAGCATAAAATCAAGGTACTTATACAATCATATCCACCACCTAGACAGCACCACTTTAAGATTTGTTTAAAGAAAATCTACATTGTGTTTAGTTATTCTGCTTATGTGTCAGGCTTTCATGATACAAAGTAAGTTGTAAGTGTAAGACTGCCCCACCACTAGAAATGAAAACACAATCAGAGCAAAATCCAGGCTAGACTTGATTGGTTTTTTAATATATATATAAAATATAAATATTTAACTAGCATGCAGCCAATATTAAACTGAAAAAACAGTGAGGTTAGTAAAACAAGAAATTAAACTGATTAAACAGAAAAATAAAATGAGCTCAAGCACAGACTGAGTGATGCATTTCAACATGTAATCTAACAAAAATGCTAAAATGTTAGAATGAAACAGGCCTAGCAATAAGTTAACAGTAAAGAACCATTAGTGCATGTAGGGGAAAAAAACCAATATACATAATGTCTCATCTTCCTGGGAGCACACTAGAAAAGGTACTTCAATGTATATTGTATGAAAAGACATCAGAAACAACAATTAAATGTCAGCTTTTTGTGTAACGGTTCAAGATCTCAGAAACCTCTGCAGACCTTTGTCCAATTCTTTGCTTTTTACAAATACTATGAAGTACAGAGACAAAGCTAAAGTAACTATTAACTGTATCAGATAAAATGATGTTACTCATTCAAAGGAAAACCTTAAAAAATTTTAAACACAAAGTGTTCTGTATGCATTAAAATGTAGCTTATAGCATTAACTGGGTTACCACCATTTGAAAATAATCTCATATTTCCTGAAATCAGTTTATAAAGTGAACAAAACCATAATCTTTGAATTAAAATCAAACATCTCATATTAAACTGCTTTTTATCTTTCAGCTCCATACTCAATGATAAAATGCTTTCTGGAGGAAAGAAAAAAATTATTTTGCTATTATCTTCTCTGACAGTAAGTTAGAAGAAGATTAAGCCTCCCTCATGTCCTGTTTAAGGAAAAAAAAAAGGGCCAACTTCCTTCTATGAGTTTATAACAGCATGCCAACCAGAAGAAAACTGGGCTGAGGAGCTGATTATTTCATTGATCAGGGGCAACAAAGATCAGGATACTTTAAAAAAAAAAATGAGGCAAATGATAATGAAAAGCTTGTTTCTAGAACAAAACATACAATCGTTTTAAACGATTGTATAATATATATACAATTTGTATATATAAATATATATACGATTTGTATAATATATATACAAAATCATTACAGTGCACAAAAGGTCACTAGAGATTATTTTTTGCTAGCAACTGGAAGAATGAGAAAGTGCTATGGTTATGGATAATCCCAGGTAATAACTTCCATATTATCAGATATCACAAAAACTTAGTTCAACACTGGTGCGTCCTTTTCTTCCCTTCTCTCCTCCCAACTGAACTGTCAGGAAAAGCATTCCCTTAACCAGTGTTGAGTGCCTATTTCCAAATAACTTTACTGCTTAAAAAAAAGTTTCTAAGTCTTAATACAAGTAATGTTAGCAGAAAATGAAGATAAAACAGCCTTTATAGTACTATTGTGAAAATAAACTTACCTGTACATAAAACCCTTGTTTTATATAACTCTTACAACTAAATAACTCTGGAAAGGACAAGGATAGCAGAATGACTCTAAGATTATGTAGTTGATTAAAGTATTGTCTAATCTTTTAACAGACTAATGATGTAACTATACTTGGCACAGATATTTAGGGTATTAAACTATGCTGACAAAAATTGTTGCCCCCTTTTTTCAATTTTGAAAAACTCAAATCTTTTGGCTAAGTGGAGATGAGACATTATGCTGACTGTGTTATATTATGAATGCACTAAAATAAACAGACAGATGAAGCAGTATGCTATTTCCAAAAGCAGTGCAAGTGGAGTGAAAGCATTTCCATACGAACCTGGCTTTAAAAACTGGGCTGTCAAAAGAACAGTTAAATGTAACACAAAGTAAGAAACTGTCCAATCACTAATGGTCGTTTTTTTTTTTTGTCTTGTTTTCAATTCACTGCTTGCAATTAATGTATTTATTAAAGAAGAGTGAAAGCATAAGTAAATTCACGAGTCAAGACCAGCTGAGAGATTCAAGAGCAGCGTGTTGTGACTGACAACAGTGAAAGGAAAAGCAAATGTTAAAGGGAGAGGGAGAAAAAAGAAAAATTTAGAGTTATACACATTAGCACCACTTTTACAAAACCACTCAAGATGGCTGTCACCTTCTCAGAAAAAGCTACTGATAGAAAATGGTAGTGGCATTTCTCTTCTAAAACTTTAGGGGAAAACTGTTCTTTAAGTAACTCTATCTCCCCAAGTATGAATAGGAAATGAAATGTCAGGGGTTATATTAAAATTAGCATGCCATTCTATGTCCTTAATTATAACAAAGGCAACAAAAATAACAGACATATCTCCCAGAAAGTCTTCCCCTCACCGACCTCCTAGACTTAGTGAACGACTAATACAGAAAATCTGAACCTTTCCTATTATTCCAAACTACCTGCTTTTGGAGGAAAAAAGGCAGTTCTGTGACTCTGCAGAAAGGGCTAGTATTCAGTATGGTCTCTTTTCCTACCAAAAAAAGAAAAAAGCTTTATAAACACTCATCAAAAGTCCAGTAGGCTTAGGGATGATGGGTAACACAAGAAAGGCACGCCAAAATACCTTGTAACAAAGCAGACTTGTCTAATCTGAAGTGGTCAAAATGTTCATGTAACTTTCACTGTGAGAGAGCAAGGAATGGCCAGCCTGTGAAAATAATCAATCTACTCTGTTTAGGCTGCCAATTATTTCCGTGGATGTTATTTATGATGGTAAACTGAAGTAATTTTCTCAAACAGGTAACCTAGATATAACAAGAGCAACGAGCACTGTTTAGCTTCTGAAATAGTAATAGTTTACCATTTCAGCCATTATAATAATGACTAATCAAACTTTCATTTTTTTATTTTTAAATAAAATATATAATTTGAGGTTTAGTTATAATCTCATGAACCAAAAATAAATATTTTTCTTTTTTTAACACAGTCTTAGTTTGTGACTAACAAAGGGGAATGAACAGTGATAGGTTGTTTATAATTTAAATGCACAATGTAGAAATGCAGGGAAATACTAATTGAAAGCAGATTAATAAAGCAACTGAACTTTGCCCAAGGGAGGTAGGCAAAAGGCTCGTTTTCCACATAATTCATAAATAGTTCCCACAACCTATTTGTTACTCCCGGTGCTTTAACACTCCAAAAATGGTGGCAGTGTGGCATTTTCTTTGGTTAGAAGCATAATGTTCTTCTTAATTTAAACCACGAAGCTGAGCTGAAAATTCACTTTTTTCACCTAGATTACCTAAATTGATCTTCACTTTTCTTCCTATTTCTAAACTTACAAGTAAATTAAAACACTACATTTTAATCTATTGTGCCCCTTTATCTATGTGTGAGAAAGAAGGATATAATTTTTAAATGGCAACATCTTTGATAATAAGGAATGTGTATTATAAACAACTACCAATATGCTGAAAACACAATACCAGCCAAAAACAAAAACAAAAACAAAAGAAACACCTCATTATTGTTTCAGCCATTCCTCAACGTTTTTATTAACTAAATAACAAATAGAAAACTTTCCCAGGAACTTTGCTCTGTGAAGCTGAATACCATCACAGTAACAATGGTCATTTTGTCAATAGCACCATCAATCTCTATAATGTGAGCCTACCAAAACACAGATAAAAATTTACTTCATTGTACGAGGCTGATTCCAAGTTTCTACAGTAGGAAATAGAATATCATGTCTCAAGAGAAAACTATATTACAACTATGTCAGTGACTAGATGAATACCAATTCCACACTGAATTTTCTTCTAGCTGACAGCCACATTCAATTTATACCATTTAGCCCATTTTCAACAGTGACAAAAATGGCAAGTCTCTTGAGTGGATTGTAAGCTTTGCTGATTGTGTATTAAAGACTCTATAAGCAAAAACCAAGTGCTACTAGGTGAACCCATGCAAACAACAAGTAGTAAAATTCCCAAAACAAAAAAATCTATAGCTCACTACAGATGACACAATGAAGACTAGAGAGAAAAGCCATATAGTAATGCTACACCATTCAGCTCCAAGAAGCACATTATTTATAGTGCAGTCCACATATGGTCACTGCTAAATGTCAAATCAGCAGGTCTTATAGAGTTACAGTTTGGAACTAGTGGAGTCCACAGATCTAAACAGATATGCAACATGACAAAACCCAATTATACATATACTTCTAAATCCCTAGGTAAGCAAAGTAAACATCAGCAACTGGAATTTGAAAACTTACATTACTTTTTAAAACCTGCTCAGTCAACCTGACAACTAACTGATGGGTAATTTTACTTCTAACTGCAATAATGAAAACATACTTTAAGTCTACAATGCAGGGATTTTGCCTTTTATATAGCTTACAGTCACTCTCCCATCTGATTTCTCATGTTCTTTCTATGGTAAAGGTCATAAAGGACCATATATCCTAAATCATGACAACCAATACTTGGATATATAGTGGAATCCTAGGCTGGGTTTATGGCTTTAGATTAAGTTTTATTTGTTTTCTAATTATTTTATCTTAAAGTATGTGGAGGTCATAATTACAATAACTGGGACCTAAAAATCTCATAAAGCAATAAATTGAAATATAAGTTCTAAAAAGTTTTTTGTAATAAGGGTAAAACGTTAATACTTTCTACCTCCTCTTTAATTCAGATAATCAAGTTGTCTGGAAATTCTTTCATAATTTTCTTAGAATACGATTTATTCTTGACCAGAAATTTCATTGAAAGATATTCGGTTGGTTGAAATAAAACAGGGAAAATAAAACTTTATAACAAAGATAATGAAATACATTTTTACAAATCTGGATTTTGATGTGTTTCCAACATTTTCTGATTGAAACCGACATACCTGGATCATCTCACTAACAAATCTAGACTTCAGAAGTTTACCAAAAGTATAATGCATTATTGCATCTTTGTATCTCATTTCCCATCTTGCAGGTTTGCAACAAATTTACCCTATTACAAAACAAAAAGACCTTAATCCTATACTCACAATAACCCTTCACACAGGCATATTCTTGGCACAAACCTGTGCAGAGACTTCCTCGGTTACCAGCTGCTGCAGAAGACCTTTGTTAAAAAAAAAAAAATGACTACACCTTTAGCTCCTGCAATGATCTGTAGACTCCCAAAGCTGCATATTTCCAGCCACTTTTGAGTTGCATGCTGTAGCAAAACAGTCAGCACCTCTCAATAGATATTGCTGCAGAGAAAGATTTTAATTCAGCAGACTCTTTCTGTGTGTTAGAAGCAACGCATTTTCCCATAAGAACAAGATAGCTCAATATAGCCAGCCAGCCAGCCTTATAACTAACATACACTTATTTGGTGGGCATTCCTAAGGTGAGAGGGTACTTTCTGGGGGAGATGGGGAGGAGGGGTTGCTACACTGCCTATTTTGATGCCAATCATTTTAGGGCTTATTTTAAAAACTTTAAATTTATACCCAAATGATTTGGTAAGATTTGGTAAGAGAAATAAAATCCCTATCTTGTTTGTCCCACTCCTATCTAACACCATGTAAGCTATGAAGCTCCTCCCTCCTACTACCTAACTACCACATCACAAATATTGCATTATCTTAATGTGTTTCGGGAGTAAATTTTCATTTTAAGTGTAAGTTATTAATATACATCTCTGAACATACACTTATTCATTAAAAATTAATTATCCAGTCTGAGTACTATATACCATTTGCTATTTTAAGTGGGGAAGATAACACTATTTAATAAATAAGGCATGTATCAATTCCACTCCTACTCACTGAGATTACTCAGGCAGACTGTCTTCTGATAGTGTTCTCCCTATGACATACGCTGGAAAAATTCCTGGACAGTGTGAGAGGAAAAAGAACATCAGTCTCACATGCCAAAGGAATGAATTTTCCAAAAACCTTTAAATGTAGCCTTAAAAGAAGGCTTTACAAATGTTAAATATCATTTAATTTAGTGCTTTTAAAAAAACTTTGTTGAGTATAGTAAAAAATGAATACTAGGCAGCAAATTTGGTCTAACTAAATTTCCTGCTACTGTTGAGTCAGAGTACCCACAGAATTATATAGCTTGTATAATATTAACCAAATATGTACCTTGTAGAATATGGTACTTGGGACTTTCTTCCAATAGCTATCTGCTCTTAAACTCTGACTCAAAAAAAAAATTGAATAAAATGGAAAAATTAAATTATTTTTCAAGTACAAGATATTGACTTAGCTAGCCTACAGACTTCATTGTAAAATTCTACCTTGTGATAATTCCCAAGGTGATACAGAATAAGGCAAAAACTCTGGTGATTTTTAACTTAGCAAAGTGGGCTTGGCATTTTATCCTTAAGTCAAAACAAGACTGGGCTTTCAGCACAACATCAGGTGTGAATTCTCCCTCTGCAGCATTATCACATGCGTCATCAATTACTGCCATGCCTAAGTCTAGCATCATGCCAGCACATTTAGACAGAAAGTACTATATGCAGTGTTCACTGGACCAGAAGAACAGAAATAAGAAGGGGAAGTGGGGGAGAAAGAAACCCTAGAGAAGAAATTAAAAAAAGGCAGACCGTGCAATACAAACCAGATCATGGCTGCTTAGCTAATATGGGCCAACTGCTGTGGAAGAAAAATGTCGAACACCCCAAGTTGTGTAAATTTCTGTAAACATCTAAACACACACACAAACACACACAACACCAACCTAATTAGGAACATAAATATATGTTGATCCTTTACTATGTTATAGTTATGAAAATAAAAGCTAAGTTAAAATATCTATACTCTCTAAATTGCCTTAACCTGAGGGAGATGCTAGTGTTCTTAAAGGGAGAAGAGGGATGTCTTGACTGCTATAGAGATTCTCTCTCTGATGATTTTTCACTCAAGTTTACCAATAACTCCCTATAACCCTTATTAAATATGTATACTAAAGCACAAATATTAAATATTGACAATACTGACAAGTTTAGACATCTTAACAATGGACTGCGTAATCTGAAAATAATGGGCTTTTCAAAATGAAAGTAATGTTCAAAAATTAAGAGTCAGGAAAATCTCCTTGCTCTGTTGCATGATATCAATATTTAAAACTAAGCCATGTGAAGAGACAGAAAGAATCAACTTTTGACAAAAACCAGACATCTCTTAAGCCACAGAAACCAAAATTACCATGTTTCACAAGAGTCTGGTAAATAAAACATATTAGTCCTTAACTGTTCTTAATGGAACATTTCACACATGATTGTGTTGCCCAGGAAAGATGAAGCTTCTAAAGGATCAAAATACATTTTACTCCTTTACTCAATTTACAAAAATACTGAACTTCAACTTGCTTTCTTTAACAGCATTAGTAAGGGGCAAAATGATATTTTTTTCCATCAAAATTCTAAATTATTTCTAGATTTTTTCACTGATTCCCCAACATATTAAATACTAGATTACAATCTAAACTCTACCTGATTACTGTAGGGCATGCAAGAAAACAACTCTAAACTGTACTATGTAAGTTTTTACTAAGTTTAACTTCATTCACATCAAGTGTCACACGAACACTACCTAACTAGCTATGACCCAAAATTAAGCACTGATCTTACCGATTCTATAGGCTTGTCAAGTGATGCTTGTTCAATTTCCAAATGTCCTTCTTCATACTGATCAAAGTGATTACCCTGAAAAAACAAAACTAGGGTTATTTTTCCCCAAAGCAATAAATGCCAAAATTATTAGTAAAAGTAATCAAACTAGGGGTTATTTTAAACTTTTCATTCTTTTTCAGTAAGCAACAAAACTCTGCCACAAATTCAGACTTTCTTAAATCTACAAAAACAAACAAACAAACAATTTATTAAAAGTCTAGGTCTAGTAATATGAACTCTTCTTCCTCTGACAAGCATCGAAACTGGTAACTAAAACATTATCAACCATTTGGGATATCAACTCTTAGACTGACTATATTAGGAAGACTGCAGAATCAAAATCAAAGGGCTGTACTGTGCTTTACTTTTCATAAACAATTTTGTGCTACAGAAAATAAGTCCTAACCAAAGAATGCAAATAAAATCTGTATAATACTGCTAAATGTTGATAACATTGTTTTTAATTAAAACTACTAAAATATTCAACTTTAAATCAAGTTCTAACTCCAAAGTTTCAAGGAATTCAAAAAACACAGTCTCTTGACACAGTATCCCCAATACACAATTTCTCAAATGATCTGCCAAGGGAGATAAGCATGCCTGTATAACACCATATTTGACCATAATCAAGCAAGCTGTCATTGCAACTAGAATAAGTTAAAACAGTCAAAATTGAGGATGGGGCAGACAACTAGGAAGCTCTCTCTAATCATGGTTTTCTCTGCTCCATGAAAAAGGAAGAGGCCATAATTTGGCTTTAAATCAGAATATCAATTGTCTGGTTCCCTTCTGTTTACAAAGTAGAGGGCATGAAGATTTGTGAGTCCTGAATTGACCTAAGTCAGAAAGACTAAAGACTTCAGTCTAGCCTAAATCTAATTCAGGCATGGAGTGGTATGATAACTTGAATGTTAACCAGACAAGAATGAAGTCTTGTTTTTCTCTTACAATCCTAAAACTTAATATGGTACCTAAACACTAGAGAACAGTTAAGTGCTAAAATTAAGTGGAAGTGCTGAAAATTCTACAACTAGACAGTTGTGTGTTGATAATGGTCGTACAACACTATTAACGTACTTAATGCCACTGAACCATACACTGTAAAACAGTTAAAATGACAAATTTTGTTATGTGTATTCCAGCACAATAAAAAAATTTTAATTTTGCTGTTGAATTTATCCAAAAGAAGGAGTAACAGAACAGTAGTGAGTTTTCCAAAGACAAAAAGCAAATCTTAAAAATTGAATAGGATTTAAAAGCAGGTATTCCTTCCAAGAATGAGAAAAACCAATTGTCAAGAAATACTAAAAAATGAAAAAATAGCTGTCAATCCTGAAAGTCTGTCTAAATTAATCTCCAATATTTTGTCCAATGACCACTTCAAAATAACACCTACCTCTTGGCATTTTAACTTCTATTCTGACATTTAAAAATTTAAGTTATTGAAAAGATGTTAATTGCAAAGTACTTCTAAATCCCTAAATAATAAAATCCAGATAATGATTAACTCAAACCACACAGTATTATAGAATACCAATGTCCAGCCAAATCTCGTAATTTTCTCTTTCACTTTATAGCACTATATGATTAAATGATAAAAGAATAATCTCAAACTACCAACAATAACTGGGCACTATTTTTAAAGTAATTAAATCTTTATAATATTTAACTTAGGACAACCACACTTTAAAAGAAAACTGCCCCCAAATTTATCACCATCAAAGATGATATAATAAAAGCACAAATACTTACAGATATTATTAGAGAACTACCAAGTAATTCTACAAAAAAGAAAATGGCATCTTGGAAAAGCCATTCCAGCTCATCTTTACTGCACAAGAAATAACTCAAGTTTTTCCAAATAGGTCATGAATCACTAGCAAAATCTTCTTTTAATCTGCATACTTATCATTTTAGAAAATCCTTCTGTGGATTACAAATCACTACCCATAAATACCAGATTCTAAACATGGCTAGTTAAGTTTTCAAATCATTCTGCATCTAACAGACACAATACAAAGCAGGATTAATAATATAGTTTGAGTCCCAAAAAAGACCCATACATTCATGATTACTCATTTTCACCAAAGGTAAAAAGACAAATCAATAGAGAAATAATAGTATTTTCAATAAATGGTGCTGTAACTAGGCATCCATACGCAACAAAACAAAACAAAACAAAACCCTCAAAATGTATCACAGACCTAAATACAAAACCTAAAATTATAAAATTTCTAGAAGAAAATATATAGGAGAAAATTTTGGTGACCTCAGGCTTCACAAAAATTTCTTAATATACAACCCCAAAAGCACAATCTGCAAGAGAAAAAAATTGAAAAACTGTACTAGAGAAAACATTCACAAATCCCTTTACTTGATAAAAGACTTATATCCAAAATACATAAGGAACTCTCAAAACACAACAATAAGAAAATCCAATTTAAAAGTAGGCAAAAGATTTAAACAGATCATGTCACCAAAGAATATAGACAGATGACAAGTACTCAACATCATTAATCTTTAGGGAAATAGAAACTGAAATCACAAGGTTAATACCACTTCGCACCTATCAAAATGGCTTTAAAATAAACTAACAATATCAAGTACTGATGAAACTGCACAGGAACGCTGATAGATTGCTGCTGGGAATGTAAAATAGAAAACAGTCTGGCAGTTTCTTATAAACTTAAACATGCACTTACCAAATAACCCATTAATACTATCCCCAGGTATTTACACAAGTGAAAGGAAAAACCTATGTTCACACCAAACCTGTCTGTGAATGTTTGGAAAATATCAAATGTCCCTTAACTGGGAAATGAAGTTAAAAGCTATGGTAACTCACAAAGAAGAAAAAAGAGACAGCACAAATTAGCAAAATAAGAAAGGAAAATGGAGAAATTACAACAAATAAAATAGAAATACAGAATATCATACAAGAATATTATGAAAACTATACGGAATCAAACTGGATAACCTAGAGGAGATGGACAAGTTTCTGAAAACATACAGTCCACCAAGACTGAATCAAGAAGAAACTGACCTCTTGAACAAACCAATCACTAAAAATGAAATCGAAATAGCAATAAAAAACCTCCCTACAAATAAAAGTCCAGGACCGGACGGCTTCACTGGGGAATTCTACCAAACATACAAAGAAGAACTCATACCAGTCCTTCTCAAGCTATTCCAGAAGACTGAAAAGGAGGGAATACTCCCAAACTCATTCTATGAAGCCACCATCACCCTGATACCAAAACCAGGCAAAGACACTACCAAAAAAGAGAATTATAGGCCAATATCACTGATGAACATAGATGTCAAGATCCTCAAAATATTAGCAAATACAATCCAACAACACATAAAAAAGATTATACATCATGACCAAATGGGGTTCATCCCAGGGACACAAGGGTGGTTCAACATACACAAATCAATGTAATACATCACATCAACAAGAGAAAGGACAAAAACCACATGATCATCTCAATAGATGCAGAAAAAGCATTTGATACAATTCAACACCCATTTATGATAAAAACTCTCACCAAAGTGTGTATAGAGGGAACATATCTCAACATAATAAAAGCTACATATGACAAACCTACAGCCAGCATAGTACTCAATGGTGAAAAACTCAAAAGCTTCCCAATAAAATCTGGGACAAGGCAAGGATGCCCACTATCACCAATCCTATTCAACATAGTCTTGGAAGTCCTAGCCACAGCAATCAGGCAAGAGAGAGAAATAAAAGGGATCCAAATTGGAAAAGAAGAGGTAAAAGTGTCACTATATGCCGATGACATGCCACTATATATAGAAAACCCTAAAAGGTCCACACAAAAACTAATAGAGCTGATCGAAGAATTCAGCAAGGTAGCAGGTTACAAGATTAACGTTCAAAAATCAGTTGCATTTCTCTACACTAACGATGAATCAACAGAAAAAGAAAGTAAAGAAACAATCCCCTTTAAAATAGCACCCAAGTAATAAAATACCTAGGTATAAATCTAACCAAGGAGGTGAAAGAATTATACACAGAAAACTATAAACCATTGATGAAGGAAATTAAAGAAGACTTTAAAAAAATGGAAAGATATCCCATGCTCTTGGATTGGAGGAATCAATATTGTTAAAATGGTCACACTGCCCAAGGCAATCTACAGATTTAATGCAATCTCTATCAAATTACCCACGACATATTTCACAGAACTAGAACAAATCATAATAAAATTTATATGGAACCATCAAAGACCTAGAATTGCCAAAGCATTACTGAAGAGAAAGAAAGAGGCTGGAGGAATAACTCTCCCAGACTTCAGACAATACTACAGAGCTACGGTCATCAAGACAGCATGGTATTGGTACAAAAACAGACATATAGACCAATGGAACAGAATAGGAAGCCCAGAAATGAACCCACAAACTAATCTTCGACAAAGGAGGCAAGAATATACAATGGAATAAAGACAGTCTCTTCAGCAAATGGTGTTGGGAAAACTGGACAGCAGCATGTAAAGCAATGAAGCTAGAACACTCCCTTACACCATACACAAAAATAAACTCAAAATGGATCAAAGACTTAAACATAAGACAAGATACAATAAACTTCCTAGAAGAAAATATAGGCAAAACATTATCTGACATACATCTCAAAAATGTTCTCCTAGAACAGTCTACTCAAGCAATAGAAATAAAAGCAAGAATAAACAAATGAGACCTAATGAAACTTACAAGCTTCTGCACAGCAAAGGAAACCATAAATAAAACAAAAAGACAACCTACAGAATGGGAGAAAATTTTTGCAAATGAAACCAACAAAGGCTTGATCTCCAGAATATATAAGCAGCTCATATGACTTAATAAGAAACAACCAAACAACCCAATCTAAAAATGGGCAAAAGACCTGAACAAGCAATTCTCCAAGGAAGACATACAAATGATCAATAGGCACATGAAAAAATGCTCAATATCACTAATTATCAGAGAAATGCAAATCAAAACTACAATGAGGTATCACCTCACACCAGTCAGAATGGCCATCATTCAAAAATCCACAAATGACAAATGCTGGAGAGGCTGTGGAGAAAGGGGAACCCTCCTACGCTGCTGGTAGGAATGCAGTTTGGTGCAGCCACTGTGGAAAACAGTATGGAGATTCCACAAAAGACTAGGTAATAGACTTACCACATGACCCAGTCATCCCGCTCCTGGGCATATATCCAGAAGGAACCCTACTTCAGGATGACACCTGCACCCTGATGTTCACAGCAGCACTATATACAATAGCCAAGACATGGAGACAGCCTAAATGTCCATCAACGGATGACTGGATAAAGAAGATGTGGTATATTTATACGATGGAATACTACTCAGCCATAAAAACGGACAACATAACACCATTTGCAGCAATATGGATGCTCCTGGAAAATGTCATTTTAAGTGAAGTACGCCAGAAAGAGAAAGAAAAATACCATATGAGATCGTTCATATGTGGAATCTAAAAAAAAAAAAAACAACAAAAAAAAGCATAAATACAAAACAGAAATAGACTCATAGACATAGAATACAAACTTGTGGTTGCCAAGGGGGTGGAGGGTGGGAAGGGACAGACGGGATTTCAAAATTGTAGAATAGAGAAACAAGATTATACTGTATAGCACAGGGAAATATACACAAGATCTTATGGTAGCTCACAGAGAAAAAAATGTGACAATGAATATATATATGTTCATGTATAACTGAAAAATTGTGCTCTACACTGGAATTTGACACAACATTGTAAAATGATTACAAATCAATAAAAAATGTTTAAAAAATAAATAAAAAATAAAAATAAAAAAGTAAAAGCTATGGTACACACATACAATGGACTATTACTCAGCAATAAAAAAGCGACAAACTGCTCACATAAGCACTAACATGTATAAATTTCAACGCATGCTAAGTGAAAGAAGCCATACTCAAGAAGTTACCGTATCATTCTGTTAATATGGCATTCTGGAAAAGGCAAAACTAGAAGAAAACTGACCAGTGACTGCCAGGGCCTATAAACTGACATGGTGGCTATACTATGACGGTTTGCTAAAACTCGAACTATATACTAAAATGGGTTAGTTTCACTATATTTTAATTATACTTTGATTTTTTAAATAAAAAAGGTGGGAAAAGCCAATATTTCTACATTTCCCCCCTTAAAAATATTCCTTAAGCATTAAAAAAAGTTTAAATCCGGAGGAAAGGATATAGCTCAGTGGTAGAGTGCATGTTTAGCAAGCACCAGGTCCTGAGTTGAATCCCCAGTACCTCAATTGAAAAATAAATAACCAGAGGAGGGTATAGCTCAGTGATAGAGCACATGCTTACCATGCATGAGGTCCTGGGTTAAATCACTGATACCCCCATTAAAAAATAGGTAAATAAACCTAATTACCTCCCCCTCTAAAACATACCTAAATAAGTAACTAACTAAATAAATAACTTATTACCTCCCCCCAAAAAACAAACAAACAAACAAAAATAAATAAATAAATTTTTTTTAAATTTTAAGTTTAAATTCTATTCTACAAACACATTATACTGGTAGTTACATGAATCTACACGTCAAAATAAAAATATTACTGTATAAATTTTAAAATTAAAAATAAAACAAACTTCAAACAAGGTGTTGGTGGTATAGTGGTGAGCATAGCTGCCTTCCAAATATATGCACATATATGCATGACTGGGACATTGTGCTGTACCAGAAATTGACACACTGTAACTGACTATACTCCAATTTAAAAAAAAAAAAAAAAAAAAACCTAAAAACATACACAGACAGCTCTGGAATACTTAAGAGGCTGTTTCTAGAGGTTAACTCAGATCTGAATGCCTAAGAGACAAAAGATGAGAGGGAGGCTCTGTTTTTAACTGCTTGTGTTTTTTTTTCTTTAGAATTTTAATATATAGCCTAATTACTCAAATACCCTAACAGAAATCATATCATCTTGTGTTTATCTCTAGTTATTTAAAGTGAAAACTACATATATTTTTTAATCAATACCGCTATAAAGTAAATTTTAACCAAATGAACTTTTCAGTGAAACCAACAAATTTACACATTAAAAAGTAGAAGTATCCTGCTGGGTTTTTTTTCCCCCGATTCAGTCTAAATTAGAGATTGTTCAGAAAAGAAAGCTCAGAGAGAAACTCAATTTTAACAATGTACTCATGTGGTCTTGCCACATTTATAACAGCTATCTTTTGAGTACCTATATTTAGGTAAGTATCAGGCACTGTGTAGTTCACAGGCAATATCTCAGGTAATCCCCTCAAAGACCCAACAAGGTAGTTGTCATAGATTATTTCCATCTTCAGATGTGGAATTCAGAGGGTGTAAGAAACTTGCTAAAAGTTACTTAAATAGTAAATAAAGAAGCCCAAATTCCAAACCCTCTATAACTTTTAAGTTCATGCACTTTCTTCCTGTTATGCTACTTTGTGACTTTTTTCCCAGGAGGAAGAGGTAAGAGGGGGATCACTAGGAGAACAATATCACATTTTCCATAGCTATTACAAATTTAAAATGCAGATCACATTCACTGTGACATTTTCTAATATACTATTTTTAAAAGTAGAAACTAATGTCCAACAGGGGAAGCGTTTAATACTATTTTGTTAAAGCAACAATTAGGGAGTCATCACAAAAGTTTTAAAACTATATAGTAATATGTTACTAACTCAGGGAATTAAGAGAAGTCACTTCTCAACATTTATGAGTATCTGTTTGATTTGCCATAATAAAACAATTAGCTGCAACATTTAAAAAGTATAAGTGTTTATATTTTTTACTGTTTCAAAACTTACTCTTAAATTTTAGGAACCATGACACCAATTCATAAAGAATAAGAAACAACTATCAATAAAGTACTTTTCATACAAGAAAAACTATCAATACATCTTCCACCTCAGTTCTTTAAACCAGTTATTACCAATTCTAAGTCCTATTTTTATTGCAAATTTGCTGTTTGACCTCATACAAATCATGTTATATTTCTCATCCATTGTGTACTCACTTTAAAATGAAGAACTTGAAGTAGACACATTTCTTAGTCTAAAATGCCATGAATTTGCAGATTTGAACTGAATTAAATTTACCCTATAGAAAAAAAGGCTGACTCATTTAAAATTTGGTACTACAAAAACATAATTACCATCAATTTTTAGGGCAGTGAAATTATTCTGTATTTTGGTGGATACATGTCATTATACTACATTTGTCAAAACTACAGAACTATACCAAGAGTGAACCTTAGTGTAAACTCGGACCTTGGTTGATAATTATGTGCCAATGTTGGTTCACCTCTTGTAACAAATGTACCACTCTGGTGGGAGTTGTTGATGATTGCCCATGTGTGTGAAGAGGGGAATGGACATACGGGAACTCTGAAACTTCAGCTCAACCTTGCTGTGAACCTGAAACACTTGGTTTTGAGAAAGTTAAGTAGTTTAACTTTCACCCTTGAATACTTTTGTCCCTTCTGAATGCTCTATTAGAAGAGCAAAAAGAAGAGAAAAGGAAAGAATATAAAGTGTGATTTCAAACTCCTAGGTTACAAACTATGGTAGTAGTAGCAGTGGTGACGATAATGATACTACTTTATTTCTTGCCTCTCTCCCACACAAAATTTTTTTCAAGTCATTCTGATGAACTTATTAAGATCATTCTTTCCAAAAATAGTCAGTATGGCGTCTAATTATGTAAATGCCTCAACGGGGATTTGAAGAGAAGTATTTTTTTCTACTTTACCCTGCTTTCAAAACCTGGTTTTAGATCTCTCAAATCCCATTAGAATTAGCATGATATCATATAAACCAGGGTACTTTTAGAGCAAAAGGGAGAGCTAATCTTAATTATCCCAGTACAAGAAGCATAAACTAAACATACAGTCATCCTAGTGAAAATTCACAGATTGTACATTACAAACATTTCTAAAATTTGGTTTTAATGATGACTGCTTTAAACACTTATTCCATTGTCTAAATCAACTCTTCCTTTCTAAATATTACTTGCTTTCACAGTTGTAAGATAGCTTTTCATTTATGCTGATCAGAAATGTAAGTTCAAAAAGATCAGACTAAAAGCAATCTCATGTTTCTAAAAAAAAAAGTGTCAAGGATTTTTAAATGCACACACATGTACACATACACATCCAGCTGACTCTCTTTCAACTGCCTATTCCCTCAAAAAAAAAAAAAAAAAAAAGCATCAACGTGTGGTAGGTCTAATTACAAATGAATAGAACTTGACTGACCTGCATGTCATTAAAGCACACAGTAGCTCTAGTTCCTTACAGGTCAAGGATTCTGCTTCCAAACACACGACAAATGTGGAAACTTCTCTATTACAAATTTAGCTGTAGTGATCATTCAAATATAAATAGTGACAGGGGCTGCCCTAAATTTATCCATATAAATGGAATCTATTTTATTTGCTAACCAGTGCTGATTTTGGCAGTCACATAATCCGAAAGCTGTACCTTTCCCAGTGATTAACTATGTGGTAATTAACAGGGAAAATTAGAGTTAGAAAATCAGAGTTAGTTAATTAGAGGGACAATTCTTTAAAATATCACAGCCAACAGCCCATAATTTCAAATAGCAAAAGACAATATTTAAGACCCTAAAGCAGTGATAGTCTCTTTCATCTTCCTATGACTATGAAAATTTAATACAATTTCTAAAAAAAAATTTAATGAGAAATATCACTCATCATCAAAGTCAGCAGATCCAAAGTTTCTGATCTGAACAGTCAAATCAATTAACATGAGGATCATACAGACTAAAAATTTAAATCCTAACTTTCCCCATCAAGACTAGGTATGAACCAAGTCTGAAAGTTTTATCTTTGACAGTTTATTGCACCACTCATGCTAGCCCTTTTAGCTATTAAGCTGCTTACTGTAGACACTCCTGTCTCTGCTCCAAACCTCCCCAACCAAAATTCATCTTTTATACTGTATGTACCATTATTTTCTTAGAGACTGTCTAACGCCACTAAGTGGATATGAATTTGGACTTTCTAAATTCAAAACATATAATGATGCTGATTTCACCTGCCATGGAACCAGAATGGTATGTTTAGCAGATAGAGCCATATAAAATGACTGTATATTCCATCTATGAGCAAAACCAGTCCTCCTCTGTCAATTAAAAGAGAATTCATCTCTGTCTCCCTCTCTTCTACTCATTTCCAAATAAACAATTTCTAGTACTGTCTTAATTCAGAAAGAAAAAAATCTCAGGATGAAAAACCTATCCAAAAAGAAACAGACATTCTGGGGGATTACTGATGTCACTTTATTAGTATACTTATAAATTTATTTCAGTTCAGAAAGTAGACAGAAACACCACTGTGGTCAATTCCTCAAAAACCCCAGTTCTTCACTGCTGTTTTCACAATCATATAATCTGATTCCAATGACTTCCAGTATATTATCATAAAACCAAAGACACTAGAAATCAAATTTTTACTATCTGTCAGCTGTATAAGGCTGGACGGATTACCAAACCATTCTCTGGGCCTCGGCCTGTTTCCCAATGGTAAAGTCGAGATGATGACACCATAGTATTATTGCATAGGTTTTGAGATTTAAAGAGGCACAAAGTAATGAATTATTATTTTAAAACATTATTGAGGCCAGTCAGTAACCCAGAAGAATAAAGTCACTCATGAAATTTAACTATTTGTAAATTGGAAGGAAAGATAATTGGCTAAGCAATCTCAGCAAATATCTAAGAACCTGAAAACAGATTACACTGAGTCAAGGGTATAAGCATATCACACACTCATCTACAAATACATGTATATCTGTTTGACGTATCAAATTTTCTGGATAATTTGACTAGAACAAGAAAGGACAGGTTTCCAAAAAACAAAAACAAAAACCCACAACACTACACTGAAAAATGAATAACTTTAAAACCCCATAGGAGAAATCGACCCTTTTCAGAAATGCAGACAAAAATCAGCCAACAATTCTTGAGGCATTCAAAGAGATAGGGAGTCAATAGTTAAGAATTCCTCTGGGACCCATAGTAATGCTTATTATTTGTTTCACCACTGGCTGGTATGACAACTATCTATTCAGACATTTAACAAAAACTCTGCACTAGTCCACAGAAAAACAATGTGTGTGTATGTGTCATAGCTAAAAGACTGCTGTAATTATATACAATACATAATAAAGCAAGGTTTTAACTCTCCATAACACAACCTCCATGCTTGAAATATCCTTCAGCTGGTTTTATAAAATATCACAGAACTAATAGTTCAAGCTAGATAATCCACAGCATAGCAGGAAGCTGAGTCCCCAAGTCTGGACATTCTCCTCAGACTACTAAGCCTTTCCTTACTACATACTTGCCTCTACTTTACCATTAATTCAAACACTGGAGCAACTTCTAGATGCCAGACCCTGACTCAGTACTAGAAATGAATAAAATAAGAAAAGACTCTGCATTAAAGAAGTTCCATGTCTAGAGAGATGAGATAAATTACAAGTATACAATAGGAGAGGTAAAACAGCACAGCGATTAAAGGCTGAGACTAGTCCAAACTACCTGAAAGTTACCTCTTTAACTTGCTAGCTGTGTGAAATGGTTTAACTTTTTCATTTGTAAAGTAGGGATAATAATAGAACCTACCTTACTGGAGGATTACATGATATAATAATGCATACATCAATGCCTAACACAGTAAACACTCTGTACTGCCAGCTACTACTATTACTAATAAAAATGCTATAATTGAAATATGACCAAAGTGCTATGGGAGCGCAAAAAAATGAAGGAAGTAACTCTGCCTAGCGAAGTTATCAGATAACAGCAAATTGAGTCTTAAAGAATGAATAGTAGGAATTCCAGACAAGTAAGAGCATATGCAAAAACAAGAATAATGAAAGAGCCTAGCATGTCCAGATAACAACAGAAACTATAGGATAGCAGGACAGTGAAGGGGAAAGAAAAGAAATACATCTGTTAATATGGCACCAGATGCTTCAGAATCTTATAAGCCAAGTTAATGAGTTTGGATCTTACACTCGAAACAATCAGGTAAGAAAGGAAAAGTCACATCTTAGGACTGGAGAGATCAAGTTTCAAACCTGAGTTTACTAATTGCGTAGCCTCAACTTCTCAACTTTCTCTTCTGCAAATTGAAGGACACTACCACCTAGTTTGGACGCTTACTTGGATGAGATAAGTATCTCCAAAATGCCTTGGCACAGAGCTAAGCAATACTACTCAACAAATGGTAGCTGACAGTACCATCACAAGATATCACAGTAGTCAACTTTTGATGCTATAATGGTCAAGGATAACTTTTTGGTACCCTAATTTGACAGTATCCAGTAGCAGTAACACTCCTCTGCCACCTACTCTTTTACTGGAACAAATGAACAAAGTGGACTGACTTTTTAAAAATTTTTTTGTTGTTCTTTTATGATGCCATGCTAACAAACAGGCACTTAACAAATGTTTGGGAAATGGAATGAAATTTCTGGTAGCCCTATAAACAGCAAAAAGGCCAGCAAGAAGTCATGAACACTATAACTCAATTAAAAAATGTTAAAACAAAAACAAACAAAAAAACAAAAAACAAAACAAAACAAAAAAGAAGTCATGAACAACCAATTAAGCTTGTAACACTGAGACATTTCTGGGGAAAAAAATTTAATGATAAACATACCAACTATTTCCTACTAGTTAACTGGTAGAAAATGCTGCCATGTATTAAAAGAGAAATAACGCTTTGCATAATGAAGACAATTCCAACACTCATCTCCTTAAAAAGAGGCCAATCTATAAACCACAGCAGAAAGAATGCTACAAAAGAAATCAGAAGATTAAAGTTTAAAACTCAGCTCTGTATTTTCAAATACTTAATTTATCCTCAGTTTCTGCATCTATAAAAGAGTTACTACCTATTCTATTTACCTTGCTGAGTTACTGGAAGAATTAGACAAGAATGTACGCAATGGCACTTATTAAATCATGACAGTATGCAACTACACAATATTACCATTCTAACATCCAGGTTAGATGATTTTACAACATCCTGGGACCTCCATTCCCTAACTTCCTTTCCTATAATGATCTTGTCCTCCATCCTACCTTAGTCATTTCACTTTCATGGTCATTACCAATTATTGCAACCCTTCCATAATCTCTACTTCAAACATTGTGCTCTCCAGCCACAACCTTCTGTCTTTCCAGCTCATTCCCTCTACTACCTCCATTCCTACAACTCTTAAACCCTATCAGAACCTACAATCCATTGATCCAACTTTTCTCTCTACCTCCCACCCCAAAAGTTCTCTTATCTCCCTACCAAGCTTAAAAAATCACATAGCCCATTATACAATCACTGCCTTGTATGTGTCCTACTCCTCTGCCACCACTCACATTTATTCTGTTTAGTGGAGACTGGTTATCAAAGCTTTAACTGTATGTATAGCATATCTAACACAACTGTAGCTAAATCAATTGGAAGATCTCTACTCCCATGCTTACACGCCTTAAAATAGCTAGTACATGCCTACTTAGAGCATTAAAACAAAACTTACTTTTATAGCCCTAGCTTTCACTTTCTCCCTACTCCCAATGGCTAATTCATTGTCCTAAAAGACCCAGTTCTGTTAGTTCCACTTCTATACTTTTCCCTGGCTATTTTCTCCCATTCTTTTCCTTTGCAAGGATGCAATCCACCTTTCAAGATCCAGTTTAAATGCTAAGTTCTTCATAAAGGTCCACCTAATCATCCTACCTTAAGGTTTCTCACCTTTCCTTGGGGTTTTGCATTTATTGACTATAATACTATTCATCTGATAATCATGCTGGTCCTATGTTTAATAAATTAAATATTATTTTTGTTATCTCTCCAGCTAGAATAGCTTTTCGAAAAAGACCATTCTTCACCAACTTCCCCCACAGACATACTCATACATACTTCTTAGTACAACCACTATTCAAATTTTGTTTTATTTAACAATCTTTTCATAAATTAGCTTACAGTCTTAAAAAGAGCTCAAAGTAAATATATCCCTTGGTATCTCTTGTGCAGATGATATCCTAAAGTAATATTAAAACAATTAAATTTTCTACCACTTCTGCCCCTTCTTGAAAAATACCTCATAATTTTACTCATAGCTTTACTTGTACCAACAAGAGAAGTTACTGACATTACAGCACATAATCCACAAGCATCAGCTTTAGTTTCTTCTATAGTCAAGACCTATAGTATCAAATTAATTTCTTGATTTTTCCAGTACTGACTATAAAAAGGGTGAAAAATTAATCTGCTCTTCCCTCTTCAACTCTGGATAGTTACATGAACCATGAGATATGAGTACTGACTTTTCCAACAATCATTATTTAAAATGTCAGAGCAAAACATGATCAATGACTTTTCTCTATTACAACTTTAAACCTAGACAGCTGTTTTGATTTCGATCCTATAAAACAGAGATAAACTGAAATTCCTCTTTGAAATCAATGTAATTGCCAGAGTGGCAAGGATGACAAAAAAATAACTGGAACCTCATGAGATGAGAGCAAATGTAGTATTACAAAAATAACTTTCCGGTTGCTTGAGAAACACACAACACAAGATTTATCTTACCTTAACAATGCCAGTAAAAAGAAGAATTAAGGCAAATAACAAGCAACTCCCATTTTTGACCCTAACTTTAACTTCTTACTATCTATAGGGCTTATTAAAATATGTGCTACTAAACTATGTACAAGGCCAAAGCAACTTTAGCTACTTTTTCTTCCATACATTCCTAAATTAGGTATAAAATACTCAATGTATGTTAAATTCCAAAGAAATCATTTTGTACAAGCGTGACAATACAATATATTCTGTCTTTTGGCCTGGGTATAGTTAATTTTTTAACTATGCACTGATTAATACAATTATGCACATTTGGTTTGACTTTCACAGTTAAATGGACAATTCACTTTTTATAACTGGAAAATCATTACAACATCTTCTGGTATTCACTGCAATATCAATCAATGACTTCTTTCAGTATTTGTGATGGTCATTTGTAATTCCTTTGGTAATTGCCATGAGTCAGCTTTCACTTAACACTAAATGGCAATGCTAATAAGAAAAGAGAATGCCAGACATACAAGCAAGTAGTAAGTTGCTTCAGGGAAGGAATTTTAAGAGAATTCAAGAACTGGATGTCTACCTCAAGATGGAATCCATTTTCATTAATAAAGTATTAGACTTATTAAGTAACAAGAACAAAGATGAAACCTCTACATAGGTTTCAAATCTATAATTCAAGATCTCATGAACTTCTGCTACACCTTTTCAGAAAATAATAACCTTGACCATATCAAGACAACAGACTGTCCTTTTTTCATTTTATCATGTACCCAAATAGACTGAATTTATATGGAAATTATCTCAGCAATGAAGTAGTACAATCAGGATAACTAATTATATATATGTGTTTAAAATTTTTTTTAAGTCACAAATTTTAGTTCTGGTTATGTAACTTATAGAAACCTGAGAAAATGGGATAAAACAATTCCTCTGCAGTATTTTAATAATAATTCTGTAATATCTATAGAATAAAAAGAAAGAATACAACAGGGGCATCTGTTTTCTCATAATTTTGATAGTACTCAGCCTAATGATATATTTGTCTAGATCTGTTTCTTCTTGGTCTCCCATGCCTACTCTAAAAACAAATAAATAAGGACAACATCACACGAAGCCCTATGATCATCACAGTTCCTGCCAACGCCATCCTCCCTTCAGTGCAACTTATCTTCCTCTATGATGTTATTCCTTGATATGTCTCATGTTTTTAAGTGCCTTTTGCCTTAAATATATACTTTCTACCCTTCAAATCACCACCAGGGAGACTTCCTTTATGCTGACCTTAATTTGGTCACTCTCGATCTATTGAGAATATACTAACCAATAATTCTGCATTTGCTAATATCGTGCAGATATTAGATATTAGCAAATCTAATATTCATTCATCATCAGTATTCTGAAATTTGTACAGCCTTGCTTCCAATTCTTTCTATCTATCATAATATGTATGGGAAAGGAAACAATGATTTTGCATGTTTCAGTATCCCATGCAAAGCTGACACTGATTTTCACAGCTAGTGACAACTCTCTCAGATGACAGGAGAGAAACCCAGGAAACAGAGATTAGAACACTTGCCCATGTGTCATCTCTGGCATGCCTGCATTAGAATGCCAACTCTATTATACAGTACCACACAGAAAATATTCTAATATACTTCTGTGGCCTAAGTATTTTAAAACTGTAAACCTTCCTTAATGGTTTTAATTAAAAGTGATCTGAAGGTCACATCTGGTATCATATATGAAACACAAAAAGGAATCCTACAAACATACCATTTAAAAGTAATATATGACTTGCTTACTGCTATGTCCCATTACAATTATTATACAGGGTGTAAGAAGTTCTCCGATAATCTTTACATTTTTATTATGACCTTTAAGATAGTGTTTCTCATTACCACTCACTGGTCTATTCTTGTAGCTCCTGTTCATTAGAAATGGGAATACATTCAGAACAAGAAGAGGCTACTTTAAATCATCAGTCCTCTGCAGGTACACAAACTGAAGAACATTCCTCACTAGCATTCAGCTGCATCACCATTATTAGCTGCGCAACCACTAAATGCTAAGCAATGTGTATCTTAACACCTTATAGTTGTACATCACTGTACAAATAATACTTTCTTTATTGAACCTGTAATTCAAAAATGTTGAATATGTCTATATTGTAAATTATACTAGATTATTTTCCATTAGTTTATGTAACATTTCAATCTGTGAACAAATATGCCTTAATTTGGTAAATGGAGGTAGAAGCCATGTCTCATTCAGAAATTAAGGTCAGATTCTTAAAGGAGTAGCTAAAACATTTAAAAAAATAAATACATCAGCCTAAATCACAAAGACTTCCAACGATAAAATTCCACTTAAAAGGAGTACACAAAAGAATAACTGAATTAAAATAACAGTTAACAATATATCCTCTATGACACAGTGTAACTTATCACTGTCAGAAGCCTCCCTAGAAGCCCTTGGGAGACCAAAAAGAAACAATATGGACAAAACAGAAGAGTAAAAATTGTAAGTGTATTAACCTTTCTAAAAGCTCATTTATTCTTTGTGACCTATAAGTTTATCCTTCATCCATGATGACTTAGTTATATAAAATATATAACTGCCAGTAGAGATAATGGTCACAAGCACAGGTTCAAAAGTCAAAAAGCCAGAGTCTGAATCCAGGTTCTGCTATTTACCAGCTGTGTATACTTGGCAGGTTACTTAATTATCTGTTTCTTGGCTGCCTCATTTGAAAATGGGAGTAACAGTATCTACCTCAAAGAGTTATTGTAAAGATTATGAGATAATATATGTAAAGCCCATAGAATAGTACCTGTTTATTATTAAAATAAAGTTACCAAATGTTTTTAAATGTATGTCCCTGATAATGATTACTCTTCATATTCACAAGTGCTTCAAGGAGCATACTAGTTAAGCTCCTCACTGTATTATTCAAAACACCTTTGAAACTCTAAGTTCACAAAATCTAGTAGTGAACCCACCTCTGACTCCACATGAAGTTCAAGAATTCAACATTCAGGGGTAGGGTATAGCTCAGTGGTAGTGTGTGTGTCTAGCATGCACAAGGTCCTGGGTTCAATCCCCAGTATCTCCAACAAAAATAAAAAAATAAGATAAATAAACAAATCTAATTGTCTCCCCCCTAAAAAATAGGCAAAAAATTTAAGTTCAATATTCAAACTCCTTAAAATTTGCACTTAACAGTAAATTGGTAAAGAGTGAAATACAATTCTAAATTATCTTGCCAAATTAAAGGCAAAGAAAATTACAGTCATCTAGAACTTACCAGAAAAGGTGCACACAAAAATTTCCAGTGCTATATAAGAAGATCTGTTTAAAGCAACAGGATCTATGCACTGTTCGGAAACCTACTTTGGATTTGTTTTCAAGTGTACTCAGCAGCTTCACCTCATTTATCACTTAAAACCTTAAAAGGAGGCCACAGTTAATTATGAATAACCTGACCTTGAACAATGTTTCAGATATACTACATGCAGCAGCATCCTATTACATTTTTCTCTCCAATAACTTTCAATCTTTTTCCCGTTTTATTAAAACATCCAGAAAAAAATAGTACTTTTAAGTATTTTTAAATTAATGAGTTTTAGAAATGTTAGCACAGTAATTTACTGAACTTTTAATATCCGGTAATTGTCTAAAAGGTTTTCATTACCAATACCCTATTTACTCATAATGCTGGGACATCTGAATTTAAAAAACATTTACCTGGCTAATCCAATACAGAAGGAATCCAATAAAATATATGTAGCATATTCAAAGGACCACCAAGCAACCAAAAGCAGGTCTTACATAAACCCAACTAAAGCATAAGAAAAGAAAGTCATCTTACTTGAAAAAGTAGAGGCTTTCTCAAATTTTTCAGGTGATTTTTTTCATACTCTGATATCCAGTTTTAAAAATCTTTCAAGGCCCTGCAAATCCTTTTTGTTTAAGACTGCTGAAATCCTGTGACTGACAGTTTCCCTCAAAACTTGTCCATATTATCTTATTCTCAATTTTTTAAGTGACCTTCAAGCACCTGAGGGTTTGGGTTATCAACATATCCTTTAAAAAACTACCGATAAAACCCACACATCTTGCAGACTACTCATGTGTTACAGTGCTCCCTAAAAAAACACCTTTCCGAGGGATCAAATGGCTAATATGAACTGCTTCAAAGTTCCCCAGACCTGCGTTATATCCTTAAACACGCTGAGATCCTGTATTGTGCTGCAGCTATACAGCAGGCGCATGATCACAAGGCTTTTCAACAGCTTCCAGATCCCTTACTGCCGCAAAACTTCTCATAAGCGTTCAATGCACTAGAGTGTTAACAACGTTGGTTAAACTGCTTTACCTGTTTATTTACCCACCCAACCATCTCGGGGAATTCAAACCCTTCAAACTGCTTTCCGAAACCTATCTATAGTATTTCCACGTTACTCTGAGAAAGATCTGTAGCGGGATAAAAACTTGAGTTCTGATGTTCATCCCCTGACCCAAACTACTGTTGCCAGGATATGCGGTAGTAATGCAGTGGTTTCTGTGACACTCTGAGGATGTATTTTACCATAGAAATAGCCAATCTCTATAAAATCCCTTTTAGACGCCGAGACTTCTGTGGTAACAATGCTCAACAGGAAGGTATTTGAAACAGCTGAAAGACGTGTTGTTCTAATTTGGCCTTTATTTTTTCCCCAATAATGCTTGTCACGGCAAGGACATTTTTCCATTAAATATTTGAAACTGAAGAAAGAAAAATTAAGCTTTTGGTACTAGTCATCACGTGCTTGTAAAGTCCATTATCATGACGCTTCTTACAAATCTCTCGAGGTAGGATTTGAGGCTAAGCTTACATTGACCATAGGTAGTCCTGTAACTTACTGTTTTCCAAGCCCAATTAACGGCCTAATGACAATAGCAACATTTACGCCCGGGGAAATCTCAATGCTTGACTACCAAGAAGGCGTCTGATAATTAAAGCCCCCTTTTCCGGGTGAGGAAATGGAAAAATAGACAATAAAGGGATTTACTTGTTACAGTGAGGAAAGAGGGAAGAGGACCCCAACAAGAGCCGTGCGAGCAAAATCCAGGGGTTTGGAAGCCCTGGTCTCAACAACACTCGCCCCAAGCCCTCCCACCCCACCCCAACCCCCCTTTCCCCTGGGAGCCAGCCCGGCGCCTGTACACGCTGGGCACACCCGAAGGCAGCACACCCCACACTCAGCGGCCAGGCTGGGGTTCCGAAACCCGCAGGCCGAACGGGCCGAAGCTGCAAACCCGGTGGACTGAGTTAAAAGAGGTAAGAGAATACGGGGTGAGAGAAGATGCGGCCTCCCCTCACGCTGAAAGGCCCCTTGAGGAACTGGAGGCAGGAAAAAGGGCAGTCGGTTCGGAAGCCGGAGCAGAGCCCGGAGGGAAAGAGAGCTGGAAGCGGGGAATAAGGAGGTTCCGGTTCGGCCAGGGCCTTCCCCGGATCCTCGGCGACGCCCGTGTTTACCTGAAAGTCTCGGTCCTCGTTGAAGCGGGAGAAGCGATCCGCCATTTTGCCGCCTTCACTCCTCGCAGGACGACGCTCCCCGGTTCGCTCCTTCCCTCCCGCGACACCCGCCCCCTCGCTCCCCTCCCCTGTTCCCCGCCTCCTCCCACGCCCACCCGCGCGCGCAGGCGAGGGAGGGAGGAAGCGAGAATGCGCGTCCCTACCAGAGCCCTGCCGGCGCAGGCGCCTTTTTGCCCGAGAGGCGGAACCTTCCCTCACATCCCCACTTCGCGCGCGACCCAGAGAGACCCCGGCGGCCGCGCACGCGCACTAGGGCCAAAGGGCTACAAGCGCTTCCGGAGAGAAAGGTCGCGAGAGGGCGCTGCTCGCCTGGAGCTGGATGTTTTCCACCTGTTTACTTCTCCCAGTAAGATACCTTTTTGCCTTCTTGCTTCTCTGAGTATGCGGAAGGCTATCCTCCGCTTTATTCACCAAATAGCAGCATAATATAGTGGCTGAAAGCGCGGCTTTTGGAGCCAGACTGCTTAATTTCTTATCCAGGTTCACCCTGAGGATTAAACAGCGAACAAGACAGGAAAGATCCCTTCTCTCATAGGACTTAGATTCCAGTGGAGAAAATCAGATGAACAATAAAATAATTACGTAATTTTAAAAATTAATGAGTACTGCAAAAAAACCCAAAACTGGGTGCAGTTGTGAGAGGAACGCCCTCTTAAACGACCTTTGACCCAAGGAACAGCAAGGGGCCGGCAGCCTTGGGGCAGAGGGAACATTAGACTCAAAGGGTCAATGACTGCTAATAACCTGGCATTTTCAAGCGATCATTGAGAGAAATACTTGTCAAGAGACCAAAGTTGATCCAAATCAACTGCAGCTCTTCGTGCTTCAGTTTCCTTTTTAAAAATAAGGAAATTGAATTTAGTAATCTCTACTGCCCCTGCCCAGCGCTGACTTTGTGTGGATTATGAATAAGATTTTTCTATCCTTTGACCTTTTTGAGCACCCCACCCAGTCCCCCAGCTCCCTTAGCCAAAATACATAAAACACATAGGAGAGGTAGTAGGACTTCCCTGCTTTTGAAAAGAATAATTGACAGAAATCACACGATGGAAAAAATGGCTCTTATCCTACCCTGAGAGAGTCAAATAGAGTATAATTTTTTGGAGGAAGGGTATCTTCTCTATTCCTTTGTTATCCTCTGCTTCACCCAACCCCCAGTCCAAGCAGAGTACAGTTCTAAGCAGTGAAGTGAGCTCCCTGTCTAAGGCAAGGCAGAACACACAGAATTTAAACGTTGTGAAGGGATTTGAGGGTAAACGTGGCAGATTGAATCCCATGGATACACATGACAAGTTTACCTTTTCTCCCTCTCCCATCCCCACTGAGATGATGGTAAAAGGATGAGAAGAGCTTTTTCCTTAATGATTGCAATAGCTGCTAAGTGTTCTGCTTTCACCTTGACCCCCTACACTCTTCAGACTATGATGATCCTGTTAAAAAGTCAATCCGATCACATCAGTCCCCTGCTTCAACTCTCCAGTGGCTTTCCCTGTCATTCACAGTAAAATCTACCAATCGTCACCTCCCCTCTCAGACCTCATTTTCCTCTCTGCCCTCTGCTTCCCTCCTCTCTGAAAACACCTCCTGGCTAAGCCTTAATCCTGTGGGCTTTCTCCTGCCTCAGACTGCCCCATTTAGGGGCTAATGTATATGCTTTTTTTCTGCCTATCATTTTTTCCTAGATACCCACCCACGTGGCTTGCCCCCTCACCTTCTGGTCTTTATTCAAGTGTTAGTTTCTCAGTAAGATCTTCCCTTGATCACTCTATTTAAAATTACGGAGTCCTGTATTCTGAACTCCCTAGCCTCTTTCCCTCGTTTTGCTTTTCTCCATAGTACTTATCACTTTCTAATATGTAATGTAAACTCAATGAGAGCAGGAATTTTTCTCAATTTTGTTCCCTTCAGTATCCACAGCACCTAGAATAATGAATGGCACATTAAATAGGCATTAAATAAAGATTTGTTGAATGGGTGACATAGGAAAGAACAGATGAGAAAGTGTGAAGATCAATCCAACATCTGAATAAGGAACAATATAATCAGTAATCCTACTGTATAAGGTGGCTTAACTGTGAACAATATTTACAATCATAATAATATAATAACTGAATATTAATCTAACAAAAGTGTCTTGTAAAAGTATGTTGTGAGGATGTGGGAAAGGAAAAGGGAGATAGCTTGATAGATTTAGATCTTCCTGTTGATCTAAAATAATAAAATAGCCAGTTTTTTTTTAACTAGCAAAATGAATTTATTCAGGAGTAGGAAAGAATTGTAATTCAGGACAAGCAACTACAGCAAACCCCATGCAAGTCCTGTAAAGCAAAGGAAAGGAAATCCTTTTGTAGAGGAGGAGGAGAGGTTGGGAGGGGCTGTTAAAAACAGAAAGTCCACCCAAGGAAACTGGGAATTGAAAATATAGTGACTTTTCACTGGCTGAGCTATGACAGTCTCTCATTGGCTGTGCTGTTGCCAGGCAAGGAGAAAATCTTTCTTCCTCCTGCTGGTGGTAGTAGTGTCACTTCCTGCCAGAGGTACAGGGTTCATCTCTTCCTGTTGGGATCTGTGTTCATGTGGAGCGGTATGCGAGTGAGAGCACCCTTTCTGGGCTCCAGACTCCATTTTAGTGAGGTTTCCCTTTCTTAATTTTCACACATTGAATCTCAATATCATCAAAATAGCTTATAGCATAATTATCTTCTTTGGGTAGATGAAGAAGCAAGGCTCAGAGAGGTCAAATCATTTGTTCTTGGTCACACAGCTAATAAGATGCAAACATGTGCTGCTCATCCCTGCCCACCGAGAGGAAAGATAGAAACTTAAGTGTGAGACTTGGGATGGAATTAAGGCAGTGGGGGAAAGGGGGTTATGGTATTCACAACACCCAAAGGCATTCAAATGCAATTCAAAGGAAAAAAAGACAACACTGCTGGCCATAGGACTCCCCTAGGGTAGTGACCAATGCTAGACTAGCTTCCTGGAATGCTTTAGGCTAATCATTACTTTATTCATCAAATATTTATCCTGTGCCTAGTCCAAAGCAGCCCTGTCCTAGGTGCTGGAGATACGGAGCTGAGAATGGCAGGAAATGTCCTTCACTGAGTTTATGTTCAGGCCATGGGGAGAAGGCGGGGAGAGACAGACAATACACAAGTAAACAATTGAGATCATTTCAGATATGGCCAGGTGCTGGGAAGATAATAACACCCCGTGCTGTCATAGAGAGGAACTGGGTGAGGCTACTTTAAATTCAGTGACAGTCAGATGATACCTCGGATGAGGTGACATTTGAGCTAAGAGTTGGCTTCTATAAACTGGGGCAGACAGTTCCAGGCAGAGGCAGGGCCGGTGGCACAAAGATCTGTATTCAGAAGGACTCCATGCTTGGTTTAATGCTCCGCTGTCACATCTTGAGAGTCTTAATAATTTTTTAACAAGAGGCCCACATTTTCATTTTTCACAGGGCCCTACATATTATGTAGCCAGTCCCAGTTGGAGGTACTGCAAGAAGTGGGGGAAGAGGTTTTAGAGGTGAAGTGGAAAGGGAGGCAGGGACCATCTTACCTGGGAGGACCTTGAAGTCACTGCAAGGAGCTGGAGCTTATTCCACACAGGAGGGAAATCTTTGACAGATTTGGAGAAGAGGGGCAATGTGACCCTATTTACATTTTCAGGAGATCCATCACTGCATGTATGGAATACGGATTTTAAGAGAACAAGAATGGAAGTGAGAACAAATATGCAGTAAATTCCATGAGAGATGATAGATGGTGACAGCCTAGACTAAGATGGTGGCAATAGAGATGGAGAGAAGGCAATTTAAGATAATTTTGAAGAAGTACTGGCAAGAAGAAAATGGATTAGATGCTGGGGGTAAGAAAAAGACAGAATCAAGAATGGCTTTCAGGTTCCTGGTGTGAGTAACCAGGTGGAATATGGAGTCATTTGCTGAGATTGGGAAGGTTGTGTGGATGGCAGACAAATTTGGAGGGTGTCATGAGATGCATTTTGGATATGCTAAGTCTGAGATGTCTCTGAGAGTTTAAATGGAGATGAAAAGAAATCAATTGTCTATGTGGATCTTGAGTTTAGAGGAGATTCTCAAAATGGGGTTTAGAATAACATAGGAGTGCTATTTAAAATGCAGATTACAGTGCTCTGCCCCAGTTCTGCCAAATCAGAAAACTACCCTCATCCCTCAAAACCTGATGACCATGAAAATTTGAGGCCAACTGCTCTGTTTCTGTGAGGCAAGGGGCCATGGCATCCACCTTCCTTCTGCAGAGTATTCACGCTGTGTGACAAAGTAGTCACTTCGGGAGACTTATTGAGTATTTAACCTATGAATGACCTGTGCTAGGACATTAATGATAATGGCCCATGACCCCCAGGAGCACCCAAACTTTGTGGGAGACAGACATGATTTAGATATGATTCTTTAAGGTCCAGGGTCAGGTGTTGGGATAGGAAGGAGACTGTATGGGGCATAGTGTGGGTTCAGAGGTGTGACTCAGAAGAGATCAACTCTTTTTAATAGGAGAAAGCATAATAGAACATGATGTCTGGAATAGATATTTTTCCTATTTTATTCTTTTCAAATTTATTTATTTTTCCACGTATCAACATGATTTTACCTAAATGTATGAGTATAATCTTCCAAAAAATTTTTAAAGCAGTCTTCTGTTTTAAAAACTACTTGACTTTTCTTCTTCTTCTTCCCCAACCAGGAAAACCACATTTACAACTCACTCTGTATTCACTCATTTTGAAAAAATGCTCATATAATTTTATACACACATATATATACATGTATGTGAAATATTTTTGTTGCTAGTTTTACAAAAAAAGGATCATAATACTCACACTCTTCTGCATCTTGCTTTTCTTACTCAATTATACCTCATGAGGATCCCTCCAAGGCAATCGGTACAGCTCTCATTCTTTTTAAATATTGTATAATGTTGCACTGTATGGCTGTGTCACCATTTATTTAACCACACGCTGATGGGCATTCACTGTTTCCAGTGTCTGCCATTAATGCTACACTGAGCATCCTTGTACACTTGTCCCTATGTCTGGTTTTATTTCCATGGGATAAATTCCCAAGAATGGGATTGCTCAGTGAAAGAGTAGAAGTGTTTTCACACACACATGCGCACACACACATGACACCTCAATGGAATATTATGCAGCATGAGAAGATAGAAATCTTGTCATTTGTGACAACATAAATGGACCTTGAGGGCATTATGCTAAGTGAAATAAGTCAGACAGAGAAAGACAAATATTGTATATGTGGAATATAAAAAGCAAAACAAAACAAAAACAAACAAAAATGGAACTCATAGATTTAGAGAACAGATTGGTGGTTGCTGGCAGGTGGGGGTGGGCACAAAATGCATAAAAGGGGTCAAAAGGTACAAACTTCCAGTTATAAAATATATAAGCCCTGGGGATGTAATATGCAGCATAGTGACTATAGTTAGTAATACTGTATTGTATATTTGAAAGGTGCTAAGGGAGTAAACCTTAGAAGTTCTCATCACAAGAAAAAACAAATTTAAATGTGGTGATTTATGTTAACTAGATTTATTGTGGTGATTACTTCACAATATATACAAATATCAAATCATTATGTTATACATCTGAAACTAATATAATGTTATATGTCAATTTTATCTCAATTTTACAAGATTAAAAATGGTCAACATTAAGAGGTACAAGCTACTATGTATAAAACAAATAAGCTACAAGGATATATTACAGCACAGGGAATATAGCCAATATTTTATAATAGCTTTAAACGGAATATAATATATAAAAGTATTAAATCATTATGTTTGTACACCTGAAACTAATATTGTAAATCAACTGTACTTCAATTAAGAAAAAGAAAGTTAAAAAAAAATAGAGAAGTGTTTTAAATTTAATAGATGTTGCCCAGTTATTCTCCAGAAAGGCTGCACCACCCCCTTTTCTCAACGGTATCCAGCAGCACCCAAGAGTGCACCTTTCTCCATATTCCTACCAGGAAGTGATGACTTGGTTCTCTTTGATTTTTTCAGTCTGGTGGGTATAAACTGACATCCTATTGTTACTTGATTTTGCACTTCCCTGTCTACTTGTGAATTTCAGCCTTTTTTGTATTATTTATTGTTCTTCCATGAATTGCCTGTTCACAGCCTTGCCTTTTTTTTACGAGGTTGTCTTTTTCTTATCAATTTATAAGATCTTTTTCTTTAGTAGAGCTGTTAACCCATGATTTGCCATCTGTATTACAATTTTTTTCTAAAGCTACAGTTAATCTAACAACTGTATTTTTGTTCCATTTTTTCCATTTTCCATCCAAAAAACAGTTTAAACTTTTTTCCAGTTTTATTGAGATGTAATTGATGTATAACATTGTGTAAGTTTAAGGTGTACAGCATGATCATCTGATATATGTATATATTGCAAAATGATTGTTTTAACGTATGTAGTCAAAAATTTGGAGCTATAATTGACATATAACGTTGTATACGTTTAAAATGTACAATGCATTGGTTTGATATGTTTATATATTGCAATATGATTACTACAGTTGTGTTAGCTAATACCTCTATTGTCACATATTTATCATTTTTTTTTGTGTGTTGAGAACAGTTAAGATTTAGTCTCACAGCAATTTTGACGTTTATAATACAGTATTGTTGACTATAATCATTATGGTGTGCATTAGATCTCCAGAACTTACTTATCTACTAGTTGTAAGATGAATTTATTTTTCACATTTAAAATTTTAATCCATCTAAATTCTTTTTTGTATATGGTATAAAGTAAAGCTCTAGTTTTATTTTCTTCCATTTGGAAAGCCTACTAATGCAAAAATCATTTTTTTCCAATTTTTCCCAACAACTCCCTATATTATATATTAGAATTTCATATATAGTGGGACTTATTTCTGGATTCTCTATTCTGTTCTGATCGATCTGTCTGTTCCTGTATCAATACTATATTGATTCAATTCTGGAGGCTTCATGGTCTGTTCTCATACCTGGTTAAGGCAAGTCCTCCCTCAATTTTTTTTCATACTTTTCTTGGCACTCATTATCATATATAAAGTTTAAGATCACTGTAACCAATTCAAGAAACAAACAAAAAATTTGAACTCAGAATGGTTAGGAGAGTGAACTGAAAAGAGCATTTCAGAAAGTGGTACAGCTAGGGCAAAGATTAAGCACGCAAGAAACGACAGTGGATAGGAAACTGTAATTTGGTGAGGATAGCCATAGCACGGGGCCTAATGGGAGAGGAGACAGGGAGAGGGTTGGAGAAGAAGTTTACCGTATGCTGTTTTGGGTACGGGGACTACAAAGAGGTCCAACTTGGAGCAGTCACATTCCTTCATGCCCTGTTAGTTCCCGGCTCCACCCGGAAGTCCGCAAACAGCGGCCAGGGGTGCAATGGAATGTGTGTGCTGCCACCTACCGTGGTGCCGAGGCAGTGCAGTCGCCTTCAGGCCACCTCACCGGACCCAGGGAGACCTCAGACCAGACCAGGGGATTCCAGACCCGCAGCTACCTCTCCCAGAAGCCTCCAGCTCTGGGAAGGAGAACTGTGGGGGCCAGTAGGAATTAACGCAGCAATGTGGGAGGAGGGGTTCTCAACCTGCACCTTCAGATGGCTGGTCAGAACCACAATCTGCTTCAAACCTCTGAACTGGAATCACCCCCATCCCCACCACACCTCCTGATTTACCAGGATTTGGAGTCACTGGCCAGGGCTATTCCTACCTTCCCTGAGCTGATCATCTAGTGTGGGAGACAATAACTCAATCTGTAAATTATTTGGTAAGTGAACAATGCAAGAGGAGTCCCAAGGTGCTGCCACTGAATGGGAGACAATCAGTTCTAGTTCTGGAAGCTCAAAGGAGTCAGGAAGGGGAAGAGCTGGTGGAAGAAGTGAAAGTGAAGGCAGTTCTTGGAGAATGGCCCCAATTTGAGGCAGCAGGAAAGGGAGAATATAGTCAAGCAGAGGGAATGAGGATGGTAGGACTTCCATCTCCATAATGGACTAAATTATTCAAACCAACCTTCCCACAGAAAACAACTGCAAATGCTGTGTGAAAGAGTTCTTAAATCTCTTTAACAGTGTCACAATAAATCTCAGCAATGTTCTCCTAAGGCAATCTACCCAAGCAATAGAAATAAAAGTAAAAATAAACAAATGCGACCTAATTAAACTTACAAGCTTTTGCACAGCAAAGGAAATTATAAGCAAAACAAAAAGACAACCTACGGAATGGGAGAAAATATTTGCAAAAGATGAGACTGATAAGGGCTTAATTTCCAGAGTATATAAACAGCTCATACAACATAATAACAAAAAACAAACAATCCAATCCAAAAATGAGCAGAGGATCTAAACAAGCAGTCCTCCAGTGAAGACATACAAGTGGCCAATAGGCACATGAAAAAATGCTCAATATCATTAATTATCAGAGAAATGCAAATCAAAACAACAATGAGTTTTCAACTCTCACCAGCCAGAATGGCCATGATTAAAAAGTCCATAAACGATAAATGCTGGAGAGAATGTGGAGAAAAGGGAACCCTACTAAACTGTTCATAGGACTGTAGGTTGGTGCAGCCATTATGGAAAACAGTATGGAGATTCCTCATAAAACTAAAAACAGACTTACCATATGACATTCCAGCAATCCCACTCCTGGGCATATATCCAGAGGGAACTCTAATTCGAAAAGATACATGCACCCCAATGTTCATAGCAGCACTAAATACAATAGCCAAGACATATAAACAACCTGAATGTCCATCAACAGATGACTGGATAAAGAAGCTGTGGTTTATTTATATAATTGAATACTACTCAGCCATTAAGAAGAAAAAATAATGCCATTTGCAGCAACATAGGTGAACTTGAAGATCGTCATTCTAAGTGAAGTAAGCCAGAAAGAGGAAGAAAAATACCATATGATATTCATATATGGAATCTAAAAAAAAAAAAAAGAAAAGAAAAAGAAGACACTAATGAACTTATCTACAAAACAGAAACAGACTTACAGACATAGTAAACAAACCAGGGGGAAGGGTTTGGGAAGGGATAAATTGGGAGTTCAAGATTTGCAACTAACTACTATATACAAAATAGACAAGTTTCTTCATATAGCACAGGGAACTATACTTAATATCTTGTAGTAACCTATAATGAAAAAGAAGAGGAAAATTACTATATGTATGTATATGTACAACTGAAACATTATGCTATACACCAGAAATTGACACATTGTAAACTGACTATATTTCAATTTAAAAAAAAGAAAAGAAAACTAATACACCTCCCTATCTGTAAAAGAGGGGAAATAATAGTAGTCATCTCACTGGAGCTTCAGTGAGATAATCCAACAGTGTGCTTGTCACAGGGCCTGGCGTGTATTTAGTGCAGAACAAATCAATAAATGTTAGCCCTGAGTTTTTCAAAATGACTCAGAAACAGGACTAGGATGTTCCAGATTCATGGAGCACCCAGACATACCATATCTCACATAAAGGGGAAAATGGTCCTGATCATTTCAGAGGAGCAGTAGGTAGCAGGTTGGTTCAGTACACACCCTGTGGAGCCAGACTGCCCAGGTCACCCTGGCCCTGCCATCTGTCAGCTGTGTCACATTAGGCAGGTGACATAAGCCTTTCTGTGCCTCAGGTTCCTCACCTGTAAAATAATAAAAGACTAGCACTTGGCATATATTAGGGCTACGTAAGCATTATTGGCTATTGTTACTAGTATTTGCCTCTAATACATAGCCCTAAACTCCAAAAGATTATGAAGTGAAATTAGTGCAGTCCACATTTATCTACACCAACTGAACAAATAAAAATGATCCGATAGACAATTACACTTTAGGGGTTGCTCATTTTGCTTAATCTTCCTGCATTCTTGTTAAGGGATTCCTATAGTGTGACCTCCTCAGGAGTGTCTGGGGATCAGGAAGGACTTGCACGGAGTTTTGTCAACCCTAATCTCCAGCACCGCGCACTCTCGCGGCTGCCCCAGATCCCTTGTCCAGCAGAGGGCGCTATGGCCTCAAAATGCAGCCAGCGGACTCTTCCCTCTCCAAGGAAGTCCGCCGCTAGGGAGGGAGGGTACCTGCAAGAGGGTGGGCCTGACTCCAGTCAGGCCCTTTGTCCCACTTAGTCCCTTTCTCTGCGCACTCAGCAAACTCCATCACCCACTGCTGGCTGGTTTTCCGAATCTCACACTGTTCCGTGAGTCGCTTTCTCAAGGTTCCAGCGTTCACTTGTTTGAATCCCAGAAGCTTCATTGCAGCAATGAATCATCCCGGCCTTATGCGGCTCTGTTACTGTTTCCAAATTCCATGGCAGCACAGCTGTAAACCTCGGCCTGGCCTCTAAAAGAGCCTTCTGCCAGCCACCCACAGCCTTCTCCTCTTCGGTCCTGTTCCAATTTCTCCAGACAAAACTCACTCCACCCATCTTACTTCTGCTGCAGGGCAAAGGACTATTTTTTTCATTCCATCTTTCAGCTAACAATTGTTTGGGGCCAAGGTTAGCCTCATGCAGAGATGAAGCCATCCAGTCTTTATTGAGCACCTACTACCGTGTGCCAGATGTTGTTCTAAGCACTTCATATAATCCTCACAACAACCCTATGAGGCTTGGGAGACCCATTTTACAGATGAGCCAGTTAAGTCACAAAGTGTTTAAAGGGCATGTCTAAGGTCACACAGCTAATAGCTCAGGTAGCATTAAAACTCTGGCAGTCTGTTCCAACGACTGGGCTTCTTAAACAAGGTGCCATCTGGACTTTTAGCATAGACCTGGGCTCCATCCATGATTTCGAGAACTGCGCTATCCAATATGGTAACCACTATTGAGCACATGAGTAATTCAAACTGAAGAAGTGCTGTGGGTGTAAAATATGCACTGAAGAGGGGAGGGTATAGCTCAGTGGTAGAGTGCATGCTTAGCATGCATGAGGTCTTGGGTTCAATCCCCTGTCCCTCTATTAAATAAGTAAATAAATAAAACCTAGTTACCCCCCAAAAGGATACAGTGCTGTATGTCAATCATATCTCAATAAAACTGGAAGAAAAAATTGAATAAAAAATATGCACTGAATTTCAGACTCCATTTGAAATATGTATGTATAAAATATTCAGAATTAATCATATTAATATTGATTACATGTGGAAATGATCATATTTTGGATACACTGAGTTAAATATACTATTATCAAAATTAATCTCACCTGTTTCTTTTTACTTTTTAAAATATGGCTACTAGAACTTTTTAAATGGCATAGGTGGCTCACCTTTTATTTCTATGGGGTGGAGTTCTAGGAGCTCTCACCTTGGTGGAAAAACAGACAGGATCTCAAACAGTTCTAAAACAAGGGAAAAAGTGGTTTGTGTTCTGAAAAGGGAGAACAAAGTGATGTAAAAAGATCCCAGAGATGCTTTCAGCATGGAGGCAGCTTGAGTCAGACTTCCAAAGGTCCTGGAGAGGAGAGCAGTGGGGGCAGCTGAGGCCAAAGAAGCAAAGCAGAGGGGACAGCAAGTCAGGCAGGGAGGCTGGGGCATCCAGCGCTGGAATAAGTAGTGGGAGCCAAGGCCAGAAGACCTCAGGCTGTGGGGGGCTTTGACTGTGAGGCCAAAGGCTCTTGGCAGGATGGAGCTCCAGACACTGACAGTTGGGGAGGGCTTGGGGATTTTGCCAGCAAAGGGCTCCAGTAGGGATGAGAGAGCGGGGAGAGGGGGCGGGGCAGTGAGTGGCAGGCCCCGCCTCCTCCATCCTCCGCCCGCCCGACTTTCTCTCTGCTTCCCAGGTCCTCCCTCCTTCCGCTCCTGGAGGGGAGTGAGTGTGGTGAACAAACTCCTTGGAGGAGGTTAGCTGTGGGAGGATGGCTCTTGAGGAGCATTTCCTGCCTTTGGCTCACAACTGCTTCCTGCCCAGAGCTCCAAACACTTGACCCCCATTAAATCCCTTCCTCCCAGGGGAGGTGGGTGGCCATGAGGGCCTCCTAGGTTTCGAAGGTCCAGAGACCCCAGCACGTCCGCAGTTGAAGGAGGCAGGATCCCAGGTGCCAAGATGCCCAGCCTCCGCAGGACCCTCTGAGGACCTGGAATCCAGGCCTCGAAGGGAAACTCCCCGCGGAGAGATTTTGGAGGTGAGGGGCAGAGCCAGCCTCTCTTCCCTGGGGAGAGGATCTCAGGTCCCTTCCTTTTGGCTTGTTTACCCTCTTTGGGCCCTTCAGCTGTTGGTTGGAAACTCACATCCCTTCTTCACTCATGGGGCACTTTTTCTTCCAAAACAGAAGTTGGGGGTTTCTAAAGGGAAAGGGGGGCTATGTGCAAATTCCGCAGGAAATAATGCTAAGTGATTCCTTCCCTAGAACCACCTGGGGCCTCGATTTGTAGTTTCCACCTTGGTTCTGACGTGAGGCTCCAAAATGTGAGTTTTGAGAGCCCACTGAAGGTTGGTAAAGAAGCCAGATCTGTTTTTCTTACTTCTCAAGCCTAAACCATGCCCCGCTGCCATGGGTAGTGTGATATCAATACTTAAAACAGGGAGAGGACTACCCAAAACAGCCCAGTTCGTCTCAGCCTAACCACGAACCCCTGTTCTGCTTCTAAGTCACCCTCGTCCTATTCCCTTCATAAATCCTGAGGATCCCAAGGGGATGCCCCACCACCACTACACCACCAGGAATCCCAGACTCCTCCAAAAAAAGATGAGAGGTGGGTCAGCTGAGATGACCCCAGGGTAGCCTAAGTCCCTCTATCTTGTCTTGTCCCTTTATGGCCAGCAGAACCACAGAGCTGGGCATCCCGTTCTACTGCCCACATACCCTTTGTTTTATTTATTTATTCATTCATTCATTCATTCATTCATTCACTCATTCATTCATTCCCACATACCCTTTAGAGCCAGAGCAGAATTCCTTCGGAGGATAGGATCTTTTTTTTCCAGGCATGCTCAGTCTCTGTCCATGGGGAAGGAAGCCAAGTGGGTACAGGGAGGGACTAACCCTAGAGTGCAGACCTAGCAAGGTAACCTCACTCTCTTCTGGCGCCCCTGGTGGCGACGGAGAAAACCTACCAGAGACTTCGACGCAAGGTTAGAGTGGATCCTGCAGGGAACTATTCAGACCTCTCTCCCTCACTGTACGCCGACTCCACCCTCGGTGGGGACCAGACGCCAAGGGGTGGATTGTGTGAGCCCAAAAGGGGTTCTGGGATTCTATCCCCGAGCCCTACACGGACGCCCCCTACCCCCTGAGAAGAGGGAGCCCGAAGTGTAGCATTTAGGGGCAAGCCAGCCAGGGGAGAAGACGCGAATGTCCGACCCTATCTGAGACAAAGCCTCCCCCTCCTTCATCACCACAGGCCCTGAACCACCAGCTCCCCCTCTTTCCCTTCCTCAGATCTCTGTCTAAAAACTTCCTTCCACCTCTGCTCTTCTACTGATCCAAAAGCTAAGCCTGATTTGGAGAGGGGGTGGCTAGTGAGAAGAGAGGAGGGAAGGGGCAATGCGAGGTGACGAGGGGGTCCCCTCTACCCGCCTCGTTGAGCACCCCCACCCGCACCCCTACCCAAGCCGCCCATGGTTTGGCGCCTCTGGGTGCTTCCTTCTTTGGCGAACTCCAAGGAAGTCGACGGACTAGCGGGAGAGTTGGGGGGTGGGGCAGTGGGGAGGAGAGGAGTGGGGAGGGAGGAGAGAGGAGGGGTAAGGGGAGCCCATGCCGGGAGGCTGGGTTTGGGAGGTAAGGGCGCTCGTTCCCCTCGGCCCCGGGGGTTGCAAAGAATTGCTAATTGCAACTAAACGAGGCCTCGGTGTGGGGGAAGGGGCAGTCTCCCGGCTGTCAGGGGCTACCGCCTCTTTGAGTGCCCGGGTGAGGCCAGGCCAGCCTGCTCTTCTCATGTAAAGCAGCTTTTTGTCTGGGGGAGCCAGGGCTGGGGCCAGGGGCTAGGGAAGGGGCCCAAGCCGTTAGCAAGCTTCTTGTTCCCCAGAAAGTGAGTAGGGTGCCGAGGCCTCCTTGGAATGAGGACACCCCCCTCCTCCACGCTCAAGCTTTTTATGGTGGGGTTTGATGGGGTGCTGCCCAGCAGGAGGGGGTGGGCCTGGGATCCCAGCACCCCCCTTGCCGGGCTGTGGGAAAAAACTGAGCACAAAGAAGGGGGCTGGCCCAGCTGAGTTGGGAGACAGGGCCGCTCTGATCCAGGGATGCCCTAAGCTTGAAGTATCCATGGCTGGAGCCCCTTCTGAGAGGAGGGCCCGGTTGGCCACATATACATTATCTGGTCAGCTGGGCCCCATTTCAGACTTCCAAAACTCTTGCTTATGGGAAGGGTCTCAAGGATCCCAGGCCACTTCCTGCCTGAACCCAACCAGGGAGGAGAAGGAATCAAACCTCTAGAGAAATCCTCTAAACATAGGAACATAGAATTAATGCTGTCAGATCCTGGGGCCACATAACCTCTTAAAGACTCAAGAGTCTTGCATTCTAAGTCAGATGCCCTATTTTATAAGCTTCTATAGACTCAGGCAAGAAATTACATAACCTTACTGAGCCTCAGTTTTCTCACCTCTAAAATGAGGCAACAATACCGTGCTCTTAAAGTCCTCATGAAGATATAAAGGGATGAAAAGCACCCCGTGTGGCAGTCCCTGGTTCTTGATGTGTTCCTTCCCCATCCTGGGAACATCCTTCCTTTTACACACACACACTCCTGGGATAATGACATCTTGGTATCTCACATTTGAATTTTCCAGAACACGTGTGTCAGCTCTTGACAATACACTAAGTGGAACAAATTTTTTTTCCTCCACATTTGACTAGTGATGAAACTGAAACTCAGAAGGGCAGTCAGATCTCCTGACTCCTCCAACAGTGCTCATCCCACTCCACAGTGTGGCCTCAGAGATCTTGTCTCACAGATTGGACTGCAGAACCCAAGGGCCAGAGTGAAACCAGCCCCAGCTTTCACAGTCCAGGCACCACCCAGGGTTTCTCGGTTATACAGCTTGTCTTGTGAGCCCACTTGGGCTCTTTCTCTAAATTGATGCTTGTGTGGAAACTTTCAGACCATCAGAAGTTGGATCCCCTACATTCTGTTCCATGTTTGGGTTCCTGAGAAGCAGAAAGGGCCGGCTGGTGGCTAGGAAGGGGGTTGTCCCCTCCCCTCCCACCCTGGAAAACTCAGAGGAAACCACTGGGATGTAGCTGGGCAGTTGGCTCTTCCTCTTCTCTCTTTTCCTACTAGAAGTTGGCTAGTTCACCCAGGAGTGTCTCCTTCCTTCCCTCCTTCCCCCCTCTGTTTTAGGGACCCTATGATATCTCCTCATCCCAGAGTCACCCTGCCCAGGCCCCCAGCCTCCTGGCCCCTTGGCCAAGTGAAGCGAGCTGACCCCCACCTGCCAGACACCCAGGGGCTTCTGATCCCAGAGGGCCTTCAGCCAAGGGGCTCTGGCTTTGGGCCAATGCCTTTCTCACTGCCTGGCTCCCTCCCCACAGGCCCCTAATCCATCTCACCCAGCAGGAAGCCCTTAAGCTGCCTTTTCAGCGACCTTCCCCAGCCCGCTGTGGGCTCTGTGCCTTTCTATACCACCCTTGGCAGGAGCTGTGTTATACAAGCTGGAGAGAGCGGCCCCTGCGAAGAGGTCATCGTGCCTCAGGCAGCTTCCAGCTCCAGCAGCCTGTCCTCCCTGGTCATCTCCCCAGGGCTTCCCCTTCTAATGCCCAGCCTGGGAATCCCTGGACACTGACAGTCCTGGCTAACTCACATGAAAGCCCCAGGCTGGATCCAGGTCAGGGTGGGGGTTAGGGATTCCCAGCGGACAGCAGACAGGAGGCCAGGGGCTGGGGAAGTGTGGCAGGCAGGAGGGGGCCTCTCTGGCTCTGTGCCTTTGGTCCCTTTGGCTGGGCTCTCCAACTTTCCTGTGATTCCAGCCCCTGCCCCTAACTCCTCAAAGCTCATTCACAGCCTCCTCAGACTCGGTTGTACAGGCCAGACTGAGGACTGGGAGAGCCTGTCTTGAGGAGGGGCTACAAAGCACGATGCTTCCTGGCCCACCTGGCCCACCATGACTGAGTGTTCAGATAGGCAAAGAGAGAGGCCATGTAGAGGGGAAGGGAGGGCTGGGTTGGGGAGGAGACAGACTGAGTTCTTTCTTCCCTCCTGGGTTATATTTGGGTGACTGCCTGTCACTCCTGGGGTGGAGACCTCACAGCTTAGGACAAGCTTGATTTCAAACCCCAAATCCCATGGTCCCTGCAAGTATACTCTTACTGGTATAGATTTGGGGTTTGGAAAATATGGTCCTTGTATGGCCTAGTCCCTATCCTGCCTTCAATCCTTCCCTCTCTTCCCTCTCCAGGAAAAAATTCCCCCCACGGAGGCCCCTTCTCCATAGCCCAAACCCCAGTCTTGCCTCTTAGTCTCCCGCTCCAGGAAGCCAGCCTTTTGCAGGCTTGGAGTGGTTAGAGGAGAGTTGGGGGAGCCTCTGGGAGGTCTGTTTGTAGTTGAGATTCTTCTCATTCCAGACTCAGCAGGCTCTCTCTAAGGGAAGGGCTTAGGATGGGGGGGGGGGGATCCTTGGGGCACCAGCTGCAGGGAAGGAAAGCGTCCTGGAGAGACAAGGGAAATGTGTTTTCTCCTCCCAATGACCCCCATCCCCAAGGTAGGATCTGCCTCTCCCAATTCCATCCTTGGTGTCCCCCTCCCCAAGAAGCTGCCTCACCATTGAGGCCCCTCCCAACAAATGGGGATATTCAGAGGGCTCAGCTGAGGTCCTGATAGCTTTCTTTGCTTCCTAGTGAGTCAGCTTCTCTCCTTTTGGGATGCTTAGAGACATTTGGAAGAGTGGAGGAGGGTGTCAAAAGAGGGCCACCTGGAGAGTGTCTGGGTCAGCTCCAACTTCAAAGAGGCCTTGTCACTCTGTTCCCAAAACTGAAGTCCCTGTAAATTTTGACTTTAACCCAATGTTAGCACATCTGTCTCTCTATACTGCCAGTTCACAGGCCACAAAAGTCCTCAAGGTTTAATCTGAGTGACCCAGCCATGGAGGAAAGCCTCCTGAACCCCTCAGGTCTTAGAAGTCTGACACCTGCCCCAATTTCCCTGGAAAACCTCCTCTCTCACTGTCTCTCTACCTGATTGAGGAGGAGGAGGAAAAGAAATACTAAGAGCCTGTACTGAGTGTCCCTTAAGTGAAGTTATGGCTCACTTACCACTTCATCTGATCCTCCCAACCCTCAAAGAGAGAGGATTAACCTCCCACCTTGTAGATGAAGAGACTGCGCTTCAGAGAGCTTGAGTGACCTGCCCCAGGGGATGTAGCAAGGAAGTGGAGCTGAGATTCAAACCTCCTGGGGTGTGGAGACCAGTGCTCTGCCCCAGCACACTGCTTCCTTAGTAGGTCCGCTTTGTGTGCCCATGTTCAGGACTCTGGGTGACCTCTGGTTGACATTCTGCTTACGGGTTACAGAGCAGCATCTACCACCCTGAGCGTCCCTTCCCAGAGCACTAGTCCCTACAAATCCATTTTCTCATTCAATCTTTGCCTCAAAGGGAATAAGACAGCTTTATTGTGCCCATTCTACAGACAGAGAAACTGATACTCAGAAGCAGAGTGATTCACGGTGTGAAGGAAAAGCCGGGCTGGGCTAACAAGATAACACACAAATCTAAGTATCGGAATACTGATCTGAGTTCTGCTGAACTAACTTGTAAATCTAAGTTAATTAGTGTTGGCTTGCTGTTCATGTTTTTTTGCTAGCCAGCTGGATTTTCAAAGAGATATATCTGGTTTTGGAATGTTGGTTTGCTGCCTCCCTGCCTCCACTTTGGTGATAATGATGCTGCTAAAGCTGTTCCATGCCTATTGGTCAAATACCCCAAGCTTGTACTGTACCCTATAAAACCTCATGCGCACGTCTTGGAGGTGCTCAGAGCTTTGGAGCAGAAGCCCCTCTGAGCCCGCCGGCGTAATACATCTGAGTACTCCAACCCTCCGAGTGGTGCTTGTTTCTTGGCTGGCCTGTCGTTTCCGTAACAACGGAAGGTCAGAGAGCTCGTAAGTAAGTCAGCTGTGGGCTATCAAGGCTGGGACCTAAACACTTTGATCTCCTGGGTCCACTTCATATATTCTCAGCATTATGTCAGATTTGTTGTTCCCTTCACTCTTTCTAAGACTAGGGACCAGAACATATTTGCAATTAAATATGGCTTCAAGGAACTGGATAATTTTGTCAAAACTGGAAGCTGGAAACCCAGACCTGGCTTGCTCATTTCTCCTCCTCAGAGCTCAGCTTCTCCCTTCTTGAAGTGTGGGTTCCAAAACAGGGCAAAGTGGTCAGGTTAATGGAGCTGGGCTGGGCACCCAGGGCAGGATGCTTGAGTCTCTAGACTTCTCAACCCAGGGAATTCTCCAGGCTCTGTCCTACTCAAAGAGGGCGCTGACTCACTTCACAAATCTTTATTGAGCACCTACTATACCATCCATTATAAGCACTAAGGTGTGCACAAAAACAGACATGGTCTCTGCCCACAAGAGACAATCTTGTTGAGAGTGGGGAGCAGTTAGACATACAAAGTCACATATCAAATGCTCGATGCCATGAGAGAAACACAAACCCAGAGAAAGGAGTATGAGAATAGTATCAGGGAAGTACCACAGAGAAGGAGCCTTAAAAAGATTTACAACAGTAGAAGGACATTTTAGAAAAGGCCCCTTGGAGCAAGGACATAGATGCAAGTACCAAGTGTTCCGCTCTGTCTAGTTCATGGGTAAAGTCAGGATTCAGTGCAATAAATGAACACCATTCTAAGTGCTTTATGCAGAAGGATATTTAACACAGATGCTAAGGACTGAATTGTGTCCCCCTGAAACTCATATGTCTAAGCCCTAAACCCTAACCCCCAATATGAATATATATGGAGTCAGGGCTTTTAAGAGGTAATTAAAGTTAAATGAGATCATAAGGGTGGAGTCCTAATCCTATAGAATTGGTGGCTTTATAAGAAGAGGGAGAGAGAGATTTCTCTTTCTACAAGTACACGCCAAGGAAAGGCCATGTGAACACACAGCAAGAAGACAGCTATCTGCAAGCCAAGAAGAGAGCCCTCACCAGAACCCAACCATGCTGGCCCAAACTGATCTTAGACTTCCAGCCTCCAGAAGGGAGACAATAAGTTCCTGTTGTTTAAGCCACTTGCTTTATGGTATTTTGTTATGGCAGCCAAAGTCGACTAAGACAATAGGGAATTAGAGCTTGCAAAATGGCTAGACGGACTGGAGGAGCAGATTTTATAATGTAGCCACAGAAATGATCGTCCAATAGGAGCTGCCACCTCTGCCACAATCGGGTGGGGAGAATCAGGAGGCTGCCACTGGAACTAGGGTGACAGATGTACCCCCATAGCCTCATGGCCCCATGAGAATCAGTGCCCAGCTGCCACAGCTGTCACAGAGACTGAACTGGGTGCTGCAGGAAAAACCCATCTCCAGGACCTTGCTCACCAATAGAAGTCGCCAGAGCAGTAAGAACATGGCCTCATCTTCCAAGTCCCGAGTGAATGCATTTTGCATCCAGAACTCTAGCTGCAAGGGAGGCTAAGAGATGAGGTTTTGGCTTTCCAACTTCTGCAGTGCAGGAGGGTACCTAGAAGGAGGTGGGAATGGATGCTGAGGGCAAGTCCATTTTATCCACCACAGAGGGGCAAGTGTGGGTAGAAGTTAATGCTGGAAAGACACATTGGGGTTAGATTTTGAAAGGCAGTTGAATGAGTTTGGAGTGGGGGGCAGAGCAAGACTGGGCAGCTGCCAAGATTAACCAGGGCTCTGAAAGCTAATTGAGTGTTCTGGAAAGCAGAGAGCTCTAGAGTGTGCACAAAAATCACTTGGGGATTATAAACTCCCGCTGAGGAATCTGTATTTCTTTTTTTTTTTAAAAATTGAAGTATAGTTGGTTTACAATATTGTGTTAATTTCTGATGTGCAGCACAGTGATTACATATATATATGTAGGAATATATATATATTCCTTTTCACATTCTTTTTCATTATAGGTTCCAGGAATCTGTATTTCTAATAGGTGACTTTTGCCCCAGTGCCGCTTCTCCCATGACTCTGATGCCCTTGGACTCTAGGCTTTCAGGCATTTCATCCTGGAGCAGGAGCTCTGATGGGGCATCCCACATGGTGCTGTGAGCTCCAAGGTTTGATTTGTGGGGGGCATACCCTGAATTTGCCCCTTCTTCTCCCTCCTGAGAACTACTCCTGAAGGTTGGATGCTTGAACCCTGAAAAATACCAATGATGTGAGGGTGCAGGGGAAGGGGACTCTGCCTGGAACCCAGGAGTCCAGGGATTTAAACCCCCACCGAGGAGGACTAGGTGGTCAGTCAAAAACCTGCATAAGTGTTTCCTGGCATTGGGACTCACCTTGTGCTCTAGTCCCACCCTGGCACTGGTGTCCAGAACCCTTGGGACCCTACTTCCATTGCAGAGGCTCCGTTAGAGAGCACCTTAAACCTCAAGGAGTTTAAGAATTTGATAGAGAAGGGGCAAGGTGAAACAGAAACGGGACGGGAGAGGGAGAGAGGAGAAAGGTGGCATTGCCATCCAGAATGGCCTTGAGTCTCCCCTAGAACCCAGTGATGTCCACAGCCCACACCGAATTTCAACCCAGAATCATCTATTAAAATAGATTTTCTTTTTATTTCTTTCTCTGACTGCTCCCCCCTCAGTCTCTCAACCCAGAGTTCTAAGGGAAAGGCCACAGACAGTTGAAGCAGCCCTGGCCTCCGCCTGTCAGCACCCCCAGCCCAGCCCCACATCTCTGGGGAAGGGGCCGAGTTAAGCCAGAGCAAAGTGCAGTCTGTGGGGCCAGGCTGCCTGGACTGAGGGGATTTCCTCCTTCCCAGGGGTCCCCTCCCACACCCAGCTCCTTTAGAAGCATCTGCAGCCCTGGTTAGCCAGGATCCTCTGGGCCTTGCTCCTCTGGGCAGGTTCTCCCAGGACAAGAATGGGCCTTCAGGTTCCGGGAGGGGGTCCCCTCACCCCCCAGTTATCACTACAAAGCAAAGTCCAGGGAAGGAGAGGGCATGGGCTGGGCTGGGAGTGGGGGGTGCTGGTTGGAGAGCCAGGTCCTTGCTAGTAAATCAAAGTTGGTTTCCCAGATGGAGCTGCAGCCGCTTTGATTTCTCAAGTTGCCCCCTCCCCCTCTGCCTCCCCTCACCCCCAGCTCCATGGTTTCAATTCCTCCCTGAAAAGCAGTGGGGCCTCCTTTCAAACCAGCCCAGCTCCTCCAACTCCCAACAACAGCTTAAGTTACAGGAAAGAGAAAGGGGAGGGGGTGAGGTAGCCCAGCCTGGAGGAGAAGGAGAGAAATTTCTGGGAGAAGGGAAGGGGACAAGGGAGAGTGGAAAGAAAAGAGAAAGGAAGAAAAAAAGAGGGGGAAAAAATAGAAAGGAGATGGGGTGCAGCCCCAAGAAAGGAAGTGTGTGCTCTGCTGGAGCAGGAGGGGAGCCCCAACCCGGAAGCAGACTCGTCTCATTTCTCCTTCCCCAGTGAGCAACCCCATACCCATCACCCTCCTCCCAGACCCCTCCACCTCTACAAGTCTATGATTCAGACTCCCCCTCTTGATTCTTCTCCTCTTGGCATTAGGTTCTAGAAGTTTCCAGGAGACAAAATATCTGACTCATTCATTCCCAGGGATGCTTATTTCCTGGGCCAAGAAGGCAGAGTCACCCCCCAACAACCTCACTAACCAAACTCAGCACCGATTTTTCAGCTTTGTTTTCCCTAGTCTGCTCTGAGCAGCCTGCTCCATGCTTTTGCTCAGTCTAGGCCTGGGCTAATTACAGTCCTTAATTAATAGATCTTCTGTTATATCTGTTTAATCCTTTTCTGGCCCATTTTGCCACCCAGAGACCTTGGGGAAGGGTGCTGGAGAGGTAAAGAGGATAACAGCTGTACTCTGCCAATTCCCCACTCCCTTTGTCCCCAGCAGGGGCAGCCTGGGAACTTGGAAGGGGGAAGGGGGAAGTGCACTGAAGGTGACATATAAGTGGGAGTCCTAGACCTCCTGATTATTCTGTGCCTGGTTTCTAAGGGCCAGTTTCCTGAGAACTACACGGAGGCTGGAGTTCAGAGAGGGGGAATTTGGTATCTCACCTGAAGGTGGATTCCAGGCTCAAGGAGAGAGGAGGAAATGGAAGATTCTCAAAGAGCAGAGGAGAACCTTGTGGGTTGGAGGTGGGGATAGCCAACTTGATTCTCTGAAGGCTCAAACTTGTTCTCCACCAAGTGTCCCGGCCCTACCCCATTGAGACTATTCTAGCTTAGAGAATCTAACTCTTGAGGATTCATAGTATCCGAAATCCTATTCTCATCCTCGGTCCTCCCTCTTCTGAACAGATACACACACCCCTCCCCTTTAGGGTGGAGGGAGCTCAATGCCTCTGGAGGGAAAGAATACTGACCCGGGGATTGAAGAAACAGAAGGGACCCGTAACTCTGCTAGGGAGGATGATTCCTCTGGAAGGAAGGGGTTCTAACAGGAAAAAAAGCAAGCGAGAAGTTAGGGACACATGCAGTCACCGGTATGCTTCTTGGCAAAGTGAAAGGCCAGAGACAAGAGGATCTGGGGGTAAGAGTGGGGAGCGCTGGGCAGAACCCCCATTTCCTTGGCTGGCAGGCACACCAGTGGTGTGTTGGATGTTGCTGACTGGCTATAATACTCAAGCCTTTCACCTTGTCCAGGTGGCATCAAGCAAGGACAGCGTCAATGCATCTGGCCCAAATGTCAAATCAATATGTTTTTGTGATCCCCCAGGAAAATTAGGAAGCTGAATCAAAGGAAGGAAAATGACTTGCCTGAGGCCACTCAGCAGGGGTATGGTGGAGCCAAGCCTGCAGCCCCTGCACATTCTGAGCCCCAGACCAGGCTTCTTTCCTCTCCACCAGCTATAAGCTCTGCTCTGCTGTCAGGCTGTGATTTCTGCTCCCACAGACCATCCCTCGGAATGGAGTGGGTGGGATCTTTACAAGTGGGCATTTAACAAGTATCCTAGATAGCAGATTTGTAAGCCCAGAGATGATTGACAGTAGTATCTCAGGATTTGGGGACAGAAGTAGCCATGGCACTGTGCACTGGGGACTCCTAGGCTCCCACCCAATAGCAGAAGCCTGACCAACCAGAAATGTCCTTCAGGAAGGCTCTCTGTGGACTGTATGCTCCCTGACGCTGGAGCCTAGGTCTCTGCAGACTTTGTCTGCTTTGCATATAGTAGGTGCTTGATAATTTATTTGTTGGATAAAAATGATAGCTATTATTTACCAAGCTTCTAGTCTAGCATCAGGTCAAGTGACAGCCATAATCTATCTGATTTAATTCTCACAACTGAAACAAGGTAAATACAAATTCTTAGTTGAGGTTCTCAAGACCCAGGGAAAACAAGCCTGGGACATTCTCCTGTTGGCTAGAATCTCCTGCTTAGTCTCCCTCCTCCCCAGCCCATAGTCCTTAAATGTTGGCATCCCCCAAACTTTAGTCTTCCCACCCAATCCCCTTTCCCTAGGTCATCTTAGCCACTCTCATAGCTGCAACCACAGGCTAAAAGTACCAGAACTAAAACTAGCCCAGAGCACCCTCCTGGGCCGTGCATTAGAATATCCACCTGTTTTCCGACATCTTCTCTTGGGCATACCATAGGCTTGATCTGGCTTGATTGTGTTCATTATCTGCCCTATCCCTGCAGTTCCCAGCCTACTTGATGACACTGAAAACTTGGTTAGCCTCCTCCCTTACTCTCTTCTCTCTGTCTACACTGCCTCGGTTCTTGCCCTCACCATCTCTTGCCTGGTCTCTTACAATCTACCTAACTGGTATCTGACTCTGCTGACTCAAGTCATGCTCCTCTAGACTGCCCAAAGGCACTCTCTAAAACTTAAGTGTGACCACTTCCCATCCCTAAACACTCCAGTGCATCTCCATCTCTAGGAGTCCAGATTGTGTGCATGGTATCTAAGGTCCCTGTTTATTTAAAACCTCCTCTGCTACCACCCTCCCAGATGTACACGGGGTTCTAACAGGACCAGGGTATATTTGTGCTCCCTGCCCATTCCATCCATTTCACCCCACTACACCCTTGTACATGCCATTCCCTCTGTCTGGAATGCTTATCCCTGCCTTACACCTTACACATGGTCTGCAAAGCCCTGCAGGTGTGACATGACATCTATGGGCCTCTCTTTACCTCACCCTATTTTACTCCTCAATCCAACCACACAGGCCTCCTCTGCCCTCCCCAACTCAGTCACATTATCTCCCCAGTTATGCTTTCATAGCACGGTGGACTTTCCCTTAGTCCTACTGAATCCTGTGGCAATTTTACATCCATTTAAGTGACTCTGTGATGAATGTGAATCTCTCCCACTAGAATATAAACTCTACAGGAATAGGTTGGGTCTGATGGTCAGTATATATTTGTTAAGTGCATAAAAGCACGCTTTATTTATTTATTTATTTATTTATTTATTTATTTATTTATTTATTTATTTTTGCAGGGGGAAGTAATTAGTTTCATTCATTTAATTATTTATTTAATGGAGGTACTTGGGATTAAACCTGGGACCTCATACATGCCAAGCATGTGCTTTACCACTTGAGCTATACCCTCCCCACCAAAGGTGCACAAGTTTTATAGATGTTAGGGGCTGTGAGTGTAGGAGACAAAACACAGCTTTAAGATTCAAGCAGGCCTGTGTTTAACTCTCAGTTCTGCCATTTACTATGTGACCTTGAGAAAGTTGCCATATCTCCCCAAGGTCAGATTCTTTACCCATAAATACAATGCAATACCTACTTTGTAGGTATACACATACTGTATGTTCTGAGCTTAGCAGGAATTCAATAAATACTAATAATTACCCTAGGTATCCAAAGATGTTTGCTGAATGAATATTTGAGTTGTATAACTTCTTGTTTTGAAGGGAGCATTAAGATTATAAAATTTATTTTTGTCATTCTGAAATTATTTGGGATGTCTAGTCTCATATTTTTAAAAAAATCTGTTGGTTTATTCCACTTTGCCAGTGAGGAAACTGAGGTTTAAAGAAGTGAAGTGAACAACCAAACAACCCAGTTGAAAGATGGGCAAAAGAGCCAAACAAACAATTCTCCAAGGAAGACATACAAATGATCAATAGGCACATGAAAAAATGCTCAATATCACTAATTATCAGAGAAATGCAAATCAAAACTACAATGAGGTATCACCTCACACCAGTCAGAATGGCCATCATTCAAAAATCCACAAATGACAAATGCTGGAGAGGCTGTGGAGAAAGGGGAACCCTCCTACGCTGCTGGTAGGAATGCAGTTTGGTACAGCCACTGTGGAAAACAGTATGGAGATTCCACAAAAGACTAGGAATAGACTTACCACATGACCCAGTCATCCCGCTCCTGGGCGTATATCCAGAAGGAACCCTACTTCAGGATGACACCTGCACCCCGATGTTCACAGCAGCACTATATACAATAGCCAAGACATGGAGACAGCCTAAATGTCCATCAACGGATGACTGGATAAAGAAGATGTGGTATATTTATACGATGGAATACTACTCAGCCATAAAAACCGACAACATAACGCCATTTGCAGCAATATGGATGCTCCTGGAAAATGTCATTCTAAGTGAAGTAAGCCAGAAAGAGAAAGAAAAATACCATATGAGGTCATTCATATGTGGAATCTAAAAAAAAAAACAAAAAAAACAAAGCATAAATACAAAACAGAAATAGACTCATAGACATAGAATACAAACTTGTGGTTGCCAAGGGGGTGGAGGGTGGGAAGGGACAGACGGGATTTCAAAATTGTAGAATAGAGAAACAAGATTATACTGTATAGCACAGGGAAATATACACAAGATCTTATGGTAGCTCACAGAGAAAAAAATGTGACAATGAATATATATATGTTCATGTATAACTGAAAAATTGTGCTCTACACTGGAATTTGACACAACATTGTAAAATGATTATAAGTCAATAAAAAATGTTAAAAAAAAAAAAAGTGAAGTGATTGTTCCAAGGCCACACAGCTAGTGATAGAGTTAGAGATTAGGTCCAGGTCAAGGCTCAAGCTAATTTAAAAAATTATAAATAATTGCTCTATCTATCAAATGACATCATGAAGCATTTAAACTGAGAGAATCTGTAAATTTCCTTCAGTTACAGGTCTCCTACAGTCAAAAGGTCGGTAGGTGGAATAGAAAGTGCTGTGGGTAGGCCTGTAGTCTGAAGATGCAGGTTCTGGTCCTGTTCACACTCAAGTCCCTCACGTGAAGGGCAAGAGTAATCATGAAATGTCATGATTTCTTATTTCATGCAAAAATTCTAGATAAAATGAATATCTTCACAGAATCACTTTTCTTCCAGGATACCATAAACTCTTGAAGGGCAGGGATGCTGCCATTTTTCTGTCTTGCCCACAGCATATATCACAGTGGCTTGAAATAAGGAGAAGAGGGAATAAAAGTGTGTTGAAGGAATGAAAGGTTGACTGAGTGAATGAAAGAATGTCTTCTGTTTCCTTTTTCCAGCTTCAGCTTGCTCCCTACTCCTTGCCTTTTGGCTGGGGAAGGGATAACTGTCACTCAAGCTGGGCTCTAGGGTAGGAAAACAGGTTTGTCATGGAAGGAAACTGAAGATGCTGCATTTCTATTGGAGATTTACTCTCAGTTTCCTATCCGACTGTGAGAGCTTCCTGAGTGGTATGCAGAAGGCTGCCTTATTCAGTTTTGTTTTAGCTGTGGCTCAGCTCAGAGACTTGGTATCAACTCTAGAGAAGCCCTGGAGGTAGAGCAGGAGGGGAGATTTGAAGAAGCAGCACCTCAGGCTTAGTTTGGGCCCCGCAGAGCAGGACAGCACAACTTTCCTATCCCTAGATTTCTCTAGGGTAAATGTGGCCTTGAGGTGGGGTATAAATAAAATGGGGAGCTAAGGTATGTCCTCCTGATTTTGAAGGAAATCTTTCTTCCTAAAGCAAGGAAAAGTCAGCTTCTCCAGGAAACAATAAGGAGAATTTTCATGTTGTAAAGAACCTGAAAATCTGTATTTCATTCAATCAAGAAAAAAAAAAATCGGATACTGTCCAATCTAGATCCATTGTATGTATATACTACTTAGAATTTCTTTCCTTCTTCCTACCCCTTTCTTCTTTTGCTCGCTTAAATTTCTTTTTGTTGTTGATTTTTGTTGTTGTTATTCTGTTTTGTTTTTGTTTTAAAAGCAATCCTTTTCTAGATTGGATCAAGAAACAGCTCGCCAGGCTGGGAGGATCTGGCCCATATTGAGAAGTAAAGGGGTTTTCTAAACTCAAATTTCTTTCTTTTTAAGTCCCCCCACCCCCACCCCAACTCCAAGAGACTACAGAAATAATTAATCCATCATCCAGTACCAGGCCCAGGAGATTTACATGCAAATTCCCCCTCTCCTCTCCAAAACCTCCTCTCAAACTTAAAATCCCAGAAGGAGGAAAAAGAAAACCTTTTTAAACTAGCCAGAACCCTGCTGGCCACCACTACCCACCCCCAACCAGGTGAGGGAAGTGTGTGTGTGTTGGGGGGTGGGGGGGAGGTTAATCCACCACAACCCCCGACCCTGCAGCCTCCTCTCTCACCACACACACCACCCCTTTCCTTTCGGGTGTGGAATCACTTAAGATTTGGGTAAAACTCCCCTCTCTCCCTGGAGACGGTATCTGGAAGTTTTTAGGCGGCGGAGGCAGCGGTGGGGAGAGAGGAATTAAATACCCTCAAACGGCCTAAAAGAGTCATCTCTTCACTCAAAACTGCTCGTCCTCCCCACCCCACCCCACCCCCATTAACCTTCGATTAAGACCTCCTCGTTATGGCAACTAAACTTTAGTTTGCATAATTAAGATTTGCCTCGGAAGAAAGGGGAAGGAGAAGCCGCAGCTCTGGGCCATTCTCCTTCACCTCACCCCCTCCCACCCTCGCCCCAACCCTCCAGCTCAGGGCCTCTGAGTTCCTGAGTTTTCTCACTTTGAGGTGCCACCGAACACAAAGAACCATAATGGGCTCCTTTGTGCTCGCTACGGGGCAATTACGCCCCGGAGTCCAGGCCCCTTTAAGAACCTCTTAAAGAGATAGGGTCTCATTTTCAGAGGGTAATTTAAGGGTGTTTGTAGGGTGAGGGACAAGGTAAACTCCTAGGGGTCTACATCTAGGGAGACATGAAACTTTTGTCTGGATTCCTTGAGAAGGGGCTAAGAGAAAAGTCTTTGTAAACTGTTAGTTGTTTTTTTCTTTTTAAAAAAAAAATTCTTCCTTAAATTTTTTTTTCAAACTCAATATTTTTTTACTTGATCTGAAAAATTACACTGTAATAGGTGGGATTCAAGGAGTGGAGGCGGAGGCAAGGATTTAAAGAGGCCCTACCCGGGAGGCCGCCGTGGCCCCCGGAAGAAGAGTGATCCGGCGTTGAGTGACTTGGGTCCGCCGCAGTGCTGGGGAACGTGTCTCCGGATCTCGCCGCTGCGACTCCGGAGAAATCCCGTGCTGGGCAAACAACCCTAAATATAATAATAGCTTGTCTCTTTAAAAAGCAAAAGGAGGGGGGGAAGTTTTGTTGGCATCTGGTTTCTGATCTCATTATGTTGTGGTCGACCAATCCAGCCCTCGGGGCTGGTCCTCGGGTTTAAATCTTATTGGCCAAGAGCACATTTTGGGATGGTTCTTAGAGCTCGACGGGGCGGTTTCAAGGATCCCTTTTTTGGGGGGCTGAAGAGAGGGCGGGGCCGCCGGCGGGGGCCCCCTTGAAACCGACTAATTGGGATTGGAGAGGCCGAGGTGAGGGCTGGAGGGAGGCACAAAGGAGTCTCTGGGCGGAGAAGGGAGGGGAGAGGCGAAAGGAGGAGGAAGAAGAGGAGAGAGGGCTAGCCGCACTCGGTATCTTCGGCGGCTCAGTCCGACCTCGGCAAGCTAGCAGGCAGGCGCGCCGCCCCCCTCCCCTGCCCGGCCTCCCTGACTCTGCGGCCGCGAGCAAAGTTTGCAAAGAAGCGCGCGAGGCAGCGGCCACGGCGAGGCGGCGGCGGCGGGGAAGGCGCGTGGTCTTGGGGCTGGGGGCGGGGGCGGGGGGGCGCCCGGGAGCCGGGTGGGGGGCGGCGGCCAGCATGCGGCCCCGCAGTGCCCTGCCCCGCCTGCTGCTGCCGCTGCTGCTGCTGCCTGCCGCCGGGCCAGCCCAGTTCCACGGGGAGAAGGGCATCTCCATCCCGGACCACGGCTTCTGCCAGCCCATCTCCATCCCTCTGTGCACGGACATCGCCTACAACCAGACCATCATGCCCAACCTTCTGGGCCACACGAACCAGGAGGACGCGGGCCTGGAGGTGCACCAGTTCTACCCGTTGGTGAAGGTGCAGTGCTCGCCCGAACTGCGCTTCTTCTTGTGCTCCATGTACGCACCCGTGTGCACGGTGCTGGAGCAGGCCATCCCTCCGTGCCGCTCCATCTGTGAGCGCGCGCGCCAGGGCTGCGAGGCGCTCATGAACAAGTTCGGTTTCCAGTGGCCGGAGCGCCTGCGCTGCGAGCATTTCCCCCGCCACGGCGCGGAGCAGATCTGCGTGGGCCAGAACCACTCGGAGGACGGCGCACCAGCGCTGCTCACCACCGCGCCCCCGCCGGGCCTGCAGCCGGGTGCAGGGGGCACCCCGGGCGGCCCGGGCGGCGGCGGTTCGCCCCCGCGCTACGCCACGCTGGAGCACCCGTTCCACTGCCCGCGTGTCCTCAAGGTGCCGTCCTATCTCAGCTACAAGTTCCTCGGCGAGCGCGACTGCGCGGCGCCCTGCGAGCCGGCCCGGCCCGATGGCTCCATGTTCTTCTCGCAGGAGGAGACACGCTTTGCGCGTCTGTGGATCCTCACCTGGTCGGTGTTGTGCTGCGCTTCCACCTTCTTCACCGTCACCACGTACCTGGTGGACATGCAGCGCTTCCGCTACCCCGAGCGGCCCATCATCTTTCTGTCCGGCTGCTATACTATGGTATCGGTAGCCTACATCGCCGGTTTCGTGCTTCAGGAGCGCGTAGTGTGCAACGAGCGCTTCTCCGAGGACGGCTATCGCACGGTGGTGCAGGGCACCAAGAAGGAGGGCTGCACCATCCTCTTCATGATGCTCTACTTCTTCAGCATGGCCAGTTCCATCTGGTGGGTCATCCTGTCGCTCACCTGGTTCCTGGCGGCGGGCATGAAGTGGGGCCACGAGGCCATCGAGGCCAACTCGCAGTACTTCCACCTGGCCGCGTGGGCCGTGCCCGCGGTCAAGACCATCACCATCCTGGCCATGGGCCAGATCGACGGCGACCTGTTGAGCGGCGTGTGCTTCGTGGGCCTCAACAGCCTGGACCCGCTGCGAGGCTTCGTGCTAGCGCCGCTCTTCGTATACCTGTTCATAGGCACGTCCTTCCTCCTGGCCGGTTTCGTGTCCCTCTTCCGCATCCGTACCATCATGAAGCACGACGGCACCAAGACAGAGAAGCTGGAGCGGCTCATGGTGCGCATCGGCGTCTTCTCGGTGCTCTACACCGTGCCCGCCACCATCGTCATCGCCTGCTACTTCTACGAGCAGGCCTTCCGAGAGCACTGGGAGCGCTCGTGGGTGAGCCAGCACTGCAAGAGCCTGGCCATCCCGTGCCCGGCACACTACACGCCGCGCATGTCGCCCGACTTCACAGTCTACATGATCAAATACCTCATGACGCTCATCGTGGGCATCACGTCGGGCTTCTGGATCTGGTCCGGTAAGACGCTGCACTCGTGGAGGAAGTTCTACACGCGTCTCACCAACAGCCGGCACGGCGAGACCACCGTGTGAGCGGGCGCCCCTGCGCGGCGTCCCCAGCCGGGGCCCCCGCACTGCGCTCTCTGCCCGGGGTGGGGGGTTCCTACAGACTCCTTATTTTATTTTTTTAAATAAAGAACGATCGAAACCATTTCTTTTTTAGGTCGCTTTTTAAAGGGAACTCTGCCCAGCTTCCCCATCAGGTTTGTAATTAAAACTGTAAATAGTCTTTGTAAATTTAATTATATATTTTCTATTTAAAACAAAAAGAAAAAAAAGTGGAGAGGGGCGCCAGGGCTGAGGAGTCGGGGGAGGGGAGTAGAGGGGGTTCTTTCCTTCAGTGCCCTTTCATACACCACCCCCTACTTCGGTTCGAATATTTTGGTGATTTGACAGGGCTAGGTCTGCTGGAAGAGGTGTTGGCTGTGAGGAGTTGGGAGTTACCTTCAACTTCTATAGCCACATTTTTGAGCCTTCTCACTGACGCTGGGCCTGTCGAAGCTGTTGGATATTTTTTAACAAGACTTGGATTCATTTTGTTTCATTTTGTTTTATTTCCCTTTCCCCCTTTCTCTCCTCACTTGTCCTGTCTCCTTCACTCGATCTTTGGAAACCTCCCAACGGAGATGAAGACGTGGGGGGGAAAAAAAACACCCTAGCCGACGGGTGGGGTGGGGAGAGGGCGGAGATCCTGTGAGGAATGGACTCCCCCCCACCCCGCCCCGGCCCACCCCCATTGCAGGCAGGAAGATCTTTCTCCTCCGACTTTTTCTTTTCAACTCGCTGCCCGAAGCGCTTGGAGTGGGCAGAAAGTGCTTTGTGAAGTGTGTTTTAAAACAAAACACCCCCCACCCCATACACACACATTACGTTGAATACCCATCCTGACCGCCTCCACTTTTAGAGGGAGCATTAGCTTGCAAATGTTGGGGTTTAAAGATGCTCTTGTACTCGTTTCCTCTTCAGTCGGCTCCATGCCCGCTCCCCGGCAACCGCGCCCCCCCACAACTGAGTATCTCCTCTGGCCATTCAGGTTAGCAGTTTGTGGGGTGGCTTGTGTGTTATATGTGGACTTCCGTTGTTAGGTTTGTTTGTTTGTTTGTTTCCCCAAAAAGCAATAAAATGGGTTGGGTAGGAGGGAGGAGATGGTTGGACTGGTGGGACTTTCAGTTTTCCTTTGACAAAAGACTGGTTTCTTTTCAAACTTGTCCAGAAAGGGGTGGGGGGTATTTTTGCTTTGGAAGAAGGTTCTGGGCAGGCTCTTTGTGACCGTGGGGGTGGGGTTGAGTGTTTACATGACATTCTATATCAGAAGATTGATAGAATGTTTATAACAGATGTTTCTTATCTTTCCCCTACCCCCCACAAATAAAAGTCAAGACGTTGCTTAAAGTATCTTTGACGCTGGTATGAGAGTTTCCAATACATATCATTTCCCTCAGCTATTTGGACTATTTTATAATTTTAATTCCAAAGGATTGATTGGTAGACCAATGGTTGGAGTGAAACAAGTTTGACACTAAACTTTAACTCAACTTTTCACCATCTCCTGTTTCTTGATAATAGTGCAAATTAAAAGCTAATAATCATCATAATAAAGTGCATTTAATTATCTTCTAGAGATCTAGCCCTTTAATTGTATTTAACAGGGTTGTAACCTTTTATTAGTTTAACCAAACCACACCTTCCATCTCCCCCTGACCTAGTTGGTTGGGGGTGGGGTGAAGAAGTTCCCTACCCCAGACCTTGCTCTTTTAGCTGAAAGGTGATAGAGAAAATGGTGCCTTAACACCCTTTGTTGGCAGTCTTTGGGATAAGAGAGAAAGTAAGTTAGAACCCCTACTTCGAAGTGTTTGCGTGTGTTAGTTTATGTTGGGGGAGGGGACCTGGAAATGTTTGGTGGTAATTGAACACGTATGTGGGGCTTTGTTTGGAATTGAGTGGGACCTGGGGATTTCAGTGGAGCCCCTTCCCAAGATATATAACTCTCCCTCAAATCGTTTGTGCAATTGACCAACATCATAAGTTAAAGCTAATCTTTTCTCAAATAATATTATTTATGAAGTCCCAACCTGAAATTCTTTTAGCTATCAAAGAAACTGGCTAGGGAGGTGGCACCGCCCATAGCTCCATTTGTTGCAGGATTCTAAAGGAACCCCACAAAGGCTGCAAGAAAGAGTTAAATTACAAACAAATTGTGAGCGCCTCTCCTGGAAAGAATGGCCAAAGCTTGCAAAAAGGGGTGGGGTGGGGGCAGGGTGGTTTCCAGTGGCTGGGATGGAGCCCAGTGGGAAGAGGAGTGCCGGTCTCTGTTGAAATTTGGGAAGCGCCTTCCCTGCCTCTTTGCCCCCAGATCCCAGCTCTCTGGGCTTTGGGTAAATTTGTCAGTGGACCCTCATGCTGATGGCAGGAGGAGATGGTAGACTAGCAACAATTACCTTTTCCTTCCTGGAGTAGGGTGGGAGGGAAGGAATTTTGCTAAAGATCCTTCTCAACCCTCCTCCCTCAAAGTCTGCCAACGGAGGGGAAGAGGGCTTGATAAAGCTGGGGTGGGGGAAGGTTTTATGGTGGGGTGGAGAGAGGATAGATAATAAGATAATTGGCTCTTTAGGAAAGGATACATCTTCTAGATGCCCTCCCCTTCTCCAAAGGGGGAGCCAAGGGCTGAATTACCTTACAGAAAGTAGTGGGGAACTTTCTCTGAGTCTGCTCTCATTGTTCTAATGAAACAACTCTTAGAGGGAAGTGTAGAGGATTTATGGGAGAAAGTGCCCTGAAGCAGAGACCCCTAAGTAAACCACTTGAGCTCACTGCCACACCTAGAGAGGGGTCTGTCTCTGCCCCCTTGTTTGGAAAAGCCAATTAAACACATGGGCTTGGAGGTCTGCTTTTGTAGATTTCTAGGTCGCCCTATAGTTAGGGAAAGGTTTACTCCTTGTAAGTAGGTTGGTCCCTCCCTCTGGAAGAGTGAGGCTTTGGTGGAGGGTCTAGGGCCCAGAAAGAAAGCCCTTCACCTGAGGCTCCCAGGCTTGGGGCAGGTGTCAGACCACAGATGCTTTCTACCTGCCCTCCCACCCTCTGCACCCCCTCCCGCAAAGGAACAATGGTGCTGGTTCTCTAGGAACAGGGCATCTCTCTCCCAGACTCCCCTGCCTCCTTGATCAAACTTTTGCTTTTCCTCTCCCCAATCCGACTCCCCTCCTGAAGATGCTTCCATTTTCTACAAACTCTTTGTCCTCTAAAATGCCCCAGAAAAGAACACTAAGATTTTTCAAGACAAAATTCTTCTGAACATCCCCAAAGAGTGAGGGTCAGTGGGATTTGGAGCTGTGGACTTTCAGATTATTCCAAAAGGCTTTCCAAGAGGGAGTTGGGGTCCCAAATCTGAGCTGGATTCTGGGAGTGGGGAGATGCTGTCCCAGGGTGCTGTGGGGCACATCTGGGGGAGCAGAGCCCAAGCTCTGCCACTTCCAAAGCATCATCCCTTTGATAGTCTCACCCATCACTGTAGTAGGGTCCCTTCCTTCTCCAGACATACTATTCACATCTTGAAATTGCTTCTTAAGCTTCTGGGGCTTAGTGTCCTTTTCTGGGGCATTTTAGAGGACAAAGAGTTTGTAGAAAATGGAAGCATCTTCAGGAGGGGAATCAGATGGGGGGAGGAAAAGCAACCTTCAGGTTCCTTTGAGAACCTGAAATATCTTTGGACATCCTCCTGAGAAAAAAAAAATGGCCAGATCCTGGTGAACACAATTTTGCATGTAAATTTAGGTGGTTTACGGACTGTCTAATCTGTGCACACCCCTCCCCCACCCTACCCCCAAACTAGTTTTTCAGTCCCTGGTTTAGACACTATCTAGTCTTCATCACTGGGTATCTCTACTTCTTTTGGGGCAATCTTTACCTTCTCAGACTGCAGCGTCCCCCAGTCTGTAATTCCCTCTGCTATGGAAAGGCGGGTCTGGAGGGAAAACCATCAGACCTACAAAACCAGGAACATCTCCAAACTAGATTATTCACTTGAGCCTGTCTGTTCCGCAGGTATCAAGACACAACAGAGTGGAATGAATGTGTAATACTTTTATAGTCGAGGGAAAAAAGGAAAAAGAAACAGGCCATGTATGGGGAGTTACAGGCGTCGGCATGAGACAGTGCCAGCTGTGAGCCCTTGTGGTAGTCTCCTAACCTCTGAGCCTCAGTCCTCATCTGTAAAAAAGGTGATGGTACCTGTCCAACAAGGTTGTTGTGAAGATTAGATCAGATGATGCATGATGCACAGAGCCGGCACATAGCAGAATCTCAATAAATTGTAACACTATTCCAATTACTTAGGACAAGTTCTGAAAATGAGAATCAACGGATCAAATGATGGGCATGTCTTAAGGACTTTTTGACTTGGAGTTACTGGTAGTTTTTTTTTTTTTTCAAACAGTCCTTTTTGTTTGTTTGTTTCCTTTGGTGATGGGAATTGGGTTTATTTATTTATTTGTTTTTAATGGAGGTACTGGGGATTGAACCCAGGACCTTGTGCATGTACTCTACCACTTGAGCTATATCTCCCCGCTGGTAGTTTTAACAAAATAGAATGATTTCCTGTGCTCCCACTTTTTCTACCTGCCTTGGGGTGCCAGCTCACAATTCCAGGGGTAGTGGTAGGCAGTGTTTTTCTCCCTCTCTCTCCTCTGATTAGGACAGAAATATCTTACCCGCCTGAGTGAGCAGAGCACACACGCAGGCGGGCTTTCTCTCCGGCCGGCTTTGAAGCTGGCTAATTAGAGCTAGGGCTGTCACAGCTGGCTTCCCCTGCATCTACCCCTCCCCCTGCTCTGCCCCATCCCCAGCTTCACAGCCTGAAAGCCCCTCCCCAGCTGCCTTACCTTCCAATGCAGGCTTGTGACTCTTCTAAGCCATCTGGGAAGACCCTGGGATTTGAGGCCTGGAAGGGCCAAGGTGAAAGCAATTGAGAAAATACAAGCTAGGACTTGGGACATGGAACAAGCTCACAGACCATTGACTGGGTTCAGAGAAGACGGCCTGGGCCCGGGACCCCTCCTTATTTCTCATGAAGCCTGGAGAGGAGCCGGCCTGGGCTGGGGGCTGAGCACTGGGTCCTTTGTTTGAAAGCCAAGCTTTCTGAAGGCTCCAGCCTCCCAACCTGGCCCTTATAATTAGTCCCAATCAGAGTGTTTATGTCGGGGCCTCGTGCGGAACTCAGAGCCCCATGATTTCATTCCAAACCTGGGGGAGGAGAGGGGAGGGAAGGGAAAGGGATTTGTGTGGGGATGGGCAAAATGGAGGATGAAGGTAGGAAGTGATGTGGGGATCCTGGAGAGGGGAGGACCACCACCCTCCATTTGACCATTGCAGGGATCAGGACCCCTCCCAGAGTAGCTGGCGCCCTAGCATCCTGGGCCAGGCCTGCACGCCTCTGGGCAGGCTCTGTGGGTGGGTGGGCTTGTGCCAATCGGAAATGGCTTGGATATAATTAACGCAGCTAATCACCAGCCTCAGCCTGGTGGGAGGGGAGGGTACAGCCCAGAGCCTTGGCTCCCCCAGGAAGCTCCGGTCTCCCTGCTCTCCTTCCTCTGACTGGGGCCTGGGGTGTGCCTGGCTTTGCAGCTGCTTAGGATGGTGGAGTCAGAGGGTGGGCAGGGAAGGGATGTAGGAAGGAAGGGCACTTCATTCTGATCTCTGGCCTCACCCAGCAGGTGACAGGAGGGAGTGTGCCTGAGGTGACTACAGTGGTGGTGGTTGGGGACTGGGGGGTGACAGTAGGAATCCTAGGCAGGAGGGAAAGACGATTCCCAGGTGGTACTGGATGTGTATCAGACTCAGCATCTCACTCCATGTCTAGGCCCCCCAGGGCCTCTCTGGGGTGGGATGTGGCTTGTAGGGAATTATGTGTACTGGGTTTGGTGTCCTGTGGGTGGAGAGGTGGGCAGAGTTCGGAGTCTGAGCTTCTTAATTCTGTGAAGCCTCCAAGGAATGTCCCAACTCCTGCCCTCACTCAGCACATAAAGCTTTCCAAGAAGTGGATCTGGCTCCTATGCCTCCAGTCTCACTCCCCACCTCTCCTCCCTACATTTTTACCTGCCAGCCTCCAGAACTCTTCTGTTCTCAAACCAGTCATGCTCCATGACTTCACACATACTGTTCCTGTGACCCAAATGCCCTTCCTTTCCCCTAGCCTGGATATTAACTACTTGTCTGAGTTCAGGTGGCCCTTCTGCAGAAAGCCATATCCCAGGCCAATCCTGCCCCTACACCGTGTTCTCACCTGTCACAGCATATCCCATTATTGTTAGTCATCTCCTTTCTTGACTGTGACCTCTTTGAGGAAGAGTCTGTGGTCTTTTACCTCTGTATCCCTGAGTTCAGCGATATCCCTGGCACATAGTGGGTGCCCAAGATCACAGGTTCTGGAGCCGGACTACCTAGGCTTGAATCCTGTCTCAGCCCCTTGCTAGCTGTTGAGTTTGGACAAGGTGATTAACCTCTCTGTGTATTATCTGTAATTGAGGATAGTAATTATACTTACCTTGCGAGACTGGTTTGAAAATTAAACAAACTGATTCAAGTAAAATGTTTTAAAAAGTGGCTGGCTCATAGTAAGTGCCTAATAAATGCTAATTAAGCTTATTCATTCATGTGTTGTCTCCATAGATGTGTATTTAGCGTTTACCATGAGTGAGGCACTTGCTAAGTTTTAGAGATGCGTGAATTCAGTCCTTGCCCATATGTAGCCTACCATCTAGTTTGTTGAATCAATCAATGGATAAGTGTTAGGTGTGGTAGTTGTGACTTTGTTATGTGTTTTGTTAAAAAAGCTCACTATATAACTAAGAATGTGTCCAGGCTCAAATATGGAATCACAGTGGTGTAACTGGATTTTGTAGAACAAGCAATGCAATTGTGGTCGATCCCTTATAAACTTGACATATGTAATCTGGTGTTTGTAGCACATGAGGAAGCTTATGCAGGACAGAGGATCCTGGAAGCCTCCTGCTCAATCTTCACTGCTAATGAGAATATTAAAATTTTTTTCTGCAAGGCAGAGTAATTACTCTTATAGAAATACACAATGAACACATCCAAATTTTCACTTAACTCATTACTTAATGATGGAACCAGTAAGACGTTTGAAGACGAATCCAAAGAACAGAACATATCCAGACGATCAAGAAGGCTGAAATAAACTTGCTTAATGCAAAACTGGGCAATATCCACTGGGCAACAATCAATTGCATCTCCACCAGACACAATTTACATTTTTATGAACAAAATCATTTCCATTATTATCAGTTGTCTGAGTCATAAAATAACTGAATGATAAGAAAATTCAGTGATGATCTTTAAGGACATACAGTAATCTTTTTGTATACTTCAAAGTCTTTTAGTTTTCCTCAGTAAGAAGTTCTGAGCTCATACACCACAAAGTGACAAGTACCACTCTCCCCTTCCAAACGAAGAGCTTTAGTGCCAGTAGGGGGGCCAGTCCCATCCAGAGAGAGCTGGAAATCTTCCAGCCATCCCCAGCCTTTGCCCACCTATTCTTCCCCACCCTTATCTCTCTGATTCTTCTCTCTCCCTTGCCTTCATCTTCCCCACCCCCACTACTCACATCCCCTCTAATTGTGCAGCCCATCCATTCGTCCCTGTACATGGTAGCCATCATTTATTGAATAGTTTCTATGTGCTAGACACTGTGCTAAGCACTATACATTCATCATAGCACTTAATGTTCAAAAGAACTATGAAATTAATGCTATCTTCACCTCAAATGACAGCATACTAAAGTAACTGAAGCTTGTGAAAACAGTTATTCTGAGGGTACCTAGGTAGTCAGAGCAGAGCAAAGGCAATCAGACTCTTAACCACAATACCAGAAAAAGCAAATGGGGTCATTTCCTATGCCAACTGTAATTAATTGGTAGTGCCTACCTGGAATACTGTGTTAAGATGGATTCTGAGGCATCCCCTTGGTTCAGTGGGAGATAGTGCTGGGATCTACTAGTGATGTCTGCCATGATCACAGAATCAGAGAATACAAGGGTTGGCAAGCATGCCAGGTATTTGTCAGGCTGGCTTTATACTATATTGTCTCTTGCATCATCTCCTGAATTTTTTTTACATTGTGGATGGCAGTGTATCCTTTTATTGCCTGTGCCCTGAGCCCTCCCGCAGTGTCTGGATCTTAATGCCAGTTTTCTAGATCTTTGCCACTCAAAGTGCATTTGTTTTCTGCCCTGCCCTCCCCAACACCCCCAGCAGTGCCATCACCTGGGGCTTGTTAGAAAAGTAGAATCTTGAGTCTGACCTCATACCTACCAAATCAGAAGCTGCATTTTTAACAAGATTCCCAGGGGATTTGTTTGCACGTTCAAGTGTGAGGAGCACTGGTCCAAGGGACCTCTTTACTCAACTGCAGCTGCCCCCACCTCAATAGCCAGAATCATCTTCCAGGAAGGTGCTGGCTCAGGACCAGGTCTAAGTATTCACGAGGGATCCTAACACTTAACCCAGCAGAACCAGGTGTGTTTATAGACTATTTCAATTGAGGCATAAGGACTTTAAGACATCCTTCCCCAACCCTGGAAAAACCTTGCAGGATTCTCTGGCTTTTCCCACTAGGAGTGTGAGTGCCTCTGGGTCTGCTGGCCACACCTCCACAGCTCAGCACCACGTTCTTTCCTGTTTTCTGAGACTCTGCAGAGTCTCCCTGGGGCCTTAAGAATCCAGCCCAAACTTTCCATCCTAGCCTTTGAGACCTTTGCCCCTTCTCACAGGGGTCCAGGGAGTTGGGGTGGAGTTGGACAGCACAGAGATGTGGAAGAGAAATCATTGCTGAATCTGAGAGCAATAGCTGCTCATTCAATCAGTGGTCTAACCAGTGTTGTTGAGAACTGCTTTGTGCCAGGAAGTGAGTGAATACAGCACTGGCCTCTGCTCTTGAAGAAAGTGGACATGTAAGCAGATAATTGCAATGGCAGGTGATACAGAAGGCAGACACTTGGGTTTTCAGGAAAAAGACAAGGGTGTTCAATGCAGAGGGAACAACATAGTCAAAGCCATGGAAGTTCAGGGAACAGTGAGAAGGAGAGTGGATCTGGGACATAGGCTGAGTGTGGAGGAGAGTGGCAGGGCTGATCTAAGTGAGGATTTGGGCTGATCCCCAGCAAAATTTAAATCTCACGCTGGCTTGGCCCGACAACATATGTCTGAGCCACGCCTGCCTGCTCATCAACACCAGATCTCATTTCTTTACTGACTTGAGCCAATAAGAATCAAGAGACATTTACACACAAGTGCAACATATTTAACAAGACATGTTAAAGACAAGTGTAAGTGGGTTTGGGATCTATGCGCCCTCTCCAATCGATGACTGGTTCCATTGCTGCCAACATTCCCTTTCACACCAGGAGGGGCAGGAATGGGCAGTGAATTAGGGAAAGAACTCAGGGCAGGACTTTGGGTCTCATCTAGAGATGGGGGCAGGCTTGACTACAGATCTGACTCTGACTGTGCCTGTATGTGTGTGGATGTATATGTGTGAGCATACACATGCACACTTCCGGAAAGGGGCAGGAATTGGTTCCCTCGAAATTTCAAGAGATATCATCCCAATTCCTTATCAGAGAAAGAGGGATAGACTGTTCCATTGACACCTCTCTGGGATTTACATGGGAAGCCTACTTAGGGCTTGTGGTGTGAGGGGGCTTTAATACATAACTTCAAATATTTGACACTCTTCCTATTGAGAGATGGGGTCTATGTCTCTTCATCTTGAATCTGGGCTACTCTGACCAGTTGAATATGATGAAAGTGATGCTCTGTGACATCCAAGTCTGGATCATAAAAGCCAGTTTCAACCATGTTTGTTGGAATTCTCACCCCTTGAGCAGCTTGAGCTACCATGTAAGAAGTCAGACTATCCTGAGGCCGCCATGCTAGCAAAGCCAAAAGTAGGTGCTTGTTTTCATAGTTCTCGCTGAGCCTGGCCTTTCAGCCATCCCCACTGACACACCAGACATGTGGGTGTTGAAACTCTTGAATCACCCAGACCAGCCCATCCACCAGCTGAATCTCATCAAGTGTCCTCAACAATGCCTTGTGGAACAGAAGAATCACATAGCCAAACTCTGCCCAAATTCCTAACCCATAAAATGGTGAGATATAATAAAATGGTGGTTGTTTGAAGCTACAACGTTTAGGGGAACTTTGTCATTCAGCAATAGATAATGGAAACAAATGGAAATAATAAAGTTTGTTAAGTACTTACTGCATATCTGGCACTGTTCTAAGTATTTGACATGTATTATCTCATTTATCTCATATCTAAGAAGAGGATGCAGAAATCAGAGGAATTAGTTAATTTTCTCAAGGTAACAGCTTGTAAGTGGGATCACTTAGACTTGAACCCACGCAGTCTAACACCATAGTCTATGCTCCTAACCCTTACCTTAGACTGTAGAATAATAGACATCAAAAGAATCTTAGAGATCACATGACTGAACTCCCTTATTTTACAGAAAAAGAAGTGAATACCATTAAATTCACCCTTGTAAAATAATTAATTGGTTTCAGTTATATTCATGAGCTATACAACCATCACCACTATCTAATTTTAGAGCCTGTTCATCACCCCCAAAAAGGAACCCTGTATCTATTGGCAGGCATGCCCCTTAATTCCACTTTCCCCTCCAGGAGCCCACTAAAATGCTTTTTATCTCTATAGGTCCCTGTCTCTACAGACGGATATTTCATATGAATGAAATTATATAATATGAAGTCTTTTGTGTCTGGCTTCTTCCACTTGGTATAATGTTTTCAAGGTTCATCTATATTGTCTCGTATGTCAGCACTTCATTTCTTTTTATTGCCCAATAACATTCCATTGTATGGATATATCAGTGTATGGAGAACTAGGAAAATTCTTTCTTTTTAATCTATTTTTTAAATTCCTTTCTTATTTACAAACCCTTATGTCGAGGCAGACTTTCAGTAGATCTCAACGGGGGAGCTGCTCTGCTACTTATGAAACCCCCATCCAGAATCAGGTTATCTACAAATGGTTTAGCACCAGGTTCCCCACGAACCTGGTGCTTTGAGTGACAGGCTCAGGGGCGGCTGCCACGACAAAGGGCTCCCTGCAATGGACCCCGGTCCCAAAATGTAGCAGGGTGTGCAGTGCCACGCAGGGACGCCGCGTGCGTTCCCACTGGCATGGACTGTGGGGGACCCGCTATCTGAGGTGAGAACCAGGAGAATTAAAAGAATAACTCCAGGACCCCACAGTCTCTTTGTGCTGAGTCAGGACCAGATCCCAAGTTTGTTGCCTCCCACTCCATGAAAAAATACAGAATGGAACACTCTTCTATCTCAAAACCCATTTCCTTCTGGACCACCATGCCTACTTCCTGTCCTAGGGTCACCGTACCAAAAATCTTGGTTTCAATCTCTGCTATTCACTAGATGTGCAAAACTAACTAGGTCCTTCTGGGGACTTCCAGGTACACACACACACACACACACACACAATTTCATCAGACCCTACATAAAATTTCTGTTGATACCATCTCAGTGATCAGGATTTTTACTTTCAAAGGTATTAACCTGGCTCAAGATCCTGCACAAAGAACATCTCTTGTCTCTCTCTTCCTTTCCATTCTTTCCTCATGTCATTTAAAGTGGAAAAAGTCTGACTACATGTGGTTGGCAGCTTCTAAGTTGAATCCCTGGTTCCTGGTGTTCACATCTCATATAATCTCCTCTCTATGAGGGACTCGGACCTGCTCACACCCATATAAATGAGTTTGGAAGCAGATTCCCTTGCCTCACCCTGCCCTAGTCAAGTCTTTGGATGAGACCCCAACCCCAGCTGGCAGCTTCACTGCAGTCTCACAATATGTCGGGCCAAAGACAACCACCTAAGCTGTGCCCAACTTCATGACCTACAGAAACTGCAAGACAATAAATGTTTGTTGTTTAAAACTACCAAGTTTGGGGGTAATTATTTACACAACAACCAATAACTAATACACTGCATATTAAGGAAAGCTTGGGGGTGAAAATGAGCTATATGTTAAGGAAGAGATAGATGTAAGAGAATTCTTTCCATCTATCTACCTGTTTGCTCATTCTTCAATATGTTTTTACCTCCTTTGCCTCTAAGGGTATAAAGATTAATGATATCATTTCTGCCACCAAGGAGCTTCCATTCTAGGGGAGAGGCAAATTTTTAAGTAAATTAATAAATCTATTAGTCAGGATTATGTAGATTATGCTGCGGTAACAGATAACCTCAAAAATTCATTGGCTTAACAAAACAAAGGTCTTTTTTATTTTCTCACTCATATTACAGGACCCTTGTGGTCACCTGAGGTGTTTATGCCATCACTCAGAGATCCAAGCTGACAGGGGCTCCACCATTTTGTATCAGCACCATCTTGAACACGTGGCTCCTTCAGGTACCTCTTCAGTCACATGGCAAGGGAAGAGAGAGACACTAGAGAATTGTGTATGGATTTACTTTTTTACCAAACCCAGCTCAGCAATGATTCACATCACTTCCACTCACATTTCATTGGCCAGAAACTGTATATGGCCTCTTCTAACTACAGACGGTTGGAAAGTATAGTAGAGCACATGGAATACTTGGTGAGCATGATTGTCTCTGCCATACAGAGGTAATAAACACATTACTCAGTTTTGAACACATTTACCTTGAGGAGGAGATATGGAGTAGGCAGTTGGAAATGTGGTTCTGAGGCTCAGACAGGAGTTGGGAGTCTGACCTGTAGGTTTGAGCACTAACATTGTCTCTTCCTTCTAGAGGGCTTACATTCTAGACAGGGACAGAAACATACAGAAATAGCTGTGATCTACAAAAGATCAAGTTACATGCTATCTGTCTATGAACAAAATGCCATGAAAAGAAAGATAGAGGAGCAGGGAATCCCATGAGGGTGAGTAGGAGACCCCTAAGCAAAGAGCAATGATAGCTGACCTCTCAGTGGACCAACAGACCTAAACAGGTAAGGAGTTCATGGAAGCAGCAGAGTATGGTGGACTTGAGGAGAAAGGGCACAAGGCAAATAGATAAGCATAGAAAGGCAGGGGGTGGGCAGATAGAATGTTTTAATGCCAGGTCAAGAAGCCCAGGCTCTATGCTATAGTTGTGGAGCAGCAGTGGAGGCTTTGGGTTGGGGCAGGTTGATATGTGAAGAATGGATGGGCAAAGTTTTTGCATTACTTTCCTCCTTTCAATATAAACCAGCTCCTTCTCTCATTTGCACACATACATGTACACACACACATACACACACACACACACGACTTTTTCTGCCCAAATGCCAGTTCTATACCTTAGTCCTAGATTATAACTAGTTTGTCAGTGTTTCCAACAAGGCAGTTTGCCTGAATTTCTGGCCAGATAATTCCCTCATTTCCTTCTTTCCTTCCTTCCTTCCTTCCTTCTTTTCTACTTTCTTATTGACAACTAATAGAAAAATACATAAAGTGCATTTTAATTTTAAATAGAGATTAATGAATTTTTACATGTGTCTACACTCAAGTAACACTACTTAAATCAAGATACAGGACATTTTCTTCTTTCCAGTGAGTCCCATTCTAGAGGAACCACCATTCTGACTTCTGTCATTATTGGTTAATTTTGCCTGTTCTAGAACTTCTAGAGATGGAATCATATAATATGCCCTCTTTTGTTTCTAATATCTGTGAGATCCATCCATGTGGTGGGATCCTGGCCACATTCTGAGCTGCTCCAGCTTTTCAACCAACTTGTCTTTCTTCTCTTCCACTTTCCTCCTTTTCTTTCTTCCTTCCTCTTTCTTTCTTCCCCCAGTGTGTAGTAAGTACCCTGGCATAGGTGCTCAGGAAACAGCCGTGAGCAACGCAGGCTTGGTTCCTGCCCTGTGGGAAGTGTGTGCTCTAGTGGAAGGGATGAGGTGAAGCAGCAGGTCATTACAATAGAGCATGGTGAGCACAGTGCTCATCAAATCCAGGCACTATGGGAATTCATAGAAGAGGTGTCAAATCCCAACTTTATGGACTATGGAAGATTTCCTGGAGGAAACATCTAAGCTAAGGCCCAAAGGATGAGGAGTGTTGTGAGGAGTCACCTGTGCAAAAACTGCAAGGCAAGAGAAAAAAATCGTGTTTTCAAGGAACTACAGGAAGTTCGAAGTACTATTTCTGCTCAGGTGGAGCACAGAGTGCAAAGTGGGTGATGAGGCTGCAGGTAAGGCGGGGCAGATCATGAAGGGCTTTGTAAGCTCCACTTAGGAGTCTAAACTTTTTCCTGGGAGCCCTGGGCCATCACTGAGGGGCTTCATTAGAAGACTGAATGAGGGCTTGGTTAATTTGATCTATTATTAAATTTTATTTTGATTGTGAATAGTTTTTTAAAAGGCATTTTAGTTTTGGGGGTAGGTACATACATGGTACAAAAGGGAACATAATGTACAGAAATGCAACAGGTTTATGTATGTTAATTTTGTATCTGCCACTTTACCGAGTTCATTGATGAGCTCTAGTAGGTTCTTTGGTGGCATCTTTAGGATTTTCTCTTTATAGTATCATGTCATCTGCAAACATTGACAGTTTTACTTCTTCCTTTCCAATTTAGATTCTCTCTTTTTTTTTTTTTTTTTTTTTGTCTGATTGCTATGGCTAGGACTTCCTATACTATGTTGAATAAAAGTGGCAAGAGTGGGCATCCTTGTGTTGTTCCTGATCTTAGAGGAAATGCCAAAAGAGCACATAATTAAGCACAGGTCTCACTGGCTCTCTTGTCCCCAACTCCCTCAGCACCCCCATAGGTGTGGCTTTTAGAATGATTGCGCTGGCTGCAGTATGGGAAGCAACACAGTAATGAAGCTAAGATGGAAACAGGAGATCTTTTAGAAAGCTATTGAGCATTCCAAGTAACAGAGGATGGTAGAAACCATGGGAGTGATTAGAGAGACACTGAGGAAGCAGAAACAATAGAACTTAGGCACTGATTAGACATAGATATGAGAGAGGAAGGGGTTAAGGATGACACCCCACAGAGGAGGAGAGTGCCCTTCAGTGAGCCAAAGGGGAACCAAAGGGAGCACAGTTAGGGGAATGTGGTGGATGGTGTGCAAAAATGGCCCCCAGCAGTGCCTTCCCCATACTTTCATCTATTTTTCTCTCTCTTTGAATCTGGGTGGCCCTGTGACTGGCTTTAACAGGATGCAGCAAAATTGATGTCCTGACAGTTCAGATCTAAGTCTTAAAAGGCTTGGCACAGCTTTCTCTTTTGCCCTCTTGGAAGCCAGTCACCATGTCCAGAAGTCCAAACACCCCATAGGAGAGAGAGAGACTACATATAAAGAGAGGGAGAGAGACACCCTGTGGATGATGAGAGACTATGAAGAGAAAGAGAGAGGTCCAGCCAGCCCCTGTCTCTTCCAGCCATGCCAGTGGAGCTGCCCAGGCTTCAGACAATACTGAATGGAGCTGAGGCAAGCTGTCCATATCAAATCCTGCCCAAAGTGCAGAATTGTGGGCAAATAAAAGATTGTTCTTGTTTTAAGTTTTGGGGTGGATTATTACTCAATAGACAGCTGAAAGAGGTGGGGTGGGGGGTGGGAGAGAGAGATTATGAGTTTAGTGTCTTGCCCATCTCTACCTTAGAGTTCCATAACCATGGTCTGCTGCTTTCTTCCTTTCATTTTTAAAATCCCTAATATAGTCTGGAGCTTTCATCTAGGAGGTTCAGGTGTCCTGGTCTGTTGTTTCTCCAGTGCCCACATTCAACAGCTCTGCCACCCATTGCAGGTTGATTACTGTTTTCTTAAGCCAGCTGAGGGTTGGTTCCAATTCCATCTTTTGGTTTGGGGGAAATAATTTTTTTTCTGACATCCTACCCCTGGGGGAAATGTTATTTCTTTGTATTCCTCATTTTCTAGTGCAGGACTGAATATAAAGTAGTTGTTCATTAAATGTTAGATGAATGGGTAAGGAAGCTTGCTTGGAGAGAGTCCTAAATGGAGTCCAGTTCCTGAGTTCCTGTCCCCAACCCAAACCCTTCAGTTTCTCTATTTATTTGAGAAGAATTTCTCACCTCATCCTTTCTCTCCAACTCAGGAGCTGGTCCTTAGCTGGGGGTGGAGAGTGAGGTGGTAATGATGAGTTAAAGGGCTCAGACACCATCAGAGAGCCATCCCCTCTGTGCCTCCTAAGAGAATAGCGGGGGCCCAGGAAGAAGCAGATGATGTGATATGGGCAGGTGACTGATGGGGACAAAGACGTGAGAGGTGTGTCTGCATTCCTCAGCGGGGCCCGGGAGGAGGGCATGTGTGTCTGCTGGTGTACATGACTGACCCCAGGTTCTCTGTCTCAGTGACCCTCTTCTCCCCTAACACAGGACTGCCACCAAGAGCTCAGCCATCTGGGAGAGATGCCATTACCTGCCTCCATGTCTAGTGTTTCCCTAGGGCAGGGACCACCTCCTTCCTCTGAACTGCCCCTCCAGGGCACCCTCCTTACAGTCCCTGTTGACTGCTCTTTGTGGTCACCCAGCACCCATTTCTCCACAGCTCTGAGGGGACGGAGCATCTTCCATGGGCCCCCAAGCCTAGCTCAGTCACAGTGAACTCTAAGCAGGGATGCAGGAGAGACTAGTTCAACCTTCTCATATTCAAAATAGGAAACCAAGGCCAGGTCATGGGAGGCACTTGCCCAAAGTCCTCAGCTGGTTCAGGGCAGACTTGGGGCCAAGACCCACATTTCTAAACTCCTAAGTCGATGCCCTTGGTGGCCTCCAGCCTCTAGAGGGGCTCAATCCTCTCTGAGTTCCATTTTCTCTTTACCATTCTCTTTTCTGTGCGTCTCTGGTCCACACCCCCTGGGTAGAGGCACTTTCCATGGGGGAAGGCCGGCCAGCAGGCAGCCTTTCCTAATCAGCATGGAACTTACAAAGCACATTTCTGCACACTGAGGTGGGCGTGCACTTGCGCACACACACCCACCTGCAGACACCATCGTGGTGCCGCTTACCACGGTTGCTGGTGCTTGGGCACCAGACATGTGCGCACCAGAGAGTCACAGACACGCCTCCACTGGGATTGCCTGTGCTCTCCACAGTCCCCCTCTGCAGATGGACCCTGGCACAAACACAAGTCATAGGACTCCACGCCTGGCCTCAGCCCTTGGTGTCCTCCAAACTGGCCTAACTGGTGGCAACTGAGCAAAGACAGCTGAACGACCAGTTCTGGCCCCGAATCCAGAGGTGGGAAGCAGAGACAGACAGGTGCAGAGCTGTCCTCAGTCCAGACACAGCTCTGTCCCCTTAGCGCTCCTGCCAATGGGTCCCTGAATGTTCCTTCCTGAGTGGATAATGAGAGGGTGAGGACCCCACTTTCCTTCTTCCTGCTCCCTGGGCCACCCCTCCCCCTTCTTGATAAGAATCTGTTTGAATGAAGCTCCTGCCAGGCCGGTTCCATCTGAGACACAGCTGGATCTCTTAAAACACAAGGGGAGATGTTTACCTTTCCTCTCAGCCCTGCCCTGTCACCTCCTCCTGGGCACTGCCAGCCAAGGGCACTGCCTGGTGAGACAAATTAGGTAAGACGGTGCTGGGCCCCTGGAACCTACGGTGTCAGTGGGGAGGGTGGGCAGCAGAGCCGGAGGGGAGGGGCAGGTAGGGCAGGAACTTCTGAGGTCCCTTCAGTGTTTGTTCACCTCTTCCCTGCCCCCACCTCCCCTGGCCCCAGCCATTCCAGTGCCCCCACCTCTGGAAAAGCTGAATTGGGATTCGATCCTCAGCAAGTTGCCAGAGTTCCGGAGCAGCTGTCCCAGGCTTGAGGGGGAGGGGGCCAGGAATGCTGGGGCTGAGGCCTGGGCCGCCCCAGACAGAGCCGGCTCTGAATTCTGGGAATGTTTGTGCAGCTGGAGCCCATTAGGGGAGGGAGCCGGGCCGCTTATTAATCCCAGCCTTGTTCCTTGGGAGGGGCTGGGGCCCTGCACATGAGCGGAGGGGGCCAGGGCCCTGCTATGGGCAGCCGGGCTCCCAGCCCTCAGCCGCCTGCTTGCTTGAGTCTCAGACAGGAGTTTGGAGATCTGGCGCCCTGCACCTCGGTTTTGCATGGTGACCATGTGTGTTGGGGGGTATGGGCACGTGTAGGGGGCCTGTGGGGGCCACACTAAGGTTTGACAGAAGTGCTCCTACCTGGGAGGTGGGAGGCACACAGCGGTCCCGGGAAGGGGTGCTGGGTACTCTTCAGTGATCCTCACCTGCCCAGCAGGGACTGTGGCAGTCACCCTTGCTAGGGAGAGAAGAGAAGGAGGGAATGAATTACTATTGCCCAATGTTTGAATGTGTGCACAGAGGGGGCTGAGGTGTGAGTGTGGAGGCAGCCACGTGGGTCATATCCGGCCACAACTCCAGAGGATGCCATTTACAAGGGGCACCCTCTGCAGTCCTGCAGCGTGTGACGTGCTCAGCCACGCATGGTGCTCCTGCGTGCAGGGAGCCTGGGGGCCTGGATTTGGTTCCAAGCTAGCACGGCTATAGGATATAGTACCCCAAAAGACCTGGCATGGTGTTCCAGCTCTACTGACTAGCTGTGGGGCCTTGGATATATTTCTTACCTCTCTGAGCCTTACTTGCTTTATCTGCAAGTTGGCTTAAGGTCTGTTCTCGTAGGGCTGTTGCATAGATCATGTTCCTCTGCCTGTCCACGTATCCATCCATCTGTCTATCCGTCTATCCCACAAACCTGATGGCTACTATATACTACACACTCGTTTGGTCACTGGGGCCACAAAAGTGAATAAGGACCCTGACCATTAAAAGCTCATCCTTAATAGTATGGGGTGGGGTAGGGTGGGGTTAGTTACACACACACACATACACACACACACAGTGTGAATGGACAGCACTCTAACTCTGGGCCATAGAGAGTGGAGGAGGAAGCACTGCTGGCCAGCCTGTTACCTGTATGTTCTTAAGATGACATCTGTGAAGATGCCTGGACACTGTGAGGCCCAGCCCAGTGTGGGGAGAGGCTGTGCAGGACCCTCTGGGACAGAACTGAGGTCCCCTGTACTGCACATGCTCAGACTCTGCCACATCTCTGGCTGGCGGCCGGGGCTGTTAGATGCTCAGGATGATAATACCAGAAAGGTTCCAGAAGGAATTCTACTAGAACCTTGAACAGGTTGGCAGCTGTGACCAAAAGCAGCACCCTCCTTTTTTCTTTTTTATTGAAGTGTAGTTGATTTACAATGTTGTCTTAGTTTCTGGTGTACAGCATAGTGATTCAGTTATACACATACATATTCCTTTTCATATTCTTTTTCAGGCTATTACAGTAGGACCTTGTTGTTTATCTATTCCAGCACCCTCTTTAGGGAGCATTGAGGAAGGCTCTATGACCAATTCCTTAGAGAGAAGGTTAGCTTTGATGTCTTCACTGAAGTACAGTCCCAGTTCATCACGGGAGATGGAGATGGGAGGGACCGGGGCAAATGAGAGGGAGAAGGTCACTGAGGGGCAGGGGCCTGGGGAGCTTTGAGCAGGGATCCTCTGCCTCAGCTGTCCCAAGGCCTTAGCCAAGGGGAGGGAGGAAGGCCTCCCCTCTACCCCTCATTTCCCACAAGACTCCCTTAGTTCATTCACAGGGTCTCCAGTTTAGGTAGGCTGAGCTCCTTTCAAAACTTAGAGAATTTCCCCTAAAGGGCTGATGGGACGGGAATCACCAAACACCAAACCTGGTAATTAGTGTGACAAAAATTTGGAATCGAGGGATGGGCAAGGAGTGGGAACAGCTGTCTGAGAATTCCCTAGTCATATCCCAAAACAGTGGCCCCAGTGGCTCCAAATGCCACCAGCCATTTTAGGCAGAGATAGTCTCTGAATTGAGTACTGCTTGTCCAAGGGCCTCATTGAACTTGAGCCCCAGACCCCATGGCTAAGGGACTAACACCAGAATGTCTCTGTTGAAGAGAATCATGGGGGTGAGAAGGAGGCTCCCAGCATTCTGGAGGCTCAGTTCCTGCTTTTAGGAAACCCCAGTCTAATAGGGGAGATGGCCCCTGCCCTCAGGGAACTCCTATTCTAATGGAAGGGAGACATCATTTGTCGTCTAGGAATACCTAGACTGATGGTAGAGGCATAGTTTCTGTCCTTGGGAAACCCCCAGTCTGATGGTAGAGGCTGCATGCACATACTCACACACACACACACACAAACACACACACACACACACATGGCACAAAAAGTTATAAACATGCAGTGAATACAAGATGACCTATTCATGACTTAGTATCAGTTATGAACAGTCAGGACTAGTAGAATGAGTGACAGGGGAGGAGAAATGTGGACTTGAATCAAGGAAGACCCCGTGTACTGAAATGGATGAGAGTCAGTTGGGGGAGGGCATTTTCTATGCACAGATGCCCTGACTCTCTCTCCCCTTAGAGGGGAGGGCTGTAAAATGTCCAGACTGAACTAGCTGATCCCTAAGACCCCTGGCAACTCTAACAGCCTAGACTTCCTGACCCCAGCCCTCTCACCCCTGCTTCCTCTCCCTCAGAGCCTCCCCCACCCCTGCCCTTCCTCTCAGCCTCCCATTTGGTCTCTCCTGAGGCAGGTGGTCCAGCCAGCTGCTTGGCCTGTGTGGCGATGAGATCCCACCCACAGTGTGGGATGGCGTTCAGTGGGGGTGGGCTGTGACCCGAGGAGCTGACAGCTGGGTTTGGGGCTCTGGCTGGGGGCGCTGACATGGCTTGGGACAGTTTTCCCCAATACCCTCAAGAAGGGGAGATTTGTGGGGACGGAGAGAAGTTTTTGGAAGTCATCATGGGTTCAGGCTGTGGTAGGTCTGGGTCCCTTGTGGAGACCTGGGCGGGGCCATCAAGGAAGAACAGGTTGAACTTCACTTCCCCTGAGCTGGGGGACACTGGGGCTAGAGTCGGGCCAGGCTGGGTGGTTCCTGCAGCTGCTGGGTGTGCTTGTTGTGAGGGAGCTGGGGGGCGTGGGGGTGCGATGCGGATTGGAAAGGACAGCTGGCTCTGCCGGGAAACATCGCCTGACACCCCTCCTGAGACCCTTCCCCTCCCCCACCCCACACACGTGGGCCAGGGTCGGGTGGGGGGACTCTCCACCTACCAGAACAAGAGGCCAGAGGCTGGGGAGAGCCTAGAGAGGGAGTTGGGCCTAAGGGAGCCCTGTTATTTCCATCTCCGTGCCTTTCCCTTGACAGGCTTCCATGAAAAGAGTGCCCAGCGTAGATGACGTAGACGACGTAGATGACGTAGATGACGGCTGGATGGCTGAATGGATGGATGCATGGAGGACTCAGCTCCTATTGTCACAGATTCAGCCTATAGCACTTCCTCTATACCGCTGGTTCTTAAACTTGCACAGCACCTAAGTATCCCTTGGTGGGCTTGTTAAAACATAATGCCAGGAAGGCCACCTCACTTCAAGATTTTGATTCAGTAGGTCAAGGGCGATGGCTGAGCATTTGAATTTCCAACAAATTCCCTGGCGATGCTGATGCTCCGGGTCCCCAGGCCATGCTTTACTCCTTCTTCCTCCCCTCCCTGCTCAGCTGTCTCATCCCTCTCCCAGCCACTGCCTGCCTGCCCCAACCCCGCTACCCCAAGTTCAAGCCACCCCAGCTGTTAGGGGCTAAGCACATGGCTGGGGTGGCAGAGGGCCAGAGGCAGATCCTGTGGGAGGAGAGTGTGCGGAGCTGGGCTCAGCCTGGCTTTTTCTGTCTGATCCAGACCCTAGCAACACACTGAGGTGATTTTCTATCCCCTCCTTTCCTCTCTTCCCCAGCACGGTGACCTTCAACCTGTGGGGGCCCTGAGAATTCATAGATGGACCAAACATCATCTGCAGATTGCAGATTTCCTACTGTCCCCCAGATCTGGGTGCTGTTGTTCTTCAAATATGGCTGGATGCTGTTGTGGTGAAAAAAACATAAAATCACTTAAAAGTCTTAATGAATTTATTCTTTTTTAACTTAAAAACTTATAAAACATATCATACTTATAAAGCATGTTAGCATTTTGGCAAGGTGAATTTTGGCAAGATGAATGACCATTAACAGCCTCTGAGAGCATGCAGGGCTTGCTCCAGTCTCATTTAAGTTCCCTCTGTGTCCTCACCACATAAGCCTTTCTTCAATTATACAAATGGACCTGTTCCCTCTGGCCTCTGGGCCTTTGCATATGCTGTTCCCTCTGCCTACAACAATCCAATAACCTGTCTCACTTTACACCCACTCTCCAGTCCTTGGCCTGGTTAACTCTTACTTTTCCCTCAAATCTAGACTAAACACTTCCTTAATGAATCTTTCCCATCCCCTAACCATGTTAATTCTCCCATTAGAGGCTCTCTCAATACATATTTATGTATTCTTCTGTCCGTAGCCCTCAACATTGTTTTAACTTTACATTATGTACGTGGTTTTGATTAATTTCTGACTCCCCTATCAGTCTGAAATTTCCTTGAGGCAGAGCCCATTTGTTGCAGCTCTAGAGCTAACCACAGTGCCTGGCACAAACCAGGTGTTTAATAAACATCTGATAAGTGATGTAGTCAGTTAGCCAATTGACAAATAAAAGACCCCCTCCATCGCTGAAAGCACTGGCCAGGGGCTTCTTATGGGGATTTTCTGACCACCTGTTCTCATAGGTGGACCATGGCTTTGACTCCCACAGTGGAAGTGAGAGAGAAGCAGAGGTGATTGGCTGGCAGCCAGAGAAGTAGGAGTGGGGAGGAAGAGAGGACATTGGAAGGAGAAGAGTAGAGAAGGGAGAGAAGAAAGTGCAGAGAGAGAGAAGAGAGAAGCGAAGAAAGATCCGAAAAGGAGAAAGAGGACAAAGCCCTCTTAGGATAAAGTGAAAGGAAGAGAATTTCCAGAGATCAGGATGGGGTCATAGGGTGGGGTCAGAGGGGTGTCATTTGACTGCCTTGCTTTGTGACCTCCTCCACCATGCTCAGTCACTTTCTCTCTTTCCCCATCTCTCCCTCCCCCTTTGCCCCAGGAGCTGGGCTAGTTTATTTTCCTTGGGAAGGCTTCCTGAAAGGGGAGCCTGGTTTTCCTGACACATGAAAAGTGTCTCAGACTGCCATCTGACCCCTCCTGCAGAGCCCCAGCTCCAGGGAGTTTGTCTGACATGCAGTCACACACGTGGACACATGCATATATCCTGGCACATGGCACACACATGCACCCAGGGACTCCAGGGTAAGTCTAGGAGTTGTGTAACCTCAGAGGTGTTTGTAAACAGGCAGTCCTTCGCAAGCAGATGAGATGTAATGCACATAAACCCAAAGCATATCCCCTACATGGGTGCCTGGTACCTGTGTTTGCCTGCTGGCAAGTGAAACGTTCGCACGTGAGACGTTATTCTGAACACCCTGAGTGTATGCATTTCACTGTACTCTTGGTGGCAAGAAGAGTTAGAGTGATGGACACATGTGGTGTGACTGGTGGTGTGAATGGCGGGTGTGGCCCAGAGCCAGCTGCAGCTTCTCCCTGAGTCAGAGGAGGAGTTGGCCCAAGAGACCACCCACTGCGTTGAAGTGGGTCCTCCCCTTGCCTGTGGGTGGGAGGTGGGATGTCTGTGTCCTCAGCGCTCCCTGACTTCAGGCTCTTGTGGAGTCCTTACACCATCTGTACTTCCATAGAGGGCCCCTGGGAATTGGGAGGGAGTTTTCTGCTTCACACACACTTCTTCCTCCTAGACTCACTGTCCGGGGACCAAGCCCGCTCCACTGGGCTTAGGGCTCTTGCCGTCTAAGAAGAGCCTCATTGTGGGGTGGAAAGCTCAGGGACTGCTCTGCCCGCTACCAGTTGTGGGACTGTGCAAAAATAATAATCTCAGCACTGACTACACATCACTTGTCAGGTATTTCTTGCACTATATATTATTTAATGCTTCCATCAAGTCTGTGAAGAGCTTTATCCTTTAGGAATGGGGAAGCTGAGGCTTTGGGGGATAAAAATCTTGCCCCATTCATAGAGCTAATGAGGCCAAGAGCTGGGATTTGGTCTCAGGTCTGTCTGCTGCCCAAGTCCATGGTCTTGAACACTGCACCATACTGCCTCCAACTTCGCTTGCCTCACCCTGTCTTAGGCTATAAAAATACCTACTTCAGAAGTTTTCCAGCAAGGAATTGAGATGATTTTTGTAAAATGGCCTAGCACAGTGCCTGGCATGTAGGGAGCATTTGAAAACTCGGTATTCTTTCTCCTTTGGGTCCCTGTATGGAGAAAAGTGGGGCGTGCAATGCTCCCCTGACCTGAGGGAGTAGGCTTTGGCAGCAGGGAACAAGGTGGGAAGGTAGGCAAAGAGGTAAATTAGAAACCAAGCCCTCCCATCTACCACTTTGACCTCTAGAACCTGGCTCTCGTGGGAAGCCAAAGAGACCAGTGATCATCATCCCACACCCCCAACACTGACCCACGCCTCCTCACCCGCTACGGGAGGCGTGCAACTGGAGAGGACAAGGAACCTCCCCACCCAGAGCTTGTCGGCCTTCTCTCTGACACCCCCCAGGGAAAGGAGGCATTCCCAGACTCCCAGACAGAAGGAGGAAAGGGAGGGGGTGGGGTGAAGGGAGGAGGGGCCGCCACACACTGAAGCCTTTGTGGGATTCCCAAGCGTCGAGGTGGAAACACTTCATATATCAAGTGTGTTTGTCCCTCCCTGGGGAAGGTGGAGGCAAGAGGGAGGGAGGAGGGGGTAGAGGCCAGGCCATCGGCTTGGGCTTTGGGCCTGAAATAGGAAACACCAGCGTGTAACCCGAGTCGATGGGGAGGGGCCCGCCCAGAACCCTTTCTTGAGGAAAAGACCTGTTCTTGGCTCCTGGGATTCATAATGGAGGCTTCGGCTCCCCTTCTCGAGGCCTCAAGTCACTGTGCAGAAACATGCACACCCGTCACTCCTTCCAGATCCCAGGTTCTTCCTGCCAGGCTCTGGAGCTCCCTTCCCTGCATCCTACTCCTGCTAACTCCCTGGCCTGCCCTTCAGTCCTCCCAGAGCCTGCTCTTCCCTCCCTCCCATCCCCCACCCTATGCCTGGATCCCTTTCCCTTTCCTTCAGTCTTCCAAATCCTGCTCTGGTTGAGCCCCTGAAACCCCTGGCCTCCACCTCACCTGGATTTCCTCCTGGACCTCACACTCTCTTCAACTACAACCTTGCCTCCTTCTGCCCCAAACTGTTCCAGGACCCTAGTTCATTTTCCTTCAAGTCTTGACACATTCTCTGCCTCTGTTCCCTAACTCATGGCCTTGACCCAGCTGACAACATGATGATAACAAGGATGCCAGGCTGGCACTGAGTCACTGTCCCAGGAACCTTGTAATGGCTATGACTGTGATGATTTTGGAATTTAGTGCTATCCGTTTACTTATTCAAGAATTATTTATTGAGAGCCTCCTACATACCAGATCCTCTGCTAGATGCTGGACACCTTCATGGAGCTCACAGTTAGTATGCATTACCCTTGGGGTCTAGGCAAGAGGATTTTCTGTTCTGGGAGCCTCCAGTTGCTCACCACCCCGCAGAGCAAAGAGTTCATGGGATGTGCCTACTCTGAGCCTACATGGCCCCCTCCACTCTCCCTCCTAGATCATGCTCTGGGTTCCTGGCCCAGCGCTGTGTGGAACTGTATTGAAGTCTGAGTCCTCCCTCCCCCCCAACACACACACACAAAAAAACCATAATACTGATCCCATCTTAGAAAAAAATGTTATTTTGTTTATCATGGGCCTTTTACATTCATTTTGATTTTTAAAATACTGCATTAAAGATTATTTATCATTATTTTGGGCATCCATTAAATTTTGCACCTGAGCTGGAGGCCTCACTGATCCCCAGAATTTCCTATTTAAGTGACCCCAGACTGTTTTCAAGACCTTCAGATTTCTTTCCCCTTTCATCTTACCTACCCGTAAGGGCAGGCCAAGGGCAAGTGTGTGTACCCTTGGGGCAGACAGGTGGGTGGGACTTGCACATGGGAGTTGGGGAGGTGTCCTCACCTGAGCAGAGCAGAAAGGAACTGTTGGTGAGAAGAGAAGGTGAGTAGGTGAGAGGATGGGCAGAGCTGTCACATTCCAGCACTAAACTCCAGAGTCGTTTTGAAAGTAGATCCATGAAGGTTAGAGGGTAGGATAGATCTTAGTTAACATTTGTTCACTTGATTGATAAATTTTAAATATTTAGAAATATGGTTTGCAGCTTTTTATTTGTACTCTTGCCCCAAGCCCGCAAGATGTTAAGGGCAGCCCTGCTTAGAGGGATGGCGAGTGGAGGGACGGAAGTTACCAGGGTACAGGAGATCAGTCTGATCTCTTCACCGCGACTGAGTTCCCACCTGTGTACCTTTGCTCCTGTTCTTCCCACCATCAACTCCTACCCACCCTTTAAGTCCCTCTCCTCCCTCTGCAAAGTCTTCAGTGATCCCCGCTGCCCTTGGTGGCCTCTCTCTCCTCCAAACTGTGCCATTTACTGCCAGCACCACTCCCCGGGCCCTCCTTGCCCGCGCTGTCTGGTATCAGTCCTCCAAAAGCTATTTTGCGCTGTCGTCTTAACTTTCCCTGCGTGTCCGTGCCCGCGCATGCGCACGAGCATAAAGTCCCGTGAACTGGCTTGTCAGTGTTTTAATGGTGCTGACGATGTATCCTTCAAGTTTATTCTTCAAATTCCCTACAGTGTTAGGCCTCAGGGGGAAATGGGTTTGAAATTAGCCAGAGACCTAGGATTGATGCTGTCCCTACCCGTTATTAGCTATATGACTTTGAGCAAGTTAAACTCCCCAAGTCGCAGATTTCTGCTTATAAAACAGTAAAGGCTGCTTGGCAGGGTGTTATGAACGTAAGAGGTAATATATATAAAAGGCCTGACAAAGTAGGCAGTCAATAAAATGTTAACTATAATAATTATGTTATTACACTTGGTATATTACTGTATAGTTTACATTTATTATGTGCCTGCTATTGTTCATATAAAAATTATAATTAAATATGATTAAAGGAATTATATAAACCGGATGACTGAATGGGATGATCAGAAGGCCGAAGAAACCTAACAGAACAGAGATGGAGCTCTTCTGACTTGAGACTTTGCAGACTGGGAAAGACTGAGGACATCTGGAACTGGGCTGCTTTGATAAGGGGATCCTTGGACCCTGTGGTTCCTCTCTGGGCATTTAGCATAGAAGTGAGCAATACAGGGCTCAGAATTAATCCTTCCACATGGCTAAAGCCTCTTGACCCCGAGTGCTGCATTTAGCCACACAAGCCACACCCTTGGCACAACCTTGTCCCTGCCCTGCTAGCAGAGGCTGCTGTGTGTCAGGCATCACTTCCAACTGCGGTGGAGTTGGCCGGTCTTCCCAGGTGGGTCTCCTGCCCCAGCACACCCCAGAGCACCCGCTTAGGAGAAACCACGAGAACCAAGGGCTAGGGGAGCCAGAGACACTGGATCCCAGCTCCCAGGACCACCCACCCTGACCTCCTCCCCTAAGATTATTAAAAACATATTTCCAGGGGATTAGCAACTATGCCTGGGATGTTGATCGCTAACCTTCAGTCCAACCAATGGTTTTAATCACTAGCTGCAGCCACATTAACATTACTAACTAATGAGCAGTCTGCAAGGCGGGGTGGGCATAGAGTGAAGGATTGGGGTGGGGAGGAAGGCACCTGCTGTGTGACTGAGCCAAGGGGCCACCCTGGGAGAGAGTGGCTCAAAACTGCATCCCCCCTCGCCAGGAGACCAGCTCTGTAGGGCACTGAAGACACCAGTTTGGGGATGGAGAGCCTAGGTCCAGGCATTCTGAATTACTACATCTTGGGGTAACCACCAGTTAGATTCCCTGTGGGTGAGTCCAGAACAGGGAGCTCATCTGTGCTTGGCCAACTCCCTAGACTGGAACCCTTGTAAAGACCTAGCTCTTGGCTCACAAGTGTGTGCAGAATGTAGATGATCCAGATTCAGAGCCTTTGCTATTATCCCATGGCAGGAATGATGGCTAAAAGTCCACTCCTAGTCTTACCTCCACCCTTCCCAGCTGGGATCCCATTTGCAGCAAGCTATGGGAAAAGAATTGTCCAGTAAGGGAGGCTAAAAGGTGGCCATTGGGGTACTCAAGTTCCCTCTGTCTGGGAGCATTAAGAGAGCAGATGGGAAGTCGATAAAGCAGGAAGAGCATGGCCCAGGAATATGACAGGAAGGAAAAAACAGAGGTACATGAGGTGGTGGAGTGAGAGTTAACAGGTTAAGGAGGTTCTGGAGACCCCTGTGGCTTTTTAAGAACACCCTGGAAGAAGCTAGCTGACCAGAAAGGATTCAGTCCTTGTAGATCATGGCTGGAAACTTTGATGTTCAGCAACTGGTTACCAAAGCCCTGGCCCTGTTACCATCCTCACTTTTTCTGTCTCTCTCTGTCTCTGTCTCTGTCTCTGTCTCTGTCTCTGTCTCTCTCTCTCCCTCTCACCTCTGTTTGTGCTCTAATGAATGGCTAAGGCCTGGAGTTGGCGTCCTCTTCACCCAGTGCAGATTTTCCCCCAGGGATGGTCCTAGGAGCTCTGCTCTAGGGCCACTAGCTCTTCGTTCTTTACTATCAGCCTCTCAGAAAGCAGCTCCTCCACTCATCCACCTGGACAGAGCACCCCCTCTCCTCTGTGTGCACACTCTGTGCTAGCCCCCTGAGAATGAGCCATGGGAAGGAAGGGTCCTGCTAGAACCTGCAGGAACTCAGAAGTAAGAAAGGTGCAGATTCCAGAGACAAATGGAGCCAAATGTTAGTCAAATAGCTGAGTACATGTTCAGCCAATCAGTTGAAAAGAAAAGCAAGAAAGGCTCTTCTGAAGAAGACGAGGAGGTGTAGAAGGAGCTGGGGTCCAGGCCCAGGTACAGAGAGGCTAAGGTGCAGAGTGGAGAGCTGTTTGCTTGGAGTAAGCCCATGGGCTCTGAGGTGAGGGCTGGTAGTAGGGAGGGGGATGTAGTGTGGACTTGACCCCTGGAAGCTCAGATTAAAATGTCTGGTGTAAATTTGAAGGAGATGGAGGCTCCTCTGTGGAGCCCTGGGCAGGACAGCATCCCTCTGTGCTTTCCCCAGGCAGAGGCAGGCCTGGTGGAGAGAGTGTCCTGGGACAGTTACCCTGGAAACTGTCCAGTAACCTGCTACCCAACCCAATCTGATGTCTCTGAAATCAAGGGCCTCAGCAGCCCCTCCTGTCCCACCCCGCACTGCCAGTGACAGCAGAACCATCTCTGAAATAAACACCATATAAGAACAACAACCCCTAGAAACTCCAAAGGGGCTTTGATGTTGGGGCCAAGGGTTTTGACTAAACAAACTGGAAGCGATTTAGGCCAGAGAATGCTGGCGGCGGCGCTGAGGCGGCTGCACTGGGGAATTGAGTCAGGCCGCCAGGAGCTAGAAAAGGACTCTACCCTCCCCACCCCCAATCAGCCACCCTGGGACCTCAGAGACCAGTCCAGAGATTCACAGAGATGCATGCATCTCCCCTACTTTCCTCCTTCCTCCTGCCAGAGGGGCTGGACCATCTAAGGACATCATATCCACCCAGCCAATGCTGGGCTATGAAGTGGACCAGACTGGTGGGATGTCCTCCCCTCCTCCACAATCCCACTCCAAGCACACACCCACTGCCCTCCATTTTCTCTATGTCTTCTCCCCAGCCAGTCCTTATCTCAAATGTCTACATAAGGAACAATTAATTCTAGGAACAAATCTGGATTCAGTCTGAAAAGTCCTTGACCCCGTAACAGCCACCTCTCTCTGGCACTGAGAGGGGTCAGTCCCAGTTAGAGTGAGAAGTTCAATCCTTAGAGTGTCACCGATTCCCTCCCTAGAGAGTGGCCTCCATGAGGGCATGAACTGCATCTTGTCCATCTCTGTGTACCCCATCATGCCTAGCATCATGTCTAAGGAAGATAGGTGTTCAGTACCTGTTTGTTGAATGAACAAATAAATTATCACTTGGGGAAATCATGGAGGGTTAAATTCCTGGCACAATCGTAAGTCTCAGCTTCCTCTGCCAAGAGGTAATACCCTGCTCATAATTGGTGTTATATACTCATACGTACATACCTGCACACATACATACATATATACTTACATTCATACATTTATACATTCTGTTGATTCAAAAAGTATATGAAGTGTGCAGCCAGGGTTCAACAGGCAACAGGCACAATGTGGCTGAGTTTAAGTGTTTTTATGATTTAGGCTACTTCCCAACTGGTCAATATCTCATTTGTAGCAAAAAGAACCTACATTTGTGAAAGTGCAGAGAAGGGCTTAGAAGAAAGGGGTTGATAATCCTTTCAGGGTGGTGATTCAGTCAAGGCAGTAGCTGCTCCCTCCTCTGCCCAGCCATGGAAGCAGGGAGAAAGCTGAACCTCTCTGGAAGTGTGTGATGTCTTTCTCTATCAGAGAGATGAGGCAGGAGCGGGGGCGGCGGGGAGCTGAGGCTTTAATCTGACCCCTTAAAAGAGACTCTCTGCCTTGCAAGAAGGTCCCCCTCTTCTCTCCCCTCTGACTCTACTCTGGCTGTTTCCAGCCCTCATGTCCTCTCCCTGAAGGCCATCTGCCTTCCTGCCTTCCTTTTTTTAAATCTTAATTATTGTTTTACATTTAATCACCAAGTCTTGGGTAATAAGATCCTAAAGAGCTAACGAGGTCTCCGCAGGCTGGACTGACTCTCACAAAGGAACAAAACAAAACAAAGGAGCCACTAACAGAGCCCCAGACACATGCTTACACACTTTCTTACACATACACATACACATATAAGTCTTATACACAAACAAAAAAGTACCAGGAAGACAGGCGTGCCACACAGACACATGGGCACACGCACTTAGACACATACACACACTGTCTCAAACACGGACCGCTACACACACACACATACATTCAATACAAACAAAGAAACCCCAACAAAGCAGCACATACACACGCTCACACACACACACACGGAATTACAGGAGGCCCGATGACTGTACTTCAAGCTTCACCTCCCAACCCAAGTCCAAAAATCTGTCTCCAATTATCTGGCCCGTGTTGGGAGCAACAGGAAATCCAGAGCTGCCTCTGTCTTCTGGGGGAGATGCCGGGATTTCAGCCATTTCTCCATCTTTGGAAAACAAAAGCCTTCTGGTCTTGCCTCCTTCTCCTGGCTTCCAAGGCAGCTGGGGCTAGGAGGGTGTGGGTAGGGGTGGGAGGGGGTGTGGAACCCAGCCTAAGAACAGCTTGACGAGGCTGGGAAAGCAGCTAGGGGTCTCTGAATCCCGAATACGAGCTTTTCTGACTTGCCCCAAAACACCAAATGGGGCAGTTGCTTGGGTCAAGGATAGGGGCCTACAGTGGGGACCTGGGAATCAGTAATGACCCTAGGCACCAGCCTCGTAGGGTGACAACGCGGCACAGTGCAACAGACATCAGCCTTACTATTAGAAGACCTGGGCTCAGGTCCCAAGTCTGCAGTGAACCAGCTGCCAGTGATTTCACGTCTCAAAACCTCACATAGATATTGAGGGTGAGACAGTGACATGCCTTACAGGGTGGCTCTGAGCAGTAAGTGAGCTGGTCCAAGTTCTCGTGTAGTTATTGGCTATGGGATGGTGTCTCAACCTGTGTAAGTGGCCGATCTCATCCCATAATAGGAAGCTCTCCTTTTCTCCTCCAGATATGTTTGGCTATTCCCACAGAAGAGAAAATACTGTTTCAAGGTTACTTGACTGCACAGCCCGCTCCCCACCACGTCCACCCACAATGATCCTCATATCATCTGAAAACAATGGAAGTGGCTTGGAGTAGTGGGAAGATCACTAGATTCAGGGGTCTTATTTTTAAAGACTCCTAACCCAGAGGGCAGCTTCCCCTAATTCAGCCCAGAGTTAATTTCCCTTGACAATGGACACTGCTTGGCTTTGTTTAGGGGAGTGTTAGAAATTATGACCACATACATATGATGGTTCCCACAAGGGCTTTAAGGAAGGAACTTTTGAAGGACTCTTGTCACAATTCCAACTGCTCTCTGGAGCTTCTGCATTTTGTAGGATTTGCAGCTGGGGACATACTGCTCTGGGGAAGAGCATTTCACCAATTTTGTCTAAATTCCTCTACTCGACGGAGAGTTCCCAGAGACCAAACTCTGTCCTCCTCACCAGACAGAGAGTTCTGGGTCACCCACTCAACACTCCAGTCAGGTCCTGACCCAAGCATGTAAGGAGAGTGGGCTGTGTGGTGTGCCAGAATCGCAGACAGACGGTAATGACTCAGCAGCCCCTCCCTGGGCCTCTGGCATGGGGCGATCTTGCTGGAGACCCAGACTTCAGTGGGCACTCAAAATAGAGGGCCTCCTATGAACCAATAGAGTAAGATGGAAAAGGAAGACATTTCCCGCCTCTCTTCTTTATATTGTGAAAGATCTGATGGGCTGATGTAGTTAGGTTGGGAGGGAGGTCAGTAGGATGATAGGGAGGAGGAGAGAGGAGTGAGAAGAAAGAGGTGTGTGAGTGCCACAAGGTCAAGGAACAGCTTTGAACATGGGGAAGAAAATAATGGCAGAGTCCGTTGGGGGTCTTGCTTGATTCCTGCCAACTCTAGAGCTGGGTCTGGGTCCTGGCAGCCAGTCAGCAGAGCCTGAATCTGTGGGGGAGGGAGGGTCAGGAGCTCAGATATGTCCCTCTCCTCTCTTGAAAAGCACAAAGAGGACACCTTTTCTTGCCCTCTTCAGACTCCCAGCACATGACCTTTTAACATGTGGGGTCAAGGGGCGTGACGCAGTCCAGCCCAGGAATGAGGAGATGCCAAGGCTGCTGGCCCGCCTGGCCCTCAGAGGCTTGCTCAGGGGGTCCACCCGCAGTCCGCAGTCCGCAGTCCGAGCGGCCCTCCTTTGAAGGCCAAGCTGAGAGGTTCAGCTTTCCAGACTGCGGCTGGAGTGAGTCACGGTCTAACAATGTGATCTGTCAAGTGCTGCAGCTCCCCCGGCTGCTTGTACCTATAGCCTCTCACAGCCGGATCCTCACTGGGCGATCAGAGATGGTGCCGAGGCTTTTCCGTGCACACCCCGCTGTCCCAGCTCCAGTCACTCCTTTCGGGAAAGCCCATCTAATGGAGGCTCCCAGCCAAAGAGATGGGTCAGAAGTGGAAAATGCTGGAAATTTGGGGCAACTTTTCCAGAATTTGAGTCCAGACTCTTAGGGAGTTAAGAATTAGGGTAGAGGGGGAGAGCGAAGGAGAAGAAACTGTGTGGGTCTGTGTCGCAAAATCCCTATTGGTCTGGTGCTCAATACAAGTGGTTAAGAGTGTCTAATGGGGAGGATATAGTTCATGCTAAGCATGCATGAGGTCCTGGGTTCGATCCCCAGTACTATTAAATAAATAAATAAAATAAAATAAACCTAGTTGCCTCCCCCCACCAAAGAAAATAAAAATACAATTTTTAATAAGAGTGTCTATATACTAAAGTCCACTGAATGGTACACACTGAAAAGGGTGACTTTCACACTTTCACGCACTGAATGGTGTGTAAATTACATATATCAATAAAGCTGGTTTGTTGTTGTTTTAAATGAGTGTCTGAGTGGGAGGTAGGTGACTCTGTCCCCAGAAGGAGGTAATACTGGCTGTGCCGGGTTGAGGGGATGGGTAAGATGGTTAGAAGGACCTGGCTGCCTCCAGGTTCAAGTGAATCTGGGCTGGACTAAAGCAATGGCATCTGTGCAGAGGGTGAAGATGGGACCAGTCCCTGCTCACGGAGATCCAGGCTCCATCGAGAATGTGACAGCCCTGCTGTGAGCCTTCAGTCTCCGTGCTGGACACCCTGCAATACCACCACCCAAGTGACCCCTTCCACAGATTCCGATCACGCTTTACAGTTTACCAACAATCCTGAAGTCCACCCATAGCAAACAAGGGATGTGTTTAACTCATCTGGGGCTCAATATGTCCTCATTCTTTTTTTTTTCCTGCTTTTACTCTCACTTTTAATTTATGCTAGCTTACATCTTCTGTCTCTTTCAAGTCTCTTGGAAATCCCTTGCACAAAACAAGGCAGGGTATAAATAACATTCTCTCTCTCTCTCTCTCTGTGTATATATATATATATATGTATAAAATTTGTAAAAGACTTTTAAGTACATTTTCTGTTAGTGCTGAGAATAGCCCACATAGAGAAGGTAGAGCTATTTCTATTTTTAGGCTAAGTGATTAAGGGACTTGGTCAGGGTCATCTGGCTATTGGCTGTGGAGTAAGAACTAAAACTGGGGTCTTGGAACTCCAAGGTACCACTCTTTCCTCTGTGGAAGGCACTAGAAGAAAGCCCTGGAGAAGGCCAAGGTCATCTTCCTCTAGCCTTGCCAGGGCACACACCACCTCCCAGTGTTGCAGACAGGACTTTTAACAGAGAAGTGCCTCTGCCCATCTGCTCAGCTGGGGAGGCTAGGGCCATAGGGGAAGCGGGGAGATGGCTTCCCATTTTCTTTTCCTGGCTGTGTTTCTTCCAAGAACTCCAAGGGAACAAACGCTCCTCCCTCCAGGCAGTTAGACATGTAACCACAGTACCTTCTTCCCTCAGAAAAAGGGCAGGGGGTACAATTTTCTCCCAAGCCCAGGCATAGGTGCCCACTATTCTCTGTAGAGTTTGTGTTGGGGGGTGTGGGGTGGTATTATCTCTTGAACCTAGTGGGGTGGCTCCTAAGCCAGAGAAGACCCCCCTCAGAGGAGGGTCTGAAGGGATGGCTGCAGTGGTCCCAAACTCTCCATGTCTCAAACTCAAAGTGGGAAAGAGACCGGGGCAGCAAGAAGAGGCTCCCCCCACTTCCAGGAGACTCATTAACAAACGCCAAGCAACCGGAGGGCATACAGGAATGGGTCACGCTGGGCTCTGCTTTCCAGGCTTGGTCTGAGATGGGGCACGAATCAGGATGCAAGATAGAGCATCAGGAGAGAAGCAGAACAGTCTGACTGGGGACCTATGTGAGAAAAGGTGATACCTGCTGGGGGATCTGAACAGGAGTCTTTGAGGGCAATTACATTTGAGAAGGACCTGGTGGTTATGTAAAATTGATTTTTTTTCATCTTTTTAAAAACGGATGACCTTACTTTTAGTCTGCTTGTTCACTTAAGTTTTAATTTTTTTTCTTTTTTTTTAAATTGAGGTAAAACTGATATATAACATTGTATAAATCTCAAGTGTACAACATTATGATTCAACATCTTTATACACTACAAAGCAATCAACACCAACATTCTAGTACCATCACTTACCATGTGGTTGATCCCCTTCACCCATTTTGTCCATTCTCAACCCCCTTCCCCTCTGGAAACCACCAATCTATTTTCTGTATCTATGAGTTTGTTTTTTTGTTTTTCATTTGTTCATTTGTTTTGTTTTGTTTTTTAGATTCTACATATGGTTGAAATCATACTGTATTCGTCTTTCTTTGTCTGACTTACTTCATTTAACATAACACCCTCAAGGCTCACCCATGTTGTCCTAAATGGCAAGACTTCATTCCTAAATGATAAGACTATCATTCATAAGACTTCATTATGACTGAGTAGTATTTCATTGTATAGATATACCACTTCTTTATCCAGTCATCCATCCATGGACACTTAGGTTGTTTCCATATCTTGGCTGTTGTAAATAATGCTGCAGTCAACATAGGGGTGCATATGTTGTTCTGAATTAGTGTTTTTGTGTTCTTCAGATAAATACCCAGAAATGGGATACTGGATCATACAGTAGTTCTCTTCTTAATTTTATTTTTTTTGCGGTAGTTGCTGCACCAATTTATAATTCCACCAACAGTGCACGAGGGTTCTCTTTTCTCCATATCCTCTCAAATACTTGTTATTTCTTGTCTTTTGATTGTAGCCATTCTAACAGGTATGAGGTGATATCTCATTGTGGTTTTGATTTGCATTTCCCTAATAATTAATGGTGTTGAACATCTTTTCATGTGTCTATTGGCCATGTGTATGTCTTCTTTGGAAAAATGTCTATTTGGATCCTCTCCCAAATTTTTAAAAATACTTTATTGGGGGAGAGGTAATTAGGTTTATTTATATATTTACTTATTTAATGGAGGTACTGGCGATTGAAGCCAGTACCTCATGCATGCTAAACATGTGCTCTACCACTGATCTATACCCACCCCACCTCTGCAAAATTTTTAATTGGTTTTTTGTTGTTGTTGTTGTTGTTATTGAGATGTATGACTTCTTTATACATTTTGGATATTAATGCTTTATCAGATATATGATTTACAAATATCTTCTCTCATTCTGTAGGCTGCCTTTTCATTTTGATGATGGTTTCCTTTGCTGCCTAGAAGCTTATTACTTGGAGGTAGTCCCATTTGTTTAACTTTGCTCTTGTTTTCCTTGTCTTTGGAGTCAGAGCCATAAAAATATTGCTAAGAGCAATGTCAAGGGGCTCACCGCCTATGTTTTCTTCTAGGAATTTTATGATTTCAGGTCTTACATTAGTCTTTAATCCATTTTGAGTCGAGTGTTGTGTGTGGTTTGAGATAGTGGTCTAGTTTCATTCTTTTGCATGTGGCTGTCCAGTATTCCCCAACACCATTTATTGAAGAGATTGTCCTTTCTCCACTGTATTTTTGTGGCTCCTTTGTTATAAATTAATTGACCATATACACATGTGTTTCTTCCTGGGCTCACCATCCATCTGTTCCATTGATCTGGGTGTCTGTTTTTATGCCAGTACCATACTGTTTTGATGACTGTAGCTTTGTAGTATAGTTTGAAATCAGGGCATGTGATACCTCCAGCTTTGTCCTTTTTTTTCAAGATTGCTTTGGACATTTGGGATCTTTTGTGGCTCCATACAAATTTTGGAATTTTTTGTTCTAGTTCTATCAAAAATGCCATTGGAATTTGGATAGTGATTACCCTTACTTTTTAAACAAAGGGTGGAGTGGGAAGAGAGAGAGAAGAGAGCATCAGTGATGGAAGAAGAGCAAAGAATAGTGTGTTCCAGGCAGAGGAGGCCTGGCAAGGGCACAGACATGGGGGTGGAATATGGGCACACTTGAGAAGCATTGAGTAATTCCATTTGATTAGAGCATGAGGTAGTGGAAAAAAGGACTAGGAAGGTAGACTGGAGCCATATCACCACAGAGGCCCTTAAATTCCAAGCTAAGGAATTTTCACTTCATTTAGTAAGCCACAAGGAACCCCCACAAGTGACTGGCTTAGAGTGTGCTTTAGGAGGAAAACTCCAGCAGCCAAACATGGGATGGACCGAGGTCCCTCTAGTTAAGCTACTAGAGAAAGATGCAGGCCTTTGTGAGGACGGTGTTCTTGGGAACTGGAAGGCAGGAAAATGTTCATTCAGAATTCCCATGTATTGATTCTCCCTTTATTCTGACAACAGATACAAAGATAAACAAAGATGCAGGCTCTAGTTGACTCATAAGCTTGTGGAGAAGGCAAGTAAAGGAGCACTTACCCTCTGATGAGGTCCAGTAATCTGGGACCCCCAAAGAAAGGGGGATTTGAAAAATGGTTCAGAGGTTTCTCACCAAGAAGAGAACACTGATCCTAACATCTTGTCCTCCCCACTTTAATCTAAATATGTTCTCTTATCTTTTCTCTGGGGCACCTAATCTAAGGAATTTCAACCAGCCAGTCATGAAGCAAATAACATCTGCTGAACACAGGCAAGCATCCAGGTACCTGCTCTTTGTCTACCTTTCTAATACTCCAGAGGGCTTAGGAGGGGAAAAGTGAGGCACTGAATGATCCGTTGGACTGGGTGGGTCTGAGAAGCCCAAGGACTGGGAGCTAACACTGACCTCAAGACAAATGTCCCCCACCTCTCAGCTTTGCTTAATTGGGTTACAAGAATTAGCCTTGAGAAACAGAGAAAAGGCAAGAAACTACATTCTCCTCACTCTTAAGCCTCTAAAGAAGAGGTCAAGCGAAGTTGCCCCTGCTTGACCTGGTGAGGATGGCCAAGCAAGGAAAATGGCTTCTTGGAGAATACGATAGGGCAGGCCAGTGCAGGGCAGACAGGAAAAGACAACGGAAGTCGGTCCAGGGACAGTGGGAAGAGGATGCCCCAACACAGTGCCTGGCACACAGGAGGCACCTGCTAATTATTTATGGATTGCGTGAATAAATCTCAGAGGTCAGAGGGCACTCATTTTCAGAGAAGTGCAATTAAAACTTCAGTGAGAAGCCGACTTTGTCCTATGGAATAGGCAAAGATCAGAAAGCTTGATAAGATTCTGTGTTAGTGAGGGTGTAACAAACAGACCTTTGCATGCCCTGCTGATGTGGCCATAAATGGATAGCTTCTGTGCAAGGCGGCCTAGCAATATTGATCAACATTACAAATGCATGTAATTTGCAGGCGAGCAATTTTACTTCTGGGGATTTATCCTGCAGGTATGCATGTGAGCAAAGTGGCCTATGTACAGTTGCTTATAACTGTAGAAGATCAAAAATAACAGGAGGCTGGCAAAATTGATGATGGTTAATCTATCCAGTTAAATATTATGAATTATGGATGGAGCTGCAAAATAAATCACCCCAAAAAACTAAAGGAGGAATAGCTGGTACAGTATGGTACCATTTGTGGGAACAATAAAAAACAATGTGTGTGTGTTGGTATGCTATTTTTTGCGTGGGAAGGAAAATACATATTTGCTTATATAAGCACAAAATATCCCTAGAATGAAACAGGAGAAAACTTCCTGGGTTTGCCTCCAGAATGGTGAACTGGGTAGCTGGGGAACAGGTGCATTGTATACATGCTCATCTGTACCTTTAAAATTTTATACTATGTACAAGTAGTACTTATGAAAACATTTTTTAATATAAACAGACTAAAAAGAAGAGTGGGAGGCCTACAGCTGTTTCCTCCAACAGGGGCTCCCAGGGCAGTACCATACCTGTGAGCTGGTCGACAGCGCCCCCTGCTGCTGTTTGTGAGTAAATACTGCAAAGGGGGTGTCGGGGTGACAGGCCGGGGATTCTTTGTGGGAACACTAAGGGCTCTCTAGAGAAACACAAAGAGGGAAGAATAGTGTACGATGTTGGCGCTGGAGAAGGCTTAGAAAGAACAGAGTGTGCCCTTTGGCATTGGAGGTATAGCAAGAGGGGCAGTCCTGGGTTCAAGTCTTGCTTCTGCCCTCGCCTGCTGTGTGCTCTCAGACACATGACTCTCTTAATAAGTCTCAACTCTTGCCCTGTAAATTGGCCTAATAATGTGTACCCCTAGGGTTGTTGTGAAGATCAAATTGAGTACAGAATGTGAACAGTGCTTTAGAATTGGAAAAGTGCTATAAAAATGCTAAGGGATTATTTTTAATTAGATCCACTCATTTTATGAAAAGAGAAGAGGTAATACAGGGCAGTGGTTAAGACAAGGACTGTGGAGCCAGAACTGCCTGAGTTTTAAGTCCAGCTCCACCACCCACTGGTTGGGACGATCTACGGTGAATTATTTACTTTGAAGACTTCCATTTTTTTCATCCGTGAAATAGGGTTAATAACAACATTTTCAGAGGGTCATTGTGAGGATTAAGTGAATAGATATATACAAAGTTTTTGGCATAGTGTCTGGCACACATTAAGTGCTATGTAAGCATCTGCTATTATTGATTTCTTATAATATATGCAATGCTTATGTACTTTGTGTAGGTGCTTGATAAATGTTAGCAAGTTTTACCATTTTACATGTGAAGAAATTGAAGCGTGGAGAGGGGATGTGACTTGCCCAAGCCACCCAACTAATGAGTAGTAATCATCCCCGTCTAAAGAACCCTAGGCACCTCCTGGACATAAGTGCTCTCTCTAGTTCAGAGGGCATTCCCAGGTGGGACTGTATTTAATCCCTGCAGCCTGAATTAGGGCTGGACCAGATGGGGGATGGAGGAAGAGGGGACCATGAAGAGGAGAAGCTTTAGCGGGAAGAAGATGTGGAGAACAGGACTTGTGGGGAGACCAAGGGGCATGGTCTATGAGAATGTAGCAGAGATGTGGTACTAATAGGACATGGAGTGGGATGAGGAGTAGAGGACGCTGGAAGAACTGTAGGGGAGAGGATCAAGGATGGGGGATTTTCAGCCAAGTTCCTGGAGGTTGGGAACTGAGAACGTGATGATAATTATCATCCTCACTATGAATAAATATTTCCTAAGAAAGGCAATACGGTGTAGTGGAAAAAGCACCATCCACTCTGTGCCAGGCTGTCAACCAAACAGACTGAGTTAAAATACTGCTATTTGCTAAACTTCTTTACAAAACAGAAACAGACTCACAGACACAGAAAACAAATTTATGGTTACCAAAGGGGAAAGGAGAAGGGAAGGATAAATTAGGAGTTTGGAATTGGCAAACACAAAATACTATATACAGAATAGATAAACAACAAGGTCCTATTGTGTAGCACAGGGAACTATATTCAATAGCTTGTAATAGCCTATAATGAAAAAGAATATATATATATATATACATATATGTGTGTGTATATATAACTAATCACTATGCTGTACACCAGAAACTAACACAACATTGTAAATCAACTATACTTAAGTTTAAAAAAAAAAGATGCGATTTGCTAACTGGGTGCTCTTAAGCAGATTACTAAACCTTTTGAGCCTCTATTTTCACAACAGGCATCATAGTACTTACCTGGAAGGATTTTCAAGAAAAATGAAGTTAGGCGGTAATGAATGTAAAAGCCAAGCACGGTGCCTGGTAGCCTGATGGCATTCACAGGTGTTACCTGAATTTGAGTTGAGCCTCTCTATGTAGGAGACAGAGCCAGGTGCTGTGAGGGACACAGGAAGCCTGAGATGGGAACCTCGTGGTCAAAGGGCTTAGAGTCTAGTTAAAAACAGGACAGCTGCACAAAAGATTTAAAAACAAAACAGAAAAACATTCACGATTGTACATTCTGAGGACTGGGAATGAGCAGCACCCATCAAGGGCAGGGTTGCTGAAGGGGGTTCCCTGAAGATGTGTAAGCAAGACCTTGAAGAACCTAGTCAAGGCAAGAAGAAGGCGATGCAGACCGAGTGGAGGAGAGCAGAGGGAAGGTGCAAGCAGTGAGCTGGCACAAGCGTTCCCTGAGTGCCTGCTCCATGTCAGTGACCATGCCAGGGTCTTTCCCCGACCTAATCTTGCCGGATCCTCACAGTGAGGTACTCCCCTCTCCCCTCATTTCATAATTGAGAGATGCTGTGAATCAACATAAAACTGAGATTCAATAATAACATAACTGGGGGGAGGGTATAGCTCAATAGTAGAGCACGCGCTTATCATGCACAAGGTCCTGGGTTCAGTCTCCAGTACCTCCATTAGAAAAGAAACAAACAAACAGACAAACCTAATTACCTCCCCCTCCAAAAAAGCCAAAAAAAAAAAAAAAAACCTAAATGTCATTAAAAATAATAATAACATAACTTATTAATGGTCACACTTAGTAAATGGAAGAATCAAAACTCAAACCCAGAACTACGACAACAAAATCCAGCTAAAGGGATGACAGTTAGAAATATCAGGCTAAGGGAGTCTGTGTTTTACTCCCACTCATTCATTCATTAATGAGTATTTACTGAGTGTATACTACATGCTAGGCATTATGCTACGTGCGGGCTGGGTGAACAAAACAGATCCCTCCCCTAACAGGGCTTTATGGCCTGGAAGGTTGGGCAGATTTTAAACAAATACATAGCCCAATAAATGCTATGAAAAAAATAAAGAGAAGGCTATGCAAGAGAATAATGCAGGGCCCAAGTAAAGTGGGGAGTGAGCACAGACTCTCTGAGGAGGTCACACTTTAGCTGAAGCCTAAAGAATGAGTAGGATTGGGGCTTGTGTGAGGTAGCCAGAGCCCTGAGCAAGGGGAGCATCTCAGGTAAAGGAAATAGAAAGCACAAAGGACCTAAGGGAGAAACTAAAGATCGCAGGAGGGAGCCTTGCCAAGGCAAGGAGCAGTCTCCAGGAGAGGCTGGAGGAGTAGCACTGCCCCGCCATGTATGTCCTCAGACACCACGTTCAGGGGGAGAGAGTATAGCTCAAATGGTAGAGCGCATGCATAGCACGCACAAGGTCCTGTCCCCCAGATACAAATAAATAAATAAAGCTAAATACCTCCCGCTCATTAATCAAACAAACAAGTCCTTAGACACCACGTTCAGAACTTTGATCCCAACTCATTGAGAAACCGGTGAAGGGCTTCAAGCAGGTGAGGAACATGATCCAACTGATGTCTGAGAAAGATCATTCCGGGACACTGTAGGTAACAGGATTGGTTTACTTTATGTCACATGAATTTCACTTTAATTTAAAAACTTGTGGAAATAAAATTTAATATTTTTAAAGGAGTAGTCCTACCAGATGTTAGAAAATATTTTTAAGCTGTAAAAATTAAAACAATGTGTTATTGGCACAGAAACAGCCAATAGATAGATCAAGGGAACAGAATAGAGTCCAAGAGTAGATTCAAATGTACTTGGGAAATTAGTATATGCTAAATTAGACAGTTAAAATCAGTGTGGAAAAGATGGATTGTTCAATTGTTCAATAAACACTGTTGGAACAAGTGCTAACTATGTGGGAAAAAAATTAAAGCTAGACTCATACCTCATAGTCTATAATAAAATGAATTCCAGATGGATTAAAGGATTAAATACAGAAGAATGGAAGCATGAGAGTTCTAGAAGGAAAATATGGTAGCACTTTGTATAATCCTGGGGTGAGGGTGTTTTTAATAGGCTTGACATGAAGCCCTGGAACCAAAAAAGAAAAGATTGATCAATTTGACCACACACACAAAACACAGACATGAAAGCAGCTTTCTGTGTGTTCTGTATGGCAAAAGTAACCCTAAACAAGGTTGAAAAATGACAAATTGGGTAAACATTTTAACTCTTATGATAGATAACTGATTTCTCCAATATACAAAGAATTTTTACAAGTTAATGAGAGAAAGCCAACCATTTCTACTGACATGAGCATAAGTATGGGTAATTTATAAGAGAGAAACTGGTTACTAGGCATATGAGAATGTGTTTAACCTCATTAATAATCAAAGAAATATAAATAAAACCAACAAGGAATGTATATCTATTGATGAAGAAAAAAATTACGATTCTCAGACAATAGCTCCTCTCTGCACATCTGGAAAAAGTATGAAGTAGGACATAGAACTTTTCTGGAAGGCCTTTTGTCTTGTGTATCAATATATTAGATAAGCTTACTCTTCAACCCAGGAATTTCATTATTATTATTTTATCATTAAGAGTTAATAAGTGAACAAAAATAAAAGGTTAAAATTGGGGGGAAAATCTAAATGTTAATCAATAGAAGATGGATTCATACTATTGGAATACTAGGCAGTCATTTTAAAAAATTATCTACTTCGATCTATGTACCATGATATATTGTTGGTTGAAAAAATTAAGTTGCAGAATCATATTACACTGTACTATAACCTCACTTTTGTAAAAAAAAAAAAAAAAGAAAAAGGAAAACTATATATTACTTTCTTTTGTTTGTATCAGAAGTAAGAAAGTCGGGAAGGATACATACCAAACTATTAACAGGAGATACTCCTAGAAGGGAGTGGGGAAGATGGGGGGGAAGAAACTTACATTTGACTTTGTATATTTCTGTAGTGTCTTAAAATGTTTTAAAGCAAGTATGTATTACTTTTATAATCAAATAAAATTAAAGGTTAATTATAAATTATAGAACATCTGCATAAGGGACTACTTCAAAGGAATATAAATAGATAGAAAGATAGATAGCTTTCTAAGTCTACTTATGGATTTAGAAAGTCTTTTTGTAAACTTAGAAAGCTCTCCATAAAATATTGTCTTGTGAAAATGGGGTACACATCACAATGTGTCCTCATCTCTTTATAACATTTTCCAAACAATGTAGTAACCAAAAGCCCCAAAGGGAGGGGGGACTTTTTTATAACCACCCTAAATCTAATAAAACACACATACACAGAGATGTACAGGAACATGCTACCACATGAACTGATCTACATAAATTGTGAATTGTAATTTCACAATTGTCAGGACAGAAACTAAAAATAAAAATAATCTTTGAGCACCATCTTATGGAAATATTTACCACTACCATGTTCAGTTATGCCCAGTATTTCTACTTGTGATATGAGGAGGAAAATTAGATGACATGTCCTTTCAGTTATGTGTTATGCTTGTGTGTGTGTGTGTGTGTGTGTGTACATATATACATAGAAGAGAGAGACGGAAGGCTTTGACAGTATAGTGGGATTTCTAGGGAATTTTTCTTTTTTCTTTAACCTATTTGACCTCTCTACAACAAGCAGTGTTATTTTGTAAATCGAAAATAAAGTTTTAAGAAAGAAGTGAAAATTAAGTTAAAATGTATATTTTTTTCCAATTTTTTTGTAACTGCTCCCAGCATGGAAATTCCTGAAAATGTTTTCTAATAGCACGCTGGTCAAAGAATACGTAAAGGTCATGATCCATACAAATCCCTCATCCCCGCCCAATGTTTGACCTTTTCACAGAGCCAAAAAGAAAGCTCAAACAACAAAAATAAATCATCAAGATGGGGGGTATATGAGGCTGAGAGTACTGGGAAAACAAAAGCAGTTGAACTCTCTAGGCATGATTTGATCTTAATAGCCAGTGGGGTGACCTGCAAACCACATCAACACAATCCTCTTAACTCCCTTTGAAGATCGTTTAGCAGCTCTCACTAGTACAGAAAACAGCTTCTCACCAGGGCTAATCACAGGGAGTCCTCCTTTTTCCTAAATTAGAACAGTACAATAACCATACAGATGACCAGACAGAACCACATCACACATGGGCAAGTTCCAGCCAAGTACTGTTTACTTGGGGATTTTATCTGAAAAACACCAAAACTGTTCCATGATTGGTAGAGTTTATTCCATTCACAACAATCAAGTTACTTAGGTATGTCAATAAAATATCAACACACCCCATTAAAAAGTGGGAAATTTTCAGGGACAATGGAGAGGGAAAGAGAGAATATTCTCTTTTTTTAAAGAAAGTGGAAAATTCTGATCCCAGTGTCTTGGTTTACTCTGCATAATCCCAAATGAATGACTGATTTTCAGTTCGAGAAAGCATTACTTTTTTTCCCTCTGGTAAATCTAACTCAGTTTCCTAAATCAAACAGTTGTTTTTATACTATATGCACATAAATTTAGTGGGCAAAAAAAACCCCATAGTTTTTAAGAAACATTGTTGTTTCAGAATCATACTCATGGCTTAGTGCTTTCAACTGGCTCTTGTGAGCAATGGTGTAAGGTTCCCACCATTGGTCCATATTACATTAAAAACTATGATCTCCTGGTGGGGAGGGTATAGCTCAGTGGTAGAGTATATACTTAGCATGCAGGAGGTCCTGGGTTCAATCCCCAGTACCTCTTCCAAAAATAAAGAAACAGATATACCTAATTACCTCCCTCCCTTCCCCACTCCCCCCCCCCCAAAAAACTAAATAAAAATGTAGAAGGTAGCAGAAATTCTTGTAATAGGCAGAAGGCCAAGCATGGTTCTTTGTTTCCAGCTAGGAATCTTGCAAAATTGAGGTTGAAATCTATGGGATCAAAATAATTATTGCCTCTTCTATTAGATGAGCAAGCTCTGTCAGGATATTCCCTGATTTTTCATACTTAGACCAGAAGAGGTAAAATTATGAAATAGTTTGCCTTTTGAATATGATGATAATATTTAGTGCAATAGACACTTGTTTTCTGAAAATGTAGACAGATTTGCATTGCTGTGTCCACACTCCCTCATCTAGTCACACTTTGAACATACTTGAAAAACAGCTGGCTGGCATCACAGGGACACATTGTGGTTGAAGAGCAGTGACATTAAAGGAAGATTCTAATCCTCTCAGCCAAATGGCAAAGGAAGAATATCCATCATTTGAAATCAGGTAGGCATCTGGCAGGAAAGTTGTTCTAAATAGAAGTCAGAGGGAAACAATCACTGACCGAAAAAAAAAAAAAGTTAATTTCATTGTAATGGAAAGCACTGGAAGGCTGGAGGTCCAGGTTCTGGTCCTGGTTCTGCTGTTAATAGCTATGTGATCATGGACAAGCCAGATCACCTCTCTTGGGTTAAGAGGGGAATGATAATTTACCAGGGCTTCATGTAGGTAATCTCAAACTTCCCTGAAAAAGGCTTTGGGAATCCCTAATCTCAGTTGAGCTAGTGTTTACTGTGATGATAGAATGGTGAAATTGTTCTTTTGAGGGGGTGGGGAGTTAATTAGGTTTATTTATTTATTTAGCAGAGGTACTGAACCCAAGGCCTCATACATGCTAAGCATGTGCTCTACCACTGAGCTATACTCTCCTCCTGCCCTCCCAGTGAAACTGTTCTTGACCTGGCTTGCAGGGAGCAAAAAGTAACAGCAATCAAAGGCCATCACCTGCATCATTCATGGAATTCACCACTCAGTATTCACCTGCAGCCTCTTGGCTGGAAGGCAAGCAGTAGTTCTCAAATCTTATCCCCCTAGGTGAGAGGCATCATCATCACCTCTGCACTTGTCAATGTTTGAGATTTACAAATGTTAGCCACTATATATAAAAATAGATTTTTTAAAAGTTTCTATTGTATAGCACAAGAAACTATGTTCAATATCTTGTAATAGCCTTTAATGGAAAAAAAATGAAAACAAATATATATATGTATATGCGTGACTGGGACATTGTGCTGTACACCAGAGATTGACACATTGCAATTGAATGTACTTCAATAAAAAATAAATAAATACAGTATTAACTGATGGGAAACAATGCAAATCCCAGGGCTACACTCCTAATCTACTTAATTAGAGATTCTAGGAGTTGGGTCAATCTGTCTTTTTAACAAGCCCTCTATGAAATTCTGATGTAGGCTGAAGTGTGAGAACCAATGGAATAGATAAAACTATTCAACTGATGACTGATGCCAGTCATATTGCTTATGACACGAAGAGTGTTATTGTGGTAGTTCAGAACAAGACACTTGACACAGAACATAGTTCCTAAAATTTGCATGGCTATTGCCACATATATAAAACTGGTGTCTTATTCCAAAGGGCCCCAGCATTTGCATGTTGAGGAGCTACTTTCTAGTGCTGTGGAGTTCTTGAGTGTGTTTGTTATAAAACCATATATATATACACACACACATATATATTTTATATATATATATATATATATATATAAAACTCTAAGTATATACATAGAGAGAAAAAGCATTATTGTAGAATCTCCTTTGTACCAAAGAAATTGGGGCAAACCTAGAGCAGTTACCTCTAAATTTACAGGAAAATATCTAATCACTAGTCAGGGATCGACATGAAGCCAAAACATCTAGGTAAAGGATGAAATTTTATGTAAATAAAACATTTGGTGCCATATAAGTTTTAAAATTTTGGTTTCAAAAAACTTAAATAGTATTTCTTTTTAAAAAATGGTACTGATTGTTTCTAAAAGATAACAGCACTATCCTGTGTAGTGGAAATTATCTCAATGATTGAAGATTAGGATGATGATTACATGAATAGATAATCATAGGAGATTATTAAAATGCCTTACTACAGACTGAGAATTGAAAACAAAGTGACTGTGATCTTATAAACATCTGTTTCACCAGGAGGCAGTCTTTGCAGGAAACGTGAGTTCTAGAGTCAGCTCTGGCACCACCAGCTCTGTGATTTGCACTTCTCAGATTTTTCATCTGGACATTTGAGGATTGGGTGAAATGGTCCTCAAGGGCCCTTACAGATCTAAAATTCTGTAATGCTATGGTTCTAGTAACTTGAGTTGTTCTAAATTCTACTGTTGTGAGAAGGAAAAATTATAAACAAAGCTTTCAAGAAGCAGTTTTAATTATAAATGATTAACTCACTCCAATCTAGTGCTGTACAATGATTGTAAGATTCAGAATCTATTCTTAAGGCATTATAAAAAGATGAATCAAAAAATTTATGTTATGGCTATCATAGTCCTATTGTTGGATATTCTGTTCTAATCACATAAATATTTCCTAATGCATACTTGTTATACAACTTCCATATAACCACCACGTGGAATAAACAGTCATACTCCATTACTTGCTCATTCTGAGTAAGTGGGAGTTCAATGAATCTCTCTCTCTTCATGGGAATTCAACAAGACTTTATTTCTGGCAGTTCATTAACATTTCTCAGTCTTTGAATAACAAGGATAGAGATTATTGTCTCTAGGTTATAGATGGAGATGTGAAATCAGAACAACTTAGAGTTGGAAGGAACTTTAAAGCTTGACTAATCAGACCCTTTATTTTATGGATGAGAAAAGTGAAGCCAAGAGAAGGTAAAGGCCAGAAATCTGGAGATTGTCTGGACAAAAGTTGAAATATAACAGTAGACCACTTAATCTCCCAGGTTATTTTCCAACAGAAATCCCTGATAGATTTCCCTCATGGTGCCCAATACTTAAGATGAGCTAGATAAGAAAAGCCAGGTTTGTGTAGGGTTTACCTAGGTGAAAAGACTCCTGCCTCTTCCCATCCCCAGGCTAAGGCCTAAATTCAATTCAACCATAGAATCTAAAGACACTTGTCTAGATGAGAGAGTTCTAAAATGAACAAATACACAAGACCCTTTCTTAACTTTGAAATGAAGTGTGGCTGAAATGGAGAGCAACACTTCTCAGTGAGGCCCCTTTTAGACACTGATATTCACCTCACTACAATGTTCAGGGAGCTTGCTTACTAACTAGCTCCTATTAGAAAGGTAAACAGTCCTAGGGATAATCCATAAAGAGAGGGGGAAAAACAATGAAGGACGTGTGTGTGTGTGTGTGTGTATGAGAGAGAGAGAGAGAGCAAGAGGAACTCCAGACTGGTGCCAATCTGCTAAGGAATGATGTTATTATTATGGGTGGAAGGAGCAGGTTAAGGAGAGAAAGCCAGAAAGAGCATGGTTGCCAAGAACTGTTATCAATTAACATTCTGGAAACCACAGCCACATTTCTGTTCTTTGGGGATCCTATAAAATGAGACTGTAAAGATTCATTGAGCCAACAAAGCTTTGGTTGCATATTGGTGCAGGTGGTAGGGAATGAGGATCAAGAGGTTCACAGGGAATCCAGATGTCTGCTTCACTGGAGTGGAAAAAAACCATCCATAGTGATTTCCACACAATATCTGGCAAGATGGGGTGTCGCAGAAGCCAACTAAACTGGCTGAGGGTAGGCATAAGGGTGAGCATAAGCTTTGCAGAGAGAGAAAGAGACTTTTAATTCAAGAGATGTTGCTGAGTTGTGAAAGAAACAGGCCAGCTCTAAATCATAGGCTCACCTCTCAGTCTGATGGAAATGTCAATCCTGGGTTTTCTCGTTTTCTGAGAAGAAGGCCCCACCTTTGAACTACTGAATATCTCCCTGTTCCTTTTGGCTGGGTCCGTAAGTTCCTTGTGCCATTCTGGAAGGCAAGAACATATTTGCCTGCCTCTTTGTACAATAATGCACAAATCTGGTAACCCCCAAATAATACTGAGATTTGGGCATAAAGGTCAAGGAGTTGGGCCTAAAAGCTTAGCAAAAGTTGGGAACAAAGAACAGAAGCAAGTTAAAAGCAGGGTCCTCTCCCAGGGACTATGTGGAATTTAACAGTCTAGACTAGGGGTCAGCAATTTTTTTCTATAAAGGGTCAGATAGTAAATATTTTAGACATGTAGGCCATAGGGTCCCTGTCATAGCTAGTCTTCTGCCATTGTAGAGCAAAATCAACCATAGACAGTACATAAATAAATGAGTGTGCCCATGTTCCAATAGGCCTTTATTTATGGACAGAGAAACTTGAATTTCATATAATTTTCAAACCATTCTTTTGTAAAAAATTTTTCAACCATTTAAAAGCTTAAAACCATTCTTAGCTCAGGGGCCATACAAAAACAGACAATAGATTTGGCCCATGGGCTATATTTGCAGGCTTATGGTCTAGAATAATGCAGTCCAGTAGCAGTCTGGTGAGAGCCAATGTGTAACTTAAAATTTTCTCATAACCCCATGTCAAAACTAAAAAGTAACAGAAGAAATTAATAACCCAATATTTTATTTAACCCAATATATTCAAAATATCATTTCAATGTTATTGATACAAAAATTACCAATGAGCTATTTTACTTTCCCTTTTTTCATACTAAATTTCCAAAATCTGGGGTGTATTTTACACTTAGTGTGCATCTCCATTCATTCTAGCCATCTTCTAAGAGCTCGATAGCTACATATGGCTGGAGGCTACCATGTTGGACAATGCATGTCTAGAACAATGTTTTCAAACCTCAGTTTGTATCAGAATCATCTGCAGGGCTGTTAAAATACAGACTTCTGGGCCCCATCCCCAGAACTTCTCATTCAGTAAGTTTGGGCAAGGCCCCAAAACTTGCATTTCTAACAAGTTCCTACATTGTGTTGATGTTGTTGGTCTGGGAACCATGCTTTGGGAACCATGCTTTGAGATCCACTTGTCTAGAAGCTGAGCAGTAAGAAAAATCAGAGAAGCAGTTACAAGCCAGGAATATGTAAATGCAAGAGATAAAAAATGAACACTAATAAAGCAGTTGTGATACACACACACACACACACACACACACAATGGAATACGACTCAGCCATAAAAAAGAAATGTCATTTGCAGCAACATGGATGGACCCAGAGATTATCGTACTGTAGTAAAGTAAGTCAGAAAGAGAAAGACAAACATCATGATATCACTTATAAGTGAAATATTTATAAAATGACACAAATGAACTTATTTACAAAACAGAAACAGATTCACAGGCATAGAAAACAAACTTATGGTTACCAAAGGGAAAAGGGAGGAGGGATAAATTAGTAGTTTGGGATTAGCCGATACAAACTACTGTATTCAAAATAGATAAACAACAAGGTCCTACTGTATAGCACAGGGAACTATATTCAATAGCTTATAATAACCTATAATGAAAAAGAATATGTATATGTATAACTGAATTACTATGCTGCATACCAGAAACTAACACAACATTGTAAATTAACTATACTTCAATTTTTTAAAATGAACACTGAACAGCAATGAGATACCACTACACACTAAAATGGCCAGAAATCAAAACACTGACAACACTGAATGTTGGTGAGGATGTGGAGCAACAGGGACTCACATTCATTGCTGTTGGGAATGCAAAATGATAGTTATTTTGGACCACAGTTTGGCAGTTTCTCACAAAACTAAACATACTTTTACTACACAATCCAGTCATCATGCTCCTTGATTTTTACCCAAATGAGTTGAAGATATATCTACATTAAAAGCTGCACATGAGTGTTTATGGCAGCTTTATTCATAATAGCCAAAACTTAGAAGCAACCAAGATGTCCTTTGGTAGGTAAATATATAGACTGTGGTACACCCAGACAATGGAATATTATTCAAGTGCTAAAAAGAAATGATTTCTCAAGTCTTGAAAAGACATCGAGGAATTTTATGTATATTACTAAGGGAAAGAAGCCAATATGAAAAGGCTACTTACTGTATGATTCCAACTATATGGAATTCTGGAAAAGACAAAATATGGAGAGAATTAAAAGACCAGTGGTTACCAGGGGTTAGGAGGGAGGGATGAGTAAGTAGAACACAGAGGATTTTTCGGGTAGTGGGTCTTTTCTGTATGATACTATAATAGTAGACACATGTCATTATACATTTGTCAAAACCCAAAAAACGGACAATACCAAGAGCAACAGTGAACTCTCCCGTAAACTATAGACTTTGGTTGATAATGATGTGTCAATATAGGTTCATTAACTGTAACAAACATACCACTCTGGTGTAGGATGCTGATAGTGAGAAGGTTATGCATGTGTAGGGGCAGAGAATATTTGGGAATTCTCTGTACTTTACATGCAGTTTGCTATGAACATAAAACTGCTTTAAAAAAATAATGTCTATTTTTAAAAGAGAAAGAGAGAGAGCACTGAATCATCAAGCCAGACAAGCAGTGGGACTCCAGATCAGAGGTAAAGACCTTGAAACAGCGGTAGAGCCTCACAAGTAGGGAACCTCCCATACTCTGCCACCAAAGCAGGAGTCAAGGAATCAGCTTCTCTAGGTTTTAATTTTGTTTGTGCCCTAAGAAAGGGCAGGCTGGAGAACCCTGCTTAATTAGGGGTCAGCTCAGAACTTGAGCAGGTTTTAAAAGCTTTTTGCCATGGAACAACTGTCTTCAGACTCTGACAAATTCTGATAAGGATGCCCAAACTTCATTATTTAATATGATGATTTACAAAACAACCCAACTTTCAGGTTGACCTATAAATATGTCCTCTCCCAGTATCTTAGACTGCTCAAATAGAAAGCGAGACAGATAATGTAGAGATTTCGCTGCTTAAAGATTGCAACAAGTGAGTGGGCTGTGCATTTTCAGGAAGATACTATAAATCTAGAATCTATTTCCCACCTTAAGGGTACGTAATCATCCAATCATCCAATTTGGAAACCATATCCTTTATGAATGTCCTTTAAATTTTTTTCTTTTTTTTTAAATGAAAGTCTTTTTAAAAACTTTTTATTTTTTGTTTGTTTGTTTTTGGTGGGGGAGGTAATTGGGTTTATTTATTTAATTACTTTTTAAATGGAGGTACTGGGGATTGAATCCAGGATCTCATGCATGTTAAGCACGTGCTCTACCACTTGAGCTATATCCCTCCCCACTTCATCCTTTTAATTTTTACCTTTTGGAAGGAAGCTTGCTTGCAGTAGTATATCACAACATGAAGTTTTAATGGACCTTTAAAAATGGGCTCCTCATAAGTTCACAAACTCTGTGTTCTAAATTAAAACTCTGGATCTTAATTTTTTAAATGAAGCTATTTTCAAAATATGAAAATGAATATATGTATGTATATTCATGACTAGGACATTGTGCTGTACACCAGAAATTGACACATTGTAACTGATGTTACTTCAATTTTTAAAAATAATTAATTAATTTTTTTAAAGAAGCTGTTTTTTGGTCCATTGGTGTCAGAAGAACCCTCATTCTATAGTCTTGGGATCCCTTAAATTCAGGAGAATTTTAAAGGCCTAAAGGAAATTTATAAAGACATTTTTTAAAAGATGTCTTTTTCTGGTGGCACTCTTCTATGAACCTTTTCTAACCTCTGGTTCCAATCAAGTACTGATAAATAGAGACTCAGTTTTGGAGGACAATGAAACAGAGCTATTTGAAGCTTTTCATTTTACAATGAAAAACTTAGTTCAACATCTAACTCATCAGTTTAAATATCAAATATACTTCTATTAAAATTTATTCAAGAAATAAATGTGATCCTTAGAAAAAGATCAAAATACAAAGAGATGAGAAAGAACATTGATTCTGACCTTTGAAGTGAGAAGAGAAGAATTTGCCATAGGAAGCACACATTAATATTATCTTTGATAAACAGTAACTCAAGTATCTCCCCCTACTCCAAGCAGAAACATTTACTCAGCAATGGTAAATGCAGGAATCTTTCAGGGTCTTGTCTCAGGCTAAGCAGAAACTACAAGTTTCGCGGAGCACAGATTAATAGAGAATGACCTGGATCACCTCACACCAGTCAGAATGGCCATTATTAAAAAGTCTACAAATAATAAATGCTGAGAGGATGTGAAAAAAAGGAACCCTCCTACACTGTTGGTGGGAATATAAATTGAGGAAGCCATTATGGAGGACAGTATGGAGGTTCCTTTAAAACTAAAAATAGAGTTATCTATGATCCAGCAATCCCACTCCTGGGCAGCTATCCAGAGAAAACTATAATTCAAAAAGACACATGCACCCCAGTGCTCACAACAGCATTATTTACAATAGCCAAGACATGGAAAAAACCTAAATGTCCACCAAGAGAGGACTGGATAAAGAAAATGTGGTGTGTGTGTGTGTGTGTGTGTGTATACAATGGAATATTATTTAGCCATAAAAAGAATGGAATAACACCATTTGCAGCAGCATGAATGGACCTAGAGATTATCATATTAAGTGAAGTAAGTCAGAGAAAGAAAAATATCACTTATATGTGGAATCTAAAAATATATATACAAATCAGAAATCATAAAAAACAAACTGTGATTACCGGGGGGAAAGATGGGAAAGGATATATTAGGAGTTTGGGACTAATAGATACACATTACTATACATAAAATAGATAAACAACAAAGACCTACTGTATATCACAGGGAACTATATTCAGTTTCTTGTAATGAGCTGTAATGGAAAAGAATCTGAAATGTACACACACACACACACACATATATATGTATATTTATGTACAACCGAATCACTTTGCTGTATGCCTGAAACTAACATTATAAATTGACTATACTTCAATAAAAAATAAGAATTTTTTTAAAAAGAGAGAGAATGACCTGGAACCCCACTCAACAAGAAGGGGAAAGCAGAAATCTTATCTACCAAGGAAGAAGCTCTAAAAGTAATGCTAGAGAGTCAGAAAAACACTAATTTGAGTATCCAAAAAGGAAGAAGTAGTTTCAAACAGCTCTAGTAAGTAGCATTTTTGTAAGGCTCCCAACGAACCATTAGAGGTTGAGAAACTGTATCTGGCAGCCCGGGTAACTTCAGAAGGTAAAATTTAAGGAATTTAGTCCCTCAAGTCAGAGAAGCCTGTGAAGAATTGCATGGTTTGAATCACAGCAAATTTGCAGCCCCTTTGAGTACTAGGCCATTGAGTAACTGGAAAAGTCATTGACTACAATGTGAGTAATCCTGCAGTGATTTAATTATATACCGACTTAAAATTATATGACTGCTTTCTATAGAGAATTAATTCAGAGTTCTCTCTTTGGCATTGAGATTGGGCCCCTAATACACCCCTAACTTTCACAAATAAGTGCAAATAAGCTTGATTTGAACTCAAGAGTTTTACCTGGGAGAATAATGAAATTCTATTTTATTAATCAAAACGTTTCTAGGGGGCAGGCTGACTTTTTAAAAATGAAATCAGTCATTTATTTTTGTTATAAAACAGAATATTTAAGTATCTGTAAAAGTATTAAAAGGGCTTCATTAATGTAACTAAAGAGTACCACATTTTACATTGTCTTCCAGAGGTGGGAAAAAAAAAAGTTAACCTTTAAATATATTTTGGAGGAGAAAGTCTGCATTCTGCACCAAGTTTTCAGGGTGGAATAGGCATAAATTGTTCCCAGTTTTTAAATATCTTTAGGATATCTTTAGGATATTTAAAATAATGTTCTTAAATATCTTTTAAAATATCTCAACATAAATCACATTCACTTAAATATCCCAAAAATAGGAAGAAAAAAAATGAGTTTGTTATTTGAGGGTACCATTATTCTGACTTAGATCAAACTTACTGAAATGTGATCTTATGTAAAAATCTTCATGGTTGCTCCTATATAGGAACATTCAATAAATGGAGAAAGGTCACCATTCCCCTCTTAAAAAAACTTTAAATTCAGACAAAGGCAGCGGAGACATAAAACAATTATTTGAGCATTTCTAACTCCTTCTCACTTAAATCTGAGGTTTGTATATATCTTTAGGTAAGATTGTAAAACCAAACCCATCTACCTCTCAACATACTGGTTCAGAATGAGATCTTCCAAAAAGGAAATACAAGAGCTGAAAGAAAGAACTGACTATACACTAAATACTTGTTCTGCTCCATAACCAAAATGTTCCCTTTTTAACATATTCAATGGAGTGTTAAATTTTCCTATAACCTTCATTTTCAAAACAAACCATACCAATACTGAACAAGGCAGTACAATCTCAAAAAATGAGCAAAGAACTTAAATAAATATTTCTCCAAAGAACATATATAAGTGATCACCTAGCACATGAAAAGAAGCTTAACATCATTAGTCATTAGGGAAATGCAAATCAAAACCACAATGAGATACCATGCCAGAATGGTTATTATTGGGGGGAATAAAAAAGGAAAACAAGTGTTGGTAAGGATGTGGAGAAACTGGAAACCTGGCACATTGCTGTGGGAATGTAAAATGGTGCCACTGCTGTGGAAAAGTTTGGTGTTCCTCACTCACCATGTTAAACAGAATTACCATATGACCCAGCAATTCCCACTCTTAGATATACACCTATCCAAAATAATTGAAAAAAAGAATCAAACAGATATTTGTACACTAATGTTCATAACAGCATTATTCATAATAATGAAAAGGTGAAAACAATCCAAGTGTTTATCAGTTGATGAATGGATAAACAAAATGTGGTATACATACAGTGGAATATTATTCAGCCATAAAAGGAATGACATTCTGACATGTACAACAACTTGGATGAAACTTGACATTATGCTAATGAAATAAGAGTCACAAAAGGACAAATATTGTATGATTCCACTTTTGTGAGGAACCTAGAATAGGCAAATTTATAATGACAGAAAGTAGAATAGAGGTTCCCAGGGAGTGGAGGGAAGGAGAAATGGGAGTTACTTTTATTGGGCATAGAGTTTCGGTTTGGGATAATGAAAAATTTCTGGAAATGGATTGTGGTAATGATTGCACAACATTGTGAATGTACTTAATGCCACTGAATTATATGCTGGGAAATGGTTAAAATGGTAAATCTTATGCATATCTTATTACAATAAAAAGATACATAAGAGCATTCATAGTTTTTCAAGGTACTACAGGAAAAGAGAGAGAAAAGACATACTCTTAATGCAAGGGGGAAATTAGCTCCTTGTCAGCAACTCCAAGGGTGAAGTAGGGAAAGATATGTAATTGGTACAGCCACTTCACCTGATCAGCTTTCTTAACTTAGAGCTGAGTAGCGATCTGAAATAGCTATCAGGACAATAAGGACCAATAAAATGTGTCCCCTTATCCTATTCCCATTTGTGCCTGAGTTAAAAGAGCATCTTCCACTTCACCAAGTGCTTCTCAGGTTTTAATTTTAAACATAAACACTCTAAAGGTGGCTACTATGTTGTTGTTGTTTTTTTTATCATCCTCAATATTTCAATACACACAAAATTTTTTAGCATTGTTTGGGGACAAAAACATGAGATATCACATCCTCAAATAGGACTGCCAAAGCCAACGGCCTGTCCGGTATAGGTCAGAGTGAATTTTGTTCAGGAGTTCCTTAGCACCAAAATGCGTCCACCCCTACAGAAGCCTGGGGCCTAGGACAGAGGACGGCTCTCTTCCCCCTCGGAAGGGGCTCTCACGACAGCACCCAACTCCATAAGTGGTTCCTCACCCTCCGTAAACGGGCCAAAGTCTATTACTCTCTGGGCGGCGCCAAAGGATTCTGGGAGTTAGAGGAAGACCCAGGGGCAAAACTGAAATGCTGGCACAAGCTGCGCAGCGGATAGGTTCAGGATTATTGGCGGGTTGCTGAGCGACTTCTCAAATCTTCCGACCACCTCCATCACTTCTCCCACGGGGTAGGCCCGCGCTCTCCTACTCCTCCTTGCACGCCCCACCCCTCGGCTGCCCTTTTAGCCAATCATCGGGCGGGCGCTTGCCTGGCCAGGCCAATCCCGAACACGTTTACTTTGAGCGGGAAAAGCTCAGAGGCTCTGGGAGAGCGAGGTCGGCTAACCGCCCCTTCTTGGCCTTGTCTCTGGGGGTAACAGGCCCCGGAGGCGGCTGCCCATTGGCTGGGCAGGGGGCCAATGAGGGGGTGCGAAGCGGGGGGTGGGCCTCCCCAGAGGGGGCGGGCCGGCGCCAGGTCGCGTGCCGGGTCGCGAGCCCCGGGTACGCAATGTAACGGCCTCTCCCCCCGCCCTTCCCTCCTGGCTCGGCCCCCGCACCCACAGACCGGCTCCAGGCAGCGCCCGGGGCGGCAGCTGCAGCGGCGGCAGCGGCGGGGTGCGGGCTGAGGGAGCCGGGCCTCGACGCCCCCCCTCACCCCCGTACCCCAGGAGCTGTGCCTAGTCCAAGAGGGGCTGGGGGTGCCCCATGGAGGTGAGCGGCGGAGACACCCGCCCGCCCCCTCACCCCACAGGCCTGAGGGAGGGACTTGAGGTAACCGGCGGGGACGGTCGAGGTCCGGGTGGCGGCCGGGCTTGGAGGACGGCGACGGTGAGGAGAGGCTGAGGAGCCGGCCCATCGTCAGACGCGGACCTCTGAGACTGCCGGGGCCGGGCGGGAGAGGCCGGGTCGCCGGCGAGGAGCCCCGACGGGATGCCCCGGCCGCGCTGCAGGGACGGTCGGGAGGCGCGGCAGCCGGTCAGGCTGGGGCTGGGGATCGCGGCGCGGGCTGACAGGACGGGCGGCCGAGCCGGGCCGCCCCGTCGGGCGGGCGAGGGCGGCGCCCGGGGTATAGGGCTAGAAGGCAGAGAGGGAACCCTGGGGGCGGAAGCGCGGGGCCCCCAAATGAGTGTCCTCGGAACATATTCCGGGTGAAGGTGGGCGCAAAGGCGCGGTGGAACCGTCATCAGCCGTTTCGGTCCCGGCGCTGCCCTGCTTGATGGCTGTCTCCCGTTTCCTATTCCCGTTTGGTGCAGCCGAAAGTCGCGTTCCGTGGAGGTGCGAATCGCTGCTGGAACCTCAGTGCCGACGCCAGCAGTCGGTTAACAGATGTCTTCAACAGCGTGATGCTGACTGGCTCCCCTTCCTTCTATGATTGCTACAAATCGCAGGTCCGTTACTCAGCTCTGCCTCTGTTAGAGGATTTATTCTCCATCAAATCCAGCGCCCCCAACCCTGAGCCGATTCACATAGGTTTTTGAATTGCTCCACGTTTAGGACCAGACACCAGAAAACAATATGCCTTATTTTAAACACAGAGTTTTCAGAATACATACTCGCTTCGAAAACAGGGAATAAGATTTTTCATTAATTCTTGTTTTCGTCTTACCCTCAGCGTGACATGATGCCCGAAATGTAAGAAAATACATATTTATTTAGTAAGGCCATAAAATACTTTTTCCTTCAGGCATTTATTGCAAGTCGGTACAAACAAACTTTTGATAATTTAAAGATGAAATTTTTCTTTACTCCTTTATTCTCTGGCTTTAAACAATGTCTGAGATTACATGCTATCTTTTACCTCACCTAAAACATTGTTTTGTTAATCGTGTTCAGTTAAGCTTAGGGTAATGTTAATCATTTTCATTTTAAATTATTTAACCAGGACATTAATGTTGATATTGTTATACTTTGAATAATATTTTGAAATAATTTTATTTAATTCATACTTCAGTCTTGTATAGTATTATGCCCGCTGTACAGATGGAGAAACTGAGGCTCAGAGAGTTTGATTTGTGCCCTAAGTGACAAAGCCCAGGTGGAACCCAGGTCTTTTCAATGGCAAGACCAGCATTTCACAGCTCTCTGTAACGTTTACATGGCTACTACAGTTTACCTAGATTTAATTTCAGTTGATTATTTTAAGTATATCAAGGATATAAGTGATACACTTTGCAGTTATCTAGATTAGTTAATATGCGAAACCTAAGTATTTGCATTTTAATCTCCAGAAATGTTTTAACTGAAAAGGATACAGATATTTAAAGTATAATTATATTTGAGTCCAGCACATTACTTTAGTTGCTTGTTTTATTTTAGAATATGAAATTTAAATCAATCTTTTGATTTAATTTTTAAATCAAAAGGATTTAATTTTTTTAATACTCAAATCTTATAAATTCTGAAAGAATAGTTTTTAGTGGCACTCTAAGCAAAATCCCTTTTGTGCCTCAGTTTCCCCAGCTTCAGAATAGTTACCATAATATAAGCCATAGATAAGAATATTATAATGTATACGTTTCAAATAGTAATCATAACCAGAATGTAAAGAAGTGGCTGGAAAATATTTGAGATTCTTGAAGTTGGGTGATTGGAAGGTATTAATTTTCATATTTTATTGGTATAGTATAAACTCAATGAATATTCAAAATGTTTTCAATTATGTCTATGAAGAACAAAAATTTCAGAATGATTTGATCTAATCATTTTCTCTCTCTTTATACATAAATTTTGATTACAGAATAAAAGTGGTTAGAAAATCTTTTTTAGCCAGGATTATATATCTTATGTATTTATAAGAAAATACCATTTATTCTGTGTCTGTGTCTGGATATTTATAGTTACTACATTTCTGGTTTTAGTAGTTCCTTATTTGGAGAGTTAAAAATTATGAATCTATACTTTCAGACTTCTTTAAAGAAACATTTTCTAGAATAAAATGCATCTAAATTAGTTTAAATCTTTTTTATTTGTTTGTTAAAATTCATTTTGCTATTTTAAGTATTTAAAATTTGAGTTGCAGTATTTTCACTGCACCACAATTCCTTTTGGAAGGAGGCAGAATTTTAAATAATTCATTAAAAATCTTAAAACTCAAACTTTTTACCTTATTTACTCAAAATTCATTATAGTAGTAGTAAGAAAAAGAAAAATGGGCTTGTTTTTCATTCTAATTTTATCTTTAAAATTTCTGAAGCTATCATAATATTTTAGTATTGTCTCATTCTTACATTTTTCTCTTGGAAATAGAAACTAGGCTGAAAATTAAAGATATTGTTTTATTTTTTTTTCCAAAGAGCCAAGATTTCTTTTTCTTTTTTAAATTTTTTTAAAAACATTTTTTTATTGAGTTATAGTCAGTTTACAATGTTGTGTCAATTTCCAGTGTAGAGCACAATTTTTCAGTTACACATAAAGATATTGATTTAAAAAGCCCTAGAGTAGGAGTACGAAGGCCTTGAGTTTGGGTTTTAGTTTTGTCTCCTCTTAGCTCAGTAACCTGTAGCCTCTGTTTCCTCATTTTTATTTTTTTGTTTCTTCATTTTTAAAAAAGAGAGAATATTCATGTCATAAAGTTGACACAATAAACGTATGTGGGATTTCTTTGAAAATTCTGTATAGGGGGGAGGATAATAGTTCAGTGGTAGAGCACATGCTTAGCATGCACAAGGCTCTGGGTTCAATCCCAAATACCTCCATCAAAAAAATAAATAAATAAGTAAATCTAATTACCTCCCCACTGCACAAAAAAAAAAAAATAATAAATTTAAAAAAAAGAAAATTCTGTGTAAATGTACATTCACTTTTTTTTTCACAGATTAGGGGCATTAAGACTGAATTTTGTAGATATTTATGAAAAATAATACTGCTACAGTCCACATAATGCTTATCTGTTCAAAAAATTTAAACTGCAATAATTGTAGGTGTTTATACCAGGAATAAGCAACAGTACTGGATAGGAACTGAATCTGCGTGTTTTTGTAAACAAAATTTTATTGAAATAGACATGCCATTTGCATATTGTCTAGAGTTGCTTTGGTGCTAGGAGAGCTAAGATGAGGATTTTCAACAGAGATCTTAGCATAGCAAAACCTAAAATATTTATTATCTGGCCCTTTGCAGAAAAAATTTTCCAACCCCTACTGTAAAGCAAGTTTAACGGCTAAGTCTGGATTTGTCTCCCAATTTTCATACATGTGTTAGTTCTTCAAATTTCCTATTATCTTGCTAATATTCTGTAATATAGTTTTGATGTGTCTCATATACCATCATGTCTTTAAATTTCAGAATGAAGACAATGTTGACCTAAGGCAGACCTATGCTCCACTTTCTTCATCAACAGAATATGCAAGTTCTGTAGATTCTTCACTTTTCTATGCACCATGGTCTACTTATGGAGATGATATTAAGCAACCCTCTAATTCTCAGATCAATGTAAAGAACAGGTAAATTAATAAATTAGATTTCTCAGGCTAAATTGTTTTTTAAGTTTGATTACATGGGAACCCAGTTATAGTAACTCTTTGTTTCCCATATCAGCATTTTAATGTTATGACGTTATGATTTTATGTCTGTCAAACTTTTAAGAAGCTGTAAACTAAGCAGTTATGTTTCTATAATTTTTTTCTAATTACTTTTTTTCATTCATTAGAGGCAACCCTTAGTGATTAAATCTTAAGTTCTTTCTAAAGATAACTTATATAAATGAGTTACAGTTTTTCCGTTTATTTTTTTAATCCAATTCTAAATTTTCAGTAACTTTTTCCTTTAGAAGTACACAACAAACAGGATTTTATCAAACATAAATAGTTTAAATTATTTTTCTATTCAGATCCACTAATAATAAGGGCCTACTCTATGCCAGATTCTCTCCTACTGGGGATATTAGAATTAACATGGCAAACATTATTCCTGCCTTTATACTTATAATAGCGATGATGATGATGATGATGACTGATGATGATGACTGATGATGATGATTACTTACCTGCCAGGCACTGCAAGTATAGTGAGGTTTAAAGGAAGAAGTATAGAATGTTACAGGAGGTCATTGCAAAGAAAAAAAAAAACTTAACAGAGTGACACTATATTTATGTTAATTATAACAAGGGAGCAGTTGATAAAAGGCTGATACATCTTTAGTTTAACCAGGAAATAATTATTTTTAAAATCTTATTAATTAAAAAATTGTTAAAAATGTAAAAATTTTGGTAAGTTCTCTAAAATAGTGATTTTATTAGAAAGACTATATATTTTTAGAAAAAATAATTTTTTAAGTTGATACATGTTCATTGAAAAACTTCAGACTTTACAGAAATATATAAAGGAAAGCAGTTCACCTTAACTCTGCCTTCCCACTTCTCAGTAACAACTGTTAACAGTTTGATATATATTTCATTGAATATTTTTCTAGACATATACTAATGCATTATTATACAAAAAAGCTTTCTATTGAATCTTTATGAAATAAGATGTAGTGGAAAATGCATTAGACTTGTAGGCAGATCATTTGTTCAGCAAGTGTATAGCAAAGCTTGGTAAATCATATACCTTTGAAAAATTCAAGTTTCTTAATGTCTCAAGTGATCATTTACTCAATAGCTTAATGATTACTAATACCTGCCCTTCCTATTTTATGAAGATCAATGAAATGTTTGAGTGTTATACAAATATAAGATATTTTTATTTCTAAAATGTCCTGATACTGTGAAATATTAGAAATAAAATATGAAAAAAACAAGAAGTTACAATTTAAAATAATATATTACTTCTAGGAACAAATTGCCCCAAATCCAAAAGAGGTAAAAAGGCACCAATTTTCCATCTCCTTGTGGTTTTTACATTTTTTATTATTTAGATAGTGTTAGTCACCAAGTAGGATTTCAGATACATGGAGCATCAGTCACTTCTTTGGCAGATTAAGGGATAGCCCCCAAATCTTTTAAATTTATGGGACAACTGCAGTGTTGCTGTGGTATCTAGGATAACCATATCACATTTCACTTTTTAATCCAACATTTAGTATAAAGAGTCACAAAAATAGAGCAGCAGGTTTATATGGTTTTCAAACTGCAAATGAAAAACTGTACAAATGTTGATGGAATGATGTATAATAGGACTCGACATGCTTTCAGGAGCAGCCATGGTACCAACCTTGTGTACAACATCATAGATCAGAGATTTATATCTTGGTCACAGGATTTGGAATGAAGGAGGAAATACTTATGTAGCATAAACACTATGCTAAAGTGGAAAATATTCTTGAGTTCTCATTCCCTCTTTATTTGAAATGATGGCATAGTTTCAATCCAAATATTTTATAGAAAAATAAGGGTAGAATAAGTCTGGAAACAGAAATCAATATATTGTATTTTAATATGAGAAAAAGAATTTACATGTGATATTCATTTATCTTTAGGATTCAAACAGAAAGAAATGACTATGGTAGTGAAACAGACTTATATGGACTTGTGTCTAACATTTTGGAAGAACAAGATAAATCACAGCCATATTTTGCTGAGGGGTTAGTATATTATATGAGTTATATAATGTGTAATAAACTTTTAAATTCCCATATACTGGATTACCCTATTTATTAACTTTTATTTTTACTTAATAGAGGATCATCTGACAGTAGACATCTTAATTCAGGTATTTGTTTCTAGAAGCCTTGATTTTGCTGAGGTACTTGCCATACAACTGACAGTTTAATTTGCTGTTAAGAACTTTGATTTGGTCTTGCATAATTCAGAGCTATTTCCTTTGAGTTCATGAGTTGAAATTTGGCTTAAAGAGTATAAATTCCGAAGAATTTTATACTTATACCTCCAAAAATAAAACTTATTATTGTTGTGCAGAAATATGTATGGATTTTATTCATATAGTAAACATTTTAAAAATATGCTTTTTTTTGGGGGGTGTGGAAGCCATGTTACCCAAATATCCTATTTCATACATAGGGAAATATGTAGCACTCATCTAACTAATTGTAATTTTTAATTTCAATGATAATTTCAGCAAAGCACTTTTTTTTTCTGTAAAAAGGGATTGTGGTCAACAACACTTTTGTATTATATAATAATTAAAGGAAAAACTTATTTTGGTTTCTACTTACTATATATAAGCAATTCACGTAAGACCATATAGTCACCAGCCTCAGGCCATAGTTAATGTCTCTTGGAAAAGTATAGTAAAGACATATTAAGATTAAAATGCATATTTGTGTAGCAGATAGCACATTTCAAGTGATATTATTTAGATGTAATGGTAGCTTATAAGGCAGAGTTGGAAAGGATTAGAGAATGGTAAGGTGGGTCAATAAAAATGTTTTTGAAAACCTTTCTCCACTAAAGGAGTAAAGACTTTTAAAACCTAAGTTGTAATTAAATATATTTACTTGTTCTAGGACCTGCTTCTCCAATTTAAAGTCAATTTGGCCAGTGAACACAAGCAGATTTGCAGATCACCATGACCTCTTAACAGAAACCAAAAGGCCAATAGATATAGCCATCTCTCAGCAAGCTTTTTATAGCGGTGAATCTGTGTCAGCAGTGGAAAAGCAGTATCTGCATAATAGTAATCTCATACCGCAACAAAAAATAGATGAACTTTATCATGGATTTACTGGTTTAGACCTTGAAGAACAATGGATGTACCCCTCACGAAGTGATCATTCTAACTGTTATAATATTCAGACAAATGATACAGCTAAGACAACATTTCAAGAATATCCATTTATCAAAAACTGTTTTACACCACAAACTGGTCTGTCTGACATCATGAAAGAGTCAGGAATTGATACGTACTCTTACGGAAGAGAGAAAATATGTGCTAAAGGTCTTGAAGCTCCATTACAGCAAAAGAGGGCAGAGATGTTTCTTTCCCAATGTAATAGATACAATGAAAATGCAGATTATTGTAGATACCCAGAATATGCTCATCCTAATAAGGCTAAGCTGAATAAGTGTTTGAATTTTAGTGTCCAAGATAGTAAAAAATTAGCCAGTGGCACACCTGAAACACCAACTGTAGAAGTAGACACCTACACAAAGTTATTTCAGATTAAACCAGCAAACCAGAAAAAATTGGAGGAGACAATACCTGACCAGCAGAATTTCACATTTCCAAAAACTACACCACATCTGACAGAAAAACAGTTTGCAAAGGAGGCAGCATTTACTGCTGATTTTGGCTTAAAATCAGAATATGGACTAAAACCTCACACAGCTTGTGCAGCTAATGATTTTGCTAATGCCACAGAAAAGCAACAGCTTGCTAAATCTGACCCTCCAAATTCTGAGTATTTTAAATCAGTGAATTTACTAGCAAACTCAGCAACATCTTCAGGAGGTATCAACTTAAATAGAACAACATGGATGAATGTCCAAACAAAAAATAACATTCCTATTCCTTATCGAAATCAAGGTAACTTGATGAAATTAAGTAGTCATTTAAGTGCAGCTTCAAAGGGTTCTAACCGTTCTTCAGATTACCCCCAACTATCATCTACAAATTTAACCCCAAATAGCAATTTATTTCAGAAGTATTGCCAAGAAAACTCTTCAGCATTTTCTAGTTTTGATTTTGGTTACAATGGTGCAGAAAGAATTCAATCTGTCAATCACATGGAAGGACTGACAAAGACTGGAGAAGAAAATCTCTTTGAATCTGTTACCGATAAAAAAATAAAGCAGCCAAATGGATTTTGTGATAACTCTTCAGCTCAGCAGTATGGGATCATTGAAAATGTAAACAAACATAATTTTCAAGCTAAGCCCCAGAGTGGACATTATGATCCTGAGGAAGGTCCAAAGCATTTAGATGGCTTATCTCAAAATACTTATCAAGACCTGTTGGAGTCACAGGGTCATTTTAATAGCCATAGACAGGGAAGTGGAGACAATATTAACAGCCGTGTGAATCGCACACAGACGTCATGCTTTTCTAATAATTTTATGATGGGAGATTTAAGGCATAATCAGAGTTTTCAACAACTTGGTTCAAATGGGTTTCCCCTAAGACCCACCCACCCATTTGGCCATTCAGTTGTTCCACTGTTGGATTCCTATGATTTGTTTTCTTACGATGACTTAAGCCATTTATACCCTTATTTTAATGATATGATGTATGGTGATAATTCCTTTTCTGGTCTTGTACCAACTTTTGGATTTCAAAGACCAGTTAAAACTCGTAGTGGACCAGCCAGTGAACTTCATATTCGTCTAGAAGAGTGCTGTGAACAATGGAGAGCATTAGAAAAGGAGAGAAAAAAGGTAATACAAAACTATCCATTTAGGTATATCTTTGTTTAACTTAGTGTAGTTTAAGAAAGAGTACTTGCTTTATGTGTAAGCTGAATTCTTCTGTAATGTGTAGTATTTGTTAAGTCCATCACTATAAAGAACTAACTATGTGACTTAGAGTCTAAACAAGCTTGGGGTATAAAAATTTTTTATTTTGAAGTTTATTTGCCTATGAGGTAGATATTTTCCTTAATGGGTTAAGTTTATTTCTTTGAATTTGTGAAGTATTAAATACCTGTTGAAATGTTCAGGTATTTTATGCATTAAATATGACAGAAAAATACTGTGGTATTGTGGTTTGAATTTGTTGCCTTTTGATACTAAAACAATTTTTATTTAAGAGTAGTTTTCAGTTTACTTGTTAGGCCTATGAGAAATATTATTCATGACTGATTCATATTTTAAAAACTTAACATCTAAAAGTAATTTTTTACAGACTGAATTGGCCCTTGCCAAGAATTATCCAGGGAAAAAAGTGTCCAGTACTAACAATACTCCAATTCCAAGACTGACCTCCAACCCATCTAGAGTTGATCGCTTAATTGTGGATGAACTTCGAGAACAAGCCAGAGTAAGCTGTAAAAATATCCAATAGTGGATTTTTTAATTGTTTGATAAAATTTTAAAATACTACAGCAAGTTAGAGTTCTGGCGGATTTTTAAATCACATTTATATATTCTTTACCATGTTTGGTCCTAGAACTATGATTAGTCATTAGGAAAGGGAAAATAGCCCCACTCAGTCATTTAAACAGTAGGTTTAGTGGTTCCTCTTCAAGAAACTCAAATTAGCAATGGAGCTAATCCTCAACAGGAAATTTTTTTAAGCATTTTGAATATTATTTATAGGGTAAGTCCCATTTCTTAATCACAAACATTTGTTTTCTAGCTTCATGAGCAAGCTATGCCTGCATTATACAAGATGGTATATTAACAGGGACTTACCATATTCCATTTTCTTATCCCTGTACTCTTGAGGTAACACACTATTAAGTATATCCAATGATGTATTAAATCCTAATAAACTGAAGCATATAGGTATGCATAATTTTATAAAATAGCCTTGTTTGGGAAAAGCAGTGTATCACTTCAAAGAATCTTTATGGTAAGAATGATTATTCCTATTATCTCCTTTGTAATTTCAGAATTTTCTAAGCAACTTTAATAAAGTTTTTTCTTTTCTGACCTTCCTCTCTTAAAAACTTAACTATTTTCCAAATAAAATTTGATAAAGATTCCCAGGAAATACCATGCAGTGACACAGGTTGCTTCTGTGCTTGAATAAAAGCCATTTTAAGAATTAGAAAAATCAACACAACAGAGTCTTACTTTATTGAACATCAGTTTCTTATTTATACCATGCTGTCTTTAAAATACAGATATGAACTACTTCAGTGGAAAAAGAACTAGCTTTCAGCCTCAGTCTAAATTTTTAATCAAGTTTGTAAATTTGTACAATGAACTTTATTAATGATATAGTCAGATACTGACATGGGTTATAGCCAAATGTTATTAAAAACTTCAGTCTTTTATTTTTTTCTTAAAACTGGTGCAAGTTAAAATTCCTTTTTCTCAGTAATACATTTCTGGGCAATAAATCAAAGGATTGCTAACTGTAGATATTAAAAAATATACTTTTCCCAGCCTTACTTAGTCTTCACACTAATTTAGAAGGTTATGTTTATAGTTGTAATAATTTTGTTTATCTATATTTAGCATCATTAGATCAATAATACACAAAGGGCAAAAAGATTTCTTTATGTTTTACTTTCTAGTTTGCTGGTTTTATAGAATTCTGAAAAAAAAACTTTTAAAAGTTTACTAAAAATCACCTGTGCAAATTTCTTTCTTTACATGTATCATTTGGAAATGATTATCTTATTTTAAAGTTACATAATTTGTAGTTCCCTGGCGTTTTTTCTATGGTATTGTTTCTTTTGTTGCCTTATTTTCCCCTCAAGAATATGGCTGGTTGTACAGTTGGGAGGAAAATATTTAATACCTGTACACTTGTGTTTTCTCCATGGGCTTGAACTGAAGTAGACTTATTCCAAAGGAACTTGATAGGAGTGTGAGGTTAGAGGCATTCACTCAAGTGCTGTTAGCTTATTAATTGAGAGGTATTTTTCTACTCTCTTCAATCACTGAACACCAAGTTCATGTGAATTTTAAATCATTTAGTTCCCAAAGGTAAAAAAGTTCTCTTTCTTTACACCTTCCAAGTTTAGAATTTGAAACAAGTTTGACATACACAACTATGAAACATACTCCCCTTTACTGATCTAATATATACAGTGCCCTTTTTTAAGCTTAATTAACCACAAGATTGAGACTTCCCAATTTTCCTTAGCAGTTTTGATAGCTGTAGGATTTATTTTGTGTTATTTCAACAAAAATTTAAATCAGTATTTTCTGAATTATGGATTCCTTAAAACTACTGCTAGCCAGTATTATTTCTGATTTCCAAAAGGGGAATATTGGAGGCCCAGAAAGGACTTGCTGAGCTCAAGATTAATCAATCTAGGACTTCTCACTTTTAGCTCAATTTTTTTTCCCTCTAGATTACAATGACTCCTAATAATGCTCTATTTGCAGCCTGTTCTCTTATTTGCCAGAAATAATGTTGGATCTTATATTTGCACTTACTGTTAATAACATAGGAATATTTGAATGTTTAACTTTTTCACTGTGGCTTATTCCCAGTAATTGATTGCTCTGGAAGTTTTTAGAATAATATATACAAGTAGACACAAAAGACTGACTTTCCATCTTTGTTTCTACCAGCATGGTGTCAGGACATAGTAAGCATTCAGTTATTTCTTGAATAAATATTATTGCTCTCATCTCTATTCTGCTTCATTAAAGATTTGTTTATACTTAAGTTAATGACAGGACAATGTGGTTAAATGCCTCATCAAAATTAAAATGTTTCCCTCAGGTTGTGACTTTACTAGGCAAAATGGAACGTCTTCGAAGCTCTCCCCTTCATGCCAATATCTCTACAGCTCTTGATAGACACTTGGAGTCCATTCACATTGTACAGTCACGTAGAAAGGACGAAATTGTTAATGCTTCAAATCGGCAAAGGCAAGGGGTTCCTAGATGCCAAGATGACAGAGGTACTAATGCATATTCTTTTGATAAGGTACTGAGATAATTTGAATGTTAATAAAATCAGATTCTGAGGTTAAACAGTTGGATTTCTAACATTTACACTTACTAAAGAATAAATTCTTAAAAACGAAGAATAAATTGTTACATAGTGCCCACATAATTTACTCCATTTTGCTAATTTTGCTTGGATCTATTTTGCTAATTTTATCCATTTAATTATAATAACTCTTGTCAGTCTGTGTTCTTCCCAAAGTATAGTCATCGTCATACAAGTATTAACACTTTTAAACAGTAAGTCAAGTACTTTGGTTAGCTCAAATAGCCATCCTTCTTTCATAAAAATAATAATGTTTGATCATTTAATAGCACAGCACTGGGCTTTGTAAGAGTTAAGGGGTACTTAAATGGTATCTAATATGAACTGACCCCGGGTTTTTTATTTACAGATGTTTTTGCCCTTGCTTCAGCAATTAAAGAGATGTGTGTAGCTACTCGGAAAGCACGCACTACCCTGTGGTGTGCACTGCAGATGACCTTGCCAAAAACAGCCAGTACAGCTGGCCAAACAGATGCGGAGAAGGTTTTACAAGATATAGTAAACTGTGAAGATAAAGTCCATGAAAGCCTAAATAGTAGCAATCCAATGAACCAGAGAGGTGAAGCAAACAAACATTAAGGAAATGCCAGCAGAAAGAATAAAAAGCTGATAAGTAAATGTATCAAGACCTGCTAAAAAATTTTAATGAACTTGTCAAACTTGAAAATTTCAGTACATAAATTTTCTTTCAGGTTTAAAGTTAATACCTTAAAGAAGTCTAACTTCTATTTAAAAATCTTCTATTTGGAATGAATCAGATATAGTTTAAAGAGAACTCAAAGGTAAAGTTGACTACTCTAGGAGTTCCAGGTAGTCAAAGATAACAAGTTTAAGTAAACTAAGTATTTCCTAACAACTAAAATATTACTGAAACTCATTCTGCAGTGCAGGTAAATGCAAATGTGAAGTTCTTCTAGAAAATAAGTTTCATGTAGGTCTGCCTTAGTAAGTATAATTCCAAATAATGAATCTTCAGTGACTGTAACCCAATTATGGCTACAGTCTAGTAACAAAGACAAGTTTTGATTGTGATATAAGTGTTTTCCTTACAAAACTGGATAATACCTAGGGAACAAAGGAAAACAAGGATGAACCCAATATTCATGTAAAAATTTAATATTTAAAATACTACCTTATTTATAAATTTGAAATCTTAGTGCCTAAGTATATGGAGGGAAATGCATCTGATTCTCCTAAATTAGTGATAAAAGTGCCAGTGTAAAAACCATGCAAGTTACTGAATATAAAACCTGTTCAAATCATTTGTGTATATTCTTTACAATTTAATTATACTATCAATTATTAAATATTTCCAGTTTTAAAATATTTTAATTGAATCAAAACCAAAATATTTCCTGTATCTGGACCTTTTAGACTTGATGCACAGTAACTAAAATAATGACTATTGTTTTAATACCCTTAGTTTGCTGCCTTTTATGAGGGTATCACGAAGTTCTAAAATGTATTTTTTTAAGGTTAATCTTTCACTAGTTTAGTTTGCAATTGGTTAGTGTATGTTTTGTGTAGTTGTGTTCATTAGTTTGCTTCTGTATTTTTTTAAAAGAGCGCTTGAAAGCTTGGCCTTTTCTGTTTCTCATCACTTACTATCTTTGTATGGAACCCGAGTATTTATTCATTAATACGAATGTTGGTATTATGTGACTCAGAAGATCTTGGGTTTTAACATTTCTCGCATGAATTAAACTATAATATAATGTACTGATGAAATTTAATTGAACTATCCTTGACTAGAAACACTAATGTTTTAAATGTTGGTGTTTTTCCTAGTTTTAGAAATCCTGGTATTAAAAAAAGGAGTGTAATCACACCACATAAATTTTCTTTAGATGATGTGCAGAAGAAACTGATTGAGGATGCAGGAGTAACTGTAGGGAGAAACATTTTGATCACTGAAATGCTTAGAACTACCCAAATGAATTACATTGAGGGTAGTTAAATAAAATAGATCATCCCACCACAGTCACTGCATAGAAAGTGGTTAAGTTTGATATAAGACACGTTGGATGTTATGAGAACAAATATTGTACTGAATTTAGTCTCTCAAGAAAAATAAATAAATTACTTTGTTGAAAATACTTAGTTACTTTTTTTTTTCAGTTTGTATTAGTTTCTAACCTTAAGCGTCACTCATGTCAGAAAACCAATCAAATTTCATTTAAATGATAATAACTGGTGCTAAGTTTAAAATTTCATTATTAACAAGTAATAATGCTGGTAGATAATAAACCAATACCATTCCAATATCCTTGGACTTAACCTGACCTCCTTCAGATATGAAAAATTTCCTCTGCCTTTACGCTAATCCAAGCAAATCAGAATAAAAATTCTGGGGAACCCTTACATGACAGGGGTAAGAAATGAAATGCTAGTTAACAAAAACCAAACACAAAAATGTGAAATTTTGTTAATCACGTTACCCTGCAGATAACTCTCAAATTAGTTGGTTGTCCCTTTCTATTGTATACCCTCTAATGGGTGGTTCTTATGTATTGTACTTCTGAATTACAGCCTATGAAAATGTTGTAAAATTTGCATCAGACAGGATTTATAGTGAAATTGATAAAACTCAATGCTCCCATTGCTTGTAATCCAAAAGAACTTGGCATACTCAATTTTTTTTAGTTGCCAAAGCAATTTATATAAAGATGATTGTAAATTATGTACCTTGAAAATTTTATCACTGTCCTTCCCACTTGAATAATCTGGTACTTTAAAGTTTTGGAGGGTTGGTAATTAATGTTATGACTGAAATCCTGAATTTAGCCTAAAATGTCAATCATATAATAGAAAACATGGTTGTTTAAAATTTGTCTTTTGCAATATTGAATATTTTAGATATAAAGGATTTATTAGCACCTGAGTCAAGTGGATAACCTTATTCAAAACCTAATGAGCCGATCCTTTTTTTCTATTTAAACATTAATTCAAGCATACACTTTAACTGTAACCTATCTAATAGAGTACCAAAAGAAAGAACTGCCTACTGTTAGAACAGACTGAAACCAGTACCCTTCAGGGGTCCATGGATATAACCTGACTGCTTCAAAGACCAAAATCAAGGTGAGAATGAACCAAAAAAACAAAATAACGGTTATTAAATTAAAACAGGCTCTCTCGCATGCTATCTGTAGCCACAGCCACATATAAAACTAAGACTCCAACAGTACTTCAAAATTTCAAAGCCAATTTACTGACTGTCCAAAAAAGAAGGTAATCTTTCTTATCTAATATCCAACCTCACAGAAAGAAAAACAGGCAGAGAATTTGTGGATTCCAGGAAGAGGTTCTATTAACAGAAGAAATCATTTGGCTAATCAAAATGTAAGTAAAGTTCAACACATTCCTAAGTGACTATCCACACAGAATTCACTTCCAGCTGGAAGGAACCAGAATGAATTAGAAGACAGTGATTTAAATAGTTTATTTTATTTTTAAGGTGGTTATTTAAAAATTTTTTTGCAATGCCATGGTTATAGGAGTGTATAGAGGTAACACATCTTTTCCTTAACCATGCTTTTTACCTTCTGCACGAAGGTAAAAATTTTTGTTACTCTCATAGTTAATGGTATAAAACAGAGGTCAGCAAACATTTTCTCTGAAGGGCCAGGTAGTATTTTAGGCTTTATATGTCCATAAGGCCTCTGTCATGTATTTTTTTCTTTTACAACCCTTTAAAAATGTAAAATCCATTAACATTTGCACCAGAAAAAAACAGACTGGGCCAAATTTGGTTGCCAGCAGTAGTTTGCCCACCCCTGGTATAAAATATCTACTTTCTGTCTTGTCAGAGAAACTGCTTTCTTCAGGCTTGACAGTCTGCTGCCTGAAGTAGAGAAAGGCCTATTTACAACTGAATGTGACATGTGACAAAAGTAGAAATGGAGAGTTCCTGCTCACTTTTGATTCTCCCAGTTTTTCCATTCACTCATTCAATAAATTTGTTGAGCAACTACTATGTACACTCTTAAATATCTTTGTGTTAGCAGAGATTTCCAGTGTTTCTTCCTTAAAAGAGTTCCTCTAAACCTGTAATTAGCAGGTAGGTCTTTATACTCATGTTTTAGGGCAGATCAAGACTAGAATCTCTAGTAGCACTCAAGAGGATTCATGATTATAAGAAATGAATCTAGCTAACAGTGATATTCTTGCATTCAATACTGACACATCCTTCTTAAAATCACAGCCTAGATAAGGAAAAATACTTAACTATCTCTATTTAAAAGATACTGTTTCCTACCATAGGCTGAAACAAACAAACAAAAAAACCTCAAATGTAGAATATCCACCAACTAACTTCTTCTCACTTTCCTAGTTTGTTGACATGTAACATAAAAATCTAGATCCAGACAGAGTTCTTCATTAGCTTCCTATTTCAGCCATAAAACAATACATTCGGAATACTACTTCCGAAGCAATTGACACTCCTACATTTCACCTCAGGGAGGGAGTGGTCATGATTCTGCTCCTTCACGATAAAAACTCAGCTTTCTGAACATTCCTGCTGTTTATCCAAGGTGAGGGAAGACTTTTTAAAGTGGCCAAAAGGAGTACAGGACTTCAGGATTAAAATATAAAGGTTGCCCCCATTCCAGATCTTTGGTACAGACACCAACTACAATAATCTGATTACCCACACCACAGAGACAGCACATTTTGTAATTAGAAGTGTTTGTAATTTTCCTTTTGACCATGTAAACAAAAGGGGAAATGCCTTGGGAAACCACTTTGCAATGTTCTCTCATTTCTCTTAAATACACATGTGCACAACCAGTTCTCCCATTGACCAAGTTCACGAGGAGAAAGAATAGAGTGGACCAAGGTTATCGCTTTCGCTCCCCTCTTTGTGTCCTTTTCTTCTCCTTTTCCTTGCGCTCCTGCTTGGCTAGTTTGTCCCTCTCCCTCTGCAGCTTGTCTTGTTCCTTCTTCCTTTGGGACTCATCCCGAAGCGAGTCTCGCTCCAGTTTTCGGGCATTGAGGACATCTTCCACATTGGTGTTTCGGAACAGAGCTACAGGTGAGTTAAGGGATGAGGGTTTAGGTTACACAGGCCTCAACTACTGCTCTTTCCTTATTCTTGCTGTCATCTCTCCACATGCTGAGTTTTGAATACTCTCTCCCTATCCCTAGTCTTAAAAAAAAAAAAGAAACCCTTATGTTTACCTTTGGTCTAATGAGAAATCTTAAAGCTACCATTACTAAAGTTTAAAACTAACCCTCAAAATAAAAATCTCATTTAGGCTTATCTAAATCTGAATGTTAAGTATTTTGTGAAAATAAAATTTCACTCTACAGTAAAGTACTTACAGGATTCAATGGCAGAATATTGTTGGGAGTATCTAGGCTACCTTTAGTGACTAGAGTATTAATGTAACTGGCAAAATTTTATGTACTTGGCACTATTAAAATGCTTGAAAAGAGTTAAATAAGTTGTTTAACCTTATTAAGCTTTATCTTTTTTTTCCTAGACCACTAAAGTTTAAGTGAAAATTTGCTTTTTTTCCCTAGACCACTAAAACTTAAGTGAAAACCATGTTCTAAAAAAATAGTAAGTTTAACCACTTTAATGAATAAGTTAAACCAATAGGTATAAAAACCTTACCCCTCCTTTCTTACAACTTTAAAACATAACCTGTTACTACCAGAGAAGCTCCTCTTTACTCTTAAAACATAACTTTTTTCTGCTTTAGTGCTTTAAAATGAGTAAGTCTCCCTGAAATAACCCCCTCTTCTCTGATAATCCACCATACTCCTCACCTTTAAGAAGGTGGATTTTTAAAACCACCTTCCCTAGGAAGTTTCTCATAACTGATTCTGTTGGTAGGGACTTTCCTCAGCACATATGTTTCAATCTGTCCATGTTTTCAGCTGAAAGTATTCAGTGTTTGTGCTCTCTTTCCAATGAATTATCAAGTCTTTCAGGACAAAGATTAAAACTGCAATATTATTCTAATGCTGGCCTGACATGTGTTCTTGGAGGTAACAGGAGTCTCCTTGCAATGACAGCAAAATAAAAACTGACCCTCAAGAAGATTCTATGGAGAAACACATGGTGATGGACACAGAGAAGGATACATTTGTCAGAACCAACGTTCATCGTGGTGGCACCTGAATCATCCTTCTCATCTGCTTCAGTGAGTGATGTTAAGGAAAGTCGGATGGAAAACAAAGGTTAGCACCTCCTAACCTAACACCAGAAAATAGTGAATAAGCCAATGGGCAGGAAAATGGAAGGTGAATGAATGGAAGGACTCTGTCAGGGATGTGATGGTGAACCTGAGTCATCTTTAAAAGTCTCAACTTGGGGAAGACTGTTCAGAGCTTCTGTAAGATCCTTGTCTGTTAGAGGCTGAAAAGAAACTTAAGCTGCTCTGGGTGGACTGCCACATTACCTGGAAGCCATGGGATGGCAAGATGACCTCTAAAACAGTGGTTCTCAAAGTATGGTTCCCCAAACTCCTTGAAAACTTGTAAGAAATGCACCTTCTTGGACCCCTCTCTGGATCTATTAAATCAAAAACTCTGGGACACAGGGCCCAGCAATCTGTTTTAACAAGTCCTCCAGGAGACCCACTGCTTAAATCATTCTTTTTTGGCCTAAGAAATGAGATTTTGTAATTGGAACCATAGCTCTGCCAAACCTGGCAAGAAAAACCATGAGGGAAACTAGAAGAGAAGTTGGCACAAAAGAGCCTAAGAATTCTTTCCTAACCTAGTGATTAGACAGCTGTCATTTCTGGTATGACATCTACTCCACTCAAGTAGGTTTAGTAAGCTAAGCACTTCCTAGACAAATTTCAAATTCACGGGGAACCAGACTTTCTCCTTCAAGCAACACTGTCTTTTCACCCAGTCCCCATTCAAATTCCAGGTTTATTCTGGTGTTGCTTTGAGAGTTCAGTCTCACTTTTAATTATGTTGTCACTGGAATATTTAAAAAAAAAAAAAAGATTCAAATGAAACTGCTCCAAATTTGGGAATCCAAATCCCGGTTCTAGTCCTGGTTTTGCTATTAATTCTATAAATGTCTCTAATCACCCATTCATGTCTTAGTGCCTCAGTTGCCTTATCAACCGTGAAAAAATATAAAGATGGATTATACATGTAACACTATACTTCATAGAAAGGTATTATACAAAGAATCATAATTGTAAATCAACCATATTTCAATTAAAAACAAAAGAATCATAGCTGTATCTTATTTTCTGAAAACACAATAAAAATGGTCCATTAAGGCATGATTTGTTTCACACTGAAGTTTCCGGGAACATACTGATTGTGTCTTGAAAAATGTTAAGTCCAGTATCAACCATTCCAACATCATTCCTCACACCCATGAAGGGCCGTAGATCACTGCCATTTTAGAGGAGAAAATTAACCTATAGAGGGGAACTGGCAACTTCACAAAGCTCACTGTAAACCAACAAACGCTTATGGCTTCAGCCTGAGGGAACGGCACAGAGACTTCAGAAAGGATATTCCTCTTCGTCTGTCACGTCAGCATACTGGGCCAGGAGGGCAGCTTTCCTCTGCTTCTCCTCTTCTGACACCATCCTGGGCTTCACCACAATCTGTGCCTGCTTCTCAATGAGGGTGGCAATGGCCTGGACCTCATCTGGGAGGTGGTGGGAGGGAAGGGAGGGACAACAAGGTTGTATGTGAGAAGAAACACGCTCACCAAACCACTAGTCCACCCAGGCAGTGCTTGGAGTAAAGGCAATGGCATCTGCTGACTCCTTAGAGCCCTGGGGTTCAAAGGAGGTGCCTCGGGGGCCAAAGAGAAAGGCAAGGAAAGGCCATGCAGGCCAGGCTTTAGGTCTTGTATCCGTCTTCAATCAGAGCAGCCCTGCTTTTACTTGTGTTACATATTGAAGCTCTGCTGCTTTAAAAAAAAAAAAAAAAAAAAAAGGCTGAAAAGCACTGCATTAGAACCATAGAAAAATCAGGCCTCCAAACGTGCAACTTTCTCCCCTCTCAACCCAAAAACCTAAGAAGCAATCTAGCGTCACCTTAGGCTGGTCTTCTCCATGGTGATAATTATGCCAGGTGAAATTCTTAGGTTATTTTAAAATAAAATCATCTATTAGCCACCATTCTCAAAGAAAAGAGGCAGTGGTGTCAAACAGTGATTCTCATGCCCAGCTGCACATTAGAATCATCTAGGGGAGCTTTAAAAAAAAAAATAGCAATGCCTGGAGTCCCACCCCAGAGATGTTTCTATAATCAGCCCATGGCGTGGCCCAGGCACCAGCACTTTTAAACATACATCAAGCAATCCTAATGCACAGCCAAGACTGAGAACTACCATGCAGGTAGCTTAGAATAGATTTCATTCAAGTTTGGATTTATACTTTGAGTTTTCTGCAATTCATTTCTCGTCCTAATGGTGAGTATATTAGCCCATCTCTCTTTCATTTTAAAAGGTGAATGGTTCAGCTGAATAAAGCAAAAGCCCAATCATAATTTGTGTTATGAAGTGAGAATATGAAAATGGTTGGAAAATATAGTTATTTTTCCTATACCCGCAAAGCAAATCTACAAGGGAGAAGGGAAAGAGCAATGAAGAAGAAAAAAGCAAAAACCACAATGAAGATAATCATGGTCAGCAGAAGTGGAAAAATGTAAAAAGGGAAAAGAAAACCATGTTCAGTTAATAAGTTAAGGTAAACTGCTGGGTGTTTGTCAGTTTAAATTATCTTAGGGAAAATGAGGATCCAAAGGAGAAAACTAAAAACTCTCCCTAAGAGCCGTACAAAAGTTGTTGTAAAAGATCCAAGGATTGTTGGAAGTTAGACATAAAAACTCCAATTTTACCTTCTTTTTTCACTTTGGTGACAACACTCTGAGTTTCTGACCATCGTTCCACAATCTCCTTGCAGATGTTAAGGAGGGAATCTTCTTCCTGGTTGGAAAAGTAGACCAATTAATTTCTTGAGAGCCCTCAACCTGAACAAAGCCTATGAAGAGGGCAGAGCTCCCCCTGCTGGTCATGAGAAGAAATCACAGGGAAGGTTTGGGAACCAAAGAATAGAGATTGTTTCTCTTCTTAGGCTTGGAACTCAGAGGTTATCCTGTATATGAGTCCCAATCCATACTTGCTAGGTCAGGAGCACCCACTCCATCCTGCCAAGTTCCAGGGGAAAGAAAGGATTTCCACAAACTCAGGTCAGGCCTTCTCTTCCTTTTGGAGCAAAAACCTGTTGCTCGAGTCAACACTCTCTTCTATGAAATCTTCCCTGGCCAATATACTCAACTCAGTACATTCAACAAGGTTTATCAACTTTCTTGCTGGAACATATGCACGAGCTTGCTGATCCACAATAAACAGGAGTTAAGTAAGTAGACGGTCTGCTCTCCAACCACCCCTCTGTCCATTTTACGTAAGAATACATATTCTGCACGCCAACCAATTTTCCTCCTTAGCATGGCATGACAAAAAGGATGCTGGCTTTGGTGTCAGACTTCAGTTCAAATCCCAGATCTATGAGCAAGCTTCTTGACTTTTCTAAGCTTCACATCTTCCCAGGATTTTAGTGACGGTAAATGAGAATTTGGATAAAATGCCTTCCCTTCTTGGCAAAGAATAGGCATTCTAACAAAAATGGGTATTTCCCTCCATCTTCATTATGGCTGCCTTCACCATCTTCATGTTCTGCCCCTCACGATGAGCTGTCAGTACTTACATTTACTAATGTGCCAGGCACTATTCTAAATACTTTACATAAGAACTCTCAGTTCTTAAAACAATCCCATGAAGTAAATACTATTACTACTCTCAATTTAGAGATAAGGAAACCACGGCACAGAGGGTTAGTAACTTGCCCAAGGTGATGACAAGTAATAAGTGGATTAAATAGGATTTGAACCCAAGCAGTCCATGTTCTCAACCATTATACTATACCATCTCTCAGAGAAAAGTGAGGAGAGGCAGAACACAGACGTACTGGGGATATCCTTATTTTGTACCCAACAAAGGATTCCATCCTCTACGCTGTGTCTTTTTAGTACACATGCCAGACATACAGAACTTCTTTGGTGCAGAGTTCCTGCCGTGCTTGGATCCCCAGCAGGAAAAGTGAAGAGAGAGGAATATAATAAAGGGTAGGAAAAGGAATGGAGAGGCAAAAAAGAAAGGGCACTCTTGGAGGACAAGGTGGTTTATTCCCCCAGTCTCCTCACCCAAACCAAAATAATTCATTACTCCAATTATTGATTTATTCATCCAGATCATTCCTGCCATGTTCAAAGCACTGAGATGAGTGCTAAGAGGTGAATAAGAAACAGTCCCTAGCCTCATGACACAATTTAGAAGGCTGGTATATAAACAGCTGCCATAAAATGTAATATCCTGTTCACTAAACTTATTGTGATAATCATTTCATGGTGTATGCAAGTCAAATCATTATGCTGTACACCTTAAACTTGTGTAGTGCTATATGTCAATTATACCTCAATAAAATTGGAAGAAAAAAATGTAATACCCTACTTAATGTAATGACCTTACTTAAATTTTTAAAATTTTTTTTGGGGGGGAGATAATTAGGTTTTACTTATTTATTTATTTATTTTAGAGGAGGTACTGGGGATTGATCCCAGGACCCTGTGCATGCTAAGCATGCACTCTACCACTTGAGCTATACCCTCCCCTCAACCTTACTTAAAAGTGCAACTCATCCCTACATTCCGCTCCTGATCCTCTTACAATGCTCCTTTTTTTTACTAGCACTAATGGTTTTCTAACATACTATACAATTTACATATTATGTTTTTCTCTGCTGGAATATAACCCCCTTGAGGGTGGGGACTTTTGTCTGCTTTGTTCCCTGAGGTACCCTCAAACACTTAGGGCAGTGCTGGCAGAGAGTAATCCATCAATAAAAATCTGATGAATGACTCAATCAGTGCAAGTGCAATTAGAAAGAATACAGAGAAGGGTGATAGGAAGCTTTTGTTTACTGTCATTTGCTCCCAACTATACATACTGTTTTTGAATCTTATCTCAAATTGTTGTTGACAAACATAATTCCTAATATTGACTCCTAGCCCAATATGGTGATTGATTTGGCTATGCCTTTTGTTTTGCCTAGAATGGGATTTGGTACAACAGTCAGGACTTTTATAGGCAGCTCTACTGACAGACAGACAGCAACCAGCACTGTGAGTTATGTGTTTGATTTATACCATATTCTTTGGCCTTGCTGCCCTGTAAAGTTGCTCCTCAGTTGTTTCATGGACAGAACCCCTACTCACCATATAATTCCTGTCCAAATCTCCCCAAAGTCATTTTCTACATAGAAAGGGTTGGGGAAACTATAAGAAAATTAAGCATCGTGTGTGAATTGGACAGAGGGAGAGAGCAAAGCTGCCTAAAAAAAAAATGAGTTTGTGTTCTGCAGTTTATGCAAACAGGAGATATAAAGAACCAAATCTGGTCTATATAACTCTTCTACCAAGAGATTGCCTTCATCAGCAGACATACAGTTTCAAGTAATGATATAATGAAAAGAACAGGTCAAGGAGCAGGTATCAATGAGCACCCAAGTTACTTCAACTTTTCTTGCATGGAATCTTTAGAAACTTCCTAGCAGGAAATTTAAAAACTACCTTGAATTGCTTGCCTCCTACTCTTTCCCCTTACAACCTGCAATGTAAGATTTCAAGAAGAGTTTATTCCACTCTGCTGTATTTCCACTCAGCTTACAAGCTGCATCACAAGCTGTGTTATGGCTTTCCCATTTATAGGTCAATCTCACCAGAACAGGCTCTGGAACTAAAAGGGCGCCCTTGCCAGGAGGACCTGGGACAGCTGCACTAGTGTTGTATTTCAATCATGTGCCCAATCAATGAACGGCACTTTCACCAAGTAAGTGTAAGTGGAGATGAAGGCACCAGAAACGATCAGGTTGGAAAAGTGGACATCTTGGTGATTTACTACTTAAACACAGTATAAAGCACACATTTTTGAATTCTTGAATCTGCTTCTAAGAGGTTAAATACCAAGTTTCTCTCTCTTCTCTAACTCTGATCTGTCTTATTCCCCGACTCCCAATGATTACCGCATTTCTAAATACAATAAAGGATCAAGCACAATATTTGCTTCAGTTCTGCCTAGGCATGAAAAGACCTCTAACGCCTAACCTTACCGTTTTTGGACTCCTACCTCCAAAACAGGAAATTGATTAGGTACTTCCTGCGGGCTTTTGTCAGCCTCCTAGAGAGCACAGACATCCCAGAGCATTTAATTCCCACCTCTGAACACTGTCAACGGATGAGAATGAAATCGGTCGTTAGACGTTTAGAGTAAAACTCATTTAGACATTTCAATGCCTTCGTTAGAATACTCACCCAGCTCAGCTATGGCATTTGAGAGGGCCTTGTCCCTACGAATAAGGGAAAACCTCTCCTCTCTTATGCACCTGCAACCTTCCGGCTCCCAAAACCCTGGATGGGAAGCAATCCCCTTCCCACGAGGCCCAGACCTCAAAAGAGTATTCCTCTCCCAGGTGAGACCACTAATCCTCTGGGACACTGGGTAGGCGAAAGGGGATACGAAGTACTGACAGAGGCCGGCAAGAGGCTAAAGGAATGTGTCTGGGTTTCTCACCAGGAAAGCAGAGAGGATACCCTGCAACGCGTCCAGCTTCTCTTCTTCCTCCTCCTCCTGCAGGACACCCAGGATGTAGGCGCCGTAAACGGCTCGGTCCACTCCCAGCGCCTCCAACCGTTCGTCTAGCCACGATCCAAAGCCGCTGCCCACTCCATCGTTTTCGCCGGCGGCAGCCGCGGCCTCTTCGCTGGGCGCCGCCATCTTGGGGCCAGGGTCCTGCCGGCCCCCAGGGCGGCCTACCGCAGTGCCTGACGGGCTGCGCCGCGGGCCCACTGCGCAAGCTCGGAGAGAAAATCCACGCCCCCGCACGCCGGGCGTAGAGCCTAATCGACCTGTAGTGACCCGTCCGGGCGTTTTGTACTTTCTAAATAGAGCGCATTTTGGCTTATGTAAGGTCATGCGGTCTCTGAGGAATCCCGGCAGGTGAGGTTTTTGTTGTTTTTTCTTTAATTTTTTTTTTTTTTACTTAAGTATAGTTGATTTACAATGTTGTGTTAGTTTCAGGTATTCGGCAAAGTGATTCACATTCTTTCCATTATAGATTATTGCATGATACTGAACGTAGTGCCCTGTGCTATACAGTAGGTCCTTGTTTAATCTGCTTTATGTATAGTACTTTGTATATGTTAATCCCTGACTTCTAATTTATCCCTCCCCCTTTCCCCTTTGGTAACCGTAGTTTGTTTTCTATGTCTGTGAGTCTGTTTCTGGTTTATAAGTTCATTTGTGTATCTTTTTTCTTTCTTTTTTTTTTAGATTCCACATATAAGTGACATATGATATTTGCCTTTCTCTGACTTACTTTACTTAGTATAATCTCTAGGTCTGTCCATGTTGCTGCAAATGGCATTGTTTCATTCTTTTTTGTGGCTGAGTAATATTCCTTATATACATGCTACATCATCTTTATTAATTCATCTGATAATGGACATTTAGGTTGCTTCCCTGTCTTGGCTTTTGTAAATAGTGCTGCTGTGAACATTGGGGTGCATGTATCTTTTCAAATTATAGTTTTCTCTGGATATGTGCCCAGGAGTGGGATTACTGGATTGTAGGCTAAGTCTATTTTTTAGTTTTTTAAGGAATCTCCATTCTGTTCTCCATAGTGGCTGCACCAATTTACATTGGCAGGTGAGCATACTTAACCCACTCTTTTACAGTTGGGGTAGTTCAGAGGGGTTCAATAACTTGGGCAAAGTCATGCAGCTAATAACTAGACAGGACTGGAATTCAACTTTGATTCCAGCACTTTGGCCTGCCTCACCAAAGCCACCCTTTGGCTCACTAGTGGGAAGCTAAGCCATCCACTCCCACACAGCTTTCAAGAAGGACGCAGTTTGCTCTGTCTGGAATACCGACTGTCGTTATCAGCTGCTACAACCTGTGCCTTTCCACCTCCTCCCCTATCAACACTCAAGCTCCAGAAAACCTTCCCAGATTCCCTGCAATCTGTGTTACATAGTAGGTGCTCAATAAATGAACAGAAAGTCTCGAGTCATTCTTTTTTTCCCTCAAGTCACTCTTTCACTCACTCATTCCACACTTACACAGGAATATCTTTGAGGAGTCTTCTTTACCAATTTCCAGGCATTGTGCTAAGAGCTTTTAATGCATTATCTCCCAACAACCTTGTGAGGAGATGCTTTTATTGTCCACATATTAAAGATAAGGGAAATGAGATACAGAGAGCCTAACCAGGGGCAAGAGCTCCTGCAGACAGGCAGAACCTCAGCTGACTCTCAGAACACCTGGCTCTGGACTGCAATGAATTACTCAAGAACATGAGTTGGCTTTTCCTGAACTGCAGAGGAGGCTGTCAGGTTACTGGCCTGACTCCTCCATTCACCAAATATTTATTGGGTACCTACCGCATGCTGCTAGGCACTGAAATACAAAGATGAATCTCACAAAATCTCTGCCTTCAAAGGGTCTTCAGTGGGAACAGACATGCTTAAACTAAGAATGACAATTTAGTGAGGTAAGTGTTTCAATGGAGCTTTGTCTAGTAGAGGCTGCAGTAGGATGCCTGGAAGATTACGTAACAGTTCCCGATGGAGCAGAGTTGGAGCCTGTGGATATGGGAGATCAAGGAAAGCTTCCTCGTGGAGGTAATGCTTGTACTTTTTTGAAGAACAAATAAAGCATTCTTTCGGCAAAAAGTCTAGAAGAGAAAGGGAGCAGCCCCAGGTGCAGGGAACTGTCTGTGAAGGCTTGTTAGGGGCCCTCCAGAGAATCATGTATAGCTTGAGTAGCAGGGTTCAGATAGAAGATATTCAGGGGATGCCAACAAAAAGAAAGGAAGGGTCTTGTATACTTGGTAGAGGGCCTCTCTTGAGAGAGTTCGCTACCCGTATTATCCCTGGGATAATGTAAATGAATGGACATGGAACACTGTAACGCTCAGTAGAAATACGAGACAGTGTGACTCTTAGCCCCATGGCTTCTCTGTGCTCACTGAGTTAGAATGTGGCAGCAATGGAGTCTGAGTCCAGAGTCAGCCCCCAAACACTTGCCCCTAGTTCAAGTCCTCAGATGTACTTTCTAACCCAGTGGCTGTCCTGCAGGTGGGGCTTGTTGGTTAACACACTTGGGAGCCATCATGGCTTAGGAATCATAGTTTGAGGTCAGAGCCCCCTGAGCGGGAAAAGGAGCACAAAATTGTGTCTTTTTCTTTAAGTTTTTATTTTGAAATAATTACGGACTCACAAGGAATTGCAAAAATAGTATCCAGAGACCCGTTCGCCTTCACCCAGTTTCCCCCAATGGTAACATCTTACGTAGCAATAATAGCACAGTATCAAAATCAGGAGATTGATAATGGTACAATGCACAAAGGATCTTTGAAGATATCCTATAAGCTTCTCACAAAACTGAGTGAAGGCTCTACAGACCCTGCATGTTTAAAAAAATGATCATTGTCTATTTTATTACCAAAGGAACAGCTCACGGTTCAAAAAAACAAATTCATACCACTGGACAAATGACAGAAAGCTTACAGAAAAAAATCAGAATGGCTTTTTACACTTAAAAAAATGCTGTCACATTTATAATTTTTAAAATACGCAAGTTAAACTTGCAGTGAGATACCATGTTTTCTTCTCAGATCGAAAGTCAGATATTACTTGATCAGTGTTGATCTGTGATTGGGTAACAGGCCCTCGAAAATGTTGCTGCCAGAAGTAAACTGGTACAGTCTTTTAAGAGGGCAGTTTGAAAAGACCCAGCATTTTTACTTCTGGGAAATTATCTTCACGCATTCATGTGTGCAGAATGACATATTTATAAGGATATTCATTGCAGTGATGCCTATTGTAGTGAAAGGACAGAAATAGTCTACGTTCTATAGGAGACTGACTCAAAAACCACAAAAAGAAGTATTGTGCAGCAATAAAAGTGGAGGAAGCTCTTTATGTGCTGACATGTGACAAAATTCAAGAGACATTGTTAAAGAAAAATGAGTAGTTATAGAACAGTATGTAATATTTGCTACCATTTGTGTTTAAAAAGATCAGGAGGGATGGGGGAATACATACACATATGTGACCTTGCATGTGCATAAAATATCTCTGGGAAGATACACGGGAGTGTGAAGATGGTTGTCACTGACGAGGAGAACTCAAGGAGACTAGTTTTAAAACATCTTGTTTTAAAATTATGAGCTGTTATATTAATTTACCTTCCGTCTTTTTTCTTTCTTTAAGAAATAAACCCTCAGCAGGGAGGTACAGGGTTTAGAGTGGTAGAGTGCATGTCTAGCATGCACAAGGTCCTGGATTCAATCCCCAATACCCCCATTAATAAATAAATAAAACCTGATTACCTCCCCTCCAAAAAAACAACCTAAAAAAAAGCCTCCACTCTCATTTTCTTCCCTCCCTACCCAGAGGTAACCTCTATTCCTGATTTTGGTGTTTGTCTTCCTCTTGAATGTTTCTAAACATAGTACATATTACGACACATGGAATACATATTATAACATGTATGTATGCATCAATAAACAATATATCACATTGTTTTGCATGTTGGACCTTTCATTCTGCAATATGCTTTTTTCACTTAATCTTGAAAATATTTACCCATGTTGATACATGTAGCTCTTATCCATTGATTTCAACCACTGTGTAGTATTGCACTGCTTGACTGTACCCTAGCTGATCCATTCCTCTGCTGATGGACATTTAGATGATTTCCCAGTTCTTTAAATAGTGCTTCAAGTCACATTCTTATATATGTCTCCTTGCCCACTTGCGGGAAAGTTTCTCTACGCCAGTGAGCATTGAGCATATTTTTGCCATATACTCTTAGCATTAAAAATTTTTTTGCCATGCACACCTAATGTTTGCATAAGTATTTATTTATGAATTACATATGTGAACCACTATGCCTAACTGGTGTGGCCATCATAAGATATACAAAAAGATAACTGTAAAAGGGTATTAAAAAGAAGTAAATTATGTATTACAAATACTTATTTGTAGTACAAAAATCCTTAATGTGGCTAAAATCCTTGAATATGCTTCATTACTATCCCCTTATTATTTATTGTTTCAAAAATTTTTTAATTGTGATAAAATACACGTAATATAAAATTTACCATCGACTCCTAAGTGTACAGTTTGGTAGCGTTAAGGATTGATTACTGGCCAGCATTTCTCTTGAACTTCAGTGATTTTTCATTCATTGACCAGCTGACTCCCTCCCAGTGCTGACTGGATTCTCATTGAGCCTGAGAGTGTGTACCTGGAGTGTTCACTGGTGTGTGAGTCATTAGGATTATTTGTAATCTTAGCTTGCTTCTTTGAGAGGAATCTTGTTAAGCCTCTTATTCACTTTTGGGGGTTAGGAAAATTACAGATAGCATAATCAGTAAATCCATTTATCCGGGGACACGTAAAGTGTGCGGAACAAACACACCACGGAACCCTGAGAAGAAAACACAGACAACCCCTCCAAATCTGAAGCTCCTCTTACCCTTTACTCAGACAACTCACTTCTTTTACTGCCTAACCCATGATCTCTGATAGGAAGAGAGGCCAGGGGAGGGCACCAGTGTCAGTCTGCTTAGTAAAGATTACTTGTTTTTCTTTTAGATAAAAAAAATATATTTAAATTCTGATGCTTCCTCTCAGCACCTCTGTGATTCTCTTGTGTCTGAGGAGCGCACACCTCTCTTGGGAGGGCAGGATGTACCTAGAAACAGAATTGCTGGCTTGCAGGGCGTGCACCCTGCTGGAGTGATGTCAGCATGTTGCTCTCCACAGGCTTGTCCCGGTTTACGTTCCCGCCCTTGCCATCACATTTGCACTAAAACTTGCTTTTAGTATTCCTTAATTTTTGCCAGTCAGAAGGGTGTGAAAGAGCGTCTAATTGTTTAATTTGCCTTACTAGTTTAATTTGCATTTAATTATTAGTGAGTCTGAGTCCTTTTTATATATTTATCAGCCGTTAAAATTTCTTCATCTGTTTATATCTCTTGTGTTTTTTCCTGTTGGACTATTTGTCTTTTCCATGCGAATTTGTAGGCGTCTACTTTTTCTTTCCTTTTTCCTTTTTTTTCTATTAATTTCATTAGCTTTTTTCTTAACTAATTTCACGAATTTCTATCCTTTATTATTTCTGAACTTTTGGAGTCTTCGGGTGTTCTCTGTTCATTTTCTGATCTCTCAAGGAAAACTCTTAGCTGATTTATTTTCTATCTGTCTTATTTTCTAACATAGCATATACATTTAAAGTCATGCATTTCTCTCTAGTTACTTTAGCTGAATTTTACAACTTTTTAAAAGGAATCTCACAGTTTTGATATGTAGTTTTTCATTGCTGCAGTTCTAAATATATTGTAATTTCTATTGTTTTATTCTCCTGTCATGAATTTTCAGAAGTGTGATTTTAAAATTCCAGAGATATGCCTTTTGTTTTACTCCTTTAAACAAACACAAAAAAAGCTTATATTTTGTTATTGATTTGTAACTTCACTATTTTGTGGTCATAGGATGTGTTCTGTATGACGCTGATTTTTTTAGTATTACTTAATACTTCACTGGCACAGTATAAGTTAATTTTTATAATGTTCCATGTATATTTAAAAATAATATTTTCTAGCCTTTGTATATTAAAGTTTGTTAGTTATATCATTTAATATTTTATATGTTACTAATTTTGTTTTATTTTTGTTTCATCTATCTGTTTTTTGGAGAAAAGTATGTTAAAATGTCCTCATATATTTATAGATTTTACAGTCTTCCCTTGTTTTTCTGCCTTAAATATTGTGATGTTGTTAGAGTCAAATAAGTACTAGGTTATTTAGTTCCTGGTGATCTAGTTATCATCAAGGGATGACACCTGTATTCCTAATAATCCTTTTTTTCTTAAAATCTATTCTGTCAGATTTTAATATTGCTCTATCAGTTTTCCATTTTGCCCTACATTGAGAGGCAGCAGAGAGCAATGTTAAAAGTATGGACCCTGAAGTCAGGCTGCTGGGGTTCAAATCCCAGCACTAACACTTTCTAGCTGTGTAACCTCAAGCAAGTTATAACCTCAGTGTTCCCACATATAAAATGGGCATAGTTACTACCTATCTTAAAAAATTGTTATGAAGATTAAATGAATTACTGTTTTTAAAGCACTTTGAACATCGTAGTAGGCACTCCATATGTACTTGTAAAATTAAATAAATGAATATATCTGCATCCCTTTTCTGTGTCATTACTTTATAAGTAATTGCCTGATAAATACCATATAGCTGATAGATACTGACATGTTGCCGTAGATAGCTTTATTACATAAGCCATATCACATATGTGTGAATATATCTGTAGAATAACTCCTAGAAATGGGATTGCTGGGTGGAAAAATATGTGCATTTGTAATTTTCCTAGATAGTGCCAAATTGCCTTACATAGGATTTGTATGTAAGGCAGTTTGGCGCTATCTAACAAAATTGATCTTTGCCAGTCTGCTAAGTGAAAAATGGTATTACGGTGTAAGTGTAATTTACATTTCTCTTATTTTAAATGAGGTTGAGCATATTTGAATGCTCTTTGTGTTTCCTTTTCTGTGAATGTTCCCTTGCCCATTTTCAGTTGGGTTGTTGATTTTTTTCTTTATCTAGTTGAACAAGTTTTTTAGATATTGGGAAATCAGTCCTTGTTCTATGATATGAGCTGAATTTTTTTTAAGCCCTGCCCGTCAGGAATCAAGAAAAGCAACGATAAAGAACAATTTATATTATTATCTCGAAATATTTTCTGCTAAGTAGTAAAAGCTACTGTTCACAGATCTTGTGTAAACACATCTTTAATCTTCAAAACCTCACTCCCTGGTAGACAATATTATCTTCCTTTTACAAATGAAAAAAACTGAAGATTAGAGAGATTCATTTTTTTCACTCAATAATATTCATTAAGCACCTGGTGCTAAGTATCTTTACTTTGGAGATATAGCAGAGAGTAAAACAAGAAAAGGTCCTTGCTCTGTGGACTTACATTCTAGGGAGGGACAATAGATCTCAAACAAGTAAACGAATAAGCTACTTTCTGATCATGGTAAGTGCTATGAAGAAAATAAAACAAAATGGTGTACCTGGCAAGGAATGGGGCAGCTACTGTTTAGGTTGGGTGATCTCAGAAGTCCTATCTGAAAAAATGAGATTTGATCTGATGCCTAAAAAGAAAGAGAATATCTGGGAAATGGAACTGTTAGTGCAAAGGCCCTGAGGCAGAAATGAGTTTGGCTTGTTCAAGACTCAGAGAAGTTTGGTTTGAGGCACAAACTGGGAAAATCACTGGGAGTTTTTGAAGGGAAGGGTAATTTGACCTGGTTTTATTTGTCTGTCAAGATAAGGTAAGTTAGCAATTCTGAAAGTTCTGGTTTTAGGCCCTTTTACATTTTTGAAAATGGAAGATTCACACACACACACACACACACACACACACACACACACAAAACACCCACTTTTTTGTTTGTGTGTGTATATTTGTTATCTGTTGCTGTGTAACAAATCACCCCCAAATGTAATGACTTAAAACCACAGTAGTCATTTATTTGGATTTCTGTGGGCCTGCAATTTGGGAACAGCTTGGCTGGGATTTTCTGACTTGGGATCTCTTGTGAGGTTAGAGTCATCTGAAAGTTTGACTAAAGCTGAAGGGTCTGCTTGTAAGATGGCTCTATCACAGGAGTGGTAAGCTGGGGCCAGCTGTTAGCAGGAAGCCTCAGTTTGTCCCCCTGTGAGCCTCCCAGCAGGCGTAGTTGAGTGTCCTCCTGTCATGACTGCTGGCTTCCCCCACAGCAAGCAATCCAAGAAACAGCAATACAGATATTGATATATCTTTTATGACCTAGCCTCAGGAGTCACACATTGTCATTTTCTCAATATTCTGTTGGTACATAGCCCTATTTGATATGGGCATGACTATCAGGAATTGAGGATCATTGCAGGCCATGTTGGAGACCAGCTACCACAATGTGGGTATTTTACAATTTATACTTAAAAACAACCTAAAAACAAACAAAAAAAAACCCTAAATGCCCAATGACAGATGACTGGATAAAAAAGCTGTGGTATAGTTATACTACTCAGCCATAAAAAAGAATAAAATAATGCCACTTGCAGCAACATGGGTGGACCTTGAGATTGTCATTCTAAGTGAGGTAAGCCAGAAAGAGAAAGAAAAAGACCATATGATACTACTTATATGTGGAATCTTAAAAAAAAAAAAAAAAAAAAAAGGACAAATGAACTCATCTACAAAACAGGAAGAGACTCAGACATAGTAAACAAACATGGTTACCAGGGGAAAGGGGGTGGAAAGGGATAAATTGGGAGTTCAAGATTTAAAAATACCAACTACTGTATATAAAATAGATAAACAAAATACCTTCTGTATAGCACAGGGAACTGTATTCAATATCTTGTAGTAACCTGTAATTTAAAAGAATATGAAAATGAATATATGTATGACTGAAACATTATGCTGTACACCAGAAATTAACACCTTGTAAAATGGCTATACTTCAATAAAGATAAATAAATAAAATTTATACTTATAAATATTTTATGTTTGCAGATCAAATTATATTTGATATTCACCATATTAGAAATTAAAATTTTTAAATGCTAGTTTGTCATTTAAAAATATGTCAACTATGTGTTAACATACATAATGCATTTTTAATGGAAATAGAAGAATGGCATTTTTTTACATTTCTGCAAATCTCTTTGATATTTGATTTAACAGAAAAATGTTGGATCTTCATTTTTTGCCTCTGCATATTCCACTGAACGGTCTTGAGAGAATGAGAGCTAAAATGGAAAATGATGTCTTAGTATTATTGTAAAAATAGTTTTAACTTCATGGACACTTCTGAAAGGACTGAAACACACTTTGAGGACCTTGAGCTAGATTATCATATGGTAACAAATGATGCCCAAATCTCAGTAGCTTACAACAACAAAGGTTTATTTCTTGCTTATGCTACACATCCAGTATGGCTTGCCCATGGTTCTGTTCCATGTCCTCTTCACCAAGGAACCCTTGTTGACAGGGCATCCTCTGGCTGGACATTGATAGATAAGGGGAAAGAGAACTTGATAAACCATCCTGGCTCTTAAAAATTATTCTTCGGAGTGATGGGTCACTTTCTTTCTTTTTTCATCAGCCAAAGAAAGTCACATGGCCGAGCTTGAGTTCTTCAGGGCTGAGATGTACAATCTGCAGTCAGAGACCCCACTGGAAGAAATATCAGGTATATGTGGTATATATAACTCTACCATGGTGTTTAATGAATATCGTTGGTTGCTCGTGGGGAATGGATTATATTGGGGAGAGGTAGGAAGCTATTTAAGGGTAGAAGTATGTTAGGAACTGACTGCAGTACTTTGGGCAAGAAATTACGGAGGCTTGGACTAGAGTGGTAGCAGTAGTCTGATTCAAGATGTACTTTGGAATTAGTAGAACTAATTTTTGGAATGGGGTGGGGTTAAGGGAAAGTGCTGAAAGATAACTTGTAGGTTTTTAGTTTGAACAACTGAGTGGATGACATGACATTTACTGAGATGGGGTAGGTTGGAAGGATAGTTGGTTTTTTTGGTGGGGTGGAACAAATGTTGAACATGTTATGCCTGAGATTCCTATTTTACATCTAAACGGAAATGTCCGGTGGATACTTGAATATATGTCTGGAGGTCTGGAGAGAGGTCAGAACTCAGGTACTAGCACAGAGCTGAATTGTAAAGCTATGGAGTTGGAAGATACCTCCTAGGGAGAAAGTGCTAATAGGGAAGGGAAGCGGGCTAAGGGCTAAAGGCTAAAGCTTTGGCATACTCCAACATTTATAGGTGGAAGTGACTTTGGATCGGCAAAGGAGATTGAGGAGGAGCCATTGAGGTAAGGTGAAAATGGGTAGGAATGGAAGCAAAAAGAAGAAAGTGTTTCAAGAAGGAGGGAGTGTTACCGAACTCACAGGTGTAGTCTGTTTCGACGTTCTAGAAGTGCGATAGGACTGAGGAAAATGGGAGTCACAGGTGACCTGGGTAAGTAGTTTTAGTAGGGAGGTGAGGATTAGGTGAGAGTAAGAAAAGATGGGAAGTGAGGAATGGAGGCACCATTTTTGAGAATTTTCTATTTTGGTTGGGTCAGTAAGTGAAAAAAAGGAAGAGAAAAGATGTGAAGATGAAATTGTGTGTATGTGGAATCTTTCAACTGTAAATGCTCTATCTATAAGTATTAGGCTTATTTTGCTATTTATTATTGAACTCCTAGGAATTTCAGACTAGCTCAGTGTGAGGAATCACAAAGACGCTACAGCTAGTCCTCAGCTTGGGGCTGTTATTAATAGGCTCAAAATATCTCCAACCAATGAGAAGACGAGAAAAGAAGAGACGGAAAGGAGTGGAGGGGGAAACGAAGGAGAAGGGGAGGGTCGGCTAAGTTAAGATTGTCCTCCCAGGGCCTCCGTAGGGCAGCTCGAGGCCCTTACGTAACTTCAGGGGCGGGGCCGACAGGAAATTTAAACCGAAGCCTCGACCGAGGGCGCTTAGAGAATGATGTTATAGCTGGAGAGGAACAGCGGGTGCAAGGATCTGAAAGAGCTCAAGGAGCCCAAGATGTGATACGGCGGCCTTGAAGGAGTACGGGGGCCAAGAAAGAGCCGAGAATTTGAGGAGGGAGCGGGAAAGGGAAGCAGAGGTAAGAAGGAAGGCGGAAAGGGTCCTAAGAGTTAAAGAGGGGTATGGGGTCGGGAAGTGGGCACAGGAATTGGGGAGCAGATAGATGCGGAAGCTGGGGAGGGTAGAGGGACCTGGAAGGGGTCACAGGAGTTGAGGGTACTGAGGTCTAAAGGAGGTAGAGGGACTTGAGGGGACAAGAGCCTGGAAAGAGGCACGGGAATTGAAATGTATTAGGGGTGGCCAAGAGGCCACTGGACTTGAGTCAGCAGTCTGAAAGGGGGCGGAGGGACTGAGGGACAAGAGCTTGGAAGGAAGCGCAGGAGCAGAGAGGGGATGTGGGTTTGGATGTAGTTGAGTCTTGGGGTTCCTGGGAGCCTCGATGGGAATTGTGCGGGATTTGGGAGTCAGGGGAGGGGATAGTGGAAGATCGAAGCCTAGTGAAGGTGATTCAGCTGCTGTTTTGTCTTTCTTTTAAAGGCAACGATTGGTTTGAACTGGAGGGTTCAATGGCTGAGAGTAGGCTCCAGGCTCCGGACCTAGGTAAGTAATAAGTCAAAACTAGGGATGCGAGGTCAAAGCTGCTACTCCTGCCCAGAGCCTTTTGCGAAGAAAAGGCAGAGAAAAAGCCCTCTAATTACTGTGTGTGTGTGTGTGTGTGTGTGTGTGTGTGTGTGTGTGTGTGTGTGTTGAGGGATGTCATGGATCATTTAGGAATTCATGATAAAGGTCAAACGAGAGCTTTCAGTCTGATATTAAAAACAAGATTAGCAGATAGATGCGGAGTCAGGATGGATTAATTTATTAAACCCATATTCATTACTTTTACCATAAAATTCTTAAATTTATCCATAAATTTAAACACCCCTATCCAGTTAGACAAGTATTTTAGCACATAGTCATTTCCTTCAATATTGCTCTCCTCCCCTCTTAGTATCATCTAGTTTGAGTTCTGGATTGTTACAGATATGCCATTTGGTTGTTGTCTTTTAAACAGTTATATACTTCACCAAATTATTTACTCTTCCTTCCCATGTCTTGTTGCTTTCTTCTGAATCTATTTCTCTTTTTGCTGATGAACTTTCTCCAAGAGTGTTTTCAAAGGGGGCTTTATGTGATAAACTTTATGAGGCTTGTATACCTGAGAACATCTTTATTTCACCTTTGTATTAAATTTCTTGAGTCAAAGGTCTTTTCCTTCAACACACTGAAAAATTACAGTGGTTTCTTCTTGCAAAAGGTAGATACTGAGGAAATTCAGGGAACCCTGGACTGAGCTATGGACTTCTGGAGTTTTGCTTTAGATTCTTTGAAGTGTGGCCAAGGTGTTATTAGCTGGGATTACTTTTTATGTTTATCTTTCTGTTTGATGGTGGTAGTAGTGGGTTCTTAGACCACACGACTAGTATGAGTTTGAATTCCAGACTCTTGGGAGTCCTGTGGTTTTGGATTCTCAGTGAAGACTTTCCTTTCGTGGGGAGCCCAGACTAAGATACACAGTGTTCCTTTTTGTCTCTTCTGGTGGATGGACTATTTTCTGGCTTACCTTTTTTCCTAGATTGGTGCAGGAGTTCCCAATTCTCACTCCCCACTTTAGGCTGGCACAAGACCTTATCTCCTGGGCTCCATCTGGCTCTTCAGTCCTAAGCGCTTTGCTATTTTATTTTATTTTATTTTATTTTATTTTATTTTATTTTATTTTATTTTTTTTATTTTATTTTATTTTATTTTATTTTATTTTATTTTATTTTATTTTATTTATTTATTTATTTATTATTTTTTTTTTTAATGGAGGTACTGGAGATTGAACCCAGGACCTCATGTATGCTAAGCATGTGCTCTACCCCTGAGCTGTATTACCCTCCCCCCACTCATCTTACCTTTGATACATTTCAGGTAATGTGTAGGCATTTACCTTGCCCTATAAATAATTCAGCAAGCATTTCATTGATCAGAGTTCCAAATTTATTTATAGTTTTTTCCTTTCAATGTAAAATTTATTTACAACGAAATGCAGAATTCTCAAAGGTATGTTCACTAAGGTGGGGTTTTTTAGATTTATTGAGTTATAATTTACATAAAATTCTTTTGTCATAAATGTACACTCTCAATGATTTTTATTTAATTTACAGAGTTTTGCAATGAACACAACATCTAATTGTAGAACATTTTCATCACCCCAGAAAGAACCTTATGCCCATTTGCAGTCACTCCTCATTCCCACCCTCAGCCCTAAGCAACCACTAATCTAACTTCTGTCTCTCTATATTTTCCTTTCCTGGACACTTCATAAAAATGCAGTTTACAATATGTAGTCTTTTGTGTCTGGCTTTTCTCACATGGCATGTTTTGAGGTTCATCCTTGCTGTAGCCCGTGTCAGTAGTTCATTTGTTTTTATTGCCAAATAGTATTCCATCATATCACATTTTGCTTACCATTTTATTTACATTTGAATTGTTTCCACCTTTTGGCTAAAATGAATTAACACTGCTGTGAACACTCCTGCACAAGTTTTAATTGGACGTATCTGGATGTATGCCTTGGAGTGGAATTGCTGGGTCTTGTGCTAACTCTGCATAACATTTTGATAAACTGCCCCACTGTTTTCTAAAGTGGCTGCACCATTTTATATTTCCACCATGGATGTATGAGGTTCCGGGCTTCATCAGGGCAGGAATAGGAGTCTCGGGTCCATCTTGGTGCCCAGGGCCTGGCTGGGTGCACTGCGCAGGGGCTGTCGGCGAGGCTTGCTGGACCTGCAGGGCTCCCTCTCACCTCGGGCTTCTCACTCTATTCCCCTTTGTTGTTTTCTAGGAGCTCAGCTCGGAGTTTCCAGTTGTCTGGGAAAATGCCAGAAGCACTCACCAGATGCTGGGAGGCAGCCCTTTTCTGGAAAGTCCTTTTACTTGGATCTGCCTGCTGGCAAGAACCTCCAGTTTTTAACAGGAGCCATCCAGCAGCTGGGTGGGGTATGCAACCTGCTTCTCTCCTGCGGGACCGTGTGCCTCTGCGGGTTGTAGGGCAGGAGCTGGAGAGGGATTATATCTGTGACTTGGGGCATTTTCCGTGCTCTCACTGCGTTCTCCAAAGCAATTTAAGTATAAACCTTTTTTTTTTTCAAGTAAAGTTAAATTTTTTTTCCTGATTAGAAAAGTAGTATCTGTTTATTCTAGAAATTTCAGAGAGCATGGAACTGCTCCAAGTGACAACCATCATTTTGATGAATTTATTTTCTTGTGGACTCTTCTCTTTTCTTTGTTTCTCTCTCTCTCTCTCTCCCTCCCTCCCTTTTTTTTTCTTTCTTTCTTTCATGACTTTATTGAGCTATAATTCACATACCATACAGTTCAGCCATTTAAAATATACAGTTCAATGGTTTTTAGTATATTCACAGAGATATTGCAGATTGTGTAATTACAGTAGAATATTTTCATCACCCCCAAAAAGGAATGCTATACTATTATCAGTCACTCCCCATTGCCCCTTAATACTCCCAGCCCTGGGTAACCACTCTTCTGCTTCTGTCTCTATCCTTTTTTTTTTTTAATGCTTATTTTCTGTGTGGCTATGATCATGAATATATTTTTGATAACCAACTTTTTGCCCATAACCTTAAAGCAATTTCCTATCAATATTACCCCTCACATACATCCTTTGTAATGAGGATATACTTTTGAGTGGATTATTAATTTACTTAACCTTAACCTATGGACATTTAGATGATTTTTAAATCTTAGCTCTTATAAATAGCACTGTGGTGAACAGCTTTGGGGGAAAAAAGCATTCGCTGTGTTTGAGTCCATTACAATATTTTCAGAGCACATGTCCTACGGCACTTTTAGTAAGGGGTTGACATGGGAAACTCTTGTGTTTAGCAAATAGGTTGATAGCACTTGGCCCCCAAGAGGCAGGTAACTGGGGAAACTGTGTGAAGAGGCTCAGAATGCAGAGGCTCTTTGCCGTCCAATGAATGGAAACTTAGCAATGGGGATGGAAAGAATGAGGATTATGCACCCAAATGGGCCCCAAATCACATCTTGAATTTTTAGTGTGTTCTGTCATTTAGCCTTTGCTGTGTAAAACACCACCCTAGAGCTTGGACTTAAAACAACAATTTACTATTTCTCACTCTCCTGTTTTTGCTGGGTGGTTCCTCTGCTGGTTTCATCCAGGCTCACTCCCGCAGCTGCATTCAGCCGGAGGGTCAGCTGGGCTGGAAGGACCAAAGATGCTCTCACGCGCACATCTGGAAGTTCATGCTTGCAGCTGCTACGTGACTGCTTACATATTGTGTGAAGAGTTCCTTACACACGTCATCTGTGTACACACAGGCATGTGGACATATAGTGAGCTAGACCAGCTGGTTTACACGGTGGTCTCGGCAGCTTTCCTGGAAGGTGACGGGAGAAGCGACAAGGCCTCTCTAGGCCTAGGCTCTGGAATGCACACATACTGTACACTTTCACCACATCTGTTGGTCAAAAGGAGTCCGATTCAAGGGAGTGGACTCAGGCTGCACCTCCTGATGGGAGGAACAGCAGAGTCACCTGCAAAGGAGTGGGTTCGTTGGGATGGGACGAGTGTGTGGCCATTGAATCATCTGTCATTTAGGTGGGGTAGCACTGCCCTGCTCAAACCCTCTAGTGTTTGTTTTTGCCGAGTTACAGGAGGTAGATGGACGTACTCCTTCAAGCCATAGCTTTAAAGACTTTAATTGTGATAAAATGTATATGGCACTTTATTTTTTAATTTTTTTAAATTTTAATTTTTTTTTGTTGGGGGGAGATAACTAGGTTTGTTTATTTATTTTAATTTTTTTTTTATTTTAGGTTTATTTATTTTAATGGCAGTGCTGGGAGTTGAATCCAGGACCTTGCGCATGCTAGGCACACACTCTACCACTGCACTATACCCACCCACCATTTATTTATTTATATGTTTTCTTATTGGAGGTACTGGGGATTGAACCCAGGACCTTGTGCATGCTAGGCATGTACTCTACCCCTGAGCTATACCCTCCCTCCATATATGGCATTTTAAAGTATGCGGTTCATTGGCGTTAACTACATTCACACTGTTGTATAACCATTGCTCTGTTTCCTATACTCGTATCTCCTCAAACAGAAATTGTAACCTTTAAGCAATAACTTCCCATTTCCTTGTCTCCCACCCCTGTAACTCAGTTCCATGTTATGTCTCGGAATTTGCCCATTCTGGACACCTCATATCTGTGGGATCACAGATATTTCCTTTTGTGTCTGGCTTATTTCACTTAGCATAAAGTTTTCAAGGTTCATCCATGTTGTAGCAGAGATCAGAACTTCATTTCTTTTTTTATGGCTGAATGACTCCCCAGTGTATTGGTGGACCACATTTTGCTTATCCAGTCATCTGTTAATGGACTCTCAGGTTGTTTCAGCTGTCTAGCCATTATGAGTAATGCTGCAGTGACCATCAGTGAACAAGTGTCCGCTCAAGTCCCTGTTTTCAATTCTGTTGGGTGTACACCTTGGAGTGGAATTGCTGAGTCATATGGTAATCCATATGTTTAGCTTTCTGAGGAACCTAAACTTTTTTTTTTTTTCCTTAACATAAGTGCCAGGTTCCTCATCCAGTCACACCTCAGAGATATCACCCATCCTTACTTTCACGGATGTGCTGGGGCTGGCTCACAAGAACGAATTTTTAGCATCTCTTTCAAGTTGCACATTCAGTGACATCATACGGGTAGCTTGAAATCAGCCATGGTAGGATTTTACCCCACAGAATTCAGCAAATGCTATAAAGCAGGGTTTTTTTTCCCCCAGAGAGTTATTAAGCTGTTGCCAGCTCACTACTGCTTATTTCTGTCTTGTCTTCTTTCTACAGACGTGAGTTAAGTGTCATTGTGTTTCAGGCACTGTGTTGGGTTCTTGTGATGCAGGATGTCAGACCCTCTCAGTGCCATGCAGGGCTTACAGGTAGGATGAGCAGGTACTTACGCAGCTGAGTAATAGCCAAAACCCTTTTTTGTTTCAGGCTCCTTTCAAGGTGACAGGTGCAACGTCTGGATGTCCCAGTGTATCTTCACAGCAAAAGCATGGCTTAACCAAGCCATTAATTCTCTCTGGTCCTTTCAGTGTGCTCTTGCTCCTAGCAAACTCAAACTAGTCAAATACCCAGAGCCTCTGGGCTTCTGCTGCTGGGCCAGGAGGAGCTACAGTTCTGGAGCAAGAACCTGTGTTATATATATAAACCCTATTGTATTTCAGGATGATGTCTTCTTGAGGGCCCGCACAGAACTGCACTTGGTCTATTTAAAGACATTGATCCTGGAACTTCTGGCAGCCAAGATTTCCTTCCCCACCCTCTCGCTGTTGGTGATTCCACATCTGCCTTTTCAGTTTCAGCCACCTCTGTGATCTGGTTTCAGGTAATTGAGGGTTTTCTGAGCAAAGAAGTAAGTTACATCGTGTCCAGCCGCAGGGAGGCGAAGGCAGAGAGCAGTGGGACGAGTCACAGAGGCTGCCCCAGTCCCAGCAAGATCCGAGTGGAAACACTGCCCATGGCCCACCCAAAAGGCAGCCATCCCAGGCCCGCACAGAAACCCGCAGACTCGGTGAGAACCTCATGGGGTCAGAAAGGGGTACCCTACAGACGAAGGAAGTAAGCCTTGGTGAGCCCTTTTAGGCAGTTTCTGGTTTTAGTTTCATCTGGTTTATTTTAATCTCTCTTTTGAATTCAGGGGCTGAAAATATCTTATCATAGCTCTGGATCTCAACACCTCGGCAACATGCCCTTCCTTCGGTGATAAATGTTACTTTTTATGGGAATTCAGAGTCTGAGGTTCAAAAACAGTAGGAGGGCCCTCTGTAAACCAGAGAGGGCTTGTTGGGATTGGCCGAGGCTTGTCTTCTCGGCAGCGTGGGCTTCTAAACAGAGGTCTCAGAATTAGGAGTTTAGGACTAGCAGATATAAACTACCAGATATAAAATAGATAAACAACAAGGTCCTACTGTGTAGCACAGGGAAGTATATTCAAAAGCTTGTAATAACCTATAATGAGAAAGTATATATGTATGTGTAACTGAATCACTATGCTGTACACCAGAAACTAACAACATTGTAAATCAACTATGCTTCAGTTAAAAAAAAAGAGAGAGCAAGGTCTTAGGACGTTTGTAACACTTGACCTTGGGTGAACGCAGAATGCCCTTCACCAGGGTCCAGGCTGCCCGGGCCACAGCTCCCTGCAGGTGACCTGAACTTGGCTGTGGCTGGACCTTTTCTTCTGAAAGGGTCTCCAGGCTCCTTGGCTCTCACTGCTCCCAGCTTTCTGAGGGACGTGACTCCAAGACACGTGACTCCTCGCCAGCTCCGGTGGAGACATCTGTTTGTGCACAGGTGGTCTCCCCAGCTCACCTCATTGCTCCTCTGTTCCATCAGGTGCCTCTGAGCAGAGGGAAGGAGCTCCTGCAGGCAGCCATCAGGAACCAGGTGAGCTGGCGGGCAGGCTGGAGTGTGTCTCCGCACGGCGAAGGAGTCAGCCTTTCCTCCAAAGGTTCTGCTGAAGTACTGACGCGAAAGGCACACCCTGCGAGACCTGTGGCAGTGTCGTTATTTCCTCCTTATGGATGAGGGAGTGGGGCTCAGAGAAGTTAGGACATCTGTCCAGGGTCAACCAGGGCTGAAGTGGCAGAGCCGAGGTTTGACTCCATGATCTTTCCAACTCCAGAGCCTCCCAGGAGAACCTTGGAGGGATGCTGTGGGGCATGTCAGACTTTGTATGTCTTTCACAAGAGGCTGTTTATCCTTTTTGTGAGAATCCAGGGCCGTTACAGTTAAGTGGCAGGAGGAGGAGTTGAGGTGATCCTGTGAGAGGAGTCGCTGAAGTGACCGCAGCTGGGTGCCTTGCCTGTGATGAGGGCAGCCTGGCAAGGAGGGAGGTGGGCAGCAGGCGTAGACAGTGGTGACTGTTGGTGGTCTTTATTGTGTTCTTCCTGTGGGCTGAGAGCTTTCCTCACAGAGGCTCTCCCAACAAACAGCTCTCATGTAAGCGTGTCCCTTCCTGGTCACAGGATGGCCAGAGCTGAGCCTGTAGGCAGATCAGCAGTCCGTCCCCTCCTGGGGTGTGGAGGACAGAGGTCTTCCTGGGGGCTAGGGTTGACTCTCCAGGTTCTGGGCTCTCTCCTCCCAACAGCTCCCCACGTGGATGACCCAGAGCTCCCAGAAGCCAGGACAGCCATGGTGTCCATTCCCCTGCCTGATTCTGCTTGTCTTTCCAGGGGAGCAGCAGCAGCCTCCTGAGCAACGCCCGCTCCTGGGGAGTGCGGATCCTGCACGTGGATGGTACCCTTCCTGCCCCGGGGCTCCTGCGGACGGGAGGGTTGGTGACTTTGACTGGGAATATCAGCTGGGGGAGGGATCAGAGTCATGTACCAGCTGCAGCCAGGTGCACTCAGTTACTGTGTTGATCCACACAGGCGGGGAGGGGGAGAGACCAGCAGTAACACGAGGAGAGCGCAGGTCGTGGGAGGTGCTGTTCTATTTAACCCGACAGCTCCTCTTAGCTGGTAGGATAATCCTGTTTTACAAATAGAAGAAGAATCCGAATATCCATGACACCTTATCAGGCATTTACTCTGTGCCAGGTAATTCCCTCACCACTTCCCTCTGCCCATTGTACAGATGAGGAAATTGAGCCTCAGAGAATGTAGTAAGTAAATCATCCATAGTCTGACCAGGAGTGAGTAATGTGGCCCACATTCCCACCTAGTTTGGCCCGGCTAAATTTCATGTTCTTTCTGTCCTCTAGGTTCGCCTCACACTCTAACCACCCGTCTTCAGGTTGTAATAAATTCACACTAGAATAGCTGTTGTGAATCAGCTGGCAGCGACTGGCCCTCACATCCAGCTCCACTTTGATTCTGGGGTTTGCTCTGACCCACTGAAAGGGGCTGGTCCACATCCTGCCTGAGATCTGCCAAAGGATAGAGAACTGTGCTTGGGAAGGTCCTGGTCTGGGATATGGGGGGTTCCACCATCGCTGGAAAACCATCCGATTCCCACTTGATCTAATTTCCTGACTTCCTGAGTATTCGAGAAGCTCCAGCACGTATAGCCCCTACTGAGTCTCTTCCCCTCTGAGGTTAAATCTGAAGAACTCCCGTGGCTTGGTTGCCTGACAGAAGCAGCTCTGCAGTTGTACCTTAAAGCCCTTTATGGGCTAGAAGGCACCTCCTGTTCAAGACTTGTACTCAGTGCTTCCAAGGAGCCTGAAGCCAGCTCAGGGGCTCTTCCAGGGATAGAGGACCCAGCCCTCTCTTTTATTGTCAGCAGGTGCAGGGATGACACGTAGCCAGAAGGTGGCAGGCAAGGCTGGTGTGATCCAGTGGGCCAGGCTGGGTGAGAAGTGTAGTCCCCCAGCCCCAGGAAGGGACTGTGCTGGGGAAGTGAGGAGAGGGAGCCCTTGGCCACAGCCCTGTTTCCCCCACAGAAATGGTGATGTACGTGCAGCACCTGTCTCTTGATGCTCTGTGTGTGAAGAAGCAAGGGCCAGAGAAGCCAGAGGTAGGTCCTCCCACTGAACTGAAGGGTAACAGTAAAGCCTGTGACAACTTTGGTAAATCCATGACACCCCACCAAGCCATCTCCTCCCAGCTGTCCTGGGGAAAGTGGGAGGAACACAGCCTCTCAGTCAGCTCTCCCTGATGCCCACAGCCCCACATTGCCCGGTCTTCCCTCCTCCCTGTGCCTGGGCCCTGGACTGCCTGCAGGTTGTCTGGCCTGGATAAAACGCGAATGCTCGTGGCCTGCTGGCCAGGCTGCTGTCCTAGGGATGGCTTTTGGCCCGGCAGTGAGCCTGCAGATTGCATGGGTGGTGCCAGGTGTTGGGGTTTGAAATAGCTGCCATTTTCCAAATTCTTGTTTGGCTTTTCCTTCTTTTGCTGGAGTTAGAACTGTGTGTACCTCATCAAGAGAGCCCAGGCTGATTTAAAGCCACAGGGTCTTTGCCCAGCCTGAGTCTGAGGACCCTACAGGTCGCTTGGGAGCACAACCAACAGTGGTAGATCCACACCAGATGGAGTGCTCAGCCTCGGCGCCCCTTGTGCCACACCCTCTGGTCTCGGTGTCTCTGGGGTTCTGCTGCTGAATAGATCCACATTGCTCACAGTTGAGAAAAGTATATAGTGAAAGTCTCTTTCCCCCCCAGCTCTGGTTCCCCAGCCGCTAAGCCTGAGGTGGACTGTTTCCCAGTTAGCCCTCCAGGACGCCAAGCATCTACCAGCAGATGTGTCAAAAGCCCCCTTCTATGCAATTGCACAGTATTTTTACCTTGCTTTGTTCATTTAATAATCTCTTTTGTAGATACTTGGGAGTCTTTTGGAGCAAGTTCTGGGTGCAGCCTGCCAATAGGCGAGGGGATGTGGAAGGCTTCTCGGGGCCGTGTCTACCGTGGCAGTGTGGCCTGGAGGACAGTCTGGAACCTCCTCGGGCCCAGAGGCACAGTCCCAATCAGGCCTCTCTGGATCCCTTTTCCTACCCATGCCCTCTGAGCTCTAACTGATTTTCTTAAAATTTGTTCCATTTGGTTTTTTATATTAGCCTTGTTTGACCTTGGCCTAAAAGTTGGCTTTAACCAACAGAGTCAGGGGCCGCAGGATAGGGCACCAAAAAGCAAAAGCCGTTGTCTTCACCTCGTCCTGTCTGCCGCCCTGGGAAGGCAGCCGCGCCTAGAAAACACAGGCTGCCATTAGTGAGCGCCTGCTCTGCATCGGGTCTGCTACCTGCTTGAACTTCACCTGTGCCACAGCTGAGGCATTAGGCGGGAACTCTGCACAGCACAGGTGGCATGGCTCCACCCTTGCCCAGGCCTGCGGGGCTCCCCAGCCCTTGCTCTTTGCTCCATCTTGCAGTCCCTGCACAAAGTCAGCTGCCGTTGAGATTCATGCACAGAGCTCCCCTCGCATCAAGTCCTTGGGGAGACAGAGGGAGCCGTGGCACTCAGGTCTGCTGCAGCTCAGGGTCCAGCCAACAGCAGAAAACAAAGTGGGGCAGACTCGCAGCAGCTCGGCTCACCAGGCCCTGTTCCTCAACCCCTCCCGGCTTCCTCACATCCTTAACCTAGTTTCCCTTTCCATTTAGGGAAAATGTCCAACAGAGTCAAGAACACGGAAAGGTCAGTGCAATAGCTTTTTCTCATCTAATTGCCATCCCTCCCTCCCTAAATGCTTCCCCATGTCTCCCTCTGTGGCAGCATCTGCTCACTTTTCTGCGGCAGGAAGCGAGTCCAGGTTGTGTTGCCCCATCGTGTTTCCAGGGCCTGGGCTTCGGAGAGAAGAGCGGCAGGAGAGGGGCCTCCGCGATCAAGTCCAGGACTGCTGGGCCAGGCCCTCTTCTTCGAGCTGAGACCTCATGCAGTCACTCTGGCTCCTGCATCCTCTGGCTGTTCCTGGGCACTGATCAAAGTTCAGCATCCTTTTCCTTCTGATTCAGGAGCAGTTGGGGTGGGCAGTTTGACAGCTGCCTACCCCTTTCAGAAATGCCAGACTTCCCTGAAATTGACAAACAGGCAGATTGATGGGCCCGGCTCCCAGCTCCTCTTGGACAGCAGGAGAGTTTCTCCCCCTGGATGCTTCTCCCAAAGATGCTCTTTAAGTGGCATTTATTCGTGCACAAGCAGGAGCTAAGAAAAGTTACTTGGCAACTCTTGTGTTTGAAATTCAAGGAAATCTATAGGGGAATTGATTTTAATCACCGTCTCAGTTAATTAAAAAGACAAGAAGTTGTCCCAAAAAAGTAATTAATGGGAGCTGCTGCTGTGCAGGGAGAAAGGCTGCTTTTTACTGGGGCGCAGGTGGCCTTGAGCGGGTCTGAGAGCTGAAAGGCTTCGGCCTCTTTGGGGATCTGGTGACTGTTCTGCCCAGGCTTCCAGTGCCTTGGCTGCCCCCTTGACAGGACTTCTGGTCATTGTGGGAAGGCAGAAGTGGTTTATAATGCCTTAGAGAGTCTGTAAACCATGCAGATAGCCAGCTAGTAGGGGATGAATCTCTTGATTAATTGACTCCAAATTTATCTTCCCAGCACCCCTCTGCCCTATTTTTTTTCAAGAACCAGATTTCGATTTTGATTTTTTTTTTTACCCTCCTTCTGCTAAGACCTCTAAACACTCTTTAACTCTCTTCCTCACTTCTCCTTCCCCCCAAGAAACCTAGAGTTCTTGTAGAGAACCCTGTCCAGGAACCATTCTCAGGCCCCTCGGATTCTGAGACACCAGGAGTCAAGGTCTGGGAAGGAGCTGAGGCTTTTAGTAGAAACCAACAGGGGCTGGGGTTTCTCCCACCCAGCCTGGTTTCTAATGGTTGGTTGACAGCCTCCAGAACCCACATGCAGGAGGCTGAGGGCACACTGAGGACCCCAGCCACCCTGCACCCTCCCCACAAATAGGGACCCCTTTCTCCCCAGGTTGAGGCTGGAGGAGATGGGAGTGGGTGCCTCACCCCTGCAAATGGAAAGGTGCATCTTGGGGCAATGAATGTTCTAGCCCTGAGAGGCTCTTAGGCTTTGGCAGACTCTAGCCTCGGCCCTTCCTGTGTGTCGAGCCCGGGCCAATGCCAGGGCAGACAGACAGCTCACTTGTGCCTTCTTCCTTCCAGTGGCCAGACTGAAGGCACCGTTCCTCAAAGTCGAAGATGAGAGCAGGTGAGGGGGCCACAGACCCACGTGGAGGAGAGGTACTCGGGGCCCCACACTGACACGGGGACACGGAGCCCTCCAGCCCTACGCTTTTGTCTTCCCCAGAAGCCACTTTATCCCCCTGTCATGGAGAAGTCACACAGGTCAGGAGGAGCTTCTGCAGGTGCCGTGCCCAGCTGGCATTCCTCAGTCATGAGCCACAGGTTAATGACCCTGTGTGTGAATCCCCTCCTTTTCACACTCTGCTTTTATGTGCTCTTGGTGTCCCATCCAGACAGTTTTACTCCTCGATTCCCCCTAGGTGTCCGCTGACACTACCGAATCATTGCCGGCCCCAGGCCAGTGCTAGTACAGCCTTGGCTGAAGTGAGGATGTTTGGGGTGATACTGGGGTTCCCTTGTCAGATCACCCTGTCTTTGATGAAGCCTTTCTGTTTTGCTCTGTAAAACCCTTTCCTGGTACATGTTACCTCAGGACAACCCTGGGTAAAACTAGCCTGAGAGTCCATCCTCTTCCTAGTGGGGAAACAACGGAGGTCAGAAATTAAGGAACTTGGACCTGTCCACTTTGCTAATGAGTCTTGGCCGGAGGCTAGAATCCACATCTTGCCTGGAGCCCTCTCCACTCTGCCCTGGCCCTGCCCCATGAGGGCCCTTCTTACCTAGAGCAGGAAGGTCTCGTTGATGATAACTCGATGGGCTATTGGCCAACTGGGTTACCACTGACTCTTAAGTAAGTGCTAGGTCAAAAGTCTGAGAATCGAGAAATACCTCAAAATTAAAAGTTGTTTAAGAGAAAAAGCCCACGTGTACCCAGCAGAGACTCCTGAGACCAGAATTCTCTGTGTCCCTCAGCCTCAGGCAGGCCAGCTAAAGACCTAGCCTCAGGAGCCTGGCATGCCTGCCCATCCTCCAGATGGCTCCTGCACATGGTACAGAGTTGGCTCTGGTGCCCCAAAGCAAGTAGAAAGAACGCAGGGATGGAATGAGGTCCCGTCTTCTCTAGTTCCAGTGGGATGTCCTTCAGACTCAGCCCCTTCACAACCAGCTAAGTACAAGTATCATGACTCACACACAGTGGCTGAGACGCCACCAGTGCCTCAGACGCCACCAGTGCCTCGGTATCTCTGCACACAGCGGGCACAGGCTGTTACCGGAGTTGCAGGGGCAGTGTGCTGTGTGCCTCTGGCATCACCGGCAAGACCAAGCAGAGCTGAACCTTATGATCCTTTTTACATGCTGTTCTGAAGCAGGTGCCCTTCGAAGCCCAATAGAGCCTGACCAGCGTCAACTTTCCAGCCACCTAAGCAGGAACAAAACAACAAGGAGAAGGACAAAAGGGTGGGACCGGGGCTGTGAAGGGCACCTCCTCCTTCAGAGTCCAAGAAGACTCATTTGTTAACTCAGTCCTGAGGCCGCAGGGCTCTCACTGTGCCCCCCAGGGACCAAGGTCTGCGCTCTCCCCCTGCACTGGCCACTGAAGCCAGACATGGTGTGCCTGGCACCCCCGTCTGCGGGGTTTGCTGAGTATCCAGAAATCACCAGATCTGGCTCTGAAAGTCTTGAATGTGAGCAACTTGAAGCAAACCACCGAACCACTCAGTTCGGGTCTGACTCTCCAGAACCTTCACTACGCCTCTTTTCCGGTCAGAATACTAGAGAACCAGCCCAGAGCAAAAATGTTCCTCTTCGTGGAACAGGAAGGTTACTGTTCTGGTTTAAACATTCTTGCATTTAGATTCTGCCAGACTAGAGTCCTCAGAGGTCGTTTTGAGGGCCGAGATCCGGAGTCAGGAGGCGTGGCTTCCCATCTGGACTTGGCCACTTGCTGGTCGTGCGTGAGCCCTTGGGCAAGTCCCAGAACCTTGTGGGCTTCGTTTCTTCTTTTATAAAATGGGGTAACACCAGTGTTCCCCTCAGCTCGGCGGGTAGCTACAGGGTCCAGGGGAGCAGCGAAGGTTTGGAAAATGGAGAGAACATAAGTATTCTTTTAATCCAGCAAGATAGATGAGAGCACTGTTCTAGAATTTAAAAGGTGGGCAGGTGAGAATCTGCTTTATCAGGATTGGAATTCTAGGGAATCGGGCTGGCCCCCCTTCCTCATCCTTCCCCTTCCCCACGGTACTCAAAGTGGAAGTTTTCTGTTTCAGGAAGTTTCGTCCTTTCCACCATCAGTTTAAATCCTTTCCTGAAATTTCTTTTCTGGGACCCAAAGACACAAGTCCCTTTGAGGCCCCGACAACTCCGGGCAGCTCACACCATACCAGGTGGGTCTTTCTGGTTCCTGAGTACCAGGGGCTGGGTACCGGCCAGAGTCCTCCCCGTCAGGGGCCTGCTGGTCAGATTGGGGAATGGCCATGTGTTAGCTCCTTAGGCAAAGTCTATTCTGGGAACTTCGCCCAGAGAAGAGAGACACTGGAAGTGCTCATCCGTTTCATTCGCTGTTCTCCATCCATACTGTAGGATTTGACTGGTGTCCAGAGGGTGACAGGCTGGTTTCTGAAACTCAGATTATAGATCACCTTCATCAGAGTTTCCTCGGGTCCCATTAAAAATGCAGGTTCCTGAACTCCACACCTACAGAATCACAGTCTCTGGTGCTGGAACCCCCAAAGCTGCACACACACAGGCTCCCCGAATGAGTTCAGTGCATGTCAAAGTTTGAGGCCTTTCAAGCTAAACGTATGGGGCGGGGGACCTGAGGTGCCTGCTGCACTAGGTGGCCCAAAGTGGCCTGTAGGCTGACTGGTGCTCCTACTCTACAGACCTGTGAGAATTTGAAGCTTCACCGACCAAAGCACAGAAGGAACGCAGCTCAGGTGATGGACTAGACGCCTTCTCAGACCCTTTCTAACTTAGGGGCCACAGGGTTAGTTCACAGACCAGGAGACTTGAACGGGGCAGACACTCAGCCCAAGAGTCCCCAGGGCCAAGGAGGGCCTGTGGGTTCCACTGGTAGATGAGGGCCATGGGGTCAGGAAATAGTGCAAATAGGAAAAACAGAAATGGAGTGTGGCAGTGGATGGAGAGGGGAGGAGGGAAAGACAGGCTGAGGTGAAGTCCAGGTGCCCCTCATTCCTTTCCTGGAAGGCACAAGGGGTCAAGAGCAGTAGCCAGGAGGCCGCCCAGGTGCACGGCTGGGGGTGGCCCTGGGGTGGCAGAGGAGCTGAGAGGTTGTAAGGGGAAGACAGTGAAGCAGTGAAGCTTTGGTGACCACGTGTGAGGAACAGAGGGTTGGCCCAGGGTTCTGGGGCAGGGGGTGTGTAGAAAATCTGCGGGAGGAAATGTTCAATTTTTTTAAATTTCAAAATCATTATTATATTTTGGTTCAAAATTTAAGAGTTACAAAGAGTTTAAAGTGAAAAGTCTGTTATCTTACACCCAGCCTTCATTCTCCAGGTCGAGTCTCCAGAGAGACTGTGTGTGTACAGAGGCGCATTGTGTGCCCTCGTTCCCTCTTCTCACAAAGAGTAGCATGATATTCACTGTGCTGGATCTTACTTTTTCCACTTAACACATCTTAGATTAATTTATTATTAGCACCTAAAGGGCTTCTTCATTCCCTTGAATGGCTGCAGGGTATCCCATGGTATGGAGTTACCGTATTTTATTTAACAGATGCGTAGATGATTTCCAGTCTTTTGCTATTCTAAACAATGCTGTAGTGAATAGCCTTGTTCAGAGTAAATTTATGATCATTCAAGTATATTTGCAGAGGAAATTCCTGAAAGTGGAAATGCTGGGTCAAAGGGTGCCCATATTTATAATTTTGAGAAAGGCGGCCAAATTACTCTTCATGGAGGTGATGCCAGTGTACACTGTCACCCGCACTGGACCAGAGCCTGTTTCCCCATCCCCTTGGCTAATACTGTGAGCTGTCAGAATTGCTGACTTAGGCCAATTTGATAGGTTAAAAACCATATCTCAGCATAATTGTAATTTTCCTTTTTTCTCTTTATGAATGAGGTTAAGTATGTTTTCATATGTTTGATCATTTGAATCTCTTTCTGCGTGAAACTTCGTCATAGCCTTTGCCCATTTTTCTATTCAGTTATTGATCACTAATTGATTTGTAAGGAGCCCTTTGTGTTTCAAGGAAATGAGCCCTTTCCCATGTTATTAGTTATAAATATTCCCCCCCCCCAGTTTGTGGTTTGTCTTTTAACTTTGCTTATGATTTCTGCCATGCAGATGTTTTTTTAAATTGCATGTAGTTGAATTTATCTGCTTTTTTCTACATTTTCTGGGTTTTGTGTCACTTTGAAAGTCCTTAGGGGAATATTTTGGACCTGTTGAGTTGGCTCAGCCAAATAGCAATGCCCTATGGGCTGTTAAAAATAGAGAACTGAAATTCAGATGAGAAGTCAGGTTTCAGAAAGATATGAAAGTCCTCAGTGAAGGCGCAGCTATGCAGGTCAAATGAACGTGGGCTTGTGTGTGAGCTCAGCCCTGGAACGTCCTCAGGGATTCTTGCTGCCGCTCGTCCCCCCACGCTCACCTGTGGTTTGAGATGTGTGGGCTGGGAGAGGACGGAGCTAGGACAGGGGGCCCACAGGGTGGTCTCGCCTTCCTTGCTGCCTCTCCTGCCACCCTTGGACGAGTGGCACCAAGTGTAGGCAGGCTAGCCTGTGCCTGCCCGGCTCTGGCCATTTTGGTCCATCCCCTCCCTGGCCTGGGCTCCAGCAGTGACAACTCTTCCTCTCCGTGTGCCCTCCCCAGAGAAGCCAGGGACCGGGAGCCAAGCCCACAATCAGCCGCCCGCACAGTGCCCCGGAGGAAGAAAGGCTACTGTGAGTGCTGCCAGGAGGCCTTTGAGGAGCTGCACAGGGTGAGCTCCTTCCCCACCACACAGCTGCTCACAGACTGTCCCATGAGAGCCTGTCCCACCCAGTCTCTCCACCCTGGTGAGGCTGGCTGGTCTGCTTGCGTCCCACCTGGCCTGGTCTAATGCCCTGTGCCTCCTCTCACCCCCGGGCAGCATCTTCAAAGCCCCCAGCACCGGGGCTTTGCCCTGGAAGCCCATTCATATGCCGAAGTCGATTGGATCATCGCCCAACTCAGCCACAGCTTTGCAGACATCCCCTTCCAGGCCAGCCTCCCTGGGTAAGCGCCACCTGCCACCCTGCCACGGGTGGTGGGCACACCCGCCTTTCCACCTGTCCTGCTGTCGCCCTCTCTAGGTGGGGAATAACCCTCAGGTAGGCAAGAGCAGGGACCAGGCTATGGCATCCCTGTCTTTCTCCTTCCTTCCCTTTCTTTCCCACCATCTTCTGTCCTGTTGGTTTTGGTGGTGTCGGGATAAGAGGAAGACCTCCGAGGCTTCAGCTGATCAGGATGGGCCCAGGCCAGAGCGTGGCTCCCTTTAGAACTCAGAGGCATCACCACAGTTGAGGGAGCAGGGGGAGCATTGCAGCAGCTCCGGTCCTGGCATGTGTCTGGTCACATGCCTCTCTGGCCTTCTGGAAGCGGGGAGGGGGATTCCTGAGTCCTTCCCCGGGTCTTTCTGCTTCTCTAGAATTTTACCCCCAGGAAGGATTGCAGGGGATTCAGTGGAATCCCAGGGCACTCTGAGCCCCAACTTCCCCCTGGTGCCCACTAAGGAGCTGTGGCTTCACCTTCCACCCCAAGTCTCCACCTCAGGGAGCCTCCCTGGGCTCAGCTTGGCCAGCCAGGATCTGTGCTGCTTTCTCCAGCCACCAAAGGGCACAGCCTCCTCTGTGAAGTTATTAAATGGAACAGCCTCTAACCTGTTCCTCTGGCCAGCCCTGACCACAGGCTGCAGAACCAAGAACCACAGGGCCTCCGAATGGGCAGCTCTCTTCGGCTCACCAGAGCCTGGAAGGGCAGCACCGCACGTGCCCTGCCCCACCTCCACCCTCAGCCTCAGCCCCGCTCGGGAGGATCCCAACTTGCCACCTGCTCTTGAGTTGCACCCTTTGGCCCACTGGGTGTTTTTGTTCCCACAGGCAGTCAGGCTCCCTGGCTTCAGATTGTGACCATCTGTGCCCTGAGACTCTGCCTCCCAACCAGCCCTCCCATCCCAGGACAGCATCTCCCAGGAGGAGGAAGGAAGATGATCGCCAGGCCCCAGGTGCCCCAGAGCAGGATGGCACAGTGGGCGACACGCAGGCACCAGCTGAACCTGTGGAGGCTGGCAAGACACCTGGACCACCAGCAAGCTGCCAGGAGCCAGAGGAGTTGGCTGATGTCTTTGTGGACCCCTCAGGAACACCTGCTTACCAGTGCCTCTTGACCAGCTCTGGGTTTACCGAACTCTCCTCAGGCTCAGACCTGGCACTTGTTGGCCACAAGCGGAAGATTCAGTTTCCCAGTGGTAATGCCGAGAAAAGGCCACAGGCCTCGTTCTTTGTCCCAAGAGCCCCCAGCCCCTGTGGCACCAGGACAACTAATGGCAAGCATCTTCTCTCCCTTCTGCTTCCAGGCCATGAGCCCAGGCCTCTGGCCTCCCTCCAGCCCTTGTGCCACCCACAGACCTGCCTCTCCCTCCCAGGCTCCTTACCTGGGCTGCCCCCAGGATCTAAGGAATCTGAGTGTGCCGCCGCTGGCCCTATCTCCCAGAAGACTGACCAGCTTCCCAGCTGCCCCACAGCCCCAGGCCAGCTGTCAGGCCACCTGCAGACAGCTGCGGGCACACAGACCCCAGGGGGATCTGCAGAGAGCCAATCCACCTCTCTCCCTTACCCTCTGCCAGCCAGTGGGGGAGCCAGCTGCTCCCGATGGCTCTGGGCCCCCCAGCCTCTCCCAGTCCCCTGCCTCCCTGTCTCCCAGCCCCAACCCCAGCCCAGTGCCAGCAGAGAACTGCTCCTGTGAGTCCCCCTAGGCATGCAGCTCTGGGGCCAGACAGGTCCCAACTCGAGGGCTGGATACACAGATCCAACCAAGTTAGAGCTCTGCTGAGTGCCGCACACCCAGCAGGGCTGACCAGACAAGGAGAAGCAGCGTCCGGGGCCTTGGCCTTTGAAGTCCAAGTGAACAGCTGTGGTCATAGCCAAACTCTGTGGGGTTGACCAAGCTGGTCCTCACATCCTCTGGATCTTCACTGGGACCAAGAGAGTCTGGGCAGAGGACTGCCCTCTCCCCTCACTCCAGCTATGGTCCTGACCAGAAGGCAGTCTACAATGGGCTTGTCCAGCCATGGCCAGCTGCCCATGCCAGGAGGCAGAGGCAAGGTTGGCATAGGGAGGGACCACAAAGAAGCTGGAGCCGCAGGAGCCCTGGCCTGGCTTCCTGTCCCTCTGCAGGCACTTGCTCTGCAGAGCAAAGAGGGTTCGTTGTTGGTGGTGTTCCCCGCCCCCACCCCCAGCCTCCTTTCCCACCAGCATGTGGCTCTCCTGCTTTCTGAAATGCCTGTGTGTTGTCCCCTCCCCCAGCCCCCCACGCTCTGCACACAGATCCTCAGGAACATATGAAGCAGAGGAGGGGCTCGGCTGCGCCACTTCCAGAGCTCCCTTCCCACTGCACTTAGTAGGGGCCCAGCACTGACTTCTCTGAGCCCAGGATGTGGCCAGAGCCGCCTTCAGGGACCCCTCTCAGCTCTTCCCTGTGGCCTCAGCCCTGGCTGCCCACCCAGAGTTCTGTTCAGGGTCAGTGGCTCACCTGCCAACTTCTGCATCACCCTCTTCCCTCCTTCCTTCCCCCAGGACCTACCCCCTCCTTTCTTTCAGCCAAGCCATTAATCTGGAGACAGAGATGGGTTTGCTATTGATTCTCTGACCACTTTTTTTTTTATTACTACATTTTGTACTGTGGTTCCTCTCACCCGTCTCTGCCTCTGTGTGTTTGTCTCTTTAAATGCTGAAGCTACCAGAAGCCTGGTGCTATTCTGTGTCTCATTTTGGAGGAAGAAAGCGGGGCCTAGCTGCTGGTGAGGACCTGGGTTGTTAGTTTGGAAATAGAGCAACTATGCGTACAACCTTCAAGGAGGTCATGTTTGGCCTTTTTATGCCATCCTGTTAAGTTTCACAATTAATCTTGGTCTAGGAAATGTAAATAAATTTGTTAATAACAAATAGCAAAGAGATGGGGCTGGAGTGCAGTGTGTCGGGCCTTGATCTGCCCTCCAGGGACCCAAGCAGATACGGACAGAATAACTGGGTTGCAGGATGGGAGCCTCCTGTGAGTGGGAGAGTGTGTGTGGGTGCCGCCAGCCTCTGCCGGCCCAGTCTCCCCAGGTCACCCACTGACTGCTGCCCACTGAGCAGTCACCTAGAGAGGGCATGCTTGCCACCCACTCCCAAGGAAATGTCTTTGCCCTAACAAAGGTTCTGCTCTGGGCCCTCTTCCCTTCCCCAGGTCCCAAACAATGGCTTCCTTCTGGGCCCTGATTGGTGTATCCCTTTCCTTTCGTGGCAAAAGGGGATGCCTTGTCCCCCGGTGCCTTTCCCATATCTCTGCTACTCTGGGTGAAAAGCTCCCCCCCGCCCTTTACTCAGACCTCTGATATCCTCACGTGCTGTTCACCCAAAGACTGATGCACCAGGTTCTGACACCTGCATCACTGTCTGCCCAGGACCTCACAGTTGACTGTGTGGCTGTCCCCTCCCATCTCAACAGCTGTGACCTTGGAGAGGTCAAGCCCTGAGACTCTTATCTCTCCACAGCCACATCTGTGTTCTGGTCTCCAGGATATAAGTTGAGAGAGGAACCCAGAATACCTGAGACTGGACCCAGGACAGGTAGGTACTGCTTGACATAAATTAGGCCCCTTGGTGGCCCCTCCACATGGGGACTGTTCAGACCTCCTTCCACAGCCTCCCTCAGCAGATGACTTTGACTCAGACTCACAAGGCACTGCCTCATCCTGCTCTCAGTCCCCCTTCAACATCTGATTCTCAAAGGATGCACTGTCCTTCCTCCCTGTGCTCTCATCAGTTTCCTCCTCAGATTTACCGCCTCTCCTTCCCTCTGCCCAAAAACTCCATCCTGGAAACACTTGGATTGATTCAGCAGCTTGAAGAAAGCTCACTCCTGTTCTCTGGCTACTTCCTGTGGTCTATAGCCTCTACCTCCATGCCCGAACCTCCTTCCAAACCTCCGCGGTGGCTCTGCCTGAAGATTAGCCCATACAAGGTCACCAGATAACCTGATAATGACCAAAGTCAGGTTCCTTTTCTCCTTTTCCACTGTGTTGAAACGTAGCTCCCTGGCTCCCCGGTGACCCTACGTGAGTGTGGTTGCCGTCCCTCCCCCAGCCTCTGCCCTCTGGAGCATGAGTACTGGTTCACCACCAAACTTGGGTGTCTGCCCTGAGCTTGCATGAACCCCCCAGCCCTCACTGCCTCCCCAGACATGGGCCTGGGACCTTGTTCTCACCTCCGTGCTCTGGTTCTATCACTTAATTGGTAGCTCCAGCTCTGACTCCCTTCTGAATTCTAGTCCTCACCTGTGCTGGGTGGGAAGGAGCTCCAGCTGCACGCAACCCACACTGTCACTTTGGGTAAGTCCCTTTACTACTCTGGACCTCAGTTTCCTTATCTTTAAGTGAGGGGCTTCTTTTGAGATGATTTCAAGGGTCCTTCCTCCAATAATAAAATGCCCTGACCTACGAAGCCCTGATATCCCCCCTGTCCTGCTGCCACTACAGAGGGACCAACCTAGGACTCCTCCCTCCTCTGAGGCTGGCTTCCCTGCCTGCTTCATCACATGACTCTCCTGTACTCTGACTCCTCAGCCACGCCATCCAGTCCTGTTCCCTTGTCCTGCTGACCACCCTCCCCTTACACCCACCCTGGCCCCCCATCCTCGAGGACACCCGAGTGCCCACTCTGCAAGGCATGGCTTCCATATTCTCCCTGAACCCTGGAAGGTAAGCCTTCAGGCAATGGAGGCTTGAGTTCAAATTCGGATCCTGCCACTTTATGACCTTTGGCAAACTCCTGAAAGTGAGTTTTCTTAATCTGAAAAATAGAGGAATTAGTCATTGCCATCCCACTAGGAAGCCAGAATTAAGTCATATGTCAGTGAGGTGCTTGGCACAGAGCTTGGCACGCTGTAAACACTCAACAAACAACATTATTACAGCCCCCTCAACACACACCTGTGAGACCTCCCTTCTAGACACTTCGAGAGAGCAGATTTTCACTAACCTCCCACTTGTGACAGCTCTCTGACCCACAGCCCCATCTCCAGTGTAACTTTGTGGATGAAGCTGGAGACACCCCATCCCTGGGGCCCCCCACTTTCCAACAGCTGGTTCCCCAGAACTCCAGGAGGAGCCCTTGCATGGGAGAGGAGGGGCAGGGGGGTGGGCATGTTCTTGGACCCCTGGGGGCATGACTGCATTTGTGCATCGTGCACCCCTAAAAGGATGGGTGTCCCCAGGGTTCTGGCACCCCAGGTGCCTCCAACTCCTCCCTGAGGCCAGGCCTCAGAACTTCAAAGATTAAAGGAGGGGCCACTCAGACAACTGAGAGGAGGAACATGAGGCCTCCCTTGGAGGGATATTTGGATGACAAGAGTGGTCCTCTCCTGGTGGACAGGACAGGGTGCAGGGTGGAACCTGGGAGGAAGCAGAGTGAACATCTTATTCCAATGCTGCAGGGTGTTCCCTGCTCCCCACCCCTCAACATCATGTCATCAGGCACAGTCTCCCCATGTGTGAGAGGTCTCCAAGGCCCCCAAGCCATAAAAGAGTCCTTTGATTCCTGGACAAGGGCCAGGAAGCTGGTTTTCTCCTCAGCACCATAAGGACAACGTGGACAGCGGGAGCCCAGGGTGAGTGCGCCCTTCTGTCACCAGGACAGCTCTGAGCGCCTGAGGCTTGTCCACTCGTTTATCCCCCCAGCAGCACTGTGGGGAGGACTTTTTAACCCCTATTTCACAGATAAGGCAACTGAAGCTCAGAGAGGTTGAGAGACTTGCTCAAGGTCACACAGCTGTGAACCCAGGACTGAGACCCCAGTGGGTTGCCTGGATCTCTGAGTCCTGCTCCTCACAGACTAGGCAAGGGGGCCTGGACAATCTCCGTTGGCAAGAATCACCGCCCACCACACCCCGGGTCGGGGACAGCTGACACCCCTCCCTTACCTGCAGCTGCCGGGAAGAGGTCTTCACTCCGCATCAGCCCAGCCTGGCCCCCTTGCAGGAAAATGTGAGGGGGAAACTGGCTGAAAGGCAAGAAGAACTGGGCAGGGACGGAAGCCCCAGTCAGGTGCTCCTGAGGCAGGGCTGGGGGTAGGGACGGAGCCTAACAGCTCCCTCAGAGGGTGTCCCTGAGGGTGGCATTAAGACAGAAGGAACAGTGGCCACCAATCTCTGATTTCTTCCTCGTCGGGGAAGCAAGTGATGGGCAGAAGGGACCACAGGAGCCCATCATCGCCATGGGGCTAGGGTGGGCATTCCCTGAAGGAAACCCCTGTCTGAGGATGAGACATGGTTGCTGCCCTCAGAGAGCCCCCATTTTGAGGAGAGGCTTCTACAGTCCCCAACAGGAGGGAAGATAGGTGAGGGATGTGAGGCAAGCTTCCTGCTCAGGAGAGGCGTGCAGCTTGTATTAGTCCTGACACGGAGGACAAGATGGGGAGGTGGGGACTGAGGTGTGGTCAAGGGAAGGTCAAGATGTCCAGCTGGGCCTGCTTGGTGTTGAGAAACCAGGGAGATAAAGGGATGCTGGGGGCCACTGGGCCCTTTGATGAGCCTCAGTGGAGCTGGCCCAGAATGCCACCAGAGATGTGTCACTCGGGGCCAGGAAGATCTCCCCAACATGAAGCCCAAGGAGCCAGGGCCACAGAAATGGTAGGAATGTGCCTCAGCTGAGGAGGACTAGGGCCACTGATAGGGCTCTCTGTGTGGTCTTGGGCATGTTGGAGGGGATCCAGACTTGCATAGGCCCAGGGCCCTCCACTGTGAAATGACAAACCCCACCTACCCTGGGGGGCACACCAGGTCAAGACTCAGTGACATGAGCCTGTAACATGGCAATGGTAGGGCAGGACCAGCTTGCCCTTGTGGTGTTTGTGGTGCCAAACGGGAGGGGTGAAGGGATGAGATAGATGGGCCAGTCCCTTCCAGGTCCCAGATCCCAGATAGAAGGCAGAGGTAAGGATGGGGGTGCCAGGGAGGAGAGGGACCCTGGAGTATGGGATGCACCTCTCCCTGATCAGCTGTTTGACTTTGGGAAGGGTTCCCAAGTTGTCTCTAGAGTGAAGGAACAATTGGCTCAGCCTCGCTGAGCATCTGGGTCTGTAATGGCAGGTGGCTGAAGTGGAGGGGGGAGTCATCCCATTCCCAGCATTGATGTCAGCGCCTCCTGGGAAATCGCCTTCTCACCTCTCCTGGGCCTAAAATAGAGCTGGGGGGGGCCTGTCACAAGCCAGAGGCAGCTCCCTCCCCGGCAGAGGCCCTGGGTCCCTGAGGAAGCAGAGGACCCAGCGAAGGGATCCCTGCCTCCACTCTTAGCTCCTCAGTGATTTGTGGTCTCCCAGTGTGGGTGCGAGGATGCTCTGGCCTGGGGCACAAGGTCAAGGTGAGGCCTCCCCATTGGTGCCCATGCCTTGCCACATCCTAACCCATCTCAGGTCTCTGACTCTTGGGATCCCTAGCAGGGGTCAGAGATCCCAGCCCCCAGAGTGCGGACCCATCTTGCTTAGGAGCCTGGGGGCTGGGCTAGGGGCCCAGCTGGAGAGATAGGTTAGGAGGCCAGACAGTCTGCAGACAGGGCAACCTAGTCTGGCAGAGAGGGGAAGCTGGGGGCTCAAGAGGAATCTTCTGCTCAAAGATTTGGGTTGGCAAGGGAGGGGCAGAAATGGGCATACTAACCACATGTAAATTACCTGGCTAATTTATGTATTTAGAGGAAAGTATTGGGGTGCCCCATAGAGGGGAGGCTAACCCCATCCGGTGACAGCAATCCCTGAAGTCCTCCTAGAGGCAGAAGGCATCATTCACCCAGAGAAGCCTGCAGGATGGAAAGAGGTCTAGACCGAGGGTGTGAGAGGACTCCGCAGTGCCCTGCTCCGCCGCAGGTGGGCGAAAGAGCCCAAAGGCGCGGAGCCAGCTGTTAACCACGAAAGCCCCAGCTCCTCGCTTCCGTCCCTGGTCCCACAGCCTTGGTGGGGCTGGGTCGGGCAGCCCCGTTCTGGGTACGAAACGCGAGGGGTGAACCCGGGCGTGGTAGCCACGCCCCCGCACCACTATCGCGCGGGTCCCCTAAAGGGCCATCACCGGCTCAGAGCCCGGGGGGTCCCTCTACCCTGACTCCCTCCCCCTCTCCCCTTACGAATGGACCGGTTGGAGCTCCCCAAGCAAGGGCGGCCGAGGAGGGGACCGCGAGGTGGACGCCCAGTGTGCCCCACCCTGCACCTGCCTAGGGGATTGAGGGAAGTCTGGTCCCGGGCGGCGCCTCTTTTGTCCTCCCGTCGCAGCCGCCCCGGCCGGCCCGCTGGGGGGGTGGGGGGGACACGGAGGGCGGGGGCGGGCTCTCGGCTCACGTGCTCGCCGCTCGGCTCTTAACCCGGCCCGCCGCCCCGCCGGGATGGCCGCGGCCGGAGCGCGCTGAGCCTGGCTCCCTCGCTGCCGCTGCCGCCTCCGGTCCGCGCCCCCCGCCCGCCTAGCGCCCCCGCCCGCGGCTCCCGCAGCCCGCGCCTCCCCGCCCGCCCCTCCTCCCGCCCGCGCCGCGCCGCTCGCCGCCGCAGCCCCCGGACCTGGAGGATTATGAGCGAGCCATGAGGCGGCTGCGGCGCTGGGCGTTCGCGGCGCTGCTGCTGCTGCTGCCGCTGCTCCCCTCTCCCGGTGAGTGACCCCCGCCCGGCCCGGCCCCTGCGCCCCCTCCCTGCCCCCGCCCCGGGTTTTGCGGCGGTTTCTGCTGCAGCCACATTTTCCTGCAGTGCTAGGGGTGACAGCCGGTCCAGAGCGCGGGAGAGCGGAGGGGGGCGGGGGAAGAGGGAGGATGCGTGCACCCACCTGTCCCCATCTGGCCTGCCCCACCGCGGCCAGCACCCTGCCGCCGGCCGGCGGACTCTGCAGGTTTCTGCGGCTTGGGGCAGGGGAGGGGCGGGCAGTCGTGACGGTCAGGCAGGAGTGCAGCTCCTGGCCCCCTCCCCATCGGGCTTCTTCCCTCTGCAGGGCAGCAGATCCTCCACCCAGATCCCGCCAGAGCTCCAGGGGCCACATCAGAGTGGGGGATGGGGTGTGCCCTACCCACCTCATTCCCACCTCTCTTGTCCCACGGTGGGCATCTGCCTGCAGCTATGGCCTTTTCTCCCCAGGTTTGGGGACTCAGAGTCCTACTGGAGCTCTGCACTGGCAGGTCTCTCCCCAGTTGGAGAGCCCGGAAGCCCCAGAGGTCACAGAACCCAGCCGTCTGGTTGGGGAGAGCTCTGGGGGAGAGGTCCGAAAGCAGCAGTTGGACACCAGGGTCCGCCAGGAGCCGCCAGGTGGCCCGGTGAGTGGGGCAGCACAGCGAAGCAAGGGGTCTGGTACAGGCCTTAGAGCCCAGGGGAGACCACGGGGCAGCCAGGGTTTGGGTGCTTCCCCAGCTCCTGGCTCCCGCAGCTTTCCCTTCTGTACGGTGAGCTACCACAGGGGTGCTGGAGCCCACTAATGGGAGCACCCACCTGCCCCACTCCAGGGCCCCTCCCATCATGGTGAGGCTCCCCTGCCCTCGAGGAACCCAGAAGGCCCAGGACTCAGTCCAGCCTTGGTCAGCCTTCCGCCAGCCCCCACTCCTCTCCTGCCTAAGCAGGCAGTCCTACCACAAATGGGGCTTGGGGAGGCAGTGAGGGGCAGGGAGAAACATGTGAGAGCCCAGTCCAGGATTATGGACCCACAGCCACCCTCAGTGGGCTTTTTGGAACAGTTTAGCGCTTGCTTCTGCCTCAGTTTCCCCCGGTGCACTGATAGAATTGTTCTCCTTCCTGTTCTCCATGAGGGTGGGGCCTTGGGAAAAGCTTGCCCACAAATGCCAACTCTACTCACCCCGCTGTCCCTTTCAGCTGCCGGGCCCCTCCTGCCTCCCTGAGGAAGGTTAGGAATGAAGGAGATTAATTGCAATTAATAATTAATTAATATCATGTGAATAATAATCACCCAGATGGAATATTCATTCAGCACGCCTCGGCTCTCCAGGAGCTTGAAGCTGAAAGTTAGCCAGGCCAATGGGGGTGGCGAGGGCGGGATGGCGAAGGCCTGGCAGAAATAGGAGGTGGAGAGGAGAGACTCAGAGGAGGGGTACAACCAAGGTCTGGGGAGTTTTGGCAGCTGGGAGTGGTGGGAGGTAAATTGGGCTGGGCAGAGTGAGGAAGGAGGGAAACGGAGGCTAACATTACAGACATCTGTCAGACTGGCATCTGGCCCTGCCTAATGTACTTGGTTAAAAGCCCTTAGGGGGGGTGGGGGGGGCTGTGGGGGGTGTGGGGCGGGGGAACTCGGGAAATGGAATGGAGCAGGAAGGCGGCATGCATAATAGATGGACCATCACTCAGGGCAGTGTGGGGGGTGGTTAATGGTCCTGAGCAGGCAGGCCGGGTGAGGACTGGGGGGGGGGGATTGTTGGTGGGAGGGAGGGGAAGAGGGGAGAAGGAGAAGGGTGGAGGCTGCCTGTGGGGCTTGGCCAGGCTCCCTGGCGGGTGGTAGATGGGCAGCAGGGTTGGTCCCAGGGCCAGGGATGGGGTGTCCTGACTGGGTTTGGCCCTTAGTCCAGCTTTCTTCCCTGGTGCCCCATTACCTGTGAACTGCACGCCCCAAGGCTGTGTTGGCTGGGAGTTGACTGCCACTCCTGGCTGCTGGGACTCCTGACTGGTGCTCTAGGGGATGTCCAGATTGGAGGATGGGGTGATGCCACAGAGAGGCCAAAGGACAGAGATGAGGGAAAGCAGAAGGACCAGGGAGGGATGAAGAGTTGAGGCCCCTTCAGTTCTTCCTGGAGAGAGAGTCAGAGGGAGAGCACATCCCGGGCTACGGTGATGCTTGTGACTGAGATCAGGATGCATACAGTTGGACTGGGCAGGTTGTGTATGCAGAGGTTGGGGGAGTCTCTTTGGGTGTCGTTCTGCTGGGTGGGTGGGTGGCATGTGTGCCTGTGTGCTGTGTGTGAGTGACCCAGACTGAATAAGCCTAAGAGGGTTTCTAGGGGGTGGGAGCAGAGGGTTCTGTGGCTCTGTGGGGCCATGGTCACCTCCAGTGAGGATCTCTCTGGGACTGAGCCTTCCCTGGAACCTCACTGCAGCCTTCCCAGGGGACTTACTCATTGTCCTGCCTGCCTTGTCTGTACCTCAGTTTCCCCAAAGTAGAATCCTCACAACTCTGGAAGGTGAGTGTGCATTTTGCATATGAGCAAAGTGTGGCTCAGAGAGGTTAAGTAACTTGCCCAAAGCCAGTGAGATCTCAGTCAGTGGAGTAATTTTATCCAAGACCAGGGCACTTCCCACTGGGCTGTTCTGCTCGCAAAGACTCTGGATTTTGTCTCCAGGGCGCTTCCCAGGCCTACCCAGCACAAGGTGGAAGAACAAGGGAGACAAAAAGACACTTCCAGGATATTCCTCCCTGAGAGGAAGGAGACCCCTCCACCTCCCACTAGACATTTCTCCCTGGAGCGCATCAGGTCTCAGAACCGGTGGAGCCAGTGCAGCATCGAGCCCAAGTTCCCGCCCCGCCATTGTTGGGCTTTGTCCGAAGTTTTTGCATCAGTTTGGGACCTCGGGCCAAGCAAAGTGTTGGGTCAGCAGCAAGATCTCCACGTGGCAAGTTTGGGGGCACATGGGGGCACCCGGCAGGGCCAGGGTGAGGGGGTCTTGGGTGCCAACCTGTTCTGGTCACAGCATCTTTCTGAGCCCTAGCATCCTGATCCCTCAAGTCAAGATGATGAAGCATTCATCTCAGACCCATCCACCACCAGGAGATGGTGATGGGGAAGGACTCCTGGCTTTTGTGAGGGGGAATGGGAGAGAGGGAAACTGGCCAGGAAGGAATTAGAAGCTAGAGAAATTACAATTTATTGGGCCCTCACTGGGGCAGGTACTGTTCTACCTTTCTGTGTTACTAATTTATTTCATTCTCATCACAGAACCAGAAGGTGGGGCTATTATTATTCCCATTTCACAGATGGGGAAGCAGGCACAGAGAGGTGAAGTAACTATCCCAGGTCATGCAGCACTTAAGTCGCGGGGTCAAGATGGATATCCAGAGCAGTCCTCTTAACCATTGCATGCCAGCCTCATGCTCAGGGGTATAGCGAAGAGGGGCAGAGGGGACTGTGTCCTCCTTGCCAGGGCTCTCAACTCCTCACTTCTTCCAGTTTGGAAGGAGGCTGGGCCTGAGGCCCACAGAAGTGGGAGAGTTTCTGGAAGTGCAGAAACCTGTGATCACAGGGAGCCTGCAGCTGAGGGTGAGGCGGGAGAACAGGCAGGTCTAGTGTACAGTTGGGCAGGTTGTTCACTGTACAAGGGTGCCCAGGCCAGTGACTGAATGAAATTGATGGGTTTATGAGCCTACATGTGTTCTGAGGGGATGCTTTTTCTAATCCACACAAAGCTGCTATGTGGGTTGTGCCTGCCCCTAGGGAAACCCATACTCCTTCGAAACCCAGGAGAGGGCAGGAACATGGTGGTGTGTGCAGGGTCCCAGGTCCAGAAGACAGACCTTCATCTGAGCCAGCTGGGGGAGGGGACCTCAGTCACTGGGTTCAGTTCCTGTGAGAGCTTCCCAGACCAGCATTTGCTGGAAATGCCACTCTGGAAGCCCTTGACTGAGAGCGTGTGCTGCGGTGTTTGTGTTTTCTTGCTGCAAAGGGGTGGGGGGCAATTAGGCAAGGCTCAGTCCCCAGCCCTTGAAGATGGTAGTCACGGACAGGGAGCCACTGTGTCTCTGTCTGAAGCCCTAGTACCCCACTAGGGCCAAAGCCATGCTGTGGTTTCTGTGGCCAAGGTCACAGCTGTCCTAGGATCAGAGGCAAGAGGGGTTCCTAGGAAGGGGCTGGTGACTAGAATCCAGGACTGGGATTTGTGCTGGACTCAGCTTGCACAGCGGGGGGCCGTGAATGGGCCCTGCCAGGAGGTTGGGCAGAGGGAGAGCTGAGGCTGGAAGCCCCTCTTCTGTTTGAAAGGCTGTACCATGTGGCTTTGGAGAGGGACAGCTTCAGTGGGTTCCAGTTCTACTGTTTCTGGTTGAGTGACCTGGGCAAGCTGCCAAAGCCTTCTGAACCCCACCTTCCCCATGAAATGGGGATAACAAGAGTCTCCACTTTGCCCAGGCTGTGAGGATTAGAGGAGATGATGTTTGGCAGGTGTCCTGCCTGGGATCCAGGGCCAGGTGTGGCATGAGGGCAGGGTGTCAGAAGCAGTAGCTGGGGCATTTAGGGGTTACCTCTCGGGCTCCAGGCGGGGGTGGGAGGGGCAACATGGCAGGAATCTTGGGTCCTTCAGAGCCAGACTCTGGCCTGTGGGCTTGGCCTCACCTCAGCACCTGGCTGCCTAGAGGGACCCAGCTGCCCAAAGTCTGTCCCCAGAGGGACTAATGATCCTGGAAGGAAGTGAGTCTGTCCTCAAGAATTTAGGTCAAATCCCGTTATCGGAAATTTGTCCAACCATCTCACTATCTGAGACTCCGGCTGTCCCGCTAATAAGTGGAGCCTCAGTGCATCTTGGGGACTGGGGCCCGGGGTGCAGATTTCTCCCGGGCAGGGCCCCTGCCTCTCTGGCTCCTCCCCATCTTCTGCCACCAGCCCATGTAGTTTGTCCAGTTTCTCAAAGCCCTGTTCAGCTGGAGCATTTCCACTTCCTTCTTCATTTACTATTATTATTACTAATCCTTGTGATAATAACACATTAAAAAGGGCTTTCATTTAGTCCTCATGACAATATCATTTTACTGATGGGGAAACTGAGGCTCGGTGAGGGTAAACAGCTCACTCATGCATTCCGATGCCTTTCCTTCAACATATGTGTTGAGCCCCCGGACAGTGCAAAAGGTGGGTGTAGCCCAAGCCCCAGGGGACTAAAGGTCACCCATGTGAAAAGTTGAATCAGTGACCAAAGAAATCGATGTGCCTGAGGATCCAGGAATAGAGGGGGGCCAAAGCCCTGTGGGGTGGGTGGGTGCAGGTTTTGAGGAGGAGAAGGGCATTGATGGAGATGGAGGTTCGGGAGGAGGGATTTGGGATGACTGAGGGGCGACGCCTGGATGTTTGAATTTTCTGTGGCATTTGGGAACTCAAGTGATCTGTAGTCTCCCCCTTCACGAGACTGATTCTGTAGGTCTGGGGAGGAGGCCTGGCATCTGTATTTGTGATTTGGGGACTTCAGTGGGGTCTTTGCTTCCTTCCCTCCACACTCATATCTAGTTGGGGCTTGACACAGGGGGTGGGGTGAGGCAGGTGCTGGGAGAGTGGACCAGCTGGCATCGGGGAGGGCGAGGTCACCCCAGCCAGGTGGTCAGCCTGAGGGTGAACCTTGACCCACCTCCTTCCCAGTGTGGCCCTGGGCCAAGTGTTTCTCCCTGAGCCTCCGCCTGGCATGTATAAAATGAGTAGCAGACGGCCAGGGCAGGTTGAGATCAAATGAGCCTGAGCACGTGAGAGTCGGGTGGCCAGGGCGCAAGAGGCAAGCGTGGGGCACAGGGTGGATGGAGTCTGGTCAGCTGGTCACCAGCAGCACTGAGCTGGGCGCAGAGGAGGGCAGCAGTCAGGGACAGAAGGGGCTCCCGAGGGAGGGACTGAGTGATAATGGGAGAGGTCGGGGACAGGTCAGGGCAGGAGGCAGGCCAGGCCAGGAGCAATTTGGTTTTGACAGAACATGGGCCAAAAGCTTGGCTGGGTGTGTGTGTGTGTGTGTGTGTGTGTGTGTGTGTGTGTGCGTGCGCGCGCGCGTTGGGGTTAGGACTCTGATGCCAGCAGGAGTCCCCTTCCCAGATACCTGAGGTGCAGAGGTCCTGGGGACTGAGATGGGTTTCCCTGATTTTCTCTTCCTGAAGACAGGAGGTGTCCCCCTGTGTCCCATCCCCATTGGGCCAGGTCACACAAACCTGCCCAGCCACCTACTTTCCCTCACCTTCCTCCTGCAGCCTTTGGTGGCTCCCCAACCCCTCCTGGGCCTGCCTCCCAGCCATAGCCACTGCCCTTGAACTGCCCCAGGATCTTATCTGGCCAGAGCCCTGTGTCCTGCCGGGGAAGAGGGCCTGCCAGCCCCAAAGTTAGGCCTTGCCAGGCAGGGAGGGGGGTGAGGCCCTGGCAGCCTGCAGGAAGTGGACAAAGTGGACAAAGAGGACCTGGTGTCTGCCCCCTGTCCGTCTGGGCTTTCCCCCAGGCAGAGGGTCAGCTTGGTCTGCACACACAGCGGGGAGGCCCAGATGGGTTAGCTCACTGACTGACTGGGGGAGAATCTGCAAGCGCCAGGGTCGACTCTGCCAGGATCCTCCAAGTCCAGGACAGCCCCAGCCACACGAGACAACCTCAGCCTTGCATCTGGGCTCGTCTTACCATTTTCAGTGGGAAAATCTGAGACTCAAGAGAGGTTGCTGGATCACCCCTGAGGCTGCCAGCCTGAGAGAATGGAATCAAGGCAAGGGGCCTGGACAGGCTGCTCCCTTGAGCATAGGGGCAGGGACAGAGGCTTGTCAGTGGGGGGCAGGATGAACAAATAGGAACAGACCTGAGGGCAGGAGAGATTGGAGGCAGTTCAGGCAGGGATGGGTGGGGAAGGCAGAGATAGTCCAAGGCCAGGAGGAGAAAGGCAGGGCAGGGATGGTGCAGACCAAGGAGTTAGGGTGCTGGGGATAGAGCGAGTCCAGGCCCAGAAGCAGTGGAGGGAGCAGAGATGGTCCAGGCCGAGGTGGGGAGAGGGAAGCAGTGACTCCTTGTCCTTGACTTTCTATTTCAAATCTGATCGATGCTCTAGGGGCTCAAGGATGGAGCTCGGAGCCTCGGTCAGCCTGGGAGGGGGTGAGTCAGTGTCCCTGGGTATCAGGGGCTGCCTACCCAGGCTCTGGCCCTTCACCCCACCTCACTTCTCTCCCAGGGCCTCTCTGGACACTGGGCCATTTTCATCTTACCTCACCTTTGGGCTGAGAAGGCCCTGGAAGCTGATTGCCTAGGATTGCATCCCAGCTCCACCACTTCTTAGCCTTATGATGGTGGGCAAGTTAGTTAGCCTCTCTGTGTCTCAGTTTCCCTATGTCAGATGAGGATAACAGCAGCATCTGTCCCACTGGGTTGTTGTAAGGATCAAATATGAGAACACTTGTAAAGCATTTAGACCAGTGCCTGGCACATACTAAGCGCTCAGTGAAGGTTAGAAATCTAGGTGGTCAGGAAGCTAACAGGGACCAGGTTATGAGATTCTGTGACACCGGGGCTCCCCTCCATCCTATAACCTGCTCCCCACAAAAGAAAGGCAGCAAAGAAACTTCCTCACATCTACACAGCCCTTATCTGGGGATCTGGATTTCAGTCTTCTTAAATGGACAGGGGTGAGAAGAAGGCTCCAGCCCTTCTCAGGCCCTTCCCATGCTTCGAGATCTTTTGTAAGACCTGAGGCTTGGGGAGGGGACATGGGAGCCCAAACTCTCCTGCCCCTTCTTCTCTTGGGGGTCGCTTTCCCTCCAGGCACACTGGCTTCAGGTCTGGAGTCCCCACTTCCCATAGTGGCTGGGCCCCCAGGCCTGGGAGGGCAGCCATCTTGCTCAGACCTGGTATGTTGCCATGACAACCAGAGCCTCCCAGCCCCACTGCAAAGGCCCCTCTGAAAAATTTATCAGGAAAACTTCCGTGTTTAAAAATTAACCATGGGATTGAAATATTAAAGATGAGCTGCTTTGGGCAAGGCGGAGGGCAATGGACTTGGGGGTAGAGGAGCCAAGATCTGACAGGACAGCATCTGCCCATCACCTCAGCTTCTAGGGGCCCCACGATCAATTCTATCATTCCACCCCTGTCTGTGCTGTATGAAGCCTCCTGCATAAATTGAGGCTGGGGCATGGCAGGGGGACAGGAAGGAAGGGGTCTGCTTCAGCAGGACCCGAGGTCACACTGCACCTCATCTCCTGTTTGCCCCTTTCCCATGATACTTCTAGGCCCTTCCTTTTAGTCCATCTAGGGGTGGGGTGGCCCTGCCAACAACAGGTAGGGCCTGGCATGTGGCAGCAGGCAGGCTGAGTCACCCCTCACCATCCCTGCTACTCCCATAGATTGGCTCCAGGGAGGCACCTATGCCAGAGAAGGTGGGCTGGCACCCAGAGGGCAGGGAGGCCTGTGTCCAGGGATGTGCATTCTTGCCCCTGCCCCCAGGAAAGGTACAGGGTCTAGGAGGAATATGGGCTTGTGTAAAAGCATCTTCCCCCCAAATCAGTGGTCCTCACAGCTGCTGGGGCTGGGCCATCCCCTCCTGTGAGCTACTCCCTGTACTGAGGTTTCCCTGATCCCCCAATTCCCACCTTCAGTCCTCCCCAGGTTAACTCCCCTTCTGCTCCCCTCCCCACTTCCCCAGCCTGTCCACCTGGCCCAGGTGAGTTTCGTCATACCAGCCTTCAACTCAAACTTCACTCTGGACCTGGAGCTGAACCAGTGAGTGTGGCCTTGAGTCTTGGGGGGCAGTGCAGCAGGGGTGGACATGGCCTGGGCTTGGCTGGTTACAGGGGATGAGGACTGGGCCAGGGCAGGGGACCTGGATCTGAGCTGGAGTGGGACCCAAGCCAGACTCAGCCCCACTATGACTCCCTCCTTCCTCCCACCCACTCTGTTTCAGTCACCTCCTCTCCTCACAATACGTGGAGCGCCACTTCAGCCGGGAGGGGACAACCCAGCACAGCACCGTGAGTGCCTTTGGAAGGGGACAAGGGAGGTTGAATGAAGGGATAGGTGGCCGGTGAAGATGGGTCCGGGGTATACTCTACACCTGGGACGGGCCTGGCCCCTCGAGGATGGGTGGCACGTTGAATGGCATGGAGCCCTGCCTGAGCTCCCCTCACCCAACTCAGGAGGGCTGACCCCTAGCCAGCCTCTCTGCCCACATGGAGACATTCCAGGACCATCATTGCCCCATGCCCAGACTCTTCTGGGAGGGGACAGTTGGGGAAACACCCCTCTTGCTCAACATCAAGGTCCAGGGAATTCCTGGCTGCCTTGGGACCCCAGGGTCCCAGCCCTGGAGGCCCAGGGTCCGGAGCAAAGATGAATGAGTACCTATAAATAGCCTCCACCCTCCCCCTCCAGCCCGTTCAGTAACTGGAGCACAAGTAATTCTGCAGGAAGCAGAAGGAAGGGGGGTGCTGGTCCCCTCTGACCCATGAGCCAGGCCAGGAGGACACACACTGCTCACAGTTCCTTAGCCACAGACCACATGTTGGGGGTGGTCCACGGAGGCAGTGGCATCTATGAACACACTGTGTGAAATGGTGTGTGCGTGTTGTGGGTGAGTCCATAGCTTTCATCTGATTGAGCTAACCCACAGTAAGTGCTTAGACCGGTGCCTGGCACGTAGTAGGTGCTATGTGAATGTTGGCTATTCTCAAAGGTGCCTGGGATCCTTGTACCAGCCCCAACTAATGGTTAAGAGCCACTGATATAGTCCAATGTCCTCATGTTTTGAAGTAAATGAGGCTCAGAGGCTAGGAATGTGCCCAGGGTGAAACAGCAAATGAGGAGCCAGAGTAGACCAGGCTCCTGATCTCCAGGTGCGCCCAGGGGACCGCAGCCCCCTGCACGCCGCGCAGATTCGGTGGCCCTCACCCATCCTCCTGCCACTGTGCAGGGGTGGGGGCACGTCCACTCATACTCCCTGCTCCTCCAGGGGGCTGGAGACCACTGCTACTATCAGGGGAAACTCCGAGGGAACCCCCAGTCCTTTGCTGCCCTCTCCACCTGCCAAGGGCTGCAGTGAGTACGGGGAGGGGCTGGGTGGCCCGGACAAGCCTCCAGCAGGGCCCAGGGGATGGTGGGGAACTGTGTCTTTCTTGCCGCAGTGGGGTCTTCTCTGATGGGAACTTCACCTACATCGTGGAGCCCCTCGAGATGGCCGGGCCACAGGAAGGCCCCCAGGTGAGCCTCTCGCTGTCCCCTCCGACAGCCAAGGCCGTCTTCCCAGTGGCTCCTCCTCCTCCTTCTGCGTGGGTAACCTCAGCCTCATTGCCCTCTGCAGCAACCCCAGCTCTGGTTCCCTCCCCCTGTGTCCCTGGCTCCAATGTCCCTTCTGTCCCTCAAGTAACCTCCCTCTGGGCTCCAGTGTCCTTTGCCCCTATCTCTCAGGGCACCCCTGGGTCTTGACCCCGGAATCTGAGCATCTGGGAGATCAGATCCGACATGGGAGCTCTGGCCAGTTCTGGGTCACCCTGGGGTGGGGTAGGGGAAGAGCTTGGAGACATCCCCCCACAATTGAGCTCAGAACAGACCTGGTCAGCCCCCCCAAGAACTAATTTCCCCTCATTGCAGGGACCCCTTCCCCACCTCATTTACCGGACCCCTCTCCTCCCAGTCCCCCTCGGATGCAGGGAACCAGGTAAGGGAGGGAAAGTGGGGCTAGGGAGGGGGCCGGCTGTGCCCCCCTCACCTGTACCCTCCCCCCAGGCTGCCTGTTTGCTGCCCCTGCCTACTCTGCTCCTCCAAACCGGCCGAGGCTGAGAAGGAAAAGGCAGGTACGGGGACCCGCACAGACCTCTGGCTACAGAGAGCTCAGTCTGTGGTCCAGAGCAGGAGGACACTCCCATCCATAGCTGGGGGCAAAGGAGGGCTCTGATTGATGTGGCTGGAGGCCAGGGAACCATCTCTGAGAGGAAGCCCCCACCCCATTCCCTACCCTAGTGTCTACACATGTCCTCCTGGTGGGCAAACTGAGGTTGCCTGCCCTCAAACCAAGGATGGATGGGACCCCCCAACACTTGGGGAGCTGGCACTGTCCCTGGCTAGAGTCCAGCCCCGCCCCCTAGTCACGTCTGTCCATGGCTTGGCCACAATGCCAGACATAGAGGGGACTGATCCCAAGTGCCCACCCGCCCCCCAGGTCCGCCGGGGCCACCCTACAGTGCACAGTGAGACCAAATACGTGGAGCTGATCGTGATCAACGACCACCAGCTGGTACGTTCCCAGGCTGGGGCAACTTTGGGAGGAGGGGCCAGAAGCAGCCTCAGCCTCTGCCTACACTCTTATCTCCCAGTTTGAGCAGATGCGACAGTCGGTGGTCCTCACCAGCAACTTTGCCAAGTCCGTGGTGAACCTGGCAGATGTGGTGAGCAGCCCTCCTCCCCTTCCTTCTCCCCCCACCCCGGTGCCACTGCACGTATCCTTGAGGTGAGCTCTCAAGGGCACCGTCAGCCTCTGATCCCTACTTTCTGGAGGGACAGACTGAGACCCTCCTCCAGCCCTCTTCCCCCACACCCACTCCCACCCTCCAGCCCTCTCCTCATCTCCCCTCTGGGTCCAGATGTACAAGGAGCAGCTCAATACCCGAATCGTGCTGGTTGCCATGGAAACGTGGGCAGATGGGGACAAGATCCAGGTGCAGGATGACCTTCTGGAGACCCTGGCCCGGCTCATGGTCTACCGGCGGGAGGGCCTGCCTGAGCCCAGTGATGCCACCCACCTCTTCTCGTGAGTCCCCCACACTACAGACCCTGCCAGCCTCTTCTGGTTGCTGCAGCACACAGGGTTACTGGCCAGTGCTCTTGCAGGGTGTGGGGACTGGGCTCACCTTGCCCCAGCCCCCAGCCACTTCCAAAAGTGGCTAGGCATCTTCCCCTGCATCTTAAGCTAATGCCCTTTTCCCCTACCCCTGGTGGCCTCCCTCTGCCTATCACCTTCCTATCATCCCATATTCCTCTTTTATATGGTCCCAGCATCCCTTCCTTAGGGACCCAGTGCCCTGGTAGGGGAAAAAAATCTGATCAAAGGTCCTTGCAATTAGAGATGCTCTATCAGGAACCTGTTATTTGACTTATGAGGGGAAGGGGCTTGCCTGGAGGTCCAATAAGCCGCCATGAAGGGCAGTGCTCACAGCCCAGGGGAGCCACCCTGGGGAAGGCGGCCAGTTCTCCTGACAACTCTCTCTCTTCCAGGGGAAGGACTTTCCAGAGCACCAGCAGCGGGGCTGCCTATGTGGGGGGCATCTGCTCACTGTCCAGGGGTGGGGGTGTGAACGAGGTGAGCAGTGTGGGGGTGCAAACTTGGGGTTTGGACGGAGAGGGGTGCAAAGGGCATGAGCCCTGTCCCTTTTGGAGGAATATAGACATCTTTGTGTTCCATCTTCCTCATCCCAAGTATGACAACATGGGCGCCATGGCGGTGACCCTGGCCCAGACGCTGGGGCAGAACCTGGGCATGATGTGGAATAAACACCGGAGCTCGGCAGGTATCAGTGAAGACTCCCCCCCGCCAGGGGCTCTAGAAGTGAAGCGGGTGTCCATGGGAGGGGGAAACCTCCCTTATATTCATCTTCCCTTATATTCACCTGGCTCACCTCTCAGGGGACTGCAAATGTCCAGACAACTGGCTGGGTTGCATCATGGAGGACACTGGGTGAGTTCTTGGGGACAAACTGGGGAAGGATCTTGAGTAAGGGGTGTCCCAGAGCAAGTACTGGGTGCCATTCTAGACCCGGTGACTTCTAGAGACCCAGCTCTTGGGACAACTTAGGATTCAAAGAAGCCCAGTTGTCTGTGGACACCGTTCAGAAGCCGATTCCCCAGCTGGCCGCTAAAACTGTCCAGGCTGCAGTGCGCACTGTCGCCACTGGGCGCCGCCAAAGCCTTGTTTGGAGGCACTTTCTCTTCACCGTGCACAAACCTCCGCCTCTCGGTCCTGAGGTTTCAGGGAACTGGAGCTGCGTCTCCTGCCCACTCCCCCCTGACGGGCAGGCGGGAGGATTCTCGAGCAGTCTCCGGGCACAAAGATCTTAAGCCTCTTGGAGATAGTGACCGAGTTCCCCAGTGTACCCCGTCCCAATCTTGAGAAGGAGCGTGAGAACTGGAGGGGAGGGTGCAGGCCGGGCCGGGCGGGACTCAGCTGCACGGTCCCCTCACCCCCACCCAGGTTCTATCTGCCCCGCAAGTTCTCGCGCTGCAGCATCGAGGAGTACAACCAGTTTCTGCAGGAGGGTGGCGGCAGTTGCCTCTTCAACAAGCCCCTGAAGGTACCAGCTCCAGGGCGGGGAATGTGGGAATGGGACTTGGGCAGGGTCCTGGCCAGACTCCCGACACCCTTTCCTTGTCCAGCTCCTGGACCCGCCCGAGTGCGGGAATGGCTTCGTGGAGGCGGGGGAGGAGTGCGACTGTGGCTCGGTGCAGGTGCGAGGCTGGTGTGGACGCCAGTAAGAGGTGGGGGAGGCGGGACGAGGGAGGGTCTGGGTGGGTAAGGTCAGGGCCTGCCTTCTCCCTGCGTCCTTCAGGAGTGCAGCCGGGCGGGCGGGAACTGTTGCAAGAAATGTACCCTGACTCACGACGCCATGTGCAGCGACGGGCTCTGCTGTCGTCGCTGCAAGGTGAGGGGGACCCGCTGCTGGGATGGGAAGGAGGCGGGACCAGGAGGGACCCACCTGTGGACGGCCAGATGAGGAGAGGGACTTTTAGGAGGAGGAGACGCTGCAGGCAGGGCAAACCTGTGGGGGTGGAGCTTGAAGTGAAGCGCCAATGGGGAGGGAGAAGGGCTGGGCGTGCGCCTCCCGCCTTTCTGTTGAAGGTGGGGCTACTATGAGTGGGGCGGGTCACTTGCAGAGTAGTGGGAGGGGCAGGACCCTGAGCAGGCCTGGGGGCGGGGCCGAGGCGTGGTCCATGGTTCCTGCTTAAGCATCACAATATATACATCTCTTCCCTAGTACGAGCCACGTGGTGTGTCCTGTCGAGAGGCCGTGAACGAATGTGACATCGCAGAAACCTGCACCGGGGACTCCAGCCAGGTCCGCCTGGCCCGGCTGCCCTGCGGAGCTCCGGGCGAGGCAACCTCCATCCCTGTCGGTTTGGCTCTGTGGGAGTCGGTTCTATGGGCCTCTCCTCTCTGCTGTTGGCTTTGCCGCCGCTGATTAGCCGTTTCTCATCTGAGAACGGGATTCTTCATGCCTTCTGGCTTCGCTTCTCCAATCATTAAACCAGTATTTATAGCCTGGCTGGTGGGTCCAGTGCCTAGCATGGCGCCTGGTTAGGGATCACAGTGGATAATAATATTTAACACCTAAGTCCTCATTACATGCCAGGCATTTAGTACTCCTAGCCCTGCGAAGTGGGTGTGGGTAACTGAGGGGGACAGGAGAGGCTCTAGGACCTGCCAATCCATGTGGTGGGAGTTCCCAGCCATACCTCTTGTCCTTCACATGGGGGAACCCTGTGACATGAGCCTCCACGTGGCAGGCCTTTGGGACCCCTTCATTCCTCCCTGGGGCCAATCTCAGCTCTCAGTCCTGGGGCAGCTCTACTCAGTCCAGCCCTTTTCTCCACAGTGTCCCCCTAACCTGCACAAGCTTGATGGTTACTACTGTGATCATGAACAGGTATGATGAGGTGGAGGCTGCTACCCCTCTGGGTCTCTGGCTCAGTGCAGTCTCTTTTCTTGTCCTCAGTGTCTCTGTCCCTTGTCTCCTGTCTGTCCCTCAGGGCCGCTGCTATGGGGGTCGCTGCAAAACCCGGGACCGGCAGTGCCAGGCCCTTTGGGGCCATGGTGAGTCTTTGGCTAGAGATGGGAGAGGGGACTCTGGAGGACCTAGAATTGAGAGGCTGGAGAGGGGGCCCCGGATGGAATGCCCTTCACCAGATGTGCAGCTCCCCAGGATCTCAGGGGCCCAGCTGGACTGGAGGCCCGGCCATTGTTGGAGGTGCAGGCCTGAGGTCCCAGGTGGATTTTGAAGTGGGTGGGGTGACACCTGGCATCATCTCCCTACAGTGGCTGCTGATCGCTTCTGCTATGAGAAGCTGAATGTGGAGGGGACAGAACGTGGGAACTGTGGGCGTAAGGGCTCAGGCTGGGTCCAGTGCAATAAACAGTGAGTAGTCAAGGCCACTGGTTGGGCCTCTCCAGCTCTGCGGCTAGGGCTCCGGGGCTGGGGAGGATTTTTTCAGAGATGGGGTAACATGTGAGTCCTAATGGGAGACTATGTGAAAAATCAGGGGATGGGGAGAGAGCAAATACAAGGTCAGTAGTTGGGTCTGAGGTCAGACTTGGGGTTCACTGTCTCCATACTACCCCAACAGGGATGTGCTCTGTGGCTTCCTCCTCTGCGTCAACATCTCTGGAGCTCCTCGGCTGGGGGATCTAGGGGGAGACATCAGCAGTGTCACTTTCTACCACCAGGGCAAGGAGCTGGACTGCAGGTGTGGCTGAGACCATGGCTGGGGAATGGGAGGTTGCAACTGTGATGGGGTGGGGAGCAAATGGCTGAGGCTAGCTGTGCCATTTCTCCAGGGGTGGCCATGTGCAGCTGGCCGATGGCTCAGACCTGAGCTATGTGGAGGACGGCACAGCCTGCGGACCCAACATGCTGTGTCTGGACCATCGCTGCCTGCCAGCCTCTACCTTCAACTTCAGCACCTGCCCTGGCAGTGGGGAGCACCGGATCTGCTCCCACCACGGGGTAGGTGCCCGGAGACCGGGGATCATAGGCAGAGCTTACTAGAGGGGACAGGGCCCTGCTTACCTCTACTGGCCCCACCCCATCTCTAGGTCTGCAGCAATGAAGGGAAATGCATCTGTCAGCCAGACTGGACGGGCAAAGACTGCAGTATCCACAACCCACTGCCCACATCTCCGCCCACGGGAGAGACAGAGAGATATAAGGGTGAGACTGGAGCTGGCCCAGGTGGGGTTCTATCTTTCCCGTTCTCCATGCCTGTCCCTGCCAACCGAGCCCTTTCCTCCTCCCCAGGTCCCAGTGGCACCAACATCATCATTGGCTCCATCGCTGGGGCTGTTCTGGTTGCAGCCATCGTCCTAGGCGGCACGGGCTGGGGATTTAAGTAAGATACTCATGCATCCCCCACCTCCCCCCAGCATCCTTGGGGGAGGGTATCAGAACCGCAGGCTATTGGACTTGAGGGGGCCTCCCCAAGAGGTTAGCTAAACCAGAACTCATACATCACAGTCCAAGCCAGCACATAGGATCTGGTTTTAACATTTAAAAAATTGGCTGCTCAGATTAAAAAAAAAAAAAGATTTTACATTAAGAATCCTGATTTCCAGCTTCTCTTAAAAAATGAGAAGACTGGGCCTCCCCTGTGCTTCAGTGCATCCCAGCCTGGCCACAGAATGGAGCTGAGCAGGGGCTGCCCAAGTCCTCAGTCCCCAGGCCCCACCGAGCCTACAGTGTTCTGTGGCATCTGAGTCTGGGTCCCTTGAGCCGGTCTAACCCCTCAAAGTACAAAGGGGGAACCTGGGGCCCAGGGTCACTCAGTGAGTTAGTTACAGTCCGGATTCAAACCCAGGACCCAACTTTAGTAGGTCTTCCTGGTAGCTCTCCCTGGGCATTAGCATCTAGGTCCCAGGGCCCCTGGCCCATCTCTGGGGCAAGGGGTCTCCTGGGAGCCAGAAGGCCCCTCCCTAGGTGAAGGGGAGGGTCACAGATGGCTCCTTTTCCTTTCTCTCTGCCTGTCCTCTCTTTGGCTCTTGAAGAAACATCCGCCGCGGAAGGTATGACCCGACCCAGCAGGGGGCAGTGTGACGCCAGCCACGTCATCCCTCCCGCTGTCCCTGTCTCCTCCATCTCATTCGTCACCTCGCATTCTGTTGATGGGGAGCTGGGCCTGATTCCCCCACCCTTGCTGTCACTGCTGTCACTACAGGGATGGGAGAACCCCGCTCCGGGAAGAGGGTCCTCAACCTGCCTTTTGCCCCTTCCTCCAGTCCCCCATCCCCTCAAGGCCTTGGTCTTTTTACTCTTGCCCTTGCTATGACCAGACAACTTCTGGCCCAGCGGACCCTGGAGCTGTGCCTCCACAGCTCCCATCGCCTGGGAGGGGAGTCTACCTCTGCGTCCCATCCGTTTTGTCTTTCATGTCACCGCTGTCTGACCTCCTGCCAGATACCCACCCTGGCCAGCCTGTGACTTGCCACCTCCAGGGCCCAGCATTGACCTCCTGGGGCCTGGCTCGGGGGCTCTGCCTCTGGGCCCTGCCTCATATCTTCCCCTGATGCCCCCTCTCCGTTCCAGGTCCGGAGGGGCCTAAGTGCCACCCCCTCCCTCCGAGCCTGGCGCCCACGTCTCTGCCCTGAACCAGAAGGCTGCCCCTACCCAGCCACGGAGGGAGGCACCATGCAAATGTCTTCCGGGCCCAGCCCTTCAACTCCTGGCCCCACAGGGGCTTGGGGCTGGGTTGTGGCCCTGCCCTCACACCACCAGGGTGGACCAGGCCTGGAGGGCATTTCCCCTATGGTCCCCCACCCCACCTCATGCGGCTTTGGCCTTGCACACCACCTCTCCCTGTGTGAATGTAGCTTCCATCATCACAGACTGCCACAGCTCAAGTTGGTTGGGGGGAGAGCAAGAGGGGTGCCCCAGTGGGGCAGGCAGCCATCAGTGGGCATGGCCTGGGATGGCCCCTCCTCAAAACCAGGCAGCTGGGACCAGGCAGGGTTTTAGCTGTCTGGGACCTAGAGGAGGGGACTGACATCTACATTTTTTTTTTTTTAATACTGAATCTCAACTGATGAATGTAACTTTGGGGGTGCTGGGGCCAGGGCAGTTGGGGGGATGTTTTGACACTTGCAGGAGGAACTGAGGCATGGCCATCCCTTGGGCGCTCCCCCAGGATGATCATAACCTGGAATCCTCTCACTGAACACAGACGGCCCCCAGCCAAGCAGGAGCCTAGCATCCCTGCTTGTCTGCTCCGCCCAGCCCTGCTGAGCTTGGAGAGAAGTACGCGTGCTGATTCAAACCAAAGCTGCCTGTTCCGTGCCCAAGGCCTAGGTTATGGGTACGGCGACCACATGTCCCAGATTGTCTTCAATTCCAAAATGACCGTCCTGCTGTCCCTGCCAGGACGCTTTTTTTTTTTTTTTGGTGGAGGGGGTGGTTCTAGAAAATATAGTCCCTGAAATACATGGCATCTTCCCCTTTACAATAAGGGTGATTCTGGGGCTGACTCAGGGTTTAGGTGCCCCCTGGCATGGCCTGGAGGTCCCAGGCTGGGCCATCTTCCCAGGGAGCGCTCTCCCAAGGAGGGAAGTCCAGGGGTGGGGTGGCCCAGTGCCTGGAGGATTAGGAGCTCTGCCTGTGATATGCAGAAAGAGGTAGGAAAAGGCAGGTCTTGTGTTTGATCCTTAGCTTCTAGAAAGGTCCTCAAGGCCCTGTCAAACCCATTCTGCTCCTTAACCCTATTGCAGGGCTGAAAAGTAAGTTTACAGTCATTACCCCTGTTAGTCCTCTGATCCTCTCTGCAGCTGAGCCCAAGGGTAAAGCTGGGCAGAATTCCTCAATTCCCCCAACAGAGAGTCCTGCCCATGGCCTTCCCTCATGACCCTCACTTGGGACAGAGGCGCTCTGGCTCCTTGGCTGCTGAAAACCAGCTGGCAGGGGCAAGCTGGGGGTCAAGCTACTCTCTGGATGAAAGCCACAAATGAATGGAGCCCTTCTTCCCAGGGATACCCCCTACTCAGACTTAGCTTGGGTTTCTGAACACCCCAGGGCCTTTGAGCTGCCTGTCTCAGTCCTTCTGGGGCATCTTTGAGGAGGAATCATGGAAGAAATGACTCCTTATTTATCTGTACTACCCCTCAGGACAAACTGGGGACTGAGACCAACTGACACCCTTTAAGGTGGCCAGATGTGGCTGCAGTGAGGCCCTTGATACTGAGCTCCAGCTGGCACTGCCCAACTGAGGGGGGTGGGTGGAGTACCCCTCTGGCCAGTCCTACCCCACCAGCCCCACAAGCTGAGGCAGGGGCAGGAGGCTAAGGGCTGGGTTTTGCACTATTGCTGCAGTACCTTAACACATCCTCTGGTGGTACACACATACACACAGGTGGTGATGCATCTGGCACAAGCATTTGGACCCACATCTCCACACAAGTATGAATACCTCTGCACACATGGGCATGTCTGTGTGAGCGTGCACATGGGGGTGAGAGGGGATGTGGAGAACACAAGACTTCCTGTGACCAGTCCACCTGGCTCCCAGCAGTCTGCATCCTCCTGCCCCACCCCGGCAGTGCCCAGGGAGGAGTGGAGGCTGCACTGACCTGGGCCTGGAACTGGCTCCATACAGCATCCTGTAAATATGTCATCTGGGGCTCGGGGTGGGGAGGCAGGGACAGGAACATCAATTAAAGATCATGTCCTGGGGCTTCCATGGAGCTCACACCAACTTGTATCTCTTCTTTCTGTAAATGACCACACTGACCTGGGACCCTGCCCTGTCCTCCCTGACCCTGGAGGCAGCGTGATGACTGGGCCCTGAAGCACCCAGGACCGGGCGCTGGGAGGCCGGGAGGAAGGGGCGTAGTTTTCCATTCAAGGCCAGGAAATAGGCTCTGACTGAGTGGAGGGCCTGGCCCTTCCGCTTCCTCGCTCTCCCAACAAAGATAACTGCCCTCTCTGGCTTCACAAAGCAGATGGGGAGTTGAGTAGGAAAGTGTCTTACTAAAAGGCCAAAGATTCAACTTCCCTTTTATGGCTGAAGCCAGAGCAGCCTCTCCTCGACTCCCAAGGGAGTCCAGAAAGCTGGATAAAACCAGCTATCTGGTCCCAAGGGCCCCGTGCTCTTGAGCCCGCAGAGAATTTGCTTTCCTCACCGCGTCTGAGGCAGGAAGAGACTGAGCAAGGCCAAGGCTGAGGGCTCCTCCCCCACTGGGGGCCCAGTTGAAATCAGGAACCCATCCTCCTCTCCAGAGCGCTTTGAGCCTGGAGATATCTGTCTCTGAAAGTCCTGCTTGTTCAGGGGAAAGATAAGATGAGAGAGGCTGGGGCAGAGATGAAGGAAAGCAAGGGTAGAGAAGAGATAACAGGAGCAAGAAATAGCAGCAGCCGGCAAGGGCTTGGAAAGAGTGAGCAGCTACAAGCCCCACTCCCCCAAAAGGCAGGATTCCCAGGACCACCTCCATTCACATGCGGAGAGGGTAGGACTCAGGGCAGTGCTGGCCTAGATTCCTGGTCCCCACCCTGTCCTGTAATCTCAGTCCCCCAGGACATCTGGAACCTCTACCCCAGAATCCCCGACTGCAGAAGGTCAGCTTTTCCCCATTGGGTTCATGAGTGAGGCAGCCCTGCAGGAATCACTCTCAAACCTGTCATGCCCCAAAGTCTAGGCTTGCCCTCTCTGCTCTGCTCCAGGCTGGAAACCCAACTTTTAACTTTCTTCATTGCTCCTGCTCTCAACTCTTCCATCTCCATGCATACCCCTCCTCAGTCCCTGGCCTGTGGTGACCTTCAAACTCCATCTGACGTGTACCTACAGCTGACACTTCAGGTAGTAAAAAGTGTGGCTGCTGGCAGACAGTGGCAGAGGGCAGCACTTGGCTCTTGAAGGTCAGTGCTTGGCTACTCAAGACCTGCCTCTCAGGCTCAGGCCAAGCCCAGAGCCTCACATGTTATACCTGCGTGGGTGTGCAGAGGTGCAGGAGGCTGCAGGGCAGGTGCGGGTGGCAGTGGGAATGCCAGGGAGGCAGCACCTCTGATGCAAAGCACCTCTCATCGGCCCAGGCGGAAGGCTCTATAGGCTGGAACGGAACATCAGATCTGGTCCAAACAGGTCATCTAAAAAGTACAGACATCCCCTGTTTTTTGGAAGTTCACTTTATGCCCCTTTGCTTTTACAAGACATCTACATTTGTGCCCTGTTTCCCTAACTGAAAGAAATCCGAAGAGGATTTTTGCTTTCATGAAAAAAGACAAAAAGCGAAAACAGCGTTCAGCATCTGTTTGCAGCAACCCTTACAGAGGCTTTGCACACCCTAAGCAGTGAGAGTGGCACCACTAAGCTCCTTCCCTGGGAACCACACTCAGCATCCCAGCATTAAGTCTCTATAGCTTTGAAGTAGGTCTGCGAGCATCTGTGCTTTATCTCAATTTATTTTGTGCATCTGTTAGCAAGATGTGACCTGAGGTAATTGCTTCTTCACTTAACGCCATTTTGGCTTATGAAAGGTCTCACAGGAACACTCTACTTTTGAATAGTAGGGAAGCCTGTACTTACTTTGGCTTCAGAACATGTCACAAGCAGTCTGGCAGAGTGGTACCTAAAAAGTGTGGGGTGGAACTAGGCATTTGAAATTTGCTATGAAGGCCACTGATTGCAAGGGATTCCCAGGTATCTAATTTTTCAAAAGCAGAAAATCCTTTGATCAAATTACTGCCCCAGACTGTCTCTGAGTCTCCCTCCTCCCTAAACCAGCATCTACCTGTTGAGGATTTCTGGGTGGATCACAGGTGCAGATTTCAATTCCCAGTTCTATTTGTTTAGCCAAACAAAGAGTGCGTGGGCCCCCTTGGTGCCCTCATGAGTTGGAGGGAGCCGGGATGGAGAACTGGGGTCGTTAAGCCCACTCTGCACCTTGCAGTTACTCAGAGCCTACTTGCGGAGTTGAAAGAATGATTACAAATTCATTCTGGCTCATTCCAGTGTCTAGACGGGTGCTGTCCAACAGAACTGAATGTGGCCCACAGATACAAGTTACGTACATATCTTAAAATCTTCTAGTAGCCCCATTAAAAAAAAACCATAAACTTCGTATTAATACATTTTACTAAATCCAATATATCCAAAATAATCTCATTTCAATATGTAATAAACATAAAATAATCACGGAGATGTTATATTGGAGTTTTTGGGTTTTGGGTTCAGTTGTTTTTTGCACCACGTCTTTGAAATCAGGAGTATATTTTCACTTAAAGCACATCTCTAATTTGGACGAGCCATAATTCAAGTGCTCAATAGCCACATGTGGCCCATGGCTACCAGAGTGGACAGCATAGGTCTAGACAATAACTAACACTACCAAGAGGCAATATCTAAACCCAGGCAACTTGGAAATCAGGCAAGGACAGAAGAGAGAAAACAAACTACAGCAGGAAAGACCTGGACCAACTGCGCAGACAAGACCTCATAAAAGGTCAGAGGGACCTTGTGTGTATCTTTCCAGAAGTCAAGAGGAGAGCTAAGATGACTTTGGCAGGATTAGGGAAGTTGAACTTACATAGATCGAGAGATCTAGATGTGTCCTGCCTTCAGAGCGGCTCTGGCCCCGTGGAATTTGCTGTAGGTAGAGTCAGACTTCTATCAACCATTTCAGAAGGTCAGTGGGAGAGAGGCAGCCCAAGCCCTGGGGCCTGCTGACTAAGGATGCCTCTTCTTGCCGAAAGGACTTCAAGGGCTGTCAGTAATGGCTTGAGCTTCATTTGGTCTTTGAAGATAGAGATTCATTATCATTTCTTGAGATGTCACAGATACATTTAAGGGAGTGAGACCTGCATTTCACGCTCACATAGGTCCCCAGGAGCTCCCACCAAGCCCAGGAACCCTCCGTGCTCCAGCCTGGGCTCCAGCATTCATTGCAGGGGCAGAGGGGTCGGTGCTGTGACTCAAGCTATCACTATATTTTAAGATATTACAACCTGGACGCCATCCCTGGTGACAGCTACTGAAAGGTGCACTGGTGGCCCTCAGGGCGGGAGTCCTCAGGAGGGCTCCTTGTCCCCTAAACCTTTGGGAGAAACAGCTCCCCCACCCCACAACAACTTTCTGAAGTTAATGAGGCTGTGAAGTCATGGATAATATCCTCCATGCAGAGGACTGGTGAGAGCCTTCCACTCAGTCCCAATGCTGTATTCCAGGTCAGCTGTAAGGGGACAAGGTGTACTTGGTCCCCCAGAATGCTGACAAAACAGAACACCCCTGATGCTTGACTGCCCTTCATTCTTGCACAAAGCTATTCAAATAGTCTGTCTGACCACAGACCTGGACAAAACCTGACCTGTCCCCCGGGGAAGGGACGGAGGGAGTGCTTGGTATAGTCATGGCCCCAGGGCAGCCCGGCCACTGGGCTAAGGCCTCAAGCCCCCACTGCCTTCTTGGGCTCCGAAGTGTTAACTCCTGCTCCCCTCACCTTCACCCTGACCCTCAGGCACAGTCCTGGCCTTCAGCCACCTGAACCCCTGCCCACTTGGCAGCCTACAGGCTTCCCAACAAGTGTCTGACCAGCTGCCAATCTCTATTCTCCCCAAGAGCCGTCTGCTCCTCCCTGGCAGCTGTAGTGCCCACTTGGGTTTAAAAATAAACTCACTGTCTGCGTTTCTTCAGCCTGACCCCTGTAACTTCCTCCAGGTCGAGCCTGATCTTAGCAGCCTCTGAAAATAAGGTACCATCATCATTCCAGAGGCCACTGCAGGGGATATATCCACTGAGAACAGACTATATGAAGTTTGTCCCAGAAAATTCTGTTTTGTTGTGAGACACCGGTCACTTCTCTAATCTGAAGGTCACTCCTGGGTTAAGGATTTAAGCCAAGTGTGGGGTGGTGGGAGGCAAGGCTGCTCTTAGGGAGAAAGAGACTCCCAGGCTTGCCCAGGTTGACTTCATTACAAAATCGAAGTCCCCAACCTCAGCTGGGCGCTCACAGCAACAGTGCAGGGACACCTCCACTTACCGGTCGGTGCTCTTCTGTCTCCCCACCATCTAATCCCACCTTCTTTGCTCCCTACAAAACTCAGCCCATCCCATCCCTTCTCACACAGGTAACCTCTCCCCTCCTACTTCACACTCAGTCTGAAAGCCCACCCTTAAGGCCCTGCCAGAGCCCCATTTGCATTCTTACTAGTGCTCTTGGGTCCTTTCTCCAAGGGTCAATTCCTCCTTACTTTGAACTCCAACCCCTCCTACCTTCTCAGGACATCATTCTGCCATTTACCAATCCTTTCCTCTGATATCCTCTACTTCTTCCTAAACTCAAGACCTTTCCAGGTGTACATATCTATCAGAATTCATCAAATTGCATATCCAAAATATGGGTAGTTTACTGTACAGGAATTATACCACAATAAAGGTGTTAAAAATAATAAATAAATAAAGTGAAATGTTAAAAAAAAAAAAGAGCTTTCCATCCTTAAAAACAGCGGGGAGGCTTTAGCTCAGTGGTAGAGTGCTTGCTTAGCATGCTCAAGGTCCTGGGTTCAATCCCCAGTACCTCCATTAAAACAAACAAACAAACAAACCTAATCCCCCCCCAAAAACAAACAAAAACAAAACAACCACTACCAAAACACCCTCTGGCCACCAGCCCACATCCTCATAGCCACACTTCTTGATAGAACTGGCTGCTCCCACCATAGCATTTCCTCACCACTCATCCAGTCCTTGGACAAACACTGGAGGCTGCCGACTCCAAATCCATCTCCTCCATCATCCGGATCCTGGCAATGGCCAGCTCCATTCCTGGCTGTGACCTCTCCAGTCACTCCTCAACCCAGAGTTCTGGCTCAGCTGCCTATCCCCTACCTGCCTCTCCAGCTTTACAGGTCCACATTTCCCACCAAGCTCCAACTCTGGGGATCTCCTTCAGTTCCTTGAAGATTCTCATCCTGGGATCTTCTCCCCACTTATGACTTGACCTTCATTTATCCGGCTCTTATTTATCCTTTAGGTTTCAATGTATGTGGCTTTCTCCAGAAAGCCAGCCTGGTTTGGGTGTCTCCCCCTACATGCTCTTAGAGCACTTCCTAGTTGTACTTTCTAGAGTAGAGCTCTCAGTGCACTCCATCCCGATAGCCTGTGCACACCCCCTCAGACAGCGTCAGCCCCACGAATGCGGGGGAGCAGAGCCTGCCTTTCTCAGGGTCACATTCCCAGCATGTAATGTGGTGCTTGCAACATTCATGGCGCCTAACAAATGTTTGTCAAATGAGAAAAAGCAGCACCATCCCAAAGACTAAATCAGGCTGGATTGGATGGCTGTGTGTTGGGCTAAGAGGAGAAAAGACAAACATAAATTTGGACCTGGAAATTCAGACTGTCTCACAACAGTTTTGTTTAACTGGAATTTAACCTGGATTTGGAGTGACCTTTGGGATGTGGAAGCAAAAACAGTTTTATCTGAGTCACACCTCATTTCATAAATTTCTTTCCCAATGCACAACAGAAATAACTGACTTGTTGCTGTAAAGAAAGAATTTGGATTATATCCCCAAACCCATCCTCAACCCTCTTAGCCTTTCTAGATTTATTGGTGGAAACATCATTCTTCCCACCAGGCGCCCCCATGTATGAAGCCTTAGAACTCACAGCCCCTCGTGTGTTTACTGTGGGCCAGGCACTGGCCAGCATCTCAGCTGATGCTCACATGCATCAAATGTGGCAGGGCTACTACTAGACCTTGATAAGGAAACCCAGCCTCAGAGGCTTGGACTTACTCTTGGACTCAATCGCCCCCTTGAACTCACTCTGCTGCTGGTAACACTTATCTAACATTGTTAACCTTGATGTAAATGTCCTATTTCCTGCATCTCTGTAAAGGCATCATGGGGCGGGGGGTCCTCGTTTTTCATCTTTTTGCATCTTCCACAGAGTTTTTATGCAGGGCACACCTAACAGCCTTGTTGGTGGGGGCACTAACACATGACACCCTGTGCCGTTCCTGTGGTCCAGAGCGGAGATGGCAGAGCTGTGAGGCAGAACAGGCCTGCTGGCTCCAATATAAGAGCCAACCGCTTGCTTCAAAGGACTTTTATGGGCTCTCCTCTTTTCTGAGTAATTCATAAATGTCAAAAATTTATACTGTTTACTTACTAAAATACTTGCCCAGCATCTCCAGGAGCTTAAGGGGGAAAGAACAAAAGACAGAAAGAAAAAATATTCTAATAATCAGTGTTGCTTAAAAGGGGATGGAGACTAAAAACCTGTTTATTCAGACAGAATTGCAGAATCTGGAGATGAGAGGGACCTAAGAAAGTTTCTGTCCAACTGCCTCCTTGATTCCTCCTACAAAACCCCCAATTTAGCCTTTGCGTGAATTCCTACAATGAGGGGAAACACGCCACCTCAAGAACCTACAGATTCTTTACCAGAAAAATTAAATTGCCTGGGCACATATACAGAGGGAGCTCTAATCAAAAAGATACATGCACCCCAATGTTCATAGCAGCACTATATAAAATAGCCAAGACATAGAAACAACCTAAATGTCCTTGATAGATGACTGGATAAAGAAACTATGATATATTTATAAAATGGAATACTACTCAGCCATAAAAAAGAATAAAATAATGCCATTTGCAGCAACATGGATGGACCCGGAGATCATCATTCTAAGTGAAATAAGCCAGAAAGAGAAAGACAAATACCATATGATATCACTCATGTGTGGAATCTAAAAAGAAAAAAACAGGACACTAATGAGCTTATCTACAAAACAGAAACAAACAGACATAGTAAATAATCTTATGTTACTGGGGAAAAGGGGGTGGGAAGAGATAAATTGGGAGTTTGAGATCTGCAAATATTAAGTAGTATATATAAAATAGATAAACAACAAGTTTTTTCTGTATAGCACAGGGAACTGTATTCAGTCTTACAGATCTTGTAAGTAACCTATAATGAAAAAGAATATGAAAACAAATATATATATATATATATATGTATATGTATGACTGAAACATTATGCTGTATACCAGAAACTGACACACTGTAAACTAACTACACTTCAATTAAAGAAAAAATAACTTAAATTGTAAGCAAATTCTACCTCCCTCCAATTTCACCCCACTAGTGTCCTCTTCCTAGGACAGTGCTTTAACTGCAAAGACTATTGCTAATTCCCCAATTCAAGTTTTCTTTTCCTCAGGCTAAACATCCTTTCCAATCCCTTAAGTGCTCCTCACAGGCCATGAACCCAGGCTTTGCCCTGTCTTGTCATTTCCCTCTGGACATGCTCCAACCTACCCATGAACCTCGCAAAGCATGTTGCCCAGAAATAAAGAGAATACTCCAGCACATCATGATCAGTAGAGCAGAGTGGTGGGCCCATTACCATCCTTGATAAGGAAATCTCACTTCTACAAAAGCAGCAACTGTGCTCTGATCAGACCACAACAGGAATGTGTATTTATTGGCCTTCATCTTACCATGACTTGGCCTAAATCTGTAGATATCAAATCTGAGAAAGTTATGCGAGCCAAATTTAATATAACTTTTAGTTTTTAGGAAGGGGCCAAAAACCATGTCAATCCTTGCTCAAAGAATGAATTACATGAAGACACTAGAAATTACACTTGGAGACAACTGAAAATCTACTGTTAAGTACCTGCGTGCCCTTCCCTTTCGGTAAGTGCTGCAAATCCACTTCTGGGAAGCGATCTCTCTTGTTCTCTTGAGAACACAGGGCCGTGTGGAGGGATGCAAGTATCCAGAAGTATGAAACTGAAGGCATCCATGGTTGTGCCATCAAGTAGGGTGGTCATCAGAACAGCAAAGGAGGTCTACAAGTGCTGCTGTGAAAAGCACTCCAAAATGAAGTAAGTGAAAAAACAAGATGTAGAAGTGTTTATAGGATGATACATTATACGTACGTAGGCTGATACATGCGCAGGAGAAGCCCATGGTAGAATTCACAAAAACAGATGAACAGTTATACTTGGGGAGGAAACCTATTGGGAAAGGGATATTTCCTTTTCATCCTTTTAATACAGTTAAATGTATTCAGTACTTTTAATTTTTAAGACATTTCCATGTATGTTACTTTTTAAATATCAGTAAGGATTATCTGAGTGTGGAAGTTATGACTATTTTTATTTCCTACTTTTCTGTGTTTCAAGATGAATTAAGTGCCTGTGTGCTTTTAGAGACAATGCTAATAATGGCTTTTTAGGAAATGGGCAATTATTGATGTCTTTTGTTTTCTCTTTTTTCTTAATTTTCCATATTTTAAAAGAAGCATGTAATACTTTTATAACCAGAAAAAGTCATTAAAACAGAATAACCAAAAACAAGCAGGCAATGATATTTCTATTTTAAAAAGACAAAAATCATTGAAAAAGGATATATTTATTATCTGTTAATTATGCCCCATAAAGTTAATTTTAAGAAGTTGAAAAATCTTTAGAGCTCTTATATTTCAAAAAGTCTGTATTATAATACAGAAATTATTATCTTCATGGAAAATTAATTCATGTACACCAGCAGATGTTCCTGTTAAATTTTTAAGTGTTCCTTTTTCAGACAATTAATTAAGTTCTTTAATTTTGGTGCCAACAATTTGGGGTCCTACAGCCTGCTATTACTAAAGACAGCAATTGTAATTCTGTTGAATAAATGGTTTGCTAAGCAGAGAACAATCATGTGTATATGCTTGTATGTGCACAAACATTTCTGGTAAGAAATTTTAAACAGTGATTACCTCTGAGCAATGGGAATAAGAAGGAATATGAAGGGGGATTTTACTTTTTTATATCCTTTACTATTGGTCAATATTTTATTATTTTGTTTTAGTAAGTTTATTCTTTTTTGTGTTTTTAATTGTGGTAATCACAAAACACATCATGTAAAACTTACCCTCAGTGATTTTTGAAGTGGACAGTTCAGCACAGTTCAGTGTTAACGACATTCATACTGTTGTGTAACACATCTCTGGAGCTTTTTTATCTTGCAAAACTGAAATTGTATCAACATTCCCCAGCCCCTGGCAATCACTATTCTTTCTGTTTCCATGATTTTGAGTCCTTTAAATAGCTCATATAAGTGGAATCATACAGTGTTTGTCCTTTTGTGACAGGCTTATTTCATTTAGCATAATGTCCCCAAGGCTCATCCATGTGACAGGATTTTCTTCCTTTTTAAGGCTGAACTAGTCCGTATATGTATATATCATATTTTCTTTATCCATTTACCAGTTGACAAACACTTGAACTGCTTTCACTGCTTGGCTATTGTGAAAAGTGCTGCAATAAACATGGGTGTGTAAATATCTCCTTGATTCTGCTTTCAAGTCTTTTGGGTATATACCCAGAAATTGGATTGATAGGTTAATATTCTTTCTAAAAAGAAGGTTGGCTGCTGGTCTAAATTTGGGTTGACATGGCTATTAAATTGCTACTGATAAAACTATAGACCCCAAAAATGGTGTGCATCAAAAGAGAACTGCTTTCAACAGGGAAGCCCAAAAAACATTCCTCACTGGTAGTTTCTTACTACATTTCTGTGTGAAGTGGCTCAGACTCAGCATATAGTTCATGTTCAGTTTTGCTAACGCTTGACTAAAGTCTTTTCCATCCTCTGTTACCAGGCCTCAGAAAGCACGTCTGAGTTTAATTAAGGTAGGGTTGCCAGTTTTGGCTAGTAAAAATACAGGACACTCAGTTAAATTTGAATTTCAGATGAACAACAAATAATTTTTTAAATATCAGCACGCCCCATGCAATATGTAAAAAATTACTCACTGTTGATTTGAAATTCAAATTTAACCAGGCATATGCTGTGTTTTAGCTGGCAACCCTAAATCAAGGGTGATGGGCTCCTGCCCAGGACATCTATTTCAGGTCAACCGACACTGACCTAGTCACAAGCTTCTCTGGCAGTACCCAGCTGTGCTACGGCGCTTCATGTTCCTCCTTACCGCACAAGAAACCCCCTCCCCACAACTACATGCTCTTAGTTTGTATCTATGCTGAATACTGTGTGCTTCCTTCTAGCTATTTTCTGGGATCATAGCAGACTACTCAAAGAGCTGCCTTGGGTGGCTGCTCACTAAGGTCAATAAAATATAAGAAAAGCAGTCCCCAGCCCATACTGTCTCTTCTAGGTCAAGAAGCACCCCCAAAACAGACCACTGGAACTAAACACCGTAATCATAAGCTGATCTACAATCACGACTGGTTCAATTGCATGACAGCTCCTTTGTCCATGATCGTCTCCCTATCTGAATGTGAAGTAAACAACCCATTGACAATTTGCACTTACCCTGTTTCCAGGGCTTTGGGCATTAATCGTCCCTTTAAGGAGCCCAAATCCTTGTGCAGACCACTCTGCAGTCAAAAGCTGAGGTCTGTCACTGCTCTCAACAGCACCTGGGTGAAGGATCTAATATCAGTCTTTGCCTGCTGGGCAGAAGCCACAGCTGCAACATGCTTTCAGAAAAATGGGCCAGGCCAAAGGAGCTCCCTGTCAGTGCTTTTCAATGTTTCCAGAGCAAAGATAGAATTTCACTTTCACGGAACTGACTACACAAACTAAAAATAAAATGGAAAAAAGCTATCTAGTTCTGTATCATTTTCCCCTATGGTCAGGTCCCATTCAGGTCACTGGCTATGCACTGAAATCGGTTATGAACAGTTGCTTGGTTCTGCCTTGCCTGGAGTTCAAGGCTGTCAGCCAGCCCATATTCTGTGTGATGGCCCCGCAGAGCAGAGGATACTTGTGAGAGGTTCGGCTGAGGGTAAAGAGGGAATCCGGTCAGCTTTTCCGAAGGCACTAGCAGTGGGCCTCCTTAGGTTTTCTCTCACAATCCCTGAATCTAGTATAAAGTGGGCACAGCATGTCAAGGACGGGCAAGGAAATGTCGCGCCATTTCCTCAGGATTGAGAGGACAAGAAAACAAAACCAAAGGATCCTTGTCACTATGTCATCATCTTTTCCTTGTGTTTTCCAATCCTGAGTCACTATTTCTAATTTCCTCAAAAATGTAATTAAATGTAGGGTAATGACACCCTAAGTAATGACACCAACTCATTCACGTGCACGGTGGGATGGTTCTGGGTCTGGTCAGTCATACACCAGAAGTCTGAATGCATATCGGAAGATGTTCTGAAAATGTATGCTTAAACATCTAGTAAGGGACAGCACTCTTCCCCGCAGCCCCAGCCCCTCCCCCAAATCACTGACGGACTTTTTATGCAGCTGATTGTAGACGAGTCTGAATCATCTACTCCAAGCAGTCCTCCACTCCAAGCAGCCACCATTCTGAGCTGGCAGATGACACTCGTGCTATGTCAGGTTAAATTTCCTTGAACAGAGGAGATCATTCACAACAATCCCTCTCCCCCTTTTATTCTGGCCCACACTTTCTGTTTTTATTTTTTCCCTAAGATAAGTGGTTCTCAAACCTTAATGTACATAAGAATTATCTAGAGAGAATTTTGGGGTCACAGAAATTTTCTGTATATTCCAGTGGTACTTACTCAATTGTATTCATTTGTAAATATACACTAAAAAGGGAAAATTTTACATGTAAATTATACCTGAATAAAAGATTTAACAAAAAAAAATCACCTAGAGAACTTATTACTTCTGATTATGGGGGCCTGAAATAGGTCCAAGGAACCAACATCTTAATTAGCCTCCCTGTTACTTGTCCTCACAGGTGGTCCAATGGTCACATTTGGAAAGAACGCTGTAAACATAGAAAGGTCTACCCAGCAGGATCCAACCCCACCCCCACGAGAGAGCCCCACTAACAGCTAGTTCGGCATTTCTCCAGGAAAAGAGCAAAAGATGCTGGGTTGAGCCACCATGCAATCAATGCGCAGACCTGACCTGGATTCTGTTCTCAGCTCTGCCTCAACCTCCAAATTCTTTATGCCCCTGTGTAACATGCTTCCAATCTGAGATAACTAAAGAGGCAAACCCTAAAAGTATTAAGATTGATACAAGCCCTTAAAACCTTAGAAACACTATTGTAAACTTTATGTAGCAAAGAAAATATTTTAACTTTGATGCAACACCTTTTCCAGGTACTACTAATCTCCGTTCTCATGGCAAATTTGCCGAAGAATCCACTTTCAAGCTAACAATGTGACTTAATGGCTCCAACATCTTTCAAACAGCTTACAAGTTTATTACCAAATATGGTTGGCTGACCAGTTTACAATCTGCGCTGCTAAGGTTGGGCTCGTTGCATGACCCATTCTGTCAGTCAGCTATTCTGAGTCTGGGGGAACAGAAGGCATTGTCTCAGTAAATGCTCCCCTCTCCCCAGCCCTCTCCCACACCATTCTCTTCTCAGACAGTGGCTTAGTCATACCAAGACAGGTCTACATCTGTGAGAAGCATCCCTCTCAGAAGGCACTCCTCTTGGAGAAAAGGCCTTAAGAAACAAAGGGAGACTGAGATGGAGTGTGTTCCCAGTTTCTATACTCAGACCACAGCCTCCTCCTTCCTCCCACACAAGGCCACCTACTCTTCCCAGGTTGTGATGCCACAAACACAACAATCCATTTAGCCACAGCAATCCCAGAGGAGTTCTAAACCAGCAATGAAAAAGGGCATCTTTTGAGTCCAAACTTTCACTTGGAAAATTTCCTGCTCATGTATTCCCACTGAGATCAACTTACAGGTGAAGGTAAGGGAAGAGATTTTTATATCAAGTTTTCTGGGTAAACCATTAAGCTCTTTCTTGGGCACTATTTTATACAAAGAATGGGGTAAATTTCTCAATATGATATTTCCTGGCAGCTGAGTTTTCAAGCTTAGAAAAAGATGCACAGACCACAAATGAATCTTCTAAACTGTATTTAGAACTGACACAAACATTTGGAACTGACAAAATCTTCCTAGAGACAAGGCCCTGAGCAGAGTTTGTCCCCACCATGAAGTTTTACATCAACTGTACAGAACAAAATTAGCAACCAGTGATCTTTGGCACTAGAATGGGTAATTCCTTAGCTGTTCATACAATATCCAAACTGCACATCACATGACATTAAATTGCTGGTTAACAGTTGAACTTTACATTTAAAATATCTTAAAAAGTTGGAAGTCCTAGTAAGTTTTTCAGTATCAAGATGCTAACCATATGTAACACTGAGTGCCTGAGGTAGAGACTTCTGTAAAAGATTTGTTAAAGAAAACACAATTGTGAGTACAATAAAGAATAACATTTCCAATCTTGGAAGCATAGAGCCAAATATCTTTGCTGGTCAATAAGCCAACCCTGAAATGCAGAACTCTTCTTTGATTTTTTGTAGAGATTTTGCACAGGAGTAAGACTTTCTTTTGTTTGGACTCCTGTATTTTGGAACACATGGATTGTGTCTCAAAAAAGAATGATTATTTTTTTGAAAAAGTATGATTATTAATGTGGAATGTGCATGAACCAAACTCACTTAACATCATTATTAAAAGCAACAAAACATCACAACTGTTTTAGAGACAACAACAAATAAAATCTTTTAAACTCTCCATGATACTGGTGGCCAGAATTAGTGACAAGTATGCAATTCAACCTAATGATTCTAATATTTAATGGTGACTGTGAATTATTACATATTTATGATATATAGGTGAGTTGAAATTTTATTCCAAACTCTGCCCTGTATAGGTGCAGGGGCTTTATTTTCAAGTGGTAAGGTGTAAAATTACATGATTTTATAAAGATAAAATTAATCTAATATCTGAAACCTTCCAATCAAACTGACCAGCACTGTGTTATCTCTGACTTCAGGTACTTTTCTTCACAGTCGGGAAAGACCTTTCCTTTATAAAAAGGCATTTCTTTAAGTAGGTTCAAGTATAACATACTTGCCTTTTACCAAAAACTGGCTGGCCAAAAACTGATCATAAACTATAGGTGTTATTTTTAGAAGTGTACTGTCTCTTAAATGAGACAGAAAGCATAAAGCATGGACATTTATAAGCTTAATGGGTAAAGCATAGGTATGACTAATAGGAATAACATTTAAGTCCATTCTTGGTATAAACTGCTTAGAATAAGTTCAGTGTTTTAAACAATCACTGATTCCTGTGCACCGAAGGACATCTCACTATATAATCACATAGTTCTTGCAACTTTTTTTTTTTTTTGAAGTTCCAAGCTAAGAAAAATGACCAATAACAACAGTTGGTCTTTTAATACCTTTTACCAGAGGCTTTCCCCAACTACTTCATAACACTTCTGAAAGACCACTGGCTCCTGAAACTTGGAAAAGTAAAGTGAACTGCTTAATTTCATACCATGAAGAAATGACAGTTAATGATGACTTTTTTTCTCTTTAAAGACATAGGTATCCTTCTAAAAGACAGATATGTGGGAGTCATAACCTTAAGAGAACCATTTCAGATGTCAAAGTTCATTTTTATCAAAAGTAATTCTATAGACATCAGTCAAGGAAAATCCCCAGGAAACTGACTTCTAATGAAATAATACACTTGTGGTTTTAAATGAACAAATATAGAAACAGACAAAACTAAGCCATAAAGCAAAGAGGAAGCCACAAAATGAACATTAAAATTTCTTTAGGAGAAAATGCTATAGAATTTTTCCATCAAATTTGAACTAAGAAAAAAAGCCTGTCTGTTTTACAAACCTCTTCTAAATAACAGACTGTAACAAAGATGATCAAAGGACATACCACATCTGAATAAATCTAGTAGTATGTTAAGGAATATAAACATGTTGTTGATTATATCCTGATTGGAGTATGTGAAGGACTAAGCACGCAACTTCTATTTAGAGAAGCAAATGTCATGATAGAGCATGTCTTACACAGCAATTCAAAGGAATATGATTTTGAGAGGAAAAAGACATGCTGACAGGTGTTCTATACAAATACCCACAAGTTCCAGAACAGTAACTCAAACAATATTTTTATCGATTCAGTGTAGACTCAATCGATGGGTTAAGCTAGACACTGATAGGGCCATTTTCTCAATGTAGGTCCATAACATGTCATTAGGGAGAATGGCTTTGGCAAACTCATATGTTCAAAGGCTGAAAGAAATGTATTAAGAAAACAGCGAGAGTTGGGAAACCTATGTCACAATTAAAACTTTAGTGAGAGAGTAAAAATAGATTTTAACCCATGTAAAGTGACTTAGAATATCTTTCTATGTACTTTAGGAAGCTAAAGAATTATCCAGACACAGAAGATAACACTCTCATCAGAACAAGCCAAGATGAAACATCAGGGGCACTGTTTGTAGAAGCTAAGTGGATGCTTCTGGCGCCGGAGATCTGCCTGGTATTTCTGCTTGACTCCCTCCCTCTCCATCAGTCTCAAACCCCCAACCTTTCCCCTGGCAAAGCCACTCTGGTCTCCTTTAGGCTCTGAATAGATGGACATGAACGTGTATTCTTTTCTGTCCTCAATTAAGAAATATGCGTGAAGTTCTGCTGACACAAGAAGTAATTGGTAGTTCTTTATCTTAGCTAGGCTTAAGTATAAAATCTTGCCTGTTTTAGAATAATTATTTCAATTTTCTTATTAAACATTTGGCTTGAAAGAAACTGCATATCTATCAGTTAGCCAGGATACATACAAGTATATATCATTTTCTGAAATTTCCCTACAGTCTCACCCAAGTTTACCTTTTGCTTAAGATGTTTAGAGATCCTAAGGAGCTTCTCTAAGGCTAAAATTTACAGATTCAAAAAAGCAAAATACAGTAAATGCATAGCCAGAAGATAAGCTTAAATTGTCAACTGAATTTCTTTTTTTGAGGGAGAGGGGAAGAAATGCAATTGAGAACAAAGGAAAAAAAAGAACTGCACAAAAGATGTAGTTCTAGGATCCTCCTAAATAATGAAGAATTGACATTTACAAATTAAGACAAAGAAATAATACTCTTGGAATTTCGAAGTTGGAGGTGGCTTGCAATAATAACTTTCTGTTAGAAAAGTGTGAGATACTCAAAATGAAATGCTCTCTGGTGAAGCAAACGCCCCTTCCTTTAAATCTTTACCAAGCTCTTACTCAGAAGCTCATAATCTATAAGACAAATGATTTGAATATGATGGAAGGAGCAAAACTCTCCAACATAAAATAAGGTTGAAAATAAAATACTACTGAAAATTACGAGTGTTCCATGAACACCCATGCCTGTCACTGACAGATACGTCTATGGGGAATAAATACTGAAATTCTCTATAGGTCTATTTATAGATAGAATCCCAGGTCTGACTGGTCTTCCAGGCAGAAACCTACATTAGCAGAAGTATGTAAATTATAAAAGTTCCACCATAAATTATAAAAAATAGGGAATTTGGATTTAGGCCTTCTTCCAAATGCAATATAAGTATCTCTGATTAATCTTTGCCTGGAAGGAATTTCTGCATTTCTACTATTAACATATAAAGAAAATATCCATCACTGGTTTCTTAAAAAGCCAGAAAGAGGCAGGGTTTTGGCAAGAGATTTAAGGCAAATCAAATGGGTTCACAACTGAACATTTTATCAGGACTTATTTTCCAGGTGTGGCTTTGCTTTGTGATATAGGAATCTTAGTAACAGTTCTAGCCAGGGTCTCCACACTGCTACTGGATGGGGACACCTGTGTGCATCAGCCTTTTGTAACAACTGACATTATAAACACACCATCAATGCATATACTGGCAAGGCTTGATATATAAAGGAATCCTGCAGTGAGTCATTTATCTCCTTTGAAAATACAAATAGGTTTCCAAAGACTAAATACAATTCTGGGCACATGAATGAGATTCAACGATTTCTCAAGTCAAAGAGAGAACTCAACTTCCTTCTACTGTGGAATTCCTTTCCAAGACAAAACTGATTCCTTCTCCAGCTCCTTACATTATCTGAAAGCTTCCCTGTAACACAAGAGGCACTTTTATCAGGTGTGTAGCATCTATCAAAACTTTAAACCCAGGGTAGAATTTGCTGAACAAAGTAATAACACTAGCCTAATAAGCATTACCATAAGGATTTTTTTCCCTTTAATATAAAAGTATAACTACGTTGTCCAATGTACAAATACAAAAAAAGTATTCATTCTAAAAAAAATGTACCATAATACTGTACATACAAAAAACTGTTCAACAAGAATGATTTAAATATATCTGTTCTTTTCCAGATCTGGAAGACACAAATGTAAAGTTCTGCAACTGTATTATTGCTGGAACATGTGTCTAGGAACACTGTGTTTCCCCTTCTCTCCCCCTTGTCCCAGCCCCACCTTCAGAGTCCCCTGAGCTTGGATCATGAGCCAACAGCATCCCTGAAGATAACCAGAGCCAAATGTTTACTCAATGGAAGTCATTATTCAGAGAGCCGTTGCTTACCATAAACTATGAAAAGCGCAAGTTTTAAGCCCAGCCAAGATTAAATCCAGACGGAGGTCTTCCCATCCCCTGATTTGCTACTAGCACTGCTTTTGTTGGACCCAGCTTTGGACCCCACTTTGGCTTTTTTTTCCCGGGGACCATGGGGGTTGTTTTGGTGATTGTAGGCCTGGATCGCCAGATCCAGGCGTTCCTGAGCCATTCTGATCTCCCTCTGCAGAGTCTCCAGGTCAGCTGGGAGGTTCTCCTCGTGGCTGCCATATTGTTGTTCTTGGGCGATGTTGGCCTTGTTTTGCTTGTAGGCGATCTTAGCATTGGACAGTTCAGTGTACTGGATTTGATCTGGTTTGATGGCAACGTTATAGCCAGGGGGAGCAGATGGTGTATTCCAAGTGAAAGGATAATTATAAGCACCCGGATCTTCCAGATCCCTCCTTTTATTGTTTAGTGAGTCTCGAATTGTCCCAAATCCTAAATGAAGCATCTCCCAAATGTTAAGCAATAGACAAAGGCCTGTAACACCATACATTATCAGAAGAAAGATGGTCTTTTCAGTGGGTCTAGAAATAAAGCAGTCTATCTTATGAGGGCAAGGAAGTCTGCTGCACACATAAAATGGATGGACTTGGAAGCCATACAGAAAATACTGCCCTATCAGAAAACCCACCTCAAACACGGTCCTCGCCAGCAACTGCAGCACATAGATTTTCATGAGCCCGTCCTCCCGAATCCGCCGTCGGCCATCATGCTTAGGTTTAGATTGGTTCTGCTCTTTATTTTCTTTTTCACTTTCTAATTCCATTTCTGGATACATCATGGGATCCTCTTCATGGTCCTCTTCTGTTTCTTCCAAAGCCCGGTGCTGTTTCCAACGCATTGCATAGGGTTTGCTCCGAGCTGCCTTCTTGTCTGCTTCACCATGCTCCATTTTGGCAATCTTATGAATGGCATAGCCCAGGTACATCACTGAGGGGGTTGCCACCAGGATGATCTGGAACACCCAGAAGCGCACATGGGAGAGAGGTGCAAAGGCATCATAGCAGACGTTCTCGCAGCCTGGCTGCTCTGTGTTGCACACAAATTTGCTTTGTTCGTCGTAGTAGATAGACTCTCCTCCTACCGCCGTAAGAACAATCCGGAAGACGATCAAGACAGTGAGCCAGATCTTCCCCACAAATGTGGAATGGTTGTGGATCTCCTCTAGCAGGCGAGTGAGGAAGCTCCAACTCATGGTGACTAAATTGGTTTGCCCTGATAATAATGAAAAATACCAAAGCAAAATCAGCAAATATTAAAATCTTAACAACATAATTTTTATTGCTATCTCCAGGAACTACTTCTTGAGATACTAGAAACCTAACTTCAAGGATCATACTAGAATGATTGTTAGGGGGGAGGATATAGCTCAAGTGGTAGAGCATGTGCTTAGCATGCACAAGGTCCTGGGTTCAATCCCCAGTACCTCCTCTAAATAAATAGAATGATTGTTAGAATTAACAGCACCTCACTCTCTACACTACCCTCAGGTAGGACAATTCACCTCGGTCTATGAGCACTTGTTTAGACCTACGAGGTTCTAGGAAGTCTGGTTTGTTTTCATGTCTTCCCTAGTTTAAAAGGTAAAATTGTAACTATCATTTGAGATGTATTTCTCAGGCAAAGTATATTAGATTCTTTATATATAGTATTATTTCATATGACCTTCATAATTTTGTGAGATAAATATAGCACAGAGGCATAGCTATCGGTACAGTCACAATAAGACTACCACACTGAGAATATAATGGGGACACTTGGGCTGGACTCCATTGTGAAGAGGTACCTTATAAGGAAACATAAAATTTTGGGCCTCGTGACAAAGTATTAAAAAAGAATTAAGGAGATGGTACAGCTGCAAATAACTGGCAATGATCAAGAACTAAAACAAAAGACAGAAAGAAACTAGGAAAGACATTCCTTAGCTAGGCTGCATAGCATAGCAGATTCTAGCATTCTGTATTTATATTATTTTGTTTATGGTAGATGTTAAAAAAAATGTTTGCAGAATGAATTGTGAGAATATTAAAAATCCAATCAACAGACAAATCCACTTAAAACAGTATTCTGAAGGATAGTTTTATTCTGAGATTCTTAGCTCTATGTCTAGAATCCCGGTAAAAACTAAATGAGATAATGCATGTAAAATCCCTAATGCAACTCCTGACACAAAGCACACCTAGCTTTTCTACTTCTGTCTTCCCTCTCCTGGTTTACTTCTGCAGATTACAGGTGATTATCAGCATCACCAAAGAAGTTTAAATAAATTTTACCTGTTATCCAGAATTTCTGTTATCCAAAACTTTCTTAGAGAAATGATGTTTTGCTTACAACTTTTCCAGATTCCCTCTGGAAGGGAAAAAGAAAAGAGAGTGTCATAAGTTTCCTCCCACAGAAAACAACCAATCACTAGAATGCCATTTTCGGGGAGAATCGGTTTTCTACGTGCCATGGGAATCAAGCAGTATGAGATGGAAACAGGCTTGAGTTTGACTACCACTGTTCTCTCCTCCCAACATACGTGGTAGGAGAAACTACCTAACTGTGACTCGAAGATTCTGAAGTCATTGTAGTCTAAGAAAACATGACAGGAAGATGAGTCATTCATGAAAATCTGAAGCAGATGAACTCTGGCACCTATAGGAAAAAGCCAAAGCAGAAAATCTCAACAAATTTAAACCGGATTACAAAAAGCCTTGCAAAAATCCTCACCCTGTATGTTCTATTCCTGTTCTATTCCCTGGAGCAGCCAATACCTCTCATTGGGATTTGAGCAGCCAACTAAGAGCAAGCTGTTTCATTAAAACACCCAACAGCTGGCTCCCAGTCACTGGGACACCCATAACCACAGGAGGTGATTTGCAGACTCAGCTGCTCACAGAAAGAAAACACCTGCATCTGTATTGTGATTTTAAAAAAATATATAGGACAAATTATTGCTCATTATCAAGTCCTGCCAACTCTGGAATAGCTATGGCCAAGAATTATCTTCATTTACTATCATTTAATGTAATAAATAAGTTTAAAACAATCCCTGAGTGTTATGTATCCAGAGGAGCTTAAAAGAAAAATCTGGGGGATTAAGATGCATGAAAATAACCCAGAACAATTTCCAAAAGGTCAATGAAGAAGAAAAAAAAGTGGAGGCATCTACATAACATGCAAGTTTCAAGATTTGCATACAGAATCCAACCACACAAAGATCTCTCCATAGGACTTCAACTCCCATTTCCAGCCCTGATGTCCAACTGGGAGCTCACCACTTCTCTCACTGAACACATAAGGTATAAAATCACAGCACAAGAAGTTAGTAACAACAACAACAACAAAAAAGTTAATAACATGCAATCTTTAAATGGTTATGTAAGCCAGGCTTCCAACACAGAACTCCATGATTCACATGCATAAGTCCAGACTCAGATTTTCCCCAAACGCCACATCTAAAGCATTTCTCCTGAAGCCTGAAGTTCTATACGTTCCAATAAGCCAAAATCATGAAACTGCAATTGTTAGTTAGAAAATTCATCCTCTCTACCTCCAACCACACCAAAGACAAATGGATATCTCAATTATTACTATGAAAGAATTTCTCAACAGTTCAGCATCTTATACAATAATCTAACTTTCTGAGAGGGGAGGAAGAATTGGTGATAAGCCCTTTAAAGCTTATGTTCAATTATAAAGCAGCCATTTAAACCCATCCAGAAGTACACACTGCATAATGGTTAAGCTGTAGGCCTAGACAATGCTGAACACTTAGAGCCTTGGTTTTCCATGGGCATTCAAAAATGCCACAGCACCCTATACCCACATTTTGAGTATATAAATGACGTGTATAGTAATGTAACTTTATCATCTCATAAAATGGGTGATGGGCAATTTTCTTTCTAAAATAACCATGGGCTTCCTAAACCGAATGGCAGCCTCACCACTGTTTTGATCTACTGAGCTGTCAGTAGGTTTTTCTTTGATACTCTTCTCTTTCCAAATCCCCCTCCTCTCCTTGTAAGCATTAAGAGAACGGCTTAAATAATCAGAGTACACTACTCCAATAGGGGAAGGGTATGTGAAGAAGGGAAGAGGGAGGGTGACAGAGGGGAAAAAAAAAAACTGAATGAGTAGAATGGTGGGTTCTGGAATTGACATTTCTAAGCAGAAATGTGTCACTGCCAAGTGTAGTCTCACTGTGTTCTTGCTCCACTAAAATTCCCTTTGTCTGGAACCATTTTTTCGCTCTGCTACCAGGAGCCTAAGACGCAGGACATATTCTTCTCAGACTTCCCTGTTTCAGCAAACAGACTTGGTTATAAAGTTGGGAGTGAGAGCTTGTGATTAACCTGTGAATGGCTCTCATGAAAGAAAAAAATTTCCATATTCCACCTACGAATGGAAAATGGACATAGGAGTATGTGATGAGTGGTGGTTAAGAGATGGGATGCCAAACACCTAAATGTTTTTTGCTAACTAGGAAAGCCCCAACTGGTTTATAGGTATTTTGACACTTAATACCTATAGAACAGTTCTAGGAAGTAGACACAAGAAATGTGAATCTGATGATTCTTGCTGTGTATTGTCATCTGATTTTCTTTAAAAAGTCCTAGAATTTACAATGCCTGACAATGAATGAGTACAATTTTATCTCAACCTCATCAGCGCTGTCTGTTATGCTACTTTACTAGATGCAAAATGGTATTTCAAAATTATGTCAATTAGCATGTTTTTAATACAGCAGGATTATTCCCCTATGCTCCTCCCCTTTGTGGATCATTTCTATCCCTTTTGCCCATTTATCTGCAGAATGTATTCTTAATACAGTACAGACATTAACCATTTGACATTTAATATAAACACCTCACTTTGTTTTCCTTCAAATTTTATATAGTCATATCAGTCAATTTCTTGAGTAAATTAAAAGGTGGAAAAGTTATTCTTTCTAGGATGGCTTTTTAAATTAAAAATACTACAAAATTCATGGTAGCCCATAATTCAAAAAGATTCCCTCTCAAACCACGCATCCCCCTAACACATACTGAAGAAAATCATGTTTGCTTATATAACATTTACTGGACAGAAAATCAAATGTGCTATTTTTAGTCTAGTTTCCAAATAATTAAACTTACAAATCTACCTTGCCTTATACTAGAAAATAGAATTTTTTAAATTACTTGGTATCAACATGGTAATAAATTATGTAATTCCCTCCCAAATTCTTTTATATTTGAAGAATTTTCTATCAGCTATATCCTAAAAGGATCAAGGCAAAGTTTACTACATTTTTCTATAAAATAAAACTCACAGGATCTTTGAAGATTAAATTTAAAGTTATTATTTGGATCATCTCTGGAGGTAGATTTTATCACTAGGTTCATTTTAAAGATGAAGAAATGAGGTCCAGGAAGTTTATAAAATCTGACTAAGATCAACCAGTTATTAAGAGGTGAAGCTACAATCTGAAGTCAGCTAGTCTTGCTCCAGTGTCTGGGCTTTTAACCACTAGTATGTAAAGAATTACATTACAGATGGAGCTATGTTCAGGTCCCATGTGAACACAGAAGAGGGCACCTTATCCCAATCTGTGGGATCAGAATTAAACTAAATAATAAAATAAACTCACAAAGATCAAAGGAAGAAATTTCAGAGTTTAAGATCTTATACGTAGAATGAATTGAAAGTTAACCCCCCCCCAAACAAGAAATCCCCAAAAGAACTCCAAGGTTTCTTGGCAGTTAGAAGGGAAGAATAAAACTAGAAAAACGTATCTTCAACAAAAATTATTTCATTAAGAAGGATTACTTCTTTGGGCATTGAGAATAGAGATTAGAGAAGTTGGTAAATTCAGTCCAGGGGATAACAAGTCGAGATGATAATACTTGTTAAAGGGCAGACACACAGATAGTATACATAGAAGTGCTCAGAGCTGTGCCTGCCTTCAAGGCAAGCACCATTATTACCATCACTAACCAGTGTTGCTGCAACCTTTTGTCTTGTCACCTAACTGTACTGAGAGCCCCTAGATGTTAGATACATCTTTCATCTGTCTCCCTAGCATTTAGCCCAATGACTGGTCATTTTACGTGCTAAATAAACGTTTGACAAACAAATGAATAAATGCATTCCTATGGGACCTGCTTCATATTTGTTATTATTGAGAGAGAGAGAGAGATGATTATATATATATAGTCCTAGATTCCCATCACATCAGGCTGTCCAAAAAAGGAATAAGCAGCCTCACGAGACAGTGAACCCTGGTATAAATGGGGGAGGGAGGGTAAAGGGACATAAAGGGAGGTAAGGTGTCTGTACTTCACTGGAATCCATAAAACGTGACACCAGTGATGGCAATATGTTATGTACATAGAACGTAATACCTAAAACAACCACTAAAAAAGCTATACAAAGAGATATGCTCAAAAACACTGCAGGCAAATCAAAATGGAATTCTAAAAAATGTTCAAGGAAACCTACAAGGAAACAGAAAAAAAGAAAACAAACAAGCAGAGAGAACAAACAGAAAGCAAACAAACAAAAATACCATAAGCACCCTATTTATCATGGCTAAAATTAACAAGAATGACCAAACCTAGAGTTGGTGAGGATGTGGAGAAACTGGTACTCTCATACAATACTAGTAAGAATGTAAAATAGTATAATCACTTTGGAAAATAGTTTGGCAGTTTCTTAGAAGTTAAATATATACCAATTATATGATCCAACTATATGATCCAGCCATGCTTCTCCTAGGCATTTACTCAAGAAGTAAAAGCCAGACGTCTAATAAAATGACTTGCACATAAATGGTCATAACAATGTTATTTGTAATTTATTTATTTGTTTATTTTTCTTCTGGTTTTGAAACTTCATAGAGAAGAAAGTACTTCTGTATCTAATTTTCAAAAGTCATTTGATTTGTACATGTTTCATGCCCTGGTAATGTTGTGACAGGGTCTCACATAGCCAAAACCTGTAAAGAACACAAATATCCACCATCAGGTTGATGAATAAATAAACTGTGTTATACTCATACAATCGAATAATACTATGCAATAAACTATTGATATGTTATAACATGATCTCAATTAGGCCAAATGAAAGAAGTCAGGAAAAAAAAAAAAGAGTACACACTGTATGATTCCATTTTTACTAAATTCTAGAACATGCTAACTAATCTATAATGACAGAAAGCAGATCAGTGGTTGCCTATGGATGAGTTGGGGGTGAGGTACAGGAAAGGATGAAAAGGAACTACAAAAAGGATATGAAGAAAGTTTTGGATAAGATAGATATGTTCATTTTCTTGACTGCAGTGATGGTTGTACAGATGAAAACATGTCAAAACTCACCAAACTGTATACTTTAAAAATGTATAATTTATTGTTATGTCAATTATAGCTCAATAAAGTTGTTTAATAAATAAGATGAAAAAGACTTTTTCAGAAGTCCTTCAGACAAAAGGAAAATGACATCAAGTGAAAATTTTAATCTACACAAAGGAATGAAGAATACATAAACATAAAAGACATCTGATATCTTAATTTTTTAAAAGAGAGTTGGCTGTTTAAAGCAAATTCAGCAACAATTTATTATGAGATTTACAGCATGTTTTTTATACATACTTCTTTTACAGAAAAAACAGTAAGGCTGAGGGAGAGGAAATGGAAATATACTGTTATAAGGTTATATTTATTATACAAGAAAAAGTGGCTTAATGTTACTCAAACACAGACTGCTTAAAGTCTTTTATACTCTCTTAACTCTAATAACCAATAAGTCATGAATTATTACTTCATAATACTCAAGTACAACATGTGCATCTGAATCTGGGTATCTGAATTTAAAGAATTGAAAACTACCTAAATGACTAATAATTGATGAGTGGTTAACAAACTATGGTAACATCCACCCAGTGGAAACATACACATACTAAGAAGTCTTTACCACTAATCCACCAAAACTACCTTTGCCACTGATAACTTCAACACTGCCAAAATCAATGGTCAATTCTCATTTATTTATTTATTTATTTGGGGAGTTAGGTTTCTTTGTTTGTTTATTTAATGGAAGTACTGGGGATTGAACCCAGGATCTAATGAGTGCTAGGCATGCACTCGACCACTGAACTATACACACCCTCCACCTCAATTCTCTTATTCAACCTTTTAGGCCATGTTTGATACAACCAATCACCTCTTCCCTCCTTGAAATACTTCTTTTTTTTACTTGGCCTCCTTGATACCATACTCTCCTGGTTTCATTTTTCAATTTCTGTCTCACTTCCCTTTTCCCAAATTTCTAAACACATATTCTTATTTTAATCCTATCTTATTATTATTATAATAAGTCTATCCTTTTCAGTGCTCTTTACTGGTTCCTCCACCCGAATTCAAGCTGTAAATGATGTCCCATTTACTCCATCTCCCTTGAACTTCAGACTTGAAATTCTACTGCTACTCTGTATCTTCTCTTGGGTATCTTAATAGTCACCTGAAATTTAACATACTCTAAACTAATCCTCCCATCCTCCAAAGAGCTATTCTTACTCTATTTTCAGTTTTCCCAAACTCAGTAAATGGCTTCACCATTCATGCAGTTTTTTAGGCCAAAACCTTCGAGGCAACCTCACTCCTTCTTCTTATTCCATAGCCGAAATATCAACAAATCCCGTCAGTTCTATTTTTAAAATATATCCACAGTCCAACCACTTCTTCCCACCTCCACTGCTATCGCTCTGATCCAAGTCACCTTCATCTCTAGCCAAGGTCACTGTAAAAGCAAACATTCTCACTGGTCCCCTAGCTTATGCTCTTACCCCTCTCAAACCTCTTTCCCAAAAGTAACCAGGATAAAGCTTTCGGAAATTAAGATAGCTAATGTCCCTCTTCTGTTCAAAACTGTCTCAGGATCAAACCCAAAATCTTTACCTCAGTCTATAGCACCTCTTATCGTATCTCATCTCCCACTCTCTTGCTCATTGTGATTTAGGAATTACTACATTCTCACTGTTCCTCTGATCATACCAATTATACCATACTTTTACCTCAAAATTTCTGCACTTGCTATTTTCACTGCTTTGAACATTTTTCTCCATTGATATTGGCTGGACACTGTTACTTCATTCAAGTCTTTGCTCAAAAGTCAACTCCTTAGTGACTTTCCTTAGACCACTTTTCTCTAAAATAACATCTGTCATTCTCTAGCCCCTTTTATTTAATTTTCTTTATAGCACTTAACCCTCACATAACATATATAATTATTCTACAATTTTAATATTTATAGAATATAAGCTCCCTAAGGGCAGAATTTTGTTCTTTAATCCCTAGCATCTAAAACCCCATGGCCTGGCAAATGGTGGTAGGTTATCAATAAATATCTGCTCAAAAATAAATTTAAACAGAAGGTGGGGTGGGAAGGGATAGACTGGGACTTCAAAATTTGTAGATACTGACAGGTATATGTAGAATAGATAAACAAGATTATACTGTATAGCATAAGGAAATATATACAAGATCTTATGGTAGCTCACAGCGAAAAAAAATGTGACGAATATATGTATGTTCATGTATAACTGAAAAATTGTGCTCTACACTGGAATTTGACACATTGTAAAATGACTACAACTCAATTTAAAAAATGTTAAAAATAAATAAATAAAAATACATTTAAACATTTAGGAAAATGTTCCTGATGTATTAACTGAAAAACGTAGGATACAAAACAGAATTATCCTAATTTTGTGAAAATAAAATTTATTCATTAAAAAACCCTAGAAGAAAAACAAAAACTTAAAAAAAAAAAGACCATGAAAGAGTTTACACCAGTATCACTCTACTTTCTCTCTTCTTCAGTCTGCTTCCTACATCTTCACTAGAATTCTCTCTCTAAAATGATCTGTGTTACTCCTTTGCTGAAAAGCCACAATGGAGGTGGCTCCTCAAACCAGCGGCGCAAAGATGTCTAAAAGTATCAAGATAAAATACAGTTGATACCCATTATAACACTAGATATGGGAAGGGAAAAAAACAGATGAATTTGAGTACAAAAAATAAAATGTCTCCATGGTTTTATAAAAAGGAATCACCTAAGCAATAGTGAGAAACAATGAACTGGGGGAAAAGGTAACTATTTTATGAGCAAAGAACTAATCTTTCTAATAGAAAGAGTTTTTTAAAAATCTATTGAAAAAACACAACCTACAATCCAATAGAAAATAGACAAGGAACACAAACAGACATTCCACAGAGAGATAAACACAAATTTCCCTAAAAAAAAAAAAAAGCACAACATGGATGAACCTTGTAAACATAATGCTAAGTGAAAGAAGTCAGACACACAAAAGCTACCCATTGTATGATTCCATGTGTATGAAATGTCCAGAATAGGCAATCAACAGACAGATTAGTGGTTTTCTGGGGTTATGGGAATAGGATGTGACTATTATGGGTATAGGGTATCTTCTGGGGATAATGGAAATGTTTGGAATTAGCAGTGGAAGTTACAGAACCTTGTGAATATACTAAAACCACTGAATCATACAGTTTAAAAGGATGAATTGTAAGGTCTGTAAATGATATCTCAATAAAAAACTACTCTGAGATAGAATTCTCCTATCACATGGGAAAAATCCAAAAGTTGAGAGGCTATGGAAAAACAGACAATCCCATATATTTCTAATGGGAGTGGTACAACTTCTGATGGCAATTTGGCAATATCTAACAAAATTACAAATGCATCTATCCTTTGACCCAGTAATCTCACTTTAGGGAATGATCAAACTATAAAGCTGTTTCTATATAACTCTAACCATTCAAGGGAATGGCTAAATGTCCTATGGTCTATCTGCACAACAGAGTAACCATGAGGTTATAAAAAATAATGAGGAATGCTCTCCTTGTATAGAAAGATATTCAAGACATTTAATTAGTGAAAATAGCAAGGTACGCAAGTGTAGTATATGCCTTTTATATAAGGAGGAAAAATAACAGTCTGTTTTTGCTTATATTTCTATAAAGAAATGCAAAGATATGTTTAAAAAAACTAATAAAAGTGGGGGAGGACACTAAGGAGGATGGGACAGGATCAAGATTTTGATTATACATCTTTTTATATTGTCTTATTTTTTGAACCATATGAATATATTCCAAAGAAAACACCTCTATAAGCATTCCATACCCTACAGAATAAAGTCTAAGATTCAAACAAAATCCTTTTGCAAACCGTTTAAAAGTTAAAAAAAACTTAAATACTTATTTTTCAGAAATTAAATGCTTTATATAAAAAGTTCATCTTAATTTGTTTTACTTTAAATTTCAAAATATCATCTTTTACATTTTACATCAATTTACCCTATCCATTTTCCCATATGCATTTGTTGTTGCCCTCCATTAAACCCACTTCCCATGGATAACCTCATGATTTTACACCTTCACTTCATTTTATGCTTCTCTTCAGATGTCACCTGCTGTGGTGGACTTCCCTGACCATTTACCTACAATAATATCCTCTATCACCCTCTGCAGCCTTACCTAGCCTTTTTCCTTCAGAGCACTCAACACCACCTAAAACACTTTACATTTATTAATTTGTTCATTATCTGTCATCCCAATAAAATGGACTTTGTTCTTGTATCCTTGGCATTTAGATTACCTGAGTGGTTTAATAAATTTAAATCTCTGCTCATTGATCTTCCTCTACTTTAAATGGTCTTTCTACAGTTCCCTACTTGGAAAATTTTTTATCCTTTAGGATCTAGCTCAAAAGTCACTCCAAGTTTTCTCGACCTCCTCACTTAATCTCCTCTTCAGAAAGCCCATAATAATTTTTCACTCCACCTATATTAGGTCTTACTCTATTAAATCAAGTTTAGTGGTATTGGTTTCTTTGGCTGGAATATGAGTTCCTTCAGGGGAAAATCCATGTTTTTTTAAAATTCTGAGTCCCCAGACACAAAAAAACCTCAATGAAAGTGTGCTGTATTAAACAAAAGATCTGAATGAATTTGTAGGAAGTAGAAAATATAAAATATGTTCACTAATACAATCATATTTTAGGACAGAATACAATGAATGATATAAAAGTACAAAATGTGCAAAATATTCAGATGGGAAAGAGACTAATTCCTATAAATTAAAAAGTATAAGCTGTCAATTATCCCTCAATAAAGTCAGAAAAAAAAAGTATAAGCTTACTGCAGAAGACAAGTGGGTCTCTGAAGAATGGGTATGGTTTCACCAGGCAGAGCTGGGGTGGGAAGTAGAGGCAAGGCAGGTGGAGAAAATGGTGTAAGTGAAAAGTTGCACAAGAAGGCTCTTAGACTGGAACATGATGGAGGATGTTTGGGAAGTAGTTGTAGAGAAGGCTGAACAGGGAAGTCAAAGACCAGTTTGCAGAGGGCCTTAGCACACCATGGAACCTGAAATTAAAGCACGTAAGTAATGATGAGTAAACGCTCCTCAAATGTGGTCCACAGACCACCTTCATCAGAATTATCCAGAGTGCATGCTGAAAATGCCAATTCCTAGGTCCTACTTAACCAACTCCCACCCAGGCCTACTGGATCAGAATTTAACAAAACTTCAATGGTTAGAAATTTAAGTTGTTTACAATGATTTATTATAATACTTAGTAATTTTGTACACATCCCCAATTACAGATTTAGGATAAATTTCTAAAAGAATTGCTGGGTTAACAGGTATGAATCGTGAAAAAACTGTATGTGTGTTAATAAGAAAAGGTCAACTTCTTTATGCATTATCTCTCCAAAAATTCTAAAGGTTTTAATATGTATTACCAAATTACTCCTCCAAAAAGCTGGTACCTATTTATATTTCCACTACCAAAAGTATGATAATACTGGTTTCCTCACTCCCTCATCAATGATTTTAATATATTTTTCAAGAAACAAGGCTTGGGCTAATCTGTGTTTAAACTTAAGAAGTTTTAGACTGCCATTAATCATTAGGGAAATATAAACAACAAGACAAATAATGCACAATGAGTTATCTCACACCCTTAAGAATGGCTACTATTAATAAAAAAGAAGAAAGAAAGGAAAAAAAAAACAAGTGCTGAAAGTTACGGAGAAATTGGAATCCTTGTGTATTGCCGCTGGGAATGTAAAATGGTGCAGCTGCTGGAGAAAATAATTTCCTCAAAATATTAAAATATAGAATTACCACATAATCCAACAATTCTACTTCCAGATATACACCTAAAGAAATGAAAGCAGGGCTGCAAACAGATATTTGTACATCCATGTTCACAGCAGCATTATTCACCCACAATAATCAAATAGGGGAAGCAACCCAAGTGTCCACTGACAGATAAATAAACAAATTTGTATATACTCAGTGTGTTCAGCCTTAAAAGGAAGGAAATTCTGAAGCATGCTACAATGTGGATGAACTCTGAACATTATGCTAAGTGAAAAGTCAGTCACGAAAGAACAAATAATGGTTGCATAACAATGCAAATGTACTTAATGCCACAGACATATGCACTTACAAAATGGTTAAAATGTTAAAATTCATTTATGCAATTAATATTTACTTACCATTAAGAAGCTTGCAATTTAGCAGTTTAGTAGTTAGGAAATTTACAAACACTTAAAAAAAACCTAGTTGTACTCAAGAGGTATTTAATACAGGTATTTAATACAGTACAGTTATATATACTGTGCAACAGAAGACTAAAGGAAGATAACTGGAATCATCTGTTAAAATTTAAATATATTTTATAACATAGTGACTCTACAGGGAAATGCTTTACTTTCCAGTTTATCTGATTCATTTTTTCCATTACAATTTCTTTACAATAATGTTGGCCACAAAAACAGTCAGTCCAAAAATACCATTTCATATCTATCTTTGGAAAAGTCTCTCATAGATTCATGTTAAAAAAAACTCCCAAGGATTTCAGACCAATAGCTAAAAAAGTGTATAACTTGTCTCATGTCAATTCTTTAATGCTCACTAAACAATAATACTCAGGAAATTAAAATATTTAAAGTAGTGCTATTCTAAATGTTTTGCAAATGCAACAATCAAGTTCAAATGGGTTGGAGCCAAGTTTTAATCTCCTAATTAAAAAAAAAATTTAAAAGCTCCCAAACCCTATAATAGGTAGACTACATTTTAAAATCTTAATTGCTTTTTAAATGAAAATCCAGGATGAACTAAAACTAATGTTCTAGAAAAGTGCTTCTAACCTTGAATTTTGCGAAACTGAGATACAGCAAGCACTGAAATAGGAGCCAAGAGATTCTAACAGGCACTTCAGGAATAAATACCTCTCCTTTTTCACTTGTGAAATAAGTGGAGAATATCAGATTAGATTATTTCTAAGGACCCTTCTATTAACAGTTGTTGAAAATCAACTCAGGCAGAGTACTAGTCATAAAACAACCAACAAATTACATGGAATTCAGAACTCTAGGGACAGGAAAGAAGCAAAGTAACAATAGTGAAATTGAACAATAATGTCAAATTTTCAAAAAGGCATTTCCCAGTCATCCCAGGAAGTTTGTGGTTGGACTAAACTAAAAAATTTCAACAATGACTCACCACCATTCTAAAGTATTAACTATCTGGGCATCCCAGATTATGAGCTGAGCAATCCACTAAGAATTGTGCTAGTGACTCACACTCCTGAATGAGACTGCTTTATGTGCAGAGAGACAAGGAATCAATTAAGGGGTTCACAATGAAGTTTTGTTTAACTGGAACGTTTTAAGTGGAAGTTAATTCTGCATGAGTGATAATAGATGTTTAATAACTAGCTAGTGACAATTTCTAAGCCAAAGCATTATGGCAGCTTTAATCTATGTATTACAAACAGTAATCTATGTATTACAAACATGAAAACAACTTGTTTTTTTCCAAAAGAGCTCTTGGCTATGGACAATATTTAAGAAGCACAAAATAAAATCTGTTGTAAATCAAATTATAAAATAAAGGAGAGAAAGTGATTTGAAGTCTTGGCTCTATCAACTAACAAGGAAACAAAATACACCATTGTGGGTTGAAGTGTCAATTTGTGCTGGCAAAAAGCCATTTTGTTTGAATGCAAGAACCTTTAGGAACCAGCTGGAGAAGTATGGGGAACCTGGGATAATGCATTCATTCACAATGCATCATAAGTGGTACTGTCTTCATGTGAAAAAGGACAGTATTGGCACACTTGTCCAAAACACTTAAAGCTCAAGTCAAACCAACTGAACAATCAATCAGTCTAGCAAAATGAACATTTCTAAGACAAAATAAAAATAAACATACAAGATTCCTATTATGACTAGAGACAATACAAAATTTGCAAAGAACATTATCATACACTGTTGGTGAGGATTGTCTGGTATAACCTTTCTAGAAGGCATTATGGTAATATTTACCAGAATCTTTAAAATGTTTATGTTCTTTGATCAGTAATACCATATCTAGTAATTTATCCTAAATAAATGCCTAATAATAGAAGAATTTTACATAATTTGTGATATAACCTCTATGATGAAATATCTTGTTTCGTAACATACATCACAAAATGTAAAATGTCTACAATTACACAGAGACAAAAAATAGATGAGCATTTGACTAGGCCTGAGAAGGACAGGAAGGAAAAGGGAGTGACTGGTAATAGGCATGGGCTTTCTTTTGGGGGAGAATGAAAAATGTCCTAAAGTTAAACTGTGGTGATGGCTACACAACCCTGTGAATTCACTAAAAAACATTAAATTGTACATTTAAAATAGGTGAACTGTATGGTGTGTGAATTTTACATCAATAAAGCTGTTTAAGACATTTTCTAAATATCTAGACACCAATCAGTGATACAAGTTAACTGAAACAGGAAAATGGACAACACAGGCACCAAATAAATGGGAGCTACTGCTTACTAGCTACAGCTCTTGGAGTTATCAGACTATCATATCTTTCAAAATAAGTCTTCAACCTGGATTTTTATGTCAAGTCTAATTTTTTTGGTAATTTTTTTCTTACTAAACGATAAAATATTTATAGAAAGGTACACAAATATAAGTACCCAACTCAATGAATTTTCACATACCCATGTAGCCAGCACTGAAATCAAGAACAATGCAATACCACCCAGAGCCACAATGATGTCCTTTCCTACCCAAGGGAAACCATCATCTAACAGCAGAGATTAGTTTAGCCCAAGGCCAGCTTTGGCACTATTGAGATCTTGGATAATTCTTTGTTCTGGGAGACTGTCTTGTGCACTGCAGGATGTTTTACAGCATCCCTGGCCTCTTCCAGTTGTGATAACCAAAGATATCTCCAGACATTGCCAAAAGCCCCCTGGGAATCAATATCATACCATATTAAGACTCGCTGGTTTAAACTGTCCTTGAACTTTATATAAATGGAATCACAGAATGGTCTCTCTTGGATCAGATCATAAAGAATACACTTTTTGTGTCTGAAATCTTTCGCTCAGTATCTTTCAAGAGTCACCAATCTTGTATTTAGCTCTAGTCTATTCATTCTCTTTGCTTTATTATATTGCCATTCTGTGACTGTATCACAATTTATCCATTTTACTGCTGATGACATTTGAGCAGTTTCTAGTCTGGAGTTATTATGAATAATGCTACTATGAACATACCAATTGTGTCTTCTGGTGAATATATGTACATTTCTGTTGAATACCTAGACCCAGAATTGCTAGTTGTACGGTACACATGTCAGTTGTAGTACATTAGGACTTTTCCAAAGGGGGCTGTATCAATTTTACACTTCTGTCTCCTTTTTTTTTTGCCATGTTGGCAACTAATAGAAAAATACATTTAAATAATACTGAGCCATACATTTTATTGGCTGAATAAAGCCTGACAATTTGTGATCTGTTTTAAAAGAATACTTCATTATATGGGAAAATGCTCATATGTAGTAAAGAGACAAAAAACAAACAAAAAATCCTAATAACATAATATGCCTAAGTGGAAATAACACCAACAGTAACAATGTCCTATGGACGATTTCTATTCTATTTGCTTTTCAGTATAATAAACATGTAATAATTAGGTTGGCAAAGCTTTTCTAAGCAAAAAGAAAGCCTCAGGAGAAATTTCAAAAGTAGGTCGGGGTACAAATTTCATAATATTTGCATACATGCATAATTTTACATTCATAAAGATCTAATTAAGTAATCAATATATCACAGAAAAGCTAACTATCTCATAGAAACTCTGGTAGTTACTACACTCCCCTGATGTAAGACGGTCCAAGACAGAACTAATATAAAATTCCACCCAAGAGTAAAATACAGGATGGTGAGACTAGAGAGTAATTCTTAATTTGTAAGTATATATAAAAAGATAGTAGTACTCTGACATGATATCTTATACAGCAGTTAGTATCATAACGCTGCTCTTCTCATTCCTTTAGAGACTCACTAGAAAATGGTCCAGAAGCAACACAGAAAATAAACATACTCAATATTCACTTGAAATGCATAGTTGCTGGCATTGCTACCTGCTCGTTATTGAGTGTCTGATACTGAGTGTCTGATACTTATCTTTATTTGAGAAAATGATTATTAAAACAGCCACCCAAACTTTCCAGTCTCCATTATGAGTTCTATTAAATGTTTACCTGACATGTGAAAATGTTACAAAATTCATACTTCCTGTCCTAATCATTCTACTTCATATCAAGGATTCTTCTGTTGGGGTAAGAATATACCCAGGAGATTCTGTACAAACCCAAAAGATATATCTCCTGAGAGAAGATACTAAATGTTAATATACTGCTCAAAATGGAGTTTTTTAAACCAAAATAACCTGTTACTTTAAGGCTTTGAAGATTAGCTAATCTTAATCTGGAATCTAAAAGCACCATTCTGAGCACTGATATCTCCATTTTCCTATCTAAAGAAACTACGCTGATATGTATTTAATTTCAAACCGAAAGGCAAAAAAAAAAAAGTTTTCTGAGGCAAAATAAAAAGCAGTAGAACATAAAGCTTCTAACTACTAAGAGCATTCTACTTGGAGTTCAAAATGCTACGGTTGCTTTAAATTTGTCATTGAACTAGTAATCATAATTAACTGGTACCCAAAATAAATCTAGTCAAGCTATGTGCATATAATTTCCCTCCCAGGATATATCTCAAATCATAAACATTTTCCCATCCTCTTTTCTCTTCAGAGTTCAAGTATGATAGGAGACAATGGCTTCAGATACACAATTCAATAAGAACTGAGACACTCCTCCAGTCCCTAATAATTTTTCCAAACTCAAAAAAAAAAAAGGCTTTTTTTCCAAGTGAATCCAAGAAGTGCATATCTGCTTGAACTAGTCAAACTATAGTGAATATAAAGCTTTCATTCTGAATGATATGAACATCTACTACTGAACTGGAATGTGAGGTCAAAGCAAGCTATTTGAGTTAAACAGGAAAAAAAAATTTCCCTTTCAGAAAGTACTATATGGCCTCTCTCTCTCACTAAATCATTTTCTATACAAATCTAGATAGGCTAGTCAATCAAGTCTTTTAAAAACAGATCCCAATAATTAACATTTCTGATATTATAAGCTAAAAAATCACTATCTTAGGGGAAAAAATTAAGCACCTTTATCATCGAAATCTTCCACAAACACACTCGCAGTTTCATAGGTTCACACACTATTAGTGGTAAAAGAAATATTAAGAGATTGGCTAGGCTAGCAGTCTCCAACTTTTAGAGTCTGAGGACCTTTATGTAATTGCAAAAGATTTCCTGGAGTCCTATATAATACTGGTTATACATTTATTATCTGTCTTTGAAGAAAACACATAAACTGATAAAGTTTAAAATATATCTGTAATTTATCATAACATAACCCACATATACATTTGAGAAGGTCATACTTATTTGTAAGACATTACTTTTACAGTTCACAGATAATACTTGCATGAATTCTAGGGTCATCTTCCAACCATTCTGCAGTGGCCCATTGTTTGTTATCATAGTATGAGATTAATACTCTTATTTTACTGAAGAGAATACTAAAGATCATGATGGCTTGCTTAAGATCACACAAGTAATTAGTTGTAAAGACTAGAATGTAACTCAAGAATTAACGATCTTTTTGCTATATTATGTGGATTTAGTGTTTAATTTTAAGACCCTACAGAAAGTCACTGACAAAGTTGATAGTGATTTAATATAAAAGATTCCACTTAAAATAGCAACAAACAGATGAAATTATTTAGGAATAAGACTCACAAGAAATGAACAACAGGACTTAAATGAAGAACTGCTACCAAGGAAAATACTACCAAGGAATACTAAATTAATTTAAATTTAATGCAATCCTGATTTCTAAAAGTGCCAATAGGATTTCTTTGGAACCAGACAAATGAATTCTAAATTTAATGTGAAAAAATAAACAGTAAGAATGACAAGGAAATTTTTGAAGGAGGCATACAAGCTTCTCTAGATATATAAGTTACAAAAATTTTAAAGAGGGAGTTGGCAAAATGATTAACAGATCAACGTAATCGAATAGAATAGAAAGTCCAGAAGATCTAAATACATCTAGGTGACATTTCAAACCAATGGAAAAAAGATGGAATATTCAATAAATGATACTGAACTACCATGGTTAGCTATCTGAAAAAATTTCCTAAAACGACACAAAACCTAGAGGTCAAATGAAATTAATGACAAACTCAATTATATAAAATATGATTTCTGAAAGCAAAAAAATACTGTAAACCATTTAAAAGATACACTAAATGCCTAACATTATTTGCTAACTAATTAATTAAGGTTAATTTCTCTAACACAAAGAATTCCAACAGATCATTAATTAAAAAAACACTCAATAGAAGAGTGCAATGGATATGAAGACAATTCTCAAAAATAGAAATGGCTTTTAATATACAACATGAAAAGATATTCAATATCACTTATAATTAAAGATTTACAAATTAAAACTATATCAATATACTACTTTTCATTTATCCAATTGGAAAAAATTTAAAAATTGCTAACAGATCACTGACAAGGAAGGGTATATGGAAAGAGGCTTTCTTTGTGTTTTACTGGAAGCAGTGGGGTAAACTCGTAAGTTTATATTAAGACACAGCATGGAAATATTCATCAAGATTGAAAATTCACATACCTTTTGACCCAGCAATTCCAATTCTCAACATTTACTAACAAAATGTTTAGACAAAATAATGTACAAGAATATTTACAGCAGCACTGTTGATAACAGGCTGGAAACAATTTAAAAGCCTATCAGTTAGAGCATGTGTAAACAAATTACAGCACATCTAGTGGTCAAAAAAAAAATCAGCTCTATCTATAGTGATATGAAACAAAGATGTATTAGTGAAAAATGCAGGCTATAGAACAATACATAGAGTATGCTACCATTTATGTATGTGTTTGGGGGAATACTGAATGTATCTCTAGAAGAACTCAAAAGCAAACAGTAATTGCTTCAGCAGAAAATAAAGGAAGTGACTAAGTGAGAAGAGAAAAAAGGGAGACTTACTTTTCACTGTATATCCTTTCATACTTTTCAATTTTGTACTATGTAATTCATTACCTATTTTTAAAAAATGTTTAAATCAATGAAGTGAAATACTCAAGTACAAAACTGTCAATGTCAGCCTTAATGTATAACTGGATAATATGTCCAAGTTTCTTGGGACATTAATTATACTGACTCTTGGCCCAGTAAATGGAAAGAAATTAAAATTTTAACTAGGTACAGTATGTCAAAGAAAAAAACCTAATCTTCAATTTCTTTATTCCATCAAATAGTCTGCCTAAGCCTAGCTGTGATTATCTTCCTGGGAGGCAAAAGTCCCCACCATATATACTACACTATAGGTGATCATTGTATTTTTGGTCTATTAAAAAAATTGACCAGGCCATAGCTATTAGTAAGTTTACATCATTATTAACTAAGGACCTAGCACTGTACTGGCATATAAGACCAAAAATGCAAAAAACATACAATAAGGCTTTGAGTTAGACAAAAGCTTTGTCAGAAGTTACATCATTACAATCAGAAACTACAAATAAAAAAGAAATTAGTAAATGTTCAAATGATTGTTGAATACATAAATGAACCATGAGCTAGTGCTAGGATACTAGGCTCCAAGACAGACATTACTTCTGATTTTATGGAATAGAAAGTATAGTCTAATGGTGAAACAGGTATTACTAAGTAATTAAATTAATTAAAATTGTGATCTGTCCTACAAAAGAGAACTACAGGGTGCTACAGGAGTATATTATAGGGTTCCCTAATCTAATCTAGGAGAATCAGAGAAGGTTTTTCTACAGAAGTGATATTTAAGCATGTTCTGAAGAATGAAGAGCTGCCCTCCAGGCAGAGGGATAAGCAACAACATGTATAAAGGCCACTGCGGGAGCTTTGAACCTTCAGGGAATGGGGAGCGGGGGGATCAGTAGGACTAGATCATACGTAACAAGAAAGTAAGTCAAAAGAAATGATGCTGGAGAAGTACGCAAGGACAGATCATACCCTGGTTTTTTGTTGTTTTTGCTCGCTTGTTTCTTTTTCTTTTTCATACCTTGTTAAATAAAGACTGAAAGCTTTAAAGGAGAAACAAGTTTTCAGATAAGTGACTTGATCAAATTTGTTTTATAAAGACAATTCTAGCCACTGTGAGAAGAGTACATGAGTGTATACTACTTAGGGGGTATACACATACGTAAAAGTATGAAGAAATGCAAGGGAATAATAAATTCAAGTTGGTGATTGCCTTTGGTAAAGAGGCCTATAAAGGAGGTTGGGGTCAGGGTGGGGGATACAATCAGGTAGGGAAACACAGAAGACTTCAACTGTACTGGTAATATTTTATTTCTTACTTTTTTTTTTTTTTTAATCAAGAGTGAATGAGGAGGTGGGGAGGGTATAGCTCAAGTGGTAGAGCACATGCTTGGCATGCACGAGGTCCTGGGTTCAATCCCCAGTACCTCCTCTAGAAATAAATAAATAAACCTAAATTACCTCCTCACTGAAAGAAAAAAAAATTTTTAATTGAAAAAAAAAGTGAACAAGGAAAGACAATTTAGAATTGACCATATAACTGTCTTAGGAAAAAGGCAGCCTAGACTAGGATGGGGAGTCTAGAGGTGAAGAGAAACTGCAAGAATCTGGCCTCAGTAAGTTGTTGATAGAGCCACTTAATGAAACAGGGTACAGTGAAAAAGGTCTAGGTTTGGAGCCAAGATCAAGAGCTCAGTCTGGGCAATTCAATTCAAAGTATCTCTGAGTATTTAAGTTTGACTGAGTAGACAGCTTGGATCAGAAAAGGGGTCTGAACTACAGATAAAAAATTGGGAGTATTCAAAAAATATATATGGTAACTGAAGCCACAGAATAGATACGATTAGAGTAAGAGGGGAGGAAGACTAAGAACCAAGACTTGAGAAAGACCATCAATTAAAGGTCTGGTTCCTGGGTTCCAGTGGGTGTATAAAATAAGAACAGCTTGAACTTACTGGAGAACTGAGGCACTGGTGAGGAGTCTGTATAAGAAAAAGCTAAAGAATTTAGTGTATTAGGGGGAGGGTATAGCTCAAGTGGTAGAGTGCATGCTTAGCATGCATGAGGTCCTGGGTTCAATCCCCAGTACCTCCTCTAACAACAGATAAATAAGTAAACCTAATTACCTCCCCCATCAAAAAAAAAAAAAAAAAAAAAGAATTTAGTGTATTAACTTTTAATCTGCATTAAAAAACTCTGCAAAAAAAAAAAAAAAAAAAAAAAAAGATCTGGTTGATGTTGGAGATCTGAAGGAATAGCCAGAGAGCAAGGAGGAAAAATCAGAACCCAAGAGAAGAGACTATTTCAGGAAGGAAATTTTTGAATCCAAATAAACATCTACTCTAGATAGGCAATTAGTAATCTGAGGTCCAAGAATGAGTCCAAGGGAATTCCCTAAAAATAGACAAGAGTCCAGATCCACTTTACTTTGAACATTCCCAAAAGGAATGCTGTAACTCAGTTAAGTAACAATAAATTCCATCAAAACTAATAAATCCTTCAAAGATGCAGACAAAAATTTTTATAACTATGAGACTTGAATATAGTTTAGAGGTTAGATGATAATAGGGACGTGTGGAGTTTAGTCCATTTCTATAGAGAAAAAAAAAACTTACCCTGAAATCCTTTTGTTTCAAAGATTTTACAAAATTTCCTGATTGCTAAACCTTTTCAGCATGTTGAACTACAAGTATTTTGAGAGCAAAACCCACATAATATTCATCTTTGAATCTTCAGCATCTAGTTAAGTGCTTAATATAAGTACCTGACTGGAAAAAAAAAAAAAAAGTCCACTGAATGAATGGGCACCAGAACCATTTGTCCAAATTGTGCTGGTGCTATAGCAATATAGCCTTATAGAATAGACTTTAACTGAGTCCTACTCATTCCACAGAAATAAAGATTTCACCCTTGCCTTAGGGGGGGGAAAAAAAACCTTTTGGGCAACATGTTCCACAGTTCTCAATGATAAACCCAAGTGCTGCCTGCCACTGCAGTGTTTGCAAAACTCAAGAATGTACTATTGTATGCCAGCCAGTATTGACTGTCCGCTCATTCATTCTTGAGAGCTGCAAAAAACAGCAATGCTCAGACTTAACAGAGATCAGGTCCTTACTTCCACATAAATTAAACTCACTGATTGCAGTAGTATGCTTGAAAAATAATTGTTGACACTGAACTGATAATAACAGTTCAGAATTGTTTTCTATGTCTAATTTTCAGGTTAATGATATCAGCTAAAATCTATCTTTTTACATGTATTCGCAAAGAAATGGTCTACAAAAGCAAAAAACAAAAAACAAACAACCCCAAAAACCAAAAAGACCCTAAACAGTAATCCCATCCTTTCCGTGTCTAAATTCTTACTAGATATTTTAGACAGGAGCCACATGTTTATGTGCCACAAGAAAAGCACGAGTTCAAAAATAAGTAATTATACTGCCAGCTGCACTTAACTATCCAGATTCATATTAAAAACAAAATAAAAAACAGCACACCTCATTCATTTTGAAATATGAACTTTAAAAAAAAACCAGTTTTTTTTGGAAATCATCACTTTGCAGTGAATTAGTCATGGAACAAACTATTTATTAAGAGAATAATGCTCTGGATTTTAATTATATATTTTGTATTCTAGGATCCCAATTAATGGTAAGCCTGGAGCTGGGGATGAGGGAGGGTGCAACTAATCTGAGATGACCATGAATCCTTTCACTGGTTAATCTATACACATATGAAACAAGGATGAAAATTATTAAGGGACAGCAGCATTTATAAGTAACATTGTTATGCTGAAGATATGTAAATCCTTTCAATTAAAAGGTGGAAACTCAAGTCTCCCTTAATGAACTGAATAGAAACTTACCGAGTCCTTTGCTCCTTTTTAAGAGAACTGTGGCTACTAGCACAAGTAGAAAACCCAATTCAAAACTCACACAACCTAAAAAGCTAAGAGCTTTGACTCTTGAAAGGGATGTTTGAAATGCTTTGATAAAGTGCTCAACAGTTTAAGACTATTAATAAATAGTATCAAACCATTACAAATCAGGACAAATAATAAAAGGAGAACTTTCATATAACTTCTATGTGTTTTCTTCAAAATGTCCTTTGCCTACAACACTCTGCTCACAAAGATCTGATGAAAACTAAGAAAAAAATTTGCCTACCAGAGCTTTTTACCTTTTACCCATAAGTTAGTTCATGTTTCTTTAATTCTGAAATCCAAAGCAACTGCAATACACAAAACTCTGCTAAAATCCAAAAACCAAAACAATAACAACGACAGAAAAAAAAAAACCAGCAAGCGTAATCACAATTCACAATATTTCTAGTCAGAAGCTCTGGATTTACGTTTATTTTTCTGCATTCTGTTCTGAATACGTAAGCCCTCCTTAAGGGGTAATGGATTTGATTCCTAAATTACATTATTAAACTCTTTTTCTACAGATATTAATGTACTCGAGATACTTCATAATCCGTTTTTCAGGGAATTAAAATCCCTTTCATTTATACAGTTTGGTTTTTCAGTGCTTTCACATATATACTCACTGGAACGTATACACAACACGAACCTATAATTTTAGACTAACCAGGCACACAAGATAAAGCTTACCCAGAACTTACTCTAAACTTATTTACTAGATATCACAAAGTAGTCTTGATACTAACAAAATAAAGCGCGAGCACAATGAAATCTGTACCATTGCAGGTTTTCAATGAACAAAAATTCCTTCAAATGGTAAAACCAAACGCGCCCATTTCCCAAAGAAAAAGTCATCCCAAAATGAGAAACAGCCTCAGAAAAAAACAAAAACAAACAACAACAACAAAAACACACCCAATTCTAAACCACAATCACGTAAATCTTTTCAACTCAAAGCTCCAAACGCAGCCGCCAACACACAACTGGCCACAATCACAGTGTTAGCGCCTACTCCCTATTTTGAATCCGGAGACGGAAGGAAAAACAACAACAAACAACACACTAATCGTCCAAAGTTTCACGAAGTGGAAAGAATCATTTAAAGTAAAGAAAACATGTTAATCGGGAGGTAACTACCCCATTTCCCCCGCCCCCACGCTTCCAGCCCACGAACTAAATCTCCCAAACATTCACCAAGCCAGGAGTCCCGACAGCGATGTTAGTGGAAAGAGCCGGACGAACCACACGCCGCCGGGAGAGATGTCAGGGGCCGAGCATCCGGAAAACAAAGACCAGCCCGCGAAGCGCCCCGGCGCGGCCCTGCGCCCCTAACCGCCCGAGGAGTTGCGAGCACCGCCGAAGTGCGCGCCCAGGTCCTCCGGGGTCCCCGCCCACCCGGCGCGGCCGCCGCGGCCCGGGCCCACCCCGGAGCCGTTTTCCCTCCCAATTTGGGAACCGCGCGCCTGGGGACAAAGAGGGAGGGCGCGCCGGGAGCAGCGGCTGGCCGCGGGTCGCGAAGCCCTCCGGGCTCGGCGGGAAGTCCTCGGTGGCGTCCCCTCCCTCTCCCCCACCAGCCCCTGCCGCACTCTCCCCCGCCCCCTCGACTCCCCCTGCCCCTTTCTGGTCCCCCACAAGTTCTCCCGCCCCCCGCGGGCCCCGCCCCTGGCCCGCTGCTCCTCAGCCCGCCCAGTGGCCGTCCCTCACCGGCCGGCGGGGTCCCCCGGAGCCGCCTCCTCCGCCGGGCCTCGGCCCGTCCTGCCGGCCGCCGCCTCATGTGCCCCGCGTCGCCATCGCCTTCGCCGCCACCGTCGTCTCTCCACCTCTTCCTCTTTCGCCGCCGCCGCCTTCGCCTCAGTCTCCAGCCGAGGCCGAAGCCGCTCCCGCCGCCGCCTCCCGCTCCCGCTCCCGCGGCCTGGAGCCACGGGGAGGCGCCTGCGCACTGCGCGCCGCGGTGGGGGCGGGGGCGTCCCACGGCGGCCTGGGAGCCGAGGGCGCGCGGCACGTGGCGCTCGGGTGGGAGCCGGCGTCCCGGAGCGCCCGAGCGGCCGCGCGAGCGTCCAACTTTCCTGGTCAGGTCTGCGCTCTCCAGGATGGTCCCGGACGCGGCAGACGCTAGGTACGTGTGGGAGCGACCCACCCGCGTGGAGTCTGCACCTCGGGTGGGCGGAGACTTCGCCTCTCCGACACTTCGTTCCATCAACTTGATTCTCGGGACAAGAGTTCCCAGCGAGCAGTGCCTCACTTCGAGCAGGTTACTAACGGCGCCGTGAGGACACGCCTTACCTGGACATCCTGGGTTGGTCCTACGAGACCCGGAGTTGTCTTCTGTGCCAAGGCATGAGCCCTGTGTAACACGGGATGCTGATTCCCCGTTCTAGGTTCTGCTCTACAATTACTCGAGGATCCTACTGCCTGCCCCCCGTCGGATTAACCATCCTAGTTTTTAGGCGTCCTAGCTTTTATGTACTTCAAGATACTTTTGAGGTCCTGGACCAGTCGGATTAGCAAGACCCTAATAGGCCATTTCCTCTTAACCCCTTGCATCCCAGCAGGATCCCATTTTCAAAGGACTTTCTAAAGACTTGTATGCATAGGAATTTCCAGCTTGAACTACCTCATAGGAATAAGAAAACTCCTCAAGTGTTTTAAGTAGAGGAAGTCCATGCATAACAACAGAAGGCATACCAAGGATCTGGGAGGATGCTTTGTAAAGTGCTCCTGAATTATCTTATTGATCTTCACTACATAGAAGGATAGGTTTTATTTTACCTTTTTGACCACAGAGGAAATAAACTCTTAACTAGTGAGGTGACTTGCTACAGGTCAAATCCCCACACACAGGAAGCCAGGCCCTTACAATGTCAAGAGGTTGGAAACTTGAGGGCTGGGCATCTGACTCACTGACAAATGTTTTGTTTGGCTAATACGGTGTTTTCCAAAATTATGAATTAGTTGCCAAATTTTAAAAATCTTTTTGGTGTCTCTCTAAAAAGTCACAATTTTTGCCACTTTGCGCTTCTGTTTTCACATGGCAGCTTCTTCTGAGTAACATCTGTCTGTCCAGGGCAGGCACTGTCTCCACTCAGCTGCTTGAATCATTTTCATGACCTGCTTGGTGTCTGTATTTCGGTTATCTTCCACCTGTGCCCCAGCCCCGTCCCCTCTCCATGATCACATTACCTCTCTACAAATGTATTTAAAACAAATGTGAAGACACTGTAAATATGCGAAAATATGAATAAAGAACATGTTAACTAAGATAACACAGGGACAACATCGTTGTACATACTGATTACAATATTAAAATCTCATATATTGCTAGTTCAAGTGTAAACTGGTATAAATCACTTTGGAAAACTGGCAATATCTACTAAAGGTGAACCTATGAATACACTATAATCTGCAGTTCCATGGAGATTTCACAGAAACATGAACAAAATACTTATACTAGAGTTTTCATAACAGCATGATTTGTAATAACCCCAAAACTGGAAGCCACCCAAAATGTCCATCATCCATAGCAAGGATACATAAAATGTCACATTCATACAACGGTATATTATACAGCAATGAGAATGAACAATCTACAATTACACACAACAAGATAGATGAATCTCACAAAACTTTCCCTTTATATAAAGTTCAAAACCAGGCAAAACTAATCTGTGCTCTTTGAAGTAAGGATAGTGGTTATCCTAGTGTAAGAATAGTTACTGGAAGGGAGCAAGAGGAGGCTCCTGGGGGGCTGGTCATGTTCTGTTCTTGATCTGGATGCTGAATACACCATACACAGGTGTGTTCAGTTGCCACATTTGAGTTGTTCTCTTTTGATAGTGTACTTTTCTGTGGCATGTTAAGACAAATAAAAATTTTTTAAAACATTTGGTTATATATATATAATATATAAACAAATATGTATTACATATTATATATATAAATAATATATATAATCTAATGTTCATTAGGTATTATTTTCCTATAAGTTCATGGATGAACCTATCAGGGAAGGCTTCCCATCTTTAAGCATTGCCCATGCTTCGTGGAGATTGGGAACAACACATTTACTATATTTGTTACCTTACTATCAAGCCTGCAGCCCGAGTCTCTCCTGGTAGAGCAAACTTTTAAAGGTGGAAATGAGACCTACGGAAGCCAAGTTGCTTTTCCTGAAGATAGTTTAAAAAAACAAAAACAAAAAAACTAACACAGAAATATAGCCAAAGGCTCTGTCTCCTAATCAGGACTCTTCTTTCCCTCCTCATTAACCTTGCCAGCTAGTGACATCCTTTAATCCAGTTAAAGGTGGGGAAACAGGCCAGAAACCTAAGCCACAGGTATGTCCAGGCATTTACCAGGGTCCGCAGAGCAAACCAGGACTAGAACCTGAGCTCCCTGAAGGCAAGGCCACTGTGTTCCACCTCCTGGAGCAGAGCCCAGCACATAGTAGGTGCTTAGCAAGTATATGCAGTGTGAATGAGTGAAGGAAGGCTCTCCATTGCTAATGAAAAAAAAGGCTACCACAGGGAAAGAAAAAAAGCCCCAAAGTTTCAAACAGGGAAACGGGTCTGGTTTCCAGCCTCTGGCAGGGAGTGGTAGAACAGGGTGCTGTGAGAACCACGTCACTTTTTATTCACATGGGGCCCAGGCAGGAAAGGATCAAAACCCAGTCTGAGAACTTGAGAGTCACCCTGGGGCTCTGTGGTTTGGGAACTGTAGGGTCAAGTTGAAGGCTGCAGTGTGTCACTATTTCCATTACACATTTTCCAGGGTCCCCACTTGACTGGTAAACTCAGAGCAGATTCTTCTGTTCTGGGGGATGGGATCAGAGGCCCAGAGAGGTAGGATTTGGGAAAGCTCCCTGTTGGCAACAGAAAGCCCTGCCTGCCCGAGACTGGCCGGGTAAGAAGCTCTCAATTACTTGTGCCATTGGGAAGAGGGTGTTAATAGCATAGCCCCCCCGCCCCATAATCTCCGTTTCAGTTAACCTGTGAGACACATTATACTGCTCCTCCTTGCCACAAGGAAGCAGATTTTTTTTGGTCAAAAAATTTTTGAATAGGTAATACAAGCAGTACAGTGGGAACAGTAAGATGACTCCCCAGCAGTGTTTCCCAGGGCCTGGCTAGCAGTTTCTTGTGTATTAATGCTGGATTTTAAATTAAGGTCAATTTACTTGCAGATGAAGGGTAAGTGAAGGTGAAGTATGTATGTGCAGGAGTTGGGGGTGGGGAGAAAGACATGAAAAATGATTAGCATTTCTCTGATACCATCCACAAGCAAGGAATTTTGGACATGTCCAGAACGCAGTGTGCTGGCTTAGGACCAACCGTGCCTTGGTGAGAGGCAGTGGGGTGGGTGTGCAGTCCTGGAAAGTACGGAAGCTCTTGGTTCAGAAGTCTGCTCTACCCAGCTGTTTGCATTCATTTTCTTGTATTTCTAAGATAGTGTGAGAATGTGATGAAATGTACATTAATTGTTATATGTTAATTTTTCATTATAAAGTGGTCCATAGTGGTTATCATTATTGGTTGGATAGCTCAGCCATTTACCTGCTGTGTGATATGACTGTTAATTAACCTCTCTCAGCCTTGGTTTCCTTATCTGTAAAATGGGGACAATGATATCTACCAGTTGGGGCTGTCATGAGGATTAAATATGTAAAATGCCTAAATCTTGTAGGCTCTCAAGGCATCAGTCCCATCTCATAATGTGCTTTGGGTAATTTGGGCATTCAAAAGCACCCAACACAAGAACTTTAGCAAAACATTTCAAGTCTGAGCATCCAATTTTTAGTACAGGGGTCGTACTGGTGCCTTCTACGCAGAATTATTCCTTCACAAGACATGATTCTATGTCATCATCACTACAGTCTGATTCAGCCTTCCAGTCACCATTATCCACACCCTCGTAGAATCTTTTAAAATATGTGAATAGTCTCTCGAGAATGATTAGTGGGTACTGAATGCACTTTCCTGGCCCAGGCCTGTGGCTCTTGTGGCTGTCCTTGGATAAATGCTGCAAGGTCCTTGGAACCCAGTGCCTGTTTTTAGAAGGAGAGGGGATGTCCAACCCTCCCCACCCCAGGCACCTTCTAGAGGCTGCCTTAGCCTAGCTACGTTATCTGGAAACTTCCACTGCCCCTGCCTATCCCCTCTTTGCCCCTCCCATCCCCCAGACACTAATATATGGACTGTTTTCTCCCCTGTGACTACCCCAGCCTTTCAGCCTGGGTTCTTCCTATTCCAATCCCAGCTCAGAGCATCCTCTGTTCCTTGTCCACTTCATTAATCATCATCCCCTCACTCACAGCACTCCCTAGCTCAAGGCAAGAGCTGCACATCCCTCGCTTCCCCTGTCTTGTCACTCAGCTCCCTTGGGCTATATATAGCACAGCTGTGCCTTAGATCTGGTACAGTCTTAAGTCCAAGTCTCCCTCCCCCAGCCAACCCCTTCCCCCTACATAGTGAGGAGTGAATCTAGAGCTTGAAGCTTCCAGTTAGGGCAGAAAATCCCCTCCAACAAGAAGGAGGCAGGTTGGTGAGGGAGAAGAAAGACTGTGCTGAATTCTGGACCACCCAGAATATGGGAACCTTCCATCCGTTGTCAGGGACTTTCCACTTCTCCCCTAGCCTATTACCCCTTCTCTGTCACTTGCTTATTCTGGAGGAAGAGGGCTCTCTTGGCAGGCAGAGCATGCAGAGGAATTCTAACAGTCATCTTACAACCATCCTATGGGTAGATGCTACCTCCATTTTACAGATGATGACACAGACTCAAGAGGTTGAGTGGCATAAGAACAATTATTTAGAGAGTGGTCGGTCAAGCAGTTGACCCACGTCTGACTTGGGCCTGCATTCCGGATCCATTAAATCTGCCTGTATCATTCAATTAGACCCCTCTAAATGAGAATTTCTATTAGTCTGAACCGATCTGGAAGAAAGAGGTTTACTAAGCACATTAGTAACATAGAATGGCTTAAATCAAAGTAATTATTAAAGACTTGGCATATTAACAAAAATGTTATAATTTTATCTTATCTGTTTACTAAAGCAGGACTCCACAGAACCTGTTCCTTGAAGTTTTAGTTACTGTGTGTTCTCAGAGGTTTTTGAAATAGAAAGCAATCTATTTTCTCCTATGTCAAGACTTTCCCTCCACTTCACAATCATTCTCCCATTAGTCCAGAGTCGTGAGATTTCATTTTAGGAATGGTTAGAAGTTTGGTCCTTTTTCCTCTTCACTTACTGTGGCCTTGAGCAAGACATTTAATTCAAGCCTGTTTCTCATCTGTGAAATAGGAATAATAGTACCTACCTCATAGAGTTGTGAAGATTAAATAAAATAATCTACTTAAAGCAATCAGCACATTTCTAGCCCCACAGGTGCTCAGTAAATCACAGCGACTATTATTTTCTCAGTTCTGGGCTGAGATGCTGTGGGAGCATCTATATAATCTCAACGGGGAGAAGTTGAACTTCACTCTCCTTAGCTTGGCCCCTGTTCTCCAAAGGGCCTGGAGTTGATCCTGACTCTTGCCCTGTCTCATCCAGGCATTTCCCTCCCTTGACTCTTGGCCTAGACCATCTGTCGGACCAGGAGAGGCAGCATAGGAGAGTGTGTGAATGACTGGGAGGAGAGTTCCCATGGACGCTGGGGATATGCAGAGGCCCTGGGGAGCTGCTGTGACCCTGGGTCTCTCCCTAGAGCACAGAGTGCTGGGGAGAGAAAAGAGAGACAACAGCTGCTGGACAAATTTCCAGTGCAAAAAGCCCCTTTAGGGTAGACACATGGGCTGAGAGTTATCTAGGGAAGGAACAAAGGCCTGGGATGGAGTGGGGCTCGCCATAGTGCATCCTGATCTTTCTTCATTTCTTAGCAAGAAGGCACATTCTTTTCCTTCTCCTAATCAAGGGTGCCACGATTGATGAGCATTCCTAAATTCCAGTATCAACCTGGAGAGGGTTTCAGCTTGGCCAGCCCCCTGGGAAGCAGGCTAGAAGTACAAACTTTGGAGCCAGCAGGACCTAAGTTCAGATTAGGACACTGCCATTTACTAGCTGTGCACCAGGGGATAATTCAGAGTCTCTCAGAAGCTCAGTTCCTGGTCTATGAACAAGCTGCTACTTACTGCGTAGAACAGCTGACAGGTCTGAATTGCAAATACCTAAACTAGAAAATGTGCTAATGCTGATCACTGTCATCTCTGTAACCAGAATGAGCATCATCACCCCGCAGGCAGTATGAAGAGCTCCGGAGATATAAGGAAGTCCCACTTGTTTCAAACTCCTGGACAAACCTCCTTGGGGGGATCAAGACCAAGACCAGAAAGCCTGCCTCTCACAATTAAGGCATTTTATTTATATCCTACATTGTTCTTAAGAGTATTTGAGGCAGTATCGCATGGGGGAGAAACGACTCTCAACCCACTATTGCCTCTGTATCCCCATCTCAATTCTCCACATTGAGTCTGTCTCTGATCCAGCCATTTATGTTCACAGGAATTAAAAGACTGAATCGAGGTAAGGGCTCCCCTCCATCTGGTCTTTCGTTACTTTCCAGGGCTTGGAGTTCCAGCTTGGAACTCAGCAGATGGGGGGTTAAGACTGATGCCCTGTCCTATCTCCTCCCCTCTCCATTTCTGACTTCAAAGTCTCCATAAAGCCCGTCACTGCTTCCCTGACCCCATAGTGGCAGCTCCATCATCAGCTCTTGGCTGGTTCAAAACAGCAGACACTGAGCCCTGGCCCGGCTGCGCGCACTCCGCTTTCTAGCCACCTCCTAGGGTAAGCACTGGCATGCTGAGGACCCGTGGGGCCAACAGTCCTTGCTCCTTCAGGAGAAAGGAAGGGCAACTAGGAAGAGAAGTGGCCTCAAGCAGGGAATTTGTGGTTAGAAGGCACCTGGCAGGCAGAACCCCTGGTCTAAGGACTAGAACTCTGGGACCCCATCTAGTTTGTGATCAGCAGATATTTACAGGGGTTAGCAAGTAGAGTAACAGGGGTGCCCAGCCCAGGGATGAGGCAGGGGTTGGCAACTGTAAAGAATCTAGCAAGAGATGGACCTGGAGATGGGGGAGCAGCTCCGGGACCAGAATTTGTTGCGTTGGTATTAATGTCCATAATGTATGTTAAATTATACACATATCGACGTCTAATCTCTGGCTCTAGTGACTTGGTAACCAGTGCTGTGATACTGTCTGGGATGGCTCTGACTGCCCGGGGTCAGATCCTGCTCTGCAGCTCCCTCAGGAACAACCATCACAGACTCAAGGCCAGTGGGGGACCCAAGGCTCAAGGCTTGTTCCTCCCACCCTCCTCTGGAGTTTTCCAGCTGCTTTTCTTGGCCCAAGGATCACACCAATAGGGACACAGATGGAAGAGGGGAAGCAGAGAAGACAGTGAAGTCAGAATGAGCTGGGGGAAGTAGCAGATGTTAGGAAGAAGAGATAGAGAAATGGCACTAGTGGTCCAGCCATCCGAGACAGGATACCTGGGGCATCTTTTCAAGTAGCAGCTGTGTTGGGCATGGTAAGAGAGGGTCTTAGCAGGCAATTTCCTCCTTCCCACCCCAGGCTGAGGAGAACTGGAGTTCTTATTGTGGAATGCCTCCTTCTAGGACTGGGCTGAAGCCTAGGAGCCCCAGCTGCTAACATCTGGGGGCAGAATCATGTCTGCAAACAAAGGCTGGTGGGCACCACCTGAAGGCGAGGACAGCGTGTCTGAGAAATTCCTGAGGAAGACCAGGGAATCTCCGCTGGTGCCTATAGGTGAGTGGGAAAGGAAGGAATGAGGGCTGAGAAGAGGGCCATCTCTCAGAGAGAACATATCTCCTAGTCCTTTCAAAGAATAAAGCACAGAACTCAAGTGGTCCTACCTGGTGAATAATCAACAGCTAGGAGTGAACCAACAGCAAAGGTGCCAAGGGACAAAGGGACACATCCTGACAATGAAATGAGGGAGTCTGAATGGATGGAGGTGGCAGCATTCAAGTGTATGTGATACCAACACTAGTGTCAGGATGAGCAGGAGCAGTCTGGGAGGGGAGAACAGACGTGGGAGCCAGCAATGGTTGAAGGGCCGGAGCAGAGCTAAGGGGAGTGGGAGTGTCATGACGACGGGCTATTGTACGTGGAGGACGGGAGTCACTGGAGGTAGGCAGCCACTTTGTAAATGCTATTGAGAAGAAACAATTCAATATTCTGATGATAGCCCTCACCCACCCCACTGCCCCTGCACCGCCCCCGCCCCCCACCCCAAAGCAGCAGCAAGAAGGCAACTGTTTATCCAGATGTTTAGCCCGTCTAGTGAGGTGTCTCACCAGGAATGTTGTGCTTGGTGACTAAGGACCAAGGGTCACGTTCTCTGCCCACACAGGCTTAGGAGGCTGCCTGATGGTGGCAGCATATAGGATTTACCGGCTGAAGGCTCGTGGTTCCACCAAGATGTCCATACACCTGATTCACACCCGAGTGGCGGCACAGGCCTGTGCTGTGGGTGCAATCATGCTGGGTGAGTAGCTGGCAGGGTCATGGGAAAATGAAGGCGAAACTGATTAGGCAGAATCTGGCTGTGAGTCAGTTAAAGGACCATGAGTTCGGTCCCTATTCCCTATACTAGGCGCCACATCTGCCCTTTGGTAAAGCCCCCACATAGAGACATTTCCAGGGTTCCCTGTTTAATCTCCTGTGTCCCAGGGGATGGTGTATAGTTTGTTTTGTGAGTTTTTCTAGAGGTAAGAACCACACAGCAGAATGTATGCCGATTTTCTCTTCCTCTCTGGAGCAAAAGGCAGTTACTTACTAGCTGTGTGACAGAGGACAAATCCCTTCCTCTGAGACTCAGCTTCCCCATGTGCGACATGACGATACCCACCCCTGCCTGCCTACCTCGCAGACTGCTGTGAGCTTCCTCAGACAGACAATATACGTTAAAGTGCTTTGTGAACTGGCAAATGGGTTGTTTCCTCAGGCTGTGTAGCCAGGTGTTTGTAGCAGATGTTGAGACGCAGGATGGAAAGATGAGCAGGGAAGCTGGACACTCAAGGGAACGACCAGCATCGGACCCCCGGGACTTTGGGACTCCGCAGCTGTTCCTCCTCTCTGGGACACCTGGGAGAGCCAGAGGATGGGTGGAGGGTTCCGTGTCATGGGACATTTTTCCTTTTCCTTCACACAGGGGCTGTGTACACAATGTACAGAGACTGTATCAAAAGAACAGCGCAGGATGCCGGGGAGAAGTAGGATTCCTACACGGCCTGGGGCAGTCAGAACCTCTTTAACCGATCCCTGGTATGAGCCTAATAAAGTAGTTTTGAGGCAAGTTGACAGTCTCTTCTTTACATGGGGGAGAGCACAGTAAGAAGCTGATAGTGGTTGGTGGGAGGACTTAGAGCAAAGGGCTGGAAATCAAAGAGTTCTGGCCCCCAATTCCAGGGCAAGGAGAATCTTCAGGGGCAGAGGAGGGGGTGTAGTAGACCTCTGATCCCAGAGACCCAACAACTCCCAAATCCCCTCAGGTCCCACCCAGAAGCAGCATGGTAGAGAGAACAAGATGCCTGGAGTGTGAGGGATGGGCAGTAAAGAGGCCACAATGCTCATGGGAACACTGAATTTAAGAGGCAGGCGTTCCTCCCCCCATAGGCCGCTTCCCTGGGGACCCAGGCAGGAAGAGGGCTGCAGCTGGGAGCAGAGACAGTGAGGCCTCTTGGGAGACCACATATATCCAAAACCCAAGTGCCAGGACTAGACTGTGCTAGAGGAAAGGGGGCTGAGGAGCAGGGATGAAAGGAACAGAGCGAGGCAGAAGTCAGAATGTTCTGTTCACTTATAAACCATGTGTAAGGTCAAACTTGTAAAAAAAAAATTCCATGTAAATTCTGAGGACAGGGCCCCTTGGGGTTCAGCACTTCCATACCCTTCTCCTTTCCTGAGCCCAAGCATCTCTCTGTTCTCTGGGAATGGAGCCAGGCAGAGGCCACAGGAGGAAGCTGGAGGCCAAATGCTCGTCCTGGGGAAGGACTCTGGGCTGGAGGCTTGGAGGTTCTTGGGTTGTTCAGGATGGCCACAGCAGCGCCCAGATACTCTCTGACAACATGGAGTCCAAGTCATACCAGGTCCCAGCTTCAAGTCCAGGACGCAGCCCACTGCAGGGAGCAGGAGCTGCCAGGACCCTGGCACTCACATGGGGTAATTGAGCACAACATCCTGCTTGGCAAGCTCCAGTAACATAGGATCATCGAAGAACTTGCTGATGCTCACATCTTCACTCAGGCCCTGCAGAGAGCGGGGGCAAATGCAAGCATGAGCCCCTTGTGGAGGCAGACTGATCTGTACTTGAGTTGGGGGCTGGTGCGGGGCTGAGTGTCAGCTGAGCTATTTCAGGAGCCCTGCCTTTTGTGTATCGTCACAGGGCAGGAGAAGGCACTCCCTTCCCAGTCAGACTGAGCCCAGGTTTGGTTGCCTGAAGCCTGTCCAGATCGCATCTTCTATGTTGTGAACTTCTCTCAGTCTTTGGGAGAAGGGACCAAAAGCAAGGAATGAAGAGAGACCCAATTCCTGCCGAGACCCCTGGGGGTAGAGGGATGGCCACGGGCCTGAGGGACATTTACCTTCCTACGTCGGGTTTTAATCATGAATTCCCGGGCCAGGTGAGGAGCTGGCTGTGGCTCCAAGGGGCGGATGACAATGCTCTTGTCCAGAGGATCACCAGGTACAATCTGAAAGGCAAAGTGGTTTTGGATGGTCCAGGCCGACCTCCCAGAGCATTCAGGCCTAGAAGCAGGACTCTTCTAATCCCACTTGGGACTTAGAAGGGGAGCCGGTCAGAGCAGACTGGCCCTGTAGGGGTGGAAGGCCACGCTAGCCAGCCTGCACCATTTTCTTACCTGCCAATGATGGAAGACAGACAAGGAAAATGCCTGACCCTGGGTGTGAGTCCGCAGATCAGTCTCAAAGCCAAAAGAGTCAATGGCTGGGATGAAAGCTTTGATGGTGTAGAGAGGGGAGCCTGGAATGGGTGCATCCTGAGTCACATGTCCCCTGAGACAGAAAAACAAAAAGGCTGTAGTCCTACAGAGGCCAAAAGCAAAGAAGCAATGCATTCCCAAATGTTTATCATCAAAGAAAGAATAACCACAAGCACGCTCCAGAGGACAGAGAAGGCCTGGGGCTCTCAGCCTAATTCTCTGTGGAAGTCAAAGGGGCAGCGACCTCTGGGTAACAGTGGGACATTGATTCTAAAGGACAGGGTCCTTTAGACATTCCCACCCTTGACACACTGCTGTACTTGCCCCAGGAGCTCTCTGAGGAGGGGGCCCAAGAAGGAATCTCAAGTTTTAATTTGCATTAATTCTGGGGATTGCCTCATTCTTTTCCCACTTCCTTCTACAAACTGGCTCACTAGGTTTCAGGAACGGAGTGGCTGGGGGAGGCCAACGCCGCTTTCCCCACAGCAGTAAGTTACTTCTTGCTCCGCTCCTGCTCGCCGCACTCTCCCTAACACACCGGGGCTGCTCACCTGCGCCTGGCCAGGACAGTGTAGACAGCAGAGACACAATCTGCAGGGGCCTGGACCTCTACAAAGTAGTAGGGCTCCATCAGACGAGGCGTGGCCTGCAACAGAACAAGAAGGTTCCTTAGCTTGGGGAAGGCTGAGGACCGAGCACTTGGAAAAAGGGAAGGCTGGGGGACAGTCATCTCAAGGCCCCACTTAATGCCAATGGCAGGACAGCCCCACTCACTTACCATGAGGAAGGCAGAATAGACAACTCTCCTGGCTGTGGGGATGATTTGGCCCCCACCCCGGTGCAGGGGCTCCTGGGCAACCACAGCATCCAGGATCTTAAACTTGACATTTCGAATCACTGAAAAGGAGAAGGGGGAATTGACTGAGGAGTGGATATGCTAGTCAAGGGCGCACGGGCAGAGCAGCAAGGAGCCTCCTGCAGCACTGTAGCTGTCCTATGGCCATGAAAAGTGGTACAGAATCACCCTGCAGACGTGCATCCTAATAGCGTAGGTGGAGATCAGAAGGTAAGCGTACATTCTCAGTGTTGGCTTCAGGTCATGCTCAGACTTCATGAAGTATCCCTAGAAGTGCGTATGTTTCCCTTGCAGATATTTAATTACTTTTGGATGTAGAGTAAGTCCTAGAAATTGCACATTTGTCCCTACTAAGTCCAATCCTGGTCTATAAACCACTCCAATCCCATTCTCCTCTTGACATCCTTCCTCAAACACACTCTAGGAATGAGGAGCAAATGTCAATCTAGAAATGATTTCCATTTCTAGGATGTAACAACAAGCAGCAGCATGAGGACAGGGAAGGACGAGAGAGGAAGCTGGCCCAGGACATGGGTTGGCCCTGTGTGCCCCAAGCTGCTTCTGCTGGCAGGTCCCAAAGATGAGCCCACCCCACTTCATACCCCCAGATGCAAGGACACCAGAGGACTGGGGCGAGAAGACAGAGGCACTGTGGACTTACGCTCATCACAAAGGGGCCCCTCCCTGGTTCCCCACTGGAAACCTTGAACGATGCTGTCCTTCACTGAGCCGAGAAGAGCCTTGTCCACCTGCACAAAACATGAGGGCCCCTTAGCAGTGACCCTGGCTATAGCCAAAGAGTTTATAAGGAGAAGAAGGTAGGTAGACCAGTAAGAAGATACTCTTCTTTACCAGAAGATACAAAATACTTTCAGGAGAAGAAGAGCACTTTGTAATTTCTTCCACTCAAGAGCTAAGAGACCACCACATGGCTCCCATCAGTTCTGCTGTACCTCAGAGGGCAGGGTATCATCCACCAGGATGTTGGGGCCAGTGGCATCAGGGCCAAAAGCCCAGATGGAACGGGCAGCCAGCAGATCCCAGTCATACTTGGTCTGAAAGAACTCTCCCAGTTTCTTCCTGGGGGAAGGACGAGAAAATGGCAGTGTCAGACAGTTCTGTGATTACTGGCTCCATGAATTCTGCCTTTCCATACGACAGTCACCTCGGACACCCACACTGCGCCCAGGACAAGAGAGGGAGACACAATTTCTTCCCAGAGGATTAGAGAGACCCAGCAGGTAAGCTGTGGAGCAACGTCGGCCTTTAATCCTGGAATCAGAGCCATGTTCTCACCTGTTCCATGTGATTTGGACCACCTCGTTCTCTATGTCCTCGGCGAGGCCCTTCTCGAGAGGCTCAGCAATCATGGTGATCTTGTTCCTAGTTAGAAAGGACATGGGTAATGAGGAGAGTCAGGAGGACTAGCAAGCGAAACATTCCTAAGGAAAGGGTGAAAAAGGGAAGAGCTAAGGCAGGGACATCAGTAAAAGCCACAGGGGCAGAGAAGAGGAAAAAGATCTCATCTTCTGCCTTGTTTCAATTGAATCTACTACTCCTTAAAAAAGTAAGGTTTGGTAAAAAAGCAATTTTTTAAGAAGCTTTAAACCAGTGTTAATGTATTAAACACAGTGAACAGGAGAGTTGCCGCTAGGGAAAATTTTAAGATGGTCATGTTATACAGAGAGGAGAACGGGCAATTACAAAACTCACCCTGGGAGTAACTAAGACAAAGAATTCCACAGCATCGTGTCCAAAGGCTTAAGGGATGAAAGGGCTGGGGCAAAGCTCAAGTATCCTAAGCACCCACATCCCAAGACTCAGAGGTCTCTATTTCCACAGCTCTTGTGACTGGGATAGAGTTGGGGGGAGGGGAAAGTGCCCCTGTGAGTCCCAGGGTCACTATAACCCCCCACTGCTTACTTCTTATTGGGCGTTTCAGCAAAGCACTTGAGGGAGGATGTTTCTACCACTGTCTCACAGAATGTGACAACGGGATCAGCCACCTGAGAAACAAAATAAACTGTCAGGCAAGGTCTAACAGCTGGAAGGACAGCCTTCTGCCAAAGGGAATCCCAAGGTTCCCCTGACACCACCCCTGTGAGAACTCCTGTCTTAATTGGCTCAGTCAGCATTAGTGACAAGGACGGTAACAGGCTCAGGCCAAAGTCCAGACCGTCACTAGGAAGCCTGGAGGACCTAGCGTAGTGCACAATTTACGTTCCTGAGCCAAGAGCAAGTGGAGGATCAAATTAGAGCCTATATCATAGTCCCTCAAGGTTATCTTTCAACACCTGTACAGCCGTCCCACCACCATCCACTGAACCATGGTAGGTCTGCCCGCTGTCTCTAGAGACTGACTGGTGAGCCCCTGTTCCATTCTCAACCATGATGTCCAGAAGCCCCTATGTGGCCTGCAACTGGGAAGTGCACTGTCTTCTACAGCACCAGTCCTGGACACACCAGAAGAGTCTCAGAGAGGGACTGGAGGGCACTCATTCTCACCACCATAGGGCCTTGGAGAAAACGTGTGTATCAACTCGGAGACTGAGGCTGTGCAACGGGCAGTTTAATTAAGAAGCTAAATCACGACCTACCAATGAATCCAGAAGAGCCAGTCCCCACTCTCTCCTAGAAACCATTCACTCTGAGCCCCAATCACCACAGATGGGTTAAATGCAACTACTTTCTTAATAAAAGACTAAGAAAACTCCGGCTTGGGAGCCTTGACTTTGAACGCATGACAATGAGAATAACCCCCACCAAAGAGGGCAGATCAGATCTCAAATACTTCCCCACAGAGGGAGCAACAGATCATGCTCTTCCCACACAGATCTTCTCCCCAATGCACCCCTCTCCCCTTGGGCCTCGCTGAGGAATCAAGGGTTTGGTTACTTGTACAATCCGTCTAGTGTCAAGAGCCAAGCTCCTGGTCAAGGAGGTGCCAAAGAAAGGAGCAGCTGCTCTACCTTGATGTCTATCTCTGAGTACATCTTCCGCAAGTCGTGCATCACACAGTCCAGGTAGAGTTCCCCAGTACCCAAAATCACGTGCTCGCCAGATTCTTCCACCTGAAACACAACAACCCTAGTGGTCACAGCTTGGACTATCTTGTGCCACTAACAGAAGACAGAAACAGAATCAAGGCTAGAACCCAAAGGGAGGTGCGTGAACCCACTATCAGAAGAGCCACTGCTCAACGTTGGTTCCAGGCTCTTCAGGAAGAATCACTGGGGAGCAGTGAAGTACGAGTCAGTCCTCAAGATACCTGGACCACTCAGCACAGTACTAGTGGGCGTGAGGTCAGAGTTAACTCTCATCTTAGCCACTTAGAGAAAATCCTGTTCTCTCTGTAGACATAAGCTGACTCTTTAGCCCCAGCCAAATCCTCAGAGAGGTATGCTGGCAAGCTCAGAGTGATTCACTTTTTCCTCTACGTTTCCTGGAAAATCAATCCAAAGTGTACTTTCCATGAAACATCTCCCTCCTGCCTAAAGACACTCGTGGAAGATGTATAGGGGCGCGCGCGTGCACACACACACAGGGGTCTCATCCTGCCTTCAAGTGACAGTAATAGACACGGATTAGCTTCTATGTAGGCTGCCAGAATCAGTAGATCAGAGCTGCCTGATGGACAAGAAGCTGCAGGCAGCATGGACCCCTCTGCTGGGGCACGAGGGTCTCGGCAGTTGCTGCAGCCTCAGGCATACCTTGGTGGTGAGGGATGGGTAGCTCTTGTTGACCTTGCGCAGGCCGTCCAGCATCTTGGGCAGCTCTGAGGGGTTGACTGGCTCCACGGCAATCTTGATAACAGATGTGGTGTTGAACTTCAAGGGCCGGAAAATCTGAGCCTGAGACCCAAAATGCAGAGGAGTGAGGACACCTGGACTGAGCAGGCACAGAAGGTGTAGGGGTCAGAGAGAAGCTAGGACCTGTTGGGGAGGAGACCACCCCCTCAACCTGGAGCCAAGGAGCTGCCTGGAGACAACCTGAGAGGCCATTTATTCCCGTGTATTTTAGTAGAATAAAGAGAGGAGGGAAAGGAGTTCCTCCTAGTTCCTAGCATCTGAGCCAAGAACAGGGTGAATCCAACAGGGTCAGATCTAGAAGGCTGAGCCTATGCTGAGGCCTGGAACCAGGAAGCAACAGTGACTCCGGGTTCACCCCCTGCGAGTTCTCCTGCTTGTTGCTCTCGTGTGCTGTGGTTCCCTGTGACCCTCTAGCTGAAACCAATCCAGTTGCCTCTTCAGAAACTCTACCTCCTCATTGCCTCGGGGTTCAGTTATAGTCGCTGTCTTCACAATTGGTTGGTCAACACCTTCGATCAGAACCCAGTTGCCAGCAGGAACACGGTTCACCTCAATGTGGTACCTGGAGCAAAATCCAAGAAGCAGCAATGGAACTGGGCAAAGTATTTATTCCATAAAAATTTACTGAGCACTTGCTCTGTGCTGGGAAATGAGCCTGGAGCAGGGTGAGCAAAACAGATACACTCTAGCAGGGGAGAGATGCAATAAACAATCAATCATACAGCTACACATATGTGTGGTTACAAACTGATGTGTGCCATATAAAAAATGCAAGGTATTATATGAAGACAAAACAGGCAAATCTAATTCCACTTGGATGTTGGTGGTAAGCAAGTCACTGCCCAAGGGGTAGAATGTAAGGAGATGCCAAAAGCACCACAGAAGACACTGTAACTCTCCCAGCTCTTTAATTTTCTTCTGCCTTCTAGGGAACAGGGTGAATCTGGAGGCACGAAAAGGGGCCATCAGTAAGATGGAGCAGCCATCCCAGAAACAGGGCTGCTTCAGTTCTGCTTTCGAGCTAAGATGCCCAACTCATGAACTGACAAGCAGCCCAGAGGCCCAAGCTAAGTTTGATTCTGCAGACCAAGATGCTACAAGGGATCCAGAAAAGTCTTCTATCCTGGTCAAAGAACAGGTTTGGAAACAATCTCTTTTGGGAAGAAACAAAAAGGTTATGACTTAAGAAACACAGAAGCGGTGGCGGGGGAAGGATATAGCTTAATGGTAGAGCACGTGCCTAGCATGTATGAGGTCATGGGTTCAATTCCCAGTCCCTCCATTAATAAATCAGTACAAAAATAAACCTAATTATCCCACCCTCCAAAAAAAGGGAACACAGAAGAGGAAGAGAGAATTAAGATGAGTAAACACAGAAATCCTGCTACAAAAATTCACACAAGCCATCCAAAACACAAAGGCAGGGCTCTTGGCATTATCCCAACAAGAACTGCCCTTTGACCCTACAACCTTAAACAGTAAGGATTAGAAGTCAATAGATCTGCTGAGGGAGGGTCACCCTACCCACACTGTAGGGAGACAGGCAGCTACAGTGTTTCCAAGGAGGACCACCCTTCCAGCTCTTTGGGGCAGTTCCAGTGTGGAGGCCCAGGTGTACCCTGAGAGGCTCTGCTTGGCAGTACCTGGCCACAGAGATCCAAAGGCGGCCCACGGTGCATATCTGGGAGTCTTCCTCATCCTCCAGGGTGTAGTTCTCCCCCAGCACCTTCACAGGCTGCCCAGCATGGATGGTGCCACTTAGCACTCTGCCAAAGGCATGAAACTGAACTCCATCATCTGTGCTGTACATCTTGGTCGTGTGGCACATCAGGGGACCCTGGAGGTGGGGACAGAGTGCAGCCTTAACCACACATGTTCTCGGGGAAGCACCACTGTCTCCACCTCCCCTGTCAGTAAGGACATGAGCTGCAAGAAGAGGCAGTCCAGACCCCGAAGACATAGTGATCTTCTGGGAAAATGCGAACCAAGGCCTACTCCCTACTTAGTTAACAGATGTCGCAGGCATAGCAAAAAAAAACCTCTTCCTTCCTGGGGGGTTTGGGGGAGTGAGGGCACTGGGGAAGAGAAGCAGGTTTAGGATGGCAGACTGGCACTGTTAACTTGCAAGATTACAAGACTAACTTGCCCCAAATCTCTTCCAAAGAAATAACTTACAATTCTCAATTGGCTCCATGTTTATGCCAAGAAACTAGACTGTCTAAGGAATGACTGGGGAAGAATTTTTAAAAGCCAGGATTGCCAAGATTAGCTACCGTTTGTTGAATCTTTACTAATCTGTTAGGCACCAAGCTAAACACAACCATGACACTTTTTTAATCTCACTTACTTCCCATAACCAACACATACAAATTATTATCATCACTTTATAGACCAAGACCCTTAGACTCGGAAAGCCTGAATAGTGTTCCCAAGATCACACCACCAGTAGTGGAAACATCAGCCTTTGAATTCAGGTCTGACTATACTCCTGGGGAGAGCCATGCATAGATGGGATAGAAGGCACTAATAAACAGTATCCCCACACAAGAGGGGAAAAAAATCAGAGAACTAGGGGAACACATTCTCTTACATCAGGGTCACAGTCGCTCATGGCCTCGCCGAGGTCGGAGTCCACACCACCGGTGTAGGTGTGCTCAATCTTGGGCTTGGCGCCCACCTTTGGAGAGGGGATGTGCTGCACACACATGTCCACAAAGCCTGTGGAGGGAGAAGAGACAGCCATCACATACACTCTCACAGGGGAATTGGGCAGGGCATTCTGATCCACTCATGATGCTTAGAAAGCTAACAGTGAGGGGACAAATTTTCAACTCTAAAAGCTATGGCCCTATGATTCTAGGGGGAAGTGATACCCTGCTTCCTGGGTGTATGCTTCTAAAAGACTTGGAGTCACACTGAGGCCACAGAAAATCAAGAAGCAGGTCTCAATGGTTCCTTGGAATTCAGCTGACAAAAACCTTAAAGTATCTGTATCAGTCTGTAACCTTTTATTGAATATAAGCACTTACTGAGCACTTACACAAAACTAAGTAAGTACCTCTTCTCTTCTTTCTAGATCTACTTAGAACAGTCCTCGAATTGACTCTTCCCCTTTGTTTCTGTTTAATAAGTATCCTGTTTTTCTAACAGCCAATAAGCCATACAAGAGGGAACCTTCATTAGCACCTTGGGGTGCCTAGCCTGTCTGCTTTCAGTTGGATCTCCTATGTCAGACTGATGACTGGCCTAGAATGAATTACTAAAATTATACACTTCGGGGATTCAGATACCTAATTCCTACCAGACTCAGAATCAAGACACTGCTGAGAGGGCCTTAGCCTTCATCTTTTTCACCTCCCTTATTTTAAAGATAAGAAATTAGTCACAGAAGGACTGAGTGGCTGGCCTAGGATCACCCCAGGGAAGGGCCCGGGCTACAGCAGATCAAGACTCAGGTCTTTTCTCAACCAGTAGGGGCTTGTCCTACTATGTACCTGCCTTGTGCATAACGAAAATGCAAGAAAGAGGAGCTCAGGGAAAGAGGAATTTGAGTCTATAATTCACCTTTCAAGTCCCAGCCTGGTGTTTTCCCCACTATTTCACAATACCCATGAGTCCCCTTTCCTGAGAGCCCTCTGGCAAAAATACCAGAACCTCAGAATTGGCTTCACCATTCCCTTTACTTGCACATTCCTCCTGGTGGGGAAATTTAATTGCTTTTTTCCCCCCAAGACAGAGTTCTCAGTACCATCCACTAACTAAAGCAGCAAGGAGAAAACCCAGATGTCCTATATAACTAATTTGTCGTTTATTTATAAGAGCCTCAGCTCTCTAAACACCACTGTAGGGTAAGGAAAAGTATGGGCCACGAGCTCTTTATTACCTGTAAACTCGCCAAAGAACTTTTTGCAGACCAGCCTGAGCAGGGGGCGGATGTTCAGCTTCAGTTCCTCCTTGGTCAGGTGGATGCCTAGCTCGTCCAGGGTCCTTGGGAGGCTGGTGTCTACATCACCCACAACCTGTGACAGTGCCAGATACCATGTCAGCTCTAGTGACAGCCCAGTGTGGTGGCAGAGGACAAGGAAGGGCCAAAGGGCAATTTGAAGGGTCCCTGCACCAGGTTCTTTTCTACAGCGTGAGCTCTTGACAAGGATATCAATTTGGTTTCAGGGAAATCTTTGGTGCCTATGCTTCAAACCAACCTTGCAAGTAGCAGGCTTGGTTAAGTGCCCACGCCAATCAATAAACCTGGCCCTCTCAGATGGACTGCTGTTCAGTGCTGCCTCCTCGTGTCTGAAAAGCAGCATCTCATCCCATTCAGGAAATCTCTTACCCTTCCTTCTCTATTTAGAGATCTCTTAGATTTAGAGGATCATTGCACTGGAAGGAACCAAAAATGCCACCAAGCAGTCCATTTGCTGTCAGGACGGGGCCAAGCTAAATCATCCCCAGCAGACTCAAGGTCTCTACTGAGACAGATTCTATAAATTTCTTTTATTAATCCATTCTGGTCTGACACAAGATAAGAAGTATTTTCCAGTGGCAATAAATTTTAATCATGTTACTTTGTCTTTTGGTATGTTTTACTATTTTGGCAGTTGGCACGGCCACACACATTTTGTGCATGTATATATGTTCGCTGTGCATAGTGGTTATTAAACACCTGCATAAACACATAACACAGTATAACTGTCTTGGGAGAAAAATCTGCATGAAAATTCCGGGACCATATCATTACCCTTTTAGCTCTGCCTTTTAGGTAGCACAAATTCACACAAATGCAACTTTATATTCTTTTCTTTGGAACATCCCACATGTTTAACTACATCTTTACCACTGTCTGATGCGTTTTTTTTCAATCTGACAAATATTACATACATACATACCCAGAATAGTTTAATAGCTTGATTAAAATCAAGCTCATACAGCCATTCTTTTAATGGCAGCAAAATACTTCATTTTATGGGATGCACCATAATTCATTTAATCAGATTCTCACTGATGAACATTTAACCTATTTCCAGTTTTTTCCCCTTTTCTTGCTGTTATAAACAATACTATGACAAACATACATATGTCTTAAATGTACTTACATATATAAAAATAAAAACTGGAGAATTTTCATGTGAAACAATTATATCTGTAAGTTAAATCCCCATAACCGAAACTATTATTTCTCAAGTATCACATTCTTTTGAATACTCAACATCTTTGTAGAAAATTTCTCCAGGCTGTGCCTTTCTTTTCCCTGTGCCTTTCTTTTCCTATCTTTCCCCTTCACTCTGATCTCAACAGCACGTAGACGACTGTAGTGTTCTAGATCCAGAAGACTGGTGACCAACCTTCCTCATACTCAGTAATACAAAACCGAGCAGGTTCAGGCATAGGGGGCAATCTGAGTTCGTTAGCTTTTCCGCCCTGTGCTTGAAGGGCAGACCTGAGCCAGGTGGCCTGACACACTCACCTGAGCGAGGATCTTATAAAGGGGCTCCAAGATAAACTCCACAAAGCTCCTCTGGGAGCTGCTGGTTGGGGCCTTTTTTGTGAACTTTCGCCTAAAGAGATAAAGAGTTCTTGGTGATTCAGGAGGGAGAAGGCAGTAACACTAACCCCAAGGGTGTATTTCTTAAGTTTCGAATCTGAGTAAAGCCGAGGGAAAGGAATGATCATAAAATTTTCAAAGAGAGATTCCTGAGAGGGCAGAGGTTATGACTCTCATGCATGTATCAGCTGAGCTGTGGGGACCTCAAGGGATACAGCCTCTCGCCCAGTTAGAGCTCATGAAGCCAGCTCACTGAGAAGAGGAGAGATGGTAGTTCACGTCTAATAAAAAATCAGGTTTTAATCTCAGGAACTTTGTTTGTCCTCACTTACTGGGAAAATGGATCACTCCTTTAGGGGGTCACTTCCCACACTCTACTTACGTCTTGGGGTTGAAGTAGATGTCACCCCAGAGTCTTTTAGCAAATTCCTGGTAGTTAATATCACCTATAAGAAAAGCCATGCAATTATAATCTATCGACCAAGTGTTCAAAATTCTGTTTCAGGGTGCCACAAGTGGTTTCTGAGGAATTCCAGCACTTTCCTTTCCAAAGTCCAGACATTTCCCTCTACCCAGGAAGGCAGACAAGGATTCTGAGGCACAAAGGACAGGACTGGCAGAAAGCTGACAAGGAGCTAGAGCCAAAATGAGCACCTAGCAACTCCATCTCCATCCAGCAAGCATACGACTGAGCTATGGACAAAGATACAGTTTACATTCTTTCCTTTGATGGAGCAAGCTCATCTGCCTATATGCTGTCCTCTGTCTGCACTTAAACCCTGTCCCTTCTGGCAGTGGAGCTTAATAGATCCCTCACTCTTTCCTGATCCACAGAAGTTCTACTCTGCTGCCAGTGTGGGCAACCTCCCAGCTGCAGCACCACGCTGAGGCTCTGACTAGCCCTAAACCCCTAAAAGACAGACAACCAGCCTTCTGGAGAGAAAACACCAAAGCCAACCTTTGCGTCATCTCTCACCAATCAATATTTTTAGCTTGACTACCACTGCTAATTCTCATCAGACTAAACCAAGCAATTGTGGCTTTTAAAATTCAAGATCTTCTGAGTCAAGAGCTCCTGTAACATTCAGCCAGATCCCTGACATCACCAACTATCACGTGGACACTTCTACCCAGACGCTTTTATGCCTATCTCTCACTCGCGCAGGCACATAGGAAATTCATCACCTTTTCCCTTCAGCCACAGGCCCTCAGAATTTTCTATCTCTTTCAGTGTGGCTACCACTGACACATCAACCAAGCTCAAAATCTTTCTTCCCTACTTTAATTACCAAATTCTTCCCTTCTTTCCCACATAATTAGTTACTGAAGCACTGCCTCCTCTGTGACCACCGTGTCTGTCACACACCTCTATTACTGCACCTAGCATATGTTGTATTATAATCACTGGGCTGGGCTGCTTGAGCACTCCCAGGAACTAGACCTAGCGCATGACAGAAGGTTAATACATACTTATTCAAAGAACGAGTGACCACCTCCCCAACTCACCTCCCCCTTTTCAGTCTCACAGGTAACATTAAGCCAATATTCAAAATCTTGTATCTGAACATTGGCTAAAATGTCTAAGTAAGTCTAACTGACTACAGGATAAAGTCTAAATTCCTTAACCTCACATTCCAAACCATTCTCCATGTGTTCCCAATCCAGCCTGCCAGTACGTTTACTTGAACTCTTCTCCCTGGTCAAAGAGTCCACTGTTACTGAAGAGGCCACGGGCCAACACCACCCGCCTCCGTGCCTCCTCTCCCAGCCCAGTGAGTTTGGAACTCCTCGCTCCCTACTCTCCACTGTCCGAGCCCCATCTTCTTTATGCAGCCTTCCCTAGGTTTGTGAAGCTAAATCCCCCTCTGCATTCCCCCAGCTCTACCTGCCTTCAGCAGCCCCCTGGCACTCAGCCCACACCACCTGACACCGCCACTCATCACTGAGGGATTCTGCCTACCTACTGGACCAAGTTCCTAGAGTCAGAGATTATTCATCATGCCTTGCATTCCTAGTAAGAGGATATGGACTCAATTTTGGCAGGATGATGTGATGAAAAAGGACCAACGTGGATTCTAGTCTAAAACTCATCAATAACTTCTGTCCCTAAGCATAGCCTTCCCATGTGTAAAACAATGGGGAAGGACTCAATGATCTCTGATATTCCTTCTACGGCTGACTTTGAGGAAGTCGACACATGGCTTGTCAGAATGATGTTGGGCCCACAGCTTCTTCATAAACTTACAGTGGGTTCAAAAGATGAATAATATTTTCTCCTGAGGCTCAGGGCCATTTTCAGTGGGAAACTGAATCATCAATCCATTATAATTACAGAAACAATCTTGGGTTTTGCTTCATATGCTGATATAAAGAATACTCAGAAACATAACCTGGAACCCTGTTCATGTGACTTTCATTACTGTCCATCTATCCATTTATAAACAAAAGAGTCTTCTGCAAACAATCAAAATACACGTCTAATGATGAGAAAGTAGTTAAGTTATACTATATCTATATGGTAGACCAATGGGCAGTTACATAAATTCGTTTTTATAAATAAATTTTAATAAAATAGGCAAATTCTTGTGATCTAATGCTAAGTGATTATTTATCTTATGCTATTACATAATATATGTATATACATATGTATAATATGATCTCATTTATGTAAAACACTAAACAGAGAAAGAAAACGATACCAAAATATTTACAGTGGGTATGGTAATCAGGTTATGGGCAAATTTTGTTTTCTGGACTAGCTTTTACTGTATTTTCCACTTTCCTAAATAAGGATGCAGTAAATATACACATTAAAAAAAAAAAAGACCAAATTTTAATTGGTCCAGTTTTTCACCAGAGCGAACATTTCCACAATGAGAGTGAGGCAGGACCGTGGACTGGCACGAACAGAAATACTGGAGCTCCAGTGCCTACCGACTGCAAGACCTCTCACCAAGCCTGTCTCCTCAGCTCCAAAAACAGGAGCTATAATGACCCCGGTGAGGAAGCGCAGTATCTGACACACATGACACACGCGACATCCAGGACAAGGCTCCTACTGGAATTTGAGGGAATTGGGGAGGCACAGAGGTGGAGAGCGGGGGAACCTCTTTAGAGTTGGGAAGTTGGTCCCAGGGCTCTGGTGCTGAGGTTTCAGAGGTCTGTAAAGTTGTTCTGCTGGGCGTCCCAGTGGACTGCGAATATAATGTAAGTGTTCAGGTGGGCCTACAAAATTTCTACATGCCCAGATACGGCTGGAAGGACAGCCAGAAGCACTGCTGGGAAGGGAGATTCCATCTTTGAAGAAGAGGCCTGAATGGCTTTGTGGGCATGGATACTTCATTTTTGACAAAATCTGTCTTACTCCAAGAGAGATTCTTATTCCTAATATGAGCTCCCTCTTTACCCATTTCTTCCCAGTCACCTTTATCCTTCTATTGTTTAAACCACTTGGCCTGAGGAAAGAGCCTAAGGGCCAGAGTCCCAGATGTGACAATAACAGTTGATAAAAATGCTGCCTCAGGCAGGAGACTCTGGCATGAAGACAATTTCTAAACCATTCAGCAGGAGAGGCACATGTGACTCTGGGGAAGCTAGCGAGACCGACTGCCAGCCAGAGCTTACCAAAGGTGTCGGCATAGATCTTGGCAAAGGAGCCCAGCGTGAAGCAGATGCTGTACTGGGAGCTGGAGAAGCAGACGTTGCCCAGGAGTGGGGAAAGGATCAGGTTCTCGTCAGTGGAATACATGCTGAAACAGAGACAGTTGTGAGTGCGGAGCCCGGCTGGGCAATAACACTGCCACCACACCAAGGGTGAAGACAGGGACTCAGTATCACAGCCTCTCTCCAGCCCTCACCCTCAGAAGGGGCTTGCATAATACACTCAGCTTTGCCAATGGCCTGGTCCAAAAAGTGACACGATGGAGCTGTTCCCTAACTCCCAGCAACAAGATGATTTCCCAGAGCTGGAAACATTCTGCACAATCTTGGAGAAGTTAACTGCACTAGACAGACAAGGGGAAACTTGGAGGACAGAGACAAAGACCTTGCAACACAGGAAATGAATCTAATGTGGTAAGATAGAAGTACCTTTTTGAGAAATCTCAACTTCACAAATACAGACAGACATAAACACAAATGTGAGTAAATGAATGAATGAAAGCAAAAAAAAAAAGGTAACTTTGCTCCCCCACTCTCACTGCCCTACTCTGTCTTGTTCAGCTTTATTTTACAAATTCATGTTAAAATGTTCAGTCTTAAAAGCCATGCAGAAGCCACAGCCGCCCAAGTTCACCAGTATTTATAAGAAAGCTGCTGTACACAGGGATCAAATCCATAACCCTAGCCTTCCTGACACCCTATTTTATGGAATTGCTGAAGTTAGAAATACAAGTATTGGCTTATAAAGAGCAGCTCCCTGCCTCACTCCCAAGTTACGTTCCCCGAGGCAACTGCTTTCAACTCTTTTAAAGCTGCTTCTAGAACATTTACCTCCATATTTCTAAATACGTTTATGTTGCTATTTCTTGTTTAGTGGTTGAGATGTGACTTCTTGACTTCTTATTTTGACAGATCAGGATTTAGCCCTCTCCCACCTCCATGCCCCTCTTTAAGAGAAGTTTATCATTATCTCATTAGGCAAATATTATTACTATTCCCTTTTCATAGAAGCAGAAACTGAGGCTCTACAAGCTTAAGTAATTTGCCCAACTTTACAAGGCTGGTATGGGTGAAGATGTGACTGACTCTAGAGCTTAAGGTGTTGACCACAATGCTAATTTGAAGATGTGCGGGGAGCTGCACATCTGACCGAGGAACAGAGCTGATGAGGCCAAGGCTGGGAAGTCAATCCCTGCAGAGCCACGGAATACGCCTCAAGCCGCATCCAACAAGCTCATGAACATATGCCAAGAAATCAGGGTTGCCCCCAGAGGTGCTCCAGGTTAAGATTTATAAAAACCAGAGTGCCTGAGGACAGGAAATCTACTCCCAGGGTCCCTCTACCTTATTAATCCGTTGACCTCATCTACAATGTGACGCAGCTTGTAATAAGCATCAGTGGGAGGCAGCTTCAGCTCCAGGATCAGTCGGTCAATCTTGTTGATGCACACGGTGACCGCCAGCCTCTCTTGCACGGCATGCTTGATCAGCCGCTCTGTGTTCAGCATCACCTGAGGGACACAAGACTCAGAAGGTGGTGACAGGAGCAAAGAGGGCAGAAAAGTCTGAAGCAGAGCCAAAGAAGGTACTATTTTAAAGTATGAAGTATGAGGAAAAGAGGACCTGGTGAAACAGACTATTGGGTGGAAGTAGAGGGTCTCTTCCCAACGGCAGTTTCAGGAACTTTAAGAGGTCACCTTGTAGGACTGAGAAATGAATAAACACCTTGATGATGTTGGGAGCCAGCGCTAGAGAAGGAACAGAGGAAGGCTTAGGAAGAAATCATGGTGCTGACATGGAATTGTAGGTATTAGGATAAACTAATGGTTTTTCCTTTTTTTTTTTTACTGTGTTAATGATTTTTGGTGTATACACATAGAAATAATTACAGATATACATGGGTGTATGTTATCTGTGCTCAGTGAAAAGTCCTAGAAGCAACGTACCCCAGTAGCAATGAACGTACAGTGACACTTGTTTCTAAGTATAAGTCCTCACTATAAGGAGCCATAGCTCCTTGGAGAAATGGTTGATTCCAGGGTTGGCACAAGAAAAGTACATGACGAGTCTAGAACATCTTTCTGTGCTTAGAAGAAAGAACTACTCAAAAAAAGATGGGGCATGCCAAAAGGATACAGGGACCAGCCTGAAGGAGTTCTCACTGACCAAATCTGGAATAACTAGAGTATCAAGAGATATAAAGATAGTACTGGATTATAACCCACTGAGTAAAATAAATATCCCTGTAATGATACTGGTAATAAATAAGCAAAAGGAGCTCTTCCTTACAACAGAAGTCCAACCAGTAAATACAGAAGGAATAATAAGAGTTAAAAAATCACCATTTGCAACTATTATATAAATAAGCTAACAATGATCAATGGATGATAAAACTGGTAGTTTGGTATGGAATAGCATGTATGTAGAGGCTCAAGGTGTCTCCCTACAAATTATTTACTACAAAGGGGAAAAAAGTAACTTGACACTAGAGAAGCCTGTCAGACCCACCAAGTGATCATCACCAATAATGGGACAGGTGACATCAAGGACCTCCTGATGGGATGGATTAATAAGAACATAATTATACTTCTGCAATATTCCTGCCCAAAATAACCTGAACCTAATCATGAGGAAACATCAGACAAACCCTAAATTAAAGATAGTCTTTAAAATACATGGCTTATGGCGGGCTTGTAGCTCAGTGGTAGAGTGCATGCCTGGCATGCACAAAGTCCCAGGTTCAATCCCCAGTACCTCCATTAAAAATAAATTTAAAAACCCCTAATTACCCCCCCAAATACATGGCTTATATTCTTCAAAAACACCGATGTCATAAAAGATCAAAAAAGGTAAAAGAACAGTTCCAGTTAAAAAAGACTGAAGAGACATGAAAATTAAAGCTAGGCATCATACCGGGTTAAGGAAAAAAATTCTATAAAGGACATTATTGAGACAATTAGTGAGACTAAGGTCTGGAGAAAAAGATCTGTACCAAACATTGTAGCAGTGTTTAATTCCACGATTCTGCTGAGTGTACTGTGGCTATAAGTGAATGTCTTTTCTCTTAGGATATACGTTCTGAAATATTTTCTTTTCAAATGGTTTATGGGGAAAACACACACGTGTGAGTGTATATGTACATGTACAGAGAGAGAATTACAAAGCAACCGAGGGTGAGCTCTTTGTACTACTGTAACTTTTCAATAACTTTGAAATCATTCCAAAATGAAGTCAATTTTTAAAAAGGAAACTCTAGCTCCCTCTGCTGGCTATCTCACCAACAACATGAACGAGGTTAGCCAAATTACCCAATCTTTCTATTTAGAAATATAAAAGATACCCTGAGGCTTTTAACTCCAATCTCTCTCAAGGTTAGACAAATTTATTAACATTTAAAATCTATTTATTTGACTAAATTTTCCTCCCTCCCTCTTATTTACATTTGCCATTTTTGTGTTTCCCCAATGACAATGGGTTCTACCATTTTGAGCATCACTGGGCAGGGAGTGGGGACTCACTGAGAACTAATTTTGACCTTCATTTGCTGCCCTAATTTTAGAGCAAATGTGAGCCTTAATCGCACAGACTCTCATGATCTCTACCTCACAGCGCATTCAGAGCTCTGGGAGTTGTGTGGGGCAAACGTAATACGGAGAAGAGAATAGAGGCAGACTCACGCCCTCAGCAGCATCGATGAAAAGGACCACTCCATCTGAGATGCGCAAGCCAGCTGTGACCTCATCAGAAAAATTCACGTGTCCTGAAAAGCAAATACCAAGTAAGCCATCACTTGTGAGGTGTTAGGATGAGGCAAAATTAAGTTGTATGTGGTCTGAAGGACACCACAAAGCATGTGAACCCACAAATATTCCCTTTCTCTTCTCTCCACAGCTCCCTAAAGTGTATAAAATTCCACATTAGAGTCACATCCTTGGACTATGCTTTTATACAGGAGGCTCCCAAACATAAAAAGAAGGAAGCGTTTTACCAAGGAGGGCATAAAGTATTCACACGCACACATTAGCTTAGTCTAATCAGCAGTGAGCAGAGTTCTGTGGGACAGAAGACAATTTGGAGGCAGGAAAAAGGGCATAGGAAGGCCTGGAGCATGGGAGCCAGTTCCTGGCAAGGTGCTGCTGGGGGGTGCAGGTGGGGGGTCAGGGGCTGAGAGATATGAAGGCATCTGGCACCTGATGGGGAAAAGAAGGCCTATCTGTCAAAACTCACATTTTCCTAATTATAACTCTGCCCTGAGCTGGTCCTTTCCAGCTATGGGGGTGCACCCCTACAGTCTCCTTCAAAAGACCGAGAGCGCCTGAGGCCAAGACCGTATCTGACTCACCTCTGTTACCCCAGTGTCTAGAATGAGACCTGACACAAGTTGAAATGAATGAGTTTCCCGAAATTTAAATATTCTAGAGCAGAGTCAAGAAAGGAATGAAATAGAAGGCCTGGAGCACAGTGATTACTAATTAACTAGTTAGAAGCAAAAGAGACAGTTAAAAATGAAAATTATCTCAATGAAGGTGAAGGGAAGGTAAAAACAAAGACATAAGGCTTTGTTCTGTTCTGGATGTTCTGGAAAGAGCGGGAGCACAGGAAACAAATAAGACAAGGTTCTGATGGTAAAAGGTAAAGGAATGTCCTACCTGGAGTGTCCATGATATTGAAGAGGTAAGATTTTCCTTTGGTATCTGGCAAAACCACCGTCACAGGAGTACTTTTGATGCCAACGCCTCTCTGGAAGTCACACAGAGAGAGAGAATGATCAAGGCTTCTTTCTTTGCAAGAGGGGTTCACTCTGCTCTTGGGCTTTCCAGTTGCTAGTAAATTACCCTGATGTCTCCCCATGTAGGGGGTATGATTTTTATATAGGCCACTAACCTTGAAGAATGACCTTGAAGACAAACTATCTTGGTGTTAATCAGCATTGGTGAGGGGTGAGTTGGTTCAAATACAAAAAAGTAAAAATAAGAGATAAATGACCAAGCAAAGCAGTATTAAACCTTAATAGAGAACCCAGGGTCCTAAAATCTTATCTTTCTCATACACTGTAAACAAAAACAATTAAGCATCATAAAAGTAAAAAAAAAGAAATCTGGGGCATCTTAGGGTTTTTTCAAGTATTATAATAGCTGTAACAGGAAATAAGTATTAAAAATTTCCCATCAAAAAAATAAACAAACAAATAGCAGGGAAGTGGGTATAGCTCAGTGACAGAGCGCATGCTTAGCATACACAAGTCCTGGGTTTAATCTCCAGTACCTCCGTTAAAAAAGAAGTCAATGAATAAATGGAAAAAAAAAAAAAAACCAATAGCTTACATTTGTTGACTTTTTAACATATGCCAGCACTGTTCAAAGTTCCTTTGGCTAATCATACTTATATACTCATAGTCTATGTGGTCTTTTAAGAGAGACAGAAATAAAAGCGAGGGGGAAGGAAGAAGGGTGAGAGGGGAAGGATAAAGATCCAGATGGAAAGAAAAACCAACCAGTTGGAATGGGAAAGACAGAGATGTATGCTCACTTCTTTATACAGAAAAAGAAGCAGAAAGACACATGAACCCATTCCCAAAGAGAAGCTTCTCCCAGAAAGATCAACATACGGATGAAGTCATCCTATAGATTTTAAGGATGATGTCATTTGAGCTTCTGCATAAATTACAGCATAAACGTATATATCACTTCTTACTATTTATCCTATCAAGCTAAATTAAATCCAGTCAAGAATAGGAGGTTCCCCTCTTTTACCCTACAGTTTGCATACCCATTTCTCTTTCAAGTTATAGGTCATGGGATGACTGGGAGAAGCAGGGAGATATAGAAGTGAGGGGTGGGAATGAGAGAGGAGGGTGAGATATGGACCAGAATTTTATCATAAAGGCTCCCTTACATTCCCTACAAAACTACTACTGCAGGGCCTGGTGTGGACAGCTGGATTTCCAAAGGCACACTTACCTCTTGCTCTGTGAAGAGGATGTCAGTGTAGCACAGCTGGGAAAAAAAAAAAAAAGAACTGTTGTTACCACCTGAATTCAGACTCCTCTCCCACACAAAAACCATCAATCACTTTCCCTCACTACTCCCCAACTTGAGGGTTTCTGCCTCAAGAGGAGAATAGATGGAAGACAACAGAGTGTCCCTACGAAATGCCAGACAATGAGACCAGATGCTCCTGGATGTGTTTAGGGGAGTGGGGGAAGTCACTAGAGGCCAGGTATAGCTGAAGAGCTAAATTATAACTAATGCACCAAATTCTTAACAGCAGTAAAGGGAGACACACCCAGCCTTCATGGAACCCCCTGCATGTCAAAACAAGTCAATCTGGTGGAGACTGAACATTTATTGCACTGAGACTTGTAGCCACACTTGGCCTCATTCACAGGCATTTAAATTTATCATGAAAACAACAAGGTCCAATTGTATCATATTTATAGAGTAGCTATTAATACTGTGACAGGAAAGAATAGGCTATAAAAGTCAGGATATATCAGAACAGAGGAGGGATCCCAAGTGAAGAACAGAGCATCCCAAAATACTGCAGGTTAACATTCTCTATGTTCCTAAGAAAGTTGAAATTATTTTTTATTATTATTATTATTAATATTAATATTAATAGAAATTACAACAATGAAGTAACACGTTGTAGACATCATTATTTATAATGAGAGTGGGAAGGTGGAAAGAAGGAGAGGGAAGGAGAGAGACATCCCTGTATATTTCAAATGGTTCATCCTAAAACCTCAAAAGAATTTCTACTTACATCTTGGTCATAGCGCTTTCGGATTTCCGGGTGAGTCTGCTCTATTAAACAATCTACAAAACATGTCTGAAAGGGAAGAGAAGGTTAAATTCTGCCAGTGATGGAGGACAATCTATTCTACCCTTCCCCCAGTTCCCAATACACCACATAATTTAGGGATAAGGAAAGGAAGAGGAAAGCAGGGAGGATTATGGGACAGCAAAGAATGAACAATGAAGCCACAGGATTACTTTCAAATGAAAGATGAAATCTTTCTTGGACAAGCATCCCCCAGGAAATGAAAACTTATAAAATCAAAGTAAGGCTCAACTGCCGTCTTCTGTCCAGATGTACACACAAGGCTCAGGCATGCAAGTGGTTAGCTTTCCATCCACTGCTCGGGAAAAGCTATAGAATTTCACAGCCCGGTTTCATAATAGGCACAGAGGCTCCCCGCACCCCGCTGGCCCTGGAGTCAGGAGGTCCAGTCTTATGGCCTAAGATCCTATCCTGTGACCCTGAGGGCTGAAAAAATGGGCAGGAACCAAGAGTAACCCTGTTCCAAGCAGCCAAAAGTTCTCTCACCTTGCCATGGTGGAGGTGGCCACAAAGGGTCACATTCCTGATGAGCTCTGAGTTATCCATCAGATCTGCCAAGAAACTGAAAGGAGAGGAAAAGAGAAAAGGGACTTTGGCAAAATTTTCAAATGAGGGAGTGGTACATAGGTGTTTTAGGTATTTTCGGCCAGGAACAACTTTCAGACCAGCTGCAGAATGCTCAGAGGCAGACGTGAATTTCTACATCTACCCAGTTCTGGCTTTGGGAATGTGACACACTTATCCATGAGGTGGCACAATGTGAAATGTCACGGAGATTATAACAGGAAAATAATGAAATTTAAAAAGCAAACAAGAAGATAAAAAAAGCCCAGTACCAGAGCACACATACACGAGTACTGTTCCATTCAAAACATTCAGGCTAGACGTTACACATTTATTCCACTGATGCCAAAGGGCATTTCAAATCACTTTGGGAGCTTCTCTTTTGAAACTGCCAACAGAGCTAGTTACAAAGGCTTTCAAGAAAACCCCATCTCATTAATGATGTAGAGCAGAAGTTCCACCTCTATCAAAACCAACACCACCTTTCTTGCTTATCAGCTGCATTACTTATGGCAAATAGCCTTCAGATAACTTTTGGCTCTTCAAAAAAATCAACCCCAGTTTTCAAAAATTGGAGATTTTTAAAAATCACCATTGAGAACAGAAAGGAATATGAAGCAAGTTCTGAAGACAACTGAAAGGGCATTTTTAAAAATGTATGAAGGATGGCAGGTGAGCTGACCATTTCAGAAGGGACCTCACTTTTTCAGACATATAAGATGTCAATATGTTTAAACAAAAAAGAAGTTTCATTATCTAAAAATGGGTCACAAGCACCTCAATATCTGAGGGTCTTATAAGTGCATTTCATCAATGAAAATATTTTCAAAAACAGTTTTCAGTATGAAGAGTCTAAATTAATCTACACATATCTACCTACTTGTGCCTCCTTTTCAAAATAAAAAGATGTTATGGTCCCCAAACACTCAGCAATCTTACTGAGTCAAAACAGGTTCTGGTAGCCCCAACACAATACCCAGTTCTGTCTCAAAGGCTGGCTTCCAACACCAAATTAAAGGCTTGGAAGAAGAAAAACCAGCTGAGATCTGGATGTGAGCCAAGAAGAAAGTTAAGCTTGAGCCTAAATATCCCAGCAGCCACATATAAATTGAAGGAAACTTTAGGCAAATGTAGGGAGAGATTTTGCTTTCATAATAATTCACTGGCTATTGCAACCACAAACCACCTCTTACCTCCATGAAAAAATAAACCCACACTATTTGTGCAGATAGGCTGCAAGACCATATAACTTACTCCATTTCATACACCGTAACAGGTAATGTCTGCTCCATCAGAGTGAATTTCTTGGTTTTCACTGGCTTAATGATGGGTTCTAAGAGAAAAAAAAAAAAAAAAATAGTAGTGATGTGCAGGTGGGCACAGAACATAAAAACACAGAGCCCTATTCCATTAGACTGAGCTTTCAGAATGTATGATACATGACATCAATTTCTGTTCTTCTCAAGGACCACTCATGTTGAGAAAATTTTGGAAATGCTCTTTGGCACAAGACAGTGAAGGGTCTTGAATTGTGGACTGGGGAGTTTGGACATCCTTTTGTGGAAGGAAGGGAGAAGACTGGATACAGGATGAGGTCAGCGTCATTACAAAAACCTCTCCTTGTATTTATAAAATGCAACTACTTTCCAGAAGACCAATGAAAATTATTAAAGGACTGGAAAACAAGCACTGTGAGGATTGGTTAAAGGAGCTAGTGTTATTCAGATGGGAAAACACAGACCAGAGGGAGAACTTAAAGAGTCTTTAAGCACCTAAATGGATATCAGATAAAGAAATAACTGTTATTTGCTTGGTAACAAGCTACGAGTTTTACTGAATATAAAACAGGGTTTATTGAATCTCAATCCAAAATTAGTACCTGAGCAAAAAACTCATCAGTTCATTCACTGAACTTTCAAGACTAGTCATGGCTATGAAATAAAGTTTTCTGGTTTCAATTTCACCTCTCACAACCTGAGGCCTCCAGACTCACCTGTGAGAGGCTGGGTGTCCTCCTCCTGAACAATGGTCTCCACTTCAGGCCCATACACCTCCTCGGCTGTGGGGTAGTACTTTTTGTCCTCATGCAGCACCACCTCCATCCCAGGGTGGTCTTCGTCATGATCTCCTACGTCATCATCGTCGTCATCATCATCCATCTAAAAGCAAGAGAGGGAAGGAGGCTGTAAGAGGGGTGCACTTTTCCTGCTCAATGACTGACTACAGTACACAAGTTAAAAGCAATGACTTGATAGCTCCTTGAGTTCCACGCTAAAAAGTCAGTGGGGCAGCTTCTACTCTTGTGTGATCTTTCACAAAGAGAATAGTGTAGCCCTGGCTATGGATGGCTCTCCTGATTCAAACTGGCCCTTTCCTAAATATGGGTCATAAGTTGATGGAGATTGAAGAAAACAAATGGTTTATCACAACACACACTTTTAAGGAAAAAAAAAATTTCCTCCAAGGGCAGAAACCAGAGGGAGAAACTGGGAACAAGTCCATACCTTTAAAATTTTCACTTAGTGACAATATTGTTTTTGAAAAATACCTCTGTGACAGATAAATAACAGGTGCTGGCAAGGATGTGGAGAAACTGGAACTGTCATACCCTGCCGGTGGGAATGTAAAACGGTGCAGCTGCTTTGGAAAATAGTTTGGTAGTTCCTCAAAATGTCAAACACAAAGTTACCATACGACCCAGAAATTCTGCTCTTAGGTATATACCCAAGACAAACAACAGCTTATGTTCACACAACTTAAACAAATGTTCGCTAGTAGCATTACTCACAGTAGTCAAAAGGTAGAAACAACCCAAATGTCAATCAACTAATGAATGAATAGATAAAATGTGGTACATCCATACACTGGAATATTATTTTGTAATAAAAAGAAATGAAATACGTTTTCATGCTGCAGCATGGATGAACCTAAAAAGCTTTATGCTAGGTAAAAGAAACCAGACACAAAAGACCACCCATTGTACAATTCTGTTTATATGAAATGTCCAGAATAGGCAAATTTTTAGAGACAGAAAGTAGACTAGTGGTTGCCTAAGGCTGGAAGGGATGGGAGGCAATGGCTAAGGGGTAAGGGGTTGCTTTCTGGGATGACAAAAATATTCTACAACTGACTGTGATGATGGTTGCAGAACTGTGAATATACTAAAAGCCAGTAAAATGTACATGTTAAATGAGTGAATTGCATGGTATGTGACTTATACTTCAATAAAACGGTTAAATAACTGTAACCTGCATTTTTCTAACACACAGGTAATAAGAACACAGACAAGCAAAGAATAAAATTGACAGCACATATATTTATACCTTATATTTTTGGATGACTATGGTCTACCACGTACCACAACTTGTTTAACCAATTCCCTATTCTCTAACACAGAGGTGTTTCTAATTTCTAGCACTATAAACATCACTGCAATGGGTACTTTTTGTACACCCATCTCTGTAAGTATCTCTCATTATTTCTTTAGGATAAATCCCAGAAGTAAAACTGTGGGGCCAGAGGATGTATATGCACCCCAAAGGCTTTGATGTGTATTTCCACCCTTGGAAATGCCTCATCAGCACACTCGCAGGAGTAGCACATGAGAGCATAACACATTCTGGAGTTGGACGAGAGGTCATATGGCCTAACAGTCATTCATTCAGCAGACACCTACCCTGCCAGGCATGCTTCTGGACACTGCCCTAAAACTCCTCATACACTGAGAATCCTGTTAGATGTGAGGTGTCTGTTGGGTTTGTTTGTTTAGTTTGTTTACCAGAGGTACTGGGAATGGAACCCAGGACCTCATGCATGCTGAGCATGTGCTCTACCTTGAGTTATATCCTCCCCCTGATGTGAGCTCTTTAAGAGCTATTTATCTTGGTGTCCTCAGTGCACAGCACGGTGCCTGGCATACAGCAGACCCCGTCAAATGAATGAATTCTTTCAACATATGTCTGCCCTAATGAATACTTTCAGTAACACAGCACTCACAAGACAGCCCATTTCCCTGATGGAAAGTGAGTCTTTGTAAATGACTTCAAACTTACCTCTTTATATATTAATCCACGGTCATAAGCAATATTGAACAAAGCTATGCCCTCTACTGCTAAAACATCTTTCAAATAATTAAAAGCAGCTATTGTTCCAAAACATCCTGGTTTATTCACTTGCTCAAAAAATATTAAGCACTTAATATGTGCTAGGCACTGTTCTAGGTCTTGGTACAATAGCAATGAAAAAAGAGAGGTGATCCCATCTGAGCAAAAATGTGATGGGAGAGTAAGCTCTACACGTGGTGGGGGGAGCATTCCAGTTGGCTGGGTGGGCGAATGTGCAAAGGCCCTGAGCCAAGGACAGGCTGGCAACTTTGAGGATTAGCAAGGAAGCCAGTATGGTGAGAGTTCAGTAAATAACAGGGAGAAGAGTACAAGCTGAGGTCACATACAGGGTGATCATGTAGGATCTTCTGGATCATTCTAAGTAATTTAACTTCATTCTATGGCAATGGTTCTTAATAGGGGCAACTTTGCCTCCCAGGGAAATTTGGCAATGTCTGAAGACATTCTTGGTTGTCAAAACAGGGTATGCGTGTGCAGGACCTGATGGGTAGAAGCCAGAGATGCTGCTAAACATCCTACAAGGCATAGGACAGCCCCCACAACAAAGAATTATCTGGCCTCAAATGTCAATGGTAGTGAGGTTAAGAAGCCCTGTTTCAGCAGTTCTGAGCAGAGGAGTAATATGATCAGGTTTTTGTTTTAAAATACACTGTGGTTCCCACACCAAGAACATACCAGAAGGAGGGAGATTAGTTAGGAGGTTACTGCAGTGATTCAGGGAAGAGATGGCAGTGATAGTGACTTGCACCAGAGAAGCAGATGTGAAGGTGGTAAGGAGAGGCTGGATTCCACATAGATTTTGAAAGTAGAGTCAAAAATGTATTCTGATGAATTCAAAGTAGGGTTGAAAAAAAAAGAGGCAAGGTTTTTGACCTCAGCACCTGAGGAACGGCATTGTTGTTACTGAGACAATGAAGACTGTAAGAGCAGGTTGGAGGCAGGAGAAGAGGACAGGGGATGGGAAGCTCTGTGCTTAGCCTTAGGTATGTTAAGTTTGAGATACCATGTAGGAAGTTGGACATATAAATCTGAGGTTTAAAAAAAAGGTCCAGGTTGGAGATACAAATTTCAGTGAATAGATGGCATCTGATATACTGGATGAGACCAAGGGAGTGCCTATAGACAGAGAACAGGTATTAGGAATGGAGCCTTGGGGCGTGTTGACAGTTAGAGGTCAGGGTGATGTGGAGGAACTGGCAGGAAAGACTGAAAAGGACCGGTCAGAGAAGAGAAGGAAACCCAAGGGAAGAGAGTATTTTAAGGAGGGAGTGATCAGCTGGGTCAGGTGCTACAGACAGGTCAAGAAAGATAAAGACTGGGTCTGGGACAGAGGTCACTGAGGACCTTGACAAGAGCAGTCTCTGTGGAATGGGAGAGGCAAAAGGACAGAAGCGGATTGAGGGAAAACGGGAGGAGAGGATCTGGAGGCAGCAAGTAACAACTCTTTTGAGATGTGCTGCACTGGGAAGTGGGGAAATGGGAGGTAACTGAAGGGGGACATGGGGTCAAGAGAGGATTTTATGATGAAAAAACAGCAGTCTGTATGCTGATGGGGATGATCTAGTAGAGGGGAAAATGACGACATGGGACACAGAGAGAACTGCTGGGGTGAACATCTTGAGTAAATGAGAAGAGATGGGATCTAGTTTCTAGCAGAAAACATGAACAAATCACCCATAAGAACAGGAGGGAAGGTATGTGGTACAGACTCAGGGAGGTGGGGAGGTGTGGTGGTGGAGGCTTGCTTTTTCCTTCACCCAAATTCCAGCATGTCAACTTCTTTCTTAAGAAGAACACAAACTCTCCAGTAGTGAGCTGACTGGCTACCTCCCACCATCTTTACACTCTACTTCCATTAATGTGGCCTAAGATTATATTAGCTCTTTTGGCAGCCATTCATCTCCTACTGCTGATGGCTCCAAGACAGCTATCAAGCCAGCTTCCTCCAGCTCTATACTGCTGAATGCATTTTGAGTCCAATTGTAGGGTTTTATGTAATAATTTCCACCTGTAATTATCTCTACCTGAGTGTCCTGACAGTAGCTCAAACACGACAAGTCTAAAATAAGACTAAGCAAGCATCCTTTTATCATTCCTTTTGTCTGTTAATAACCAGTGTTCGTCTGCATCTCAGCTCCCTTCACTCAAACAATGGCCCAACTCTACATCCTTCCACTGTGATGAACTTCTGGCTGGTCTCCAAGCCTCCCTACCCTCCCTTCACTGAAGGAAGGGTCCCAGCATCTTGCTTTGATCATGCCATCCCTTACTCCCAGCTATCCACTCTAGGATTTCTATAGTCTGGCCCCTTCACCTCCACTTCACACCCACAGCTGTCCTCCAGGGACTGCACTCCAGCAATCAGGAGGAGAAAACATTTTCTCTTAACACACAACTTTTGGGCCCCTGCTCACTCCATTCCTTTCTAGAATGTCCTTCCATCTTTCCTGTCTCCATTATTAAAATTCTATGCATCTCCTTACTGTTACATACCTCAATAAAAAAGTTTTAAAAAATCTATGCGTCCTCTGAGGACTAGGAGGTTATAGGAACTCTCATCCTTCTGGAAGGAGCGTGAGCAGGAATAGTGCAGTCATGCTGAAGAGTAATCTGACAGTATAAACACATTAAGTATATACACGAGCCTATGATCAGCAACTCTGCTTTTGGAATATAACCCAGAGAAACATCACAGGGTGCATAAAGGGATATATCTGAGAATATTCACTGCAGTATCACTTGGGGTGAGGGGAGGTTGGTGGTAGGTAACCTGGGTGATGCACACAAGGGAGAACTGAGCAGCAAACCAGATACCACAAACTAGATGTACACACAGCAACAGAGATGGAACCTAAAATGCATCACTCACCATGAGTTTGAGTGGCAAAAATAAGAAACAGAATGATGCAGATTAACACGATACCATTTGCTTAAATTAAAAATACACACACAATACAACTCTACATATTTCACAACTCATACAAACAAAAAGCATACACACATTAGAATTACTATGGTAAAAGGTGTGAGGATGAAATAAATAATAATTAGTGCGTTAATTAAACAAGGGCAGAGCCTTGCATGAGCACTACTACTGAGGAGCTTGGACTAGCGTATGATTAACAACCCTCTGAACTGAGATGAAAACATTCACACATTGCTTAACCATTCCTTTTGTTTTCTTTTGTTTTTGTTGTTGTTAACAGCTTTAGTGAGATATAAGTCACATTTCATACAATTCATGCATTTTAAATGCACAATTCAGTGGTTTTCAGTATACTGAGTTGTGCAACCATCACTACAATCAATTTTAGATCATTTTTATCACTCCCCCCCAAAAAAACCCTGTTCTCTTTAGCCATTATCCCAATTTCTGCCCCAACCTGGTCAATTAATAATCAGTCTATTTTCTGCCTCTACGGATGCCTACCCATTCTTCAGGTCCACTCTGATTGTCAGTTCCTCAGGTATCTTTCTTGGTCATTCCATCCAGGGATGCTCTCTCCCTATATATTATTACTAGGGATGTAAGTTAGTATCACTTAAATGGTGCCTGTCCTTCCCTGTTTCATGTTATAAACACTTTTGCACTTGATCTCCTCTGGCAAGCAGCAGGTTCCCGGAGGGCACGGATAGTGCCTTGGCTCTCTCTGCATCATGATTCCTCACAAACAGTAAGTGCTCTATAAATACGTAATGGATGAATTCTCGGACTTTATTTAGCCTGGAATTCAAGTTTATTGGGATCACTTTGAATTTAGATTCCCTTACCCAATTTATAAGTTTATGTCATGTGTACATTTTATAAACCTCTCTTCTCTATCTTCACCGAAGTCATTGATAAAAAAAGGTTGAAAAGGGTGGGACCAAGCACAGATGCCTGGGGCATGTCCCAAGAGCTCTGGCAGTGATCCAGTAACCAATACCCTTTGTGCCCCATGGTTCAATTGCTGGGATCTCTCCTAATTGTGTTGTCTCAGCCCATTTTCTTTCCACAAGAACATCATGAATTATATTGGTAACTTTGGGAAGGGGAGTGAAATGAAATGAGGAACAATGAAGACTTTCTATTTGGTTTGAATGAAAATGTATTCATGAATTACTTGTATAATGAAAAATAATCCCTTTAAAATATTTTATAAAAAGGTTTTATTAAAAAAGTCTTCAAATGCCTTGCCCAAATCAAGACACATAATGCCCACAGCATATCTAAGACCTATATCTCAATCTAGTAATCAAATCAAGAGAAATTTATTTTTATAAAACTCATAATAGCTTCCTAAGTGTTCAACAGTCATCTATTCTAAAATTCCTTCCATAATTTTTCCCATGGATGCACATCACACTCACTAGTCTGTGGTTTCTGAACACAGTGCTTTTTTGCTCTATCTTTGAAAAGTTGGACAAGTTGCCTGATTCACTTTCTAGCACCATGGCCACTTGTCATTTTCTTAAAAATGACCACAGTGGTTCTCAGCTTACCTCTGTAAGGTCACCCCCACCACCCTATCCAGGATATAACTCATCTGGACCTGGAGACCTGAACACATCTAAAGCTACAAGATACTCCCTTTTTGCCTCACCTAAATGGCTTCAATTTTCTTTTCCCAGTGTTTATTCTATTTTTTTCTGGTTTGAAGGACATTCTTCCTGATGGAGAAGACAAATGGCAGCTAGGACTTTTGTCCCAATTTCCTGCTGTCCCATTAATATCAAGCCTCCATTGATGAGCACGGGGCCTATCTACTTCTTGTTCTATCTACATCTTGTTTTAAACATTTTCATCTTACAAAAGCCACTTTTGGTGTCTTTTGTAAGCCTCAAGCCATTCTGGACTTCATCCTCCACAGCTCTCCTGAAGAGGAGTCATAGGAATCTGCGCCTCCCCTTCCTATTGCTTTTATGTATCTTTTAAAACCTGAGCTTACGAGGGAATTTCAAGGGCAGTGGCACCTGAAAAAGTTGACTACCTTTTTTTTTTTTAAGTTGGAATTATTCATGATTGTCAAAAGGCACCTCAGGCAAATGGAAGAAGAACTACTACCAGGTGAACTAGAGCTCAGATTATAAAACCACCCAACCAATGAAACTACCTTACATTCTCCTTTGGAACTTCAGCAGCCAAGCTTTTTTAGGCGCAGTATGAGACCCGAGTAAGTCATATTATAAAAAGGGCAATGTTAGAGATACACACAGGGTATTATGGGAGCACAAAGGATTCAGTACTATATTGCTTTTTCAAAAAAGAGTGAGATGAACTAAGTAATAAATTTGTTTTACCTCATCAAGATCTTTGGTCTCTCTGCCCAATTCATCATCATCTTCATCAGAATCAAGCTCTGGTCCAATATAATTCCCAAACTCATCATACAAGTCAGTATCCATAATGCTAAAATTCAAGAAGAGAAATTAGATGCTGGCAATGTAATCAAGGCCTCCATGACGTGGCCCATCCTAGACCATATCCCTTCACACAATCTCCTTTCCAGTTACATCAACCAGCCCGTTCCCCCAAATCCCTGTACTTTCCTCTCCTTTCTTTTCTCCTCATTGTCTGTTCAAATACTCTTCTCCTATTTCTCTTTTTTAACACTAAAAGCATTTTAACTTTATAATAATACCAGAAATTTGGAAAAATAGTACAAATAAATTTTTTTCCTAATTTATCTGAGAATAAGTTGCTGACACAATGTCTAATAGTTCAGAGCAGGAGTTGGCACACTGGCCTGTGCTCAGATCTGACCTGCCAACTGTTTTCATACAGCTTGAAGGCAAGATGTTTTTCATATGTTTAAATTGTTGGAAAAAATTAAAAGAATAATATTTCATGATACATGAAAATTAGTTACATGAAATTCAAATTTTGGTGTCTATAAAAAGTTTTATTGGAACACAGCCATGCTTATCCTTTTATATTGTCTGAGCTGCTTTCACACTAATAGCAGAGATGAGTACTGCAACTCTTTCAGTGTCTTTCAGTCTCAAACAGTTCCTTGGTCTTTCCTTGATTTTTATGACTCAACACTTTTGAAGATAAAAGCCTAGTGAATGTGTAGAATGACCCGTAATTTGGGTTTGCCCGATGTTTCCTCATGATTAGATTTAGGTTATACATTTTTGGCAAGACTATCACAGAAGCGATGTTGTGTTCTTCACAGTCCATCTCCTATTAGATGGCACATGATTTTAATTGGTCCCATCGGTGCTATGTTGATTTAATTACTCGGTTATGGTAGTGTCTACCAGGCCTTTCTATTGTAAAGTTACTTGTTTTCTCTTTGTAGTTAATAAGTATTTTGTGGGCTACCTCCACTTCAACTATTTAAATTCTATTCCAAGTAACAGTTCACATGCCACTGTCTTCAAGCATTCCTAGAGCCTCAATTTCTCACTCTCCAATGCTGCTACAGCCTTCTGTGTCTTTATCAGCATTTAATCCTATTATGAATGGTAGTTAACTATACTAATTACCCTCACCAACAACTCTACAGCTTGTAAGTAATAAAAAACAGACCAGAGTGTGGGTTCATGGTCAGGGCTCTGAAATTGGAAGACCTAGGTTTGACTTCAAACTTTGTCACTTAATAACTATGTCACTTCAGGTAAGTTACTCACCTCTCCAAGCCTGTTTCAATTGGAAAATAAAATGATTAATTCCCACTGCACAAAGGGTTATGAGAATTAAACAATATAATCTGTGTAAAGAATTTATCACAGTTTCAAGCTCAATAAATGTTAGCTGGCATTATATTTTGGCCTTTCTTGAATACAGGAACCCTGTGTTCTTTGTGCCCACCTGTCAAGGGCCAAGACATAGGTGGGAACTAAACAAATGTTAACAGAACAGAATGTTTAATTTTGGGATACTGATATTTCTTGCATTGCACTAGGCTAATCCCTCCACCTCCCTCAATGCTCCCCCCCCCCCGATGAATGCTGATTGTGGGTAAAATAGAGAATAAGAGCACTAATAAGTAAACGTAAATTATGCAAACTTTCATACAAGTGGAGATGCTTTTTACTTTCAAAGAGCTATCACATCTGTGCTCATTTCATTCCCCCAAGACACCCATGAAATGACTGCATATAGTTTTATAGAAGGCTATTCGTGAAACATCCCACCTCATTTCTGCTTCAGGGCCTTTGCACTTACTATTCTCTTCTGAAATGCTCTTCCTTTGGACATGTATACCCTGCGCCTCCATTTCACTGAAGTCTACTAAAATGTAACCATCTCTGAGAATCTTTTCCTTGTCACTCTCAGAAAGCCCCCCTATACCTACACTCCCCAACCCCCACTTTCACTGTTTAATTATTATCACTCCAACTACAGTTCAAGCAAGGGCTTTGCTTTTTTCACTTAGAACGGTGCCTGGCACAAAACAGAACCTCAGTAAGTATTTATTGAATGAATAAATGAACGCCTCCAACAAGGCACAGAGAAGCTAGTTAATTTCTCCACGGTTGCATAAAACTAGTGAATTTCAGTACCAAACTTCACTGCAGCTTCCTACTAAAACGCAGGCTCTCAAAGGAATACAAAGGACGAAGGGAGCTTTGTTGAGAAGGCGTGAAGGCGGCAAAGATGCAAAAAGAAGTGAGAGAGCAGAATGGACAGTGAGACAACGACTCCTGCCCAGGGAAGGGGTTTTATGAATGGACAGTACGGAGGGAACCCCAGAATCTGTGTGTGTGGGTCGGGGCGGGGGGGAAGTTCATTCCCTTTCCCGTTCCACGCCAAAATTTACCCATCTGTAAAGTGAAAGGGGCAGATAGCATTAACATCTCTTCTAAATTTGACATTACTCAATTTCCCATCCCACCGAAGCAACGTTCCCACGCGGTTATCCCGCATCGGCTCACCTCCCGCCTGCTCAGCCAAAAACTCCGAATTCGCCACGGGAGACGGTGCTTCCGCCCCACGCCGCTGCACCGTCTGCGACTGTCGTCCGGAAGGACCCCGGAGACGTCGCGGTCGCGTTTCTGCCCCGGAGGACAGCCCTCTGCCTGAGGACCAGCTCGGAGGAATGCCGGCCGCGGACACATAAACTTACAAGGCAGAGTTGTGGGTCTCCCAGCCAAGGGGTGGGCTACTCCAAAGAAAGTGAGGCTTGAGGAGGCGTGAATCTGATCAGGCGCCTAGGGGCCACCCTGACGGGGGCCTTAGGGCCGGTCACGTGGGCAGGCTGTTGGAGCAGTTGCTGGGCAACCACACAGCGGCAGGGCATGGTCTACGCTGAGCGATCCTGCTCTGGCAATATCTGGGCAGCTCTAAAGAAAGGAAGGAAACCAAGTCCGCGGCTGCTGGGGTGAAGGTCAGGGGGCGGCAGGGTTAGGTGTTCTATTTATTTAATGACTGGGGAGGACTCAGAACTGGACAGGAGCCGGGATACCTGAGTTCAGTTCCTGGCCAGCCCATTCTCTTTCTTCTTGTTCAGCTGGGAAGGGGAGGGCTCCTGGGTTGGTTGTAGACTACCTGCTTCCCTGCCCTAGGGCTGTTGATGATGACTTCGCCACATAATCTAGCTCAATACACTAGGAATCTGAGGTCAAAGGGGTCTCACAGCAAGTAAATGTCTGAGCCAAGACTAGAACCCTTATAGGTGATCTCCCTACAGAACGTGTCAATCAGCCTCAGATATGCGGAAGCTGCAGAAGTACCATGGCAAAACTAAAGACGTGGGGGGGAGGGTGTAGCTCAAGTGGCAGAGACTATGCTTAGCATGCACAGGGGCCTGGGTTCAATCCCCAGTACCTCCTCTAAAAATAAATGAATAGACCTAATTACCTCCCCCAACCAAAATAAAATAAAACATTAAAAAACAAACAAACAAAAAAAAAAACTAAAGACGTTGCCCAAGTACCTAAGGACCTGTGCTCCAGCCCTGAGCTGAACAGAGGGATTTGGCACCGGGGATCATTGAGCCCCTTTCTCTGCCACATCTACTTGATTTCCTGCTCAATCATTGCATCTAGTTCCTGGTTAAAGACATTTAACAATGGGTGAAATTTTATCCCTGGGTTCTAAAAGAGTAGGTTACAATGGAGAGGGTGGAGTATAGTTCAGTGGTAGAGTGCATGCTTTGCATGCACAAGGTCCTGGGTTCAATCCCCAATGCCTCCATTAAGAATTTTTTTTTTAAAAGAACACCAATATCTTTATATATAAAGAGTAGGTTACAATAGTTCTGCTTCTGCGTGAGGGCCTCTACCACAACTCACGAAAGAGTGAGCCCATGTGGAAGCATGAAGGGACTGAATTCTGAAATCCAAATGCTTCCTCAGCCAAAGCACCAATATTAAAACATTTTTAGAGGCAGAATAAAAAAGAATGAAAAATTGCCATTTGCAACAACATGGATGGACCTAGAGGGTATTATGTTTAGATATTATGGGATATTACAAGGTGTTATGAGTCAGACAGGTATTATGGTATTATGAATCGTACCATACGATTTCACTTATATGTGGAATCTAAAAATCAACAAATGAACAAGCAAACCAGAAACATTCATAAATACAGAGAACTGGTGGTTGCCAGAGGGGAAGGGAGTAGTGGGATGGGCAAAATAGAGTCAGACAATTAAGAGGCACAAACTTCCAGTTATAAAATAAATAAGCCATGGGATTGTAATATACAGGATAGGGAATATAGTCGATAATATTGTAATAACTATAAATGGTGGCAGATGATAACCAGACATCATGGTGATCATTTCATAATGTATATAACTGTCAAATCACTATGTTGTACACCTGAAACTAATATAACATTATATGTCAATTATACTTCAATTAAAAATATAATTTTACAGGCAGAGAACAAAATTAAGATAGGGATCCAGGTTGAAAGTTGAGACTATTCTATTTTCAGTGACAACAAGTCTTAAGCCCTCATTGTGCAACTCAGCTCCCCTCTATAAAATAGAGAACTAGATTTTTTAACAGCCCCCCAAAATAAGTGACAAGATACCTAGACTGCTTTGGGATCATTTTGAGGGCTGGCAAAGAATCCAGATGCACCCCCTACCCTGTCCCTGATACTGACCCTCTGCTGACATTCCTTTCTCCTTCCCAGGCACAGGCCATGGAAAGGAATGACATCATTGACTTCAAGGCTTTGGAAAAAGAGCTGCAGGCTGCAATCACTGCTGATGAGAAGTACAAACGGGAGAATGCCGCCAAGTTACGGGCAGTGGAACAGAGGGTGGCTTCCTATGAGGAGTTCAGGTTGGCTTAATGCCATTTTTCTCAGGCTCTCCTGTTATGGTGGACTATAGTGGATAAGAGCATGTGCTTTGGAGTCAGACAATCCTGGGCTCTGTCTTGGCCCTACCCTCTGCTACCTGTGTGATCTTGTACAAGTTATTTAACCTCTCTGAGCCTCTATTCCTCATCTGTAAAAGAGAGTAACCATTGTTGTGATTAAATGAATTATCACATATAAGATTCTGAGCACATCTGGCATGTGGGAAGTGTTCAAAAGCTGTCAGCCATTGTTGCTGCTGTCTTTATTATTATTGTCATATTGGCCTGCCAACAGATTCAGCCTGTGTCATGAAAGTCCAGCCATCTCATACCTACAGACAGCATTAGGTTCATCCCCTAATCTCTGTCCTTTGCCCACAGGGGTATTGTCCTTGCATCACATCTGAAGCCACTGGAGCGGAAGGACAAGATAGGAGGAAAGAGGACTGTGCCCTGGAACTGTCACACTACTCAGGGAAGGCCCTCCCAGGACGAAACCACTGAAATTTCCCGGGTAGGTGGGGCCCAGCAGGATTCTCTGCCATGAACCTCCAATCCTGTCTCCTCACATTTTCCTTATTTCTCATGTTAGGCCAACAGAGGCAGGTTTCTGCCTCCAGTCTCAGAAAGAAGAGCAACCAGCGGGTGGTGGGGCTGAAACTGGGCAGTACAAGTCAGAAAGGTGGGCTAGGCAGACCCCTTGCAGTCAGTCCTCTGGCTTGCATTCCCAGATCAGATTTGGGTTGCTCTGCCTCCAGGTTCTATAGTATAGAGTACATGATCCTCTGGCAGTGTTAGGAGGGAGATCCAGCATGTCAGATCCTTAATACTCATATTGAGTTCCTGTCTCTCCCCCTGAGGTTTCAAATCATCCTTCAAGCCCTATCAGAGCAAACTCTGACTTAACTCTCGCAGAACAATTCTCTGTCCACATTCATTGGCAGGAAAATCCTGGTACAACTGAGAATCTCAAATCATAGCCTGCGTTCCTTGGGACCCTCCCTCCCCATCCCATCCCCAGTTGCCTCGTCTGAAAATGAGGCCCACAGGGACCACAGCCTTCCCAAGGCTCAGAGAGTGGTACCAGAGCTTAGATGAAAACCCACAGGCTCCCCTCACTGTCACTGTCACAGAGCAGCTGGAAGCGCTCTGGACTCCCCTTTCCTCCCTTTGTGATCCAGGAGAAAACGTTCCCCCAGCCTGAGACCTCGGCTGAGTTCTACCGTGACTGGCGGCGATACTTGCGGAGTGGGCCAGAGCGCTACCAGGCCCTGCTGCAGCTCGGGGGTCCAAAGCTGCGCCTTCTCTTCCAGGTGGATGTGGGGTTTGGACTTCTTGGGGAGATGCTGGTGGCACTGGCCAATCACGTGAGACCAGCTGACCGGTGGGTGGTGCTGGGGGTCCTGCGCAGCCTGGCCAGCACCGGACGCTTCAACCTGAACCTGAGCCTGATGAGCCATGCAGAGAGAGAGAGCTGCAGAGCCTTGTTTCAGAAACTGCAGGCCATGGGCGCCCCCAGCTCAGAGGAGCGGGATCTGGAGGAGCAGCCTGGTGGGCTCCAGGAGGTGGAGAGTCTCCTCCAAGAGCTGCTTAGGTTGTACCGGGTGGACTGAGGGGACTAGTTACCTGCTGAGCCCCCTAGTGGTCATTGGTGGCATTTTTTGGGTGGTTGTCCTGGGGGCTCTGCAGGGCAGTAATGATTCCCTTCGAGACTTGGAATTTTCACAGCAAAAGCAGGCACTGAATCTCCCCCTCTCCTCCAACTTCTTGTGGGGCTCTGTATTCTGAACTATGTAGGTCCACAGGATGGTCAAGGGCCCAAGAAGTTGAAAGAGTTTTGCTTCCCACCCTCAGAGTCGGCCAATCCTCTAGCCCATGGCTCTGAGAGATGGGTGTGCACCCAACCAAATGCTGGCGACACCAGTTACAGACTTCAGTCAAAAAAAAGGAAAAATAAAATCGTTAACCTTCCATAGTCAACAAATTCTGATCTCCTCAGCTCTTAACAAGAGTATTTATAACCTAAACTCAATGAATGAACATTTAATTGGCAAGCAATCAAATGCTACTTCATTCCATGTGCAGTGTTTTTCCCCAGGGGCCGAGTTCCAGTGCAGGTTGGGCCTGAAAGCCCCAAGCCGTCAGCTCAGGTCTGGTCAGTCTCCCAGACTTCTTAAGATGGCCCGGTGTGCAGGTGGGAGTGTTTCCTTCAACTGCTGAGTTAACCAAAGGGAAGGCCTTTCCACCAGGCAGGAAGGACAGAGCCTGGAGCAGAGAGACAGAGATTTCCCTGTCCCACCACCTGAACCCTTCTCATTCCAGATTCCCCTGACCCATTCTTGGGTGAGTCAGTGTTCTAGAAAGGGAAGAGAGGGCCAGGTTCTAGAATGGTTTTCCCTCAAGATCATGTCTGGAACATTAGAAGGGCATCTTGTACATCAAGTGGGAATAAATTGCCTTGTCTGTGGCAGCTTCCTCTGCAAATTGCGGCTTCTTTTCTTGGCTGCTTAATCCTTCCTTCATATAGATGCCTCCTCCCAGTAGTGATTTCTAGAAGCCCCATAGGCCTTTAGTGCCTTGATTTAGCCCCACTCCCTCAGACCCTTCCCTTGCACGGCCATGAACCTGGCCCACACCACCGTGCTCCTGTGGGTGTGGGGGAGTCTCCAGGCCTTTGAAATCGTGGAGAAGGAGAATATTTTTCAGAGGACCCCCTGCCCAGCTTTCCTGATGTTTGACAATGCAGCCTACCTGGCCGACATGAGCTTTGAGCTTCCCTGCCACTGCAAGCCCGAGGAGGTGTCTGCTGTCGTCTGGTACTATCAGAAGCACCTCGGAAGCAGCCACACCAAAGTGCTGACAGACTTCGATGGGCGGGTGCTGACAGAAGCAGCCCAGGTGCGCGTGGGCAGCGACATGCTGGTCCGCTTCAGCATCCGCATGTTCAGCCTGCTGGTCTTCCGGGCCCAGCCCGAGGACTCAGGCTTGTATTTCTGCGGCACCCGCAAGGGGGACTACTTTTATGCCTTCGACGTGGACATCCAGAGCAGTGAGGGAATGGTGGCCACCTTCAAGGACCAAGGCCAGGAGCCCTTTGCCGATGAGTACCACGGGAGCCTCCATGTCTTCACCACCTTCTGGGAGTGGACTCCCTGCGACCGCTGTGGGGTGCGTGGGGAGCAGTGGCGCATTGGCCTGTGCTACCTGCAGAGCCCAGACCTCTCCCCACGCTACCACAAGACACGAAGTGACGTGGTGTCCTGTGGTTCGCAGGCTGTGCCGAGAAAGCTTCGGGCCAAGGCCAGTGACCATACCCCTGAGCTGCTCGTTCAGAGCTGCGTGGTCCCCTGCGAGAAGAAGAAGAAGATCCAGGAGGGCGTGATGGCCATTATCAACTATGTGTCCAAAGTGGGCAGCCGGCCCTGGGTGCCCCAGGTGCCCATTCAGTTCCACCAGCAGAGGCTGGGCCATGGACTCATCATCTCCTGTCCGGGGGCCCGGCCAGAGCATGCCGTGGCCTGGGACAAGGACCACCAGTACCTCTACCGCACGCAGTACCTGAAGGGCGTCAACCGGTCCATGAGGGTGTTCATTGACCACGGCAACCATCTCCACATCCGCTTCACCCAGCTGGGAGACCGGGGCATCTACTACTGCTGGCGGCAAGGGGTGCGCATTGCTGGGTTCCGACTGGGCGTGACATCTCGAGGCCGCTACCCCGTCTCACTTTCTGACCCCGAGACTCGTGCCGCCGTGGTGCTCACCCTGATAGGTTACTTGCTCATCACGTTCATCTTTGTCACCATTCACCTCTGTCGTTGCTGCTGTTACTTATTCCGCTGTTGTCCCAACTTCTCCCTCTAGGCTCTCTCTTGCCCAGTTGTGCTTAAATGTGTTTGTTAAAAGATACCAGATGCCTCTGGGTGATCATCTTCGGCTGGGACATGTGGCAAGGGCATGTGGACAAGGTTGTCAGCTATAACCTGCTCCCCTTTTTCATGAGTGAGTCTGGGACAGGATATGAGAAATGGGGAAGCCTGAGGCAGGTGGGAGATGGGGGACTGAGGCCGGGATGGAAGTAGCTAGGATGTACATGTCTTCTGATTTTACACTCAGTGAAGGGAGAAGTGAACTTAATGTTTATCAAATGGCCTATTTGGTGTTGAACAGTGTTTGAGGTCCTTTATTTTCTTGTCCTCAAAGATTGCCAAGTGAACAATGGTTGAATTGGGGGTAGCAGAGAGAGGAAGAAGAGAGTCAGGGTACCTAGTATATATCCTCTTTACCTTCCTCCCCAGCCTTGTCCTGGGACTGGCAGGTAGAAACAGTAGGTTTGGGAATAAAGGCAGAAACTAGAACAGGGGGAATGGGTGAGGAAAGTGGAGATTGAATTGAGGGTTTTCCTAAGACACTGCACCCAGCCTGGGGGCTGGGGGTGAGAAGAGAGGCAGGAACCAAAGGCAGGGGGAGGGGCACGAGGGCTGCAGGGCCGAGCAGAGTTGGAGGTGGGATTTGTCATGTGGCTGCTGCTGAAGGAGCCTGGGGTTCCAAGATGATCAGTGATAAGAAGCAAGTCATGTCTTGTCCAAGGCTGCTTTCTGCCCCCTTCCCGCAGCCCCATCCTCTACCAAACAGATCAGAGTCCACTCTGGGGAAGGCCACAGCAATTGTCTTTATTTATGTCAGTGACTACAGGCAGCAGCAGTGCCCTGAAGATTAGCAGAGTGGGTGGCAGGAGGGAGTGGGGGAAGGACACCCAGTCTTGGAAAGAGTGAGGGACTCCTACTTCTCCCTCCCTCTAGCCCCAGAGGGGAGAGGGGGACCCTGTAGGGGGCCTTCTGAGCCCCACTTGTGGGCACCGATGATCTCGCACCCACCAGTCTTTTGGTGGACAGCAGAACAAGTGCCCTGCCCCAAGCTGTCCTGCCTCCAGGCTTCAGGAACACAAACCATTGTCTTCACTCTGCATGTGCCTCTCATCCAATTATAAAATAGGATGCTACCTAAAACATGGGAGTGCGTTTGGTATTTGAGTAAGAGGGGCCCACAGGGGCCTTGGCTTAGGGAAGAGCAGCAGGCACTGTGGAAAGGAGAGGGTCAGGCGCGCAGCAGAGGCTCAGCCAGCAGTATTTGCTGGGGTCGGGAGGCGGCAGCTGCAGGGGCTGACAGGCCTGGGTGGACAGAGATTACACAGCAAGGAAGGGGCCTTTAGAACTGGGACAAAGTGGGCCTTGCCCCCTTGGACAGCAGCCTCTTCCTTTCCTGTTTCAGCATCTTTAAGAGGATGAGACACTTTCTTGATTCCCACGATCCAGAGGCCAAATGTAACTGCTCACGCACAGCCCCCCAACTCTGATGTCTAGCATCATCCCAACTACCTTCTCCACCATCTCTACCTGCCCCACCTCCAGCCTGTATGGGGGGAGTCCTCCTGGGCTTGACCTCTCTGTACCCACACCTAGGGGCCAGGACCCCCTCTACTCCTCCCCAGCACCCCTTCCCTTACCACTTACACTATAGTTCGCCCAAGTGCTGAGAACCAAGCTCCCATGGGCCCACAGCCTGCCCACGTGGCTGCTCAGTGGGGCTGAGACACTTGAACCATCACTCAGGAGGCTCCTCTTCGATTTGGGCAGGCCAGGAATTCTGTCTGGTGACTACTCCAGGTGGCAGGGTAGCCCCACCCACCCGCAGGCTGGTCAGGGTTAGTCTAGAAGAATAAGCCTCTGGCCAGGGCCGCCGTGCCTGTGAGGACTTCCCCTTCCTGTCTTAGAGTCCTGGTTTTCCTCCAGCAGCCCGAGGAAACTCAAAGGCCCAGTTCCCAGATACCCCCAGACACCTCAGGCTCTGGCAACAGTTGCCATGACAACAGGGATTCGGGAGATGGAGGGTGATTTATTAGGTCTCCCTGCCCTCCCCAACTTCTCTCTTCCCTCCCAATTCTAACCCAAGCTGCTGGCCATGCCCCTCCCAGCCGCCCCTTCGGGGTGAGTGCCCTGTTAGTTGGACTTGCTGGGTACGGGGTGGGTGCTGTCTGGCAGACTTAATGCTGATGGAGCCTAGGGCAACAAGCTGGTATAGAGATAGAGAGGGAAGAGGAGCAGCTGCGGGGGTGGGAACTCAAGTCTGGGGAACACAGCTAGTAGAGGAGGGGCAACTACCCCGACTCCTGCTGCAGGCTCCTCATACTGTGACTGGGTGGGTCCTGCCTCACATCACGTCCTTGTGCTCCTGCTTGGACTCCTTAATGACCTGCAGGGGACAGAGAAGCTGCCACAGTTAGGAGCTCACACAGATTCCAAGTCTACCACTGCTAGGCTATGTGACCTTGGACAAGTCCCCAGCCTTCCTGGGTCATCTTTTCTAGGGTAGTAGCCAGAAGACGCCCATGCAGCAGTCAGAGAGGAAGATGAAGTAACACTGGTAAGCACCTAGCACTGTGCGTGGCACGTGGTGAGCTGATGACATAAGATTAGCTAGTACTGTTGCTGGTGGGATGGGGAGGGGGCCATGCCTAGTCCCCTCTTCCCAGTCTTCTGGCAAGTTCCTTTCACTAAGCTGAAGTTGAAAGTTGGGAGTGAAAGCTGCTAACTATAATTTTCTTTCTCTCTCCCCCAGGCCTGGTGTTGGGGGTGAGAAAGGGAAAAAGCCAGAATCAGGACCCCATCCAGTGACCTAGGCACCCAGGCTCCCCTTAAAACTGCCAGTGGAGGGGCTGGGGTAGTAAATTACATTTAGGTTCTTTCTGTCTTCCAGAGCCTCCCCAGGGAGCTCTTGTGAGTTATTGGGGCCCTTCCATGTGCCAGTCCAGGCTTTCTTCCTGAGCCTGAAGGGACCAGAATCTGAGGTCTGCCCTCCTCACCTCTCCATCCCGCATCTCCACGGTCTTCACCACGATGTTCCTCTTGAGGTGGCCTTCTGACACGGACTTGGTGTCCAGGCTGGTTTCTGCAGGTGTGAAGAGAGGAGGCCTCCGTGAGCTCTCAGGGCACTAGACATCCTCTCCCACCCCCGGTTTCCCCATAAAACCCCCAATCACGAGTCCAAAAGCCTATCCAACACAGCAGAGAGGGCCTAGTTTTTCCAAAGGGGCTGGTGACCTCCTAAATCTCCACCATGCTAGGCAAGTCCTGGCCGCACCGTCCAGTGCTCTGCTCACTTTGCTGGCCTGGCTGCCTTTTAGTCCCTCTGCAAGCCCTTGCCTGGCTTTCTGACAACCCAGTGCCATGCCAAGGAACGAACACGTGGGCTCTGAAGTCAGGCAGGTCAGAGCTTGAGTCCCAACTCAGCCACACGACTGTGGGCAAGTTGATTTACTTCTTCCAGCCTCAGTTTCCCCATCTGCAAAATGGAGATGCTGGTATCTACCTCCCGAGGTGAGAGTGAGGAGTCAGTTCACTGTGATAGTGTGTGCTAAGCGACTGGCACATATTAGTGCTCAGTACATGTGGGTCCCCTCCCCATTCCTACTTCTCTCTGCCACTTCTCTGGGCCCTAGTGACCCTTTACTGTCTGGCAGTTGGCAGTGTTGCCTCTACCTGGTCTGCCTTCTGATGCTGAACTAAGCCCTGACACATGCATAGCTAGTGTTCCTAAATTTCTAGCCCAGAATTTTTCTCCTTAGCTGAGAATCATGTGAGGGCCACATATGAGTAAGAAGTAATTTAGATTTTCCCCTCCTCAGAGAGAAAAATATAACATGTCACATTCACTAATATATAAAATTAAGAGCAGGGAACATAAAATTTTATTCACTCCAAGAGGAAATAATCCTCTGGGCTGAATCAGCACTGAGCTGAACAAGGGAGTCTCAGGGAAAGAAGAATCATAGGGCACAGGGAGACCCTAGGAACCCTCCCAGTGGTGGGGAAGAGCGGAGGCAGAGGCTGGTGTTTGCTCAGAGGCCCCAGAGCATCCCATCTGAGCACCCGAGGACTTACCACCTTGAACACCAGCCAGCTCTGCTACCTTAAGCTACATTTACCCTGTGCCAGGTCCAGGGCTGGGCGCTGAGGTTGCTGGGGAAATGACACAGGCTTGGCCCTTTAGAGAAACCTAGGAGGGGGGAGCCCAAGAGGATGGGGAAAATGGGCTTGGTGAGGCTCGCCCCCTGTCAAGCTGAGAAAAGCACAATGTCTAAGAGGCAGGCAGCTAACCGAGAGCCGGCGGGGCTCCGTTTACAATCTGGTGAGCCTGTATTGGTATAACTTGTATTGTGAGGCTTTTGAGATGTCTTGTGACCTTGTGACCTTCCCCTTCTTTGGTGCTTTTGCCCCCTGTAGTGACAAGCAGTTAAGAAAACACAAACATCAAACACTCGGATGGGTAGAGCTTGCTCAGGGATCTGCGGACAGGACAGAGGTTAAGACCCTCACCCAGATTTACAGTGGAACAGGGAGCAGGGGTGGGGGGTGGGACACAGGGCAGAGCAGGACAGGAGTGGCCGCAGGCCTCACCTGCATGCCCTGGGGTGGTGTGTTCTGCCTAGAAGTTCTGTGGTAAATCATGAAGGCCCCCAAGGAGAGCCCCAGACCCCTTTGCCCTAGTCCTCGGCCCCAGGCCAGAGCCACAACCGACAGGCTCGGGGGAAAGGGCAGGAATCCAACACTCTGCCCACAGGCCCTGCTCTACTGACCTCGGATCTGCAGGTTGGAGAAGGTCTGCACAGGAATGGTGATGCTGAAAGACAGCAGAGGGAGAGAGGTGACCAGGCTGCCCGAGGACATCCCCAGGCCAAGTCCTGGTCTAGGGTCATCATGATAGCCTCAAACCCTTTTCCTTGGCAGGAAAGGCCAACCCCATGTCTTAGCTTCCCCAGCAGCCAGCACAATCTCTGGAGCTATCTGTGAGGGGAACATCTCTAATCAAAGGGAAGTGTATGCTCCTAGGATGTGGGGGAGGGAGTAGAGGTGAGGGTGGAGAGGCAGGAGTGGCAAAGAGAGTTCCTAGGAGGCAGAATAGACTCGACAGGGGAAAAAAAGTCCGATCTTTGTTGGTGAGCCTCTTAATTTGGGAGGTGACCCAAGTCCTCACCCTGGGACCTAATCCATATCAGTTGAACTGAATCCACTCATTCATTCCTCAGACATTTACTGAATACCAATTGTGTGTTAGGCAAGTGCTGCACTGGCCACTTGGATAGGAGGGGGCTGGACGCAGGGCTGAGTAAGACAGTCCCTGAAGGGAGCAAGGCGACTCTAGGGAGAGGCCTCACCGGTTCTCCTCGCCCTCCAGCAACTTCCTGTAGGTGGCGATCTCGATGTCCAGGGCCAGTTTGACATTCAGCAGGTCCTGGTACTCCTGCAGGTGGCGGGCCATCTCGTCCTTGAGACTCTGCCCCTCCTCCTCCAGCCGGGCCAGCGCCTCCTGGTAATTCACCGCCTCTCGCACGTGACGCTCCTCCTGCTCACGCATCTGCCTCTCCAGGGACTCGTTCTGTGGGTGGAGCCGGCCAGTCTGGAGGCCCCACTCCTGCCCTGCCCCCGTCGCGTCTGAGTGACTTTTCAGAGCCCCGCCCCCCGCCCTGGTCCCAGCCCCTGGCTTTTCTCCAGCATCTACGGTTGGTTGCAGGTCTCCTCCTCCGGTTCGGCAGCCTCAGCTCTCCAACCCCGTCCCCGTGCCCGCACTCACCGTGCCGCGCAAGGATTCCAGGTCGCAGGTCAAGGCCTGCAGCTGGCGCCGATAGTCGTTGGCTTCGTGCTTGGCCTGGCGGAGCAGCTCCGCGTTGCGGGCAGCGGCGTCAGTCAGGTCCGCAAACTGGATAGGGAGAGGGCCTTATGCTGAGGGGCGGGCTGGGACTGCGTATCGCCGGAGCTGTGTGAGCCCATGGGAAGGCACGGGAAATCGGGGGCGGGGGGGACTCCAGGGTTGTCCAGCTCACCCCAGACCATTGGCCCCGGGTAGGATTATTCCCAGCGACTATGGCCCACGGATAGGGGACACAGAAGCCACTGCTATGTCTCCAGCACCTAGCACAGTGCCTGGGCAGGGAATGAATGAACAGTGTTTGCCACAGAATCCAGAATCTCCAGCCCTGGCAGCTTCATCTACAGGACTGAACCCTGTCCTCCCCCACCATACACAGGGGCTTCTGGTGAGCAGAGGCCTGGGTTCCAATAGCCCTCCATCCCCCAGCTTGCAGTCAAGCCTTAACAGCTCCATCACGCCTTGACCTACTCAGAACCATCACTAGCTTCTGCCATTTACACTCCTCAGCTCCATGCTCTGGGCCAGGATCTCTGGGCCGCCAACTCTCTGTGCTTTTTGGCCTCTATTCAGGCTCTGTCCTGCACTCTGAATGCCCCTTGCCTCTTCTCTTTATGTTCACAGTCTGCCAGTCCTGCCTGGCCCAGTGCCCTCCCTTCTATGATATTCTCCCTGCCCCCACACCACATATAAACTCTGCCCTACAGTGTTCTCCGTAGACATCATATTTGGGTGGCATCACTTCTCCCTGGTCAGACATGTCTCTGTATCCTAGGAAGTGCCTGGCATGCAGTAGATACTCAATGACCTAGGACATAGATGGCAGAGGCATCAAGAATGTAGGCTCCCAAATGAGATAGCTAGGATTGGAAATTCAGCTCTACTGCTTAGGAGCAGTGTGACTCTGGGCAAATTAGTTAACCTCTCTGGACTTCATTTCAATCATCTATCAAAGAACAATACCTACGTCATAGTAAGATAATCTATGCAAAGCACAGGGCCTAATACACAACAGTGTTGGCTAACAGTAATAGTAGCAATAATATTCCTACTAATAAGTACTTATTGGAAGTAATAGTGCCTGTGTGACCCTGGGCAAGTCATTTCAGTTTTCTGGTGAAGGTCAGTCACTCAGAGGGGATCCTCGCCCAGCTTTCTCCACTCCCCTCCCCCAGTTCTTTTGTATGGAGCCAGGAGAGCTGCCTGGAGCAGGCATGGTGGCCCATAGTTAGAGCTACCTTGGACCGGTACCACTCCTCTGCCTCATGCATGTTGCTGGAAGCCACTGCCTCGTACTGCGTGCGGATCTCTCTCAGGGCTGCTGTGAGATCGGGCTTGGCCACATCCATCTCCACATGGACCTGCTGCTGAGCCAGCTGCTCCTGGAGCTCCCGCACCTCCTGGCCAGGGTGAGAGAAGGGATTCCAAGGCTCAGGGACCAGGCTGCAACTGGGGTTTCCCCATAGCATCATGCCCTCTTCTGCCTGCCCCTCAGACACAGACATTGACTAAGGGAAATGGGGCATTCCTAGTTGGAGGAAGTGGCATGGCCCAGGCTAGAGGAGGCAGAGGGTAGTTTGGGGGCTTCATGGTGTCCTCCCCCCAGGTCCAGAAGGCAGGAGCACTGAAATTGTATCTTTGTTCTCATGGGACAGGGACAGTCCCTGTGTTGTGGGTGTGCCTGCGGGTTCCCAGTTTCCATGAGGTCATAGATTCTGAATCCATTCTGTCTCTATCTGTCTTCCCTAGTCTCTCCCTGACACTCTCTCTCGTTTTCTTTCTTTCTCTTCAATCTGTTTCTTTCTCTCTGGCTCTGAATATCTCTCCATCTCTGAATATCTCTCAGTCTCAGTCTCTCTGTCTCTTTCCCTCAATTCCAATTTCTGTGTTGGCCTTTCTTCCATCTGCCCCAGCCTTACCTCCTCATGGATCTTCCTCAAGAACCGGATTTCCTCCTCCAGAGACTCAGTCTTCCTCTCCAGATCCAGACGGGATAGGGTGGCTTCATCTGCCTCCTGGAGTAGAGAGGGGGCAGAGGGCCACTCTGACCCCACTCCCTAGTCTTATCTAATCCCTCCTTTTGTGGCAGAGGGGAGCAGCACATTGCTCTGGAGGGCTGGACTTCAGAGCTGTGTTTGGGTGGGCTGCCATCAACCCCTTCCCCACTCTCCAGCCCCTCCCCACCGCCCTGACCTGTCGATAGGCAGCCAGGTTGTTCTCGGCCTCCAGCCTCAGGTTGGTTTCATCCTGGAGCCTGGGGTAAGGGGACACATTCCTGGGTCCAGGTTCTTCTGAGGACTTTTGGACACCTACCCTAGAGGAGGCTGCCAGAGGGACCCCCCGCCCGACAACCCAGAACCAGTGGAGTGGCAGGAGGAGTGAAGGGCCAAAGGATCCTAGACAGAGCCTTGGCCAGGAGGGTGAGCAGGCAAGGGCTTTTGCTTTAACTCATTACCTAAGGTGCCTTATCAGGGTTGGTGCACCTGCTTCTGCTCACACAGGCGCTTCCACCAACGTATACTCACTGCTGCACGCACACATACGCACACACACATCCTCCCACACTTGAGGGCACCCACACATGCCCTGCCAACTCAGCAGAGACTGTGCCCTGGGGTTTCCTCTGACCTATGGAAAAGAGTTTTAAGAAGATCTCTACTTCACAGCTGAGCAAGTGTAAGTGCCTTAACCGGGGTCATAAGCTGGCAACAGGCAGAGTCACCTGTGTTCTGAAGCCAGGACGCGGCCTTCCTGCTCTATCCCGTACTTCCTTTCCCCTCTGAGCCCAGTCCTCCTAGTGCACAATCTTCCCTTCCAATTCCTTCTCGGTACACACCCGGGCTCAGAATAGGTGCACACCCCGCCCACAGTCACAAGGCCCCACGGTGAATGAGAAACCAGAGACCCTGCCTGCTGGGGTCCCTGACTCTCCTGCACAGCTTTCCCCAGGTGAGAGTACCTGGCTCCCAGGCAGAAGGTCTTTGAGAGTTAGATTCCTGAGACTCTGGGGCCTCCTCCCAGGCCCCCCACCATCTTTGGAAGCAAAGACAGCCCTCCCCTCCCAGAGATGGGGAAACCCATGGGCAAGGAGGCCAAGCCCCTACTCGAGACCCTGCAGGCCTGCAGGTGATCCCTCTTGGGGGCTGAGTCCTCCCTTTTCACGAAGGCCCCTCCACAACCCCCTCCTCACTTCTGCCTCAGGGTGCCCAGGTCCTGTGCCAGATTGTCCCTCTCCACCTCGAGCCGGGCGCTGTTGGCAGTGAGTTGATCCAGCCGCAGCCGCAGCTCACGCAGCTCTGCCTGGTAGACGTCGGCCAGCTTGGTGGGCTCCTTGGCCCGCAGCTGGTTCAGCTCGGCAGCCAGCGCCTTGTTCTGCTGTTCCAGGAAGCGCACCTTCTCAATGTAGCTGGCAAAGCGGTCATTGAGCTCCATCATTTCTGCTCGCTCACTGGCCCGGGTCTCCTTGAAGCCGGCGTTGAGTGCCCCGCCCAGGGAGAAGTCCACCCGGGCCGGCAGTGGAGGTGGCATTCGAGCCAGGGACAGGCGGGTGCCAGGACCCAGGCGGCGGCCCCCCACCACCATCTCTGAGGAGGAGACATAGGAGCGGCGAGCAGATGAGGTGACCTGTCTCCTCTCCATTGTGGCCTGGCTCTGCCCGCTCCTGGGATATGCAGGCTTTATGGAGGAGTGGGCCGGCCTGGCATGGCCCAGGATGCCCCCGGCAACGCCCCCTGGCATAGTCTGAGGAGGTGGGGCTGGGCTGTGGCCCAGCCATGGGGAGAGCTCCTCTCACCCCATCGAGGTCACTGTGCCCAGAGGCAGGGCCTCCTGGGCACGCCAGCCCCGGCCTGGCTACAGACAGGGGTACTAGTAGGCAGTGCCTGGGGCAGATGCTAAGTCTGGGGCTCTGACCACTGGGCAAGGAGACCCTTTCTCTAGGAAGGTGGGTCAAGGAAGGGCTGGACCAGATGACCTCTGACCTGCCTTCTAACTCTTAGATCCCATGACCCAGGCCTTCCTCACTCAGCATTCTCCTTTGAGAGCCTGCTAGATGCTGGGAATTTGGCGAAGAACAAGTCTGTTCTGAACCCTCAAGGAATAGCCTATGTTACAGTTTCCTTCCAGCCTCATTCCCAACAGATTCCCAGAGACCTCCCCTCTGAATACAGGCATCCAGCATTCCTGCTTTCTCTCTGTTCCCTGGAGTTGTGGGGCTGTGGGTTGTAATTAGAACCAGCCCTTTGTCTGAAGGGTCAATTAAGGCCTCTATCTAGCAGTGGAGGGGATGATGGAAGGAACATGGGGCCCTTGATAGGAAAGAGGGGGCCGGTGCTGCCCTCCCTGGTCCTCTCCTTGGGCCACTCTTAATCCCTGGCCTCAGCCCCACTGTGCTCACCCCTTCCTTGCTCAGCCTCCCTGCACCCCCACCCAGATCCCAGGCCTTGACAGCTCCACAAAGCAGTTACGAATGAGCTGGCTGTCCTGACTTCCATCTTTGTTCCTGTAACACCCTGTTTCCCTGGCCACCCCTCACCTCACTCTCATGCTGGAGATTTATTTCCTTCGAGTTCCCACATACCAGGCTGAGAAGCTGGGAAAGGTCTCTGGGGAGGGGTAAGTTTGGGAACCTAGGAGCCAGTGGGTCCAAACTGGGAGCCTGGGACCTGAGCCCTGTTGCTCCTTGAGATTTCAGATCCACTCACCCTTTCTATCTGGTCCTGCAGGGTCAGCATCCTGCCTGGGCCCCTCACCCGTCTGTGTCCCTGGACTTCTGGGAAGTGGCAGCCTTCCTCTCCCTGCCCCCACCCCTGCCCACTGCCCATGCCTGGGCCGCTGAGCCCTTTTCCCGGGCACTTGCTGAATGGAGCCTTGTTCTCCACCACCGGTGAGGGCGTCGCACTGTGAGGGCAGCCCCCAGGGGGCTGTGCTGTTTTTATCCCAAGATGCCAGCCTGTTAGGCGGGGTGCAGCCCAAGCCCCTTGCTCAAAGAGCTTCTCGGAAAGCATCTGAAGGGGGTTGGGGTGCAGTGGGAAGCAGGCTCTGTGCCCACCTCTGACCGTTGTCTCTGTGCCAAGGTGAGTCATTCCGTGGGCACCAGGGGAAGGCTGTGGGGGGTAGCCCAGCACTGCCAGGTCTCCAGCTCTGCAGACAAGGCCTGGCTACTTGCCCCCCTCCCCAGCCCTCAGAGCCAACTCATCCCCTGAGTTCCTCTCCAGACAATGCCCCCTCCTCCAACACCCTGAGAGATGCTCTTCATTTGGGTGTGTTATGGGCTGCTTGCCAAGATTTCCCCATGAGTCTCAGGCAGAGAGAGAGATGAGAGTCCCTAATTCTGACCCTGGACCTGAGCAGTATCATGGGGAGGGGGGAATCTTGAGGAGGAATGTCCAGTGTCTTGATCCTGTTGCGGGTTGGGGAGCTAGGGAAGGACCACGTGGGGGTGGGGTTAAAGAAAGAACAAAACTAGGGGACAAACCCTTGTTCCAACCTCTCTCCGTGGCTAGGAGTGGCTGTCCTTCCAGCTTGCCAGGCAAGTCACAGTGTTTGGCCTTCTCTCTTTGTACAAGTGAAATCTAGTTGAAATGAGCGCAAAGCGGTCCTGGAGGGAAAAGATGTAATAGAGCAGGAAGGGCTTGTCAGGGATGTTCAGTCACTGTACCTTTGTCTGTGAGACACAGGCTTGTTCCAGCAGCGGCAGATGAGGTCCCCTCTTCACCCCTTCAGCCACCTCGCTGAGCCCCTGTCACAAGCCCAGGCCCTCTCACTTCCTCTTCAACCCCCATCTGATCTTCAGACCATCCCCACACTCAGCCCTTTACTATCTGAAGATGTCCACATAGAGAATCTATCAGAAAACACAGATTAACAAAACAAGATAATTAATTAGCCATAATTCTGCCACCTGGAGATATAAACATGACCAGATTTTTTCTGTACATAGAAATTAATTTTTTTAAGTGGCCTCATGCGGTACAAATTATTTTGTAATTTGCTTTTTTCACTCAACAATATGTTGAGAACATCTTTCCATATCAATAAATATTTATCTACATCATCATTTTAGCAGCTGCATGATTTTCCACTACATGCATTAATGTAACCAAGCCCTATTCTTGGCCAAGTATGTCCCTCTTTCTCTGCTCTAGATCACATTATGATACGTATCTGCCCCAGGCGGGCACAGCTCCCAGCCTCCACCTCTACCCTACCCTGCTGGCCTGGCTCAGGGCCCCTTCTCTGTGGCGCCTCCTCTCCTGCTTCCCCAGTCAGAGGGCTTCATCATTTCCAGCCTCAGGCCAGTCCCTAGACTGACTTCTGGACCAGATAGCAGAATGCTGTGGGCTGTGGGGAGAGGATGTCTGGACACCCTTTTGTCCCTCGACTTCTGCCCACTGGCTTTGGTTGTGCCCCTGCCCCTCTCCCAGTGCCTGGCACAGCATGGCGGTCAGCCATATGAGTGGGATGGAGAGAACATGGGTCTCTGGCCAACCCCTTGCTAACGGCTGAGTCCATCTATCCCGTGACCCATCCCTGAGGAAGGGAATGGAGCCCCAGTAACCACTAGATGGCAGTGCTCAGCTGCCCAGGTCCGAGCAGCGTCTTGGCCATTTGGAGCCCTTTGGAGGCAGGAAGAAAGCTGGTCTCACAGCTGTAGGCAGGTTTTCGAAAACCCAAATGTGCGCCACCCAGAGGTGTGCCTCTGACTGCTGTGGCAGTGCCCTTTAGGGGCTGGAGCAAGGCCATGGCCACTCAATAGCTGTCTGATCTTGGCCAACTCAGGAACCTTCTCTGAGTCTCTATTTCCACATCTGTAAAATGGGACTCTACATACTCACTTATAAGGTAGTTATGAGGAAAAAAATCATGAACCCTGGTCTCAGCAGGTGCTCCACAAGTCATAGCTTTCATTTAATAACACCTACTGGGTGCTTTACCTGTTTCTATGTTGGCATATCTGTGTTGGGGTGGGCCTGGTGGGGGGTGGGAGTTGGGTCTTCCAGGGGAGCTGCCATGTCCCATTGATTCCATTGGGGTTGGGCAGTGACAGTGTAGGCAGGACTCCACAAAAGACAGTAATCTGGCGGTGTGGACAGAATGTGTGTGTGTTGTGGGGAAGCAGCCAGTGAAGAGAGGCTGGGAGTCAGTGCCATTTGCCCCCAGACTACTACTTGTTTGTGGCTTTGGGTCTTTCAGGGGACATGTGAGAGTTATGTCCCAATGTCCTGGAGGAGTCTCAGTAGAGGTTGTTCCCCACCCTGCTTTCTCACCTCCCCGACTCCCCCAGTGGGCTCTGTCCCTCCATCCTTGCCCTTCCCCAGCTCTACACTTGAGGCCCACAGCTCCACTGGCTTGGGAAGCTCTTGGTGTGTCAACATCTGTCCTGGGTGTGGGTCCCTACTGCACTTCAGCCTGAGGCTTCCCAGGGACACGACACCCCATCCCCGACAGATAGGGACTTCCTGATGCTAGACCTATGTCTTCTCATCAGACTGGGAGCCCCCTAAAGATAGTGTCTGTCTCCTCCTTCAAACTCAGGCACCCACAGACAGGAGCCGCTCTCTCCCCTTGGATGGGAGCCACCTGATATGAGAACCCATGGTTCACTGTCAGCTGGGAGCACCCTGAGGGCAGGGTTTGTCTCTCCTTTCTGTTGGAAGACGGCTGCCCCAAGCCAGGACAGTTCCTTCTCCCATCCTCAGCCAGGCTCTGCTGGTTAGAAAAGCCCAACTTCTGTGGCTACAGAATGGTTCCCGGCTGAACCCCCAGACTCCTTCCCCTTCTCTTCCCTGGCCCCTCAGCCATTGGCGGCATCAGCTCATGTGAAGGTGACTTCACAGACCCAGGGGCTAGGCTGCTGCGTTGGGGTTAATAAGGTTGGGCACTTGCTCCCCCCATTTCTCCCCACCCAGCCAGTCTCCCTCTAGCCTGCCCCCCACCTCCCAGCCTCTAACCTTGACACCAGCTCTTTGATTGCATTACCTGATATGCTCTGCTCCCCACTCCCTTCCATCTCCCTGCCTGACTGCGTCCCTTTGGGAGGGGGAGAGGCGAGGACCAGATGTGTCCCTGGTGGGGAGAGAGGGCTAGCGGGCAGCCTGTTATTTCCAATCCAGTGACCCTCCAAATGGACAGGATGAGCCAGGAGAGGCAGGGCTGCGGGCGAGCCGAGGGGACTCCAGGGGTGAGTTGGAAAACACAACCATGGTCTCCAGGCCGCTGAGGGTGACTCTCGCCCCTTCCTCCCGCTACAAACTTCATTGCAAGCCCTCCTGGGTCCCTCTTCACAAAAGAACCATAGAGGAGGGGAAGACAGCCAGGATCCTAACCAAACCTAGCCGAGAGCCAAAGGGACATTCTGGGGAACTTGGAGGCAGATGAGCAGGGAGATATCTGGGAGGCAGTACACCTAAATTAGCAGCTGCCAAGGAGGTTCCGCATGAAATCCCCTATGGGAGCCAAGCCGATGGCTGGTGGTGGGGAGGACCCAGTGGAAAAAGCCCAGTCCTCTCCTCTTGACAGATTCCAACACTGACGGAGGTCTGGGTTTACACTCAGGTGACAAGGACTCCATCCTGAGTCTCTGTGTGATGGGACCATGTCTTGTTCTGTGTCTGCAGCTCCTGGCACTGAGCCTGATTCTCTGAACTGGGCAGGAATTTGTGCCCCAGGGTGGAGTCCAGACATGAGCTATGGGGCCTGGTGTTGGTGCAAAGAACCTGGAAGAGAGAACTTCTAAAGTCCCAGAAGTGGAGAGAGGGGCTCTGCCCAGGGCCCCAAGGTGGAAGAAGCAGGCTGAAACGGAAGGGGGCCTTGGAGCAGGCGGACCCACAGTGGATGGGGGAACCATTGATTGCCGCCTCTCACGGATGACTCTATGTGAGAACAATCCAATCTCAGAGCCTCATCGCTGCCCACGGAGGTCAGCTGGGAGCTTGGCTGTCAGCTCGCTGCCCCCCTCAGCCCCTGCCAGCTCCCCGGACCAGCCAGGCTTCCTCCCCTCAGCCCAACCTCCCGTGATTGAGGGCAGGAGCCACACGTGCTTAACTTCATCGGCAGAGTCTTTGTGCATTTAATGGGTCACTGGAGAGCACATTTTGCACCACGAAGCCACAAATGTTTGCTGAGCGGATGGCCGACTGCAGAACATCCTTGTCAAGAGTAACCTCCTCCCCTTGCGAGCTGCCCCCAGCCCAAGCAGATTCTGCCTCATGCAGTGGAGCCTGTGGTGCGAAACTTGCCCTCCTGGCCCTGGTTACCAGCCGCCTTGCCCATCTCCTGCTGCCTCTGTACTTGCAGTGGTGATGGTGACGATCAAATGAGATAATATATGTGAAGGCCCCAGGAAATGGGGAAGTTATTCAATTTGAGTCCAACCAGTACTCAGTGAGGCCTCCTGAGGTCAAGGCACCACACCAGGCCGCTGGGGGCTACAGATGTGAGGCTGTGACTGCTTCTGTGGGAATCGTGGTACACAGGGGAAAAAAACTCATTAAGACTAATTGGAAAGGAGGGCCCTCAGAAAGAAATGATGTCTGCTCAATTCTAACGGGAAGCAGGTTGGTGTCATGCACAGATCCAGACCCTCGTCTGAATCCTGGTGCTGCTACTTACCGTCTAACTCCAGGCATGTTTGGTTAACCTTTGTCTATTTCCTCATTATGCTGCATAAGGTCGTGGAGTTTCGTGAGATGCCTGCAGCTGATAAAAACGCAGCGGTCTCCTCTCTGCTCCTCCAAAAGGATGTGGAGGAACTGAGTGGGGAGGGCGCCCCAAGTAGAGGGGGAGGCCGCCGCGCCCCTCCACCCAGAGCAGTGAGGACTCATTTGAAATTAGCCACATTATTTACACACCACTCACAAAGTGCTAAATGCCTTTAACGTGTTTGTTTTCAGAAGCAAGTTAAACACAGACTCCTGTAATTTTGTTTACGCTATTCATTCATGCAGCCAGCCACATCTTCCTGGGGAGACAGAGGTAAACTTGGGTTGAATTGTCACAATCCAAGTGACAGGAGAGGAAAGCCACGAACGGGGGTGGGGAGAGGAGAGTCGGAAGCTGGTGGGAGGAAGACTGCAATGGGTTCAAGCAAGTTGGGGCTTAGCTTGGAGCCTGGGGACCACTATGGCTCTTTCCCTGATGGCAGGACTCCAGCAACCCACGCCCAGGCTGTAGGAGGATGGAACAGGCCTCTGGGTGTGATAGCTTCTTTACCCACTAAGGAGCAGAGGCCCTCAGCTGAGGATGGGGCTGCGGAGTATGGGGCATCCCTAGGCCCAAACCTAAGGCTTCAGGAGCAGGCAGAGGGGAATGTTTTTTAAACCCAGAAGTTGAGGTCTTGAAGAGTGGGAAGGTGTTGCTATCCTACCAAAGTGTACAGAGAGAGGCACACACCAAGGATGGAGATGGTTTATTAATCATTATAATAAAAAAATATATCTATATCTACACGTGTGTGTATGTGTATATATATATATATAAATGTATATATGCAGAAATAAAGGATCAGAGGATATAAACCCAAGTATTAACACTTCTTATGTCTAGGACCACCAGCATTAAGGCTGAATTTCCCTTTCTTCTTTACATGTCTTTTTACACTGAGTGTGTATCCTGTTTACAAAAGGGTAAAAACAATAAGCTTATCTTCACGTGGAAATCAAAGCACCACCATCTGCATCATCACCGGGACTGTGGCATGGGGCTGGGGCTCTTGCTCCAGGCTGGGGGGATGGGGCTGAAGATGCCTGTCTCTCTCTCTTCCTCTCTCCCTCCATCTCTCTCTCGCTCTCTCTCAAACTAGGAAGAGCCAAGCTGGGACTCCCCCACACCCCCATCCCATGCTCATCCCACCTCTACTGAAAAGTGGCCATCACTGCACAGAGCCCTGTGTTAGATGGGGATGGGGAATAAAGGCCCCCCAAAGCCACCTTCCTGCACAGAGAGGGTAATAAACTAGAGAGGAAGGATGGCAGCCCCTTTTAAAATAGCAACACACTAACACACAAATGAATATATACAGGCTAAGAAGCTGAGTGTAACAAGAGATTGATAAAGAGGGTAAGTAGCAGAATGAGCGGCAGGGGAAAGAGTGTTAATAAAGGAAGAGGGTGTTGGCATTAGCTGCTCCGAGTTGAGGAAGGTGGGTCAGGGCTCCTGGTGCAGGTGGCTTCAGGGACCTTGGTGGAGCAACTCCCAGCTGACAGTACTCCCCCGACTCCCATCAGTTCCTCTGGCTCCTCTAGTTTCCAGGGCAGTGGGGACTGGAGGGGAGCTCTGCAGGCCAGTTAGATGGGGGGAAGCAGGGAGTAAGGAGAAAAGTGAGGCTGTGTCCCACCATTCCCCATCCATATCCCATCAGTGTCCCTGAGATACTTGGAAGTCCCCAGGTCCTCCTCTCATCTGGGTCTCAGCCCACCCTGTCCCCTCCTATTTCTGGTTGTCATCAGCCACTGTGGTCCAGACCATCCCTGACCCCAAATGCCAGTCACCTGGGATTGCCAGGGGCCCAGCTGGCCTCTTCAAGGTGCTGCTGGGGAGGCGGGCGATGCGGCTGCGGCCCCGGGTGACTCCCAGTGACCGGGAGACTGAGGAACTATGGGAGAGAAGGAAGGAAGGTGGGAAGGTCACAGCCATGCCTCTGGACTGCAGGGGGCTGGGGGTGGGGGTAGAGCTAGACACCAGGCCATGAGAGCAGGGGGAGGCTAAACACCAACAGGAACTCTCAAGGCCAGACTTGAAGGCAGGATTGGCAGCAGGGGAAGGGGAGCTGAGTGGGGTTTGGGAGGGAAGTAGTGGTGATGGGGTGGGTAGGCCATTCCTTGGATTACCCAGTGAACACTGAATGTCTCCCTCATGGAGAGGAGGCCTGTGGCCTTTACCAAAGGAGGGAGACATGCTTCATCTCTAGAATAATCCTATAATAGCAAGAACCAAGTGAACCTCAGTCAGACAACCAGATACTGGCCCTGCTCACTAGACCCCACTGCTGCTGGATCAAGGGGTCCAGAGACACACACACAGGGCTGTAGTTGGTCTGGTGAAAGCTCTTTCTCTGCCCCCAAAACTGCCCCAACCTCACCTGACAACACGCTTCTTCTTGCGGGCTGAGGTCCCAGGGAAGGAGGATGCTGGCTTGGGGCCCTTCATTGTGAACAGAGGCATGGGTCCACTGGGGAGGGAGGAAGATGAAGGGAGGCAAATCAGAGGGGAACCAGAAAAGGGTGCCAGCACCTCCTCCCTCCAGCCCCCGCTTGCAGGGCAGGGAGGTTAGACAAGATGACCTCTGAGGTTTCTTCCCACTAAGAGGCGGATTCCCCTCCCTGCCTCACTCGGCCTGGGCTGACAGTTGAGTGACAGGCCTGTTCTGGGAGAACATCCAGATGTCAGTTTCTGGCGCATCCGGGGAACTGGAGTTCAAACAATTTCACCCTTCCACCTGCCTGGCTCTGAGCTTGTTACTGAAAGGTGATTGGGGCTGTGGGAGGGTTGCAGGGGTGCGGTGGGCATCCTGCTGCCCTTGGTCTCCGGAGTCCAGGTCAGTCTGCCACTTGTACTTGGCCTTGGACTGTCCTGAGCTAGTCACTGTTCCCCTACCCTCCTGTTCCCCTACCCTGCCAGGTGGGCAAAAGGCAAAAGTGAGAGCTTAATCTTCTCACTGAAAAATGCTGAATACAGTTTTCTCAGGATTCCCTTCCCAGTTCCAGCTGCTGGGCTGGAGGATAAAACCTGGGAGTGGAAGTGGCAGAAACAGGGATTTCTCAGTGGGGCACAGAACTCAGAGCAGGCCCAAGTGATGTGGAGGAACAGAGAGGGCTGGGCTCCCCTCCACATCTCCTGCTCCCTGCTGACCACCCCCAAGGGGAATCTCTGAGCCACTCATGGGAGTGTCACAGATCAGCACGAAGCTGGTGGCTTTGAAGTCCAGATAAGGCAGGGCCCCCGAGAGAAGCAACACCTCCACAGGTACTGCATGTTCTGCTCTCCTGGGCCTGGATTCTGGTCAGACCAAGGGAAAGAGATGCAGAGTCCCAGCTCCAAGTGTGGGGCTGTCTTCCATTCCCTCTGGCAGCACCACTGTTGCACAAGGACCCCTGACTCCCTTAGGGGAGGTCTGCAGGGAGGCCAGAAGGGAGACCCACCTGGGGATGACGGGCTGGTCCCACCTGCTCAGCACCTGGGGAACACTGTCCCAGCTGACGCATTCGTGGAAACCCAGCTTTGAGGGGGGCTCCTCGGAGAGATCAAAGGTGGCATTGAGGTCCCGCGTGGGCAGGGCCAGAGGAGTGGAGCAGTTCTGCAGAGCAGAAGGGCCCAGGGGTACCCGGCTTTTGATGACTGTGGTTGGGCAGCAGTGAGTGGAATGGCTGGACGAGGAGGCCCTTCCTCCTGGGGGAGTGGTGGGCCCGAACGAAGGCTGAGCCTCAGGCAGGGACCCCCTTCTCAGGAAGGGCAGGAAAGACTGGCGCTGGCGCTTGGTCCCAGGCTTCGGGGCTGGGGAGCTGTCTGGCTCCGAGGGGCTCTGTCTCCCCCTCTTCTTCTCTGCGGGTCGCCGGGATGCCTGGGCTGGGGTATGGTCAGGCCCAGGCAGGACCCCCAGAGCATGTATGAGGCCACTCATTTGTCTCGCCATGGTCCGTGTCACGGGGCCAGAGTATCCTAGAGGCTCTGGGCAGAGAGAAGGAGGGTGCTGAGCTGAGATCAGGGATTGGCCAGAAGGAAGGAGAATTTGTAGAATTTGGGGAGAGAGACATGGAGACAGGCAGGAGCCCCTGATTCCTCAGGTCTTCATGACTCCTGGGACTTCTCTGCCGAAGTCCATGATCCCAGGGGTCTAGTCTCTGACCGAACCATAACCCAGCACCTGAGGCCCCAGCCATCCCTCAGCACCAGCTGGGCCTTGGAAACGGCACCAGGAGGCAGAAGCAGAGCAGGGCTGAGACTCACTTGACTCTGAACACAGCTCCTGAGCCAGAGGTGGCCCTCTGGCCGGGCCAGGCTCCCTCGAGGCCTCTCCTCCAGGCTCAGTGTTTTCCTCTTGCACCAGCTGCTGCAGGGTCTCAAACTCTGTGATCATGTCAGGGGTCAGGAGGTTGGCTGCTTGGAGTAGGGAATACTGGCGCTGGGCCAGGCACAGCACCCTGAGGGCCAACCTGGAACAGAGGGACAGGGATTCCCGCTCTGCCTTAGACCAGCCCAGCCAGGTCCTCTCCGCCGTGCACCGGGCCCCATTGCTCCAGGTGTGGGGAGAAGCCACGCGGGCTGGCCCCCTGGGTCCCTGCAGCCTTGCCTCATCACCCTCCCAGCCGTGGCTCCCATCTTGCCACGACCAAGGGCAAGATGACCACAGGTAACAGAGGGAGGCTTTAGCCACCAAATATGTCCCCTGACAGTACCTGGAAAGCAGGGAAAGGGCATTAAGTGGACTCAGAAGGTCTGAGTTTCCTCTCAGCTCTGCCACCTACTGGTGCTGTGATCTTGAGTAAGTCTGTCTCCCGGAGGGGCAATGGAAGGTAGCAGCGAAGAGCCAGGCTCAAGGCAAACTAACAGCCCAAATCCCAGCTCCAACATCTCCTAGCTGTGTGAACTTAAATCACTACTTACCCTCAGTGCCCACAGCCCTAAAATGAGGACGACAGACACCACATAGGGTCATTGGGACAATGAGATGGATTATTTTACATATAAAGTGTTTAAAGGGTACTTAGCACATACTAAGCACTATAATGTTAGCGAATTCTTGTTTTCTACAATAATAATAATACTATCTACCTCGTTAGGATAGGAGGAGATTAAATAAGATAGGCCGTGTTGATCTCAGATCTGAGGAGACCCTCAAAAATGCAATCAGTCTGAGCTTTCCACTTACTGATTGGGATCCTGAAAGAGTCTGTGTGTATTAACGCACACTTCACATGCACTGAGGGGCTATTTAAGGGAAATTACGAGGGTAATGCGATTATTGATGTTGTAAATTTAGATTCTAATAAAGAAAATTTCCTTTCTGTGAGGCACACCTATGGTAAAAGGATAAACACAATTACCTTGGTGGGGATTATTCATGGCCAATCGTTTATCCCCGGGCAGCACTAGCAACCTGGACATCTCTGAGCCCCCTCCTCTGCTTTCAGTGTGTGCTCAGGGAACACAAACTCATTTTATAAAGCAGCCTCAAGGCCTTTTTGAAAGAAGGCAGGATAGAAATTAAAAAGAGCACAGCAGAAATTCATTCTATATCTGCGTGCACCACACATTATATGAAGATTAGACCACTGAGAAAAGTGGGCATCTGAGGAGAAATGAACTGGCCTGGATGTCAGATGACCGGGGTCTGGCCCCGCCTCTCCCACCCTGTGGCCCCAGCAAATGGGGAGCTGATCTATATCATGGGTTTTCAATTTAGGTTTCAAGAAACTCATCAGAGGACATTTTAGATGGAGCAGCTCTGCTTTATCTGTTCTACATATTAGACCTCAGTATAAGATTTCACTTGAAGAAAGGGCTTTGCTGCTAAAAAAAAAAATAATTCTGAAAAACCACTGAACTGGAAAATCTAAGATCTACTCAGTGCCCTGGTGGTCTAAGACTCTAAATTCAAAAGCCAAAGTGAAATTATTTTTGATTATCTGGTTGTCCGGGTGTTTCCAAGTATGGAGATGATCTAGAATGTCCTGCAGCCCCTGATACTTGGGGTCTTCCAGCACATTTTATTTGTATCTATTATTAGCTCTAAGAAGTAGGCAGAAAAAGGACCATGATGCCCAAATCACAGCCAAGGTTGAAGCAACTTGTCAGAGACCACAAAGCCAGAGGCAAAGCAGAAATGAGAACCCTGGTGTCCTCTCTCCTCAAAATGGGGGACTCCAGGCAGAGAGACCCTGAGTTATCAGTGGGAGCCCATGGTTGTTCCCTGGGGGCCAAGGGGACATCCCGCCAGTGCATCCTTGACACTCCGGGGCCCTGGGGAGTCAGCAGCAGGAGACAGATAATAAGCCGCTGATTATTCAGGCTGCAGCATTTTTTGCTGAGTCGGGAACAGACACTCCCCGACGAGAAATAAAATTAAACAGGCCCTTCTGTCCGGAAGCTTTAAATACTCTGCCTAGCATAAAGCATGCTGGGGAGGGAGGGGTGCAAGTTTGGCAGCAGCAAAGCTAAGTGGCAAGGGATTTATGTTCTGAGGGCCAAGGAAAAAAATACGAGCAACACCTCTCTGTTAAGCACCGAAAGAATAGTCCAAAAGCCATTTCTCTTTTTGGCTTTGGGTGATAGTTTGTATTTACTTCTGAGAAGAAATAGCCACAGCCAATCTGTTAATAAAGACACATGGCGAACACCTGACTCAGGAAGGCTGTCCCTTCTGAAGCTGCCCAGCTTCTCTTGGCTGCTCCCCTCTTGCTAAGTGCGGGCAGCTTGGCCCTCAGACTGGAAAGCAAAGCACCAGCCCAGGAACCCTGCCCTAACCCGGCGCTGGCCGACTGCCCGGGTGGAATTTGGTATTTTGCGTCCCTCCTGTTGAGCTGCCAGCTACAAGGAGTAATAAATAGAGATGGTAAGTAAACAGAGTAGGTGACAATACCAAATTATTGAAAGCAGGTAAGGGACACTATTGATGAAAAAAGACTTGCCTCTTTAACTAGAGCAGAAACAGAGCTTTTGTGATGTACTTAGCACCAACTCCTGCTCCAAGAGGCCTGGAACCCATTACCTCCCACCTTGGACCCCAGAGGAGAGAAAAAAGACACCTACTGCTTAGAACAGTCCCTGCCCAGGTTCTGTGGTAAGAGGTGGTCGACAACTGGCTTGGGCTGCAGGGTTGGGTCACGGGACCCTGGTGATGGCTGTCTGAGGTTCTGCTCCAGCACTTGGGTTGGAACCTAGAAAGGGAGGGAGTCATAGGAAGAGGGATGAGGACGGCCTCCCTCTACGTACGCAGCTCCTAAAACCTGTCCCTCCTCCAAGAGTGGAAATGACAGCTTCTAGAATGACCAGGTCCTGGTAGAGGATCTCTCTCTCCCCATCACTGTCCTCCCTCCCTGCTCCCCTTCTGGTAACACACATGCTCTCTACTTCCAGACACATGGATCTGACAGAATAGTTCTTCCTGCACAAGATCTGAAAGGCTCCTAAGGACTGAGATGTAAGACATCTGGGTGGAGAACCCAGGACTGAAGGGACCTGTGAGTTGGGGCGAGGGTGGGGACGACACATCTCTTCCAAGAATTTCTTCCAATATTCCATGAGCTCCAAGTCCTACCTCCGCAGCTGGGCCTTCATCCTTGTCCTCTAGGGGCTGCTCCCTGTCTGAAGAGTTCCTTTCCACGACCTTCTCCACTTGGGCCTCTGTCCCCAGGCTTTCCTCTTGAAGGACCACTGACCCTGGGCGGAGCTCTGGGGTGCAGGGCTGGCTGGGAAGGCAGGATGGTGAGGGGCAGCTGGGAAGGCTAAGAGGGGAAGGAGAGATTTGAGAGGCAGGAAGCAGGGTCAGGTGGGCAAAGCAGGGAAGGGGCAGGGTCTCTGTGGTTCCCGGTGGTACAGAGTCCATAAGTGGGGGGTGCTTGGGTAACACATGGGCAGTAGCTGAGGGTGGGAGAAGGAGTCAGGGATTTTCTGGTTTAGGAAACATTGAAACCCATCCCTTAACTGCACCTTGTTTTGAATAGGAGCTTATAGGAGTTGGGGTGTGATTTACTCCTCTGACACAGAGCATTCTAGGTGGTAATCAGGGTGCTGGGCACTGAGTGGGAAGCCCTAACCCCAGGTGCCAGGACAGAAGCAAGGAATCCTAGCCCTCCAGAAGCTGGAGAAAGGATGAGCAAGGCAGAACTCACAGCTGATGTGCAGGGCTGGATTTGGGGGACTGTGGGAGGTCCTGCTGTGGGACCTGGGCTCTTGCCTCATATACTCGGAGTTTCTCCCTCAGGGTGGCCACCTGGAAAGAAGCAGCCCAGCCCCCCCCCCCCCAGAGCCCCAGGTGAGCACAGGAGGTGAAGAGCAGGCAGAGGGCCCTGGCCACACTCCAGTGCTCCCGTCTCTCGCTCTCCTGCCCCCGAGCCTGGGCGCCCTGCCTCCCAGCCAAGATCCCCAGGCGGGCTCCTCACCTCAGCCTGGAGCTGCTGGCATATGGTGGCGTACTGGCTGATGTGACAGTCCAGGCTGATCACGTTGCTCTTCAGCTGAGATGGGGACACAGGGGAGGGGAGAAATCTGTTTGCTCATTCAAAGCAGCTGTTGGCAACAAATGGCCAGCGCTGCACTAGGCACCTCACTCACATTCCCGCAACTCACCCTCACGACTGGGGAAACAGGGAGGCTGTGGCTCGCCTAACATAGCAAGAGGCAGAGCTTGCCTTTGAACCCAAGACCCCTGGCTCCCGGACCAACACACTCTGACCAGGCCAGGGGCTTTGCAGCAGTGGCTCCAGGAGTGCCGGAGCTCCCTAGAGGAGGCAGGGAACCTGGAGCAACTCTGCTTTTATCTGTGTTATATGTTGGTGTTTATGTTGTTTTGCCAAAAATATGGGCCTGCTGCTAAAATCAAGTCTGACAAAGATCATGGGTCAACACTCGGCGACTCTCTTATGTTACATCCCTCTTGAGACGATTCTGCCTCAATCACCCCAGTGCTATGATATTTTAAGGGCGAGGACTGTGTCACATTTGTCACAAAGAATTTCCCTGAAGACAGAGGCTGGAGAACTCTTCCCGTGGCCTCGTGGGAATGCTCACTCCAGGTACCAGAGGAAGCCAGGAGGTCCTGTCCCCTCTTCCTGCCAGCTGGGGTCTCCTCCCGCACCCCAACTCCAGGCCACCCCAGCTGGCACGCACCGAGAGTTTGATTTCCTTGGCCCGGTCAGCATACTTCAGGGTGTTGTAAGTGTCCTCGTAGACCAGGCTAGAGGGGCTGATGGCAGCGATCATCACTGTGCGGCAGTTGCCCCCGATGGAGTCCTTGAGTAGGCGGGTCAGCTTGCTGTCCCGGTAGGGCACGTGAGACTTGCGGCCCTGGGGACAGCAGGTGGGTGTGGGGTGAGGTGGCTGGACTAGACAGACCCAGGTTGGGACTCAGCAGCTTTTGGTCCAGGGCTGGAGGGAGGGAGCCTTGGCTCGGGCACTTGGGCGCTGTCCTGGGGAGGACTCTGGCTCTGCGCAGCTTTACCTTTGCGTCGGCCAGGGCATTGAGGACGTTGATGAGGGCCAGCAGCGAGCGGTTGATGTTGGCTCCCTCCCGCAGCCGCTCCCCCTTGGCATGGGTGCTGGACGCCCGCTCCGAGCCAGCTAGGTCAATCAGGCTCATCTTGGCCACCTGAAGGGCCTGGGTCAGGCCTGGAACCCGGTCCTGCTGCTTTACGAAGATCTGGGGGCAGACAGCAGGGATGAAGAGGCACTGGGCCTCAGGAGCCCCAGCCTCAGGCTCTGGCCCGTGACCCTCTCACCTGGAAGATGGCATGGGAGCGGGAGGAAGTGGCGTTGGCGTCAGTGGGGTGCTGTGTGCGGTTCCGGTTTCCCCTGGTCAGCATCCCCAGCAGCTGCTCAGCTGAGGTCGGCTACAGAGGAGATGCACAGGAAGGGGGCTCTGGTCGCCCCAGCCGGGACTTTTCCCCCAGCAGTGGGCTGCTCTTCAGGACCAGTTACCCACCTGCTATCACCACCACCTCCACTGCAGGATCTATGACACCCCCAAACTGCCTGGTGAGGGGATCCCAGAGGACCAGAAGGGCTGCTCATCCCACCTGAGCCCAATCTCTTACCTGGTGGAAGGAAAGTCCTTGCACCACCACCCCCTTATCAGGGTCCTCACGGATGGCAAGGGGCCCCTTGGGCTCCAGGAGGTCATGGATCTGCTCATTATACACCTGAGGAGAAAGGGACCGGGGAGAGATGGGAGGGAGAGGCCTGTCAGGAAGCCTCTCCCCTAGAGCCCAGGGAGGGCTGAGTCCCTGGGCCAGGGAAGCATGACGAACCACACACCGTTGTGAGGGCACTTTGTGTAATGTCACCTTGCCAGCAGGATGGGCAGGGTCAGTTGGCATGTGGTCTCTCTCCAAGCTGTGTCCGTCCTCTGGGTCCCCATCTGCCCACTCCCTAACACCCTCTCCCCAACATACCCTCTCCACTCATTCCCTCTTCAGGTGGCTGTGAGAATGAGGGTTGGGGCTGCCCCATCCTGGGGTGCAAACAGCCCTACCTCCTGGTAACTGATGAGCACCTCGAATCTCTTCTCCTCCTGACGGGCCTCGAGCCTTCTGTATAGTTCCATGGTGGTCAGATACATGATGCCGGGGTCCCCCTCTCTTCCCAGCATGGTGTGTGTCTTCCCGGCCCCAGTGGCCCCATAGGCAAACACTGCAGAGGAGAGAGTAGGGAGCAGGGTGGTGGCAGGGCCAGATCCACCTTCTCCAGGGGCTCCCTGGTGCATTTCCACCTGCTTACCCCTTCCCTCCTCCGCAAGCCCCTCTCCTTTCCTTCCGCTCGTATGGTTCCACTGCTCCCACCCACCCGCATCCTTGTTCGCACCACACCTATTGAGTTCTCCATGTCCCTGTCCCGATCCCTCTATAGGTTTGTGGACTTGAGGGCAAAGGGGTCTCCACCATGGGTGGGAGCTTATCCCTTCCTCAGGGAGGCCTTCTCCAGCCTGGGTAGCTTCCTCTCTAGAAAGCCCACAATTCTTTCCCTCATATCACTTAGCTCGGTTTATAACCACATACCTGTGGGTGTGATTGTGTGATTAGTGTCTTCTCCCCCTCTAGACTGTAAGTATCGAGAGGACAGGAACCATATCTGTCTGATCTGCTGTTGTATCCCAGGGCCCAGCAGAGTGGCCCACACACAGGAGAAGAATGAATGGAGTGGGACCCACAGAGAATGCAAGGGCCAGAGACCCCCTCAACCAGTGCCCAGTTGAGGGGGAGGAGGGCTCACCTGAGCAGTTGTAGCCTTGGAGGAAGCTGTCCAGGATGCCGTGGGTGGTGTGCTGGAACACGTCCTGTTGGGTGGCCGCCTCACCAAAGACCCGGTCAAAGACAAACGTCAAGTCTTTACCCTTCTTCTTGGGGCCATCATGGGTGCCACCCCATTTCAGGCCAAGGATGCCCCCATCGGGCTCCTCAGGGTCAAACACTAGCACCCGCTCATCCACCACCTGAACCACAGGCCGCCGCTGACTCTCCAACTCCCGCGGGGTGGGGGGCCGTACCCGCACCACGACCTGCACCATGCTGTCCTCCACCGCCATGACCATGGCAATACCTGGGCAGAGACATGACAGAGATTAGGACCAGTCCAACCCCAGGCCTGAGCAGGTGCCCCCTCAGCCTACACTCAGGGGTCTTCTTCCACCTCCTCCCCACAGCTGCTCTCCACTTTATACAAGAGAATAAAAGTATTGATGCCAGCACCAGTAGTTAATAAATAACTTTCTCACTTAAAATACCACTTTTGCCATATCCAAATGACTATATTTTTCTTCCAAGGCGTATTGCTGGACTTTCTATTATGTTCCACTAATCTGTCTACTCCTGTGCCAACACCACACTCTTTCCACTCCATTCTTTTACAGAAGACCTACCTCTCTCCCACCTAGCTTTCTTTTTCACAATTTGCTTGGCTATTTTCAGTCATTTATTCAGCCTATTTGACTTTAAGAAAATTTTATCAATTCCATTCCCCTTCCCAGAACACCCCCCCTCCCAAAAAAATGCTACTGGGATTACAACTGGAATTATAGTAAATTTACATATTTATTTTATATTAAACTTTTTTGTACAAGAAGATGGCTATTGCCTTTGTTCAGATATTTATTTCCCTCAATAATATTTTCTGTCTCTTCAGATAGGTTCTGTAATTGTCCTTTTAACACAATTACCAAGTACTTTATGGACTTAGTGACTCTTATGAATGGAACACCTTCCCCCATTCTCCATTTCCAGGTGGTAAATGCTAGTGTGGAAAAACATGACTGATTTTTATATATCTGCCTTATACCTGTCACCCTCAAACTGTCTTATTAATCTCAATTATTTTTTTAATCCTTTTTTTTAAAGTTTTTTTTGGGGGGAAGGTGATTAGGTTAATTATTTATTTAATGGAGGTACTGGAGATTGAACCCTGGACCTCGTGCATGCTAAGCATGCACTCTACTACTTGAGCTATATCCTCCCCCAAAACTGGTTTTTATTAGAGCTTACTGAGTTTTCTGAGTATACAATTATGGATCAGAAAATCATTTTTTATCTTTTCTTCTCCATACTTACACCAAATAGTTCATTTGTTGTCGACTGCATTCCCTAGAACTTCCAAAACAGTGAATGGTAATGATGCTAATGAACAGCCGTGTCTTATTCTTGATCTTTAAGGAAATGGCTTTAGCGCTTCACTATTTAGATATTAGTTTTGGACAAATTGTCATTGTCATATTAGTAATTTCATCTGTTCTTATTTTACTCAGAGTTGTTATCAGGGATGTCTAGAATTTTATTTAATGTCCTTTGAGGATCTTCTGATACGTTTATATGTTTTTTTTCCTCCTTTATTTTGTTGATGTGGTAAATTATTCAATATTATACCTGCTATCAAACTAACTGTGCATTCTTGAAAAAAATCCCACCCTGGGCATACTGAAGTCCAATTTTTAAATGGTCGAATGTGTCAACCTTTTCTTTTATGGTTTTATGTCCTATTTAAGAAGACATTCCTTTCCTAAAGTAATAAACACTTTCTTCATATTTCTAATGCTTTTCCTGTCTTACATTTAGATGTTTATCCAGATGCAATTGTGTGTGTGAATGGTATGAGAATATTTCTAAATATCTTTTCTTTCCAAATGGTAAGCAGTTATCTCAAGATTGTTTATTAAATAGTGCATTTCTTCTCCACTAATTTAAATGCCACTTATAACTAAATTCTTATATAAACATGAACTTGTTTCTGGACTCTCCATTCTGTTCTCTCCATCCTTTTCCAGTAACTCACTGTTGTAATAACTGTGGTTGTATAATATATCACCTCATTGTTCTTTTTCTTGGCTATTCTTGGCCATCCTGTCTTGCATATGAGTTTAGAATCAGCTTATGAGGTTCTATGAAAAATCCTGCTAAGATTTTAATTGGGATTATTTTGAATTTATAGATTAATATGAGAATGGCATCTTTACAGTATCAAGTCTTCCCATCTAAGAATATTGTATCTCTTTTCATTATTCACAACTTTATAATCTTCACTAAAATTTTATAGTCTTCCTCACATGAGTTTTGTTTATTTCTCGATGGGTTTATTACCATTTATTGCATAGTCTTTGTTATATTGTAAATAGGCTGTTTTTAAAATTACATTTTTCTAATTCATTTTGCCAGAACATAGGAAAGTTACTGATTTCTATATGCAGATCTTGTATCTGGCCACATTGTTGAACTTCCTTATTAGTTCTAATAGATTGTCATTGATTCTTTTAGGTTTTCCAATTAAATGATGATATAGTTTGCAAATAATGCTAGTTACTTTCTATTTTTAGCTCTCCTATATTTAGTTCCCCACCCTCCACTAACCACTAGGAATGGGTGCCAAATTTTATCAAATGCTTTTTTGGCACTTGCTGAGATGATCACACAGTGTTTCTCCTTTAGTCTGTTAATATAGAGGGTGACATGGATAGATTTCCTAATGTTGCCCTGGTAGTAATTCTAAAAGCTTATTTACCTATTCCCTCTTTTGTTCCCCTCAGATCTCTCTATGCATTTTCCATTTCTCCTTCAAGCCAGCCTACCAAGGGTAAAGATGGAATTTCTGGAATGCAGGAGTCACAGATGTCCTGGAAAAGTTCAGCCCAAGTCTAGGGATATATTAACAAGGGCAAGAAACAAGGGTTGTTCCTGGGAATTATAAATATAAATAGATGAATGCTTTCCTAGGAAAGACTAGGTCCTGTTGAAGGGTCATAATTACCAAGGTCATTCAGCAAAGAAATGTGGGATTTCTATCTAATACCCCAGCAAACAACTCATATTTTCCTTGGGGAATGAGGCAGAATTGAGTTAATTTCAAACTCCTGCCCCTCACTTCCAAACTTCTTAATTTCTTCCCCCAACAAAATTAAGATATCAACCAATAATTATCTTTTTAAGTGTGTATAATTAATTCTATTCCTGCCCCAGTAATCAGACTACCACAATAATAAACACAATAGGTAAGTGCCCACTCTGTTAGGGACTGTTTTAAGCACCTTACATGTTTCATCTCCTTTCAACTCCATTGCAATCCCACAAGATATATACTATTATTGTCCTCATTTTTCAATGAGAAAATTGAGACAGAGAGGGTTAAGCAACTTGCCCAAGATCCCAGTGGTAGTAAGTGATCAATCCTGGTTCCAACCCAAGCGGTCTGACCATGGAGCCTGCTATACTGCCTTATAATGACATTACATATTATGCTCTCATGATCGCATTGTTGTAATAGTCCCTCGTGTTTGTATAATTATAATCCCTTTATGTAACTAACATTATACATTCTGCAAACACTTTCAGATAAATTGCCTGGACCTAATTTTCAACACTCAGAATTCCTGTCTCCCATTCCCACATTCCCACCCCCAGGGAACCCCACCCTTGTAACCAGAGAAGTGAAGGCAGAGGTGCCTGGCCCCACCATCTGAGTCTATATTGCCTGCCTTAATGGCAGTCCTAGCTCCCCGTGGGGAGGGTCTGAGCTGAGGAGAAGCCACAGAGCAGTCTAACATTCTAAGCAGGAAATTAAAAGGGCACTGGCAGCAGTGTGCACATAACCTTTACAGTTCTCTCCTCTCTGCCTCCTGAGGGCCAGTAAGGCAGACTGTTTGCCTAATGAGATGTTTTCCCTCTTCCCGAGACAGTGCTGGGGGCATGGGATGGGAGGTGGGGAGGGTTACGGTGACACTTGGCGTGGCCGCAGCTAGGACACCTGGGTCCTGGTCTCTGCTTTGCCTCTGACTGGTGGGGAGGTCTTTCCACCAGCCACACCACCTCGATGTCATATCAGCTTCTCCACTTTGAGAGCTAGAGAGAACAGCTACTGATCTGCTCCTGCCCCAGGGGGATGGGAGATTAATGAGAGAACGTTTGTCAAGTTTGCTTTGATCCTCGGTTGGAAAGAGCATTTCAGCCCAAAGTACAAGGGAGATGATTCTTTAATAAGATCTTCAGGGTTCTGAGCCAGCCAGTCACGTCCTGTTTCTAACCCGGGGCATCTCATTAAAACCCAGAGGCTAGTTTGCTCCTGAGCTGGGGATGGGAAGCCAAGATTCAGTTGTTTTCAGGGTAGACTCCTCTGCCCACCCTCATAAGGACAGAGAGAGTAAGCCCAAGCTCCTCAGAAGCCCCTGGAGAAGAATTTCTGAGGACTTGAGGGGATCTGCCTGCAGACATTGGGAAGTGGGAAGGCAGGGAAGGTGCTTAGCCCTTGGATATGGTACTTTTCTGGGGTTGCTGTAGTCCCCTTCATCGCTCCTTCACAGCTCACACATCATGTTTCTTGTCTTTAAGTTAAAAAAGAGCAGGACCCTCTTCTGATACAGTCTGTGCAACCCAGATCCCTAGCACCAAATCCAGCATGCAGTAGATGCTGTATAATATTTATCCTATGAATGAATAAAGGCCAGAGAAAAGCAGTCTGAATCCAAAAGCCTAAAAACAATTAAGATGATAGCAAACATTTATTGAGTACTTACTATGTATCAGGCACCAGGCTAGGTGCTTTACAAGTGTTTCATTTAACTTTCACAACAATCTCATTCTGTAGTTATTGATAAAATTGTTACATTGTATCAATAACTTGTTACTACTCTACAAAGGAAACTGAGGCACAGGAAGCAAATTGCCATGTGGATGGTAAGTAGCAAGGCCAGAACTTGGCTTTGTTCTGTCACCAGAGGTACTACTCTTCATCCTAGGCTGCTCTGCTCTGTCCCTGGGCTTTTGCAACTCCTATGTCCTCTTACCTCAGTACTCACAGAAAAAATGTCCAAAGACCACTGGTATTCTCTGTGGGTGGTTGTGCGGAGGAAGGAGCTGTGTTCTTTTGTTTTTTGAATAGATAATCATAGGCTCTAACTAATGATAGTTTTGTTTACTCCTTTCTAACCATTTTATTTTTCTTTTTTTATAGCTCTGGCTAGGATCTCTGATACAATATTGAAAGCAGAAATAGTGAGCAACTTGTCTCTTTCCTGATTTTATAGAGAATGCTCCCATTATTTCACTCTTTGTTGGTTTAACGAAATTTAAATCTATTTCTAGTTTACTATTTTTTAAAAATCATAAATGGTTATTAAATTGTATTGAATTCTATTTCTGTGCCTAATGGATTATGTTTTCTCCTTTAATCAGAGAATTTAATTCCATACTAATTGCTTTTTAATTATAAATATAATATCCTATTTGCGTTATTTAAACATCTTTCCAAAAAAATATCCAGAGGGGAGGGTAGAGTGCATGCTTAGCTTGCACAGCATGCAGGAGGTCCTGGGTTCAATCCCCAGTACCTCTCCTAAAAATTAATAAATAAACCTAATTGCCTTCCCCCCCGAAAAAAACCACACAAAAATTAATTAATTTTAAAAATATCCAAAAGTGGGTTTGTTTCTTTTTCTTTTGTATTTTAAACTTAATTGCTTGTGCAAGGAAAGCCACTGTGGAAAATAGTATGGAGATTCCTCAAAAGACTAGGAATAGACTTACCGTAGGACCCAGGAATCCTGCTCCTGGGCATATATCCAGAAAGAACCCTACTTCAAAATGACACCTGCACCCCAATGTTCATAGCAGCACTATTTACAATAGCCAAGACATGGAAACAGCCTAAATGTTCATCAACAGATGACTGGATAAAGAAGATGTGGTATATTTATACAATGGAATACTACTCAGCCACAAAAACCAACAATATAACGCCATTTGCAGCAACATGGATGTTCCTGGAGAATGTCATTCTAAGTGAAGTAAGCCAGAAAGAGAAAGAAAAATACCATATGAGATTGCTTATATGAGGAATCTAAAAAAAAAAAAAAAAAAAAACCAAAAAACAAACAAAACATAAATACAAAACAGAAACAGACTCATAGACATAGAAAACAAACTTGTGGTTGCCAAGGGGGCGGGGGGTGGGAAGGGACAGACTGGGATTTTAAAATGGAGAATACGTAAACAAGATTATACTGTATAGCACAGGGAAAAATATACAAGATCTTGTGGTAGCTCATAGCAAAAAAAAAAAAAAAGTGACAATGAATATATACATGTTGATGTATGACTGAAAAATTGTGCTCTACACTAGAATTTGACCCATTGTAAAATAACTATTACTCAATTAAAAAAAAGTTAAAAAAATAAACTTAATTGCTTGTGAAAATGGAATATGGTTTGTACAATACTCTGATAATTGTTTAGATTTGCCATGTGGCCAGATAAAGACCTCTAAAAACATAGTACTTGTACACTTTTAAAAAAATGTAAATGGAGCTGGGCTGGATAATATAAAAATCAACAAACTGAAATGCCTTAAAATATCTCTCTGAGGGTGGTGGAATTCAATCATGAAATATGCAGAGAAGGACTGGGTACTTTGCCAGTTGTTTAAAGTATGGGACGTGGTGATGTGAGAGGAAATAGAAGAGTGATGAGAGGAGAAAGCAATGTAACATCAAGGAGAAGCTCATACAGAAAACTTGGGGATGCTCTCTTCTGAGCTAGGCTTAACTTCTCTGAGTTTCCCAATCTGTAAAATGTAAATATTAGTATCTTTCCCGTTGGGTTATTGCGAAGATTAAATGAGTTAACTCAAAACTGGTAAGTGCTCAATAAATGTTAGCTATCATTATCAGAATTGGTATAATATACGGCATTTTCCCATGATTTCCCATTTTCCCAGGAGAACCAATGTCTGCAGTAAAACCTCCTATTTCCTGTGACACAGACCAGGCTTATCTTTTCCATGTCACTTCAGTACCTCAAAGGGTCAAAGCTAAGTGTAGAGGCATCCTAGGCGCAAAAGCACAAGGCCTGGTTTTTATGTTATGCAGATGTTCTTTGGTTTTCCTCTATCCAATCAAATATTTACTGGGTACGGGCGTAACTAAGTTACGGTCCCTGGCACAGCTCTGCAATCGGTTCTGCATAAATGTACAGAGGGGGTCTTAGCTACACCATACAGATGTGCAGGGAGTCCCAGGACTCAAGTTCTAGTGCGCAGGAGGACACTATGCATGAGCAGTCAGACGTTTCCCAGAGCGGATGTACAGAGGGCTGGGCCGTGGTGCAGAAGTGCGGACCCAGTCTAGTTCCTGTACAGATGAGCAGAGGGTGCGGATCTCCCGTGCAGGTGTGGATGAAAGCGCCATGCTCCCCGCACCGCCCCCCGCCCTGTTCAGAGAGAGGCACCCAGGACCTGATGGGTCTCCACGCTGCACCTTGGTGTCCCGCACAAAAAAGGCCGGGCTCCAGCTTCCGCCGCCAGCTGCAGACTCCGCGCGTCCAGACCCTAGTGCAGGAGCTCGCGGGGTCGGCTCCGCCGTGGGCCAGCGCTTACCCTTTGTCGGTTCCCCGCCGCTGGTCGCCGCTCCCTGCCGGGTCCCGCCTCAGCAGACCGGAAACCCACACCACCGGAGAGCGCCCCGCACACGCACTCCACCCGCGCCAACCTCCGGCCCGCGCCGCGTGTTCAAATTAGTCGGGTCGGCTTATGCGAGCTTCCCATTGGTCACCGCCCAGATCGCTGATTGGCTGTTTCCTAAGTAACGAAATACAGCTCGGGTGGCGGGTGCTGTCAACAGTGCGTTTGCGCACTTCCTCTTCCCGCTTCCTGAAGGTTTGAGGCAATGTCTCCGAGGCTGGACGGATCAGACTGACCAGCAGAAACCAATAATGGGGTTAGGATACGGAGGTTGGAGGTAGGCTCCATCTCTGTCGTCCCTGGGACTGCGTTCCTCAGCAAATGCAGCAACCAGGCATCAAACATGTTTCAAACCTGCCTTTTCTGTAGGCTAAGTCGGCATCCACTTATCCAAGAAGAGATATTTAGCCACTGTCCAGGGTTCTTCTCTTCCGCGACTATCCCAAGAAGGAATTTCAACAGCAGCCTTGAAGTGGAAAAGCCGGCGGAGGCAGAGAATGGCAATTCCATTCGCTTGGCTTTGACAGTGTCAAGAGTATCATGGACAGATTGTCGAGTATGGGGCGGGGTGGGGGGGGGAGTGCTTAGGGTACCGCTGGGCAGCACTGTCTCTATCCACAGCCGCCCGCTGCTTGGATTCCGGTCAGCCACCCTCACGTTGATCCCCAATACCGGAGATTGTGGGGGTCGAAGAGAGAGCCTTGCTCTGGAATCAGGAGGGCTGATTCCAATCACTAGTGGCTGGATCACTAATTAGTGCTGAGACTGCAGAAGTCACTCCTGCTCTCTGGCTGTCAGTTTCCCCATCTATAAAATGAGGCAAATATCCTACCCTTCCTACTCACCTAGGAGAACATAGGTGTGAAAGCCTTCCCAACCCCCAACTCATATTTCTATGAGTCTGATTAGAATGAAACAGCGATGGCTGCCATGAGCCAGCTGCTCACCACTTTTGTTAGTCTGGTCTCTCCCCACACTGAGACCAAGAGCAGGTCTGAGGTACGCAAGAAAGCAGGGGGAAAAATTCCCTGGTGGACCTGTCATCGAGATAGCAGAGTCACTATTGAACACCTGGTTGATTTGGCCCAAACTCCATTCACCTACCTGGACCTCTATTGCCCTCATATATTGGGGTAGCACCGCTGGTTTGATGACAATAAAATGAGACTCAAAGATGCTGTTATTGTAGAGCTACAAGAAAACCAGGGTACTCTTGCCATCTCCACTACCCAAGAGAAATAAAACTGTTAAAAAATGGCTTTCATCTGAGGGGTCCACTCCTCCCTCACAGGGATGTGCATTTTAACAGAGGAGCGTTTAAGTTGGAGTGTGGTTGAAGGCTTGGGGTCCCCAGGGGCCACCAGGGGAACAGGTGCCTCTCGTGTCAAGTAAGCCAGGTCTTGCCCTGGTTCTATTCTGGCTCTGACAATTAACTGAAGAAGGCAAAATGTGTCACAACAAGACAAGAAACAGGCTGGCCCAGCTGTGTGCAGTGGAAAGAGGATACATACTTGCTTGATAATTTGGGGCAAGTCACTTACCTCTCAGCACCTCAGTTTTTGCAGCTATAAAACAGGGTATAAAATAATACTTAGCTCGTTACAAAGATTAGAAATAACATAGGTAAAGCAGACATTCAGTATAATGGTAATGAGTGTTCTCATATTCATTCAGCAAGTATTTACTGATACGAGAAAAGTGGGCTCAGAAGATAGGGTGGTAAATGATAAACACCTGCCTCCTACCCTCGTAGAGCTTACAGTCTGTGTGAGAAATCAGACTTAAACAGGGACTAACAATGACATGGGATGTGGGATATAATGATGTCAAGAGGAAGTCACAAGCAAGCTGAGGTCTGAAGGAGGAGTAGAATTTGATTGGCAAATGGAGCCAGCCCTAGAATCTCAGAGGCCAAGGGAAAAGAGTTTTGCAGGTGAGAGAGTCAACCAAGCCTAGTGATGCTGAGAGAACTTGGTAGGACCTGGCTAGTCCTACCTGAGTGGACACAAATGGAAAATCCTTGGGCCCTACACCACAGAAGCCGATAAGGGAAGATCAGCCTGGTACTAGCCTAACAAGAACTTCAAGGCCTAGAACCCAGACATGAGGGCCGGGTGCAGGATTTTTGTCTGGTAGCAGATGTTTCTGGGCTGATGTAACTGGGGGATGTGAAAGGCAACTGTGCTGTCATGAGGTGTGTGGTATCTCACTATCTGCAACTGGAAAGACTACTAACCCTGGATGCTCAAAGGAGGCAGAGAGGTGGCACATCCACTCACCTACACCCTTATCACTGCCCATCCTTTGCACCCAGATGTAGCATTAGCTGCTTCGGATATAGACCAATTTTAAAAGATCCTTGAACCAAGTCCAACACATCATTTTTGCCATCCTTCAACTTGGGTCAGACTTCCAGGTCTGGCCTAGTACGGAGGCCAAGCACAGTGAAGACTGAATAGTGTCCACTTGGTTTATCAACAAGGAGGCCATAGGTGGCCTTGGCAGGACGAGTTTCAGAGGAGTGCGACAACCAGACAGAGTGGGAGGTAAGAAATAGTAACTATGCTTTTAAGGCATCTGGCTGTCAAGGGGAGCAGAGAAAGGAAGTAGAAGCTAGAGGGGGATGTGGGGTCCAGGGAGGATTTTTAAGGCTAGGAAAGATTTAAATGACGATGAGAAGGAGCTTATACAGAGCAAGCAGCTGAAGATTAACAGAGAGGTGTGATTATCAATTAAGTTAGGTCCCCTAAAAGATGAGAGGTATAGTGATAAACCATCCCAGTTTTCCCAGCCGGGTGTGAGGGGTTTAACAAAATTTGGGACTTTCCATTTTAAAACTGGAGCAGCCCTGGGCAGATGGAGACAGACTGGTCACCCTGGTGAGAGGGCACAGGATGCAGAGCCTAGTGTCAGGCTGGGCCCTGAAAGGAGGAACAGCTCTTCCATGGAGGCAAAAGAAGGAGGAGAAGGGCACAGATGCAGGGAAGTCTGTGGATTTTATGGTGGAAATTGATAGAATCTCCCCTCTTGTGACTTCTGGCTTCTCTGTGGGGTAGGAGATGTGATCCCCCATTGGTAGTTAGCTTTAAGCTCCAGCTCCTGCCTTTGCTGCGGGGCCTGGCACATAATAGGTGCTCAATAAAACTGGCTGAAGGAATCAGTAAATGAACAAGACCAGGGGTAGTTATTGCAGGCTGGGTTCTCCATGGAGCAAGCTCTGAGTTGGGGATCAGTGTGCAGGAAGGTTATTGGGGAGCGCTCTTAGCATTAATAACTTGTGGAAGAGAAGGGAAGGAAGCAGGACTGGGCAGAAGGAGAATTTGAGCTGGGAGCGCTGAAGCTGGCAAGATTCTTCAGAGTTGTCCAGAGTTTAAAGGCCGTGCTGGGGGTGGGCCTTTAAACCCCCATGTGGATCAGTCATTGGAACAGGCTGCAGGACACTGGGCAAGGCAGGTCACATGAGCAGAGGTAATCCCTGGAGGGGCTGGTAGCTGAGAGCCATCTGCTGGCAGTACTCCCAGCAGCTGGGGAGTAGATCCTTCAGTCCTGAAGGAGACCTGGGCAGTGCATCACCGAGTCCATCATAGGATTGGAAGATTCAGGAAAGTGAGAGATGTTTGAAATAGCTGCTACTATGGTAGAATGGTAATTATGCAGCAGACACAGTGTTAAGTACTGTCAGCCACTTGGAAGATGCTCTCAGTATGGCCTTGGAGACAGGTAGATACCTGCTGGGAAGTCCAGGAAGGCTTCCTGAAAGAGCAGGTGTTCTGCAGGCAGCTGAAGTAGCCCAGGGCCCAGCAGAACCATCCCTGGCTCTGGGGAGGCAGGGAGAGGTCTGTAACTCTGCTGGCCTCGGCAGTTGTCCTAGTGCTGGCTGGGGCTCCTAACTCAGGGAGCAAAGGGGCCTGTGCCCTGGGGGCCTTGGAGGAACTCCTTGAATTTGCCCTTCAGGATCTGGGAAAGGGAGGAGCCCTGCCCCTGCACAAGCTGCCCGGGGAGCAGGCATTGTTGGAAGGGGCACATGGTGATTTAGGGGAGGAAAGACTGCTCTGGCTGGGAGGGAGTAACATTCAACCCTTCCTCTACTCCAGGGAATGGCCAGTCAAGAGGGCTGTTCCCAGAAAGATTAAGCCCGGTGATCTTGGGCAAGATTCACCATTCTGTACCATATTTTTCTCATCCAAAAAATGGGTGTGATAATGGTAACTACCTTGTGGGATCACTGTGAGATTTAAATGAATGAGTACGTGCAAAATTCTTAAAGCAGCACATGGTACGTAAACTACTGTTACAGCTTAGCTATTGATACAGAGATGAGAGAATATTTGTTCCTCCAGATCCAATATTCCGCAAGCCCCTGGACAAGAGAAGAGAAACCTCTCAGCTGCCTGGTTTCTGCCCCCTTCCCTAACCCTAAAAGAACAGCTTCAGCAGCAATTGGGGTGGGGGTGGTGGGAGATCTCAGATTTTAGAAGAATGCTTGTTGTAAAACCTTTCCAATCATTATGTAAGTAAAAACTGTTAAGCCTGCAATTAGTCCAGCTTACTGTTAACCCCTGTTAACAGTTTGGGACACTTTCCCTGCCTCTCTAATAGCACCGTGTCCTGGGTGTATCTGTATGATCCCTGTAGGTATCTTGACACACTGAGTGTTTTCTTATCAGTCTCTGGATCCTCCACATCAAGTTAGGATCTGTCCCAGAGGAGGTATTTGGTAATGTTAAACGAGCAGAGCAAATAGAGACAGAACAGATAGGTTGGCCAGGGCCACGGCGGGTATCCCTGTGCTCTCACCCCAAACTGGAGGCCACAGAGCTGAAGGGTGGGGGAATCCACATTGGAGACTGGAGGATGCAGGACACTCCTTTCTCAGTACTTAGCTCCATATCCTGGGTACCACAAACCAACCCCTCCCCTAGTGCCCCACACTCACTTCAGGGTTACCAGGGTAGGAGAAAACCCAGGTGTCTTCATCTTCTTCAGTGATGACCATCACCATCCCAGGCATTGAGGAATAAAAGAATTTTAAATTAACAGGGCTCAGGAACTTACATTTGCATTTTGCTTTATAACTTACAGAATAGCTTCTCACCCACCGCCTCACAGTAGCCCTTCAAGGAGATATTTTTGTTAGCCCCATTTTATAGATGGAGAAACAGGCTCAGAGGTGAAATGCCTTTTCTTGAAACACTGAGTATGGCCAGGACTTGAGCCCAGTTCTCTTGTCTCCATTTGCAGCATGTCTGCTGGGTCCTGCTGTCTCAGGCTCTAACTCTGTTCTGAACCAACTGGAGCAAACTTGGGCTCCTCTCTGGGTCTCAGTTTTACCAGCTGTGTAATGAGAGTTCCTGGTTCTGTGGCTTGATTCTCAATTTTGGCAGATGGGGCAAATGGGTAGCATGCGGAAAGCATAGGGGGTGGGGAGTCCTCTGATCCCTTTTCCCTCCAGCCCCCAGCTGCTACCTCTCAGTAACCCTTCCACCCTCTCCCAGTTCCAAACATGTGTAGACTTTTCACTTCCACTTTATTATCACTTCATTTGTAGGATTTTAAGGTTTGTTACCTGGAAGGGAGTGAGGAGATCACACCTCCAGTTCCGCTTTTCAAATATACCTTCATCACTTGTGAAAATAACCTTATTAACAGCACCTAACCTGCTACAGCTTATGGGGCACCCAGATAAGTAAATGCAGAAGAAAACAGGGCAGGGGAAACAGCACAGCTAGCTGGGGTAGCTAGCCTCTGGACCCTTGGGATTTTCTCCCAGCTCTTGGGGGTCCTGGAGCTGTCATCAGGGTCAGCAGAATGCAGGTGAGGCCCAGAGTATCCTTGAGCAATTGGTCCTAACTTCCCACCTCTTCCTCTGGCTCTCAGAGAGCCTCCAGGAAACAGCTCCCATGCCTCTGCAGCTCTCCTGTCTCCTGGACGCTTGTCCGGGATTGATTCTCCGGGCAGCTCCCCCTCTGAGCAGTAAATGAAATATCGGTTACCAGGAGTGAGGCGGGAGGCAATTAACCCCTAGACCTCACTGTGGCAGATGTGTTTGTAGCAAGCTGAAGTGGAGAACCAAGCGCACCTGCCTGGTCTTCCTGCAAAGTCATCCAATTAGGGTAGCCCCCAGTGGTGGGCTCCTGCTGCCCCCTTGCTCCCCATGACCCCAGGAACCAGGGCAGCACCAGCTCCTATGGCTAGCAGCTGCCTGGGCACAGGATGGCCTGCCATTCCTCGTGTGGGAGAGCTCTAGGGGCGTTGCCATCCTCACACCCCTTTGGCAGGGACATTATTCTTTAATTAATCACACATCTTTCTAAAGGGGAGGCAGCCTGGGGAGGCATCTTCCTTTCTTCCTCCAAAATGGGACCGCCGTTCTGCCTGTCCAGCCTTCTTTCCACCACCCAGCCAGCCCCATCCCATGGAATATTCCTGTGCCAGAAACACCCTTGACTGAAGAGGAGGGAAGACACACACCCTGCTTTCAAGGAGACCCCAGTCAGATGAAGAGACAGAGTTTGTCCTTCAGGGAAACACTAGTCCCAGAGTCTGGTCTCAGAAAGCTCTAGTTTAATAGAAAATACAAAGTGTCTTCCCTCAGAGCCACTGAGAGGATGGCCACAGTCTTTGCATCTAGGAAACTACCCCCCACAACCCCCCGTCTCTGGAGATACACAACTTGCCCTCAACTCACTCAAAACTCCTAACTTCGATGACCCCCCAGTCTGATGTGGGAGACACTTCCCCAATAGATTTCCCAGGCAGCCAGGATACTGACTGAGTGACAACCCGCTAGCAACTGGCACTGCTGGACACCCCTGGTGCCCTGCAAAGGAAGAAAAAGTCCTTGGCTTCAGTCCAGTCCTGGTTGTGTCACAAACTTGCTGCATGCCCATGGACAAGTCACGAATTTTCTTCAGACTATGACTTCCTCATCTGGAAAATGGAGATTTTAGATCCATCTCTCAAAATGACATGAGGATTATCCAGCTACCAGAAAGAAGAGAGAGTCAGCCAGCCAGGAACTCCCTAGAGAAATGATTAACATGCTTTTTATTGTAGCAGAGGTCCTAGACCAGTCCCTGTGGTCTCTGTGGAGGGCTAGGGAGCCCCCCGGGGTGTGGCAGCTGGTAATTTGGGGCCAACGTGGCCACTAAAGAATCACAGGGGCTGTTGGCATCACTGGGGGGGGGGGCTGGAGGCAGGGGGTGCTGGTTAATCTAATCTCTCTTCCCAAGGAAACTCTTGTTCCAGCCAGACCTGCCAGGGGTTTTATTGGGTTTGTGGGGACCCGCAGATTTCAATCTCCAGACCCCACAGGGAAGTAACAAGTATTAAGCTAATTTTATTAAATGGCCACAGCTGGCAGTAGGGGGAAGTAGGGGAGAGAAGGGAGGATAAAGAAAGTCATTCAAGTCTGCCAGCCATGACAAGGGTCCATACATGGGGCCTGCCTGGGAGGGAGGCCACCCCTCCTTCCTGTCTCTCCAGCTGAGCCAGCTGGGGGAAGGGAAGCCAGATGGGACTTTTCCTTCAATGCAGAGCCTTGGGATTCTCCAAGAGGCTCACCCCATGGCTGCTGCCCAGGGCAGGTGCTTGTAAATACATCAAGCCTCTTCAGGGCAGTGATGTAGTGGAAGGGCTGGGTGCTGCGGGGAGGGAGGCTAAGCTGCCACAAAGCCACCCTTCCTCAGTTCTGCTTTGGAGATCCCAAATCTTTATGAAATATGGTGTGCTGGGTCTTTGGTTCAAATACTGGCATTTGTCTCTTCCTAGCTCTGTGACAGTGGGAAACTATCCTGAGCCTCAGTTTCCTCATCTGTGATGGATAAAATGACAACATGTTTGTTAAAGGGCATGGGAGAATTTCTTGCTAATCCACCATCACCCCATACACATATTCATGAGATAATATTTATAAAGTTCTTCTATGGTGCCTGACACAGAGTGGGTACTCTCTAAATCGTAGCCATGGTGATTTAGGAATGCCTTAATTGTGCGACCATCATGGCCCGTTACAGGAGGTAAGGGAAGCAGTGGCAAGGCAAGGAGACTTGGTGTGTGGTCTCCAAGTAGCAAGGACTTCTTGGATTCAAGTGCAATCACAGAACTTAGTGACTGTGACTGTGTCATATTTTAAAAGCTATTTAACCTCTTTGGAAGAAGAATAAAATCTACTCATCCAACTTCCTACACTCTCGGGAGACTTGAGTGAGATGACATACCTGAAAGCCTTTGGCAAACTTTAAAGTGATGGATAAATAATAAAAGCTCTGTTTGTTTGTTGAATGCCTACATTATACCTCTTTAACCAAGTGTGGTAGGTCTCCTCACCTATATATTGTAATGAGAAAACCCAGAGGTGAAGTACTTGGGTAAAGGTCAATCAGTATTTAATGCAAAGCTTGTTCCTTTCATTGCTGTCACTAACCCAGGAATGAGTCAGAAAAGAGTGACTTGCTCAGGATTATACATGATGGCCCTGGGTCTCCCAATTTAAACCTTGCCGTGCCTTTGGAATGCTGATGCCATTTTCAAGGTCGGAAAAAAACAAAACAAAACAAAACAAAACAAAACAAAACAAAACAAAACAAAACATAACCGGAGCTTGGCCCATCTCCTCTTGGAGCAGCTCTGACTCAGGCACTTGGCTTCCCCCAGACCCCAGAGAAGCGTCCAGCCTATCCATCCCCAGTCTGGAGGACCGCAGGGTTCAAGGTCCCCTCCGGCAACTCCTCTCCAGGGCACAGTCGGAAAGCCAGCGGGGTGGAAGTGTTTTTATTATAGCTTTGGTCAGAGGGGGCGCAGCCGGGCTGGGGCTGTAGGGAGTGCTGGGAAGCTACCCAGCCCCCAACCACCACCCCTCCCCCAGGCAGCACCACTCCAGATCAGGTGGGCAGCGCATGGAGCAGGGAGCGACCCCGCCGAGACCTCTCCCCAAGCTGGGGTGGGCTGGCCGGCAGGGTGGGCAATAAACAATCCTATTGTACAAATATACAGCGCGGGCCGAATGGAGCGGAGGTGGTCAACACCGCCTCCCTGGGACCGGGAAGGGCGCGATGGCCCCGGCTCTGCGGCGAGCCGGCGGGAGGGCTAGCTGCGGCCCAGGCGGTGGCGAGGGCGGGCCGGAGGCGTCATAGCCGGGAGGGCCTGCAACCGCGACGGGCAGCAAGGGGGTGGCGGGGGACGCGTCATTCTCTACCCCGCCGGGAGAGGAACCCCGTAGGGGACAGGGGATGGAGGGGTCGCGGGGAGCTCAATCCGAATAGATGATGAAGCCGGAGAACGTGCTGTATTTGTTGCTATTGCCGCCGTGCGCTTTGCCTCCGTCGAGCTTGATGAAGACCTCGTCGCCCGCGTCCAGGTGCAGGATCACGCTGTTGCTGGCATAGTCGTAGTTCTGGTCTGCGTCCTGGGCAATGGCGCTGGCCCGCACCTGCGGAGGTTGGAGGGGGTGGTAGGAGGGAGAGTAGTGGTGTGTGTGAGAGGGAAGGGGAGGAGGAGGAGGGAGAGACTTCCGGTTGTCCGGTGGTTCGATCGGAAGGGAGGGGGACTCTCAGAGATAAGGCAGCCACATGCGGAGTAACTGGAGGCCCTAAAAGTCCCACCTCCAGCCCCATCAGAGCTCTCAGCTTGCTTTTCTCCTGACATCCCACCACCCCACTTTTCAATAACTGTGTTTTGGAAGAGGGTTATAAAGGGGCCCTGAATTTCTAGGGCAGGTGTAAACTGGGTCTGAATTGGGATTCAAAGTGAAATCAGCTCCTTTAACTCCTCTAGGTCTCACTGTCTGGCCCCCTGAGGACCTCAGCAATGCCTCCAGGATGCCCCAGCCTGGAACTCTTTCCTTGCAGAGAGGAATTCTCTGGACCCCCAAAGGATGGCGAGCCATCCCCACTCTCATCATTCTCTCCTCTCTACTTTCATTGTAGTAATGAGACCTTACATTTCGGCCACATCCACTTGTTCTTATGTGGGTGGATGGACACCAGGGCACACCTTGGTCTTTTAGGTCAGGGCTTGGACCAATGCCAAGCTGCTAGTAAGCAACCACCTTAGTATCAGAACCTGAACTGTGGACTCCTTGTCTGAAGTGCATTCTGGAGTCTTTCACACCAGAGCCGTGAGATGGAAGGCCTGGTAATTATTTCCTTTCCCAAGGCTCACATTGGGCCTGCATCCTGCTTCCAAGGATGTGTAGCTTTACTTGTGACTATTACTGCACCCAAAGAGGATTTCTGGCTCCTCCTGTGTCCTCCAAACGGTGGTAGAAAGGAAGTGGGTGGGAAGAAGGGAACTAAGCCTCATATCCCTCAGTGATCCTCAATCTGATCTGAATCCTTGCTAGTCCTTGTTTTGATGAAGGAAGGGAGGGACAGGCAGGATAACGGGACAAGGGAGCACTTGCATTTGGGTTTGAAGCCCGAAGCATCACTTTTGGGAGCTCAGACTATAATCATAAGATATTGAGGAGGTGGGGTGGTGGACAAATTCCCTCCAGGCATTCCTTCCTAATAGCTGAGGCCAATGAAAGTCCTGGGCCATCTGAGCCAGGATATTCTGGGTGGAGAATGGGAAGAGAAGAGCCATTTCCAGGTTCTGGCTTATGTTGAGGGGAGGCTGCATTGAGTGGGGTTCTCTCAGCCAGGCTCCTCAACCAACCCTCCACCCTGCACCTTCTGTGAAGGCACCTTCCCCAAGGGCCTAGACTTCCCCCAGTCTAGGCTGGACCAAGCCAAATAAGGGTAAGGGCCCATCCTCCCTTCTGGGCTGGAGGCAGAATTGCAGGTCTGCTGTGCCCAAGCTGCTGAGTCAGCAGCAATGCTGCACCAGGAGGACCCAACATATTTGCGTGCAGTCAGCCATTTAAAGCCCACATCCCTCCAGCCCCTTCTCTCCCCTCAATCTCTTTCCCCAGCCTGGGGAGGAATTGTTTGGGGGTACTTAGTTGGGACAACTGTTTCAGCTAAAGGTGGGGGGAAATTAAATAAAGGACAGACACTATCTGTCAAGGAGCTCAGTTTCAGAAAATGGATAAGAAGATCCTACCTCACCACTGCCACCTCTGTAAAAGCCTTTTGATGGTGAAGGGAAAAAATTTTTTTAATCTTGGTGGGGCTTTGAGCTACTAGGAAAGAGCTCAAAGCAAGCCGCCAAGTTCTGTATTGTTCCCTGGGCCCTAATCCTGGTGGTATTTATTATTACACATGCATTTCATTATCTTTGCTAATAAATTACTACTAATAACAATTATTTTTATTACCCAGATTAATTTAGCCTTAACTCATTAAAACAGTGTGCTTCTTAATAGCCAAATCCATTAGAATACAGTCATCTGTCATCAGGAATCTCCTGGTGATGTGACAGGCATCAGAACTGTTATGCTTATGTTTATTATTTATTCATCACCATGATTGTTGCTGTGATTATCCTAATTATCCATGGAGGCAGGGAAAATTAATGCTCTTCCAACCTTAGACAGTGGGGAATCCAGGAATGGAACCCAGGGGTCCTGATTCTCTGCCCAAGACTGGAAACCATTGAGGCATCCAACATCCTCCTGGGGGATAAGGGGAAGTTTAGGGATCTGAGGTTATCATGGAAGCAAGAAAGCAAGTCAGGGTCTTGCCACGAGGGGGCACTACAGAAGCATCTCCTCAAGGGTTGCCAGGAAGGGAAACTGAGGCAGTGATGGGACCAGGGGCCTGGAGTGGGGGTAAAGAACCCAGGAAACGTGCCCCTGCACCCAGAGCAATGCTGGGGTCTTGTATGTTCAGGTGTGGCTCCCACAGGCAGCCAGCCTGGCTCCCAGGGGACATGTGCTTTCAGACAATTACTGGGTCCCTACTTGGCCAGGCACTGTGCTGTCTGCTGTGGCAGGTATCAGAGGCCAGACAGGACAGCCAGGGGACCCCTTTCCCCCATCAGAGAAGCTGATCTGCAGTTAGGTCTTTATACCACGCTCTTCAATTTACACACCCCACCACCTCTCACCTCACTCAGACTCTGGTGTCTGTCCAAGCCCCTGCTCATTTGTTATACTCACCTTCCCACAGGCCCTGACCCATCCTCACACAGCCCTGTCTTCCCTAGCCCAGTTTATCAATCCTCCCGGGCCCACCTGAACTGCGCATCTTAGAGGGAGCTGCAGGGAGCTCACCTCACCCAGGGCACCAGCCCCAAACCAGAGTCTCTTCCTCTGGCTCCTTATGTCCCCATGTCCGAATGACCACGGTTTAGTGCCATCAGGCTGTGTGTGCAGTAGTGACTCAAAGCTACCCCTAGGGAGAGGGGCAGGTGGGCCTCAGACAGGGACAGAGACAGGGCCTCAGCACTAGGCAGGAGGCAGTGACTCCCCCCTCCCCATCTTGCCCAGGGAAAGGGCAGCGCCCAGATGCAGCTCTGCCTTCCTGAGGAAATTCTGGAAGCCTCTCTGCAGGCAAGAAGCCAGGAAGGAAAAGCACAGAGCCCAGGATCGCTCCATTCTTGAAGGTTGTAGGAGGAGCAGCTCCTCTCTTCTGTTCCCACCCATCGCCCAGCCCCATCATTTTGTTCTCTGCTCACTTTAATGTCCTCTTCCACCTCTGAGCCAGCCTTTCCCTCCACTTGACCTTTTAATTTTCTCCCTGTGTCTTCTCACCTTGGGAACCCAGGTTCACCACAGTTTCCCCTAACCAGGTTGTTCTGAGCTGGGGCAGGCCCCACTGAACCACCCCATCCAGCCAACCTCTCTGGGGACAGGAGTTTCAGTGGGCTCCTCGTCCTCCTCTCACACAGTAATCGCTGGGCTGTGCTATTGTGTGATTACGACTGTCTCCCCTGCACAGGCCATGAGGTCCTGGAGGGCAAGCAGATTGAACCCCTGGAACCAAGCCCCAAACCTGACTCCTACTAGGGGCTCAAAACTAATAGGTGGAATGACTATTGAGATTAAATGAGTTTCTTGGACAATCAGGAAGGAGAAGTCACAGAGGCTGCTGGTGAGGCCCCAAGCCTATAGTCCCACTATTTGTCTTGGATTTTTTTTTTTTTTTTTTTTTTTTTTTTTTTGCAGGGGAGGAAATAGTCTGAGTAACTGTTAAGATGCTGGGTCTGTGAAAACCCTGGCTAAAGCCACCTTCTTTCTTCTACCATCCTGTGATGCCACCTCCTTGCTGGTGGGGTAAAAAGAGGCTTTTGAGTCAGATTCACCTCCCAGTGACCGAAGCAAGTGCCCCCACCCCAAGAACACACCATCTTTGGGGCCTCCTCTTGCCTCATCTCTGGGGCCTTGTGGCACCCTCCTGAAGCAGCTCGGAGTCTAGGGCCCACTGCTGTCCTGGTGACCACCTCCCTATCCAGGTAAGCTGGGTTCACAACTTCCTGAAACCTCAGCTTGGTGTCAGTGCAAACTTTCTTTGGGAAAAGAAGAAATTCCATTGATGAAGGTGACACTGTTGCATCTCTTATTGGTTATTAATAAGGGGAACTGTGGGGCTGTCTGCAGAAAGAGCCCTCACTGGATACCAGGGCCTCCCATTTGGTCAAGAACCAAGGACAAAGAGGAGAGACACAGGAAGCCTGATAGACACAAGTGGGAGAGAGACACCCAAGGAATATAGAGAGGGATAAAACCGAGGAATGTGGGGCCAGAAACCCAAGGAGAGATGGACAGAACTGGCAGACACAGGAGAGAGGCAAGCAAGAGATGGAGAGATAGGAGAAAGAGGAAAGGGAGAGGCAGAAACCAGAGAGAGGGAGAGAGAGCAGGAAGTGGAGAGAGAGGAGGGGGCAGAACTTACAAGCACCTGGTAGGCTTTTTGCTGACTCCCATGCCTGTCCTTTCCCCCACCCCCTAGCCATGGTCTACCTCAGGGGAGTGCCGCAGTGAAAAGGATTCCAATCAGATCTTGGGTCTCAGACTCAGGAGATTCTTTCCCAACTCTCACCAGCCTAGCTTTAGTTCTGACTGGTACTGGCCCCTTCTTCCACAAGAATGCTCTGCCTGACCACCCCCAGGGGCCCCAGGTCACCATGGTCTGGGAGCACTAGGAAGGGAGAGGTAATCAAAGCAAAGGGAGCTGGGTAAAACTGCCATCCTGGGACACCATTAGGTCAAGATTGGTCCCGGGGCAGCAGTTCCAAGGAGAGCACCAGGCACTACCAGTCACCAATACCGAAGACCTCGGGAGCTTGGTAGCTGTCACTCTGGTCTCTGGGGTGGGGATAAGGAAGGAAGAGGGAGCCCTGGAATTACGAGTTGCAGCTGGGAGGTAAGAGGAGGGGGAGTTTCCACCTCTTTGCCTGGCCTCGGGAGGGAAAACTTTTCCCCCCAGGCCACCTTCTCAAGCGCTTAGCTCTGACACAGCGCGAACGGGGCTGCGCAGTCTCGGGTTTAGCAAAGGGCATCAGATTGGCCCAATGTCCCTTCCCAAAGGCGGGGTATATATTGCAGCTAAAGCTTTGTGCGCTCGGCTTCCTTTGCCTTTGTGCGCAAAACACCTACAGCTCGCCTTCTCCGCTTGCGCGCCTAGCAATGCGCTTAGGCGCCCGCGGGCGCCGAGGCTGCCTTTCCCGAGTCCATCCTTACCGTCCCCTGATCGCCAGCTGGTATCAACCAGAAGCTCAACTCTCAGATGCTGCTTCCCAAGGGCCAAGCCCCCAGGGGCTAGTCCGCGCGCTCGGGAGCCCTGAGCTCTGATTATTAGTTGGATTTATCTCCCGCATTTCCATACTGCCGGTGCCCGGCGGCGTCTGCCTTGGAGCTGGCGCCCAGGAACCAAGGAGTTAGGAGTGCCAGCCAGCCCTGACTATCACCGCACGTGATGCCTAAGCTGGGCCGCTGCAGGGTCTCCACCCGGGCCCGCCGGTACCCATGTATCCTGGGCTCCCTGGGTGCCCTGCCCCCAGGCCAGCCCCATGCCCCCCCGGGCCCACCTGGCCGTTCTTGCAGAGGTCCGCCCACATACTGGTGCCGTCGCCGCCGCGCATGAGAACGTGGTAGGTGAAAAAGTAGGTGCCGGGAATGTTGCACGTAAACTTGCCGCTGGTCGCGTCGTAGTTGTTGCCTAGGTTGGTGACCACGTCGTCGAACTTGAGCACCTCGTAACCCTCGTGAGGGTTCTTGAGGCCGGCGTAGAAAGCCACGCGCGGCACCGTGGTGTAGGTAGCCGTGCTGATGGCGCCGCTGCCCCCCGCGCCCGGCAGCCCGGGAGGGCCGGTCTTACCCGGCTCACCCTTCTCGCCGGGTGGCCCCACAGGGCCCGGAGGACCCGGGTCCCCGGGGGGCCCGGGAGGGCCGGGCTTGCCTGTGCGGCCCGGCTTCCCCTGGGGGCCCTGCACCAGCGTGGAGGGCGGGGGCGCGCCGCTCTGCTCGCTCAGGGCGTCGCCGCCGTCGGGCCGCGCGCCGGCGCCGGGGCCCCGCGCGGGGTAGGGGTCGCACACCATGCGGCAGGTGCCCAGCATTTCATAGTGGCCATCTGGGCCGCCCGAGCTCACCAGCACGGGAATAAGCACCACCAGCACCAGCAGCATCACCACGCCCGCGGCGGCCGCCAACAGAGTCTTCCGGCCGGCGCGGAGCCTGGGGAGCGCCGGGCCTCCCGGCCGCGCCGTCGGGGCAATGGTGCCGGCGGGCGGGGGGCGCGGGCGGGGCGCCCGAGCTCAAGGGCGGTCCGGCAGGGCTGAGGGCATGGGGCCGGGCCCGGGGCGCCACGCTGCGCTGGTTGCGCTGCCGAGCCCAGCCGCCCGCTCCTGCCTCGCGCCTCCCTCCCGCTGCGCGGCCGAACTGCTCGCAGCGGCCACCGCCTCCTGCCTCTTTCCTCCCGCCTCCCAGCGCTCGGACCACCGCCCCCTCCGCCCTGTCCAGCCCCACCCGCTCGGCGCGGCTCGGCTCCCGCGAGGGGTGGGGCTGAGGGCGGAACCGGCGCCTAATTGGGCCGCGGGCGGTATGGCTCCGCCCACATAGGGGGCGGGGCCGCGGGGCGGGGCCGCGGGACAGAGAGCTGGATCCTGGAGAGGAAAGGGGAGACTGAGGGAGCAAGAGACAGAGCCCCGGAAAGGGGGAGGGGACTAGAGTCTGAGACACAAGAGAGGCTCCCATAGGGGAGGGGAGAGTAGGGACCAAAGAGAGAATGGAAGAGAAGGCCACAGGAAGAGCTAGAGAGTGCCGAGATGGCTTGGGAGAGGAGATGCCTCGAGGGTCGGTGACAAGGAAAACCGAGAGGACAGAGGGAGGCACGAGGGACCACGGCCCGCAGGGGGCGGAGGAAGGAGGGTTCCCCAGTCTAAAAGGGACAAAGCGATTGAGGGGAGGACGGAGCGGGAGCAAGAAAGAAGGACAAGGAAGAGGGTTATGAGGGGGTAGAAGAGGGGAAGGCAAAAAGAGGATGGAAAGGGCCATTCCGCACTCAGTCCTAGCAGACCACACGTCCGGGAGATTAGAGGGGTGGTATAGTATGCTTGTCAGGCTGCCCAGCGGGATCCAGAGTACTGACAGCAGCTGCCCGTACCCTTTTCTGGCTCCTGGCTGTTCCCGAGACTGCCTTTCCCCAGAAGGCAGCTACCCACTCCTCCTCACCTCTGCTCCTTCCTCCCTGAGGTCCAGGCAATCTTAGGCTGCTTTTTCCTGGGCGTGGGGCCAGGGGATCTTCCATCTTACTCTGATCACTTCCCTTTTTCCTGCTTTTAGACAAGGGAGAAATCGGGACCCTAAGAAAGTGGGCATCCCAGGCAATTTATCCATTCTGACCAGTACAAACCCGTCCCTAGGAGGTGACCCCTTTTGCCAGCCTCCAAGAGGAGGGGTTGATCTCACCCAGCCCATCAGATCCCCCTTCCTGCCCCGCCTCGAGCCTCCTGAACTCCTAACTCTTTTCCCCAATCAGGTTGTATGAGGCAATCCTCTTCCTCAAGTGCAGTAAAGTGTTTAGGTTGCATAAACTAAAAGGCGTCTGCTTCCATCAAAATATTTGTCACATTATTTGAGGCCCAGTTTGTGCTACTCCACTGCTCCTCCTCACCCTCCTTTATTCAGTCTACCAGGGAGGGCTCTACCATTCGGAGGCCACTAGCTGCTGCTGAAGGATGACTCTCCAACCTCTTTCCTTTCCCCTGAGAGGACCCCTCCCAGCTCACACTGCGGACCTGTCACCATGTCCTTATGACTCCCTGGCTTTCCTTACCAATAGCTGGGATTGATTAACCCTACCGAGCTAGAAGGAGGAAAGGGACAGAAGGATGTCAAATGGGGGACAGTGAGAGAGGACCTTCCAAGCATTGACGACTGAGCCCAGGTTAGAGGGATCTCCACGCCAAAGAAGGAGCTAAAAAAAAATTCAATCAATAGCATTTATTCAGGGTTTACTGTGTGCCAGGCCTTCTGTTGAATGCTTTACATACCCCATCACACCAGATCTCCACAGCACTCCAAAGAGGTAAAGCCCATCATTATTTTCATTTTACAGATGGAGAATTGAGGCTCTGGGAAGTTAAGAGATTTGCTCAAAGTCACACAACCAATAAGAGACAGAGCCGGGATTCAAACCGGCGGCCTGGCTCCAAGCTCTTCCAGCCTCCACGCAACTGGGTCTCTAGGTATGGTTTACTACTCAAAGGAAGGAAGGTGTTAAGTGCAGGGGGAGGAGGGCAGCTGGACCGCCCCAGGCTCAGGAAGAGTAGTCCTGACTCTCGACTGTCAGTCCGGCCTCCTATCCCCCATGGCAGTCTTCCCAGTGTGACTCTCCCAAGAGCGACAGGGCTGGTGACTCTAGGGGCAGGTGCGCGGTCATCAGCGCATGATTTGTACAAGCCCCCGCCTCTGAGTTCGCGCGCCCACGGGTCCCTCCGCCGCTGTGCCACTGGGACTGGTCCACCACCCGCAGTCCTTCCAGAATCTGTTCGGGAAACCGCAGCTGGTGGCCCGAGGCCGCGGGGGGGGGGGGGGGGGCGGGAGCACGCCCTCCCCGCACTCTCCAGGGCGTCCAGGGGCGCGATCCGCGCGGCAAGGCGGCCCGCCCCCCGCCACGAAAGAGTGCCCGCTCCCCTGGCGCGGTGTGGCGTCTGTGTCAGCCGAGCCGGATTCTCCCCGCTTCGCTGGAGTGGAAAATAACGGCTTCAAACTTTGCAGAGAGGAGCTGGTGCCAGCACTTTAATTAACAGCCATCTTGGCCTGTGAGCCTGGGCCACCAGCTCCGCACCTCCCCCGGGCTCGCGGGCCCCGCCCTGGCCCCGCCCAGGTCTGGTCCCGGCAGGAGAGGGACCCCAGCCGTGGCGCTCCGAGCCCCTGGTCCCCCCGGACAGGAGGGCCTGGCTGACTAGGGGACAGGTGCTACCTGGGGGCGTCTCCCCAGCTTAATACCTGAGGATGCCCAGCCTTCCCACCCCACGCACCCCCAATTCTCTAAAGCCTGACAGTTGATTCTTCTGGGATTAGAGACCTGCATGCCAATCCCAGCTGGTGATTTTTGGCTGTCGGCTAACCTGCAGCGCCTCAAGTGTTCTCCTCTGGGAAAAGGGTTGCTGTGAGGATTAAATGAGTTAAAATGAAGGTAGCAAAGCGCTGGCCTCGGTATCTGATCCTTATTAGGCACCTAGTAAAGGGTGGCTAATATAATTATTTCACATCAAGGCTAAGAAGGCCCTTCCACCACCCCAGGAGTGGGGTCTCCTCATCCTGCTTCTTTCCTACAAAATGCTGTGTTTGGTGCCAGGAGAGGAGGACGATGGCCTTCCAAGGTCAGAGACAAGACTAGGTGATTGTGAAGGGAATCCGGGAGTTCTGGCTCCCAGGCCTCTTCAACCACCTGCCAAGTGGGGGGACAAGGGTTTTCAGAAAAGGAAAGAAATGAGCCCCCGAGGAAGGGAGGGAGGGCAGTGCTCTCTGTGGCTAGGATGCTGACAGTGCTGGGGGCTGAAGACCCAGCTCTGCTTTCCCTCCTGTGAGTGGGAGCTCCCTGCCTCCTACAGCCCCCATCCTTCTAGGGGTGAGGAGGGGGTACTGGGCATTGGGGTGGTATGTGGTGGGTGCAGGAAAGTGGGTAAGGCACTTCATTGATGCATAGCTGACTTTAGGAAGCTGGGTGACTGTCTGTGGTATTTTGGGGTTCTTTGAATGAATGTGAGTGGGTGTGAATGTGTAAGAGACTGTGTGTTCATGTTTGTCTGGGTTTGTGCATGATGAAAGGGTGTACAGTGCCCTGACTCATCGGCTGACAAACCTGCATTCATTTGTTCATTTGTTCATTCAGTAAACATTTATTGAAAACACCAAGGTAGGCACTGTGAGGCTGTGGTGGTGTGTCCAAAAATGAGTAAGACCTAAGCAGTAACCCTGAGGAACTCACTCTTTGGCAGAGGACACAGGCAGGAAGAAATGATAAATACTACGATAATTATTAACATTTTTTTGAGCACTTACTAAGTAACATGATCTTGTTCTAAGCACTTGATGTGGATTATCTCATTTAAATTTAACAACCTGTTATCATGGATTTAAAACTATTACATGGCTTATCAATAACACCACCAGGTAGGTATGATTATTTCCCCCATTTTATAGCTGAGGAAACTAAGGCTTTGGTAGAGGTTTGCACCAGGTTTGTGTATTATGAAGCACAGATGGAAAACTTCCTGCTCAGAAGACTCTATGGGAGAGGTATAATTTTTTCCCATCTATTTATTCATCCATTCATCCATCTTCCATCCATTCTATAAGCCCATATCAACTGATAATTGATATCTCATTATCATAAGACACAGTGATGACTGTGAAAAATCTTCTGACCTTATGCAGTTACAGCATATGGCAGAAACCTGGACAACTAAACAAGAAACGTCTATCTAACTTGATAAGCTGCCTGGCCTATGTGGGATGCTACAGGAGCATGCAGCAGTGTTGCCTAAATTCATTGGGAGGCAGGGAATCATGGGAAACTTCCTGGAGGAGGTGATATTTAAGTTAAGCCTTAATGAAAGGACAGCGAGGTGGAGAGGATGGCTGCTAGAGTTGGAGAGAGGGAGGAACAGAGGGTTATTCCAGACAGAGGGAACAGTATGTGCTAAGGACAAGCTAGCAGGGCTTGTGGGCTATGATGAGGAGTGTATAATTTATCCTAAGGGCAATTAGAAACTACTGGAGAGTGTTGAGTGAGTGATACCAGATTTTTCAGATTAGAAGGATCACTCTGGCTACTGTAGGAAGGATGGAATAAAACAGACTAACAGTGTCATAGGGAGATTAGGTAGGAGGCAGTTGCAGTGGTCTAGGTGAGAGCTGATAGTGCCTGATCTGGATGGGGATGGGGATGGGGTGGGGAGCAGGAGACTTCCAGGTCTCTGAAAAGCTCTCGAAATGTTTATGAAATTAATGAAGGATGCATGAGTGTTTTTGCCATTACCTGAGTACCAATATGTGCCAGACACTTTGTATACTCTATTTCACTTAATACTCACCAGAAGTTTAAGGAATAAGTATTATCATCTTTACTTTGGAGATGAGGATGCTGAAGCTCGGAGAGGTTAAGTAACTTGCCTAGAATCACACAGCTAGTGAGAGAGAGAGTCTGAATTAGAACTCGGGTCTATTTGACCCTGGGTGGGGGCTCTTCATCACTTGGCCCAGCAGGTGCACCCCTGGTGAGTAAAGCAAGAAAAGGCCCTTTAGGAAGAAAGAACAGCTTGAGTTAAGAATCAGTTGTATAAAAGGTATATTTTTGGTTTTTGGTTGAAGCCACTGGTCTACAGCCGTGTCTTGGGCAGGATGGGGAGCTGGGCACCAAGAGCCAGAGACTGGCTCTCAAGGTCCAATTAGGCCACCAACTTGCCAGGTGTGTTTGGGGAAATTTCATCACATTTTAGGGCTTCCATTTCTTTCTGTGGGCTGGAGAATTGTCTAGGGCAGCTCTGAGAGGCCATGATTCTCATGTTAAAGAAAACTCTCCATTGTCATTCATTTAAATATTTAAAATCCCTTCATGACATTTTAACTCAGACACTTCCAGATCCTCCATGGGAAAAGCCTCCATAATTTCACCCTGGCTTTGGAAAAGTGGTGTTTTGTCAGAAAGTGTTGGGGGAGGATGGAAGTTGTGTTGTGATTTGGGCTGGTTGGGGGGTGGCGCCAGGACACACTAAGCTGGGACTCGGTGCGGAACCTCCTTCTGGAGCTCTTCCCCCTGCCCCATATCCTGAGGAGGAGAGAGTGGGATTAAGGGGGCAGAGCCTGAGTACTTAGGTCATAGGCAAGTTTTCCCAGGATCCTTCAGCAGAGAACTCTGGGCCTCATGCCTGAGGGTTCCAGGGACCTGCCCAGCCCTGGGCCTCCCTCCTGCCCACCCCCTCTGACTGGCAGGCAGCTACGGGAAGCCCATCCCCATCCAGCTCCAGGGAGGCAGCTCTGAAAAGGCCTAGTGGTGGTAGGAGGGGAGACCTAATCAGAGGAGGGGCCAGGCCGTCTCCCCTCAGCCCAGCCTGCATCTCCTGGCTGCATGTATAAGTAATGAGATTCCTCGGCCCCAACAGGAATCAATATAATGGCGGGTGCGCGGGGTCAGCCTGAGAGACAGATAGCAGGGATGCAGGAGTGACAGGCAGTGCAATTATGCTGAGCCTCCTGCAAAGGCAGCAGAGAGAAGGCCCTGCCTGGCCAGCGAGGTCCGCATGCTTCCCACCCCCTCCCGCAGGCCTCAACTCTTCCTGGCCCACTGGCACCCAGCTCCAGCTCCCCAGCCAGGTGGGGGAAGGCAGGGAGGAGAAGTGGTGGGGAGAGAATGGTGGAGGAGGAACCAGCCTGGTGGGGAGCAGCTGGTTTTCCTGGCTTCTGGGGAAGATCCCCTCAGGGCTAAGGATGAGGGTATAAGGAAGAAAGCCCCCTGCTCCCCAGGATGACTGGGGAAGGCTCTTTCTTTGGAAGCCTTGTCTCTTTTAGGAAAAATCTTCCCTTGCATTCTCATCCCAGGAGACCTAGAACTTAGGGTCTAGAAAGGTCTTAGAGACCTCTCCTTTGACAGACAGGGAAACTGAGGCCAAGAGTGATGGCTTGCCCAAGGTCATAGGCCAATCCCAGGCAGAGCCAAATGGGACCTCTGGGGGCTCTTTCCAGGACCCCACTGGTGGGGGTTGTGGGGGGCAAGGGGAAGAGGAGCTGATTGCTTGCGCCTGTACTAGGTAGTCCCCAAAGACCCTCTGAGGGTGGTGATACAGGGTGGGGCTCAGAGAATTCTGACAGCTGGGTGTGGGGGTGAGAACTCTGCAGCAGTATTCTTGGAGAAGCCAAATCAGCCGGGGTTAGGGGTGGCCCAGCCCCACTTCTGTGTTCAGAGAGGGGTCTTTGAGGATGGGAGTGACTGAGAGGGGATCTCTGAGATGGCAGAGGCAGAAGAGCAGTGGGTGCTTAGTAGACATTCGTTAAATGGGACCTCTGAAAGGCCAGCTTCATGAACTAGTTGATTGACAAAGTCCCTGCATTCAGAAGGGACCTGCTCTTGGTTTAAGGCTCTGATGTCCCCGTCTTGAATTTTTTAACAATTTTTGAACAAGGGACTCCACATTTTCATTTCATAATTTATGGGCCCCATAAATTATATAGCTAATCCTGTCCTGAAACAGAGATGTGGTTTGTTCTTGGAGGGGATCTCCTGGTCCCTCCCTTCCCCAATATCACCCTAAGATGCTCCAAGTAGAGGGGAGCACAGAGCAGGAGAAGCTGGTGTTTGATGAGCTTCTTAGAGGCCCCCACCCTCCAAAGGCTGACACATCACTGACCCAACTGTGTATCCATCACTGACCCAGGCTGGGATATGTTTGGAGAGGGATACCGGCTACCAGGACTCCTGGTCCCAGCAGGAATCCCCTGTCTTTTGGGAAGAGGTAGCCCCTCTGCTCATTTCTGCCCCCACCCCCGCTAAGGCAAAAGGGGCTGGTGGAGGGGTAGGGCGGGAGGCTTAATTAGCAACTCCAGCCAGGCAGCAGGCGGTGGGCACAGAGCAGGCTGACTTTTCCCGCTATAGATCCGCTCACTGGGAGAGGCACTAGCCGGCTGGCTTAGGCTCTGGCTGGGCTATTTTAGGAATATTTTTAACTCTTCCTGCGCCACTGCCATCACTGGACTTCTCTTCCAAAGCACAGCTCCAGACTGTCTTCCTCCTTGTCCCTCCTCCCCAGCCCCTGCTTTTCCTCTCTGGCTGGGGGCCAGGTGCCTTTCACCAAGGAAAGTGCCCATCTCTGGCCCCTGAGCCCTGCCCCTCCTCCCTCTCCCCCTCATCACAGCTCTGACCTAAGGAGATTGGCAGTTTTCAGCATCACCAGGGTCCTTCTTCTTATTTTATGAAACTGAGATAGTTAGACTCCCCGACCCTAGTGAAAACAGCTGCCCTGGGCCCCAGAGAGGAAGATAGGAAGCCACAGTTCAGGCTTCCGTCCTCTGGCAGAGCTGAAACCCCTGCTGGCCTGACTTCGATGCTACGTTAGGGCTGAGTTTCCAGCTGTGTGTTCCACACAAGCAGCCAGAGACCCCACAATATCATAGGTATTTTCCCAATCCAGTGTCTGGCTTCCTGGATAAACCTAGACCAGGTATGTAGATATCACCTGGCCAAGGCCAAGCAGAGTCCCACTGGGGCCTCGGAAGGTCCAGCATTAATAAATCTGGAATTCTAGCCAAGACGGGGAAGAAATCTCAACTCACTTGGTATCAGGAGGTCCTGGTCTGTTCTGGGCCTGCCTGAGCTGGGAGGCCCCAGTCACCCAGGACTCAGCAACACCCCTCAGGCACATGCCTTGTGGGATTAGGAGTTGGAAGTTGCCACCAAGTGCTATTGGGAAGGCTTACCTTGGAGATCCAGGCATGTGGCCGGTGATTCCACACAAATGCCCAAGGGCCTGTGGTGTGTCTGACACTGTGCTGGGCAGCAGGTATAGAGCATCAATAATCAATAATCAATCTCTGCCTGAGAAGGGCTGCTCTCTTGGGCTGGTTCACCAGGGTGTCTGACCACCAGCCCAGCTGTGGAAGTGACAGGGCTGGCTGGGGCAGGGTATGAGACCAGGTGAAAAATGCGTTAGCTCTCAGGGGCTACAGGGGGGCTCTTATGATGGGGTGACTGAACTGTGAGTCCTCCAGCCTCCAATTTAGAAAGATCCGGATGGATTTATCAAGGGGTCCTGGGGAAGATTTTGATTTGAGGGGAAAAAAAAACCTTCCAGTGACTCAGGGAGAATTCTATGTGTTTGTTGAAAGGTAAGATCCCTCCCTTCATCTCAAATTGAGAAATGTGAATAGGGAGCAGGAGGCTGGCTGTAAAGGGGGTCCCTTCTCCATCAGGTAGGGGCGGAGCAGGCTTCCTGAGGCAGACGCGTGGAGATTTCTGGTTCCCCAGTACCTGATGAAGACACTGGGGTGCACAGGCTAACCTGTGGCCAAACTGGAAGCTGAACCTGGGAGTCCTGGCCACCCGGGTCTCCACTGCAGCCTGCCTTTCCCTCCCCCACATTCCTTCCCCATCAGTTTCCAGGCTGGGAGCCCCAGCTGGTGGAGGATGTCTTGCTCCTCAGCAGCTGGGATTTGTAAATATTTATAGGAACATGGAACAGATCAGCGGCTGACAGGCCCACGGAGCGGGCAGGGGCCCTGCCTGGATCTCAGTGGCTTCACCCCCCTTCCCCACAGCCTGACCTGATTTGGGAGCCCAGAGATGGCGGTGATCAAGTAGGGTGTGGGGCCGGCAGCCTCCATGTTCAGAAACACCAGCTCAGAGGATACCTTTGTCCATCTGCCCCCAGGCTCTGCTTCCCGACTCAGTCACTCCCATCCTGCCACCCTCACCCAAACTCACTCACGTGCCCACACACCCATTGCCACACTGACTCCACCCTCACCCGCACTCCTGCAACACTCAACGTCACACTCGTGCGTGTACACACATGCTTTCTAACTCCCACGTCCACGTCAATGCTCACTCTCACCTTGGCACACACACACCAGTTCACACTCACAAACCCATTGGAATCCCAGATCCCAGCCACTCCTCACAGGTCTTAATCACAGGTCCTGACAGAGAACCTCCTGTTTTCTGCCTGAGGTGGTGTGTGTGTGCGCGCACACACAGCAGGGGGAATAGTCCCTGAGGTCAGGGGTGAGGAAGAGCATGGAGGTGTGGACCAAGAGCTACTCAGAGCTGATATCAGCTGATAACTGAAGTAAGACAGAGGCAAAGGCAAGCCAAGGAAATGGAGACTGACAAGGGTCGAGGCGGTTGGGGCAGGAGCTGGGGACAGAGGTCCCCCCCTGGATGAGAAGCTGTCACATTGCTGCTCCAGTGGCCTGTGAGACCAGCACCACCCCCCAGCTGGAGCCTCTCCCCTCTGGATCTTGTCACTGAGGCTTTGCTTTGCTGCTTGGGCAGCCGGGAGTGGTGACAAGCAGGGAAGACAGTGCCCAGGGCAGCTAGCTGCGCCACTCCAGCCTGGCTGCCAACTCACCCATCAGTGCCCATCTCATCACCCACAGGGACTCAGATGAGACCAGTGACCTGCCTGCCTGTCCTTACCTCGCGGGGCCTCAGTGGGGGGAGGGAGGCAACTGGACAGCCCCCGCCCCAACCAGTGCCAACCAGACCTTGACCACGCCCCCAGGCCCCGAAGCTGGGCTTGGGAACCAGGGCTGACTCTCTGCTCCTGGGCACCCAGGACCCACCAGACGTGGACAGGAACTGGTGCTTGAGGCAGGTACTTGAGGAGAAGGCTGGGGAAGAAAGCCATTAGGAGGAACCAAACACGTTTCTGACCTAAACTTTATATTTCATCTGCTTTGCCATGCACAGAATGATGTTCTCCTACCCCGTGCCCCTGGGTGCTGTATTAAATAATCATCCTTCTTGCCTCGGGTCTGTCTCAGGGTATTAGTTCTGGGGCATCAATCAGTCAGTTTGTGCTATGCAATCTGGGAGCAACCATTTCTATAAAGTCAGAAAGGCAAACAAATAATAATAATGAAAATCACGGAAAGTTGTGCTGACGGCTGTTTTCCTGGTTTTTAATTGTCAGTGCAGCTTTCCACCCAGGTTTTGACGTCCTGATGGATTCATGCTTTCACGGGTTCATTCATGGATCTGCCCAACAACCATTACTCATCCAGGTGCCAGGCCCTGTGCTGCGTCCTGAGAGCCAGTGCAAACACCAGGCCAGGCTCTTGCCTGCACGGTGTTTGGAGTTGACTGGAGAAGACAAATAAATGCACAGCAAAGCCTGCTCCACCCCTCTCCCAGAGGTCAGGGAGCAGTAGCTGGGTGCTCCACCTAGGGCCTCAGATGTCCTTCTCTTCTGGCCGAATGCTGTGGAAATGACACAGAATCCCTCTTTCATCCCAGGATCAACATTGCCTTCTCACACTTCTTCTGCCTCTGCAGGTCTGCCTTCCTGGGCAGCCATGCCCTCTGAGAACAGTAGAAAGAGTGTGAATTCAGGACTGAATCTCAGCTTGGACACACACTGGCTGGGTTACCTCAGGCTAATCATTCATCTCTTTGAGTTAAAGTTTCCTTCTCTGGTAAAATGCAGTGACTAATACCCATCACAGGGGTACCATCAGCATCAAATGAGATTAGGTTTATAAAGCACCAAAGATGATGCCTGGCACATAGTGGGGCCTCAGCTCCTGCTAGCCCCTTCCCCGGCCCCTTTGCCACTGGTGTACATGGCATCTCTCCTCACTGGAAGGAGGGGGAAACTTAGGGGAGGTTTGCGGGTGTGAGTGACCCAGCAATCCATGCACTATGAATCTATACTTCACACAGTCCTCCCAGGAAGTCTGGTGCTGCTCCGATGGAAGCCTCTTATTTGTGAGGAAGAGGGTGGAGAGGCCTGGCTTTGCCTCCTGGACCACCTGTACACTCCGGAAAAACAGCTCCTTTCTTCATTCTGTTTCTCCTCTCTCTGGCTCTCAAATATAAAAAAGCATTGTTGTGTGTGTGGTGGTTGTGGGGTGGTGGTGGTGGAGGTGGTGATGGTATTGGTGGTGGTGTTAGTAGTGATGGTGAAGTGGAGGGGTGGTGGAGATGATGGTGGTATTGGTGGAGGTGGGGTGGTGATGGTGACGGTGACGGTGGTGATGGAAGCGATGGGTTTGGTGGTGGAGGTAGTGATAGTGGTGGTAGGACCTCATTGCAGAACCATATGCTCAGATCTTGAGAGCTGGAAGAGAGCTCAGTTCCAGCTGATCCACTGAGGGCCTACTATGTGCCAGGCCCTGTGAGGCTCACATCACTTGCACAGCGATGCATGAAGATTACTGTCTCCTTTTACAGATAAGGACACTGAGGCCAGAGATAACAAGTGACCTGGCTGCCAGCTCACAGCTGGTAAGATATGGAGAGGTACTTACACCTAGGTCCTTGGACTCCTAGCCTCATGTCCCTTCTCTGTACTGTCATGAAGCCACCTACATTTCACAGTAGGGAAATGGAGACCCAGGGAGGTTAATTGATTTACCCAAGATCATGTAGCAGTTGGAAGCAGAGCCTGTTTTCTCTGTACTTCTAGGTCTCAGCAGGGGCTGAGATCTCACTGGGGTGGGTGGAAGGACCACCAGGGTATCCCCCCCACAGCCCTGACAGAGGCGCAGAGCTCAGACCTCCTCAGGCCCCAGGAGTAGGTTCTGTATCTGTCGTCCTCCTGACCCGATGCACTGTCAATTCCAGTCTCCTTCTTCAGCCTCAGAGTGAGAGTGACAGATGCCCAGCTGCTGCCTAACCCATTACACTTGACACCCCCTCCCCCAGATCGGACCAGGGACCTCCACTGGCCTGTGCACCATGCTGCAGCAGCTCTTACTGGCCCTGCGGTGGAAGGACAGGGACTGGCACCCTCCACCTTCATCCATGTCCGAGGTGGTGAGCTTGGGGGTCTGGTCGCCTTGCTTTCCTTGTCCGTTTCTGGTCCTGGACCTTAGTCTTTAGCCCCAAAAATGGATAACTCCACCTTGAACTCCCCAGGAGTTAGTGAAAAATGGAAGAGGGGAGAAGGAATTGTGTCCAGGCTGCACATTGTCCATAGGCTTCCTCCCCCAGGAAGCCTGCTGGGACTCATCCCACACAGTTCCATTCTCTCTGACCCCTATGACCATGCCTTCAATGTCAAAGCTCTGTGTCTGACTCTGAGTCACAGAGACGATGATGGTGGAGGTGGTGGTGGTGATGTTTGTGCTGGTGGGGTATGTGGTCAAGGTGGTAGTGATGTTAGCAAAGGTGGTGGAGATGATAATGGTAGTAGTGATGGAAATGGTGGTGATGGTAGTGATGGCGGTGTAGACGCTCAAAGTTGTTATGGTGGTAATGGCAGTGTGGAGATGGTGGTAATAGTGGTGATGGTGGTAGACATGATGGTGATGGTAGAGGTGATAGTGATGGTGGAGGTGGCGGTGGAGATGGTGGTGACAGTGGTGATGGTGGTGACAGTGTTGGTGGTGACAGTAGCTCTTAGATGATCAGGGTAAGGTAGGGCCTCCTGGAGGGAGGGAGGTTGACTAGTCACTACTTTCCTCTCCATCTTCCTCTACCTCTTTAATAATATTTATTGAGTGTCACCCATAAAGCAGATGCATACTCAGTACTTTATATGTGATAATTCATTTAATCCTCCCAACAACCCTGTGAGGCAGCTACTAATATTTTACAGACGAGAAAGCTGAGGCACAGAAAAGTTAAGTAACTCACCCGAGGTCAACAGCTAGCAAATAGCAGAGCCTAGACTCAGCCAGAGCCCCACACCAGTCATGACTCATGCCCTCTACTCCTGCATCCCGAGAGAGCAGAGCTCTGCACAGGGGAAGAGAGCTGGTGAGTAAGTATGTGTGTTTGAGATTTCAGGGGGCTCCACTGCTATCTTGGGGTTTCCATGGCCAACAGTGCCATTCTGACTATCTGCCTGCCTCCACCTCTCTCAGAAGCACTGACTAGGGAGGTGAGAATTGCAGGTGTCCTGGGTGGTGGTCACAGAATTTCCAGGTGTCGGAGGGTCAGGGGACTCTGCCTGGCCCATTGCAGGCCACTCACCCCAACTTCTATCTCTGAGCCCCCGCCCTCAGGAGCTGCTGGCCTCGCTCCCTCCCAGGATCTCATTATATCCCTAAGAGAAACTGACAGCCTCAATATCTTACTTTGCAAATATAGTTTATTCCTTCAATAAAGCCGCCTGCGCAGGGGAATGTTTAAGCCCCGCTCTCCCCCGAGAGCCTCATTTGAATTTCTAAAGTCTTTAGTCGGCTCCTCCAATGAGGGCAGCGGGGTAATGAAAACGCAGCCGCTTACAGGGGATTCATTTCCTGTCTGGTCCTGCCTCCACCAGGATGGAGGAGCTGGACTGACCCAAAGTAGAACCCTGGTTAGCTGGATGCTGGAGAGTCAAAGGCAGGGAGGTCTTGGCAGGGGTCTGAGCAGGGACCCCTCCACAGTGTGTCTATGCCCAGGGACCCCTAGACAGCATCTCTTAGGTCGGGGTGCTCCCCCCAGAGGCCCAGTCCACCAATCCCTGGGGGTTAGGCCTGGTCCCTGGCTGGACCCTTCCCTCTAGGGCAGCCCCTACCCCAGGCCCCCATGAGAGTCTCTAATTAAAGGACCGGCACGCCCCTCAGGGACTCATTAGGCCCGCTGTGCAGAGAACATTTAATCATTGCTCAGAGCATCGATTGGAAAATCAATTTCTTTGTCTCTCTGCACTTGGCGCTGGAGAAGTGGGGGGGAGCACTGACCTCCTTCTGCTGCCATGTAAAGTGCTGCACATTTAATCAGGGAACAGAAATCAATTAGCCACTTACGAGGTTGGCTTTAGTTACCGAGTCGAGTCGGCAGGGCCTGCGCCACTGCTCCGAGGCTGACAGAAGCGAATCTCCTGGCGTCCCAGCAGCTCTCCGGGGTCCCCTTCCCATTCTGGACACCTGTTGTCCAGATTCCCAAGAACCCCAGGGAAGTCCTGGGAAGGTGCCTCGAACCCCAAGCTCATAGCCACAGCCTCCTAAGCTGACCCATTCTCACTTACCCCAACCTACCGTCCTGTGAAGCTACTTGAGACTCAGTTCAAATCTCAGGTGACTTCTGTGATGTCACAGAAGTTTCTTGACCCTGCTGAGTCTTAGTTACCCGAGAGCACATTACTCATGAAATGGGAATAATAACAGTACCTACCTCACCAGAGTGGGCAAAAATTCAATGAGACCATCTGAAGCACCTACCAGAATTGAAGCTCAAAGAGAGAGCTTTGCACTCACACCCGCAGGGCAGTGCCCCGCCAGCCCGGCAGTCAGTCAGCTCAGAGAAGAGACAATGAGGGTGTGAGCCAGGGGGTTCTTGCCACGGCTTCCTTTTCCTTCAGGAGAGGGCAGATGGGCCCAATGCTGCCCTCACCCTCCCGTTTCCCCATCACCCTTGGGTGCTTGACTCTGAATCACCCCGGCACCCACTCTCCCCCTCCTATCTGTGCGCCCCAGCTCAGCCTCACCTGGGATGTTGTGCCCACCTCATCGAGCTCCAGGGGTACAAGCTTTCCGGCAACGTCTCACAGATCCAGAGTTATACACACCCAATTACACAGAGTTGTACACAGTCTGCACGCCCCATTACACACAGCTTCGCAGGGTTTCTCCCACAGTTAGTCACAGGGTCTTTCATGCGGTTGTACACACTGCCTCCTGCATCCACACACCGCCGCCCCCCACTGCTGCTCGCACACATGATGTCACACGTGGGCTCACCTGTGGGGCCCTCCACCCTGCAGAGGTGCACATCAGCTGTACATGTGCTAACACACACACATGCACACGCATACCCATTCCGTAATAATATTAGACATGCCATTTCTTTTGCATGACAGTTCCAGTGGAGATGCTCAGAGCTGTCACTTGGATGAAAAATAATGCATAATCCTCGTCTTCCTTCCTTCCCTTCCCTTTCTTTCTTCCCTGTTTAATGAGCTCCTAAAAATATTCCTTGCTGTCTCGCGGAGGCTGTGGGCTAAGTGTGAGTCAAGCCTCCTCCCCATCCCCCGCCTTCCCCCAGCCCCCCTCTTCGGCCCCCTGAGTGGGCTGCAGGATGAAGGATCAAGGCCAGTCTCAGGGCCTGACCAAGCTAAGGTCAGGTAGAAGGGCTCCTCCCCCACCTGGCTAGCCCACCTGTGCTGGGGAGAGACATGGGCAGGCTGGGGAAGGAAAAAAGGCAGAAGCCGCCCTGGCATACTTGACCACCCTCCGCAACCCCCTCCCCAGCTTCTGACCAGTTTCGCAGAAACCCCCTCCATCATCAAGTCCGGCATGTTGCCAAGATCCCTTCTCCACCTCGTGGCACACCTGCTTCATTCTCCCTCCCAGAACTCAGAGGAGAAAGGAGGAAGAGACTTCCTGAAACCCTGGCTTCTACTAGAACCTGAGCTGGCTCTGCTGGGAAAATTGCAACTGTCACAGCTTCCTCCAATTGATCCTTCAAACCCCAGAACAAAGTCACCTCCTCCTGGAAGCCTCCCTGATTCACACGAAAGGAACTATTTGTTCATTGTACATACTGACATAGTTTAATACTGTTAAACATACTGAGGAGAGACACATTGTGCCTGGTAGGAACTTTGTTTCTCTGTGGGACTCTCTCCACTCTGTGTTTTGTTTTCTTATTTCCGTGTGTCACTCTCACTGTATCTAAACCTCTTCAGGCTGGGAAGCGGGACTGCCCGCTTAGATGGATGAATGGATGGACGGATGGGAGGTGATGCAGAGGGAAGAGCTCAGGGTCATGAGTCAGGGGCCTTGAATGCTCACCTGGTTTCTCTGAACATTCACCGTGACTTTGAGAAAGGCAAAAGCCCTCTCTGAGCTTCAATTTCCCCATCTGTAAAATGGGAGAGCAGGGTTAGGTGGTGTCTGAGGTCTTGTGCAGCTCCGGCATCCTCATCCTACTATTCTCCATGGTGTCCAATGGAATAACCCTGTCTATATCCTCTAAGGTCCCTTCCTCCTGTGTGCACATGGCTGGGGACTGTGATGAACGTGCGGGGAGCCCTTGGCACAACTCTCTGGGCTTTGTTTCCCAGCCTTTCCACTGCCTCCCACCTCTTCCACACTTGTTTCTTTGCTCCAGTCTCCTTAATTCTGCTTTCGCATCTTTTTGTTCTCCATCCCTTTTCTTGCCTTTTCTAGGCTGGCATCCTACCCATTAGGAGCTCACAGCAAGTGCCGCCAGCCTCCCTTCCCCACCCTTCCCTCCCCCAGGCCCACCTGCTTCAGAAGCCCCCTCCCCATGGGCCTCCCCATCTTGTCCCAGCAGCTCCAGTCCCGAAAGGTTAAGCTAATAGCAGCTCCTTTCCCATCAGCTGCTCTTGTTTGCTCTACATAATTGCAGGAGAGAGGGGCTGAGAGGGGGCCTGGGCCCTGAGTGGTAGCGGGTATAGAGGGAGGGGGTTGTGAAGACTTGTCCCTGGGAAGGGGGGCTGAGGGCAGGTGGCATTCACAGAAATGGGATGGTAGGCTGTGGGGGAGCTGATCTTATGGGACAAGAACTGGGCAGAAGGCCCAGCTGTGGCAGAGCTGCCTGGAGAAGGGGGGAGGGGGTCCAGAGAAGAGTGTCAGAGACACTGCCGCTCCTGGGAGGGAAATAATAACAACAACCAGAGCCCAGAGTGTTGGTCAAGTACGTACTGCGCGTCAGGCCCTGCACTGGACACCTTGCTGGTTTTATCTCCCCGATCTTCACAACAACCCAAGGAAGCAGGTTCAGATCTTGTGTCCATTTTTTCTCTTGTGCCCATTTTACAGGGAACTGAGGCTCCAGGAGGTTAAATCATTGCCCAAGGCCTCATGTTGCTAAGTGGCAGAGACTCAAATGGAGACTGCTCTTAATCAGTTCTTCTGCTCAGAGAGGGTCAGTGCTTGCAGGGACCTGGGAGGCCTACTCATTGTCCAGAGAGGCAGAGGGAAAGGGATTTGTCCAAAGTCGCAGGGCAAATTGTTGCCACAGCCGGACTGAGGATTCAGGTCTGATGCAGAGGTGTTGCTCCCGGTCTGAGCCTGTCCTCCTGGAGACTTCCTGTGGATGGGGTTCTCAGGGGAGGGGTGATAAGGTAGGCCGCAGGCCTCCCTGGGAGGAGGGTGTGGAGGCCGAGTGGGCGGGGTGTGTGCATGTGTGCAACGTGAAGGAGGCACACCTGGAGATGCCACCTCTCTGCCAGGGAGTGGCAGCCCTGGCCTCCTGCTGACTTGAGCATCTTCAATAATTCCTCAGGGACACAGCAGTGAGCAGAAGATGGGGTGGGGCATGTCACAGGCAGTGGCAGTGAATTTAGGCCAGCCTTGGAAAATTGGAGACAGGAAATCAGTGTGCCTGGTCCTCAGCCTGAGCCCTCTCAGTTGCAGACTTGGGGCCATGCTGGCCTGCACATTCCTGCCTCTCCTCTCAGGTCTGGGGCACTGAAGATCTGCTCCAATTAGGATAACCTGCCTCTTGTTTTCCTCCCAAGGGATGGATACTCTTGGGGTAGGTACTGTCTCCCCCTTTAGACTTGGGGTCTTCCCAAGGCAGGGATTGTTATCTCTCTCATCAAACTGGGCTCCCAGGGCAGAGAGACTGAGTCTCCCCATCAGACCAACACTCACCTAAGGCAAAGATCGTGCCTCCCCCATCAGATTCCTTCCCCCTCCAGCCTGTACCTCTGTGATCTGATGGTCGCAGCAGCAGCAGCATTGACTCCATCCTGACTGGCCCCTTGCCTCCCTCCTCAATACCACCCCAGCATTGAGTTATCCTGTCCTTTCCTGACTTCCTGGGTACACACCAGACTCCTTCCAGTGAACTGCTACCAAGGGATGCAGCTCTCCCAAGTGGTTGCTCTTCCTTCAGCCTGGTCCCTTAGCAATGGTCAACATGACAGCTACTCCCCTTGCCCTCATGGTAAGCATCCAAATGCCCCTGGCTGGTCCTGGCCATTTCCCACCATTTGCACCATTGATGGGACCCCTGATGACAATGTAGGGGCAGGGTTGGTGGGTGGTGTGTGCCTCAGAGGCCATCTTCCTTGAGAGAGGATCTTCCATACTGTGCTTGGACAGCTCCAGCCCAGGGCACTCAGTGCCCTTTGGAAGGTTTCTCTTGTAGAGAACTGCATGTTTTCTGGAGAAAATGTCCAAGAAGCCAAAATCCATCTCCTTGTGACAATCCCATGCAAACCTGATATTCCCTGCATGTCTGCCTGCAAGTCTGCAGTTTGCTCAGAGCTGGGGTGCTCCATTCAAGAGTTGCATCTCACTGCCTTTCACAGGTGCCCCAACCCCAACATCTGCAGCTCACTCCATGCCCAGGTGCATGTACCGGACTCCCATCAGCACCGCAGGGGGCAGCTGTGAGGGGCCAGGTGAGCAGATGGTCTTATTTGTATTCTGAGCGGTCAGGCTATGCCACAGCTTTCTCCGTGAGAACCCCATTGTCTCCCCCAGCTCCATCTTTCGAAGCTTCTCCCAGCAGCATCAATAATGGGAATCGATTCATCAATGAGCATCCTGGCCTTAAGGCCCACAGCCCCTGTGGAGCTCTGCTGCATCCCTAAGCACTTCAGCTCCCTGCCCACTTCATCCTCCAAGTCCCTTGCATCACTTCTAGGACCCTGGCCCTGCCCTTTCCCTCTGCCACAATCCCAAGAGACTAAGCCTTCACCTTAGCCCCAGGACAGTTTTGCTTTGACTCAGCCAGAAGTGTAGCCCGGGGCTGGAGGAAGCCCTGGGGCAGGGAACCAGGGGTTGAGCCCAGGTTGCTTTATCGGGTACCAAGCAAACTAGCCTTCAGAGCATGGGAACTGATAACTTTGTCCCAACTTTCAAATACTGACTGCAACATCTACCTCTTAACACTGATTAATCAAGTGATCATCCCCGGCAGTACTGACCAACTGGTGACTCAGCTTGACACTGATGGCCCCATGCCCAGCTGATGCAGGAAAACGGATGTGGGAAGTGAGGAAGGCCACGTCCCAGGTCTTGGTGGAGCCCCTGGAACGCACCTTGCCTTGGCTTCATGCAGGAAAGAATTCAAGTGCGAGCCACAGTTGAGTAAAAGTAGATTTACTTAGAGAGACACACACTGCATAGAGGGTAAGGCAAGAGAAAGGCAAGGAAAGAGGTGTGGGAATTGGGTGCCCAGGTTAAAGTAAAAGTCGGTACACGCTCCATAGACAGAGTGAGGGCTGTCTCCAAAGAGGAGGGAGCGAGAAAGGGCAGCCAGGCATGGTGTTGCCAGTCTTTATGGGCTTGGTAGCTTCACATGCCTACAGGTGGGACCATTCCAACTACCCTGGGGAAGGTGCTGGGATTCCCAGGAATTGGTCCACCGCCCACTCTTTGACCTTTTGTGGTTAGCCTTGGGGCTGTCATGGTGCCTGCCGGCATGTTATTGATCATGGTAATATGTTACAATGAGCATATAATGAAGCTCAAGGTCTACTAGAAGTCAAACCTCCTGCCATCTTAATCCTCAAGGCCAACTGGGAGTTGAATCTTCCACTATTTTGGTGTTAACTGCTGTGTCATTCCTTGAATGGCTGTGCCCTGCCCCCTTCTATCCTGTCTCACAACCAACAATCCAATATCGATAACCCCTGATGGCCCAACATCAATATGTTAACACATCCTTTCAACGCTGGCCACCCATCACTAACATCTCTACCCCAACATTCAGTAATCACCCTCTCTGCAGATTTCCCCAAACTGACCATTCCAAATTAGCCACTCTCCACTGCCCATGTAGGATTCTACCTAACAGGGTCCCCACCCCTATCAGTGACTATCACTGTTGCTTTCTGCTGGACCGTGTGCTTTTGCAACTCTTAGATATCTGCTGGTCACAGCTAGACTGCCCTAACCCTGCCTGGACAGTCATCTGAACTTCATTCGGCTTCTGGGACCTGTCCCATCAGCCAGTGTGGAGCCTTTTGTGTCTCCAGTGCTGCGCCTCTCCATCTGACCAGGCCCTCATGGCTCCTCCCAGCCAGCACTGACCATCTACATAGAGTTTGGTAGGGAAGGGCTTTTCTCACTGTCCTTGAGCTGTCCTCGGAGAAGTCTGCTGCTGCTTGCTGGACATCTCCATCACCCCCTCACCAGCCTGCTCCCGTCAGGGTATTAGTTGCTAGGACTGACCATCTGTGGAGGGTCATGGCTCTGGGCTGGGCTGATTTCACAGGGAAAGCCCTAAGATTGCTGCTTCTGATGTGAGCTGTAGGTGGAAGGAGGCACCTCTCCCTGCCCGCCTCCTCCCAGAGCCAAGGGAAGGGTGGGGGTGGGGGTTCAAGGTGAAGCAGTCAGGGGAAGGCTCTGAGAGGATAGGATGGACTGGAAGTGAGAGAGGACACAGAGGAGGATGCTAAAAGCAGGGACGGGCACTTGCTGGGCAAGGGGAGGAAGAAGCAAGGAGCTAAGAAATGGCTGAGAGGCGGAAAGTGGGCGCAGTTCTCAGCACATGGGTCTGTGCGCTGCCCGGCTGCTCTCGCCCCTTCCTCCTGCCCCTGCTTAATGGAAGGCTCCGTGGAGGCTCATACAGAGCCACTGCTCCTGATCCCCCTTCATCAAAGAATCAGCACCAGGGCCATTAATTAGATGAGGGAACAGCTGCTCTGGGGCCAAGTGACAGGAAATCACTCTGTCCCTGGAAGCTCTGGCCCAGCCCTGGCCCCAGGGTTGGGAGGCAGTCTGTCCACCCTCATCCTCTGTGGGGCCCGTCCAGGGACTCGCATGAGCCAACTGTGATCCTTTGCCTGTGGCCAACTTTGGAGCCAGGGACCAGGACCATACATACCCCAGGGGGAAACTGGCTCCTGGATTTAACTCTGACATGCTTTGTGTCCACGGTCAGGTCATATCCCTTAGTTTCTTTATCATTCCAACGGGGAGGCTCGGTTCCTCTTTCAATGATGTTGCTGCCCCAGCTGCGCTGAGGGATGATCTTTGAGCTCCTTCTTTCCTCTCCGGGGCACTGCCACAGGCTCCCTGTCAGTTGTCCCAAGCTGAAATTGCCTGATGGCAATGACTTCTCCTGGATTCTGAACCCTTTTCCTGCTCTTTAGCCCCACCTTGGGGATCCCAGGAGAGTCACTGTCTGCCCAGGTGGTGGAGAGGAGGACACTCACAGGATGGCAGGGAGGGAGAGTGGGCTCTGGGGCTGCAAAGCTGCCCAAGGCCAGCTGGCTCAGAGCAGAGGACGAATCAGGGGACACACAGGGGGCTTTGGGAGCTGAACGGATTGGAGAAGGAGGAGACGGAACAACGAGCAGGAGCCAAGATACCTGTCACCCCCAGGTGATGGGGCAGAACGCCTAGAGTGTCACTCCACCACTAGAACTTTCTGAGTAGGCGAGTAGGAGACAAAAATGCTGCAGTGGTACCTTCCAGCTGCACAAGTCTCCAAGGCCATGTGTCTAAGGCTGATCAGGGAACAACCACATGCTGCGCTGTCTGCTGTGGGGGTGGGGATGATTGGGATGGTTAAGATGTGGCTCCTGATGGAGAGGCCCTTACTTTCCAGTGGAGGAGATGGGACTCTTGTCCAAGAAACCACAGGAGTGCAGCATCCACTGAGCCTCCATGCGTAAACATTCACATACATAAACACTCACACTCAAGGGAGATGGCAGGAGTGAGGTTGCTGTGTGGGACCGACCACGGGAGGTCGAGGAAGGAAGAACCCCAGGAGGATGCCAACAGCTAGAAAAGTCTCAGCAGGAGGTGGGAGTTAGTTTGGGTTTTTGGGATTACACAGGACATGGATCTGTGGAGGGCTGATGGAAAAGGCATTCCAGGCAGAAGGAGCAGCCTGTGCAGACAAGGAGGGGAAGGTGGGGGCCTGGGGGGGAACAGGTTACCAGCTCTGAGAAGCCTAGAGTGCAGGCAAGATGTGGAAGAAGCTGGAGGGTGTGGCTAAGGGACCTCTTGAATACTCTTTCAAGGCATGAACGTTATTTTCTGACCCTCAGATCTGAGTATTTGCTGATTGGTTAGGTGTGCTTAAGGGCCTGATGGGGCAGGGTGTTCGAAATATGGGTCATCTTGGAAAAGCAGGTATTTTTGACTATGGAAACTTTTCTCTTGTGTTTTTCCCACTCCTTCCCCCATTGCAGGTCATACTAGTTGGATTCTGGGGCCCATCTTCTAGGAGCCTGAATCCCCAGGGACAGATAGAATTGGGGGTCCCACTTCCCCAGGAACACAGTCAAGGCCCTGGTGTCCTCCCTCTGACTCTGCCCGCCTGTCCTAGGCTGAGCTGCCTTTCTACTTCTCTAGCTAAAACCCAATCCCATTCCTGCTGGTCCCAGGGCTCCCCCCAACAGGACAGAAATCAATGAGCAATTTGCTGCTATTTGTAGATCTTTCCTTTCCTTGCCTCAGCCAGTTTTGACCAAATTCGGCCCTGCCTCCCTCTTTGGTCAGATGGCCAGGCACTGACCCAGCCACATGGAGCCTGGTACCCAGTACCTGGGGGGATGGGGGTGGGGCGAGGGGTGGGGAGTGGGTCACAGTCCAGAGGCCCATGCATGTGGCAGAGCTGATTCTTTACCTGAGTAAACTCCTGAGAATCTAGAGGCAATAAGGACAAAGCAAAGCATCAGCCAGCCCAGGAATCTGCATTTTAAAAAACCCTCCAAGGGATTCAGATGAGGCTGGTACAGGTATTGCTGGGAAATTAATAGCATTGGCCATTGTCAGCCTTCCTTCCACTTGCTAGCTGTGAGGCCTCACTGACCTTCTCTGTGTCTCAGCATCCTCATCTGTAAAACGAGGGCAATAATAGCTTTAGCCTCCAAGGGTGATCCAGAGGATTAGCAGAGAAAAAGCAGGCATAGGGCTTAACTCAAAGCCTAGCACTTAATAGGCATTCAATAAATGATTGATGACAACGGCAAGCAAGTCTAAGGGCTCTGAGCACCAGCACACTGGCCTTCCCTCGGGGTCCCTGCGTGGTAAGCCTGGTACCTGCCCCAGAGCAGTGCACCCATGCCCCCTCCCACTGCACTGGAGGCCCATTACGAGTCCCTGTGTGGTAGATGGGAGAGGCCTCTTGGGGATGTGCAGAGGTGGACATGATCTCTAGGTACGGAAGGAAGTAAAACTTTGACTGCCTGGGGAATCCTGACCCCCAAGTCAGAAGGCTGCTTGAGGAAGCTGTAAGATGCTTCCTATTGAAGGGGTCAGGAAGGGGCCCAGTGGGAGACTAGACACCCCCAGGTGGTCCATTCCTAATGTTACAGGGAAGGTCATAGGGAGCCTGGGGTGGTGGTGGGAAGGGGAGGGGCAGTAAGGCAGAGGAAAGCTGGATGCTTCCTTCCTGTGGGGGCGAGTAGCCAATTCTAGAACTTCAGCCTTTTCTCTGGCTCAAAGGGACCCCGAGGTGCCCACTCCTCACCTCCAGAGACACAGGCTATAATAGTTACAGGTGGGGATTTTAGCTCAGCTTACCTGGGTTTCTTTTTTTAAATTCATTGAAGCATAATTTGCATACAATAAAATGCACACATTTTAAGTGTTCAATCTGATGAGTTCTGACAAATTTATACGCACATATAACCACCCCTACAAACAGGATATAGAACATTTTCATCATCCCAAAGAGCTCCCTCGTGCCCCATCCCAGTCGATCCCCAACCTTCCCCCAGCCCCAGGCTACTACTGATCTGCTTTCTGTCACTATAAATTAGATTTGTCTTTTCTAGAGTTTCACATAAATAGAATTATGTAATATGTACTCTTGGTATCTGCCCACTTTTCACTTTTCAAAATGTTTATGAGATTCATCTGTGTTGTTGTTTTGCCAGTTCATACCTTTTTACTGCCAAATAAGGAATATATGACAATTTGATCATCTGTTGATGGACATTTGTGTTGTTTCCAGGTTTGGGCTGTTGTGAATCAGGCTGCTGTAAACATGCGTGTACAAGTCTGTACGTGAACATATGTTTTCATTTTCTTGAGAAAATAGCTAAGAGTGAAATGGCTGGGTCCTATGGTAATTGTTTAACTTTTTAAGACACTGACAAACTGTTTTCTGAAGTAGCAGTAGCATTGTACATTTCTACTCTCAGTGTATGAGCGTTCCAGTTGCTCTACCATCTCTCCAACGCTTAGCATGGTTAGTCTTCTAATGGGTGCACAGTGGTATTTGTTGTGGCTTTAATTTGCATTTCCCTGATAATGAGTGATGGCCAATATCTTTTTCATGTGCATGTTGGCCATTCTATAGCTTCTTCTAACCATTTGACAATTAGATTGTTTGTCTTCTTCTTATTGAGTTGTGAGTGTTCACAAAGCCCTTTGTCAGATACATGTATTGCAAATATTCTCTCCTGGGCTGTGGCTTGCCTTATTATTTTCTTAGTTGTCTAAATCTTGAGTCTGCTAGTTCCATGTGTGCAATCTTGAGCAAATAACTTAGTCTTTCTGACCCTTAGTTTCCCCATCAGTAGAATGAGAATAATAGGATGTATGATACAGAAGTATTGTGACATTTAACTTAGTTTATGTGTGAAGTGCCTGAACCCAGAGGAAGTCCTCAACTCCTGGTATCCATTACTGCTATTCTTCTCAGGCAGCTGATGGCCTCTCCTTCACCTCTCCTGGGTCTGACCCTGATGGGGTAATCTCTTTTCTGTCCATCTGGCTCCTGAGGATCCCACTGGCAGCCAAGGCAGGGGCTGGATGGGGGCAGGATGACTTCTGACAGCATCCCACATGAGGCTGGGCCTCCATCCATCCTGGCTGTTGGCCAGATACATAGATTTTGGGGCCAGGGGACCACAGAGTGCTGGGCCCAGAGGTCCATCACCTGGAGCTTTGGAGAAAGGGAAAGTGATTCTGGGAACCCACGACTCCTACCTGTGGTCCCATAATTGTTCATGCACACCTACAATCCCTTAGGCACAAAATCACTGCACATGCATGCAAGCCCATCACACTCCACCTGGCACCAGCACAAATTCAGACACTTACACCAAGAGTGAAATGCAGTGATTGCCTGCCCCCAACTCTCATTGCCACTGATCAGGAGTGGCAGGCTCACTGGCCAGACCATGTATAATTCAGAGGTTTGACTCAAAATAGGTCTATTCAGGCTCAGCCTCTTGGACAGGAGAGGAGGAGCAGCAGGAGAAGAAAGGGGGTGGGGATAGTGACCCCAGTGGAGACTCTAGAGTCTGCCTCCCACTCGGGGTGTCAGGGCAGGGCCTGGGGAGAAAGAGGAGCCTGTAGGGCTCCTTTCCCAAGTTGAGGGGGCCCCTCTTCTCCCTCCCCGACTCACATCCCCAAATCCTCCAACCTAGGGAGAAAGTGTCCCCCGAGGGCCAGCTGGGAGGGCAGCCTGGAGAGCTGCTCTGCCCACTCGGGCCAGTCACACCTGCTAGGTCCTGGAGTCCCCACCTGCACGTCTCCAGCTCCCTGACACTTCCTCAGGGCCCAGGGTGAGGGACACTGCTTAGTTCTCAGGCATCTTTGTCCTAAGCCTCCGGTCTTCACCATACCAATCAATCAGTTGAGAAGTCCACAAATATTTACTGAGCCCTCTCGTGGGCAAGGCTAGGCCCTAGGACATTGGAGGGCACCCACGCTGTACACAGAGGCTCACAACTTGCTGAGAAAGCAGGATATTCACAGAAAGGACAAGGAACAGCCCAGGAAAGGACAGGTCACCAGGGTCAGGGATAGGGGCTACATGAAGGCTTCTAGCTGAAGAACTAACTTGCACCAGGCCTCCTGGATGAAGGTTGGGATTCGGGGAGGTGAGAGGGTGGGAGGCAGGGAGCATGAGCTGGATAGGGGTGCTGGAAGGTTCAAGGCTGTCTGGATGTCAATGAGAAGACTGGCTGATGGAACTGGGGTCATGTGAGGAAGTCATGGGGGTAGCCTGGCGTGTCCTTCACCCTTCCATAGTTCAGCAGGGACAGGGACCACACCATATACAATCCCCTGGGGCTTTCGCCCAAGATTCTGTCACATGGTGACACTAGCCACTCTGCGTTGGTGTCAGCCTACTTGGGTTCAAATCCTGAGATGGTTACTTCACTGCCCCAAGGCCTTGGGCAAGTGACAAAACTGTAGTTGTATCCTCACTTGCTACATGGGGGGAATAACAGTCCCTACCTCATGGCCTTGGTGAAGGGATAAGTAAGAAATGCACAGTTGATGCTCAGCCAAGGGGCCACCCTGACTGTCTCATCGACCATGCCTTCCCCACCCGGGCAGAGAAGCGGCAGTACCCAGTGCCTCCAGGACCCAGGGAGCTGACCCTGGGAGGGTGCTACTGCCCAAGCGTGAAGAGATGGTGCCGCCAGATAGAAAGCAAGAGGGCTTCTTGGCAGAGGAGGCCTCTGAGCTATGATTTGATTTGAGGCACCTGACTCCAGAACACCTCTAGGCAAAGTGGACTAGTGGGCCCAGTGTCCTGGGGGCCACGTTATCCGTGGGACACGACGCTCCCCGGGATGCCGTTGGAGTCCCATGGAGCTCTGATTTTGCTTTGCTGTGTTTTCTCCCTGAAGAAAGTCAGTGTGTGGGTTGCTTTGACCTTAGGTTCTGGAGGGGTCCCTCCCTCCCTCCTCACTACCTGAGTCTCCATCTCTCGGGGCCTCTGAATCAGTCTCTCCACCACTCTCTGCCTCCACCTCTCTTAGTCTCACTAATTTTGTCTTTCTTCCTGTCTCGCCCTCCCTACCTCCCTCATTCCAAGTCTCTCTCAGGCTCCTGTTCCATCTTCCCTACCTCTCCTTTGCTCTCCTGTCTCTCCAGGGACCTCCCCAAACTCCGCACTCTCTTCCTGGGACTGGATGCAGCTGGGGAGCAGGGAGGGGGTGCTGCCTCTGAGGGGCCCACCCCAGGCCCAGCCCTATCGATTAGGGCTTTCTTCAGAGGGAGGGAGACATCAATGACTCTGCTACAAGCCCTGCCAGCGCTGCTAATATTAGCCCGGGAAGGCAGCTCACTGATGGATTAGGAGAAATTAAGAATTCAAATTCTGTAATTTGAATTGGAGGGCCGCTGCTCGCTGACAGCTCATACTTCCCCAGAAATTAACGAGTGAAGGAGGGATGGCAGTGCCGGTTTTCCTCTTTGACAATATAATTTTCCCCTGTGATCTGAACCTTTGAAACCCCAGCTCTAAGCAGGCACTCGCCTGGACGGTGGGCTCCTGTTTGTCTCAGATCTTATCCAGGATCCTCTTGAATTCCAGAAATTCCTGGGAACTGGCCTCCTCATTCCCGACAGAGCCCTGGGCTTTAGCCCCTTGGTGCTCTCAGTGTGAGGTCAGCCCACGCTGGGGGAGAGGCCAGAGGATCCCCAAAGGACAGGCTGTGGGGCACAGGCAGACCTTGCTTCCCGTTCCTCCTGGCTCCTTGTGACCCTGGTAGTGTCTGAACCTGTCCGTCTTCATCTCAGGACCCTAGTTTATAAAACGCAGAGCACAGCTGCCCCCTCCAGGGGGTGTTGTGAGACACAGAACGTGCTGTTTACCTTCCTTCTCTCTCCCTCCCTGGCTCTCATCCCTGGGCATCTCTGCTGTGTGGTCCTTCTGGAAGCCCACCACCCTCTCCATGGCCAAACCGTGCCCAGACCCCCTTCCTGCAGGAAGTCCACCTGTCTTCGTCCTGTCGAGACTAATGGCTCCTGAGTGCTCGAGGCCTTATTTCTTCACCATTCTCCTGTGAAGTCTCAAAGTTCCAGGTTATTCCTGGAAGGCATGTCCTTTCTCCCAGAAGATGGTCAGCTTCCCTGAGGTAGAACTGGCGCAGCGCTTAGCACCCAGTATATGCTCAATTACTGGTGACTGAATTTAACCAACACTTTTTACTCCCTTTGCACCTGCCTAATTGTCCCTCCACCCATGTCCACCAAGTGCCTGGTCAGTGCTTGCTGATGACTAGCAGATGCTGGGATCCGCCAGGGCCTGGTCAGTCCTCCCTGTAACCCCAGTGCCGGTGTCAGGGAGTGAGGTGCAGGGGGGCACATTCACTTCTGCTGTGATTAGCTCCCCAGAGAACATTCTCCAAGATGGCAGCTTATAAGCAACTTTTTTAAATTGTGGACACAGTGTCTCTTAAGGCAACGGGTAAAAGTCTTTGGAGAGAGTCCTGGGAAGGCGAGGCCTTGAGACACACAGAGATAGAGTCACAGGTGACCCTTCCCTTGTCCTTCCTCCAGATCCCTCAACCTTTGGGGCACACCCTGCCCCTGCCCTCCTGCCCCAACCCAGGCGTACTCTCTCTACCTGGCACCTGGCTGCACTCTGGCTCAGGGGTAGGGAGGGACCTTCTCAGCTGCCAGGGCAGAAGGGCCTTGCATGGCTTGGAACCCACAGAATTGGCTACTGAGGATCTAGGGTTGGATGTCCCCAGCATCACGGAGGACACACAAAGAATCAGCTGAAATGTATTCCTTCAGAGCTGGGTGGGACCCTAGGGGTCACCTAGGATCAACCCTCTCTTTGACAGCTCGGGAAACTGAGGCTTAGAAAGATTACTATGTAGTGAAACCCAATTATCTGTCTAATAGGCAGAAAGCTGGCAGAGTGACCCCTGGAGCAGGTAATCCCAAATCCCTCTAGAAGGATCTGCTGGATTCTGGAGAATCAGAAGTTCTTTCCAATTCTGCTTCCTTAGGGCTAGTGTTTGAGCAAGAGTGTACCCTCCACCCCAGGGTGGGCTGGGGCTGGAGGCAGAGAAAAAAGATTGACAGTTTTCTAAGTGACTGAGGGTCACAGTGACTGAGGGTGCTTTGGGCAGGAAACACAGCTGCTGGAATCCTGTCTGCTCCCCCAACTTGCTTGCCTGGGCAGCCCCCCACTAGCACCACCACCAAAGTTTTCTCCTCTGCTGAGATTAACACCAGATGCAGGATGAATATCAGGGAGAGGGTTGGGGTCTGGGGAGAGTGGCTGGGAAGCATCTACTGCCATTCAAGGCTCAGGGGCTAGCGGGCTCCTGCCTGCCATTCCCATGCCACTGCTCCCGCGCCTGCCCCCGCATGGCCCCTCTGGTGCCCAAATCGCCTTTTCCCAGATCCAATTAAAACGGTGTTTGGAGCAAGGTTGAAATAATCACATAATCATTTTCTCCAGTAAAGTTACTGGCTAGAGCCCGATTTGAAGGCTGAGCTGGTAATTGAACCTGAGGAGTGGCAATAGCAGAGGGGCTGGGGGGAGTGGTGGGGGCTTTTCCTGGGTTTCAGAGGCTCCTGGCTGTGATCACCCCTCCCACCGCAGCAGCGAGGGTGTCACAAGCCCCACTCCTATTGACCATCACCATCTCACTCACTTCTTCTGGTCACTGGGTTCTCTTGGGGCTGCAGGGCTCCCAGGCCACAATAGGAGACAGCAGGTCCAGAGGCGCTGTCATCAGACTTTCTCAAGTCACAGGCCACATGCCCAAAGTCACCCACGAGGTGGAGCAAATCTAGGACTCCAACCAGGTCTACTCTCCAGCTAGTGCTCTGTCTCCACTCCAGGCCTCTTGCCTTCCTGAAGGAAGCCCCAGTACCCCAGAGCTACACCCTCCCCACCCTCTCCTGCCCTGCCCACTCCCAATTCCCATGATTCCCTGGGTCAGCCCCATCACATTCTCCCAGCAAGGGGAGGAGAAGGGCTTACTTGCTTGCTCTCTGGTACAACGGCGCATGCACACCGTGGATTCCCGGGGCACCCACCCACCGCTGAAATGCCCACACTGGGCTGCCTTGCCCTGATTTGCGGGGTCCTTCCTCCCAGAACTAAGACTGGGGATCAGAATGTCTGCCACTTGTGGCAGTTTATTCGTATCTTCTTTCTTTCCTTCTGTGAATTTTCACTATGTCCTTACTGCACGTGAAGCCCTGAGCAGGATGCAGGGATGAGCGGGGATTGACAGCGCAGCAGCTGCCCTCGTGGCCCAATGGAGATGTGAACAAGTGAACTCCAGCACAATGGGAGGGCCCTTACCTGCAGCTGGAGAGACAGGGGGCTTCCTGGCTGAAATACCCTCTAAGTCGAGGCCTCAAAGCTGAAAAGGAGTTTTTTCCCAAGATGAATGCAATGGCTGGGAAGCAAGAAAAAGCCAGGTGTCATCTTGGGCAAAGCTGGTCTCAGTTTCCTCGTGTCTAGAACAGACTCCCAACTCTGTTTGCCTCTGAGGGTTCTGGAGAGGAGTGGATAAGGTTGTACTCTGTGAGATGGAAAATTCTGTTCCACTGATTATTGTTGTTAATGGAGGGCATTTGTTCCCCAGCCTAGACAAGGGGACAGAGTCCGTGGGAGGGGTGGGTCAGTGGTCAGGGTTGGGGGGAGGCTGGAGGTGTGGAGAAGTGGAACCCAGGACTTGCTCTGCAGAGCCCTTGTGGCTATTTGGGACTGGGATCCAGCAGCCATGGGTAGGGTTAGGGGAAGGGCCTCTGCCGTCTGGCTGGGAGCTGTGGGGGGTGGGGGCAGCCCTGGAGTTGGCTGCTGGCTGGGCTAAGCCTGGCTCCTATGGTCAGTGTCCAGCTTCCACATGGCCAGTACTTTCTGGGCCTTGGGCACCCCAGTCCATGGGGGTCAAGGTGAGACTCGAGGGGGTCTAGCCCCATTTCTGCACCTCTCAGGCAATCAATACCTGCTCTGCCCTCCCTGCCTTCAGCAGGCTTGGTGCCAGAAGTGTCATTCTGGATCTGACCAGCAGGCCAAGAGAGCCCACAGAGCACCCCTCACGCATGAGGACTCTGGAGGAGACCTAACCCCGGGCAGGGTTTGTGCTCCCCTCACCAGTGGCCCCAACCACTGGGCTTCCTGCCCCCTGGGCCCTCCGAAGCTCATGCCTGTGGCCCCCATGCCCTTCCTGGCACAGCTGGCCTCCTGGTCAGCAGCTGCAGGGGTGAGTCACAGCTCTCATTAGAGCTTAATTAATCAATTGAGTTAATCAGACAGCTGAGATGTGCTGTGGTTGCAGATGGGGGCTTAAAAGAGAAAGCCAGAGCGGGAAGGGCCAGGTCAGGTGAGCTAGGCTGGCAGGGCCAGGGTTGGCGGCGGAACCTGGAGGGTTGCCCAGGGAGGAGGACACTAGCCAAGTCCGCACCTGAGGTCCCAGGAAAGGAGGATGAATGGGCTCAGCCAAGGCCCAGGATGGGCCCCCTGAAAGGTGCCCTTTGCTGGGTGCCAGAGGCAGCTCCCGAGAAAGGAGAAAGCAGGACCTCTTCCACCCCAGCTTCCTCTCTCATTTTTTATCTTGTCACGTGTGTCTCTGAGAGCTATCTGAAATCCTTATTTGAATGGAGTGGGGAAAGGAAAGAAAGGGAAAAAAAAAGACAAAGAAAAGGTAGATCCTCACATTCCCAGGGATCCCAGCCTGATGGGGGAGGCAAATGTCTCCTGGGAACACAGACAGCGATCTGGACTCAGAGATAGAGAGACATGTCTCTACAGTCAAGCGGCTCAGGCTCTGGACATCTGCACTGGGGGTAGTGGGGGGGTCAGAAGGATCAGAGCCAAGGGCGGGCCAGAGTCCAGGAAGAATATTGGGAGGAGGGGAGCATGTGAGCAGAGTTTCCATTGTGATTTGCAAAATGTTGTTTCATCTGTTTTATTCTCACATCTGACCTTGGTTATTACCTTGGGGGCTGGGAGAGGTGGGCAAGATGGGAAGTGTGATGGGAAATGGATTCAGAGAGGAGGACTCGCAGATACCCCCAATAGGCCCTGCCTTCCAGGGGCTTACAGTTTCCACAGGGCAACAAGCTAAGTGCCATCTCTGGTGACCCAGAGTCTGAGGCTGTGAGAGATAAGGGTCTAGGGTGTGGTACACGCAAGAGACTAGAGGAAGGCAGGCATTTCTGAGGCTGAGAAAGGCTTCACAGAAGAGGTGGCATGTCAGCCAGGTTCTGCAGGCCTTGAGATACCTCTGAGTAGGAGGGGACGTGGAGAGGAAAGATGTTCCAGGAGAAAACCGCCTGGGTGAAGGCAGGGAGGGTGGGCTGTATATGGCAGGTTAGTTGGCCCCATAAGCTGGGCTGGAAACAAGGTTCCTGTCTGTGTCAGAAAGAGAGGGCTTCACGGTGGGAGGGCTCTTTGAATTTCACACCCAGGTGTCTATAGCCGAATTTGGTAGGCAAGGGGAGTCAATGCAAGTCTCTAACTGGTAGGAATGGGTTTACAGCAGTTTTAGAAAGAGGATGTCTGTGGATTTGCTCTGTGCAGGATGATACCAAGATAGAAGAGACCTGAAACAGGAAGAGAGAGAATGTGTGTGTGTGTGTGTGTGTGTGTGTGTGTACACTTGTGTATGTGTGTATATGCATATATATGTGTGTGTGTGTGTATATGTGAGGGTGTGTGTGTCTAGAGCAGTAGTTGTCACTCTTTCAGGAGTCACAGATCCATCTAAACCTTGACAAAAGCTTAGACCCTTAGCTTAGAAAAATGCACAGTCTCAAGGGTTAGCCTTCAATGATGGGGATAGGAGGTGTGTTCACAGATCTCCTGAAACCCATTTGCTGGACCTTCTAGGGTTTAGATCTCCTAAAACCCCAGCTCTCCCCTTTAGTTGCAGAGTCTGCAGGCTATAACTGAAGGCTCACCATGGCCCTCAGGCCCCAGCAGACGAGCTGGGGGTGCTAGGTCCTAGGCAGCTAGAGCCTCTCCCCACAGCCTTCCCCTGGCAGGACAGCTCTGCAGCCAGGACAGGGAGGACTGGTGGGTAATAGGGGCTGAGGCCACTTGGACACAGGACCTGCCAGCCCGGGTGTGAGAGTTCCAAGCTGCCAGGCCCCTTTCCCTGGCTTCCAGCATAAGCAGAAAATGTCAAGCTAGACCCAGGAGGGCTGCCTCCCTGCCAGCACTGAGTGCCCTTCATGAAATTGCCCTGAAACAGTCCTGTTCTCTCCTTCCCACGAATCCTAGTGCTCACAGCTGCTGAGAAATGGGACCCAGGTGTCCTGGCCCCAAAGCAGGGAGCTCCAGCTAAGCCGTTTCTGGGTGTGCTGTGTGGTTCCTGGGCAATCACAGCCTTCCTGAGCCTCTGCTCCTGCCCTCTTCCTGCAGCAAAAGCTCGCCTCCCCTGGAAGTAGGGTGGCCTCTGCAGACCCGGACAACATGCCCAGCAAAAGCCACCAAGGATGGGCGGCCTTGGCAGGGGCTCCCCTACCCTCCCTTCTAACTTTATCTTTTCCTTGCACATGCTCATGGCTTCCCAAGCGTACATTCTTTGTGCAGGAAATATTTTACCCCTGCTGAAACGGTGTAGATCATGATCATCCCTGTTTGATCAACAGTGGAGCTCAGACAGGGGCCTTGCATCAGATCCCACAGCCGGAAAGCAGAAGCACAAGGAATGAAAAATTTCCAAGCCCAGCTGGCAGGCTCTTCCCTCTACACTAGGCTGCTCCAAGGGCCGGGGAATGTCAGAAATGGGAGCTCGGTGTCCACCCCAGCCCCAGGTCCTGCCCAGGGGATTGAACCCAGGACCTTGCGCAAGCTAAGCATGCACTCTACCACTGAGCTACACCACCCACCTTTGCACATTTTTAATGTGGCTACTAAAACATTTCAAAGCACATATGCGGCTTGCATTATATTTCTGTTGGACATAGCTGCTCTAGATAGCACTGGCCCCTCACTCCTGTACACTGTGTTGTATAATCTCATTAACAACTCTGTGAGATGAGACAAGTGGGGTGACCTGTTCCATTTGACTGATAAGGAAGGTGGGACTCTGTGTGGTCAAATGACTCCGTCAAGGTTATACAGCCAGGAAGGGTGGAGGCTAGATACAAAGGGGTGGAGGTTTTTCTGACTGAGACCCGTTTTCCAAGACAATCCAGAGAGATGCCTCTCTCTCCAAGTTGGCTTTGACCTGCCCTGGGCCACTCACTCCTCCCAGCCCCTGCTGAAGACACTCCCCCCCACCCCCACACTCTGGGAAGCTCCTGCTAGAAACACCCCTCTGAAAGCCCCATTAAAACTAAGGGCTCTTGGTCCTCCATTGAAGCCAGAGTCTGATCTCACATTAGAATCTGGCCTATGATTCCTGCATCAAAGCTGGTGCCTTTGCCCTGTCGTTGCTGGCATGCTCCTTTGTACCTGCCGCCATTCACATAAGTGCCCCAGAGCAAAAGAAGCTCTGGCCACGCTTCCTGGGACACACCCACTGTCCCTCCCACTGGTGATCGTCCCTGAGCCCTCCCCACCTGTGTTCTACCCCTTTTGCCGCCTCCTTGGAGATGAACATATTCAATGAGGCTAAGGGACTGTTTCTTTAATTTTCCCCCTTGTCCGTCCCTGGAACGTGATAAAAATACCCAGCATTGATCTTTTTTTCTTCCCCTTCTGCCGGGGATAGTGTTTACCGAGGTGTCAATCAGGAGAAGAATTTGGCTTCCTAATTTCTCTTCTCGTCCCTGGGGGCCATGCGTCTCCCCGCCTCACATGGACACTGAGCTGGAATCAAGGTTACTAATAATCCCCCAGCACACACAGACACTGAGAGCACATATATTAAAGTCATATATTGATTTATATTTTCGGGTCCCTCTGCCTTTCTGCCCAGCCTCAGCCTTTCTCTCTGCCAAGGAGAAAAAAGAATTACACAGCTATATTTATCACCAAGATGTTTAGTGTAAAGAGCATTGTGTCCGAAAGTAATTCCCTTCCCAGCCCTCTTTGGGGGTATTTAAAAAAAAAATAGTGTGGTCTCGCCCACCCATAAGTGTTTATCTTTTATTGTCCATTCTTTAACTTTTCCCTGAAGGAAGAAGTGAGACATTTAAGGTAGACTGTCAGATGGACTTCCTGATTTGACAAACGGTGGCTGTCATCCCCAAGGAGGCTGGTGGAGTTGTCTTGCCTGTGGACATAATAATCCTGTTGCAGGTGTGGGAAGGAGGGGTGGGTAGGAGGTATGTGGAAGGTGAGGCAATGGATTCAGTAACTTCTAGAGGTCACCTACCAGTCTAAATGGCACCTCGTCATTAGTGACTTGCCACCTATGGTCCCATTTCACAGTTGGGAAAATCAAGAAGGTGATGAGTTAGTTTACTTCCCACTGGGGTTTCAGCCTTTGCTTCCATTTGGACTCTGAGTTTGATGGGGGAAAAAAAACATTCCTCCAGGCATAAGTGACTCCTGCCCTGAGGAGTCCAGGCGAGAACACAGGTCTCTGGGTGGGGGGAGGTGGAACTGGGAAGGAGGACAGTCTGGAGATTCTCATTCTTTAAGGTGAGATAGAGGAAAGGAAGTGCTCTCAGACCACTAAGCCTCCCCCTACACCTCTCCTCCCACCCAGAACACTTGTCACTCTGTTTGGCGGGGCAGCCATTTAAAAATGTCAAACTATTTGACTCTAGTTCCCTCAAGGGAGCTCTTGGAATGGAAGCAATGCTGAACATGGGGACTCACACACAGACTCAGCACCATTTTCTTCATGCTCGTTGGAGAGTTTCCCTCCTTTGCCCATCCATCATCTCTTTATTTTTCACGAATGCTCTGGGAGGGAGAGGGTGTCAGCCTCATTTTACACGTGGGGAAACTGAGGTTAAATAACTTGCCCAGGGTCATACAGCAGGGAAAAAGGAAGCCTCGACAACAACTCAACTTCCCAATTCCTCTGCAGAGCTCACCTCCATGCCCCTACCATGGGTGCAGCCTCCTGGTACTCAGCCTTTGGTGACCTTCAGATCTCTCCAGTCGGCTTTGCTGGCCTAGCTTTAGGGTCCTGGCTGTCTCGGCTCACCTCCAGGCCCAACTAGCTCTTCATCCTTGGTACTGGACAAGCAGTTCCTCTTCAGAATGTGCCCAGATGCACCTGGGCTAGGGGTCAAAACCTTCCCTGATGGAGCCTGACCTCGGTCCCCTCGCCTGCCCAGCTTCTGCCAGGGACTCAGGGGGGTTGGCTGCCCCCTGAGTGCCCTTTGGTATTTTCCAGAAGCTAGGTTGAGGTGTTTACAACCCAGTGTCCTTCACTTCATTCTGGAAACTATTTTACCCCCTAGCAGGGCAGAGAAGTAGAGCCACGATATGCCAGCCAGGGCACATTTATGGTGTTGACCAGCACAATAACCCTGCAAGGGGAAGTTTGAACCGCATGATGGGGAAACCCAGGCTCAGGGAGCAAAAGTAACATCTCCTAGGTCACCCAGAGGGTGAGAGGGGTTACTAGGGTTGAGTCAAGTCCGTGCGACCCAAAGTCCTTGCTTTGGAGCTCCCTCTTTATCTCACTGCCCCTCCCAGGCTGTCCCCATTAGACAGGCTGGGTGAGGGCAGGGGCCAGACAGCACAGGGCGCAGCGGGAATCAGCAACGAGGATCCTCTAGGGGAACTTCTCCCATTGAAAATCTGTTCCCCTCGCGGCCACGGGTGATGTATGGCTGGATCTGATGAGAAACGTGCAGCGGAAAGGAGGGGGGCGGCGCGGGCGGGGGCAGCGCGGCATTGAGATTCCGCGGGGCGCAGGGGGGCGGCGCAGGCCCTGACACGGGCCGGGTAATTGATCTGGAGGTGCCAATTTGCAGCAAATAAATATTTGGTTTCTGCCTTTGCCCGCTCCGCACTCTGCTCAAACAAACTTCAATTAAAAGCGAAAAGCGAGCGGTGGGGGGGCGGCGCGCCCGGGTCCCCGCGGTCCGATCGATGGCGCCGAGCCTGCGGGCTGCCCAGCGCGGCGCGCCGGGCTGGGGGCACCGCGGACGAGGGCGGGCCTGGCGCCCTCTTCCGGATCGCTGAGCACCGGGCGCCCGGCCCGTGAAGGCGGTGCTTTCAGCTCGGAGCCGTGGCTTGATCTCAGCCCCGCAGAGCAGAGGAGGGCATCCGCTTTTTTTTTGCCAAATGGGGGACACATACAGAGCCAACCTTGACACTCCCACTCCGGATGGACGTCCAATCCTGTGTGCTCCGGCAGGGATCGCAGAGAAGGAGGGGCCCCAAGGCACTGACCCTGTCTCCCAATGCACCCACTACTTTGATGATGGCCTTGCTAGTCACCAGCATTCACTCAGCATCTTTCCTGAGCATCGCTGGGTGCCTGGTGCACTAGGCAAAGAGTCTATCTCCTCTCCAGCGTCTGCCCTGCTGTCTACCCTTGGGTTGGCCAAATAGCCAAGAGGGTGAATCCAACCAAGGCACAACCTCTGGTGGGGCCTGAAGGAGAGGGTCTGGAATGGGGAGGAGCAGCCAGATGCTGGGGAATTGGGGAGGGGGCCTGGGGAGGTGGCTACAGCCTGGAGCAGGGGAAAGGATCATTGGGTCACAGCTGCCTAATATTGGGGTTCAACACAAACACAGCAACAGTAGCCATCCAGTGGGTGGAGTTAGTCCCTGGGGAAGTTTCTGTCCATCAAGGATCTTTCACTACTTTGGGAGAGAGACCCCAGTGCTGGTAAAGGGAGCTAATCATTGGTTCTGGGAAGCAGGGAGACCGCAGGTTCTGCTGGGTAGGGCAGCCTAGGGGGTAGTTAAGACAGTTCTGGGAAAGATGTGAGGAGGGATGGAGGTGGGGGTGGAGTTGACAAAGAGGCATCAAGTCAGCACAGAAGGTAGGAGTAGATCAAATGGATGGAAAGTGGGAGGAGGAGGGCTGGGGTCCTTTCATCTGAGTGAAAGTTTCTTGAGGGCCAGAGCTGGGAAGTAAAGCAGAGGGGCTGGGAAGGTAAGTGAGGAGGTCCTTGTCCCCTCCCACATTTCTGTGTCCCACCTTCTGGGGTGGAAGGATGCTTCCAGACTTACCCCTTCACCGAGTGAGGCTGCTGCTGGTCCCCTCAGCTGCAGGCTGCAGCCCCTTTCTTCCCCTCCTCCCTTTTAAACCTCTTTTCCCTGGTCCCCAGGATCCCATTGGTCTGTGGCTGGGTGTGGAAGCACAGGTCCTAGCTGTGTGGGCCCCAGCTTCCAGGTACTCAGATGGTCCTGGAGGGCCACCCTGGGCCATGGAGACCTGGATGCCATCCTCATTCCCAAACGCAGGGCTCTGGGGGAGATTGGTCTCACCATCCCTCTTCTGTCCCCCTCTACTCCAAGCAGATGCCCCACCTCCTGGGCCCTCCTCATCAGCCCTCAGTCCCCAGTTCTCTTTGTGGCTTGAGACATGAGTCTCATCACAGGGTAGCTGGATGCAGAACTCCCTGTGAGTATGAGGACGACCCCCTACGCTGACCGCCCCCAGAAGCCTCCCCATCTACCCCTGCTCTCCCACTCTAGTCCCTCCCTGGGGCTGCAGCATTACCCACCTGAAGCCAGAGCCCCTTCCCACCTGCAAGCTGGGACGTACTCCCTCACATTCCCTCCCTCCCTCTCCCTGGGCGCTGAGCTGTGGAGCAGAATGATTTCCTGTAATTGGCCAGCAATCCGGCTGCCCGACTTGTTCTATCGACATGCTGGTTAGCTGGAAATTGTATTGGAATCTGAGCGACAGGGAGGGGAGGAGAGGGAGCAAAGGAAAGAGGCTCTTTGGGCCCCAGCTGGGTGCAGCCTCAGCTCTTCTGGTGGCACAGAGGAGCCACTGGCCACATCTCCCCTCCAGGGGAAGGAGCAGGAGAGCAGCCCACAGCGCGTCACCACCTCCTTTGTCTTGCTCCTCTCTCACCATCTCTGGGGCCTCCCCTGCCCACCCCATGTGGCCCTGTGGCCTCAGGTCATTACTGCCACCCCATTTCCTCCCCTAGGATTGGTTCCTTCTGACCTGGAGTGCCTTTGTGAGGACGAGGGGCGCTCAGCAGCCCTAACTGTCCCCCTCCCATCCAATTTCTAGCCATGGTGGTTCGTTAGGGAGTGTCACAAACCTTCCCATGCTCCTCCCTTCACCCTCCCCAAGGACAGAGAGAGACTGAACATCTGAGAAAGAGTTGACAATAACTCCTAGATAAAGACCCAAGTCGTCCTTAATGGGGGCAGTGCAGGTAGTGGGAGGGGCATTGTGCTGGGAGTCCAGAGCCCGGTGATTACACCTGTTGGTTACTTGGGCCTCTGTGTCTCAACCTCTGAGCCTCTAAAATTCTTGCCTGGCCTCCTGCCCTCCTTCTTAGCGTTCAAGGAGGTTAACTGCGGAAATGCGCTTTGGAAACTGCTCTTCGAATTAGCCTCGGGCCAGCCTGGGCCTGGGGATGGAGGTGGTTTTAGGGGCCAGCCTGTCCCCTTCCTCCCTCACCCGAGGCCGGTGCGCCTGCAGCCCTCGCTGGCCTCTTTATTGCTCCGCTTCCGGGTGGTGAGGCCCAAAGTGAGGGGGATGGAGCGCAGGGCCTGAGCGCGCGGCTGGAGGGTGAGACGCCTGGGTCGCGTGCCAGTCCCCCTCGCACGGGGTGGAATCGGGACACATACCTCCGCCCCGCGGCGCCCGGGTTGCGGGGGGCTCGCAGCTCCAGCAAAGAGGACGCGGCAAGCTTGTTAATTAGCGTCCGGGGCTGGACAGCGTCCCTGCGTCTCCGCCGCTGCCCCTGGGCGGGGCATCTGACGCGGTCCGCGGCCCCGGAGGAGAGGCGGGAACGGCACCGGGAGAAAAGTTAGTAACCGCTCGGCAAGCGCCCGCCGTCGAGGCCCGACCCCAACCCGGGTGGGTGCTGCCACCTGCCGGCCGGAGGGGAAGCCGCCCGCCCGGGTTCGGGGCTGGGGCTCCTGGTGGTCTGGCTCCTGCTCTTTCCTCCAGAGCAACCTAGACGTGAAGTCACGCCCCGGGGAAAGTAGGTCTCCTTGTAAGGCCGCCTTGGGCCACCAAGTGTGGGAAAGGGAGGCCGTGGGAGGCAGGCAAGAGGAGGGGGAGTAGGAGCTGTAGCAGGACCAGGGCAGAGGAGGACAGATGGTGTTTTCTCCACACCCTCCAGGCCGGCGGTCCTCTGACATTCTTGCATCACTCAGCAGACTGGGTCAGGGAAGAAAATAATTCTTTGGAACTTCACACTTTGCGAAGGATTTTTGCCATCCTCCATTTATCAAGTTCTTTGATGTAAGCATCATGAAGCCTACTTGAAGGAATAAACCAAAGGCAGGTCACATAAGTAGGAGACATAGCCCAGTGGACCAGAGCGATCCCAGGTCTGCTCCTCCTGGGGAGGCCCAAGGGCACAGCGGGCAGAGTTCTGAAGCCTGACTCTAACTGGAATCAAATCTCTCTCACTGGGCCTGGAATCAGCAATAATCAATGTTATGTTACCTCTGGGGTGTCACACATCCAGCAGTGTCCAGCATGTTACATACAGGCTTTCACAGTCATGTTCTCAGTGACTAGGGCACTGGGAGGGGTCCAAATCTTTCCTCCTTCTTACCAGTTCCCACCAAACTGGAGAAGCAGGTGCCTCCTGCCATTCTCATCCTGCCCTGGCCCCTACCCCACACACAGCCCGCCACCTCCTCAACCAGCCTTTGCCCCTCCTGGGTTTGCAGTGAGTTAATGAGCTGGTCTCTGAAGTATGAGCAGCTCTGGGAAAGGGGGCATTAAATATGGCCACCATAGCATTCTCATTTGTCACACTCACTTCTGGCCTTAATAGGCTGCTGGCCACAGGATCAACTCATCAGCAGGTCTTCCGGCTCTGGCAATGGGAAGCTGATGTCTACACTGGTCTAACTGGGTTGGGGAAGGAAGATGGAGTACGTAGGTGTGATGCTGCCCCAGCACCTGCACCCACCCCTCATGCAGGTACAGCGGAACCTGGCTGGAGTCCTCCTGGGGCCCCAGGAGAAGTCAGAGGGCAACTACCTTCTAGGGCTGGGGAAGTGAGGGACCCAGGTCTTATTGTGGGAGACCAAGAGTAACCCCAAATGGTATCAGCCAAGTCTGGGAAGCTCAGTCAATCTGCATGTTAGGGGAACAGCAGCAGCCCAGGGCATTTCAGATCAACACACTTTATTCAGCACCAGGGTGAATCGGGCTCTGCACCAGGAACACAGAGATGAATAAGACACAGTCCCTGCCCTCAAAGGGCTTACAGTCTAGTAGGCTTTTGGCTCATGGATTCAGGTAAAATGTGGAGGTGGTTGGGATCTCACAGCACCTAACCCAGCCTGGGGCTCTAGATGGTGCCTGAGCTGGAAGTTAGCCAGTTGCAGAAAAAATAAAATAAGGTGGGGGGAAGGTATTCCAGATTGGGGAAGCAGCCAGGCAAAGGCACAGAGGTGAGAAACATCCTGGTGCATGTAGACTCAGGCGAGGAGTACAAGGAGCGGGAGGTAGGAGCAGGGTGCAGGGAGTGCCGAGGAAATGCCATGGTGGGAAGGGTGTCATCCCAGAAGAGGCCTGGCCTCTTACCCATAAGGGGATCCTTACTGCATCCTGGCCAAGGGCTTCAACCTATGGGAGAATCTTGTTTGAAGGTGGCAGCCCTTGGTCCAAAATGACATCCCATGGTCCAGAGAGGGGCTTTTAGCCATGATGGGGCATGTGCTAGGACAGAGTCCAGCCCAGGAAACCTCCCAGCTTTAGACACAAGTGAGGGCCACAGAGAGTGCTCCTCATCCTCACCCGCAAGAAATTCCTAATGGTCACCTGTTGTTGCCTTCACACCCCCTCATGGACACTGATCGGTGGTTCCAAAAGGAGGGACCCTGGGGAAGGTGGGAAGGAGAAACAGAGGGCTGTTTCTCTGCCTGGGACACGATGCACTCCAAGGAAGGGTGACCCGGCACAGGGTTCCAGCTCAGATTCAGAGTGTGTGTGTTGAGCTGGGAGGAGACAGGATGCATTTGTTACCTGGTTCCAGCCTCTGAGGAGATGGAGACCTGAGAATTCCTGCCCCTGAGGGTCCAGCTAGGGGGAAGGCAGGAGGTAGTGGGTGAGCAGGTAGAGGAGACTGGCAATGCCAGCCAGCCCTGTGAGGACCCCGAGCCTCAGGGGCAGGTACTCCAGGGAGCGCTCCAGCTCCGCATGGAGGAGGATCACCTGGCGTTTGGTGACGCTCCACTCGCCTGAGTTGTCGAGCACATGGTGGGCCATGCGGGCCTTGTCCTTCAGGGGCAGCTGGGCCTTGATCCGGGCCTCTGCGTCCTCACGGTTCAGGTTGTTCCGCTGCATCAGCCGGGCCAGCTGAGTGTCCCAGTCACTAAGGACCGGACAGAAGAGCTGCTCAGGCACTGCAGGCCTCGGCCTTCCTCCCACCAGCACATTACATGGGTGACTGGCCCTGGAAGCGCACTGGCTCCCCCCACCTCACTCTGTGAGGACACTAGTAGCATGAGGGGCTACCTAAAAGCCCCTTAACATAAATGGGGAGGAGAAAGGGGATAGTAGCTGTTTTCTGCCATTTGGAGTCTCTCTGCTTTGCTACTAGACTCAAGATTCCCCAGTTTTAAGATGGGAGGATTTGAACACCTGGAATCAGCTACATCCTGCATCCCTGGATGGGTGACCTTTACTGAAAGGCCCGTGCCCGCAAGCTACATGCTTCCTGTAGTTTCCCTGGGGGCCTGGGCCTGCTGCATTAAAAACAGCTTCCCGGGCCTCCACAGAGACCCCGCTTCTTGTCTCCCCGCTCCCACCCTGCACATTTAGAGCAAAGATGGTAGCCGCTGCGCTTGATGCCACTGATGAAGTAGGATGGACACACCCCAAGGTGCTTCCAACAGGAGCAAGGCCTTGAGAACTGGATCCCCTCGGTCCCTGGGACAGGATGAAGCACCACAGATTGAGTCAAGCAACACCCAGGATCCCAACTCCAAGGGACTTTCAAAGGGTACCCTCTTTCGCCCACTCTGATATTACCACTTGGCCTGCTTCTCGGCAAACTCCCTGTCCTGCTTTTGGCTACCCAGGAACTTCCCAGCTGTCCTCTGGAATGGGGTCATCTCTAACACCCCTCGAGCTCTAGGACCCGCGATGGGAACAAGGGGGAAAGGGCTGCAGCAGCTGTTCCTGCCATCTGGGGTCTCTGCTTTGCCACAAAGCCTGAATTTTCCCAGTTATAAGATGGAAGGATTTGATCACTACAGTTTGGCCACCACCTATAAGTGGCCTAGACCCGAGGGCCAACTGGGATGTGAAGACAGACCTTCCAAGGACAGGCATTACCTGAACACTAGCCAGTTCCAATGCCACTCAGAACAGAGTGCTGCAGAAAGTCATTTCTGGCTGGCTGATCAGTGAAGACTTTGTAGAAGGATGGCATTTATATTGGCCTTGAAAAGTAGGTAAGACTTCCGATTTCCTTTGTTATGGGGCCAGCGTACTATCAAGGTCATGGGGCCATACCCTGTCTGGCTGAGAACAAGGTTCAATCTTACTCTGCAAACCTGTGGCTGGGTAAATCTGGGTGAGAATGGAGATGACTTGGGCCACCATTGAGTGCACATCCTTCAGAAACTGACCAAGACCAGTGGGGTGTAAAGGCAGAACTCTCCAACAGCCCTTCCTGGAGCTCAAGGATAGTCCTATATGGTTAGTTTAAGGACTGATGTTTTTTGTGGTAATGGAACTTTTGCCCAAACGTTTATGCCACAATTGGCAAGTTTCTCAAAAAAGTAAATAATCACGTTTTGGTATAATTACACTTTGGTAAATCTCCCGTATTATTTCAAATGCACTGGGGTAGTTTGCCAGTTAAAGGCATCCATGAGAGGCTCTGTATATTTATAAAGTGTAGATCCCTTTTATGAATAGTAAATAATCACTCATTCGTCTCTTGGGCATCTCTTGCTAGTTGTGCCACCACATGTGGTCAGAGTGGGACATGTACAGCACCTGGGATTCTAGGAAGGGCTCCTCTGGCTGGTGAGTGGGGCTGGAGGATCTCCTAGGGAGCAGGAAGAATCTACAAAGCCCCACTTATCTGCGAGGGTCCACAGCTATCGCTGCTTTCAGCAAGCAGATCAACCTTGAAGGACAGCGCAGGAAGAGGGAGGTGGCAAAGGAAGGTGTGGAGTCACCTGGAACTGCAGATGCAACCAGCCCGTTCTGTTTTCTCACCTACACTCTGAAGATTTTTTCATTTTGGATCCCGTGGTACAAAGTTTCAGTTGTATTAAAACTCCAAGGCAAAGAGAATTCTGTCTTCACAGGGTCTGCTTGGCCTCGGGTGACAGTCTTTCACAAACAGGGAACAAAGAATGCAGAGAGGCTGCAGCTTTACGTGGGGAGACACGGGCCAACGGGGGAGCTAAGAGAATGCCTGTCCCTGCACTGGGCTCAGTGGACCCAGACGGCCTTTAGATGACAGCCCACGGAGGGGAGGGCAGGGCGATGCTTAGGGCACTGAGCCCTCCAGGCCCCATCTCCAGTGTGCTGGGAGCCTCCCAAGCATTAGTCTCTTGAGAGCCACTCTGTGCCCAAAATACCCACAGAGCCAAGTGCCCACCTCTGTGTCTACTGTACTTGTGGGTGGCATCCAGGAAGTTTCTGGAAGGCAGAGGTACCCTGCAGCCTCATCTACACTCTCACTGTGCTGGGACTATGACTCATTTTCTCTGACAGTTTGATCCTCCTCTGTTTGCCAAACCTGGATTCTGGTTTGCGTCATGTCCTGGGGGATTCTGAGAACAAAGCTCCTTCCTTAGCTGGGCTCTGACAGATCCATCTCCACAACTATCTGTTTGTAGGTGTTGCCAATGGGTGACCCTGGACAAATTCTGCAACTTCCCCCTTGAATTTTCTCTTCTATAGCCCAGAAATATCAACTCCGTCCTAATCACCTCATGCTGAGAGGTAAACTGAGTGAAGTAATAAATATGGGAGCTGTTTGGAATGTTGAGAAGCGCTGCAGGAGGGAAAAGGGAACCAGTGAATAAGAACAAGGTAGGCCAGGGCAGGGCTGGCATCTGGGCTTAAGTGCCTCCAATGGCCAGCAGAGGGAGCCCTTCACAAGCAGTAGAGAGACCTGGGGGCCATCACTCCCCACAGCCACCCCCAGGCATATCTGGGTCTGGTACAGAAGTCAGTTTCTAAGGCTCTGGGCACTGCTGCCCACACCCCGGGGCCTCCTGGCCACCCCGTGGGGAAAGGGCAAATGAAGCGGACCATTTCACAGGTATTTGCCTTACCCCAGGGGTCCTCTTTTCCAGCCTTGGTCAGGCCAGGCCATGCCATACACTCACCAGTATACTACCACCGTATGCTTCATGTACTTGAGCAGCTTCTTGGTCTCAAACAGCAGGGGGATATCCAGAATCACATAGCGGTATCCTGGGGAGAGGCCAGGAAACCCACAAATTCAATTCTGCAAGCACACATAGGAAGGACTATGTGCTAGGTGTGGGAACAGAGTTGAAGCCACTGTCCCCTACCATTAAGAGCTCCCCCGCAGAGGGGGATATCTTCCCAGGAGAGGCATAACCTGAATGCCAGCCAGTTCCAATGACATTCAGAAAAGAATGCTGCAGAAAGTCACTTTTGGGTGGATGGTCTGGGAAGACCTTATAGAAGGGATGGTATTTGTACTGGCCTTGAAAAGCAGGGAGGACTTCTGACACTTGAAAATGAGTGTGTGGAGGTGAGGGTTGTGGGAAGGGGAACAGCTCATGCTGAAGTAGAGGTCTCGAGCAGAGAGACACAGAGCTGACAAGGTGGTCAGGGCAGTCACAAAGGGTGGAGTTCACTTGATCTTGAATCCAAAGAGCTGTTATTTCTAAATAGAAGAATGACACAGCCAGAGCTGTAGGAAATTAAAGAGAGTTTCCAGGAGTAACTGGGCTGTTTCTGCCCTACTTCACCCACCTTTATTCAAAAAAAAAAAAAAAAAAGAGAGAGAGAGAGAAGTGATAGGTTCTTCCCCAAAAGCCAGGTCCAAGCTTGGCTCCCTGCTGAGGAGTCCTGCATGGCTATCCTTGCCACCTCTCCAGGAGAAACTCATGTTGTGGGGGAGCAGCAGAAGCCCCCAAAGGAGAGGCTGCTTCTTGGCATCAGAGTCAGACCTCCAGCCAGGGATTACAGGTACTGGTTTGGAGGTGGTGGGGTGGTTGTGACTAACACTGTATAACCAAATCCAGTGGGATAAAAGGCACTGACTACCGTCCCACTACAAGCCAAGGCCAGTCAAGGGCGGCACCCTCACCCACTGGGAGCGGGCATGTCCCAGGGCTACTTGCCCAGAAACACCTTGGGCTCCTAGTTCTTTTTACACTGATGTCCCCTATGTAAGTGTAGAAAAGCTGGGGTCCAGGAGTGAGAGAAAGGGATGGGCACTGGTTTTTGACCAGAGACCCCTGCCTGGCTTGGATGATGTCCCACTGCAAACATTTCCAACCACAGAAGCCGACCCACATCATACTGAACCCAGGAGCATCATGGGGAAACTGGCACTCCACGTGATACAGGAAACATGGTGACAGCCCAAGCCACTGGGTTTCCTGTCCCTCAGGACCCACTGCTCAGGAAGCCCAATTCTCTTCGGTTGAACCAGGGGGTTAAGAGAATGGGCTCCAATGACACACCTTGGTTTTGTAGCCCGCACTTTCCCACCACATGACTTTGGGCTCCTTAACAAACCTCACCTGTGTAAATGAGTGACGATGATCTACTTCACAAGAAGAGGTAAGGATTGCATGAGTGAATCATGTAAACCTCCCAGCACCCCTCACTCAGACCCTCTCTAAACGCTCCATAGATGATGGTTATTATGACTGTTGCTCCCTGGATGAGGGAGGCCAGCAGCGCTGGCTCCCCTACTCCTCTCCAGCCCAGAACAGGAGCCAGAGGAGCGAGAGCAGATCCTCCCCGGGCCTCTTATCTCCCTTTTCTGCTCGGCTCCCATCCCTTCCCCTCCCCTCACTGCCCTTTCTCCTCAGCCCCTCTCGGGAGCTCTCGGCCAGCTCTTTGGATCGCTGGCAAAGGGCTATTCAGCTGTCACATCCCTCCTGCTTGATAAGCTCTGCAAACCATCCTGACTCTATTAAGACATCCGTCTGCCTACGCGGAGACCTCCCAACAGCTGGTGATCTTATCTGACGTTTGATTATACCAAGTCTGACAGTTGTATTTGTTATACTCATCAGGGGAAAACTGGGACTGTGGAAGCCACAGCTGTCGTCCCCATTTTTCACCTTATCGAGCTGAAACGAGCTTTCTGGCTTTTATTTAAGTGGTGGTGGTTGGGGAGAGGGGAGGCTGGGTGGATGACACAGCGGGAGAACTTTGGAGCGGGTGACATTATCCAATGCTTAATTTCAGGAGGAGAGAGCCACTGCCACCTCAAAGCCCTGCAGATGTACTTGCGCCTGGCCTGGGAGTGAATGCGAAAGGGCAAGAATGAAAGGCAGAAGGCCTTGCTCCTGGGGGGTGGGGGGATGGAGGGGAGGAACAGGAGGAGTCCTGGCACACACACAAGGGGCAGGACAAAGGCAGCAGGAGTCCAGAGACATCTCTTGAGGGAGGAGGGAGGGAGGAAGGCCTGTGGCAAGATGGAGAGTAAAAGCTGGTCCAGCAGGGAGGATGCCTGGAGCCAGCCCTGCCTGGCCAGAGCCAGGCAAGGGGAGGGGGGTCAACATCAAGGATGTTGGTCAAGTCATCCCTTTCTCTCTGGAGGGAAGTATTTGGCCAGAGGGGGACGGGGGTTGGGGGAAGGTCCCCACTCTGTCCAGGAGAACCTGATGCATGAGACAGTAAGTGCTTTGGCCATGACCACAGTGCAAAGCCCAAAGAAAACCAAGACGGCTCCTCCATACCCTCTAGAAAGCTAAGTCTCAGCCTGGTGACGGACTAGAGAAACAAGCAGCCAGGCCTTCAACTTGGAGCCTGGGCTGGAGGCTCTGTGTCCCAGAGGCTGGCAGGCAGCTCTGCAGGATCCCTGGGCCAGCCTCTCGCCTGATCCCAAGCCACTGCTCTCTGTTCTCCCACTTCTCCTGCTGACTGGCCCATCCTGGACAGTGAGGATTGGGCCACCCCTGCCCAACACCATCCTGAACAACAGCGCTTGGACTGTGGCTTAGGGAAGGCTGCTGACACCTGCAGGGGAAGGTTCTTGCCAAGTGACCCCTGCTTTTCAAACACTCACCCCTTCCTTCAGTCCTGGCACATGAGCTGGATGTCCCTGCCACGCCAGGCTAACTCTCTCCACAGAGGCTGGGCCCCAAAGGATAATCCTCCACTTAGAACCCCACTCCCACCTGCCCTGGCCATCCTGGAGCCTCCCCAGCTTCCACTCTGCAAACTTACTTTCCCAGGCGGGGAGGGTACAGTTCAAGTGGTAGAGTGCATGCTTAGCATGCATAAGGTCCTGAGTTCAATCCCCAGTAGCTCCTCTAAGAATAAATAAATAAATAAACCAAACTACCCCCCTCACCAAAAATAAATAAACAAATAAAAAGGAAAATTAAAACAAAACCAAAAAAACTTACTTTCCCAAACAGCACCAAATCAGACTCTGATCCCGGTTTCCACTTGCATGGTGATCGACAGTGGACTCTTCGACCCCCTAAGAGCTTTTCGAGGCTGGCATTACTAGCTTCACTATGCAGACAAGGAAAACGGGCAGAGGGGCTGGCTCACCCGATAGTCACGCAGCTAGAAACCAGAAACCATGAGGGCCAGGACTTAAACTCAGGTCTTATGACTCCTTTATTCATCAGCTCTTATTTCACCCATCTCTCCTAGAAAAATCAACTTTCTGGGGTTCATGGCTCAAAGCCTCAAGTATCTCCTCTCATTAAACTATCAGCCTCCTTGGGTTAAAGGACATCACCTCTGCCCTCTGGGGCTGGTACAGGACTGCATGGGGGGATGCCAGTGAACAAAGGGAGCTCAACAGTCTGAATGATAGCCAGCTCCCTGCTCTCCAGCCAACCTTTCTGCAGAGGAGAAGGGCTCAGGCCCTGGGAGGAGCGGGCTTTGCCACACCCTGTCCCAGGTCCCGGTTCTTACCCCGGAGAAAGTACTTGAAGGTCTCCTTCACCATTTCCTTGAAGATCTCAGGGTGGGTGATGGTGTTGAGTAGGTGCCGCCGGTCAGGCTGGTTAAAGATCAAGTCCCCCAGGACCTTGCGATCGATGTCGCCGTTCTCCAGCAAGACCTCGGTGCCGAAGGCCTCCACAATGCGCCGGTGGGCGGGGCATCCCGGCTGGACGACTGTGGCACGAGGAGGAGTCTGGGTCACTGTCTGGAGCCTCCAGGCCAGTCAGAGGACTCTGAGTGACCAGAGGCAGAATGATGGGGGAACCCAGGGGTGCTTCTTTCAGTTGGAGCAAAAACAAAATGAGGGGAGGGAAAGCAGTTGAGGAGGAGAGCAGAGTGCACAGAACCCCTGGCACTGGTCACGGGATGGCGTGAACGGGAGGGAAGAGTGACTGAAGAGCCAGAGGGCCAGCCTGGGGCAGGGAGCAGGGGGCCAGACCAGGGCTGATGGCAAAGCCCTCCCCCACTCTGAGGCCTAGAAAGGCCTTTTAGAAAGGTGAGGCCCGATGGAAGAAAGGCAGCAGAGGGCGCTACCCTGTCCCACCCCCAGCCCGCCCCCCAGCTCACCAAGCCGGGCAAGGACGTCCACGTCAATCACCGCACAACCCAGCTGCTGGAACACCTGGATCACTGAGCTCTTGCCTGAGGCAATGCCCCCTGTCAGGCCCACCAGGAACATCTTCCCAGGAAAGAGGGAGGTCAGTGAGGCTAAGCCAGGAGCCAGGAGTCACTGGAGGCGAAGCTTGGCAGGTCGGGACGGTCCCCCACAGGAACACCAGAAGGACCCACCTGTCAGACAGAGCAGACCTGGTCAGTGTGAGGCCAAAAGACTAGGGCAGAGGGAGGCAAAGGTGGCCAGGGAGAGACACAGCCCGGCCAGCCAGAGCCATGTCCCGATCTGGGTCCACTGGAGACAGAAAACTCTTCCGGTATTCTTTTAAAAAACACTCAGAAGGCAAACTAACATTGTGTAAATTTAGCAATCAAAATGCCGAGCAGACAGAACAAGGTCAGGTGCTGTTAAGCAGAGTGCTTTCTGGAGGTGGCAGTACCCCACTGTAGGCAAGCTTCCTGTAGGTAGGAGAACCTGTCACTCTGTGGTGAGCCCAAGGCATTTTCCAGATGCCCACAGAATGCCCCCAGCCTCCACTCTGTAGTCTGGGACATCAAGGCTCACAGGAAAGGTGTGGCCCGCCTGCCCCACCTTCACACCAGCACTAGGACGGCCTGAGGGTTAGTCTACATCAATAATCCCTCCTCCGCAGCCAAGAAGCACTACAGGTGGGGGGCTTAGCGGCAAGCGGTGGCTGGGTGGTCATTAAATCTGAAGTTTACAGAAGTACAGGTCTTGCCAAGATGGAATGAGGAAAGGATGGCAGGCCTGATGTGGAGGTAACTGAGCCTGGCATCTTGACGTGCAGCTCTGAGACCAGGAGATGCAGTACAGCACAGAGGCTAGGAGCGCAGACCCCTTCAAATTCAGTTCCTCCACTTACATGCTGTGCAACCCAGGGCAAGTCACTTGCCTCTCTGAACCTCAGTTTTCTCACCCATAAAATGGAGTAAAATGGGGTTAAATGGGGATGAAAGAACCTGCCTCGTAAGGCTGTTGTGCAAAATGCATGAGAAAATGCATCTAAGCCCTTGGCACCCTGCCACTGACATGGTCAAAGCCCAGGAAAGGAAGTGAGGATGGTGGGGTAGGGTGGAAGGCGGGGGTTACAGTCATGTTGCAGAGCACAGAGAAAAGACTTCCATGAATTTAGGTCCCCATTCCCACAACCTCAGACTGTCTCACAATAGATTTTACGTCAGGCTGCATTTTCAGGAGTAAACATGGTTACCATGTCTTGAATTTCGTTCCCAAGCTGGGAGAAATTAAATCGAAGGCCAGGTTTCTCTCATCCTTCCTTCAGCATCAAACCACTTCTCCAGGACTTTGTCAGAGGACTTAAGTAAAATTATTTATTTACTTTTTTTTGTTAAACAGCAGATTTTCTGTCCTAATTACACTTTGCTTGAGCTTATACTGAAATGAATCTGCCTCCCCTGAGGACACACCAAATGACAGGGGGAGGAGGCCACTTGGATGCGGGCTGAGTGGGTGGATGGCCTGGAGTGGTGGGGGGACCGATCCAGAAGTTTAAATCAGCCCAGGCTCGTTCTTACCCAGGGAAGCTGGAGCGGAGAGAGGAGGATACCCACCAGAGTTATCATCCAAATGGAGAGCTCGAACTGAATTATTAAATCATTTACAGAGCATTTCCCCTCAGTCTCTCTGAGACTAGTGTCGCCCCAGGTTGGTCTCCCTCCAGCTTACAAAAAGAGTTAAGAATTGGGTTCAGCTGTTAAAAAATTTTTTTCATCCACTCAGCTTTAGCTTTGAAATAGAATATCTAGCACCAGCGTTTTTAATCCCAGCTCTGTCCTGTTGTCTCTAAAGCAATGAGTCGTTTTCTCCTCCGCTGAAGACCAGTCTGGAGGCAGGGGAGTGAGACTTGAGAACAGGCCACAGCTGAGGGGTGGGGCAAGGGCCAGTTCTCCACAGGGCCCTGACCCCTCATGGTTGAAAGCAGGTCACTGTCACCTGATCACTCAAGTTTGCTGAGTAGGGTAGAGGGGCCTGGAAGACCACGTGGCCTAGCAGACCTGAGCTCCTGCCTGTACACGGGACCGGGACCCCTCTTGGGACCTGCTGAATCAGATCTCTTGGGGTGGAGGCACCAGGCAGTTCTGCTGAGTAACAGGGCTTGAGATGGGCTCTTCGTTTATAGGGAAAGACCAAGGATCAAAGAAGGGACTTGTCCAGAGCCACAGCTATTAGCAGAGCCTGGATGGAACTCAGAGCTCCTAACTCCGAGACTAGACCCCTGCCTTAAGGTACTCAGAGGATGGAAAATTAATTTATGTTTAGATTAAGTAAGACAAAATCAGGATGGCACATCTGTCTGTAGGCAAATCAACGTGGGGCCAAAGAAAAATGACTTCTTGATGACCACACTGGTGTTTTCCCTCTGTAGGATAGGGGGCCAGGTCTTGTGGCCAGCAACCAGGGCACAGATAGAAATTCCAGGCTCAGTTCTGCCCCAGGCTACAGGGGTAACCTAGTGAATACCTCCCCTTTATTGTCTTGGATGACCATCTGCAGAAACAGACCAACAGCTGCTTGGCCTCTGTCAAAAAGGCCAAGGGGAGGTAGGAGCACGTGCCCAGGGCGGCTATGGGTCCCTAGCTTAAAGGGGATGGACAAACAACAGCTGTTCCTGTCCAACAAGCCCCTCCATACCTCACTCCTTCACTAACCGTGGACTGAGCCCCTCTGGGCTCTGCAGCGTGGCACTAGGAACCAAGGGAAAACACGGGTCTTGCCCCTCGGGAAAACTTAGAGAGACAGACAGTGACAAATGAAACCAGCCAAGAATAGAGCACTGACAGGTGAATGGGAGCAGTCACATGGTACTCACCCTGGGCCTGGGGAGGTTGAGGGGTGGCCCCCTCACAGGTCTGCACCAACCAAGAGCCCACTGTTCCCTCAAGGCTCAGCAAGGAGCAAATGAAGGTTTAGGTTCCAAGCTGCCTCAAAGGCCCCCCTGCCCCCGATCTGTCCCGTAGTTCCACCCCAGGCACCTACTGGAGAAGCGACCACCTCTGATAACCTGTGTTCACAACCCTCTTCTTGCTCTGGCTCAAAAATCATCATTTTCCAGAATCCATTCCAGTTTCCCCTCATTCCACTGTCATTTACACGGAGGCAGTGGGAACCTCACATCAACTGCTAAACCTGGCTATGACCTGACTCCCCTGCGAAACTAGAAGAGGTGCAGAAACCCAGGCTCCCCACTAGCCCCCTGAATCTGAATCTCGGGTGGGACCTAGCATCCTAGCTACCCAGGCACCAGAATCATGGCTAAAATGGAAGGTTGTGGACCAGAGGTTGGAGCCCTGGGCCCCAGCCTCTGTAATCTGCCGTAAAACTATCTGTGTGTCTGCAGGAAGCCTTCTTAGCAGCCTACCCAGCCCAGGGACGGAAGTGCTCCAGAAATGAGAAACAGCTAAGCCCCAAACACCTGGCCCTCCCTGGGCTGCAGTCTCCACACCTGTGAATGAAGGGCTTGGACTTCCAGGCTAATAGCAGTAGCAGCCTCGGGGGAGACTGTGAGTCACATTGGTGCTTCCTTCCTCCCCACTGTGGTCCAGCAGTCTCCCCAGAGTGTAGGTGTACAACGTTCACTTGTGTAGTCAAAGAATGATGTGACCACTCGTGGCTGGGACTCTTCCTCTTCAGCATCAGAGGCTGTTCACAGCGCTGGCTTTGCTGGAGAAGGAAGGATAACGCTGGGTCCCCAGCTACAGAGATCTGATCCGGAGCCTGGGATGCATCAGCCAAGGAGGGGAGCAACATCCAGTCCTTTCTCTTCCCTCACTCTCCATGTCAGTGGAGAGGCAGCAGGATATAAACAAGAGGTAAGGACTGGAGTCAGAGGGGTGGTGTCTGCAGCCCCAGGAAGTGAGGATGGAATTCTCACTGCACTCCACAAATGGTGGGCCTCTCTCCCTGAACCTCTCCCGATCGCCTTTTGGTTTCTACTTCTTGAATTCCAATAGCTCGGAGAAGACAAAGAAAATATATTCAGGGAAGAATGGTCTTTCCTGGAATCTCCTCTGGCAGGGTTTCTTAGGGGAAAAATGGAAGTGGACTGCTTCTCGGGCCTCCAAATAAACAGCCCCACTGCCCCGTGCTGTCTGTGGAGTTCCAACTCTACTGGGCCCACCCTGCTGACCTGAGCCACCAGCACCCTGTGCCCAGACTAATGCAGAAGCCTTGTGACCAGACCCTCCAGTCCCTGCCTTGCTTCTCCCAAGGCAGCCAGGGTCATGGCTTGAAGTAGACATCTGATCTCATCACTCCCCTGTTTAAAACCTTCACTCTTCTTCCTCCTCCTCCTCACCCCTCATAGAGGTCTCTGGGTCCCGTGTGACCTGCCCACTGTCTGCCATCCCATCACTCCTTGTTCACACCTGTGCTTGTCACACACGTGCCTTCTGTCCCTGAACAGGCAGGATCCTTCCTACCTCGGAGCCTCCACATATGCTGTTCCCCTGCCCACCACACTCACCTCCTGGCCAACTCCTCTTGATTCATTCTGCATTCATTCCTTCAACCAATCAGGTACCAGGCATTGTTCAAAACAAGGGTGCCTCCTCCACCCCAAGCATATTCTGAGGGCGGTAGTGAGAGGTGGTATATAAACAAAAAGCTCACCATGTGTTGTGGTGCTAAGAGGGGGAGGGTATCAAGAGCAATGGAGGTCAGGGTTTTAAACAAGGGACCAAGGACGTCTCTCTGAGTGACGACTTGAAAGCAGCAAGGGAACAGGTTGCCTCTCAGTGCAGCCTCATCACCACCCCCACCCAAATCAGGCCCCTGACATCTCTTTCCATTTCCTCTCCTTCCTAGTACTCAATGTGCTTTTATTTGTTTGTGTGACTATGTGTTAGATAAAATAAGCCACGATCCACAACCAGTTTGTACCCTTCTGTCTCCAGCACCTAGCCTAGTGTCCAATGTCTGTCACTTACCAGGTGAGAGATATTGGTCAAGTTACTTAACCTATCTTTGACTCAGTTTCTTCGTCTGTAAAATGGAGCTAAGGACACCTACTCTGAGTTAATACATAGACTGTTCTAGCACTTAGAACAGTGCCTAGCACACATGGGGCCCTCAACCAATGTTCCCCTTTAGTTCGAGAGTGTTTGAAAACTATGCATAGAACGAATTATGGAATGACTCCATGAGCAGGAAATGGGGTGTGGAAATACTTGGGGTCACATTCTCCAGTCACTGCAAAGGGGAGGCTCCCAGCCTGCTTTTTTCCATCAGAACTTGCTACTCACTGCTAGTAAATCTCTCCTGGGGGGAAAAAAAACCAGAAACCAACAAAACACCCAATAGATTCAGGAGAATAACGAGCTGATATGTGAATGGACACTCTTTTCTCCCTTGGGAGAGCTTGGGGACTTAGGTTGGAAGGGAGCTCTTTTGCTTTGCATCTCCCAGTCAACAGCCTCACACTTGCCCAGGCCAGGAGGTGGCTCTCTCATTAGCTTGCAGCTTCTTTCCTCCCCTCACTGCAGCCTCTCAGGATTTCACCCTGAGCACGCCTGACCAGCCACATGCTTCTCCTTTGAATTGCCTTCAGAAGTGCACATATCCATTTTGCTGCAATGATCAATATAATCATTCATGAAAATGAGCCGTTCCCTGCCCTGGGACCCAATTAGTTTCTTGTGGAACCTGCGGCTGCAAAAATATATTGTTTTCCAGTTAACTAGTAAGTGCTATTTTTATCTACAGTTTCCCCACTCCTGATCTTTCATTATTAGTGAGAGGCTGCAGTTTAAACCTGAGTCCAAGTTCTTTTTGTCTGCTGGGCTTAAGTCACCAGGCTGCCACTGACTCTAAGGAAGCCCCCACAAAAGTGTTTGTGGTCAGTCTCCCCCTCCCTTCTGCCCTTGTCAACATGAAGAGGAGGGAGGGAGCAGGTCTTTCTTTGAAAGCCCTCTCCAAGCACACACCATCTCTCCAGGGAGTTTTTAATGGGTGGGCAGGGAGGTTGTTTGGACTGGCCTGCCATGCTGGCGTTTATGCAGGAAAAGGACCACAGGGAATGCCAAATCTCAGGAGCTTTGAAATCAAAGGGGCCTGGGCTGGGATGGCAGCTCTGTCCCTTAAGTAGCTGTGTGGCCTCAGGCAACTTACTTCACTGCTGTGGGCTTCTATCTCCTTGCATATAAAATGGGATTAATAATGACTACACACAGGGGTTTCATCAGGACTGAATTAGGTGACATACATCATGGTCACCTAGTCTTCCCCAACTCAAAGTGCGACACATCAATCACTGTGGTCTACTCCATTTCCCTAAAGGGCACCTCATCCTGTCAGTTCCTCAGGCCAAAAACCTCGGCATCCTTCTGCCTCCTCTCTTATAATTTTCATCCAATCCACCTGCACCATCTCCACCTTCACAACCTAGCAGACACACCTGGTCTCCCCCCACCATCTGTCCTGGATTCCCACAGCAGCCTGAGTGATTTGCTGCCACCTTTGCTCCCTGACAGTCTGTTCGTCATATGACAGCTGGTGTGATCCTGAGTCCGATCATGACATCCCTCTGCCAAAACCCTCCAAGGGCTCTGTCTCACTTAGAGTACAAGTCAGGTCCTTACGGAGCCCTTCAGGGGCCTCATGACCGACAATGGCTCTATCCTCTCCAGGCATCTCCATCCACTCCCCTCACCGCCCCCGTATGCCCTCCAGACACAATAGGCACCCTGCTCCTCCCTAAGCATGCTGAGCACACTCCCACCTCGGGCCTGGGGACGTGCTGTTCTGTGCTGTTCTCTCCACGTAGCAGGCTCTTCCCCCAGGGGGCTGCACGGCTCAGCTCCTTCTCTGCCCAACTGTCACCCTATCAGAGAATGTCCTGAACATAAAATTGCACCCTTCTCCCTCTCTATTCTCCACACTGTTCCACTTTTCTTCACAGCACTTATTAACTTTTCACCACTCAAATATTTTATGTCTATGTTTTGTGTGTGTGTGTGTAATCTGCCTCTCTTCCTAGAATCTGAGCACTGTTGTAGTCAACGTGCTTAAAACAGGGCCTGACAAAAAACACTCGTTGAATAAATACATAAAGCAAGAAACAAAATGCCCAGCTCATGGGTAAGCAGGAACTCAACGTTAACTATTTTAACAGAACGTATGTGTTCCAGAAAACCTACTAAAAGAATCACAAAACCTTTCCATATCAACTCCTACTCCCATATTCCTGGGCTGACAATATCTTGAGCTCACAAATGAGGAAACTGAGGCAAGGAAGGTATTCCCCAGGAGGCAGGAACTCGAGTTTAAGAGTGGCCACCTGCTGCACTAGCGCTCCCTATGTGCCTGGACATCCTGGATCCCATCTGGTCAGCACAATCCAATGAAGTCGGTTCTATTTACTCCCACTCTAAAGGTGAGGAAAATAAAGTTAAAAGAAGTTAGGTATTTGCCCACAGTCGTTCCAGGTGGTCTCCCTAATGAGGAAGGAGTACTCCTGGGGATGCATGAAGATGTTTCAAGGGACAGAAAGACACAGCGTAAGAGTAATAAATTTCAACTCAGTTCCCCAGGCGTCTCCCTATGGGGATAGATCAGCCTTGGAATGTGCTGCAGGCTATCCTTTCCCAGGCCTCCCTTCCCACTCATCCATGTCCCATGTTCCAAACGAAGGCATAACTACCAACACATGCCAAATCTTACTAAGGTGCACTGTCCCACAGTGCAAAGTACCCCTGGTACTACAAAGGGATAATTCAACATATCAATATTCATGCTGAGAGTCTGACTGCTTATAGTGACTAGGTGACAAATCCTCCTCCTGAATCAGATGGTTTCTAAACCTTTGCCTTCAGTAAAGTTAAAGGAGGACCTAAAAGAATTGTTGCCTGACAGGTCATTAATAATTGATGTTAATGACAGATCATTGTGATTTGTGCCCATAACTCAAAAGATGTTCAAAGAATTTAGTAATATTGCCACAACAAAATGCTTTCAAGTCCTGTGTATTTGTTTACATGAACCAACTTTTTCAGTGCTTACAGGGATGAGGAAAAAAAAAAAAAAGAAAAAGCTCTGCTCATCCCAGCAAATATACATGGGTGCATATACGAATTAAAAAAAAGAAAAGTTGCACTCAGCTGATAAAGAGAAGCATTTCAAATAAAACTTATGTTTAACAATGATCAAACTAGCTGTTTTGGTCAATTGTGTATTTCACAATGTTAAGAACTCAATCCAAAAGAAAATATTTAATATTATAACAACACAATTTTCAAAAATGTTTTAATTTTTGCATTTTTGTTGCAGAGAAGTAGGACCACAAACCGAAGACTCGGGCATAAAATCGATTTTACTAGAAAAAAATTCTGTGGAGGAAATAAAGTGGTAAAATTTCAACCATTAAATAAAAAATGGTTCATGTATTCTTTTCAAAGGATGAGGGAAGTCAAAACACTACAGTATTTAGATTCCATTGAAGATTTAAATGCCTGATATAATAGTTTTATTTTTCAATGTCAGTACTTACAATTAACCAGAAATCAGCTCCTTTCCAACTACTGAAACTTTCGGAGAAAAATTTAAGCAATCTAAAAACGTGAGAGAGGGTAGTTTTCAAAACAAAGTGAAGCTCACTGCTACACAAGCACCAAGTGAGGTTCTGAACCCTTTAAACAAATTACTCAGGAGGACAGATTCAGATCTTGCTCGACAGAAGATTTGGTGGGAATTTAGGACCCTGCTAAGGAAAAATCACCCCAACCGGCCTGTCTACTTCCTGTCATCAGCCAGATTTCCAGCACTTGATCGTGTCCCCAGTCCTGTCTGCACCCTGCCAAATTCATCTAAATTATTTAGGCAAAATCTGCACCCCCACCCCCAAAGAAACCATACTCAAAGGCTTCCATTTCCTAAAGTTTAAAATTAGGACTAAATGTCAAAGTTCATTCGGGTGGTAACTTCCCCATGACTAAGGGAGACTTGAAAATCTGAAAACTTCGTAAACAAACTCAGCGCCAGAGGTGCCAATGCCTCCATCTGGGAAGCCAGGGATAAAGGAAGAAAAGCCGGTGGTTGGGCTGCCCTTTTCACTCATCAGTGGATGAGTGGGAACTCCATGCCACCATTTCTCATGAACAGAATGGGAAAGGTACCCAAGGTCACACAACTGGAAGTGGCAGAGGCTGGACTCAAAAATCAAACTTAGGTCTGACCACACAGGTCTAAAGTGCAGTAGCTTTGCACTGAACCTGGGTTTGAAGACACAATTCCCGCCGCTTTCTAGTTGTAAACCTTTCTCGGTATCCACAGCTAAACAGGGAAAACAACAGCTTGCTTAGTAGGGTTGCTGTCGAGGCAGTGAGCCATGGATGTAAAAGCATTTGACCTAGGGGCTCCTACGTAGTATGTCCTCAAAAAATTGTAACCATGGCTTGGAAATAAAGCGCGTGCTCTACGCTCCACCACGCAGCACGACTGGTGCGCCCGGAGCCCGGCCACAATGCCTCCGGGGTAGACCCAGTCCTCTAGGCGGGGTAGTCTGGACGCGAGAGTGAACAAACCAGCCCGGGCAGCAGTTGCCCGGACCGCCCCCTCCCTGGAGCCCGGCCGCTCCACCTGCCCATGCGGCGCGCTACGTACCCGGGGCCTCTGACCCGGCCTGGGCCGCAGTCGCTTGCCCAATCTCAGAGGCTCTTACTGGGTAGCTCCCGGAGGGCAGGCGGGGCTTCGGGAGCGCGCGCGCACGCTGACCGGATATCCGGCCAGTGGAAGGAGGCGGGACCAGAGACAGGGGAGGGCGGGACCAGAGACAGGGGAGGGCGGGACCTAAGAGGGGAGAGCCGCGAAGGCGCATAGCCCTAGATCGCTGGGCAGGTGAGGACAGTAGGGTTACTCCCCTCTGGAAGCCAAAGCCTTCCCACGCTGGGGAAAAAACCTGGAGAGTCCTAGCTTCAAATTCAGGACTAGCTGTGCAGTCTCTGGCAATAGCAACGATAGCCACGGTAGTTAACTGAACACCTTATACCGGCCAGGTCCTAAAAGTACTCAGTACGCATAATCTCACTGAAATCTTTAACAGTCCTTGAAATGGATATTGTCACCATCCCCATTTTACACAAAAGGAAACTGTTATTTAAAGGTTAACACCTTCCCTTACAGTAACAGTTGGCTGGAGAGCTCATTCTGTCCATACAAGCCTAGCAAGTCACTGAGCCTCTCATTCTGCCTCTTCTATCGAAGTGCAGATAATCGCCACTGTGCTGCTTGTTGAAAGAACTGGAAATACATAAAAGCATCTAATGATGCCTCGTATATAGTGGGTGGCCTTTTATTAACTCCTACCTTGCCTCCTTTCCCTCTCCCTAAACTGCACCTCTGCTTTCTGCTTCCTTTAAGGCACTAGTATCCCTAGTGCCTAGAACAGTGCCCAGCATAGTAGAGATTCAACACATAGAAGAATGAAGTAATCCAACATCTTTCTCTTATCACTCCAGTCCCTGAAACCTTTCTCTTTGGCTGCCATCACCCAATAAATAGGATTGCATCTCATGATCAAAAGGGCCATTTGGTCCAAACACCTGTCCAGTGTTTGAATCTCCTCCACGTCATCTCTGCTACCTCTACTTGGACATGTCCAGTGTTAGGGAACACACTGTCTTTTGAGGCAGCTTCATGCTGTCTCAAAAAGGGCCCTATGGGTCATACAAAACAATTCTAATTCCATTCCATAGTTAGATCTAATGGCCCAGTCCCCTTTCTGGACCAAACAACTTTCAGATAACCTAGTCTGGTGGCTCTCAACCTTTTCCTACTCCTGACACATCAGGGGGATACTTAGACTCCCATCAGTAACCATGGCTGGCCACGGCAGTGATAGGAATAGAAGGATGCCTGCTCCTCCCCCAAATTGTCAAGCCCTTCCTGGGGTATACCGTTAGGAACCCCCTGCAAGATGATCCTGCTAATCCCAGATTCTGCCTTACAGTGTTGTGAGCTATTGGTGTACAAATGGGGACCCTGTTTTCTAAGTAGGTATCCTGTTGGTCCAATCTGCCAACAGCAGCTGTATCTCTGCTCTGGACTATCCCAGAGGAAAGACTGAAGGGCTGCTGTAGGGGTTTCAACCCAGGAACCTCTGAACTGAAGCTCTGCCTTTGCAGTTTTGAGGTGATACCATGAAGAGCTTTTTCAGCTCTAACATACATCCTCCATTGTTCAGGATGGCAATAATAAACTTTGAGCTGGTGCTGGCTGCTTACACAATCCCCCTTCATCCTGACAATGACCTGCATCTCAGTCAACCTTGTGTCCTTAGATCTTGCATGATGCCTGGACTATGGAGCTGCTTCAAGTAGTGTTTGGTGAACAACCCTCTGAGTCCAATAGGGATGACTCCTTTGACTCCTGGGTCTTTGACTCTAGGTTTTTAAAATTAAACTTACTTTCCATATGTTTATTTTAAATAAATATTAATATGCAATTAAATTTATACCATACCTCACAAATATCATTAATATTTATCCTTTATTAAACAGCTTACAAGAAAAAAAAAACCTTCCCATAGGTTGTCACCAGCTGCAAACTCCGAAGATAAGCCAGAAACTCAAGGCCTTCTGTGACCTGGCCCCTGATCACCCCTCCAGACATATGTCTCACCATATGTTCCCCCTTGGGAAAGGCAAGGGAGGAAGGTAATTTAGTTATTGTACCAGACTTCGTGTTAAAACACCAGGTTCAAGTCTGAACTCACAGGAAGTAGCAGTGAAACTCTGGACAAGTGATTGAACTTCTGGTTTTCTCATTGTAAAACAGACAACTCCTGCTTATTGCACAGGGTCAAACAAGACAATTCATGGCAGGGATCAAACAAGATAGCCTGTTAGCACATTTTGTGAGCAATTAAGCACTATATGAGCGTAAGTGGTCACCAGCCTGGGCCTTCTTGCGTCTGCCCCTTGTTTGTAACATTTCTGCACCTTGAGGCCTTGTTCCTTCTTTCTCACTATTCACTCATTTACTCACTCCTAGATTAATTAATCCAACACATATTAACTGAGGGCCCACTGTGTGCTGGCCCAAGAGATACAGAGGTGATTACAATCTAACCTGTTCACAGAACACAGGATCTTGTCGGGGAAAATGGTTGCAAATTGAATAACCACACAAACAGAAGTAAAACTGCAGCTGTGGCTCCAGCTTAGGAGTGGGTCCACAGGGCTCCCAGAAGCTATAATGGGGCATTCAGCACTTAAATTGCCTCCAAGGCCAAGTTCAAAGTCTGTTCTCTCCAGGAAGCCTTTTCTAACAATGCTGCCCCAGAGATCTGTACCCCCTGCCCCACCCCCAACTTCAGTTAACTTATCTATGTAGTTCATTTAATCATATCCAGTCAGGCCTTGTTATTTTGTTTTCAAGTGTGCCCGGTTTTTATGATTTCACTGCCTTCTGAGTAGGGAATGCATGGCACACTTTTTCTTAAATCCCACAGTGCCAAGTAGAAGACTGGACCCCCTGTGCTCAAGGCCCTGTGTCAGGGACTGTCGTAGGAAGGAAGGAAGGAAGGAAGGAGGGAAGGGATACCCTTCCTGAAAGTGAGCTCCAGGGGAGACAGGAGGCTGGCAAAGGCCATCTCCATATCCCTTCTTCCACGATTGAGCCCACTAGCCCAGTTCTTCAGAGGATAAAAACTCTTGCCCTTAGGACAGCCAGGCTGTATGCAGTATGATCTTTCTTCAACAAAACTTTCATAGCTCTTCCCCAATGAAAAATCCTTCAGTGGTTCCAGAGTCTTCAGGATAATGCCCAAACTCCTCCACATGGCATCCATATCCATTCATGGTCTGACTCCCAGCTGCCTCTCCAGTCTCAGCTTCCAAAATGCTTCCCACCCTATAAGCATTCTCACTGTGGTTCCTCAAAAGCACCCAACTCTCAGGCAGCTGGACTTTCATACCTCCTGCCTAGGATGTCCACCCCAGTTTGTCTGCTTCTTCTACAAAAATTCAGCTTAGCCATGTTTTCCTCCAGGACCACTTTCCCCAGGTTAAGGGTCCCCCCTGCTCCAGACTCCTGCTACATCCAGTGGTCCCCACTCTCTCCTGCACTGTGCTGTAACTATCAGTCTGTATACCTACCAAATGTGCAGTGAACCCAGGGCAGGGACTGTGTTGTTTCATACCTGATTCTCTAGTTCCTGTCATAGAGCCTGATGTGTCGTGAGTGCTCCAAGGTGTTGGCTAAATGAATCATGAAGGCAACCTGGCTCACGCCTTTCTAGGCCCACCAGAAGAAAGGGATCTCTGATCTGCTGGGAGGACAGCAAGGGCCTTGATCTGGGATGGACATCATGAGAAAAGTTTTCTTTGATCATCAGTAGTAATGCTGACTTCCTGGGAGGTGAAATAATTTATTGGGTACTGACTGTCCCAGACACATTACTAAGTGTTCTGTGTGCACTGACTCATTTTACAGATGAGGACACTGAGACTCAGAAAAGTTGTGACTTGCCTAAGGTCACTCACTAAGTCAGAGGCAGAGCCAAGCTTAGAACCCAAAGAGTCAGACACTGTAGCCTGATTTGTTAACCACTATATTCTACTGTCTCCAGTAACAACCGGGAAGGGATAATGGAGGTATCTATACTGGGAGTAAATTCTAGAATCTGCGGAGCTTCACAGGCACATCCCTCAGCCACCCTCTGGGCCCTGCTGTACCTCATTACCCTAGTATAATGCTCCTGCCAGATGGGTGCGTAGGAAGAGCCAGCAGAGCTAGATGGGGAAATCCTGCTATTTTAGTGTGTTGAGGTGCCCAGAAAGCTGGGAATGTTACCTCGGAAAAAAGAAGAATTTTAGGGAACCAGATATTAACTGAAAAATAAGTAACCACTATCTAGGACGTGGCATTGTATGTTTCTCCGTAACTCCACAAGGCAGAACTTGGCCAACGTTCCATCAATGAGAGCTGTCTGAAAGTGGAAGGCTCTCTGTTATGGGGGAGTAGGGAGGAACAGATATGAGAACTCTTGTAACCCTAAGATTAACACCCATAGACACAATTTAGGAAACTCAACGTGGTACTGCTTTGGGTGATCACCCTGTACCAATATGACTATAAACTCAAAAGTAAACTTAGGCATCAAATTCACGTGGCAATATTCAGTCATCAAATGGTAGTTTAAAAAGTGTTACATAAACTCAATTTCTTTTTAAAAACATAAAAATTTAAATTTTATTATAGAGAATCTCGGATCCTACAAAATCTAAATGAGGATTCTAACTTGGATTCCAGAACTTTGGACTTGTACTGACATTCTGAGCTTGGTCATGACAGTCACATTGCCTGCCTACCTCCCAGAAAGGCTCTCCACTGAGCAAAAACTGCTCAGTTTGCAGTAAAATACAATGGGGAGTGTCTTACTTAAGCTGTGAACTGCAAGAATGGCAGGGTCCACACACACCAGCACCATCATTCTCTATAACCACTCTTCATGGGTCATGTTTCATTAGACTTCATTCAACCTCTGCGAATCAATGAGAAAAGAAAATGTAGGGTTGGGAATTAGAATACCAGTAGTGGTTTCTGGTCCAAAGTCTGCAGTTAGGTATTACTGTGATACATACATATATTCTTTTTTAACAAGCACGAGTTTCAAGTTCCCTTCCCTATCTACTCCACAAAGTCACATAAGCTACAATAGATAAAACACAGAAAAGTTAAATTCATCTAACACATGTAAGCCTTTATTATTACCTCTGACCTCCTCCTCTTGCCTGCACTGCATATAAGGCATCATGCTGACAGCAGTCTTGGCTCTGGAGAGATGAGTGTGGGGGACAGCTCTCAGCCTGAGCAGGTGTCTTTGCCTTCCAAAGTCAAACATAAATGATTGGGGATTATCTGCTGCTTTGTATTGTATTTACTTCTGCTCTTGCCATGATACAAAAACCAAGAGTTGACTATATTTAGCTGTCTTTTATTTGTTTTGTTTCCGTGAGTCAGATGGGAACTATTTCTTCCCACTCTATTCCTCTTCCCATGTTGAGAGTTTCCCCAAAGCAAAGATTATTTCCCTTTTTGGCCATCGGAACTCTCTGATGATAAGAACTTGTCCTTCCCTCAAACCTACCACAACGCAACCTGAATGGGAAATCTCTAGAACGGAAACCTTGTCTTTGGGCTCTGCCTCAAGACCCAGGTGCCAATACTCAATAACAGGGGTGAGACCCAAGGGGCTGGAGCATTCAGTCAAAGCTGAAAATACATTAAGACGTCAAAATTACCTTCTAATAACTGATTTCCATCGGGATATGTATCAGACTATGGGATTTTTGTGGTGGTAAAGAATTCAGAGGGCCTAAGAGTAGTTAGATCCAGATATGTATACTGATTTTGCCACTTACTAGCTACGTGACTGTGCGATTTACCAACCAATCTGGGCCACATCTCTTTGTGGAAAACGGGAATAGCTCTTACATTCTGGGCCTGTTGAGAGGATTAAATTAGATGTTCTAAAACCCTTAACACAGAGCCTGGCATATAAGTGCTCATTCAAGAGTAATTATGGAGGGCTGCTGCGGAGAGTGAAAGGCATACTGTGAGCGGAAGAGCTTCGTGGAGACCAGTACCTGGCGGCCGGGAAAAGGCAAGACCTGACAAAGCAGTCAGGTGTCCTTACTCAGGATCGGTGCTCGGCACACCACAATCCACCGCCTCTCAGGAGGCGTTGAGCTACCAACGACCAGGGGCCGCCAAGAGTCCCGAATGAGGAAAGGCGCCAACCTGGCTTCTTGCAGGAAGGGCTCTCCAGTGAGGCCCAAGGCATTTGGGCTCCCAGTAGGTCGCACCCGCGGGCCTCAGGCCCTCTTACTTACCTGGGAATGGTTATGGTCCTTAACGGCAGCCAATAACGGCTCACCTGTGGCCCAGGCACTAATAAGGGCAGGCTGAAATCAACCCTGGATTCTGGAGCCCACGGCCGAAACCCTGAACCTGCATCAAACTACAACTCCCAGCATGCCAAGCGGCCGCCCGGATGGCTGAGCGTGGGCCTCGCCAACCTTGGGTACTTATTACCTCAGGCGCGGCCAAACTCCCAGGACTTCCGGGTAGTGCTGGCTCCCCACCCACGACAGCCTTCCCTCTTGATTTCTGGGTATTGTAGTCCATCTTGTTTCAGTTTCCCTGGTATGAGCTGCCCCTAGTTACTGCTACCTTCGCCACAAAAAACTACAAAACCCAGAATATTGCGCAAGTTTCCCTCGTCCAATAGGAACGCCCCATGTAGCTAGGCGCGGAGGCCGGCTCTAGCAACTCAAGATGGCGGACGACAGTGAGACAGCAGTGAAGCCGCCGGCACCTCCGCTGCCGCAGATGATGGAAGGGAACGGAAACGGCCACGAACACTGCAGCGATTGCGAGAACGAGGAGGACAACAGCTACAACCGGGGGTAACGAGATCCTCGGAATCCAATTCCCGTCCAGTCCCCCTCAACCTGGGTTTCTGGGGTGCGGGGAAGTCACCGGGAGCTTAGTATAACCCCACCCCCCTGTTCTTATTGGCTGAGACATTGGAATCCTGCCTGGCGATTGGTTGTTGTCTTTGTCATTTATCAGGGGTGTTTAGTATATTAAGGCCCAGAGACATTCAATACTTTTATTATATAAAAGTTCTGTGTAATGTTCCACTCGTGTGCCTCAGGCGCGTCCGGGGAAAAGAGCATGTTGGACGATGGTCTTCGATAGCACAACACGGGTCAATTCAACAGTACAGTTCAAAGGGAACGTTACAGAGGTGTTGTGTGAACAACGTGATTAGCAGTAAACGAATAATAAAAACCTGGGAATGGTTATGGAGTTCACCTTCAATGAGGAAATTTATCAGGCTATACCAACCATAATTATGTTGTAAAATATTACTACCAGAGAATCTCAAGATGTAAATTCCCCTTATAAACCCTGCGTAATTACTGTGTGATGTATATGGTGTCCGTTGCTCCAAATAATCCATGTCTCCTGAACGATGTATAATTAGATCTTACAGTATCTTTGCTCTGTTAATTTGCGAAATAGCCTCTAGCTTCAAGAAATTGAGTGATGGTGCTTCCTTGGACAGTGTTTGGAAGTGTTTTAATACTGCGTGTCCTGTACTTTATAGAGAATTGTCTACTGTTCTTCGAGTCGAAGAAATGCGTCAAGCCTTTGAGTGTTGAGCTTCCAAATTTAGTTTTCACTCTTGTAAGCCACACCCTGTCATTTCTCTTTCTCCATGTTGTTAACAGTGGCTGTCACTGATGCTCACTCTCCCTATCTATATTTACATATATGTTTTCTAATGAAGAGTCATGAGAGGCTGTTTTGGGTATATAACTTTGACCGAGTCTGTAGTAGTCTGATTTTCATAGCCATCCTGTCATTTGCGGTATTGGTTGGTGGTAGTCCTGGAGGTAAATGTAGAAGGTTGAGATCTTTGGATAAGCTTTAAAGAGAAATGTTGCTACGCTGAGGCCATGGGATTATTAAAGTGGTTTATAATCTGTGATGAATGCTTAGGTTAAAGGATCCAGCTTTATGTTCTTCAGTTGGCGTTAAAAGTCACAAGAATGTAGAGGAAAAGGGAAGCTTGTCAAATTTGGGTTTTGTAAGACTATTCTTTTGCACATAGATCTAATGTAGTAAAAGCCTTGTTTTGAAGTTTGAGATTCCTGAGAAAGAGCTGAAAAAGAGGAAGTAGGAACAGGAAGGAGGGAAAGTGTAGCCCTTCTGAGTCGAGATCCCAATCATATGTGAGAGCTGTTGAATTGAATTCGAAATTCATTTCAGAAGTGAAAGTGTGGTTTCTTCCTTTGCCCTGTGTGTAGTTGCTTTTATTTTTCATTGCTAAGCTGTTGCCCTGACCTGTGTCTGTAGCTCTTTAATTGGCTTTTTTCCCTATAATCTATGAATCACTTTACAAAACTGTTTGGCAGAAAATTCTGTTTTGTTTATAGTACAACAAAGTGGTAATCTGAAAAGAAAAAAAAACCTTTGGAGGTGTTTTGTTGTTATTGCTGTACATGGTTGTGGTCTGGGTGAACAAATTCAGTTTATTAGCATCCTGAATCTAGACATCTGTATAAATGAGGTTGGAGGTAGCAGGTGAAAAACAGAGGACCCAGCCTGGAAGACAGAGTCTAGTTCTGGCACTTAGAATCTGGGATAGAGTCAACATTTTCCCATTAATTATCAGAGGAAGTGGTTTGGGGAAGAAGCTGTGTGGCACACTGGAAAAAGCATAGACTTTGGAATCATTCAAACATGAGTTCAAAGCCTAGTTCTGACACTTAATAGTCCTGTGACCTTGGGAAAGTTACTTAACCCCCAGTTGTAGAGATTAAATGAGATAACATCTGGAACGCAGCCTTCCCTCTTCTAATCTTCAAAGCTCCTTCCCCCAGCTTTCCCTCACCCTCTTGTCACTTACTGTATTTTTTGTAGCTTTTATCATCATATTAGTTAAATAACAGTCCCTGTCTCACCTGACTATGAGATGTCTCAGAACAGGGATCCTGTCTTTGAGATGCCTGGCAATTAGTGGGTGTTAATGAGTATTTGCTGGATGAATGAATGACAGATTAGTTAAAGTTTGTGGCCCAATCTCAGTGAAGCTTCATTTCTCCTCACTGAGGGGAGGGATGTAAGATTTTTCTTACATATACATTTTTCTTCCTCAAAGAATTCTCACTGTAAGCCTTACTACAGTTTTTGTGAAATACTCGCAGAAATCAAGGATCCTCTAACTTGGCATGGAGGTTTTCCACTGTTTTTTGGCTTCTTGAAGTTTTTCTTGTCTTTAGTCAATATTATTTAGAATGTTTTCAAAAGTGATATAAGAATTGAAGAGGAATATCTCCTTTTGATGCTAACAATTCTAAAAGGTGATATGCAATAAAAGTTAATGATAGTTCAAACTAACCCTGGTTCTCTTGAGCCTTTCTTTCAGGATGGGCTCAGTGCTTTACATTAATGAAGTGAGCTATGTTCATGCACTGGAATAATAAGGAAAGCAGTTAGGCTAGTTTATTTCGCCCCTTTGTGTATAAGTTTAGTTCTTGATTTTTCTAGTCATGTGTTTCTTCTATAATTAAATAAACATTTGGTGAGTGTAAATTTCATATATACATATATGTGCCCATGCATACATATAAGATATATGTGTGTGTACATAAATATGTCAGTCTGCAGTTTTTCTGTCTGCTGTTTTTTTTTTAAATCCACTCAACAGAGGGGGAAAAAGAGGGTAGCATTTTCCTCCCAGTTAACTTGCCTGACATAAGTTACCCTGAGCAACTGAGAGACTAAGATCATCTTTCTGCTGCATCCCCCTGCAGGTTGTGATTCATCTAAATGCTTTAATTTGCTTGCTTGTTTTTAGTGAGACTTATCACTAAAGAACAAACCTTATCAGCTGGCAGTAGATTTTAATTGTGGGTTAACAAAGTTATCTGGGTGTTTTGGAACAGGAAAGAACATTTAGACTGTTTTCTTCCTAGGATTCTTTTGGAATTTATTTTGCAGTGTCATCAATATCATTAAGATACTGGGAAGCCATGGATCAAGAATACCTGATAATGGATGTCAGTTTCCCATTCTGCAATCTTACTCCATAGGGACAGGTTCAGATGGGTTCTTACAAGTTTCCCTCACTTCCTAATCATGAGATATTATCCCTTATGAAGAAACTTAAGAGAAAAGAAAGGTCTTTTTGGAAGGATTCCATAAAGCTAATCTTACTTGCTTTTGTTTTATTCTTCAGATTCTCCCAGAGTGGTTCTTTCTGCATTTATTTGATGGCTTATAGCTCTTAGAAGGAAGAAATCTTTTTAGTTCCTTTTTCTTAATTTCTCCCTTCAGCCTTTGGTTTTTCAAAACTAGATCAAAGCAGAAATGAAAAGAGAAGCCTCATCACTGATATCAAATAAGTGTTCTAATTTTATTTCCCAATTAAGTGGCAATTTAAAAAGAAACTAATCAAGAGCTTCTTCAAAGAGAAGAGACTGGAAAGCAGAAGAAATGAAAAGTAAATGAGAGCCTATTTCAGGGAGACTGCTGCTCATGGCAGAACAGTTTTGCTGATTTTTCACATTGTTTAACTCATGTGCTCACTCTAAAATTTCCCAGCTTTACTAAGTCTGCCATTAACCCTTCTCCTGCAGATTCCATAGTCTTTGGGACCTTAAATCTAGTAAGTAATCTGTAGGAAGATGCTTCTCTAACTCTTCCTCTTTAACCTTTCATCTGAAACCTCTGCCCTGCAAGCCTCTCTTCTAATTTCCCAAGAATGGTGCTCTTGTGATTGTTGCATTTAAGGCACACAAAACATGATGTTCTCCATTGAGAGCACCAAAGCAGAAATGAAACTAATATTGTTAGGGTCAGAACTTGCCTCAGAATGTTTTCTACTGCTGCTGACTTTGAGAAGCAGCTGAGGAGTCATCACTATTGTTAAGTGTTCAGTCACTGTTATCTATTGCTAAATTACTTTATGCTAGGTGCTGTGCTAAACCCTTTACATAGATTAGCTCATGTAGACTTCGCTTATAAAGACTGATTTTGCTTTTGTAATGAGGCTTGGGATTCGTGTTTCCACCTCTCCCTCTGACACCCTGGAGGATCCATTCTGAACTGGCTGGATTTCTTTTTCCTGCTGCACTGACTTCTTCATCTAACTCCGCAGCAGTTTGGATCCATTCAGTGACCCATGGACTTTCCCAAGCTAGGGAGCCAGTTGGTGATGGAGGTGGGTGACCCATTAAACTCTCCTTGATAGACCGATATGTTTTTCAGAGTTCATTCCAGTGTGTGAAATTGCTGCCCGCATCAAGTCACTGCTCAGAAAATTATTGAAAACGGTCTCTGAACAGCATTTGAGTTGACCTTGGAGTTGCCAGGTTGCAGTCTAGCTCACCAAACCAACCCAGAGTATGTAGAATGTACATCTCTGTCTCATTCCCATTTTAAACTACCAAATATATCAGAGCATTTGTGACCCCCTACAGAGTAGTTTTCCTCCATGACGGGAATTGGCTTGTTCACCCTAAAAACTCTGGCTAACTGTCCCAGGAAAGGCAGAAGGTGGCAGTAAAAGCAATCTTTTGTAATCCCTTCCCACAACCTGCTGTTCTTTTCACAGGCCTCCTGGGTACCTTGATGGCAGTAGTAAAGTGTTTTTATTTTTACTGTCACTTAGGATTCACAAGTAGTTTTTTTTAATAAGAATAACTGATTAGTGGGAGTTTGCAGGGTTTGGGATTGCATTAGGCGATCCTGCAGTCACAGCAGTACAGACGATCAGCTGCTGATACTGGTTCAGCCCATGTGGTTTCCACCTGGGTACCCTTGTAAATGCCCCTGCATTCACCTGGCTTTGGGCCTCCTGAGTACTGTACCAGTAGGATTGCTGGTGAACATATCATACCTAAATAGATTTGCAGAAGGGTTTCCTGATGTCTGCAAGTGGAATCAAAAAGGTATTCGAGGCTACAATTTATTCAGTAAGTTTCTCTGGAAATGTTGAATTTCAGCCTAATGAATTACCTTCTAGTTTTTAGGGGTGGAAAGCAAGTAGCTGAAAGTTACAAATTTTACTTTCTAAACTCTTTTCTTTTGATATCATAATCAAAACTAATTTCATGCTCTGCATTTAAGAAGTAGTTACAGTGGAGCTTCTTAAACTCTTACAGGAATAGAACAGGTCCTAAGGAGGGAGAAGACAACTAATAAGAAAGTGGATGATTTAATAAGAAATTTGATACTTTAGAGTCTCAAATAGTGGCTCAACTCCTTTCATAGAGTATTAACACAGCTGTCCTATGGAAACATTGCTAAAGATACTTTGCTGACCCTCTTTTGGGCTCTAGCTATTCCAGTTTTTATTTTAGTCGATTATGCCAGGAAGGCATCAGTCAAGCACATACTTGTTGAACTCTCAACTGTGTGCTCAGCACAACTAGAGGTGCTGTGGGAAACAGCTGTGTAAGATGTGGTCCCTAGACTCAGGAAATGTTTAATCTCATTGGGAAGCCAGGAGGCAAAACATTGTTATAAAGTGTTAAATCAAGTGGGAGATCGTCATCTTAAACAGACATCAGTTGGAATGAGAGCTAGAGTAGTCAGAGGAGGCTTTCTGGATAAAAACATGGCTTAACTCTCCTCATTGTCTTTAATATCTGCCCTTCTGTTACACAAAAATTTGTTTTAGGGCTCTTGAAGATTCTCAGATAAACTCTTCCAGGGAATGAGACTTCAGTGTTTGGGGAGGATTATGGGCCAAGTCGTTGGATTGGTGACTGGTCCCTGGCTACTGGTTGGTTAGTTGATGACCAGTTTGCCTCATGTCTCTGGACCTTGGTTTCCTCTTCTGTAAACAATGGGTTAAGCCAGATGGCCCTGAGATTCCTTCCAGCTCTGGTGGTTTAGCTCTGGCAGTAACAGCTTTCTGTTTCTCAGCCACCGTGGATTTTGTCCTGGATGGGGTGGAGGGGAGGCCTGCACTGCTCACGTCTAGAAGTTCGCTGCTCCTGCCGTTCCTCTCTCAGTTCCCCTTCCCTCCCACTGCGTGCACACCCTGGTGCTGCATTCTGTTTCTAGAAATAAGTGCTGGGGTTCGTTTTCCATCTCCTCACGCAGCTCTGACTTTATACCAGAGCATCCATAGGATTCCTTGTATGTTTGAACTTAAGAGTATTTTGGCCTTCATTTAAAAATGACATTTCTTCATTGCTTTTCTTCCCTGTTCCTGGATCTGTCATTCTCTTTCATCTCGTATTCACTAGGTTGGTCATTAATGACTTGAGTTGATCTACTTAATTTTTTTAAATTTTACTTTAGAATGTGAATTTCAAAAAATTTTTATGTGAACTCCCATCTCCCTTTCCATTGCAGGCATCCTGCTCCCCACTGCTGAAAAAAAACCAACAAGTATCACTAAGTCTCTTCTTATTATTTTGGAACCAAATGAACCAACATTAGACTTTGATTTGCTGTATTCCAGTGTTCTGGCCAATCTCTTTGAAGTATGTTAAGGTGACCGGCAGGTTTAGAGAGATCTCTGAGAGATTTCTGTTTTAATTTATAGAATCTCAGCATGCTCTGGGATAGCTACTGGTGGGTGTGGATTCCAGGTCCCTTTAAAAATGAAACCATATTCTTTTGAGGAGTACTAGCCTGGCTTCCATGGGGTCCTCTGGTTTGATTCTTCCCAAATCCAAACTGAGGACCATCCTTCTGTGAAATGGTATTGGCTTTCCAAGATGCTTCTTGAAGACCTATTCTCTAGGCCTCTGAGCTTGATTTCTTATGGATAATTAAAATTATTATAATCACCTAAAGAGCTAACCCTAGTGGGCTCCTTGGAAGTCTCTTCTCTCGAGTCAGTTGTCTTCCTGTTTGGCTTGTTGACTATAAAGCCACTGTGAGCTCATAATATTCTCATGGATTTAGCTCAGTACCTGGTAGCTCGGTGACAGTGACTCTTTTAAACTTCCCTTTGTTCTTCAGGTGTCTCTGTATGCTTGATGTACAAGTTGAGACAGGATTGTTGCTAAGTAGCTGCATGTGCAAATTCAGGCCAACACAAGGAAAATGAAATTAGCTCTCTGGTTTTAGTTTGGGTCTTAGAGTTTGCCAGCCCCTTGTATTAATAATGCATAAAACAGAACAAGAGTTCATCCCAAGGCCCTTTTACAAAAATGGGGTCCATGAAGAGATGGCTGCACAGAAGCACCTCTACTGAGTAGCAAGGGCAAAGGCAGGAAGGGATTTTTTTTAGTGATTTTGCCTGCTTGTAAAGATTCTACAGTTGGAGAAAGTAATTTCTTCTCTTTTCCTTATGTGAAATGATGTTTAGTAAGTATCTAGTTGGTTCATATGCAGCAGTTTTTCACATTGACCTTTTTGATTCTTTTTTCCATAAAAACAATTCTTACGGGGATTCATATACAGCGACCAGATAATTCATTTCATAGCTGAAGTGAATAAGGACTTATACATTGTATCAGCAGTGGGTCGCTGCTTTGTCTCCTAATGTCAACCAGCTTTTAAACCTTATAATGCCGCATACAATCCTGAGACTGAAGTGAGACTATCTCTGGAATAAGAAAACCATATTGAGTTGTTATAGGCTGCAAACAGGCCTGTGCATGATAACAAAATTGAGATAATAAGAGGAAAATGTTATCTTCAGTCTATAAATGGCTTTATGGTTCCTGTTCTTTGCCATGGCCTCGAGGGGTTTTGCTGAGCATCTGGTTTTAAGGAGTTCACCTTATTCCCCCTCGGCATGTTATCAGTCTTCCTTCCGTGTTATGCTTTCTGTGTCTCATTTATATAATGCCTAGGAGGTGCACTTGCATCTGGACTTCTCGACGTTATGCTTGAACTGATCTCCAAGCCTCTACTTGATCTCCCTGACTTCAGTCTTTCTGCATCAGGGGCCTGATGCGAGGCCTGGCCAGATGGGTGCGGGCACAGTTATTCCAGAGCGGGGGAGGTAAGGGTGGATCAACCAGATGGGAACTGAGTGTGATGGGCTGAAGGGAAAGTTGGGCTCAATACCTTGTAGGATAAGAAACTGCTGTCACTGTAGGCTTTTAAGCATGGGAAGGACACGTGGAAAGCCATTTTCACAGAGGTGAGTCCCACTGCTGTGTAGACTTTAGGATGTAGAGTTTAGGATGATGCAGAGAAGTTGTGAAGTCAGGGAGATCCAGGAAGGGCTGGAGATAGCTTTAGTCTGAGTGTAAGGTCATGAAGTCTGGATGCTAATATTTCTGCCGGGACTGAGAAGAGAGAAGTCTGAAGACATTCTACGACAGGAAATGGCAGCATGTTGTCACTGATTGCCTTCTCCCTACCACGTGCTGTGAGATGACAATATTTGTAATAACTCCAGGGCATTTTAAGACCATGAAGCCTTGTGAATTACAAAATAAAGCTTAAATGGTATTTACCATAATGGTACTGAAAATGTACTTTATACTGTTTTAATTCTTTGAAAATTGGTTTCGACTATACAGCTAAAACAATAACCTGCACTTAGCTGATCCTGCAGATTATGGTTCACTGTACCCTTGGGTTGGACTCCTAATTTTGATGGAAGATTTAACTTAATGGAAGATTTCCAGGGATAATGGCAGAAGGGATAATCCAGTATTACTCCCAGTCCGACAATGCCCAAACCAGTTTAGACGTGGCAGAAACCAACTGTGACAGTAATTAGGGAAGCAAGGTGCAAGGTGAACCTTAAAATTTGTGAATAAAATGAAGGAAACCCACAATCAAATCTATTATCCTAAAATGAACAAGAATTGGGAGAAAACATTTGAGAACCAAACGATTGAAAAGTGTTAGAGAAATATAGTGTAATATATGATTTGGGTCTCAATAGAGCTATTGAGAGACAATACAAAAAATGATAATAAAAGCTTGCAGGAAACTGTTAAATGTGGCTAAGAAACTGTTTTTGCTGCAGTCACTGGGTGTGTCATGCAGAGGGAAAGTGGCAAGAGGAAATCCCTGTTAATGTGGTTCATACGCACACACATTTCATGTAAATCTCTTCTTCGTGAGAGTGGCTGGGTGTTCATTGTTGTTTTCCCAAGATTCCTGGTGCTGGGTTTTGCCTGTAGTGATTACCCAGCCTGAACCAACTGACAGTTGTCCTCCATCCTACAGGCCTGATTTGGGCATTTCTCATGATTAACTGTTTTGGACACAGATCACAGCAACATTAAACTGCCTTTTTGCTGTTCCTCCCTTTCCAGTACTGTCTTTTGCTTTAGGGGCAACTCATAAAACCTAATGCATTGGGAGGGTGGGAGTGGAGATGAGGAAAAGTTTCCAAAAGGACCACTTTGTGCTGTCATCCTTTTAAATTCTGGGCTTTAAGGAAGTGTTGGGGGTATTAATGCCCCATTAACAATTACCATGTGCCTTTGGTGCCAGCAACCTGGCAATCTAAAGAAAATAAACCACATAAAATAAAAGCAAGAACAGAAAAGTTTCTTCCAAACAAATAGAACATTCCTTGCACATCGCTCCCTTTCTGGGCACTGGTGGCAGTGGAGAGGAGAGCTGTGTCTGCTAGTGTCCTCTGAATGCCCCTTCTGGGGCCTGGATTCTTTAGTCAGCTTCTGAAGCCAGCAGTCTTGATTAAGGAAGGTCTGGCTCCACAGAAAGCTCTTTGTCAGTGTAGCTCAAAACGGATGATTTTTTAAGAAACTTGCATCAGTATTTCCTTTGTCTTACAGTGGTTTCAGCCCAGCCAACGACACTGGAGCCAAAAAGAAGAAAAAGAAACAAAAAAAGAAGAAAGAGAAAGGCAATGAGACAGACTCAGCCCAGGATCAGCCTGTGAAGGTAACAAGCGGGCTCTGTTTTCTTGTGACTGAGAGTCACTTTTTCAGATGAGAGAGTTTGGGGGTAAATGTATAGGAACAATGTAGATTGATGATCTCCACTGGTATGACTTAAAGATGGAGGCGTTAGATCCCTCTGCTGCCCCCTGCTGCCCTAGACCTAGGTGACGGAACTGCTGTCGGACCTTAAAAGGGGCGGCAGGTTAGACAGTGACTCCCAGGCGTGGTGCCCCCTCAGAACTTACAGGTACACAGCTGCTGTGCTAGGTGCCACAGAGTGATTCCTTTGTGACAGCTCCTGTTGCCTAGAGCAGTGTTCTTGGCTTTTTCTCTCTGATTTCACCACCATTGTGAGAATAAAAGGCCTCTTCCTTTGAAGGCAGACCTTTATGGGTTGCAAGCATTCTCTTGATGCCATGGTCATTATAATGAGAACTGGAGCTTCCACAGAGCCCATTTCTGAGTTCCATTGTTGAGAACCACTGGCCTTACGATCTAAGACTGACACACTGACATGAAACCCAGAAGTATGGGAACAGATTGTTTTGTTTTATGAATAAAACATTTAAAAACATTAAAAAACTTTATTTCAGGTAAGTGCTGTCCTCTTCAAAGTAGGCCCTGGAGGAAGCTCAAAACATGGCATAATTCCTGTTGTAGAATTGCCTCAGTTTATAAGCTTCACAAGAAATCCAGTCTCACCAGTATGCCTACACTTTGTGCCTGAAACGTTATGCTCCAACTTGAATTTTATACCTTATTGAGATACGACTTCCAAGTCTTTTTTTTTAACCCCCACTATTTTCAATGAGAAAAAAGTACCACCATTGTAGACCACCATGTTGGCAAGCTAGGTTTTTTCCAGGCACTTCATTTAAATTAACCTCCAGCTTCAACTTCCCTACAAGGTAGGTGGGGAGTCTTCCCATTTTAAAGATGAGAGGAGTGTCTTTACCTGGGTGTTTCAGTCAGGAATCCTAGCCCAGGCCCTGCTTCAGCTTTAAGGATTCTTTTTTGTTTGTCTGGGGTGGGTGTTTGGATGACTCCAGGGGGATTTGTGCTCAGGCCTGTATCGAAACGGTTCTCTTTGAAATTAGAAAATCTCAACAAGACACTGTTTACGTTGCCCTTCCGTTTTTCTCTTTATGAGAGTGATGCATTTCATCATACAGAATTTAGGAAAAAACAGCAAGAGGAAGAAAATTAAAATCACTCATAGTCCTACCTCCCAGGAATAAGCATTGCAAACATGGTTATTTATATTCTTTCTTTCCTTCACAAGCTAAATCAAAAAAGAAAAAAAAGAGGTAGTAAAAGTATTGAAAGAAATTATAGGTATTTATATAATCTTAAGCCTTATGTAAGATCCAGAAGTCTTAAAAGAAAAAGTGACAGATTTCAAACTTCTCTGTAGAAGTCAGAAAACAACGGCTGGGCAAGTATTTGCAATACATGAATCAGTCGTTTAAAATAATGAAATAAGCAGGCCGTTCTCAAAGGAGAAATAAAGGTTCATCAATGTATGAAAAGATGATTAAACTTACAATGAAAGAATGAAAATTCAAGCACTATTTTTTCCCCCTAGATAGGCAGAGATTAAGATTTGGTAAATCTAATGATGAGGGTCTGGAGAAACACGCTCTCATATGCTCTTCACTGGGTTATTAGTTGATATTCTCATTTTAGGGAGCAAGTTGACAATGTATATAATCTCAAACATGTATCTTTTTTGACCCAGCAAGCCGCTGTTTTTAGACTTTATCCTTCAGAAGTTCATGTTCAATGAGCAAAAACAGATACCAAAGAAAGTTCACAACAGCGTTATCTGTAAAACTGAAGACCAGAATCACCGAAATGCCGATTGATAGGGGTTTGGCCAAATACCGTGGTCTGTGCATACAGAGGACTCAGTTGTTGGAATGGGCAGGTCCATGTGACCATGTGGAAAGCTCTCTAAGACACAGTGTTTAAAGAAGAGCAGTCTGTAAAATAATACTATATGGCCCAATTTTAGTTTTTGAAAGTTGCGTGTGTGTTTGGAACTTGCATGCAAAAAAAATCTGGAATTACATTTGCCTCTTCTCACCCTACCTCCCACATTACGACTGTGGGGGACAAGGATTATATTTGAGAGATGTGATTTTTGAGTTTTTACCTTCTATATGTATTTACATTTCTGCATTGTTTGAAGTTTTACACTGAGAATGTATTGCTTTTGCTGTCAAACATCATAAGACTAAGAAGAAGAGAAGCTCTGTAGGGAGCACCCACCCGTCACATTGCTCGTCATCAATCGCTCTTTCACCAGTTGTCCTACAATAGATGACTTCTGGGATTAGGACTGAGGAACCACACCCCTTCTTGAGTTGTACCCTCTTAATGCTTGGACTTGAATTCATCAAAAGTTCTTATTAACTAATGGGCCCTTTCTCTCCCCAACTTTGTCTTGTTCAGATGAACTCTTTGCCAGCAGAGAGGATCCAGGAAATACAAAAGGCCATTGAGCTTTTTTCAGTGGGTCAAGGACCTGCAAAAACCATGGAGGAGGCTAGCAAGCGAAGCTACCAGTTCTGGGACACGCAGCCCGTCCCCAAACTGGGTACGTATGTGCTTTCTTCCCCAGGCAAGGGATGTGCCTTAGCCAGGCTAAGGGTTCCATGCTGAATTTGTGACGGAGGACAATAGAGTCCTGGAGTTCTTTGGTGGTTATTTTTAGAGAGTAGTCTTTAAAGTGCAGTATAGAAAAGACTATTGTTCAGGGGCCTTATCATTTCACAGTAGCACATATTGAGAACAAATAATGGTCTTTTTAATCCCTCATCATCGAATATAAATCTACAAAGAAAAACAAAGCATTGGCACATGATGAGTGGGGGTGTGTGCCCATGGGTCTGTCTTCCCACGCAGATTTTATAGACTGTCTTATTTATCTGGGCAAATGTTCAGTCTGGAGCAGGCCAAGTCCCCCGCCTCTTTCGCTTGTCTCTCATACGACGCAGGCTTACTAAATGCAAAATAATGGGACATTTTGCTTAACAGTGATGGTTTAACACCTGGAGTACTATATGTAGGTTTGGTCGCCTCTTAAAAAAACTTTGATGAACTCCCAGAGGGCTGGGTCAGGCAGAAAATCTAACAGGATTCCAGAAGAGACTAGACGTAGCAGAGTTAGAAATGCCTGCTGAGACTGAGCCACTGCTAGCCCTGATGGGTAACTTCAGGGGTTCCCATTGACAAGAGGTTTCTGGAGTGGTTGCATCATGATTCTGGATCCATTGATGGCCCAGTTCCTATTTTCTACATGACTAGGAAAGTAAGTATATTGGGAAAAAAATGTATGTGTTTTAACAACAAATGTTAAGTGACCTTCAGGTTGTCCATGTTACTACTTCCCTCCAGAAACGCAGTGAGACCTGACACTGTGTTTGGTGGGGAGGAGTAGGTGAGGGGAGAGGGGCAGCTGTGCCAACAGCACTCGCCTACTCCAGAGTGTGCGCCTCCCACCAGCAGGGTGGGCATTGCGTTAGAGCTTGTAGAAATGCAGAATCTCAAGACCTGCAGAATCAGAACTTATGGGGGATTTGTGTCCACTTTGAAAGTCTGAGAAGCTCTGCTCTAGAGCAGATGAAGTTTGTAGACCAGAAGTAACAGAGATGCCCCCAGGGGGTGGAAAGCAGAGTAGTGCCTGGATGGTTATGAGTGGTAAATTAGCAACAGGCACTCTTCTGGAACCCTTCCCTGACCCATCCACCATGTCTGTCGGGCTGCCCAGGTCAGCCAGGTCACAGGCCACTGGCTAAGCCCTCCAGCAGGGCTTTGGGTCACAGTAATGCTATTACCAAGGCATTAGTAGTAATGGGTCTCAGTGACTACTCCTCACTGAAGGAACAGTCCAAATCAAGAGCTACACGTTCCCCACTGAGTGAAATGCATGGAGAGGCATTCTGTGGGGGCTGCCATGCATCTTGGCTGTTTTCAGATGGGGTTTTGGTTTGGTTGGATTTTTTCATTAGGAGTTTGCAAATGGGTGACTTAGCTCCGTTCTTCATAGACGTGAAACCTTCAGGTGAAGAGGCAGATTAGAATTAATGGGCCCCTGTTCTACTTCAGTCCAGTTACTCTGTGTTGTTTGCCTCAGCTTCTCCACCTGTAAATGTAGAAAGTGCTCTAGTTTTGTTCTCAGAAAGCTTCTGGAAAAGCCACACTATTGCTCATAAGGACCCAGATGTTCTCTGGAAGGTAGTATGAGGCTCAGTTTTATTTCTTCTGTGCCCTGTGTGGTGTGGGGCTCTGTGAAGAGTGATCACTCCAAGCATCCGGCCAGTCTGCTGTTCAGGTCCTCGGTCAGTCAAGTCCAAACAAAGGATTCCTTTGTGTCTGTGAGTCACCCCGTAGAGAGTACCATGTTACGGGCATCAGTTGGTCTGCATGGCTGAGGTGTCACCCTCTGCTTCTGAGTGCCTTAGGGTAGTGTGATTTATAGCTTCTTGCTTTAATTTTTCCCACTTAAATGGGGGCTAATAAGACTCAGGCATATCCAGTGTACTGTGTTTCTGGCCCTCCACAACTTGTGGGGAGAGTTAGAATTAGATTGTATTCCACTGCAGAGATCTAGAATTCTTCAGAACTTTAAAATCATCCTAGGTTCACCATTGAAAGGCCTCTAAACAGCCAGTGTTTTCGGCCGTATAACAGTTCTTTGTGCTCCCAAATCAACTTTTGATCCCTCTTCTCAGACCATGTTGTTCTTTTTGAAAATCACTCCTTTTCCCACGCTAGAGGAGGGGTGTGAGGGGGTCCCTTTTCTTTGCCTGACTTTAGTGGGTTGGAATCTGGCCACTGTTAGATTGGTTTAAAAAGTAACTACTTTTTGGTTGCCCTGGGCCCTGAGAGAGAAGCTTCCTTTGTCCTGCTGGTTGGGCTTAAGGTCTCCCAAATCTCACATTCTTTTCTCCCAAGTCCTTCACTGTTGCACTGTGGTCTTAGTTTTGGATCTTGGATGCTGGAAGGCAGAGAGAGAATTTGAGGGTAGAGTGTGCAGAAGAAACCCATTGAAAGTCCAGAATTTTCTTTCAAAGTTCCCGGTGTCCTTGGTTGTTTGCTGGTTGGTGATGGCCTGGAGGTCCTTGGCTGCTTTCCTGCTGTGCTCTGCAGAGCAGCCGGGGGTGCTCAAGAGCCATTAGAAGGTGGAGGGCAGGCCACTGTCCACAGAGCAGGACAGGCAGAAGCCGTGGTGCTGGGCACTGGCAGGATGACAGTACAGGAACCCTGGGCTGCTTCTCGGCTTCGCTGGCACCCTAGTCTGCAAGTCTGTTAAAAGTGGCTTCTGCTTTCTCAGTGTTTCCTCTCACTTTGCTTTGTCATCTGTGTCTTGCAGATAGCAAGCAGCCTTGCGATAATCTATGGGAGCTGGTCTGTCAAAACCTAGATGAAGACTTATCCATTTGAACACTGTATAAAACTTCACCCAGTAATGTCACTGGACAAGCACTTATTGAGTGCTCTTTGTAAAATTCAGACCTCAAGGTGTCATTCCTCCCTCTGTACCCCTTAAAAATCTGTTAAGGATGCCCCACAGCCAGCCTCTGTAGCTCACAGGGCCCTCCACGGTGGGCCCCAGCTCTCCTCTCCAGCCTCGTCTCCTGGTTCCTAGTTCCCCCTCCATCTCCAGGCCTTGACATATGCTGTCCCCTCAGTGTGCCCATCCTCCCTGCCACCCAGCCCACCCTGCCTGCCTAATTCCTAGTTTTCCTTGGGGTCACATCTTTAGATATTTCTTCAGAGAGGTCGTCCCTGACCCGTCCATTCCTGCCCCCCCCCCCCCCCCCCCCCCCGCCCACAGGTCCTGTAGCACTGCTGCATCATTGTTGTGGGCTCTCATCATGCTGGGTGGCAGGTGCCTGCTTGCTTGTCTGCCTGGTGCCCATGATGATGAGTACCTGCATCCATTTCATTCACCAGCTCCTGCCCTAGAGCTGGCGCATTCTAGGATTCCTTGACCACGTGGTGAAGGTGCAAATGGCAATGCTTGGTGCCTGCGGGACCTAGTAACCAGCCTAAATGAAATGATTTGGCCTTGAGATTATTGTAATACAGTGGGGAAGACCACCAGTATCCTGTCCATGGAAATCATTTAGGAAAAAAAAATAAAAAGGTTCTGAAGTGTAAAAATGCCTTTTGGGAAGGATATAAATTCAAAGCAAGATAGGGAATACTGACTAGCACCTGGACAAGACTAGAGAAATCCTTGGTACTTTCCAAGGGTCTGGCCCTTGGCTTGGTAGGCTCAAAAAATTATATGTGACAGGGAATTGAAAGTGGACTGACTTATATTAAACTAATTCACAAGGGCTACTTATGAATAAATCAAAAGGCCAGTTTCTAAACTAGGGAAGAAAAATATAACTTTTCCCCCAAGCAAACCTGTTTGGGAGCCAATTTATAAATAGGATTTAACCGGAATTTTCCCTGCTGTGTGTCCCCATTGTTGCCTATTCTTTCTTATTTGTGACCTTTAGCATGTTGGTAATGACTCATTTCTTGACTATTTCCCCAGAAGATGGTACATCTTGTGGTGCCAGGGACCTTGTCTTTTCCCACCTCTATCCTAGTGCATGAGGTCTGGTTGGTGTTGAGTAAATGTGCTGGGTGAGCGTTAGATGGTCAGTCCTGGTGGAATTGTCCTTGTCTCATGGCTGGATGCATTCATTTCCACTGCACCTGCCCCCACAGATCCATCACTGAGAGGGTCTAGAGCTTTCTGTTCCATGTTAGAATGGTGTGTTGGGGCCAGGAGTCTGAAAGTCAGTAAAAACATGAACTGAATGCCTAAGACATACAGGGCCTTGTGCTGGGAGCCCTGTACTGAGTGGGCCGCTTGTAAAGACTTTTTAAAATGTACTAAATGTTGTATTCTTCCACATTGTGAACATGAATGAGCTCTGAATTATAGACACTACCAGGGCCAAATAATCCCAGGGGCTGAAATTAAGTGGCTCATTCGTCCAAGTTTATCAGATGAGTCTGATTTGGCTGTGTTTGGGAGTCAGGGCTATCTAAGCACGCCCCAGCACTCCCACACACTCTGCAGGGGAGGGGTGCCTGTCCCGGGTGGGGGTACTGTGTCCAAGGATAGCTTCCCAGCAGCGTGGTGCAGACTCAGTGATTCAGCCTAAAGGCGCTCGCAGGGCTCTGTAAACACCGAGGGCCTGAGTTGGCGGCAGCAGTTGACTGGCCCACATTGCTGAGAGCTGAGGCTGGCAGGGCCGGGAGTGAGCCTGGCGCCTCAATGCCATCATCTAGTTCAGGAACGGGCCCGGTACATTGTTGTTGCTGTTGACACAAAAGCAGCCTTGTTGCAACTCCTTATAAATCCATTCAGGTCGATGGACCTGGGCCAGGGCCATGACAAGACTCTCTGCACCAACCAGGAGGCAGGAAGCCAAATTAATCAAGAGAAATGTTTGTCATTCAGTAACTGAAGGGAGATTTAAAAGAATGTCCAAGAAACCAATCACCTTGGATCCCAGGGATTGTTCTGAAGTTTTGCCGTGAATTGGCCCTCGGTCAGGGGTGAAGGATCACTGGAGAGATGGTCTGCAGTTGCCAAGAACAGAGTGTTCTTCAGACGGAGGACTCCTAGGGACAGGAAGAATTTGCTGAGGTTGCTTTTTGAGCTGAGCCCCTTCCCTCCCCTAGGAGGCAGAGGGTGAGGCTCATGGCTGTGCTCTTCTTCCAGGAGAAGTTGTGAACACACACGGTCCCGTGGAGCCTGACAAAGACAACATCCGCCAGGAGCCCTACACCCTGCCCCAGGGCTTCACCTGGGACGCCTTGGACCTGGGGGACCGTGGTGTGGTGAGTAGGCCTGGACAGGCCACGAGTGTGGACTGGGCGCTGTTTTCACAGAGAGCCCTGCAGTCATTCTGAGACCGCTTCACTCAAGCCTTCTTCAAGGATCTCTTCAATGCTGAGCCAAGCAGGTCTGAGCAGACCCTCTGGGGCCTGCCCCCGACTCCACATAAACAGCGCTTGGCTTCTCTGGCAGGTTGAGAGTTAACCATGCAGCTCCCCAAAGAGGAAACCTTTTCTTCATGCCCTCAGTTTTCTTGCTCATCCATTCATTCAGTCCCTTGTCTTAGCGAAGGGGTGGTTAGTTAGCTGGAAGACATTCTTGGTCTGCTACTTCACGTGCTTAAGTCTCCACTCTCCCCCTTGGTGGCTCAGTTTCCCATTACAGCTCTTTGTTCCAAACAGTCCCTGCTGCACCTAGATGGAAAGGGTTTGTGAGATTAAACATAGTTTCTGGTGGTTTGCCTTGCCCTGAAAAGCTTGGAGCCCCAGGGTATTGGAGTTGGTCCCCCGTCTGGCAGAATACCTCTAAGGCAGCTCCTCATGTCTCTGCAGCTGAAAGAACTATACACCCTTCTGAATGAGAATTACGTGGAAGATGATGACAACATGTTCCGATTTGATTATTCCCCAGAATTTCTTTTGTGGTGAGTTTTAAGGCTTTCTTATGATTTGGGAGTCAGACATACAGCAGAACCACTACAGGGTACCAGATTTTTCATTCCTGCTAAGAGCCAACCTTTGAATGGCAAATTAATATGTAATTTTTGAGTTCCTGGGTCTGAAGGAGATATACTTCCAGGGGAGCTTAGAATCAAAACCTATTTAAGACAGAGTGACTGGGTGAGGGAGACCTTTGTGGCATTGGTACCCAGAAGGAAAGATCGTTTATTATATGGCGACTGTATGTAAGAAGGGAAGAAGAGATGAGCCTAAGATTTAAAAGAAGAGGGTTGTTTTCTGCCTGTTTCCTGCGCACTCTCAGTTGTATGAAAATGGCTTTGCCTGGCTGAGCCGTCCGTCCTCCTGGGCCTCATTGGATATCCAGGAAGGTAGAGGCATGAGGCTGGCACAGAGGGGGTCTGCCTGAAAGGGGACGGAAAGGAAGAATGGTCGAGCGGGAAGAGGGGAGGTGATGGTGCCCAGTGGGAGATGCAGACCAGCGCTCCAGGGGCTGTACAGTCAGGACCCACTGGACTTGGAGCCGAGGAGGCCGGTGCCTTGGCTCAGGCTGTCAGAGTGAGTGAGCACAGTGAATTGGATCTGGTGGGAAATCCTCAGTATGACAGCCCTGGATTGGGTGAGTAAGTAGGCCGAGTGGACTGAGCAGGAAGAAAGGGCTATGGCTTGATCCCATTGGTATCCAGGAGGGTTTGGCCCTGCCGAGAATTAAGCTGTTACCTCTCAGGGTGGGGGCGGGGGCACAAGGAGGTTAGAACCAGACTCTCTGTGAGACTCAGTCTGCCCAGCCTGCTGGCAGGCAGCACCGCAGCCACAGCCCCATCTCTCTTCCAGGGCTCTCCGGCCGCCTGGCTGGCTCCCCCAGTGGCACTGTGGGGTTCGAGTGGTCTCAAGTCGGAAACTGGTTGGGTTCATCAGCGCCATCCCAGCAAATATACATATCTATGACACGTAAGCACCAGCCCCCCCCGTGTCCCCCCCGTCCCCCCCACCCCGTCCCCACCATCCTGCTCAATCTGGGAAGGTGGAAAAAAATATGCATACCTTCCATAAGAGAAAGAGGGAAGTTGCCATGAAGAGAGGGAACTTGGGTGCTGGGAATAGAAATTCATAATTGGAACTGCTATCTGGCTCTGAGTTGTTGCTTGAATTGAATTGGGCTGGAAGGGTCAGCCTGAGGGCCGGTGTGCTACCCAAATGGGAGCTCAGTGTTTGCCCTCGCACCAGTCGTGTGTTGATGCACTTGAGCTGCTTCAGACATGAGCTGCTGTGACTCACATCCAGAGTCACGAGGCCTTCAAGCTCTGCTCTTCATTTTCTCTGGAAATGTCAGAACCTTCTATCAGCGCCTTCTGGGCTTTGAAGCTGTGGATTCTTGTGGGAGTCAGAACCTTGAAATCCTAAAATCACTCTTGACTTATTCTGTGGAGTTCCCTGACAGCTAGAGGTGGGACTCCCCCTGCCTACTGTTGGGGCTTCATCAGGGAGATGCTGGTGGTGCCTTGAATAAAGGAGTTTGCTCGAGTCCCACTTACCTTTGGAAGTAGGGTCTCTGTTGAGGAAAGGGCGGGCTCCATGGCTGGTACAGCAGAGCACAGCAGCGGGAGGGAGTCCCAGTCCTGACTGCTGAGTGCAGGTGGTGGCAGAACACCCGCTTGTGCTGAAGTCCCCGGTCCCTACGGGAAGGGGGCACTACATGCTTGAAAGGGTTACCTTGCCTGTTAAAAAGCCTGTCCCTGGGTTTTTCCCTCCCTCTTCAGAGAGAAGAAGATGGTGGAGATCAACTTCCTCTGTGTTCACAAGAAGCTTCGCTCCAAGAGGGTGGCTCCAGTCCTGATCCGTGAGATAACCCGGCGGGTTCACCTGGAGGGCATCTTCCAAGCTGTTTACACTGCCGGGGTGGTATTACCAAAGCCTGTTGGCACCTGCAGGTAAAAGTCTCTTCTTTGCAAGGTCCTTGAAATAGTGATGTGCCCACTGTAGTTGAGGAGCTTGTGTCACTGTGCGTCACAGCTCTGCCCCTCAGCTTAGTGTGTGCTCAAGAGCATCTCACTGCTCTGGTATCTCATAAGATGGGTGGTGGGGCCCACAGGAGCCAGGTGGGGAGTGGAGGGGAGAGAAGGGGGAGGCAGGGGGGACTGGCAGCCTGCTCGGTGCCTGTCCTGCCAAAAGGAGTTAGACTTTCTCAGCTCCCCCTGATTCCTGCCATTTGGAAATGGCGGGGGTCAATCTGCTGGGGTTTTGTTTTTCTTTTGATTGATTGATTGATTGATTGGCGGGAAGAGTAATTAGGTTTATTTAATTTTGGAGGCGGTACTGGGGATTGAACCCAGGACCTTGTGTATGCTGTATGCTAAGCATGAGCTCTACCACTTGAGCTATACCCTCCCCCTGTTTTTGTTTTTAAAGATGAGCCCAAATCTGGATTTTTATTGTAAACGTCCTAAAGTTTTGTTTTGAATATTGTGTGGGCCAAAGAGAACATGTGTGATCCCTGTGTGAACTAAGCACAATGTCTGCCTTTGAAAGTTCTTTGAAACAATTGAACACTTTCTGCCTTAAAAACTTCGAAAATAAAAACACCAGACAAATGGCAGAAGAGGCGGGAGGCAGAGGCTGGATACTCAGAGAACTAGAAGTCTTTGCCATTGACTTGATTCCAGGAGGGAGTATTGCTCTTCCCAGACAACTACTATAACAGAGGAGTGGCTTTTGAACTTGAGAAAGAAAGTACAGGAAGAGCTGTGGCAGCTCTGCACTTAACTGGGGGAGGGTGGTGAGTAGGGGCCATGTCCTTGGCTCAAGTGGGGCCTGGTGGGTCTCTCACGCCACCTGCTGGCCATCATGAGATCTCCATGCCCTCTTAGTGAGACTTGCCAGAATCCTCTGAGGACAGGACATTTATGTCCCTACAGGTACTGGCATCGATCCCTAAACCCACGGAAGCTGATTGAAGTGAAGTTCTCCCACCTGAGCAGAAATATGACCATGCAACGCACCATGAAGCTCTACCGACTGCCAGAGGCCAGTGTGCTCTGGGGCACGGGGCAGGGGCAGGAGGGAGGCCAAGCAGGGCCTGGCCCTCAGCAGGAAAGGAGCAGGACTTAGGGTGGGAAGAGGGTTCTCTTCTCAGAAAAGCAACCCAACCCATGGTTTCCGGATTCCTAGCCTTTCCGTTTCTGTCGTTTTGTTATCTCTAGCAAGGGCTTTGTTTTAGTTGGACTTTCTCTGTTCTCCTGCACCTGCACCTGGGCTGGCTTCTCTGCCATCTATTGGCAGACTCAGAAAACACCTATTCTCTGTAATCATAGCCTGAGTGAAACATGATGGAAAGAAGCACCCGCTCGCTGAACAGCAGCACATCCTAGAACCCAGCGTAAATGAGCCAGTGCTGCTGCTTCTGCTGAGTCAGGTGGAGGAGGGACAACCTGAGCTTGTGAGGGAAGCCCAGGTTTCCAATCCCAGTCCTCCCGCCCAGATTTTGCCACTGAAGGGCCAACCTGGAACGAGCTGGTTTTCTGTTCTGGGCCCTGGTTTGCCTAGTTTGCTAATGAGACACATGCTCCTTGTCCTTCTTTTGTGCCTGTCTTCAGGATCCTAATGGATCTTAAAATCCCTTCTTTTCCCTCAGAGCTCTTCCAGGCAGTGTCAGCATGGTTATTGAGTGCCTGCTAATCAGAGGGCTGCCCACCTGGACCCGTTAGCCACCAAACTGGATTAATCACCCTTGAATCGAGCTAATCCACCATTGGATTGGGGTCATTAGTGTCTTCTTTGGAGAGACCGCTGCAGCACAGTTAGACACTGCCCCCAAAAACCAGACTGGGGAGCCATGATGGGTGTCTTCTCCTTTCTGTAATCGTGACAGATTTGCCCTACATTCTAGGCAGGCAGAGCGCGTTCTTAAAGTGGTGTAGCAGCCGGAAGAATGTCTCTGGATCTCCCTGCCTGTGGGTGAGAACCCCAGCATGGTGGCTTTTTCAGTCCAGGGTTTGAGGTGTCATTGTGGGCACTGCCATGTAGAAACAAGGTCAGTAAGTGTTCCCTAGAGACATCAGGATTGGCAGGGGATTTTGGCAGCTAGAGGTCCTGGCACTGCAGTTGTAAAAGCAGTTCTATACTGGGAAGCAGTTTTATCAGGCAGTGACTGACGTATATAAACTGTTACTGTTTTCAGATTTGGCTGACCTGCCTTTGTGTATTAAGCCTTTGGGGATGTTCCCTCAGCCCAACATTTACTCCAGAGCATCACATGGCTTCACTCCACTGAAGTAATTTCTAAGAAAAAGCAGCTATGGGGTGGGATTCTGGTTTGAGATTAAATCCTGGAAGTTTGGTTCTTTTCTTCTGAATTTAACTTGCAGCATTGTCCTGCTGGGACACTACTGGTGTAGCGGTGTCCAAGTAGGGAGGCAGGGCAGGCATCCAGTGTAGATTCTGCTGGGCCCTGGGGTTCGGTGATGCCTGTGGCCGAGAGCCTGTCTGTGAAGTGCTCTAAGTCTACAGGAGAGAGAGCAGGGTAGGAAGAGATGAGCTCCAGCTCAGTGGAAGAAGGTTGTGAGGCCCAGAGGAGGGGAGAGAAGAAAGGCTTTGCTGAGGCCCAGGCGTAGCACTAGGCTGGGCCTACCCCAGTACATCCATGGGGTAGTTAGGTTTCTCCACCTCAGCACCATTGACATTTTGTGTCGGGTAATTCTTCATCATGGAGACCATCCTGTGCACTGTAGGATGTTTGGCAGCATCACTGGCTTCTACCCACTAGATGCCAGTAGCACTCCTACCCCTACTTGTGACAACCAAAATGTCTCCGAATATTGTCAGATACTCCTTGGGTTCCCCCTTTAGGAACCACTGGGCTAGAGGACAGAAGATCACAGCCAAAACAGCCCACTGGTCCAGAGGATGGAAGGTTTTGTGCTCTGTGTTAGGGAGTTTGGAACAGGGTGGGGTGTGATGGATTGGGTTTTCTTAGGAAGATAGCCTGGGCCCTGTGGATGAGAGATTGATGTAACAGCCTTTGTCAAGGATGACAGCCTTAACCACGAGGAAAAGGGCCAAAGACACTGAAGAGGCAGGCCGTGTGCCTGAGTGGATATGGACAGTGGGTGAGAGGGAGTTGCCTAGGATGACCGAGGATTCTCTCTTGAGGGCCTGGGTGGTGAGATCCAGGGTCAGGGTAGGAAGGGAAACAGAGTGAGGTTTTTGGTTCCTGTAGGACTTGAAAGGGAACCAAGATGCTCACGGTCAGCAGATCTGAAGCTCTCTGGTTTCTTTCTTCCAGACTCCCAAAACAGCTGGGCTTCGACCAATGGAAAAAAAGGACATTCCAGTAGTGCACCAGCTCCTCACCCGGTACCTGAAGCAGTTTCACCTCACGCCAGTCATGAGCCAGGAGGAGGTGGAACACTGGTTCTACCCCCAGGAGAATATCATTGATACTTTTGTGGTGGAGGTGAGTGGGGAAGGGTGTTCTGGGCCTGTGACCCCTTCACAGGGTCTAGCTTTCCCAGGCTGGTGGACGGGAGTGTTGGCACCTTAGACTTCTTGGCCATCCCTGCTTGGTCCACATTAAAGACAGGAAGTCATAGCTTGCATTGGCCAAAATGAGATCTTCTGGACCTGGCATGAGCCCTTCCTCGCCCCCTCCCCCATCCCCATTGGTGACCCAGAGTAGAGAGGCCTGAGCCCATCTTAGTCAGATAACCCTCCCATCCCCTGCCTGTCCCAGCTTGGTCTAGTGCTGGCCAGGTGTCTGGGGGCACATGAGCCACAAGAAGCCCCTGGCGACGCAGGCAGGGAAAGAGCGCACAGCAGGTTCAGCCCACAGGCCAGCCTGGATTTTCCTCCTGGCTCTGGCCTCAAGTACCCTTGGCCGATGTGTCTCCTCCTCCCTGCGTATCCTGTTTCAGTTTCCACCCATTCGTCTGGCGGGGCAGCTGCCTGAGGGTGGTGCAGGGCAGTAGAAAACATTCTGTTCCCAGTCTGCAGGATCCCTGTGCATGTGTGACGCTGCCTTCTTCCACTGTCTTCCCTTCAGAATGCAAACGGTGAGGTGACCGATTTCCTGAGCTTTTATACACTTCCCTCCACCATCATGAACCATCCGACCCACAAGAGTCTAAAGGCTGCTTATTCTTTTTACAACGTTCACACCCAGACCCCTCTTCTAGACCTCATGAGCGACGCCCTTGTTCTCGCCAAAATGGTGAGGAGCAGACCAGAGGGAAGGGGCAGCGGGGCGGTGGTGAGCATGGCTAGCTGGTAGCCGCCCACAGGCTGGGGGCCTCGAGGCCTCCTCGCCCTCCTGCTCCACTTAGAGAGCAGCCGGCAGTTTTCAGCCAGCTGAAAGTAGGAGGGAACTAGGAGCGTCCACCTGAAGTGAAGGCATTGAACTCCTTCAGTGAGTTTCATTCTCATGGGAGGTGCTGCCAAGGAGCCTAAATAGCCAGGCCTGTGTGGGGAGTAGAGGGGTTCTCCTCCCGCCTTCCACAGCGTGGGAATGGGGAACTTGGTGTCTGTCGTGGTGAGTCACTGGAGCGGCTGACTGTAGAGCACGGGGGAGGGCCCAGCTTCTCTTTCACCGAGAGGTCACCAGTCAGTTTTGCACCCAGGGCTCTGCCCGCACGCAGCCCAGCCCACTGTGGGCCGGCCAAACAGTGGATAGTCTGGTCTCTGCCCCGGGAGAGCTTCTGATTGGGTTGGCGAGACTGAGGAAGGAAGTGTCTGTAGCAGTCTCAGAGCAGTGTATCAAATGCTATGAAGTCCCGTGGTACATAACCAGAGGCCTGAGAGTTGGGGTGTCAGGAAGTGAGGGAGCAGTGCAAACAGCAAGTGGCTCATAGGAGTCAGCTTCTTAGAGGAAAGAGTTCAGGGCTTGGTCTCCAGAGAGGACTGTGGGAATTACTAGAATGTTTCAGGGAGGCATAGCAAGGAACAATGGGAACTGTGGTCTGGACGCCAAGGAGGGGCCAGGTCGGGTGGCGCTCAGAGTGTCATGAGACCCACCACCAGAGGGGTCCACTGGCTGGAGCCTGGATGTAAACGGAAGCAGCAGGAGTTTCTGAAGGAAGATTGTGGCCATCTGCGGGACGATTTTGATGGGATAGAAAAGAGCAGGAAGGTGAGGCAGCTTTCATCTGCCTTCACCTGTCCTTGTTCCTCCCTACCACCGCGCAGAAAGGGTTTGACGTGTTCAATGCACTGGATCTCATGGAGAACAAAACCTTCCTGGAGAAGCTCAAGTTCGGCATAGGGGATGGCAACTTACAGTATTATCTTTACAATTGGAAGTGCCCCAGCATGGGAGCGGAGAAGGTATGTACGTACGTACTGTTTGCAGCCTCCCACCGGGGCTCCCTTGCAGCCAGGCAGCTGGGCTGGCCTGGGTCAGGGAGCTGGTGTCTCCAACAGAAACAGGGCCTTAGGCCTGGGAGCTAGCATCAGTCTGGGCCCTTGGAAAATCCCCTCCCTCTGGTGGCCAGACCTGCAGGGTCAGTGGTCCCCTTGCAGCCGATGGCGTGAGGATGGCTGAGGGCACTGGCCCCAGAGCCGCAAAGAAGCAGGAAGGTTGTCTCCGGTTTCTCTTCCCACCAGGTGAGCCGCCTCATCTGGCTGGGGCAGGGCTTCAGACCGTCTCAGAACACTGTGCAAGTTGAATGCCCATGGTTAGCCAGGAAGGGACAGTCTAAGGATCTGAGGGGTTTTTCCTCTGCTGGGCTGCTGCCCTCATCCCAATGTAACCTTTTTCTCCGCCAGCTCCAAAGGACAGCTCAGGGCCATGGGTGTAGTCAGCATTTACAGGATAACTGACAGATAAGCTGGAAGGAGGCCCTGTGACCAGTATTCCTCAGGATGCTGACAGCTGCTTTCCTTGAAGGATCTGATAGATGTATAAGGCATCTCCCAGAGGTTGAGTGAGAGCCCCGGGCTCTCCGTGAGTCTGTTCACACAGTGTGGTGGCACTCTGCAGGCTCTGTCGTTGGAACTTCAGGTCTGGGCAGGGAAGTGGGACAGTCTCTGGACAACTGTCAGCTCAACTTTGCCTCTCCCCCTTGGCTCTCCTAGGTTGGGCTGGTGTTACAGTAACCAATTGCCAGTGAGATTCTGGATAAAGCCACTGAGAATTCAAAGCAGGAAATGGAACCCCACTTGGTCCAATTTTTACAAACGGGAGAATCCCTGGCAAAGGAAACAGAACTGAACCGGCTTTACCAAACCGCCACTGAACTTGACAATTGTATTGCAATGGTGTAGGCTGCGTGATGTCACCTCTGGCCGTGTCTCTGGTCTCCCTGTTTTCCAATTAATCACATCATTATGCAGCCGTGATCAAGGGAATGTAACTGCTGAAAACTAGCTCGTGATTGGCATATTATGGAGTTAACGGGTGAATAATAAAAGTATATATATATATATATTATATATATATATAAATATTTTAAATATCTTTCATGTTCCAAATGTACAAGGATGTTTGGTCTCTGATGAAAAACTGAATCCAGATCATTTTTCAAATTAGAACCTAAGGACAGTGCTAGACAAACACATATTGGTACAGTGAACTGTTTCTTCTGAAAGCAGGCATTGACTTTTCTCGGGAGAGCCGGAGAAAGAGGATGTAGGAAATCTTGTCCAGTTCCCTTCTGAATCAGCTGGAATGATTGGCTTCGAGAAGGCAGGGTGAGACGGTGGGGCTGTGCTGAGCTCTGGGGAGAGCTCAGCTCTCATGGAACAGCGGGTGATGTCCTAGCTGGGGCTGACCCGACTCGGAGGCTTTCTTACAGGGGCCAGGCCTCTTCTGTATTCTGAACCCGGGCAGCGGGGATGATCTGTGGTAGCAGATTTCATGAATCAAGGCACTTCTCCCAGTCCTCTTGGCCTGCTCCCTGTAGGAAGTCATCCTGCCAACTGATTTTTGAATCAGGACTCTTCAGCCAGCTGTTGCCAACCTTATAGGGATAACTCCCCTGGGAGATTATATTTTTCCACTGTCTGGGGTGACTGGCAGTTTGAAGGGGACCTTTAACCTCCTTGTAGCATCTAGGACCTGGTGGAGACCACATCAGTGCAAGCTCTGCTTAGCTCGTCTCAGAGCAAAGAGCCAGCACCCTGATGCCCCCAGGGTGGTTGGGCAAGGATGGTGAGGGGCCACACCCAGACCTCCAGCCACCAGCCCCCGGCCTGTGCCTTCCAACCCATTAGCCATCTCTTGTGCTCTTTTCCAAGAGCACAGCCTGCAAATAGCGGCAAGGAGTAATAGACGCCTGTCTGGGCTTGGCAACAGAAATGATTTCCTGTCGCCATTGTCTGAGTCTGATTTTCTCTGATGATGTTTTGTGGATTTTTGTGGTGGTGGTGGTGATAGTTACTGATGCTGCCAGTTTCCCCCAAAATAATGGAGCCTCTGATCACGTGGCTGTCCGTGTGGGCATTCCTCAGTTGTACTCAGCTAAGTGGCTTGGGGAGGTTTGGGCTGTGGAATTGTCAGCAGGCCACATCCAGGCTTGTATGTAACTTTTGCTCTAGGAGGAAGTGATGGGTGGATGGTGCGATGTGTGGGCCAGGGGGTTTCCTGGCTGCTTGTAGAGGGAAGGAAGCCTTAGCCGGCAGGCCAGGCTCAGTCTGGTCCCACTAACTGAAGCCATGCTCTGCGGGCCAAAAGGCCTGTGTTGCAGGCTATAGGTTTTGGTGAGGTTTGCCAGAGGCTAATTTTGCAGTCTCCCAGAGCTGCAGGAAATTGTATACTTGGGATGGGGCTGTGCTGCCCCTGCCCCTGCAGGGATGGTGCCCGCTTTCTGCAGACTGCTGCCAGAGCCAGCAACTCCACTGTATTGGATTTTCATCAGAGGCCTCAAGGGGCCTCCCTTCTTCCCGTCGTCCCTGTGCTGCAAACTGTAGGCATCGATGGTGGCTGACCTTTGACTCCTGGACTCCAAGATACTCAGACCAAAGAAGCTGCTGTTCTTAGCAAGATGTGCACTGCATTCCGCAGATGGCAGGAGTCGGAGAGGCAAGGCTTGCCTGTACAGCCTCACAGACATCAGACTGCTCCCCAAGGCCCAGAGTAGCCCTCCCTGTGCAGGCTTCTAAGGGTATCAAAGAACAAAGTGCCCGACTCTCCTACCTTGGGTAGTATCTGGAACTTGGAAAGGCTCCCTGTCATAGGCTTGGTCAGCTCTGGGCCCAGGCCCAGCCTGAGCTGCCTCTGAGATTTGAGGTGTACAACAGCCCTGGGAGTGAGCTTTGCCTTGGTTGTCCCCAGTCATGGAATGGAAACTGAGGCCCGTGTCTGCTCTGGAAGAAACACATCTCCTGGAGAGGCCCCAGTGTCTTCCTCAAAACTCATGCCTGCTTCTTGGAGTCTGCTGTTGTCTTATGGTGGGGACCCTGCCGGCCTTTAGCACCGCCACCCAGGTCTGCAGGAGTTTGTTCGGTGGCTGCTGTTAGTCTTTTTGTCCCAACGGTCCCTGGGTTCTTCACTCAACCCCTTCCAGGACTTCAGGTCAGAGAGCTCGGAGAGAACCACTGCTTGGGGTTGGGGGCCTCCCCACAAGGAGCCTTGACTGGCTTGAACCAAACCAGGGAAGGACCCCGGGGCCTCCAAGCTCATTAGCCGGGACCTGCCTCAGGCAGCCGCTGTCGGAGGACCTCCTGGGCGTGGCCCTCACCCTCTGCTGCCAGTACTTACTTACTGGCGCTGGGCTTTCAGACTCTGTGTTCCAGATGTTTGCCTCCTGCCTTTGGATTAACTCTGCATTTGACCCGAGACCCTGTGGCACATTCCCACGGCCTCCTGTCTCTGTAGGGAGAGAGCTGAGTAGAAGGGAGGCCCCAGCTCTGGACTGAGTGAGGTCTACATAAGGGCTTGTTTCCCCGATGCACGCCTACTTCTGAAGACACTGACATCTGGTTTGAAGGCCAGCCCACACCAAGCCACTTTAACACCTAGGATTATGGAAAATTTGAAGCCTTGCCTGCAACTCCATTCTAACTGCCGTCGCTTACTTGCTGGCTCACTAAAGCCCAGGGTGGATGTCCCTATGGTCTTGAAATATTTGCCCAAAGATGATCAGCATTTAACCAGCCTAAGGGCTGGCCCATAGGCCTGGATAGCTTCATAGAGTTGCAGCCTGGGAGATGGTGACTGCCAGGCTGGCGAGCGAGGGCAGGAGCGTATCTCTGGCCAGTGCTTCCTCACCCAATCCTTTTTGTGGCCTGGCCCACCTGCCCCAGAACAAAAGGAGACCCAGGGCTTCAGTTTACTACTGTAAAGTGAAGGCAGACCTGCAAACACTGTCCCTAGGGAGGCTGTGGGGGAACTTTTCATTCCTGACAATTCAGTTCAGAAATATTGACTGACTGCCAGCAGGGCGTCACATCCGGGAACAGGGAAGGGGGAAGCTTCACCTTTCTGTCTTGGCTTTTCTCCGGGTTTCGGGAGGGGCATCCGTTTCTGGGGTGGGGAAAGAAATACCAAATGCATTGTTGTTCTGCTTGGTACATCTCACTTGTTTCTAATAAAAGAAGCAGCTGAACAAAACCCTCCTGCCCTCTTGGTATTCCTCTGGTCAGCAGGTGGCAGTGGAACCTATGGAGTCCGCAGGCCCTCGTGACCACAGCAGCGGGCAGCTTCTGAATACTTTCTTTTGGTAAGGCTGCCCTTTGAAGGCCAGCTTGGCTCTTCTCCCTGAACCTTTCCCACCCGCCAGTGAGAAGCAGTTATGACTCAGGTTTGCTCCTTGTAAGAGGAGCAGCTGGGCTCTGGGCCAGCACTGGGGATCTTGGCAGCGCAGCCCCCTCGGTTCTGGGTCAGCAGTGGCGCCCCCCACTCACCTAGAGGCCATATCTCCCCTTGAGGGCCAGAGGCCAGGTGGTTCTATCAAGCCACCAGGGTGCTGTTCAATGCTGTGGACCCCCAGGTCCTGCTGCACACACTGAGCCAGCCCTCAAGAAGGGCCTGAGGAAATGCGTCCAGACTTACCAACCCCCTTTTCTCCCCCCCCCCCCATGGTTGGTGCCTCCAAGCCCCTTTCCAGGGAACCTGGGCCCCATGCTGCAGCCTGAGAGGACACAGGACTGCCCTGGGATCATCTGTGAGGCCTTTTCCTGACCCTCTTAAACCCACAAATTGTGTCTTTCCCCACCCCAGACCAGCTCACTCCAGCTCCTGAAAGCGTGGGCCTTAGTTCTTGCCCTTAGATTTGGGCTGGGAGAACACAGCCCTGTGGGTGGTCTCCACCCAGGGACCTCCCTAAATTACCAGCTGCCTTCCTTCTTTGCCCCCACCTCCCATATTCAGTTCCTGTTAACTTCCCTGTCTTAATGACTCTCACTTTTTCAAGGCCATCTTCCCAGCTTTGGGGATCTTCTGGCAGTAAACTCCTTCTCTTGCTACACCAACCTGGAGAAGAGAAGCAGAATGTTCCCCTGACACAGGCCCCGAGGCCTGACCAGACCTGGCCCTGCGGGGGCCAGATGGCTCTTAATTGTCCTTCATATTCTTAACGCTGGACTTGGCCTCACCGTGCCTCCCACCATGGGGCTGCAGTTTGGCCCCTGTGTACTGGGTACCCAGACTGCCCAGCCCAGTGGTTCACAGTTCTGTACAGGGGCGCTTCTGGGCCCCTTTCAGACACGAATTCATCAGAACCAAATGCCACTCTCCGCATAAACTGAGAGCACGGTGAGGCTGTCACTTCCTACATCAGGTCAAGGGGTTGCAAGAAGGTGGAGGCAGCCGAACCCTCCCAGGCCCTGGGTTCTCTGGGGGCCGATTCCAGCCCCCCATCCCCTGCCCCAGGCCATCCTCTGGGCACTGCTGCCAAGCTCTGCCCTTGGTACTGTTGCCTGAAGGAACCCCAGATGCCAGGGCTCATAATTAATCCCAGAAAGTCACTTTTCTAATAGGCTTTCTCTGGATCCTGTCATCTGGTGTCTGGACACACTCTCCCAGCATCTCTGGGGGGCCTGGTGCAGCCTGCTGCTTTCCAGGCCTTGGTCTAAAGACTGGCTGTAGAAGGAGAGCCCCAGGTCCCTGGGGTTTGTCTACTCAGCAGATAGGGGCTTCAAACCCCGCTGAGCCTGGAAAGCTGGGCTCTCTATCTGAAGTTCCTCAGAGTCCTGTCCCCCCCCCCCTTTTGGGGCAGAAGCCCACCCACCTGCTCTCTACTCATCCAAAGCCCCTGGTGTGTGTGTGGGGGGGTGGGGCTTGTGATTTGGTGTCCTCAGTCTTGTGATACTGGCAGCGGCTTTAGCCAAGAGCAGGAGTCAAGGCTATTTCAAGCTGTGGCATCTCCTCCAGCACCCCTGGCTGTCTTAGACAAATAGCCCTGCTGTGGGAAGGGTCCCAAGGGACACTCCCCCTGCCCCTTCCCTCCTTATAGGGTGTGGCCTCAGAGGTGCTGGGGCAGGTGGCAAAGGTAAAATAAACTTGCTTCTTTATTTTTAAAATAGTCTTGTTCTACTGTCCTCTCCAGGGGTCTTCTATGACACAAGTTATAAAACCGACTTCTGGGTTTCCCCAGGACCCCTGCCACCCTCTCCCTGCTTGCTTTAACAAGGGAAGGGAGCACAGGTTCACGAGCTGGAGGGAGGAGCCCAGGAAACCCTGGAGGGGGAAGGAGGGTCTTAGTGGGTGGCTAATGCCTGGAGACAGGGGCAAGGGGCCGGCTGGACTCCTTGCGGGAAGGAGGCTGGGATGGCCCCACTGTGGAGCAGAGAGTAGCTAAGGACTCATGTGTCCTGCTCCTCAAGTCTCCTGGCAGCAACAGGCCTGGTTCTTCACAAGCCATGACGTGACGATGGGTGGGCTGAGGCCCCAGGTTGCTGGGGCCATCTCAAGGCCTAGGGAGGAGATCAACTGCCTATTCTTCAGGAGGGGCCGAGGCAGCCCTCAGCACCCAGTTGAGACCAGAGCCTGGCGAGCAGGCTGAGTGGGCAGGCTGGAGGGGGTGGTTCTCCCATCATCCCTCCACTCCAGGGGAGGAGAGGGCCTCCACCACAGAATGCATACTGGCACCTGTGGAACCTGAGGTGGGTCAGCCGTGTCCTCAGAAGCGCTGGATACAGATGTGGACAAAGAGCGTGGCTGGTGACAGTGAGGCCCCATCCTTGGAAAGCAGGTGGATGTGGCGGAACCCTGTGGGGTGGGTAGCCAGGCATCAGCTTCTCTGCCTACGGCCCTGTGGGGCCGGGCATGTGGGGGCATAGACCGCATCCCACCCCGAGGGGCTGGGCCCCAGCTCAGGGTGGGCAGGCTACTGGAGAAAATGGGCGGCACACGTGAACAGGGTCTCGGAGGCCCAGCCCCCATCCCTTTCCACCCCCACCAACCTTGCTTCAGGCTGTTGAAAGGCAGCGTAAACTGGCCCACAAAGTCATTGGGGGAGGTGGAATCATAATCTTCTACCACGAACCGCACCAGCACCAGCTCCGGAGCCCGCAACTGGAACTGCAGGGTCTGCCCCCAGCGGGGGTTGAAGCCTAGGGCGCAGGCCTGGCAGTCAAGAGCTCGCGGGGCAGCCTGCCCTGCACCTCCCGCCCTTCTCTGCTGTCTGTCCCCAGATCTCCGCCCCCACCGCCCCCCTGCACCAGCAGGGTCCCCACCATTGTTGAGCACGTAGTTGGTCTCCTTGCGAGCACAGTCTGCGGGCACCCCGTGGATCTCAATGCGCACCAGCGGGTCCACGATGGAGTTTGGCTTCTCAGCGTTCAGCTTAGGCAGCTGCTGTGCAGTCAGCACCTGCAGGCGATGAAGGGAAGCCTCAGCTTGGCCCTCCTCAGAGCAGGAGGCCCCTGGCCCTCACACCAACCCTCCCACACAAGACTCAGAAGTGAACTTTCCTCACACGAGCCATCCCCAGGCCTCTGCAGACAGGGACCTCTGCAGAACAAGCTCTGACCCTGGGTAGGGTGTGTTCCAGACTGCTGACCTGGATGGTGAGGGTGGTTCTGGGGGGTCCGGGACTCTCGGGGTCAAAGGTTGTGTCAGGCTGCCGCAGACAGGCGGGTTTCAGGACGTAGCCACACTGCCCGTTGATGAGGAAGCGCCCAGCATTGAGGTCCATCTCATAACCTGGCGTCTGGAAGTTCAGGGCCACTGTGGACACAGCGGGGGCAGGGCAGGGGCTCTTAGTGGCCCCCTCTTCACTGCTCAGTTTCAGGGGTCTCACTGACCTCCCCCCAGACAGACCTTATAGAGAGAGGACCCAGGGTCCCACTGCCTGGGTAGTGCTGCCCCACCCCCACCATGGCTGTGGGGTACAGCACCACACAGGGGACCCAGCCCCCTTAAGGCTGGAGGGAGGGGCTGGGCCTGGGCCAGAGCCAGGGCCCAAGGAAGCCAGAGGTTTCCCCGCCTACCCACAAGGGGACCATATTCCTCTCCCTTGGCGATGCTCAGCATCCCTCCAGAGCCCACCCTCGTCAGTGCTGACTTAGTGGGGACTGCTAGGGGTGTGTGTGCGTGTGTGTGTCTGTGTGTTGGGGATACATGGGAGTGGAAGTTGTTAATTTCCACCTTCATTAAAAAAAATGTGATATTTTATAATGTCAACAAACAAGCCCGATTTGTGTTTCCCCACTTACCTTGCTGACAATTTTTTTAATGTTATTATCAACAAAACCCATTTTCCCCACCTTCTGGAAAGCTGTGTGGCTCCATCAAGAGGCCACCCCTGCGAAGCAGCCCCCTGCCCACTCCCTGCTTCTGCTGCCCCTACTCACCCAGCTGACAGCCCGAGTTCCACATCTCCTGGGGGCTGTAGTTGGCAGAGTTCATCCGCAGCCCCAGCGGGTAGACTCGGGTCAGTTGTTGGGCATTGTGCCTGACGAAGCTGTTCCCTGGGGGAGAGTAGGGGCAGGACTGTGATGGCCCCTGGGGACAGTGTCCCTCAGCCGGTGCCAGGGCCTGTCACCTCCCCTCCCCTACCTCCAGGGACATGCTGGGAACAGGCTAAACACACATCCCCAGCTCCCCCTACCCCCAATCCTCCTCCTCTCTGATGAGGGGGTGAGGGACCTCACAAAGAGTCTGCCGAAGTCCAGAGAGGGGCAGGGACCCCCCCGCCACAGCCTGCCGCTGCATCCCACCCCAAATTCCCACATTTCTGACTCAGTGGGTGGGGCACCTGGCCTCAGGCTGACATCCCCTGTATTTCATCACTCATCCCACAAGCACTTCCTGTCGGTCATGCCTCCAGGCCTTGGTACAACCTGCTCCTCCTGTCTGGAAATCCCCTCCCCTCTTTACCTGGCTGCTTCCTCCTCATCCTTCAGTCAGGTGTCTTCTCAGCCATCACCTGCTCAGGAACCCTTCCCTGATCTCACCCTTTCCTGCTGGGCTCCCCAGCCTCTGTCATGCCTGACTGATGGCGCTGCACTGTAATTATCCGTCTGTGTCTGGCCCCACCACTAGGCTGTGTGCCTGGTGAAGGCATACAGCAGCCTCCCTCCTCCCTATGTCCTCTTCCCTCCACATACACTTGGCCCGGTGCTGGGCATGTGCTGGGCACTCATCCCCTCAGCCCCTCTCTGGGGTCCTCCTGATTTCTTTACTGTCCCTGAAGCCCTTTCAATCTCTTTTGTGGATCAACATCTACCCGACCCCAATCAGGAGCCCACACGTCCCCACTGCCCTCCTGCCCCCAAATGCCCAATGTCCTGGTTCCTACCTGCCTCTCGGATGAGCTTCTTGGCCTTGCGCTCGCTGAGGGAGCTGACCTGGCAGGGCTGGGGCGGGGTCGGGGCCGGGCGCAGGGTCCGCAGGCGGGTGGCACAGCAGTACACTGCCAGGGCCGACAGCTCCGGGGAGATCTGCTTGGCCTGGGAGACGAGCCTCAGCGGGGGTCCGCTGGATCCAACCCACCGCCTCCATCCTCCTGCCCCAAGCTCCACAGTAGTACCAAGCCCCTGCCTAGTCCGGGATTGGCCCAGCCAGGCCCACTCACCCGCCGCTTCTGCTCTGCGGCCCCCACCTCCTCTTCCTCCTCCTCCTCCTCCTCCTCCCGGTCTGATAGAATTCCACCATCCTCATCCCGAGCAGCTGGCAGCTTCTTCCCTTTCACCAGGACCCGGCCTTTCAGCTGCTGTAGAAGCCAACATGGAAGAATTAAGCTCTCCTGCCCCTATGTGGGCTGGTTGGTCTGTCATTCAACCACCACTGGGTGAGGGGCTGGCTGGAGGTGGTGAGCAGGGAATGGGAACACAGCTGAGTGACGTTTCTAATAGGAAAAAACCTATAAGGGGAACAGCTTATGGGGCTACCCACAGGGGGCCTGCTAATGAGGTCCCTCCAAGCATCAAGATACAACATAGCAGCCAGTACAATGAATGAGGCAGTTCAGGGCTGAATGAGGAGCCCTCTTTAAAAAACATTTCATATGAAAGAAGTGAGTGTAGAACATGTGATCACATGATCTTCTTTATGTATCCTTTGAAAGAGAAGATAGCTATGTATATAGGTATATATGCATGGAAAAGTTTTGAAGGGATACACAAGACACCATTGAAGATGGTTACTTCATGGGAAATAGGACAGGGTGAGTCTGAGTGGAGGGAAAACCGTTTTTCATTGTTGTATGCTTTTGTTGCAGCTCCATTTTTTCTTTTACCATATGTATGTGATTTTCATACTAATAAAAAAAATCAAATCACGCACAAAGGTGAATCAACATTCCCTGCATATCTGGGATTGGGAGTAGGAGAGATTCTCAAGGAGCCCAAAAAGGACAAATGTCCTGAGGGGGCAGATAAAATGCTTGGGGGCTTGAGAGGAAAGAAGAAAGGATCAATAACTGAATCACTATGCTGAACACCAGAAACTAACTAACAACACTGTAAACCAACTATACTTCAATTAGAAAATAAGAATACATAAAAAAGAGGAAGAAGAAGGAAGGACCACTTCTGGCCAGAGAGCTGAGGAAGCTGTTAAGGCCACAGAAGAGGCCCTTGATGCTGAGCTAGAACTCTAAGCGGGTGGCGCCTGGCGAGCACAGGTGGCTGGGAAGGGAGCTCCAGGTGAAGACAATGTCAGCCTTCGAGGTGGGAATGGCCAAGCCTGCAGGGCCTCCATGGGCAGGAGGCAGAGCAGGGAGGGCAGGGCCAGGTCATGGAGGGCCTTCCACGCCAGGTGAGAGGGTAGGGTGTGTCTTGTCAAAATGCAAGGCAGACAAGTGACAAGACCTTGGGGCGGCAGATGTCAGATGAACAGAGAAGCAAGGGAAGGTTAAGGCAGAGAGAGGGGAGGGTCCTGCACAAGGAAGGTGGCATGAGCGGAGGTGGATGGTGGGCCCCAAAGCCAGACCCTCCCCCCATCCAGGCTAGGGGTCTGGGAGTGTCACCTCTGGGGACGGCAGCTCCTCAGGGTTGTGGGAGTCCAGCACCTGCGTCACCAGCATGTCCCCCAGGATGGTGCGGAGGTGGCGGGCCATGGCAGCCTGCTGCTCCAGCCCACAGTGGTTCTCAAGGGACAGGATGACGGGGTATGGGGACAGCTGGCAGGGGAGGAGGCAGCAGCTCAGAGCCACTCCCCCCTCCCCCACTGGGACCCTGCTACACCCCACCCCCACCCCCTTCAAGACAGGCAGGCAAAGGAGGGCTCTGGAGAACCCACTCTGGGGAAGACTGAGTCGGTGGGATGTGGGACACCCCAGGGTCAGGGTGTATGTGGAGAGGCAGAGGTCAGATCTGGGGCCTTGGGAAGGGATGGCCTGTCTGGGGAAATGAGAGCAGCTGCAAGAATCTTTTTATTTTATAAATGCTCTTTATATATTAATGACATTGATCATGTCATTTAGGTTGCAAACTTTTCATCCCAGCCCGTCATTTGTTGATGGTAAGATGTGTATAGCTTTGCAGAAGTTGCAATTTTATGTAGATGCAACGTTGAGCTTCTCTTTTATGCCTTTCTCTTTGTGAGTCATGATTAAAATGTCCTTCCTTACCCACAAGGTTTTCTTCTGGCAATTCTGTGATTTTAATACATTTACTAATTATGAGAGTAGAAGAAGGGAGCCTCTTACCCAGCTTTATTCTACCTGATTGGCCAGTGGTCCCAGCCATACTTGGTAAAAGTGATTCTCTGGGCAGGGGTTTCTTTTGGAAGAACGGAGGGTGGCTGGGCTCACTGGGAAAGCTCTGGGTCTGGGCCTGGGGTTCCTGGAGCTCACCATGAAGGCATGGTCACGTACTGCCTGGATCACATCTCGGAAGAAGATCTTGGAGGTGAGGGTGTGGCCATGGTAGATGACCGGCTCCCCTCCTGGCCCCTCCCAGCAGTCCAGTTCCACACAGCGGCATCCCTGGGCAAAGGCCCTGTAGATGGATGGACAGGCAACGTGTCAGGAAGCAGGGCAACAGGCAGGCCCCAGGTAGGCTCCAGGAAGCCCACAGTGGGAATTGAGCCCCATATGCCCCCCAAGCTGGGCTCCCAGACATGTTCACCCCCATAGTCCCCCAACTATGGTACCTAACATAGGCCTCAGTGCTGCTGGGCCCCCCGATCTGAGAGTCAGTCAGATAGGTATTGTGAGAGGAGGAGATGAAGTAGTGGGCGAGGGGCTGGTCCATGTCCTGGAACACGCACTTATGGGCCGGGTCCAAGGCAGCCCCCTCAGGTGACAACAGGTACATCATGAAGCCATCCAGTGTCATCAGCTCGTGTTGCTTGGCTGCAGGAATGGGCAGAGGAGAGCGTCAGGCCACAGAGGGGACCCTCCCATGTCTGGCTGCATGCCTTAAAGCTCATTCAACTTAGTAATAATGAGCACCTGCCTACTGACTAGACTCTACATATCATTTAATTTCAACCCAACACCGTGACATTACTATGCCATTTTACTGATGTGGCAGCTGGAGGCGAGGTAACCTGCCAAAGACGGTGCCCACAGCCAGTAGCAGCAGAGACCACTTAGCTGGGAACCTGGACCTGTCAGAGGCCAAGCCCCAGGCTGTGTTGGCCCAAACCCCATCGTCAGATCCCTCACCTGTCTCGTTGAGCTCATAGGTGTGGATGAGCTGCTGGGCACGGGCCAGCGTGGCACCATCCTCACCCTGGTCCTCCAGGAACTCCAGCAGCTCAGGGGCGCTAAGCACACGGTCCTCGCCTGAGTACCGATGGAAGATGTCCTCCAACTCCGGGCGTTTCAGCAGCCGCCGAAGAAACTCCTCAATCTCAGTCCCCTCCAGTCGCTCGTTGTTGGAGTGGTCACACTCCTGGAAAGCAGCAGAGAGACACTCAGAGGAGGAGGACACCCTGGGAGGGCGGGCCTGTGCTGACACACCTGTCATCCACCCCAGCTGGGAAGGAAGGTGATGTCCACCACTTCACAGGGAGAGAAACTGAGAGCCAGTGAGGCTCCAGGTCTTACTCAGACTCACACAGCTGGTAAACTCAGGGCTGGGAATCTAAGGAAGGTCTCTTATGTTCAGTGCCTGTCTCTCTGTACCATAACCTACCCCAAGAATCAAAATGTGGGAGGAAAAATAGTGACCTCAGGGCAGGGTGAGCCTCTGTGCCAAAATGCCCCTTCCCATGTGTACCCCTACCGTTCTCACCCTCACCCGTTCACCCCCAGGGGCAATAAGCAACACACAAATGAAAACTACATGGTGTAGTCGACTAGAGCTGTTGGCCTGGCTCCATAGGTGCCATGGCCTTCCTGTCTTTCATTGTCACAGGCTGGTCACACAGTCCACATCCACACAGGTGCCTCCGTGTGCTCCGACTGGGCTGTAGATGCAGAGCCCACCCCTGAATGCCCCTGTCTGTGCTCCCTCACGTGGGGTGGACATGGGTACACGTCGGGGTGCCACACGTGCCACAGTGGAGAGAAGTGTGCCTGTGAGCCCAAGGTCCTCCCTACCCTTGGGCTCTGCCTGAGAGTGAGTAAAGAAGTTTCAGGGGAGGGTAAAACGCCACCCAGGCCCAGATGTGGCCTTTCTGCAGAGGCCACTCTCCCCAAAAAAGCTGGGGGGTGGGGGGAGAGAACTGGTAACTCAGATGCTGGGGGAGGACAGAGAGCAGAGGTCAGAGGGGTGGCAGTGCCCACCTTGAAGAGGCGGTAGGCGTACATGTCATTCATGTCCACGTTGACCATTCGGAGCAGGCTCTTGATCTCCTTGAAGCTCATCTTACTGTCCTGGTTGGAGTCGGCCCGGTGCAGATAGGAGTGGATCCAGGTGTGGGTGCTCAGGAAATACCAGCAACTGGCTGGGCGCCGCCCCCGGCAGTCGCGTAACTGACTGGTAGCTCACACCCCCCACTCTGGGGGCTCCTGGGTTTGGAGGCTGTGCTTCCCCCTCAGCCTGTGGACCCCCTGAGCACCACAGCTGTGTCCTCCGGGACCCGCGCTCCCCAGAGACAGGAGGCCGCTTTGCCACCCTCAGTTCTGAAGACAAGGGACTGTCTCAGACCGTGGGTTCCGTAAGGACGAGGCCATGCCTCCCCTGGGCCTGGCGTCCTCCCGGGACAGAGCCAGCCCCCCTCCACGCCCGGGCCCGCTGCCCTCTCTGGGAGGATATTGGTCGAGGCGCTCGCGCTGGCTCATGGCGTCAAGGCGCATGCGCAGCTTGGCCAGCCCGCGCACCCAGCGCTGGGCCTCCTCCGCCGTCGGCGCCGCCAGGTCCAAGTTCTTGCGGCTCCCCTTGAAGGCGATGGTGAGGCAGCGCGCTGGCTCGAAGGCACCCCCGAAGCGCCGCAGGCCCTCGGACTGGTGGCCCTCGCGGACGGCCTCGATGTGCTGCACGAAGACTGCGGGGAGCGACGGGACACGAGCGGCCGGGTCAGGGCGCTGGGGCCAGGCCCCCACTGTCCCCAACCCGATACTGTCCCCAGCACCCCCACCACCAGCCCCGCACCTGCCCAGCCCCAGCTCACAGATGTGCTGCGATGGTGCGCGCGGGATGCGCCGCTGAAACCACACGCTCAGGCCATCCTCCTGCAGCCGGTACAGCCGCTCCTTTTGCCACGTCCTCGAGCGGATCTTGCAGAGCCGGGAGCCCCGCAGCATGGCTTGCACGTCCTCATCTTCAGTCAGGCCTGCGGGGGCAGGAGGCCATGGGGCATCCTGGCCGGATTTGTCCGACCCTGCCTGCCGGCTCTCTCCACCCTCCTCCTAGCTGGAAGCTGCAGCCTCCCTCTCAAACCCCTGCAAACCCTTCGAGGTCACTTTTCCTCTCCTTGTAATATGCCCCAGTACCGGCGTTGGCTCAGGCTTTTTGGCCTCAAGGCCTGTGTTTAGTGTGTCCCACCCAGGCCCACTCTCCTCCCTGCCAAGCAGCCTCCCCTGGAGGCCCTCAGAGCAGAGCATCTGCTCAGGCAGCAACTGGGACTCAGGCCTCACTAAAGGTTACCCTTTCTGCCTCTCCCCTCCATCAGGGCCTCCAGCCTTCAAGCCCAGAATCTGTTCTCAACAGCCTTTCCCCTTGACATGAAACTCTGACCATCAAGAGGGTAGTCTCATTAACTAACCTAAATCTTTCTTGCTGCAACCCAAGCTCCTCTGCTTTCCCAAAGACAAGGGAGGACAGCAGAGGCCACTCTGGCTCCTGGGTGACAGGCCAAGCACACCAGGCCCATCCCTGTCTTGGCCAGCCTGAGGCTGATCTCCAGATGCCCTGGTGAGGTCCAGCCAAAGCATGATCTCCTGTGACATGTGGTGCTCCCCCTTACCCAGTCACTGTCACACCCCATGTAACCCCTCATCCCACATGTGTTCTCCGGTCACAGCATCCATATTCTTTAATAAGATAAAATGTTTACAAAGTACGTACTACATGCCAGACCCCACTCATGTATAAACACATAAGGAAACAAGTGCAGAGATGCTTCAGGAACTTGCCAGAATTCCATGGGTGGGAAGGGGAAGCAGGCTTCAAATCCTGGAGGTCAGGCTCTAGCACTGTCACCCTTGGCCACTACACTGACCCCTCTGCTCCTGTTTCTATTCCCCCTCTCCCCACTCCTGGCAACCACCCTGGGCTTGGGAGGGTAAGAAACAGCAGATTTAAATTCAGGGGTCCGGGGAGTCAAATCCTAGTTCTGTTATTTCCCAGTTACACGGCCTTGGTGGTACCACCCTGTGACGGCTCTAAGCCTCATGTTCTCCATTCATAAAATGGAGACCACAGTAATACCTGCTAGGGAATCTAAAATTCAGTCAAGTTGCTACCCATCCTGGTGGGGCCACACCCTGCTCGATTCACCTCAGCAGGCGTCAGAACCAAAGGTTTATGAGCCAGGGGATAATAGAATGTGCAGGAACCAGCCAAATTGTAGGGTCCACGGCCTTTGCAAGGGGGGCAGCCAGGAGTGGATGAGGGCCCAGAGTTTCCAGAGAACCGGAATCTGGATTTGTATGTGAAGCCTCCAGATTTTTCAATGTTGGCAATTAAATCAAATTGAAACAAAAAGCCCTAAAACACCACTGCGTGGGAAAAAGGAAATAGGATAGTGCTTCTCTTCCTCCCTTTATTTTAATAAGCTCCCAGTACTGGGTTCGGCCCCACAGCCCCTGCCTGCCCACCTGCAAACCCTGACCTAAAGAATCAAGTCTAAATTCCTGGGTCTTCCTCTCACTCTCTCTAGGAGCTTTTATGGGATCCTTCTCCTGCCTCTTCCTCACAATGGAGTCCTTCAAAGACCAGCTCAGATACCTCCTCCTCCAGGAAGCCTTCCCTGATTTGTCCTCAAATAGGCATTCTCCTTCCCTGACCTCCAACATTTTTTACTTTAATTAAAATGCCCTGCCAAAATTGTAATTTCAGTGGACTTTAATAAAACCCGACACTGGAATATCCTCACCTCAGTGCTTGTATCAGAGCCAGGCTACAGCCAGTGTTTTCTGAAAGGGAAGGCAGATGGACAGAGAGCTGGGGGACTAAGTGCATTCTAGCCCCAGCCTTATACCATCTGTCCCAGTTTCAGGGCAGAGGCCTGTGGTTCTCAACCCTGGCTGTGCATTAGAATCACCTGGGGGAGGTTGTAAAACCCATGACCCAGAGATTCTCATCCAGGAGGTGCAGGTTGGGGGTTGGGCATCTGTATGTTTAAAATGCTACCCTGTGACTTTGAGGACAACTGTGATTGAGAATCATGGTCTCAGCAGCAGGAATAGAAACCTGTAATCTTTAAGAGGCTGTGGTCAATTTGTGACCCTAATGGCTCCAAGGGGTCTCTAAGGGTTTAGACTGTGGCCTTCTGGAAGGGTCATGCCCACTCTGGTGCCACCTAGCCAGTAAGGGGAGGTGGAACCCTCCTTCTTCCAAAGAGCTGGAACATGGCATGTGCCAGGCCAAGAGACTCACCAGATCCTCAGCCCCCTATCCCCATATCCAGGCAACCTCTGAATTCTCTCATCCTGTGGGTGGAGGCAGGGCAATCAGGGGAACCTGCAGGGCCACCAGGACTGAGTCCACTCCTCCTCTACCTCCTCAGCTGTGGGAAAGGGGACTTCTAGCTCCTGTGACAACGGGCTTTTCAGCTGGGGCCACCTCCCCTGACCCAGCCAGTCCTCTGATGCCAAGCCCAGAGCTGGTGGGGGGAGGTGGAGAGGAAAGGGGCTGGTGAATGACTAAGGCCGGAAATGGAGGTGAGTCACTGACGGCCTGCTTTGTCCAGAGTTTTCTGCAAACAGGGCAAGAAGAAAGGCAGCGAGAACCCCTGACCAGCCCCCAACCGGGACAGGTCCCATGTTGAGGCGGCCCCTGCTCCTGGCCGTCATTCCCAGCTCCCCAGGAGTCTGTTTGGGGAAGGAGTGACATTCTATTCTGCCCACTCAACTAGCACTGGTGCCCAGATCACACTGCCCCTTGGACCACACTGTCTCCCAACCCCACTGCTGGGGGAAAAAGCCACACAGAATGAGGGTGACATGCCAGGCCAGGCCAGGTGCTGAGTCCCTGGGTGGGTGCCTCTATTTCTCCATTACTTGAGCTTCTGAACCCTGGGGTAGTGAGGGGTCTGGGGTGTCAGACAGGAAGGGCAGGACCAACAGAGGTAAGGGGGGTAAGGTCAGGAGGAGGGCCCAGGCCCCAGGCAGTGATGCTGGGAGGGGCCTGGCTCTGTCCATCCACCCAGGAGACATTTATAGGTCTTGCCAGACCCAAACCCACAGGTGTTTCCTTGACCTCACTGCTACCTGCTCAGAACAGGTGCACAAGCTGCCTGCTTCCTGTGGTTTCTGTGGGTTCTCTATCCATCTATGCCTTGAACCTGGAGCTGGATTGGGCCAGCAGCATGACCAACTTGACCAAGCAGAGAGGGGAATAATCATGAAATAATAGTAGTAAAAATGAGGACAAACAATAGCCAAAATGTAGAAAGAACCCAAGTGTCCATCAACAGATGAATAGATAAGCCAAATGTGGTATATACACACAGTGGGATATTGAAACAGATTTCATATTACTTACACTTCAATTTTTAAAAATTCAGAAACAGTAAATTGGAGGTTACCAGGGGCTGGGGAAAGGGCAGAATGGGAGATTGTGGCCTAATGGTTACAAAGTTTCTGTTTAGGGTGATGGAAAAGTTTTGGAACTAACACATCATTGTGAATGTAATTAATTCCACTGAATTTCCTGCTTAAAAATGGTTTAAATGGCCAATTTTGTATTCTATTATATTTGACCACAATTTTTGGAAAATTAATAATGCAATATGCCAGAAATCACTGTCCACTTTAAATGGCTGAATGGTATTGTATGTAAATTAATTCTAGTAAAGCTGTTAAGGAGGCACAGAGCAGCTAGCCAACTTGTCCAGGGTCATGGGTCGGTAAGTGGTGGAGTTGGAATGCATTTCGAGTTGGGGCAGGGTTGGGGTGCTAAGCCAAAGGCCTCTGTGTCAAAGGCTGAAAGGAGCACACAGACTCTGTGTGGGGCCTGTCCACAGGGGGCACCAACAAATGTTAATGAAGAAGGAAACCAAGGAAACCGAGGCAGTGCCCAGTAGGGAGGAGGGACCTGGGTCTTCTGCTACATCTGTGCTTCTCAGTCCCGTGGGCTCCAGCTGGTTCCCTCTCCTGCCCAGCCCAGCTCCCTGTTGTTAGCTGGGCCCAGACACCTTCCCTGGGAGGACTGCTGATCTCAGCCTCCAGAGAGAGGCCAGGAGGTGGTGAGGAATGGGCAGGCCTGCAGTTTCCCAACGACCACCTTCAGCCTGGGCGGTTTGGGTGGGGTGTGATCTGGGGCCTGAGCAATTTTGTGGCTAAGTCTGGGGACAGCTCAGTGGCAGTGCAGGAAGGGGCTGTTGGAGGCCAAGTTCATGTCTGGTTCCCACTCTCATAGATGGGCCACTGATGATCAGAGAGGACAAGTTGTGTTTGCTGAAAGCAGTGTGGGTCAGCCAAGGCAGGATGGACGCAGGGGCTGTGTAGGAGGCAGGCAGAGGCCAGAGCTGGCTGGTGGCGGGAGAAGGAGACGCTGTGTGGTCATGGGGCATGTATGCAGACAGCAGGGTGTGTAAGGAATGAAGATATGTGTAGGGGGTGGTGTGTGCATATAAGGTGTGTACATGTGTACGTGTATGGGGTTGGCGGGTAGGAGGAAGGTGGTCAGCTTGGGGTAGAAACTAGGCAGTGTGTGTGTGTGTGTGAGAGTGTGCGTGAGCCAATGCGCACTCAGGAAGGGCACATGGGGCTCCAGCAGGAATGTGAGACATGCAGGGAACAGCGACAGCCGACAGCGTCATGCCAATGGGGGGAGGGGAGGAAGAGCAGCTTTTCCCGGTGACTGAGGCTATGGGGCTCTGGGGGCACAGGCAATGATGAGGAGTCTCCAACACCTTCCCACCTGAATTCTCGGGCCAGCCAGTAGTCCCAGCACGTCAGGTACCAAGAGTGTCCCCCTCGCCCCAGTTGGCTGCCACACCCAAGGCTAGAGCCCAGCAGAGCTCAGAGCCAGAATCCATAACATTCCTTAAAGGATCAACTAAGTCAGGAAAGGCAGGCAGTGCTTCCCCTACCCCTGCGGACACAAGGCAATAAAGGTGGCAGCACCCTTTGCAGCAGGGCCAGGCCAGTTTTGAAAGCCTGTCTCAGGGCAGAGATCGTGAAGGAAGGGGGTGCTCCTGAGAGCTGAGGAAGGAGGAGAGGTGAGGGAGGCCAAAAGGCATCACAGAGTGAGCCCCCTAGTCCTGCCTGGCATGTGTTGGCGTGACCTGGAGGGCTAACCAGCCCTCCCCACCACCCAGGCACCTGGTGGGACTTCTGGCTACTCTGAAGACCCCCACCTGCCAACCTCACCCCTGGCAGCCCCACTCACCCTGCAGGAGACGTCCTGGGCAGGCCATCGGGAGAGTCCACTTGCCCTGTGGCCCCTGGTGATGTGTGCAGACCAGGGAAGGGAGCAGATTCTGCCCACTCAGTGCTCTGCTCCCAGGGAGGATTAAAGGCGGGGTGGAGCATTGGAGGCACAGGGACAGACGGGGGCTCTGGGGAGATAGGGTTGCCAGATCAAATTCAGGATGCCCTGTTAAATGTGAATTTCAGATAAACAACAAATAATATTTTAGTATCAGTATGTCCAAAATTATTTGTTGTTTATCTGAAATTCACACTTAACAGGGTATCCTATTCTTTTTGGCAACCCTATGAGGAGGACACCCCTGGAGGCTGGCAGAGCCACTGTGAGGGAGGGGTGTAGCAGGCTCCCCCATCCTGGCATAAATCACTCATTCATCTACAGTGTTAGGAGCATGGACTCTGGGTTCAAATCCTCTCTTGGCTACTTCCCAGCTTTGAATCCTTGGCAAGTTACTAAACCTGTCTGAACCTCAGTTTCCTCACTTGTAAAATGAGGCTAATGGTTCTACCTGCCCCATACAGTTGTGACTTTAAAAGAGCTAATATGTGAAAAGTGCCCGCACCTTGCTGTAAAGGTGTTAATTAGTATTCATTAATTCTGGCAATAAAGAGCCATCATTGAAAATGATGGCTTTGGCGGCAGAGGGACAGTGCTGCCTCTTAGCCGCGTGGCCTTGGCCAGTTACTTCACCCCCTCCTCCTGGGATTTCTCTTCTGTAATGTGAGGACAGAGCAGCACCTTTCCAGGGGGTAGTGGGGGTGGCCAAGGATTAAGCAGGATCTGGGCTAAGGCGAGCTCAGCGCTGTGTCTGGCGCTCACTGGGCTCCTCTTCTTGCTGTTCAACTGTTCCCTGGCTTCCTGGGGGCAGGCAAGCCAGCAGCCCAGCCTGGGGATGGGGATGGGTGCCCCCAGAGGACTGGACCCCAGGCTACACAAATAACTCCCTCTCAACGTGGGGGCTGCTCTTCCTCCCCTCTCATCCTGATTCCCCGCAGTGTGGCCCAAAAGGCCCCTTTTTTTCCTTAGGCCCCTCTGAGTCTTTGACTCTGACCCATGCCCTGCCCTAGTCTCTTGACCGGATCTGAAATGAAATCTGTTCTCTGTTAGCCTAAGGGGTGTGGTCAGGCAGTGACAAGCGAAGCCCTGAGGATTATTTCAGGAGAGGCAGCTGTGGGTCGGAGTGGAAGCTAGCCGGGTGGCAGACCTAGGGCCTTGGCCTTGACATCCTGAGGAGCTGGGCCCAAGTCCACCCTGTCCCTGGACTCAGCGAGGCCTGGAGAAGGGCATTCCCCACAGACTTGACATTCCTCTCTTTCATCAGTCACTCAGCAGGACGGTGCAGTGGTGGGGAGGGAGGGTGGCCCAGATGACATTCTGACGCCCACATAGTTCCCTACAGCGTCACCGTGACAGGGTGCCCAGAGCTCCTGTGCAGTCTGACTCAGCCAAAGGGTGCTGAGTCTTGGGCTCAGCTGTAATTTGTCTACAAGTGTCCCCTGACACTACACCGTACGCTCCCCCAGGGCAAGGCTCTGTGCTCTTCATCTCTGTAGTCCCAGCCCCTGGCATAGCGCCCTGGCTCACTGATGGCACTTAGCAAATAATGTGTGTGAGTGAAGAGGCAGACAGGTGTGCAGGAGCATGACCTCAGCCCTGCACAGCATCCACAACCCCCACAGGTGGCTGACTCCCAGGGCTGCTTCTTTGGCCTAACACCAGCCCTTGGCTGTGTCGGTGGCACCACAGCTCCCCCTGGCCATCCTCCTCTCCCCAAACCACTACCCCTTAGCCCAGAGAATGACACTGCCACCGATCAGACAACTTTCAGATCCCGCCAACTGCAGAGTCCAGCCCAATTTACGTCCCTGTGGTTCTGGAATCCATCTCAGCTGCACCAGCCCACATCTGAACCCCACTATAGCTTGCCTGTCTCCTTGTTTTACCTCCACTTTCATCCAAGCCACCCCTACTCTACCAAACACCTGCCTCTCTCCTCCTGCCTGAGACCTCTCCCGGGCTCCTGCTGCCCTCCAGAGAAAGGCCATAAAGAGGGGTCTTGAGGATCCAGCCTCCACCTGCCTCTCCCTCTTTTCCTCACTCCAGTCTCCTTCCAGATCTGGAGTACAGCGGGGCCCTCACTGGCTGCCCAGCATCTCACTTGCCCCTCCTTTCAGAGCCCTGTTTCTTTGCTTCATTGTCTGACATCCATGCTGGTGTTTCAGCTCTCTGAGGGTGAGAACTGTGTCTGTATTGTTCACCGCTGAACCCCCAGGGCAGAGCATACTACAGTCACTGGATAAATGTTTGTTGAATGCACATGTAATTGATGGAGGGTAGAGCAGAGATCATGTCTTCTTTCTCTGTGATGAGAGTGCCAGGCATGGTGCTCAGAACATAGTCAGAGCTCAATATATTCAGGTCAAATAAATGAGAGAAGGTAGAAGGAAGAGCAAGGAGGTGGAGAGGCAGTGGTAAAGAGAAGGCCAGTGCAGCAAACGGGACCCCTGATTTTTGCCCAAAGACTCACGCAGGTCTCCTGGCAGCCCTGCTCTACTGTTCCCTCAGCCCCACCTCCGACCTCTCCATCGTTAACTATTCTACCGACCGCTACTCCACTACACCACTTCAGTCTTATGTACTTTACATTTCATAAAATAATCTCATGCATACACCCCCTCGTTCAAGCCCTCAACCACCCAGTCAGTCCCACTTTGCCTAGACTCTGAGAGGGTGCCAGCAGCAGTGTGGGGTCCACACCAACCTTTGCCCTTTCCTAGCTGTGTGGCCATAGACAAATTCCTTGCCTTCTTGGAGTCAGGTTCATCTGTGAAATGAGGATTATACTTATTTGCCTCTCAGGAAGGTGAAGAAGAGCGAAGGTCACCACATCTGTAACCACCCAGCGCCTGCCTGTGTCTGGGAGATGCCTCCTGAACCACAGTTACATTCCTTCCCCAGTGACTTCCCCCAAGACTGAGAGGGCAGCTCTGGCTTTTTGACTCCAAGGTCAGTCTTCTCATCACTTGGACCAGCCCTACCAGTGCTGTGTGGCTGTTGTAACCCCAGTGCAGGCTGCAGGGTTGGAGGGCTGGCTTGAGATGCCAGCCCCTTCTACAACTCTCACTCCCTCCTAAGGGGGCCAAGAACCCAGGATGCCCAGGGGGGGTTGCCCTAGAAGGTGTTGGGGAGGGGGCTAGGGATACCTCAAGCCTGTTCCTCTCCACTCTCCCTGCCCTCTGGAACCCCAGTCTGCGCCCCTCGCCCAAACTCCCACGCCACACGTCCCGCGGGCGCCTCCTGGTGGGAATTCCACAAAGGCCATCCCTGGAGCCTATCTCGGACCCGGGGACCTGGCGTGACCCCAGGTGCGACCCACCCACTGGAACGGTGCTGGCATTCCTTCCCTCACCAGATTCCCCAGAGCTCCATTGGGAAGCCCCGAATAGCTCGCCGGAACACCCCGACCCTCCCTGTCTTAGCCCCCCGGGCCCGTCCGCGCCCGCCCCGCCCCGCCCCTGCCGCTCACTGACCCATCTTCTTCAGCGCCCGCAGCCCGGGCCTCTTGGCGCCGCCGTCCTGGGATGCGGGTGGAGACGGGAGCGCGACAGGCGCTGCGACTTGGGCCAGCACCGGGGGCTCCTCGGGTGGCCGTCCGCGGCTCCTCCAGCGGCCGCACAGCATGGTCAAGGGGCCGGGGCCGGGCCCGGGGCTGCGCGCGGAGCCGAACGAAGAAACTTAGCGGCCTCGGGAGGGAGTCGGGAGGAGGAGGTGTCGGGAGGAGGAGGTGTCGGGAGGAGGGAGAGAGGGAGGGACGAGGATCAGGGAAAGGAGGGACCGGGAGAGAGAGGGCGGGGCGGGGCCGGCGCGAGGCGGCGGCGGGAGGGGGTGGTGACCCGGGGCGGAGAGCGGTGACCTCGCAGAGGTTGGAAGAGGTGGCCTGGCCCACGCCCCCGAGTCTCCGCGTTCGCCCCCGGCTCCTGCGTCCGCCTTCCCATTCTCCGAGCGATCCTCGGATCCCGGGCCTACTGGTGTCCAGAGCCCCCGTGGTGAGGAGGAGGCCTCTGAGGCGGCGAGGTCTGCCCTCTGGCACAGATGCCCTCTCCCTTCCCGGGACCCTGACTCAGTGCAAACTCAGGAACCCTCTCCACCCTCCCCTTCCCCGTCCCGCCGGTGGCTTCAGAAGGGAGCCAGACAGGGGACCAGGTCTGCTGGCCAGCTCTTTATGGGCCTAGGGTCCGGGGGCCCGGGAAGCCGATAGAACCCCGAGAGCTTAGCGGGGTGGCTGGGCAGCCCGAACCAGAGGAGTGGGGAGCGGGAACTGACGGGAGGTGGGGAGGGAGGAAGGCACCGGTCGTTACGTCATAAGATTAACTCTCTCAGCGCCCGGCCAGTTGCCGTCCCCAAAGAGGTAGAAGACTCAAAGCTGACTGGTCTGGAGAGGATGGGGTGGAGCTAAGTCTGGAGTCCCCGGCAGAACGCCGGTTCTGGGGATCGAAGCTTGGGCTTGTTGGCATCCCCACCGGGCGTTTTATCGTCCGGGGACGGCCACCGCACGCTGCGTAAGCTGTCCGTGACATCAACCTGTGAGTGAGCGTTGAGTGCAGGTTTTGGTGACCATGTCTTTCGTGCACTGATTACTTATGAAACTACCAGCGTATCTGTGCGCAAAGGGTGGGATCTGCGTTTTCTGCAGCGAGTGCCCTGGCTAGGGGGCGGACAGCTGGGTGCACACCGCCACTGGGCGGCGGCCAGGAGCGTGGCATCCCAAAGAGAAAGCTTAGTTTCTCAGGACCTAGATTTGCCACCTACTGCTCTGCTTCATTCTCAGATAGCCCCAACCCAGAGATTCCGCGTGCTGGCTTGAGTCCTCGCACCTCTCTGGATATTCTTTCTGAATATCAAGCCTTCGTCTCTGTACTTTTGATCCTGCAATTCCTTCCTTCAGGAATGACATTCCTTATTCTCTCCTGGCTTACTCTTAAGCCTTCCCAAACTCAGCTCCAATGTCCCTCTTCCAGAACCCCTGATCTCAGGACATGATTCCCCTTTGTATCCACAGGGCCTGGTAAGTGAAGAGCCGAACTGCGTGGCTCGAATTGCGGGGCCTGGGTTCACCTGACAAAAGAGGGTTTCCACCAGGGGGCGCAAGGAGTCAGCGTTAGTTCACAATGTCCATTAGGGGGCGTTTCTGCCGCCTCTGGCAGTCTAGGGTTGGGAAGCCAACCGCAGCTTCGCCCCGCCTGATTGGGAGAGACACCACTAAACTATTTGCATACTCTTGAAAGGGCTGCGCTGAGTAGTTGAGGTATAGAAGAAATCTGAAACGGGCTCTCTCATTGGCTTAAGTTCCCTCTTGTTCCGCGTCCCTTTCCCGGCCAATCCCCGCCCGGAGATCAGTCCGAAGCCTAGGCTAGTGGCGAGAGCAGACCCAGGTGTCCGGACATTGGGCGCTGCAGGGTGAGTGCCGGGCGGCCGAGGGGCTGGGCCGGGGTATTGGGGGCCAGGGTGGGAAACTATTCGCCCCGCCCTGACTCCTCTTGGCTTACTGGTTTGCCTGTCTAGGAGTTTAAGATGTGCATCTAGAGAGGCACTGCCACCCTTGCCACCTGCCCTTCCATCGACACACCGAGGTCCTCTCCATCCACTCTGGTCCCGCCCACTCTACCTTGGGGTAGAAAAAGGAGTCTCCTCAGTCGCAGCTTCTGACCTCCCGGTTACCTCACTCAGGCATCTAAAGAGCTTAGTTTGCCCCTCTGGAAAGTGGATCAGTGGCTTACAGAGGCGTGCGCCGGGGAAGGGAGGGGTACACAGGCGGCCTGCTCACACACAGGCTTGTTCGTGCAGAGTGGCTCAAAAGTCGAGCTCCAGGGCTCAGCTGGGTATGGGTACCAAGTATGAAAGTCCAGAACCCAACTGCCAGAAACAGTTCCAGGCTGCAGTCAGCGTCATTCAGAACTTACCTAAGAATGGTGAGGATATGGGGACCTGTTTTGGGGGGTCAAGACAACTGAGATCCGCCTCCCAGGAGGCTCTTATCCTTGCAGTTTTTGCAGGCAAGTCCTTGCCTGAGCTGTCTTTGGGGGCTCCCTCTGCCACCTGTCCTTGTCCATCTACCCTGGATGGGACCCCTCACCATCTCTGGCCCCACCAGGGGTGGTTCTCCCCCTACCTCCATCCTTTTGGAGCTAGGGGTGATGCTCTGCCCTCCACTTCCCAACCGCTGCCAGGCTCTTACCGCCCGTCTTATGAAGAGATGCTGCGATTCTACAGCTACTACAAGCAGGCTACCATGGGGCCCTGCTTGGTCCCCCGGCCTGGATTCTGGGACCCTATTGGACGTTATAAATGGTGAGCTCCTCATCAGTTGGGCACACAAGCCTCAGCTGTCAACCAGTCTTTCACACCCCTCTGCCCACCCCCACCTCACCCTAGGGATGCCTGGAATAGCCTGGGCAAGATGAGCAGGGAGGAGGCCATGTCCGCCTACATCACTGAGATGAAGCTGGTGGCACAGAAGGTAGGGAGAGGCTGCAGACTCCTCTCTGTGCCCAAGCTCTCAGCCAGGTGGCCTGCCCCCCCCACCCCACAGTCTGATCCCCATTATGTTTCCTGCACTTTGGCACCTCTGTGGCAATTACCACCTTCTTGCTGTCTCTGGTTCCTGACTGGGCACAAAGTGGATATGACAGGGCAGGAGCAGGGTAGGGGCAGCCCAGCTCAAGGGGTTAGGAGGGCAGTCGTGGGAGGGGCCAGCCCTTACCATTAGACCCCCTCCCACACAGGTGATCGACACGGTGCCCCTGGGTGAGGTGGCAGAGGACATGTTTGGTTACTTCGAGCCCCTGTACCAGGTGATCCCTGACATGCCGAGGCCCCCGGAGACCTTCCTGAGAAGGGTCACAGGTCAGGCCCCCAGACTGGGAACTCCACAAGTGCTGACTGACCTGTCTTAGGGGGCTGCTCAGTTGGAAGGGGACCTGGGGACAGAGGGCTCCAGGTGATGTCCCTGTAAGGACCCCAATCAGTGCCTCTGATGGGGTGGCTCTCAGGAAGAGTCCATGGTTAAAGGGGAACAGGGGCCTGATCTCTTCCAGCCCCACCTCTGGGTGCTGTGTCTCCACAGGTTGGAAAGAGCAGGTGTTGAATGGAGATCCTGGAGCTGCCCCAGAGCCTCCTTGCCTCCCCAAGGAACCAGCCCCTCCAAGTCCAGGTCAGTGCCTGGACAGGAGGGGCAGGGAGCCAAACCCAGACCAGTGGTTTGGGGGGACCTTTAGACAGTGTAGAGGGGAGAAGACTAGATGCCACGCTATGCCTTTCACACCTCATGCCCACAGACGCCGAGACCTCCTGTGCTCCGGAAGGCCAAGGGACAGGTTCCAGGGCCTCACTCAGGGATCCATCTGTGCCCCTTGTGGCAGTATCTCTAATGTCCCCTGAACAGGTGCCTCTTCCCAGTTGCATACCCCTCTCCTCCCTCCAAAGCCTCCCTCTTGTCATTAATCCTACTTACCCCCTCCCCAGAGTACAAGCCATCCAGGGACCTGGACTCTGAGGTTTTCTGTGATTCCCTGGAGCAGCTGGAGCCTGAGCTGGTGAGACCCAGCCCCATTCCTTCTCCTTCCCCACCCCACTGTGCCCTGGCTGCTCCCACCAGCCGCCTGGGACTTTGTGACTCATCTCAGCAGGTTGATGCAGAGCAGAGGGGCGCCCTTGGAGGAGAGCCTGATACCAGAAACAGCCCCATGCCCACCGCAGAGAAAGGTGAGCCGCTGCCTGACCCTTCACCCACTTCTGTCCTTCCCTGTGGTTCTGGTGCCCTGGGTCTTCCCCTGGCTGCTCTCTTGGGGCGGAGGTGAAAGTCCAGTACTGGGCACTGGGGAGAGCAGCCTCTGCCCAGGAAGGGTTGCCAAACAGCCAGACACTGGCCTGGATGGGCAAAGTCCCTGCCTGGCCTCCTCTCTGAGGTCCACCAGGAATCTGTACCCGTTGCTGGCTCTGAGGAAGGGCGGCTGGGGGCGGAGTCCTAGTCCAACTCTCACCTACAGCTTTGTGGCCTTGGGAGTCATCCTTTCTCGCTGGGCCTCCCATTTGGGACTCTCAAAGGACGACAGTGAGCAATGCCCTATCCCCTTCTAGAACTTCCAGCGTGCCATCTCCCATAGAGGTATTTTCATAAATATTATCTCCTTTATTCCTCAGGGCGAACAGCCCTGTGAGGGAGATGATATAATTTTCAGATGATGAATGAGGCTTAGAAAAGTTATTGACTTGCCCAAAGTAGCTCTGGGGTTCAAACCCCTGGCAGCCATGGATGGACAGTACAAGACTCACACTTGGTACAAGGGATTGCACTGTGCTCTTACTCATTCCTGGACCTGGCCCAGCCTGCCACCACCCTGCCCCTTGCTGAGTTGCCTCCTGAGTCCCCTTCCCTCTGTGTCTGTCCTCTGCAGAAAATTTGGGAAGCAGCCTGCTGGGGCCCCAGGAATTGGACACATGGCTGATGGGGACAGTTCAGGCGCTGCAGGAGAGCATGCAGGACGTCCAGGGGAGACTGCAGAGCCTGGAGAGCATGCCCAGCCCCCCTAGGCAGGTGAGCACCCCCCACCCCAAAGGCCCAGAGCAAGATTGGGGCAGAACTTTGAGGGTCTCTATTCTGGGCTCCTCATCCAGCTACTTTTGTCTTTGTCCCCATGTCTCTACATGCCCACACCTCTGCCTTCTCCAGAGAATGATGTGGCTCATGGTGCAAGCAAGGAAGTCAGGGGGTCTAAAGTGCTTCTGCCCTGGAAGGAGAGTGGGAAAGGCCCTCCTTTCCTGCTCTTACTTCCCTCTGCCTGAAGAGAAACTGAGGACAGTTGGAATTCCAATGACTGGAAGGATCTGAATGTGTCTGCTCTTTGTATTGGAGCTGGCGGGGGGTCCCTCTTGCCCCTCAGTCAGGATTTCTTCTGTTCCCACCCCACTAAAAAAAAAAATCAGCCCTTGCATCCCCGACTCCTTCCTCTGGACTTCTAGATCTGCTTGCCCCTTATACCCTGGCTTCTGTAAAACAAGTAACAGCAGCCACTTCTGGAGCCCCAGCTGTGTGCCAAACACATCGCTTGCATTATCTCATTTAATCCACACAACAAACCAATGAAATAGGTTTTCTTTTCATTTCCCTTTACAGATGAGGAAACTAAGGCTCTGAGAGGTTGAGTAACTTACCTGAGGGCACACAGCCCAGAAGAACCTCAGAGAGCTGCTGTGAGGATTAGATGAGATAATGCATGCAGGTACTTCTGCAGTGCAGGACTTCTCAAATGGGATTCATTGTTACCATTACTATTAACATTAAGTGATGGAGCTGGAGTAACCCCAGGTCTATCTCCCTCCAAAGGTGGCAGCCACCATTAACTACAAGTCTGTTCTTGAGTAGCCTGGGATGGAGAGGGCAGGAGAGAGCTGAGTTCCTGGATATGGGGGAATCACTCCAAAGACCCCTAACCCCTTGGCAGGAGTTGCCTCAGATCCACAGTGGCTAACCTTTCAACACCTACCCCCCCAGGGCTTTATTTATTGTTTACCTTTTACTAATTTTATATGCTGAAGATTTTAAAGATTTTCACCCTGAAATACTTGGGTTTACATTTGTGAAAATAAGAACATTCTATTACCTAGCAAAGTCAACAATTTTTATCACACACAATAATTCCTTCATATCATCAAATACCCAATCCAAATTCAAATCGCCTTTTCCAGCTTCCCCATCTGTCCAGGCCAGAAGGACATGGTGCACTTGGTTCCTGTCCTTAAGACTCTTTTAGTCTAGATCAGTCCCCTTTCCTTACTATTGACTTGCTGAGACTGGCCAGTGATCCTGTAGAATGTTCCACTTTTGGGGTCTGTCTGATTACAGCCTCGAGGTTAGTTTACATGACCAGATTACAACAGGGGTGATGTTCTTTCTTCTATCAAGGGACACATGTCTGGATGTCCCAACACTAATGATTCCAGCATGAAACACTAGCATGGATGAAGGGGTGACAGTCTGATCCCATCTCTCGTAGCCAGGGAATGTCCATTCTCCATCAAGCCATTTGACACACAGTTTTTGACAATTGATAAATAATCCTTGTCTGGATCAGTAATTTACTCAGTGGTTGCAAAAAGTGTTGACTTTCAAATTCCATGATTCCTTTAACATTTATTAGCTGTCATTTTTCTGTAGTTTCCCTGAAATGCAGTGCCTTATGGAAGGGCAGAATAAGTGCCTAATTCTTTCTCTTTAATTATTTTTAAAGAAAGGAGTTGATTTAACAGCCACCTGAATGGTGATAAATTTCCAACTTTCTCTTTGAGTATCATTATGAACTCATGGATTTTAAAGATTAAGTATTTCATCAACTGCAGTCATTCTTTTTGATGCCCAGGCTGTCACAACTTTGGTCAGACCCTCCCTTTCAATCTAGGTCCTATGCTCTTACAGTACAACCTCATTAATCTTTAAAAGCTTCCTTGCTTCCTGGTACAAGACACCCCACATGCACTTCTACTTCCCTGCTCCAGACCAGATATCTGCCATTTCTCCACGGAGCCCTGCCTCCTTTTAGCAGAGAAGGGTATTTAGAAACTAAAATCTGAGCACCCAGGGTCCTCATATGAAATATATAGCACATCCTTTACAATATGGGGTCTTTGGGCCATACCAACAGGGTCACTGCTTTATGGCCCAGAGGAGACAGCCCCTCCAGCCTTCTTGGCACCTTGGATTGCCCTGGGAGGAGGATGTGGGAGAGAACTGGGGCCGAACGTGTCAGGGACACACTGGGAGTCCCAGTCCTCAGACTGGAAAGAGGGAGGCAGAAGCAGGTTCCTAAGGCGGGCCCAGCCTGTGCTGAGGCCTGGGCTGGCGACTGACTCCCTCCTCTTGGCAGCAGAGGCCCCCACCCAGGCCTTGGCCCCTCAGGCTCTCCGGTCCGGCGCTGCTCTTCTTCCTCCTGTGGCCTTTCATCGTCCAGTGGCTCTTCCGACAGTTTCGGACCCAGAAGAGGTGACTCTCAGTGGAGGGGTCTCTGCAGCCAGCTGAGGAGGCTATGAGCCCCCTGTCCTGCTGTGCCCTGAGCCTTCTTAGAGCCATCCCCCTTCCCGCTCCAATTAGTGTTTGCCTTGGCATCCCTCCCCTTATGGGGGGCCGGATTAGACCCCACTCTTCCTGCAGCTTCACTGGGACTCCCTCTCCCCTCTCCCCCGACCACTTCAGCTCCCTGGGGAGGCTGCAGTTGTGGTGCTTGGCCCGGTTATGGGTTGGCCGGTGACTCCGGGGCGGGGCTGCTGGGTCTCAGCGTCGGCCCTCCCCACTCTCTGGGTCATCTGACTCCTCTCCCACCCTAGCCGCTCCCCGAGGAGGCTCAGCTCTTGGGCAAGTTGGAACTTGGGCCAGGGCCTGGAAGAATGATTGGCTGGGAGGCTGCGGGAGGGAGGCCAGGAGGCCCGGGCGAGTTGGGAAAAGGCGGAGAGAGTTGGCCCTGGGGGAGGGGAGTCAGCTCCGTTTTGCTGGCCGCCCTACCCCCACAAATACTCAGGACGTCTTCACTAAAGATTCACTTGCAAATGAATGTTTCACTAAATAAAATAAAACCTTTATCTTCTGCCGTCTGGGCTGCCACGGAGTGAGGCGGGAAGGGGTCCGAGGTGCACGAGGCTCAATTCTCTCCCCTGTCCCCTCCCTCGCTGCCAGTGGACGGCCCCGAGAGGCCTGTTCCCGAGGGAGCATTCTCCCCGCTCCCGGTGCTTGTGGATGGAACACACAGCCTGGCGTCCAGAGGGGAGGCGCAGGCGGAGGGGCAGCGGAGGCGCCCGGAGCGAAGCGTTGTTGGGGGCCCACAGCCGCCCCTGGGGGTGGAGCCAAGGCTGCGGCCCCGCCCTCCGCCCCGTCCAGGGGGCAGCCAAGCGAGCTGGGGGTTGGGGAAGAGAAGCCAGGCGGAGCCAGGACCTAGGCTTGGTCCTTGTGGGAAGGGAAAGGCGACTGCTACCTGCTCGGCACGCGGGGCGTAGGGTCGGGGCCCGAGACCTCGGTCCTGGAGGTGCCCACTGCCCGTATCCCCCTCCTCAGCTGCTCGCTCCCGGTGCCCCCTTCCCGTGGCCTCTGCATTCAGGCTTTCTAAGAGAACTTTCTGGAAGGCCAAGGGTGGCAGGAGCCTTGTCCCATCCCCACCCCGAACTAAAGAGTAGAGGCGAGGCTTTGTGGGGGGTGGGACCTCGTCAAGATGCAACCAGCCTCTGGGGGCGCGGGGTGATGCAGGCTGCTTGGGTTCCGAACTTTTGAGTTAACACCTGTATTAAGGATGGACAACTGGAAGGCAGTGGGAGAGAGACCAAATTAGTGCTGGGGATGCAGGCAGAAGCCACCTCTATCACTTGCACACACTAGCAGTGTGACCTGGGCAAGATTCTTAGCTGCTCTGAGCCTGGCTTCCCTTGTTTGTGAAATAACGATGACGATCTCTTTATCATAAGGCAGTCCTGGGAGTTAAGTGACCAGGACATGTAAAACACCTGACAAAGAGTTAAAGTTCAGTAACTGTCAAGGTGCTTGGCCTCTTGTTTGACAGAATTCTAGAACTCCACAGCCTGTCAGTCTGGCCACTCCTGCCCTATTAGGACAAATGAGCCTGTTCGCTGAGCCCTGTCCAGTAAACTGAGGTTGGGCTCAATTGTACCTTCCAAGTCTCTGATTGAGGGTACCCAGGAGTCCTCTGGAGTCTGAAGAGGTAACAATTTGGAGGTCTCTGACTCCCAGTCAAGTTCTCTGCAAAATCCCTTTTTCTCAGGGAGCTCCTCGTGTGAGAGGCAGCTCTCGCTCTCAGGGAGCCTCTTGCATGACTGATGACAAAGCACAGAGGAAGAGCAAGCTTTTCAGATAGACCTGAGTTCTTGGGAGCCAATGGAAAACAGGCTAGAATGTTCAATCTCAAAACATCTGGATGTACCCCAGGGGCTCTCTTGATTGCCTCTCCTCTTGGGCAAGCCTATCACCACTTCCCTGCAAACCACTCCTGAGTCCCCACACAAGACCTTTCTTAGGATACGATGCTTGCTCTTCATTGAATGCCGTACTTCATGCCACTCTGCCTGATGTTTCATCTTTCAGAAACAGCCAAGAAGCCACATCCCCCATGAAACATGTCTACAATTCTCAACTTCTGAGCAGCTTGGCTCCTACCAGGATTTTTTTTAGTGGCCATTTTGGCTCACTGTGGTTTGATGGATTCTCCACACAGTCCCTGAGCAGCAAGGATGGCATTTTATTCATCACAGTGCCCTCCTATCGAATGTTTGCTGAATGAATAAATAAGGGCCTGAAGTTGGCTGAAGCTGTTAAGGAAGAAAAGGAACTAAATCCAGAGTTCTTATGAAAAAAAGGGAATTGTCTGCTAGAAAGAAAAATGGAACAGGTCACAAAAGCCTTTGCTGTAGCCAGAATTGCCACTTAGTTGTCATGTGACCTTGGACAAGTCACTTAATTTCTGACCCTTAAAGATTTCTTATCTCTAAAATGGAGACAATAATCCCTATCCTGCCTAACTCTGGGCTGTGGTGGGGCAAATGGTTGTGTGTGTAAAAGAACGTTGTACGGTGGAAAGCGGTTGGAACGGAATACATTGCTACTGCGGATGGAATAGTAAGAATGGGCCACTGGGTGTGTGGCAAATGGGAGAAACAGATTACTGGATTTTAGGCCTAAGTGATTTGGACGGAGGGTTTAGGCTACTCCTGAGCCTTGTCCTTTGGGTGGGAGCTTGGAAAACGCAGAATTTTCACACGGAGAATATGTGTGTGGGTCTCCCCCACCCCCAGGAATCTAAGCCACAGTTCTGGACCAGAATCTCCCTGCCCCCATTTCTGGGCAAGTCTTCCTCCTTGGGGAATCGACTGGCTCTGCTTCCCTATGGTGTTGCCCAGAGCCCGCTGATGAGGACTCTATGGATGATTCCCCCTTCCCTCTCCACTAGTCAGGGCTGATTATTTTAACTCATTATTAATTCCGAACCCCTCCCACAACAAAGAGGCTCATCAGCTGACCCGGACTCCCCGTCTGGGCTCAGGAAATTCTCCTGGTCGGTTCCCAAGCGGAGACCGAGTCGGCCCCAAGGAGCCATTTTCTTCGCGAGACGCTGAGGCCCGGGGAGGAGGAAGAGGGGCGAAGTCTTCCTCCGTCCGGGATCTCCTGGGAAGACGGCCCGCACACCCGGTGCTTCCCCGGCCTAGGCGAGAGGCTGTCACGGCCCACCATTTTGCACTGGCTCCTGGGGCGGCGGCAGCCCTTAAAGACGAAGCTGGGGCTGGGACTCGACCACTTTCGCCCAAGGGTCCCGAGGCCAGTCCGAAAGTGGACGTCACCCGGGATTCGAACCTGCCTTCTCATCTTCGGAGGCCTAGTCCGAGGTTGCTGCTCTAACGCAGTCACACTGCCCCTTTAAGGCGGCACTTTTTATTCTTCATTTGTTTACTTCTTCATGCGCTTTTTCCAAAATGTGTTCACAATATCCTTCCGCAAGTGCCAATCCTAGTCACTAGCCACAAACCTTGAAGCCATTCCTGTAATTTTAAGAATAAAGAATTATTAGCTGTGGGCCATCGTCTCTCTTTATAGGATTTAATCCTTTTTTACACTTTAGGGACTACTTTTTTAGGAGTAAACCATTTTGGCTTTAGTTAACAAATGTTTATGACCTTCAAAACCTTTCCCCTGAAGACAGGATATGATAATAGCCTTTAACACGCACCTTTTCATAAAAATATTCTGTATAGGCCCTCACAGGCCATCGAATCTTCTCCTATTCCTGAAGCAGAATGGTATGGTCCAGAACCCGCCCCATCTTCTCTGCGATTGGTCTTCCTTCCTCGGCGAGACGTGTGCCTCTTGACCAATGGCCGCTCACGTTTCTGAAGCGAGGGATCAGCGATGGAAGGAGGCCACCTGGAAGACGCCCCCTACACGTTCTGGGATTGGCTACGTCGCACGGCGCGGGAGGACGGCGGGCCTGAAAGAGGGGAACTACGACTCCCAGCTTCCTGCGATGGGGACTCCGTTACGCATGCGCACGGGCGGGGCGGACCGGCTTCTATATAAAAGGGGCGCAGAGGGCTGGGAGGCAGCAGTTGGAAGTTGGCAGGTGGAGAGGCAGGTTGGGAGGGGAAGTTGGGGGAGGAGGCGGAAGAAGAACTGTCGGAGGGGGAGGAGGGAGGGAGGAAAAAGGAGGAGGCAGAGGAGAACTGAGCTGAGCCGAGCATCGAGCCAAAGGGGAGATGAGTTTGTCTGTCCTCGGCTGAGGCTTCGGCTGGGCCTAGGGAACTGGGAGCTCGGGTTGGAGCGACACCCGTGGAAGTGGGAGGAGGTGGCTCTGGGACTTTAACCCCTTGTGGGCTCTGCGGCAGGGGATTTAACCCTTTGTGGATCCGGCCCCTCGGAGTCAGCGTCATCGGGTAGTTTTAACCCCTTCGGGGCTGGGTTTAACCCGTTGGATTTAACCTCATCTCCTTGCTCACGAACTCCTCCATCGCGGGGGCGCTCTGCGGGGAGGCTTGAGGCCCCCCCCCCCCCTGCACATTACGTACTGTTTCTGCTGCTGCACCCCCTTGGACCCGCTCGCTGGCCGCACTCTGGGAGCTTAACCCTTTACTGACTTGAGCTCCCCCAGGTTGCAGTTGGAGTTTGCTGACAGAAGGACTGGCTAAAGGCATCACTACAGGAATTATAGACCGAAAAGGATTGTGTTGGACATTTTTTAAAAGGAAAGAAAAACCTTTTTTCCTTAAGGACTTACAGCGAAAATTCTTCAAACTTCGAGAAGAGGATTCTATTTGCCATGGCCGAGCCACTCTTGTCAGAGTATCAGCACCAGCCTCAAACTAGCAACTGTACAGGTGCTGTTGCTGTCCATGAAGAACAGAACGCCGATCACCCCCCAGGCGCGGAGGAGCGGGTGCCCGAGGAGGACAGTAGGTGGCAATCGCGAGCGTCCCCCCAATCGGGTGGCCGTCCAGGGCAGTGGGGGGAAGGGAGCCTGAAGCCCCAGCCGCCTCCCCTGCAGACCCAGGTCTGCACAGAATCCAGCTGCCTGAAAGCAAGTGAGAAGGGCCAGAATGGGGACGACTTGTCTGCTGGCGGAGTCCCCCAGCCAGCGGCGGGAGGGGAACAGAGGCCCCAGGCCGTGGAGCCACTCTTGTCAGAGTATCAGTACCAGCCTCAAACTAGCAACTGTACAGGTGCTGTTGCTGTCCATGAAGAGCAGAACCCCGATCGCCCCCCAGGCGCGGAGGAGCGGGTGCCTGATAAGGACAGTAGGTGGCAATCGCGAGCGTCCCCCCAATCGGTTGGCCGTCCGGGGCAGTGGGGGGAAGGGAGCCTGGAGTTCCAGCCACCTTCCCTGCAGACCCAGGTCTGCCCAGAATCCAGCTGCCCGGAAGCGGGTGAGAAGGGCCAGAATGGGGATGATTTGTCCGCTGGCGGAGCCCCCCCGCCGACGGCGGGAGGGGAACAGAGGTCCGAGGCCGAGCCGCTTGTCCAGCCTTGTCATGACTCCGAGACCAACAAGTTGGGGGCTTCTGCTGCAAGGGGCGAAGCGGCGTGGAGACAGCAGCAGAGACAGCTGGGCAAGAAAAAACATAGGAGGAGACGCACTTCCAAGAAGAAGAGACTTTGGAAACCTTACTACGAGCTGACCTGGGAGGAGAGAAGAAAGTTCGATGAGAGACAGAGCCTGCGAGCTTCGAGGATTCGAGCGGAGATGTTCGCCAAGGGCCAGCCGGTCGCGCCCTATAACACCACGCAGTTCCTCATGGATGATCACGACCAGGAGGAGCCAGATCTTAAAACCGGCCTCTATCCCAAACGGGCCGCTGCCAAATCCGACGACACCAGTGATGAAGACTTTATGGAAGAAGCAGGCGAGGAGGATGGGGGCAGCGACGGGATGGGAGGAGATGGCAGCGAGTTTCTGCAGCGGGACTTCTCGGAGACATACGAGCGGTACCACGCGGAGAGCCTGCAGAACATGAGCAAGCAGGAGCTCATCAAAGAGTACCTGGAGCTGGAGAAGTGCCTCTCTCGCATGGAGGACGAGAATAACCGGCTGCGGCTCGAAAGCAAACGGCTGGGCGGCGACGACGCGCGTGTGCGGGAGCTGGAGTTGGAGCTGGAGCGGCTGCGTGCCGAGAACCTCCAGCTGCTGACGGAGAACGAACTGCACCGGCAGCAGGAGCGAGCGCCGCTGTCCAAGTTTGGAGACTAGACAAACTTTTTGGGGGGAGGGGGCAAAGGGGACTTTTTACAGTGATGGAATGTAACATTATATACATGTGTATATAAGACAGTGGACCTTTTTATGACACATAATCAGAAATCTCCTCTGGCTTTGGTTGGTTTGATAAATTTAGCTATGATATGCTTTCTCCTGTTCTTTAATTATGTGAAACCGAAGGGTTGCTTTTCTTGTTTTCCTTTTTAGAAGTTTTCTTTTTTAACGTGTAAGTAATTTGACCAAGTTATAATGCATTTTTCTGTTAAAAATCCTCTCCTTAAATGGAGCTATAAGGTGGCCAAATCTTAGAACCATTAAATTCATTCTAGTTATAATAAATTTAATATTTGTAAATGTAACATAGTTTCAGTGTGATTTCTAGAGCTAATTCGAAATAGTACTGATTTACGTGATTGCATTTTTCGGGGGGTAGAGAAAAATTATTTGTCAGTTTTCAAAAAACCAATTCTTTAATGGGAGAATTTTCAATTTGCTGATTTTTCTCTTGAATGGGTTTTAGTATGCTGCAATATACAGTTCCGGCAAAATATAAAGGTTTAAGTATCTTCAACACTTAAGTGTGCTTGCCTAGTGCCTTGGTTTTCTTTCTTGATGCTGGAAAAATAAACCAGTGTTGAGTGTTTGGAGAGTAGAAAGTGACTACAATCAGCAGCTTAAAATTTAATTCTGCTTCCCAATAGCCACTCAAAAGTCTATTAACAAAAATATAAACCTAATTTGGCAGTTTATTAGGTTATACAACTGACAGCCAGCCTCATTTCATTCCTACAAGTTGGATTTTAGTAATTCTCTCCCTCCAGTGAAACTGGAAGGAGTTCTTGGATGCCTGGAAAAGGCTCTTGGTAAACCTCTTGCTTTCTTAGTGCAAGCGATGGTTGGATAAACATGGGACAGCTCTTTAATATATCTAGAGGTAGGGAATATTGGATTTATAGAGGAAACGGCCATTCCAAGGATTTAATCCTAATTGTCCAATACTTAGGTGCTCCCTATACCAAAAAAAGGAATAGAGCTCCCCACCTTTTCATGAGTCAGACTAAAATTAGAAATGCCCCCTCACTGCAAATCAAATGTAAAGCTTCTGGTTAAGGAGCTAAATTAAATCCTTAGGGGCCGAGTGGGAACCATGCACATTCCCTGTACAGTCCGATATACCAAGTCTCCTAACTGTGCTTAGTCCTTCAGTAGTTCTGCTCTTGAAAATACAGGAATACCTTGGGAATTTCTGCTCCCAAATCAAAATAGAAATTCTAAGATTATTTCCCTCCTGTCACCATGGTTAACCTAGCCCATCTTTACCTGCCCTGTGTCAGTGTTTCTCTGGGGCAATTGCATTTGTCAAATCACTAGCACAGGGGTTCCTTCACTTGGGGCCTTAGAAGCCACAGGGGGCTTTGGGGCCCATGAACCCCATGAAATTATACGTAGACTTGGATTATATACATTTTTCTGGGGAGAGGGTTCAAAAGAATCATGAGATTGTTAAACTTGAAGGTTAAGAACCCCTTCAGGGAAATGAAAAAAACCCTCCTATTGGGAAGGTTGCTTTGGCAGCTAAATTGAATAGTGGAGGTGGTGGGAACTTCCAGAATGAAATGCACCTTACAATGCATGAGAAGCATACACAAATCAATGAATCAAGGGAAATTATAGCAGTTAAGACTAACTCAGGGCCTTCAAAGCTGGAATGAGCTGCCCTATTCTGGCAGATGGTCCACTAGAGACAATGTATGATCAGCTTTTCCTTTGGCCTAAAAATTACATTAAAAGTCTATTTTGAAATAGTTTTCTTAGTGTTTTCAATTTCCCTTCTGCTATGCAGTCTCAGAAACAGTGCTTGGAAAAGCAGCAACACTGCCCTCTGGCTTTACAGTACAGAGCAGAAGCCTCATTTTGACTGCATTATATAGGATGCAGCAGTGATAACCTCTCTTAAGATGGATTTAAGTATAATGATCTTGTTTCCCCTATTAGTCTTGGAAAGAATGTGTAAGACTTATAACTGTTTAAGTGCACCAGGAAAAGCTTGTAAATTTTAGGAGACAAACTCAATCCAGTCTTTAAAAATACACTAATCTTTAAGGTTTTGGGTTTTTTTTTTTTTTTTTTTTGACAGGGGGCGGGGAGGATTCAGTTTGTTTGTTTAATGGTACTGGGGATTGAAGCCAGTACCTCATGTATGCTAGGCATGCACTCTGCCATGAGCTATACCCTCCCCTCTCAAATACTTAGTTTTAAGTAACTCTTTCATAAATTACTTTGATTAACCTTGAGATATGCAACTTTCTGAATTTTGCTTTCAAAGTCACTGGCACTTCACTATATTTATTACATCTATTTGCATGAAATGTCAGTTTTCTATCAACACTTTCTACAGTGAAACACTTGACTCGCATATTGTTCTCAGGGCAGAGAGAAAAGACTGAATTACCTATATTAACAGGGAGTTGTGATGACATGATCCTCAAGTCCACCCTAGCCTTTCACTAAAGTCTTCTCTGCCAAACACTTTAGATGAGCCACTCAAAAGACCCTGCTTACACATTGGCAATATCAGTTTGTTCCCTTTTTCATACTGGGGCCTAGTGTATCCAGGCAAGGCAAAGCACTTCCCAAACTTTGGAGACAGCTGGCTGGACAGCTTAATTCTCCTCTGAGTAACAAAAACTTTTCTTGGGCTAGCCTACAACCTAAAGCTACCCTCAGGAGACAAGGCCCTTTAGATTTCAGTCTCGGGGAAGAAAGCCAGGGAATTCCAGATTGGTTTAATTCTGAAAAATAAATGTAGTATTTCCAAGGAAAAGAAACATAAAATTAGACCAGATGTCAAAAAAAATCAGGTTCCAAGTTATACCTTTGATGTATACTAGCAGTGGAACCCTGGACACCTCTCTTAAAACTCTGGATCTCATTCTTTGAAGCAAAACAGGGCCATGCCTACTTTACATAACTTCTGTTAAGGATTAAACGAGATAGCATGAAAACGGGTTATACAAAAGTAAGGTACCACTGGTATGATTACTGGTTCTTTTTAAGACTAGAACAGTTGATCAGTTATTTTAATTTTCACTTTGTCCAGAGTGAAATAAAAATCCTTTGCTTAGGGAAATGTAAATAAATATACTTCATCCCCATCACTTCAAAAGTGAGAGACACCAAAGAGGGAATTGACAAATAAAAAAACCAAAATCCACAACTGAATAGACTACCTTCAGAAAATCAATGCTTAGTCAAACATTAGGTAATGAACCACAGGTGTCTGCTTTGGCCACTTACACCAACAGCTGGCAACAAATATCCACAACAGTGTGATGGAAAAGCTGGCTAGAGTTGAACAGTACTGTACTTGTACCTAAGTACACCTGAGTTTATGGCTTTTTAAAAATTATTTTTTACACTTGTCAAGTAAGATTATTGGAATAAAATTTCACTTTACTATTCCTTCTCATGTAAAGTATAAATGGTTGTTGCTAGAAACGAGCAATTTTTAAAACAAAATGTCGAATTCAGGCCCTGAACACAGTGGGATCTGCTGACCAAAAGGTAACAGTCATAGTCTGTGAGACAAAATATACAGTCTAGGAGGCGAAAATTCAGTTTTTGGCCAATGTCTGCCAGCTGTCTTTGAATGCTGGAAAGCTTACAACGTCATTACATTTCTTGTTGAAAAAACAAAGGCTGGTTTTAGACAGATGAATAACTTAGCACTCACAAATCCTCCTAAATTTCCTCTTGGGTTTTACTTAGAGGCAGTTCAATTATGAGAAATGATATAATGTGGGTAACAGCAGGAATAATCCTACTAGTTTACTAATAAGCCTCTGCACACCAACAAAATTCTTCCAAATGGTTGAGCTGCTACTGGAAACTGTTGGTAAGTCTTCTGAAATAGCTAGTGTGATTCCTTCCCTCATTACAGAACCAAGAGCAGTTATATTTGGCTTAAAATTTTTCAAGAGCAAAGATTCAGAAGGGTATTGTGAACTCTCATTTGAAGTCATATTCTATTTGACACATCCAGTGACTCTGTGTGAAGTGTTAAAAAGCCTTGGGTCTGCAGTGAGCAAAAAGGATATTCCTGAAGGAAAATGTGGGAGCTTTACGGTGTTCCACACACAAGAATATGACAAAATGATGGCATCACTGCTTTTTGTAAGTGTCTCAGTAGAACTTGTCCAGAGTGTCAGAGGAGATTAATTTGAAGTTCTGAAGTCAGCTTTAAACATGTACTGCATACCTGGATAACTCCAGGACAACCATCAGGCAAAGGCAGAAGACCAAACTAGGGGACGGAAGGGATAAAAGAGCAAACACTTGAACTTAAAAAGAGAAAAGACAAAGAGGATGGTGAGAGCTAAACACAGAGAGAAAAAACTGATTAACTGTGGAAATCAAATAGGTCAGAAGCAAGCATCTTTATCCTGAAGAGGAGGACTGCTGCAAAGGATCACTCCTCTGTCAATGAATCCTGCTCACACACAGCCACTAGTCCCAGGAGTTAGCAATCAGGCAAACATAAAATCTCCAGGACTTGCAGTAACAACTGCTTGGTACCCCGAGAGACTGACCCGGGTTCAGCTTATTTAGAGGGCCCATGGCAACCAAGGCCACACTTTGGTAAGGCAGGCCTCCCAACTGCCCCAAATAACCTTTGAAGCAGAAGTTCTAAAGTTTCCAAATAACAAAGTTATAGCAAGTAAATGTTTACATAGCCACTGAAGAGTAGTTACTCCAGGTATTTATAAGAGAGGCTGCATTGATACCATTTTCAAATTAGGAAACTGAGGGTTTGTAGAATTTGTCATAAACCACAAAGCAACTCATCTGAAAGGGGAGAGCTGAGGAGGAAGTTGAAGGTCTGGTTGAACATTAGACGAACAATAGACTCAGCAACAAAATGACCAGTCTGGCCTCATCTTCAGGATTTGGCCTCTAGCCAAGCCAACTAAGACTATGGTAGCACACACAGAAATAGAACTTGAAGTTCGTAACTTCCAGTCCTGTGTTTTGCTCAGTAGCAACGGACCATTAATAAACTGGTTTCATTCCCAGCCTCTTTCTTATCAAGGAATGGAAAAGCTTGTGGGTCAACCTTAAAGAAGATAAACTTTCATCTTTATAAATGAGTAGCAAATTTCTGCACCTGGTATTCTCCACTTAGTAGCATCCAAACGTTTAACGAGATTACTTCACAATGGAGGAAGAATCATTAAGAGTGTGAGATCCTCCACTATTAAATTCTTGACAGAAGAACCACAAAGAAATTCTTTAAAGCCCCTTTTGGCTGCTATGACTATTTAGCTTTTCCTAACTCCATCTTCTCTTGATCTGAAGAACAGTGTGAACATGACATAAGCGAAAAGTTAACCTACAGTATGAATCAAGTGTACGGAAGCTTCACTTAGGATAAGTGGTTCAAATTTAACTTTATTGGGGGGGGGTAGGTTTATTTATTTTTTAATGGAGGTACTAGGGATTGAACCCAGGGCCTCATGCATGTTAGGCATGCACTCTACTACCACTGAGCTATACCCTCCCACAAATGGTTCAAATTTTAGATTAAGAACCTGACTTGATGACTGTATTTTTGCAATCCAGTTCTAATACATCTGTCAGGGGTGGGAGTGGGGCGAGGAAATAGTTACAGCTATGGAATTGTCATTCTTACAACCTTAAAAAAAACTACTTTATTAATAAGAGAAACAGGGCTTCAGTTCTAAAGAAACTTTGCTATTTAAGCCAAATGGTTAGGAATGATTTGACCATATGTAATTGGCAATGAGACTCATTACAACATACCCTCAAAGATAAAGTTCACTGCCCACTCACTCTCCTACTTGAGTTTACCTAGGCATAATTTTAACTGGCCTTTTTAAACAATATTAAGCTATCCCAGAAACGTGAGTCTCTCTGAATTTAGATTTAGAGCAGTAGGAAACAAGATGGTTTAATCTGCAATTCAGGAAAAGAATTTCATATCAAATTTCAATCCTTTAGAAGCTGCTGCAGCTGTAATACAGGGTTGAGTATTTATTTTTTCAAATCAGGTCTCTCCTACTGCCCAAACGGTACAGATATGAAGTAGCTCAACTGTAACTTCTATTCTGGTAGCCATCTGGGATCTACATAAGTAACTTTTTTTGGAATTTCAAAATAGAGGTTCCCTAGTAACAATGCCTAGTGGCAAAATATTCCCCCATTTTGTTTCGTTTGTGGGAGAAAACTTCTTTAAACTGGAAAGAATTTGTAGTCTTATAAAGATTACATTGGAATTAGTTCGTTTTTTCCTCTAGGAGGGCAGCCATTTCTCCCAAAGTTTGGTAAAAGTTATGGCTCAGATTTCAAAATGCAAACAGATGTTCCTGAAGCATCCGAAATGGGCCACTCCACTTTTATTCCCAGAACCGTGGCGACTCCGTTATTTTGTGTTCCAATTCTGCAGAGAGCAAAAACCCACTCCTCTTTGGTGTAAACTTTCAAGAGAAGTGGAACAGCACACTTTTGAAGTTTCCCTCAGTGGATGGCGACATGCGAGGTCAGGTCGTTCCCGAGAATCGGGGCTGGATAGGGGAAATCTCGAGGACAAGAGCGCTCAGAGATTTCCTCGCGCCCCGATCTGGCTGGTCCCAGGGGGATTAGTGGTTGCTACAGTAGGAAGAAGGCTGTTCCTTTCCGCAGCCGTGGCCACGGGATGGCCTTGGTGTATAAGTGGGGAGATGGTGGGTGCACCTGGCTCTCTGCCCTCGGAGCCTCCAGCGGACTGCCACGCCAGAGGGACGCGCGGCCGAGGCTGAGACCTCCACCCGCCCCCGCGGCGCCAAGCTTTGGAATCTGGCGTCGCCCCACCTCGCCGGTTGAAGCGGGCGTCCCGACACGCCGGGCCTCGCCGCCATACCCAGGCCGCATGGGGGTGGGGAAAGAACTTGGCAGAGCTCCGCCTCATGATTTGTGCTCCCGTGGAAAAAAGCAGAGGGGAGTCGTTTCACCCGGTCTCTCCCCAACTGGGGTCTCGGGAAACACGCGGTAATTACCCAAGAACCCCGCCCACCGTGAGAGGCGAGGCTGCGGGGCTGCCGGGACGGTTTGAGGACCAGGCCCGGCCAGGGAGACTCCAACCTTCACCCGCCCCTGGTCCCCGGTCCCACTCCCGGCCGTCCCCGGCGTCGCCACTTCAGGCAGCCCACTCGGCCCGGCCTCTCCCCGCGCCCGGACCACCCCCCATGGGGTGCTCTCACTGCGCAGCGAGTCCCTCCGCTGCCTCCTCCCAGCCCAAAATGGCGGCGGCGGCCACCGTTCCTTCTCGTCGCCTTCCTCTAGGGCGGAGGATCCCTCCGCTCCCAAGCCCCTCCCACCTCAGCCGGATCTATTTCCTGCCCAGTAAAGATTAACGCCATCAATGAACACTTTAATTGAGATCGGAAAGGCGGTTCCGGTTGTGCTTCCGCACAGCTAATTGTTGACAAAAATGAGGATATTGGCAGGCGAGTGGACCAATCAAAGAAGATATCGGTGAGCGCGGGACGCTACTCGCGCAAGGGTAGATGGTTTTTGGAGTTTTCTGTGTGTGTGTTGAAGTGACAGGTTCTTGATCCGCCTTCCTCAGCTAGAAGAACTACAATCCCCAGCAGGCACCGCGCTGCCAGGCCGGGCCCCCCTTCCCCCAACTTTAGTGCCTGGGCTGCTTGACCAGAGCTGCAGCAACTGTTGCAAGAGGTAGGGCTGAGGCGGTGGGAATTGCACAGACAGGCGGTCGCACAGAAAGACACACAGATATAGTCGTGTGCATAGCCCTTGACAGCAAATAGGTCAGTTCTGCCTTCGCAAAATCTCCTTCCCAGATCATTTCCCGTCTTCCAAGGAATCCATCCTGAAGCCAGACCAGCTGCCTGTAGTGCGAAGACTTCTCTTTCTCCTTTCCTCTGTTTCCCATCCTGAGGAAGGAGGAAGGCAGGCCAGTCCCTGTAGATAAAAAGGCCTCAGCCCCAGGATCAGCCCAGGCCCCAGTCGTGTTTCTTGAGGCACTGAATTCTGGAACCCTTCCTGGGGAGGAGGGGGGGGGGGCTGCAGTCAAGATTGGGGCCTCTGGAGGCAGTGGGGAAAGGTCTTCTCCTAAGGCTTGTTGGAGCCACTGACCCACTCCACTCCCAGCCTCTCCAGGTAATTATTGTACATTTGCCTCCCCAGTCAGTCTATTTTCACCCCCTTTCATTATTGAGGGAACAAAGATTAGGCCTAGCTTTCTAGCTGGCAGCCTGGGCCTCAGTGACTTTCAGGAGAAGAGTATAGGATGTAAGTTCTGGCCTGAGGAACAGAACTGGAAAGATAACCCCTTAATCCTTATTTGGCCCCTTGTTGGCTGGAGGTTTTGACACCAGGGTGGAGGCTCCCTTCAGGCCCATCCTTTGAACTGAGGATGTGCAGGTCTGGTGCTACAAAATGGCTGCCGCTGCCTTGGTAGCCAGAGTCTTCCTGAAACTTCTCCTTCAAAACTTAAGTTTCTGTTATTTAAAGCAGGTGTCACTAGTTAAAGGCATCTGCTGAAAGATTTGGAACAGAAGAAGGTGACTACTCCAAACCAGACCAACAGTAATACAGAGTCACCAGCAGCCCTGGAGGAGGCCAAGGTAAGCCCCACCCTCCCAACCACGCGAGTACCCTGAACATGGATCCTGCCAAATGGGACCCCGGCTTCTTGTCTCAGGTGTGTTGGCGGATTTGGAAAACCAATATTTTTAAATAAGTCCCTACTGTGTGCTGAGCAATATGCTAAATCTGTGCTATTTTATGAAATCCTAGTAGCCCTTCAAGGTAGGAGTTACTATTTCCATTTCAAAGAAGCTAAGGTTTTTTTGTTCTGTTCTGTTTTGTTTTTTAATGGAGATGCTGGGGATTTGTTTTGTTTTTTAATGGAGGTACCTCATGCATGCTAAGCAGGCGCTCTACCACTGAGCTATATCCATCCAAAAGCTAAGGTTTTGAGAGCTGAAATACCTTTTCTAGAATCATGCAGCCAGCAAGCAGAAGACCCAGGGTCTAAACTTAGAGCCTTAAATGACAGAACCCTGCCTTGCATTTTGCCTAGGCTGAGAACCAAGTCTGAAGCAGGGAGAAGAGTTTGAGTCATTGGTTCACAATTTAGGGTGAGGGTTAGCGGGGAGAAAATTACCCAGGAGAAGAGGGAGAGACAGATTATATCAGCCCCTCAGAGAACATCACCTTCTGATCTGGCTACAGGAGCCCAATCCCTCCCAGCCCATAGGCTCTCACTGTCCGTACTTCGCCCATTCTTCTCCCCTAGTCCAGACTCCCTATAGGTAACAAGGAAACTCTGCTCCTCTAACCCACCTTACCTAGCTACTTCCAGTGTTTTCTGGATTCATTTAATTTGGAATTCATCGTATGTCAGAGCCAGAAGTTTCAGAAAGGGCAAATGCTTACCTGCAATAGTGGTAATAGTGGCAGAGAGACAAACCTTTAGGAGGGAGGCAGCATGTGTGGGGCTGAAGGGTAGGGCTGGCTTGGGTTGGGGGAAGGATCATGGGGGAGATTTGCTGAGGACTGGGAACAGGTAAATGATTGTGTACGTACGAGCCCCTAGCAGCCTTACCTCTTCCTAAGTGGGACAGAAGCTCTCCTCAGTTGACCCAGACACTGGGGGAGACAAGGCCTGTAACTCTTGATTGATGATTTCCCTGCAGGTGAAATAACAATACAACACAACAGACAACACACACACGCCAACATACCCAATCCCAAATTATGAGACCTCCAGGGTCTCCAAAACACATAGAACACACCTCTAGCTCTTACAGGGCTGCATACATCCACCAGTACACACCCTACACTTTTGTGGATCCACACTTGGATGTTTCTGAATGGTGCTGTACATTATACAACAGTGGGTCAATGGTAGTGGTTATTATTAGAATTTCCCAAACCACAAACTTCGAGCAATTCATTCCCCTCCCCCACACTCAGCACTCCTACCCTCAGCAGGACAGAGATAAACAGATGCCCTGAACACACACTCTCTTGACAGAATCCTTTCCACCTCTTAGATAACTTCTAGAATTCTCTGGGCTGGAGATTGGCCCTTCCTCTCCCAGGCTCTTTCCTGCCCCTTATGTGGAAGAGTGATACCAACTTCTGCCTAGAATACACTCCATCTTTGCCCTAGAATGAAAGAAAAGAGAGTCTCGTGTTCCAATATCTTTTGGATCCCCTCTCTTTTGGGCTTTATGTCATTTAACATGTATTTATTGAACACTTACCTTGCAAAGTGACACAGTGGTTAATTGACAGGACATATTATAGGAGGAAGACAGATGGTAAATGGTAATGTACTATATGCTAAGTGGGACATTAACTGTCACACACACGACAGGGAGTCACTGGGAAGGGGAGTAGGGGGCTGCTTTAGATAGGGTGGTCAGGGAGGGCCTCTCTGAAGAGGTGACATTGGAACTAAGCTCTAAAGGATGAAAAAGAATCAGCTATGCAAATAGCTGGAAGCAGGATTGGCTATATTATTTGTGGGGCTGAGTGCAAAGCTCTTTATTCAAATATTACTAAGAAGTTCAAGACAATGACAGCAGAACATTAAGCAAAGCATGGGGCCTTTCTGAACCAGGGGGTTCTGTGGGACTGTACAGGTCACTTGCCAGGAAGCAGCTCTGTCTAAAAGACAAGCTTTCTAGGAAGAGGGAAGAATGAGTACCGTTTGGGCTTCTGCTCAAGCAAATACATCAGGAACCACTTTCCATCTCATTTCAAAGAGTATTTATTGAATGCCTGCTCTGTGCCAGGTACTGTCCTAGGCATTGAAATTACAAAGTGAAATACACAGGCAAAATTCCTGCTCTCACTGTGAATTTGCTTGCGGAAGGTTGGGGGACAGACAGTATATTGTCTAACCCAAGCCTATAAGCAAACAAATGGTTGCAGAAGCTGCAAGGCTAGAGAGGGACCAAGTGAGCTGGGTGTGGGATAGTCAGCTTCAGGCTGGTGGACAGGGGAGAATTCCACCACCAGGGACAGGCTGGCTTTGATCTCTCCTCCCTTGTCCTCCCTCTTTAGACCTCTAGTGCTCCTGGGAGCCCCAAAACATCCCCTGAGCCTCATGACTCTGGAGGTTCTTTGCCCCTGACACCCCAGATGGAGAGCCACTCAGAGGAGGAAGATCCTCCTGGGGCCGGTAGTGGCCTGGCCTGGAGCGGTCGGGGCCCCCGGACCCAGAGCCCAGGGCGCTGCTCAGTGGAGGCTGTACTGGCCCGAAAGAAGCACCGCCGGCGATCGTCAAAGCTTTCAAAGCGCAAGCGGCCCTGGCGGCCCTACCTGGAGCTGAGCTGGGCCGAGAAGCAGCAGCGGGATGAGAGGCAGAGCCAGAGGGCCTCCCGGGTCCGAGAGGAGATGTTCGCCAAAGGCCAGCCCGTGGCACCCTACAACACCACCCAGTTCCTGATGAATGACCGAGACCCCGAGGAGCCCAACCTGGATGTGCCCCAAGGGGCCTCCCACCCAGGCTCCAGTGGGGAAAGTGAGGCAGGGGATGGCGATGGGCAGGGCCGAGCACACGGGGAGTTCCAGCAGAGGGATTTCTCAGAGGCCTACGAGCGCTATCACACCGAGAGCCTGCAGGCCCGCAGCAAGCAGGAGCTGGTGCGGGACTATCTTGATCTGGAGAGGCGGCTGTCACAGGCCGAAGAGGAGACAAAGAGGCTGCAGCAGCTGCAGGGGTGCACCAGCGGGCAGCCCTGTCGCCAGGTGGAGGAGCTGGCTGCCGAGGTCGAGAGGCTCCGGACGGAGAACCAGCGGCTTCGGCAGGAAAATGAGATGTGGAACCAAGAGGGCGGCTGCCGCAGTGGGGAGCCAGGCACCTAGAGGTGCCCCGCCCCCGGCCCGGCCAGGGTGAACCAAAGAGAAGGTTCGTACACACTCAGGCCAGCTGCGTCTCAGGGAGGCAGGTCTCAGCACTCCTGCACCCCCCACCCCACCCCGAGAACAACTAAAATAGGTTCAGGCTTCCACCTTGTCACTTCCACAATTTGTTCTCTGATGTCATCTTATTTTTCACAAAGAAATTAAATGATTTTGGTGAGATGAAATGGGAGCGGCTAGCATTGATTTCACTAGGGCTGCTCTGAAAATCAAAGCCATTCATCCCAGTCCCCCCTTGCCTTAAGCCTGGGAGGACAACAGACCACTAGATTGGAGGCCTCTCAGGGTTTCCATGATGCCTGAAATCTGCTCTGTGTATCTGGGAGGAATCAGACTGCTCTGAAGGTTATAGAAAGGGGGAGGCAGAGGCTGAAGGAGGCTCAGTCAGGAGCCTCCAGATTCTGCTGGAACCTGATTTAAGATGCCAGATTGCCCTGAGGAGCTGAGAGTTTCCCCTGGAAGAGGAAGTGCTGGGCTCAAGTCCAGGGGTTCCTTCAGGGTTTGTTCCCAAGCTCCCTGTAATTTCCCTGTCCTCCCACAGGTTAGAGGGCTGAGCTCAACATGGTCTGGGTACCTTGTTTCTCCTTGTCCTTGTCCAGTCCCCCACCTCCCACATCTCTCAGCCAGGGGTTGGGCAGGAGGTTAGTTGTCATGTTTGCCCCTGACTTCCTGGACGGGCAGAGGGAAGTTTTCTTCTGATGGTAAATAAGCCCAAGGTGGGGATGGGGGTGGGGGCAGGGAGGACAGTGACTGGATCCTTAGCAATGGGGATGTGGGCAGGGAGGACAGCGACTGGATCCTTAGCAGAGCTGGTGGCCTGGCTTTCCCATGCCTGCCATGCATCCTGGCATCCTGCTCCTCTTAGCCTAATCACCTGTATGGTTAATTCCTCTGAGATGAGCCCCTCACCTGTCTGTCTAATAGAGAGCTGAGTCAGCCCGGATATGCAGATACCACCAACACACCAGCAGTACTGGGCTCTGAAGCAAGCTCACACACCCCCTCACACTCAGACCCACCCTTCCCCAGACACCTTGTCTCTCGTCCTTGTGGCTGCAGAGTGTCAGGCTGTGGTGGTGGAGGGGAAGTTAGTCAACTCACCAATGAGCCTGTGTTGGCTCTGCCACCGTGCATGGGGCGGGGCGGAGGCCTGGCAGCCCAGCTTAACCTCCATTCCAGGAAAGATCATCTTGACAGGCCACACTGGGCAAGAGAAGGGCTCAGGCCTGGGAGCTGCTAGGATGGAAATGTTGACAAACCTTGTGTGCTGCCAGGGCAACTTTCATTTCTGCCCTGCCACACCCAGGCCTCGCCAGCGTCTTCTACAACGAAGCAAGGCGAGAACAGATTTTCAGAAGGAATGGGTTTTAAGAGAGCAAAATCTCCCATCTTTGGGGTCTGCCCTTCAGAACCCTGGCCGAGGGTTTTAGCCCCCTTCCCTTTGATTCCTGACAGCTCTGTCAAGAAGGGCCAGAGGAATGATTGTCCCCACTTTGCAGAGGAAAAACCCAACACTCATAGAGGAAGCAGCTTTCCAGATTCCAGGAAAGCTGGCCCGAGGCCTGCCTTCCCCTGTGGGGTGCTAGCCAAGGACCCAGAGGCCCCTGGGCAGGGTGCAGGCAGCCTCCGAGCTTCTGCATTCCTCAGCATGGAGCCCAGAGGGAGAGGGAAGGGCCAGGGCCAGGACAAGGTTGTTTACCCGAAGGCGTGTGTGTGTGTGTGTGTGTGTGTGTGTGTGTGTGTGTGTGTGTGTGTGTGTGTGTGTGTGTGTGTGTGTGTGTGTGTGTGTGTGTGTGTGTGTGTGTGTGTGTGTGTGTGTGTGTGTGTGTGTGTGTGTGTGTGTGGTGTGTGTGTAAAAGTAACTTGGAGGGGAGATGAGATTCCAGAAGGCTGCTGGAGTGTGAGGGGAGGGGTGTGGGTGCAGTGTGGAAGGAGAGAGTGTCGGGGGGGGGGGTGTGTGTCCAGGAGGTGGCTTAGGCCAGGGTGTCCCTGAGCAGGCAGGAGCTGCACCGGGAGGGGGTAGAGGGGACAGGTGAGGAGTTCATCTCTTCTTGGTCCAGAAGCTTCTGAGCCTGGAGACAGGAAAGCTGCCAGCTGGCCCTCCCCACCCCCAACACACACACGCACACAGTGGCTGAAGGACTCTTGGTCAAGGCCACACTGAAGTGGGTCAATTTTCCCAAGGCTGGTGGGGCCCACAATGGGGCAAGAAGAAAACAGGGGAAGGATGTGAGCTGGGAGAGTGTCCGGAGGGGGTGAGAGGGATCAGTGAAGAAGAGTCAGTGTCACCCCCTTCCTCTCATCTGGGTCCCGGATCTCAGTGCCCTGCCCGGAACCCCAGGGTAGAGCTGGAGTGTCTCGAGGCTCAGCACGGGGGACAGCCAGCTCAGCTTCAATGGCCAGGCCCGGTTAATCGTGCCTCCTTGCTTTTCCCTGGCTGCCTGGTCCAGGGCCGGGCTTCTCCAGACCCCACCTCAGTGAAGAAGCTCCAGTTTACAGACACCACCCACCTCCACCCCTACCCTGCACCCTGTCAGCTGGAAAGCCTGACTCGGTCACACTCCCCTTTCCTCCACCACTCCCCAGGCCCAGAGAGGCAGATAGTTCACAGGACTGATTGTAAAATCTTCCACCTCTCCCAGGTGGAAACTCCTGTGTCCAGTGGACAGTCTCTGTCTGCAGTGGGGTCAGGGACTGAGAGGTGGTGGAGTGGATAGAGCAGCTGAGGGGCCTGAGGGGCTGGAGGAGCCTGCCAGGAAGTGGGGAAGGGGGTCTGAGGTGAAAGTGATTTAGTATGAGTGATGAGGGGGCCAGGTCCCATCGCCCCCGTTGGGCACAGGCAAAGATGGCACTGGCCCTTTAAGTGGGGGTGCCAGTCAATGCCCTCCCCCAGCCAACCCAATTCGTGGGCACACTGAGCATGTGCAGAAGCTGTGCAAGGGGAGGGGAGGGAAGTGGGGGGATAGATTCCGGAGGGAGCTCCTCACCCCCCTACTTCCTGTAGCTGCCCCCACTCTCCTTCCTGGGTCTGACAAAGGAGCCTGTGGTGCTCAGCCAATCCCTTCCCCCATCCCAGACCCCCAGTGGGTGCTGCTCTCTGGGGGCACTGGAGCCTGCAAGGGGTGATGGGCAGCCTCTCTTGGCTCTGGGAAGTCTCAGGGAGCCCCCCCTCTGCTGCCCAGAGGTGACTCCCACATTCAGCCCAGTGCCATCCTCACTTCTCCGGTGTGGGTGGTGGGTAATCTTCCTGCTGCTTAACATGTTCGATTTCATTCCATTGGTGCCAAGGTTTTTAAAGGAATTATCTACCTTGATGACGCTCTGCTCTGAAAATTAAAAACAGCTAAGAAGATGAGGTCCTGCCCCCACCCCCAGGAGCTTCCAGTCTAAAGTCTGAGGGGAAGCAAACAGCTTAGAAGCTGAAAGCTCCTGTCCCACTCCCTCTCCTCGTTCTCCCTCCTTCCTCTAAAGTGCAGTGGCTCCCAAGTTCACAGGAACAAACTCTGCTTCCTCAACCAGCTGCATCCTCCAGGCCACCCTCCCCTGCAGCCTTGGAAACCCCCCTCCCTCAAACCTTTCCCCCACCCCAAACTTACCAGTTTCTACAAGTCCTACTCCCTCCCTCACACCTGGGGGAGGGGTCCTCCTTCACCTTTCCTTCCTCAACACTTGCTCCCTCTTCTCCTTCCTTTAATCTCTTATCTATTATAGGTATCCTTGTTTTTAATTGAGGTGAAAGTCACATAACATAAAGTTGACCATTTTACAGTGAACAGTTCAGTGGCATTTAGTACCTTCATAACGTGTGCAACTGCCATCTCCACCTACTTCCAAACTTTATAAACCCAAAAGGAAACCCCATACCCATTATGTGGCTACTCCCCAGTCCCGCCTTTCTCCAACCCAGGCAACTACTAACCTGCCTAATGCCTCTATGGATTTATTTATTCTGGATATTCTGGTGGTAGAGCCAAGAGGGAAAAGGGAAAACTGGTCTCCTGGGCCTGCATGTGAAAAGCAGACTGAAGACCTATTGTGGAGGGAGCACTGGACCAGGAGTCCTAAGACCTGTGATCCATCCCAGTTCTGCTTCTAACTCAGGGGCCTCCTCTCCTCTGTTGCCCAAGGGGGTGGGGGGCTTCAGGCCAGTCTAGAATGCTGGGCCCTCTGGGGCTTGCCCCTGGCTGGGGGCTTCTGCCTGGGATTGTGCCTGGCGGGAAAAATATACCTCTTTGATTCTCTTGGCTTCTCCCTGCCAGGTCCAGTGGAGGTGGCCCCAGGGTCAGAGTGATTAATACTGTGGGGTTTGGGGTCAGAAGCATGAGATGAGGAAACTTTGGCTCAGACAGGTTGAGAAATTTGCCCAAGGCCACACAACTCCTGCTGCACTAAATCTGCAGCCAGTTCTGTCTGATTGTATTTGAGCTCTTGACCGCTGTGTTCTCCTCTCTTCAAAGAGACAAAGTAAGTGAAGGGCTTAGCCAAGTGCCAGCTGTGTGGGAGGTGCTCTCAAATGGAAGCAGCCATAAATTTTACTCCTTGCGGGAGATTGCATAATCGTGATTAGCTCCATTCCAAGATGGTTACGTTGTCTTTTGGAGAGGGTTTCATCTTTGCCTTCCACTGGCCTCCCCACAATGACATAATGACAGCTTCTGTGGGGGCTGTGGGGCTGCCTGGACCCTGAGACTTTAGGGCAGGTGGGAGTGACAAGCATGGCTCCCTCTCCCCAAAGGAGATGTCACTGTTTCCTTCAACAGGGCTCAGTTCATCCATTTCTCCATGGTTGACATCCACCCCTGCCCCTCTAACAGAAGGGACTTTGTGGACCCAGGGGAGGGAGGGGACCGCACAGGCCTGGCCTGGCAGGAGACAGGCGGAGCAGCTGGCTCCCCAGTTGGCCACTGTGTCCCAGCTGCCTGTGGGCATGGGCATTCCAGAGACCAACTGCCCCAGAGATCCTCCCTGGACCCCATCCAAGATGAAAGGCCCAGATCAGCCCTCAAGGAACCTGCTTGCTCTCTTCTGCCTCAGGACAACCAGGATGGGGCGCCTGCCCTGCTCCCTCCTACCTGTGTCCAGTGGCTTTGAGAGGAAATTCTCAAGGAGACCAAGTCGTAAGGAGGACATTATGAGCCATGAATGTGTCCAGAGTCTACCTCGGCCACAGCCCAACAGTCTACAGAGAAGGAAGGGAAAGGGGTCTTCTTGGGCTCATAATCTCTCCTGGTTCTTAATCCTTCCAGCTCCCTCCTTGGGGTTCTCCATAGGCCCACACCTGCCCAATCAGTCATTCAGACTCCTATACCACAGTGTGAGGACCAGAAACTGAAAAGCTGCAGGCTCCCCAGCAGTTGTGCCTGGAGCCAAGCCCATGGCTGCCTGGCTGGCCTGCTCTCTCTCTTACCGTTGGGTCCTCAGGCCCCACTGGCCTTTCTGGCGAGATCTCCCTTCCTTGGCTTCTCAGTCCCAGCCTCAGCTATTTCCCTCTTGGGACTTTGATGATAAGCAAGATCTTTTTTTTTTCTGGGCCCCTGGTCCAGCTGTCCTCACTTGTAATCCACATCAGCAGTGTTGGTAGCCACAGGCATCACCCCTCCCTGGACTCACCCCACCCCAGGATCCCCTCTGAATAACCAGGACTTCCCTGGCCTCCCTGGGTAGTGCGCCTTAGCTGCCTCTCCCCGACTCCTCCCCTGGCTCCAGGTAGGCTGGAGGCCTACCTTGCCAACCCAAATGGATTCCCCCAAATCCTAACACTATTAATCAATTCTTTTCACCATGATTTGAAATTCCATGTTTATCATAAATCACCTTCATATACACATTTGTGAGTTTTCTATTCCACTAGTTCTCTATCTCATTTATTGATAAACCAATCACATTAAAAAATTATTATAGTTGCATAATATGCTTTAATATCTGATAGCTCTATTCTCTCTCCCTATCCTTCTTTTATGAAAGATTCCTGGATATTCTTAGATTTTTTCACTTTTCTAGAGTACATTTAGAAGCAGCTTGTCTGGAAAAAAAAAATTCAGTAAGGCAAGAAAATAAAAGACATAAAAATCTTAAAAAAAAAATCACCTTCTTCAGATCCCCTCCCCAACTCCCCAAATCTCATCTTATACATAAAGATATAGTTAGGTAAATAGATTTGCAGATATAGACACAGATATAGGTATCTTGGAGGGAAGCATGTGAGACAGTTCTGGATGTTACCTAATTCAATTTCCTATCTTTAGGCTACATAACGTATCTTTCTAAATCTGTCTCTCTTTCATGTTCTTTAACCATTTTTAAGTGTACAGTTCAGTGGCATTAGGTACATTCACTTTGTTGTTTACCATCACCACCATTCATCTCCAGGACTTTTTTCTTTTCATCTTCCCAAACTGAGACTCTGTAACCATTCAACAATAATTTCCCATTACCAGCTTCCCCCAGCCCCGAGCAACTACCATACTTTTTCTCTAGAAGCCTTTTAATATGATTGCTTCCCTGCTGCTTTCCAGCCCAGGTTCCCTCTCCTTATTGGACTCCTTTGTCCAATAAATGATTGCTTCTCAACTTGACTGCCTATTGGAATCACCTGGGAAAAAATTTTTAAAGTTCCCCAGTCTGTAGGTGCCACCCCTAGAAATTCTGATTTAATTCTTCTGGGGTGCAACCTGAGCATTGGAGTTTTTAAGGCGTTCTGGGGGGATGCTCAGGTTCAGCCAGAGCTGAGAACCAGAGTTCTAAGCACCCCAGATGTTCTCTCTGCCCAGCTCGCCATGGCCAGGAGTGTAGGTGCCTACATCCCTAAAAGGACTCCAAGATGGCATGACCTCCAGTATGCAGATGCCAGACAGGGAGATAGGGTGTTTGGGGGGCCTTGGAGGGCAGACTAGGAGATGGGCAGAGCTCAGGTTAAAGAGCAAGGAGGAATTTCCACCAATCAACTGGGGGTCAATCTGTCCCTGAGACACCCAGCTGCAATCATTGGATGCGTCAGGGCTCATGAGGAAAGGCAGGAGGTGAGACCAGAAAACATGCCAAGGCCCCCTTCAGCAATTGGGTTCTGAAATTCTGCCTGGCAGAGAACAGTAGCCTCACTTCTACAGCAGCACAGCCACCGGTGGTTCTTGTGTGATGATGACTTCTGCCCCATCCGGGCAGGAGAGAGGGGCTCTGGACTGGGGGTTACCCAGGCCTCCTGCTCCTGGCATCCGTCTGTGAGCAAGTGTTGTTATGAGTCTGCTGGGAGTTTCAGAATCAAATGCTATCCTTGCTTCCTTTTTTAGTGCCTTCCTGATTATCTTCTGCCCCATTTTTTCTCACTTACCTAGAGCAGAGGTGGGGAGGGAGGAAGCCACTTGGAGGCTGGGCAGGGAGGGTTCTCTCGAGCCAGCTGGGCTTCTCCAGTGCAGAGGTGAAGAGCACAGATGCTGGCTTTGGTCTGCCTGGTTTCATGTCTGCCTTATTCTGTCCACTGCTGCTCCCCACCTACAGCAGAAGAGGAGGGGCACCTTCCCCATCGCCTGCCTGGACACATACCTCCTTCTCTGCTGGTGAAGTTATGCCGTGTCTCACTAGAAGCACTGTCTGTCTGTCTAACAGATACTTGCTGGGTGTATTCATCTTCTAGAGATTCCATAACAAAATACTATGAACTGGGACAACAGAAATGTATCGCCTCACAGTTCTGGAGGCTGGGATTCTGGAATCAAGGTATGGGCAGGCCACACTCCTTCTGAAACCTGTAGGGGAAGAAGCCTTCCTTGCCTCTTCTTGGCTTCTGGTGGTTTGCTGGTAATCTTTGGCATTCCTTGGCTTGTAGATGTATCCACTCCAATGCTGTCTTCCTTCTCTGTGTGTCTGTATCTATCTCTGTGTCCAAATTTCCCACTTTTGTAAGAACACTGGTCTGGTTGGATTAGAGCCCACCCTATTGACCTCATTTTAACTTGCTTACCCTATTTCCAAATAAGGTTCCATTTTTATTTGGTATTGGGGTTAGGACTTAAATCTATCTTTTTTTCGTGCTGGGGGGACATAGTTCAGTCCGTAAGAGTGGGTGTCCATGCTGTAGCAGGCACTGTGCCAGGCACTGGGGAGATTATGGTAAGCTCAATGGACAGAGCCTCTGCCCTCGTAGAGCTTAGCTTCTCTTGTCATCTTTTTTTACCTACAGCTTCTTATTTAACACTAACTCTTGTTTATGAATCCCACTGGAGTGTTCAAAGTGCATTTATTCATATGAGTTTATTTGGGTGATATGATGAGATCCCCATTTCACCGATGGGGAGTTTTGGAGAACTAAAGTAACTTGTTCAGGGTCACGTGATTAAGAAGTAGTGACACAAGTGATGACAATATACAGCACTTACTAGATACCAACCAGTGCAAGCTTCCCACACTACATCACACCTTTGATCCCCACAAGCATTTTCCAAGATGAAAAATAGAAGTAAGTTACCCAATGTCATGGGCTGATAAGAGGTTGCATTGGACTTGAACCCAGAGAGTCCAGTTCCATGTCCATGCTCTTGGCCACCACCATATGGCTCACTACAGTGAGATGCAACCCTGTGCCTTTTTGGCTGCTCTCTGCTCTACTCAATGTGCCCTCCACACCTAGCAGAGAGCCACCTCTTTGCCCTTTCTTATCAAACTCTCTAAAGTCTCCCTTCCTTCTTCCTTCCTGTCCCTCTCACTCTGGATAGAGTTGCTTTTTTCAGCTGTTTAATGTACTATATCATATTCTAGACATAAAACAAACATCCATGTACCCACCATCTGGTTAAAGAAATAGCAATATTACTATTATTGAAGTCCCAGCAGCATATCACTCCCCCATTGCATTCCACACCCTCGAGAGATCCAGGATCCTAGATTGGTGACAGTCATTTCCATACATCTTTAGAAACATGACGTTGCTTTCGACTGACAGTAAGGGATTTTTCAGCTTGATTCTTGACAAGGAAACAGAACAGGAGGTGGGGATCAAGGCGGAGGTGTAGCTTGAACTGACTCTTGAAAATATATTCTGATGAAATATTTCAGACACGGAAAGGCACATAGGATGGTAGAATGAGCCTCCTCCTTAGGAAATAAAACTTTAAAATAATCCCCAGGGTTTTCCTTGCTGATTGCATCCTCCCAGATAAAACACCCACCTGAAATTGGGGCTTACTGTTTTGAGCTGTATCTTGAGATTGGGGGCAAGCAGTGCTTTGTAGGCAGGTGGGAGTGGGGAAGGGCATCACTAGCAGAGAGAAGAGCAGGGCAAAACTCAGAGAAGCAAGTTTGGGAAGCCGTGTTGCGCATGGATGGCAGGCTGGGTGGCTGTGGGGGAGGGGCAATTGGGGGAGGTAGAAAAGCAGCCAGCCCCGCCCTCCTTGGGAATATCCCTCTATCATGGCCCTAATCACATGGACTCATAATTATCTGTTTGCTTGATTCCGAGATCCTAAGGGTAGGGATCCTCTTAGTCACCTTTGTCATCCCAGCATCTAAAACAGTGACTGGTGCAAATGCGGTTTATTAAATATTAAACTGCTAAATGAGTGGATGAATACCTGTTTAATTGATCACACTCTGCCTCAGTGGGTGATGCCAGTGGCAAGAGCACAGTCTGAATGGAAATTCTGAATGAGAGTGGTTTTGCAGAGAATCGTCATTTTATCCCCGTAAAGCACAGCATGGCGCTACCTCCATCAGTGTTGCCAAGCAGAGACCTTGCTTGGAGGCATATTGGTGATGGTGAGGAATCTGCTGTGCAGATCAGTGTGTGATGATACGACGGATGACCAGACGGGCTTCTCCCAGCTCCAGCCACCACCAGTGTCACTCACAAACCTTCAAAAACGGTTAGCTCTGGAGGTAAGTGAAAAATAGCCTCCCACAGAGGTAGGCAGGACCTATTTCTCTTTCTTAAAGACAATCCCCTCTGCTGTGTTCATTAGGCGGTAACTCTGCTTAGTGCTGTAGAGGCAGCCCCTCATTTGCACGCCTAGAAGCCCCTCTCAGGGCTGGGCATGCTTTGGTGGGTTTTGAGAAGTGCTTTTCTCAAAGGCTGCATTCCACATGGGGCCTAACAAACAGATAAAAATGTGTCTGCAATTAGTAGCATCTCTTCACATGCAAAGAATTAATGTGCTGAGAGCTGTTTGTTGATTCTCTTGCACTAGTCCAATGTGCCCCACAATCCCGTTTTGATCAAACATTGGCTTAGAAAGCCCTCTTTTTCTGTTGCATGGTGAAGACAAATACCCTAATACAAAAAGACACAGGAATTGAGTGATTGTAGAGATAAATCTTAAAAAAGGTTTTGGATAAACAGCAAGTTATTAAAAGATTTTGCCCATATGATTCATAGAAATTTAGGCCACCAGATTTGCAGAGTTCTGATGAATGAAGTCGTTTTGTTCCTTCTCTGTACCCTGCAATTCAGTAATTCTATAATTCAGTTCAGATACAGAGAGTGTTGAGTGAGGCTGGGGCCTCCATTCTTGCTGTTCCTTCCCAGCCTCCCCCAACTTGTAGGGTGGGGAGCAGTGTGTTGGGCATGCACTCGACTTGGGATTTGGTGTAGAAAGACCTGACATTGAACTCTGGCTCTGACACTTTTATTGGCCGAGTGATCTTTCATTCACCAAACATTTGTTGAGTGCCAGGCACCAGGTTGGAGCTGAAAAGACAAAGATAAGGTAGACACAATTTCCCCCCTTTCCCATTTTTGTTTTTGTTTGTTAATGCTCAGGAGTACTTTTAAATATGTCATGCAATCAGAAACTTGTAAAGTATGTAGAATAATAAAATGAACCCCTATGATAAGAATCACCTAGCTTCAGAAACAAAGCTAGAAAAACACTTGAAGTTCCTTGTGCATACCTAAGTCCCCTCTCTCCCACTAAAACGGAACCTCTGTTCTGCATTTGGTGTTTATCATCTCCCTGTATGTCTGTTATTTGTATGACCTTGGTATGTATGCATAAACAAAATGTAATGTTAGGTACTTTTAAAATTTCTATGAATCTTAAAAAAGGGGGGAGGGTATAATAGCTCAGTGGTGGAGTGCATGCTTAATGTGCACGAGGTCCAGGGTTCAATCCATAGTAAGTAACTCCATTAAAATTTTAAAAAAAATTTTCTATGAATCACATGACCCAAATCTTTTAATAACTTTGTTTTTGCTTTAAAATGTTTTAAGATTTATTTATATGAATGAATAGCTCAATTCATTTGTCTTTTTTATATGAGTGTAAACTTTTCATTGAAGTACAACATTTATACAAGTGCATAAGTTCTAAGCATAGTGAATTTTCACAAGTCTAACACACTTGTGTAACCACACTCAATAAAAAAAGAGAACCCTACCAGCATCCCAGAACTCCCCAAGCCCCGCTTTTAATCACCAAAGGTACCCTCTAGCCTGACCTCTAACTTTTATTAGTTGGCTGTTTTGGGATCATCTAAGAAAATAAACATGCTCTAAAATACCTATTTTGTGCTCAGTTTCTTTCCCAACATTATGTCTGTGAGATTCATCTGTGTTGCTGTGAGGAGCAGTCGTTCATTCTTTTCCATTGCTATGTAGTATTCCATGCATGACTACCCTAAAATGCATTAATTCATTCTTCTGCTGCTGGACATTTGGGTTGTTTCTAGTTTTTGGTGATTTTGATTAATGCTGCCATGAAAAATATTTTACGTGTCTTTTGGTGTACATGTACACACATTCCTCTTGGGTCTATATCTAGGATTAAAATTGCTAAGTCATACTGTATGCATATAATTAGCTTCAACAGGTACTGCTAAATGGTTTTCCACCTCTACCATTTGAGTATGAGAGTTCTTTTGCTCCACATCTTGGCCAACTCTTGTCTGCTGTTTTCACTTTAGCCATTAAGGTGGGGACAGGATTCCCTTTTTAAGTTAAATTTACTGTGGTAAGCACTTTATATGCATCTTTTTCTTTTTTGCATCTTCTAATTTTACCATTCCATCAACCTTATGAGGAGGGTACTGCCATTAACCTTGTTTTATAGATGAGAAAACTGAACTTGAAGAAATTAAGGAACTTTCTCAAGGCCACATATCAAGGGCTAGAGCAGGGCCCCCAGGCTTCACTGTCCCCAGTCATGTGGTCTGGAACCTGGTCTGGCAGGGGTGGGTGACCCGTGAAGACAACTGCAGTAACTGAGACATCATGTGGGTGCAGGGGTGGCCCCAAAGCTGAATGAGATCAACCCCACTGGGCAAGTCAGGAGGAGTCACAGAGGAGCACTGGATTGAAGTGGATCCTTGGACAAGCCAATAATAATAGTAACAAGTAATAGGGCCTGTCTCCAATGGTCCTAGGGAGTATTTAAGGCGCTGGCATGAAGTAAGGCTCCTTGTACCTTGCACAGAGCTGGTGCTCAGTGAAGGGCTGTTGAAGGAATTACTGACACATTGGATTGGGAGAACTTAACACAGTTACAGTCCTTTCTGGAGACTGGGGGATGGAGAAAATGACCTCTCTAGGCCCCTTTCACCCTGAATCTGGGAAGGCCAGGTGAGAGCTGGAGTAAATAGCCAGCTCCATCTCCCAAGCAGGGAAGACCCCCACCCTAGCCCACTCTACTGCAGAGGGGCTGTGAGAGCAACTCCTTTCCACACAGGGTTTCAGGGCATCTACCCACCTGCCTCAGCACCCTGTCCCTGCCTCCTCATCTCTATCCTGGATCCCTGGACCCAGGGGAAGGAACTGGGGTCTAGGTGGAACAACTCCTGGAGAAAGGCCCAGGCAAGCTGGGGATGGTTTGAGGAGGTGTGTGTCTGTTTTGAAAGCCTGGGGCTGCTCTAATACGAAAAGGAGGATGGGGGCGGGGAATGAAAGGAAGGGAGAAGTGGAGAAGAGGGAAATGGGGCAGAGAAAAGGACAGGATTAATTTGCTACTCAGACTCCAGGGCTGAGGACTGAAGCCTCTTCCTGCTTATCCCTTCTCTTCCTCCACCAGGCGTCATCCAAGGGAGCTGCTTTGGGACATCCAAGGTGGAGGAGGGGGTGCGGGGAAGCTGAGGGCCTGGGAGTGGGAAGTTAGATCCGAGCAAGGATGAGTGAGGCTGCTTACAGACCCCTGTTGGTTGGGTTCTGGAAGACACCCGAAGGGCTGACCCTCTTCAGGTCCCGCCTGAGCCCTTGCCAGGTTTTGCCAGAGCTGGCTCAACAGCGGCACCTGCTGGCTGGGGCCCTCCCTGCGAGGTGGGGCTCCCCCCTCCGCCCAGGGAGCCCAGCGGGTGAGTCACTCCTGGCTGGATTGGCGACTGCCCCAGCTGTCAGATTAGAAAATGTCGGGGCCGAGGAATGTCCCCAAGCGGTGGGCCTCATCCCTTCGGGTCACCACCTGCACCTCTAATGCTGCCTCGTACATACAGGACACCCACTGAGGGTCTGCCCTGGTCCAGGCCAGGGCCAGCGTTGGAGGAAAAGGGCAGGATAAAGGACCCTAATTTCAGGACGCTCCTGGTTTGGGTAGAGTTTTGTTGTTGTTGTTTTTAAACTTTGTATTTGGAAAAATTTTAAGCTTACAGAAGAGTTGCAAGAAGATGCAAACATCCATATGCCCCTTACCCAGATTCACCAGTTGTTAAAATTTTGTCTCATTTGTTCCCTCTCTTACTCTCTGTGAAATACAGATTTATATTCAACATTTATTTATTTCCTGAACTGAGAGTAGTAAGTGGCAATCATCATGCCCACTTACCTGTACATACTTCAGTGGGTATTTTCTAAGAACAAGGACATTCTCTTGCATAACCACTCTTTTCAACTTTGGAATAACATTGACACAATACTTTCAACTAATTTACTGTCCATATTCCAATTTTACCAATTGATTCAATAGGGTCTTTTTTTTTTCAATTCCACAATTTCATTTTTTTAAAAAAATTTTGGGTGTGTTTTTTGGGGAGAGGTAATTAGGTTTATCTATTTATTTATTTTTCAATGGAGGTACTGGGATTGAACCCAGAACCTCGTGCATGCAAAGTACACACTCTACCACTGAGATATACCCTCTTCCCCACAATGGGTCCTTCAGAGTAGTTTTTCCCTCTAGTGTAGAATCCAAACCAGGATCACAAATTACATTTAATTATCATGTTTCTTCATGTCATGTCAGGCGTCTTTCATCTGGAGCAATTTCTTATCTTTTTTCATCTTCCATGACAATTTTTCAGAGTAGACCCCACTGCCTTTTCTTCTTTTAATTGAGCATTCCTCATTTTGGGTTTGTCTGGTGTTTCCTTATGGATAGATTCAGGCTACACATCCCGGATGGGAATACTACATAAGTGATATTTTATGTTCTTGAGGGGGGCTTTATGTCATTTTATGGAGTTCATGGAACCCCTGAGGCTCTAAGGATTAACCCATGAGTTGCCTGTAAAAACTTGAACCAGATTTTCAACACAGGTTACAAATGGCACCAATAATTATGTGTGTGTGTTTCCTGTCTTTTGATGACTGGCTTAGATTCTGACCCTCTGGTCACCCCCTTCTTTTCTTCCTACCGCCAAACTTGCCCTTGAAATTCAGTGGTTCATGCTGAAAGCATTATTCTTTTCGAAGGCCACTAGGAACACCCTAATTGCCCAACTCAGTCGTCTTCATGGTCCCTCCACTCTAGATCTCCTCCCATGGCTGGACTCCCCTCCTCCCGGAAACCTCCTGGGGCTTGCTTCCCCAGTCTCCGCCCATCCTCCCTCTTCAACAAAAGACCAAGTGCTTGCTGTGCCTGATGGATGCTGTGGGTGTCAGCGCAGCAAGTGTGGTTTATCCGGGGAAATCCACAGGTCCTGGTCTTTGTTGTGGCCTCCCCACAGCCCACTGAAGACATCCTCCCAGTTCTTGTCCTCAGATGGGTCTCTGGATTTGTTCATCTCCCTGGGAGAACTCAGCCTTCTAGTGACTTCTACATCCCCTGTCTTCTTCACCAACCTAGGAGGGCAAGACTGGCCCAGTGTCCACCCTCCTGTCTGGACTGGCCCAACGGATGCCCCTCAGATTCTAGGAATTCCAAACGGAACTGTTTACTTCTCTTGCAATCTGTAACTCCTCCTTCGTCCTTGTCCCTGTGTGACCTGCCATCTTTCCGTCTCCTGCCTTCCAAACATGAGCTGTCTCCACCCTTACATCAAAGCCATGTCTTCCCTCTGAAAGGTCTCTCCCTTCCCTCCCCTCTGCTTCTCTCTCTTGGTCTGTTGTTCTGTTTTGTTTTGAAATCCCCAACTGGTCTTCAGTTCTTCCTTCTTTTTCTGATGTGCCCAGCTGACCATCTCTTGCCCCTCCTGCACCCATCAGCCCCTGGCTCAAGTCTCATATCCTTAGCATGGCCTCCAGGACCTTGAAGACTGGTCTTGTGGATCCTTCCAGACTCTCACCCTCCCCCTTTTAGTCCCACGACCCTCATTCCAGTGGCCACTGGACCTTTGCACATGCACACACTGTTCTCTCTGTTTGAAAGGCCATTCACATTCTTTTTTCCATCTTCTCCCACTAATTTGGTCAAATTCTCAAATGACACCCTCTCTGTGAAGACTTCCTGACATCCTCAGGCAGTTCTGCCTTTATATCTGGGCAAGGGGGACCCAGCTCTGCCTCCTCCAGCTGTATCCCTCCCACAGGGTCAGGAGCCCGCTGGGAGTCCTGCCTCACCTTCTAGACCAGCACTGTCCAGTAGAATTTTCTGCAGTAAGAGAAACATTCTCCATCTATGCTGTCCAGTGTGGTAGCCACCAGCCACATGTGGTTATGGAGCACTTGATATGTGGCTCAGTAGGACTGAGGAACTGAATTTTAAATTTCATTTAATTTTAAATAGTTGAAATTAGCTACATCTGGCTAGTGGCTACCATATTAGATAGCCCAGGACTTGACTATATCTAGGTACCTGGGATCTTGGGGTTCCCTGCCCAGAGGGCCCCAAGCCTGCTTCCAGGGCCTGCACAGGCCACCCCCGAGGTTTATTCTCCTAAGGGCAGAGAGTACAGCCCTCAGTGAACAGCCCTCTGTGTACAGGTGGGTAAGGGTGCTTAGAAGGGTGTGGGTGTGGAAGGGGTTTGGCTGTGCAGCCTGGTGTGTGTGTGTGTGTGTGTGTGTGTGTGTGTGTGTGTGTGTGTGTGTGTGTGTGTGAGATTGTGGCTCCTCTCAGAGCAGGACAGATCTGGGGGTGGGAAGGGAAGGCGCCCTGAACAGTCATGTTCCAGTGCAGAGCTGTAGTTGGAGAATTGACTTGAACCTGGCTTGCCAGGTCCTCTTGAAGGTATGTTTACGCGGGTGAGAGGGTAGAATTTATTTATCTGGGTTGGCCTGCTTTATAACTTTTAAACATTTAGATGAACTGTGAGCGGGCTCCTGTTGACTTCTTGTCCCAGACCCCCAAGTGTCAAGGCTGGGACTGGGGTTAGCTTCTTCCTCCATGGCCCCTGTGGCCACAGAACCTCCCCTCACAACCCCCACTGCAGCTGTGAGCTTTTCCAGGGCAGGCCTGGGTCTAGTTCTCTCTTCCCCGGTGCCTGGCAGGCTTTTGGCCCACCAGAGATCCTTATCAAATAATGAGGAAAGCGGTTCAGCTGTTTGCTGAAGGCCTTGCCCTGATCTTGGCTTTCATCACAGTGACCTCCCAGTCAGCTGGCTGAGAGGGAGACTTTCAAAACCGGCTGTCCCTGTTCCGGGGGAAATGGTAGGGAGAGCTGGGCCTCAGGCCTGGGTTCTTTTCTCTGCTCTGCCATTCTCTTGACCTTGAAGAAGTCACAGAATCTCTCTGAGCCCCAGTCCCCTTATCTGTAAAAAAAAAAAAAAAAAAAAGGAATGATAATACCAACTTTAGCGTGTTACCATGAGGATCAAACTAAAGTAAATGAGACCCTTTCACAGGCACAGTGCCTGGTATTCAGCACGTCTTCTAAAAATGTCCCTTCTGTCAGCACTCATTAAACACTTACTGTGTGCCAGGGTCAAGGCTCCCCATCATAGGTGACCTCTAGCCTGGAGGGTGGGTCTGTGTGCCCCTGGTGGCTCCCTCAGCCCAGCCTCTCCTCTCAGCTCAACAGCTCTGGACACTTGTGTGCCCAGTCCGTGTGGCCGCTGATTGGATGGGGCCTCATCTGCCCCAGTCTGTGTGGACTTTAGGGCCCTGAAATGAAAGACCGTGTTTTTCAGTTCTGGCTGGGCTAGCAGAGCTGGTTGAGACCCAGCAATGGACAGATGGACAGACCCATGAAGTGACGGCTGTGGTTTGTGGCCTCTCAGCTCAGCCAGACACCCCAGAGCTTGAGAGGCGAGTAGGTGCCTCCTTGGCAGGCTGTTTCAGACACTTGATCTGAGATCAAGATTTATTGTTAACCAAAAAGCTGGTCCTCACCTCCCTCGGCTGTCCCCTCGGGGGCACCAAGGGGGCACCAAGGAAGCGAGAAGGCCAACTTGGGTTTGCATCCTGGCCATGCCATTTTCTGACTGGGTGACCTGGGCTACCCCCCGTGAGCAGCCTCAGTGGCCTCATTAGGAAAAATGGGGCCAGAATAATCTCCAACTCACAGGGCTATTGTTTGTAATTCATCCTTTAGGTCCTCCCTTCCCAGACTCAGTGGTGACCTTCAAACTTGGCCCTTCACACTTTACCTCCTTTGACCTCAGAACGGACTACCGTTGAGTTTGCCTTATAGACACCCCCCCCCCCCGCCCCACAAGGTGTTGCTACATCCTCGTCGTCATCATTCTCACTTCTGTTTTTAGGGCACTATGTGCTCGGGGCTTTACATATATTCTTGATATTCTCTTCTAAATAATTTCTTTTAGGAGTTCTTCATCCCATGAACTATTTAGAAGTACATGCATTCTTATTTTTTATTGAAATATAGTTGGTTTGCAATGTTGTGTTAATTTCTGGTGTAGAGCATAGTGATTCAGTTATACATATATATATATATATATTCCTTTTCATATTCAGTTATATATATATATATATATATATATATATATATATATATATATATATTCCTTTTCATATTCTTTTTCATTGTAGGCTATTGCAAGGTATTGAATATAGCTCCTTGTGCTATACAGTAGGACCTTGTTTATCTATTTTTAGAAGTGCATTTTTACATTTTCAAATGCATGGGGTGTCTTTTCTTTTTGTGTTGTCTTTTGATGATTGATTTCTAATTTAATTATATTGCCATCAGATAATGAGGTCTAAGTGATTTTTTTGAATTGACTGAGACTTGCCTTATGGTCTGATATGTGGTCACTTTTGTATATGTGTGCCTGCAAGCAAAAGTGTGTTCTCCAATAGTTCACTGGAGTATTCAAAATATTCAATTAGATTAAGCTTGTCAATTGTATTGTTCAAACCTTCTACATCCTTATAGAATTTTTTTTTGTCTGATTAAACTACCAATTTCAGAGGGAGGTGATTTAAGTCCTTCTTTATATTGATGGACTTATCTCTTTATCCCTCTATTTCTGCTTTATAATTCGGAAGCTATGTTATCAGGTGCTTACAATTGTTGGATGGTTATATCTTCTTGATAAATTTAGGCAGGCAAGTATCCTACCATCTCTCTCTGCAAGGTGGATTTTTTTTTTTTTAAATCAAGTTTATCCAAGGATATCACCTTTTGGGCACCTTTCACATTTTGTGAGGGCAGAGTATCTCTGATCCAACCTCCTATGTTATGAAGCCCCAGCTTTTGTCTTGTTCCTTTTTGGGTTTGTGTCTCTTAGGGATTTTTCTCTTCTTGATAGCTCAGCTTTGCATTGAAAATAACACACACACACACGCACGCACGCACACACGCATGCACACACACAGACACTTTATCTTTTATCTAGTATTTCTATCACTTGTAGCTGTTTTGGACCGGAAGGGCTTCTCTGGACATATAACCCACGTTACTGTTGGAAACAAAAGTCTGTTAGCCCTTTACTTGAAATTTTATTTAATATTCAAAAATTCTATGAAATCCTATCACCATTTTTTCAAAATGAGAAACCTGAGGCTCAGGGAGTTTATTACTGCGTTTGGATCCTAGCTGTGACATGACCAGCTGTGTGACCTTGAGTAAGTCAGTCACTCAGGAGGACACTGAGCTTGGAGAGCACAGCAACTACATCTGCCTTGCAGGGCTGCTCTTCAGTTTTGAATCGCACATAGAAAGAGACTGTCTCTGCACCTGCCATGGTGTTGGTGTTTGGAAGACATCAGTGACCATTTCTTCAGGGAAGGGACATGGGCCTGGTACTAGGGGCTTGTCCTCTCTTCACTGGGAAGTACTGACAAGGATAGTTCAGTGTCTGCCTGAGAGTTAGCTGGTAGACCATAAAAGGCACAGATCCCTGATTCTACCTTCCCCAAGATCCCAGATCCCTGATCCTACTCCCCACAAGATCCTGATTCTGATGCACAGCCATGTTTGGGCACCTTTGCACCAGGGTTGTGGCTCACAAGGCGTTGTATATCTCACTCCCCTGGGCTGTCCTCTGGTGGGAGACTTAGAAAGGTTGGTGTAATGGGGTTACTTCCCTCTTTGGTGTACAGGTTGCCACCAAGAGGGACAGAGCAGCCCTCCTTGGTTAGGCAGCAAGCGACTTGCTTTTATTTTCCCTTAATTTTTTGAATAGGCAATAAAAGCATGTGCTTCAAAAATCAAAATGATATAGAGAGAAATGCACTGAGAAGTCTTGCTCCCACCTCTGCCTGGTCCACCAGGTTTCTCCAGAATCTTACAGGTTACTACTTTTATTACCTTCCTTATGTAAATTCAAGTAAATGCAAACATTTATTCTTATTTCCACCTCCCTTTCTTACACAAAAGTGAACATACTATATATACTGTTCTGCACCATATTTTTGCTTCAAAATATATCCTGAAGATATTTCCATATCAGTACCTGGCATCCTCATTTTTTTTTTATAGTGTCATAGTTTTCCATTGTGGGGATATACCATTATACCATAGTTTATTTAACTCTTCACTGTCCAGTATAGTAGCCACATGTGGCAATTTACATGTAACTTAACTACAAATAAGTAAAACCTGAAATTCATTTCTTCAGTTGCACCTTTCGAGTACTTAGTAGCTACATGTAGCTAGTGGCTACAATATTGGCCAGCAAAGATAGAGAACACTTCCATCATTGTAGAAAGTTCTATTGGATTGCTGGTTTAACCGATCCCCTATAGCTGAACATCTGACTTATTTCCAGTCTTTCGGCAGCTCAGGGATGATGAGGCCCATCCCTGGGATGCATGAGAGCTGAGGGAGAGCTGCCCTGGGGATGCTGGGCCTCCAATCTCAGATCACAAAATCTGGGAGGCTTCTACAAGGGGAGGGCTTTGGATTTGGGGCAGAGGCTTGACTGGGGCCTGCAAACAAGAGTGGCCCTTAAAGCCAGGCTTCATCCTTAACTCTAACCCTTTACTTCTCCCTCAAGGCCTACCAAAATGGAGTCCCTTTTTCTGTCATTCAATATTCAAGTCCTGTGCTGGGGAAACAGGGACAGAAAAGACATCATCTTTGCCTTGAAGAAAAAGGAAGATCATCATCTGCCTTGTGACAAAGACTTTCAAAGAGGCTTCACCAAAACCCAAAAGGCCTGACAATACCCTCTGTTAGGATGGGGGAAACAGGCAATCTCATTCATTGTTGGAAGTTGCAAATTGGTGCAAACTTTTTGGAAGGCAATTCCAAATCTATCCAGATTCCAGTGAAAATCTATACAAAATTTAAAAGCATATAACCTTTGACCCAACAATGTCATATTTATAAGTTTGTCTTACGGATATATACATAAGTGAAAACAAATACATGTACGAAGATATTTCCTGAAGGCACCATTGTTTATAATAACAAAAGGCTGACACAACCTTAATGTCCACTACGAGGGGAATAGTGAAATGAACTGTGGCACAACCAGATGATGGAAGACTATATAGATTTTGAGAGACAAATATAAATGAAAATAGCAAGGTGCCAAACGGTGTGGAGTATGTGCTACCATTTGTGTTAAACACACACGCGCATGCGCGCGCGCACACACACACTGCTTGTATATATCCAAAAATATCTCTGGGAAAGATACATTAAAACTTTTTTGTTTTTAATTGTGCACATGTATTATTACCTTTAAAAAAAATTGAGGCAGCAAGTGAGTAATGGTGAGTAGAGAGGAGGAGGGAAGAGATTCCTGGGGAAACCTGCTCAGTTACCTGAGCTCTGAGTGTGTCCAGTGACTACATAATCATTCCATCGGAGGTGACAAAGTGACAACAGTTCAGAAATGTCACCCATGCTGTGACTCCATCTCTATCACTGCTGGAGGCCTTGCCCTGTCTTGGCTGTCATACCTTCTGTGCCCAGCAGGGGGAAGCACAGACCCACCAAGGCATTGGTCCCAAATTTCATCAAGCATCCCTTCTAGAATTTCCTCCTTCGTGGACCACAATTGGAAAGATACTTCCTGCCAAGCCAACCAAATCTATTAGGTAATAATTGATTAATTTTCCTCCTTCCCCTTGTTTTGGGTGTCTTACATGAGAGAGAGATAATGTAGGCTTGCTAAGTTGATCATTTTCCACACAAGAGGTCCTACTTAGAGCAGGCTTATTTTCATCAGGCCTTGGGTGGGTGGTGGGCGGCAATGGCCTGAACACCCCCAAGGGTTGAGGATACAGGCTGGCAACTACTACATTAGAGGCTACCTAACCCACTCGGGTTTTCAGCTGCAGGGCACAACTCCCACCCTTGCCCTACCCACTTAAAGAAGTAGTTCTGGGCAAAAGGAAGCATGAACACCTGGTACCACAGGCTAACTGGTAGCAGCCACCCTCCTAGATGTGTTTAGACTCCATCCCTTTCTAGACTGCGAGCAGCCCAAGGACAGAGACTCTTCTCATCTGTCATAGAATCTCCAGGAGTGAGCACAGTGCTGGGTACACAGCAGGTGCCAAGTAAAGGTTTATTAAATGGAAAGAGACAGCCACTGAGGAGGTCAAGGACTAAATTTTTTTTAAAAAAGGAAGGAAGGAAGGAAGGAAAGAAGGAAGAAAAAGAGAGGACATAGCTAATCTCAAGGGCAAGAACCCAAGGGCAGAAACCCAAGGGCAAGATTTCGATCTGCTCTAGGCTAGAGGTGAGGGCAGTGGGCACGGAATGGACCACCTTCTTCACACACCCAAGGGGAATCCTGCTTTGTCTTACCTTATGGTCCCTGGCTGGGACACGAAATAAGTGACAAAATCTCTCACCTGCCAGAGTTGCTGGTTACCTTGGCAGAGGAAAGGCTTAAATCAGGTCAGCCTGGGGAAAGGGGCTGGCTCATTCTAGGGCCTTTCTTAAGATTAGAATTTTAAAAATTAGATATAAACTTCCCAGCTCCTGCTTAAACTCCTGTCTGTGGTTGTGAGTTTAAAAGGGAGGGCAGAAGGAAGAGGAAGCTATAAGGGGAGGGGACACTTACGGCCCTGGCCTAGCCTAGAGAAAATCTAGGGCTCATTAATGGGCCCTCTCTCCTCAATGCCTTGATAGTGTAAGGAGGGACCAACTGGGGATCCCCACAAATGAAATGGGGAGCGAGAGGAACAACTGAAAGAGAAAAGCCTCAAATTCAGGCTGGAGATTGTGCCCAGACTTGGGGTTCTATTGCCGCTTGCCCCAATCTCTTTCATCCTCTGGTCCTTCCTGATTGAGAGGGTCAGTGAGAGGCCAGGACAGCAGCTCCAGGGCAGTGTAGATTCTGAAGGAGGCCTGTTTTTGCCCTTTATTAGCTGTGTGCCCTTGGGCATGTCACTCAAGTTAGCCACTCTGAGTCTCAGTTTCCCCATCTCTAAAATGAAGATATCAATACCTACCTTCCCTGGTCATTGTCAGGATGAATGAAAGAAGACATCTGGAAGTATTTCTGCAATTCCCAGACATCAGAGATTGTTGTTCTTCAAGGCGAGAGGCCACTCTAGCTCCCTGGAGGTGATAGCATCAAGGAGATTTGTTTCCCCTCTGTGGTGCCTGCTCCTTTCCCTGGCGTGGATGCTGGCTTTAATCCTCCATTCCCCAACCCCTGTGTTCCTCTTTGAGACTGCCTTGGTGGTCCCGGGTTCTCGGAGCCTGCCTTTTCCCATGGGAGACCCCATTCTTAAAGCACTGGAGATGCCGGCTCAGGCACAGAGTTGTTCCAGAGTGGAACAGGTCACGGGGGTCTCCGCTGTCCTGGATCTGCGCCCTCTGCCCTGCTTTGGGATTCTCATTTTCTGATGGTTCCCTCTAGTCCTCAGCTTGGTTCTGGGCTAAACAGAGGAGAGAAACAAGGGGTTGGGGGGCCTGGAAGGGGGTTCCCACCTTCTCTGTCAGGAACCCGAGCCGGGTCGCAGCCCTTGCGCTCCAACTCCGCATCATCATGGGTCTCCAAGCCGCCCTCGCAGGTGCTGGCAGTCCTCGACTCCGAGAAATGTCCCCTCTGTCCCTCGGGCCTTGACCCTCTTCAGCTAGACCCCGCCAGCCCCCCGACTCCGAGCGAGCTGGAGCCTGCGGTTCTAGGACCCGGAGACGCCGCCGAGCGCGCCGCCGCCTCTTCCTCGCCTTGGTCGCTCCCGCTCCGGCAGGTGAACGCGGCGCCTGCCGCCCCCTCTGCGGCAGGTGAAGCGGGTCGGCAGCCCCCTCCCCGCAGCGCCATGGCTGCAGGCGACCCCCGGCCGGCGCCCGGCGCCCGGCGCCCGCCCCCTCCCTCCAGCCCGCCCCCCTGGGGCTGGGTGCGTAGCTGCGGCGGCGGCGGCGGCGGCGAAATGCGGTTTGCGCGCACGCGGAGCGACAGCAGAAGTTAGAAGATCGCCGAGGGGGGAGCCCGCGCCGCAGCTTCCTGCCCCCAGCCCAGCCCTCTGGCCCCGGCGGCCTGCAGCCTGACTTCCTCCCCCCACCCCGCAGCTCGCCGCGCGTCTCCTTGGACGGGGCCGCCCCGATGGGACGCCGCGCCCCGGCCCCTGCGCGCCACTGAGCCGAGCGCCCGCGTAGCCGATCCCCCGCCACAGCCGCCGCCGCTAGCCGCTGCCCACCTCGCCCCCCAGGCCAGGAGCCTCGTCCGCGCTCCCGGGGAAAGCTGGATTTCCGAGGCTGGAGGCGCCTGGCCGGCTGGGTGGGGACAACCATGGGCAACGCGGCCGGCAGCGCAGAGCAGCCAGCGAGCCCCGCCGCGCTGTCTCCCAAGCAGCCCGCGGCGCCCAAGCAGCCGATGCCCGCTGCCGGAGAGCTGGAGGAGAGGTTTAACCGGGTCCTGGTGAGTGTGACTCGCTGTGCGCAGGGATCGGGTGGGGGGCGCCAGGGGCTCGGCGCGCGTCCCCGCCCCCGGGGGTTCAGGTACCGCTTAGAGATCCCCGGCCCGGTGGCGGCCCCTCCAGGGGGTGGGAGTGACAGTGGCTTCTTTCAGAGTGACTTAGCACTCTCCCCCCAAAACTTTCTTCTGCAATCGTCCAGTCTCCCTCCCCAAGACACCCCCCTCCCCCCCCTGCGCTTCTGGGTCTAAAGGTCTAAACAAAAATGTCCCGTGAGGAAGTTAGGAGCAGAGTACGCAGGAGGGACCCGGGCACCCCCTTCCCCACTGCACCCAGGCCCAGCCATCAGGTGCAGGTCTGGAGCATCATGTGTCTCAGGGTCAAAGATGGAAGGGGTTACATTTTAATCTCCTGGGAGGTGGAAACTGAGTAGAGGTGTTTGGTCCCGATTTGCTGGTGCCTGAGCTGCTGGGAGCTGGGTTGTCAGATCATTCAGATGGAGTGTCTGTGTTTCTCACTCCCTGTACGTCTGGGAGAGGTTGGCTGCGGGTCCTTGTCTTGTGCATCCCCTCCTACCCACTGTAGGGATTAAGGTTAGAAAGGGTGGGTTGGGGATGGGTTGGTCACTCTGGCTTGGGATGGAACAAAAGTCTGGAAGCCCCCTGCCACACTGTCCCCTGCTCCAGGGAATTGGGAGGCTTGGGGACTAGGCCACTGGGGAGGAAGCCATCAGCTCAGGCTGAGCCTGGAGCCAGTTAGGACGGATTTGGTGGGTGGGGGCTACAGAGCAAAAATCAGGGTTCCCTAAGACCTCGTAGAAGAAGGGGGGAGGGGCTACTCATTCTCACTTCCCTCTCCCTACCTCAGCCCTGTCCCAGGCTCCCTTCTTTACTAATTGCCTGGTGGCCTGTCTGCTGTCAGCTCCCTTGCCAGACCCTGGGTGACAGGCAAATAAAGCCGTGCTTTTCCCCAGAGGCACTTCCAAGTCTGAGCAGCCTGGCACTGCAGGTCTGAGGGTGGGGGCCCGAGGGAGGCACAGATAGCAGAGCAATACAGGCTGGTGACAGTGCTCAATTTTTCATCTCCTCCAGCTCCTTGACATCATTTCCCCTCCCCTGGTCCAGTAGGCCAGATTGCATGGCCCCTCCTAACAGTTCCTGGAAATCTTGGCTGCTGCCCCCTCCCAGGAGGAAGGCTAGGGGGATTTGGAGGAGCTATGGAGTAGGATGGGGTCTGATCCTTCTATGTGAAGGTACCTGGCTTGATTAGGGGAGAAGGAGGGACTCTGAGGGACACCTTACACCAGGCTAGGCTCTGAACACCCCATCTCCACCTGCTTTCCTTTCCCCAAACCCAGGGCTTGACAGAGCTGAGCTGAGCTGAGCAGATGGGGGAGGGGGAAGAATGAGGAGAGAGTCTCCAGAGGCATCTGGGAAGCCTGAGTTGGTGGTGGATCCCTGGACCCTGGCCAGCCTGACTTGGGGGACACCAGTCTGTCTTTCCCCTTAACTGTGTGTCTGTGGATGGGGCGGGCTGGGTTCTGAGGGTGAGGTCCAGGCCCCAGCCTGCTCTGTGTTATACACACACTAATGGGGAAGAGCTGTGTGAATAATTCAGACCACTGGAAAATCCAAAAGTCAAGTGGTGAGGTGCTGATGCATCTGTAGGACTTGATTGCCCTGCTTGTGGGTTTTTTTGGCCTTAAGCTGTGATTGGCTGAGACTGACACTAAATGCCACTGGGAGCCCCTGAGAACCAGGGTGTGGAGGGTGGAGGCCCAGAGATGGGTCTGAGGGTGTCCTGGTGGAGAAAGCAGTGGAGGCTGGGCAGAAATCTAGGGCAGCGGCACCCACTGGGACTCATCCCCCCAACCCACCCCCAGGAACCCAGCATGTTTACACTTCCCCCTTCTTCCTGGGATCAGCTTGTCTCTTGTCTTGTATGGGCAGTATCCAACTCAAGGTCGCTCGGCTAAGAACCTGGCTCCTCTCACTCCTCACCAGCAGGGACATGAGCCATGACCCTGGGTCCCTGTCTGAGATTGACTGGGGCTACAGATTTGATTAAACCTACAGGCCCAGCAATGGGTATTCCAGGGAGCGTCTCCATCTGAGCCCTGCCTCCGTGGCCAGAGCTGAGTCCTGTTCTCTGTGAACGTCTAAGAGGAGAAGAACCTCAGATTGCTAAGTGGTGGGCCTACCACCCCCAGGGGTCCCCCAGTCTTGATGGAAGAAGCACAGCCCTCACCTTGGGATCTAGTCACATGGCCCCAGGGAACCTCTTCCTCGGACTTAGACTCAGCCCTTTCATCCCTGGTGGGGAGTAGGATCCAGAAATTCCAAACCACTTCTTGGCTCCTGGCTTTGGGCCTCCCTTTGTGTGTGAGGGGTGCCCTGACCAAGGCCCACAGTCAGACAGGAGATGAGGGAGCTTGTTCACCCTTTCCCGATGGGCAGCCTTTCTCCCATGCAAGGGTGGGTGGTGGGGTTGACTTTTCAAGGAGGCTGTAAGAGAGATGAGCGCCCCTGTTTAAAATGGGGGTGAGGAGAAAGAGCAGGTTGAGCCAGGGTTTCTGCCTGCTGCCTTAGCAACAGCAGGAGTGATGGCTGCCTGGCGACTCGGGTGGGAAAAGCAGCCCGCCAAGCTAAGCGCTCGCCTCTCCTAGGCTGTGCTGCAGGATGGGTGTCTCCAGCCACTTCAGGCCTTCCCTTGCAGGGTCAGGGTTTGGGATGGCAAGGTACTCTTTCCAGGCCTGCAGAAGTGCCGGGCTCATGGCCTGACCTAGGACACCCCTGATCTATCTAGGCGGGGAGGAGCCTGTAACCTTGGGGCAAAGGGCATCATGATTTTGGGCTGGAGGCCGAGTGATGCTGGGTCAAGAAGACGCTGAACCACTTAGAGAGGAATTTACCTGATGGGGCCTAGCACCCTGGGGTGCCCTTGGCATGTGCCCAGGGTCATGGGCCCTTGGCCAGGCTGTGTAGGGAGGTCAGGACAATCCTGAGCAGGTTGTGGATGATGGGAATCCTGCTTTTAGCTGGACCCCTTCCCCGCTGGGACTGAGACTAGTGAGGAAGAGAGAAAGTGGATGTCTCCTTACTGTTGGCTGAAGTGCTGCCTCCTGGACCAGCTGCCTTCTCTGGGGTGGGGCAGATGGAGTGTGGGGGGATAGAGCTGTGGTGTCTCTCAGGCCCTGTGCCTCCCATCTCTGAGGTCTTACCGGAGGATCCCAAAGGGGTTGTGGCCATGTGGTCAGAGGCTGGGCCAGGCAGAGGCTGTGGGGCGCCATTCCCAGTGGGCAGGGCTGGCACATGCTGCCCCTGGAAACCCGGGGATGTGGTAGGCATGATTCACAGTGACATCTGGGGCCAGCTGGCAAAGAGCTGGGTGAGATGGGCAGGAACAGGTGGGCCTGGGGACTACCTCTGCATTTTTCCTGGGAATGGGGAGCACTAGAAGGTGGCTTGGGCCTCCTTGCCTCTGAGAGGGGCAGAGTTTACTCACGAGAAAGGCAGGATTGCTTCCTGGGCTTTGGGGTCATGGAGTTTGGGAGTTGTGTTTTGTCTTTGCCACTTATTACCTGCGTGGCCTTGAGCAAGTTACCTACCCTTTCTGAGCTTCAGTTTTCCTCGTGTGTAAAAAAATAAAAATGGTATATGCCAGCCTGCTAGGATTGTTGAAGGGATTAAATGGAGTTGAGGGGATTAAATAGATGGCTTAACACGATGCCTGACACAAGCAAGTGCTCGATAAACACCTTCCACTGTGAGGAGGGATGATGATAGAGCTGATCGGAGCCTCTTCATCTTGAAGCCCTTCTAGGTGAAGGAGCCTAGACCATGCCTCTTCCCTCCCACCCCCTCTCCATTTCCAAGATCAACCAAGGGTGCCATCTTTAGTCTTCAGCCATCACAGGCTAGGCTGCTCTCCCTACCACCACGCAGGTCAGCAACAATGAGGCCTAGATGAAAACTGTTTGGTGGCCGGAAACCACGAGAGGGAGGGCCCAGCTCTCCTGGAGGGTGGGGCTGCGGCTGTGCTAACGGTAGCTGGGTGCACATGGGGAGGGGGTGGGGAGGCCTCCACTTCCCTCTGAGAGAGGGCGTGCTGGGGGGGGTTCCCCAGTGAGTAAGAGCTCAGTGTGGGCAACAACAGGAAATGTAGGGTACTGGGTGGCAGGAAATGGGGCTGGCTGTTCCTGGTTCCTCAGACAGGGGACTGGGGCCAGGCTGTCTGCAGAAGACCCCCAGGAGGCCGGGACCCCCATTTCTCATTGTCCTGAGGGCTCCTTCTTCCGAGAAAACTGAGTCTTCCTGCCAGCTTACCAGCTGGGTCCCCTCAGGCAAGTGACACAATTGCTCTGTGCCTCAGTTTCCCGTTTGTGAAATGGGGACTATAATAGTATCTACTTTGAAAAACAAAAACAAAACCCCAAAAAACAGAAACAAACAAAAAATAGTATCTATTTTGTAGGCTTGTTGTTGAGGTTTAAATGAGTTCGTAGATGTAAAGCGCTTAGAATGGCGATATTTATTATTGTTATTGTTGTTGCTGTTATTCTCCTACCGGCCTGGATTATAAGGGCAGTGCCTGCTGCCCTGACTCCTACCCTGTTGCCATTGCCCCTGCCATGGGGACCCTTCAACCCTGATGGGAGAAGCTGTTAGCTTTTTTGGGTTCTTAGCACCCAATCCTAGGACTGGGTCACCTTACACTCTCCTCTAAGCCTGGTATTGTTTATAAGAGCCCTAGAAAGTCTATATACTGGAATTTTAAAAAGTGGATAAAATTGATTGTTTTTGGAGATGCGCTAAGAGCTCTAAAACCAAGATTGAGGCCATATGGAGGTGGATGGGGGAAATGGAAGAGGAAATGGGGGCTGAGGGCTGGCTTCGGGGCCCATCAGGCTGCAGGACCCTTGGGCTGAGCCTGGGGCTGGTGCCCACGTTCGAGGGCATCCTGGGGCTTGAAGGCCTGGGCTTCCTAGGGAGAGGGTCGGCAGGTGAGTTGGGACGCGGTCTCCGCTCAGACTGAAAGTGAAACTGGAGGGTGTGGCTGTGTCCACATGCAGGGGAGCCCCTTTAGTCCCAGATGTCAGCAACGGGGGGAAGGCGGTCTGCCAGGGGCTGGTTTTGGGTGTGCAAGGCTGGAGGCCCCTCTGACAGCCAGAGAGGGGTGCTGGGAAGGAAGAGAATGATCCTCACACATTCTAACAGAAGGACTGGGGAATGAGCTCCTTGTCTTGGCCACACCCTGAGCAATTAATCCTCTCTCCCTCTTCTCAGAGCGTGGAGGGTGGTGGGGAGGTGGGGCTGGGGAGGTGGGGCTGAAGGGTCAGTTCATTTTTGGCCAAGCCTTGGAGACAGGTCTGCTTTATCTGGATGTTTTCACAAACTTCTGTTTACCACACCCCTCACCTTGGGGTCTTCAGTGGCCTCCCCCTAACCCCAGCCTGTGAAATGCCTCATCATAGTGGTACGTCCCTGAAGAGTATTATTACATCAAAACACAGCTTCTCACTGGGTGTTTCTGGGAGCTCTGTGAGTGGGTGAGGCAGGAGGGAAGTGTGCCCATTTTATGGAGGAGGAAGGTGAGGCTCCAGGAGACAAAGAAACAGTTGGGGGAGGTGGGCCCAGAGCCTGGGTTTCCTGAATCCAGCTGCCCCTCCCCTCAACGAGCCAGGTGTGCCCCCCATACACACACCTGGACTTCCCTGTCCTTTCCTGCCCACTCTGAGCACTGTCAGCCAACCTTCTGCTTGCCTCCCAGCCCCCAGCCCCATGGTGCTGCCTCCTTGCTGAGGGCCCTGAGTCTGGGGGTCTGTTGCTGTTTCCAGAATGGCCTCACCCCACGTCAAGTGAGTGGCATCCATTGGTCCCTCTCCTGCTCCCTAGGGTACCCGTCTCCTTGGTGGGCACAGCCGAGGAACAGCTGCTAATTAGTGCTCAGTGCTGTCAGAGCTATTTCTGATTTCCAAGCCTAAATTTAGCACGTCTGGCAGGCTGGCATGTAGGCCCGGGGGCCTGAGGAGGCCCAGGTGGGGAAGGGGCAAAGGGGCGCCCTGCCCTCCACCACCACTGGGACAGGTGTGCTGGCCTGGCAGAGGCCTCCCCCTCCCCAGTACTAACCACAGGCCATCCTGGGGGCGTGGACCTGGGCACTGGTTCAGAGTCAGCTCAGGGCTCAGAGCCATCCTGGCTCCCCTCTTGCTGGCTTCGTAACCTTGGGCAGGTCCCTAAACTAATCTGTGCTCGCGCCTGTAAGATGGGAATAATAACGGTGCCATTAATGGTGGTGCGGGTGGAGGGCTGGCGTCTGTGAGCAGGGCTCATAGCAGTGCCCAGCGTGGTGAGCATTCGGGCAGAGCTCGCACCACAGTTGCTGGAGTCATTATCATGATGAGTTGCTGGGTCTAGTGTTGCTGTTGGGGCCATTCCAGGAGCGACAAGTCCCTGGGGTGGGTGAGGGCCCGGAGAGACCCGTGTCAGGGAGCTGGTCTCCCCTCTCCAGCTCGGATACTGGGGCTCAGCCCTCCCCCTCACTCCTCTGCACCCTTCTCCTGCTGCCACTTCCCTCCTCCGTGCTGGCTACTGGTCCAGTTTCCCTGGCTTCGCCTGCCTTCTCTCCCTGCTTCCTCCTTTCCCCTCAGCCTTGCCCTGCCCCCTGCCCTGGCCCCCACCTTGGCCTTGCCTCACCCTGGGTTTCTGCTGCGGCGGGGCGGGGGATAGATCAGAAAGGACCAGGGGGAGAAAAGAGAGAGAATGGCCCCAGGGATGCCTCCCTGGCCAAATAGGCCCCTCTGCTGGGCTCCAAGGCCCCTTCTTGGGCAGTCCCTCCTGTGGTGGCAGGAGCTGTCCTGGCTGTCGGCGGGCTGGGGGAGGGCGGCACATGAGACTGCAGTGGTTTCCTCAATCCGGCCTTACTTTCGCAATGAGGTAGGGGAATGACGTATCCCCATCCCCAGCGGGTCTGGAGGAGGGTGCCAGTAGATGGGCAGTTTCACCTCGCAAGTGGGGCCCCAGCCGGAAAGCTTGAGCAACGGGGCCGAGGGTAACCCAGCTTCCTGTTGTCTGGGGCTGACCTAAGGCAGTGATTTTAGGGATGAGGTCTGGCCCGAGCCCTAAAGCCAGGCCCAGGCCTGGCACCCCAGAAAGGAAGCTGGCTGAGAAGCCTCAGGTGGGTGTGGTCCCTTCTCTGCTCCAGCTGTGGCCTCCTCTCGGGGCCACGTGACTGAGGATGTGTAGTCTGAGCCATCAGAGCTGGTGGCGGGGGGGGCCTCCTCCACTCTGGGCTGGGGCTCCCTGGGACTCCCACATCCCCCGTGGAGACTCTGAGCTCCTTGAGGGCCAGAACTGTCTTTTGGGGCCTGATGCATAGTAGACCCTCAATGAACCTGGGGTTTACTGAACGGGGGTGACCTGGCATCATCTTCTGGGTCTATCAGAGAGACATGTCACGTCCTGGGGGTCCAGGGAGCCCCTAGGGCTAGAAGTACCTGGTGATTCCATAGCCCCTGGTGGGACCCTAAGTCTTTCCTGTGGGGAGAAGCTTGGCAGGCATATTGGACCCTTGTCATCTGTGGCAGGGGGAGGAGGCCCCAGACACAGCAGTGCTGACCTTTCTTAGCTCTGGAGGGGAGTCCCAGCCTGGGCCACCAGCCCCACAGGCCCAGAGTGCTGGCTGCTCTCCTCAGTTCCTGTGACTGGGTGACCTTCCCCTGGAATCCCCCTGGCCCCTGCAGCCCAGACACACTTCCTTAGAACCCCTGCCCATCTGCCCTCATCTCCCTCGGCCTGTCCCCAGCTCCTTCCTTCCCAGAGTGACAAGGTGGGAGGGGACTGGAGAGGGTTGGAGGCTGCTGGCTGCCGTCTCTGGCAGAGGTTTTGTGACGTTCATGAGACACTGCTGCCCTGGGCTAGGACTGCACACGTGGTGTCTGATGGCCTGTGGGAACGGGGTACAGTTCATGCCTGGCCACGCTTGGGCCTGGCTGGATATGGCTCCTTGTTAGCTTCTCACCCGAATAGAAGAGATGATACCCCTCATCACACGTGGGGAGACAAGCCCAGAGGTGCCCGAGGTCTTAGGAAGTTAGGCTGAGAACCCACGCTTCTGTCTCCATGCCAAGTGTGCCGGGGGGTGGTGTGGGGGTGATGGGGCCCAGGCCCTGGCGTCAGACAGACTTGGATTCAAATCCCAGTGTCACTTTCCAGCTGTTGGGCCTATGGAAAGGTACTCGGTGTTCCCATTGGCTAATGCTCCTCATCTCCAGAGGTGGGATGGTGACAGGCATTCATATGTATGACAGGCCTACTAGGGAGCTGGCCCCTAGTGGGCTCCCCGAAAATACCCGTGCTCCCTGCCCCCTCGTGTTGGGGCCCCAAACTCAGCATCTTTACCTTGCCGTCTTCCTCCCTAGAACTGCATGAACTTGCCCCCTGACAAGGTCCAGCTGCTGAGCCAGTATGACAATGAGAAGAAGTGGGAGCTCATCTGTGACCAGGTGGGTACCAGGCCCCTTCCGTCACTGGGGTGCCCTGCCCTGGCCAGGCTGGGGCTGCCAGGAGAGGGGGCACTACCACGCTGCCAGAGGGCCAAGACCCTGCCCGGAGGGCAGTGTAGCATCTGGGGAGGGTGCTGGGGGCGTCTGCAGGACTCCAGAATGCCCCTCTCTTGGGCATGGGCCTCCCCAGGGACTTATGAGTCAGGAGAAAGGCTGGGCCTGCCCTCTGAAGAGCTGACTGGGGCTTGTCCAGGGCACTGGCCGGTGTAGCTGGGTCCGTGTCCCCCTCCTCCTCGCTGGGCTTCCTGGAGCAGCCTCTGTCAACCCGCCAGCTCTGGGCCGGGGAAGAGAAGGGGCAGCCCCAGGGCTGGACATCTCCGTTCCACCCTGTGGGAGACGGGGAGGAGGGTCAGAAATTCCTGTCCTCCTTTGACCTTGGGTCCAGAGGAGCTGTAGTCAACCAAGCAGCTCTCCAAGTCAACCAGTTCCCAGGTGGCAGAGCAGGGACTCCTGTCCCCTGGTGCTCAGTCAGGCACCTGGGCTTGCCACCTTAGTAGCTCACCTGGCTGCCCTGGCCCCTCTGGCTATAGGGCTGCTGTCTGTGGTAGCAGGGAGGACCCCTCTTTTACTGCCAGGGCAGGGTGGTGTCGCAATGATTCAGTGAGGGAGGGAGGCGGGCCTGTGGCCAGGGAGGCTGGGGGTGGAGAGGTGGGGAGCAGGGAGCCTCCCCTGGGAGCCAGGGCTAGGCCTTCCGCTCTTGCTAATGGACTGGGATGGGATGAGCTGGCCAGGCAGGAGTCTGGTATGGTAAGGGCATGGCTATGGGGAGAGGGTGGGGAGCTGCCTCCAGAGACTTTGGGCTGTGGTAGGGGTCCCTGCCATGTGGCCTGGCATCTCAGGTTGGGGGGCTTGAAGTCCTGGGAGAAGTGGGAGGTTGAGGGTGGTGGCTGGGCATATCTGAGGGGTCTGGGTTGGGAAGGGTGGGAACTCCTTTGGGTGGAGGGGCCTTTGGCGTGGCCCCTGCCTCTTGTGTGAGTGGTTCCTGGAGCCCTGGGTGGGGCCAGGGAGTTGCTTTTTGAGCACAGGACATGAGCACCACAGGTACCTACCAACACAGGTGAGCAGGGCAGCTGGAGTGGAACCCTGGGGAAGGGGCCCGCCCCCTGCCGGAAGTAGGGCCCCTTCCCCTGTGTTCTTCCTCCTTGTCCTTCCAGCTCTGGGCTGGGGTGTGGCCCAGGAAGGAAGGGGGTGGGGGACGGGCTGGGAGGGTGCCAACTACTGGCCTGTCTGAGTCCTCCCCCAAGCCCCCACCCCTCGTGGGGTGTATGGTAGGACTGACCCCTCCATTCTCCACCAAAAGGCTGTTCTAGGCCTGTGGCCATAGAGGGGAAGGAAGGCCTGTCTGGGGACTGGGGTCTTTTAAGGTGGCTGTTTGAATTTATGCCTTTGGTACAAAGAAGGATCTTACAAGAGCCTGGGACCTTGGGTCAGAGCTGAGAGAGGGACTCTGGGTCAAGGGCTGGTCATTTGCTCTGGCATAGCCCTGGCTGGTTCCCTGTTCACCCCATTCCATCTTGGCAGGAGCGGTTTCAAGTCAAGAACCCCCCTGCGGCCTACATCCAGAAGCTGAAGAGCTACCTGGAAACTGGTGGGGTCAGCCGCAAGGTAGCAGCAGATTGGATGTCCAACCTGGGGGTATATGTCTGCCCCTTTTTCTCTGTCTCTTTCCCTCTGCACTTTCCAGGCTCCGGGCAGCTGGGGCCACTGTTGTATAAACTTTTCTGCAGGCTTGTGTGTGTCCATGTATGAGTATGTGGAGGTGCGTACAGAGGACTATGTGTACCCTGTGTGCCCAGGCATGGATGTGCGTGTGTGTGTTATGTGTGTGTGTACCCCATGTGTCTGTGTGTGGATGTGTGAGTACATTATGTCTGTGTCTCCACGGTGCTTGTGTATGGATGTGCACGTGTGTGTGTACCCACGGTGTTCATGTTTGTGTACCCTTTGTTCTCGTGTGTGTGTGTGCTGTATGTCTGTGCAGGGAGGTCTATGTGTGCCCCCTTAGTGTCTGCGCATGGGTGTGTGGTGTGTACCCTGTGTGTTTGTGTGTGTGGGGGGGTGGAGCCTGAGAGTGCTCATTCTGCTGGGCAGGTGTGTGGAGGTGGTAGGGGAGGCTGAGCGTGAAAGGCCAGTTGTGGGGGGAGGGTGGGCACTGCTGGCTGCTGTTTCAGGGCTCAGCTGGCCTGGGCCCGTGGGAGGCCTGGGCTCTGCCTACCAGACTCCCCTGTTCTTGGATCCTAGTTTAAGAGGCGAGTTCAGGAGTCCACTCAGGTGCTGCGGGAGTTGGAGATCTCCCTGAGGACAAACCATATTGGGTGAGCAAGGGCTCAGGTTTCTCTGGGGGCTGGGTAGGAGAGCTCTGCCTCCAGGCAGTCCCTGGGGCTCCCACTTGTCCCCTGTACCTGCCTACACCGGCTCAGCCTGTGACTGTGGATCCCCTCCGGGGTGGGTGTCCAGATCAGCTTCCCTGTCTCCTCTCCTACCCACCCTCTGCCTACCCCTTGAGGTCCTGCCCGAGTCGTCTAGCATCATCCCCTGACATCGCTGGGTCTTCAGAGCCAGGGCTGGTTGCTGTCTTCCTGGGGGAAGGGCAGCCCAGGGGCCCTTGCTTGCACTCGTTTCTGTGCCCACTCTGGGCAGGACCTCCTTCCTGGCTGGCACTCAGGGAACACTGTGCCCTGCAGGTGGGTGCAGGAGTTCCTTAATGAGGAAAACCGTGGCCTGGATGTGCTGCTCGAGTACCTGGCCTTTGCCCAGTGCTCTGTCACGTAAGCCCCAGCCCCCGCCCTCCACGCCTCCCCCTGCCTCCCCATGCCTCGCCCACTCCTCTGTCCACTTCCAAGCAGTGCAGTCTGAGCACCTTGGAGCAGCTCTGCAGTTGGCCCTGAGCAAGGCCCCTTCCTGAAGGCTGGCCACGGATGGGGAGGGACATGGCCTGCGGCGGCTAGCTGAGATCTGGGTGGCTTACTGTTCCCTCTCCCCTACTATGCCCAGCACAGTGCCAAGAACACAGCCGCCTCCTCCTGCCCCCTAGTCTCTCCTGCAGATCTGTCTCTCCCTCAATTCCCTTACCTCTCTCTTAAGTGCCCTGGCAGTGTTGGCCTCCATCGCTAGTCTAACCCCCGCAGGTATGACATGGAGAGCACAGACAACGGGGCACCTGGCTCCGAGAAGAGCAAGCCGCTGGAGCAGTCAGTGGAAGATCTCAGCAAAGGTCCACCCTCATCCTCGGCAGCACAGCCCAAGAGTCGCCACCTGACCATCAAGTATGTGTGCCCCATAGCAGGGTGGCAGGTGGCGGGGTGAATGGAAAATTCACCCCTGGAGTGTTGTACCCAGCCTGCTCCACCTGGTCCCTGGGGCTGGTGGGAGGGGTAGCCTGGTATCAGGGATCAGAGAAAGGGTCTCACACAGGGCTCAGGAGATGGTATGTTAGGAAGCCTTTGGGGTAGGCACCTAAAGACTGGAATCTTGATGGGGAGAGGGTCTGGGAAAAAGAGGGGGTTTCTGGGTCAGTGGGACCCCTCTTGTATCCATCTAACCCCCTGTTTTCTCCCATGCGGCCTCCAGGTGTCCCCCTTCTCCCCGGTACGTAGCCACCTAGGGGCAGATGCATGCCTGGTCAGCTCCAGTGTCGGGGTGGGGTGGGGTGAGATACTCAGCTGATATCCCTGGATCCAGCTGCATCAGATAGGTCATCCTTCTGGAAGGTGGGGAGGGGGAAGGAGATGGCCCTGGAGCCTCATGTGAACCCCCAGCTTCCTCCCTTCCCACTCTGAGTCTAGGGAAGCAGCTTCATTTTAATCCCCAAACTCTCACAAAATATTTCTTTGTTCATTCATTCAACAAACATTTCTTAGCATTACTGTGTATTAGGCATGATGGTAGGAGCTCAGGAGACACATTACCCTGCCCTTGGGATTCTTCCATCTAGTAGGGGACAGTGTATGGCAGGCTATCATGGAGGTATGACTGGGAGCTCTGAGAAGGGAGGTGGCCACTGCCTGGGGCATCAGGAAGGCTTCCCAGAAAAGATGACACTGGAACTATGTCTTGTAGATGGATACAGGCTTTACAGGCAGCGGTGGGGACAAGGAAGGGTATTTCAGGCAGAAAGAACAGCATGAGCAAAGACTCAGAGGCATATTTGAGCAATGACAGGAGAAGAGTGATGTGGCAGGCAGAGGAGGAGTGGGGCCTCCCAGTGTGGTTGGAAATGTGATAGAATTGTCAAGAGGACTCGATGATGGAAGCATTGACCAGTTTTGTGACAATGGAAAAAAATCACACATCTTTTAGCAAAGAATTAGGGAGAGCATTCATGCAGCACTTAACGATGTGCCAGGCACTGTTCTATGCTCATTTCATAGTCCCAACAACCCTATCAGGAATGTCCTGTTACCACACATTACTATTTTACAAAGGAAATCGAGGCCCTGGAGATTAGGTAACTTGTCCAGTAAGTGGTGAGCTGGGAATTGGCTACAAGGCAGTCTGAATTCTTAAGATGGAAGATAAACCAATGTGGCCATGAGCGCCACCTTGTGGAGAGCATTTCCATGGTGTTTTATAAGCTTTGGCCGTCTTTTCCCTCTGTAAGCTCTCCATCCCCAAAATACAGCAACCCTTTTTAATGCCAAGTTGCTCTTAGGGGTCTTTGCTTCGATGACCCCCTCCTTCACCTCCTCTAGAAATGCCACGACCCAGGCCTAAGGACTGAGGAAGACTCTCTGCCCTCAGCTGGCCTCTTTGGTTTGGTGGATGGGAAGCAGGGTCCTAAGTCTCTAGATGTGCCCCCTCTTACTCCAGAGACCCTCTGAGTGGTGGGGGGAACAGGAAGCTGGGTTTGGGACTCTGACCTGTGCTGCCTCCTCCCTACCTGCCCAGGCTGACCCCTGCCCACAGCAGGAAGGCCCTGCGGAACTCCCGCATTGTTAGCCAGAAGGATGATGTCCATGTGTGCATCATGTGTTTGCGTGCCATCATGAACTACCAGGTTGGTCAGTGGGCATTGGGGTACCCAGGGAGCCGGGCCTGTCCTCCCTGGGGACTGCCTAAGCTGTTGAGGTCCTGGGACCAGCTGTCCCCTAACCCTGTCCCCACTGGAGAACCCTGGGGATTTGGGCTGTTAGCTCAGGGTCTTGAGGCTGAAGGAGTCTTGAGGGAAGCCCAGATTCCTGCCCTCTTCTGGTCAGGTCCCCTAGAGTATCCTGAACATGGCTGGGGGTGTGGATATGCCTCACATGGGGACTTAAGCACAGCCACCAAGAAAGGCTGGATACCAGGCCCACAAGAAGAGCAGCCTGTGGCTTATTCCGTTTAGAGGGGTGACTGGTGAAGCTGGTACCTCCTACCCAGACAGCTTTTGAGGACTTACTGTGTCCAAGGTGCTGAATATTAACACTGACTTTTGAACAGACAAAGGTATTTAAAAAGAGGGTCTAGGCTTTGTGGTTGGATATGAAGAACTTCCTGAGCTTGACGGCAGTTAGAGACCCAAACAGCAAGGCACTGACCACGCCAGAGGTGCTGGGCAGGAGGGTGCTGGCAGTCCTGGGGGTCTGCCTAGAGGAGCTGACCTCTTCTCTCTCCCCAGTCTGGCTTCAGCCTTGTCATGAACCACCCAGCCTGTGTCAATGAGATTGCTCTGAGCCTCAACAACAAGAACCCCAGGTGAGGTGCAGGTCCCTAACCTTTCTCCATGTCTAGATTCTCCTCCTACTTAACCCCAGGCCTACTCTCTTCTCAGTTCTCAGGACTACTGCCCAGACTCATTATTCACCCTCCCCATCAGTCCCCTGTCCTCCCCCTAGTCAGGCCCTTGTCCACCCTTGCCGTGGGGCCTGCTGTTCTCAAGGGACAACCTGCCCCTTCTCTCCCCAGAACCAAGGCTCTGGTGCTGGAGCTGCTGGCAGCTGTGTGCCTGGTGCGGGGAGGACATGACATCATCCTTTCAGCCTTTGACAACTTCAAGGAGGTACTGGAGCCCCTTCCTGCACCTCGAACATGTACTTGCCCTCCAGTGTTGCTTGGAGCCCTGTTGCTGGCAATTGTGGCCTCTGCTGGGGGCAGGTGGGGACATTGTGTGGGTATCTGGGGAATTTCACCATCTGGGGAAACTCAAGGGGAGGTACAGGGTCATGAAAGGGCACTGCCTGGGGCAACAGGGATGCCTGTGGGATCTGCTGAACCTCTGACCTTCAGCCTTGCAAGATCCAAACTAGACTTGATCCATACATCTCAGAGTTGCTGACTCTGGTTAACAGGCTCATGAGAAGTAAATGCCAGAGAATATGATGCATGAGGCAGCACACGGTCATGCGCTCCTTTAATGAATGTTCCTTGAATGCCTACTATGTGTCAGGCACAGAGTGGGCACTTGGGATACATTAGTGAACAAAAGAAACAAAGAAGGCAGAGGGAGACAGATAATCAACAATATAATAAATGAGCAAATTACAGTGTGTTAGAAAATGATAAATGCTCTGAGGGAAAAAAGTCAGGGAAGCTGTCAAGGGAGGGGAAACTGGTTGCTGGGTGTTCAGGGAAGCCTCATTGAGAAGGTGAGATTTGAGCAAAGCTGTGAGGGGAGTGATGGATTGGTGTGGTGACTGTCTTGAGTAAGAGCACATCAGGCAGATGAATAGCAGGTGCAAAGGCCCTGAGGTAGGAATGTGCTAGGACACCATTGTGGCCAGAACAGCATCAGTGTTGGGGAGTGCTGTGAGAGACTGAGGGGGAATAGAGGTTTTGAGAAGAAGAATGGCATGGCCTGATTTAGATTTCACTTGAGAGGGGCCCGTAAAGCCATATGGGTGGCAGCTGGAAGATGACTGGGACCTCAGTGACAGCCATTTCCCCTATCCAGGTATGTGGGGAGCAGCACCGCTTTGAAAAGCTGATGGAATACTTCCGGAATGAGGATAGCAACATCGACTTCATGGTGAGCTCAGGAGCCCAGCCTGGGCCGGGCCCTTCTTGGGTGCAGGGAGCAGCTAGGGGGCTGGGTATCTGGGATCCGGGCTCTGCTCCTGCAAAGTATGAGGACTGCGGGGTTGGTGGGGGAGGGATGTCGGTGGGGGAGGGATGTCAGAGATGGGAGGCTGGAAGGAAGGGATGTCAGGGAAAAATATGGGTAGGGACAAAGCTGGATTAGTAGGGTGAGAAATATGGAGATGGTGGGGGTTTGGGGGATAAATGGGGGTGGTAGATATGGTGGTTCACTGAGAACCCCCCAGCAAGACATAGACCTACTCACTGCCAACTGCCAGGTGGCCTGTATGCAATTCATCAACATTGTGGTGCATTCAGTGGAGAACATGAACTTCCGTGTCTTCCTGCAATATGAGTTCACCCACCTGGGCCTGGACCTGTACTTGGAGGTGAGCCCTGCACCCCTCCTCCCTGGACTTAACCACTTGTCCACTGCAGAGTATGGCTCAGTGGTTAGTAGTCCAGGCACTGGGGTCAGACAGACCTGGGTTCAAATCCTGGCTCTACCACTTCTTAGCTCATATGACCTTAGATGGGTCTCTCCCTCTCTCTGAACCTCAGCTTTCCCATCTGTAAAACGGGAGAATCATAGAAATAATAAAAGACGGTAACCGAGTAGAATGGGGCCTGCCGCATAATAGACACCCAGTCCTGGGAGCTGTTGTTGCAGGTGCTAGAACAGGCTCTTAGTGGCCCTGGGTCTGGCTCTGAGTCTTAGTGGCCCTGGGTCTGGCCCTGGGTCAGCCTCAGATAGGTATTCTGACTTGAGCACACAATGGGGAGCGCAGAGATACTGGGCCAAAGTGGGAGTTGGCTCATGCTGTATGGGTCTGGGTCATGGGGAAGGTGGGCAGGGGAGCTTGGTACTTCCTGGCCCAGCCTGAGCAGAGAAGTTGTAGTTTTCTCCTCTGATTTCCCAGAGGAGCAGGGCCTTTGGGATTGGATTTTTGAAAGCCAGGATCAACAAAGGGTGAAAAGCAGGCTAGGGTGATCCATTCAAACAGTGGAATATTATTCAGCCATTAAAAGGAATGAAGTACTGATACATGGTACAGTGTGGATGGGCCTTGAAAATATTATGCTGTTATGCTCAGTGAGAGAAGCCAGACACAAAGGCCATGTATTATATGATTCTTTTATATGAAATGTCTGGAATAAGTAAGACCATAGAGACAGAAAGATTGGTAGTTGCCATGGGCTGGGACAAAAGAGAATGGGGGTTGACTGCTAATAGGTACAGAGTTTGTTTTGGGGGGTGATGAAAATGTTCTGGAATTAGTTATTGGTGATGGTTGCATAACCTTATGACTATATTAAAAAACTACCAAATTGTATACTTGAAAATAGTGAATTTTGTGGCATACGAATTATATCTCAATAAAAAATAAAGAAAAAGAAAAAGCAGGCTAGGGCTCTGTCTGGGCTCTGGTGGTGATGGTGGTTACTGGGAAGAGCCCTCACACCAAGCCTCACCCTGCACCTTCCATCTGGGGGCAGAGACTTCGGCTCACGGAGAGTGACAAGCTGCAGGTGCAGATTCAGGCGTACCTGGACAATGTTTTTGATGTGGGTGCGCTGCTGGAGGACACTGAGACCAAGAATGCTGTGCTGGAGCACATGGAGGAGCTACAGGAGCAGGTGGCCCTGGTGAGAGCTGCTCCTGGACTTCGTCCAGCACATAGTAGGCCCACAGAGCACCACACTGATATCAGGCACTCGAACACTGGCTCTAGGTGTGACTTGGGAGTGGCTGTCTGCCTGGCCCCTGAGTTTGACCTGAATCCTTTAGGTGTCTTTCTCAGTGAGTGTTCATTGAGCTCCCACACTGGGCTGGACCTCTGAGAAAGGCAGGCCCCCTCACCCTGCAGGTGCTCAGACCCCAGGCTCTGACGGGTGGAACTGGATGCCTGGGGCCCTTGCCGGTTCAGTCTCCTCTCCACCTCCCTCCCAAATCAGTGCTGCCCTAGTTTCCCGTCCTGAGAGCACTTTAGTGCTCTCACGACATCACCTATTTGGGTTCAAGTGCCAGGTTCGGCCCACCCGCGGCACCCCGGGGTTTAAGCACATCCGGAAGCCTCCCCCAGCCCTCCAGGCAGGCATGCCTGATGCCGCCCCCTCATCGGCGGTGCCAGTGCCCGGCCGCGGGTGGTAGCTCACCATGTGCTGGTGCTACAGCTGACAGAGCGACTTCGGGACGCGGAGAACGAATCCATGGCCAAGATTGCAGAGCTGGAAAAGCAGCTAAGCCAGGCCCGAAAGGAGTTGGAGACCCTGAGGGTGAGGCTAGAGGCGTGGGCAGGGCCAGCGGCGGGCCGGGCTCCCAAGAACAGACCGTTTGGGATTTCTAGGCTTGAGACCTCCCTCCACGCCGGCAAGAGAATGGGGGCTCTGTGCCAGGCTTGCCGGTGGGTACTGACCCCTCCCTCGGCTCTCGTAGGAGCGCTTCAGCGAGCCGACCCCCACCGGCACCTCCAGACGTTCCCCTGAGCCTGAGAAAGTGCCTGCCCCCGTCCTGGCGCGACCCTCAGCCCTAGAGCTGAAGGTGGAAGAGCTGGAGGAGAAGGGGTTAATCCGTATCCTGCGGGGGCCCGGGGATGCTGTCTCCATCGAGATCCTCCCGGTCGCTGTGGCAACTCCGAGCGGCAGTGATGCCCTGACTCCAGAGGTGCCCTTGGGCTCCCCCAGCCCAGGTGTGCAGGATCTTCGAGGTATATGGGGTAGGGTTGGGGGAACCGGGGTCTGGAAGGGCAACCTGGGGAGATCTCAGACCGGGAAAGGTGGAAGAGGTAGGTTTGGGTTGTGGGCGTGGCTCAGGTAGGTGCAGGGGTGGGTGGCCATTGAGACCAGCGCGCATGTGTAGGGCGGGGAGGCGGAGACGAGACCGCCCAAGCTAAGAAATTGACACGCTCTTCTCCGCGCCCCCTCCCCGGTTCTCTCTGGGCTCGGAACTTCCATCTGCAGTGGAGTCGGTTCCTGGAGCGGCAGCACCCCCACCACCACCTTCACCGCCGCCACCGCCCCCACTGCCCGGCCTCCTCACCCAGGAGGAAGCCCCGCCCTCAGCACCCCCACTGGCCCCGCCCCTCCCAGGCAGCCCAGAGCCCCCGCCCCCGCCGCCACTGCCGGGAGACCAGCCGCCCCCACCCCCGCCACCGCCACCTCCCGGCACCGACAGACCGGTGCCCCCGCCGCCTCCACCGCCTCCAGGAGGTTCTTCTGATGCTCCTGAGGGGTCTGGTTCAGAGATGGGACCAGGTCAGTGGACTGCCCAGGGTAAGGGGGGAGCAAGAAGAGGGGGGGTCCCCCCAGCCTCAGTGTTCTCAAGGACCCTCTGTCTGTGGGCCTTCTACTGTCTCCAGCCTGCCCTGTCTGGCCTCATTGGGCCTGAGTCCTGGTTACCTCCAGCCACCCCACCCACTACTGCCCGAGTGACCACTTCCTCTCTGTCCCAGGAGTAAAGGCCAAGAAACCCATCCAGACTAAGTTCAGAATGCCACTCTTAAACTGGGTGGCCCTGAAACCCAACCAGATCACAGGCACTGTCTTCACCGAGCTCAATGATGAAAAGGTGCTGCAGGTGAGTGCAGCCCTGCTTTGCTGCCAGTGTGGGTGCCAGGGGAGAAGGAGACCTGCCTGGATCATACTGGGTGCTGGGAGTGGTCACATCCTCTACCCCATTTTACAGATGAGGGCATGGAGGCCCAGGAATGGATGTTAAACTGAACTGGATTAGTGCAGCTCGTAGGCAGTGTATCCTGACTCCCATGAAGGCCTTCCCTCCATCCCTGCAGAGAGGCACATCCCTCCCCCAAGTCTGGCTGCTCTCTCCTCCTTTCAGGCCCCTCTCCCACCATCTCCTCACAGACAACAAAGGACTCAGCCCTTCTAATTCCACTTTCAGTTTTCCAAAAGGGATGTGTTCTGTTGCCTCCAAGTCATTCCTCATGCTAGTCCCTCAGCCTGGACTCTTCCCTTTCTTCTTTTTAACCCTGGCCAATTCAGCTCTTCCTTCAGAAATGGCTTGTAGTCTTGGTCACCTGGGTTAGGTGCTGCTCCTGCTCCTCCTCTGTGCTCCATGTGCTTCCCCTGTATCCCCCATCAAGGCCTGTTGTCGGGCTGGACACTGCTTTGTTTCTCTGCTAGTGCCCTGGTCAGGGCTGGATGGGTGGCTCTAGCACCAAACACAGTGCTCAGCCAGGAATGCACCAGACCCAGGCCCCGCCCAGCCCCACCTCCTCTCCCTGCACCCTCAGGAGCTGGACATGAGTGAATTTGAGGAGCAGTTCAAGACCAAGTCCCAAGGTCCCAGCTTAGACATTAATGCTCTCAAGAGTAAGTCAGCCCAGAAGGCCCCCAGCAAAGCCATACTCATCGAGGCCAACCGGGCCAAGAACCTGGCCATAACCCTGCGCAAGGGCAACCTGGGGGCTGACCGCATCTGCCAGGCCATCGAGACGTGAGTACCTCTGCCCCGGGCTTGTGGGCAGCCCAGCCCCTCTGCTAGGCCAGGGCTGTCAGGCAGATCTGTGTAAAAGAGCCTCAATTATGGGACAGAGTCCATTAAGCTTCATATCAACCTTGGTCAGGGAGTAGGGCAGGGAACCTTGTTCCCATTTTCAGGTTGAAGAAACTGAGGTTGTACGGTGAGTCCAAGCCCAGATGGAGATGTTCCCATTCCCTGCTTGTCTTCTTGCCCAGCTATGGGCATCAGGCCTGGGCAATTACAGATGGACATCTGCCACTGATGTGTGATTGGGACTCAGAGCTTTCTAGCTCCCAACTTACCTTGACTCATCTCTTATTCCCTGAAGCTGTTGGTCATTAGCAAATCTGAAGTTAATTTACCCAATCAAGTAATGGGGTGAGGGTAGGCCTGCTCTCAAGAACAGGTGTGGAGTGACACCAACCACTTTCCTCACAGGTACGACCTACAGGCCCTTGGCCTGGACTTCCTGGAGCTGCTGACCCGCTTCCTGCCCACAGAGTATGAGCGCAGCCTCATCTCCCGCTTTGAGCGGGAGCAGCGACCGATGGAGGAGCTGTCAGAAGAGGACCACTTCATGCTGCGCTTCAGCCGTATCCCCCGCCTGTCCGAGCGCATGAACACACTCATCTTCCTGGGCAACTTTCCAGACACGGCCCAGATGCTCATGCCGGTGTGCGCGGGCAGGCAGGGCGGTGTGGCCTGGGCTGGGATTGTGGAGGGGTCCGCTTGCGGCCTGGGTTCCAAGAGGGCATCTGGGAGTATCTGAGCCCTCTGTGGGCTTCTCCTTCCTCCCGCCGCAACTTACCATGCCTCCCCCGCTCCCACCCACAGCAACTGAATGCCATCATTGCAGCCTCAATGTCCATCAAGTCCTCAGACAAACTCCGCCAGATCCTGGAGGTGAGAGCCTAGGGAGAGGGTCTAAGAGGTGAGGCCCACCCATGACACCTTGCCTGTTCTGGGTTGTGTGAGAGTGGGGCCCTGCCCCCCCCCCCCATGCAACAACTATAACGTTCCCACTCCTCACATCCAGGCTCAGAAGGACAAAGCTAAGGCGTGGTTGGGGGCCCTGTTACAACATTGCACCTCCCACCCTGCCTGAGGGCTCATTAGCAGAGCATCCTATTGTCAGGGAACCAATAGAAATGGTGTTAGAACTGTGACCCCACAGCCTTGGAGGAGGTGTGGGCAGCACAGTTTCAGGTAGGAATAGCAGAGGGCAAAACTGGGTGTGCCATGGTGTTAGCCGTGCATGTGTGTCAGACACATACACACTGTGTACACGTGTTCTGGTCCTGAGGCATCCACGCAGAAGTGCAGTGGGGGCGGAGTATGGGGCTTGCTCTTCGCCACATTTCTTGTGTAATTTATACTTCAGGGGGTTTCCTCAGCCCCGGTACCCTGCTGAGCTTCCCCTTGCCTCTCTGGCAGATTGTCCTGGCTTTCGGCAACTACATGAACAGCAGCAAGCGTGGGGCAGCCTATGGCTTCCGGCTCCAGAGTCTGGATGCGGTGAGGGGGGCAAGGAGGGGTCCCCTGGCCAGGGGGATGAGGGACAGCTGGTGGCCTGTGGCTTACAGCAGGTCCTCATGCAGCTGCTGGAGATGAAGTCGACTGATCGCAAGCAGACGCTGCTGCATTACCTGGTGAAGGTCATTGCAGAGAAGTACCCCCAGCTCACAGGTTTCCACAGCGACTTGCATTTTCTGGACAAGGCGGGCTCAGGTAGGGGTGTGGGGGAAGTGGCTCAGCCCTGGGGACTGGGAGAAAGCAAGGCGACCATAGGATGTAACTGACCGGAATGCTGCCTCTCTGATTTTCTGCTTCTCTCCTGCCCTACCCCCTACTCAGTGTCCCTGGACAGCGTGCTTGGGGATGTGCGTGCCTTGCAGCGAGGCCTGGAGTTGACTCAGCGGGAGTTTGTGCGGCAGGATGACTGTGTGGTGCTCAAGGAGTTCCTGAGGGCCAACTCACCCACCATGGATAAGCTGCTGGCAGACAGCAAGACGGCTCAGGTGGGTTGGGGTTGGCCTGGTCCTGGAGGTGCGGAGGCGGGGGTCGGGGATGAAGGACTACTGAGGTGGGGTTATGTAGCCAAGGCCTGGAGGAGTGTGACCACAGCTGGGACACCTTAGGGGATGGGGCAAGAGGGAGCAGCCACCTGCCTGGAGGAGCAGAGATAAGGTGGCCAGTGTCTTAAGCGGGTACAGAGCAGCTGTCAGGCTCCGAGGGGTCTGTGCTGGTGGGGCTGACAGGCTGTGCCTGCAGGAAGCCTACGAGTCTGTGGTGGAGTACTTTGGAGAGAACCCCAAGACCACATCCCCCTCCATGTTCTTTTCCCTCTTCAGTCGCTTCATCAAAGCCTATAAGGTATGAGTCTGGTGGGCAGGCTGGGACCCCTGCAGGGCATTGTAGCCTCTCCGCATGGGCAGTGGGAGGGGTGCGGGCTCTTTCTCCTGGGGGGTGGACTAGGGAAGGGAGGACTCCCCTCATGTAGACCCACCTTGGCCCCTCAGAAAGCTGAGCAGGAGGTGGAACAATGGAAGAAAGAAGCAGCTGCCCAGGAGGCAAGCACCGATGCCCCAGGCAGAGGGGAGCCCGAAGCACCCAAGGTAGGCTGCTGCCCCTGAGCTTGGCACTGGAACCCAGCGATGCTTGGTATGCTCATCCCAAGGATCTGGCCCTCCTACACACCCTCATTTTATGGACTGAACCTGCCCAAGGCGAGGATGCCCCAGTAGCCTGGGATGGGAATGGGTTCCTTTTCCTTAAACCAGCTCTTCTTGCTGTGGGGGACCAGACAGATGTTCTAGGGTTTGGTGGCACAGAGGGCAAGGGGCAGCATCTCTGGTCCCTCCCCCAAATGCTGGAGCTATACACCCTCCCCCTCCCCCCAGTCCCCACCCAAGGTCCGGCGGCAACAGATGGACCTCATCTCTGAGCTGAAACGGAGGCAGCAGAAGGAGCCACTCATCTACGAGAGTGACCGTGATGGGGCCATTGAAGATATCATCACAGGTGAGGGCTTTGGCAGGGCCTGTCCTGCCCTCTGTCTGTCCTATGCTGTCCTCCATTCACCCCCCAACCCTGGGGGTCTGGCTGCGTCACTGCCTCTTTGCTACTTTTTCTGTCTTTTTTCCTTTTCCCTTTTTCTCCCCTCCTTCCTCCCTCCCAATGCTCAGTGCTCAAGACGGTGCCCTTCACGGCTCGCACGGGCAAGAGGACGTCCAGGCTCCTCTGTGAGGCCAGCCTGGGAGAAGAGATCCCCCTCTAGCCCCCAGGTACCCAGTGGCCTGGCCTCTGATCCCAGTGGCTGCCCACAGCCCTGGGGGCTTTTGGGGGGACAGAATCATGCTGCTCTCCCCTGGGCCATGCATGGCTGGGATGTGTTTGAGGGGGGTCTGGTAAACATAAAGAGGCCCCCTCCCACATTCACACAACCTGTGTCCCTAGAGGGGTGAGGCCTGTGCCCTGGAATGGTAGTCCCAGCCCTGGGCAGACTCCTGAAAGGTAAATGTCTCTCTTCTCCGCTGTCAGATCTGCGGAACCAGCCCTACATCCGCGCAGACACAGGCCGTCGCAGTGGTCGCCGGCGCCCCCCGGGGCCCCCCCTGCAGGTCACATCCGACCTCTCGCTGTAGCCACTGCTTCTGCAGATGGACTCTTGGAGACCACAGGGGAGGGGGCGGGGGAGGCGAGTGTGGAGACCAGGAGGCAAGCTGGGGTTCAAAGAAGGTAGTCCTCAGCTCGGCTGGGCCAGGCAGCCTACTCCTGGGCCCACCTCAAATGGGTGGGTGCACCCTCATCTTGCCACAGAGGGCAGCATCTCTGGTCCCTCCCCCAAATGCTGCTTGCAGCACTCCTCTCCCAATAGCCATACTTAGCCTCAGCGGGAGCCTGGCTTGTAACTTATAAAGTGCGACCTCGCACCCCTTCCCTCCACCTCAACCCCAGCTCTGGGGACTCTCCATGGACCTTATTTTTATACAAGATTAATAAAGACATTTGCAAAAGATCCGCGTCCGTTGCGTGCCTGCCCCGACCACGCGCAGCCCGTTTCGCTTAGCAAACGCTTTACTTGTACAACTTCATAGCAGGTCTCTGCAAACAGGTTGGAGAGGGGGAGAAGGGCTGCTTCTGCACTAGCGTTGGGGGCGAAGGAGCCCGCTTCGAGGGGTGCATACTCCCTAGTGGCTGGCCCACGAACCCTGCGGAAGCGCGGAGGGGGCGTGCACAGGGTCAAGCCTAGTGCTTCGGGTAGAGACGCATAGTTAGCCCCACCTCAATCCGCCTTCCTGCCGGCCCCGCCCCATTCCCGCCAGTCCCGCCTCCTACCTGCGTGCTCCCCCCCTTTTCCTTATGTCCCGCCCTATCCTTAGTCACACCGTTGAATTGTGTCATATTGCATCTCCGCCTGTTCAGTCCCAATTTCTAGGAGTCCTGTTACCACTCCTCTCCTGCCCCTCCTCTCCCCGCCTGTCCGGCCCATCTATCTGCCCCACCTCCGCTCTATCTTCCCCGCCCCTCTTCTCCCGGTCCCGCCCCGCTCCTGACATGACCCGGCCCCACCCGCTGGCCCCACCTCCCTCGACTTTCACCTTGGCTGAACCGCCCGCGGTTGGGCCGGAGCTTGGAGCCGCTGGGCTGGTAGGACTTGGGAAGTCCGATGTCGAGGCGGGGGGTTCGGTTCTGGCATTCTGGCTGCGTCCGCCCATTCAGGTTAGGTATCTGGGAGTAGGGGCTGCGCACATCTGGGGCGAGGAAGCCGGCAGGAGGAAAAGGAGGGGTCAATACTGAGAGCGGGTCCTGAGAGAGAGTCCCCAGCCCCGCAGGTCCCCGCCCAGCCCGGGGCGCACCTGCTTTGTGCAGTCTGTGCAGGGAGCGCGCCAGCTCGGCGTTGGAAAGGCCGCTGAGGCGGGCGGCCTGGCAGAAGAACGTGAGGCCCGCGTGAGAGCTCCTGGTGCTGCAGTGGCCGCGGGACCGGCCCTTCCAACTCGAGTTCAGCCGCAGAGACCGCTGCTTCTTGGAGTAATACCTCGAGGGAGAAGTGTGTAGCCGCCTCAGACACCGCCTCCCCCAGTCCTCTCCATCTCACCCGCAGGGAAACCAAAACAGAACAGGAAGCCACTTGTTTCGGGCCTGGAGCAAGTTGGGGCCCAGGAAACTGACCCAGAATTCAGGGCTCCCGTCTCAGGGGCCGGGACATCTGGGGACTCCTGCACGGGGCAGAGTCTAATCCCTCCATCCCGAGCCCCAAAGCTCGGTACAGTTGTGCCCACCTCATCACTTCCTGCACCGACTTGTGGGGCACAAAGCCCAGACTCATCAGTTTGAACATCATCTCTAAGAACAGGGTCTCCCGGCCCTGGGGGTCACAGACCCGGCTGTTCCTCACCTGGCCTAGGGGCAGAGAACATGGAAAAGGTAAGGAGGAGTCTCCCCTAGGCCAGGCCCACTCTTGCTGCACCAGCCTTGCCCCTCACCCAAGGACTGAGCCAGGCGGTGGCTGTCAGTGAGGACACCCAGAAAGTCTTTGAAGCTTACAGTTCCATCACCTGGGAAGAGAGAGAGGGGCTGCTGTAGGTGCCTGTTCCCCGCAGGAATCCTACCCTGCAGATGTGTTAAGGGCTTGCCAGCAGTTCCAGACATTAAAGAATCCAGTCCTGCCTCTGGTTGAGTGGGGGAGAAATAGTCCTTGCCCTGGGGAACCCCCAAATCAGGTTGAGGATTATCACAAATGTTGGGGGAGAGGGGATAGGCACGTTGATCAGGGTAGGCTTCCTGGAATAGGAAACTTTAAAATAGGACCAGGCCAGAGATATTGTGGGGAAGGGAGGCATTTTCAGGGCTAGAGGTGAGAGAGGACAGGAGGACAGGGATGGGGGTACCCACCATCCAAGTCTGCCTGCTGCAGAGCCTCATACATTTCCTGCGGGGTCAGCCGGACACCCGCGTTGCCCAGGGCAGCCTTCATGCTGCGCAAGTCCACAGTGCCTGTCAGGCTGGAGCTGAACAGTTTGAAGACATCCTGGAACGCTGGGGGCAGGGACAGGGGAAGTTCGGAGAGGTGAACTGCACACACAGGAACCCTGAGATCTGCCCACTCTAGCTCAATGGGACTGAAGACTAGTGTTCTCCATCCCCCTGGGCATTATAACTTGATATAAAGAACAACAATAGCTGCTTGGCACTTGTTAAGGGTCCATTCAGTTCTCACATCTAAAACTCATGTTTGGATATGTTTATATGAAACACATTAAAACCTCATGTCCAAGGTCACTCCACCAGTCAGGGCAATGCTAGGCTTTGGACCCCAGCAGTCTGGCTCTGGAGTCCAGGCTCCAGGAACCCTGCTGGCACCTTGTGGCAGGCACTGAAAATTATTGGTGATAAATAGAATAATTCTGCTTTAAGGGGTCCTTGCCAATATCAGGGCATAATCTTTGTGGGGGCATTGAGGCCCCCAAATGTAGAAGTGATTCCTTCTACCCCTAATCCCACAGCCCCAGACCCCAGCTGGGCAGGGACCTCGGATTCTTCTTCTCCATCCATTCTCCCAATTTCCCTTCTTCTTTCCATCTTGTTCATCCACTCACCATCCATCATCCACCATCCAAACACTTTGCTGTCCACCAGTCCCTCCCTCCCTTACTCCCTCCTTCACACACACACACACACACACACACACACACACACACACACACACACCAGTGAGCCCAGAAATTATAGATATGAGCAAATTAGACTGGCGTGGGGACAAGTTTACAACACCGTCACTGGCTTCTTGCAGTGACCTCAGCCCCTGGGCAGGCTACCTGCTGTATTCTGCTCTGAGCACCCCTAGTTTTCCTCCCTGCTCCCAGCCCTGAGGCCCTCACCTGCCAGCTGCCGGGGTGTCAGGGGTAGTAGGATCTTGTCTGCAAAGCTGCCTCAGGTGGAAGAGGTTGGAAAAGGCCTTGGCACCTGCTACAGAGAGATGCCAGGCCAGGCAGGCAGGCCTTTCCCCAAACCCAGCACCCCAGGCCTGGCCTCGCATCCCTGCCCTCACCTCTGAGGCCCAGTGTTTGGGCCTGACTGTCCTGTATGGGTGGCCGCAAGACCCTTGACCTCCTTTGCCCTCTGCGAGGCCTGCTCAGCCCCTGGGGCTGTGGCCGCTGCTGGCTCTGTCTGGGTCAGCAGGGCAGCGCGCTGCTGCAGCCTCCCCTTCTGCATCCTGCCAGTCTGCTCCTCTCCTGGGTCTCGCGTGAGCAGTCTCTGAGGCTTCTGTGGTAGCCTTGGAGGTGGGGAGAAGACAGGGCAGAGGGGCCTAGCCCACTTGAGTGCTCAGACTCCAGGCGACCCGGGACCAGACCTGTGAGTGCACAGCTTCACATCCCAGGATCCCCCACGCCAGCCTGCACCCCCAGTCCTCTCCCCAGGGGATCCTGTGGGCAGTAGTTTGGAGTAGTAGGGGACCTTCCCCGAGCCCTGGTCACCTGTACGTTCTCTTTGCTGATGGTGATCTCTTGCTCTTTTGCCCTCTGCTGCCTGAAAGGCAGAGTCACAGGCTTGGATGCTGGTCCAGTGCCCCAGGCCCGCAGCCCCCAGGCTGGCTTTGGGGTAGATTTTAACAACTTTTGGCAGGGGTGAGTGTCTCCCTCACTACAGGTCTCCTCCTCTCTGCTGGGGAACCTGCTGCTTTATTCTTTTGAGTTTCTGCCTCCCTAAAGGTATGTAAATTTGTGACTCCACTCCAAAAGCTAACAGGATAGCAGAGGCCCAGGGGAGAAACAGGCCCTGGAGAAGGCCTGAAGTCAAGGCGTGGGAGGGTGGGGTCCAGCCAAGGTGGGGCTGTGGCCTAACTAACCCTAGGCCCCCTGGGAGGGAAGGATCCTTTCTTCCAAACAATGCAAACCCATAAACCACATTAAAAGAATACTTCAGGAAGATGCGCTCCAATAGCCAAATGACGCTTCTGGCCTAGCCCCTCCCTGACGCTCACCTCTGTGTCTCTTCTTCATCCCTCCTCCCAGCCTCCTGCTCCCTTCTCTGGCCCCTGGACCATTCCTCACTGCTGACCCCCTCCAAGTCCCACTCTCCCAGGCCCTGGGCATGTCCGTCCTCAGCCGCCCTCAAGCACCTGCAAGGCTGGGCTTTCACTTGTTGGGGAGCTGTGGCCTGGAGTAGATCTCGAGGCTCACTGGGGCCCAAGGCGAGGTGCTGCCTGCCCTTCTGTTTCTCCTTGACTTCCTTCTTCCTGCCCACCACATCCCCACACCCCAAATTCCCTTCCCTCTTCTGCCTCCATCTTCTCTTCCAGAAGCTTCCCCACATGGCCTGTCCTCTCCGCCATGGGAGGCTTGTGCATTTGTGTGCATGTTTAGTACACGTGTCTGGGTCACAGGCACTGTGTTTATGTGTGCCCATGTGCACAGCGCATGGGGAATGTGCTACCTTGGCCTGTGTGTACATGCGTTAAGGGAATGTGTGTAATGTGCTAGTGTGTGTGTGTGTGTGTGTGTGTATCTGGGTGGCATGCGGAAGTGCACTATTACACATGGGCTCTCCCCTGCATTGGAGGTACCTCTAACTCAAGGCTGTGGGCCCCTGGAGGACCAAGTCTTTGGCTTCATTCTTCCCTTCAAGCCCTGGACCCCATCCCTTCCCCAAGCCAGGCCTTCCCCACAGAGAGAAGCAGGAAGAATTCACTCCAGACACCTTCTCACCTGCCCAGCCCCACCCTCAGGAGGCTCTCGCTTCAGATGATCCCAGCATGCCCCATTTGGGATGCCCCAATGATCTAAGAAACAGAAGCCCTAGAAATGGTACCGAGGCCTCCCCAAGACTAGTTATGAGTCTTTGTTGCTGGCCCAGAGGTCTGGCTAGATGCAGGTGAAGTGGAACTACACATGGGGAGAGAGCAGGGACAAAGCAGGGCTGGCAGAGCCCTGGGGCGGGGGTAGCTAAAAATGGGGTTGGCATCCCTAAAAAAATTGAGACCGGGATGCTGCAGCAAGATGAGCTCACTGGTTCAGGAGCGTTTGCACAAAAAGTCTAAGCCGGGGGTCAGCACTGGAGGCTTTACTGGTTTTGTCTAGTCATTTCTCTGGGGAATTAGGGGACGACAGCTTAAAATGGATTTTCAGCAATAATGGATTCCCTTTCTTGGTTCCCGGCACCGAGCTGCAACACAAAAGAGAAAGCGTCACTTGGGCCCCAGTGGAAGGGTCAGGGGAGTGGGATGAGCCCAGAGGCCCCTCTGAGCAAGGCCCTGGGGCTACAAGGGCCTCTTCCTGCCCACACTGATGGGCAGCTGACAGTCTGTTGTGTTCATGCATCACCAGCACGGGGTGCTGGGAACCCTGTGCCCTCATTCTCAGCCTGATGGAGGTGTCCTGAAACCAGGGCTGGAGCCATCGGGTTCTCAGCAGGCCAGAAATGCCTGAGCATTTCCAGTGAGGGTGAGGCCAGCTATGCTCTGGGTGAGAAGCTTCCTAATGCTAGAATGGCCCTTCCCATTTTGAACCCACATCCCTGCCTGAGCCCTGGAGCGCTCACCCTCCATAGTTCCCGGGCCTCCTGCAGTCCTGGCTTCGGCACTGCACCTCAGGTCACTGGAACCTGGTTTCCAGCAGCCTTTATGAGGTCACTGAGGTTGAGACATCACAGCTCACCCCATCCGCAGCCAGCCCCTCATTCCACTGTCCGCTACCTGCACCTGGCTGTGCCCCCCAACCCCACATCAGAGCACTGCCCTCCCCTGGGCCAGCCTCACTTACTCTTTCACAGCTTCTTGCAGCTGAGGGGACATGTTCGGGGGCTGGAGAAACTTCACTTCCCCTTCAATATTGGCACTCTTGAACCCCTGCTTGCTGAAGTCAAGGTAAGGGTGGGGGAAACTCTTGTCTTTCTGCTTCAGAGCTTTCTGCAGCTCCCCGGCTTCTAGTGGTTTCTCTGGTGGCTTCTCTAGCAACTCATTAGTGAGCTTTTCCTGCTCTGGCTCATCCATGGTGGGCTCTGTAGGAGGCTCCGTGGCCTTCTGGGGTGGGGCTTTGACCATGTGCTCCAAATTGGGTAAGTCCATCTTGCTGGAGGAGGCCATGGCCAGGGAAGATGCGAAGTTGATCAGGTCTGCCAGGCCGATGGTTGCTGGGGAGGAGGATGGCTGGGAGCCTGTGGCTGGAAGAGCTGGCTGGGCACTGGGGTCCTGGAGCTGCTCCTTGGAGCACATGGTGCCCTTGGGGACCGACTGTTGGTCTAGATGGCTGGTGGTCTCATCTGTGCTCTTTTTGACAGGCTGTGGCTGCGTGCTGATCGCCTTCTGCAGGCTGTGTTCTGAGGCCTGGATGAGCTTGTCTGCCCAGAAGAGGTGCTTTGAGGTCTGCACACGGATAGAGCGATGGTTGGTGGACACCTGGTCATCTTCTGCGGAGCCCAAGTAGCTGGAGTTTGACCTCATATGCCATTGGCCAACGTCCTGCTGCGTGAGCCCCTCAGTGTAGGGGTGGAGTGACTGTATCCTGTACCCCTGTGGCCCAGCGTCTTCACTGCAGAATTCCAGATCGGGCACCTCCAACTTGGGCTCCGTGTCCAGCTTGACCTCGGACTTGAGCTTGGCTGCGGGGCACAGCTCCAGCAGTGAGGAAGCCTTGGGCTTCTGTTCCAGCTCCAATTCTGAGTCCAGGTCCACAACCTCTCTGTGTGGAGGCTCCAGCTCTAGCAATTCCTTCTCCAGCTGTAAGGTTTCAACAGGAAGCTGAGGAGGTACCTGCCCCTGCGGTCCTCCCTGTCACCAGTTCCCTGTCCTGCCCCATTTGTCCTCCTGCTCATTTCCTCCCCAACACTTGCCTCTTCTAAGTGACCCAACCTGAGGCAGGGAGGTGGCGTGGGCAGCTGGGTGTGCTTGCCTGTGCAACACTGGCCTGGTACAAGAGTCCCAGAATTGTCAAGAGTAGGGGCTGGTCAGGCTTTAGAGAAGACGGGCCCCAAAGAACTCTGGCCCTTGCCTCCCCCCGCCCCCTAAGAAGTGACACTCCCCACTGTTACCTCCATTTCATCTTCGTCTTGTGTTGGCTGGAACTGGTATTGGTTTATGTTACCCCTAAGACAGAAGGAGACAGAGTGGGTGACAGGGCTCTATGGGGTGGGTGAGGTGGCTTCCAGGGAGGGTCTCTGGAGCCCTCAAGGCACCCTGCCTTGTATAGGGGCTGGTAAGATGCCCCCAGCCCACTCCCACCAAGAGTTCTAGAATAACAGTCTCAAACTTTAGTGAGTTCAGGAAGTGCCTAGAGAGCTTGCCAAGTTGCCCCCCACCTGCAAAGAGGGATCTAGGTTCGTTGGAGGTGAGGCCCAGGAATCTTCATTTAATCAATCATTCCAGTGAGCCAGTGCCCTGAAAGTGGCTCCCCACAGAGGGAGAAGTCCAGAGCCATGCCCTCTCCCAGACTTGCCCAATCCCAGCATGGCAGATCTGAAGTGTGGAGATGTGTGTGGAGGGTTCCTTTGGTTCTTGTGGGTAGTTGGCTGCCATCTTGGCTATTGCCTTCAGTGCTCAGTCATTGTGACCCCCTCTCCATCCTTAGGCACCTGCCCACCCTCACCACAGAGAGCTCTGTTCTCAGAGATAGGCAGCTCTAAGGGGTCAGGTCCCATCCATGCCTCTGAGTGTGCCCCACCACCCCTCAGTCATCAGGGGCTGGTGGTGGAAGCAGAGGGTGATTGTAGCCACACTCTCTGCTTTTTGGCCTGGATTCTGCCCTCAGAGATTTTGGAAATGGACACGATAGGTGAGGGAGATCCTGGGTTGGAGTGGGTACATGAAAACTTGGCAGCAGTGGCAGCTGGTAAGGGTTGGTGGTCTTGGAGGGTTGGGGAAAGGTCCTATGATAATGGGGGACTGGTTCTCACTGTGTATCCACAATGTCCACCGACTCCTTGCCACAGCAGGGAAATCCATTGGCACCTGGCAGGGAGAAGGAGGTGAGGGCAGGGGAGCTGCAGGTGGGGACAGTCCCTGAAGGATTCTGGAGCCCAGGCGGGTGGTGCTGTCCAGCCACCCCTTCCCTCCCTGTCCCTTACCTAAGCCCATTTGCCATCTCCTCTTCCATCCTGCCCCTCGTCTCCTCACTCTCCCTTGCCAGTGTCACCAGCCCTATCCTCCACGTTTGCTCCCCTCCACTCTCCCTGATCCATCACCGTCCTCCATAAGGGCAGATACTAGCAGTAGTTGCTTCCTTTGATTGAGTGCTTCTAGCCCAGGTATCATGCTGAGCACTTTATATGCTTTAGCTCATTGATTCAACACAAAAAATGAGAAGAGTCATTTGCCCAAGGTCCCTCAGCTGATTATTCGGAAAGGCAGGAATTAAATGCAGGTTTGACTCAAGAAACTCTTAGTTCCCCTGCCTGCATGCTGTCCTACCCTGGAGCCCACAACTGTGTGGGGTTCCCCATCATGCCCAGATGAACCTTCTTCACCTCCCTCCATTCCTGCTCTCCTGCCCTCTTTCACCACTCTCTCTGTCCAGGCTTCAGATCTGCTGCTCACCCTAATCCTGGCCTCTCCTACCCTGAAACCTCTTCTCTCTTTCCCTGGCTTCTCACTCCATCACACCCTGGGGCCACTGACCCCAATTCCAGGCCAGGGTTCTTACCCCAGGTGCTTGATATATAAGGCGATGCTGATACCCATCTGATTATTTATGAACTCCGATCACCCTCCATAGAGGAGACTAACTCCTTGGGAGGGGTCCCCCAACTCCAGTCCCTTTTCTAGAAGCTTGTATCTTTTACTGCAGAAGTTTCATTTTCATCCTTTGGGGGTGGGGACCACCAGGATGTCCCATTCTCTGTTCTCCAGAGTAGTGGATAGGGGTTGATGGAGAGGCCATCATGGCAATGGGCAAGCTGGGTTCCTATGAGCCTGCAGTGTGGCAGGAAGTGACAACCTTGGCTCTAGCTGAGAAGAATTGCTCCCAGGATTAGATCAGAAGGATTAGAATGTGCTGTGGCCTCTTCCTAGAGAAGTAGAGGCTGGGGAGGGTCCTTGAATGGCCGGTCCTGGCCCTGGCATTTGGGTGCATCCATGTTCAGCCTGGGCTGCGGGATCTGGGATCAGCTGGCTGGCTGGGCTAGGGACAGGGACAGGCTCCCAGTGGCCAGCTCAGTGGTCTCTTCAGAACCTGTCACGTCCTTGACCACCATTCTTCCTTTGACCACCCCTCGGCTTCCTCCTCATGTCTCTCTTCATCTCCAACTCTACCTGCCCCAACTGCTGCTGTTCCTCAGGTTTCTGATGCCACAGTCTTCCTTGCTTGCTTTACAAAGCTTCTCTGGGAAATTTAACCCTCCCATATCCACAGCAACTGGATGCGGATAGAAGAAATTATTACGGTATGAACCTCATTGCAGCGCAGGGGTTTGGAAGCAAAAATCTGAGGTTGACTTAACTTGGGTCCTCTGTTCCCAACTTGGCAATGTTCTATTAGGGATCCAAGTGACATTCTGTAGTATGTGAAATAATTTTAATTTCCAATTGCAGGTTGCTATTATATAGAAATGTATTGATCTTATATCCTGCAACCATTCTAAAATCTTATTAGTTCTAGAAACTTTTTCTTTTTTAAAAGATTCCATAGGGTTTTCTACACAAACAATAATGTGTGTGACTCAACCCAATCTGGATGTCTCTTCTTTTTCTTGCCTTACTGCACTGAGAATAATCTCTAGTACAGTGTTGAATAGAATTGAGGGTAGACATCCTTGCTTTGTTCCTGAGTTTAGGGAGATTGCATTCAATATTTCACCATTAAGTATAATGTTAGTTGGATTTTTTCTCCTAGGTGACTCTTAGCAGGTTGAGGAATTTCCATACTGTTTCTAGTTTACTTAGATTTTAATTAGGAAGGGATGCTCGGTTTTTTTCTGATGCTTTTTCTGCATTTATTGAGATGATCATATGGTTTTCTTTTATATTCTGCTAATGTATTATGTATCTTATACATAGCATATATTATAATATGTTAACATATAAATGTTACATATTATTTTGCTAATAATTCTTTTATATTTTGTTTATGGTAAAATAAATTGATTTTTTAAATGTTAAATCAATCTTGCATTCCTGGGATAAATCTCATTTGGTCATAATGTATTATTTTTCTATACATTATTGAATCTGATTTGCTTTTAAAAAGAATTTTCACACACATGTTCATGAGGTATATCGGTGTGTAATTTTATTTTCTTATAATGTCTGTCAGGTTGTCATATTATAGTAATGCTGGCCTCATAGAATGAGTTAAGAAGTATCCCCTCTTCAATTTTCTGAAAGAGTTTGTTTAAAATCCGTATTATTTTTCCTTATATTTGGTAGAATTCACAGATGAAGCTTATGAACCTGGGCCTGGAGTTTCCTTGTGGGGAGATTGTTAATTATAAATCAAACTTTAAAAAATAGATACAGGGCTATTTAGTCTGCCTATTTCTTCTTTTTTATTGTTGTAAAATACACATAACATGAAATTGCCCATTTTAACTTTTTTAAGTGTATAGTTCAGTGGCATAAAGTACCTTCACATTAGTGTGCAACCATCACCACTATCCATCTCCAGAATATGTTTCTTCTTGAGTAAGCTTTCGAGTTTTTGTTTTTTTTTTAGGAATTTGTCCATTTCACCTAAGTTGTCAAATTTATTGGCATACTTTGTTCATAACATTCCCTTATTATCCTCTTTCATATCTGTAGAGTCTATAGTGATGTCATCTCTTTCATTCCTCATATTGGTCATTTTTGGCTTCTTTTTTTCCTGTTCAGTTTATCAGTTTTGTTGGTCTTCTTGAATTAGCCAGATATATGTCTGATTTCTTTCTGGTTACCCTAAAATGACATCTGCCAGGCAATGAGTCCTGCAGTCACAGGTCCCAATCAGCATTTTACAATTTCATTCTTAAACATGGACAACCAAACATCACCAGACATTTGAGGAAACTGCCAGCATGCAATAACAGATCAAGAGAAAAGATGACTCCAGAGTTCCAGAGGTAATTTGAGAAACAGAAGGAAACCTAAAGAAAAACTCCAATCATCTTCAGAGAGTCAGAGATGAAGATACTGAACAATATATATATTATATCCAAACAAACAAACAAACAAACAAACAAACAAACAAACAAAAAAACAAGAACAGGATACTATTTAAAAAGAATCAAGAAGAGAAAGAGCTTTTTGGCCAAACAGAATTGGAAAATAAAACACAGAGAATCTTCCCAGAAAATGGAATCAAAATATCAATACAATGTGAGAGAAAAGGATGAATAGGAAGTCCAATTCTCGGGTATAGAAGGGAGATCTAGAAAGAATAGAGAACATGAAGAAAGGAGAAATCAAAATTTCCCTAAGCTGAAGGGTATCATTGGCTTAAAAGAGTTTACTGAATGCCTAGCACTACAGATGTCAAAAGATCCTTGCTGTAAAAGTTCACTGCACCAGGAACAATGAATTCCTAAATGCTTCTAAAGTAGAAAAATCAGTCATCTACGAGGGGAGGAGAATCATACTAGCAGCAGAGTTAGTAACAATGGTTACCTTTTAAATTCTGAGGAAAATTGTTTTTAACCTAGAATGTTATATCCAGCCAAACTACCATTTCAGACATGGAAAGACTCAGAAAATTTACCTCCTCTTTTTTTTTTTTTAGGAAGTTTTTTGAGGGTGTGTTAAAGTAAAATAAAGGTGTAAAATAAGAGAGTCAGGAATAAAATAGTGTGTCCACCTTAGGAAAGCAGTTAAGTCCCAGGATGTTAACAGTATAGAGGCCTACAACCAGTACACATTGGTGTAAGAGGATGGAGGGTCCTGGGAAGTACATCTTTGAAATAAAGAAAACCAGACAGAATGGATGGTGGTTAGAGGTTGAAGAAAATGAAGATTATAATCAAACCAAAGAGTACAAGGAAAAGGCAACTAAAAACTCCAGGTAAAACAAAAAGCTACATGAGAAAGAAAAGGTAACTGTGGTACCTGGGTTCTGCAGTGAACAGTAGTTATGTAGTCACAATAATGTAAATCCTGTTTATTAACTTTCAACTTTTAGAATCAATATATAGACAAAATTTGGAAAACAATTATGGTGATGAGAAAATGTAAATGTTACCAACCTTGATATTTAAATAATAAAAATACAGGTTAGTCTTTGGGAGACTTCCTTCAGAGAGGAAAGCTGAAGGGAAGGGTAAGGGCACTAAAAATTTCATCTTACTATTTATAGTATTAAAAGATACTGTCTAAAGTTAATTTTTTTTAAAGAAGATAAAAATATGTTAAATTTACAAAGGTATCAGCAGATCTCAAAACAACTGATGTTGGGAGGATAGGGGAAGGTGGTGCCATTAGAGCAGAAAGGTGGTACTGTCAGGAGCTGATAAACTAAGAAAGAGCCTGTGAACTTCTAGAGAGATAATAAGGTAACTAGGCAGAAAAAGTTTAAATGAAACAACAGTGGCTGCACAGAGGAGAGAGACTAGGGGTGCGGTGTAGGGGATTCTTGCTTCTCATCACTGAATAAGCTCTTCATTACTATTTAACCACATACATTTCGTTGATAAAAGAAAATGTTGAGCCTGGTCTAGGCACTCTGCTAGGGGCTGAGGATATTGTGATGAACATACACTGTCCCTGACCCCTTAGAACTTTCAAGCCTGTGGCTGTGACCACAGGACACCCTCCAGTCTCTATTTCTTATTCCCATTTCTTCTGAGCTCCAGACTCAAACTGCAGTCACTCATTATACACTTCTCCCTCAGGAGACCTCAACTTCACCTTGTCCAAAACACTACAGATTCCTTATCAGAGCCTGAGATGTATCCTCCTGTCTGGAATTCTCCTGTTTCCTATTGTAATGATGCTCAGGGCTCACCTCTTTCTGAAGACCTTCCAGAATCTACCTGGAGTCACTGGGCTAGGGACTCCTCCTTCAGTTGCTCCCATCCTGCCCCTGCAGACCTCTTAAGTGCGTGACTTCTGGCTGACCCTCAATTAGAGGTGGGCAGAGTGTGTGGGCTGCTCATTTTGAATCTCTGACCCTCTGCACAGAGTCTGGCACAAGATGGATGCTCAGCAAAAGTCTGTGCAGAGAAATGAATTCCTTCGCTCTCTCACTCCGCCAAACCCTGCAGTTTATTTTCCATTTCTGACCTCAAGTCACAGCGTGGTGGCCAGACTCTAGCACAGCCAACATGGTTCTGCATGTCTGACCTGTCTTTCTCTCCAATCTCTTGTCTCTTGATAACCCCTCTCCCCATTCCCTGATTCATCCTTCATCCTGTCACCCTAATTAGAAACCTGGGTCACTTGTGACCCGCCTCACTTCCCCAGCTTCTGACGTTCCCACCACTGCTAATGCTGACCTTGTGCACATCCCTTTCTCCATCTCCCACTGCCTCGCTCATCTTCCGACACCCAAGTCAACACAAATTTAGGACTTACACCCATCAACACTCCATGCTGAGTGATTTGCACACATTCAAACCTCATAGCCACTACTACGCAAAGGTGGCCATGACTCTCTTCTCACAGATGAGGGAACTTGTACAAGGTCACACAGCTCTTAAGAGCAGTGCCATGAGCTGAACGTGGATCAGACTAACTCCAAACCCCAGGATGCTAACCATTGTGCTCTGAAATTTCTTTAGGCCTCTAACTGGACTGCTGAATCACACTCCCTGCCATGTCCACCAGCCTGGGCTTCTCAATGATCCCAGAGTGAGCTGCTGCATCACACTTGCCTCTGCTCCCGTCCAGACTCTATAGAGGCCTCAGAGATCCTGCATGGTCTGCCTCTGTCTTCTTTTTTCATCTCTTGCTCTCCAGCTCCCTCCCTTGTCCCAAGCCCAAGGCACCCTGGAGCGTGGCAGGACTTTTTGTGCCTCAGTGCCTTTGCACATTGTATTTCCAATACCCAGAAAGTCTCTCTCCTGGCAAAATCCTATTCATGCCTGACAATCCAACTCAAATCTCCAGTGTGGTCATCTCTGTGACACACTTAGCTGTCCAAGTTACATTTTAACTTTTAGTTAACGCATCAGACTTAGGGCCTAGCACAAAAGGAAGTCCCAGAGTTGGGGCAATAAATGTTGCAGGAGTGATTTCAGGTGTCTGCATCAGTTTGGCCTACAGATTTGAGACAGGAAAAGCTGCTCTCTGGTTGTCAGTTCTTGGCACATTTTGAATACTGGCCCACTTCCTCCTAGGAGAGAAGGCCCCAAGAAGGCCCCGATTTGGGGGCGGGGAGAGGAGGGATCTGAGCCTGGGAGGTCCTGGGCCCTGCGGAGCAAACATCTTTGCTCATTGGTACAGAACACAGGGCAAAGCACAAAGGAGGCGCTCAAAGATTTGTTAACGCAGATTGTTTTTTCCTGCAAAGCTCCAACCATCAACCAAGGACAACTTGACTTGATTTTGGGGTTTCTCTGCAGTCTAGGATCATTCATGAGTCGTCTCCGGGGCACAGAGAAGCCCGCCAAGAACTCGCCGAGTCTGCGGCCTTTACCCCACGGTGTGCACGTGTCTGTGCACACACCCGCTTGTGCGCCGCGTAGGGCCGACCGTGGGTGTGGTAGTCAGGGTAGCACTCGCCCCTCGTCCCCGCGGGGACGGCGAGGGGTTTTGGCTGGGGTCGACCTTTCTCTCAGGCTCCCGGGGCTTTGGGAGCAGCTGCAGGGCCCCGGGCGGATCCCAGTCCGCCCCGCCCCCGCCCTCCCTCCGCGCCTGGCTCCGCCCCGCCGCGCGCCCGCCCGCTCCCACCTGTCACCCCCATGCTGACCGAGGCTCTGTCGGGGAGGCGGGGAGCGGGCTGGTGGCTGCTGCCCCTCCGCCTCCAGTGCGCTCTTTGGTGAGGGTCCGTGGGGGGCGGTGGAGATGCCGGGGGCGCCGGCGCCTGTGATGTCGCCGCCTCTGTGACGTTTCTTGCGCGACCCCGCGGGTAGGAAACAGCGCTCCCGATTCCTGGCGTGGGTGGGCTTGGCGGTTGGGGGAGGTCCTCCGTAGAAGGTGAGTCCACCCCTCCCCGCAGCCAGAGCCCCTCTCCGGAGATACAGGACGGGCGGCTCTACTCTCTGAAGCAGGCCCAGGGCAGTGAGGAGGGCAGCGACCTGTAAGCCTTGGGTCCGCTGGGCTGACCTTTACACCTGTCCTGGGCACACAGGCACAAGGCTGCTGCCCCTTCTGGGTGCTCAGGGATCTCCAAAAACCTGCTGCCCAGGCCTTGGCGTCTTTCTCCTCCTCCCCTCAGCCTGGCAGTGTTTGGCCAGGGAATTCCCTTCTGTCATCAGGTGGGGTATCTTGCCTAACTGGTCTGAATGGGTAGCCTACAGGTGGATTTGGAAGCACCCACTGGGAGGAGTGGTGGGAAAAGTAGCCCCACACAAGGGCTGAAAACAGTCTCTGCCTGAAACCAGGGGCAGGCTTGACAAGATCCCACCAAGGAGGCAAAGGGAAGCAGCAAACAGGCAGGTGAGGGTGGAGACAGCCATGGCCTAAACATCTTTATCATCACCCCAAACTTTATTGCTTACAAAGAGTTCTCTACAACCTGAACTTGGCAGTACCAAGGCTGCAGTTCTTCACGTACTGGGGGCCGGGGGTCTCTCCCTGGGGAGCAGTATGGCTTGATGTGGATAGCTGGAGAGAGGCCAATTTGGCAAGATGTGGGGACAAGCTTCTCCCCAGGAGGAATCTCAGGGGACACACCCCTCACCCCACAATGATTCACAGTTGATTAATGCTACATGAGTCCTGATCAGCCCTACCACAAAGAAGAGGCTTGGCTGGGGCGATGGGTTGGGGGGAACTCATCTTACAGAAGTCTGGAGGGTGTTTGAGGGGTCACACGCATGGAGAAGGGTCAAGATTTGGGTCCCTTCACCCCATCTCCTGGCCTTGTGCTCATGCGGAACCGCTGGCCGCCCTTCTGGAGGGCAGCCATGAAAGTGCTTTGAGGTCATCAGAGTGCAAAGTGCAGCTGGCGGTGCCCCTGAGACCAGGGGCGGGGCAGGGTCAGTGAGTGTGGTGCCTGAGCCGTGTCTCAGGAAGCTGGTGTGAGGATGTGAGAGCCTGGGTAACGGCAGCGCCTACGGCTTTCTTTTGTGTCTGTTGTGCCCCGTCCTCAGACTGTTCCTGTCATGTAGGTCTCAAGTCACCCTTCACTTCTAGGATGAGGGAGCTGAGTACCAGCTAGGTAGGGGCAGTGGGTGGGCCTGTGGTTGGGGCTCGGAGCCTGCTGCTCTGGGTAAGACTGGTGGCCAGCAGCAAAGGGGCAAGTGCTTAGGGGCTGAGAACAGTTTAATTGAAATGCCTTCTCTGGTCCTTGGCTGAAGCTGTGCTCAGCTCAGGGCCTGTGTTGAAACACCATGAGAAGGGTGGTGTTCTCTCTTAGGGAGACCCCCAGTGTCAGGCATTCCTCTCTCCCTGACTTGGTCTGAAAAGTTCCTAGAGCTAAAAAGGGGTTTGCTGGCCAGGCAAGACCGGGCGAGGGGGTGAGAGGGCCCCGCATTAAGCCAAGGGCAGGCACACCTGCTGCCCTGGGCGTGTACTGGGCCTGGGTGTGAGTCGTTAGACATGCCACACCCTTACATCTACCTGGAGACTGAGGGAGGGGCTTGCTCACCCCTCCCTGACCTGGGCTGGAAGTCGCTCTCCCCTGACTGCCAGCAAGTGGTCACTGATCCTAACGGGTCAGGCCAGCTTGTTAGGACCAAGGCAGAGAAGATCCTCTTTGTTCCCCGTGGGAAGAGGCCTCCTGCCTTCTTCCTCATGTGGGGGCAGGCAGGACACAGGTGGGAGATCGTGGGAGGTGTTTTGCTAGTCCCCACCTTACTGCTGCCAGTCCCTGGTCCCACTGCTGAGCCACTGTCTCAGGGGCAGCACTGAGCACCAAGAAGGAAGGCTGTTTCTGGCTGAGTGGAGCCGGTGGTGGGAGGCTGGTTAGGGCCTGTTCTCCAGCTGGCCGTGCTTGACCCTCCAGCTCCAGGCGAAGCTGCCGTCAGGGGCCAGGGTGCATTGCAGGTCAATGCCCGAGTCTGGCACCTCCATGTCATAGCGCACGGGCTGCCCGTCCTTGGTCACCAAGCTGAAGGCTGCAGCTGGGATCTGGGGGCAGAGCAAACCAGTGGGCCTGAGAGTGGCAAGGGGCGCTGAAGCTTCCTAGGAATCTAGAGCTGGTGGTCTCCTGCTGCGCTAAGAGATACCTCACTCCAGCCCAGCAGGCAGCCCTGAGGGCATTATCCGTCTTCCATTCTGGAGGATGTAGAGAACCACATGTGCCCAAAGTGTGGTCCTGAGGACCCTCTGATCGACCCAAAACTGCCAGTCTTGCCCTTGGATCCTGGGGGACATCCGGGGCCAACTATTCCCTGTGGTACTTTTTCAGAAGTCTTTTACCTGGAGGGCTGTGCTAGGTGTGCTGGACTCTGGGACTCTACCACTAAGTGTGTACCCGCCCCCTTACCTGGCTACTGATGCCAGTTGCGATGTCTCCCACCTTGACCCGGTGGAACTCCCGGATGTGCAGGTGTTCGCCATTGAGTGACTGTATTTGGACTTTCACACCTAGAAGGCAGGCAAGTGGGCCATCAGGAGAGTGGCTGCTAGCTCCCTAAGGCGCCCTACATAGAGGGAAGCAGGGTGGTTGTGAGGAAGCCACAGAGAAGACATTTAGGTTGCAATGGCCATAACGGCATATACCTGCTAGCTCTTCCAGCCATTTTCCATCAACACCGGGAATTTGGCCTGCACAGTGCAAAGAGCTAAGGTTGGGTCCTATGGGGAAGTAGTATTCCTACTCGCACACAAGGCAGAAAGGAACTGGAAACAAAGATTCTTAAATTAGATTGTGGGCCACTTAGATTGTAATGTTCCTTGAGTTGGAGTGGCCTCTGGCCAGGCATGGTGGCTTGATGCCATAAGTCACACTGGCCCTGGGAAGGGCCAGGGAACTGTGAGCTGATGCAACCCTTGTTCTGTCAAAATCACATGACCTATGCAGCTGCACTTGAAAACAAGGAAGTCCTACATATGCTGTCTTTCTCATCTTCTGACTTCATACCCTAGAGGAGGATCCCAGCAATCTGTTGCTGAGTTCTTGATTAAAATGTTCATGGGGTCTTGTTCTTCCTCTTCCTGTCAGAAGGAAGTTAACTGCTCAGTTTTTTGATTCCAGGCCAGAAGAGACTGCTGCTCTATGCCCCAAGTTAAACGCCTTCTGGGACTCCATCAACCGCCCACGAGGGTCAATGGTCCTCCACTGACCCACCAGGAAAGACTCTGGGCAATCAGGGCCTTGGCTCTAAACTGACATCCTGCCCAGGTACCTCAAGTTCTGGACACCAGGTGCCTTCCTCTCCCTTCCCCACCCTGTGCTGGGGAAGGGGGACATAAATCTCTCAGACTCCCCAGTCCCAGGCAGATCAGGTGACTGTACCATTGAAATAGCTCGGCGTGTCGGTGGGCCGCCCCCGGGCCAGCACCATGTTCCAGCTGGAGCTGCGAGCCTCCGCCTGGCTGCCCCACGAGTGCACGCCGGAACTCAGGGTGTCCCGCGAGCTCTGAGAGGCCTTGGATGGGTTCTGAAGTGACAAGGATGGCACAGACTCAGGCCGCGGGCTCAGGGAACCATCTCTGGCCTTGGTCTAATTTGGGGCCAAGGGACTCTGGGCCCTCCCCTGGGCAAGGAAGCCCCCATGTCCTAGGCTGGAGCATGGCTCTCCTGGGTGCTTTTGGGGCTCAGCTGGGGGCTGAGTTCATGAGGAGCCCCTGGGCTGGAGGAGGGTGAAGCGTAGTTCTATGGAGACCAAAGCCAAGCCTTTTTCCCTGCTATCCTAGTAGCCAGACTGTTCCTGAATTCCCAGGGTGTTGGAGATGGACAATCTCATTCTGAGAAACCAGGACCCCTGGCCCGGGGAGGACCCCTTCCAGGAGGAAGGGGTGACCCCGTTACCTGCCTCGTACCCTCTACTTGCACAGGGCCCCTTCCCTGGCTGCACCCAAAGCCCTATGCTCTGTGCCCTGGCTCCCGGTCCATGCTGGCTCACCTTCTCACTGTCATCCGACAAGGAGAGACTGTCAATGCTGAGGCACGAGAGAATTTGCTCCTGCTCCTCCAGAGAAAATGGCTGGGAGAGGCTGTTCAGAAATAATTCTGTAGAAAAGGCAGAAGACGGCTGTGAAAGACTGGGAGGGGACTGGCTGTGCTGTCCGCGTTTTTCTGCCCAGACTGCCAGAGCTGACCCCGGGGAAGGGGCTGGAAGAAAACACATGCTGGCTGTAAAGAGGAGGAAGCCCCAGCCCGTGCCAAGGGAGCCAGAGGCTGCAGCCGCCCATACCTATTTCCAGCTGTTGCAGCTCCTGCTCCGGGAAGGTTGCCTTCCGCTCTGGTGAGCTGGGGTTTTTGGTGGGGGCTGGATCCAGGGAGGACAGAGGCAGTGGCTCCCACATCCCAGACTCCCCCTTGCCCCAGTACAGGCTTGGAGACTTGTTCCGCTCTGGGGGTTCCGGGGGTGGAGGAGGTTGGAGCTTAGGGGCCCCGCCTGTTGTGTCCTCAGCTGGCTGGGGTCGCGGGGCCCCTGGCGAGAGCACCCTTGGCGGGGCACGGAGGGTCTGGTGAGAGTGGGCTGGGCTTGGAGGTGGATGGGCTTGGAGTGGCGGTGGATGTCTTGGTTCTTTATATTCTCCCCTCCAAGGGCTCCTCAGACCTCCCACTACAAAACAGAGAGCACACGTGGTAAGGTGGAAACGGGCCAGCAGGGTCCCTAGGCCACACGAGGTGGCCTCTCCTGAGCAGAGCCGGCCCAGAAGCAGGCAGTGAGGGAGGACCCTTGCCCCACCAGGACACAATTCAGGAGGGTGGTGTGTGGTCTCCAGAGGAGGCCTCTTCTGTAAGATGGTCCCCTACAGTGGGAACAGAACAGTATTTCTTTCATTCCCTTTTCCTCCTAGGTAACAATTGCAAATTTAAAAATCACAGAATTGGCTCCAGAGAAGGACTTTGTTAATATTAATAGTAAAGAGAAGATTTAAAAATAGCTCTGGGGGAATGCCAACACGGAGTTCCAGGTAAATGGGCCCTGCTGGCCCTGCGTCTCTCTTACCCCTCCCTTCCCAACAATCAGTGCTTCCTGAAGGCAGCATTTCTCTGGAGTGGGGTCAGTTCAGCCCCGGAGCCCTTATAACTACCATCTGTGGTTGGGGTGGAGGGCTTTGCAAGGTCTCTCTCCTGTTTTACTTATTCCCTTTTCATTCCCATAACTGCTGCCTTTCCCCTGCCGCCCCCAACACCGCCCCCAACTCCAGCTGACATTCTATTATGTTTGATGTGTCACTTTGGGTTAGACTGCTTTCTTGCAAAGTGTGTATTGCTTTTATTTATCAATTTTTAATTTATAAAAAAGGCAGAGTGTTCTAGGCTTTGCTCTGCTGGTCCTCTTATCACCCAGCACTACGGTTTTCAGATCCAGCCAGGTTTCTCTCTGAACATCGAGTTGCTTTAATAACTACTATGGGTGCTGTGTGAGGCATCCCCCAACCACTCCCACCCCATCCCCACCTTTGGCCTCTTCGCGCTCCCACAGGGGCACACTCGACTGCACTCAACTCCCATCCCACAAATGACACTGCAGTGTGTGTCCCCAGGCATGTCCTCTTATGGGTCTGGGGAGAGTTTCTTTGGCGGTAAGCCCTGGAGTGGGGTGCTGGGTCCCAGGTCTATGGACGTTTGCCCAAGTGCTGCCAGGTGCCCTCCAGCAGAGCCTAAGGGCTACAGCCCCACCAACACCTGGCACTCCCAACTTTCTGACTGTCCCCACACAAATGGCTGGAAAGTGATACCTGGCTTTATTTCACACTCTGATTACTGATGAGTTCTAGCTCCCCTTTCTATGTTGTAACCCCTTTCCCCCAGCTCCTGAGCACTGCCCCTGCATCAAGGCACAGTACCAAGCACTTGGACTCACGTGACCTCAGTCTTCCTAACAAGCCTGAGGTTGGTGTCATGTCCATGCTCTACATGGGGAAACCAAGGCTCTGAGAGGTGGAGTACCTTGCTGATGACCACCACATGACTCTCTTGCCCCCTGTGGCCAGCACGGGGCTCTTACCATGCTGTAGTGCCAGGCTGACCTTCCCCCCCAGCTCTACGGCTGACGCTCGGTGGTCAGGCTCTTTCCTGAGGCCCTCCTGGATGGCCTGGGCTGTGAGGGGGGCACAGGAGGGTGGGATCTCCCTCACAGGCGGAGGCTCGCTGGCAATCTGGGGGTCAAAAGGCAACATGTGAGGTCTGCCTCCCCATCACTTCCCTGCCCCCAGTTTTCTGTTCTTGCTCCTCCCCACCCTCCCCGCCCTGCTGTGCTGTGGTGGGCCACAAGGACTGAAGCGGCCTGGTCTAGAGTAGGGGCTGGGATTTTTCCAAGAAAAGGGAAAAAGGGGCCAGGCAGGACAGAGCAGAGCAAGGCAGTGAGGCATGCATGACTTCCAGGTCCAGCCTGTCAGGAGGTGGGCAAAGAAGGGGGTCCGGGGGGTGGATGCAAGAGAGCCCTGAACCATGAACTCAAGGAGAGTCCTCACCGACAATCTCCCCCGGGACCCTCAAATCTGGGGGGTAGTATTTTAGTCAGCATCCCACATTTATGAAGAGGCTTTTCCCTACGCCCTGTTCCCATCCCCCACTGAAGAGCACCAAACTTGGGGGCCCTGTAGTCTTGCTGGCTTTGCTGGTGCCGGCCGGCACTGACCTTGAGGCAGAGCGGCCCTCGGAAGTACTGGGTCCAGGGGTGGCAGCCGTTGAGCATGTGCAACATCATGCAGCAGCTGCTCCAGATGTCCACCTTGGCATCACAGGGCTTGCCCATCACCACCTCTGGCGCCATGTGGGTCTCTGTGCCCGGGATGTAGTCCCCTGAGAAGGTGAAGTGAGGCAGAAAAGGCAACTGTGAATTCTTGATGGGTGACAGCCTTGGCAGGGACCACCCCAGTCAATCCCTGAGACACCCTGAATTTGTCTCAAAGTCCTTTAAGTAGAGATAAAGCCTCCAAATCAAACTTGCTAGGGATGAGCCAAGTCGGGGATTCTGCTGGGGACTGTACAAAGAATCTATCATCCAAAACATGGGCTCTGGACCAGACCCTTAAAGTGCTTTCTAAAAGGAAGGAGGGGTCTGGACATGGAAAATTAGGTTGCAGAAGACTAATTAATGGTATTTTCCTGAAATTTTAGTAAGTTAAAAAGAAAAAATAAAAAAAGGGAAAAGGTCTTTTATGCATACAAAAGGATTGATACCAGATGTCAACAGTATTTTTTTCCGGTGTTTTATATTTTTTTGCAGAAAAAAATACAAATCACCGGAAAAAAATACTTTCTGCTTAGCTCTACTTTCTGCAAAAGATATTAGAAAAGATATTTTTGTAATAAGAAGAAAACACTATAGTTATTTTAAAGTGAAGGACAGGTGTCTATGTTCAATTTACATCTTCAGAATTACCAATAGTCCTTTAGCAACAAAGAATCACTTCTAAAAGATTTTTTTCCTTTGGTCAAAATGAAATCATTTTATGCTAATGGTATAAATAAAAAAGCAGGGCACAAAATTGTGTTATAGTGGCCTTAACTATGTACAGAAAAAAAAAAGACGTGAAGAGAATTATCTAAAATATTCATGATTATCTCTCTGGGCAAGAGGAAAGGTTAAGAATTCTTTTTTTCCTCCCCTTCTGAACCACTTAACATTATAGTTGCCAACTGTTCTACAGTGGGCACGGATTACTTTGATAATCAGAAAAATATAGGTTAAAACCAGGCATTTCTCCAGCTGCAGAGCCCAGGCCCCTTGGTCAGCCTTCCCACTATACTTCCAGAAACTACTCTCAGAGGTGCAAGAGGGCTGAGGTCACAGGCTGGGAGCACAGCTCCCTAAAAAACGCTGGACAAGATGGGTGGAGCTGGGGTGGGGGGAGCTCTGAGGTAGAAGACCTGGGACCTAGGGCGAGGCACTCAGCCTTTCTGTTCCCTCCTCTGTGTAATGGGAACATCAGAAATGAGCATCTGAGTGCATTACTGCATTAAAGCTTAACAATAAAAGCCTCAGGAGAACCCAGAGTGGTGTCTTGGTGGACATAAAGTGCTCCGTCTCTGATGCCATTAAGGAAAGTACAGGAGAAGGCATCTGCGGAATGCCTGGTAAAGGCTACTGGCTGTTATCATTGTGGGGAGGCGGAGAGGGGACGGACTCACCTGTGAGCAAAGACTTCCCCAGGCCATCAGGTTGAAGGCACACAGCATGGCCAAAGTCACATAGGGCTGCACGGCTCCCATCGCTGGACAGGAGGACGTTATCAGCTGCCAGGCCACCCCAGGGAAGAAGAGGAACAGGTGAGTCACAAAGTGCCCTGGCCCAATCTGGACCTCCAGCGAGGCAATTTTCTGGCTGACCCTACACGGCAGCTGCTGCTTCTGATTAGTTTCACTAGTCATGGAGGGAGGGAGAGAGGAAGGTGTCAGTTGAGGCTAGAGGCAGGTAGCAGGCAGGATCTCTGAGGGTGAGGGCACGGCAGCAGAGTTTACTCCTGGGGACGCTGCTGCCACTCAGCTCTGTGCCTCTGGCCCCGCCGGGGTCACCAGTGGGTAGGAGCTCGATCTGCTGTTCCCTGGGCACCACCCACTGGAAACTATGGAGCCAGGCTGAGGGTTGGGAGAACACACTTCCCCTTCTTACTGGTACAGCCCTGTCAGCCTGACGCAGGCCCAGAAGATCAGGCAGGATGGGGTGAGGGAGGAGCCCAATGGAGACCAGGAACACGGGGGCTCGGAGCCTTACCTTTGACGTCCCCATGCAGAATCCTTCGGGTATGGAGGTATTCCAGCCCTTCCAGGGCCTGGCCCAGGTAGTAAAGGGCCCGGTCCTCCGGGAGACAGCCCTTCTGCTTTATGAGCTGGCCTAGTGAGCCACCTAGGAGACCAATGGCCAGTCTTTACATGGGGCTTTTCCAGGCCTCCAAGGGAGCCAAGGGCAAGGGCCTTCGAAGGGCAGATGGTAGAAAGCAGGCCTTTCTTGACCATGTCACAGAGTCAAGAGATTAAAAGTGGATTGACTGGGGACCGAGGTCAACCTTGGCAAGACTCGGGGGAACCCTGGGCTCTGAATGTGGAGGGAGGAAGAGTGGCATTTGGCTCCATACCTTCTAGCAGTTCCATGAAGATGTTGACCCAAGGACCTTCCTTCACTGCTCCATACAGAGGGACGATTCTGGGTGAGGTCAGTCCTGCACATGCCATCAACTCCTCTGCCCGAAACACTTCGACTCGCACCTAGAAGGGCCCAGGGGTGGCTGCGAGTCAGGGTGAGGGACCAGGGCTGGTTCCCTGGCATCCTGTCAGAACCCTTGGAACCCCCTGAACGGAGGCTGCTGATGCTCCCAGTCATGATTCTGAGGCCAGGCAGGGCACTGGTGGGCCTCCTGGACCCTCACAGACTACACTGTGCACCCTGGGGGGGGCGGGGTCAACGCCTCATACTGGATTAAAGTTCTGCATTGCTGATGTTTGCGAAAATACTTAAAGTCACACAAAAACTACAATCCTTATTCAGGCCCCTTGCATGCTGCCTATCCTCAAATCTGCTGAACACAGAACTTTCTTTTCCCTAGCCCAGATATCTGGATAATTTCTAGGTCATAGGACCTTTTGTTTATTAACATCCACACCTACACTTCAGATGCTGCGTTTCTGTCACCAGAGCTGATGCGGCCAAGATTCTGGCTCTGTCAGTGCCTCTGGCTCCTCCTCATCCTTCATTGGCTCATAATTATTTGCCTTTTGCCCTGAGGATTAACATGTCCATGTGGATAGAGCAGTGCTTGTTTATTTTGTTTGCAGCTGTTTCCCCAGGATCTGGGCAGCGGAGATCCTATAGGGAGAGGTTTGGCCAAGGCCTGTCCCACAGTGGACTGGTGGGCCAGGGACCACCCACTCTTTTCTGCAGGGACCAGCATGGCATGGCAAGAAGAAGTAGGCCTTGGATGCAAACATCCTGGGCTGAGACCTGGCTCAGCCATTTCCAAAGGTAGATCACTTCCCCTAAGCTATGTGTTTCCATGTGCAAACAATGGGGACAGTGACATCTGCTCCTGGGGAGAGTGAGGATTTGGAGGGATGATAACCATCACCGGGCCTGGAAACCAGTGGGTGCTCAGGAAGTGCTAGCTCCCCACCTCCTCCCTCCAGCTCAAATATGGTTAGATTCCCTAATAGAGACTCAACCTCCTTTCTGGCAGCAGCGGATTCTCATGTTAGCCCTGAGAAATACCACCAGAGGGCGCGAGTGGTACAAAACTAGCCAAGAACAACTCAAGTCAGCGCCTGGCAGTTTTCTCTGGAGACCTGCTGACTTGGCAAACAAAAGCTCTGACGTTGTACGGCTTTTGGACTTTTGCCTATCAGTGGAAAATGTCTCTTTCTGATTACTTGCAGAATACCTGGTTTGGTAATCAACTCGCATGGACTTTGACTCCCTGTCAATGTTTCCAGCTCTGAACCTGAGTTGGAACTAATTCACCAACAGGACTTGTATTAGCAAATGTTTTTAATCCTACTGCTCCCAAACCATGAGGTGAAGCACCCAGGGCACCACAGAGAACTCAAGGGCACTACGGGTATTTTACATTTGAGGCAAACAGCGATGATCAACATCTGCGGACATCATGCAAACTACTAGCTCAAGACAGCTCGGTTTCTATGATCGTACTGCATTATTTTGATGACATATTTCTGTGAAGCTAGGTTTTTGGAGGTTGCTGTGACAAAAAGGTACTTCAGGGATAATGTGGAGCAGGAAATGAAGGTGATGGCATCCACTGATTTCAGAGCTTGAGAAGTTGGGTGTGCCCAACAAGACATACATCCCATTAGTAATTATGGTTGTTTTAGAACAAAAAACATGTATTTTTCAATTTATATGTATTGTCATTCAAATGGCTAGTAGGTTGTTAAGATAAAGACTTATTATTTGACCTAATGATTTAATAAATGGAACTGTTAAGTACTTGTTTTGGCCTGGAGCACCATGAAAAAATGACTGAGACATTCAGGGCTGTGAATCAAGAAAGTTTGGGAGCATCTGCCTCGACTTTTAAAAAAACCGTAAGTCCTCTAGAGTGTCCCAGCAATGTTAAAAACATTCCTAACCGCCCAGACCAAAGGCAGTCAGAAGGGACACTTCAAAACACAAGATGCGTTAGGAGTCTGGGCTAGCTCCAGGGAGAGCAAGTGGAAAGGGTAGACCCGAGGGAGCTGGGTGGGAGAAAGGACGGCTTACTGGTCCAGGCCAGCTGCCCGTTTGGCCCACCTCTCCTCTCTGGACTTCAGTGTCCTTATCTGTAAAGTGAGGGCTGGACTCTGATGAGGCTGATAATGACAACTAATATTGAATGCCAACTTAACACACGCTGGGCACCATGCTAAGCACTTACAAGTATTAGTTGTTACCTCTTAACAACAGCCCATCAGGTGATATCTCATTTTACAGACAAGGAAGCTGAAGATTGAATGAGTAACCTGCTCAAGGTCACCAGGTATAAATATCAGAGCTGGAATTTTGGTGGAAGAAGCCTGACTCTAGAGCTGCCAGCTACCCTCGCTCACGGAAGGCCTTTCCAGGTGTGCGAGCTCGAACATCTGTGCTCATACTCAGGAGCGTGCATACCCAGTGGGGAGCATGCTCAGCGATCCCCTAACTGCCAAATCCACAAGCCACTTCCCTTTGCTTAACTGCCAGCACACATCATTCTCCTCACAGTCCTTGTTCTGATTTCCTTCTCTTCTCGTCCTGGCTGACCTCACCCATGTCCCTGGCTGATGGCTGCTTCTACCACCTTTATACCATCTCCCATTACAACCTGAGCTCCTTCGGGTCAGGCGTGTGGATTCCACACCTCTGTCTCCAGTCCCTGGCACAGCATCTGGCACAGAGCAGAGCTTGGTAACAGCTGGCTTGACGTGGCCAAGGCCAAACTATCCCAGATCAGGGATGAGTAAAAGGAGGCTCCCAGGACTCCATGCTTGAGCCAGATGTTCTCAAACGAACAGTTCTTAACCCTCACTAGGCCACAGGCCCCTTTAAAATCTAATAAATCTCCATACATGCCACACTTTAGAATAAACACACACACACTTTAGAAAAGAGTTCCAGGAGTTCAAGGATCTTATGAATTCATCCACTGACTAGGATAAAAACTTATACATTGGCTGTTAAAAGTACTAGAGAAATGGATATGTACCAAAAAAGAAATCTATGATATACTGTTACATGAAAAAAACATGGTACAGAAGAATCTCTAGAGTATAACTCATTTTAATAAAAGAACAACTACATGTTTATATATGCAAAACTAGTCTAAAAAGATTTATGTCAAAGGGTAGTTACCTCAGAAGGGGATTGGGGAACAGGGAGACTTTTGCTTTTTGGGGTATCATTCTTTTATAATGAGCCTCTATTTATTTGTAATTAAAAAGATCAATTGAAACCTTAAAAAACAAAAACGGAAAACCCTACATTAAACTCAAGACTCGGAACCAATCAGCATCTGACTTGGGGCCATGGATATTCCAGAAGGAGGACCAAGGCAGTGCTGATGTTACCATATGGTACTACATGTTCTGGATCTTCAGGGAGCATAGAGGGTGCACAGACTTGCTCTGACCCTATGTGCAGCTTGAACTCTGACCCCTGGCCCCCACCCTGACCCTTACCCCCTTACCAGGGAACTGTTTCTCAGATCTTCCAGCTGAAAATGCTAAAGGACAGCACTGCCTTCCCTACCCTCAGCCCTCGAGAGAAAGGAGAGGTAGCCTGCCCAACTAAAGGCAGCTGTGAGAGTGCTGAGCTCCTGGAGGAGGGGAGGCAGAATTCTGAAAGGGGCTGGCAGTGCTTGGAGCTTGGAGCTTGGAGCTTGTCCGACTGCCTTGGGGAGGTGAGAAATGGAGCGTCTGTCCTCTTCTACTATATTAGGGTTGTTTACCTTGTTGCCCAGGACTCTGAGAACCTCAGCAGGGGAACAGCTGAGGAGCCCAGTGACTAAGCTCTCAGCATGGGCATTCATCTCCAGGACACTTCACGCTCTCGCCCCCCTCCCACCCGCCTCTCAGGAGGGACAGCTGAGCCTTCTCCGGTGGCCGGGGAGGGGATTGCTGCTGAGGTCAGGCACGTGGCCTTGGCATCTTAGTGGAAGATGATGACCCATGCTGGCAAGGACTCAGCACGTGTTCTGGCCAGTGGGGGTGGGCAGGTGGAGCTTGCTTATCTGACATAGTATGTCTGAAGTTTCGGGTAATACCTACGGATAGTCCCCTCTCTCATCCCATCATCCTGAGGCCCAAACTCTAGAACTCAAGCACCTGGCCATGTACAAGCCAGGGAAGCCAGGTTTATTCACATCACAATTTGTCTTGTCACCCCTTAAAGCCACAGGTACCCATGACAGTGGCAGCAGCAGTGTCCACTCTGCATGGGGCCCAAGTGGGATAGGCTTGCCTGGCCTGGCTATTTGGTCCCTATCCTTTTGGGGATCAGAGTGTCCTCGACAAAAGCCACTGGAAAACAAGATCCATCTTTGAGTTAGCTTATTTCACCTTGCCCATGGGCCAAGGAGATGGCTCAAAGAAATGTTTCTGATTTTTGCCTTAGGACATCCTGGGTGCTATTCTCAGGCTGAGTTTGGGCCAGGGACAAGGTGGTTTCCAGTCAAGGTGAGCTGAGAGTCAGAAGTAAGAGAAACAGTATCTGGAGTGGAGCAGGGCTGACACCCTCAAGGACTATGGATCTGCTGCTGCTGGGCCCAGCTGGTGTGATGTGACAGAAGGAGGCAGCAGTTCCAGGCCCAGCTGTGTGGCTTTGGGAAAGGCGCAGATCTTCTCTGGTCTCCAGTCCTACCGTGAGTGAGATGAGGGAGTGGGAGAGGTGACTCAGGCCTCTGCCTCTAATCAAAGTCCTAGGAGCGCAAGTCTTCCTCTCCTACCCCTTCCTGAAGAGTGGTCCAAAGCCAAACTCTAGAGTTGGACAAGCCGAGGGCTCTTGCTAAGTCTCATTTCCTCATAATGTCCATCTTGCAGGACCTACTACATCCGGGGGACCAGAGGCAGAGCTCGAACTCGACAAACTAGATGTCATTCCTAAGGTACACAGCCTCTTTCGGGGGAACCTGTCAGGTGGAGGCTACACCCTTGCTGTTACCTTCTGGCCCACTAGTGGTGCAGGGGTTTCAGCTCAAAGAATTTCGTGACAATCCAACCATCTTCCAGGTTTCAACTTGCCCTAGGGGCCTGGCATCAGGAGCGGCCCAGGCTGCGTGCACACTCTCACACTCCCTGTCACGTACACACGCACCAGGTGCAGGCGGGGAAGTGACGGAGACCGTTCCCTTCCAGCTCCAGCTGACCCAGGCAACCAGGATAGCCAGGCTCTGTTAACAAGTCAGACCCACGGCTGCTCTGAGACTGTTCTTGAAAGAAAGCAGAGGGCACGAGACAGGCCTCTGCCCAACACCCCCTCCAGCCCCGGAGCCCCGGCATACCTTTTTGACGGCACACTGGAAGCCCGTCTGCTTGTCCTCCATCCTGTGTACCTCTCCGAAGGAGCCTCTGCCCAGGCAGGGCTGGCGCGTGGCCCAGTGGACCTCCTCTCGGTATTCATAATCCACTGGCTTGAGTTTCTGGGGTTGGCAGGAGAGAGAGGCCAGTTTCAATGGCCAGGGCAGTGGAGGGACGAAGGGATACAGTGAGGAAGGCTCTCAAGCAAGGGCCCTTCCAGGTTGCTGGGCTGAGCCCTCACAACCAAAGACACTACTGGGTCTGAGGCAGGGCTTGGGGGTGTGGGCAGGACCAGAGAGAGGGTTACAGGAATCAGGCGAAGGCAAAGGAGAGCTTCACCGGCTGCCTGAGGCAAGCTGATCCTTGTGATGAAAGAACCTCCTCCCCAGACTTGTGGTTGTGGGACAGAAATGAAATTGTCCACAACCCTGACAATGAAAAAACACGAGCTAAAGGCAGAAGAAAGAGAAGGACAGTGAAGGGGCAGGGGACAGGAATAATGTCAAAGATGGATGGAATAAAACTGAGAAATCTAAGTTTGGGAAAATCATGTAAGGTTACAAAGTTATCCAGTAAGAGAACTAGAGGAAGAAGGGAAGGAAAGAAGGGTAGCAAAGACAGACAAAATCCTCATTGTTCACCCTGGGGGTCAAGAGGTAGCCCCTGCTCTTGACACCGGCTTGTCCCTGTTTCTCAGCATATGTGTTATTCCTACAGTGCACACACACAATGCAGCAATGATGGGGCAGCCAACCAGAAGAACTAAGAACAGGAATAGCTGATAAGACTGAAAAAGGAGCTGGAAACGGACCGGGAGACTACTGCTTTCCATCAATGCTGAGCACTCTGCCAACTGATTTGTTATCACATGAGTGAGTGACTCTGAGAACGAGAGAAAACCGTCCCCCCAGAGGGTGGGACTTGAAAGCAGGTCAGGCAGTGATGCCTCTTCTCCCATCAAGGTCCCACCCTGACTCCCAGCTGCTGTTCTCAGCCCTGGAGGTGGAGGTGGAGGTGGAAGTGGTGGTATACGTACGTATGTTTGAGGATTACTCACCTCAATAAGCAGCACCCCCTCGCTGTCCTCAGTTTCGGGGCTGGGCTCCTGGGGCCTGGAGCCCCCTACTGACCAGGTCTTGGCCAGGCTGGCCAGGCTGCGGGCCTGGCCTGAGCTCACGCTGCCTTGCAGAGCATGCACCAGGTATTCCTCCACAGAAAACTTCTCACTCGTGCCATGAGACGGGCAGCTGGGCTTTAGGCGTGGGCCAGGCAGGGGCTTCTGACTGTCTACACAGGCCAGTCTGCCCAGGTGAGGGCCAGGCAGGGGCTGCTGGCTGTCTACACAGGCCAGTTTGCCTAGGAAGTAGGACTCTAAGGGGTGAGGTTTCCAGGGCTGGAGAGGGTGGAACGGGAAGGGGTGGGGCAGTCTGCTGTAGGGGAAGGGGTGAGCGGGCTGGGGCAGGGGGCCTATGTCCTGGGGGTGGTGGAGTTTCCACACGTGGTTTAGACACTGCAGGGGGCTGATCAGTTTGTGGAGCTCAGGTCGAGGCAGTGCGGGCCGCAGGCCCTCCCCGAGTTTCTTAAACCAGAGTTGGCCAAGGCCTGGCTCCTTCAGAGGCCTGGTGAACTGGGGGGCGCTTCTAACATATGGGGCACCTAGCGAAGACTCGTCCTCCTGTGGGGGAAAACACAGGTGTTAGGACCCAGGGCTGGGGCCAAGGCACAGGCGCCATGCTGAAGGCCCGTGAGCCAGGTGCTGCCGGGGACCGAGGCCCAGGGTAGGGTGACGGCTCTCACCTGCACTGGGACTGTGCAGCTCTCCTGCTCGGGGGTTCTAGGGAGGGGCTTGGCCAAGGCCACTCCCGCCTGAGCCAGGGACTTGGAGCTCTTCTTCTTGCGTTTCTTCCGGGCTTTGCTGCGACGCTTCCCCTTCCAGCACACACGGGCCATTTTGCCCTCGGTCGCGTGGGCCACATTGTTGGGGATTTGATCAAGGCTCTCAGACTGGCTGTCAAAAAGAGGACACAGAAACACATTGTGAGCATGAGGAGGCAAGAATATGGGCCAGCTTGGGTAACTGCAGATGGAGTCATGTAGACTCGAGGTCAAACCCCAGAGTAGTCAGTACTTGTGTGAATGTGCGAAAGTTCCTAAGCCCCAAGGACCATCGGTCTCCTCATTGATAAAATGGGTGTAGTATTTTCTGTCAGGTTGGGTGGAGATGGGGGTTAAATGAAATAGCTTATTTAAAAAGCCCACCTGGGTGCTGGCCCCAGCAAGCTTCTGATAAACAGTAGTTACTGCTAATGTGAGGGGATTCACACTGCTCTTCCGGTGGGGGGGTGGGGGTGGGTGGACACAGTTCTCTCACTGCTCTCCAAGGTGGCAGAGGTCCCAGAAGGGGGCATGTGGCTCTGACGGCCACAGCCCACACTCAGCATTCTCAGCTCTGACTGACAAGAGTGGGTTTCTGTTGCCTCTGGAAGGAGGGGCAATTGAGATTGGTGACCTCCACCTCCTCTGGTTCCAGGGCACACCTGGCTGCCGGAGACGCGTGAGGAGTTGCCTGGACTGGGGCCCGGGAGCAGGGGAGCCCGCCCTCCTCTGATAGCCCACAGCTCAGCACCATGGCAGACTAACTCAGCTCTTACCCCTGCCACGTATTAAGACCTGGTGGCAACAGGATTTCTGACAGGACTGCTGCCAAACAGCTGTGGAGCAGACCCTGGCTTAGCCACCCTCTCATAGCCTCATCTTTTGCCCCTCACCAAGAAGGCAGACTCATCCCAGCCCGGGAGGGTCGCTAGGGGCCTACAGATTTTTTTCAGGCAGCTGAAAGAAGTGGATTTATCAGAAACCCCCAGGAAGCCCCTATCCTGGGCCAAAAGGCATCAGGGGTGACATAAGGAATTCGACCGAACACTGAGCATTTCTTAGTTCAAGGGCAGCAGCCTTCCCAACCTTTTTATCACTAGCAGTTCCCAAATTACAGTGACGAAGAAGTGTGCCTGGTGGCGGAGGAGGAAACAGCTTCCAGATTCAACCTCCAGTTGACAAAAATCATCTCTGGGGCTGCGGAGCTTGGGAACAGACTGAGTCTCACTTGGCTCCTTCTACAGGGCCACGGAGCAGTAAGTCTCTGTCCCTGCCTGTTTCCAAGCCCTCATCCCTCCTCGGCTGTGTCTCACAGGAGAAAAGACACAGCAGGTTTCTCCCCAAGTTAGAGGCCCTCTCCGGACCTGCACTCGTGGTCACGCACCAGCAGGAAAATGCCTCCTGTTCCCAGCACCCTCCCGACTGATGGGAAACGGGGAGGAGCAGCAAGGACTCTGAGGAGAATAAAAATAAAATGTCAAGCTGATGTGACCCAGAGGCAGTCATCTACACGCTGTGAAAAGCTTTTGAAAAGCTTATTTGGCCGGGAGAGCAGCTCAGCCAGGAAAGCCTGGGCGACTTCCAAGAGCTGAACCACAGGTGCTGAAGGAGGGAGCCAGGGGTCAGTGGGGAGCAGCCTGGGCAAGCAGCTGGGGTGGGGAGGACGCTGCGTCAGCTCCCACTCAACCTGGCCTCCTTACCTGTACTGTTTTGACCCAGCGATGAAGATCCGTTCTGAAAAGGTGGGGCTGAACTCTTGACTATTCTCACCTTTTAAGTAAAGGGAAAGGGGATGGAGCAGAAAAGAGAGAGAAAGGACAGGAATTCAGCACTCAGGAGGGAGGCATTTTGCAGGTACCCTCTTGGCCACTCTTTCTCCTTCCCAGACCACCTCTGCCTGGTGGCTCATCTGCGGTCACTGATGGGCTCACGCCGCCCTCCCAGCTTAAGGGTCAAGGCCAGAGAGCGTGCCTACAATATGGGATCATGATGCCCACCTCATTTCACATACTGTGAAGCTTAAGTGAGATCATCTATGTAAAACTCAACACAGTGCCCGGCACACAGTTACAGCTTAATAAATGCACCCTATTGTATATGTGCATACATATGTATGCGTGTGTGGTCTCACCATTGTTATGTCACTCACTCCATTTTAATTTTCATTCTCTTATCCCTCATCAAAGACTAGCCAGAGGAAGGGGAAGGCAAGCGGAAGGGTGTGTGTGTGTCCATGGGAAAATACCACCATGAGCTGTTGGTCTCGCCAGGCTCTACCCCCTGGGGTGGAGGATAAGTGTTGGGGAGAGAGGGGACTCCTGGCCCTACCAGCCCTCTTGGGAGTTTCTCAGGCTCTGGTGGCAGTCACCGTTCCAAGTCATTTTGAGGTATTGTGAGTGGAAGCAGAAAGGACCAGACAGGCCTCGCCCTGAGGCCCTCTGACTGGCCCCGCAGGCATTCATTCTGTCAGGGGTGCTGCGCTGAGGTGGACAGTGGCGAGGGGCTTAAGGCCCCACCCAGGTGGGCTTTCCAGGAGACCTGGCCATTCCTGTCCCGGCCTCCCCAGAGATGCTCAGGCTGCCCAAGGCCAAAACAGAAGGCTGAGGGCCTGCCTGATGATCCTGCAGAGTCCCCAGGACCTCAGAGCCCGCGCATTCCTGCCCCCCGCCTCCCTTACCCTGCTCTGGTCCCAGTGGACAGGGGCCCCATTTGCCCCTTCCCCTGCTTGTTTCACTCCCTGGCACTGTTCTAGCTCCCACTTCACACTGATTCTCGGCTTAACCCTCTGTTGTGTCTTGTGAGAGTCTGCTATGGTGGTCACCCTGGCCTCCCTCTTCCAGAGAGGGCCCCTGAGCCCAGCCTGAATGGTGCGCAGCCACTCTTGCACAAGCACTGGGCCCACCTGCAGACCCCCTACCTGTCCTCTCTGCCGACACCCCCCCTACCCTGGCCCCTTACATTCGGCCTGGGCGATGATGGAGATGGCGGCTGGCCCGCCCTCGGAGCCTTCCTTGGCTGTGCCTTTGGTAATCACGTCGTTCAGGATCTCCCACTTCCCACAAAACACAGGGCTCTTCTCCACGGCCTCAAGCTTGTGGACGGAGCTCTGCTTTTTCCCCATTGCCTGTGTCTTCTCCTTGGCTTTGGCGAACTCCTGCTGCCCAGCCGCCGAGCTGGGGGCGCCTGGGCAGGCCATCTCCATCACTGCCATCTCCCAGGCTCACACTCACCCTGAGAGAGAGACCACACACAGAGCAGGTTACCCCCAGACCCTGAGGGGCCCAGGTCAGGGGTGGGTGGGAGGAGAAAAGCAGGGGGCAAGGGATCTCTGCCTCTTCACGCTGCAGGGATTTAGCCTCTAAACGGTCCAAATGGCAAAGGAGTCAACTTCTCACCGTAGATGCTGTTCCACATGGTGTGACCTCTCCAGCCCTGCTGGCCCCTCCACCGTAAATGGCTCCTCCACTCGACCTCACGAGGACTCCAGCCCGCCTCCCCAGGACAGCTATGGACCAACATCTGGGTTGGTTCTTTCTTGCTTTTGTAAATAATGGCTGAATCTTTTTTCTGTTGTTTGTTTTGAGGAAACTTCGCTTCCCCAGAGCAGGGTAGTGGATCCCAAAACCATTCGTCACCTTGTTGATTCTGCACAAGACTTGCCTTCTTAGAGGACATGCCTACACTGTCCAAGACGGCTTTTCTCCAAGTGGAGAGAATCAAGGTTTTGTTTTGTTCCCAAGTAGGAGGTAGCTGTATGTGTGTATATATATGTGTGTGTGTGTGTACATAAGTTTGGGTGTATATCTTTACATATACATGTTACCTATATACACATATATGAAATCTTACAATGTCTAAAGATCAGCATGCAGATCAGCATGCCAGCACTTTGCTCCCTTTCTGAGACTCATCTATTTGTAGCTCTCCAGGAGGAACTGACACGCTTCCTTCTGTAACGTCCAAACTCACCTGCTGAAAACCTCTCCTAGGTAGCATTTTTCTTTCAGGCAACATTAGTAGTGGAACTTATATTAGAGCCCCCGACACTAACCGACACCTCTAGAAATACGAAGACAAAGCACAAGAATTCACCTCTCTCTGGGCTCATCTCCACCTGCCCCGCGTTCCCATGAAGCCAGGAGGGAGAGAGAGCCCACTGTTGTGACAATCTGCAAACAGTATGTGTGCTAGAGTTGTCAGGAAAGAGAACTGCCCACTCTGAGATTGTTACCACTTGGGAACCTTTCTGAAGACTGGGGCTGTGAACTCCCCAAGGGCAGGGCCCTTCCGGGTTGGGTCATGACTTGCCCAAGACAAAGCCTGAGAAGGTGCCCACTGCAGACAGGTCTTTAATAAGTGCTCTCTGATGGCAGCTTGGTCCTAAGGCTGTTCCTAACAGATGTAGTCTTCCCTACCCTAGCTCCATTCATCCTGGATCCCACCTCTGTTTGTGCTTGAGGGAGAAAGGCAGACCACAGGAAGCCAAGCCTCTAACCCCTCTGGCCTTTTGCCTATCAGGCTGGAAGCTTAAATGAGATAGTGGGAAGCTGGGAAACACTTGGCTGAAACCTTCCTCCTACTGCGTCTGCCTCAGCACAAGGGCTATGAAAGACTGAGCCAGCTTGACTGGGGTGTGGTGAGGGGGGATGGGTTTGTTGGTCTCTATGAATTTGATCCTCACATCTCTGCCTTCAAGGGCATCCAAGCTTTGAACTCAGAGCAGCTCCAGCTTTTAGCAGGGATGCCTGGGTGTGTTCCTGAAGGCTGAGGAGGCTGAATGGGTGGCCTCATTTTTACTGATGGCCTTAAGAAGTCTAAGGAATGTTCTGACTTCAGTGAGGTGAAAGCTCTCCAAGGCAGGCTGTTTTACTCACAACCATACTTTCATCCCACTCCACACCTCCTCAACCCTTTCCATCTCCCAAAAGGACTCGATCCAGGGCCTGGAGTAGTGCCTACCTTTCTCAGCCTTTTTAGGAGGGGAAATGAGATCTTAAAAACAAACCCCAAACCCTCAAGTTCTAACAGTATTAGAGGTGTACTTACAGGGACTCCACGTTACTTTTACCTCTTTATTTTTACTTGAAACGGAGGTCTAATTAGGCAGAGGCTTGCCCAAGATCACCTAGCCTGTGCGGGGCAGTGCAGGGCTGGACATAGTGGGCTGTGCCCCCCACTCCCAAGGACCCTGGGCTTCAGGGAAATACAAGCGGGAAAATCATGGTCCTCCCTGGGCAGAAGGCGCCGAGGGCAGAGGGATGTCCCTGGTATACAGCGGAGCGGGGCACAGATGAAACTACTGGCTGCATGAGGGGATCAAAGGATGATGCTGAGCACCAGGGATGAGGAAAGAGTTTCACCTGATGGGTGAGGGAGATGAGGCCAGCGGTCAGCGGTTGCTCCGAGGGCGCCCAGCTGCTTAGAGCGCTAGCTGTACCCGGGCTCACGTGGCCTGTCTCTGCCTGACCCGGCTCACCCCAAGCTGGAGCTCCTCCAGAGGGGCTACGGGGTCCCTCCCCCCAGGAGCTGTACTTTCACCTTGGTGGTTAGGTGGGCAGCTGGCCAGGGGCCCCGATCCTCCCTCCATGAATACTCCAGGCTGCCCCGTCCTGGAGAGGGGGAGGCCGAGGCAGCGGAGCTCAGGGCCTCCTCCCTTGCAGTTCCCTGATGACTCATCCAACAGCCTGGCAGGCGGAGAGAGGAACAAGGCAGCCTGAGAAACTAACCCAGCAGCTGGCAGCTGAATCTGTGAAGGGCATGGGGAAAACAGGCTGACCCTCACCTCCCAGGGGCACGAAATCACAGCCTGGGAGCTGGATAGCTTTGCCGGTGGCTGGCTTTCCTGTGCCACATGACCATGACTCAGACCCTCACTGACAGTCCCCAAGTTCAAGAGGCTATTCTCAGGACACTTTGGCCTGACAGCAACTCTCCGACACATACACATGCATGCTCCCTCACTCCTTCCCCACTCCTACATGCATTCTGATCTACAAAAAATGGGGTTCTGCACTAAGCTTGGGACTGCTGGTCAGGTGGCCTGCCCAGCCCTGCAGCTTTGCCCCTTCTCTCTCTCTCTCCTACAGCTTGTGGGGAGTGAGGACTAAGTGGGAACCTGTTGTGTCTCTGCCTTTGAAGGCAAGTCAAAATCCTGATCCATTACTCAGCTGGACACTCCCCCCAGCTCCACTTAGGCCTCAAGTGCCTTCTTCCCTCAGCTCCCTGTGTCAGAGCTGCGGATGTGAGCAGTGGCAACAGCCAAACCCACTCAGCTCACCCACGGACCATGAAAACAAAAGGGGAAAGGAAAGGGGCAGGATTAATTCAGTATTCTTTTAGGGCCTGATCCACATTCTCATCTGTGGTGCCACCATAACGAAAAGCTAACACGTGGCAGTGGCTTTGAAACCATGAGGTGGGCTTCCATCACATTCTCCAAGGGTCTGACATTTCTTAGAAGATTGCTCTAGTCTCCCCAGAAGACCCAGGCCAGGGCTAAATGCCCAATTCTGGCTTCCTTCTTTTACGCCAAGGAAGTGCTCACTAAATGCAGTGCCCTCCTACCTGACTGCAAGTTAGAATAACCAGATGAGAGAGAGGGTATAGCTCAAGCGGTAGAGCACATGCTTAGCCTGCATAAGGTCCTGGGTTCAAACCTCCTCTAAAAAATAAATAAATAAACAAACAAACAAACAAATAAATAAATAGACCTCCTCCCCCCTACCCCAAAACAATAATAATAAAAAGATTAGGGGGGAGGGTATAGCTCAAGTGGTAGAGTGCGTGCTTAGCATGCACGAGGTCCTGGGTTCATTCCCCAGTACCTCCTCTAAAAACAAATAAACAAATAAACCTAATTATCCCCCCCAAAAAAAAGAAAGAAAAAAAAAGATTAAAAAAAAAAGAAGAACCAAATGAGTTTTACTGAATCAGTCACTGGGCATTTGGCCCAGAAGCTGTACTTCTGACAAGTTCTCTGGATGATCCGGATGCCCGGGGGCCAGGGACTGCTATTTGACCCCTGCTCTAGACAGCTGCACAGTCCAATATGGCAGCCACTAGCGACATGGTCATTTACATTTAAGTGAATTCATTTTAAATAAAATTTAAATATCAGTTCCTCAGGTGCACTAGCTAACCACATAGGATAGTGCACACAAAGAACATTTCCATCACTGCAGAAACTTCTATTAAGACAGTTCTTGTCTAGGGCTCTGATAGCAATGCTTTCTCTGACAGCAAAATTTCTGTTCCTAGGATTCTGGGACAGGAATGTGATTTAGACTAAATAAATGTCTGATTGACCGGAAGGTACAAAAATTATGTTTTACATTTTGATCTTTAGTGATGATAACCTTTCTAAAATGTATCATATTTCAGTTCCCTGTTTTAGTAAGTACAGTAAAAATACCAGATTAGGAACCAGAAGACATGAGTTCTAGCCTTGGCTGCTTTTCTTTAAAATGAGTTCATACCTCAACCCCCAATATATAGAAGAGCGAGAAACATGCAACTGATACGTAATTCATGTTAGAAACAGCTGCTCTGCTGAAGAGGGTGGGCAAGGGCCAGACATATTCAGCTTCCCTTCACCCAGCAAGGATCTCTGCGGAATCCTAGGTCTCCAAGGAAGAGTTTGAAAACCAGAGGCCTGGGGAGAGTTTTGAGGTTCCTTCTAGTTCCCAAAATGCCACTGATTTGTCAGGATTATTTGAGGGCTGGATGAATCCAGTTCAGAATGATAATTGTCAATATCTACCAAGCACCACCATTATTAATGTCAATTTCAGGTGTGCAAGTTAAGGCTTAGAGGGGTTCAGTAGCCTGACGAAACTGTCACACAATGACAAGTTGCAGAGGTGGGGCTGAACCTGTGCTGTTGCTTCCCCAGCCTTCATGCTAAACCTTGAGCTGGCCACTGAGTTTCTTCTCTTAACTTCTCTAGAGTTGTTTTGAGGATTGAATGGGGGTAGACTACATGAAATGCCAATCAGCTTGCCTGGCCAAAAGAAGATGCTAAATCAAAATCCATTCCCTTGCTGGTCACCAGACACATAAACAGCATCACTGAGGCAACGGGACTTCTCTGTTTCAGCACCATATAGCCAAGCTGTCGAGTCTTATGTAAGGCATTCACAACTTTGAGTCTTTGTTTGCTGTATATAAAAGAGAAATATAGGGCCATCTTGAAAATGTCCACTGAGGGGCCAGGGCACACCAGGGCAAATCCCTCTCATGATATTTCATCTGGAAGAAAAAAACTTATCCTTCTCTGAATGCCCAGAGGGGACAAATAGCAGAAGTAGGATGACTCAACTTCCTTAATAAGATATTAGTTGAAAACCAATCTCATTCTGATGCTTCCTCTTTTAAGTCTTCAGCTTGCCGGGCCACTAGGCCACACTGGGCCAGCCTCTGCCTATCAAGAACAAGGGGTGTGCAGGAAGGGGAACCAAGGGCAAGTGCTAGGAGAGTGAGTTGGCCTGGCGGACCCAGAGATCCCCATGTGTTCTCAGCCCCAGCTCCCCTTTCTGCCCTTCCTGCCCTCCCCAAACCCCTACCCACCAGCCCCTGTTCCAGTCACACTGCTCCCTTCACTCGCCTGAGCAGGGCAGCAATGGGTGAGCCTCTGATTCTTTACCTCTGCTCATCCTGTTCCTCCCACAGAGAATGCCTTCTTCCTTTATGAGTATCTTCCAGGTCCCATCTACCCTTTACAAGCTATCTCCTCAATGAAGCCTTTTATGGTAGGCTCCTGCATTTATTCAGCAGGTATCCAGTGAGAGTCTCCTAAGTGCCAGGACGGTAACAGCCATTACTGTTCTTTAAATGTCTTCTGTGTGCTGAGCATGTGCTGGGTGCTTTGTCTATGTTACTGATGAACCTCATAGCAACCCTGTAAGGTTGATAATATTATTCCCATTTTACAGATGAAGAAACTAAGGCTCTGAGAGGTTAAGTTACCTGCAGAAACAAATGAGGCCCAATTTATACAACCAGAGCATCTAACATGGGGTTTGGGTTAATGCCAAGACACTCCTGGCCCTTGCCCCTGGGACCCAAGATATCTTCAGTTCCTCTACAATAAAAAGCTTGTTGGCAGAGGTACCTGGAACTCCAGGAACTAAACAATATTACTACCCAGGTGGATATTACTACCACTATTTTACCTGTAGGGTCTGCCCACTGTTGGTAATAATTTCTTAGCCTGTGTAGGCAGGAAGCACAAGAACCGAAAATGAAGGGTCTCATCTTTAAAAGCTGAGTCAGCTATGAATTGTCAGACTTCTAGTTAAGTTACACCAGTACATGTTGCTAGGATGTTACAATTTTTCACTTGATTAGTTTTAACAGGTTGTTTCATTTTCTTAAAAGAATTTTTAAAAAGCACCCCCCCAACACATACACACAGAAAGAATTCCAGGAAAAATGGTACTACCTTCACTGAAAGAACCACTGAGGGATGTACTTTGGCAAGGAGAAAAGTAAAAGAAATGCGATGCAAGAAACAATGGTAGGCACAGGAATCCATACAATATGTTGGTCAATTTAATCAACAACTGAATGTAAAAAAATTCTTTTAAACCACTTTAAAACATTAAGTTCTAGATAATGTAAATAAGGAAGAAGGGTGGGGTGGGTTGTTCAGTGAGTAAAGTGATTAAAGCCTGTCTTTTTGTGAAATTTACATAAGAAAATTGTACACATCATTAGAAAAAATTATAGTTAAATATGTATGCTAAAATTTAAGAGTAACTGTAAGAATAGAAATACAATTCAGAGTTTCCAAACCAGAAGGGTAAAGAAGGGAAAATGGAAAACTTGATTACTCTTACAAAAGGCAAGGAAAGAAGGAAAAAAGAAGCAAAGAAAAAGGACAGTAAGTATAAAATGAAAATACAATTTAAGGTGGTAGAGATAAGTGGAAGTATTAATATATCATTAATGACAATACACATGAATAGATTAAGCCCCTCCCATTAAAAGACAATCAGATAGGATTTTTAAAAGAGCCAGCTAGATGCTAACTAAAAGAGACAAAATAAAATTATGCAGAAAAATTGAGAACAAAGGATGGAAAGAGATATGCCAGACCAATTCTAGCCAAAAACATGTAATGTTAATATTATACAAAATACCTAAGGCAAAAAGATGCAATAATCACTTATATGCATGCAATAAAGAGCCTCTAAATCCAGAGACTGGTGGCAGGGTGAGGCTTTATGGATGAGTAAGGTCTTGGCTTCAGAGTGTCCCGTCACACTGCAGAGAACTGCAGGATCTTATAACACAACATTCTTTGAACATGGATTGGTCTGTTGGGTGTTGGACCCTGTCTGTGCTGAGCACAGGGTGTACATTGAGGAAGAAGAGGCAGTCCCTTGAGGAGCTTACAATCTACTGGCGAAAGAGATTAGTAGTCAGAACACCACAATACAATACAGCAATGCAATGACCAACACAGACGCACAGCAGATGCACTGGGAACACACGGAGGGACAGCTAGCCCAGCCTGGGGGGGTACCAGGAAAGGCTTCCTAAAGCACATGACGCCTGGGCTGAGTCTCAAGGGTTGGGTAAGAATTTCCCAAGAAAACGGAGAGCGTGTTCCAGGTAAAGGGAATGGCAAAAGTTAAGCAAGAGAGGTGAGACTATGTAGGAATCACAAACAGCTTGAAGTTGTTGGTGAGCAAAGCTTGTCGGGAGCTGCAGGAGATGAAGCTGCAGATGGAGCTTAGGTACCAGATCATGGAAATGTGCTTGGTCCAGACACACCCCCAGGGTGAAATTCTCAGGATGGGGAGAGGAGTTTAATTCAGGAGCAGAGTTCTAGATGGAGGCACCTACAGGTAGGTAGCTGGTGGGTGCTGGGTATTAAATAAAAACCCTGTTATTGGGATAGAACCCTCCCCTACCCCACCTGCCCAACCTGGGCTGCCACAATGACAAGTTCCAGGCCTCTGGAAGGCTTGCAAATTCCTTCCCTTCAGCAGAGAGATGGAGAGGGCGATGGGACCTAGAAACAGACACGGGGGAAGGAGTACTCTGAGTGAGACTCAGCTGGAGGCATCTCAAAACATGCCTCCTGGCCAGACAGAGGCCTGCTTCCCAGGAGAGCAATTTCTGTGCAAGCATTTCCTGTTTAAGAGGATATGAAATGTAAATATACATTAATCATTAAAATCTTACAGGTCAATTATAAAAAGGAAACCTGTCCTGCCCACAAAAGCTCAGTGTTGCTGCCAATTCCATAGGTCAAACTGTCAGGTAAATGAAACGTATGGAATAAAATTTATGACTGTCCCTAATTCCCACCACACACCAGACAATGTTAACTAGCCCCACACGTGCAGAAACACTGCCGTCTACAGGTCCCTTCAGATATGTAAGACGTGATATCACCTCACATCCATGCTATTAGCGTGGGCCTTATCCACTTCCAGCCGCTCCCTGACCCCTCCCATCCCACACCGATGTCAAGCTAATCTAAAACATCCTGTCCTTAAGATAATTTCAAGCTCAGAGACATCTGTTGGCTGTGCACTGCTTACAGGTCCGGCCCCAACTCTGTGGTTCATAATCTGACCACTGTTCCCCTAAACGCAGGGTTTGGCTCTAGCCAGTCTCATCTCTCCACATCCATTGGCTACTCAAACCGACAGTCCTCTGTGTGCCTTGTCCTTGTGCGGGCTGCCCTGCACATCCTGCTTGTCCTTCCCAGAAGCTCAGACCTTCCACCTCCAGGAAGTCCCTCCCAACAGCTCCACCTCACCAATGGCCTCCTCTTCTGACCTCACCTGGTCTCCTTACTGTCCCCGCCCTCACTCTCTTAATTCATCAAATGAAATAACATTGATGAAAGAACTCTAAAAATGATAAAGCATTATATAGCAAGAGAAGACAGCCCTTTCTTGGGTGCACAACTCACAGAATTGCAATCAAGGCATGTAGCATGTAGAAATACGGGAACAAGAGTTGCACAAAGATGTTCAGTGTACTTTGATAATAGTTAAAAACCCAAAGAAAAATGCCTAATTACAAGGGGACAATACTTATTAAATAAATCACGGTACATCCATTAAAAATGTTAACAAATAATATTTAACTATATGGAAAAGGCTTATAGGATACAATGTTAACAGGAAAAGGATACACAATTATATCTAAGGTATGATCACACCTAGCATGTGTCTGTATATTTTACCAACATTTATAAAAATGCAGACACCCACCAGAGACATGCAGCAATGGTTCTTGCTTGGTGGTGTTTTAAAATTCTTTACACTTTTCTAATTTTTCCACATTTTTTGCAGTGGGTGTATTACTTTTCTCAGCTTTCATTTTTTTTTAACAGATAATGTTTCCAAGTGATAAAAATAAAATTCAGAAAGGATATACATTGAGAAGTATAAGTCTTTCCCACCCTTCCCCCATTCTTCTGAGGAGAACTCCATTACCAGGTTCCTACATATCCCTCTAGAGATGCTCTCTGTGGGGTCTTACTTTTACAGTGAAAACAAGCTACAACTGAAAAAGAGTCTCTTGGTATGGGAAGAGAATTTAGGAGGCATCCAGTCCACATTTGAGACTGGGGCTTCATAAATACGTGATGACTGCTTCCCCAACCCCGCATACACACCACCCACACTGGAAACCTTGCCAGAACCTCTGTGGCTCAGCAGTGAATTCTGGCAGCAGGGCCACTAAAACAGAAGCTGGAGATGGGCAAGCTGGCCCCTCCTGGTTTTGGTTTTCATTTTACTCCCTTTCTTGTTCTCCCCTGGGGACTGTGGGTTTTATCAGTTGTGACTCAAGAAGCAGGAAGGTGCTCACAGATGGCTCTGCCAGCCGTCCTCAACTCTGACAGCCACTGCTTCCCCGCCTTTACTTACAACCAGCCAATGACAAGTGTATGTAGCAGTTATGGCCTGCGCCAGTGCCAGATGTAAGACGTGCTCGTGGGCACAGGTGGCCCCGTAAAGAGAGGGGGACAGCAGAACTGGGCCCGAGACAGAACCACCGTCCCCTCCTAGGCTGCTTATGTCAAGGGGTGGGATCTGAGGGCTGGTCCCAACCTGGGGAACCGGAAAGAGGCAAGTGTTTCTGGCTAAACTTTCCTCCCTTCCTTGTATAATATCTGACCCTGCTTTTTCCAAAAAAAAGAAAAAAAAAGTTTATTTTGTTTTCAAATAAAAATGTAATACTTGATCATTAAAAAAATTTAAGCAATATGAGAAGTGTAGAGAGAGAAAAAAAAATTTCTGCACTATTCCTTTCTCGCTGCAATGTAAGAAACACTTTAGTTCGATGTAAACCCCTCTAGTTCCATTACTGTACATGTACAAACATATGGTTTGGGACTGTTTTTAAAATAAACACAGGATTATACACATGGAATATTCTACAAGTTGTTTCTTTCATTTAACAGTGGATTAGGGATACTGTGCTGTCTCAGTGAGAGGTCTAGATTCATCTCATACTTTTAATGGTTCCATAAGAGTCTATGGTACAGATATACCATCATTTTTCCACCTATTCATCTATGGGTGGATTTTCAAATTGTTTCTATTTTTTCATTCTTATAAGTAATAGTGTAGAAAAAAAACCCAAAACCTTTATTCACTTCTTTGCACACTTGTACAATTCTAGGTAGTAAATTCCTGGGATTGAAATTTCTGGGTGACCCTTTTCTTAGTGGGCCCTCTCTTCTCTCCTGTTTCTATGTGTCAGGGAAGTAGGCAGCATCCATCAGTTAAGGACAGGTGGTTACCAAACACAATATTAGTTATTAGCTAGAAAGACTGTCCATGCCCTCAAGGTGCTTATAATCTAGTTGGGGAGAATGGGTGTATGAATAAATAGATGATAAAGGAATCACAAAATGACCTTGGGATCAGAAGGGCCCTAGGAGTCATTTATTCCAACGTATCACTTAATAATCCTGAGGGAGGGCCATCCAGCTACTTAATAGGATGGCCTTAGGGTCAAAATATCTGAGTTCGAAACTTAAGTCTCAACATTCTGGTGTGTAATCACCAGCAGATCACTTGTTCTGAGACTCAAGTGTCTCGTCTGTTAAACCAGGATCCTCAAATCTACATTACAGGAGTTTACAGACAATTAAATACAAGAAACAATGTTTAAATGCCCAGTACAATGGGTGCTCTAGAAACATTAGCAGAACCTCCAGTGAGAGGGAAGCTGTTACAAGCAGTCCTTTCTGTGACTGGAAGTGCCAGTTGTTTGACAGTCCTGGACTGTGCAGAGCTGAAACCCACCAGCCAGCAGCCCATGTCAGGAGGAAGGTCTGGAACAGGGACTGTCCAAGCGGAAGGGGAGAACCCTGAGAGCAGAGAGGCAGAATCGGTGAGCAAGAAAAGGACCACCCATGAAGGGGGATGTTCTTTGAAGAGCATTCTGCATACACCATCCAGCCTCTCTCTGCTGGTTGTGCCTCAGCAGTGGATGGAATGAAGAATGACCCGCCAGTGCATTATGAACCAGGACCCAGCATTCCTTGGCAGTTAGAGCTGAAAACAGTTGTCCTGTGAACATCTTTGGGTGTTTTCAACAAACTGCTGCTATATGCATACATGTAATTATATGCTGATTGCCAATAATAATAAAAATAATAATGGCAGCTATTATTGTTTGCTATGTATTAGGTACATTAGGTAATGTTTGCTCTCTATTAGGTATGCATTATTTCTTGAATCCTCATAATAATTCTAGTATCATTCCCCTTACATGGAGGAATAAATTGAGGCTCAGCAGATCAAGTAATTTGCCAAGGTCACACTGCAAGGGAGTGGCAGCATCAGGATTTGCACATGAGACTCTTTTATGTCAAAGTCTATACTCTTAACCATGACACTATATCCACTTTCAAATGATCCAAGCTTTAAAAAATGGGGACCCAAGTGCAGAAGCTGCCACAAGCCAAAGGTTTGTTGGTGAGAAACCAAAGGACTGACCCAGGAGGAAGCATCTCAGTTAGGAAGCATAAACACAGCCAGCCTATGTTCTGGATAAAGCAACTTTAAAATGGTAGTGGGGAGCAAAGACTCCAAGCTGAACATGTGACAGGCCTGTGTTCCCTAGCCCACCCATGTCCAGCATAGCTGGGCCCATCCCAGAGACCAATTCCACGACAAAGCTCAAATTCACCATTCATTTTACAAAGCTGGCTCCAGGCTTCTTGAGCCTATTTTGATTTTTTTTTTTTTAATAGCAAAGCCTTGAGCATCAGTTACTATCTTCATAAATATGGTCAGTACTTTGTCTCCAGGCCCCCGATATAGGGCATTCTACAAACTTTAAAAGTGTTACAATGACATTTTCAATTCAACTTTCAAAACCTTTGCGTGAGGAGAGCCAAAAACATACAGAAAAGATGCCACTGGGGCATCGCTGACCCACAGAGACAATTATGGAATTGGGATGCAGGAGAATGGGGGGTGGTCGTATTGAGGAAAAAAACCCCAAACATATGTGTACTTCATTTTACACAATAAACAGTAAAGAATTTTTAATGTATGTTATGTAAAAAAAATTTTAAGGGTCTCTGAAATCTGCAAGTTGGGGTGTTTGATGTAACTGAGTGTTCTGATTAAGTGGGGGCTGCAGTGTGTACAATTCAATTAACGACCAGTTTTCAAAGATCGCAGAGCCATAAACTGCCTGCGACACTAAACTCGTATCAGACACAACTAGCTTTCTTTGATGAGTCAAAATGCACTTCTGGATCTTGTTAAGCCTTGAGGTCATCATTACAAGCAAGGTCTGGGCCTACCTGTGTTCAGAGACGGATAAAGACAGGCTCAGCCTCCCTGGGAGGGAAGAGGCTTCAAGTTCATTGTAGTTACTGGTGACTGGTTCTGAAATTGAGGAACTAGTTTGGGGAACTTCAGAATAAACAAGAAACCCAAACAACTCGGCTTTCCACACAAGGCTTCCAACGCAGTAGGGTAAGTGGAAGGAAGCACATGGTCCAGCTCTGCCCTTTGGCAGTGGAACCCTGACCATAACCTCATCTCAGATGCTGCCCTACACATCCTTTGACAGATTGGCCTGAGTGAGCAGCTTGAAGACATGTCCCTTTCCAACACAAGGTCACATTTTTGTCCTTTCTCAGGAAGGGAAGAAAAGGCTTGGGACCTGAGGCATGACAGGGAATATTTGCAGAGGATCTCAGACCAATTCCTTGGGAAAGGACGGGGATCGTGAACCAGCCCACGGCCGTCTCATCCTCTCTCAGGCCAGCAGGGCTAGAAAGAGTGTGGATTCTAGTCTTGCACTTTCACGCAACAACAGATACTCGGCTAGTGGCTACCAGGCTCCAGGTGGTGACCAAGACCGACAAGGTCTGAAAGCTTTTGCTATTGTAACTCTGGAAGGGCCTTCCTGAAATGCTGAAGTCAGTTACTGAGAAGCACTGTCATGGGTCATTTGCCTACGACTCTGTCTGAGCGGCACCAAGCACAGCGGATCTGCCAGAGTGGTCACTGCCCTCTCTGTTGGAGCCTGGAAGGTTAGGATAAGCTGGCTGTGCCTTTAACAGCCCACTATTCATTGTCTGCTTCTGCTCTAAACTATGCACGAGCAGATTTCTACCGACGGTGCCTACACCTCTGCCAATGTGCTCCTTTCCCCCAGAGTGCTGAAGTTTCCAGATTGCTCTCAAGCTCCTATTCCAATTTGACCAGTGGTACAAGGCCCTGCGATGAGAGAGGTGCTGTACCCAGACACCTGCAGGATGGGGAGGTGGGGTTCCTCCCCTCTGAGGAGCTCGGACTCGAGCTGGAAAAGGAGGGCTACTGTCTGAGGGGACTTCCTCGCTCCCCTCCAGCTCCCACAGTCATGGTTCACGACTTGGCACCTGGAACGTGTCTGCTTCCATGTCCATCTTCCTGCTGCCCTGGCGAGCTCATCAAGGGGCAGCACCTCAGCTGTCCTTGTTTCAGATGCTGGCACCTACTAGAGCCTGCACGCTTGATCCACGTGGCGAATATTCATCGGGGGAAAGGATGCCTGATTTACTCCTGAGAGACAGAGTGCCAATGGGCTGAGAGCCCGGCTGGCCTGGGAAATGAATGTCCAGATGGTCCAGTTACCTGGTAAGCTGGAGGGAACAAAGCCAGCTCCGTGCACAAGGGGTCACAGCTTGGGGGCTGTATTCTGACTGCACCCTAGCAAGAAGGTGTCATGCAAGCCAGCTACTAAGCCACCTTTGTCGTCCCCTCTCCTAAATGCTGCCCGGAGACCCAAATGATTTCCAGTTCCTTGAGAAGATGACCTTTCTGAAGTGGACAATATGGATCTGGGCTCAGATTTGCATATACATGCTAGATGGGAGGTGGTATGTATATCTCTGCCTTTTACATTTATCTCTGTAAAGCTGTTCCTGCCTCTCAAAGTACAGCATCTTTGGGTTGGGACTGTTGAGCATTGGCTCAAGTTGCCTGGTTCATCTAACCAACTTCCTGGTCCAAAGGAGTCTATTTCAAATCTTAATTGGCAACAGCATCCTCATTAGAGGCTGGCAAAACCCCCTTCCTCCCAAGGCCCCTAGCTAGCCCTAGTATTGACCAGAAGACTAATTCTGGGCTGGTAAAGGGAAATGCTGATGTCAGCAGAAGCTGGGTGGTGGCTCTCAGATATAAGAGCTCTTTGCACCCTCAGGGGTCACCATCCAGATATGACATCAAGCCCTGCCTACAAGAAAGAGCCTCTTTGCTGAGAGGAGCTGGATAGATCCAGCTGGAATGACGCCCAACTATTCTGGGTCTTCTGGCCCCCTGCATGCCATGGGCAACCTGATGGGAGAAAGATGCAGAAGAGCTTCTTGGTGCCCAGTGGGCTTGTAGCCTCACAATCAATCATTTGCAGTTCCTGAATTTCCACTTTGGCTAAGATACTGCCTGGTGAGGTAGGACGGTGCCCTACAAGTGTAGGCAACCTTTGAGACTTCCGGGTAACCCTGCCCAGAATTGTATTTTCTTATCAACCTTTACCTCCTTTTGGTTACACGAACCTCATGGTACAAGAGAGCGTCAAATAAATAGCTTTCTGTTTACTTTTTCTTAGAGTCAGAGCAGCTGCTGCTCTGGCTTCCCCCTCCCTAGGTCTGGCAGAGCTTGAAGAAAGGCTGAGAGTGATGGAGTTGGGTGGGGATATGGAGGAGCTAGCTAAAACAATTCCCGCTCCAGGAGTAGTTCCTTTGTTCAGCGGCAGCAAAGCACAGTGAAAAGAGCCAGTGAAAAGAGCCGGGACTTTAGTTCAGATTCTGCAATTAACTAACTGTGTGGCCTTGGGCAACTCACTCAACTTCCTTGGGTCACCATTTTCTCTTTTGTTAAGTAGAGGAGGACACAAACGGTAATGATCATTTCCAGGCTGTAACTCAAATAGCTCTTTCTTGACAGAGCGGTTAAGGCCTCAGGTCACTTAGCCATGCCCACCCACAGTGACTGCTGGCTAGTCTAGATGGATGAGGTGTGGGTAGGGGACTGGAGAGAAGTCTGTGACAGACAAAGGAAACAAGGTAGTACTAGCTCTTCCCCTGTGGCTTCAATAAAGTCAAGCCCATCTGCTGGGGCGATCCTGTATATTGCTTAGAGATGTCCCTGACCATCAGCAGCTCAATGCCAACCGCACCGGTCTAGAACAGACAGTCTGAACAAACTCTTTGCCTTGATGCACACCTGGTCGCAGCTTTAGTGGTAAGAGGGTCAGCAGAAGGCACAGCAACCAGAAACTAGGTGGAAGGGGTGGCCCAGGAGTTCCCTCTGCTGCTTCCGAGTGCAAACACTGGCTCTAAAAGTGTGGCAGGCTCGCAATTCCGAAGTTTCCTGAAATCCAGGATCAAATCTAGCCTTCTTATCACTGGAGTTCTTCAGAGCTTCCAACTCAGGTGGCAAAAAGGAAGACACGTAGGGAAGGCTTCCCCAAAAGGTCCTTCACACCAAAGTATGGTATTTCTCTGATTTTTGCCGAGGGGTCTCCCGGCTCCCCAAAGCCAAAGGTCCCCTCCTGCTTCTTTGTCGACTATCACTGGAAGTGGGCCATTTTCCACCCTCAAGGTGGCTGGACGCAAGAGTGCAGTGACACTGCTGATCTGGGCTCTGTGCCCAGTTCACATGACACCCCACTCCCCCGCTAGAGGATCCATCATTGTTAGTCGGCAAGCCCTGGACCCTCCCATTTGCTTCTTTATCCCTGCCCCCAAAGGCCTTAGACTGAAATGACATGATCTTTGGCAGAGGACTCTCAACAAGGTCTGCTTGAGACTTCCCCTGCGACTGTGCTGGGGAATAAATCGCCTGTCACCTACACCCCTGCAACAGTGACTCACCTTCCAGAGAAAGTGCTCTGCTCACCTAAGTAAAGCTGCCTGGAAAATGACTAAGGCACCTATCAAATGCAGTCTGTGGGGCCAACCAGTTGTTGAGCTGGGTTCAGACACACTCTGCCTCTCACCTCCAGCCTGAAGTCAAGTGTGGAGCTGCCGTTCCAGGCCTGCTGGTTTCATTTTCATCTGAACCGAGCTCCACACGAGGCTTGACATCCGGTGATCTATTTTTTCTAAAAACTAGGTTCACTTTAGAAATGACTCTCTGGCCATGAAGACAGCTTCCCCAAGAGAAAACAAAATGTTATTTAAAGGGAACGTCAGTCTGGTGGGAGCCTATATTTTTGTTTTGTATTAAGAAAGGGAAGAAAAGAATTTAAAATGTAATGTGAAACTGTTTTTTTTTTTTTCTTGGGTGATTTAAAGTGAAATCTGCAAGTCCCTGAGTGCGGATCCAGGGCCCCTAGACCTGGTACTGGCAAGAAGGTGACAAAGACATATTCTAAGAGGAAAGGGCGGTGAGCTGAGGGTGCCACATGGTGGTGGGAACCCTGCCCCACAGAACCCAGATTTCCCCTCTAGTCTCCTAAACAAAGAAGAGTAAGTCCTTGTTGACTTCATTCTACACAGTATTTTCCCTTTTCTCCCCTCCAGAGTTCAGGCTGGGACTCACTTCAACACATGGGGGACACAGGAGAGTCCTGGCAAGGCTAGCTCTGCCACTCACTCACAGTCCTGGGAGGGCGGAGGGTGCGCAAGGTGTAGGTTCACCAACTCTGACCAGGCAGAGCCAGGGCAGTTTCAGGCTCACTTGGAGGCCAGTGAGGATGGTGTTTAGTGTAAGACGGGGAGAACCTAATAGCTAAAACCTCTCAACAGAAGCAATGCTCCCCTGGAGGTTCTGCTGAGAAAATGACTCTGCCTGTCAGGCAGTCAGACCCTTTCTGACATCATCTTACAGAAAACAAGTCTAGTCAAAGTGGTAATCGGCAACTACTAGTACTGTGATTACTTCTACCACCACCAACATTTACAGCCATCGTGTCCTGGGGCTTATTAAATGCTAGGCACTGAGCTCAGAATTTTACATATATTCTCTCATTTTCTACTCAAAACAACACCACGAAGTATTTTCAGACGAGGCACCTGATGCTTAGAGAAGTGAAGTGATTTGCCAGAGGTCACCCAGGTAGACCTGGACCTGACTGACCCACGTCTATCTGACCCTACAGCCTAAACCCCCACATTTGACATGGAGACACCATGAGCTTACTCTTCAAATCACTTGAACACTGGGCTTTAACTTCTGCTGCATTTGTAAAATGGGGATAAGAAGACTTGCCCAGAGGATGTGCTGTTCATCTCTCAGACTTTTATTAATAATTATTATAGATAATAAATATCAACTGATAAATAATTGTTAACACTTATTAATATTAATTAACACTGTTAACATAAATAGATGGATAAGCAGCTATTATTAAGCACTTACCCTGGTTTAGTTACATGCAACAGTGACATGTTTTAGGAAAAAAACAACACCCTTTCATGAGTAAGTTAGTAGAAAAAGCAGTGAACTAGATGTCAAGAAACGTGGGTTTAGATTCTGGGCATGACACTGATTTTCTGAGTAATCTCATCCACTTTATTTCTCCTTACCAGGGCTCACACTCATGATCTTTGTCGCTGCCTTTCTTTACAGGAGTATTGTGAGAAAATAGAAAAAAAGGCTACTACCAAGTATTATTACTCTTAATGCTATATAACTTCAAGGGATTTATATCAGAAGGATAATAGATTTAAGGTTATAAAATAGCAAGAAAGGAAGGGGAGGTTTTAAACTAGAATACAAAAAAGGGCACACAGGCCACTGAGGAAAAGCGACTTTGTCTCTGCACTGTCACTCAAGTAGTGGGACAAGGCCAGAACCAAAGACCCCAAATTCAACATACTTCAATGTCTCGCTCAGCTCAACTGAAATGTTCTACTACACAATTTGCCCTACGTTTGGCCTTCCATTTCTAATCTACTGCTTTCAACGTTTCAGTCAGCATCATCAAGTAAATGTGAGCCTTCACACGTGCATCACTTTAAACTCCCCTTGAAGATGCTCAACTCCCACTCCTTTCCCTGCCGAGAGAGCTTGGTGTGCACAGGCCAGAGGGCTTCTCCTTAGAGCTCCCCAAATCCACTGACAGGGAATTATCCCCCTTCCCGCCAATTTCATACGGGGTGCCATCAAAAGTGCCCACAAAGCTCAGATGTTTCCAGTTTAACTGAAATACTAAAATGGAGCAAACAGGAAGCATCAGACACAACTGCGGTAGTGACTTATTAATCATGAAAGCAGAATTTTAGTTGCATTTTAACCTTTTGCCAGGAAAAAAAAAACAGCTCTGAGATGATGGAAGCCATTGGTACAAAGATGCTGCCTCTCTGTGTATCAAGTGGACTTACACTTTTAATTTAGGAATGAATTTGGTTTTAAGATTTCTTAACTGCCCTCCCAGAAAGAACATCTGTCAAGCCAATCAGCATGAATCTCTCAGCTCTTCAACAAGGCAGGCATTAGGAAAGCTCATGTGCTTTCCATTGAGACAGGAAAAAAAATAGCAAATTAAAAGTGACTTCACAGGCCAAAGTGATAGGACATTCTTAAGAAGGTGCCAACAACGAAGAAAAAAACCCCAGATTAGGTTTTACCTCTTTCACATCTCTACGAATCTCTCACTAGAACATGGCCAGGATGAACTGTTACCACACACCAAAAAAAAAAATCACAACAGTTGCCTGGAGTTGGACAACCAATCAGGGCAAGCCTGCTTCTCAACATTAAATGATATACAAACACTCTAAGCTGATCACAATGGAGTCAGTGTTCAAGAGAAGAACCAAAATGAGGAACCAAACCTCCATCTGTTGAGGCGAAATGGCCAACCAGACATTTTTGTTTAATTTTGCTCATTTGGCAGGGTCTCTGCCTGTGGTGCCGCTCCCACAAACTCTAACAGACAATACCAGGGGCAAAAAACCCCCTTCAGAATTGCTCCTTATACTCTGAAAACAGTCAGAAGATGACCTAAAGCTTGGCAGCTTATTGTTGTCCGATTTCACAAAAGTACTGGAACATATACCTGGGTATGTATTTCTAAAATTAAAGTCAGAGACTACTTTTATTTTGAGGCCTTCTGAGAAGTTCAACACACCCTTCAAAATAAACGAGGATGTCTTAAAGGTGTCTGAAAAACTCAGAGGTCTGGCATAGCTCCACCAAAGGAACTGACTTTGACATCACTTAAGAAACATCGAAAGTAAATCCAACCACTTTGTAAGTAAGACAAGCACCTGTCCTCTCATGTTAAGAGTATAAACACTACCACACCACACGCTTCTCCCTCCGTCCTACATTTAAATCCTGTAATGTGGTCCTAGTCCAGGAGAAGGAGCCTAGGAAAGACTCCAGTGGCCCAGGCTCCAGTCCTCACCCTGAGTCCTAGCTATGAGGCATTAGGCAAGATCTATTACCCACCACCCTCTCCCCACATATACTTGCCTCAGGAGTCTCACCTCTAAAACAGGAGAATACTGTCCTATCCACACAGACATCTGAAGGAAAAAGGTTACAGGTATGAAGACACTAAGTAAAAAAAACACACCACTAATGCTCGGATACTATCTCCCTCTAATCTTTCGGAAAGACCATGTTTCTAGTCAAGGGGTTTTCAACATTTTTCCTGGAATAAACTTCAGCCTGCTATTTTGTATGAGGCCCCACCTCTTATCAGTTAATTTCAATTGCTTTTAGAGTTCTTAATCAAGGAACCCATGTTCATTATGCTCCAGTTAGCAAAACTAATTTTGCCATTTACACCACTGATTTCTGTATCTCTTCTCCACTCATTCCCCAGTCCACCCTTTAGGACTAAGAGCAACATTTTAACTTCAGTTAGGAAAAAAACTGCTTTTTCTTAAGTAACCCAGCACCAAGGAGGTTCCCAGGCACTGTACAAGTAGCCTCTTTCTGCCTGGTGCAGGGTGGTTGCAGGCTGCCAGGGCCACGACGGGCTTCCAAGATGGTATAGTTATCTAAGCCAACAGATAAAGTCCTAAGTGGAGCGGACAGAAAAATTACAGAGGGGTCAGGGGAAGGAAGAGGATGCTGCGAGTGGCCAACACTGCTCCCCAGGTGCCAAGGGCAGGCTCTGCCTCTCCTCCCAGGCTCGGGGTGTGACCTGAGAACTTCCTAGGGAAGGCCGGAGGGTTTCACTGCCCGGGCAGGTGGGAGAGATCCGACGCATTTGGCAATTAGGCACCTTCTGCCCGGTGCCAAGCTGAGTTCCCATCCTGGGAGACAACCAGGGAACGGAGCTTGAGGGGCAGGCCTGGCAGTAGGGGCAGCAGAGCGTGGGGGAAGGCGGGTGTTGGGGAAGGGGAAGCAGGGCGCCCCTGCGCGCGCTTCGGGCCAGCGTGCGGCCTGCGGGTGTGCGGGGTGAGCACGGCGTGCGACCGTGGCCCTGGCAGCGAGCGTGACGGCAAGCCGGCAGCCCGCCGCCAAGGCGGAGGGCCGGCGCGCTAGTGGGTCTGACCCGCCGCGCCGCCCACCCCCACCATTCCGGGGTGGCGGGCCAGGCCTCAGCCCAGCTCCGGACTGAGGAGCGACCCATCCCCCTGCCCCTCGCTCCGGAGCTCGGAGTCCCGCCCAGTCACCTACCGGCCGAGCGCCGATCTCCCCCACCAGCGAGTGTAGCGCTCCCCTCGGCAACGATCTCCCGCCGCTGGTAGCCGACCGCGGTTCTCTGGGCCCACGATCGTCCGGCCCACGGTCGCCCCGCCCCACCTCGGCCCCGCCCCCTTATCGCCTTCCCGGCCGCCCCCGGGGCCACGCCTCCGCCGGCGGCTGCAAATTTGCCTCGCTTCGCGCCTTCTTGCTTTGGCCGAACCTAGACCCTTGGCCCCGCCTACTCCCACAATCTAACCAATGAGCCAGCTCACCCCAGCCAGTTCCATCCTACCGCCCCAAGCAACGATTGGTTAACGAGGCCTCGTTTCCAGAAAAGGGCACTATTTCCGGACAGTGTTTTTAGAGAAGAGATTGCTGGGCGGAGAAGGGATTGACAGAAGGCGGAGGCGGCCGGGGTGTTGGTTTAACTACACATGCGCGCTCGACTTCTGGCAGTCTTACGGGTTAAGTTCTGGAGGTTACGGGAAGGAAGGGCGATTGTGCGCATGCGTGGGCACTCCCCAGCCTCAGACCTGGTTACCTAGGAGACAGAGAGGCGCGGTCTCTCCCGGGTATGGCTGTGCTTTCTCTTTGCTCGAGGCCGTGGCGGCTGAGGCAGGTGTGTGTGCGGCGGGGGGCGACGGGGAGGTTAGAAACACTTTTAGTGAGTACTTACTGTGAGCCTGGCGCTGTAGTCTCTGAGGATAAGAAAGTTTCTAGTGCTTGCCCCCGAGAAGCTTGGGGAGCTAAAGGCCTACACAGGTCAGACCTGGGTAGGTCTGGTGAGAGGGTACAGCTGGCTCTTTCCAAAGCCGGGGAAGCAACGTGGTGTGAAGCATATCCTCACGGGGTTTACAGCTTACGGAGCCTGGAAGAAGACTAGAGCTTTATTTATTTAAAAAAAAAAAAAAAGGACTTGAAAGAGTGGTCCTGAGCAGGTCTTTTCTCCAACACTTTCAGAGATGGGGAATAAGCACCCAGGTATCAACAGTGCTTGTCTGGGGCGGGGACAGGGGGGAAGTGGTTAGAAAAGGTATGGATATTTTTTCTTTTCCAACTTATGCTTTTCCGTATTTTCCAGTGTTTCCACAGTGTGCTTTTATTTTATTTATAATAAAGAAAAATTCTACACTTAAAAAATAGTTTGGAAAATAATAGATATGCTCCTACCTGGGTACCCCACCCTCCTCAGTGGTCTACAGCAGGCAGGTGTGGTAAGTGGCCCTAGCAGTAGAGTTAGGCAGGCCCCATCCAGGGCTGTCTGGGGAAGTAAGGATTACCCCATCTCTGGAAGTGTTGGAGAGAAAAAACCTGCTCAGGATCACTTTTCAGACAGTCCTTCATAGCCCAAAGCCTGTTTCTGGAGATCTGCACCCAACAGACATCTTCATTGTGGGGGAATACCGAAGACAATTCACTTAGACAGAAAACTTACAATCTAAGGGCCTCACCCACTCACTCAGGCCATAAATAAGTTTTCTTTGGCTGGCCCAATTTTTTTTTTTAATTTGAACTTGAGCAGAGCCTGCAGTTCCTCACTGCCCCTGCCGCCATTGTCTTACACCCAACCACTTAACCTTCTGTCATCTGCCTGGCCACTGAAGCATTTGTGGTTATGGTCCCAGTAGAGCCCATGCTTTGGAGCTGGACAGTCTCTGTTGCATAAACTGGCCGTGCTACTAACTGGCTTGGGAGATGGTGGGCAGGAAAGAAGCTGGTGACCCTTAAAACTGCTTCCAACCCCAGGGTTTTCATTTCAGTGACTCATGGGGAGGGTTACAGGTCAGTATCAGCAAGCCTGGATTTAGGGCTTGCCTCTTCCACCACCTGTTTGCCTCTGGGCACACCACTTCTCAGGAAAGATGTGGGCACAGGGCCAGAGTCTGCAGACATCCCCTGGCTCACCTTTGCCTTCTCTGTCTTTCACCATTCCTTCTTCACTACTATTAGTGCCCATGTACCCAGCTTCCCTTGATACTTCTCTGGGTCCCTGGCACACCCCACCCACCCTATTAAGATTCTGTCTTTAAATCTATCCACTAACAATGTGTATTAGTGGGAGAGAGTGAACGTGTTGACTCAAAGTTACAACTCCCAAGAAGGAATTTCACATCAGGTTGCAGGAGGGAAACAAACCTCTACAGGTTAGTGAGGAAGATATTTGGGACCAGCAGGGCCTCGTGGTTTCAGCTACTTTTCTCAGGCCTTTCAAGCTCCGCTGTGTGTGGGGTGAGGTAAGAAACAACATAACACCCAGTCTGAGCAACGTGGAGTTTCTGAGCCTTGAAATGCTGGCACCTTCTGGAAGGAGAGCTTCATGGCAAAATTACTTCCTTCCAGCCCAGCCAACAACCTGAGACAGTTTCTAGCCCTGAGTCACTTGTGCAGCCTCAGCTCTGCTTTAAATAAAATAAATTGACATTTATAGGGTGACTCACACCTGGAGCAGTGAGCTAGGTTCTCAGCCATCAAAGATTTCCACATCCCACCCCAGTGGTTCAAGTCTGGAAATGGAAGGGCAAGACTGTGCTCTTCTGAAAAGAATAGCAGCTTCTGTTTTTTGAGAGCTTATGAAAAATAAACTGGATATTTCTAAGTGCTTAGTATGTGTAGTAACATCTCTGAATATTCAGTCCTGTGCAGGGTCTTCCAACCTGGCACTCTTAACATTTTGGATTGGATAATTGTTGTGGGGGGCTGTCACTACATACTCTAAGATGTTTAAGAGTATTCCTGGCCTCTGCCCACTAGTTGCCAGTAACACCATCCTCCTACACCCAGTTGCAACAATAAAAAATATCTTCAGATATTGACAAATGTCCCAAAGGGAGCAAAATTTCCCCCAGTTGAGAACCCCTGAAGTCTAACCTCATAGAAAAGGTACTAATATTATCACCCCCATTTTACAGATGAGTAAACTGAGGCTTAGAGAAAATTAACTTGCCTAAGGTCACTTTGCTGTAATAGAAGACCTGGGATTCAAACAAAGTGTGACTCAGAGCTCCTGTTCTCCTGCATACAGGACTCTGCAAAGAGACTGTGGGCTTCAAGGAGCGAATTGCTCACTTCTGTTGAAGAGTGATGAAGAGTGAATGAATTTTGTGCATCAGTGAGAGGATGCCATTCTTGGATCATTTCTCCTTTTCTGTTTGCTTTGGAAGCAAGGAAATTAAATTCTGATTTTTACTGACTTAGCACAGTTCATGGTACCCAGTCATGTCTAGTGAGAAAGTGGCTAGTGATTCATCTGTGCGTCTGTGGATCTTAGGCCCCAGATTCTTATGCGATTCTGAAATTATGCTTGAGAAGAACTCAGATGTGAGGCTGAGATCAGAGATGACTTGAGGGGGTTGGGGGTGGATGTTCCTGAAGGAGAGGCAGTTTTACCTTCTCCAGGAGGGGCCTGGCCAAGGCTACAGCTGTGGTGCTGTCACTGCCCTCCTGGGCTTGAACCTGCCCCATTGCTGCCACCCAGTCCAGAGGTTTAAGGAGGGAACAGGGAGGCAGGAGAGGGAATGGATGCAGGCAGTGATATGCTGGAGCTCTCTTCCTATCCTGTGATCAGGACCTCATGTTGCTTGAAATCAGACATCATGGGTTTATACCATGGAAATTGGCAAACAGTATAAACCAGGGCTACCTACCCCCAAGCTGGTGGTTAAACATTTACCAGCATGCCACTGCATGCGGATTCTGGATCCTGATTGCTCCTCACCAATTCTGCTCCACATGGGGAGGTGAAAGGGGGCATGGTGGACCACAGAGCTATGGGACAAGTGGAAGAGCCATGGTGAGGAGAAAGTTGCCCATCTCCACAAAGGATGGAGCTGCCTGGGTGGGGGTCTCTGGAGCACTGGGCAAAAATGACCTTACCAAGAGCAGGTCCTGGGCATACCTTTCTCAGACCCTTCCTGGCCTTAGGGAGCTGTGGGTTAAGGTTTGACTCAATACTTCTCACTTCCTGATTGGTTATCCCCTCCTAACGCACCTCCCTGCCTCTGGTCTCTTGACACCATCCTCAAAACTTCTGGTGGATCATGTGTTCCAGCCTCAATGTTCCCACATCTCCTGCCCTTCAACTCCTCCCCTTTAACTTTTTCTTCTCAACCTCCAAATGTGGTCAAGTCTCCTCCAGCCTAAAAACAGACTAGTAAAGAAAAAAAACCCTTCCCCTGTCCTGGCTTTCCCCTACACTATAACCTTCTTTTCCCTCTCAGCCTCCAAACTTCTTGGTACCCCTGGGGTCTGGTTCATCTCCCACTTGCATGTACCTGCTGCAGTCTGGTTTCTGCCCACCAGCCCCTCTCTCTGTGACACTTACTAATTGCTTTTGATTCAGATGACTTTGTCTCAGCTCCACCTGCTGCCAGGCACAGATGTGATGCTCTGAGCACCTACCAATCAGGCCCTGGGGAGGGAGTGCCGGCCCTCCAGGCCCTGCCCTGCCCTTAGGGAGCTTCCTATCTAGTGGGTGGGCAGACTTTGAACAAGTGACTACAGATGAGGACTTAAGTCATGATGAGGATGATGAGAGGATGGACAGGGCATACTGTATCAGGCAGGGCCCAACCAAGGAAGCAGAACTCACTCTTAGTTTTTAAACATGAAATTTAATGCAAGGGGTGGGTTACACAGAGGATGGAAGAGCTGAGAAGCTCAGGAGAAGATGGTGAGGTAACCAGAAATCCACTATTAGCCTTGGGTTGGAGGGACTTGAGGTCAAAGCAGTATAATCAGTGGCTGAGGGCCAGGGTCACTTGGAAGAAGGTGGAACCACAGAGGAGAGACAATCCACTTCCTATGAGGCAAAGATTATCCTTTCCTTCTACCTTCCACCCTCTGGTCTCCTGCCAGAGCCTCTCATTGGCCCAGGACCTGCAGAGGTCAGTCAGCTGCAGTGCTAAGCAGGGAATATGAGGACTGGATGGGAGGGCAGTAGCCTAGGACCGTCACAGATATGGGATGCAAAAGAATGAGGGGGGACTAACTTAGTGGAGGGGGCTCAGAAAAGGCTTCCCTGGGGAACTAAACTGAGACTGAAAGGTGAAGGAGAGTTAGAGGAGAAATATTCCTGGCAATCACTGGCATTTTTTGAAGACAACTTTTTTTTAGAGCATTTTGAGGTTCACAGCAAAATTGAGCAGAAGGTACAGAGATTTTCCATCTACTCCCCACCCTTACACGTGCATAGCCTCCCCCATTATCAACATCCCCTACCAGAGTGGCACCTTGGTTACTACTGATGAACCTACATTGACACATCATAATCACCCAGAGTCCACAGTTTAAATTAGGGTTCACCCTTGCTGTTGTACATTCTGTGGGTTTGGACAAATGTATGATGACATGTATCCATCATTATAATATCATACAGACTACTTTCATTACCCTAAAACTCCTTTGTGCTCTGCCTATTCATTCTTTCCTTCTCCCATCCTGCCACCCCCAAACCCTGGCAGCCGCTGATAGTTTTACTGTCTCCATAGTAATAAATAAATAAATTGTGATATATCCAGACAATGAAATATTATTCAGTGCTAAAATGAAATGAGCTACCAAGCGTGAAAAGACTTTAATGCATATTACTTAGAAGATTTAAATGCGTATTACTAAGAGAAAGAAGACAATCTAAGGTTATATACTGTATGATTCCAACTATATGACATTTCTGGAAAAGGTAAAACTATGGAGACAATAAAAAGGTCAGTGGTATTCTCTTGCCCGATCTCTTCCTGAGGCTTCACAGATACTTTACTTTCGGTTTCCTTCTCCCATTCTTAAAGATTGAGGCACACCCCCAAGTTTTAGTCCTAAGCCCCCCACTTCTCTGCACTTTCTCCCTTGGAATTCTCATCCAGTCCTGACTTCATTCAGTCATTCCGTAAACATTAATTCATTAAACATAGTGTGTGGCAGGCATTGACTAGGCTCCTGGTAACACAGAGAGATGAATGAGTCATAAGGCCTGCCCTCAAAGAGGAGACAGGCAAAGTTGCAATATAATGTGGAGGGTAGAATGTCCTGGGTGAGGTAAGAACACATAGAAGAGATCAAAGAAGGCTTCCTGGAGGAGGTTGTGCTTGAGCCAATTTCTGCCAAGCACACTAGCAGTGAGCCAGATGAATGAGGTAGGAAAAACATTCAGGTAGAAGGAATAACATGTGCAAAGCCATTGAGACAAGGGGCACAACAAGGCACATTTGGGGAACTGGGTGTGGGATGTGAGGGATGAGGTGAAAGAGAGCCTCAGTCTGGCCCTGTAGGCTGTGATCTGGATTGCGGTGGGCCTTGTAGGCCATATTTAGTAGGCTAGGCTGGGGAAAAGACATAACATTCCTAGAAGGCAATTTTAGAAACATTTTTCTGTCTGCATTATGAAAGGTTTGGGGTGGTGGAGCAGGCTACAGAGTGGGAGGCTGCTTGGGGGCTTTGAATCCAGGTGAGATATCATGGAGGGCTAGACTAGGGCAGGGCAAGGGGATGGGGACCCAGGACAGGTTAGCAAAATACAGAGAGATTCAGAATTGAGAAAATAAGTTGGATGGTAGGGTGTGGATGGAGGATGGGAGGAGTGAGTCTGGGATGATACTGCTGAAGTCAAAAGTCATAGGAGGAGACAGGTTCTGGGAGAAGAGGAATGTCAGCTTTGGTTATAGTGTATCTGGGGTGCGTCTGGCCCCATCAATTATCCTTCTTGACTATTGACTTTCAAATTAACACCTTCAGCTCTGACCTTGATCCTGAGCTCCAAACTGTAATTCCCAGGGGCCCGTAGGGCATTTCCACTCTCTAGCCACCTGTCATCTCCAACTCTACGTGGTCCTCCAAACCTGTTCCTTGCCCACCTCTTTCTACTGGTGACATCACCATCAACCTCAGGAGTCTTCATTCCCTCCTCTTGCCACCTCACCTTCAGCCATGTTGATTCTCTCTGTAATGCCCTTTGTGTCTGTGCCCTCCGTTTGGCTCCCCTTTCTGCCAGTGCCCTTGTGATGTCTTGCTGTTTCCTCTTGCTTCCTGTCATTTTCATTCTGAGTCTTCCTACTCTGTTCTGTTACTTCCTTGCTCAAAACTCTCAGTGGCTCCCCATTGTCTCCTGATAAAGTACAAGCTTGTTATCTGGCTCTCAAGACCCCCACAGTCCAGCCCCCACTTAACTTTTTTTGCTCCTAATTTTTACAACTTCCCAGCAGACACTCTTCTGTACTACTTACCATTGCCCCAAACCTCCTAGCGTCTTGTGCATCCAGACCACAGGCTGTCCTGCAGACTGAAATGCGACTCTCCTGCCTCTAACCATCAAATCCCACCCATTCCCTCAAGGCCCCGATGAAATGCTTTCTCTCAAAGCACTGCATTTCCCAGTTCATTGCCTGCCTCTTCTCTAACACTTAGCAAGCACCCTGAGACAGCTTTTAATCACCATGCAGTGAGTTGGTATTTGGTAAATGTGTGTTGAACTGAATTGGCTCAAAAACCATTCCTCAGATCAAGAACCTGCTGTGGCTCCATCACTTCAGAAGTCTGTTCCTAGTGGCTTCCCAGGTTCTATCTTAGGTATCTAACCTTACTCCCTAACTGTTCCACCAAATACGTCTCTCATTCAACTTGAATTCAATGCTAGAAGTGTGAAAGATATAAAAATGAATGAAATACATCTTTCCTCCCTTCCCTTATCTAGCAGGGTGGATAAACTATGCATTCTGGTAGCTAACATAATATTAGCTTAAAATAATGTCTTTCACTCACAGGGTATCCTGCTATCCTTCTTTAAGATCAGAATTCTAATTTTGTTCACTGTGGTAACTGCTCAATTTTAAATGCTTCCTGGACTCCCTTGCAGCTAGTATGGCCAGGTGACAGAATTCTGGCCAGTGAGATGGACATGAAGTCTCTGGGTGGGACTTCTAGGAAAACTTGCTACGGAGGACCAGCCCAGCTGACACATGTCCTTTTGTCTTTTGTCCCTTGTCTTATCGCCCTTCTTCAGCCTGGAGGTGTAGCAGCCAGTGTTTGAGCATAAGCATGAAAATTTCATTCCCTGATGGCAGAGCAGAAAGCTAGATGGTCTTTGAGCCTCAGATGGCCTCGTGGAACTGTCATACAACCAAGGACTTCCCACCTCCCAGGGACTGCTGACCTCCAGCTCCTGGCTACCTGATGAAGTCACTGCAGTTGGTTTTCTGTTAGATGCAATATTGACTGGTATGGCAAGATTTATAAAATTTATCCAACTTGAGAATTCCCAACAGTGAAAAATGGCCCCAGAATGAAATCACACTGTGTCAGGCACCTAGTATATGATGGATAATGAGTTTATGCTTATGAGGGATTGTGTAACACACGGAAACAGTAGAGAAAGATAGGTCTGTAGCCTAGGTCAGCTGAGAACGCCACTCCTATTTCCCAAGAAAGGGAGCCTTGCCTGGGAACAGCCATGGAAGGAGATGAGTGACTTAATGGACTGGAGAAGATGTTGGAAATGTCAGCCAAGGACTGAGTGGCTCCTGTACTGATGAACCAGTCAGAACCAAGATATATTTTACCTAGTTAAGATAAAAGATGCTCAAAAAATTAGGTGGAGGGAAAAACTCAGGTGTTAAGATTCAGAGATTAGAACAGATGTCAGTCTGTGGAGATGCGAGTGCTTTCACAAGATCTGTGCCATCTGGGCAGAGCTTTCCTGTAGACCCACAGTGGGCACATGACTCCCCAGTGGTGACTGGACAGTGTGTGGTGGCCCATAGCTCCCAGCAACACTGGATCACATGCTGAGAAAGTTCTTCTGTTTCCAGTTCTTTTTTTTCAGATTTGTCTATTCCTTGAATAATTCATGTGTGCACTTACTACAAATTTCAGAAGAGTGTGTTTCTCCCACCTCTGGCCCCAGATTCCCTGATTTTGAAGCAACCATTCAAAAATACACAGTTTCTTGGGTATTTTTCCAGATATGTTTTATGCATCTACAAATGCATAAATTCATACAGCCCCTTTTTAAACAATTTATGGAAACATGCTTTACACAACAGCTCTGTACTTTGTTTATTTCACTTGCCATATCAGTGAGTTCCATATTGTAGGTACTGAGCTGCCTCATCCTATTCCATTGTATATGGCTGGTGTATAAGTTACCTGGTCCCCTATAGATGGACTTACTGTTTCTAACCATTTCCTATTATAAGAACTGTTGCAGTAAATATTCTTATACCTATTTCATTTTTCATATTAATTAATCCATGGATTCAACAAATGTTTATTGAGCATCTGCTACGCACCAGGCCCACTCTGGGCACGGGGGGTTGGGGCGTAGAGTAGTGAGCATGACCGACCCAGTCCTTGCATCACAGAGCTGCCATTCCACAGTGGAGGAGAGCCACAGGATAAATCCCTAGAAGTGAGTCACACTTCCTTTCAACTCTTCTGATGAAGTCAAGAAGGAAATCTCACTTTGGTGAGAAAGTCTCACTTTAGTGCCAGTATGTCTTTAATACTACCGCTCTCTAATACTTGTTAATCTCTTTGAGACCCAGAATGTTGGTCTCAGGTTAGATTCTTTGGCAGGCCCCAGAGTCTAGCTAGAGTTTAATAGTAATGTTTGGTTTTTATTGAATTTAGTTTTACATAGATTTTCCACCTACAGTCAAAATATGAAGGTTCCTTTCAAAATAATTTAAGTTCAAAAAAAAAAAAAAAGGTAAGTCCATTTAGAGAAGAATGTTAAAGAAATAACATAGGTGGGAATTCAGAGGTGGCAAAAACCCATGAAGGTGACATCCCAGTGACTGAGGTTAGGAAATCACTGATGGAAACAAAGCCAGGAGAAGAGATGAGGCTCTTTATACTGTATTTGATGTTGATTTTTGTTTCCTCACCCATCTTTGGTATTGAAATGGCCTTGCCTCCATGTTTCTTCCTAGGCAGCTTGTTTATCATTTATAATTTACTTGGTAATTCTTATGGTTAGATTTCACTGAGCTTCTCTGATTGTGAATGTTTGTTTCATTCTGTTTTTGATGAACTGTTACTGATTTGCATTCTCTCAGAAAATCTCTTTCACTTGAATTCCCCAGATACCCCAACCTCTTTGTCATTGCTGGCTCTGGAGATATTTGGAAACGCCTCCGCCAGAGGCATTCATGCAGCACCCTTAGTCAAATTTTTATAATCTGTTTGAGGCTTGCTAAACAATGCTCTTTAAAGTGTAATATGATGAAATAATCAGACCCAAGTAAGTCTTTGTGGCGATCTCAAAGCCAAAACCTTCTGAATGATCTCCACAACCACTAGTGGGACTGTAATCACCCACGGCTTGTCAGCTAAACACACAAACAATTAGCTTGGTGGTTGCAAATATAAACAAATGGACATTTCACAAATGAGCTCTTTCTGCCAAGTAGATGGGCAGAGGTTGTGGGCTGTGGTCAGAGGGTGGGCGGTGCCTCGAGGCCCTGGGGCAGAGAACCTAGGATGATAAGAGGGATGAGGTTGGGGGTGGTGGCAAGCAGGGCTGTGGGCCACAAAGGAGCATCTGAGAGCTTGGAAAATGAGAAACAAAAAAAATAAGGCCATGCATTAATGATTAAATCCTTGCGTTTTGAGATCTGATGGAAATTAACTGCTGATCATTAATTACTAAGGACCCACCATGTACCAGGCACCGATTTAAGCATTTTGAAAGTAGTAACTCAGTGCTTCTCAAACTTTTTGGCTCACTCAAGTTTTTGAAGACCCCCTCCCTCCCCAAAGAGCTTTTGTTTCTGTGGATAATATTTGGTGCTGTGATATTGAATAACTGGCTCTGTGGGAGAAAAAAATCCTGATTTGTAGTACTTGCCAGTTCCCATGGTGTAAGTACTTCCACTGTGGCCAATTTTAACATTCCCACCTGACGTAACCGAATGTGAAAGGAGAAAGATGTGCACAATCAGCTCTCCTAAGCCAGTGACTCCAGCCCATTGCTGGGATATTTATCAATATTTAAGGTAATAGAAATTAAAATTGAGAAAAAATGTAAACTATGCATCCATTTAAAATACTAACAAACCCATTACATGTTAATCCAAATCACATCAGTTGTGAAAATAACCGTTATTTTCCAAAATAAAAAATATTTCGTGAAAAGGATGACATTTTAAAAAATATTTTTGCAATTCCCTGTAATGTCTAGTTTCATCGAAGATAGCTGAATTCACACATCTTCTGCAATCTGTTGTGATGTCACATATCATATGGTCTCTGGAAAACACTGGAAGGCAATAAAGGTAAGTAATGTTTTACTATTACTATGAAAGTAGTTTTGACCTCTTGGACCCCCAGACAGTCCTGGGGACTCCCAGTGGTCCCTGGACCACCCTTTGAGAATTGCTGTACCAATGCATTTACTTTTTCCAAGCGGCCCAATGAGGCAGATTTCTTTCTTATTTCTTTATTTTACAAATGAGGAAACTGAGGCACAGAGAAGTTAGGTAACTTACCTGAGGGCACTTAGCTAGAAAGTGGCAAAGTCAGGATTCAAACAAAATCAGTTTATAGAGATGGGACTGAGTTGGTGACCGTCATTAGATGTGTGATCTTGGAGAAAATTAGTCTCTCTGAGTCTGAGGTATTGTCATTTGATTAAGCCATTGTCACCCTCTGGGCTTCATTAGACTTGACTTCCTCCCTAACACTCAGGTCTCACTGATGGGCCCCTCATCTGTGCTTCCTTTAGTGTTCCCTCTTTTTTCTGCCCACATACCACTTTATCCCACACTGTTGTGGCATCATTTAATTGTCCCCATTGGACTGTACACTCCATGAGGGGAGATACTGCATCTACCTTGATTACAATTTTTTTTTTTAATGGAGGTACTAAGGATTGAATCCAGGACCTTGTGCATGCTAAGTAAGCATGTGTTCTATGACTGAGCTATACCCCCAACCTGATGACAGTTGTTTTATCAGGGTCTGGAACAGGTGCTTGAAAATCTTTGCTGAAGAAAGAAATTAATAAATAAATGCATAGACATTTCACATGAAGGCAGGATGAGTCCCTCCTACCCAGGGTTCTCCTCTGTGGCTCCAGGGAGGGAGGGAATGGGCATAGAGGAGGGGAAGGGGGTTATAAGCACTTACATACACTTGCCCAAAAGTGTTGCATCATCATAGTCACAGAATGAACCACAGGCTACAAAAAGCCTCTTCCTAAAATCTCCAAAGCCATTCAGATCACCTCCTTTTTGCCTGCAGTCATCGCTACTCAATCTTCCCATCAGTTGGCATTCAGACACTCAGTTTAGCAGTCCCTCCAGATAGTTTTCATCCTTCTAGAAAAATCTCCATCTCCTCCTGTGCTGCTGGAGAGGGATGGGAAGCTCTCTGCCTCTTCCTTTCATATCCCAGGCTTTGTATGTTATCAGCAACCCCCCTACCCTTTTCTGTAAACCTTTTTATTTCATCACCTGTAGAAAGGGTAACAGTGAAGGTGTTCTTGTTCCAGCGTCCCATACCACTTGATGCCTAATTAGTGGCTGCATTTCTGGAGGCTCGTGACGCTGGGGAGATAGAGCCTGGCAGGTGGGAACCAGCTAGGTGGAGGAGCTAGGAGGGCTGGAGCCTCTCAGCTTCCTCTTTTGCTATCTATATATGGTCCTTTTCAGCAGTGTGACCTTCTAGGATTCTCAGAAGCTGCTGAAGAGAAGTGTAATTGTGGGGGAGGGGAGGAAGCAGCACAGAGACAATCAACCAGGATTCTGCCTGGAAGGTCATGGGGCTGAGCCCTGGCACCAGAGACCTTTAAGAAGAAGCAAAAAGGAACTGAGAAAACAGCCAGGAGTCGGCTCAGCCTGGAGTTCCTGGAATTCTGCTTTGTGTGTGTGCTTCCCGTGGCTGCCAAGGAGCCTTCTGACTAACAGGAGATGACACTGGGAAGGGAGAGGGCGGATAGAGAGACAGCTTGGGCTGATGGCTCTCCTGGGCACTGTCAGCTCTGCAGACCGGCTCCAGGTTTCCTCCGGGAGCCGGGAGCCGGGAGGGTGGGTGGCTGCCTACTCTACGAGAGGTGGAAAAAGTCTACAAGTCAGGTTCTCCTCCCACCCAGGATCAAGCTCTCTGCCCACCTGGTCTGCAGCCGGCAACCAAACTGAGGCCACTGTCTCCCAAAGGCCAGCTTTAAAACATGGCCTTTACCCAGAAGGGAACACCTGACCCCACGACCATTTTTATGATTCAGTACTTGTCATCTTGGAAGGCATCTAACCTAGCCTGGGCCACAGGACTGATGGGTTTCAGTAGGAGCAAGGAGGAGGAGGGAGCAGGAGCCCCAGTGGGGTCAGGGTGGGGTGGGCTTTTTAGCAATGGATACAATTGGAATCAGAATTATTCTTAGGGTTGCAGACAAACCCAAGGATCTGTTTTCCTCCCTCCACCCAATGTCAGTGCAAGTGAAATCTTGCTCAAATAAAAATCAAGGGTAGCCTTGGTGTACTGTCGCCTTCTCACACTCTACCCCAAGAGCCATTCACACACCTGTCTCTTCCTCTCACACATCCGAGCTCCCAGTGAACGGAGGGTGGGACTGTACTCCCCTCTGTATCCTGGTGTCCTGCCCTGGGCCTGGCACACTGGGAGGGCTCCTTAGGTGTTACGTGAATGAATGAGTGAATGAATAAATGAAGCCACAAACATGAGAAACTATAGTCAAGGATGGGGTGTTGTTGGGAGGAGGCAGTAAAGTCAGGAGGAGCTACAAGCAAAGGCAGACTGGGAAGAGGAGGTGGCGAATGCATGTGTCCTGCTGCTATGTACTGTATTTTAAAGGGCTCCAAGCAGCTTCTCCTCCTCCTTCTCCTCCTCTGACCCCCAGCTGCCCTGGTCTCTAAATGCTCAGATAAGATAGTTAATCCATCCATTCAACAATTATTTATTGAATGCCTGAGTTCTGCAGGCTTGGGAATGAGACTTCCACATTGCCTGCCTCAAGGGGCACCCAGTCTAGTGTCACTAAATAAGTAATAGCAATGAGCTGTGATGAGTGCTGTGATCTGGTGGGTCTCATGTTGCTGGGGTGACTGTACAATTTGGTCTCCTAACTAGGACACTATTGAGAGTAAAAGTGATTGAGTTCCCCAGGAAGCAGATTCTCAGATGACGATTCGTGTGTAGAAGGTTTATGAGGAGTGTTTTGGGGATCGACACCTGCGGAAAGGAAAGGACAGAAGCCAGACTGGTCAGAGGGAGAAGTTGAGATGGGACACAATTTGCATGAAGCCCTCAGCCAACCCTGCAGGGAGCCCAGAGCCGAGATGGCCCTTCGGCATCATCTCCAGCTGGGGTGAGGGGGCCTAGCTGGTCTAACATCATGTTGACCAGTCATTGGATACTGGCGGCCTCTGGAAGGAGGTGTGACCTTGGGTGAGGCTGTTTACTTCCAAGGCTGAGGCAATGCCTGAAGAGGGCTGACAGCTGAAGGCATCTTCTGGTAGCATTCCCAGCAACTAGAGATTTGGGTGGTGCCTCACCGCATCTGCCACAGGGGCACCGATGACAGCCATGTCAGGGCAACAGGTATAAACCAAGCTGTCTCAGATGCCCCCAGCAGGAGCACCTGCTGGGCGTTTCATCTGGAACCCTGTATCAGTGCAGGATGGCGTGAAGTTCCAGGCAACAGGAACTTCAGGGCTTGTTCAACCTGCAGCCTCTTTATCACTAGCCCTCCTCCTTTCCTTCATCTGTTTCCTTTGCATTAGAGGACCATTCAAGGCTTTTGCATGCATTATATCATTCACTTCATATGCATCATATCACTTAATTTGCCGTGAGGTTGGTATAATTATTATTCTCACCTCCAGATCCCGACCATCCAGAAGTCCTTTCACTGTGACCTCCAGAACAAAGCCCCAAACCGTTCACTTTCCCCATCTCCGTCTCTTTCCTAACTGCGGACATTGTTCTGATTTTGAACCAAGATGGCCAACAGTATGGAGCTGCTGAAAAGACAGGTGACAATGTGAACAAAAAAATTTCGAAGACCACCAAAGGAGCCTCAAGTAGAGCACATGAACTAAACGAATTTCAGGAAAGCCACAAATGTGATATTTGATCTGAAATATCATCACATTACCTGAAAGTTGAGAATATTCTCTCTCCAGAATAAACTGAGAGGCAGGAGAGGACAGTGGTTAGCGACATGGCTGCAGAGGTCAGAGGGCCTGGGTTCGTGTAACCTCGGGCCAGCTTCTTGACTTTTCTATGCTTCAGTTTCCTTGTCTGTGAAACGGAGGTGATGATAACAGAACTATTACACAGGGTTGTTAGGAGAAGTAGTGAGTCATAGGGATAAGACATTTAGAATAGTGCTTGGGACACACGGGAAACGCTTCTCCAGGGTTAGCTGTTGGTATTACCCTGTGGGCTACCAAAGATGGTCTACGTTCAGCCTGGCAGATGTGACTATTGGTACTCCTCCTGGTCCCCATCTTCCTTCTGCTCCTGTCTCCAATGTACCCTACCTCACTCCCACATGATGTCATTTATCCATTCAACACTTCTTGAGTGCCTACCTTTGAACCAGGCACTAAACTCTTGTTTTAGTCTTCTGCATCCCACAAGTCCCGCCTTGGGCTTGCTTTTGCTGGGGATGGGAGACCCTGTCCCTGCCATTTCTTGTTCATGCTCAGGGTCATCTAAGATGTAAAGCCAGTTTCCACATGGCCCAGATACCTCTTGTCCTCCCTTTTGGACCTTCAGCTGCTAGCTGGGAGTGAGCGTCATGAATGACCCCATGGCTCCTCCTTCTTAGACTCAAGAGGGTCAGTGGGAGGGGAGGCCCTTTGTAGCATGAGACCCTGCTCTCTCATGTGACTGCATTCTCCATGTGGCCGTGGCCTTGCATACTCCTGGCCTGTGCCTCCTTTTTCTGGATGTCTCTCCTGATGTCAGGAAAGGCCCTGGAAGGGATGAGGGTGGGGGGGGCAATAAACCAAAGAGAGCAGGGGCAGAGCAAGTAGAAGAAAGAATTGAGGCCAAGTGAAGCAAGAGGGCTTGAAAAGGAAGAAGGGAGGGAGGATGCTGATGACATTTGACATGAGTGAATGCATTGATGCCTTAATCTGAATAATAGCCCTGTGAGGTCAGTCCTATTATTTATCCCCATTTTACAGGGGAGGAGACTGAGGCAAAGATGGGTTATGAAACTTGCCCAAAGCCTTGTAAGTGGTAGAGCTGGAATTTGAGCTTAGAGAGTCTGACTCTACTCCCTGGATGGAGGACAATGCAGAAATTCCAAAAGGGCGTCCTGAGGAGGGCTTGCACCTGACATACAACAGGCACTCAGTGACGAGTGTTGAATGGATGAGAGTTCCGGGGTTTGAGGTTGAAGGTGATGAGCTGACTCTTTACATAAATCCTTGGTGTCTGTTGGCACAAGCTAGTGAAGCATCTTGTCCTCCCCACCCTGTAATTCCTCAGCCACCTTGATCAGGGCCCCCAAATCCATCAGCCAGAGGGAGACCTGGATTCACCAGCTGTGTGAAGAGGAAGATGGCTGTGGTGTGGGCACAGCTTGACATCAGTCACTTCCCACCCCTGGGACCAGAGGCAAGGAATTCAGCTTCACTTTCCTCTGTCAGAAAATAGGAATAGTAGGTCTGTCCTCATAGGGTTGTTGTAAAGATGAAATTGCACAAGGGCAGACCCCACACAGGGCAAGGAGGCAATAAACAGACACTCTTATACTGCGGTTCTTGGTCACGAGCCTGCTGCACAGACGGCTAATGGGGTCTTTATGGTTGACAAAGCCCTTTCTGCTCCCATCTCAGCCTGACTTGGATCCTCTTAGCAGGCAGGCAGGCACTGCAGAACCTCCCTGTCTATTTCACAGATGAGCAAACTGAAGCCCAGGAGGTCAGAGAGGCCTTGTGGAGGGCTGTGGGGGGCTGTCAGGAAGAGAGAGCGCCCTCTGGGTCCCAGAGCCCAGTGTGCCTGCCTGCCGGCCCCTCCTCCCTCAGCTGCTGAGCCCATCAGCACAGCAGGGATCTGCTGGCCCATAACTGGTCCCCATGTCCCTTTCCAGCAGCAGACTGACCTCTTCCTTTGGAGAAAAACAGGAAGCTGGGCTCTGCCAGGAATCAGAACACACCCTTCCTCAGCCCTGGATGGGAGGGAGGATGCTGCAATGGTCGGGAGCACTGGGGACAGGGCACCAGACAGCGTGTGAGTGAGGTGGGGGCTCTGCTGGCCAAGCCAGGGTGGCCTGGACCTCACCACCTTGCTGAGGGACTTGGCTCAATAGGCTGGGCTTGCTCTGACCTTACTTTGCTGAGCACCCCCAGGGACCAAGAGGATGTGGGAATATGGGCCTTTCTCTCCCACATGGGGACAAAATTGTGAGACACCAGAGCCACATATGACTTTTGCCTTTGTGGGCTCCTTCCTCCATAAAAGATACTGAAAAGTATATGATACAACTGAGATAAACAACAAGGACCTACCATATAGCACAGAGAACTATATTCAATACCTTGTAATAACCTATAGTGAAAAATAATCTGAAAAAGATTAGATAAATATATATGTATAACTGAATCACTATGCTGTACACCTGAAACTAACACAGCATTGTAAATCTACTATACGTCAGTTAAAAACACACAAACCTATAATGAAAAAGAGTATGAAAACGAATATGTGTGTCTATGTATGACTGAAACATTATGTTGTGCACCAGAAATTGACACGACATTGTAAACTGACTATACTTCAACAACAACAACAAAAGAATTCCAGAAAAAAAAAACCCAAACACAAATCTCAAAATAGATACATATGATATGACTGCCTTGGTATGAAAATGAATATAATCCAAGATGGATTCATGATTATACATTCATTATTTTATTCAAGTTATCTTTTGATTTTAAAATAAATAAAAATGAAAACATTGGCATGGGCCCCTGGAAGTACTGTGGGCCCTGAGCCTAAAAGATAAGGCAGCTCTGTAGGGGAAGCTTCTCGTGCTTTCCTGTCCCGCAGAGGCTGAGCTCCCCCCAACATGACCCTGAAGCACGGGGATTAGCTCTGAAATGTTAGAGGGGAATGCCTGGCTCAGCCTCGAAATAGAACCTCGCTGAGCCTCAGTTTCTCTTCTGTAGAATAAGGAGATGAGACTCAGATCCTGTGAAGTGTCTGCCCAGGACCTGCCTGGAGGGCCCCCTCCCTCTGCCGTTTTCACAGTGTGTGTGAGCCTCAGAGCCCAGCTGCAAGGTGCCTAGCTTTGGGGTTTGTTTCCCACATCTTTAACTTCCCCCTCCTCTCCTGTCTGTCCTGCGTGGACCCCTACGTCAGAGTCAGACCCAAGGTAACAATGAATCTAATGAATCGTGTGGGTCCAGTTCACAAACCACTTCACCCCATAACCTCATCAATCCTCACAACACCCCGTGAAAAATGTCTTATGTGATTATTCCTCCTGATTTCTCCGAAAGGATAGTAACCATCAGAGGTTAGGTAACTTGTCCAAGGTCACAGCTGGCAGGGACAGAGCTGAGAAGAGTTAGCTCTGTCAATTTTGACCTCAGTTGGCTCTGTTAAACCTGACAACTAGTGTGTGTGTGTGTGTGTGTGTGTGTGTGTGTGTGTTGGCTTTTGTGACAAGGTAGGTAGCAAGGATTGGACTGACTGTGGAAGGGCTCAGGACCTTTCTGGGATGTGCTGACAGGGGGTTCATAGGTATAACAGGTCTCTTGTTGTCCCTTACGGGGTCCCCGAGGATCTAGACTTTTGTCTTTGCCCTGCTTCAGACACACCCCTCCCTCCCCCCTCCTCCCTGTGCTCCTGCTCCTCTTACTAGCTGGGTCCTTACTGGCAACATAGTTAGGCACCTACTGGGTGCAGAACCCAGGGAAGAAAGTGGCTTAAGAGCTGCTGCTATTTTATATTAGAGTTCTAGAGCCATCTTTAATTTTTTAACTTGTTATTGAAAAACAATTTCCTATCTTCAAATATACATAAATTCACATATAGGAATATATTAAAAAGCTGACACTCATGTTAGATTTCAGTTAAAGAAGTCTTAGGCCCAAGATGAAGAAGTCCCAGCTCATAAATATTGTTTAAGTATAAAAGCTGACTACTGGGTAGTGTATAGAGAACTGTTTTTAAAGACTTTGAGAGAGAGAGTGAATTTCCAGCTGGCAGGGATGGTTTGGGTTAAGGTTTTTATTTCTGTGATGTTTCTAATTAAAAACTTCCAAGCTCCTCTAGCTGAATTGGGCCACTTTGGTATGTCGTTATTTTGGTATTTCCTAAGAATCTGAGCTGGGGCCGGATGACAAATGTACTCCTCAGCCCTTTACCCATGGACTCCGTGGGCTTGTGGCCTGAGATACCACTGGTCCAGACCCTCCTTTGCCAGAGGAAGAGGCTGGAGGGGGCAGGTCACCCAGCTGGTAGGTGCTGAAATGGAGGATGAATCCACTTGCTGGGGGTGGGGGGGCGGGTTCTTAATGATCCAAATCCAATCCTGTCACTGTCCTGCCTGAAGCCCTCAGGGGCCCCCTCTGGCTCTCCCAGCAGCCCACTTGTGCCCCTTCCCAGCCCAGTGGGACCATGCCCCTTGCCTGCTGGAACCAGCTGGTTCTTATTCCACATCTCACTTCCTTCTTCTCTGGCTGAAGCAGGCTCACTGTTACTCCCTGTTCCAGCCTCCTGGTGGCCTTTTTCACAGCCTTCAGCATCTGGAAATGACCCGTTATGTGCACAAGTGTTTGAGTAGAGTCTTTGAACTGAGTCCTTCTGCCTCACTGGGCTGTAAGCTCCCCAAGGGCCAGGTGTTGTCCTGTCCTACACCCAGCGCCCAGCCCAGTGCCCAGCCCACAAGAGGCACCAGGGAAATAGTTCTTGAAGCCATTATTATATGTAAGCATACAGTATTAATAAAATAGGATAATGACTTCAACAACTGTTTACAGAAAGATAGGCTTAGGAGTCACACAGACCTGGGTTCATGCTCCATCTCAAGCAACTCTCAGGTTTGTCATCTTCAAAGCGTGGGTAATAATCCCACCTGGCTCACCGGACAGCTGTGGGGAAAGTGAGATGACACTTAGCAGAACGCCTGTTGGGGCAGAGCACGTGCTGAACAAATGCAAGGAGAGCAAGTTGCTGTGATGGGGGTTCCCTCTGATGACGAGGGTGGGTGAAGGCCCCGGACACATTGTACAAGATCACACAGCTTTGTCTATGTCAGTGGTGGACATCCATTACAACCACGGCCGTTCTACCCTGTGCTGGCTCCATCTGATTTAGAGTGGCTTTACTGCCATGGTTCCCAAACTTGGCTACATGTTGGAATCAAAGAGGGAGTTAAAAAAACTCCTACTGCCTGCGTTTGGCTCCAGAGCTTCTGATGTAATTGACCTGGGGCATGACCAGGACATCAGGATTTTTTTATTTTTTTTGATAGAGGTCTTGGGGATTGAACCCAGGACCTGCTGTATGCTAAGTGGCTCTACCTACCACTGAGCTATACACCCCCTACCCAACCAGCTGGGACTTTAAGAATGACCTCAGGTGATTCTACCATGCAGCCAAGGGTGAGACCCGCTGCCTTACCCCAGGTGTGACTTCAGTGGCCTCCTACCTTCTCACCACCTTCTTCCCACCTGCCTGAAATTCAGACACAGCACAAAGGCTTTTGTGGCATGATAGAGATAAATGGCTTAAAATGCAGAGAATGAATTGAGAGAAAAATGGCTGAATCTCTTTCCTGCACATGCTCTCTCAGTCAGCTGTCAGGTTCTTTTCTGACTTCCTGTCAGGAAGAGGATTAGAGCAGAGGGGCTGGGCCCTGGGAGTTGGAAGGGAAAGGGAGAGAGGATCTGGTGTCTGGAGACCCATGTCCTAACCTCAGTTTTCCCACCATCTAAATATGGACAAATCACCCCTTCCCTCCAATCTAGGTCTCAGTTCCCTCTCCATGAAATGACATTCCTTTGAAAGCCAACATCTTGGAGCTAGGGCCAGTTCCACAGTCCCTAAGAACCAGCCTTCCAGCAATCCTAAAGCCTGCTCATCCACATTGATTTCTTAGACTCTAGCTTGCCCTGCTTTCTGAAGTTTATTTAACACAAGTGATTATAAAGCTTAATTCCCAGAAGACATCATTGTACTTTTGACGTTATGAAGCAACTCATAGTAAACTTATGAGGTGATGATAAGTAGAGGTCATGGGGGGATCAGCTTTTTATTGCATAGATGAGAATCTTCTATAATCAGCTGGGGGCTTATCTGCAGTTAGATGTTGCCTAAGAGAGTGAACTCGTTTCCTCTCGAGCAGATCAACAGGGAGCTACTGTAATAATTTTTGCACAAGTTATTTAAAGGGAGCCCCATTCTTTTTCTTGTGGTCACCAATTAACTGATGAGATTTTGTAGTTCCTGGAAAAAAAGAAGAAATGGAAGTTCCAAGGAAGAGACAGGAGGCCTAACAAACTCTTTTAATGAGACACAGAATAAGCAGGGTTGAGGTAGGGAAATACCTTGGAAGCAGCCTGGAGGGTAGGCCCTGGAAGGTGTCCCTGGGCAACTATTCTTGCTTTTCAGATCTTTTTCCAAGGTCAGGGCTGAGGACCTTCCAGCCACAGAGCCCAGTCAGGCTCCAATTATTGCACAAATCACAGACATCTAGTGCCAGCCCAATCAGGCCCAAGCCCAACTTTTTTGAATGTTAAAACTTCACATTTGAGGTCAAGCTCTGTTGGACACAGAGAGGAAGGGTATTTGGGAAAGGACAGACTTTTCCCAGAAACTCTCTGACACCCAGCCCGCCTCTCCCCAGTTCAGATTTGGGAGCACATCCAAAGGCACCATCATGAAGATGGCTCAGATACCATGGGGAAGCTTCTAGATGACATGTATTTAATCACCTCAAAATATGCATTGTCTGAGTCTCCTTGTGTCTAGCACTGAGTTAGATGCTCATGTAGGAGCTGGGAGGTAAGGAAACTTGGCATTATCCCTATGAGTGGAACAATTCTGTGTACCAAGCACTGTGGATTCAGTCTGGGGAATCAGACATGGGAAAGACCTGCCTCTACTCTGGAGGGGTTCATAGTTCATGGGAGAGACAAACAACAGACCTGGCTCAACTCTCCTGCTCCAGGACTAGACCCCTCCTGGACAGACCCTGGCTCTTTGTCCCACACACAGTGATCATTAAGCCTCTCTGCACTATTGCACCCTCCCATTTCCCACTGGCTGCTTAATGGGCTATCTGATCGACCCATCCTCCAAATAATAATTTATCTTGATTATTGTGTTTTTTGGCACTTCCTGAAATTTTTGCTCTTGAGACAAATGCCTAACTCATCTAACCCTAATTTAGGCCTGGACAGACCTCTGACATGGCCACACATATTCAAGCAGCTGCAGGTCAGAGGAGTGAGTGCTTGGAACAAAGCCCTGTGAGAGTTCAGAGGAATACTGAGTAATTCTGGGGGCAGGTTTCCCAGGGTGTGCTCTGTGAAACATCAATCCTGTGAGGTGCTCCTCCCCAAAGAAAAGATTTTGTGGGCAAATAAGTCTGGGAAACAGTGCATACTTTAGCCTTCCCTTTAGAAATTCACAAGGGACATGAACACACTGAAGGTTCTGAGACCCCTGTATGAAGAAATATGACTTTCCTAGCCCATCCTCTGTGGCTACTTAGCTGGGTCTGCTTGGGTAGGTCTATCAATGTTTCTTACAATGAAATGAGAGGCACACATCTCAGAACCTCTTGGGGAGTGCTTGTCAGAAATACAAAGTCACCAGTCCTGCTGCAAACTTTCTGAGTCAGTGTCTCAGGAGCCAGGACCCAGGAATCTGCTTTGAATGAGTTCCCAGTTGATGGTGATGCATGCTCAAGACGAGAACCTCAGATAAACCTTCCCAGGCCTTGGCTTTTTCTCAGAATGTTGTAAAGATCTAGAGATAAGCTTGACCAAAAGATCAGTCATAAAGAAACCTAGACACTTCTAACTCATTCTATGAGGCCAGCATTGCCTTAATAACAAAACCAGGCAAAGGCACCACAAGAAGAGAAAACTACAGACCAATATATATAATGAATATAGATGAAAAAATCCTTAACAAAATACTAGCAAACCAAACCCAGCAACGTATCAAAAGGATAATACACCATGACCAAGCGGGATTTATCCCAGAAATGCAAGATTGGTTTAACATCCAAAAATGAATTAATATAATATACCATATCAACAGAATTAAAGATAAAAGCTATATGATTATCTCAATACATATAGAAAAAGCATTTGACAAAATCCAACACCCCTTCATGACAAAACACTCAAGCTAGGAATAGTAAAGAACTTCCTAACTTGGTAAAAGGCATCTGCAAACCCCACAGTTAACATATTCAATGGTGAAAGACTGAATGGTTTCCCTCTAGGATCAGGAACAGAACAAGGATGTCCCCTCTTGCCTCTCCTATTCAACACAGTACTCAGCAAAGGGTAGAATGGTGGCTGCCAGGGGCTGAGGGAGGGGAAAATTGGGAGCTGTTGTTCAGTGGGTGTGAAGTTTAAGTTATGCAAGTTGAGTAAGTTCTACAGATCTGCTGTGTATAACACGGTGCCTAGAGTTAACAATACTATATTGTGCACTTAACATTTTTAAGAGGGTAGATCTCATGTGAACTGTCCTTACCAAACCAAACAAAAGGACACAAAGAAACTTTTTGGAGATTTACTATCTTGACCATAGTGGTGGTTTCATGGGTGTACGTGTATGTCCAAATTTATCAAATTGTATAATCTACATTTTTTGTATGTCAATTACACCTCAATAAAGCTATTTTAAAAACCACATAAAATTGGAGGCTCTAGTCAGGGCAATGAAGGAAGAATATAAAGTAAAATTCATCCATATTGGAAAAGAAGAAGTAAAACTATATTCTCAGATAACAGGATCTTTTATGTAGAAAATCCTAAGGAATCCACTAAAAACTATTAAAATTAATAAGCAAGTACAGCACAGTTTCAGAATATTAAACTCAGTTGTACTTCTATGCACTTGCAACAAACAACCTGAAAATAAAATAAAGAAAATAATTCCATTTACAATAGCCTAAGAATAATAAAATACTTAAGATAAATTTAACAAAAGAAGTGCAAACTTTATACTCCTGAAAACTACAAAACATTGCTGAAAGCTGTTAAAGAAGATCTAACTTCTTTAATAAATGAAAAGACATCCCATATGTGTGGATTAGAATGCTTAATACTGTTGAGATGATAAATTTTATTTACAGATTCAATGAAATTCTTATTGAAGTCTTAGCTCTCTTATTTCCAGAAATTGTTTCATATGAAAATTCAAGGGATCCAGAAGTCAAAACTATCTTGAAAAAGAATGGAGTTGGAGAACTCACAATTCCCAATTTCAAAACTTACTGCAAAGCTACAGTAATAAAGACAATGTGGTACTGGCATAAAAACAGCTATAGAGATCAAAGCAATTGAATTGAGAGTCCAGAAATAAACCCTTACATTTATGGTCAATTGATTTTTGTCATGGATGTCAAAGCAATTCAATGGGGAAAGAATTTCAATATAGATGCTGGAACAACTGGATATCCACATTTAAAAGAATAAAGTTGGATTCCTACTTCACACTATATATAAGAATGAATTCAAAATGGATCAAAGACCTAAATGTGAGAGCTAAAATTGTAAAACTCTTAGAAGAAAACAGTTTGGGATAAATCTTCATGACCCCAGATTAGGCACTGGCTTCTTAAATGTGACACCAGAACATGAGCGACACAAAAAAAAAAAGAAAAAATTCATTAAACTGGACTTTATCAAAATTTAAAACTTTTGTACTTTAAAGGATACCACCAAGAAAGTGAAAGACAACCCATAGAATGGGAGAAAATATTTGCAAATCATGTATCTGACAAGGGCTTAGTACCCAGAATATATAAAGAACACTTAGAATTCAATAATAAAAAGACAGATAACCCAATTTAAAAATAGGCGAAGGATACCATATGATAGCACTCATATCTGGAACCTAAAAAAAAAGAAGACAAATGAACTTAAATATAAAACAGAAACAGACTCACAGACATAGAATACAAACTTGTGGTTGCCAGGGGAGAGGTGGGTGAGAAAGGATAGACTGGGAGTTTGAGATTGGTAGATACTGATGGGTATATATAAAATGGATAAACAAGTTTATACTGTATAGCACAGGGGAATATATACAAGATCTTGTGGTAGCTCACGGGGAAAAAGAGTATGAAAATGCATATACGTATATTCATGTATGACTGAAAAATTGTGCTTTACACCAGAAATTGACACAGCATTGTAAACCAACTATAACTCAAAAAAAAAAAAAAATAGGTGAAGGATCTGAATAGACATTTCCCTCAAAAGATAGAGCCAATAAACACATGAAAACCTACTCAATGTTCTAGTCATAAGGAAATAAATGCAAATCAAAACGGTAATGAGATACTACTTCTCACGCACTAGGACAGTAACAGCAACAACAGTGACAGACAGTAACCACTGATGTGAAGAAGCACGTTGCTGGGGGGAATACAGATGGTTCAGCTTCTTTGGAAAACAAAAACTCATCTAACCCTAATGGAGGCCCCAATAGACCTCTGACTAATGGCAACGCAAACACAAGCAGCTGCAGGCCAGAGGGATGAGTTCCTCCAAAGGTTACACACAGGGTTACCATATGATTCAGTAATCCCACTCCTGGGTTTGTACCCAAGAGAATTAAAAACATACATTCATGCAAAAACTTGTGCACAAATGTTCATAGCAGTATGATTCAGAATAGCCCCAAAGTGGAGACAACCCAAATGCCCATCAACTAATGAATGGATAAATAAAATGTGGCATATCCATATAGTGGGCTGTACGATGAAATATTATTCAGCAATAAAAAGGAATGAAGTACTGATTCATGTTATAACATGGAGGAACCTTGAATACAGTATGCTAAGGGAAAGGAGCCAGACACAAAAGGTTACATGCTGTATAATCCCATTTATATGAAATGTCCAGAAAAAGGAAATCTATAGAGACAGAAAGTAGATTAGTGTTTGCTTAGGGCTGGGGCGAGGGAATGGGGAACAAATGCTAAAGGGTATGGGGTTTCTTTTTGAGATGATGAAAGTGTTCTAAAATTGACTCTGGCAATGGTTGTACAATTCTGTGAATACACTAAAACCCACTGTGTTGTACACTTTAAATGGGTGAATAGCATGGTATGCAAACTATATCTCAATAAACTGTTACAAAAAGAAAAGAAACCTGGAGGTGGAACTCCAGTTGTACCCTCTGACTGATAAAGTTCGTCAGCTTAGACACAAACAGAAAGAGACCAAGTATGAATTATTACCTACAGCCTCTTGCTTCCTCAGTAGGTTTTCCCTTGCTTTGCGCCACTCACCCATGACCACACTTGTGGACCTAGCATAGGAACCCTGGTTGCAAACCCTAGGCTGGTGCTCCATGTGGTCCTCAGTTTTGTTGCCTCTGCCTAATTTTCAAGATCTCATATACCCCAAGAAACATTTATTTAGAATCTGTGTTCCGCAAAGCACTTTAAGGAAAAGAAATGTAACCATTGCCTTCAATTTCTTGCAGCCTCATAGGAGAGATAAGACCTACCATTTAGGATCCACTCTGTTGATGTAAGAGAAAAACCCAAAATACCAATGGCTTAAACAAGATAGGTCTTATTATGCTCACACTAAACAGAAGCCTGGAGGCGGGTAGTCCAGGGCTGGTACTGTCTGTCCTCATGGGGTCAGTGGGAACCCAGTCTCTATGTTTTTCTGTTTTGTTCTAGCACATGATTTCCCAGCCCAAGGGTCACTTCCTGGGCCAGGATGGCTGCAGAAGTGGGTTGAGAGTGAATGGGAATTGGGTAGAGGGAGCAAAGAAACGGCACAGTAGTTGGATGTTCATATGGGGTCTAAAGAGGAATTTGAAAAGACAGGAGATAGCAGAGGCAAGTCAAGTGACCTGATTTGGGAGAATTTAGTGATGACTGGGGATAGACCACCTCAGGAGTCCAGTTCTTGAGAAGGTGAAAGGAGATGGCATCTATAGTCCATGTGGAGCAAATGGTCTTGGAGAGGAGCAGGGACACTCTTCCAGTTGTCACAAGAATAAGCAGAACCTGGTACAGATGGAGCAGCAGAGAGATGAGGGTGCTCCTGAGGGATTACTTCCATCTTCTAACTGAAGCTGTCTTCCCCCCAGCCCACTATTTATTTCTTTTGTCCTTTCTTTTTACAAGCATTTATTGAGCACCTACTACATGCCTACTGTTCTGGGGGCTGAGGTTACAGCAGTGATTAAACAGACAAGAACAACTCATGGAGCATACATTCTCCTGGGAGTAGAGAGTCAACTAATAAAGTGAATAAGTAAGTTTTATTGATGTTAGAAGGTAGTAAATGCTACAGGGAAAACTAAAGCAGGAAAGGAGGTAGGGTATTTTGGTAGGAAGGAAGGAAGGAAATAAGAAAGAGGGCTGTGGAGAAAAGGTGATGGGGTGACTGGATTGGAGATGTTGGAGCATTGGTGCACTGAGAAAATGAGAGTCAGAGCTGGAGGGAAGGGTGATGGGATGCCTGAAATCAAGATGTCAGAGGTAAGACAAGGTCTAGAATGTGCTATGGGAATGGGTGGCTGAGTTGGTGTGGAGGAAAATACCTTTGGAGGTGAGGAGGTCAAGTAACTGAGGCCAGAGTCTTGAAAAATCATCCCTGTGGATGATGAGGTCACGAAGGTTGACAGAGTGTGGGAGTGACGTGGAGTCTGTGCCTGGTGCTAAAGTTCCCAATGAACTAGGAGGCTGGTCAGGAGGCAGGTGGTTGAGCTGGGGAGAGGCATGGAGGGTGGGCCAGTTGGTATGAACTTTGGAGGAAGTAGAGTTTTTAAGGGAGACAAAAAGAGAAATGACTTTGAAGGAGCAGTGGAGAGTAAGGGAAACACCTGCCCGCCCCCACCTCCTGGCTCAGAGGTGCTTGGGATATGACAGAAAAAATAGCTTCATCTTGAGTAGGAGACAGTATCTCAAGGGATTGTTTAGTTTCCATTAGGGCCAGGAGGTAGGGAGAAATTTCTGGAGGAGATTGAGGGTACAGTAGAGTGGGAGTTCCAGGAGCTTGGGAAGGGTTTGGAAGGGTGAGGAGAAAGATTGAGTATCTTGGGACGAGTGTCTGTGATGATGGATCAACAATGACTTCTTTCAGTGAACAATGTGAACAAGGATGTGGGCCCTAATGGGATAGTCTCAGTGGTCTCTTAGAAGGAGGGAAATTGGTTCAGATTGTGCTGATGGAGATTTGCTTGTTTTGCTTTTTTTCCCAAAACATTTATTATGAAAATTTTCAAACATACTAAAAATTTTAAAAAAGGATTGTATGTGAGCTCTCATATACCTACTACCTAGATTCTACAGTTAACATTTTGCTCTGCTTAATCACACGTCTAAGTGGGGAGGATATAGTTCAAGTGGTAGAGCGCATGCTTAGCATGCATGAGGTCATAGGTTCAATCCCCAGTACCTCCTTTAAGAATAAATAGTAAATTCTAAATAAACCTAACTACCTCTTCCCACCAAAAAAATAAATAAGATAAATAAATTTTATTAAAAAACCACAGTAATTATTTTTAAAAAATCACACATTTATGTATCTCTCTTTCTCTCCCCATCTATCTGTCCGTCCAGCCACCCACTCCATCTGTCATTCCATTAAAAAATTATTTTGAGTCATTTCAAAGAAAGTTACAGACATCAGCATATTTTACCCCTAAATACTTCTGGATATCTATACTTAAATAGAGTTCAATATCTGTTTATCTTTTTCAGGTAAAATTTACATCCAAGAAGTGCACAAATCCTAATTCTACATTAGGTGAATTTTGACAGATGCCTTTACCTTTATAACTCAAACTCCAGTGAAGATGTAATACCTTACCATCACCCCAGAAAATCCCCCATGCTCTTTCCCAGTCAGTCCCTTCCTCCTCCGACCCAGCTAGCCACTATTCTGATTCTTTCACCATAGACTAGTTTTGCCTGTTTGAGGACCTCATATAAATCAAATCATATTGTATGTACTTCTCTGTGTCTAGCTTCTTTCTCTCAGCATAATGAGAGGTTCATTCATGATGTTGCATGTATTGGTAGTTAATCCCTTTTTATTGCTAAGTAATATCCCATTGTATGATTATATCAAAAGAATTATTTATTCTCCTGTTGAGAGTCACTGGAGTGGCTTCTAGTTCTTAGAGATTATGAATAAAGTGCCAGTGAACATTCTTGTATGAGTCTTTTTGAAGACGTATGCTTTCATTTCTTTTAGGTAAATACCTAGAAACGAAATTGCTGGATTATGGATGGTTTTTATTGTAAGAAACTACCAGACCTTTATCCAAAGTAGTTGTACCATTTTACATTCTTACCAACAATGTATGAGAGTTCCGGTTGTTCCATATCTTTGCCAACATTTCATGATGTCACTCTTTAATTTTAGTTATTCTGGTATATGTAGGTTAATGCCTTGTGGGTTTTATTTTGCATCTCCCTAATGACTAATGATGTTAAGAGTTTTTCACATGCTTCTTAGCCATTTGTATACCTTCCTTTGTGAAGTTTTATTCAAATCTTCTGTCTGTTTTAAAAATTGGATTATTAATCTTTTTATTATTGATTTGTAGGGGTTCTTTATATATTTGGCATACAAGTCCTTTGTCAGATATGTTTCACAAATATTCTCTCACAGTCTAAGGCTTGTTTGCTTTTCTTAATGGTGTATTTTGATGAGCAGAAAATTTTTATTTTTATGAAGTCTATTTATCAATCTTTTAAAAAATAGTTATTGCTTTCTATGCTCTATTTAAAGATATCTTTACCTACTCCCAAGTCCCCAAGATAGTCTCTTATGTTTTCTTCTAGAATTTTAGCATTTGATTGAGGTCTATGATCCATATCAAATCAACTTCTGTGAATGGTGTGAGGGAGGGAATAAAGTTTATTTTTTTCTACATGAATTTTCAGTTGTTCTAACACCATTTGTTGAAAAGACTTCCCTTTTCCCTTCGGATTTCTTTGGTGACTTTACAAAAATATCAAATGACTGTTTAATTGTGGGGCTATTTCTGGTTTCTCTATTCTGTTCCATTGTCTATTTCTTTACTGTTATGACAGTGCCACAATGTCTCAGTTACTGTAGCCTTATAAATCATGAAGACAGGTAGAGTAAATTCTCCAATTTGTTCCTCTTTTTCAAGATGCTTTGGGTACCCTAAGTCCTTTGCCTTTCCATAACATTTTTAGAATCAATGTGTCAATTTCTACAAAAGCATCTGCTGGGATTATGATTGAAATTGAGTTGCGTCTAAAAATCATTATGGAGGGAACTGACATCTCAATAATATCGAGTCTTCCATTCCACGAACACATCGCTCCATTTCTTTAGGTCTTCTTAAATTTCTCTCAGCAATATTTTGTAGTCTTCAGTGCAGAGGTGTTACACATAATTTGTGAAATTTTTTCCTAAGTATTTCATGCTTTTTTAAAATGCTATTGCAAAGGGAAAATTTTAAATTTCATTTTCTATTGTTGGCAGCAGAGCCGAATGCCAGAACAGTGACAGAAAAGACAGCCCATCAGGAGAGCCGAGGTGTGGGAAGTGGGGGTGGGGGAGGTGCCATCTATTTACAGGCAATTGTAGAGGGTCTAGGAGGCCATGTGATGGGAGGGATAAAAGGGCACAATGTAGGTGGAAGACCGACTTCCTTCCTCTATCTTGTTCCTGAGAAGGGATGTTCTTCCCTAACACTCTCCTGGGAAGAGAAGGCAGGGCAGTGCCAAGGGGCCTTGGGAAAGTGCCCATGTGCTCCTCCCAACCTTCTGGGCTGGGCTGCATCATTTAACCAGCCCTCTGCTGGGGCTGCTGCCACCATGGGCTGGGATGAGCGTGGCCTCTGTAGACAGGTAAGCTGGCCTCAGTGGTATAGGTGGCATATTCTGCTCTTTCTACGAGAAGCTGCCACAGCCTCTGGTCCTTTGCTGGCCCAGCCTGCAGGGAGGAGAGAGAAACTGAAATACCTGGGATTTACTCTTCTCAAAACAGCCAAACTCCTGGGCTGGCTTTCAGCTCTCCCCGACCCTGGACTGCCACCCTCAATGGCTTCTCTAGCCTCTTCCCTAGCCCATTTCTTCGTGTCGCCCCACCCAGTTAGAGAGTCAGCTGCCCACACCTCTTACAAGAGCCAAAACTTCCAACTCATGCTCTGAGGAAAGATTTTCAAGGAGAAAACTTGTCTAGCCCAAACTCTACCCGTTCTGAGTCTTGTCCCTGTTTCATGGGAAAGGGTGTGGGAGTGGAAGAAGGCACGGGAGCTGCCCTTGCTAAGCAAACAGGCTGTTGGAGGCGGGGCAGTGGCAATGCCCAGGAGGGCTGTTACCCTTCTGTACTCCCCACAGTGCTCCCAAAGCCACTTCAAAAAAGGTGTATTTACCATGCTTTAAGACAATGCTAGTTGCTGTAACAAGTAAACCCCCAAATATAGTGTATTTCTTTCTCACTCATGTACCAGTTTATAGCAGCTGTTCCTGGTTTGCAGGTTCCTCACGCAGCGGTTTAGAGTTCAGGCCTTTTCGCATTATGAGGCTCTACCACTCCCTGTTCTAATAGTCATCCTTGGCACCCATCTAGTGGGAGGGAAAGAAACCCCGAGGAAGGCATAACCACTTCTAAAAAAAGCTTTGGCAGAAATGAGACACGTACTCCTGATCACATTTTATTGGCCAGAGTCTGTCACAGGGTCACACTTAAGTGCAGGGGAGCCTGGGAAATGTGGCCCCTGGCTCCACAGCTGTTTCCCAGTGACAACGTGACTCTGGAAGGGAGAGCTTGGATTTTGCTGTCCCTGCCGGAGTCCCACTGCATTCTAACCAGTCTTGTGACCTTGCTTTGTAAACTGTAGAGGGCTGTTTGCATGTGAGGGGTTGTCCCCACCTCATACCCAAACTGGGCTCCCCATAGCTTCCTCTGTCTCTGACGTTGCTTTCTACCTCACTCAGCCACCCCAAGCTCCCCCTCCTTCTAAGACACTTGCCTTAATCTGGCCTCCTCCAAGGAGCTTTGGAGGTCCTCCAGGGACTTTAATATCCACACTGAAGTCTTCCATTCTCTAGGGACCCTGTTTGCCACTAACATGAGCAGGATAAACATTTGGGGGCACATCTCTTCCTTTCTTACCTGCTCATAAGGCTTCAGATTCCTTCAGCTGAAAGACCAAGACCTTCTGCCTACAACCAACACCGATGCCTCAGACACGCGTGCCCCTGGGAGAGGAGGCAGAATTCTCACACCCTGCGGGTCCTTATAGGTCCTTTTCAAGGGAAAGGAAGGAGAGCAAGGGGACCTGGGCTGAGCAGAGAAGGGGGCCAGCTGGAGAAAGGGAGGCTCCAGGCCTGATGCAAGCTTTGATGATGTCTCAGCTATATTTTTCAATCATATGTTGAGCATCGTCAAACTTTTCTGAACAAGATGAAACTAATCAAGTAGTGTCATTTATTAGTGCTTACCGTGTGCCAGGCCTTGCGAAGTACTCAGCGTTATCTGATTGATCTTCCCAGCAATCTAATGAGGTAAGGACTCTTATTTTATTCCTGTTTGACAGATGAGGAAAGCACGGCTCAGAGAAATGAACTTTCCCAAGGTCACATAGCTAGGGAATAGAAAAGCTGGGTTTAAACCTGGGTAACCAACTTCACCATCTGCGAATTCCTCTGTGCCTCCATCTCGCAGGACGCCAGTGTGGCAGAGGCACCTAATGCTCATTGAATAGCCAGGTATTCCTCCGTACTTCCCAGCCTTCCTTGTGGTCAGGTTGGAGCTGTGTGACTCTGATCTATCAGCTGTGAATGGAAGTGATGTGTGACGTTTCTGGACCAAGGCATTAAGTGCTGTGTCTTACTCTCCTGTTCTCTCTTTTCCTTTAGTGGTGATTATAGAGGCCATGGCTTGAAATGAAGGAGCCACTAGGAAGAAGCTAGCCTGGATCAGTGGTCATCGTACAAAGGACAGTTGACCTGGAGAGATGTCCCACCTGCTGCAGCTTTGTCTAAACAAGAAATATGCCTCTGTTGTGTTAAACCACAGAAATTTGAAGATTAATTTGTTACCGTAGCATACCATAGCCTCTCCTGACTAAGACACCAGACAGGATATTAAATATATCACTATTTCAATATTGGCTATTGACCACATAGTATCCCTCAGATACTTTGTTTTGTGAACTGTATTGTGCCCAAAGTAAGAATGACCGCCCAAAGACAAGCTCCCAGAAGCAGGTAGGAGAATACCAAGGTCTTCCTGAGCCCCCTGAGCTCCAGCGGCCCCCAGGCCTGGCCTCTTGCTTCAGTTCCTCCTCTGCCCACGTCAGCCATCTCCCTGTTGCTGGTTTCCAAAGCTGCTTGCCTTCCCCTCTGTCTCCACCCCCAGCAGATAGCTTCCAGAGGCTAGGGCCCAGACAACACTGGCTGTTCTCCAGATGCTGGCCAAAGTGCTTGGAAGTTTCTCTGAGCATCCCATTTTCTTTCAGATGTATCCCTGGGGATGCAGAGCTCTCGCAATCAGGGCAATCACCGCTTTCTGGCCCCTGCTGACCTGGAGCCACTGGCTGTGTGTCAGGCAGGAAGCTCAGGGCAGTGTTGCCCACTTTTAGTTCAGGCCTGGAGAGAAAGTGAGGGTTTCAAGGCATTGGGCTGGCTCCTGGCTGGGATGGGGACAGCCCAGGCAGTGGGAATGTTCACTTCTCATCTGGAGAGTTCTCAAACACGCATCTCTGAGCATCTCTGTGGACCTGGCCCTGTGCTTGGTGCTATGGGAGCACAAAGGCAAGGGGTCCTGGCCCCTGGCTTCCAGGAGCTTCCATCCTGTAGGCTCAAGTAGGACATTAGCTACAGAAAACCAGAGCACAAGGGAGTAAATCAGGCGGGGATTTTTCAGTTGCAAGTACTTGACCTTGAAAGAGAAAAGTTTGTGTGCTGCTCACTTCTGAGGGTAATTCAGATGCAAATGTTATTTTCTGAAATGTTAATTTTTTAAATATGTTTGTGGTGTGTGTATGTGTATGCCAGAATTAACATTGACTCTTCAGATTTTCTGATTGCCAAATTCCAAGGAAGTTTATCAAAGCTGAAATCTTTTTTCTTTTCTTTCTGTGTTGATCCCCTAAGTTAACTAGTGCCCTAACTCCATGCTTTGAGTTATCCATCACTGAACCAGTCTCAAAAAGGGAATATTTTGTCCCCATGTCTGAAGGGATTCCAGCTTCAGGATTAGCTAGATCCAGGTCCTTGTCACATGTTATCTGAAACCAGCACGACTCTGCTTCTCTCTTTGACTTCATTCTTGGAGACTCTTATACTCCTACGACTATCTCCTGTGATTATCAGCCCCACGTGAAAGAATGGGCTCATTTCCTGGTCACGACAGAAAAGCCCTTATTTAACTGACTCTGATTGGGTCACAGGCCCATCCCTGAACCAATCTCTGTACTGGTTGGTGATGGGGATGATGGTGGTTGGAGAGAAGATGCGATGTTCTGACTCCTCTCTGGATCCTAGAGTGAAGCCAACTTCTTCTGGACCACATGACTGAAGCTGGGGGATACATGATTTCCCAGGGAAGATTAAGGTGTTATGATTAGAAGGAAGATAGATGCTGAGTAGGGTAACAATCAATACCTACTGCTGGTAGGATGATGGACGATGCCCTCAGAGAGGTATGAAGCAAGGACTATGGGAGGTCAGAGGAGGGAGATGTCATTTGCAGTTAAGGGGATCAAGGAAGGCTTCATGGAGGAGGATGCATCTGGGTTGGGCCTTGAAGGATGACCAGAGTTTGAGTGTTGGATCTGGGGGGATGGGGAGGAAAGGGCATTCTGGGCAGAGAGAACAATGTGAGCAAAATCCTGGAGGCAAGCATAGAGAGGAGCAAGAACTGAAACTGAATGAGGGAAAGGCTTTGAATGCCAAACTAAGTGGCGTGGATTGAATTTGGGAGGCATTCGTGGATGGTTCTGGGGCCAAGGATGGAGTCATTAGATCCTGGAAGCAGATACTATCAGCCACAGGGGCCTGGACCCTCTACTCCACTTCCTGCCCCTTCCCCCGGGCTGCCCTGAGGGCCCACAGATCCCTCTTTAGTTCAGTTCAGACAGGGCTGGAGTTTTCCAATAGAAATGCCTACTGAGAAATAAGGGAAAGTGAAAGCGCAAAGTGTGATTAAGGAGTTTCGCTTTCTCCTGCCAAAGTACAGAAAGGCTGAGTACCCCGACTTCCCCTCTGCTCTGGTCTTAACCTCCCCTCTCCCACCCTGCAGGCTGTGCCCCAGGCTGGGGGCGGGGCGGGCAAGGTCTGTGCAGACCCACAGGCTCTCCAGCGTGCATTTCCTGCCGTTACCCCTGTCTTGCTCAGAATAGTACTTGTTCTGTAGCTGCCCTGGCTCAGGGCAAGGTGGGGGGGCACCCTCAATCCTCACCCCCTAAATTCCTTCCCAACCCTGGAGCTTCACTGTCCTCATGTGTCACCCTCATTGTGTCACTGGTGGTGACTGCCCAAGATGACTGCCAAGAATCAGAGGAAAATGAAGCAGTGGAAATGAAGGCTGAGTGTGCAGTGGTTCTCAGTCCCTCAAGGTTAGGGTCATGGACCAGTCAAAAGTGGTCTTTGGAGTTCCTTCAACCTGTGTTTGAATTCCACCGCTATCCCTAAGGAGAAGTCGTGTAACCCTCCCTGAGCCTCTATTTCCTCTTCTGCAAAATGGAACAAATAAGCTCGACCTCATAGGATTGGTGGGAAGATTAAATAGGATCCTGTATGTCAGGTACAGGCAGAGGGTACACAGGGTCTGCAATAGATGGTGGCAATGGTGATGATAAAAATGACAAAGGAAATGAAAGAACCAGGAAAGAAGGAAGGAAATGACCAGCAGAGTCCTGTCCCTTGGAGTGCTCTGAGCTTAGCCTGTGCGGGAGGCCTTGTCTCTGGCTGGGCAGGTGCAGGAGAAGGGAAGCCAGGAAAGGGGCAGCTTCACCCCTAGACCATGCTCCTGGGCTTTGAGCTCTCCTAGCCCTAGGGGTCAAGGATCCCCAACATGAACACATCATCAGGTCATCCTTCCTGCAGCACCTCAAATTAAGGGAAGCATGGGCCCTGGGTCATGCCAGAGGGCCCTGGAAAGTCAGACTGTACCGGTAGTGCCCCAGGTGGGCCCTCTCTGAGCCTCAGTTTCCTCCATTGGTTAAGGGGTCCTGGTCAGACTATTTGGGGGCCTGAGGCTGCCTGAGGAGCAAGCATTTAACAGGGTTTTTACAAATCTCAGGATGGCTGGAATAGGCCTGAAGGCTCAAGCTGGGGGTTACCAAGCTTTATTGATCCCCTCACAGCAAAATAATTTGAAGATGTAGCCCTAACGTGTATGTGTGTATATATATATATATATTTTTTTTTTTTTTTGAGAATAGAAAAGTTTATTAGGTTATGCTGCCATGGACAACAGCAGGCCACACAGACAAGAAGTGCCTGTGTGAGACCCAAAATATATTTATTTATTTATTTATTTATGTCAGGAACATATACTATTGCACTAATATAGTATGTCCACTATAAAATACATATAAGATGAAACATTTAAAGTGATATCAATGGGAAATAAACAAATTATGGCCCATCGATATAAGGAACTACTATAAGAATGAGGCCTATAAGTCAAAAATAAGAAGATAACTAAATTTAAAAATCAACAAAAGATTTGAATGGCCATTTTATCAAAGAAGAGATATGAAAAATATATGAATGGCTAATAAACACATGAGAAAGCTCAATTTTATTTGCCGTTAGGGAAGTGCAAATTAAACCACACAAGATAACCCTTCACACCTTCTAGCATGGCCTTCTTCAATAAAACAAATAATACCAAGTGTTGTTGAGGATGTGGGGAAATTGGAACCTTTATGCATTACTGGTGGGAATGTAAAATGGTGTGGCACTTCGGGAAGACAGCTTAGCAGTTTTTTAAAAAAGATCAACATAAACTTACCACACAACTCAGCAATTCTCCTAGGTATCAACCCAAGGGAAATAAAGACGTATGCCCACACAAAGATGTACGTGAACGTTTGTAGCAGCATTATTTATAATAGAAAAACCTGGAAACATGTGGTCCACCTGTAACTTATATAATATTATGCATCAACTGTATCTCAGTTTTTTTAAAAAAGTAAAAAAAAAAAAAAGAAAAAGAAAAGGTGTGCAGATATATACTTTCATACATATTTCTATTTATTTTATACACTGACGTGTATATATGCATTTGCCTGTATACGCATAGACTCTGGAAGGACACACAAAAACTGGAGACATTAGGTGTTTTGGCTGGAGTTGGACAGGTGTGAGAGAGTGACTTTTGTACCTTTACATTTTTCTTCTTTTTTTTTTTTAATTGTGGCAAAATACAAATAACAAAATTTACCATTTTAACCGTTTTTAAGTGTACAGTTCTATGGCACTAAGTATATTCTGTGTTGTGCAACCATCACCACCATCCATCTCCAGAACTCTTTTCATCTTGCGAAACTGAAACCCTGCACCAGTTAATCAATAACTCCCCCGGCCCCTGGCAACCACCTTTCTACTTTCTATCTCTGTGAATTTGGCCACTCTAGGTACCTTATATAAGTGCAATCGTACAAAATTGGCCTTTTGTCTTTGGCTTCTATCCATTGGCATAATATTCTCAAAGTACATCCATGATGTAGAATGTGTCAGAATATCCTTCCTAGTCTGAATAATATTCCATTGTCTGTGTATCCTACATTTTATTTCTCCACTCATCTGTCCTTGGATGTCTTGGCTTCCATCTTTTGAGACTGTGAATAATGTTGTTATGAATATGAGTGTACAAATATCTCTTGGACATGCTTGTATCTTTAACTTTTTAAGCATATGAATTATACTGCTTATTTGAAGGAAGAAAAAAGTTAAAATAAAAAAGGATGAACTACAAGTAAATAGAAATGGAAGTTGTACCAGTTCTGCCCACATCCCCTGGGACCCCTGCGCAGTCCTTGGGCCTTCACAGAGGCGTTTGCCTGGAGAAGGGAGTTGGGGGGCGCAGAGCAGGGTACGAGGGGGCGCGTCCTCCCAGCCCCCTGCAGGGCTGCAGCCAGACGCTGGGGGTCTGGCAGGGGCCCACGGGGAGGGTGGTGCTTAGTCACCGGCGAAAGCTGGACCCAGCCTTGCTCTCGCCTGCCCGCCGCCCACCCTCTGCCAGGCGATTGGCGGGGCCACATTCCGGCGCGCCGCCTGCTGCGGCGGCGGTGACTCACGACCCAGGCAGCCCGGGAACGCCCGGCCCAGTCCTGGCCCCCCCCCCCCCCCCAGGCCACTGGTTTTCCTATATGGAAACTCCTTAGCCGTCTGTGCTCCGACCAGCCCCCTCTCCTCCCTGGTCCCCAGCAGGCGGGGGAAGGAGGGCAGGGAAGCCTGGGGACAGGCTCCCTCTCTGTGCAGCGACCCACGGGCCTCGGAGAGAATGGATCCACGCTCCCTTATCCCCAGTAACCGAATCCAATAGTCTGAAAACCAAAAGCACAGGATGGCAAAACCTGACTGAACTGACATGCGCCTAAGTTACAGTCTTTATCCTGGTGAGTGTAGATGCTCCTACGCTTGGCTGGAGAAATGTACCTGTCTGATTACAGGATGCTGTCCCAGGTTCCCCGGAGGTGTTATATAATGTGCAATTCATGCGCTGAATTTCCTTTCTAAGATCTGAAAAATTCTGAATTCCAAAACCTATCTTGTCCCCAGGATTTTAGATACGAGACTGTGGACCTGTACTATGGCCCATTTTACTGAGCAGGTTGAAGGCTCAGGGTGGTCAGTAACAGCTGGGCACCGTCTAATGGGTCTAAGCCTGAGCTGGTCTCGCAGATGCTGCCTCGGCCAAGATTCTGCTACCCTCTCTGTCCCAGCCCCTCTCCTGTCCCTCCTGTGGGAAACTTCTTGTCCACCCAGCCAAAAATGATTGTCCTTCTTGGCAAATGACCTTCCCCTGCTGGGTGCCAGAGCCCAGTCCAGTGCCCACCATTTATGGGCACTAGTTGGGAAATAAGAGAATACGGAGACTAAGCAGGCTGACCCGGGGCTCCAGCTACTCAGGACCTAACTTTGGTTTTGGCCACTTCCAGCTGTGTGACCTCAGGCAGGTTACTTATCCCTTCTGTGCCTGTTTCCTCATCCATAAAAAGACATAATAATAATTCCCCTCCCATAGGGCTGGTGTGAGGACTGCAGAGTGGCCTGGCATAGGCTGCCAGAAAAAATGCAAGACAACCATATTGCATGGGACATACTTAAGCTAAAAAATTATTCACCGTTTATCTGAAATTCAAATGTAACTGGGTGTCTTTTTTAGGAGCTCTTTTATTAGCTGTATTTTTCTGAGATATAATTAGCAAATATTTCCCTCAGTTTGTCTTTTGTCTTTGCTTATGGTGATTTTTGGTCATAAGTCATTCATATAGATATCTTTTACCTTTATTTTTATTTATTATTTAAACTGCAGTATAGTTGATGTACAACATTATATAAGTTACAGTGTACAACATAGTGATTCACAGTGTTTAAAGGTTATACTCCATTTATAGTTATCATAAAATGTCGGCTATGTTCCCTGTGTTGTACAATATATCCTTGTAGTTTATTTATTTTATACATTTGTACCTCAATCCTCTACCCCTATCTCGCACCTCCCCTTTCCCTCTGCACACAGGTAACCACTAGTTTGTTCTCTACATCTGTGAGTCTGTTTTCTTTGTGTTTTATTCACTAGTTTGTTGTATTTTTTAGATTCCACATATAAATGATATCATACAGTATTTGTCTTTCTGTCTGACTTATTTCACTTAGCATAATATTCTCCAAGTCCACCCATGTTGTTGCAAATGGAAAAATTTCATTCTTTTTTATGGCTGAGGAGTATTCCTGTGTGTGTGCGTGCGTGTGTGTGACATCTTTGTTATCCATTCATCTGTTGATGGACACAAGTTGCTTCCATATCTTGGCAATTGTAAATAATAATACTCCTATGAACACTGGTGTATTGCAGTGCATTCTTTTCAAATTAGTGGAGTTTTCTGAATATAAAAAGAAATCCAAATTAAAATTGGTGGGCCATATGCTAGTTTTCTAAGAAACCTCCAAACTCTTTTCCACAGAGGCTGCATCAATTTACAATCCCACCAACAGTGTACGAGGAATCCCTTTTCTCCACATCCTCACCAATATTTGTTATTTGTGTTCTTTTTGATGATAGACATTTTGACAGGTGTGAGGTGGGTGTCCTGTATTTTCATTTGGTAAATCTGGCAACTTTAGCCTGGCACAGAGTTAGTCTCCAGTATATGTTAGCTGGTATATTAATAATAAATGTTGAATGACATGGAAGGCTTTTTATCATAGTATTTGTCTGTGCCCAATCTTCCCTACTACATTAAAAGTGCTTCAAAAGTATTAATTCATTCAGTCAGTCACCTACTTATTTATTGGGCACCTACTATATGCAAGTCACAGTTCCAAGGTTTGAGGCATAAGCAGTGAACCAGACCTGGTCCCTGCCCTCTTAGAGCTTCCAGTCTGGCAAGGAAGATGAGTATTAAACACCAGTTACCCAAAATGAACCATTGTGACAAGCCCTGAGAAGTCCTAGCCTCAGGGACAGTCTGTGATGGGGGCTTAAACCAGTCAGAGATGGGTGCCCAAGCCTCACACTTTTCCATCTCCTCCCTCATACTCCTGTCCTCAGTGTCCTGATGGAGAAGGGGCTAGGCAAGGATGCTCCTAATCCCAGGGCAAGGAGGGCTGATGTGTCCAGTGGTGCCCCTGCAGCGGGACTGGCACACCCCAAACCTTCCACTCTCCCCATCTTCCCAGTGAATGGAGCAAGTTGAGAGGTGGCAGGTCTAGCTGAGCACTCAGTCTGAGATTGAGGTGGATCTGGGCTGAATCCAGGTCCTCATCTTTAGAAACATCTTCTTCTTGTGTGTTTGTCCAGTCATCAGGCCCTGGCTGAACAGCCTTGGGATGAACGACGTCTCTCGAGCTTGGACAATCAGCTGGTGATGTCAGCAGAGGCGAACCACTTAAAGATCAACTGACTTGACATTTGATGGATAAGGAAACTGAGTGCTCAAGAGGGAAGTGACTTTTGAAGGTCACACAGATATTTCCTGGTTGAGCTGCCACCAAAACACAGGCTGACTCCCAGCCAGGCCTGAACCCACCCCTTGCCCCAACTCCCCACCCTCCACCTTAGTGTCAAAGGAGAAGGGCCCTGTGAATTTATTGCCCTTCCTCCAACTGGGAATCCCCACAGGGGTCACCTGGATGCCCACAGCCCCCCTTCTCTCACATCCCTCAGGCAAGTTTCAGTGTGTTTCAGGCCCCAGGCCTTTGCCTGCAACGCCAAGCAGAGGAGCCACTGAAAGTCAACCTCAAACAACAAATGAGAAAGTTGGCCTTGAAAAAGTTTCACTTCCCAAATTTCATAGTGATTGGCTACAATCTGGGCAGCAGGATCTGACATCCTTAATGCTCCCCCACCAGCTCCTTGCAAAAACCCTGAGGAGTGTGGCCCGTGACCCTTCCAGGTTCACTAAGTGCAAGAACCCCCTCTCACTTCTCCCCAGTGCTATGTATTGATTCAGGCCCCCTGCCCTGGAGAAGGGGCTCCTTGAGACCCCAGAACCATCCATCCAGCCCAGCAGTCCCCAGTCCTCTGGGCTGTGATGTCTGCGGGTGGTCAGGACAGAGTTTTCACCTTCTTAGTGTCCCTCCTCTATGTCTCTTCCATGTACTTGTCTACTGCCTTAGGGAAGACCTCTCTCTCTCTTTCTTGGCAGCCTGGCGTCGTATGAGGTCCAGTGTAGACTCTGCCCCTAGACATCCCAAGTTCACCTTCTGATGCCACCACTCCTAGCTGTACGTGGCAGTTCTAAAACACGCCTGCAAGTTCTCTGACACTCTGCCCATCAAGAAGTGGGACTAAGTCTTCTCCCCCTGGAGCTGAATCAAACTTACAGAGTCTGGTGACAATAGGGTATGGCAGAAGTGATGTGATGTGACTTCCAAGGCTAGGTCTTAAGGACAATTCAGTTTCCTTCAAGTTCTCCAGGGATGCTCACCTTTGGAGCCCTGCACTGCCATGTAAACAGTGCAAGGCTGCTATGTTGTGAGGAAGCAAGAAACACCTATAGGTGTCTGTCTGGCCAACAGTCCCAGCCAAGATCTGTGTTGACAGCCAGCAACAAGTGCAGACAGTAAGGGAAGCTGCATTTAGAGATAAATGGATGAACCAGAGGTGCCTGCCAGGGAGCTTGTTAATTAGGTCCCACTAACAGGTGGAACCTTGACTAGACCCAGATCTGATTGGCAATTAAGAAACTCAACGTTAAGGGTCTCCAGAGATTAATGGGCTCAAGGGGGCAGACTCTCCACTCCCCGCACCCCCCCCCCCCAGGGCTCACAATAAGAGATACTGGCTCCGGATGCTGCTCCCAGCTCCTAAGCTACACCCTCACCCCTGGGGCTCTAGTCCAGGCAGAGTGCTCTCATGGTCAGCTGGTTGGAAAGGATCAGTGGTCTGGGCTTTTAAACTGCACCCTTGCTCTAATTTGTTTCCAGTATTTCTTTATTACTTAGCTTTCTCTCCATGAAGGCAGGAGTTTATCTGTGTTGTATTCTGCCGCATCTCCTGCACTTAAAACAGTGCCTAGCGCATGGCAGGTGCTCAATAAAAGTCCACATTACGTATGTACGTATGCGTTACGTACGTACATGGTACGTACACACGTTCACGTTACGTAAGTACCATACATAGATGAGCGGATGGAAGGCCGGACGGGGTGCAGACTAGGTTCTGCTCCCTCTGCTGTGAAATGGGTGCCGTGACGGGCCTACCCACCGGGGTGCTGGTGACAGCGTGAGAGGATGGACTAGTGCTCCTGCCCAGCGTGTCACTACCGCTCCAGGGAGGATTGCTGGGACTGTTACCATTATCGGTTGTCACCAGGACACTGGTTGAATTCCCTCTGACCAGAAAGACCAGTTCAGGTTTCCTGAGGCCCCTTGGCCCGGGCTCCATGAAGACTCCCAACCTGTGAGTATATTTGGGCTTCTGACCCTCCAAGCAGATGAGGCACCCCCTTGGGGTTCCCATAGCCTGGTTTGTACCCTAATCCCAACTCTGACAAACTGATCAGTTGTTGGTCTGTGAAATCCCAGGGTTTGGGGACCAGGCCCCACACTTCACCCCAGGTCTTGCTCTACTCCTGCCCAGCGATGGGGAGTGTATGATTAAGGGACAGAGTTGCTCAGAGCTTCCTTCCTCCCAGATGGCCCGACACCCTCCCATTCCTCAGACTCTGACCTGAAATACCACAGCCTCCCTCCATCGCACCGAGGGGATTACTGCTCTGTAACAGCCAAGATGATGGCTCACAGGTCAGTTTCTTCTCATTTCTCTCCCAGAGCCAGAGTTCCATGTGCGCCTGTCAAGATGAAGGCAGTGGTAGTGTTAAACAGGGCCCAGCTACACCTTCAGATAAGGTAGGGTGGCCTCTGAGAGGCACCTGCTTTCTCCACAGCAAACACAGCTGGGTGGGGGGCCTGGTGGCTAATCTGGTGTCCCAGGCTCCCAGTTGTGGATAAAGAACAGTTTTAGGCAGGGTCTCTATGGGCCTAGGGAGATTACCCGCAAAGGAGCAGAGGGTGGGGAGGGGGCCTGCACTCCTTGTGTTCCTGAGCTGCTTCTTTTTTTAAAAAAATAATTAATTAATTATTTTGCAAAGGGAGATAATTAGGTTTACTTATTTATTTTTTGATGGAGGTACTGGGGATTGAACCCAAGACCTTGTGCATGCTAGGCATGCACTCTACCACTGAGCTTCTTGGACCTGGGTCTGCCCAGTCCCAGATGAGGGGGGGGGAGGGACTGGACACAGGCCGCAGGGAAGGGACTCCTCCCCCCAGAGTGAGGGAACAGGGAAGGGGTTGAGGGAGAGCAGTGCTGCTGGCCTGGGGAGACCAGTGATAGAAGCCTCAGTTCTGGCAGTTTTGGGGGTTCGAGGCAGTTCTAGAAAAGAATGGATAATTGTGCTAAAAGCTAGTTAACTCCTCCCCCTCCTAGGGACCCTTCCTCCCTCCACAGTGCCCTCTGCTGCCACGACCCCCGGCCTCCAACTTCTCCTTCCCCACCCATCCTGCCGGGCTGGCCCCTTCTTCTACTCCATCTAATTGAGAAGTCAGCCAAGTGTGGCCTCGAGTTGGCCCACCTCCCCGTCCAGGCCTCTCTCTCAGCTCTTTTGCAGCCCTTCCTGGGGGCCTCGGGGTTTTCAGGGTGTCCTCTCAACTCCTGACCAGCATGGAGACTTCCCAGCAGTTCTTTCAAAAGGAGACACCTCAGGGCCCAGAGGTGGAGGAGGGGGTGTCCACCTTATTCCCTACGCAGTTTCCAAACCATTCCTCCTTCTTCCTCCTCCAACCCCTGGCTCCTCAGAACACACGCCAACCAGCTATACCATCCAGGCCTCTGCCAGTGCTGGCATCCACCACCTCCCAGTCACCCTCAACGTTCTGGGGGACTTATTGCCGGTCATCCACATTGACCTCGTCCCACATCCACACAGATGCTCCACAGCACCTGACGTCCTCACCTCCAGACATCACTTTCCCCACTCCGCCCAGCTTTCCACTCCCAGGGTCACTCCCTAGACCTTGTCCTCATTGCTGTCAGTACCATCCTCAAAGTTTCCACCCCAACCACACCGCTTATCTATCCAGACTGCTTTCTCTCAGGCAGGCTGTACCTAACACCCTCTACCCAGTGACTCTCCCACTTTCTCACTGGCCATCACCCCTGCCCTTTTCCCTTGTCTCTCTGCCTTGGAGCCCATGGTCCACCATTTTGATTATTCTACTGCAACAACCCCAACGCCTATTCCCTGCTTCCTCTGTCATCCTCGCCTTGCAGAGCCTCCCTGTGGCTGAAGCCTACTCTCTACTTTCTCCCCACCTGCACCAGAGAAGCAGGAACTTGCTGAGACAGTCCCACAGCCAGGCTGCCTGGGTGCACCTCCTCAGATGGGCACTGGCCTGGCCTGGAGACAGTTTAGTTTTCCTGGTGTGAAGATGGACAGGGCTGAACAGGGGTGAGGGGTGGGACGAAGAAGGGATGTGCAGGAAGAAGGAAATTTCTTGCTGGAGCAATAGGGTGTGCTATGGGGCCATTTTCTGAGAGGGAAAAATGGGGAGAAACAGGTTTGGAAGAAAAACTAAGGCTTCCCGAAGCTGGTTCTGCTGTTTACCTCCCACACAGATCGTAAGTCTTTGCTGGTCTCGCCTCTCCGCCACCTCCAGCTTAGCCCAGTCAGTGGTCTTGTTAAAACATCAATCAGAATACATCAGCTCACTTCCTTAAAACCTTTCAGTGGACTCATATCTCACTGTAGAATTACTGCAGTGTCTCCAAACCTTTTATAACCTGGCTGCTGGCTTCCTCTTCTACCTCATCCCCTCCACTCCCCAGTTTACCCTAGTCGAATATTCTAGTTCTCCAGCTATGCAGAATGCCTTCCTCCTGCTCCTCCAGTGCCCTGGTCACTGTCCCATCCCAGCACCTTGCCACTTGATATGCACATGACCTGCCACACTCTTTCCATGGCTGGTGACTTCTTAGATGTCACCTTCGTGGAGAGCCTTCTCTACCATGCATCCAGTGCAGCCCCGCCATTCGCTCCTGGTCACTCTTGGTCACATTGCCCTATTTGCCATGTCTTTCACAGAATTAATCATAGTCTAAGATTACTATTATTACTGGCTTGTTTATGGGTTTATTTCCCCTGCACCAGGATGAGGGGGGCCTTGTTTGTCTTGCTCGAGTTACATTCCTGGCACCTGGCACATCCTAAGTACTCAATATTTACTTGTTAGATGAGTGATTAAATAAATGGATGGATGGAGATACCCCTTTCTTTAGGGTTGCTGTGAGAATGAGCTGTGATATTGGGTGAGAAATCGCTCTGGAAACTGGCTCATGCTGCATATGGTAGGTGTTTTGTGCCAGCAGCACACCTGGCACGTAGTAGTTGCTCCATAAGTGCTGATGAATGAACTCATGCAACATGAGGCACTGTAAACTCAGCGCAGATAAAGTGCCAGGGGGCAGCAGGACCTCATCAGAGGAAGGAGATGGGGGAGGGGGCTAGCTCTGGCTGCCCTGCCTGTCTCTTCTGTCTCATCCCTTGCCAATCACAGAGAGCACCTGTCCCACCCCAGCTACATCTCATTCTCTTCACACGTCCTGCCATTTCTCACCTCCAGCCCTTTGTTCACGAAGTACCTCCCTCCTAGAATGCCTTCAGAACGGCCAACTTCCACTCAACTCTCAAATCTTAGCTCAACTCTTACCCAGTTCCTTCACAGATGTACATTGAACACCTGCTCTATGCCTGTCAATGTCCCTGACTTTCAGGCATTGGAAAAACAGCTGAGGACAAAGCATGAGGTCCTGCCCTCGTGGAGCTTACATTCTAGTGGGTGGGACGGAGAGTAAACTGATCAGCAATCAAAACATTAACCTCCTCCAGGAAGCCTTCCCTTTCGCTAGTCTCCCTTCCCCAAATCTGGTGCCTCTTCTCTGGCCCTTGCCCCTACTGCACTCACCACCCTGTTCTGTGAATTTCTGTCTGTATCTGTCTCCATTTAGGAGATAGAGTGGCTGGGAGTCCCGTCTTTTCCATCTCTTCTCCCAACGGGGCTGGTGCTTGGTGATAACTGTACTTTTGAGTTATATTTCAGAGGCTGGAAAGATGGGGCACAATGTTCTGGGCTGAGGGGCTGGCAGAGGCAGGGACAGTGTCAGTGACCGCATGCTTTAGGAGGGCAGGGGCACAGGCTGATGGGATGAAGTGGTATGACAATTGTCACCAGATCTTGGAGGGCTGCGCAGGCTTCACATGGGGTTCTCTAGCCCTTGTCTTACTAAGGGAATATGTCTTGATTTACAAAACCACCAAGGGAGCCATGGCCTTGGTCACATATGAAGTCACATCTGAATGTGTTGCCCCACTCTCCTCCCTCCATCCTGCCCAATAACTTGTAAAAGTTGAAAATAAAGTGCACTGTCTCAGTCAGCAAGTGCCTGGCTTAGGGAACCTGTTAGGCTACCAAAAGGTTAAGTAGAAGTTGGAGGCACTCTCATGGGTGACCTATCCATATAGGGTGGTAAAGGGAACTGGGATGACTTGGGGACATCCCTAACCTTTGAGGCTGACGTCATGGTGATAACCACTCACCCACAAGGCATCTCGTGGTGCCAGTTCTCCACAGAGGTGGATGAGGTCCCTAACACAGGGTTGTGTGTCTGCTGTTCTTATGTGCATGCAAAGGGAACCAGACCCCCCCCCACCCCTCGCCCAGGAAACTGCAGAGAAATTAGAATCATTTGAAGAGTTCTTCATTCTTTAAGTCAGCAAGTACATATTGAGGGTCTCCTCCTATAAGCAAGTGCCATCCACTAAAGGAATAACAAACCATATATATAAGTGCACCTTGGAGATATTACAGATTTGGTTCCAGACCACTGCAGTAAAGCGGATATTGCAATAAAATGAGTCACACACAATTTTTGTCTTCCCAGTGCATATAAAAGTTATGTTTACACAATACTGTAGTCTATTAAATGTGCAATAGCATTATGTCCAAAAAAACAACGTACATACCTTAATTTAAAAATACTTTAGCTGGAAACAGCTAAATGTCCTTCAGTTGGTAAAGAAGAGACAGGTTGTAGTGTACTCATACAGTGATTTATGATAGGGCAATAAGAGGGAATGAACTACTACGAAAACAACAGTGTAAATGCATCTCAAAAGTGTTAACATTGCATGAGTGAGACAAGAACAGACGCAGAGACTACTGGTGTGTGATTCCAGGCACATGGATTCTAGGAAAGGCAAAACGGTGACAGAGAGCAGATCTGCTGTTGCCTGGGGAAGGGGCTGGTCTTAAGCCAGGGAAAAATTTGGGAGGTGATGAAAATATGCTCTATCTTGATGGTGTTAGTGTCTACATGATTGTATACATTTCTGAAAACATTGAATTTCATACTTAAAATGAGTGAATTTTATTGCGTGCAAACTATACAACAATGTAACAGATTATAAAAGGAAGAACATATACTCCTTGTAGGAAACAGAAGTATATATTTCCTTCTCGCAAATGAAAATAACCTGATAAAACATTTCTAACAATTTGATGCATAGTCTTTCAGTTAGTTTTCTATTCATATATACTGAATATATTGTTTTATAAACTTTTTCATATGATTAAACATTGTAAGCATTTTTCTATGTCAATAAATGCATTCTATACTGTCAAAAAATAAATACAAATACAAATACTTAATTGTTTAAAAATACCATCATCTGAGCCTTGAGTTGTAATCTTTTTGCAATAGTAACATTAAAGATCACCATAAAATATGATAATAATGAAAACATTTGGAATATTGCGAGAATTACCAAAATGTGACATAGACATGAAATGAGCAAATCTATTAGAAAAATGGCACCAGTAGGCTTGCTTGATGCAGGGTTGCCACAAACCGTCAATTAAAAAAAAAATGCAGGTGTGCCTATAAATTGCATGTGCTCATGGGTGGGATGGTGCAGAGGAGGCAGAGCTAGCCTCCTGTGGGGCATAGCATCACACAGGAGGTGCTTGAGCTGAGCACTGAGGGGTGTGCACGTGATCTCCAGGTAGAAGGGCACTCCAGAGGGACAGCCGGCATATATGCTTGAGGGGTGCAAAAAGGTATGAAACAGCAGGACTTGTTCAGGGAGCATCAGGCAGCTGGGTGTGGCTCCATTTATCAAGGCTGCCTTGTGTGCCCAGCCCTGGGCCACATTGTTCCGCTGATCAAGCCCCTCTCCCTCTAAGGTGATTCATAGATGAAGAAGCTGATGCTCAGAGAGGCTAGGTAACTAGTCCGAAGTCCCACAGCCAGCATCAGAGCTCAGGTTCAAATTCATGTTTGCTGCATTCCCAAATCTGTGTTCCTAACCACTATGCTGATCTGCCCTATGACATGATGCAGGACTGAAGGAACTGGGGGTGCTAGGGATGGCCATCTGAACTTGATTCTGAAGAGCAGAGTTCCCCGAACACCTGCCATTTGTACTCTGTCGTCAAGAGTCATTCTATGTCGTCAGACTTTCATTTTCATAATGCTTGTCTTTCAGTGTTTCACTTTTTAAAAACTTAAATTTAAGTAATTTTTTTCTTGACATATAACACATATGAAGAAGCACACAAATGAATTAACTTTCACTCGTCTGAAAAAAAGCAATTTTTCCCCCAGGTCAATGATGATGATCTGAGCCCTCAGCAGCTGGCCTGGTGCTACCTCCCAGACAGCCTCACAGGTAACCACTCTCTGAGTTGTAAAGCATAGATTAGTTTTGTTTGCTTTTGAACTTCATATAAATGGAACCACAAAGATTGTTCTTTTTATGTATCTGGCTCAGCATATGTACAGTTTAATTTATCCATTCTCACTTTTACACAGTATTGCATTATGTGAATATACTAGAATGCATTTATCCATTCTACTGCTGACACAGATTGTTTTCTGGCTATTATGAGTAGGGTTGCTATGAACATTCTACTGCATGACTCTTGGTGAGCACTTGTACTCATATCTGTTGGGATTACACCCAAGAGTTGAATTCCTAGGTCAGAGGGTAGTATGGGAATGCCCAGTTTCCATGGATATGGCCAGTTTCCCAAAGTAGTTGTTATGAATTACATCCTCGCTCCCAGTGAGTCAGAGTTCCAGTTACTCCACAGCCTTGCCAACATTTGATAATGAAAGTCTTTTTCATTTTAGTCCTGGTGGGTGTACAGGGATATCAAGTTGTGGTTTTAATTCACATTTTTCTGATAACTGATGTAGTTGAGCACTTTTCATCTGTTCATTGGTCACTTACATATCCTCTTTTTATGTGTTTAAGTCTTTTTGCTCATTTTTCTATTTGATTTTTTAATGTCTATTGATTTTTCTTATTGACAAGTAAGAGTTCTTTATATACTCTGGATGTTAGTCCTTTGATGGATATATGATTTGCAGTATCTTTTCCCAAATAAGTTTATTTCATGGACCATTATTACCATAATCAAACCAATAACTTATGTCATAGCTAGTAAGTAACTGTAAAATAAGTAAAATAAAAGTAAGACAATGTTATTAGTCTAGCTGAATATCTTGTGGCTCGTAGCCTGGACTAGATCCTGTTAAGAGATTAGCAAGTGAAAAAGAGTTGTTAAAGACATTCTAGCACCACATGGAGACTTTCTTCTTGATATTTTTAAAAGGCTGGGAAGAATTAGAAAAGAAATAGCATTCTCATTTTGCAGCTCCATGTTAATGATCACCCCAGTGTACCCTTTTTTCCTTGAAACTCCTATAGTTATGCCACCCACTGTGTCAGGTCTGCACTTTGGGAAATGCAATGAGGTCTTTAACTAAGGGGTGGATATAATGAAATTGATGTTTTAGAAAAATCATTTAGATGACAATGTGAATACAAGCAAAAATAGAGATGAGGAACCCAAGTTAGGAGAAGTTAAAGTCCAGGTGGTAAATGTCAAGGGTCTAAACCAGGGGCAAGCCAGGGACTGGGGTGGGTGTGGGGATTGGAAAGGTAAGAGGTAGAATCTGTACTGACTGATGTGTTAAGAGAGTAATAAGAGATGTCTGGGGTGAGACTGTGGGATTTCTAAGTGGGAGGAGGGAGGTAGCGAACGTGGTGAAATCAATCTGGGATGTGCTGAATTTGAACTGTTTGCAGGACCTCACAGGGAGAGTCTCCCATTCATTTATTCATTCATTCATTTCACAAATATTCACTGAGCATGTATGGGTACCAGGGGTACCACAGTCCATCAGACAGAGAAGATTTCTGCTCTATAGAGCTTAACATTTGTGGGAAAGATAGATAGTGGGAAAGACAGATGAGGACAAGCAAGGTATGCATGGGGCTCGGGGCTCCAGGCTGTGGGATAGATTGGGGGCCTGTTAGAGTAAACGCAGCAGTGATAGCTGTCAGCTTTACTGAGGGGCTGAGTGAACCATGCAGAGAGGAGAGTGGAGTGCCAGCATTTAGAGGCGGCAGGGTAAGAAACACCCTCAAAGTAAACCACGGAGGAGTAATCAGAGGGGAAGGAAAGTGGAAGTGGGTCACAGGAAGGGGGTTTCAAAGATCTGTCAACTGATGCAATCATTCATTGATTCAGTCAAGCTTTACCTGGTGTCTTCTGAATGCCAGGCTCTGGGGTATCTGAGATGAGTGTGAAGTCTCTTGGGTAGGCGGGTGTGTAAACTACAGATTATTGGGGAAGGCTGCATGAGAAAGATTCTATTATGGAAGTACGAATGATGTATGTCATGGGAGCACAGAGGATGGGAACGCTTTTTGAACCTACTATGTGCTTCCTGGAGGAGTGGGCATGGAGCTAGAGAATTGGGGCAAGGACACTGACAGAGAAGGACCAGCTTGAGCAAGGATGAGGAGATGGAAAGCTGTTTGGAGAGTTCTGGCAGCTGGCATTCACAAATGCAAGAGGGGTGGAACAAGCCAGAGGACAGGAGCCTGGGATGGGCTTAAGGTCATGCCAAGAGAGTGGGCTGAATTCAGAAGGTGATGGAGCCAGTGCAGGTTTTGAGGAGAATGCCTGCCACTGTTCCACCAAGCCTCCTGGGAACGCTGCTTCTCTCCTGGCCCCCAGTAGTTAGTAAGCAAGTGCCCACTCTGCATGCTTCACAATCACTGGCCCCACACAGCCCAGAGCGCTCTGGATGAGCCCTGGGAGAAGGGGTGGGCTGGTGCGGAAGGCATCTTGCAGGAAGGCATGATGGGTGGGTATAGAATATGGGGTGCTCACTCCGAGGTCTTGGGAGCACTCTCTTGGGAGAGCAGGTGAACTGAGGGCACCTGTCAGGGATGAAGAAGGGTGGATGGGCCGGAGGTGCCAAGGCCCAGTGGGGTGGCCTGAGCTTAGAGTCACCCCCTGAGGGGGAACATTGGGCTGATTAAGGGCCAGACCCCTCTCACTCTGCACCTCCTCCTGGTCCAGGCTTACATTGCCACCTCCCCCACAACACATCATCAGCCTCATCCTCCAGCCTTGGAACTCAGGGCTGCACTAAACTTGGGGGCTGGGGCTGGAGGGGGACAAGACTCTAGGATTCTCTTGGCCCATGACTACGGCAGCCCAGTGTGACTTCAAACCCTCCCTTGTATTCAAGGCTGGGAATCGCCCTTTGGGAAAAAGACCTCTGGTGCCCCCTACTGCCAGCTCTGTTTCAGCAATCCCAATCCCTGCTCTGCAGCTGACTCTTGACCCAAGTGGCGCGAACACATCTAGGGCCAGTTTCAGTGGCAGGAGGTGATGCCCGCCACCAGGATGGAGGTCTGGCTTGTGATATTTATACCTGGGCTCCAGCAGCTTCCTAACTGGTCTCCCTCCCTCCCTCCTCCACCCATAGTGGAGAGAATCTCTTTAAAAGCGTATCTGTGAAATACTGCTCAGCAATAACAAGTAATGAACTATTGATACTTGCAACGACTTGAATGGATTTTAAGGGCATTATTCTGAGTGCAATCTTAAGCCAATCTTAAAAGGTTACATACTTTATGATTCCATTATATAACATTCTCAAATGACACAATTATAGAGATGTAGAACAGACAAGGTTGCCAGACATTAAGGGGAGGGGAGGGAAGGTGTGGCTATGAAAGGGCAGAAGGGATTTCTTTTAAGGTGACGGAAAAATTATGTATCTTGATTGTGGTGGTGGTTAAATGAATCCATACATGTGATGAAATGTCATGGAATTATACACTAAGACATACCAAAAGATAAGTGCATGCCCCAAATGGTGAAACTGAGTGAGGTCTGTATTCTAGTTAATTGTATAATGTCAATCACTTTCCTGGTTTTCATAACACATTACAGTTATGGAAGCTGTCACCACTGGGGGAAGCTAGGTGATGGGTATACGGGACCTCTTTGTACTGTTTATGCAACACCCTTTTCTTTCAAAATGAAAATTATGAAAAGAAAAAAAATTCCTCGCCATATCAGCTACCTGTTCATCTCTACCTTATGGCACCTGCTTGGCCAAAGAGGATGAAGTCTAGGAAACTCCTTTAATAAACCAAGCCCTCCTCTGAAGCTGGCAGCGGAAGACAAGTATCGCCTCTTAGAGGGCACAGGGGGCTGGACCTCACAGCCCCAGTTATACCTGGCTGGGACTCGCTTGTTAATCCCAGTGGTCCCCTCCTATACTGGCCTGAGGGGGGCGCTCTTCTACATCTGATACGCTGGTCCCCAAGGGGACAAAGTACCCTTCCCTTAGCACTGCTGGGGCTTAGTCTCTCTCTCTCTTTCTCTCTCTCTCTCTCTCTCTCTTTTTTTTTTTAAATGTTTTTGTCTTTTCTTAAAAATGTTTTTCCAGAAAAAGACTTGCAGACATAGTAAATAATCTTATAGTTACCAGGGGAAAGGGGGTGGGAAGGGATAAATCTGGGAGTTTGAGTTTTGCAAATGTTAGCCACTATATATTTAAAAAAATTTATTTTGTATAGCACAGGGAATTATATTCAATATCTTGTAATAACATTTAATGAAAAAGAATATGAAAATGAATATATGTATGTATATGCATGACTGGGACATTGTGCTGTACACTAGAAATCGACACATTGTAACTGACAGTACTTAAATAAAAAAAAAATTAGAGATACTTGAAAAAAATATTTTCTCTTGAGGTGGGGGTATAGCTCAGTGGTAGAGCACATGCTTGGCGTGCATGAGGTCCTGGGTTCAATTGCCAGTGCCATTGTGAAGGGGGAAAATTTTTTTTAAAAAGGCTTTCTCTTTAAAAATTTTTTTAACAATGACATAAATTTTGTAATCAGGAAATAAGTTATATTTTTAACTTAAAAACATTTTAAGGCACATCAAGCTTCCTATCTAGACAAAGTCATGTATGAAAATCAAAGCTTAGCACTTTTCTATGTCACTGTAAATGGGATTATTTCAGTGTTCCTCTATATGATGTTAGAATGCTAATTAACCACTGAAATGCAAGTTTTTCGCCAGCTAAATATTTAGTCCTATTTCAGTAAGACATCTCATTTAGACAAAATTTCACAAAAATATAGCCCTAGGAGTGGTGTAGCTATCTATTGACAGAAGCTACTTAAATGTGTAACACATAATAAACCTCTATGAAAATGTTTTTGTAGGTCTGCTGGTATCGTCCTGGGTATCACAAATACATTCATGGGGCTCAGTCTTCAAAAAAGGCAGCTTTGCAGGGAAGGTGAGTAATAGCTTAGTGGTAGAGCAGCTACTTAGCATGCGTGAGGTCCTGGGTTCAATCCCCAGCACCTCCATTGAACACAACCCCCCCCCCCCCCAAAAAAAAAAAAACCAGGAGAAAAAGCAGCGTTGGAGCTCTGGGGCTTTGGGAAACAAAAAAGCCACAGCCCATTGTGCTGTGCTGCCCACAGGCTCCTCCTTCAGGGCTCCTCCAGGATGCCTCTGCATCTGGCTCCCACTGGCCCCAACCCATAGTCTGTCTTGCCCCAGGACCCAGGACTCTCCTCAGGCCTGAGGAATGAAGACTAGCTGGTTCTGAGCCATGCATGTTGCACACATCTCATCTTATAACCTTAAGAAGTCTCTAGGGTAAGTGTGGAAGTCCTAACTGGCCAGATGAGCACACAGAGGTGCACAGCTTGGCCAAGATCACTTGATGGGAAATGGCAGAGCTGGGGCTTGAACTCTAGGTATCTACCTTTTTATGTCCTGGCTCATCAACAAGTATCTATTGAATACCTGTCATGTGCCAGGCACTGTGCTAGGTGCCAGGCATACAAAGGTGAGCAACAAGAGTCTCCACCCTCCTGGGGCTGACAGTATCATGGGGAGGGGGTAGATAGCAATAAATAATCACTGTATATGATTGTAAAACGACAAGCTGAGAAAAGAGAAACACGTGGGCCTCTGATGGTTTGTAACAAAGAAAGCTGACCTAGCAGGGCATTCAGAGGAGCTGCCTGAGGAATGCTAAAAGATGACTGAGCAAAGGGAGAAGAGAATTGCAGGGAGGCACAGCACACACAAAGGTCCTGGGGCAGGAGGGAGCATGAACCATTTGGGAAATGGATAGGAGGTCAGTATAGCGGCAGGGCAGAAACCAGGAGAGCAGGTAAGGTACCAGGCCCAGCAAGGGTTTACTGAGTGTTTACTCTGGCCAGACTCTGTTCTTGAAGGTATTATCTCACGTAATCCTCGCAACTGCCATATGAGGTTGGTACTGCCATCACCATCCTCATTTTCCAGATGAAGAAGCTGGGACACAGAAGGGTGAGTCAGTTACCCAGAATCCCATCAGGGGCACTGTGGGTGCGAATCCAGGCAGTGTGGCTCCAGAGCCTGTGCTCCATACCACGAAGCTGCACCGCCTCATGAGGGGAAGCTGAGGAGCTGACAGGCCAGGTCACACAGAGCCCCGGAGGCCGTGTTAAAACTTGCAGTCTTTTCCTGAGGGTTGTGAAAAGATTTCTAAGCAGGGTGATAATCAAATCAGGTTTGCATTTTAAAATGAAGACGGATGGAGTGGGGACAAAGAGAATGTGGGAAGGGGGTGGGCCTGGGAGGCTGCTGCAGTGGCCCAGGTAGGAGACATTAGCTCCTTAGACTCAGTGGGGCCCTAATGGTGGCGAGAAGTAGGGGAACCAGAGAGGTGGAACCAACTGGACTTGGACATATCAGGTGTGGAGGGTGGAGAGGGGGGAGATGGGGGCAGAAGGCCACACTCCCATGTTTCTGGCTTGTCCACCTGGGGGGATAATGGAGCCATTTCCTGGAACAGGTAACACCTGGAGGACCAGTTTAGGGAAGTTCATGAATCTAATCTTGGGCTGAAGACTGTCCCAGACACATATCAGGTTGTCAGAGGGACACGGGGGTTCTGGAGCTCTGAGAAGTCTGGCCTGGTCCTATTGATGCCGTTGGGTGGACAGTATCAACCAAAGAGGGGTTGCAGAGGGAAAGGGGGGACTGGCTCCAAGCACATTGACCTTTACGGCTGAGCAGAAGAGGATGAGATGCTGCGGCCAGAGTGGGAGGACAATCAAGAGAATGTGGCAGTGTGCCAGCCAAGAGGAAGAGACCGTTTCCAAGGAGGGAGTGCCAGCGGAGGACAGGATGCTCCTAAGAGGAAAATTGATATGAAGACCCCCAGATGCCCAGCAGTTATCAGTGTGAAGTCATTGGTGAGTTTAGGGGAGAGTTCAGGTGTCTGATGGCGTGTGGGGGTGGAAGAGTGAGCAAGGGCGGCAAATGGTGAGAGGGAGGAGCCAGTTGGATGTTGTAGTGGATGCCCTGGATACCACCGAGATGCCCTCTGCAGGGCTGAAACACTCATTTCCCCAGCTGCAGGAGGGTTGGCAGCTAACAGCTCTCACCTGAGCCTCTCTTCAGGGCAAGCCCTGGGCTGCAGAGAGCCTCTGCCAAATTCATGCACCTGGCTGCCCACCACCTTCCAAGTGCCCAAGTCAGCCTTCATCCAGTGACTTGTCAATAAGGCAATTTACAGGCCTTGCCTCTTTGCCACAATAGGGGGACAACACTGAGTTTGTCCTGGCCCCAGAATTTCCCATGGGGTCAGCTGAGGCCTAGGGTGGGCCTGCATCATCCCACGCAGGTGTCGGTCCTGAGAGCACCCCCAGTAAACCTCCTACCCACTTCTCTCCATTTCCTGTGGAATTCAACCTAAGACAGCAGCTAAATGAGTAAGAGAGAAAAGAGGCCGATGATAGTGGATACTCTCCCAAAAAAGGGAGGAGATGAGCTGTACCCTGGAGAGATGTCTCCTCTGAGGTACCAGGGGCAAGGAGGACAGGGGGGATGTAGAGAGGGAGCTCCAAGCTCTGACAGTGGGACATTCAGGGGCTTCCATTACTTCTGTGAGGTGGTGAGGTCGCCTGTTAAGAGGAGGGGTGGCTGGGAGGGCTAGGGATTGGAGGAGAATGAAGGCTTGAAATAGATGCTGCAGCAGGTGGTAGGGAACAGAAACTATCCCACGTTGCAGGTGGGGGTGCACAACGATGCAGCCAATGTAGGAAACCAGTGTTTGACCGAAATTGTAGTTTGACAATTCCTGAAAAAGTTAAACATAGTTACTGTATGAGCCAGGAGTTCTACCCCTTAGCTCTCTACCCAAGAGAGTGAAAACACATGCGTATGGACTGAATGTTTGTGTCCCTCCCAAATTCGTATGTTGAAGCCTTAACCCCCATGTGATGGTTTTTGGAGGCGGGGCCTTGGGAGGTAATTAGGCTTAGGGGAGATCATGAGGGTGGGATTAGTGTCCTTCTAAGAGGAGGAAGAGATGAGCTTCTCTCTCTGCCTCGTGAAGACACAGCAAGAAGGCAGCATCTGCAAGCCAGGAAGAGAGCCTTGTTTCCAGCCCCAGCGTGCTGGCATCCTGATCTCAGACTTCCAGTCTTCAGAACTGTGAGAAATAATTTCTGTTGTTGAAGCTACCCAGTCTATGGTAATCTGTTACAGAAGCTGAAGGTAAGATAGTATGTCCACATAAAAACTTGTTTATGAATGTTCATAGCAGCCTTAATTATAACAGCCAAAAAGTGGAAACAATCTAGATGTCCATCAATTAGTGAATTGATTTTTTTAATGTGGTAAATCCATACAGTGGAATGTTATTTGACCATAAGAGTGAATGAGGTATCACCATGGGCCACAACACGGATGAACCTTGAAAACATGGTGGTTCGTAGCCTATTGGGGAAGTGAGGGGACATGGAAGCACAATTACAACACAGCAAGGTGAATGTGATGAGGGGGAGAGGCACGGTTCTGGAGTGTGCGAGGATCCACTGGCATGGACACAGTTGTGCAGAGAGGTGGGAGGTGTGGCTGGGAAGGGCCTTGGAGACCACACACTGAAGAGCTGTGGTCAGATGGCTGCTAAATGGAACACAGTCCTGGGAGAGGAGGAGCCCATCCAGATGAGAGGTAGGGAGGGGGTGGGAGATGCAGAACCGGGGAACGTTTAGGAGGTTGAAGAGAGAGACTTGGTGGCTGACTGGGTACCGAGGGGGAGGAGACTCGGGTACATGGAGATGCTGTGCCCCGTAATAGGGAGAGGGGCTGGTTGCAGTTTTGTTGCAGGCAGGTTGTACTTGGGGTACCTGGCAGCTTTCCATGCAGGTGGACATTTGCGCTTGGAACTTGGAAGAAAACAGGTCAGGCTAGTGACAGAGCTTTGAATGAGGTTGTGCCGGATTGGTGACTGAGTCACCAGAGTGGAGTGGATGAGGGCGCTCAGGAGGGTGTAGGGGAGTGAGGCGTGGGCCAGGCACAACCCGGGGGCAGCACCATTTACAGGGTGGGCAACGACCCATGTTGCTGTGGGCCAAGGACAGTGTGTCTTTAGGAGGATGACAGGGAGTTCATGGTCCACTCCTGTGAGGATTTAGCATGTCCACGTTACTTAGCAACGGGGCAGGCACCAGCGGCTTTTTCTAGGGCAGCGTCGGAGATAGATGCCTGGCTACAGGAGGACCAGAGGTTTGAGAAGCCCTTAGCAACTCTGCTACCGTCACTTATTTTTATGTCTACCCCGCAACCAGATGGCACTTTAAAAGGGCAGATACTATTTCTGTATGTTTGTGTCTCCAGACAAAACCCATTCACCCAAGTGTATTCACTGTGCACCTGTGGTGCTCGCTGTACACTGTGCTTGCTGTTAAGGATTTACGGCTGAGCTCAGACTTCTGGTGGGGTGCACAGTAGGCCCTCAGACTGTGTGAAGGAAGCTCTGGGCAGGCTCTGCCACCAACCTGCCACGTGACCTCAGGTGAGTTATGACCTGTCTCTCCAGGATTTTGCTCATTGTTGGTAGGTGATTTCTAAAGCTCCTCCTGGTGACAAAATGTGATGACTCTGGGACTTCCATGCCTGCTGCTACATTATTGACCACCCACTAAGATCTTGGCAGGGTCAAAGGCTTGGCAGGGGGTGGGGATCAAACAAGCTAACACTTTCCAAGACCTTCCTGCCAAGGGTCCGCCTGCCCGCTGTCCTGCCACAGGCCTCATTCATTGTGGTCCACAAGGCCCTGCGCACTTTCTCCCCTGCCAGCCTCCCCAGCATCACCTCACATCCATGCCCGCTGGCGCTGTGGGCTCGTCATGATGGGCTTCTCTCAGGTTTTGTTCTCCCCACAACCCTTCCTGCCTCAGAGCCTCTGCACATACTGTTCCTCTGACTAGACACCTTTCCCTTAATTCCTCACCCTGTTAATTCCTTTTCATTCTTTAGTGCTCGGCTCAAATGTGGCTTCTGCAGAGACATCTCAGGGGGACAGTCACATCCCAGTGACACATCTTCAGAGCACCCTGTGCTTTTTCCTAGCTCTTGTTCAAACAGTTAACCAAATAGTCAGGTGTTTAGTATCTGTTCAGTTCCACCCTTAAACCTGTGAGGGGGTCCCTGCCCTGCCACAGGTCCCACTTTAGAAAGTTCTACACTGGACCTTCTCTGTCTATGCCCCTCCCCACAGGATGAGGGATCTGTGGGGCCCTCTTGGAGCCCAGGCCCTTCCTGGTATGTGGGACCCCAGAATTCCCTACCCAAATGGTTCCAGGCCTATTCCCTCCAGGGTGGACCCTGTGAGGTGGCCAAGGGGCAGTGTTCTGCACTCATGGACTGGAGTGTTCATGTGTGTCCACGTGAACCTCCCCTTAGGACAGGATGGCTCTGAGAGTGAGAAGATGGGGCGGGGGAGTGCAGCCTGAGAGCAGAGCCAGCTCTTTTCATGCCACCCATTTGGGCATGGAATTTGGAAGAGTCAAAGAAGTTTACATTAGAACCTGGCCTTCCAGGTCATCATGAAAGTATATTTGTCAAAGTAAGATAATAGAACACATTTTATTGAACAGTTGTTAGCTTGATTTATAACTTTACACCATTTTGATGTCTAGTATGAGGCCTCCATTTGTACTCTTGCCCCAGCCCTGCTGGCCGTCGGGGTGGCCTTAGGTTAGCCTTGCCCGCTGGACCATAAGCTCCACCAGGGAGGCAGTGTGAGGTACCCCTGTCCTAGGGCACGGTGCCTGGCACAGAAGAGCAGATAATAAATATCGACTGAGAGAAACAAATGAAATTATCCAAGTAAAATGCCTGGCATGACACAGATGTCAATAAATATTAGCTCTTATTTTTGAATAAATGAATGGGTAGGTGGGGCAGGGGGCTGAGACCCCCAAAACTGAAGGGGAGTGGGGGCTGATGACCTCAGGGTTCACACTTCCTTTCCTGAGGTCGTGCACTCCTTCCCCCTACCCTGCAGGCCTCTCCCAGCTCTTCATAGCAAGGTGAGCACCGGGCAGGCATACCTGACAACCAGAGCTGGAGAGGGGCTGGGGGTGCTGCCCGTGCTATTTCCCCATCCCTCACAGAAAGACAGCTGGGGCAGAGTCCCTCTTTGCCTTCAGGGACCTCCCAGGCCCAGACAGAATCCTCCCAGCTTAGTTTCATTGCTTTACCCATAAGGCCATGCTTGGGTTGGGGGGTAGCTGAAAGGACTGATTTCACCCTCACAGGAGGGTCAAATCACCCACCAGATCCTGAACAAGTCACTTTGCCTCTGGAAGCTTCAGCTTCCTCATCCATAAAATGGGGCTGCAAATGGAAATGGTGCATGTGAAGTGTCAAGTGCAGGGCACACATTTAGTAACTCGGAAGAACCCCTTGCACAGAGCACAAGTGATCAGGGAGGGCAGAGGCCCAGAACCCCGAACAAAAGTAGATGAAAATGGTCCACAGTCAGCTAGTTATTGGGCAGGAGCTTCAGCCCGGAAGCCTGGGGAAAGGCAGGTTCAGCTGCCTGCAGCAGGCTGGGTGGGGTCAGTCCTGTTTCTGCAGCAGGGAAGTTGTCTACTGCTGCTTCATGATGGACACAGTGCCATGCACAGGGCCGGGAACCCACAGGGTGTCTGTGAGGGCCTCAACCAGATGCAGGCCTGAGGAAGTCAGGAAACCCCTCAGTCAAATTCCTCCTTCCACCAAGGGTGGTCCCAGACAACACTCTCCCCCAACCCCGCATTCTGTCATGTGCACAGTTGGTGATGCTGTTATAAAGAACAGAATCCAGTTAACCCCTAAACAGACCAATCAGGGGGGTGAAAATCACATTTTGCGAACTGCTCTCAAGCGGTCACCACACCCTCAGAACCAAGGGATGCAGAACTCACTCTGGCCTGCGGACTGAGTAGGAGGCAGAGGTTCTCAGACATAGAGTCCAGCAGCATGGCCTCCAGCCACCCAGCATGTATGCAGGACCACTGTAGCCCATCCCACTCCCGGGTTCCTAGCACCAGCAGCGGGGTCGGGGTGGGGGCCCATGGTCAGTGTGGTGGGAAGATGTCTGAGCACTGCTGCAGGATGAGCTCCACCACCTGGTTCTGGAACACCATGGTCATGGGCATGCTGGTTTCCTCCGTCTCGGGCCGCAGCAGCGTGGGCCCAAACACTATGGCCACGCTCTGCACAGACATGCGGTTCTGTTCCCCGTGCTCGATCACCCTGCAGCAGGGGTAGGGGTGGGTGGAATCAGGGCCCAGAGCTGGGGGGAGTTGTAGGGGGTCCTGCTGGGGTGCCTCCCCATTCCCATGAGGCTCCCTCACCGGCACAGGTGCTGGAAGAGCAGCCGCAGTGTGTCATGGTTGGGGGCGGGCAGCGAGCGCACCAGGTCACGCACACAGCGGTAGCGCTGGGCCTGGTCCTGCAGCTCTGGGCAAGGGAAGGAGAGGGAGAGGAACAGAGGGGGCTGGCTTCCAGTATTTTGGAGGGGATCCTGGCCAAGGGAGTGTCCTAGGCAGCCCAGATCCACCCCTACCCCATCTGTTCCACCTCCCCCGGGCACTCACTGATGGCAGCAATGAACTGGCGGAAGTGTGAGAAGGGGAATAGGGGCTCCGGCAGCTCTCGAAAGAAGAGCTTCAAGGCCCCAGTGATAACGTGGACGTCCTCCCAGCGCCCATCGTCCAGGTCCAGACGTTCATCTGCCGTAAGGGTGCAGGGAGGAAGAGGAGGTCACCATCACTTAATGCCTTCAGGCCTGGGGCAGGGGCAGGGGACTTGCCTCACCGTGGTCCACCTTATAGCGCAGCTTCTGGATGGTGGCCAGGTTTCCACTGATGCGGTACAGACCGTCAATATCCAGCCCTGGAATAGAGGGAAGTGCTGACACCAGCTTTGGTGGGATGGGGCAAAAGCTGATCGCTTTTGGAGCTCCTGTTCTTTCCCCCCTCTCGACCCTGCACCATCTGGGGGTCTCCATCTGGGGTCCTGAAAGGAGGCTTTCAGGCTCCCAGAGTGCCCGGCCCAGCCCACCGGTGTGCGTACATACCCCGGGCCTCGACGGTGCGGATGCACTGCTGCACGAAGTGCGGCACTGGGCTCCTCTCACGCTCGCACAGTGTGGCCAGTGCACAGCCGAACACCTGGTCTGGGGGAGAAGCTCGTCAGCGCCACCTCGCCCCTGGACCACCGGCGGCTCCCTGCGTTCCGGGCCCCTCCAGTACCTCTGATGTAGCCCTTCTCCCTCAGCGACTGTAGCGTGGGCCGCCTCAGCAGGAACTTGCGGAGCTTGTACCGGACCTTGCTCAAGTCGCCCTCCTGGCCTCCGGGCCCTGGGGCCTGCGCAGCTGCCGCATGGAAATTCGGGGGCTAAGTCAGTGGGTGGCGCCAGGGTTGGCTCAGCAGCCCCAGCTGGGTCGTTAACCCCACCCACCCCCAAAAAAAGGATGCCCCCACCATCCCCCTCCTCCCACCTTACCCCTAAGCACACCTGCACTGGGCCTCGCCTCATCCTCCCGCCAGCTTCCCAGGCGCTCGCTGGACCCGAAGTCCACGCTGCTGCTCTCGCTTTCCTCTTCAGGAGGCAGGTCTGTGGACTAGAATCACACAGGTTCAGAGAGGAGGGCCTGGGGCCAGCTAGGGTCCTTCTGGGATAGGGTGAGGGACCTGAAGTGCCCTCCCAGCAGGCCTGGACTGGCGATCCCCAGGCAGAGTTAGTTCACTGCTTCCTTAACCAGGTTAACTCCCCTCACTTCCACCAGGGAACCTAGAATGTTCACTTCCCTTAACTTCGTGGAGCCCTTCAGGTGTTGGAGACAGTCATTTTGTTCTCCCCTACCTTTTCTTATCCTGACTACCCCTACCCAGCTCCCAGTTCCTGGCTCCCTTCCCCCATAATTTTCTTTAGCTCCTCTGTACACACTCTACTGTGTCAGTATTCCTCAATATATGGCTCCCAGTTCAAACTTGAAGTTCCGGCTGGGGCCAGAGCACTGCCAACAACCTCACCAGCATCCCCTCCCTGAATCTGGATTCCTACTTCTATTAATACAGCCAAACAGGGCACCCACTGTTGGCTCACAGGGAATTAAGGATCGAAAAGCCCTAGGCTGTTTCCAGGTGAATAGCTAGCTGTCAGAGGGGGCCTGCCCCATCTCTACTTATGCAGTTGATATACTGAACTTAAAAAATGGTAGATTCTTCAATTCAATTCTTTTAAATGATATCTTCTGGTTTCAGCTTGTCATTCCAGTCTGAGGCTGTTTACCAGAGTATTTACTTTTCCCCTGCCTCCCTTGAAATGGGGCACACCTCTAAGATATGCCCACCTGGAGAGTCCTCTTGCAGGGCCAACCACAGAGGCTGGCTTCACATACTTAAGGCTGTTTCTTCAGCAGCCCATCTGCATCTGCAGGGAGGGGTACTTACTGGTGCCATGGGAACTCCCAGTGCCTGAGTGGAGGCCCCCACCCACAGTGGGCCCAGCTGCCCTGTGTAATAGCTGACCATCCCCTCCCTACCAGCCCTGGCAGCCCCAGGCTCTGCCTACCAGCTCCTGGATGCTCTGGGCAATGGCCTTGTGCCAGGTGCTGATGATGGCCTCCGAGTCATGCTGGATCAGGTACTCTGAGCCATCTCGGCTCTGCAGCTGGTGGGACACAAGTCACTCAGTCATCAACAGTTCCCTGGGTATGCCCCAGGGCTAGGTCCCAGGGGAGATACAGAGATGGAGGTGATCTGTTCCTGTCCCCAGGAACTTAGAGCCTAATAGAGCAAGGGCCTCGCCCCAAGCCAAGGCATTCCACCTCATTAAAAGCAGTAAGCGACAGCATCTCCGTATTGGGCAAATGATGGGCAAACTGAGGCTCGGTGAGTTTAAGCAATTTCCACAGCTAGTGAGTGATGGAGCAAGGCTCTGAGTGCAGCAGATCTGCATGGCTCAACTGTCTGGTATATGTTCCCCTGCCCCATCCTGCCTCCCCATGAGCCACAGAACACGGCAGGCCTTACCCAGAGCAATGACCAGCAAAAAAGTCAATGAAAGAAACTCCCCAAAGCCACTATTTTATACTATTGAGGAGCAAGCAGGTATTAACAGCCTGGGCTATTTTTCACCTGAGTGTCCTCATTCCCTAACAAAGTCTACAAAGAACAAGGTGAGGCGGTCAGCAACTTGGAAGGATCTCTCCTCAGCCTCTGGCTCTGAGAACCAAGCGTTCAAGGTTGATGGGGAGGTTTGGCTGCAGCAGCTCACACCAGCCTTGCTTTGGGTCCAATGAGAGTCAGTCAGCAAAAACTGTCTCAGACAAGAGTACAGCTTCCAGAATCAGAGAGGGCTGTCTTTTGGCTGCCTACCTATTTAACTTAGACTTGCATGCTATTTCAAATGCTTTCAAAAACAAAACAAAACAAAACAAACCTACATGTTCTACCCCACCCCCTCCCTGCAAAGACTAGAGGACATTTAGTGGGCAGACAGCACAGCCTGACTCTAATCTGAACTGACAGGAGCCCTGCCTGTTATCCGGGAGCATGGCCTAACAATGTTTCTAAAACAATAGCCATTATTTTTGGCAGTTCTCTCAAAAACATAATCAGTTCATATTTGAGTTTCATATAGAAAAGCAAAGCTGTTTGATGACCTATCGATACATTTCACAGGACATTCATTCTGGTCAATGCACAGGCAAGCGGAGCTCAAACCAGCTATTCTCAGGGGATCGTTACTGAAGTTTTCTGTGGCTCTGGGGTGTCTAGGAGAACTGGTCATCCTCAGTGATAGAGAATTTGCGGCTGTCTCATGAGAAAAATCTTAGAGTTGCCTACAGGTCACCCCTGAGTGGAGGAAGGATGGCTGCCAGCCAGCAGGGCTACAAGGGGCTCCTTGATTTCCAGTCAAGGCTGTCAGCCTCCCCATCAGCTTGAGGAACTTCCAACAGCACCATCTGCCTTCCAGTCCTTGCCAGAAGAGACAACACTGAAGTATCTACTCTGAAACTTTCATCAAAAGCCCAGTCAGAGAGGTGACATTCAGGGAGCACTGTTTGAAGGATGATGTCCTTCTTAGATCAAGGAAGGAGCACGCCTAGCAAATGCCATGCCCTTCCTCAATATGACACCATAGCAGACATTGCTAGTTGATCACAGCACTATATCCTGCCAAGCCTGGAAAAGGCTCCTGACCTACTGATCAGGGTAGCTCATGAGATAAAACTGGTTTCCAGCCCTGCTCTGTGGATGCTGATTCTAGAACTGAACGAAGTTGAGTGAATCATCACAAAATAACACACTCAAGCTCCTTGCAGAATTGCTTTTTCTGAGCTGAGAGGGAAGGTCATGCTTTTTGGCTCTCATCAGATAGGACCTGAAGCAGCCTCAAGAGTCCCTTACTAAACTAGATGGAGCCGCACACTAAAAATTTATTTAAGAGCCAAGGGTTAGGAAAAAGCTTTGATTTCTCTCAAAATGTAGGAAGGTTTTTTCCCCCTAATAAGAGCCATGTAACCGATCACCCTTCTCTTTTCACTTTGGCTACCAAGAAACCTGGAGCTGATTTTTTTTGAGCGATGACAACCTCAGCGCCTGTACATTATCTGCTCCCTAATCCCTCACACTAACCTCTTTCTCTAACTTATTTTCCCTGGTTTTGGCTTTTCAGTGGCTTTTACCAGATCATCATACGCATTTTTGTTGTGCACGGCCTCAAGACATTTGGGGACTGAGGTGAGAGTAAGAGCAGTTTGAAAGCCAGATAACACATGGACAGTAAAGGGTGTGTGGCCTTTGATGGTCTTGCCTGGGCCCCACCTGGCCTCTCTCTTCCTGCTGGAGGAGCCCGAGAAACGTATCCACTGCCCTGGTTTATTCACTTCCAGTTGGAAGCTGGGCTCTGACCAGCCAGAGGAGATTTCCCAGCCTATGACAGAAAGTAGCTGGGGACCAGGAGTCTCCTGTCTCAGGCCAAAACAGCTGCGATGAGAACTGTCCTTCCAGACATGACAGTTTCATTCCCAGGGACCCCCTACTTGAGGACCAAGGACTCTGATGAACTCAGCTCCTAGAGAGGGAGCTGCAGAAATCAGAAACACTGGATGGATCCCCAGGGTGGGGGCAGCTTTGCTTTTGAGCCCTGAGAATTCCAGCCCCAACTCTCCCCAGGTCCCCCTTTTTGGGGCTTGCTTAATGAGGGTCCCAAGCCATCAGTAAGCCCCTTCTCCTCCCCACCACCACCACTCACCTCCAGCACATTCTTCTTGCTGGATTTGTCTTTGGGGGCCCAGGCAAGAGAGGCCCCCTTCAACTCCACTGTGTACTCAGGGGTGGAGAGCTTGGAAGGTTGCTTCTGCAGGAAAGGGAAGAAGGTTTGGAGGGAGCAGGTTCAGATAGGCCTGGCACAGCAGCCTGGCTCCAATCCACCGGGCTGCCTTGGCTCCAGGGATAGAACGGCATCACAGTTCCAGGAGTAGGGGCCCAAGAGTTCCCGGAACCCAGAGTTCCCAGTACTTCTTAACCATGGAGCCTGCAGGCTGGCTGGTGATTTGCTACCTGGCCCCCTATGAGAGGAAAGGAGAAGGGAGTGCAGCCTCATCTCTACGACCAGGTGTGTCCAGTCCCCAGCCTCCCTGCCCACCAGGCTGGAGCTGCCCATCTTCATGGACTGGTCCCCATGCCCAAGGTGGCTGGAAGTGCTTGTCCTGGGGTGCATCTCCTCTCATCACCCCCCCGCCAAGGCCCAGGTCCCTTGACACTCATATTCCATGGTCTCAGACCTAGCTTTTTACAAGCCAGACTAGATAAAGACCCATGGAAGTCAGGAGCAGATAGGGTACTCCCTGCCCTGAGGGCCTGGGCCTCACCAGGCCGCCTGAAGCTGAGGTCTTCGAGTCCTTGAAGAATGTCAGGACACCGCCCTCCAGCACTGTCCAGGAGGCACTCCAGTGCTTCTTCCTAGGTGGGGGTGGGGAAGTGGGGTGGTGGCACAGCTTGGATTTGGCGCTGGGCTGAGAACCCCCTCCTACCCCCTGGAGCAGCGCACTGAGTTTAAGAACACAGCTTGGGACACCCAACTGTGAAGTGTGGACTCCCAGCTCTAACTCTTGGTAGCCAAGGGACTTTGGGCAAGTTATTTTATCTCTCAGTGCCTTGGTTTCCTCAAAGGACCTCATAAAATCACTATGGGGACTATCCAGAGCCCGGCATATAAGAAGTGCTCAGTGAACGTCATCATTAAGGCCCACCCTGCCCTGGTCTGGGGGTGGATGGGCTCTCACCTGAGCCGCTTTCCCTTGTCCACCGTCTTGGTGCGATGGAGCACACCTGCTTTTTCCAGGGTCTTGACCTTAGAGAGAAAAGAGGAAAGAGGAGGCAGTTAAGGGGAGAGCCACCAGAGAGACGGAGGCAGAGGCTAGTCTACCTCTCAGCCAGCAATTCCCCACAGGCTGGGCCTGAGTCTCCACTGAACCTTCTTTGCCAGCCCAGCTACCTGGTCGCTGGTAGGGGGCTGCCTGCTACAGCAGCAGCAGCAAAGGTTTCCTTCCAGCTCCTAGCCTCACGCAGTTGAGCCTGGGATGACCCAGGTCCCAGGTTCACTCAGCCTGGGCTAGTGCTGGGGCAAATGTCAGAGATATGCCTAACCACGTCTCCAGGACCTGCAGAAATACCCCCATTTCTTCTGTGGAGGTCCTGCCAGGTCCTATATGCCCCTCCCTTACCTTCTCCTCAGGGGGGCTGGCCTGGGCTGGGGTCTCACTGTCCTGGCTGGATCTGTGGATGCGTCGAGGGGCAGGGACAGGGATCTGGGGAGAAAGATACTGTCATATATAATCCCCTCCACTCCCCCTACCCTACTGTCCTTTCCCAGTTGGTTACCTGGGGCAGGTCCCACCGAACAGAGGCATCATCTGGGTTGTAGAAGTAAGGCTTCCCATGTTGGTCCTCCAACCTCACCCACTGTGGGGAGAGGGATGCCCTAGCTCATCTCATGAGCGGAGAGCAAAAGGTTTCCTCCAACCAGAGCCCAACATAACCCCAAGGAGTTTAAAGGGGCGGGAGTGGGTGATAGTCTTAGGCTGGCATGAAGCCCGCGCGGTAACTTGTTTAGAGCATTAAGGGGAGCGGCCCCGCGTCTGTCTGGGCCCACCTGCCCCCTGCGCCTACCTGTTCTTGGGTGAAGTTGTTGATGTAGAGCTTCTGCCCATCTGGGCCCAGGTGGCAAGACCAGCCTGGGGGTGTGGCCAGAGGAGAGGCAGGGCCGGGCTCACTGAAGGAGCCCACGGGGGAATAGTCCTCCTCAGGGTAACTGGTGAGCAACTCGGGGTAGTCCGTATCGGGGGTGGGGGGCTGCAGGGAGCAGAAGACGACTCAGAGGCTCTCAGAGCCAGTAGCAACACCCCGGGCCCAGGCCCTTCGGACCGGGCCACACCCCCTCAACTTTCCTCTAGGGCCTTGGAGTGAGAGGCGGGGTCAGAGGCTCTCAGAGCCACCCACGCCCACCCCTTGCCTGTCCCCGCCCCTCCCCCTCAGTTCCAGGGGCACTGCGAAGCAGGAGGCGGGTCCAAGGCCCTCAGAGCCAGACCCCCAACCCTGGCTAGGCCCCGCCCATTTGGACGAGGCCCCGCCCCTCACCCTCTGGTCCCTGGGGCTGCCAGGGCTCAGGCCTGGCTGCATCTCCAGCTCGTCCTCAGGCTGGTCTTCGGACTCGTCCTCCCAGGCCGTCTCGCCTGTCAACGCGTTGTAGAAGAACACCCTGCGGCTCTCCTCATCCCAGTACTGGCCCCACTCGGTCTCGAGGCTCTCGTGGCTGCCCACCGAGGCTGGGGAGGTGGCCGGGCTGGCCGTGCTCTCGGCAGCCTCAAAGGGCGAATCCCAGGTGGTCACGCCTGTGTCCGGGTTGTAGTAGTAGAGGCGCCCAGTGTTCGCGTCCGTGTGTGTTTCCCACACCGGGCCGGGGCAGGGGTCTGGGGCGGCACCCGGCGATGTGATCTGAGGCTGCCTCTCTACGTTCGCGTACACGGGCTCCGGGGGGTCGTCCACCTGCGGGAGGAGGAAGGAGACGTGACCTTCAGGGCAGCTCCGGGTCACATCGAGCCTACTCGGGCACTTGCCACCTGGGCAACATTCCGCAAGTCACAGCATCTCTCTGCCCGGCTGCAAAATGTCTGCCAGTCCACTACGGATATCGGAAATCGTAGTAAAGAGAGAACGGAGGAAATGTTCCTTAAAGTGCTTTGTAAATTATGAAGTGCCCCAGGTGCGTGGGACAATTACATCAATTCTTTACTAACAATAGTAAAATACCGATAACGGAGTTCTCCCAGCAGCATGCTCACAGGTGTGAGTTAAAGGTTGGGCAGGAATAGAGATAATTGCCTGGGACCAGTCCCTTCTCCCCCTTGCCCCACCCCATCACATGGGGACAGGGCCCTGCTCCATTTTACAGCCCCTAACCCTTCTTCCTTCCCCACAAAGAAGGATCTGGACTGGAATCAGTACTGCCTCTGGATTTGGAGCTAGAACTTCCCCAATACAGAGTTTGCAGGCCTCAAAATCAATTTCAGACAAGAGAAAGAGAGAGGAGAGCCAGTGGGGAAGGAGGAAGGCAGGGCAAAGAAAGGTGAGGTGAGCCACACTTCCCCCTCCAAAGGAAAGTCAGGTAGGCTGGAGGGTCCAGTCACATAGAATATAAGCCTGGCCATGCTCAAGGCTCTCAGGGCTCCCTGCTGCCTGCTGCCTGCTGAGCAAAGTCTTAGGTTTTTACCAGGGCTGCCTGTATTCCACCTTCTTTCCTGCCACTCCTCCCCGCTTCCCCCCCACCCCCACCTTGAACTTCAAACTCCAGGAACACTGAGTTGCTGGAGGCCCACACCGTCTCTGCCTCTGCTACAGGCCTCAGCTCGTTCACAGCCTGCTCATCCCCACCTCTTTCTCACCTGGATGACTCCTATTCCTTCTTTAGAACTCAGCTCAGGTGTCAAGTTCAAGATCTTTCCCAAGATTCCTCCTGTGTGCCCTCCACACCCTGCCTAGCACCCACCAGAAGGACAGATACTGACACTATCAAACCCCAGGCAGCAGAACAGCAGGCAGAAATTAATACTGTTTTCTAAGAATGCATAATGGTACAAGGGAAAAGCAGATTTCAAAATAGTAAACTTCGCATAATTCCAATTTTGTGGTTTTAGAAACCCTCCACAATGCTAATGGAGGGTCATCTCTGGACGGTATAATTCTAGGAATTAGACTTGTTTTTGTTTAATTTTTAAAAACTTTTCTGCAACCTCAAAATTTTGTATAATACACCTTTAAAAAAAATCCTAGAAGTTCCTCTGTTGCTATAACACCTTCACTAAGTTGTAAACTGCTTAAGAGGGGAAGCCTGTCCTGCTCAAGGCGGCCTCTCACCGAGCCTTGGGCACGCCCCTGAAAGAACATTCATTTGTCCAGCAAAGATTCGCCCACTCTGTGCTAGGCATTGTTCTCAGCACTGGGAATGCAGCGTGGACAAATGGACACAAATTTCTGCCCTAGCAGGGCCAACACTCTAGTACACATGTGTGTCAGTGGTGGGGGGAACAAGCAGGCTGACAGTGAAATGCACAGCACATCAGTGGTGATTGCTGCTAACAGTAAAACAAAAATAGAAGGGGGTGTTGCCGTTTTAGAAAGTGTGGCAGGTCCCAGGCACCGAGGGGCAGGAAGAGGTGGGTCCACTAGTCTGCCAGTTCCGCACTCCTCTCCCTCACCCCACAAGCTCCTGTGTGGCTGAGATGGGACCTTGCACCCCACTTCTCCTTTCTCTCTGTCACCAACAGCCCTCCTGTGGCATCCTGTATTCTAACCACACCAGCCTGCCGACCCTCCCCCAAGCACAAAAGGCATCTTCCTACCGCCGTTCTTTTGCTGCAGATGTTCCCGCAGCTTGGAACCCCCTGTCCCCCACCCAGGGTCTGCCTGTCAAGTTCTGCTTCTCCGCTGGCACCCGGCTCACAAGCCTCACCTGGGGGACACCTTCTCCCTCCGAGGAGAAGTCTACCCCACAGGCACTCTGCTTGTCACTGTTAGGGCCTGATGGCATTCTGCTTGTCACTGTTAGGGCCTGATGGCATTCTGCCTTGATGGTCACTTCATTGTCCACCCATCTGCCTACCTTCTCTGTCCCCCAAAGGCAGGACTTTCTTGAGAGTAAGACCCAGGATGTTGTAATTGATCACAGTCACATTGCACCCTGCAACCCCAGCAGATGGTCCAATGCCCTGCAGCACATAGCCAATCTACCAACTTTCAAGTCCACGAGGAGCCCCAGGCTGGTTGCGCTGATGGGGCTCTCGTACAAGGAATACTCCCAGGAGGCACAGAGGAGATCTGGGAGGTAGAAATTTAGCCCTGCCCCCCATGTGACAGAACTGTCACCGGGAAGAGAAGACACAGAATCACACTGTGGGACTCCAGACTGCAGATCAGAGGCCAGATGTGGGCAGAGCAATGCCCCTTGGAGAGAAGCCCAGTCTCAGGACTGGAGCTTCCTCAGAGACACATGTGGCTTCAGGAGGTTGTGAGGGGCCTTCACTGGAGGTGGCAAGCCGAGTCCCACCCCTGCTAGGGCCGCTGCAGCCCTGTGGACAGAGCTGAACTGAAGTGGCCCTGAGGCCCCTTCAAGCTCTGGAACTTTCTGTCAAGCCCCCACAGGGCCAAGGTAGAGGTGCTTTCCTCTCCCGGCAGAGCCGCAGCCAGGAGCAGACTGGCCCCTGGGAGCCAGGTGAGGCCAGGCCCTCCAGGCCCTCAGGCCTTCACGGGGGAGCTCTCGCAGAGCTGCCCTCTCCCCGCTCCCAACTTCTGGGCACCCGAACTAGATGCAGACATAGCCCATCGACAGGGGTCTGACTAGGGCACTTGGAGCCCAGATTCCAGTCACTTTAGAAACACAGGGGCACCGAGTGGGAAAAAGGAAGTGGTCTCCCACTTCGGGCCAGAGAACAGAGCCAGGAGAGGCCACGAGAGCTCTCACCACACGCCGCTGCCCAGTCCCCAGTGCCCCGCTTGTCTCTGATTCCCTCCCCTTGCCCACATGCAGGTGACAGGCCTGCCTCTCCTCCCCGAAGCTGCTCACCACCTCTCAGCATCCCTCTGCTGCCCCTATCAGACAGGCGGGATCTTGGAGAAGGAAAGAGGAAAGAAAGGAGTCTTCAGCCTCTGTGGGGCTCCCTGCTCTGGACCCCACTCACTCAGCTCCTAACAGGGCCAGAGTATGGAGGCCCACTGGCAGCCTCTCGACCCTACAGGCCCCTCCGCCATCCCCATCAGAGGCTGAGCTCACCCCCTAAAGCCAGGGTCGCCTACCTGTCCCCGCGGGCCCCGACTCTGCCTCCTGGTTAATTTGGCAATCATGTCCAAATGGTCCCCTTTGAGCTGCTGGGATGGAGCCCTGGGAAGGCTTTGGGGGTGGAGCCAAAGGGTACAACCTCAGGGCTGGCACAGGGCAACGGGAACAAGAAGTTGCCTTGAGATGGCGGGAGGCTGAACCTCCAACCCATTTCCTGTCAGGGCTGCGGAAGTGCTGCCTGAGACAGAGGCTGCCTGAGACAGGGTGGGGTGGGGTGCGGGTGCCTCAGATCAGGGGTATGTGTGTTCAGGGACACCAGTGACCACTCCACTCAGTACTCTGATTATCAGTGACTTCTGAGGCCCAGGCCCAGACATAGCCACAGAGCAAGATCCACAGAGGATGGCACTGGGCCTGTGGGTGGGGGAAGGGTAGGCTGCACAGATACGGCAGGCAGAGGGGGCCTGAGCTGGCGTAGACAGGACAGTGAGCGGCTGTCAACTCTTCCAAGGCCCAGGGAGCATGTGATGGAAAAGAGGAAGCTTGTATGGCGGAGGGGGGATGTCTCAAAAAGGAAGGGGTCTGGGCAGATGTGGTTATCAGAGGGAGCAGATCCCTCCAGCCACGTGGAGAATAGGAGGGATTCTGACCACACCACCATCTACCCGCCTGACTGCCTGGGTCTGCCTCCTTCAGCCTTGGTCACCAAGATACATGGTCACTACCCCCACCTGCATACCCAAACATGCCTGTGCCCCTCCCCGACTCTCCAAGGACCCAGAGAAGGGGGACAGGGATTAGCTCCCGCACCCCACCCTAAGAGCTTTCTTCTGGTTTCTCCTCTCTTCACCCCCTCACCACGTGGGTATTCACAGAGGACACAGCAAGTCCTGGGTGAGAAGCTGCGGCCCCTCCTCCAAGCCCCTGGGGACCATCTCTTCATTAACCCTCTCAGAGCAATTTCCTCCCCAGCCCCAAGTGCCTGCCACCTGCCAGCCGGCAGACTCGCGCGCACTGACTGCCCAGCTTCCTGTTCAGCCTCTGGCCCTCACCCTCCCACCTGGATCCCAGACCCCACAACTCCCATTCATCCATTTCAATAATCCTCTGGCCCCCTGCCCTGGCTCTCCTCCCCTGCACCCACAGTGGGCTCAGGACAGGGACACCCAAGGAAAGCCAGGCATGGCATGGGTTTGGGGTTTGGGACTCTTGGGGAGACCCTTACTCAGAAGCCCAGAAGTCTAAGAGCCCAGGGGCAGACTAATCCCCCAGAGAGGCCTAGAGTCCTCATATTTGTCATACACATGACATGTCACACTGCCCCCACCCTGAGGGCCAGGGATCAAACACACACATACATGACAGGCCACCAAGAGAGATGGAGCCAAGCCCAGGAGAGCCTCTGTAAATTTCAGGGCAGCGGAGCCATTAGGGATGAGCTAGGGTGGGATCTCAGGACCTCAGCACTGCCCTACAGGTGGAACTGGGGAGCAGGGTCTCCCTGTGGCAGGGACCGGGAGTGACAGTGGTGGGGAGGGTGGCTGGGACCACAGAAAGTGTAGCCAGCGCCCCACCTGCTACTCCTCCCCAGTAAGAGGCCTGGCTTTCACACCTGGGTTCTCCCTCTGGGCTCTGGCCATACACTACGGGGACCCAGCAAAACCCACACAGCTCTGGGCTACTCTTGGTCACCAAGGTGGCTCCTTGGGCCTCCTGCCTGGGCTTCCCCTCCCCTAGTGAGAGGAGGTGGTGACCACAGTGGATCCCCCTGGGGTCCTCCTGCCTCACCACACCCTCATGCCTCAAAAGGCACATGGTTGGGGAGGGGACAGAACAAGCCAGCTGCACATCACCCTTCTCTCCAAAACCCTCACAGAAGTGTTAGGGCAGGAGCAGGTGCAACCAGAAAGTTCTATCAGCTCTCTTGGGCCAGAGGCAAAAGAAATGTCTGCCAGTTAGCACCTCGAGCCCAGGGACTGGCTAATGGGGCTCGTGGTAGTGGGGCAGGGCCTCCCTGGCTGACTCTGAGGCTGCTCTGTGCCACCTGGGCTGGGGTGGCGGGGAGCGGGAATAAATTGTGATCTTTGCCCCCAGGGCCTCTGTGTGTACAGAACCGCCCCTGTTCTGGCATCCGGCCCTTCCCTGAGCACACCTCCTCAGGACAGAGTCCAGACCTCACCCAGTATCCACCCCTAACCTTGAGCGATGCGTCCACCAGCGTATTGCAACGGGGAGGCTAGGGTCGCCAGGCAGAGTCCAGGTCATCAAGTTTTGGAATACAGGGAGCCAAGCCTGGACCTGCCCCTGAGAGGCCCTCAGGGTGAGATTCCAAACCCGGTGGCCTGCCTGAGGTGGTGCTTCTCTTCTTTTGGGACAGAAGCTTCCTTCAATTAAAAGGAAAAAAGAATGGAGCCAGAGTCCAGAGACCTGGCTTCTTGTGTAGACTGCCTAAACTTCTCTCTGGGCCACCCCTGGAATCTCTGCCTCAGCTTCTCTATCCACGGAATGGGCTGTCATTCTCTCCCCACTCCCAGGGCTGGTTGGTGCGGAAGAGCCAAGCAGGCGCCTGAGTTCCCACACCCACATGGGACACGGGGAAGAAAATGGGGCTGCACTTCTGCTTTTCTGGCTTTGGGTTTCGATTGAGCGATTGAGCGCCCTTGGCTCTGGACTCTGCCCCTAGCCTCTTGGTGACCTCATGGGGCTGCCTGCTCGGCCTGCTCCTTCAGGGTGGAGTGGGGCCTGGGGTGGAGCCCCTTCACCGCTCACCACCCGCTGTGCTCTGAGTAAGGCCGGCAGATGCCCAGGAGGGCTCCTGCTGCTGGGCCAGGAGGAATCAGAAATGGTCTCTCAAGGACTCTGCTGGCAGGCTCCCACCTTGGGAGGGGGCAAATGGGACAGGGTGGTCATCTTCTGCCACTCCCTCAGGCGAACCTGCACCTGGGCCCACCATTCCTTCTCCCTCCCCTGATTGGGGATACAGGGTCCTCCTGTCCAAGCTCGGGGAACCCGACTGCCTCTCATTTACCCAGAAGCTGCCTCACTTCAAATCTCAGTCCCTGCCACCTGACTGCCTTTGTCTCTTTGGCATTTCAACAAACTCAAGTTTTCTCCACCTTGAAGAAAAAGAAGTGTGTCTCTGGACGCAGCCCTCCCCTCCTCCTTTTCAAAGCCAACTTCTTGAAGGAATGTGTGCCTACCATCTCATGGTCCACTCACTCACACCCAGGGCCCTGCTCAGATCTCCTACAACTTCCTTGATAACAGACTGGGCCCTGGTGTGGCCTGACTCCTCTGCAGGACTGAGTCCTTATAACCCTCCCTTTTCTGAACCGCCTCGGGCCATGACCTCTCTGTCTGCCTCCTCTTCCTCTGCCCATCTCCTGGGTGCTTGGTGTCCCATCTCTGCTTTTCACTCTGCTGATCTGAGAAGGCTCAACCAGCTTTATTAGGTTAACAACTTGCAACTGTATTTCCAGGTTGAGAAATCCAATTGCCCCCAGAGACATCCTAGGTACATTGAAAAGATGGATGTTCCCAAATCGAGTTTGTCTTCATCCTCCTCCTCCTCCCTATCTCAGCATCAGCTCTGTTGCTCAAGCAAAGACCTAGAGTCACCCTTGATTCCTGCTTCCCTTGTATCATCTGTCACTGAGCCCTGGCAACACGACCTGCAGAAGCCTTGCAGACCAGCCAGTCCCCAGGTAACCCAGGGGTTAGAGGAACACGGACCCTCCCGCAAGGAAACAAACACTCAAATCTAAAGCAGACATTCTACAGGACAACTGGTCTGGTCTCTTTAGTAAGTCCCTTTCAGGGCAAAAGGAAAGGGAAGGGGTTGTCAAGAGAGATTTAAGAGACAAGCAAATGCAAAGAATGCATTGAATTGGATCCTGGTTTGAACCGGCTGTGGGAGATTTCTTTTAAGTTAAATGGGGAAATTTGACTGTGGCCTGGGTTTTAGATGATATTAAGGAATTAATGTTAACTTTCTAAGATATAATAATGGTATCATGATTATGGAGAAAAACATTCTTCAGCGATGCATGCTGACATTTTCAGGGGTGAAATACGATGGAGTCTGGAATTTACAATTTTTATCATTTTTTTTCTTGGCGAAATAAAAAGAACAAATGCAGCCATCAGTAATTGTTCAATCTAGATAATAGGTTTACGTCTATTTACTTTAGTATTCCTTTAGCTTTTTTGTATGTTTGAAAAATTTTCATAATAAAAAGTTAAAAAAAACCTCAAAAATTTTTTTTAACTATTCTGCATCCTCAGTGTTACACTCTACGAGGTATTCAGTATTTCTTATCTGGACACAAACTGGCCCTCCCAGCTCTCCCCGACTCCAATCTATCAGAGACAAAGTTCTTTCTCTCACTTTAAGATGTAGTTCTAGGGCCAGGGATTCTGGAAATACGGCAGCTTAAACGTGTCCTGCTTCTCCTCTTATTCCAACTACTAACTTCTACTGCCCAAGCCAAGTGGGGGCTGGAAGAGGTGAGAGGGCCTGGGACCTGGGAAACTCCAGGGCAAACCGGGAGGCCATGGGACCCTAGTGGGAAGGCAGGTTGAGCCTTGGTACCTGACCCCTGGCTGATGGGGACCCAAGCAGGTGGGCTGAGCACTCCCTGCCCATGTCTTCGACACCTGCCCAGCCCCACAGGCCCACTGGCAGAGACCACCACTCCCCTGCCAAATGGGGCACCCCAACAGTACACCCCTAGCCCTGGTGAGCAAAGACATATAATAAACTCCATTCTTCTGACAGCCCAGTGGCTGGAGAGAGGTAGAACAAAAAAACAACCAAAAAGGGTACTGTATCAGACCCCAGTATGGCCAGGACCCCCAACACACTCAAGACACCATCACAGATCACGGAGGGAAGAGGCACCTGTCAATAAAAGGTGATGGGACCACTGGATGACCACCAGGAGTCTCCCTCTCACTCTGTCCAGAGATACCCTCAAAGGAGCAGAGATTCAGATGTAAAAAGTGAAGCCATAACAACAATACTCAGAGGCAAATATGAGCAAAATTCTCTATAAAAAAGGCTTTTGTAACAAAGACTCAAAATCTAAATGCCATAAAATAAGTGATTTTTACATCTGACTACATAAATGTAATTTAAGAAAACTTGTGTGGCCAAAAAATACCCACAGCAAAGTCAAAAGACAAACTCTAATATGGGATTACAGCTGATGCAACAGACAGAGGGTTATTTTCCATGTTATAGAAAAGCTCCTAGAAATCAGTAAGAAAAAGACCAATAGCGCAATCAAAAAATGGTTCAATGATATCAACAGACCATTCACAGAAAAAGAAAAATAAACAATCCTTAAATATTGAAAAAGAGTCTCATCCTCACTGGAAAGAGAAATGCAAATTCCAGCTACTTTAAGAAAAATAAACAATCCTTAAATATTGAAAAAGTCTCATCCTCACTGGAAAGAGAAATGCAAATTCCAGCTACTTTAAGATAGCATATTTTACTCTCAGATTGATGGAAAACAAAATTTTGACAGCACTCAGTTGGCAAGGCTGTGGGGAAACAGGCATGCTCATTTGAGCTGGGGGGAGAACAAAGTGGTATAAGCCTTACACACAGCAATTTGGCAACATCTAACTAATACCTACTGTTTACCCTTTGACCCTGCAACCAGACTTCTGGGATTTATCCTCAATTTACCTGTACAGGTGTAAAAGATTACTTATTACGGTTTTGTTTTTTTTTTTTGTAATAGTAAAAGATAGGACACAATCCATGTATCCATCAACAGTGGACTGGTTAAAGGAATTATGATGGGAACCCATGTAGCTATAAAAAAGGAGACGGATGCTTTCCAAGTACAACCTCCAAGATACATTGTTAACTCAAAAAAGCAAAAAAAAAAAAAAAAAAAAAGAAAAAAAAGGTTTAGGACCGCGTATACTGCATACTACCTTTATGTAGGGAGACAGAAAATCAAGTAATCAAAAATACATTCATACTAAAAAAAAAATACATTCATACTAGTTTGTGTTTGTATAAAAAAAACTCTGAAGAATAGAGAAATAATGAATAAAAGTGGTGACTTTTGAGCTGATGGAGAACAGGGCATGGAAGCAGGGGTATGAGAATTCTTGCTATGTACTTTTAAAATATTGCTTTGACTTTAAAAAATCATGTAAGTATATTACTTATTTTTTAAAAATCAAAGCTATTAGCAAGCTAGAGGGGCTGAAAATATAATTATAGTTTGAACAAAAAATAAGAACTGTTAAGAAGTTGCAAGTAAAGCACAGAAGAACAAAAAAGGACTGCTTTAGAACTTAAAATATATCATTGTACTACCTATTGAAGAAGAAGATAGTCACTCTCAAGATTTAAATTTGTGGCCTGGGAGATCAAGCAGAAGTATCTCAAACCTCAGCAAAAGTACGTAGAGATAGAAATAAAGAGGGAACAGATAAAAAAAAAAGGGGGGGGGGATCCATTCAGGAGAGAGAACAGGCAAAGGAAAGAAAAAGAAAAAAAAAATACAATAATCAGGCAACAGATAGATTTCCCTAAGATGAAAAAAACTCAAGTCTATGGATTAAGAGGGCTCTGTGAGTTCCAGATGGATCGCTGAGAAAAAGAATCCCCATCACAGCACACCCTGGAACATATCTGATTAGGAAGCCCAGGAAAAAGCAGAAGCCACTAATGACAAGGAAAGCAGAGCAAGACAAGAGGTTAACGGGAGAAAAAGGGAATCAGCAACTTGACTGAAGGGCAGACGAAAACCACAAGGTAAACCAATAAATGCAAAATCAACCACTAGTAATAAAACCAAGGGCAGTGTATCAATTGTTAAATGAAATGTGAACAGATTGAATTATTCCATTAAAAGACAGTCGGCGTGGGTTTAAAATTACAGTGATATGATATATACAAGAAATACGCTTTTGGAAAAATGAAAATGGCTGAAAATAAAAGGATACTAAGAGAGATCAGCAAGTGCAAAAAATAGAATAAAATGAAATAAAAAGGAAGCATGATCATATTAATAACAGAAAGGTAGGATTTTGTATTAAAGCACTAAGCAAGTTAAAAAGGAACACCACAAAATGACACAAAGGCACAATTTGTGATGACAGGACAGTCACAATCTATATGCTCCCAACAGCATTATAGTTAAATAGGAAAAGCAAAAGCTATTAAAAGTGCAAGAACTTTCTAGAGAAAATCTGAGTAGGAGATTTAAAAAACTTCAATCAGAATCAGAGCAAAAGAAAAAAGCATACAAAGGAAATGCGTTTGAATAATAACCTTGATTTGATACATATGGAAACTTACATCCCTCAAACAGAAAATAGTTTTTCTATGTCTATGAAAAATTTTGAAAACTTAAAACAATAATTTACTTGCCCACAAATAAATTCATAATTATGGAGAGAAACCAAAATGCTAAGTCACTGGATTGAAATTCCCCCCCATCATCCAAATATTTGTAATGGGGTTAAACTATTTTTATAGGTGAACAGTAATTTACAAACTCTGACAAGGCGGGATACTCAGATGTAGGGCTGCGAGAGGATGGTGGCTGGAAGGATCTGGAGGCAGGTTCCTTCTGGCCCCCTCTGGGCTTCCTCTTTCAGGCACAAGTGGGCCCAGCCACCAGGACACATAAGAAGCCTGGCCTGCTTACCTGCATGCTCACAGGAGACTTCCAGGCAGGGCAAGGAGAGGATGTAGGGCAGCACCCATAGGAGCCCAGAGCCTGGGCTAGACAGAAAGGTCCTGCAGGCCTCACCTTGCCTAGGCACAGCTTTGGAAATCCCCTCAGTACCACAATCCTTCTTCAGTTTGGAAACAGAGTCTCTGGATTTTAGCAAGCATCCCTCCCTGGGACCCAGCCCTGGTAGCCCTCTTTCCCTCGACACCAACCAACATCAACTGTCCCCTTGCTAGCCCACTAAGATTCAGCTCCAAGTCTCCCCAACACTCTGGCGTGGAACCTTGACCGTGGTCATCAGCTACACCTGGTCATGATCATGGGTTTTCCCACGGCCAGGAGCTAGCCCTGGCTGGCCATGGAGGCTGGCAGTCAGTACCAACAGCCCGGCCCCCTCCCTGTTGAATAGACAGCTCCAGGAAGAGGGGAGAAAATAGATGGAGAGTGAGGCCAGCTTCTGGGGGCTCAGGAAGGAAGTGGCAGGTGGGTTTGCCACGGGGTTGTCTCTGGAGGCGGGGTCCGGTCGGGTAGGGGGTGTTGCTGAAAGGAACCTGAGACTGAGGGGTGAAATGAGGCCCAGGAATGCGGGGTGAGGATGGGAGGGGGCTGCCCAAGAACCTGCTCTTTCACAAACTGGAATACAGGCTAGGCAGTGGGGCTCCTGGGTCAGTGTGGGTCAGCAGATGAGTCACGGGGAGGGTATCCAGTCAAGTGTGAAGAAACCAGCTGGGCTACCCCAGGGCAGCGCCTTGATGGGGGAAGGGAAGAGTTGTTGGAAGGAGGGAGTATGGACAGGGGACTCATTAGACCTTCCACTTGGCTTCAGCTCCCCTGCTCTTTCCAGCCCCCCTTTCTAGAAGCCCCCTGGCTGGCCCCAAAGGGAAATACAGGTGCGTCTGCCCAAGGCCAGTTCCTTTATCTCAACCTCAGCTGCCTGGGGTTGACCCGGGGAGTACGTGCCAGGGCTGGGATGCAGAGAGAAGTAGGGTTGGGGAGGGGACCTCGCAGCAGGGGTCACCGGGTGGGTTCTAGGACAGGTACAGGGAAAGACAGCCAGGAAGGGGAGTCAGGGAGAGAGGAGAGGGAGTGGGAACACTGCGTGGCATGCCCCTCCTCCCCCAGGGTCCCAACTCCCTCGGCGGTGAAGGGTCACTCACAGTTCCCGGCAGAGGAGGAGGGAGGAATGAGAGCCCTGGGGCTCCTTCCCGGCCGGGAGCCTGCTCAGGTGTGGTGCCTCCTGGGCTGTTTGCATAAGAAGCCTCAGAGGCTGGGGCTGAAACTCTTTCCTCCCAGTGGCCAATGCCCCGGCAGCGGGGGCGGGCTCCAGTCCAGGTGGCCAGCCTGGGCCTTCCCACCTGAGTTTAGGGGCATGGGCCGGCAGGGTGACCACACCCTGAAATCCTTGGGTCTGGACTGCCCTCACCCAGGGGTGGGCCCTGCAGCCACTGGGGAGGAGTCTCAAAGGGCCCTTGCTCACCCGGCTTCCCCTGTAAGGGGGGAGGGGGCGGGGGAAGGTAGAGCCCTCCCCCTTCTCCTCCCTCTCTCCCTCCTCAGAAGGGTGTGCTTCTGCCCTCTCCTGGGACATCTCACTCTCCTACCACACGGGTAGCTGCAGGTAGCAAGGGAAAGGTTTGCAATTCTGCCTCCTCCCTGCTCCCACGCCCACGACAGCTCTGGGCACCTACAGGGCACTCAGAAAAGTGAATACCTATTTGCCTTGGGCTCATACTGTCCTTGCTGAGGGGAATAGGGTGGCCAAGCCTGAAAACCACCTGTCTGAGCCTGGTGGTCAGGGTGGGGTTTGGGGTCAGGAGGCCTGGGACTGACTTGGATGCAGCCACCTCCTGGCTGTGTGACCTTCAGCCAGTCACTAAATCTCTCTGAACCTTTGTACTCAGGGCAAATGTGGGGAGGGTACTCACGTCTGCCTGCCGAGCTGCCGAGAGGATGAGTCTTTTAGAGAGAGCCCACAAGGCCGTTAGCACCTTTGGGACAGGGATTGTCATATGTTACCATGTGTTGCGTCCTCGGTGGCCAGCACAAGGAGATGCTTGTTAAGTGCTAGCCTAGTAAATGGCGAATGGTGAATGACAAGGCTGTAAAATGCCCTACAGTGGTAGAGGCTCCTCTCTTCTGGGGGGGGGACAGTCCCTGCCTCTCCTCATCGACTGTCCTGTCCTCTTCGCCACTTCTCCCCTAGTCCAGCAGTCTATTGACTGGACACTGTTCCCACCCTCCCTGATGAGCCCATGTCACCTCCATCCTCACATCCTTGCCCCTCAGAGGAAGCAGATCACTCCCTCTTTGATCCAGGCCCCTCCCTCACTCCCTTCTCGGGAGCTCATATCTTACCACCTACCCCCTCCACGCATCGTCAGCCTCCCCCTCTTCCCACTTCTGCCTATTCACTTAGATTTCAGGGAGTCTCCACCCTAGGCCTACACCCACCTCTGGCCACACAGCCTCTCCTCTCCTTGCCAGGCTTCTCAGAGTTGTATACACTGTATCTTCACCTTCATTCCTCTGACCCTCTGCCCTCTGCCTTCAGCGACCTGTTGACCAGCTGCAGATAAGGTGGCTGCTGGCCTTCTGGTGGCCACTTCCGATAAAGGTTCCATGGCCTTTATCTAAATTCCTTTTTTGTCTGGACACTTCTCCCAGCTTCTGGGCCAGCACTCTGCTGCTTTCCTCCTTGTTCCCCTTGTTCCCTTGTTCTTTTCTTATGTTCCTCTCTCCTCCCGAACGCAGTGGCCCCAGGGCTGTCTGAGATGCTCCCGTTCCCACATTCCCACTCTCTCCACACCCACGGCTCCACCAGCCACCCCGCTGCCTCCTGGACCTGGCTCTGCCGAAGTGGGCACTGCATCTTTCCCCCACCCCCTCCTCCCCAGTTGTCCCCGCAGTAAACAGCACTGCAGTCTGCCCAGGTGTGCAAACTGGGAGGCTGGAACTCTAATTTCTCTTTCTCACCCACCCTCTTCAGCCCACTGGCCACAGGTCCTGCTAATTCTGCCTCCCAAATCTCCTGTCATCACTGTGTGCCCAGGAGATCACAAAGGTCCTCCACCCTTCTCAAAGGCCCAGCCACAGGGTCTTTCCTCAACCTCACTCCCTTCTCTGCTGAGAGCCTTCCAATGGTTGCAGGATAAAGTCAAAATTCCTGTTGAGAGCTTACAAGGCCTTGCCTGGCAAGGCATGATCTTGACCCCCAAACCTCCCACTTCTGAGCCCCAGCTGTAAGGCCCGAAGGTGCCACATCTCACACCTCCACCTCTGCCCAGGCAACTTGGCACCCTGAGTGCAGCTCTATCACAGATGGCCTATGCCACTGAAACATCTGTCTCCTCCTGCCAATCTCCTGTCCTAGACAGTGAACCGCCAGAGCTGGGGTTATGTCTCAGTCACCTTTAGATCCAAAGGCTCTCCTGGTGCTTGGCAGGTGTTTAGTCAGTTCCCTCTGAGTGAATAAAGGGGAAAGGTAAGAACCTGCTTCTCCTGCCTCCTCCAAGGAGCAAACAGGTGGGCTTGCCATTCAGGAAATTCCTTCTCTAAATGTGACCTTGAACAACTGAGAGCAGGGTGGGATTTCCTTCTCAGGAGGGAACCAATTCCCCACTCCTGGAGTTTGTTGGGGATAAAGTATCAAGGGAAATCCATGGCTGACACTTGATTAAAGTAAGGTAACAGGGAGTGTGGTGTTTACCCATTAGGCAGGGGAGGAAACAGGATCAGAGATGCTAAGTGACCTGTTGAGGACACACAGTGAGTTAGGACCAGAAGTGGAACAACGCAGAGCCTCTCCACCAAAACCCAGGTTTCTGGCAGATGCCTCATTTCCTCCATGTCTGCCTACCCCCAACACACCACTGCAACTGCTGGAGCTGGAGTTAGGAGGGGCAGTGACCCTGGCTACTGAGGTGATTTATTTTCTCAAGAGGTACTGGTATCTGGGGGTCTTTATCTCCTTCTCCCACCTTGGTCCTTGGCTCTGGGTGCTGTCCCTTGGGAAGACACGCAAAGCCTGGGCTTATGATAAAAGGGCTGCCTCTTCTCGTCCCTCTTCAACACACTCTGCACAGACTCTGTGCCAGCCCCTATGATGGGTGCCGGGGTTCAGAGAGCAAGGCCCATCTCCCACCTGGAGGAGTGAGGAGCGAGGAGTGAGGAGTGCACCTCCAAGGGCCAGACACTCCCACCATCACTAGGACAGAAACTATGGAGAGGCCCCAGAGCACACTGCCAAGAGCCTGCCCAGGAAAAGAATGGGAACCTAGGGAAGGAGCCATGACATCCAGCCATCTGTCCCAAAGAAGCTGTCTAATTGGCTGGCAGAGGTGCTTGACTCAAGGATTCGCCCCACCTCCTCCACCCCCGTGACTCTTCTGGGGTTTCTTGGTCCAAGTCCAGATCTCCTTCCCCATCCACCCCATGCTGTTCTCTGCTCTGGCCACAAGGGAGCGAGGTGCCCCCTGCAGAAATGGGAGCGAAGGCGGCACAGATCCAGAGAAAACATACCCAGTTGGGACCGCAGCCAGTCTTGGTGGCCCCCTACTACGCATTAAACACTTCCACACCTCACCTCATTTAAGGCTTTCAGCAATCCTAATCCTTTGGTAATATCCTGAGTGTGCACACGAGGACATCGGGGCAGGGGGAATGAAGTGGCTCATCAGCAGCTGGCAGGTCACCCGGCAGGTCACCCATCAGGGTCAAATTCGAGTCTCTGTAGCTCATATCCTGAACTCTGCACTATAACGAGACCAGGCAGAGGGAAGACCCAGGAGCTCGCAGATGGGGACAGTGCCTCCTTCTTCTGGGTATCTCTGACTCAGTACTGACAAGTGGCAGGCATCAATTTTTTTGTTTGGATTTTTTGGGGGGGATTAGGTTTATTTATATTAATGGAGATACTGGGGATTGAACCCAGGACCTTGTGCACGCTAGGCATACACTATACCACTAAGCTACACCCTCCCCCACCCCCATCAATGTTTATTGTAATCATATTAGGTCCAAAGAAGGAAATTAGAAACTCACAAGTTTCAGGGGTCATCCGTCCACCATCCCCAACCCCCTTGGTCTAAACACAAACTGAGACTCCGAGAGAGGAAGTGAATAGCCCATAATTACACAGCTGTGGCAGATGTCGGGGGGGGGGGTGTCTGTGCACCCCCACCTCACCCTGAAAAGTCCCTAAAGTTGAAGATAACAGGGTTGCCGAAGGATTCTGAGGATGTAAGTGTTTTTAAAACGTGCTCTATTTTAGATTTTCTAAGTTTGCATAACTGGATTCTGAGTCATAATGAACACCCTCATTATAACCGGACTTCTTTCTGAAACAAACCCATCGAAAGTAACAAAAAAAAAAAAAAAAAAAAGGAACTAAAATGTTGGAACCATCCAAAAAAGGAAGCAGACCCCTGACTTTCATATCCATTATCTCCTCTGACGCCCAAGCTCATGTGAGAAAGATGAGGCAGGTAGAGCAGGCAGCAGGTCCACCATCCCTTCTCTCAGTTCTAGATGCGTTTCGGAATGGTTCGAATTTTAGCAAGGAAACCAGTGCTCACACCTGCCACAGGTGACATAACGCTCCCAGCAAGTCTTGGGCAGCACCCTGTAATCGAGTTTACTTGCACTTCTGCAGCAAAACTTGAATACTCACACTAAATGAGATAAATAAAGGCCGTCCACGGCTGCACATCGGTTCAAGTCAATTTTGCCATCAACTGAGTTACAAGAAATCTTTCTGCTCCAGGGAGCTTTGGCATTTGGGAATTGCAGATGAGAGCGTGAGCCTGTACTCCTCTCGTTTCGTGGCTGAGGAAAGTTAGGCTCCGCGTGGCCAGCTGGTCCAAAGCCGGACGCACGCAAGGCTGAGGGGTCTCCTTGCGCCCCAGCTCTGAGTGGGTGAAGCCCCCCGTCGGTTTCCCTGCTCCTGGCTCCCCAAGGGTTACCTGTTCCGGTCGATGCTCCTGTGGCGGGCCACGCACGTCCTGGATGGCCTCATAGACATTCTCAGAGTCGCTGTGCGCCAGGGGCCGCGGGCACACCCACGAGCCTGCCACGCTGCAGGCCTTAAAGCTGCCCCGGCTCCCGAGGAGGCCGGCAGGGGGCGCGGCGGCGTTGCGCGCGAGGTCGTCCAGGGACTGCGCAGGCCGCACGGGCGCCGCGGGCCGCGTGTACAGGCAGGCGGGCAGGCCCGGAGCCAGGCTGCGGCGCTGGGTCGCGGTGCCACGCCGAGCCAAGCCGCACAGGGAGCCTGCGCGGCCCCGGGGGTCGGCGGGCGAGCCGTCGGGGCCGGCGGGCGCTGAAGCGCTCACGAAGCGGTAGTCGTAGGCTAGCGGTTCGGGGGTTGCGGGACCCGGGAGGGGTGAGGGCAGCGGCGGGGCGGGAGCAGGGTGGCCGAGCGCTGGCAGCTCGCGCACATACTGCGCCGGCAGGTAGAAGGGGCGGCCGCCCGGCTCGCGCCGCACATGCCACCAGTGCTCCGTGCTGCGGCGTAACAGCCGGTAGCGCTCGTTGGGCTGTATGGCAACACGGCGCCCGTCCTTGCCCGTGTACTCAAAGGGATGCTCAACCAGCACGTACACGTCCCCTTCGACGTCCGCTGCCATCGCGGCCGCGGCGTTTCCCTGTGGGCAACAAGGAAGAGGGGCGCGGAGGTCAGGGCCGCGGAGCCAGGAAGCGCACCGCACCAGGGGGTTGGAAGATTTGGATTTGAGAACCCGAAGCTGCAATCGTGTCTTTGGGCCTCAGTTTTCCTATCTCTAAAATGGGAGACTTGGATAAACTAATCTCTAAGGTTCTCATTCTTACACTCTGTGATGAGAATTAAGACAGCCTTTTCATTCTGTGGTGTTGATTTTAAAATTCGAGGCTCGCTTCAATCTCTTGGTGGGGAGATTGTGGGTTATACTGGTCCAGCTTTACAATCAGAAGCCATGGCTGGGCTCAAAGGTCGACACTATATTTGCCTAAAAGTTGACTGAGCCTCAGTTTCCGAGTCTGTGAAGTGGGAAGAACAGCCCATTCCCCTATTCCCCGTTCTGCCCCTATCCCCGTTCTGCCCCGCCCTGACGCTTCCAGCCCTCAGGGAATCGCGTCCTAGGCACCTCTTTCCCCTCCCCTAGGCGTCTGTGCCCCAGGCCAGCGGTGACAGGGTTGGGGCGCGGGCTCTGGGAGTGTCCCTGCCCTGCTTAGTCCAAGAGCCTTGGCGTAAGGGGCCGCGACTGCCAAGGCCGGGGGAACCGGTTCTCTCGGTTTCTCTTTCCTTCCCCAGCGCCTTCGCAGCAGTCGTGAACCCGGAGCCCGTCCCGCCCAGACCCACCAGCACCACCCCTGCTCTCCGGCTCCCACCTCCGCCTCCTGAGAGAGGCTCGGTCCCTGTGGCCTGCCCGCCTGCCTTATGATCGATACATTGCCCTGTAAGAGTGGCCACTAGAGAATGCAATTCGTGACAGTAACTACCCCTGCGGTGTACCCAGGGGCCTCCAAAGCTCTCCTGGAGTGATTACGGCAACCCACCCGCCTCCATGCCAACTCAGCCCGGCTCCTGGTGTGTCGGAGAGGGTGAGCCCAACTCTAAACATTCCAGTGTCCCTCCATCAAAGCAATGAGTTGGTGGCCTCCTCCGGGAGTGGCTGGTTCCTCCAAGCCTTTACACCGACCACACCTCCTGCCCCACAAAGGTGGCCTGGGCCCAGCAGCTAGGAGCTTGTCCTCTCTGAAGCTGAGGGACCCAAGGAACAGGGTCCAGCTGCGGGGCGTATAGTGCTCCTTTACTTTCTCACGCTTTCCTCGACGGGGAGCAGGTGTAAACTGGGTCACTAAGCACACTGGACCCTGGCGGTGGGGCCCGTGAGCTGCCTGGAGCTAAGCCAATAGGACCAGGGAGGACATCCCTTCTCACCACCCTCCCCTGGACCCTCATGGCTCACTCACGTCGGCAGGGCGGGCCTCACCAACCCCATGGGCTGGCTGGGCGGAGCCGGCAGATGGATGAAGTTTAGGTCCCTGCCATCTCCTTGGGCGGGGCTTCCAAGGGCTAGGCTGGAGAGACCTCCGGGAGCAGGAGCTGGCAAGCTGAGCAAAGAGGGAGAGGGACGCTCGGGAGGGCTGCCTCCAATTCCCACAGCAGCTGTGTCTGGGAGGGGCAAGGAGGAGCCTGAAAGAGTCCTCCCCGGCCCGTGGGGACTTTGGGGCGGGGCCCAGAGGTAGAGAAGCCTGCGGGAGGGGCAGGGCGGGGAGGGCTGCGACTGAAAGGGCGCTGGCGGGTCGCAAGCGGAGCCCAGGGAGGGTAGGGTCCCGCCTCTACCCCGCTCCGTGCGCCCCTGCACGGGATTTATCTTCTGCAAGCCTCTGCGTCCCCCGGGCACGATGATCGGGGAGCGGGGGACTGCTCAACTCGGGCTCGGTGTCTCGCCTGGGCGTTATCAATCCGAGCAAAGCCATTGCATCCTGAACCGTCCGGATTGCTGGCCACTACCTGTTCCGGGCCCATCGCCGTCCTCCCTAGACCTTTCCCGACGCAGCTCAGCGGGGCCTGGAAAAACTTGGAGCGGGGTTCCCACGGCAGGGACGCTCACCGGAGCGCAGGGTCACGGGCTGGGTGGGGAGGGGACCCGACCCTTGGCTCCATCCCCGACTCTGGGGGAGCGAAGAGGAGAAGAGAGATTAGGGGAGCGGACAGGATCTCAAGAGCGCGGGGATCGACCAGTCACCAGGAGGTGCCCCGCGTCCACTGTCCGGGAGAGCCACAGCGGCGCCCACGCCTGGGCTGGCTCTGGAGCCTAGGCCGGGGCCTCTCCTGTCCCGGGACAGACGGCAGCCCTTCGCCTCCCACCTCCTCCTTGGGGGAGGGGAGGATCCGTCCCGCGCGGCCCTCCTCCCGGGCCAGCGCAGCTCCTGCTCCAGTACGGTGCTAAGGGGGCAGGCGACCGGTGCTCCCGGACCGGTGAGGACCCGCCACCTGCGGTCCCCCTACCCCCTCCCCAGCTCAGCACCCCTGCCCAGTCCGGCCCGGCCCTGGCACCTTGGGGTGTCCGCTCGCTGGCCTCACCTCCACTTGTCCAGGCTGGCGCGCGGGGGCTTGGCGTCCGGCGCTCCCTCCTCCACCGCCCAGCTCCCGTGCTGCCCTGTTTCCTGTTCAACAATATAGCGAGGGAGGCACCAGCGGAGAGCACCCGGCAGAACTTCCTCCCGGGCTGGGGTTGCGGCTTCGAGAGACAATCCCCGGTGTCCTGGCTTCCTGTCCCCTCTGGGACGGGCCAGCGCCCCAGGAGCAGAGACGCCACCCCCTTCCCCTGCACCTCCCGGGATCCTGGGCCACACCTGGCTGTCTCCCGGAGGTGGAGGCAGCAGGGCCAGGATGGTGGGATGAGGGGGGGAGGAAGCCTCCTCACCAACTTCTGGCCAGATTACCCTCCCACTGCTCTATTCCACACCCTTCCCTCCACCGCCTTGATCCTTGTCGGGGAGAAGGGCCCTCTCCAATCTGCCCATTGGGTAAGCTCAGAACAATCTTCTGGGGGGATATAGCTCAAGTGGTAGAGTGCATGCTTAGCATGCATGGGGTCTTGGGTTCAATCCCCAGTACCTCCCTTAAAAATAAACCTAATTACCTCCCCTCCCAGCCAAAATAAAATAATTAAATAGTACTATAATAAATAAAAATTTAAAAAAGAACAATCTCCTGAGGCTGCACTCAAGATCCTCACCTTATCTCTGCATCTCAGTTTTCTTTCCTGTAAACTGGAGACAGTAACACCTGCTTCATAGGATTGTTGATTAAATGATAGGCACTAAGCACAACATATTGTTATTGTCACATTATAGGAACACACATTATATTAGTTATTATCACTAATTTTACTGAGATGAGCTCTCCTCTTCTTTGGGTTTGGATTGAGGTCTCCAACTCCCTTCTTCAGGTGGGAGGGGTAAGGGAGAAACAAGTGTTCTCAGAAGCACCTTGCTAAGGATAGAGGCACTGAGTTCAAAGGCAGGGCAGCACACAGGTCACGTGTCCCTGGCCCTCTTCTGGGCCGGCCTCATCTCGCCCACAGCCCAGGCTCCTCCTTCTATTCCCTCCTACTCAGAGCTGACCACCACCTGCTCTTGAGGGAACCTGGGGCTCATGGGATGGGCAGAGGGTGCTCTCTTGTAGGCTGAAAGGAATCTTCCAGGACAGGAAACTGCAGAGCTGAATGTCATTCAGTCGCATTCTCCTGCAACCCAATTTCCCTGGGAATTAGTTTCCTTCTTCTGTCCTTACAGTGGGTGGCGGTGGGCTTCTCCCTGCAGGCCCCACCACCACCCAGCCATAGGCTTCTCAAACTTCAGAGGAAGGTTGGCAGCCAAGCAAAGGCCACTTTGAGCCTGAAAACCATGATCCGTGAATCAGCCCTGCTCATAAACCTTTCCTTCCTGAGACTTCTCTCACCTTGAGTAACCCAGTGGGAAATACAGTCCTGTGGTTTCACATGTTCCAGTGTCAGGAGTCTGCTTTGGCACTTAAGGCACAGGAAAGAAGCCATCATTGTGGGATCTCTGGCATTAGCTTCAGTTATATATGAGTGTATGTGAGTAAACCTCCCCGAATGCCCTGAAATTCTGCCCCCCCGGGGGGCCCTGACTCTGAGGCGAGGGTGGGGTATAGACTGAACAGTCACTTCCCCTCTTCCCCATACCCACTCCTGGCACACTAGCCCCCTGCTTGCAAATGTTTATGGGTAACTGTCCCCCTCCAGGCCTCCCCTGTGCCTAGAGATTGACTGACAAGAGTTGGGGGTGAGGGGCCCTATCAGATGGCAATGGAGGGCCTGTGGTTTCCTGGCCCCAATCAGCAGCAGTAAGATTGAGAAACCAGACCATAGATTAGAAAGATCAGGTCTTTACTGCAAAATCATTCAAAAATCACACAGCAGCATTTCCTTCGATACATTGCAAAGCACTTCTCAGGGCCAGAGCCCCTCACTAGAAACGGTTTATTGCATAAAATGAAAATTTTAAAATAGTGTGGGCACTACTGAGGTTCACATCAGCTTTCCATTGGAGGTGAGGGAGTAAAAGTCAACTCATTTGAAAACATTAGCAGCTTTTTGGTACGGGGGTGTGGGGGGGTCAGCTCTAATGCTACAGATCTCCAGATCTCTGGGAGGGCGGGAAGTGGGGTGCGCCAGGCTCTGCCTGACCAAAGTGAGCTCCTCCAGGGCCTCACTCCCACTGCCTCCTAGGGCACCTTCTGGAATACAGAATATACTCACAGGACCAAAGAAACAGGGCCGGGCTCAGGCAGCACTACCCACCCCAGGCCCCCTCAGGGATCCGGCCTAAGTACAGCTCTGATCAGGCTGGGCTTGTGGTGCAGCGGTAATGCTGGCTGTGGGGGATGGGGGTGGGGATAAGGATCCACTTCCACTTCAGGAAGAGTTGATGCGCTGGGCACAGGTGTGCACCATATTCCGTGATGGGGACAGAGAAGCTGTGTGGCAGTCCCCTCCCCCTCATCTGCCTACTGTAATAGAGAACAAATCTGACTCCATATTGGATCTGTTCCTTTAGTTTTAACCACTGTGCCCTGCTTTCTAGGCTTAGTCTTGCTAGCTCTGCACTTCTTGTAAAACAATGTTGCCTTTAGCCTGAAATACAGGAGAGCCTATTCCCAGGGCTCTGACCTTTAAAGATGTTAGCACTTCTGCACTTATGTGGAGATGGCAAGTTGCAAAATAGAGAATAACCTTTGTTTTTTGTTGGGGGTTTACAGGGACCCCATGGCCTGACCCACATGGACCAGTGCAAGAAAAGAGAATTCCTGCAGCAAGAAGTTTGCACCAACCAACCACATCCCCTCCCCTATTTTTTTGTATAAAAGGAGCCCGTATTCTGACTGGAGCAGGGTGGTTCTCCAAGACATTAGTCTGCCATCCTCTCGGTCTGCAGGCTTTCCGAATAGTTGCTATTCCTTCCCCAGCACCTCGTCTCCAGATTTATTGGCCTGTCATGTGGCGAGCAGAACGAGTTTGGACTCAGTAACACTACCACCTCCTTTATATTCTATTGCACAATTTATCCAGCTCCACAGGGCTGGGCAGGTGACTCAGCAGCAGAATCACCCCAAGGGAGAGGTGGGAGTAGGTTCGTCTCTTGACACTGAAGGTGGATCTCCACCTGAGGCCCCCAATCCAAGCTGAGTGCAGAAAGGATGGCCAGAGGACCACAGGGCTGAGGGCGGTCTGCTGGGTCCAGGAGAGGTGGGGGAAGGCCACAGAAAAATCATGCCTGGATTCCCTCCAGACCCCAAGGTTTCCAATATCACTTTGAAAACAATTCCAGGCTCCCACCCCTCTCTAAGATCCCTTCAAAAGGCAATCGCGCTCCAATGAAATTTTCTAGTCTCTGGCAGTGCCCCTCCTGGGCCAGTCCAGCCAAGCTTTGTGAATTCATGGCTTTGTAAACTGAGGCTGAGCATCCTTCCAAGAGGGTGGCTTCTCCTGCATGTCCATGCACATCTCAGCAGCAGGGCTGGCACTCTTCGTGGAAGGATGGAGGTCACTGTTCCACAGTGTAGGGCCTGGCAGTCACGCTGCCCGAGGCCGGCCCCTGGCTTGGGCTCACTGCCCTCTCTGTGGGCCCAGCCTACCTCTGTCCTGGCGGGGGTCAGTCAGGCGGGGATGTGTCCCCGAAGAGCGTCTGCAGCAGCACCTTGCCCAGCTGGCTGCTGGTCGGTGGTAGGAGTGAGAAAAGCAGAGGCCAAGGGGTGGGCAAGATGATGACCCCTCCTGGGACCAAGGAAGGCTCCAAGTGCTGACAGTGCTGCTTCCGAGTCATTTCCCTTCTCCTGCGGCACTGAGATCCCAAGCTACAGGAGAGCCTGGGCTCTGACATGAAGAAAGTGATGGGCTTTTTGGGTGAGGAGGAGGCGGGGAGCAGAGAGGAGAGGGAGGAGGTGGTGGGGTCATCAGGACTGAGCCTGCCCGGCCCCACGGCGGTTTGGCACATTGCACATGAACTGTTGGCAGCAAGTGCCTGGCGAGGACAAAGGAAGGGCACCCGCCAGTGGGCGAGATTTCTGTCCCAGGTGGCCTGTCCACCCAGCCACCTCCCACCTGCAGGCCAGGCCTGAGCAGTTCCTGCACATTTGCTCGGGGTGAGAATGCCTGGATTTCTTGGGTGACTTGTGGAGGGTTAAGAATAAAAAAATATTTTCTGTTGAAATATGAAGGGGAAAAACCCACCTTAAAAAACTAGACCTTTTAATCAGGAATGTGGAATTGAAAATGCTCCCCAAGTCTTGTTTCCACAGTGTTTGGACAGCCCTGAAGGAGATGCCATGTCAGTGAGGGGAGCCGAGGCCCAATTAGTGCAAGGCCCCCTCCCTGCTGCACCCTCGGATAAGGGACATCTGCTGGTGTCCCGGCTTTCTGGAGCAGATGGGTGGGGGGCAGAGGGCATCATCAAGGGCTTCAGAGGCTCCCTCTCTTAGGCTCGTGCTCTGGTCACATCCAAGAGTCTTCCAGACAAGGGAGATATGGGTGGGTGGCACCTTGAGGGTGCAGCCCCAGGCTGCTGGCCAGTGCAGATCGGGTTAGGTGAGCGTGCTCTGTTCCTGGTACTTGCGCCGGCGGGCACAGCGGGGGCAGCCCTTCCTTACCACGGCCTGGCAGCTCTGGTGGAAGACGGTCTTGCATTCGCCACACCTGGGAGAAAGCGGCAAGTGCTGCTGGGGCCAATGGGCTGGGCCCTCCTGAGGCCGAAGGCTGGCTGGAGTTGCTGATCAGAGCCCGCATAAGGCTACACTCTACCCGCAACCAAGGCACATGGGCACTGCCTCTGCTCCGGGACCAAAGATCCTCTTGACAACACTTACCTCTAAGTCCCGCAGTGCATGGTGGTACCCTCTATTCTATTTCCCTTTCCATAAATACCGCTTGACTTACAAAATGATTCCTTGCCTATGTTTCAAACACTCTGCAGTTTAAAAAACTCAGCCCTAGGTCTGTTCAGGGGTTGAATCTGGGCCAGGGGACACCTACTGAAAGTGAACTGATGCTCCCACCACTGCACCTTCCACTCCCACATGGGTTGGAATGGAGGTTTGGTGCCTGAAGTTTTCCATTTACAGGCTTCTGATGATGAGCAATAACTGGGGACAAGAGCACTGGCTACAGGGGCAGTGATAGTGGCAGGTGCCACCCATAAGCTGCCCACTTTGTGCCCAGCCTTGCGCCAACACGCCAGGGCCATAACTCATCCAGTCCCTCCTCCACCTGTTGGTAGATGACAAGACTGAGGTCCCCCCACCCCACCGCAACTCAGAGAGGCAGCAGCTGCCTCTTCTCTAGGAAGCCGGCTGGCTCAGCAGAAGCAGGGGAGTCCTATGAGGGATCGTCTTGTCCCCCTCAGTACCCTGAGGCACTGGCACAGAGAGGATGGTCACTGTGCTGCACACAGTGGCCTGGGCCTGCCAGCCTGGAGTGTGGGCCAGCTGGGAGCGGGGCGGGGCGGCTGGCCGGGTGTCCACATACCTGACTGTGGTGTTAAACTCAAAGGGGAAAATGATGTCGTGGTGGTGGCAGATCTGGCAGATGAAGCCTCGCTGGGTGCATAGGTCGCAGTGGTAGACGTGCTGAGAGGCAAATTCAATCAGGGCCTTGAGGAATCCTTCATACACCCCCTCCGCAATCTGTGAAGAGCAAGCATGGGCCGCCAGGCCTTTTAGGAAGCCGTGCTGAGCCTGAGGCTGCCTGCAAAATGTGGTCTGCTGCTCGCTCCCAGGACCCTGCTTGAAGAACTCCTACCCCCAGAGATGTTTCTCTCCACTTGGGCAAGAAAACCTCCCTGAATCAGGCTGGGCAAGGTGGGTGTCCCGTCCTTGTGCAGGGAGGTTGCTGGGGATCATGGGATTGACAGGTGGGACCCAAGTCCACTTCTCTAGAGGAAAGGAATGTCCCAAACCCCCACTCCTCCCTCTGCCCCCCCAGCAAGGAGGAGTCTAGATGCAGGGAAGGGGCTGAGGAGTGCCAAGATCCTGGGCTTTGCTGGAGTGCCTGCTTGTCCCAGGGAGGCTGGGGGCTCCATCACCACCCCAGGAAGCGTGGGAAGGTGGGACACCCATTCTGAGTGAGGTCTGAAAAGCTGACGATCGCTATCTTGCCTCAGTTAACTGCAGGCAGACCCACCCATCACCCCCGTTTTGACTTCTCCAGGAGTGAGGCCCCTCTAGAGAGGTCTGGCGTTGGGGGTGACATCCTCACCTGCTGGAGGTCAGCGACACTGTACTTGTGAGGAGACTCCAAGAGATAATTCCTGTGGTTGAGCCTTCAAAGAAAACACAGGTGGCTCCTTAGAAGGGTTTCTGAGCCCTGGGCCAACCCGTGTTTGTTTTCATTCCCTAGTTGCTGCTCACCAGTCGTGAACACCTCCCGCCTAGGTGACTAACTGTTGGGACCTTGGGCAAGGTATTCAACCTCTCTGAATTTCAGGTTTCCTCATCTGAGAAATAAAGCTGTTTTGAGGATTAAATAGTATATTTAAAGCATTTGGCACAGTGCCTTGAACATACCAAAGAATAATTATTAACTATAATGGATAACATTGCACTGTTTTGTATAATTGAAATTTGCTAAGAGTAGAACGTAAATGTACACATATAAATAAAATACGAGAGGATGAGGGATGTGTTAATTAACCGGATGGGAGTTATTCTTTTACAATGTAATCATATATGAAATCATCATGACATATAATTTAAATATCTTACAGTTTTGTCAACTATACCTCAATAAAGTTAAAAAAATTAATTTAAAGATATTAAAAAAATGTCTATTAAAAAGTAATAATAATGAGGGTAATGATGAAAGCTAACATGTGGTACCAGGAACTGGATTAAGAGCTTTATACATATTAACTCATTTAATTCTCACAATAATCCTGTGAGGTTGGCATTATCATAATCCCCTCTTTGAGAAGAGGAAATGGAGGCACAGAGAGGTTAAACAACTTGCCTATGGTCACACAGCTAGTAAGTGGCCGAGCTGGAGTTTGAACGCAGGAGTCCTTATCCACCCAGTGAATGCCTAGAGGTGTTAGCAGTGGTCATTATTGCCACCATTACATACCAGGGACAGTGCTGGGGACAGAAATCCACAGGATGTGGCCTCTGCCCTCCTGTAGCCCTGGGCTCTAGCTGAAGGACAGTCATTCAAGTATCTAGTTTCAGTACTCCGAGAGCGGAACTGAGCCACGTCCTGAGCACTGCAGATCCCATTTCAGAGGGTGGGGGTCAAGGACAGAGGACGAGGGCTCAGAGGCCAACCAGGCTCTAGTTTCCACCTCACCAATGACAGAGATCCCAAGGTTATATCCTGAGGGATAGAGAGGAAACACCTGCAGAAATTCCCCTGGTATAAAAACTGGCCTGGCCTTGCTGTGTCTGTGTGGTACTGGGGTTGGGAGGAGAATGCTCCCAGTCCAGAGAAGTTTGGGAAACTGCCCAGGATGCTCTGGACATCTGGGGGCAGGAAGCTGCCAGGCCCTGGGGCATCTGGAGTGGGTGCTGGGCTATGCCCCACCCCATGGCCAGTTGTGATCCAGGGGTAACCCCATCCAGGGTGGAGAGTCCCACCAAGAAGCCCACAGGCCACCCCGTGCTGTGTGGGGTGAGGATGCTGCTGGCTGGCTGCTCAGTTCCCCATGCTGGCCTCCCCAGTAAACATCCAGCTTTCTGGGAACAGGAAGCTACCATTTATCACCAGGAAAACACAAGGGGTGGGGGGCGCACAGGCTGTTCCTGAGCTGGCAGGAAGGGTGGAGCTGGTTTGGATGGAGAGTCCTCTCTGTCATCTGCCCTCTGCCCACTGTCGTGGAAGCCCAGGGGGCCAGCCAGGCCCAGGGTCTTCCCTATAAGGCACCTGCCTGGGCCTGTCACGCCCTCAGTGAGGACTTACAACTGGTTGGAGGTGAAGTCCCTTTGCCAGGGCGGGCCCAGCTGGGTCCTCTGAGAGAAAGGGGATCCCACATTCCAGACTTGCCCGTCCCTCCTCAACCCTTCCGTCCTCTCACCCTCCACTCTGGCCGACTCAGTCCAGGTCTCCTCACCTCCCGGACAAATGATGACACCAGGCCCGTGCCCCACTGCTGCCAAATTAGTCTTTTCTAAACTCCTAATTAGAACATGACAGTCTCGTGCTCAAAACCTCTCAACAGCTGCCCGCTCCGGCAGAGTAAGATCCAAACGCCTTTGCTGTGGCACAGGGGACCTCTGAGGTCTGGCCCCTTCACCCACAGTCCAGCTGCACTGAGCCCCTCGAAGGTCCTGGAGAGCCCTGCTCCTGCCCGCCTCCCCCCGCCCCCCCAACGCTGAGGGCTCCCTTAGCCAGGAAAGCCCTCCCTCCCTTCCCTTTTCTTTCCAGGGCCCCAGTTCACTAAGTACGTGATGCTGCTGTGTTGTGGTAACTCTGTTTTCATGTGTGTGAGGAGAGTGGGGTCAGGAAGTGTGCTCAAACAGTACTGATGGTGGCCAGACTGGAGAGGGGTGAGCCAAACTTTCTGCTTGATTCTCTTTTGTACTATCTGAACACTACCTTTGAAAAGAAGAAAAGTTTTTTTTTTTTTTTTTTTAATTAAAGAAAAGAGATGAACTCCACAAACCCTCAGCTCAGATGCCATCTTCTTCCGGAGCTCCCTTGGCCCTCTGGGCCCTGTCTGCCTCCCTCACGGCACACGGCTCCCTGATCCAGGTCCATCTACGTGTCTCTGTCCTTCCCCACTCACATAGCCCTCACCACATCTCTGCTAGGCCACGTGAACACAGGGATTACTGGCCCATTTTATAGACAAGAAAGCTGAGGCTCAGAGAAGTGAAGCAACTTCCGTGAGTCACACAGAGGGTCTGGGGCGGGGTGAAGGCTGCTCTGAGCTCTCTCCCCTGCCCCACACTGCTTCTGAAATGGGGCATCACAGGTGTGGCCCTACTTTCTCGAAGACTGGGAACACAGGTGTGCAGTGTTGCTGCCCAAGGATGGGAACAGTAGGGCCAGAGAGAAAGAAGCAGGATTACCCCCAGGGCTCAGCACAGGTCAGCCCAGACAGGTCAGTAAGGTCGATGACCAAACAATTTCGGCGGGGCAGGGATGGGGGACTGAGGCCAGCAACCTACAGGCACCTGGTCTACCCAGACCCTTGACTGGGGAGGGTGACAAGGTCATCTGACAAGATGGGGAATTCACCACCCTGGTCAAAGGGGCAGGAGGGCAGACTCTGGAGTCCTGGGTCCTGGAATTTCAGAAAGGATGGGAGTGAGTAGAGACCTAGGCACCCAGCTGATGGTAAGTGTAGCCTCCTAAGGAAGCAGCCTTCTGGGTCCCTCGTGGTGGCCAAGGGCTTTCAGTTCTTCCAGGCCTTCAGAGGAGACCAGGGCTCAGCCATCTGCTCTGGGAGCCTGTGAAGAGCCAGCCTCTATCCTTTGCCGAAGACAGGGCTCCCTGCAGGAGCCTCTCCCTGCGCCAGCCACCCTGGCCACGAGGAGCCGAGAAGGAGACCAGTAACCAGGACTGAGCTGGCAAGCCCATCGGACAGGTGGTCTTGGCACCAGCCCTGTTGGGAAGAGCGGCTGGAGGGGGAACGTGGAGGGGCTTGTGAGCTGCTCCAAATCCTCAGACAGCCAGCAGCGAAGCCCACCTGGGCAGTAGGCACCAGCTCGTCCCCCTGAGGTCTGCCCTCCTGAGGCCCCAGGAGAGCACAGCCCCACAGAAGGCATCACTCCCTCACAGCACTGAAGATCCCCAGGCCCGGGTCCTTGAAGGGCATCCTGAGGGTCGCACCCTAGTCTGGTCCTCTTCTGGGGATTTGGGGAGGGATGCTGCCACAGTGGCAAAGCAAAGCCAGCACAGGGTAGAGGGCTAGCAGGGGAATGGAGGAGCCAGGGCAACACAGCCCCTCGTGTCCGTCCCTTGCTCACCTCTCCAGCCTCTTCTCATCATGTCCCTCCTCGCACCCCCCAAAGTTTTCCCCGTTCTTTCCACAAAGGGGGCTTCATTCACAGCCCATGGACATCACTCCTGTTCTGAACACTCTTTCCTGCATCTACCCCATTTCATACTCGTTCTGCTGGTCTCACCTCTGATGTCAGTTCCTCCAGGAAGACTTGCGCCTTCCTCCCTCCTCCAGTCTGGGTTAGACGCCCCTCCTTCCTCCGGTACTTCCAGGGTGTCCTGCTCTCTTCTCCAGCCCTCCCTCCTGGTTAGAGCTGCTGGCTTACCCAGGTCTACCTTGCTCAGTGCTGTGTCCCTCACCTGCTAGCCCACTGCCGGCCACTGAGTACGTTCTCAATAAATATTTGTCAAATGAATGAGTCCATGAATACATGAACAGATAAAACCTACCCCCAAACCCAACAGGAAGATCTCCACCCAGCCCTGGCATTTCTCCCAAGAAGTTGGTTATGCATTGACCCTGGGTGAGTGTGTGTGCATGCGTGCGTGCACACGCGCGTCTGTGTGTGCGTGTACACGCGCGTCTGTGTGTGCGTGTGTGTGCCTTTCTGTCCAGGGTGCTCACCTCTTGCTTAATTCCTTCAGGGCTCCGCTTCGGCACAGACCCAGGTAATCCCCCAAAAGCTTCAGCTGCTCCCGGCTTCTCCCGATGAGATGCATCCGTTCCACGTGCTCATACAGAGATGCGTTCACCAGCTGCAGGTTGATGAGGGGCTGGGCCCGGATCTGCGTCAGGAACTTCTGGGCCTGCCTGCAGACCTGGGGACACCACCGGGCAGTGAGGGTGAGACAGAATGGCCATTTGGTGAGCACCTCTGGGCCAGGTAATGTACTACCTAGTCACTTGATCATCCCTGCAACCACTTGCCAAGGGAAGTGGTACCATCTTCATCTCACAGGTGGGGAAACTGAGGTTGAGAGAGAGGAAGTGACCTGGCCAAGGTCCACAGCTCACAGAAGTCATGATTTGATCCCAGTTTATCTGACTTCCAAACCCACTCTTCCCCGCCAGCTGCTGCCCCTCCCCGGTCATGCTGGCTGCTTTGGTCAACAAGCCACTCCTCCTGGGCCTCACAGATCCTTCCCACTATTTCCTGTCCTCCCAGCCCCCATTTTCCTGCCCAAAGGAAACAGGCAGACTCAGGAACCAGGTGGCTGGTCTGAGTCAGGCTCCAACCACAAGAAGCCACAGATCAGATACAGTTTAATAAGAGGTTTCCTGAGCTATCTCTGCTCCCACCAGCAGTACCAACCAGGGTTCCCCCATGTCTCCACGTGGAGTTGAGTGATCAATCTCGGCCTTGCCTACATGATAGGACTTTGAAGGTTCTACCCTCAGCCCTGACCCTAATGTGAAACCCAATTACTGAGCACCTACTATTTGCCAGACACTGGGCTAAGGACCTCAACCACATCCTTCCTTCATCTTCACAACTCAAAAGGGAAGGTGTCATCATCCCCATTTTGTAGATGAGGAAACTGAGGCTCCGAGAAGCTAAAGTAGTTTATCCAAGCCTCCTGCAGAAAGCGGAGGCTGGGTCTAAATTGAGGTGTTGTCTCTGCATATTTGGCTGCCTCACTTAGTAAAGAGAAGCCCCTCTCCCCTGCAGTCTCCTCTTTGCTCTGTAAGAAGGATAGAGGAGCTGAGATATTTACCGTCAACTACTGTGCAGTGGTCAGGAGTCGGGCTTGGGATCCTGGCTCCACCCTGTCTTAGTGTATGACCTTGTGAAACTTACTTAACTTCCCTGTGACTCAGTTTCCTCATCTATAAAGTGGGGAAAACAAAAGCACCTACCTCCTGGGGTTATTTGGAGTTTAGAAGACTAAACAATAATTCCTGTAAGCGTGTCCTCAGTAAACAGGACTGTGGGTGCCTGTGTGGCCCAGGTGTCTGTTCCCTGGAGGGTCAGGGATGTAACAGGGCCCTCAGGGGCCTTTCAGGTGGGAGGCTGCTCCACCAGCTTCACCGGCACCTCCTGCCTCCCCCCAGCAGTGGACAACTCCATCTTTTCCCATTTCCTAGAGTCCTGAGGTCCCAGCTCCCAGCCCATGGGCAGCCCACTGGCAAAGGCCCGGTGACTCGGTGACTTGGTGACTCGGGTAGTTCCGGAGCCCTTCCTCAGACTCAGCCCCTGGCTTTGGGTGAGGCTCAGATGAAATAACAGGCAGGAATGCATGTTGAAAACTGCCAAGGGCTGCAGACAGGCAAGGGCTTCCCGCTCCCCAGGGACTGGGCGTGGAGCAGACAGAGAGAGGCCCCAGGTCTGGGCTGACATCCTGCCAAGTGCCAGGCAGGCCCCGCACAAGTGGGTCAGCCAGAGCGGTTACAGTGGACGAAGGGCCCCTAATCCACCAGCTAGCCACTTTCGAGCTTGAATTTTCCTGTCTTTCCCAGGCTCGGGATCTTTGAAAGAGCTGGATATCTCCTGACCTCAGGTATGCTAAGGGCAGTATTACAATTTCCTAGGTGGAAAACGGAAGTGGCACCAAAATTACAGCAATGAATAAAGAGATGGCTCAACAGAAGCACCCGGGTGTTGTAAACATTGAGTGTGTTTTATGGCCAAAGGGTTCTTTGCATTTGTGGTGATTGACAGGTTTAATTTTCTTCATGTAGTTACTTAAATACTTAACACTGAGGGCAGGGGTGGGGACAAGGTAACCAACAAAAAACCCAAAGTGAAGCTAGCATCTTGGGGGTTCCTGTTCCCAGGGCGGTGGAGGTTGGGGCGGTGCAAGTTCTGAGAATCACGTTCGGTGAGCTCTGACGAGGACACACCCACGTGCTGAGACTGCGTGGCCGGCAGGCCTGGGCCCCTAGAGAAACACACAGATTCTTCCTCCTGATTCTGTGTCTTAGCAGAAATCTGTGCCTTGGGGAGACAGTCAAGTTTGTGATCCTTGAGGCAGACCCTGACCAAGTGAATTAGGGACAGAAGGTGACAGGCCTCAGGAGAGAAAAAGGGCACTAATGTAAAACACTGTTTAAGTGACTGGCAGGTACTTCTCCTTTAGTCTTCACATGACCTGCAGACACTGTTATGAATCCTCCTTTATAGATGAGGAAACTCAAGTTAAATAAGTTGCACACAGTAACACAGCTATAGATGTGGGTAAGCTCAGCTGAAGAAGAGGAAAATCTCAAAGACTGATGAATACATTTTACTCAAAAGAATTTGGTGAACATAGAAAAGTATCCAAGATGTAATACTAAGTGAAGAAAACATGTTATAAAGCAGTATGAGTCCAGTATGAACCCAACTTTACAAAAAGTAGATGCATATTTGAAAAAAATGCACAGAAAAGGCAGACTGCTTCAAGAGGAAGTGCAGCCAGCTTACCAGCCCATCCATCCACCTTTCCACATCCACCCAATCCTTCATCCATCTATCCACTCTTTCACCCATTTACATCCACCCAACCCATCCACCCATCCATCTATATATCTAATCTATCCTATGTGTAATTCTTTCCTTCCTTCCTTCCTCCCTTCCTCCCGTCCTTCCTTCCTTCCCTCCTTCCCTTCTTCCTCCCTCCCTCCCTCCCCCACTCCCTAGATGCTGGTCCTTTAAACAGTCTGTCTGCAGCCTTGGGGAGCTGCAGAGAACTATCCTCAGATTCCCACCTGAGGACAGAGACAGGCATTGACTGAGCTCTGCCCAGGGGCTATAGACTGGCAGCAAGTACTTTTCTTGGTCAGCTCCCCCAGATCATGGGGCCTGAACTAGTGACCTTGGCTTCCTTAGAGCCAAACTCTTCCAAACATATGAACAGCAGCAGCAAAGAGGAGCGACCGCACCTCTGTCACTCGGCCCTATGTGGCCACAACAGGCTGGGCTCAAGACTCACCGGGCGCTTGGTGAGGTCCCAGTTGTGGATGATCCTGGCCGGGATCACTGAGGCATCGTCTTGGTGGCAGATGTCACAGTAATAGAGGCCAGAGAAGGCACAGAGCTTGGGTCGTACAAACGAGAAGCCGATCTGCCGGGAGCAGCCTGGGGAGAAGAACGGAGGAGTGTGAGCAGTGGTGGGGCCAGAGTCAGCTCCAAAATGACATGGAAGCTACAAAGCAGAAAGGGCCTGCTATTTAAAGAGAGCAGAAAGATAAAAAAGGAGCATACAAAGATAAAGACAACCACTACTCATATTCCCACCACCCAGAATCAACAACCCTATTCATTAATCTTTACAACAAAACATTAAGAATTACTGTCACCGTTTTATAGCTGAAGAAATTGATGCACAGAGAGGTTAGGAAACCTGCCCAGTCACACAATTAAGTGGCAAAGCTGGATCAGATTTGGGTTGGGTTGGTGTAGAGCCCACACTCTCTTATTCTTGGTGGCCTCTGTTCGATGTTACCACTGGTGCACAGCAATGCCAGCCTCCTTGAGGTCCACCCTTCCCCTGGGGCTCAGAAATGGAAGTAACAGAGTTAGGGCCTCAACAACCAGGGATGGACCTAGGGACATGAAGCTGTCCTCACGGAGTGGGTGGGAAGCCAGCAGAGGCAGGGCAGTCTGGACACTGCCTGGTGCCAGCTTGAAGCCAGAGCTGGCTGATGCCCCAGGCCAGGGGTGGGAGGCCCAGCTTCAGCCCCTCTGCTGGAGGTCCCTCCACAGCAAGGGGCAGAGGGAGCAGGAGTGGGGTGTGCAAAGGGAAAAACAAAGGCCTGGCTCAAATCCTGAGCATATGCCCAGCCTCCTACAGCGCCAGGGAGAGGGTCCCTTCAGCCTCCTCGGGACAGGAAGGGCTGTCTCTTCTGCTCACCGGCTGTCTCATCCTGACTTTCACCGAAGTTTTGCAAGGTTCCAATTCAGCTACCACTTGCTGTTTTGTGGGGTTATTACAACATTAAATGAGGTTTGGAAAGTGCCCTATAAACTACAAAACAAGAGCCAGATGTCAGCAGTTGGTGTCTGTCCAGCTACTGGGCTCTGCTCACAGGCAGAGAGGCCTGAGCTGCCCAGTTTCAGCTTCCAGAGGGGCTGGTGGCTGGTGGGCATGGGGAGAGCCCCCTTGCAGGCATTCACACCCATAGCGGGGGAGCCCTCCTCACAGCCCTGGGGCCCTGGCCTCCTCCCTGAGCCTGGTACCTGCAGGCTGAGGGGCAAAGTGTGAGTGTCAGGGGCTTGCAGGGAGTGACGGGTGAGCAGGGGCTTGAAGACAGTTTCTGCAGGAAGCTCTGCTCTGCCCAGCTTCTCCATCCTCCTGGGGGACCAACCACAGAACACTTCCTTCCAGACGCCTGAAGCAGGCTTTCCCTTTCGGTCCCACAGGCTCCGCCCTGGCAGGATGGCTTCTAAACCAGGTGCAGCTGAATCTCTCCCTTTGGCACCCAGCAGGGCAACTTCCTCAGTTCACCCAGCATGATGGAAATGGTTATCTGGATTGGGGAGAAGAGCTAAAAACTGACTGAGAGCAGTGGAATATCATCCAGCCCTGAAAGCAAGGGAGTGGAGAGGCCTGTGGGCACCTGGCTAAGAGCGCAGGTTCTGAGAACACCAAGTCCTCATCCGGCTCCACCGTTACTAGCTGTGTGAACCTGGGACAGGTACTTACCAGCCCTGTTACTCAGTTTCCTTAGCGGTAAACAGAGACAATAGTAGGGTTGTCATGAGGATTAAATGACTCAATCCAAACAATGCATCTATCCCAGTGCCTAACACAGAAGGGCTGGATTTGATGGTGATGACGACACAGCAGACGTACTGAGGTAAAAGAATATCCATAAAATATTCCTAAGTAGGGAAAAGCCATGTTGCAGAACAACAGCTGTAGCTGCGCTGTCTGAAACCGTGACCATGGGCTACAGGTGCCCATTTACATGAAAATACCTTTACACTAAATCAAATTGGAAATTCAGTTCCTTAGTCACAACAGGAAGCCACATTTTAAGTACTCAGTAGCCACATGTGGCTTGTAGCTACCGTGCTGGACAGCACAGATCTAGAACATTTTCATCATCACAGAAAGTTCTGTTGGACAGCACTGGGTACTATGAGCCCATTTTTGTAATTTAAAAAAATTTGTGTACACTTGCAAAAGCTTGCAAAAACATTTGGAAGGGTACCACGCCCTTGCTCCAAGGAATATAATAGTGCAGTAATATGATCACGAAGGGGACGGAGAGCTCAGCTCCCAGGAACTCCCTGTGCAGAGAGCAGTGCGCAGCAGAGATGCCACCGCAGGTCCCACCCCTCAGCAGGGGCGCCAGCCCCAGTGGGTGCTGCGGAGGAGCAGAGGCTATTTGCTGCAAACATCCTCGTTTGCTGCAGCATCCCAGGGGTGAGCTGGGGGCACGCATGGAGACGGGAAGAGGTGGAGAGCCTAAAGCAGGAACTCCACCGTAGGCTGAGTGAGGCCGGTGGGACAGGAAGTGGGCACCTGCACAGAAGCAGCCCTGGGAGTCGAGGCCTTTCTCCGTGGGGATGGCCACCAGGTACTGCAGCAGGAAGCCATTCTCCCGCGTGGCGAACTTCAGCACCTCCTGACAGTTCTCATCCAGACTCCCGCCAAGTGTCACTGCCTCCTGGGCTGTCTCCAAGTAGGACGCCAGGACCTTGCGCACCAGATCTCTCCACAGGGCGGCCTCCTCAGCATTCCCAGCCTGCAGCTTCAGGACAGCCTTGGCCGTGATGATTTTGAAGAAGGATGGGCCCCCAAGGCTCGTGTCTGGCAGGATATCTCGGATGGTCTCGACTCCATGGCTGTCACTTAGCATCTTCTCGTTGTTTCTCACTCGGAAACATTTCAGAGACTCCAAGGACAGGGAGAAAATATAGGGCATCCAGGTCCTATCCGTGTACAGGTACAGCAGAGATTCTTTAATAGCATCAGGCTCGGGAATCTGAGAAGAGGACCAGTCCAACTGCGTGCCCTGGAGGGTTTCAGCCTCCGAAGGCAGGTCTGAGTGGGAGGGGTGGCCACCCTGAGGGGCCTCTGGGGGGTCTTCGGGCTGGTCTGGGTACTGGATGTTCACCCACTCCTCCTCTTGCTGGGGCCGACACTTCTGTAGTGCCTCCCGCACCCGGTCCAGCCAGTCCTCGGCTTCATCCTGGGAGGAGGCTCGCAGGGTCAGCTTCTTGCCAGAGAAGACCAGCTCGAAGCGGCCGTCACTGTGGGCCGGCCCCACAGACTCACAGCGCAGCAGGGAGCAGTTCTCCACACAGGTGTGCTCCTCGCCGCTCAGGTAGAGGCGGAACTCCAGCGGGGAGAGCTCGCAGAAGAGTTCCTTCCAGATGCCCATCGCCCCCCGCCGTTCCACTGTGCCCAGCTTCATGAGACCCCGGAACGGGTTGGACAGCCCTGTAGGCAGAAAGAGGCACGTTAGACATCGGGCCTGTCCCTTCACCACCCAGGATAATCCCCAGAGTCCTGTAGTGGGTGCGGGCAGAGTGGCCACCATGAGAACACAGGCCTCACAGGCCAGAGGGGAACATTTTCTGAGAGCCTCCCTCCCGTCCTCACCCCGGTTGTTGACCTTGTTCCTGAATTTCCCTGTGAAAATAAAAGCATTCAAATGCTCAAGTCCACGTCCCCCTCCCTACACAACACTTGCAGCATCTGCACCCACACACTGACTTCCCCCATCACAGACTGTGCTTCTGAGGCCAACCCCCCATTTGTGCATTTGTGCGGGGGTTCCCCCACCCCCCGCCTACTCAAGGACAAGAATGTCTCTGCAGCAATCCTCCCTCCCTCTTCTGCGTCGCTGTTTTCTCATTTCTCTACTGGATCATTCTCACCAGCCCATAAACACACTGCTATTTCCTAGCTTTAAAAATCTCTCTTTTGACTCCACTTGCATCTCTAATTACCACCCTGTTTCTCTGTCCCCTTTCCAGAAGCGCTCCCTAAGGAGGTGTCAGAACAGTCTCTAGTTCCCCTGCTCCTATTCCTTCTTGAACCTGCTCCAATCAGGCTTTTGTCCTCTCATTCCACAGAAACTGCGCTTGGGAAGGCTACCCGGCCCTCCTTATGGCCAAGTCTAAAGGCCAATCCTTGGTCTGCATCTGGCCTGACCCATCAGCATCACTGGACACAGCTGATTCCCCTTCCTTTGGTTCTTCTCTGTATCACTGGCCCCTCTTCTGTCTCCCGAGCTCCTCCTCCTCCTCTCGCTGGCCTCTTGATGCTGGGGGCACCAGGGCTCAGCCCTGGGTTCTCTTCTCTGTCAACTCCCACTTCCTAGCTGATCGTCCCTGGTCTCAGGACTTTATGCCAACAACTCCCCAATTTTTATCTCCAGCCTGGACCTCGCCCTTGAACCTCAGATCCTGATCTCCATCTGCTCCGTGTATGTCTAATAGGCTTCTCAAGTTGACACGTCCAAAAATGAGTTCCTGACTCTCCCATTCCAAACCAGCTTCTCACCTGATGTTCTTCATCTCATAAAGTGACAAACTTCTCCCTTCCAGCTGCTTGGGCTAAAAACCCTGGAGTTATCTTTGATTTTCTTTCTTTCACACCCCATATCCAATCCATCAGCAAATCCTGCTGGTGTACCCAGAATTGTCCACTGCTAACCACTTCCACCACTACCTCATGGATTCTCTCCACTGTCATCCCTAGCCTGGCTTATGGCAAAAGCCTCCTAATGGGTCTATGTCCCCCTATAGCCCTTCAATAACTGAGCCAGGATGACCCTCACTCCCTTTTAAAAGACAAGTAAGATCCCATCTCTCTGCCCCAAACACTACAAGGGCTGCCATCTCCTTCAGAGCAAAAGTTCACGTCCCTTCTGTGGCCCAAGAGGCCCTCTGTCACTCTGACCTCATCTCTAGCCATCTCCTCCCCATCACCTCTATTACAACTACTCTGGGCTCTGTTGTTTCCTGGACACATCAAGCATGTTCCCATTGCAGGGCCTCTGCACGTGTTCCCCCTGCTTAAAACACCAAGATCACCTCGTGCCTCCCTCCCTCCCTTCACTTCTCAAAGATCACCTTATCTGTGAGGGTTTCCTTGGCCATCCTTTACAAAACAGCACACTGCCCACCTCGGCACTCCCTGATTTACTGTTTCCCACAGCAATTATCATCACCCGCCCACACTGTACATTCACCTGTTAATTTGCTGATTTCCTGTCTTTCACACTAGAATATAAATTCCATGAAGATATGAACTTTGCTTGTTTCCCACCATGTCTCCAGCACCCAGGACAGTGCCTGGCACATCACACGTGCTCACTGAGGATTTGCTGAGGGAGTGAGTGAGTGCTCCCTGCTCCCTGGGGGTTGGCCACCAACCAGGGGGGCCCAAAGGACACACACTTCTCTCTCCCAGCCTCGACTGACCTTAGAGATTTCAAATCATTGCATGGGGTCTTCCTACCCTTCAGGGAACCTGACAGCCTCGGCAAGGAGCACACCTCTGGTATGGTTGTAATCATCACATGGGCACATGGGAGCCAGCACGGAGACCAGGGCTCTGCCCAGAGTCTCCAAGCCAGTGCTCCTGGACCCTGGCCAGAATTCTCTGCCGGGTCATGCCAACAGAAAATGAGAAGAGAAAGAGACTGCCTCTAGGACACACTTATTGGTTGGTTTGTTTCTGAGGGTTACAGAAAAATTAGATTATGGTTATTTAATGCTTTCTGGAACTTCACAGGGTGTGGAGATCAAGCTGGCCTCACTGCAGACAGCACACAGGGGACTGAACAAACAACAGATCTGATAAACCCCACCAGGGCTGTTAAACCATTTAAGACAAAGGCCTTGGGAAGAAGCAGTTGAAACACGGGCCTTCAAGAGGTGGGGGTTTGCTCTGGGCTACAGACAGAATCTGGAGGTCTGCATATTCATAAGATTATCCTATGTATCGTCTGGATAATCATAAGATTCACAGGGTAGTTTCAGGGAAGATATTTTCCACTTCAATATAGGAAACTGTATTGATGTACTCTGTGGGCAGTTTTGAGCATCACTTTATGAAGATTTTATGAGAAAATATAATACTTTTCCTGAAATGGTTTCCTGAATTACTCAGCAAGGATGCTCCTGATGACACTTTGGGATGAGGTTTTCCTTGTGAGAAGACACCTCCCGACGGGGTAATGGAAAAGAGGACTTTCAAAGTGTTTTCTGAAAGGCACTGGCCCCGCGCACGCCCGGAGCCCTGTGCGCCGCCTACCCATCTGCCTGCGGTGCACCACCCTGAAGTGCTTGTGCTCCCGCACCGCGGCCGCCTGGCCTTTCCTGCTTCCTGCGAAAGGCACACAAGCTTTGTCTAAGGCCTCCGTGGAACAGCTTCTTCTTGGCCCTTGAGAAAAATGCCTGAGGACACCAGGCCTCAACTCAGGAGTCCCTCTGGGAGAAGCTCCACCGGGATCTGAAGGGCTCTCTGCGGGCTGCTCCCTGGGAGGCCGGTAGAAGTCGTCTTCTGAGATCCAGCTCTTGCTTTTCTATTAGGAAAGAAGGAAAGATGGGTTGTTTTTACAATTTTTTAAAAAACATCGTTGTTGAGACCTGATTCACATACCATAAAATCAACCCATTTACAATGTACAATTCAATAGTTTTTGCGTATTCAGAGTTGTGCAACTATCACCACAAAGTTTAGAGCATTTCCACTCTCCCTCAAACCCTGTACCCATCAGCAGTCACTCCTTGTTTCCACTCAACCACTCCAGTTCTAGGCAACCAATAATCTACCTTCTGTTTCCATAGATTTGCCCACTTTGTACATTTTGTATAAACGAAATCCTACAGCGTGTGATCTTTCGAAACCAGTTTCTTTCCCTTAGCTTAAAGTTTGTAAGGCTCATCCACACTGTGGTGTGTAACAGTACTTCATTGCTTTTTATTACCAAATAATATTCCAATGTGTGGGTGCACCACATTTAGTTTACCTGCTCATCTGATGTACAAGTTTTTCTGTGGACTCATGCCTTCTGTTTTCCTGGGTAGATATCTAGGAGTGGAACCGATGGGTAATACGATAACTACATCTAACTTTTGAGGAACTTTCAAACTGTTTTCCTAAGTGACTGCACCATTTTACATTCTCACCAGCAAGGTATGAGGGTTCCAGTTTTTCTGCATTCTCTCCATTTGTTATTATCTGTCTTTTTGATTACAGTCATCCTGATGGGTATGAAGGGCAATCTTACAGCTTTGATTTGCATTTCTCTAAGGTCTAATGACACTGAGCATCTTTTCACGTGCTTATCGGTCATTTATAGATCTTCTTGGGAGCAATGTCTACTCAAATCCTTTGCCCATTTTAAAATTGGTTTATTTGTCCTTTTGTTCTTGTGTTATGTTAGGGGTTTGTTTTCCCCATACCCCCAAATCCTAACCCCCCAGTACCTCAGAATGTGACCTTATTTGGAAGTAGGGTTGTTGCAAATGTAATTAGTTAGAATGAAGTCACACTGGGGTAGGGTGGGCCCTTCATCCAATGTGACAGGTGTCCTTGTAAGAGGAGAAGAGACACACAGAGAGCGAATTCCAAGTGAAAACAGAGACACAGACGGAGACCACCATGTGATGACAGAGGGAGGGATGGAGTGAGGCATCTATGAGGCAGAGAACGCTGAGGACTGCTGGTGACACAAGAAGTTGAAAGACTCTTCCTCAGAATCTCCAGAAGGAACCAACTCTACCAGCATCTGGATTTTGGACTTCTAGCCTCCCAGAACTATCAGATACAGTAGTTCCCCCTTATCTGTGGTTTCACTTTCTGTGGTTTCAGCTACCCACAGTCAACTGCAATCCAAAAAATTACGTGGAAAATTCCAGAAGTAAACAATTCATAAGTTTTACATTGTGTCCATTCTGAGCAGCATGATGAACTCTTGCACTGTCCTCTTCCATCCCACCTGGGACATGAATCATCCCTTTGTCTAGTGTATCCTGGTTCCTGGTCACTTAGCAGCCCTCTCGGTTATCAGATCTCCTGTGGTATTGCAGTGCTTATGTTCAGTAATCCTCATTTTACTTAATAATGGCCCCAAAAGCACAAGACGAGTGATGCTGGCAATTCGGATCTGCCACAGAGAAGCCATAAAGTACTTCCTTTAAGTGGAAAGGTGAAAGTTCTCAAATTAATAAGGAAAGAAAGAAACTGTATGCTGAAGTTGCTAAAGATCTACAGTAAGAACAAATCTATCCTTGAGATTGGGGGGGGGGTCAGATAATTAGGTTTACTTATTTACTTATTTAAATTACTTTTTAGAGGAGGTACCGGGGATTGAACCCAGGACCTTGTGCATGCTAAGCATATGCTCTACTACTTGAGCTATGCCCTTCCCCTATCCTTGAGATTGTGATGAAGGAAAAGAAATTTGTGCTAGTTTTGCTGTCACATCTCAAACTGCAAAAGTTACGGCCACAGTGCATGATAAGTGCCTAGTTAAGATGGGAAAGGCATTAAATTGTAGAATATACAAATGTGTACAAATTTGAGAGAGAGAGCACATTCACAGAACTTTTATTACAGTATATTGTTATAATAGTTCTATTTTCTTAGTGATTGTCGTTAGTCTCTTACTGTGCCTAATTTATAAATTATGCTTTATCATAGGTATGTATGCACAGGGAAGGACATAGTATGTACAGGGTTTTAGGCATCCACTGGGGGTCTTGGAACGTATCCCTGTGGATAAGGGGTAACTACTGTAATACATTTCTGTTATTTTAAGCCATCCAGTTAAAACAACCAGGCACTTGGTTACAGAAGCCTGAGGAAGTAAGTGTGTGTGTGTGTGTGTGTGTGTGTGTGTGTGTGTGTAAACAGAGCCTGTTCTGACTGGAGCAGGATGTTTCTCTAAGACATTAGTCCGCCATCCTCTCAGTCTCCAGCTTTCTGAATAAAGTCACTATTCCTCGCCCCAACGCCTCGTCTCCCGATTTATTGGACTGTCGTGCGGCGAGCAGAATGAGTTTGGACTTCGTAACAATTTCCCTAGTTATATGGGCTGTCTTTTCACTTTCTTGATGGTGCCCTTTGAGGCACAAATTTTTTAAATTTTGATGAAGTCCAATTTACCTTTTTTCTTCTATGTGCTTTTGGTGTTGCATCTAAGAAACCACTGCCTAAGCCAACGTTACAAAGATATACTCTACAGTTTTCTGCTAAGAGGTTTATAGTTTTAGCTCTTACATTCAGGTCTATGATCAATTTTGAGTTAATTTTTGTGTGTGTGTGAGGAAGGCATCTCCCTTTATTCTCCTGCATGTGGATATCCAGTGCCACTTGTTGAAGGGGGATAGAGGTTTTCAATGCTGCTTGTAGGGTTTGAGATGAGCGAGATATGGGCAAGCAGGACCTGGGGACCTCGCTGGCTGCCTCTGCTCCCCACTTCTGAGCAGGCCCCTGAGGCTCCAGGTAGCCAGACCCTGCCCCTCCCCTTCTGTTGCTCTCTGAGTCGGAAGCTGCTCACTGGCCAGGGGAAGTGGGGTGGGTCTAGGGTTGTCAGGAGACTTGTGGGAATGGATTTTGGCTCCTTTTTTTTTTCGCTATTTCAAGTGTTCCCTACACCTTTCTGTGCCTAAGTGTGGACAAGCAGAGGCAAGGAAGCTGGCTAGGTGCCCTAAGTGGCTGTCCACATAGAAGAAATGAGTCACACAAGGGGTGGGACCAGCCCAGCTGTTTTGCTAAGTGCCACCAACCTCACCCTGATGTTGGTATTTCCAACCCCTAAATTAAGATTGCCCTCCCTGCTCCCATAGACAGGGAAGAGGAGTAGGTCTGGGGCTGCCCAGAAAGATTGGTTTGGACAGTTTAATCCATTCAGATGCTGTAAAACTCCTTAAGCCAAGTGTGGCGAGTTCTGAGTCAGGAGCTTGGAGCGGGGGTGGCGTGAGGGGGGCTCAGAGCTAGGCCTTCAGAGCTTCCTCCAAAAAACTTCCTTCTGCCAGTGACAGGACAGTGTGTCAATCAGGGTGGCTGCTAGCGACAATTTACAACTCAGGATTCTGAACAAAGTCTGTCTAGGTCATCAAGACCCAGGGGGAATCTCCCCATGGAAAATGGGCAGGAGGGGCATCACATGGCTGTCCGGGCAGTTCACAGAGCCTGGCACACACACCTGGGAAATCCTGTGACTTTCTATCCCCTGATCATGGCCCTAATGGGAGAGATTACTCTCTCTTAAGACTCAGATCAGGGGTCATCCATCACCTCCTCCTGGAAGCTTTCGTTACTCATCTGCAGCCTACACTCCCTTCTACCCACCCTCAGCTGGGTTTGGGACCCTCTGTGGGCTCCCATGGCATTTTGTGCGTACCCCCATCTGAGCACCTACAAAGCTGACTGGAATGGTCATGTTTCTTTGTGCCTAGCGTGGAGCTATAAAAGATGAGGGAATAAATCTCGACTATCCAAATGTCTTTAACATAAAACAATAAGGATGGGGTGAGGGAACAAGGAATAAGACAAATGTGAACTTTGAGAAGGTGTAAGTCACTGGTGAGGGCTTCTCTCTCCATGGCAGGGACACTGCTAGGAAATGTTCACATCCGGTCCAGTGAGCACAGGCCGGCCACCAGGAAATGGTACTCTAGGGAAGATCTGTTGTTCCCTTAAGCAACAGAGAAAAACAGCAGGAACACTGGGTCTCTGGAGCTTCTACACGTGGGCCTGGACTAAGCTCTGTGGCTGTGCCCCCTCTCCGGGGCCCCCAGTCATAAAACGGAGTGGGGTGGTGAGCTTATCACTGCTTCCCTTTTCTGTCTCACCTTCCTACCTCCTGCTCACTCAGGGCCCCACATCTGGCCAGGTCTCTGCTCCTTTAACAGTGGGGAAAAATCACCATTGACCAAGGCTCTGAGCAGCAGCTGCCACCAGGGACCCAAGACAGAAGAATGACACTTTGAGTTACTAAAGGTATCAGGACACGGAATACAACAGCTAAATCCCAGAGAGAAGTCTGGCAGTGGAGTGAGATAGCAGGTCTCTGGACCACTTTTAAAAAATCACTTTTGTTCAGTCTGTCCTCATTAGGACAGGCAAAGGGATAGCCTGTACCCCTACCGAGGGGAAAGGACCACATGCCATAGACAAGTGGTCCATGGAGGGCAGTGATCAAGGCCAAGTCTTAGTAATTCAGACTGCCCTCTGGGACCTAAACTGAGAAAGCAACTCAGAACCCCTCAGATCCGCATGAGCAAAGTCACCCTAGTTCCCCAATTCCCTGCACTGGTCCTTCCCAGCAGTTATCACTGGTGTAATTATGATGGAGATAGTTATTTGTCTAACCCAGTGTCTGTCCCCAGAGAGGAGGACCTTTGTCTCTCCTGTTCCATTGCTGTACCAAGTACAGCTGGGCTTTGAATTAACCTAATTTAAAACAAAAATTTTAAAAGAAAGACGGACTCGCTCTTGGTATTAGAAAACTTGACAGTGACCCCCTACCATTACCCGCAAAGTCTCAAATAAATAGCAGTGACTAAGTGATGAAAGCATAGAAAGACGATGTCCACAGGGGCAGCATGCATGGCAGAGCCTCGCTCCACCCAAGGCAGGCAGCCCTCCAGGCCTGTGTGAGCAGGCAGGCCACCCAGGGCGCCCAGTGATTATCTACTGGTGGGGAGATGGATGGATGCAAAGCTCCCCTGGGGAGACAGACTCTGGAAGGGGCAAGCACCCGAGGCTCTCATGCTGGACTCGATACCAGAGGCTTTGATTCCATTTTTCCCAAGCAACTTTCCAGCAACCAGATTCCCCTGAGGCCGTCTGGGAGGTGGAGGGTGAGCTGGTCAGACCAACCAGCTCACCCCGGGCACTTGATGGAGCTCTTCTCAGTGTAAACTTACAAGCTGGCATCTCAAGAGTCTCTGGAGAACCTGAGAACTATTAATTGATACATACTCTCTCCCAGATACAGTGCTCAGAGCTGACAAGACAGAAGTGAACAGATATGGTCTTTCATATCATGGAGCTAATATTCTAGTCAAAAAGGCAGAAAATAAACAAGTAGACAAACAAAAAGATAACAGAATCTCACCTAGTAATGAGTGTCATAAACAAAGTGAAGCAGGTAAGTGGGAAACAAAGTGACTGGGGATAATGCTATTGAGACAGGGTGGTCAGGGAAGGCAGGGACAATGAGGAAAAGCAGAGTCAGGGAAAGGTCCAGGCAGAGGGAACAGCAAAGGTAAAAGCTGGGGCTGGAAGGAGCTGCAAAGGAGGCTGGCAGGGTGGGTGTCAAAACTTAATGAGCTTTGACAGGGGATGTAAGCTGTTCTGTCCATCAGCTCTGGGACCCTGGCAAGATAGGATGTCTGAGCCTGTAAAGCAGACCCTGGACAGAAGTGAATGCACCACGGTCAAGGCCACTTGGGGGAACCCTGCTGGGGCCCACAGCCACCGTCCCAAGGGGACCCCCCTCCTCAAGCTCAAGTCTGGGCTGCAGAGCCTTTCTTCTTCAGCCCTCAGCGCGTGTTGCTGGTTTCTTAGTCAACCTTCAGGGTCTTGTGGCATTCTGGGCCCTGAAGTCATCTTCAGGACAGCAAAAACTCAGAATCTGACCCACACGTATACAGCTCCAAGATTTATACCGTCATACTCAATAAATGGCACTGGGTCAATCAGACATCCACATGGAAAACAGCTACCTCACACCATATTCAAAAATGAATCCCAGATGGATAATAAACCTCAGTGTAAAATGTAAAATATTAAAACTTCTAGAAGAAAATACAGGGATTTTCATAGCCTTCATAGCCTTGGGGTAGACCAAGATTTTTAAAATAGACACAAAACACGTTGATCAAAAACAAAACGACTGATAAATTGAAGATCATTAAAATTAAGAACTTCTGTTCAATAAAAGGTACCATTAAGACAGCTAAAACGCAAGCCATAGACTGTAAGAAAATATTTGCTATATGTATTTTTTCTCCAATAAAACACACATCCATAGCATATAAAGAGCCCCTACAAATCAATAAGGAAAATATATACAACTTAATTTAAGAATGAGACAATGACTTTAAAGGACACTTCCAAAGAGGATCAGATGGCCCAAAAGTAAATGAGAAGGTATCAATATCATTAGTCATCAGGGAAATGCAAATTAAAACCACAGAGAGATACCACTACTCACCTATTAGAGTGGCTAAAATGCAAAATATTGACAATACCATTAACTGTGATAAAGAGTGATGGAAATGCTCATATAGTGCTAATCTGACTGTAAATTCGCACAAGCACTTTAGCAAACTATCTGGCAGTCTCTTCTAGAGCTAAACATGTGCCTGCCCGGTGACCCAGCAACTCCATTCTTAGATGCAAACCCAGAAGTGAGTGTGGAGATTCACCAGAAGACAAGTAACAAGAATGTTCACAACTGCTTTCCTCCTAATAGCCAAAACCTGAAAACAACCCAAATATCTGTTAACAGGAGAATAAATAACTACATTGTGATATATTCCTACAATGGAAAAGAAGGAACTACAGCCTCAGGCTATAGAGACAGATGAATCTCACATACACAGTGTTCAGTGAAAGAAGTAAAAGAGCACATAGTATATGAGGCCATCTCTATGAAGTTCAACAACAGGAAAAACTTTAAGGACTAGAAGTCAGATGATGATTTCCTCTGGAGGGGAGCAAGCAGTGGGAGAAGGCACGAGGAAGCCTCCTGGTGGGCTGGAAATGTTCCATGTCCTGATCTGGATGGTGGTAGAGTGCACACATCATACATAATTATTCACTGAGGTGTACACTGAAGACCTGGGTACTTTAAATATATTGTTCCTCAAACAGTTTTAAAAGGGGAGAGTTTGGACAATTCAATGGGGGAAATAATGGTCTTTCCAACAAATGGTGCTGGTACAACTGTACTTCCACATGCAGAAGAATGAAGTTGGACCCCCTTCTTAAGGCATATACAAAAATTAACTCAAAATGGATCATAGATCTAAATGTACGAGCTGAAACTATAAAATTTTTAGAACACATTGGAGTAAACCTTCATGACCTTGGATTAGGAATGAGTCCTTAGATAGGACACCAAAAGCATCAGTGACAAAAGAAAAAACAGACAAATTAGACTACATTAAAATTAAAAACTTTTATGTTGTAGATGATACCATTAAGAAAGTGAAAAGACAACCCACAGAATGGGAGAAAAAACCCTGCAAACCACTTGTCTTATAAGGGCTAGAATCCAGAATATATAAAAAACTATGATAACTCAATTTATTAAATAACCCAATTTAAGAATGGGCAAATGTTTTGAATAGACATTTCTACAAAGAAGAGACACAAACAGCGATAAGCACATGAAAAGATGCTCAGCATCATTAGTCATCAGGGAAATGCTGATCAAAACCATCATGAGACACCATTTGTCACCCACTAGGATGACTACAATAAAAAACAAAAACAAAGACAGTAAGAACTGTTGGTGAGGATGTAGAGGAATACACTGATGCTTGAAATATAAAACGGGTCAGCTGCTTTTGGGAAACAGTTTGGCAGTTCCTCAAAATGTTAAATATAGAGTTAGCATATGATCCAAAAATGCTACTAATAGGTATGCATCCAAAAAAGTTAAGAATATATGTCTAAGCAAAAAATTGTACATTAATGTTCATAGTAGCATTATTTATGAAAGCCAAAAGGTAGAAAAAAAGCCAATGTTCATCATCTCATGAACAGATAAATAAATGTATACTCCGTACAATGGGTTGGTGATGGAATATTACTCAGCAACAAAAAGCAATGAACCTTAAAGACATTTCACTAATTGAAAGAAGCCAATCACAAACATCACATATTATATGACTCCATTTATGTGAAATGTCCAGAGAGGCAAATTCAGAGACAAGGTAGATTAGTGGCTGCCAGGGGTTGAGGTGGGTGAGGTAGGAGGAGGGGAACAGGATGGGCAGTGATTGCTCATGGAAGTAATTTTATGGGAGATGAAAATGTTTTAAGATTAGATTGTGGTGATGGCTGCACAACTCTGAGAATATACTAAAAAAACCCCTGAATTATACACTTTAATTAGGTGAATTGTATGGTATGTGAATTATATCATAATAAAGCTGCTAAAAAGGGGGTGGGTGGACCTCTTCTAGTCTATTTCATGGCCTTGGTCCACCCCCTGAGTTATAGGATCTGGAAGCTACAGGCCAAAGGAGAAACATGTATAGACAGAGCTGAAAGAGAGACTAAATCCCCAACATGAGCCCCAGACAGCAGCTGGGATGAGCTCTGGGTTTCATGTGTCCATGTGCACGTGCACACCAATTCCTACTTCTGCTTCCCATGACCCAAGCACAAATGTGAAATGGCAAAAGAGCTTGGGTTCACAGCTTTGACTGCTGCTTCACTGGGCCCACAGTTCCAGCCTCTCTCCAGCTGCCAGGCTCTCTCCAGGACATTCCCAGGGCTGGTCTGGATTGGTTTATTCTAGAACAGCACTGTCCCACAGAAATATAATGCGAGCCACATGTGTCATTTAAAATGTTCCACTAACCACATTAAAAAAGTTTTAGAGGGGGAGGGTACAGCTCAAGTGGTAGAACGCATGTTTAGCACCTAGCAGGAGGTCCTGGGTTCAATCCTCAGTACCTCCTCTAAAAATAGATAAACAACCCCCCCCCCCAAAAACAAACCAAACCAAACCAAAAAACAACAAATGCATGAATATATGTATCTATATGCATGACTGGGACATTGTGCTGTACATCAGAAACTGACACATTGTAACTGACTATACTTCAATTTTTAAAAAGTTTTGAAAAACTGTTGAAATTAATTTTAATGTTATTTGAAATATGTATCTAAATTGTTCCCATTTCAACATGTGATCAAAAAACATATGAACGAGACATTCTACGTTCTTTTTTTCCTACCAAGTCTTCAAAATCCAGTGTTTATTTTACACAGCTTATTTCGGTTTGGACGAGCCACATTTTAAGTGCTCAGTAGCCACATATGGCCAGTGGCTGCCAAAGTGGACCATGCGGTTCTAAATCTGCTTCATGTTGCAAAATGAGTATTTTCAAAGCCTAGTATTTTATAAACATGTGAATTTAATAACAATTACTGAGGAGGAAACCAAACCTCCGTGAGGTGAAGTGCATTGCTTGAGGCCGTAAGCTGGAGAGGGGCAGTGGTTAAGAGCAGAGAGCCTGCTGTCAGCTGAGAATTATCCTCTCCACAGGGTCCACGCGCAGATGACAGGAGAAACCCACAGGGAGTGATGGGCACAGAGCCTGGCTCACATCCACCACTCACCAAGAAACCTTACCTCCATCACCATGAAGCTATTAATACCAAATCATGCAGGGACAGGGGACTCAGGGGGAGAAGGTGGAGACCACTTGGGGTCACTAGCTCAGGAAACCCTGTACCAGTTCTGAGACATTCACCAACCCCCTGCAGCCTCGCTGCCCCCATGGCTTGTACCACTCACCGGACTGGTGGGTGAGGGAACCACAAGGCTCAGCCTACGTCCGTCATCCTCTGGAGGCTTCTGCTGGCTACTCCCTTGGCCGACGGCTCTGGTCGTCTCTCTCACAGGACTAGAAGGCTGCTGGTCTGAAGTGCTCCCCGAAGGGCCAGCTTGGGTAGTGCCCAGATGCAGCCAGCCCAGGGGGCCAGGTGCCTGGGAAAGCGGCTCCTGCTTGGGGCCACCATCTTGAGTCCCAGGGGATGCCTGGGTGGGGAGGGGCTCTGCAGGTACATCGAAGTGCAGGGGTGTGCTGGTGTCAAGGCCGTGGAGGGAGAGTGAGGCTGGCAGCGTGGGGATCTCCGTTTCTTGGCTCAGTCCATTGGCTGGCACAGAGTTTACCTGGGCTTTGCTGAATTCCGACAACACCCTGGAAGTTTTTAAACAGAGAAACCTGTATGACGGGCTTGTCAGGTGGAATGCCCGAAGCTACTGGGGCGGTGGGAAGAGTGAAAACTGCTGTTTTGTGATTGAAAAAACAAAACAAACACCCTCTTAATGCTACGCTCCTAGCTCACAACACACACGGCCCTCCTCACCTGACACTCCCCACCGAAGCTTCTTTGCAGCTGGGACTTAGGTAGATTGAGTGGGCAGGTGAGCTGTGGGGTCCAGGATCTCAGGTGAAAAAGCTCACAAAGCAGAGAAAAGGACTTGATGTGAATGGGAACTGACTGCCTTTACCTGCTGAACAGGCTAACTGTGGGCCTGGAGAGTTCGCTCAGCCAAATAAACAGTGGTGTGGACTGTCACTGCCCCAGGCTGTGCTCGGCAGAGCTTTGGTGAACAGTGTGTCTCAGTGCTGGGCTCCCTGACAGCACAAACAGTTGAGGCACCAAGACCCCGCTCCCCGGGATGTGGACTTGGGTGAAGTGAGGACCCACTTTGTTCCTGGAACAGTAACTGGGCAGCAGGCATGGGGTGAGGGGCTGGGTGTGGAGCCAGAGAGGCCTCACATTCCCAAAAGCCGCTGCTGGAGGACAGTGTCTACAAGCCGTGTGGTGTTGGTACCAGCAAACACAGGGTGTGCTCCCGATGGGACTGGTACCTCCTGCCCCTCAGTGGTGCTTCTGGGGCACAGGGAGTCAGTGTTACTGCCTTATGTACACACACACACACACGTACACACACTTCTGAGGCTTCTGGAATGTGCACTGGCCAGTGGCTGCTCCTCCTACCTCTCCTGAAGCTTCCAAGAATCCAAGTTCTACTTCTGAGATAAACCTATTAGCTGTCTCCTCCTCTGCTTATGAATCTAGTGGAGGACATCATGGACAAATGCAAGTTCAGGTGGCAAGAAAGCTGTCTGGAGTCCAAGAGATCCCACACATCTGCCCGAATGGCTTAGACTGAGTCCAGAAGACACATCAAACTCCCCTTAACAAGGGCTTATGTAAAAGAGGATTTTAGAACTTAGGTTTTCATCTGGTTGTCTTCTAGGCGAGCTCTGCTTTTATTTACACCATCATAACCCCGAATGATGTTTCAAGACATTTTCCTTAAGTACAAGTGACCAACCCATGCATTTCTGGGCAACTGATTTTCAACATGGGCGCCAAGACATTTCAGCGGGGAAAGAATAGTCTTTTCAACAGATGGTGCTGGGAGAAGTGAAAAGTTCCATGCAAAAGAATAAAGTTGGACCCCTATCTCATACCATATAAACAGGTTAACTCAAAATGGATCAAAGACCTAACAGTAAGAGCTAAAACAATAAAACTCCTAGAAGGAAATAGGTATAAAGCTTCATATCTTTGGATGGGGCAATGGTTTCTTACATATGACATCTAATGCATAAGCAACTAATAAAAAATAGATAAACTGGATTTCATTAAAATTAAAAACTTTTCTGCTTAAAATGGATACTATCAAAAAGTGAAAAGACAATCCATAGAATAGGAAAAATTAATGCATATCTTCTATGCAAAGATGATCCTATATCTGGTAAGGGTCTAGTACCCAGAATATATAGAGCTTTTACAACTCAATAATAAACAAATAACCCAATTTAAAAATAGGCAAAGGATGTGAATAGACATTACTCTAAAGAAGATATACAAATAGCCAGTAAGTACATGAAAAAGTGCTCAAAATCATTAGACAGTAGTGAAATACAAATCAAAACCACTATGAGATACTACTTTACACCCACTAGGATGGCTATAATGAAAAAGACAGAGAATAACAAGTGTTGACAAACATGTGGAGAAATTGAAACTCTTCTATATTGTTGGTGGAAACGTACAATGGTGTAGCCTCTGTGGAAAACAGTTTGGTAGTTCCTCAGAAAGTTAAATATAGAGTTATATGACTGAGCAGTTCTACTCTTAGGTACACATCTAAGAAAATTAAAAACATATGTCCACACAAAAACTTGTACGTGAATGTTCACAGCAACATTATGCATAATAGTCAAAAAGTGGGAAAAAAACAAATGTCCATTAATTGATGAAAAAGTGTATTATGGTATAGCCATACAATGGAATATTATTCAGCCATGATACATGCTCTAACACGGATGAACCTTGAAAACATTACACTTAGTGAAAGAAGTCGCTCACAAAAGGCCACATATTATATGATTTGACTGACGTTAAATGTCCAGAATAGGTAAATTCATAGCTAATGGGTAAGGGATTTCTTTACAGGGTGATGAGAATGTTCTTGAACTAGACAGCAGTAGATGTTGAATTCACAACCTTGTGAATATACTAAAAGCCACTGAATTGTATACTTTAAAACGGTGAACTTTATAGTATGTGAATCATATCTCAATAAATAAACAAGTGACCTTTCAGTGAAAGGTGTAAATGTTTTTGTGGAATAGTCTTGGGAGGGGTAGGTGAGTGCTCGTTCTTGCTCTAAAACACACCCACAAAAATTCCAATCCATGATAAATTCTGGAGTAGCTTCCACAGGCAGAGGAGGAAGGGACATTTGCTAACCGATTATATGTGTCCAAACCATTGTGACAGAATGGGGCCCCCTTCTGAAATGAACTAGGGAGGCAGATTTTTGCTAACATCCTTTGTGAGGTCCCAGCTCCTCTGGGGCTCCTGGGAGGTGATGCGGTGAGTGATAAAGAGCAGGGCTCCAGAGTCCACCTGGCCTTGGTCAGCACATTGCTGGGGGCCCCACAATGTAAACACTGAAGGTCATGGACTTAACTCCCTTGTCTGAAAAGCAGGTGAGGTAACAGCACCCAGCTTTTATGACTGTGACAAAGATTAAATGAGATAATATAGGTAAAGTGCTTAGTAGAGTGTCTAGCAAAAAGTAAGTACTCAACAACCGTCAGCCTCATTTTGTTATTGCAATTGTTTTCATTATCACTGGTAAGACTGCTTAGTCTCCACGTACACAAACATAAAAACAGAAGGAAAAGAGAAGATTTATCAAAATACTCACTAGCATTACCAAAATGATTATCATTATCAATGAATCCAAATCAATAAGAAAGATTTTAACGATAGGAGTGGACTAGATGTTAGAATAAGTGAGTGACTTCATGCCTAAAGAAATGCCACCAAACAGCAAGAATCTTGGGTGATAAATCAGAGCTTCCAACAAATCAAAACCAAGGTCAAGGTGCAATCAAGTTCACTGAGTTTCCCCAGAATCAGTACTGGTCTTCAGGACCCAATGAGAGTAAGAGAGACATGTACATCAAGTGGGAAACAAAAATGCTAGAGACAAAATTTTGAAGGAAAGGCAAAAGAAAGAAAATTTTCAAAAACTGAGAGGAAATGAAACATAGAAATGAAACAGTGAAACTGCTACACTCCTTCCACTTCCGTCTGGTTCAGGGTCATGTTTTTCAAACTTTCTATTCAAAAAATTTTAAGGTTTGTGATTTCATTTAGAAAACAATCTGAAAAAAGTATACATATTGTACATACTTATGTATGTAAGTGTAAGTACGTGTGTGTGTATGACGGGGAAATAAAGAGCATGGCCTAGAGAAGCTGGATGGTCACCTTATAAAGCACCCTTGACAAGCAATTCTCAGCCTGCGGTTTTCTTAAACATTCAGACAATCGTGTTGGTGACACACGGTACCATTTGGCAGTCAAAGACCACTGATAAAAGCACAGAGATGGGCTGCATATGCTAAGACTCATGTCCCCCAGGGAAAGGTCTCATGACAATGACATCTGACAAATATTACTAATCAGGGTTTTGCAGCAGTGTATATGGGGACAAACAGTAGGAGAATGGATGTCACAGGTATCCAGGAATAAAATGACAACACCTGGTGAGCATGCACCCTGTGTCAGGCATCGCTCTAAGCACTTTACGTATCTAAACTCATTTCACATCCCCAGCGTTCCTCTGAAGCATTCTTATCCGCCTTTTATGGAGGACATCAAGGTCAGAAAGGCTGAGTAACTTGCCCAAAGTGGCAAAGCCGGTTAGTGGAGGACTCAGGCAGTCTGGCTCCTGAGTCCACACTCTTTGTCACTAGACTGCACCTACACTTCTCAGTGACAACTATAATTCAGACCCAATGAACACAAAAGAAGATATTCAGGGCAGTCAATCCTCTCTTCACAAGGCAAACTGTAATTTGGTTTCTGCAAAACACTAAATTATTAAATTTCATTTGGAATGTTACTTTGCTTCATGCTTAATTTGCAGATGTTTTGATCTTATAGTTGTAAGAGTTGTAAGCACAAGGTGTTGATGCCTAATTCTAAGTTACAGACATTTAAGTAACATTACAACTTGAGCAAACTCTTAACTGTTGGTGAGTATCTTTACCCTTAAAACATACGCTCCAAGAAATGCTGGTCTCTGTGGATGCTCACAGACTGACTTCCAGTCCAGCTCCAAGAATGCTGGTGCTGGAGGCGTACTTGTGCGTGTGTGTGTGTAGTGTTGGCCAGTTCCTCACATCACTGTCCAGAGCTGGTCTGTATATCCTGACCCTCTCCCCTTGAGTTCCCCCGTAATGCCCAGGACAACACTTCCCACACAGAGTGGATGGTCACTGATTCAATGACTTTAAGCTGGAATTTTCCAATCACAAGACCCATGAAAGATAAAGGCAAGGCACATGACACAGAGAAGGCCAGCTGGTCTGCGGGAGGAGGTAGACAACTCAGGGCTAAGACAGGTGACTGGGCCTCAGTCACGCCACGGGTCCAGCCACCTCTGGGGTGGGGGCTGCTCCTCCCCAGCACGCTGTATCTATTTAAAAATTCTGTCTAATGTGCTCAGTGTTTCTGGGCCCGACCTGATATTTTTATGTGTGCAACTCACTAACAGGCATCTGATTCAATTCCCAAACAGCCCAATGAGGGAATTCCCATTTTAAATACAAAGAAACAGAACCTCAAAAAGAGTTAGCATTTGCGGGACATCACTGGGCTTGTGAGTGGTGGCACAGGACCTGAAACTAGATCTGCTCCAAGCCCAGTCCATGATTACCCAATCCTGGTGTTACTCCCACACTAGGTGGGAACCCTGTAAAGACCTGAACCAAGGTCCGGGTGAGGAGAACAGCAGCAGTGGAAAGAAGGCCCTAAACACAGGCTGATGGAACACGGGTCCTACAGAAGGAAATATTTAATAAACAGTTGCCATTTTTTAACCTACTAGATGGAGCAAATATCCATAAGTTTGATAATCCCTTTGTAATAGAGGAGAACAAATCTGACTCTATATTAGATCTGTTCCTTTAGTTTTAACCACCGCACCCTTTTTTCTAGGTTTATTCCTGCTAGCTCTGCACCTTTTGTAAGTGAATGTTGCCTGTAGCCTGTCTGGTAAACAGGAGAGCCTTTTCTCAAGCATCTGACCTTTAAGGATACTAACACTTCTGCACTTACATAAAGATAACAAGCTGCAGAATAGAAAATAACTTTTGTTTTGTTGGAGGTTTTGCAGGAGCACCATTACCTGGCCCACATGGGCAGCTGCAGGAGCAAAGAATTCCTACAGCAAGAAGTTTGCAACATCAACCACACCCCCTCCCCTGTTCTTTTCTTGTGTAAAAGGAGCCTGTATTCCGACTACAGCAGGATGGTTCTCCAAGACATTAGTTGGCCATCCTCTCGTCTGCTGGCTTTCCGAGTAAAGTCGCTATTCCTTGCCCCAACACCTTGTCTCCCGATTTATTGGCCTGTCGTGAGGCCAGCAGAACAAGTTTGGACTTGGTAACACCTTCTGTTGACAAGGCTGAGAAGACAGAGGTGCATTCCTGATCAAGTGTAAATAGGCAATATCTGTGAAAATTACAAATTAATTTATCCCCTGGCTCAGCAGTTTTGCTTCTGAACAGAGATAACTTGCATAGAACTAAAAGGCCACATAAACGTATTACTTATAAAAACACTGAACTCTAATGTCCATGAAATTCAGGGCTGATTCAATAAACTAAAGTACATTCATACAATGGAAAAAATCTGGAAAAAAATAGAAGACAGAAGAAAAGATCTCCCAAACAAGGTGTAGAATAGTGTACTTATAATCTATAGTAGCTTCTGTGGAAAGAAGTGGGAGAATAAGAAATAAGGAAGAAAAAATCTAAATCTGCATATTATTATTTATTACAGATGAATTTAGAAATACTAGAAAAATATGCAAGAATTTAATAATTATGGTTTCAGGGGTGGGAAAACACCTTTCACTGTAAACATTTTAGATCTTTTTTAACCATAAAAAGATTATCTATTCAAAAATTAATGTTAAAAAGCCTGAATGAAATAGGCTCTGCCCAGGCTCCCTCCTCTAGCCAAGTTCTCACTCTGTGTATTCCTTCGTCCACACACTTGCTTGTCCCCATTTGTCTGCCACCTGCTCCAGGAATCACTCAGGTTTTGTGCCCTCCAGAAGGTCTTCTGTGAGGTCCCAGAAGATCACCCTTATGCATTATGCTTTGTTGCAACTTTTTGGAAGTTGTAAATATAGCTCTGAACTATTATTAGCTTCCTTCTTTCTAGATGAAGAGGACAATGTTACTTTACACTGAATCCTAAGACCTTGTAAGAGGTCACCCAGGACAGTGCTGGGGCTCTGTCTACACCCATCCTTCTCACTGGCCCCAGTCTGCCTCCAGGGACAGCTTCCAGCATCTCCAGTCCCTGAGGGAGAGTCCACGGCCCCTTTGTCTGCCCTTCTGCCCTCAAAGAGGACAGTGCTCAGTGACAGGCAGTCACATGCTACAGGAAGGGAGGGAGGGAGGGCAAGAGGAAGAGAAGAAGAAGGAAGGGGGGGAGGGGGGTACTTACTCTTGCAGAGATGGGTCTGAATCATCGGCATTTGCCATCCCCAGGTCTGAGTCGTAGGACATGGGCTCCTCGGAACGGTCTGGGCTCCTGGAGCCATTCTCTTGGAGGAGGCAGCTATCAGAGTTGAGGCTGCAAGAGAGCTGGGACGAACTGGCCGTGTCCAGGCTGAGGGACGAGGCAGTGAGCTTCCTGTTCCGCCGGATCTTATGGCCCGAGTGCTGGACTTCGATGTCCTCTGAGCCTGAGGAGTGGGAAATTGAATCCAAGGATTCCTTCCGCTGTAGCTGTGAACTAGAGGTAGTGAGGGGATCGAGCTCAGAGAGTGGGCAGAGCCCAGAGAGGGCCAGCGGGGTGAGCGTCCACTCATTCAAGATGGCAGACTTGTAGGAGAGTTCGAAGGACAGGGATGTCAGGCCCTGCAGGAAGCTGAGGAGGAACTCGCCCTCCTCGGCGTCCCGGAGCAGGGCTGTGGGCTGATAGTACTCGCACAGCCGGGCCTGCTCCTGGAGGAGCAGTTTCAGGTAGCACTCCATCAGGCCATCATTGAGGGCCAGCCGCAGCCAGGCCCGGCAGCGGCCCACATCCGTGCTGACAAAGATCAGATGCTCCAGTTCCGAGATGATGTGTCTGGGAAGGGAGAGAACAAACTTGTTTCAAGAAACAACTTCCAGTCACTGAGATGTTGTTTTACCCACTGGTTAGAAAGAGCCAGTAATAAGACTGCAGATATACAGAGCATGAAAAATTCTTGGAGAATAGCGTTCTAAGGGGAATTTAGAAATACTACAACCCCCAACATTCGTAGGGTGGTGTCATGAAGGTTAACTGCCATTTTTATTACAACTACCCCATGGGCCCCTGACATCATCTGCTCACCCGGGACATGTCTGCTGAGCCCTAGTGCAAGGTCCTTGGAACTGTGAAGACAGGGTAAAGACATGGTCCCTACCCTTAGCCCAGGTAACCACCTCTCAAAGGCACACTCAGGTGAGCCCTGTTGTTGGGAGAGCTAGGGTGGGGGCTGGGCAATCATTTCTGGGTTGGAGCAAGAAAAATGCCATAGAAACAGTAAGATACAAGCCAAGCCTTGAGGGATGTCAAGAGGCAAAGATGGAAGGAGAATCTTCGAGGCACGAGGGACTGACAGCGACAAAGGCATAAAGGGTAAGAAAGCAACAGACTGTAGCAAGAGTGGTGCGCACTTCAGTTACAGCACAGGGAGGAGGCGTGGGTGACTTGGTTGCAAAGCCAGGTAATGCAGGGTCTTGAGTATCAAATGGGTAAGGCAAAGTGGGGCAATACAAGTCCCGCTGTGCATCAGAATCACCTGGGGAACCAGGTCAGGATATAGGTTCAGGGGCTCCAGCCAAGTGAATCAGACTCCGGGCTGGTATTTGGGAACCTGTGGGCTGTAGATCTTTGCACAGGAAAGTGATGTGCCCACAGCCGTGAAGACTTCAGGGTGGGGTGCCCCGGATAAGATTTGACCCCATGTGTACCACGCTCAGCTCCTGAATGCCTCCGTCTGATTGGAATGCTCCTCCTCTGACTACCACACGTCTCCTCCATGGGAGCTCGGGCCATACTCTGCAGAACTCAGTGACTGAGCTCCCGTGAGCTTAAGCTCAGTAAATGTTGGCTGTCTGACCAAAGGAAAGACAGAATGAGATAAGGGGAACAATTAGAAAGGCACTGTCACCCAGGAGTGAGGTAAGAACCTGAGATAGGGCAGTGGCAGTAGGCACAGAAAGGAAGAGTAGAGACTGACAAGGCACCTTCGGGCAGAAGGTGGCATTTAATAGCCTTGAGAGGCACAGTGCCAGCCGTTTGCTCCAAAGCCCAGGTGGTTAAGGGCAGGGCCAGCGAGACAAGTATCAGGGCGCACATTCAGATGCTCTACCTGGATGCCACTCTTCTTCAAAACGAACAAACAAAAAAACCCAGACTTTGGTATAAGTATGACACTTAGCACACAGATGTTGCAAATATTCTAAGGCTGGGTCAGCAAACTTTTGGGAACAATCAGACAGGAAAGATTTTAGGCTTTGCAGGTCACAAAACCTCCATTGCAACTACCAATCTTGCCAGAGTGTGGTTAAAAAAAAAAGGCAGCTTCTGCTCCTGCCCAAGAGACCAGCCCAGGGACTTTAAGCTGCCCCAGGCCATCCCCTGAGAGGCTCACCGAGGCCTGGTTTAATAATTACCCCAGCCTCACCCATCTCCACTCTAAGGACACAGAGTGGCTTTTCCACACAGCTGGAGAGGAAGAGCCCTGTGTCGCATACTCTGAAGCTCCTCCCCAACTCCCCTGGTCCCACAACGCCACCCCGGGCTCTCACTTGTGGGTGACAGCTTTCAGGAGGGGCCAGAAGACAGGCTGGGGCAGTGGCTTCTGGTGGGCATTTTTCTTCCTTTTCCCTCCGGCCTCCGCCCGGATGTGCTTGGCGTGCAGGCCGTGGATGAAGACAGCCTCCAGGGCGCTGCACATGGCGTTGGCATCCCCGTCTTCGCTCGTGACCACCGTGTCCGAGGACACGTACTGCTTCTGCAATGCCTTCACGGAGCCCACTAGCTTCTTCTTGATGACCTAGGCAGTGCCCGACACATAATACAGGCCTTTAGAAGATCCCATGGCACCCCCTGCAGTGTAACTCTGTTGCCAAAAACAAGGGTCCGTGTGCCTGCACAAACCTCTATCTCTGTAGCAAAACTGGCACAGACTAACTAATGTATGGAATGCAATGTAACTTTATTACAGTAATACAAAATAAATAAATTAATGTAACTAATAATGTAGAGAATAAAGAGAAAGCATAGAGAGGAAAAGGAAACACACTTCTACCACCCAGAGATACTGTTGTCAGTTTTTTTTCCCAAAGACATTTGTGGGGTTCTTGTTTTTTAAATGTCGGTGAGCTGACAGCCATATAAGTCTTGGGTGTAAACCCTGGCTCCATCACAGTTACAGCTATGGGAGCACAGGTAATCCACCTAGGACAGGGGTGAGGCCTCCCACCTTATTCACGTGACCAACATTCCACAGAGAATAAGTTAAGAGGCAAAAGGCACTGCTTTAGAACAACATCAACAACAACAAAACCACTAAGAAACAGGAGCACGTTCTACATGAGGAAAGAGCCTAGACGTGGCGACTGAAGCCGAGGTTTAGTCTCAGCTGTCAGTCACCAGCTGGGTCACCTCAGACATTTCACTTAACCTCTCTGAACCTCAATTGCTTCATCTGTTAAATGGAAAGAATACTTCATGATTTACAGCACTGGGGGGATTACTCTTTGAGGGCAGGACTAGTTTTTTCAATTTATCCTCGTGCCCTCAACACTAGGCCTGGTTCCTGACACGTGTACTCCATAAATGTTTGCTAAGTGAATAAACTATTAAAAAACATAAAGTCCTTTGGAAATACAGAGTAAAGATAGTTCTATTATAATATAAGCAAGTATGTCAGAATCACCTAAGTGGAAAGGCCTAGAGGGAGCTGAGAAAAACTGGCTTAAATTATTAGGTATAGGATTATGGACAAATATTTCAGTGTTTCATTTTTATTTTAGCCAACACAATTAATGTTAATGTTCTTTGACAAGTTAAATGTTCTTTTTTTAGAACAGCTTTAATAAGACATAATTTACACAGCATAAAATTCACTCATTTACAATTTACAGCTCAATGGTTTTCAGCATATTCACAAAACTGTGCAAACATTGCCTCTATCTAATTTTAGAACATTTTCACTGCCCTGCAAAGAAACACGGTACCCATAGCAGTCATTCACTATTCCCCTCTCCCCAAACCCCTGGCAACCATGAATCTTTCTGTCTCTGTGGATTTGCCTGTTCTGGACATTTCATACAACATGCAGCCTTCTGTGTCTAACTTCTTTCACTCAGCATGTTTTCAAGGTTTGTCTATGTTATAGCATATATCAGTATTTTATTCCTTTTTATTGCCAAATATGGCATATGTATACATTTTATTTATCCATTCACCAATTAATAGATATTTGGGTTGTTTGCACTTTTTGGCTACAACACTGTTACGAACATTCATGAACAAGTTTTTGTGTAGACATATGTTTTCAATTCTTTTGGGTATATACCTAGGAGTGGAATTGCTGGGTCATACGCAACCCTATGTTTAACTTTTTGAGGAACTATCAAAATGTTTTCCACAATGGCTGCACCATTCTACATTCCCACCAGCAATGTATGAGGGTTCCAGTTTCTCCACATCATCACCAATACTTATTATTGTCTGCCACTTTGATTATAGCCATTCTAGTGGTTACGAAGAAATATCTCATTGTGGTTTTGATTTGTCTTTGTCTAATGTCTTATGATGTTGAGCATCTTTTCATGTACTTATTGGTCATTTGTATATCTTCTTTGGAGGAATTCTTGGTCTTTGGGTAACCTATATTAAATCTCCATTTTTTTTTTTATAAATCCTCATTTTATCACCAATAAGATGATCTAGAAAGGGCAGGATCTCTTCAGAGCCTGCTTCTGCTATAACTTTTTCTCAAGTCTTCTCTTTCTGGACAGTGCCAACTCATTTCAAAGTGAGAAAAACCAAAGGAATGGCTGTCCTGAGCATCCCTTCCCCCACCCTTGATCCTCCTTTGTTACCTACCGGGATGGCAGCCCGGGGGTCCAGTCCATTCTCCACGACTGAGAGCATCTCCACTCAAGCAGCAGCTCCCAGAAGAATCACATGACACCTGAAGAGATACATGGGACCACATGAACGATCACTGCCTCAGCCCATCTCCTCCCCACCCCCAGCCTTCATCTTACTCAAACTGCAACTGGAAGGACTTTGAACCCAAAAGTGAAAACCAAGAGTAGATTTTAAGGAAGGAGACAAGGAAGGAAAAACGTCTGAGGGTTCTGATCTCATGAGCTGAGGGTCCCTATGTGACATGGGTGGGTCTGCCCCAAGGGTGGGTAGAAAAGGCTCTTTACTCCACACCAATGGCTGACATGAAAAGCAGGGAATGAAAAGCTGATGCAGGGCTCACCATTCACATTCAGGGCCTGGGCCCTGCCACTGTCCCCTGACTCCTGTCCTAGCCCAGGGCCAGCCAGCTCAGTGGGGAAAAGCACAACTGAAACAGCTTCAAAAGGAAGGAGCTCTCTTGCCACACATCTGCTTCTCCTTTAGGCTGAGGGTCTAGTTTGAGCTGCACAGGAATATGTCTAAAGGAGAACAACACGGGTTCTAATCTCAATTTGCCACTAACCAGCTAAGCATACTGGGGCATGCACCAGGCCTCTCAAATGGAGGTTATGAATGTGGAAAACACCGAGCACAGGGCCTGATATTTACCAAGGATATCTATAACCCTAGTGGATGTGGCCACCCAAATCTACAAGCAAAGAATGCTATTGCCTAAATGAGTATGCACAAGTAGCTGAAGTCAGTACACAGGTAAATCTCTCAGGCCCTCTCGTGGGGGTGGCTGAAGGTAAGAAGGATGGGGTGGGGACTTTGGCCTGAGCCTGAGGGGACTGCTGCCTGGCCTGGCCCCACCCACATCTAAACACATCTCTAGTAAGTCACACAGCTAAGCATGAATGGACACCAAAAGAAGAAAAAAAGAAAGAAAAAGGTTATTGTTGTCTTTGCTCTCAAAAACTCATGGCCCAAAGAAGTTAACAAAATCAAGGCATGCTCAATGGATTTTTGTACAGTTTATGTATATTGCCTCATTCATTCCTTCTAACCACCCTAGGAGCATTTTAATTATCTCAGATGACAGATAAGAAATAGAAGCTGACCCAGGTCAAGGAAATTCCCAAGATTCCAGGGTTACTAAGTGGCAGACACCACTACCTCTGGTCAGGACAACGCCAACCCCAGCTCAAGGGAAACCCCCAGACTCCTGAAGAGGTGTGATCACTGCTCTTCTGGAAGAGGCAGGTGTGAGCCAGGGCTAAGGGGTGGGGGTGGGGCAAAAGGGCAGGGGGGCCTGGGAGGAGGGTTCTTCAGCTGGGGGTCCAGGTGAGGGGGTGCAGTGGAACACTGAGGTCAGTCTGGTGGGAAAGGTTTACAGGAGGATAGCGAGCATGAAGCTTGGAAATGGGAGAAGCAGCGTGGCCCTAGACAGTGGAAGATGCTCTGATTCAATCCTTGGCTTCTGGAGTTGGTGAAGGGTAAACAGGACTCAGAGCCAACCTCAACAAGTAAGGACATGCAGAAGGAGAGAAGTGTTAGGAAGGCGGCCCCTGCAGAGCCAGCTCTGCTCAGGGTGTGACAGACCATAGAACACTGGCCCCTGTCTGACTGCCTCACTCTCACCATGCTCCCCCTCCCACACACCAGGGATTCTCAGGGGCCCTTCGCCACACTCTGGCCACCCAGGGAACAGGAAAAGGGGTATGTGCTGCAGACAGTCCCTCCTGAAAAAATGCCTGAGCCTGGAGACTAGGTTCCTTCCAGGTTACCTAGTGTAGCCCAGGAGGTCAAGTCCAGGCTCTCTGGCTCCAAGACTCTGGGCTCCAGGCCCTTTCAGCAATTCCAGCAGCCAAAGGCTTTCCCTCAGGCCTGACCTTCTAGACAGAGCCTCAAGCTCCAAAACTGCCCTTCCCTCAGCCAGCCACAGCCCAGGCCTAGAATGCCTTCACCAAAACAATCTGAATGATAGCCTGGGCCCATTAAGGCCTCATTAACTAATTAACTGAAAATAACATTCACTGGAGGGAGGGAAGCTTATTCGTAAGCGGGTGCCCCAGCCCAGGAATGGTCTGCTAAAACCCCAAAGAAAGCTGACACTGAGAGGTCAGAGCAGGGCGAGACAAGAGATGAGTAACTGTCGCCTAAAACCAAGCGTCGGAAAAGCCACCAAATGACTGACGAGAGTGAAGAGGAGTCCAGAAGGAGAACAGCCACTTGACAATTCATACAATAGGACTGAGGCTTTGGGATTCAGGCCACAACTCAGGGCACACTTTTCTTTGCAGGCAGCCTCAGCTCCCTACCTGTGCGTGTCTGCTCCATCGTGCCTCGGGCAGGCAGGAAACCAGCTCGGGGCAGGAATTTGACAGCCTAGGATTCGAGAACTTGGTGGTGGGACCAGAATGGGACTTTGGGTCTCCTGCATCAGCACCCCATCATTCTCCTGGGAGGCCCAGACCCCCAATCTACCATCCCATGGGACTGGTTTCACTTCCGGTCCTCAGAACACTCTTCACTGACACCAAGAACCAAACCAAGAAGAGGTGTGGCTTCAAGGTGATTTAGGCTAAAAAGAGTAAGAAGAGAACTGGAGTAATATTACCAAAGGGTTCTTCAAACATCACTGGTGAAATTTAGCAGAAAAGGTGACTTCTGTCTGCCCTTTAGGCAACTCCTAACCATGAGAAGTCTACCTCACTCCCTAAGTATCGATTCATCCTGACACAGCTCTCCACCCTTCTCTAATCTCATTTACTTCTTAAAACAATCTTGTGACAGAAGGATGATTATCCTTCTTTTACACAGGAGAAAACTGAGGCTCAGCAGAAAAGAGCCCCATGTAAGGGACAGGATTCTCTGGTTTCCACATTCCTGTGCCTTTCACCAGATCAAACCATCTCAGGTCTTTGGTTCTAAGAGTTTCAGGCAAAATTATTTACTTATAGACTAAGTAATAATTAACTTAGCACTCAGAAGCTCCATTTTATCAAATAAGGCTAAAATCCACAAGAAACCGTCTTGCCCATCAGGTCTATAGTCCCAACCAGCTGCGGCCAGGTCCCTTCCATGGTACCCAAGTTCCACAGCTGTCCTTTCTTAAATGTTCCAACACACAGGGAGGAATTGTTCTGCTTGTTTTTCTTCATTATACCTTCCTGGCCTTCCATATACATCCAATTTCACTTCCTCCAGAGACCCAGAAAGAAAGAAAAGATGGCTTGGATGAGACTTACATTAAAAGACGAAATGGATGACCTGGCTTCACTGCTTCTGAAATACTCCATCCATCAGTAAACAGCAACCTCTTCTCCTTAGAGAGTTAGCCATTCCCAACAGCTTTCTCTCTACAGCCTGAATCCAATTCTGTACCTGGCTGTTCAGAACAAATAGCCTGACGTTTAAGCCATCTAGCTGCTGTTATCAATCAATGAGTCATGTTTGGAAAAGAATGACAAAGTTATCTTCTGATTCAGAAAGGCAGCTGATCTTTCAGACATGTGAGTGCTGAGTGAGTAGACAGCACCTCCTTCCACCTGAAGAAAGTTGGATTTCTGGACAAGTGTCCTGTGAGTGTAGGCGAATGAGGCCTTTGAAGCAACTGGACACCAGCTGGAGGGTGAGAAATGTCTAGCCTGTGATTCCCAAACCAAGGGCTAGTGACTGAGCCCAGAAATGTGAAGTCAGTGAACACTAGGTATCTTTCTTTCCTCCCTCCTTCCTTCCATCCAATAACACCCATCTCCCCCATATTCTTGTCCTACGTCCCTCAGGATTCTAGCAAGGACCAAACTCTGAACTTTGCCTGACTCATTCACCATTTCTAGTGCCTGGAAAAACGTAGGCACACAGTGGTGCTCAAAAAATACTTGCTGAATGAACAGATGAATGAAATAAAAATAAAGCTCAGGGCAGGTTATCTCCATTTCAAAGACCATGGAAAGTTGAGGTATACAACTCTTAAGTGGTGGGAAACAACTGGCGCACCGCCAATTCTAAACCACACCGCCAGGAGGCTGAACACCATTCAGATATCCTGCACCTTAATGTGGAGGGGGGATACTGAAGGAGGAAGGGCATTCAGTTTTCAAAGGAACAGACTATATAAATGGCAAGCAAAGACAACAGATCCTGTTTGAGACCCTTTAAAACTGCTGCCAAATGGCCAACACTTTGAAGGTGGGTCATCAGAATTTAGAAAGAATTTGTACACCAAAAGCCTAGATTATAAATGCTGAGCATGGGGTTTGGGTGCCGCAGGACTGTCCGTCTGCCTCAGCCACTATGAGATAATTCAGCTCCCCATGGCTAACCAAATGGCCAAAACTCAGTGATCCAGCACCTGCAAAAAGAGGAAGTGATCTGACAGCCTCTGTGCCTGCTTATCCGCCTTGGCCTCCTCAGGACCCTCTTACCCATACTCTTCACAACATGTACCATCATCTCTGGCTTCCATCACATTCCCTGTGTTCTGTGTTGGAGTCTGCTATCAGCTCTAGCTGAGAGGAGCACTGGGTGAGGGTCCTTTACAAGTGCTAGGGCAACACACATGGACGTGGTTCTGTGATCACAGCCAATCCCACACAGTGGTACTCAGGTTTCTCCCCAGCCAGAAAACCAGCCAAAAGGTAGTGACGGCTTCCATTGCCCCAGGCTGAGTGAGCTAATTGAGTGGCCAACCCGAACCTTCCAGGTATCTGGGTGATACCTACCATTCCAGCAATCAGCACAAGTAATTTAATATGAATGCCAGACACATAATTCCCAGGGGCAGGTACACGGGACCAGATACCCAGGAAAAGCCCCTAACCCAAAGCAGGGATCACTCCTTCTCCACACTTATTTACCACCTGAGGCCCTGCATGCACCTATCAAGCTGCTCAGTCTCTAAATGCTGGGTTCTGAGCAAGCTCCTAAATTTGACTGTTGAGGGGCAGCTGGTGGGGTTGGCAGGGGATTCTGCACTAAATTCTCAGACTGAATGGGGTCAAGGTAAGAATGGGTGCAGAGTTGAGGTGTAGAGCTGAGGTGGGGACAGCAGAGGTGAAAGGACAAGAGACATCACTTTTAATAAGATTAGGTGAGGGTGATAGGAACTGGGGCACCAGGAGTCAGGGGGGCAGTTGAGCAAACACTTAGGCATGGAGGTGTCCTCAGATGCTTGAAGATGGAAAGGATGTATATAGTGGGCTAGGAAGTTAGGGGTTGAGTCTGGCTCTCGGGCTCACAAGAAGATACATTTAAGACTCAGGAAAGGGCTGTGATCAGAGTTATCAAAAAGAAAAGGATGAGCTTAACAGGGCATCTCCTTTGGTGGTCGGTCTTAAATGAGGGTGGGACAGAGGTGGGGTGTCCAGGATGGGCAGACCTTGGGGAGCAGAGCAGGGGTGTGTGGGAGATTCAGGTAAGAAAACTGATCCTAAAAAGGGCAAACCAGAATGGTGGGGCTCGAGGAGGCTTGTATGCAGCATTAGAATTGCCAAAGGGATTGAATGGTGAAGATGAGATGTATTAAAGGGAGGCTGAGGGATGTGGCCAAGGTCGTGGTTGTTACTCAACTAGAGTGAGGTCAAGGGTGAGGCTGCATTTACGCTAGACTGGTGGTCAGGGGATGGGGGTAGGGCTGGGGCCAGGTCACAGGTGGGAAATGGAGGGGACAAGCAAAGCAGGCTGAAGGCTAGGGTCAGAGTGTGGCGCGGGGCTTGGGCTGGGAAGGGTGAGGGCTCTGAAGCAGGGCAGTCTCAAGGCAAGTCTCTGTGGGATCACAGAGAGGGCTGCTGTGCCCCCGCCCATTCGCCTCTCGGCCCTCCCGCCCCTCCGCTGCCTGCAGTGGCCCTGACCCCGACCCCTAACTCACCAGAGTGGGCGGGGAGGGGGTCGGGGGCACTCCCAGCCGCTGCAGCCCCTAAGCCTCGGACCCGACGCTGAGGCCTCCGGGCCACTGACAACAGGAAGCGGCGGCCGCGGCGCCTGACGCCATCACGTCAGCTCGGTGTCCGGCCCCGCCCCCGCCCGAGGAGCCAGTCGCGTGGCCGCGAGGAGCCGCGGGGCGGGGCCGGAGCTCTGGGATGTCCAACGGTTCCCAGCTCCGAGAATATAACGTCTGGGAGGATTGGGACTCAGAGAGACACCGGAGCCTGCGCGGAGAGGCGAGGCCGTGGCCGCGGGTGAAACGCGTCCTTAACGCCCGCTTCCCGCAGGGAGTGTGTCAGACGAAATTCTGGCTTCTGAGTTCCTGCCCTGGCATAGCCTCAGCGCTGTTGTTGTTGGTGGGTGATAAAAACAAACAAAAACCCCACAAGCAATTGTGAACTGGTTGTCATATCAGTGGTTTTTTTGTTTTTTTTGTTTGGATTGGAAACTTACACTCTAGTTTTTTTTTTAAGGCAAAGGTAGATAAATTTATACCTGCATAGCAATGAATGTTTTAATATTTTATAAATGACAGTGAGTTTTTAAAATTTAACTTAGTTTTAAGTTTCAACTACCAAAATTGCCAGAGACAATTTTAGAGAGACATTTTTAAACATAGTTATTTTAAGTTTACCTAAGAGTTCTTATTTTGTTTACTTTTGAAAGTCTTTGTTTTTGGTTTTTTTGCTTTGTAAAGACTAGATTTGTAAAACAAGAACAGTTTTTTATTTTTATTTAGCTTAGGGAAAAAGTCTTTTTTTCGCAAAATTCTGTCAGGCTCTGAATATCAGTTGTGGCTATTTTAGTTAGACTGGCAGTCTCCCATTTTGGAAACTTATTTACAAACACTTTTGAGGATCCTCCCTAGGTTTGGGAAAATTTTAAATTACGGCTCTCAGTTTGGCCTTTGGTTGAAGAGGCTTACCTATAGTCTCAGGTGGTCTCATTTTTAATGGTAGCCTGACGATAGTTGCTCTGTCGGGGACCTTGGTGTTCCAGACAGTGGGGTTTACAATGTGGGGTGAAAGGGAGACGTCCTCTGGCTTGGGACTGAGGCAGTCTCCCAAGGCCAAAAGTAGTCTTTTTTGGGGGTACAGTGCTATGTTTTTAACTATGAGCCAAGATAACGTGGCGTGGGAATTGTCTTCTGGTGGGCAGGCAGACCTATTGTCTCTCTCACCCTCGCAGGAGAGACTTTTTTAGTGGCAAGCGCTGTAGAGGGATTTACATGCTCAACTCCTGGCCACATTTTTGCGGCAGTAGGTCCGAAAGAGATGACTGATGATAAGGAGGAGGGAGGGAGGGAGGGGGGTGGAGGGAAGGGGAGAGATGGGGAGGCAGAGGGAGAGGGTGAGCCTTTCAAGCACAAGGGAGGTGAGAGGCATTGGCTTACCAAATCTCCTGGCTGGCCAGCCAAAGATGTTGCTGGTGGATGTAACTGGTTTTCCAGGTTCTTGTCCCAGAAAGAATTCAGAGACAAGATGTAGTAAAAGAGTAAAGTGAGAATTTATTACAGGATGGATAGTACAGTCTCAAGGGGAGAGCTGGCAGGCTCAGGTGAGCGGCTTCCCCGAGTTTCTTTGGCAGGTTGGTTACATAGACTGTAAAAATGAATGGGCGGAATATTCATCAGGGATGGAAGGGTCTGGGGTCCTATTCCCTGATCTTCATCCAGTTTCATCCTGATTTTTGTCCTTATTTAGTCTGGATCAGAAGTGTCATGGTGTTGGTGCATGATGGGTACTTCTAACCTGCAAGGCTAATTTTATTGAAATGAGGGCATAATGGGCAAACGGTTATGATGCAGGAAAACAGATGTGGGGCATGAGAAGGGCTGTGTCCCAGGCTTCAGTTGAGCTCCTGGGACATGCCCCACCAAGTGTGGGTCCTTGGCTTTGTGCAGGAAAGAATTGAAGAGCAAGCCACAGTTGAGTGAAGGTAGATTTATTTAGAGAGATACTTTGAAAGGTAAGAGAAAGGCCAAGAAAGAGGTGTGGGAATTGGGTGCTCAGGTTAAAGTAAAAGTAGGTACACACTCCACAGACAGAGTGCGGGTCATCTCCAAAGCGGGGAGAGAGCACAAAGGACCACTAGGTGTGGTGTTATCGCTTTTTATGGCCTCAGTAGCTTCACAGGCCTACAGGTGGGATCAATCCAACTGCCCTGGGGAAGGGGCTGGGATTCCCAGGGATTGGGCCACCACCTATTCTTTTGCCTTTTGCGGTTAGCCTTGGGGGCTGTCATGGCACCTGCCGGCATATTATTTGATCATGCTGTTACCATGAGCATATAATGAAGCTCAAGGTCTATTAGAAGTCAAACCTCTTAATCCTCAAGGCCAACTAGGAGGTGAATCTTCCACCATTTTGGTGTTAATTGCTGTCATTTCTTGAGTGGCTGTGCCCTGTACCCTTCCCTCCTGTCTCAGTTACATTCAGACACTGGAAATTCCTGCCTTTTCCCACCTTTCTTTGTTGGCCTCCGGGCCACTTATCACCCCCAAAGGTGTGACCACTTAGCCCAGAGGTTCCTGCTTTTCATTCTCTGCTCAGTGACCCCTGGTGCTTACGTGATGTATGGTTTCCTGCATTTGGCCCATGCTACTTTCTGCCCAATTTCTGTGCCATTTGGTCTGTTTTCCCCTTTCTCTGCTCATATCTAGCTATCTGCCTCCTCTAACACTATCTGCAACGCATTGGGGTCAGCACTTGGTCTCCTTCAGCAAAGGTTGCCCCCTTGTGATAAAATGAGACCAATGCCTACCCTATTTTTGTCTCCTGGAGGGCAGAGCCCAGGCCCAGCCTCCCACCTGGCAGCTCTCAAGAAAAATATACATGTTTTGACCGCAGTTTATACCAAGGGAACACCTTGACGTCCCCTGAGCATTCTGTAACCGCCATCAGCCCTGGCGGCACACACTCAAGCATCCGCTTACTCTCATATAGCCATGTACTTGTTTGCTTTTCATGGGAGAAGTGACATTTCTCTTTCAAACAGTCTAAGGACAAAAAGTCAAAATCAGGAGCAGGTGTCCTGCTGTGCTTGAGACACTTCTCACATGCAGGCTTTGGTCACCTGGAAGCCTGCAGCCTGAGTGTGGGCCAGGGGAGGAGAACTATTGGGACATACAAGTCTGCAGGAACTTGGGTTGGCCACAGGGCTGCTGGGTGGCGGTGGTGTTGGTTGGGGATAGGCCAGTTCTTGGGAGCAAGCTCCACTGACCTAGGCTGGGGATTCTCTGCTCCATCAACCTCTCCAGGGAAGGAAGATGTTCCTCATATCTTGGGGAAGGTTGAGGCCCCAGTATAAGCAGATGGGGTAGGAGGTTCCTGGAAGAAAAGAACCAGATACAGCTTAATGACATGAGAAGCCGTTTTAGGCCTAAGCCATTTTGTGATCTAAGTCTGGCCACGATGCTTGCCCTTGAACAGGTCTCAGTAATTAATGACCTTAAGGGAACAAAGGAATGCAGGAACAGGAACAGCAGTAAAAAACAAACAAAAAACCAAAAACCATAGTTCAGCAATAAAACAGAGTCCTAGTTTCTCCTTAAGGGATATATCTATATCTATATCTCTATCTTTGAGTTATTCTTCAGGACCTAAGGCCCCCACCCAGTTGGAGGATGGTCACCACATGCTACGTGACCCCAGACTGGTCAGAAATTAAGAAATGATGAGGTTGACATTTTCTAACCCTCCTAACTTCAATCAACTAAAGCTTGGACTCCGTCAACTTTTGTCCCAATTCTATGTTGAGTTCTCCTCTGCTTAAGCCCCTTCATGAATATGCATGTACCCTTAGCTTAAAACATGCCCAATTTTGCTGTTGGGGAGACACTGTTTCAGGAAAGATTCTGGGTGTTTTCCTTACTTGCTTCAAGTAATAAATCCTTCTCCCAATCTTTGGCTTGGTTGTGTTTTTGGCTCCACACCCAGCAAGAGGTGAAGCCAATCGTTGGGGAACATCAGTAACAGTTTCTGTTTATAAAAGTGATTGCTAGGGCTCTGGCCCCAGATTGTGTGTGGTCTGCCCCTTCAGTAATTCTCCAGGAGTGAGAACCACCCCTCCTTGGTTTTAGGCCAGGTGAGTCTGGGTGCTGAGTGCCTTCACTAGGGTTAATGGTTGAGCAGGAAGATTAGAAATAAGGACATAGAGGCAAAGTATTCTCTTGGTGTTAAAGTCATTTTAGACAAGGTGGAAAGTAAGGGACTTACTAGGGAAATCCTGTTACTTTGGCAGAAGTATAGTGTTTCTGGTCATAAGTGGCACAGCAAGAGCCTCACTGGCTTGGCACAAGCATACCCTCCCCATAAATGGAACATGTGACTTCCCTCAGTTGTTATGGATTTTTGCGCAATGGCCCTCTGCAAAAGCTGTGGGAACCCCGCAGAGTAATCGCTTGTCTGACTTTTTCAGGAGCCCCCATCTTCCCGTCTTATTTCCCAGGTCTCTCAGCCTCTCTGCAAAACCTGCAGGCTTGTCTTCCTCTCTTGATCTTGCTCTCCACCCCTTTGTGAAGCCAAATAAAGTCTTGGATCCTGGTGGGGGTGGGGGAGAGGTGGAGGGTTGAGGGAGGGTTGGAGAGTGAAGGAAGGGGAAATGCACACACACGGTGCACATTTCCTTGAAAGATTTCGTATGTGAACTATCAGTCCACCAGGAAGACCCTAGCCAGAAAAATCATCTCAGATTACCACAATTTGAAAATAATAAAGGCACCTGCAAAGTTCTAGAGAGCTCAAAGAGATCTTAAAAGATATCCTGGAGGAAGTGACTTTTGATTTGAGCCTCCCCAGTCAATGGAAGAAATGGCACTACAGAGGAAGGGACTGGCAGAGAAATGGCTGGTGGGTAGCAATGCAGGCTGAGCTCCGGGGAGGATGCACCAAGAGGTGGAGGGAAGCTAGGAAGTAAGAAAAGAGAAGAGTAAGGGCAGGGGGTCAGAATGAATGGGGAAATAAAGACAGGTAAGGCCGGAGGGAAAGGGAGGATGCACATACACAGTTGGAGGCCAGGGCAGGAAAGGCTCAAAAACATTGGCAAAGGCAGTTCACATCCCACCGGTCTGAAAGCTTAGATTTCAAGCACTATCCAAAGTTACTTGAAGCTAGATACAAGAATCGTAGGCATCCAGATTCCCTGGGGACAGGTCCAACAAGCAGTTTCCTAAACCCCACCCCTACCCTAAAGAGTCATTTTAAGATGGGGTCCAAAAATTGGGGCTTGACCACCTGTCCTGTGCCCTCACTACCAACGGATCTGAAGCATAATAAAATGAGAGACTCTGTCCTGACCTAGGAGATGAGGGGTAAGGGCTTGGCATTTGTGGAAAATAGAAGCTACTACCCTTTGCCAGGTTGGAATTGTGACTTATCCTTACCAACCAGCTGGAAGGTAGTCCCTTTATTACCCCACAGGACAGAGATAAGAGAGGTTCAGTGACTTGGGGGCCCAAGTCCACACAACTAAGAAATGGTAGAAGCAGGATTCTCATACAGCTCTTTCTGATTCTAACTGGAGAGGTAATGAGAAGTGAAGTCATTCAGTGTGCAAGCAAGTGAGCTTTGGATCCAGAAACGCTTAAATTTGAATCCCAGCTGTACTCCATACTGTTTCCTGGGCTTTCCCTAACAGTGGGGGCCCAGGGCAACCTAGCAAATGTCTGGCTAAGACAACTGCCAGAGTGTCAGTGTATTTCACAGGCCCCTTGAGAGAGCATTGAAGATAGAAACTGCTAAATTGGATTTTACTAATGTCCAGAAAAGAGAAGTCAGTCACAACATCCTCTGGCCCCTTAGCCTCAGGCAGAGGGGTAAGAGTGTGTGACAGCAGGGAAGTTCCAATACCTCACTGAGCCTCAGTTCCTCATGTGTAAAGTCAGGAAAATATCAGATTAAGTAAGATAATATCGTTAGGACAGTTTCTGGTCTATAGTAAGCACTGGATGTTGACTAGTTATTATTATTACAGTTTGACTATTTCTCACTTCCCAGTGCCATCAAGTTCCTGCCTTCCACTGCTATTCTGAGCAATGGAGTGAGATCTTTTCTTGTTTGGACCCAGATACATCCTTACTTGGCAACTGAATGAAATCATCAAACTAGTATTAATGCAACTGTCCCTCTCGACACTGCAATAGCTCATGTTCTCCTGGCTTCTGGACACTGGTTCTTCTCACTCTTTTTTAAAAAATGGATTTACATTTTAAAATTATTTGTCAATTATACCTCAATAAAGCCGGAGGGGAAGTCACAAAATAATGAACTAAAAACTGTATGATATGCATAGTGTACAGTTCAAATAGCATTAAGTGAAACAAAATGGTCCACCGCAGTGCCTTGCCCCTGACTGGTTCCTTGCCCGCCTTTCTGAGCCAGCTCACTGGGCTGGGTTCCTTCTAGGGAGCAGGTTTTATCTGAATTTTCTGGTGCTCTTCTTCACATCTCTTTGCACTTCTAGTTCTTGATTTATCCATTTTAAACACTGTCTATTGAGTTCCTACTAACATTGACAAGGACTTAGTTCTTTTACACCCCTACTCCCAGTCCATTCTTGAGGTTTAGTTCCGTCACTATTTCCAGATAATTGGTAGTTTTTACAGAACTGTGACTGTGCAAATATTGTTCCCCATAGAGCTTAATAATAGACTCTGATTACGTTCGCATCCCCTTCTGAGAGCCAGGTGCTCAGTTTCCTGTCTCTCTCTGTACTATCTGCCACGCTGCATCCTCAGTGCTCCAGTGCACTGGGGCTTAGCAGCTAGTGCCCATTTCCCTCGGAGTCCCCTCCTCCAGGTTCTGTGCTCCAGGGTGTGCTAGTCACCTCCTCGGCCTGTCACACAGCTGCCGTCCTGGAACTGCCCCTCCCTGCTTCCTGGGTTGGGTCTTTTCCTGGCTTCCTTCTCTTCTTGCTCTTTACTCTGTCTTTACTGGAGCACATCCCCAGTTAAGAATCCCTAGCCAATACTCAAAAACAGAATGGTCTTTGGACCTCCTCATGATAATACTTATACCTTTAGTGTATATTAATTGGGAAAAAGTACATAAGGACCAAAAATTACTGTAAAAGCACTGCTGCTTTAATGAATTGTGTTTTACTTGCCACAATAATATTAAGGAACAGTGAAAACCTGTGAAGAATTTGGGCTTAAGATTTGGTTTTGTTTTTGGCTGATTGCAAAGTAATCTCCTGGGAATCACTGTCCTAGTGATTCCACTGACCCTATGTGGGAATACTTAACTCCAAAGTTATTTTTTAAATTTATTTTTTAATTTCCTAATACAAATATATGATATAAAATTCGAAAGGTACAAAAGGGAATATGGTGCTGCAGCCTCCCAGTCCCCTTCCCTGAAAGCAACCACCATTCAGCTTCTTGCATGTCCTTCGGAAATATTCTGTACCAGCATCGTTCAATAGAACCATAATGGTAAAAACAGTCTATCTGTTGAATGGATAAAGAAGATGTGGAGTGTGTGTGTGTGTGTATGTGTGTGTGTGTGTGTGTGTGTGTGTGTGTGTGTGTGTATGTATATAACTCAGCCATAAAAAAGAATGAAATAATGCCATTTGCAGCAACATGGATGGACCTAGAGATTATCACACTATGTGAAGTAACACAAATACCATATGACATCACTTATATATGGAATCTATATGTGACACAAATAAACTTATTTGCAAAAACAGAAACAGACTCACAGACACAGAAAACAAACTTATGGTTATCAAAGGGGAAAGAGGGGGAGGAATAAATTAGGAGTTTGGGATTTGTGGATTCATATTACTGTATATAAAATAAACAACAAGGTCCTGCTGTATGCCACAGGGAACTATAGTCAGTATCTTGTAAAAATCTATAATGGAAAAGAATATGAAAAGAATACAAAAAAATATACTTTTTGCTGTACATCAGAAACTAACACAACATTGTAAATCAACCATAGTTCAATTTTTAAAAGTCTACCATGCTGCCCAATAAAGTACTGTCAGTCACACACATGCCTACAGAGCACTTGAAATGTGGCTAGTGTAACTTGGAAGTGACTTTTAAACTTTACTTAATTTGCATTAATTTAAATTTGGATTTACACAGCCACGTGTGGCTAGTGGCATACTCTACATATTGTACCACATCTTGCTTTGTTCACTTAACACACATATCTTGAAGATAGACTGTTTGGTCTGCCTTATTTTTAAAAGCTGCTGCATAATATCCTCTTGTAATCCACTAAGGTGATCCCTTACTCAGCCCAGAGAGCCATGGATCACCACTTTTAATAAAAAGCTCTGAAATCTTTTACATCATACCATCATAACCAACACATCTTGCAACAATTCTGGGTTCCTTATCCTTCCACTTTTATCAGCCTGAGCCTGAGATAGTTTGATATCCAATAGCCCCTTTTGGGGACTGGGGGAAACAACTTACCACGAGTCACTGCCCTAAAATACAATTTCCACCCACATGCCCTGTGCCTGGAATTCAATGGTGAGGGTGGCATTCTTTAGGGTTAATCATGGGTCCCTTTAAGTGGGTCTCCTTTAGATTGCAAAATGCACTGGGCAAGGCAAAAATTAATGGAGAGCATCTGAGGCTGGTTTTGCTTTTGCTCTGATGAGAGGGACAAAGAGATGATGGAGAGGCCAAGGGGCTTTGTGAAGCCGTGCAGGTTCTGATGGTGAATCTCCCTGTTCTTAAAATTGTCCTTAAGTTCATGTGGATTCCTAGGCTTGTGCCTTTGGGCAGCCTTCCTTTCAGGATATTTCAGGCAATGAGAACCTTTGTCATATAGCCTCTAGAGAGCACATCTCACCAACCTGTTTTGATGTTTACCCCGTGTAGCCCTTTCTTCTCTGAGGTTCCTATGGGAGGCAGTGGATGCATGATTCAACATCAGACAGACCCGGGTACAAATCCCAGCTCCACAAGGCATAGCACCTTGGCAGCTTATGGGGTGAATGCACAGCAGCACATGCTGACCTTTGGGTGCTCGGTCTGTACAAGGAATCATATGGGGGGAATTAAGAAATGGCCTAAACTTCACTCAGAAATATTCCTGAGTCACCACTGGGCAGGGCTTGCTGCTAGACATTGGAGGGAGGAAGGACATGTGATTCCTGTGTTGTCAGGGTTTCTGACCTAATAGGGAACAGTGCTTGGGTCTGCACAATGATGGACACTATCTTTCATGATGACAACAGGGAGAGTGGAATTTGTGCATTCTGCAGAACATTCATTTCTTCTACAGAACTAGGCATAACCTTACCAAAGGGTCATATGAGTGCTGAATAAAAATCACAATTGTCTACACAAATCCCAAATCAAAACTCAGTTACATCCTGGGATAGAATTTTTGGCCCCGAGCACTCACCTCCCTGCATCCACACCTTTGCTGCGTCTCACTGTGGGCAGAGTGTACGGTCTCGTTCCCTGGCTGGGGGCTTTGGCCCATTCCATGGGCAGAAGTGAGAGAGTGCCAGCTCCTTGCCTAGGATGGATGATGCCTGATGGGTTTCTGCCTTGCTCTCTTATGCCTCCCTTGGGTAGCTGCTGCCGCTTCAGCCTGGGCCCCAGAATGAACACACATGGAAAAGAGCCACGCTGGCTGATCTGCAGACCAGCAGTGAGGTGCAGAGCAGATCTAGCCAGCAGGGCATTAAAGCAGAGCTGTCCCAGCTATGCCGCAGACTGGTGACAGTCGTTACTCCAACGCACTGAGTTCTGAGGTGGGTTTGTTATATAGCACTCTTGTGGCAATAGTTAACCAACACGCGTACCTATTCTTTTATTAGGTTCTAAGTTCAGCTGCTGCAATAGAGACCCTACACAACACTGGGTCTAATAAGAAATTTACTGACCTCTATGTAAGAATCTGATTAAGTAAGTCCAGAGCTAGTTTGGTGACTCGAGTGTCAGGGAGCCAGGCTCTACCATTCTCCATGTGATCCTCTCCCACACGAAACCTTCATATCGTTCACAGATTGAAGTCTTAATTTCCTGATGCCCTGCAATCCAAAACACTCCACAGTGTGGCGCCAAACTCTTTCCAACATTACCCTCCAACACCTAAAGCCTCACCTTGAACCACTATTCCCACTTCTGCTTCAGGCCTCAGGATGTGTCTTCTTCTTGAATGGGTGTGCTCCCCTCATGCCCCCACGCTTGTGCCCCACTGCCGCCCGCCAGGTCTCAACATCTCACTCCCACCAGGGCCTCAGAAGCCAGAGCTGGTCGGACCTGGTGCTCCCCAAGAGTGAGAGGCCCTGACCTCCATGGGTGGGGGGCTGCAGTCCAGTGTCCAAGAGGAGAGTCCAGTCTGCCTCCAGTCATCCTTGCGTCCCTCTGCCCAGCCTCTCCCCTCCTCAGAGCCCTGCTGACCTCCAGCCCCGAAGAAGCCAGGAACCTCTGCACCCTCCACTTCCCTCCCTCCTTCTAGACCTCAGTAGTTTAGTGAGCGTAACAGGGCTTGTTAACATGGATCTGCTTTGGAGGTTGACTCAGGAGGGGCAGGCACGTTGGTTTGGAGAGTGACGGGCTCTCTCCTGGACCAAATTCAAGCCAGGTTCCTCTGAGACTTCTGGATTCAACCTTGGCCTATAAAGGCTTGAACAAACACTAACATAGTTTCTAACAGCTCAAGGACACATCCCTAGGATGACCCCAGCTCCCTGAAAAACACTCAAGGATGTCTGAAGAATTGGCTGTTTGTTCCAGCCAACGCTTGAAGGGAGGGCCCTGGTCTCTCAGCTTCTGTGAGAGGGTAGGAGCCTAACTTTGATAAGTGACAATTAGTCAACACAGATGGGTTTCACGTGACCAATGCCCCGCCCTTCCTGCCTTTTGCAATCCTTCACCTCTCTCACTCTACGGAGCCCCCCTCCCCCTTCCTATCCCCTCATTCTCCCTTTAAAAACCTGGTCACCTCAGGTGCAGCTGAGTTCAGTTTACGATGGACCCTTTTCCTGTATTATTGCTACTGTATATTATTGATTGAAATCTGTCTTCACCACTTTAAGAAGTGCCTGGCTTTGTTTATTTTTGAAAAGGGGAGGTGTCCAGGACTAGCCTTATTATTTATTCATTTAATACTCTTTTAAATAAGCACCCCAGGGACATTTCAGTACAGAGGTCTACAGATCATATTTTGAGAAACTTTATTTCCCTTTTCATAATTATATGGGTGCCATTTCTCTGGCAGCCCTTTTGAACGGGAGCTGTATTTTCTGACTGTGTGTCCCATGGCTAGCACTCCCTCAGGGAGGGAGCCACTGGGAGTGCCCCACAACTATAGGAACAGGGAGGCAGGGAACACGTGTACCACTGGTAATGGAAACTGCCCAAAGACAGAAGCGATGACAGGAGAAGGGGAGCCTGGTCTTCCCCGACCCCGCAGGTACCTGCTCAGCTAGTTTTCTGCTGGGTCACTGAAAAGGGGGAAACAAGTGAGTCTCCAAGGCTGTTCGAACTCTTTCTCATCACTTCCTGGATTCCTAATACTTCACTGACCCACGCATCCCCGGGTTACACTTGTACCTTATTATCATCTAGAATCTACCATTAAAAAAACTCAAAAGTCCAACCTTTCCTTCTTTGAACATAAGTGCTTGTCTTTCCAGTTCTCACTCATGTGTACCCACCATACATGTGCTTCAGCTGCATCAAAACCTCTGGTCTGGAGCCCCATTTTCTCCCAGTTCCTAGCCTACCCCCCAATTGATCTCTTGGCCTCTACTTACAAGTCACCTTCAAAGTACTCTAAAACTCAAGCTTGATCATGTCTCTTCTCTGCTTAAAACATTGCAGTCTGTGCTGTTTGGTAAAGCCCATGTGCTTTCACCAGGCCCTTTGGGACTGGTGCCTTGCTCCCCACGTGGCCTCACACACTGCCTTTCCCTCCTCGTTCTTCGAGCTCGGGAACACCTGGGGTTTCACGCTTCTCACCGCTGTACTGTCCTTCCGTGTGGCTTTCTTCCTCTTCCCCTCCTCCAAGCCATCCCTCACATTTACTCCTTTCCAGCCAACCAAGAGCCAAGCCACTTCTTGGTACATTGCCATTGTCACATCAACACACTGTCTTCTATGTACATCTGCAGGGGTTTGTCCCTCCTCCCAGTCTTAGGAGTGCCTGGAGGACAGGGGCTGTGTCCTAGCCAACTCTTCCTCCAGCACCAGGCACAGTGTCTGGCATACACCCCGGGCCCAGGTCAAGTCCCTCCTTTTTCATGGACTCTCCCCAGCTTCCTAACCTTCCCTCCTCTGAACCCTGCAACCTTTCTGTGTCATTCTTACCCTATTCATACATTGCCTCATTTCATTTCATTTAGCCTTTTAAAAATGGCTAAATTGTCTGATAGATTTCATTGGAATCAGTGAGAATTTTCACGTAGTAGCTGTTGGCCTTGTGTCTCCCTCCCTTGTTCTATCACTCAGATCTCAGTAAGGAGCCGGGCTCCAAGCTAGTTTGCCCATCAGGAAGATGGGGACAGAGGCAGCCCTAGGCAGCCATGGTTTTCTGAACCAGCTGACTCCTACAGCCAGGGGTGTGTCCCTGACCCAAGGAGAGACAGGCTGGCCAGGTGAAGTCTCTGCGTTCTGACAAAAGCACTGCCCAATCTGGGTCAAGCTGGGCAAAGCAGAACCTTACTCTTGGGCATTTTTATTTAGAAATATGGTAGGGTAGCATTTGAGACTAATAAAGAATCGTGCAAATTTGAGGTAGTGTGACATAAAAAATATTACCTAAGCCTCACTCTATGTACCAACTTTGAAATAATGGAAACACCCCCACATAGGAGCCTGGAGCTACTTGGAATCCTGGTCCACAATCTGGGAAGCCCAGCAACATGAGGATCTTTATCCTTGGTTTCTTGTCAGCTCCGTCTTCGTGTCCACCTCTCTTGTTGACATCAACCCCCCACTCATTACAGAGTCTGAGCGGGCATGGGGACTTTCTTGTTCTCATGACCTAATGGTGTGACCCAAGTGCCTTGTACTGCACCTGGCCCAGAGCAGGTGCTTAGCAAACAGCTGCCATCATTCTCCTCGTTGTTGTCGTTGTTATTGATCATTGAGAATTTCTTTTACTCACTAACGTTCCTCAACCATCACTGGCTTACTAAATGTGACTGATTAATGACTTTCTTTGCAGGAGTGGAAGAACCTTGCAGCTGATGGAGGTGGCACTGTCATTACATACTCACTTGAAATCATGCAGCCACGGGCCTGTGCTGGGTGAGGCAGGAAGTGGGGAGGTTTGGTGCTGGGCTGAGCTGGAGGGAGCTGAGCAGCACATGGCTCCACCCTGCCAAGTGCCCTCATGCAGGGAAGACCCTTCACGGCCGGCCGTGCTGGGCAGAAGCATGTGACTCTCTGGAAGTGTTCACCCCAGTCCTCTGCAGACGCAGTCTCACACGCAACACTTGCTGGGGGCCAGTGGGGAGGAGCCCCTATTTTCCTAGCTGCTTTATCCTGTAAGTTGAATCACACTAAGTAAATCCCTGAGTCCAACTAGCACGGTTATCTGACTCACTGGCTTTCACACCACAGGCTGTCACCGATGCATAAGTGAATTGTGAAGTCAGTTGAAAGGCCATGAGCAGCACTAAAACACAAAACATTCTTTTTTGAATATACATAGAATAGGAAAAAATCAGAATGCAAAATCAGAGTTTGTTTTAGAAACTCTTGGTGTCCATATAGTATGTGGTGCTGATTTGTGACATAAAATGTAGCTCACAGCCCAAGCACAGTGTGATCAATAAAGTCCTCAGTGGAAAGGAAGCATCTTCTTTTTGATACTCACTAGCAGCATGGCTGTGGGGCAGGGCCTTTTCCCTTTCTCTTTCTCCATTTCCTTAATATAAACAAATGACTATCTATAGTTTCTCCCAGTTACAATTCTATGAGGTTTGGATAAAGGGAATAGAGTGTGGGGGCCTGAAAACCAGCAGGATGACAAGGGAAGTTTTCCTGACACTTTCTAGGAAGGACTCATATATTCTACCTTCCAACAACTTTGAGTGAGGCTGGTCCTCAAACCCTAGAACTATGTGGCCTTCCCTACCCCAGAACCTCCAAGAAGGCTACTGGCCCAGCCTGGCCTGATGGCCACCACCAGCAGGAACAGGTAACAACCCAAACCTCTCCCCCTCCCCCTTCTTTCCTTAAAGGACTAGGAAAAGCAGAGGCATCTGTGCCTGTCCCATTCCAACTCAGCTTTGGCTGGGGAGCTAGTTTTGCTGGTAAATAAATTTGGGTGAAGCATTACGATAAACATTCTTCCTGTCTCTTGTGCTTTCTTCACTGGAAACTGAAGAGATTGAATAGATGAGCTCTAAGTTCTCCTCTAGTTCTAAAATCCTACTTTAAAAATTACCAGACTAGGGGGAGGGTATAGCTTAGTGGTAGAGTGAGCTGCTTTGCATGCACGAGGTCCTGGGTTCAATCCTCAGTACCTCCATTAAAAATAAATTAACCTAATAACCTCCCCCACAAAAGTAAAACAAAAAAATAAAAAAAACTTTAAAAAAAATTACCAGAGTAGTATTTACCTTACACCTTTTTTTTACTGCCCTTTGCTGCTGTTCTGTGAGAATAAAGCTGTTTTGGAAGAAACATGATCAGAATAATTCATCACAATGACTATCTCTAAATCTTTATTCATTCCTTTTTATTTTAAGTCTTATCTACTCAGTGAGATGATGACTTTTTTTGTAGAAGGAATGCTGTCTTGTTTAATAATCCTTTGACTCTTTCACAGTACCTAACTTAGGATCTGGGGCGCAGCCGGCAATACATTTTATTGATTGTTTTAGGTAACATTCAATAGATAATTCCCAATAAAAATTCTTAGAAGTAGGAAAACAAAATAAAAGTATCTAGCAGAAACCTAAGCATGGTTTTAAAGCCAAGAATAACAGTAGGATGCCTATCATTATGGCCACTATTGATCACTGTTGAGGAGGTCCTCATCAATGCAGTAAGAAAAATACGGGAAAGGAAGAGACAAGCATATTTGCGTATGAAATGATGGACAACCTTTAGGCTGGAAGCAATATAAGAATTCAGGAAGATCCTACATACAAAATCAGGAGATCAACATATAAGCCTCAAAAACTTTCCTCTATAACACAAATAACTAAGAAATAGAAGAAATAGCCCATTAAAATATCAATAAAACTGCATAAAGTACCTAGGGATAAACTTAACCGAGAATGTATAAGACCTATGTGATGAAAACATTAAAACTCTTCTGAAGGATATTAAAATAAAAAATATGTATATAGCATGAGATACCATCTTCCTAGAATGTTGTAAAGATATCAATTGTCCTCAAATTAACCCACAAATTCAATGCAATCCTATATAAATCCAAGATAAATATTCAACAAATCCTGGCTATTTGACATTTGGTGGAGAAATTGTGCAAGAATAGTTATGAAATCTATGAAAAAGATGATCAAAAAGCAGGAGCTTACCCTACCATTTATAAAACATGTTCCAGAGCAACTGGAATTAGGCAGTGTGGTGCCGGTACTGGTATAGGAAAAGGTAACTGGATCAATAGAACAGAGTCCAGATAAAGACAGTATTTTTAATTAGTGAAGAAAGAATGAACCATTCAGTAGAAAATTTTGAAACAATTCGATTTTCATGCAGGGGAAAGAAGTTCGATCCCCTACCTCAACTACACTAAAAAACAAAGCAAATTCTAGATAGATTATAAAAGCACTAGAAGAAAGTATCAGAGACTATTTTTCTGCCACGAGGTGACAAAGGCCTGGCTGACAAAACCCACTCACCATGAGGACAGGCTGATGTGGGGACAGATTGTCAACAGACGGCTACTCTACCAAGCCCCTGCCCTCTCCTCCCCTGGATTGTCTGTCTTCTTCCTGTTCATTTATAACACTCTTTACAATAAATAAATATTGGCTTTCATTGATTTTCAGTGTTTCAAACACTTCCCAATGTTTTTGTCTCTAAGGGGATGAGACAGAAGAGTGGAGTAAGGAGCTCAGGCTTTAAAGTCAGCTGAAGCTGGATTCTGCTTTTGGTTTTGTCACTGGGGCCTTAAGTTGATGTCCTACATCTATGAAACAAGGATGGTACTACCGTCTTCACAGGACTGTGGGGGTTAAATCGAAAATATATGGAAGATTCTTTGTCCTGTGCTTGGCATAGGTCGGTGCTAAGTTGGTTTCACAGACAAGGTGGTCAAATCTGCCAAAGGTTTCTGCCTGTGGCATCAGGCTCTGAAAGCCCTTTTCCACCACACGATTATAAACATATTGCTTCTATTTTCTTCTAATACTTTTATGAGTTATTTTCTTTCATGTTTATAGAGATATATTTAAGATAAGAAATGGGGACCTGCTATTATCTTTCCCCCAAATAGGCAGCTGTTCTACTACCAGAAGGCCTGTTCTGGAGAAGAGCTTGGCACAGGCCAGCTTCACATAGGTCTCAGATCAGACCATTTTAAAAGTCCGGATCACATGGGAAATGAGGCTTCTCACGTCATCTTTGGGGATGGAGGACCATAGTTGCTGGGTTACCTGAATTTCAAACTGATCACCCAAGGATGAAAGCCCTGGGAAATTGAAGCCGGTGGGTTTAGAGGGTAATTCGGTGCCCACGTTGTGGTATTCCCATTGTGTTTCGTGGGCGTGTTGAACAGTTGGCATAAAGTTGCCTGCAGTAACAGAATATGTGCTGGGAACATCTGTATGGACAGTGACTTCAGAGATAGCTCCTTCCGGCAGCCACCTTTCCCGTAGTAGGGTCTGAAGGAGAAAATAATTCTGGAGAAGGATTTTCCTGAGAAGTCAGTTCCCCTGAAGTTGAAATAGCTCCTCGTGAAGGAGAATTTATGAGGCTCCTCACTGCAGAGGATGAAGGCCTGCTTGCAGATACTCTCCTGAGTAACTCTTTCCCTCCCAAGTTGTGATTCCTTTTGGCCTTGAATAATTGTGGATCACACGAGAGCGAGTATCAAGGAAGAAGTGTTTTTTGGGGAGGGGGGATGTGACGTTGGCTTAGAAATCTCCATATTTCTAACTCTAGCACCTGCATCTTCTAAAACAGTGTAGGATAAGTCTTTTGATTTGTGATTAACATCAGATTTAGGAGGGGTGGAAGCAGAAGGCAGGGAAGAACAGACTGCTGCCTTATGTTCATTTGTAAATGAAGGCTGAAGGAGCTTCCCACTGACTTCCTGGGCCTCTTCATCATTGAAGCTGCTCTAGCTTTCTTGGGGACGGCCTCCTGAGCTCTTTTTCCTTGGCAGTGTTCTCCACAGGTGGCTGGGCATTCTGTTTCCTCTGACACATCAATTCTTTGATACGTGTTTTGATGATGCCCCCTGGGCCCTTGAGGACCCTTTCCACTCCCCACAGCCTTTCCCCTACACTCTCAGTCTTTGCTGGGCTGTTTTCCTGTGGTTGGGCAATTTCCAATTCCTTTTGAAAGATCTGCCATTTAAATTTGGGGCCTAAAGTGTCGGCATGTACAAGCATGCGTTTCTTCTTTGTTTTTAACCTCATCAATTTTTTTTTTCTTTTTTGCATTTCTGAATCGAACCATTTTTTCAGAAGATAGAATCTCTTCAGTTTATTTTTATAAGGTTAATTGTTGGATTCAGGTTTAACAGAATGGTTCCTTGTGTTTTTTTTTTCCCCCAAACAACCCAGGGGCTTATCTCCATCTTGTACATTTGAAAAAAGAAGTTTAATGAATGGCAAAAATGCTGCTTCTACATCTTCTAGATTTCCCTCTGAGAAATAAGGCAGTACGTAATTTACTGCACTGACAACGTCACTTTCATCATTAAAGTCTGGCTGCTCATACATGGAGGCTGGCAGGCTGACACCACGTGTGTCCAAGGACGCCTTCTCTGGCTCAATAATCAGCTTGGCGCTGGTGCTCTGCTTCCAGGCTTGTAAAACCTTCATGAATGACCCTTCTGCATCCCCTACTGCTGCTTCTTCATCTGTCAAAAAAGAGGAGACTGTTTTTGATAATTGAAGGCTATTGGATAGTTTTTTGTCAGTCCACAGCCACATATCGCAGCCAAATAAATTAGAAATCAGCAAACATCTGAGTGCCACTTAGAGAGGAGAAAAAGAAACTTCACAACAAGAGGTGAAAAAGATATCTTTTGAAAAAGTGGCTCTCTACTCAGAAAATTCCATGGTGTGAAATAGAGTGACAGTGTTTAGGATTATTCCACTGGTTCCCAGGGGCCAACTGCCCAGTACTCAAGAGAAGTCAAGGCTGGAAGACAACTGTTCCCCACTCAGCAGGATGCTCTGCAGACCCACTGTGACTCCTCTCGTTCATACACCCCAGCCCATCCTGCCTCAGACGCAGAGGAGTGAGGCTTCCTCTCTCCACCTCCTCAGCGTGCTCGTGCTCGTGTTCCTGCTCCCATCACAGATTATCACAACACCCGCTGCTAACAGGTCCTCATCTGGATGTGGCCTTTTCCACTTACCACCAATGCCTCTCCTTGGTCCTGCTCCCGTATATCCCAGCCCCCATAACAGAAGGCTCTACACAGAGAGAAACACTATGTCCACGCTGGCTCTCTGGCTAACATTTGGGCAGGGATCTGGGGTGTAGGTTAATAAGAGATTTGCCAGGCTGTATGCTAATGTGGAATATTCAAGAAATCAATGGAATAATACTTGGAAGTCCTAAAATGTAGAAGGGAAAAAGCAACTTTTGTCAGATGCCTACTTTGCTTTCATTTTATTTAACTCCTAGTATTTCCAGATTTACTTGGGGACCCATCAAAAGCTTCTGACTGTGGGGTCATGTTTACCACTGTGCAGCTGGGTCTCTCTTCCAGAAGAATTAAAAGTACTTTTGGTGGTGGTGGTTAGGGTCAGAGGAGGAGGTGTGAGGGTCAGAGGAAGAGGTGAAGGGTCATGAGAAAGGAGGAACAAGAGCTCGCAGACAGCCCCAAACTGGGGACAGGAGATCTAGGCACTAGGCCACAGCACTTCACACCTCTGATCTTGCTTTGCTCACCTGTAAAAGGAGGGAGATTAAAAATGCCTGTTCTGCCAACTTCTGGGGGAGAAGGGAGTAATATTGGTAAAAAAAAGTTTGGAAAATAAGCAACATTTTTATGTAAGTAGCAAAATATTATTTATAAAGTGCTCCAGATCATTGATAGAGACCAGTATTCAAGCTGTTCTGTGCATGAAAGCACATTTTGGAAGTCACCAAGTTAAGTGCCAATAAATCTAATGTACAGAAAAATCCTTGAAAGCATCTGAGTGTTTTATGTATAGAAATGCTTGAGTTTCAGAGCAAGTTCAGAGCTGGACAGTCTAAGAATAAAAGAGCCATCCCATCCACTGGAAGGGCTAGGTAGCAGCTTCTGTTTATGGAACCAGAAATGCTCAGGCTCCAAATAAAACACAAAACACCACCACTTGCATTCTTTTATAAAACTGAAAAAACAAACAAAATAAACAAAAATATATTTACACCCGCCCTATAAGGCAAAGGGTACTTGAGACCTAATGGATATTAAATCAGTTTACAAACCGTGGTGCACTTACATGAATAAGTTCTCATTTGGGGGTAACGCATCAAGCAGAGAGCACAATATACAATATGTGGCCCTGAATGGTCATTCCCTTCCCGCTTCCATGCCTTTCTCTTGTTCCTCTATGTATGTGGATCAGTTACATTATTAAGCTGACAGTAACTGAGGCATTATGAGCTTAATAATGTAACTGAGAATCTTACTTTTAGCAAGGGAATAGTTCTTAGAAATTTAAGGAGTTGAAACTCTGAATGAATGAATAAAAATAGTTCGATTACATCATTAGTTTAAAATTTTTATCATCACTGATTAAAAATAAAAATTTTAAAAAAAAATAAAAATTTATCATCAGGCAATGCAGACTCACCACAACGTGTGGTGCTTGCCAGGCAGTCCCTGTCACAGCGCAGCTTGACTGTCTTGCAGACAACTTCAATAGTATTTTTAAATTGGCAGAGGCAGCAGGTCCGACGGCTAGGTAAGATCCTATAAATGGAAACAGAATTAAATTAGTGGTAAAGGAGTGACTTGAGTAGGGAGACAGGCCACGGCCACCACAGGGCAGTAAAAAAATAAGTTCTTGGGGCACATGGCCTGGAGAATTGGACAGCGACCAGTTGACCAACTGTTGCTTTTAACTGTTGTAAATAAATACAGAGGACAGAAGTGCCCAACAGAAGGGTAAGGATGGCAGTGGGTGTCGGTGTGCCTAGGAAAAAAGGTGATAGGGATTAGAATTGGGTGACACTGATCTGTAGTTTAATTCAGAAGTATCTCCTCCCAACACAAAAGGCACTGTCCATTTAAAAAAAAAAAAAGACAAATAAGACATGGTCAAATTTAAGAATTTCTGTGCCGTGAAAGACACTCTTGAGAGAATGAAAGATAAATCACAGAATACTTAGAAAACTACATATTGAATAAAGGACTGTTTCTAGAATATATAAAGAACTCTCAAAACTCAATAAAAATATAGACAAAAAATTCAAAGATATATAGATGGAAAAGAAGCATGTGAAAAGATGTTTGACATGATTAATTGTTAGAGATGCTACACTGAGATGCCACTATATAACTATTAAATTATCTACAGTTAAAAACAATGATCATATCTGAAAAATTGTGCTCTACACTGAAATTTGACACAACATTGTAAAATGACTATAAGTCAATAAAAAAAAGTTTAAAAAAAATGATGATCATAGCAAGTGTAGGCAAAATGTGAAGAAAACGGAACTCTCATACACTGCTAACAGAGATGTAAAATGGCTGAACAATTATGGAAAATAGTTTTTTAATTTAAATATACACCTACCAATGATCCAGCCATCCTATTGGCAAGTATTTACCCAAGAGAAATGGAAGTATACATACATATCTACTAGAGACATTAAAATTTTTCTTAAAAACTGAAATATAAGGATCAGGTGAAGCTGTGCAGCAAGTGCAACTCTCGTGCACTGCTAGTGGGAATGCAAAGTGGTACTGTCACTGTAGAAAACAGTTAAGCAGTTTCTTGAAAAGTTAAACATACACTTAGCATAGGATCCAGCAACCTCATCCTTGGGTATTTTGTCCCAAAGAAATGAAAACATATATTCACACAGAACGTATGTTTACACTTTCATGAGTGTTTTTAGTGGCTTTATTCATAATAGTCAAAAAGCTAGAAACAATTCAAATGTTCATCCACTGATGAATGCATAAACAAACTGTATATCCACACAATTGGAATACTACTCAGCAATAAAAAGAAATGAATTACTGACAGGTGCAACAACATGGATAATCTCCAAAGAGACTGGCTAAGTGAAAGAAGCCAAAAATAAAAGGCCACATACCCTATGATTTAACTTATAAGGCATTCAGAAAGGGCAAAGTTATAGGGACAAAAATCAGACTGGTGGTTACCAGGGCTGGTGGTGGGAGGAGGGGACTGACTACAGAGGGACATGAGGTGACTTTTGGGTCTGCAGAAGTTTTCTATATCTCAGATGTGGGGGTGCCTATATAACTACATATTTGTCAATACACAGCAAACTGTGTATTTTAACAGAGTGAATTTTATTACATGAAAATTATGAAACTTATACATCAATAAACCTGACTTAAGAAAATAATAAAACAAACCTATAAAAAAACAACTGAAAATAAATGTAATAAAAATCAACTTACAGTTTTTCCAATTCAAGGGCCATCATGGGGATTCTTTCAATTGTTGTGAGACGTGTGTTTTTCCCAGGTCCCTGAAGGAAAAGCCCGAACAGGCATGATATAAACCCAAAGACAAAAATTCTACCTTTAAAAAGATAACTAATATGTGATTATTTCAATTCTGGCTTTTTACTTGCCATAGACAATAATTCCAGGGAGCTCTTATTGAAGAAATTTAAATTTATTTGCATCATTAAATTAATGACCTTGGTGCTGAACAGGACTTTTTTTTTTTTTTTTCTTTTACCATTATCCTAACTCTCACTCTCAACTGCATTCAATTCTCTTGATTACTTTTTTTTTTTTTAATATAACGTACAACTTATTCCTTTTTGCTTTTTGGGATAAATCATATTTTTACATGTTTCATCTCTATACGTGTTCTTCAACACTGCTTTCTTCCTCTGCTGGCTGTCTTACCCGTATACATTCTTTCTTAATCCTTTTCTTTGCCAATAACTCTTACCACAATAACCCAGTTAAAATTTAAATTGTGACTTTTTAGCCAAAATCCTCAATCTCTGATGAAAGTAAAAAAAGAGCAGAAATCAACTCAAGAGCCATAAGACTGTTGCAATACTTACAAATATCTTAACGCTGGCAATTTAAAAAGATAAGTATCTTCAACTGTTATCAAAGGATTATGACTGAGAATTTTGAAGACTGGAATGGCATTAAAATTATCTGCAAAATAACATCCATGAAAGTTTATATTCATTTTTTTGGTATGGAACTCGAAGCTAAAAAAAAAAAAAAAAATCCTGAATCTACCTATAAGTCACCCTTAGAATTCATAAAGCACTCTTCATTTGGGAACTACCCAGGTGTCTAGATGATAAAGTGGAGAACAGAAAGAGGAAAAAAAAGTGGATAGCAAAGAAAAAAATATGCCAAAGAACTTTTTAGGCCAAAAACCCTAGAAGGAACTATGCTGGTAGGAAGCCATTCCTCTGTAAGAAATACTATTTCTAGTATCCTCCATAATTCAAGGCATTTTTCTTTCATCTCTAGAAATTTTTAAAATTTCATGTTTTAAACTACCCAGCTAAACACAAAAGTAGGACCAATCCCTTGGTTCTGGAGCTGAAGAAGAGAAAAATACAAGAGGAGCTGGGGAGAGCAACACTCCCACTGCACACTCCCATATGTGTTCTTGTATCACAGCCTTTGCTACCATGTGTGGAATCACCTGCTTACTTGTCAGTCTCCTGGATTGTCAGCTCCATGAGAGCAGGGACTACATTTTATTGTCATTGTCATCTCAGTGCCTGACACAGAGCCTAATATTTACTAGGTACTTAATAAATATTTGTTGCATAAATAACATTTTGTTTATATACCAACAAAGTGACAAATTCATTTTCTGGAACAAATTTTTATTCCAAAATGCTGGAAAAGATTTTCTTCTCAATTCTTTAAAACAAACAAGAAAAAGAAAATTTTTTTTATATACCCAAAAGAAACAGGAAGAAAGAAAAGAAAATCTGCCTTTAGGTTAATTAACTCTACTCAAGAATCATTAGTGTACTTTTACAGAATATTATAAAGATTATCACAAATAATACCCTTTGGATTGCCAGCTATCTATGATCAACATTTAATATTTAATCCTCACAGTAACCTTATGTGATAGATATTATTATTATCCCATTTTACAGAGAAGTTATATAACTTGTCCTAAGGCATCAAGCTAGTAAGAAGCAGAGCTGGAACCTGAACTCTGTTCTGACTCCAAAGCCTGTGTTTAACCTGAATTAAAAAAAAAAAAAAAAAAAAAAAAAAAGGAGTGTGTTTAAAACAACTATTACTTTAACCTTAAGTCTGAGGGCACTAAATATAGAAATACTTTTTCAAATTTCATTTCCCCATCTGGGAGAGCCTCTATGAGAATTACATTTTTCTCTTTTATTTCATTTCTTCAATTATCTCCCATAATTAAATATTTAATTAGCCTATGGTCATTGAGGCTTTAGAGATTTTAAACCATGTTGCAGGCTAATCAGTAAAAATGGTGGGGTGAGGACATCTGAAAATTCATCCCTCCATAAAAACAACAACAACTGGCAAAAATGGTCAGAATCAACTTTCTCAGAACTCTGGAAATTTAACCAGTGGGCTTGTAGCAATCTGGGGAGCAATTTATTTAAGAAAAACAAATTAACATCTATAAGGACAGTGAGATCTGTATTGCTTTAGCTTGTCCTAGACCATGACAGTGGTAGCCTTGAAAAATAGCCCACATCCTAATAACCAAAAACTTCCCCAACTTGGGAAAGGAAACAGTTACCCACATCCAGGAAGCACAGAGAGTTCCACACAGGATCAACCCAAAGAGGAACACACCAAGGCACATAGTAATCAAAGCGACAAAAATTAAGGATAAGGAGGAAATATTAAACTTAGCAGTACCCATACCTCCTCTGAGAATAAATAAATAAGTTGAATTACCTCCCACCACCAAAACAAAAAGAAAAAAAACAAAGTTAAAAATGGTGCTTTATTAATTAATTAGCTCTTGGTTTGTCTTTGAGGTGGACCTCAGATTCAAAATAGACTCTAGCACACCTCTAACTTGTTCACCTGGTGTTTGTCAATAACATAGAGGTTTCATTCAAGAAACCTACTGAGTTATAATTACCTGAAACCCAGTGATGAATCAAGGTTTTGTGGGGCTTAAAATTCATCTACATTGGAAAAATCCTAACTAAAAACATGCAAAGTTATAAACACAAAAACTGCTAGGATCCCTCCCGAGACCTTGGAAGGGACCTAGGCAAGTGGGGAGCCCTGCAGCTTCAGCTTCATTTAATTCATGACAAATTCACCTCAGCTGGGGCCCTTTTCCAGACTTATTTAATGCAGAGGAAAATATTATTTCAATTTATAAATACCTCAGTAATATCTCATTATAGGCAACAAAATGACAACTCAAGGGGTGGCACCATCTAGACTTCTAGATTTGGCACAAAACAAAGGAGGAGCCCAGCCGCCAACACACACTTACTGTATTCTGACAACCTTTTGAAAGTAACTGTGAATGAATTTTAGGAATACAGTGTAAACTTATTTCCAACACTGGCTCTGATTCTTTCATTAACTTTTTCTGCCATTTAAGATAAACACAGAAATTCAAGAGGAACAGGCTCATGCCTCTTCCATGACCATCTTTTCTAGCCCACCACCCATTTTCTACTTCCTTGCCCCCCAACCTTGTTACCCTGCTGCAGAGATGCTAGCATGGCTCTTGTAAGTTTTCCCATCAATTTTCTCCCAGTATGAAAGTTTCTTGGGGACAAAGTCTTTGGCCTATTCTTCTTTGTAACCCCAGCACTTAGTGCAGGGCAGACACACAGCACGCATGGCACTCAATGAATATTTTTGAATAAATTAATTTTTATTAACTGTGATTCCACAATTTTCCCCCCCTGGGTCACCTACATAACCATAATGAAACTCAGATTCTTATAAGGGATTCTTGGTGTTATAAAGTGTTTAGAAAAGGTCATGAGTTTAAGACATGGTACTGATGCTACTAAAATCTCTTGGTGGAGGGACCTAATGAGTCCACTCTCTGGCAAGAGAAAAACTGACCCTCTGTTCTCCTTCCACAAGTTAGGCACCAGCAAACCAATGAAGATGGGAGGGAGATGCCACTGGTGGGCATCTGCAGAACTGTTAATCCTGCTCCAGACACACCTTCAACACCTTCATTAACCCAAAGTGAACTGTGTGAAACTGGATTTCTGAACTACAAGACAAATAGGAGAGTCTTTTCCAAAGCCTGATTTAGAGGAGGCTCTTCACCTCGAGTCTAAAATCCCCTTCAGGCCACTGAACCTACCTGCTGTGATCTTCTTGTGACATGGAGAAATCACAGAATTTTCAAGATTCTGAAAAACCCACACTTCTTATTAGTAGTAGTCAGGAAAGTACATAGAATTAGGCGATAGCAATGTATCTTCTTTATATTTTTCACACTACAGCTTAACAGAAACATCCACACCTCAAAGGTTCCTACCAGCCACATATAATTCACTTCAGACATATATACTTTTTGAAAAATAATGTTTTGGGTGGTTGGGGAGAGAGGTGCCCAGTGGTGGGTGTTCAGGAATTCTTTATGGTTTACCATTTAAAAGAAGCTAATAGTTGAGAAAGTACCCATAACTTTTGCTCCCTGAAGAATTTGGGGCTAAACTTAGTTCTTTGCAGCTCTGTGCTGCATACATTTTAAGTAGTTAGGAATTTTGCACATGAGCAGGAACTAAATTCAAAAGTGGAATTTCAAGTACCATTCACATATTGGAGCAACAACAATGGGATTCCATGGCAATGCTAATTTGAGCGTTTCTGTTGGGTGCCTTTTATTTTATTGCTCGTGCCAAGGATCAGTAGTAGGGAAAGCAAAGTGTTCCATATATGAGTTAGACAAGTCTCCTGGCCTCTTTGTACCTTAGTTTTCTCATTTAAAAAAAAAAAAAAAGATCTTAAGACATAATTTCTGGAATTCATAGTGAGCTTACACCCAGCTAACCAATTACCGATAACCAAAACACATAGCTTTTACATGCATTCATCTATTTCACTTACAACTTGTGTAAAAACTGCATTCCATTCCAGGCCCAGAATGTTCCAAAGCTCAGGTCTATGATTAAGTTGCAACTTAGATTTCTACAAACTGAAAAAAGGAAAGAAAAAAAAGACACAAGCAAAAGAAGAAAAAAATATTCTTTCAGAACATTATCTTTTGGCAGTAATTCTAATTTATATATGATGAAACATAACCTTATTATCTCTTCCATACACTAAAGAAATCTCACTGTGGAAAATAGTTGCTTATGATTTATATTTTCATAATTACATATATGGTGCATTAGATACTGTCGGTGTCACGATACCATGTACACATACACACTGTATGCGGAGAGAGTTGATGGCTACTCTGAAGCTTTATTAAGCTGCACAGTCTTACATAGCAAAGAAGAATGACAAAGGAAATGGTTAACTGGCAGTGTCTGGCTCAAGGTCAGAAGACCCTTTATGTTTTGGTAAATCATGTTTGTGTTGACACCAGTGAGCCTTACAGCTTATCAGGGCAGAGTGTATAAGAAACGGCTGCTTTACAATGTTCTTCTTGGACTCAGGTGGCTGTGCCTGTCTTAGGTTGCCCCTCTCTGGGGATCTTACCCGTCCTTGGCTAACCAGCCTTCTCACCTCTGAGTCTGCAGCTTTTAATAACTTGTTTACCATTCCAGCCCAAGGCTTGTTCCCTTGTTCCCACAGTCAGGGGCCTACAGATACAAAACAGTAAATCCTCAATAAATATTTGTGATAAGTGATCCTTACTTCTCTAGCAAAGGGCAGTACTACTGACATTTTGGGCCGGACTACTCTTTGTTGTGGGGGGCTCTCTAGTACCCTGTAGGTGGTTTAGCAGCATCTCTGGTCTCTGCCCACCAGATGGCAGCAGCATACCTATAGTTCTGATAACCAAAAATGTCTCCAGACATTGCCAAATGTCATCTGACTGCAAATCTTTGCAAGAGACAAAAAGGATTAGCTACATAATTGTAGTAGCTCTCTACACTAAAATTTTAATGTTTCAAAATGAGTAGCAAGTTAATTTTATAAAAAATTAAGTTTTATAAAAATTCCAAACATAATGAAGTTATATTTGTAACTTACACAAACTCCAAAAAAGGTAGCGATTCAAATGTACCACTTTCAAAAAACTGTATTTTATTGAAGGATAAATCTCTAGGAAAAGGAAAAGGAAAATATTGCCTCAATTAGCTACTAGATAGCTAATTAGTAGGAATAACTTCTAGAGGTTAGAATAACAACGAGTAAGTCGCTTCTGTATGACCTCTAAACCTTATGAATTGTTATTGGAACCTGTCCTCACCTTCTTAAGGGTCTCACTTTCATGATTTTCACAAATAATATATACACCTATATAGATCTTGGTAGAATTTGGAGGTAATCTTTCCTCAGAGCAGAAGAATTGATTAGATAACCTTTTGTGGTCTTAACAAATTCTAGATTATAAACTCAAAGTTTTTACCTCCATATATAATTATAATGTTCAATGTGAAAATGAATACTCTATTTACACAACTCCCAGTTTAATTCTATTTTTCTATGCCAATTCAATACCAGCAGAAATAAAAGATAGCCTTTCACATGACTTGAAAGGAAGTTACTGCTCTTATTAATGTGTAATTTGAACTAATTCAGTATTATACTAAAATATTGACTTTTATTTGAAACACCCACACTTGACTATAGCTGGCTATCTTATTTCCACTGATTCTAACTTAGTCTCTCACTTATCCTGGATGGGTGTAATTGTCTTCTGACTGGTGTTTCTGCCTCTGGTCTCTTCCTCTCTCAGTCATCCTGTACACAGTCACCAGGTTAACTCTCCAGACGTGGTTCTCAAATACCACCATCACTTGTAAACTTACTTAAGAAATGCTCAGCTCTACTCAGGACCAACTGAATCAGCAACTGTGGGGCACAACTTGTGCTTTGACAAGCCCTCCAAGTGACTGATTCTGCTGCAGGCTCAAGTCTGTCCGAGAGCACTGCTGCGGGAATGGGGCAGCCTGGCGTGTCACCCTCAGCGTGGCCTTCAAAGCCCTAGATGACCTGGCCCTAATCTCCTACTCTTCCTACTTGTACTCTCCAGGTACTAAAAGCATGTTTCCTGTGTTTTGCCTCTTTTCTTTCTTTTTTTTTTTTTTGTATATTTATTCTTCCCAAGATGTCTGTCTGTTGATACACAATGGCCCTTTAAGGTCCTGTTCAAACAGCACTGATCTAACATTTTCTCTGATCCAGTTTGAAGTCTTTCTTCCCTCTTCTGAGCTCCAAAACCAACTTAGGGCTCTCATTGCCCCTCTACACTTCTTTTTTTCTTATATAGCTGTTTTTGCAGCCCATTTCCTCTGAGTATAAACTCCTTGAATGTATGGACTAGACCTGCTCATGTGCAACGTCTATCATGTTTAAAGCCAATGCATGGACATAGAGCAAAGTCAGAGTTTTTAAAAATAAACAACTAGCTGGGGAGTGAACAGGAGGAAAACGACTGTTTTGGAAGAAATGTAGGTCTACTACTTCATCGCTCCCTTTTCTACGCCTCTGCAGCACTCTGTCATCCACTCTGTGCTTGTGCATTTGGTTTGAGCTTATGTTTATTTTCCCTGTGAGATCAGGAGTTGCTAGAAGGAACTCTGTCTTACCCATCTTTGTGTTTACATTAGGCATGTGCTCGGCATACTCTTTTTTACTAATTGGCATTTCTTAAAATGAGTAAGAATGATTTACGCTAACATGAAATAATCAGCTAAGAAAGTATTTCATAGTAGAAGTAGTCAAAGGCCTAATCCACTGAGCAGTTAACTCATTTATTTTTCTCCAAACTGTGTTTCTAAGGTTTGGAGCCCACATGACAGAGGGACACAAGAAGACTAACACAAAAGTGGTTGCCCCTTAAGGTTTGGATGGTTTGACTGTTAAAAGGACTATTTTTAGGGCCATGTGAGGGTCCTTATACCCACTTCCCTCAGCCTTCTATATTTGCAAGAAGAATCTCGTTGCTAAAGAGCATCATTAGTTAGCTTAGTAAGGATTAATGGCATACACAGCTCTGGATGCCATGGACAATGGATAAAAATTGATCTTTCATAGCAAAGAACACAGTATCTCCCTATCTCTAAATAAACAAAAATACTATGCAAGCATTTCTTTCCTTGTATAATGAGGCTGCAGAGTTTTTTATTTTGTAATTAGTGAAGTTAGGGGCATTTCTAATATGCTTACTTGGTGTAAACATGTATAACTATACCACTTTAACCATCACCTTAAACATTTTTAATATTGGTATAACAATTCCAACATTGAACCCTTAATGCTAGTCTGTTGTCTTGGTAACTTGATGTGTTCTGGACAATACTGTTTACATAATTCATCTGCTTTAATATTTAATATTTAAATGTTAATTTAATTTATATTAAAATTATGACTTAATGGCACTCATATTAATGTAAGTGTTCTATATTTTCTGGTCCTGTAGGTGATAATTTGAGCTTAACTTTAATTCCTCTCATTCTACTAAACCACCTTTTTCACTCCTTTTCTGTGAAGGCCACACAGTGAGTATGTGAGGCTGTGCAGGCCACACACAGTCTCTGTCACGTGTTTTCCTTTGTTTTTTCCTCCATTTTCCCAATTAAAGCCCTTTAAACATCATCCTTAACTTGTGTGCTGTGTAAATACGGCTCATGGGCTGGATCTGATCCGTGGGCCATAAACTAAATATAAGTGGATGGTATATGAACACTTACATAATAAGGTTCATATGAGTGTCTAGAATTGCTTGGACCTCATTACTACTTCTCCTCTACAACTGAAACTGTTTTTCTATCTGTAGCTTGTCTATATAAATATAAAAGTTAAAAATGCATAGGAAGTATTTGATGCTGGAGATGGGCTGGGGCCCTACACAGAGAATTACAGAATTTTATTGCCTGAAAAAATTGTAGAGGTTATCTGATTTGAACCTCTTAATTACTTTTTGATAATATAACTAAGACCTCATAAGTAAATATGATTAACTAATTAACTTACAAATGCCGGAGGGCTAGCAAGCCTTTAAATGATTCCTTATGTAACTCAGTCAAAGAACTTTCTCTGAGAATTCTAAAAAATGAAAAGGTTATTTTGAGTCAAGATGCAACACAACTACAATTACTTACTACATAAGACTAACTCCTATATGTAGGGGAAGCCTGGATAATGCTGCCACCTAAATACCCTAACTCTTATTTAATTTAGAGATGGTGATCTCTGCTCTGGTTTCATTTAATCATTTTTTCTTCCGTCTTCCTTTGCGTCCATCTCTCTCCATCACACACACACACACACACACCCCCATCCGCTCGTCCTCACCAAATCATGTATTCAACGCCTACTCTTCAGATCACAAGTCCTTGGTTAGAACCCAACTCTGGGCAGCACTGATGCTGCAGAGCTGCCACTCCTTTCTCTCTTTTCCCAAACCGTATCTGGAAGTCCCAGAGTATATTAGGGCTGCAAATGAAGCCATTTGATTTTTCTCCCCACTGAAATTTTTTTTCAAAATTAAAATGTACGTAAAATATACATACCTGTTCACTTTAATAATTAGAAATTCCCATGTAACACCATTCACATCAAGAAAAAACACAGCCAGCACCCCCGCAGCCCCTGCTGTGCTCCTTTCCAATTACAGCCCTCTCCCTAGAGGGAACCACTATCCTGACTTTAATACTACTTTCCTTGCTTTTTAAATGTAGTTTTGCCTTTTATACATCAGCCACAAAGAATATAATTTATTCTTGCTTCTTAACTTTATGTAAGTGGAATCATTTATGTATTATTCTCTATGTTCTTTCATTCAACAATATTTTGTAAATCTATTTTATTCTTGCATGTAGCATGTAGTGTTGCATGTCTAGCAACATGTGGCTACTGAGTACTTGAGTAGCTAATGTGCTTAAGGAGTTGAATTCTAATTTAACTTAATTATTTTTAAAATTAAAATGTAAAAACTGATACTCAATGTAATTATCAGAAAATGTTTGGTCAACTAATCTTCAACAAAGGAGGCAAGAACATACAATGGAATAAAGACAGTCTCTTCAGCAAATGGTGTTGGGAAAACTGGACAGCAGCATGTAAAGCAATGAAGCTAGAACACTGTCTTACACCATATACAAAAATCAACTCAAAATGGATCAAAGACTTAACCATAAGACAAGATACAATAAACCTCCTAGAGGAAAACATAGGCAAAACATTATCTGACATACATTTCAAAATTTTTCTCCTAGTAGAAATAAAAGCAAGAATAAACAAATGGGACCTAATGAAACTTACAAGCTTCTGCACAGCAAAGGAAACCATAAGTAAAACAAGAAGACAACCTACGGAATGGGAGAAAATTTTTGCAAATGAAACCAACAAAGGCTTGATCTCCAGAATATATAAGCAGCTCATACGACTCAATAAGAAAAAAAAAACAACCCAATCCAAAAATGGGCAGAAGACCTAAACAAGCAGTTCTCCAAGGAAGACATACAAATGATCAAAAGGCATATGAAAAAATGCTCAATATCACTAATTATCAGAGAAATGCAAATCAAAACTACAATGAGGTATCACCTCACACCAGTCAGAATGGCCGTCATTCAAAAATCCACAAATGACAAATGCTGGAGAGGCAGTGGAGAAAGGGGAACCCTCCTACACTGCTGGTGGGAATGCAGTTTGGTGCAGCCACTATGGAAAACAGTGTGGAAATTCCACAAAAGACTAAGAATAGACTTAACGTATGACCCAGGAATCCCACTCCTGGGCTTGTATCCAGAAGGAACCCTACTTCAGGATGACACCTGCACCCCAATGTTCATAGCAGCACTATTTACAATAGCCAAGACATGGAAACAGCCTAAATGTCCATCAACAGGTGAATGGATAAAGAAGATGTGGTATATTTATACAATGGAATACTACTCAGCCATAAAACCCGACAACATAACGCCATTTGCAACAACATGGATGCTCCTGGAGAATGTCATTCTAAGCAAAGTAAGCCAGAAAGAGAAAGAAAAATGCCATATGAGATTGCTCATATGTGGAATCTAAAAAACAAACAAACAAACAAACAAACAAACAAAAACAAAGCATAAATACAGGACAGAAATAGACTCATAGACAGAGAATACAGACTTGTGATTGCCAGGGGGGCAGAGGGTGGGAAGGGATAGACTGGGATTTCAAAATTGTAGAATAGATAAACAAGATTATACTGTATAGCACAGGGAAATATACACAAAACATTATGGTAGCTCACAGAGAAAAAAATGTGACAATGAGTGTGTATATGTCCATGTATGATTGAAAAATTGTACTGAACACTGGAATTTGACACAACATTGTAAAATGATTATAAATCAATAAAAAATGTTAAAAAAAAAAAAAGAAAATGTTAAGTGTGTGCAACAATTTGGGTGTGTGATACAACTTTTCAACTGTAAATTTTATGAAATCTAAATACAAATAAAATTTAGCAAGAAAATTGAGTTTCAAAGAGTACAGACAAAAACTATGGAGACTCTCGTTAATTTTTATATTGATTACATGTAGATATGACAATACTTTGAATATTTTTGAAGACTTAAAGAAAAAGATGTAGAATATCTTATCAACAATGTATATAATGTTTACATGTTGAAATGATAATATTTGGGTTATAAGGGTTAAATAGAATACATTAACATTTATTTCATCTGTTTATTGTTACTTTTAAGTGGCTACCAGAAACTGTAAGGGGATTTCTGTGGCCATCATCACATTTCTGATAGAGTGTAAGTCTTCTAAGTGTGGGACTAACCGCACTTTATTGATTCAATTACTGGTACATACCAAGAGCTTTCTATTCTTTAGTTACTAAAAACAATGCTGGTTTGAACAGTCCTGTATTTGTATCTGGACACATATTTGCCTGAGTTTCTCTAGGAGGTAACAGGGATACAACATTGTACTTATAAGAAGTTGTGCTATTTCAAGTTGGCAGATTGAAACATGTCAAGCCTCTACTCCTTCAACTTCCACCAAAATCCCTAAGAATGACAGAAAAGATATAATTTAAAAATGACAACCTTAGCTCAAAGCAAGCAGCTCTACAAATGCTCCCTGACCAGAAATGTCCTGTAGCTGCCTGCAGGGTGATTATTTGGGATGGTGTCGTAGGAGCAACCTGCAGCACATCAACCCCACATCTTTGCTCCTTGACCCAGGCAGCAAAAAAAAAAAAAGTTCTTCCTCCAGGTTGGAGCAACTGGTGTTAGAAAAAGGGCAAAGTCCCAGAACCCTGGAGGAAGGCCATGCACTCCCTCACTAGCCAGCAGAAGGCACCTTCCACTTCTTGCCTACTCTCAGGAGAACCCAATGGGAGTAACAAGCCTCAGCAGCTCACTTCACCTCTCCCATAAAGCTGGAAAACAGAAGCAGCAGAATCTCAACTACAAAGATGAACTGTACTCAGAAATGACCAATGGGAGAAAGCCAACTCTATTAAGGACAGAAAACAAAAACAAACATAACAGCATATAGCCCGCTAATCAGAGTTAACACAAGAGGACTTTAGAACAGCATAATTAGTATCCCCAGGCAGATGTAAATAGACAGTACATCTGTTGCAAAGAATCAACTCAAGAATATATGAATGGAAATTTCGCATTAATTTAAAAAAAAAACTCAGTACATGAGCAGCAGAAATGACAGTTAAAGAACAAATTAGAAAACAGAGATCCAGCCAATGACCTCTCCAGAATGCAGAATGCAGGGGGCAGGAAGGATTCACACTCATGCCTGCCACCTGGGTCTGCCCGAGGACAGCTAAGGCCTTTGCTCTGCCTGGTCTCACAACAAAGACTAGGAACATGCTGCGGGGAAGAGAAGGTGCTGTTTTGCACCAGTTTCTTTTCTTTTTTCTTTTTTTGCACCTGCTTCTTAAACCTGCTAAGCAGGAAGGCCCATAACCAGTGCCTCCAAGAGTTAGAGGGAGGGAGCAGTAGGGAGCCAGCACACAAGAAACTCTGTAAGATAGCAAAGGTAACTTTCTCTTGCCTCAGAGAATCCCCTTCCTTGTGGGAAGTATTAACAGTTGTACATCCTTCAGGAGCCCTGGGGATTTGAGCACACACTATATTGCGTTGTGAAACTATTTCCACGGAGTTCTGCATGTAAAATGTTCTTGTTTTTCTCTCACAGTGCCTTTTGGTCACATTTATATTAATTCCATCTCATAGCTTAAGTCCATCTCATAGATTATTTACTCATAGCTTATGAGAATTAACATGTTACTATCTGGAAACTCTGTGGCTGAAATCAAGGGCAGCTCTTAGTTATATGGTGGCTCACATTATACAGGATGTAGTTCCATGCTTTTTCAAAAGATCATTAAAAAAAAAAAAACACAAAAAACTTAAATTCCCACAAAGAACTCTTGGAGCCCTGAGAATGCTTCCAAGACCCTGACCTCCATTTGAAATTGACCACGTTAGAAGGAACAGCAGTGATGGTCAGAAGATATGTGAAGGGGGAGTGGTCAACAGGTGGTGCTATGACTGACTGTTTTCTCATCTCTGTTAAGTAGTTAAGTTTCATATTTCCATGGAAATGATCCACAAAAATCAGTACATCCAATGACATTTATAGTAACCCTTCTCATAAATTAAAAGTTGGAAAAAACTCTACATCCCTACATCACATAACAAAGCTGTACGCGAACACCATAGATGACATAGAAAGATCATAGGAAACAACGATACATGAAAAAAATCAAGACAAAAATGAAACTCACATATACTAATGATAACTTTAAACACTGACAAGGATTCAGTAAACCAACAGAGACAGGGCTGACCCTCTACTGTTGATGGCAGTGTATTCTGATTGACTGTTGCCCATGTCAGACTGGCTAGAGTCTAAGTATCACAGAAGGATGGGGAGTAACCAAAGAGTATGCCTTTTAAGTTAATGGGGTCTCTTTGTGTCAAGCTGTTTGGATGACAGGATAGAAAAATTTTTTTAAATAACAACAATACATTCAATCTAGAAGTAAAGTTTAGAGAATGAGTCAGTCACCAAAAAATTATCCCCAAAAGGAGCTTCAAATAAGCAACTAACTGAAATAAAATGTATTCATCTGTAGAACTCCAAACACTCATTTTCACTGAAGAAAAATTTTAAAGTTATAGGGAATCAGAATTAAAGCCAGATCTAAAACTTCCTCACACCAGGAAAGTATCTAAACCAGGCATGAACTAACATTTAAGAAACATCCATTAACCTCTGACCACGGTTATGGTCTAAGGCAACCTTCTGAATTTCACATTCATTCTTGATATTATCTATTTTTACAATTATCCCTCTCTGTAACTTCTAGGAAACTGACAGGGCTCAGGGTTTTTTGTTTGTTTGTTTGACTTAATGTATAATGCAAACAGTAGGCCATTCTGAAAGTAATTTACCCTCCTTCCTCTGCTTTCTTTCTCTCCAAAGCACTTATGAATATTTCATATTATATCTACTATATTTATATATTTATTTTTATGTATTTTTTAACCCCCTGAGGACTGCGCTGTTTGGTCTCTTTTGTTCTTGGGCCTATATCCCTGGCATGTAAAACAGTCCCTGGCACACACTGGATCCTCCATAAATATTTGTTGGATGAATTCGGAAAGTGACAGGTTACCAACTATCAGATACTGTTATTTAAAACAAATCTTTCATTTATTATCTACTTATAGCTTTACAGAAATGTCTTTCTTCACCCATACATTTGTGACTCAATCTTTTGAGACAAGAATCCTTTGAGAATTTCATAAATGTAATGGCCCTTTTCCCTAGAAAACTGCACTTTCTTGAATACATGCAAAAGTGTGCATGCAATTTCCATTTGTGGATCATCCTTTTAGGGCAGAGGTTTGTGAACAGAGTGGACTGAATTCAGAGGCCCAAACTTGGAAGGGAAATAAAATTACTTCTCCATTTTCACAAATCTCTAATTAAAACTAGCAATTCCTTCTGTTCTGAGTGCAGGCAACAAACCACAGGAGATTAGCAGTACAGTTAACTTGCTTCCCAACAGAAGTCACAGATCACTCCATATCACATGTTTGTTGCAGGTATCTTGAAATATCATTTATTCTCATCACTATCTTGGAGTTATAATAGTTATTAGACTTACAACTATTCTTGTTATTTAATGTGTTAAGAGAAGCATATTTATTTCTATATCACTAATTTTTAAAATATTCTGAAAATGATTTCAGTGTAATGGTTTCCTTTGTTTTTCTGTATATATATTAATTTATTTTACATTTAATAACATTATCCTAAGAACATAAGCTTATGCAGATCGCCAAAAAGATACATGTGGTGGGGGTAGGGGATTAAGAAATCCTGCCATCGGGAGCCACTGACTCTAAGTTAGGAACCTCTGCTTATAAAGTATAAAACTCAAGCTGCCTTAGAAAATTTCAATCCTTACCAGACTCATATTATACTGTGTCAACTGAAATACATGCTTTAGAAAAATTAGTTTTTTAATTTTGATTTACTTTTCTTAAATATGTAATATATATTCACATGGCTCAGAATTCCAAAGGTATATAGTATACGATCCAAAGTTTTCCCCTTACATCTTTCCCTCAGTCTACCATTCAATTTTCCTCCCCAGAGAAAACTAGTATTCTCTATTTCTTGTGCCAAATGACTTTCATTTTTCTTACAAGCCTGGGAAATAAAACCTCCAAGTCAGATACTGTCATGAGAAATAAAAATCATATATAGTATTTAAGAAATCTGTAAATTTAAAAAACAAAAACAAAAAACTGCCTGGTTCTAGCATTTTTTTCCTTATCAGTAACTTATCAGATTAAGGGGGCATCTCTTTAAGGGTACTCATAATCTCTACTTCAAGATTACTATGACTGTTAATACTTTTATTATTAATTTGGAAGTTATATTTATGATTTGTCTATTCAGGTTGAACAAATAATACAAACTGCCATGAAAAATGCCAGTTAATTGCTTTGAATGTAGTTTTCTCCCTAAAATCACTTATTTTATCTAACCTGACTTACCTACAAATCAATTTAAAAAAAAAAAAAAAAGAAAAATGGGTAAAGGACAGACAATTCAGAGATGAAATACAAATGTCCAGCGAACATATAAAGATATTTAAATTCACAGCTTCAGAAAAATTCAAATTCACATGGGACCCCTTTTATTGACCCTTCAGATCAGCCAAAAACTTGGAGAATATCCAGCAGTGGAAGGCTGTGGGGAAGTAAAGGCTGTCAGGGAGTGCTGACTGGATTATAAACTGGCACAACTTGCTTGAGGGCAATTAGAAGTTTATATCTACATACTTTTCACCCCAACAATCCCATTTCTAGGTATCTATTCTACAGAAATACCTGACAGGCTCACAAAGATGCATGTGCAAGGATGCTCATTGCAGCAATGTTTGTAAAAAGAAAACTAGATGCAATCCAAACACCTTTCAATACAAGCATTATTAAACTGATACATCCATACTATGGAATATTATGCAGGAGTTTAAATGAATGGGGCAACCCTCTACGTACTGGGAAAGAAAGAAACATAAGATGTATCATGACGTTAAAGAATCAAGTTGCAGGATGTTATCCTTTACATACAAAAGGATAAGAAAGACACATGACAAACTTATTTTATCTGTAAATATGTATGTAGCCAAATACATGGAAAAGAGTCTGGAAGGACTGTTTTACTAAACTCAAAATTGTTGTGAGTGGGGGATTAAGGCACAAGAAGGGTTTTCATTATACCTGTTTTTCATTTTTATATATTGAGAATATAATCATGTATTACTGGTATAATGGAAAGTAAGTTTAAATTGGTTCTTGCTTATTTGAATGAGGGCCTGCCAAGTTTGATTTTTTAAATAAACATGGAATTTCAATCAATAGGTTGGTTTGGAATATGAAGGGGGAAGTACCTTTTAACACAGCTGTTGACCTCGAAATTCTGGACCAAGAAGAATCTGACAAGGTAGTTAGTGTTTTGTATGCATGTTCGGAGAGAATATACTCACAGTTTCTCAGTCCAGCAGTAAGGCTTCCATGTATTTTCATCAATGTAAGAAATAGAGTTTCCTTGGAAATCTCTGTGAAGGAACACAGTTCATATCCTTAAATAGGTAGGAAAAGAATGAGCAGAGTAAGTGAGAGAATCACAGTAACCTTGTGGGGAATACTCAAATGCAGAAGAGACCAGCTTTCTAACTCCCACAGCTTCTTAGCTTCCCAGTGGGCACAATTCATAAACATATAATGTGAGATCACTGGCACAAGTAATGAGGCATCTCCTGAGAACCTGAACTTCCTATCTGTCCAATTTCTTGGATACATATTGCCAATTGTTTTGAATGTAAGTCTTTTTTCTCCCAAAGTCACTTATGTGTCTAAAATGACTCCTACAAATCAATGATAAAAATGGCAAAAATGTATCATTATCAGCAAGTAAAGAAATCTTATGCCAGGTAACACCAAAGCTTTGGCTCAGTGCCCTCTAAATCTCTCCAGGTATTGGAAGGATAAGGGCAGTTAGAAATTAGAGACTAATATGGAAATACCTCTTAGACATATCGCATAAGGAAAAGCACAGATCACCGAGCAAGGAGTGAAGTTATTACCTCATTAGGGGAAAAAATGCAAAGGAAAGAGCCTGGAAGGAAGGACACACATCAAAATAGTAACATAGTTATCTTATGGGTGGGAGGGAGGGTGGGGAGAGAATTTCACATTTTATCCTGTGCATACTTCTATGACACTTTCTTTTACACAGTGAGAATGTACCCATGAATTACACATGTTTAAAAGAAGCTGTTAAATGCCTGAGGTTCAGTTTCAACCACTAACTGGATGGCGTTGAATCTTTACCTTTAGCTTTGTCCTCTTCCCTCAGCAATGACGATTTAGTTTATATGCACATTTTTCAGGGGGATCAGAAATAAGTCAAAACATATACCTGTCTGCCCACCTCCCTATGGGACATTTCCACTCAAACAGAAGCCTTCTGGTTGCTTTATATTCATCAATAAAACTGAACCCATGTCCCTCAAAGTGGCTCTCCTTCCCAACTGTATGTCCACCTGTTGTACCACCAGCCTTCTCCTCATCAACATATTTGATTTTTCTCTTTCCTGTACACCTTGCCCCCCAACTCTAGGCAGTTAGTAAACCTTGTCAGTTTTCCCTTTGTTGTGCTTTTAGGATTTCCTCCTCCTCCTGTCACAACCACGCTAATTCAGCCCATTCTCACTTTCCTCCTAGGTTTTGCTACAGCATTCTGTTTGGTCTCCCTGAATCCAACCTTCCTCTCTAGATCACACTACATATGGAATCTAAAATAAACTTCTTGTTTTCATCATTTCTCTCTTTTCCTTGAAAACTTTCAATGGCTCCCCACATCTTATAGCATATTTTTCAAACCCTCATTTGTGACAGTCAAGGTTTTTCATAGCATATCTTTCATTGCTGCCTAACCCCGTTCTTCACAGCTAGACTGATCTCTTAAATCCTCATGATTCCTGCAGCCACACCTTTCCCTAGACTCTATTCCCTATTTTTACTCTAACAAATCACAGCCAGTCTTTAAGTTCCAGTGAAAGTTTTAGCTAACCCATGCAGTTTCCCCTGACCTCCACACCCCAGTGATTCCAGGTTCTGGTTAATTACAGCACCTCTCTGTATCTTTTAATACTCAATTACACATCACCTACCTTTTAAGGTGTATTCCCTTTCTTCCCACCTGTCACTGTGATGTTCTGGAGACAACGCCATACTTCTGTGGCTCCCACAGTACTTAGCCTTGGGTTGGGCATAAAATGGGTGCTATACATAGAAATCCAGGGGGCAAAGATGAGTTCTCGGTGTAACTGAGGGATCGAATAATAATAATGGCTAACACTCAGATATATGCTAGGCACTGACGTAAAAGCTTTACATGTATTAACTCACCTAAATCTCACAATAATCCTATGAGATGGTTGGTGACTATGATAATCCCTAATTTCCAGATGAGGAAACTGAGTCACAAAGCTAATAAAGGGCAGATCTGGATTCAAACCCAGGTAGTCTGACTCCAGAATCTCTACTCTTAACCACTTTGTTGAATTACCACCAATGAGATGGGGAGAGGTACGGGTTGCTGCAATGAGGATGGAGCAAAAATGGGAGAAGAGAAGATGTTAAGAAATTAAATAATGGACTAAAAATTGGAGTAAGAAAAAGAGTAGGGGCAATTCAAAAGACTGGAGAAGAAGGAATGATAGTAAGAAGGCAAATGAAGATGAGAAATTTCTTATAAGACAAAAGGTATAAACAAAGTCAGTCAGTGTGAACTGGGGAGATGAGGAAGACCCAGGAAGACCTCAAAGAAAGGCTGCCAGGTCAGGCAGGATGCAGAGAACAAATGAGGAAAAGCAATACTTACAGGACGGTGAAGGTGCCATTGTAGCTGTCGGGCTCTGGCACAGGCACTCTGCAGTGCCTCTCCTTTGGGCTGAGACCAACGCAGGACAAGGTCTCAATACTGCAGATGCAGAGCTCACAGACATTCACGCTTGTGGGAGCACTCTGTTCCAGTTGCTCCTTTTCTGAGGTGTATGTTATAGAATGCACCACCGAAGGATCAGTCTAAACAGCTGTCTTCGATGACCCTGGGTGTCGAGTTATGGTACCTTCTGGGCCTACAGCTGTAACTGTGATTCAAGTCAGGAGTGGGTGTGCAAGGGCCACCTCAGGAGAAGGAGCTGTAGTCTTCTGAAGGAATGTAGAATGTTCAGCCTTCATAACAGGTTCTGCAATCACACTGGATTCTCCAGTTACAGTCACTTCCATGTCCACAGTGTCAACTGTGACTGGAGTGATGCTTGAAGGGGCAAGTGTCCCATCAGGGTGTTTTGGAGGGGGAGATGTAGAGTGTTCAGCCTCCGTAGTAGGTTCTGAAGTCACGGTTAGCTCCAGGTCTACGTGATGAGGTGTGACACTGGACGGTGTTGGGTGCTGACCTTGACTCTTCCTTGGATTTTGGATTGGTCACCACTTGATGGGGTGGATATTGAACGACAATCTCCTTTGCTAGCTCTGGAGGCTGGTTGGAGAATGTTCAATGCCCACAATGGATGCTCGTTACCGTAAGTTCCACGTCCACAGTGTGAACTGTGACTGGAGAGATGCTCGAAGGGGCGGGTGTCCCCTCAGGGTGTTTTGGAGAGGGAGATGTAGAGTGTTCAGCCTCCGCACTAAGTTCTGAAGTCACAGTTAGCTAAAGGTCTATGTGATGATGTGTGATGCTGGACGGTGTTGGGTGCTGACCTTGACCCTTCCTTGGAGTTGGAATTGTCACCTCCTGATGGGGTGGATATTGAAAGACAACCTCCTTTGTTGGCTCTGGAGGCTGAGTTGGGTTCTCTTGCTTGGTCGGAGAAGGTTCAACCTCCACAATGGATGCTTGTTAATGTAAGTTCCAGGTCCACAGTGTGAATTGTGACTGGAGTGATGCTTGAAGGGGCAAGTGTCCCCTCAGGGTGTTTTGGAGGGGGAGATGTAGAGTGTTCTGCCTCCACACTAGGTCCTGAAGTCACGGTTATCTCCAGGTCTAGGTGATGAGGTGTGATGCTGGACGGTGTTGGGTGCTGACCTTGACCCTTCCTTGGAGTTGGAATGGGCACCTCCTGATGGGGTGGATATTGAAAGTCAACCTCCTTTGGTGGCTCTGGAGGCTGAGTTGGGGTCTCTTGCTTGGTTGGAGAATGTTCAACATCCACAATGGATGCTCGTTACTGTATGTTCCAGGTCCACCAAGTGAATTGTAACTGAAGTGATGCTTGAAGCGGCAAGTGTCACCTTAGTGTGTCTTGTAGTGGGAGATGTAGAGTGTTCAGCCTCCGTAGTAGGTTCTGAAATCACGGTTAGCTCCAGGTCTACATGATGAGATTTCACGCTTGATGCTGTTAGGGTCTGACCCTGACCCTTAATTTGAGTTGGAACGGTCACCTCCTGATAGGGTGGATATTGAACAACAACCTCCTTTGTTGGCTCTGGAGGCTGAGTTGGGTTCTCTTGCTTGGTCGGAGAAGGTTCAATGTCCACACTGGTTGCTCCAGTTTCAGTAACTTCCAGGTCCACAGTGTGAAATGTGACTGGAGTGATGCTTGAAGGGGCAAGTGTCCTCTGAGGGTGTTTGGAAGGGGAGGTGTAGAGTGTTCCTCCTCCATAGTGGGTTCTGAAGTTACAGTAAGCCCCAGGCCCAAAGGTTTATCTGTGACACTAGGTGACATTACATGCTAAGTGTGATCCTGAGCTGGTGTTGGAACTGTCACCTCCTGATACAATGAAGGCTGATGGGGCTCTGGAGGCTAAGTTGGGTTCCCCTGCATGGTAGGAGAAGGTCCAGCCTCTTTATTAGGCTCTGGACTTAATGTAAGTCCCAGGTACAGAGGTTGAACTGTGACCTCAGTCATGGCTGGATGCTGAGCCAGCACCTGCTCTGCCTGTGGAGGTGTCACCTCCAGGTACACTGGAGATGTCATCTGCTGCAGGGCTGCAGAGTGTCCAGCCTCTGTAAGAGGCTATGGAGTCACAGTACACCCCAAGTCCAAAGGTTTATCAGTGAAACTGGGCGAGCTGGAATGCTGAGGTTGATTCTGTCCTGGTGTTCCAGTTGTATCTCAACCTTCTTAGGTGGCTCTGGAGGCTGAGCCGGGGCCTCCTCCTTGACCAAAGAAAGCCCTGGCCCCTCAGGGTGATCTGCAGTCTGAGCTGTGGCCTCTTGTTGGCCTGGAGAAGATTCAACCTTCCCAGAGAGGCTCTGGAAACAGAGAAAGAGGCTTGGACTGGATTGGAGAAAATTCAGCCTGCTCGGGGGGGGAAACAGGAAAATGAGGAGAGCCCTCCTGCTGCTCTGGAGAACTTCCAGCCTCCTTAGCAGGCTCTGGAGTGATGACAACTGCCAGATCCAGGGGTTTACCTGTGGTACCAGGCATCACTGGACGCTGAGCTTCACCCGGACCTGCAGGTGAGACCATCACCTCGTTATGTACTGGACGTTGAGCTGCGGCAGTTGTAGAGGTCTCTGGAGGCTGAGTTGGGGGCTCAAGCTGGACTGGGGAAGGTTCACCATTTCCTGAGGGGGCTGGAGGCTGATCCGGAGCCTCTTGCTGGAACAATAATGGAGCCAACTGCTCAGGAAACCCTGCAGATGGAGCTGAGTCCTCTTGTTGGGGCGAAGAAGGTTCAGCTTCACTTGTGGGCCCCGGACTTATGGTGAGTGCAAGGTCCACAGGTTTAACAGTGACACTGGGTCCCTGCAGAGACTGAGCTTGATCCTGGCCTGGAGGAGAAGCTGTTGTCACATCATGCTCTGGAGAATGAGCTGCAGAGGGTTTGGCCTCAGCAGGAGACTCTGAACACTGAGCTGTGCTTTCCTGCTGGGTTGCAGAAGGTTCTATCTCTGCTGGAGACTGAGTTGGGGTCTCCTGCTGTGTTGAAAAGGGTACAGCTTCCCCCAGTCGGCTCATAACGCTGAGCCGGTTGTCTCCATTCCCCTGGAGAAGGCTCAGCTTCCTCAGGTGGCTCTGGAGGCTGACCTGTGGCATCCTGCTCAAGTGAAGATTCAACCTCCTCTGGCCTCTCTGGAGGCTCAGAAGGGGCCTCCTGCTGAACTGGAGAAGTTTCAACCTCATTAGTGACCTCTGGAGTTCCAGTAAGTGCCAGATCCAGAGGGTTAACAGTGACACTGTCCAGGTCTGACTGCTGAGCTTCATTCTCTTTGGGAACATTTACCTCTTGAGGCCTTAATGGTTCAACTAAAACCTCCTGAAGTCCTCCCTCCCCACTGGGGGACTGAAGCACCTACTTCCTCAGGGGCCTCTGAAGGCTGAGGCAAGCCCCCTGCTGAAGGGGAGGTGGCTCTATCTCTTCCGTGGTCTCTAGACACTGAGCCTGGGCCTCTGCTGGGGTAGAAAAGGTTCAACCTTCTCAGGGGCCTCTTGCTGGGGTGGAGAGTCAACCTCCTCGGTGGGCTCTGGACGATGAGTTCGGGCCTCCTGCAGGGATGAAGAAATTTCAGCCTCCTCAAGGGGCTCTGGAGGTCAATCTGGGCTTCCCAGAACATCCAAAGTTAGATCTATGTCTATAGCTTTGGTGTTATTACCTTTGGGTTGAGGAGACAGAGCTGAGGCCTGATTCTGATCCCAGCCTAGCACTGGAACCTCCTCTGGGAGCATTTGATGCTGGATTAGCTTGTGATTCCCCTCTTGATGTGAGACAGCAACACCTCGATATGGCCCTGTGGGCAGCTCTCCATCTGAATGCACGTCCAGGTACGGAAGAAAAGTCTCGGCCAACATCTGGGTGACATAATTAAAGTCCCCCGACTCTGAGTTGGGGGTCCACTGGACAGACTCCAGGGCTGAACTCCCTGGACCATAAGCCAGACTGATTGTGAAGCAAAGAGCTGCAAGGACCAAAAACACTGGGGAAACATGATCCAAAGACGATTCGGGCACAGCGACCCAGGCCAGTGGGGCACTGGCCAGGCACACTGAACGGACACTGAAGTGAAATGGCAGCCTGGCTGCACGTGTGCCCCTCCCCTGCCTCACGCCCCACCCTTTAGTGACACCGCCTTTATTAGGTCAGGGTGGAGATCCAACCAGAGTCAGGCTTTTTCCCAGGGCCCAAGCCATCTTTCCCCCAGCAAAGGTGACACTTAGCTCCTGCCAGGCCCTGTCTACAACCCGGGCCCAGCCCCTGGCACAACGAGGCAGGATTTGGGCTGCAGACTAGAGTGGCCCCGGACTCCAGCAGTGCAGGGGTGGGGGTGATGGTGGGGCAGAGCTTCCCAAGGAAGTCACAGGGCCCGGCCTTCCGGGAAATTCAAAAGTGCTAGTCCAGCTCTGGCAATCTAAACTCCTCCTCCTCCAAACTAAAATCTGAGAGACATTCTTCCTTCCCTTGGCCACACTGCTTTGAAGAAAAGTAGCTGACCTACAAAATGAGCACCAGTTACGGCGGTGGGAGAGGAATACACCTTACACTTAGTTATTCTAAAGTGTTCTCATGTCCTCTAAACTCTCAGGATCCATGTCTGATTATAAAATTCACCACTCTATTATTAGGGGTTACCACTGAATCAGTGATGACTCCAAAATGTCTGCAGGAAGGGTTTTGGAGCGGGTGAGCAATTCATTCTGGGAAAGAGAGTCGGAAACCAAGTGAACAGCCCTATACGTTAGTGTGGGAAAATCTCCCCATCCCACCTTGTCTCAGCACAGCCATTAGTCTAGAAAAAATTACAGTGCCACTTTTCAGAGGTCTACCCTGTGTGCGTACACAGAGAAGACACCTAGGATGTTAAAGTCAGCACGTTGTGGGGAGGGATAGCTCCGTGGTTAGAGTGCGTACCTGGCAAGCACAAGGTCCTGGGTTCAATCCCCAGTACCTCCATTAAAAATAAATAAACAGTGGGGAAGGGGGTGGGAAGGGATACGTTGGGAGTTGGAGATTTGCAGATACTAACTACTATGTACAAAATAGATAAACAAGTTTATTCTGTATAGCACAGGGAACTATATTCAGTATCTTCTAGTAACTTATGGCTAAAAAGAATATGAAAACGAAAATATGTATGTTCCAATATGACAAAAGTACTGTGCTGTACACCAGGAATTGACGCAATACTGTAAACTGACTATACTTCAATAAAAATATATTTCTAAGAAACAGAATATATGTAACTAACTAAATAAAAACCTAATTACCTCCTCCTTCTCAAAAAGTAAATTCAGCATGTCAAATAATTTTCTTGAAATACTGCAACTAGCACCCAGTTTACTTCCTTCACAGCCCTTATAATCATCTCTTTAATTTTAGCCCTGTTTAACTGTCTGGCACACCCTCTGGCCACAGAACTCCATGGAGAAGGAGCTTGATCTTATTCCCAGCGTCAAGCACGTAATGGTTTTTAAATGGAATTGATTCCAAGATTGGCCGATGAGGAATGGGTCTGTTGTTATAATCAGCTTTCTGAAAACTTCAGCATCGATACTGAATCCCTTCCTCTCACATTTCACAAGAAGCTAGACTTTATTTGTAAGTGGAAAGGGAAGAAAATAACAGGAAGTGGAGGCAAGAGGAAGAAGAAATGAAGAATTCTGAAGTGAGGAGAGGAATTCTGGAGTGACTCCACCACAGGTCTGTCCCCTGCCTCATCCCAGGTGGCATCCTGTCATCCAGTAGGAGAGTGGCCGGCCCGCACAGTGCAGCCTTCATTTTACCCTGAGGAGAGAAAAGTCTGGTTCTTGCTTCCACCTGACCAGCTGCTCCCCTGCCCACGTGACCCGGAACTTAGTGAGGCTTCAGCACAGAGGAACACCCAGCATCCCCTTCATTCCCAGCAGTCTAATCGGTCCTCCTTTGGCTCCTCTGATTCTTCCTTTCAATTTCCTTATCCGTGTTGTTTGCCCTCTTCCCCCATTCAGTTTGCTTCCATATATATTTTTAATAGATACACTGAGTGATTAAACGCAGGACCTCCTGCATGCTAAGCGTACACTCTACCACTGAACTCTACACCCCCCACCACAGGCTTTTAAAATTTTATTATTTTTATTATTATTATTTGCTTCCACATTTTTGAATCCTTATCTCCCTCTGAAGGAGGAGAGCACTGTTACAGGGCTGAGAGTTACTAAAAAAACAAACAAACCCAGAGGCAGCAGATCTAAAGGAAATCAACGCTGGCATAAAAGAAATGGGGCAGCGGGCCCCTCAGTATTGGAAGAGTCTGGGGGAATAATTAGAGAGCTTCCCAATAGGCAAGGGTCTTTGCTTTCTGTGGTTGATGAAATGAATACCTGCTGGTGGCTACACAGCATCCTAAGGTTCTTACAGATATTCATTCATCAACATATAAGTATTGAGCACCAGCTTTATACTAGGTACTGGACTAGATGCTGGTGACACGGAAAATCAAAATGACTCCAACCCTCCAAGGGCTTCCAGAGAGCCAAGTGTAAACAGGTTATCTTAGTCACTCTGTGTTCATTGGTGTTGGAGGGGTGGTTGTTCAGGAAGGGTCCCTCCTTACAAAAGCTTTATATTCCCAAAGCTAGCATGCAGGATGGACTGGGGGAAGGTACATCAGCAGCATTCTTGACTGTCTCCACCAGAGAAAGGAATGATAGTGAAAGTCTCACTTCTGAGGCTTGTGCCATCCACGAAGTCTTCCTGGAAGGGACCAGGGAGACATCAACATCCCTGATCAGTTACCATCCGCACTCCAGGGCCACTGCCCTTTGTTTTGTTTCCCTTACTCCCCCTCTTCCAGTTTATCTCAGCATCTTTCTCCCCACCTTATCCCTGCCCCACCCACCCACTTGCCACCCTGCCATGCAGTCCCCAGCGTGGGAGGAAAAGAGCTCCCAGTCCTAGGCCCCTGCCTCTACCAGGGCTTCACTTACTTTCTGTCCCACCTCCCATCTTCCCCTGCCCACTTCACACACCCCACACAAACACAACACACAGACACACACCCACTTCCCAGACCTTTCTCCTGACTTCAGTATACAGGCAGTAGGGCTGGTTGACTGCAGAGGAGTGGAAGAGACTGGCTGGGCTGGAGGGGCAGAAATAAGGCTTCAGAATAAAGCATGTGTGTGTGTCTCCCCAGAATGTGCCCTGAATGTCGGTCTGGAACATGCTGTAACAAGCTGGCCCCAAAGCTCACAGCTCACAGCTCACAGCTCAGGCTGGGACTGGGTGGAGGCACCACCACAGCAGCAGGAACTACTGGGCTAAGAGCTCTGCCTCCTAGACCAAGGGGTTCTCTGCACATTTATTAAGCACCTACTATTGTGTGGTAGTCACTTTTTATTCATCTGCAAGATGCAGAAAAGAATCAGAAAGTGATGTTTACTAGAATCAGCTGTCTGTATAGCAGATGTGGTCTCATGGGGCAAGGAGGTGCCCGGGGAGAGGGATGGGGTCACTGTGGCCACAGTCTCCTGCGTAGCTGAACTTGAAGGAAAAGGCCACAAGACCATCTTACCCAATCCCCTGCCTCCAAGCCTTTACAGGCAGGGATTTCTCTGACAAATCTCCAGGAAAAGAGATTCTCCAGCCTCCCTTACATGACTACTCTTTTCTCCTTATTCTAGCACTGGTAAATTCCTTCTGGAGTCTAGCCTCAATTTGCATCCCTGTGGTTTAAACTCATTTCTCTTGCCTGAAGTTCTGAAACAGAGTCCTTGGGCCCCCAAGAACACATATGGTTAATTCAACCTTGCAGCTTTCTGGGGCCTCAGAGTAAAGAAGGAAAGAGCAGCAGGGGGCCCCTCCCAAGTCATCCCAGAGACAAGAGTTACTGGCAAAGAGAGGTCCAACGAGGGGAGCGGGTAGGGGTTGGGGATGTGCTTCCTGGGGAAGGTGAACAGGCAGCCAGGCTGCCCTCCTCTGCTCACCTCCCTTCCTCTCATCCCCTATGAGGCCTCTGAGCCATAAAAGGAGGTGCATGAGTTTCTGTTGTGTGTTCACAATCAGCCCTTTCTCTATGGGGTCCCCTTTCCCAGACAGTGGCAGGCAGACATATAGATCTGCACACACTACATGCGCACACACACACAAACTTCCTTGCTCACATCTTAGGGATATACACTCAGGGACACAGGTCCAGATACACAAATGCTGGCCATGTCAGCGGTCTCTCCCCAGCACACTCAGATACACACACACATACCCTTCTTCCCTCCTCTGCAGCCTAAGGGGGGATGGCCACCTCCATATGGGTAGGCCTGGTGAACAGATGCAATGCAAAACTTCAGGCTGATGCTGGTCCCTTTTCAGCACACAGCCGCTCTCCCCTGGCGTTTGAGCAGTGGGGAAGGAACACAGACAAACAGAAGTCATTCCTGGTGGCAGACAAGGCAGAGCCAGCCTTCGACTCAGGGAGGGGGCCTCTGTCCCGGCTCCTGCCCTTAAGAAGGCCCCTGCTCTATTCCCCTGGGGTTGTGCCCCTCCACACAGGGCCAAGGGCACGAGCCTACACAGAGTTCGTACCTCTCCCCTTGGAGACCACAGTCCGGGGACGTGCCCGGCACCGACCCTGCTTTTGGGGCCTGGGGGGTCTCTTACTTGGGCTCTTCCTCCTGTTGGGACAGCAGCACCACTTGGTGTGTGCACACTCAGGCAAAGAGGTGATGAGGGGCAGTTGTGGGAAAGGGACGCACACACCAGGGACACGTGAGCTGGGGTGCCTGCATGCATGCTGGAGGCCCTTTGTGGTATCGGGGGAGCCAGGGGTGTGAAGGGGATGGCCCAGGGGCTGGAGGCCAGGGAGCAGTTCTCCCCAAGGCTGCCACATTCTGAGAAGGAGTCAGAATTCTCAATTCCATCTGGCCTTTCAGGTCCCTGTGGAGGTACCCTGGTCCAGGTGTCTTATTTAACAGTTAGCTTCACTCATAACTTGTTTAGATCTCTGTCCGTGGGACTCCGTTTGCACCGCTGCCCCTGCCCACTGGTGCTTAGGTGGGAAGACTTGTTCAGGGGGCCCCCTTCAGTCCTGGGGAGAGGATATTGGTGGCGAAGTGCCTCCCGAATGCTTCTGGCTGGAGTGGGCCCTGGCATCAGCAGGAGCAGGGCAGGATGGTGCAAGGCCCCAGAGGTGAGGGTGGGGGTGCTCTTGCCATTTTTGCCACCCTTTGTCCAGGGGAGGAGCCTTGAGACCAGAGGCTGCCCATGGCCTGGTCCTGTGGGTGTGTCCCTGGCTGGCCTGGGGAGGGCTCTTAATTACAGAGGCAGCTCCAGCCACACTTCACTGCAAGGCGTGTGGTCGGGGATGGAATGTCAAAGGGAAAATAGGGAGACAAGAAAACAGAGATAGAATGGGCCAGAAATAGCACAGGCCAGAGCGAGATACCAGGGGCCCGTGGTGGTGGAGGGGGAGGATGGAGGAGGGTCAGGACTTCTCCAGAGAATGTCTATTCCCCTGGTTGCCCCCACCCCTTACCTACCCTCAGCCCCCCAGGGTTCCATCTCAGAGCTTCAGGAGCTCATCAGGGTGGGTCCCAAGCATCAGGATTGTTGGATTCTGGAGCTGGGTCTCTGAGCAACCCCCATCCTGCCCTGAGTGGGCTGAAGGGGAAGGTGAAGCCTTGCCATTTGAGTCACTCACTTCCTGCTCCTGGCCTGGGTGACTCCACTCACAGGCTGACACAGCTGGGGCCCACCCACCCTCCAGCCTGCCTGCCCCTCCCTCCCTCAACAAGCCAGGAGAGATGCCTGTCCCGACAGGCGCCCTTCCCACAGAGAGTCCACCCCTCCCCTGCCAGCACGCCAGCCTGTGTGAGATGAGAAACAACTTTGTGAGAAGTCAGCTGGAGGTGTGACTTCAGGCAAACCTCGGGATTAGAGAACCAGGGCTGGGGCAGGGGCTGGCCGGCCCTCCTCTGGGGTCTAAGTCTGTAACCTCCCCTCACTTCCTCTAAGCCAGGAGGGCACTACACAGACCCACAGGGATCAATTGTGCAAAGAGACTTCCCCCACCTCCTCCCGCCCTCTGGCCTTTCTCCCTGTCCCAGGCTCCACCTCAGTGGGAACTGGTGGGGCCAGGATTTGGAAGCCCCCAGCCTTGTACTTTAATCCCAGATTTCCTAGTCCTGTCCTGCACCCCAGGGGACTTGCAATCTCTGCATATTTCATCAGCACTTCAGCCTCCAGCTGAAGAAGCAGCCAATTTACAGCTCATGGATGATTTATGGCCCTAGCAGAGAACCTGGAAGTGGTGAGGGGGAGGGGCAGGGAGCATGGTGGCAGGTGAAGCCTGAAGCTGGCTGTTGATGAGGGTTGTGAGAAGCCAGCTCCTTCCAGGGGGTGTGTTGGGGGTGGGGGAGGAGCTCCAAGGCTAGGAACAATACCATTTTTGAGGATACCAAGGTATTATCAAAAAAAAGGGGAGGGGGTTTATCAAAATAATTGCACTAAAGGTTAAAGTTACATGACAAGCATTTTCTGACTTCATTCCTTGTCCCGGTATCTCTGTAACTGTGTGCATAACCTCACTTGGAGATAACAAATTTTAATGGGACGTCCTTCATGGCTGTGAAGCCTCCAAAAAACTCCCTGCTCCCCACACCACCCGGGGCCTGGGAAAGAGGCCAGACTCCCAACTTAGACTGACTAAACCTTGCTCCTTCCTAGCTTCCTCCTCCAGGAAGGCCAGCAGGATTTAGCCAGATGATCAAGAGAAAAGGATGGAATCTGGAATGGCCACCACTTACTCTGCTCCAGGCATCTAACTTTATACTTTTCTTATTAAAAGAAAGGTGGAAAAGGTGACCCAAAATAGAAAATGTCAAGTTCTCTTGACCTCTTCTTTGCCAAGCGGCCTACCTGAGTGAGTTCTTCCACAGATTTAGAGGATCAAGTATATGTGGGGGGAGGGGTAAACAAGCAGCCATGTCCTCCTTTTACCTCAGTTTCTCCATCTGAGTCATGGGCGTGAGAGGTGCTACCGCCCCAAAGGCTGTTTGGGGGTCAGAAGAGATGCTATCCAGGCACCCCAGCACCAGCAGGGACCTAGGAAGGTGGTGATTACGGGATGATGTGTCCACAGGTTGGGCCTGGCATTTGGTCTAGGGGTGGCTGCAGTGGGCAGCCCCAGCCCTCAGCATACTTACATCAGATCCCCAAGTCATCTGGGAATTTGATCACAGGAAGAAGCCAGACAGGGCTGCGCCAGCCTAGCTTAGAGTGAACCCTGGCCATGGGCCCCAATCTAGTCTCTCTGTGCCTCAGTTTCCCCATCCATGAAATTGGGCCATCTGCTGGAGCTATCCTTGGAGAGAAGTTGGAAAAGAAGGCCTGGATGGAGGCCCCGGAGTGGGGAAGCTGCGTGAGCCTTGGGCCCTGCAGCTGCCAGGACACCACCCCCTCAAGTAAGGTTATGAGGTTGGCCCCAGTGCCAACTGGACACAGCCTTCTGACACAGGAAGGGGTTACTCTTTGTCTCTAGGGGAACCCTACTCTCCCAGAGAAGGGGAATGCTAGGGTGAGACTTCAAGAACTATTTCTCAAACCTCAGGGGGAATTTCTTCCATTGGAATTTACTGGAATTTTGGGTGATCCCATGGGATTCTCCCTTTGGCCATCACTCCTCAGGATTCAAGAAGAGGCTGGTCTAAATCACCCCAGCAAGTCTGTCCCCAGGCCCTCTAACTTCTGGTCCAGCCCCAGAAAGCTGACAAGGGGAGGTGGGACCAAGCTGTGGAATGAGGCCTGAGACTGAGTCTTGACTGCTTGCTCTTCCTCCCCTTTCTCCTTTTCTCCTTTCCTCTCTCCTCCTCCCTCCTTCCCTGTCTCCCTTCTGGAACCCTCTGCCTTCCCCTGTGAGCTGTGGCAATGTAGGGGCTTTGTCTCCACATCTAGCCCTCACCTTCCTCCCCTTCCTCCCCCGAGGCCCCATCTGACATCCTAAAGGGACAAAGCCAACTCCGGAGACTGGAGAGAGGAGACCAAGGAGTTCTGTGCTTTCTCTCCCTTCTCTGAGCAGCACTGATTTAGGAGGAAAAGTTTCAAACCCACCTCAGGAACCCCCTTGAGGAAACTTGGACAGGTTGCTTCTCATTCATCAGCCTCACCTGTTGCAGAAGGGAATTGATATCTAGGTTGCAAGATTGTTTTGAGGTTATAAAGAACCTGTCACTTGCCCGGCACATGGTAGGTATTCAATACATTGCAGCAGTGATGCTTTCCTCGGGATGAGGTCTTTCTGGGTCCAGGACACCTCTATGGCATCTGAGTCTGGGCCTCTTGTGTTAGGCCGTTATCCCCAGTGCCCTTTTGGCTGTTCCTAATCTACTCATTATAATACAGATGGTAGGACTGCTGAGGTGCTGGGTGGGGGAGTTCGGGGTGGGGTAAGGAGAGGGCAGAATGAGGCAGATGTGGAGGAGGCGAGGGCATCTGGGCTGGGTGGGGTTGGGAGAATGGGCTGGAGGGCCCCAGAGGGCCAACGCTAGGACTCAATGGAACACAGTCTTATGGGTTTGGGGATCTGGCCGGGCAATGGGGAGACGCTGGCTGTGCAATGGGGAGACGCTGGCATCAGGGAGAGGTGGGAGGGGCTGGCAGCTGCTGGGGATGGGGGAGCTGAGTATGGGATGCTGGAAAGGGAGGGCCTGGCCTAATGGCGGGATGGAGGTGAGTGCCTAGAGAGGGGCAGCCTCCTGCTCCAAGGGGCCACCCCTGACTCACACCCTCAATTCAGAAGCCACTCTCAGATGCACACTGGACACACATATCAACACACTTCTTAAACTGCACCAGCTTTCCTGGTCTTCTCACCCTGCTCTATTTTCCCATCTCACTTATCTATCATAGCAAGATAACTTATTTATAACATTGTTTATTGCCTGTCTCCTCACTGGAATACAAGCTCCAGGAAGGCAGGGTGCTTGGGTAGGTGCTCAAATAGATAACGTGCTGAGAGAGTGAAGGAACCTTTGGAATCACAGTCACGAATGCGCGCATCCTCCCGGACGCATGTGCAAACACACTCAGTCGCCCCCGATGCTGCCACGGACATTCTCAGACGCGTGCCCGCAGGCACACGCTCACACCCAGACCCGCACATTGCCACAAGACACAGGCTCACAGCCCTCCTCCCGCACACAGGCGCTTTCGGACTCACACCCAGCCGTCCAGATTCCAAAGCTCCTACTCACGCAGGCACGCTCTAGCACGTCCCCGCTCCCCGCCCCTCCAAGGGCCCGCCCCTCCCAGAAACAGGGGCGGAGCTTGGGGGAAGCTGAGGACACAGCAGCGTGAGTGCTGGAGTCGGGCAGGCCCGCCCGGCACCTGAGACCTCTGTGGAGACGCCACCACTGCAGACCCACCTATGGGAGGGAGGGAAGAGTGAGATCACCCATGCCCCCAGCCTTGACCCGCCCGTGCTCCAGACTCAGACTGTGGCTTTCCTTCACCAGAGGCCCGGAAAGGGCATGAGGTGGGGCAGGGAGTCCTCCTGGGCACAGAGATAGGCAGGACCCAGACCAGGTTACCTAGCATATCTGGGCAGGAGTGTGGACGGTGAGAACTGGGCTTCAACTTCAGCTCCACCTGCTGGTTGGAGAAGGTTCCTCTACCACCCTATCCCTGGAAGACCAGAAAAGTGGGCAGTGGGGCAGAACTGTCACCTAACTGGCCTTGGCCAAAGGTCCCTCCCTAGAGAGACTCCTTTTGCCCCCACCTGCCCACTTTGGAACATGGCTGGGGGACTTGGTGGTAGCCACCTGGCATCACCCTCACCCCACCTCCAGACTCTCTGCTCCCTAGAAGCAGTGCAAGATTGGGCAAGACAGTCTGGCATTCCCACTGCCACTATGAAGTCTCCTGGGGCTCTTCTGGGTCCTGAGAGGGCCTGGTTCCCTACTGTGGAATGAATGGGAGAATGGGCAGAGAGGACAGGGCAGGGCATGCTCACTCTGACTAGAAGGAACCTGGGTCAGTAAATGCTTGGAAAGTAAAAACTGGAAGTAAATGTTCTCGGACCCCTCCCCACAGTCCCTGAGGGAAGAGATGCTGAACTAGGGAAATAACAGGGCATCCCGTCTTAGAAATCTGAAACCACCATCTTCCCAGGAATCGGGCAGAACTGCATCCTCATGCCCCCTGGCGGTGGGCTGCAATTTCAGGTTGCTGCTCCTCAGTTCACAAACACCCAGGGTTTAGAGGCCAAATTGTGGCCCCTCTCTCGCCTGTGCATTTATTGAGAGGAGATGGGTGCAGAGGCAGGGAGGGAAGGACCTGCACCCTGAGCACGCCACCCAGGAGATACCAGGCCCCAGTGCTGATTCTCCAAATAAATGTTTATTGAGCACCCACTGCCAGTGTGCCAGGAACTGCTAGACTCCTGGCCCAGTGCTCTTCTGATGCCAACTGCCCCTCTGCCATCTCTCCAATTCAGGCTGAGACCCCAACTAGGAAGAGCTGGACTCTTCTCCTTCAAGAGATTGTCTAGGTTGGGGGGCATGGGGAGGAGGGCAGGCTGTCAGTATCTGCAGCACCATCATCCTGTGGTCCAGAGACCCAGAAACAGGTAGGAGGGGTCTGGGTGTTACCCAGGCCAAACTCGTTCTGCTCGCCGCATGACAGGCCAATAAATTGAGAGACGAGGTGTTGGGGAAAGGAATAGCGACTTTATTCGGAAAGCTGGCAGACTGAGAGGATGGCAGACTGTCATGGAGAACCACCCTGCTCCAGTCAGAATGCAGGCTCCTTTTACACAAAAAAATAGGGGAGGGGGTGTGGTTGGTTGTTGCAAACTTCTTGCTGCAGGGATTCTTTGTTCTTGCAGCTGTCCGTGTGGGTCAGGCCACGGTGTCCCTGTAAACCTCCAACAAAACAAAGGTTATTCTCTATTTTGCAACTTGCCATCTCTATGTAGGTGCAGAAGTGCTAGCATCTTTAAAGGTCAGAGCCCTGAGAATAGGCTCTCCTGTATATTTCAGGCTAAAGGCAACATTGTTTTACAAAAGGTGCAGAGCTAGCGAGACTAAGCCTAGAAAGCAGGGCACAATGGTTAAAACTAAAGGAACAGATCGAATATGGAGTCAGAGCTGTTCTCCATTACATGGGAAGCACTGCTCCCAGGTGGGACAGGATGGGGCCTGGTCAGCTATGTCCATTTTACATGTTTAATAAATAGTTCTTGTTGCTGTCCAGGCTGGTGAGGGTGGTGTCACTGGGCCAGGCTTCCCAAGTTCTTGAGGGGTGCAGGGGGGCCCTCTTCTCATGCTAGTTCAGGCTCTGGCTCTGAAAATGAAAGGAGAGCACATTGGGATTAGCCCCCGACCCCATTCCCAACAGGTGTCTGGGTGCTGTCCTCAGGGGAGGTGGGGCAGGGAGCAGTGAGGCTCCCCAAAAACAGGTCTTAGTTGGTCCCTGCTCTAGGAAAGATGCCACCGCCCTCCACCAAGGGGGAAGGGGGTTGCTAACAGGCTAGAAGTCCCTGGAGGAGATGTGCCAACACCCATTACACCTACTTCACAGCCTCTCCAGCCTGGGGCATGGATCCTGCTGTCTCCAAACTCCATCCCAGGCTGCATCCCCACCCCTGCACCAGGATCAAGTCACTGACCGGCCTCAGCCTCATCACCCTTGGCATCTGGCTCCTGCCACCAGTCAGCATAGATGCTCTCCTCATAGTCACCCTCCCCCTCAAACTCGGCATCAGATGGAGGCTCCTCAGGCTCCACGGGCGGTTCTGTCTCCTCCAGCTCCATCTAGGAGAAACCAGGTCACAGCAGGCACAAACCCAGGTGGGCCCCCTTCCTGGCCAAGGGGCCCTCCCATCCCATCACAGTCCCAAAGTCCCTCCTTCCCAGCCTCAAGATCTCACACATGAATAATTTGAGGGTTTCTCCCAAAGTCCTGTTCCCAAACTGCCCCCTCCCTGAACTGATGTGTGAATCGCTCCACTGGCACAGATTCGGTGTTATTGGAAGCACTGCCCTCTCCACAGCCCACCTTTTCAGCATAAATACCCAGGGAATACTGCTAGTCCTTGAATATTGTCTGCTCATGGTGTTTACCAGCCAGGAACACCTTGGTTAGCTTATCCCTCCAATGCCAGGCATCAGCTCCAGGATGCAGTCCTTGCTGATGACCCTGGCTGGGTCTAGAGGCCTCCTCCAGTGCCCTGTGATGGCCTCTCCCATTGCACAGTGATTCATGCATCAGTGAGCTGCTGGGGCAAGGCACTGTGCCTTTCGTGAATTTACCCTTGGCCCAAGCATGGTGTCTGGCAAACAGCAGGCAACAAGTAACAGTTATTTGAGCACCTACTGTGTGCCAGCTCTATACTAAGTGCTTTATGTGCTGGATCTCATTTGAGTCTCAGCACAACAGTGTGAGATGGGCATTATTCTCCCCATTCAACGGATGAAGAAATGGAAGTTCGAGGGTTACCTAAGACTTGCCTGGAGGTTGCCTAGCTGGGAAGTGGTAGAGCCAAGACTGGCTAGCACCAAAGCCTGGCTGCTCCCAGCACAGAACCGGCCCCTGTGTTTGATAAGGGGGGCATGGGTGCATGAACAAAGGACGGAATGGATAAATACGCTCTGGGCAGCAACACCTCAGAGAATTCAGGTTCTCAAGCCCTCATTCAGGATCAACATAATAACACACTGTGGTCCTTCCTTCTTGGTGTCCTGCATTCATTCATTCATTCATTCATTCATCCACTCACTGGTTCATTCAAACTCACTTTCTGAGCCCCAGCTCTGTGCCAGGTGCTGTGGGAGAGCTGGGAATACCCTGGTCCCCTGTCCTGGAGAACAGTCCTCTAGGAGACTGGGCAGAGAAAGGGGTGGGTGGGATGGATGAGGACTGCAAGTAACTCCAGTGCAGGGAGGCACTGCAAGCCCAGAAGACAGAGTCAGGACAGGCAGCAAGGGCTTCCCGGAGGAGGTGCCAACATGAGCTGGGTCCAGGAGAAGCAAGATTTAGACATGGACAGAAGGGGGGACATGAGAACATGGAGCAGGGAGAGAAGGGCAGGTGTAAGTAAGGGACAGGTGAAATCTCTCTGCTTCACAACAGCTGATTGCCAGGAGCTGGGGCTGAGCTTTGGCACAGTAGCCCCGGGAAGAGGACCAAGGGGTCTCTATCACTATCCAGCCCCATAGGGCAGGGGGCCACTTACCTCATCATCTGCCTGCAGGTACATGTGTGCAAAGTCCAGCAGCTCCCGCAGCTCAGCTGTCTGGTTGTGGTAGAGCATGGCCTCCTGGGCGGAGGGAAAGAAAGTGAGGTGAGCTGGGCCTTGCTGCTAGATGGTGGAGGAGATAGAGCTCCTAGGATCTGGGTCCTCTGGCCTTTTTCCAGTTCAAGGATCTGGAAACAGGTATCAGTTTCCATGCTGATCAAAAAACCATAGCTGCTTAAGGTGCTTAAGGTTAAGAAGGATTCCGAAGGCTCAGCGGAAAAGAATGCCTCGATCAATTAGCACCGTCTGCAACTGACAAGGAAATCGGAAGTGGCACCATGTGTACCATATTTGCCAGTCTTGCCCTGGACTCCCAAGGAGTTTCCTCAGTTGGTCCAGGTGAGGAAGTACCTGGGGAAGAAGGGCAAAGGCCAGTGAAGATACGAGGGTGGGGAGGGGAGCAGGCAGGAACAGACAGGTTATTTTTTACCTCCCACCTCCCAGGCACTGTGCTGGTCAGGTAGGCAGTACCACCCCCATTTTGCAGGTGAGGCAACAGACTCAGAAAGGTCTGCGGTGTTCCCAGGACCACAAAGCTCGTGGGGCTGGGTTTGAACCCAGGACTCCAACCACAAACCATATTCTTTCTTTTCATCTCCCATCCTGCCTTTGGAGGAAGCTAGGTTATTTTATCAAATCACATGTCCCGATGCCCACCTCCCTGGGCTGGAAGTCCTCCTCCTCCAGGCCCCAGCGAGCCCTGTGGAAGCGGTAATACACCAGGTTCTGCTGCATGACACTGTCTCCAGGGTCGAAGAGCATGTAGCTGGCGGCACTGCGGGCGGCCTGGCGCACGTCGTTCACTGCAGGCAGGACAGGAGGGAGGAGTGGCCCTGGCACTTCCCCACCTTCAGGGGTAACCCTCACCTAACCCACCCCTACCTCCCAACTTAGTCCAGTGCCCCTGGCACCCCAGCCACCTCCCAGAATCTGTTGAGCTTCTCACCCCATCCAATAATAATGCAAGCTAGAATGTATTGGGCACTTCTCCTATGCCCTGTGTAGCTCATTTAAGTTTCACTGTTATTGTTATCCCCATTTTACAGACAAGAAATCTGAGGCACAGAGAGATTAGGTCAACTGCTCCAGCTCACACAGCTGGAGGATGAGGGCACCGGGAAATTAGAGGCTGGTGGTCCAGCCCTCAACCTCTTAGCCAACTGGACCCAAAAAGGGTCTCCTGGCCTCTTGGTCTTCAGCTCCTCCACTCCAACTCCAGCTTCTGTCTGAATCTGGGCATCTCTGCATTGCAGAGACCCTGGAAATTGTCCATCTGAGCCCCAGCTGATGCCAGAATCTCCCTCAAGTGAGGAGAAACTTGAGTCCTGGTGTTACTTTTTATTGGCCATGTGACTAATGGCCCCTTGCCCTCTATGAGCCTCAGTTTCCTCACCTGAAAAATGGGCCCAGTAATGTCAGCTATTGGCAGTTTGTGAGAGGATCAAGTGAGGTAAACAGATGTCGCAGGGCTGTCAAGCACTATGCAATTGTTGGCTATTTAGTCACTTACCCAAGAGGCCCTGGAATTCTTCCCTGGGGCTTCTCTCTGTTCCCTCCCCGCAGCCTTTCACTTGCCCCCCCCCCCACCTCTAGACTTCCCTTCCATCACCCTGGGTCCTCAGTTCTGAGGGACAATGCCCCATGACTCCCCACACAGTGCTTTCCCTCACCCCAAGCCCGCCAGGAGGCTCACATTTGTAGTAGGCAAACTGGAGGTAGTGATACATGGTGGCCACGAACTTTTCCACAAAGTAGCCGCCCACATTGGGGGTCAAGTTGGCCTCACAGTCCACCTTGCACTGCAGGGATTCTGCAAAGAGATCTGGTGGGGGTGGGTAGCAGCAGTGAGGAGCTGGTGTGCTGACCAGCTCCATCCACATCCAATGATAAGGATGACAGAGATGACTTCCAATCCCAGCTCTGCCTCCTGATTGCATGAGATGATGTGTGTAAAGTTACAAGTGATGCTGAGGAAGACTGCTGTGGGCTAGGCTGACTCACCACCCCCACAGCTCACCTGCCACCCCCAAGCCAGAGGGAGCCAGGGCATTCTGGGGGAATGGCAGGTGAGGTTTGGAAGTAGGACTGAAGCCCAGTGAGAGAACCTCAGGACAGTCCTTTCTGCCCTTGCCGAGGGACTCTGTCTTTCAGAATCCCCAGGTGTGATTTCTGGCCACAAACTGCTTTCTGCACACACCTGCTGGGCTATTTCCCACCTCAGCACCTTGGCACCTGCATTGCCCTCTGCCTAGAAGGCCTGTGACCCCAACCTCCCCAGACCCTTTTGGGATATCACATCCTCTCTGCACCGATGCCCAGCACTTTGGACACTCCCCACTGTAGCCCTCTGCGCCCAGTGGCAAGTGACCTGTTAGCCTCTAAAGGCTCTGCTGGCCGGCTAGGATAACATCTTTTTCCGATCCACCTTCCAAGCACTTAGTAGGGGCTCCATAAATGTGTATGGAATGAAAATTTGTGTTAAGGGAACTTAGGAATTCTGGGAAGCAGGGCCTGTGGGTGAGAGGGATGCCCACAGGAGTCTGGGTGAGGGGATACCTGCTATGGCTGGATAGAAGTCCTTGAAGTCCACTTGCTCATGGGCCCCCTCACAGCCAGCCAGACACCGGGCAAAGATGGCCAGGTACTCGGCCAGGGCCCGCTCCATGTCCTCCGTGCTGCTGCGGAAATCCCCGCTGTTGTAGAGCTTCACAGCCCGCAGGAAGACGGCCTGGGGGAGGGAACGATGTGGCAGGGGGTCAGAGGTACCCCAACACCTCCCCTCCTCTACAGGCCTGATGGCGGGGTGGGGGTGGGGGCGGTACTCAGGAAGGAGTGTCAGGGCCGGTCCTACACTGGCACCCCACCTCGTAGGGCTGGGCCTCTAAGTCCGTGAGGGGCTCCTCCGCGGCGTCCAGCAGCCCCCGGTAGTAGTTGAGATACTTGGTGGTGAGCTCATGCTTCGGGTTTCTCTGGAGGAAGGTGTAGGCTGCGGCCACCGCCTTCTCCAGCCGGTTAGCCTGCAGGGTGGGGACAGAGCCGGTCAGCAGGACCAGAGCCCGCGGCCCCGAGCGCGCGGGAGGGCTGGGCGGTCGGGGTGCTGGGTGAGAGCCGCGCTCCTCCCGACCCGAGCGGGCGGCTGGCGCCGGCTGGGCGCTCACCTTGAACTGTGCGTAGTGCAGGTACTGGTAGGGCAGGCGGCTCTGGAAGTCGCGCAGCAGCTGGCGCGGCGGGTAGGGCACCTGGAAGGCGGGCAGAGAACGCTTGCAGCGCCGCAGGCAGGCGGCGCGCTCCAGGACGTGGCCGAAGAGCCGCAGCTCCTGGGCCCACTCATCGCCGCCGCTGCCGCCACCGCCGTCGGGGCCAGGGGGCGCGGGCCCCGGGGGCGCGGCAGCGGACGGCGCGGAGCCGCTGCAGTTGGCGTGGCAGAAGGCCTCGCTGTCCCGCAGCAGCCGGTGCAGCCGGAGCGCCGCCTCGAGGTAGCGCGCGCTCTCGCGCCAGCTCTCGCCCTCATACTGCTCCAGCGCGTGCCCGTAGGCCGCGGCCAGGGGCATCAGGTCCTCGGGCGGGAAGCCCCGGAAGCTGTACTTCTCGTACTGCGCCCCGGCGCTGCCCAGCAGCAGCCACAGCAGCCCCCACGCAGCCCGAGCCATGCCCCCTCCACTGCCCCCTCCGCGCCAGCTGGCTCTCCCCGCCCAGCTGGCGTCCCCGCCGGGCGGGCCGACTCAGGGACCGGGGCCCCGCCGGCGCGCCCGCTGGGTCTTAGCGCCGGGCACTGGGGTCAGCAACAAGGGGTGGTGGCTTGGGTCAGGGTCCCCGAGGGGCTGAGAGCTGCGTCTCCTTTCTTTTCAGAAAGCCCAACGGTGACCTCGTGCCCTTGCGGGTCTTCCTCTTGGCAGATGGTGAGTGGGTGCGGGAAGGCTTGCCGCCGGGATGGGGAGCCCAGAAAGCCCCTCCCACACAAAGACAACACCCCCGCACCTTAAGACCAAGGAACTGAGGGAAGTCCCACCTCCCTCTACTTTGCCCAAGCCCCGGAACCTGGTCTTCCTTCCACCACAGCGGTCTTTCTGCGCACGGTCCACCCTCAGCCCTGAAGAGGTCACTCCAAGTGTACCCCAGCCCGCGACAAGGAGGCACACTCCTGGTTTTACCCTGCACACCCTCCGCTCCCGCCACTTCCCACTCAGTCTTCATCCCCACGTCAGAAAGTCCTCTGGCAGTCCACTTTTGCAGGATAAAGCAACTTGTCCCTGGAGAGGCCGTTCCTGGGACAGAAGGGGTGGGAGGGAGCACTGAGTTACCCCTCTGATTCTGGAGCTTCACCAGCCACCTGGAGAGGCTTAGATCTGGGATGGCCAGCCAAAGAAGAGATGCGTCGGTTCGGCTTTAGGACCCAGGAGCTCCAGAAAAAAAAAAAAAAAAGACCGAATTTTTTCCCCCTAAAGTCAGCTCCGACTTCTCAACTTTCCTGAACTTCCCTCCCTCTCCAGGCCCCAGGTCTCTCAGGCCCCCTGGGGTAAGGGTGAGGGTAAACCTGGAGTTCTTTGTGATTCTTTCCTCCGACTCTATCACTATCAGCCTGGCCTCGTCCCGCTATTCCACTCCGCCTCCCCTGCCCCGCCAGCTCAGTCTCCCCAGCCCCCATTCCACGTGGACCAGCCAGTGCAGGGGTGGGGATGGAGGACAGGAAGAGGGGGAGTCAGCTCTGGGAGGAGGAGAGGGGAAAGGAGTCTGGCGGCAGCGACTCTCTCGCTTCGCCCTCACCGCAGGCCTTCCCAAGCTCCAGGCAGCATGCTCCGCGCGGGGGCCCCCCAGCCACACCCTCCGCCGGCTCCCCCTACTGTCGCCGCCGCCGCTGCTGCTGCTGCTGCTGCTGCTGCTGCTACTACTGGTGCAGGCCGTGAGGAGGGGGCTGGGCCGCGCCAGTCTGGCCGGCGCCCTCCTGGAAGAAGTGGTTATCCAGAGGTACCACATCCCCAGGGCCTGTCCCCAGGAGGTGCAGATGGGGTATTTTGTCTGCTACCACTACAACGGCACTTTCGAGGATGGCAAGAAGTTTGACTCGAGGTAATGGTTGGGTGCCCCCAGACTCACCATTTCCCTTCCCTGAGCTGGTGGCCAGGCTCTCTTAGTCATGGGGTTCCCTTGTTGCCGCTCTCAAGCTGTGTCTGTGTCCCAGTACTAAAACTGTGATCCCCTAACCCCAAACACTGCAGGCTGGGAGGGGGGACTCCTAGACAGCCATCTCCCCAAAGACACGCCTGCCCTCAGTCGCAAGCCTTCGCCTGTCAAAGGACCCCAATTTCTTTCACACAAGCTTCCTATGTCCCACAAAGTGCGTGATAATCAAGGTTAACTGCTCTATTTACTTACCAGTGCTTTACTTAAAGACACAAGAGGGTTGGTTTCCAGTTCATAGTGGGGGGAAGGGCTGCTGTGTGTGAATTTGACAGTGGTCTCAAGACTTTCCACCTTTCCATCCACCTTGACTCCCTTTCTGGCTCCAGCCCCAGGTTTCAGTGCCTTTGCCTTTAGAGAAGAGGGAGTAAGTAGGACATTTTTTGGAGGGGATAGGGGTTTTGAGCAGCGCATGAGGTAAAGCAGGTGGGCAAGATAAGAGCAGGAGAGTTCCAGGAGCATAGGGCATAGCCTGGTGTAGGGATCCTGTCTATGTGTCACATGGTCACACATGCCACCCTGGGCTTCTCAGAGAGTTTTCATGCCTCCCTCTCTGGGTGCCCCCGCAGCCCCACCTCCCTCCATCTTAGCTCTGCCAGGCCTGTGCTGCTGCCCATCTTGCCAGCCTTGGGATTTGAGAGACCAGCTTCTGGTCTGATCCAGGCCTTCAGTCTGCTCTGGCAAGTCAGCTTTTCTTGGATGAGGCAGGGCAGGGCTGCACACCAGCTTCAGTTGAACTTTGGGTCCCGGTCGTAGACAAAAGCCTTCACACCATACCCCAAGAAGTCGGTCCCTCTTAGACACTTCCCCAAAACACACAGCTCAGCCTACAGAAATTAGTGACAGTGGATTTGGAGCCAGGCAGTATATTGGGAAAGAACACAAACTCCTGAGACCAAGACCCTGAGTTCAAATCCAGGCTGTGATCATGGACAAAGAATTTTACCTCTTTAAGCTTTACTTTCCTCATCTGAAAAAAAGGTGGTTAAAAACAAATCTGAAAAACTGAGTCCCTAATTCCCAAGGCTGATAGGAGGACTCAAACAAGATGAAGAATGAAAGTGAACTTTACCCAGTCCCTGGCAGTCTTGACTCAGGAAGAACCCTGGTAGCGTTTAACTGGTAGAAACTTTGTGCCATGGTCAGGTTCTCACAACAGCACTGTAAAGGAAGCAGATCAGACATACAACCAGATCAATGGGCAAAATAAAGTATAGGAAGTAGCCAGGAGTACCACTCTGAGCCCGTGGCCACCAAGGTGTGGGGGAGGGGTCGGGAGTTGGGGAATGACCTCCCTGCTGGGAACTCTTGGATCGAGGCTGGGCCCAGTTCACGCAGTGCTGAACTTGGAAAACGTCCACAACCCACAGCCTCTTCTATCAAAATAACAATCTCCCATCCTTTGCTAACTTATGAAAACTGCAACTAAAAACAGATAAAAGCCATGGCAATTTTAGAATAGTCCTTTTCAAAATTGAAAACCAGCAGGGAGGATATAGGTCAGTAGTAGAGTGCATGCTTAGCATGCACAAGGATGCATGAGGTCCTAGGTTCAATCCTCAGTACCTCCATTAAAATAAATAACCTAGTTACCTACATCCCCTCCAAGAAAAAGCAAAATAAAAGATAGAAGTGGTGCTGGGAAAACGACAGCTAGATGTAAAAGAATGACATTAGAGCATTGTTTTAAAAATAGAAAACCTATCCCTGGCCTCCTCTGCTTCCCCTTCCTTTCCTTGGTGAATTGATGGTACAGCGGCCCATATATGGGCTTTGGAGTTCAACAGACCACACGTTGGTTGTGTGACCTTGGGCAAGTCACTTGGCCTCCCTAGCCTCAATTTTTTTCGTAAGAAAAATGAAATCAATAATGCTCACCTCACAAGGAAGAGAATTAAGTAAGATAATAAACGCAAAACACCAAGCATTTCATTGGCTTATCGTGTGAGTGCTGAATCACTGTTCCTCTTCCCCCGTGGCTGCACATACCGACCCTTTGCAGTCAGCAGACAGTAGCAGCAGACAACTCCCACCCATCCTCCAGGACTTCCTTTTGTAGCAGCCCATCCTATTAAGGCAGGGCTCGTGGCCCACCGAGGAGGGAGGCTTGCAGAGGGGATGAGGAGCCTGTGGATCTACACCTGTGGATAGGGAGGGAGACTGTGTGTGTGAGCACCTGTGGATCTATGCAACCATGGCCAGAGGCCACTGTATCCCATCTGTCCCCTCCCTCTTCAGCTATGACCGCCACACCTTGGTGGCCATTGTGGTGGGCGTGGGACATCTCATCACCAGCATGGACCGAGGCCTCATGGGCATGTGTGTCAATGAGCGGCAACGCCTCATTGTGCCTCCGCACTTGGGCTACTTGTAGAAGCATCGGCGTGGGTAAGAAGGGCTGGGGCCCTGGTAGGGGGATGCAGGAGACCAAGGGGCAGAAGCAAAGACCCTAGGGCTGGAAAATGAAGCTCAGAGAGGGAGAGTGACTTTCCAAGTATGAATAGCGGCTGGTCTGGGACCTGTGTTTTGGTCTCTCAGCCCCTGGGGCGGGAGCAAGGGAAATAACAGGGCCCTAGGTGGGATCCTAGCTTGACTCTGGTGGGAGACGGGGAGCTAGGGCTGGGGGAGCGGATGGCCTAGCAGGATGTTCAGACCTCCACTCCACCCCCCAACTCTAGGGGCTGCACCAAACACAGCAGTGCTCATTCCCCTGATGCCACCCACTACTTTGACATGGTCCTGCTGGATGTGTGGAAAAAGGCGGACACCGTGCAGGTGAGCACCTAGCTGCGCCCACCCCATTGCCCCCGCGTGGCCCAGGACAGTGACTGTGTCCACTACCACTACAACGGCACCGCCTTTGACAAAAGGTAAGGGTTGGAGGGAGCCCTGGGGTGCTGGGGACCGTGGTATGCAGGGGGGATTCTGGGGCCATCCTGTTTCTTCCACCAACAGCAGTCTCACCTCTACCTCATTCTTTGCAGCTATAGCAGGGGCAGAACTTATGACACCTACGTGGCCTCTGGATGGCTCATTAAGGGCATGGGCCAGGGGCTGCTGGGCATGTGTCCAGGAGAGAAGAAAGGTGATCATCCTTCCATTCCTGGCCTATGGCGAGAAAGGCTATGGTGAGGGCAGCCAGGAGCTCAGGGATTCTCTAGAAGCAGGCTGCCATATACAGTTGCTCAGGCTGTGTACTGTACAAGGAAATCTAGCCCAGGAGGCAAGTAGGCATGAAACCTAGTACTTGGTGATCATCTCATTAAGCAGGGGTGCTTCATTCTGATTCACACAAAGGCTCAGTATGGGCAAGTGGTGGTCCTGGGGAAGCCTTAGCTCCAGCCTCACAGGGGAAGAACCAGGGCTGCTGATGGGTGGGGAAGGACTCGGGAAAGCAGGGTTAGCACCTTTTTGCATGGCTCTCATATAGACCTTCCTGAGTTGGGAGGAAGACCAGTTTTGCCCTCCACTTGGATAGTTCAAGCCTATCCCTTCCCCAGCGACTGTGATCCCCCCGCAGGCCTCCCTGGTCTTCCATGTCCTACTGATTGACGTCCACAACCCAAAGGACACCATCCAGCTGGGGACACTGGAGCTGCCACCTGGCTGCGTCCTGAGAGCCGTAGCCGGGGACTTCATGCGTTACCACTACAATAGCTCCCTGTTCAATGGCACCCTCTTTGATTCCAGGTCAGGGGGGTTCTGAGGAGGACGGTGGGAGTTGGGAGGACATGAGAGAAGCTGAGGCAAGAGGAAAGTAGCAGGTGTGAGGTTGCCCCAGGGAGCAGCTGGGGGCAGCTCTGAACTGCTGGGAAGGGCGGGCCCCTGTGACTCCCTTGCTGGCCCCCCCCACCTTGTATTGCAGCTACTCCCACAACCACACCTACAATACCTTCGTGGGGCAGGGTTACATCATCCCCGGGATGGACCAGCGGTTACAGGGCTCGTGCATGGGGGAGCGCCGGAGGATCACCCTCCCCACACACACCTCGCCTATGGGGAGAACGGGACTGGTAGGCTTGTTCCCTGATCCCAGCCAGCACCTCAGCTCCTCCTGACCTCCCCTTGACGGGGGGATTCCAGCTGATGCTCTGCCCCCACCCCAGCTTCTGCCACATGGACTCCATCCTTTTCTCCAGGGCAGTCTCCCACTTCCTCCTTCCACACTGGAGAAGGGCAGCCGACCCTGAGTTTGAGAGGGAGGGTGGTTACGGGAGACCAGAAACAGCATAGCCCTAGAGGCAAAGACACCTGGACTTGAGACCTAGCTTTGCTGGATGCCTCAGTGTGCTCACTTGTAAAATGGGACTAATCACATAGCCCAACAGGGTAAATTATTGGGACGTTCCAAGGTGTATGTAAAGGGCTTTCTAACTGGCATGCTCTCCCTCCCCTCCACTGCCTCCCCACCGCCAGAGTATATTAGAAGAGGGGACTAGGTAGACAAACATCCCACCCCATCCTCGTTTAAACCCCCTGGCAGGGAAGGTCTGGGGCCTCTGTGGAGGCCTGAGGCCCACTAGACAAGATCCCTGGCTCCGCTGGGCTGATGTTTGATGTCCACATCATCGACTTCCACAACCCTGCGGATCCAGTGGAAATCAAGACACTGTCCCAGCCCGCCGAGACCTGCAACGAGACGGCCAAGCCTGGGGACTTTGTCCACTACCACTATAACTGCTCTCTGCTGGATGGCACCAGGCTCTTCTCCTCGTGGATCCAAGGCAGGGCAAGGGCTGGGCAGGTGGGTGGGCCTGGGCTTGGGGAGTCCTCCTAACAGACCTCCAACTCTTACTTTCTCCATAAGTTCCCATCTAAGCGAGTGGGGGGAGCACAAGGAGATAAAATTCTCAACTCCGTGAGCAAAGGGAGGGTGAAGTAAGCAGTAGGGGGAGCTGCTAGTTGCATTCTCTGGATGGAACTGGAGCAGGGAGAGATGTGAGCCCCCAGGCCACACTTCAGGGCAGTGGCAAGAGAAGGGGATCCTACCTCTGAGCCGCTGGGTCCCTGCACCCTGCCCTGGGGTGGCACCAGGAGAGACTCGGGAAGGGGGCGTGCCCGGGGTGATGGGAGGTGAACAGGCAGGGGATGAGGTTGGGAACTGACCTGGAAATCTGCTCTCCCCACAGCCATGACTACAGGGCCCCTCAGGAGGCAACTTTGGGGGCCAACAATGTGATCCGAGGCCTGGACATGGGCCCACAGGGCACGTGTGTGGGGGAAAGGTGGCAAATCCTGGTCCTCCCACCCCTAGCACACGGAGAGAGCGGAGATGAGGGGCAGAGACTGGTCTGATGGCTTTGTCCCTGCCCACTTGCAGCCTTGATGGCTGGTGGGAGGAGTGAGGCAGGCCTTCCAGATGGTTCTGTAAACATCCCATGCCCTACTCTCTAGTCCCCAAGGTGGGGAAATTGAAGCCTATGAGTGGGAGAGCACCCTGGGCAGACCGCAGACCCAGGCCCAAACCCTTCCCTTTTCTCTTCCTCATCCTCCCTCCAGCTCAGGGGGTCCCTGGCAGTGCGGTGCTGCTGTTTGAGGTGAAGCTGGTGTCCCAGGAGGATGGGCTGCCTACAGGCTACCTGTTTGTGTGGCATGAGGACCCTCCTGCCAACTTGTTTGAAGACCTGGACCTCAACAAGGATGGCGAGGTCCCCCTGGAGGAGGTGAGTGAGGAGTTCAGTCCTTAAATAACCCTTCCCACACTGTCACACAGTGGAAGCCACCTTGCACTGTGGCATCTAGCAAGAATGCAATGCATGTCCACCATCCTGTCTGCACCCATATTCCTGCCCTTTGTGGGTCACTGCACCTTAAGTCCCTTGTCCTCTGGCACATGTGGCCTGTTCCCCCTATGGCTGTCTGTCCCCTTTGCATGCCCTCTGCCCTGGCCCCACTCAGGACTCAGTGCCGTCGTCTCTCCTCAGTCCTTACTGACTGGCCTCCGCCCAGGAGCCCCTGCCAAGGCCACCTGCAGCTGCTCAGGCCAGGCGCTTGCTCAGTCTCCCCTTCCTTGGCTCTCTGGCCGTTCTCCACCTTCATCAAGGCTAAAGTCAGTGAAGGCAAAGGATGCCTCCTGCCTGGCCAGGACCCTGAGAAAACCGTAGGAGACATTTTCCAGAATCAGGACTGCAACAAGGACGGCAAAATCACGGGAAAGAGCTCAAGCTGAAGTCAGATGAAGATGGGGAGTGCGTCCATGAGGAGCTCTGAAGGCCAGAGGCCTGGACCCCAAGGCAAAAGCTCATGTCTGTGGGGACAGTCACCCTCTCCCCTGCTAGGATGAGATCTGGAAGACTCTGAAAAGTGGCCAGAGGGAACAGCTCTGGTCTTCCCACTGCCCAAGAGTAAAATCACAGCACAGACCTCTATTTGGTTTTTCTCTTTCAACCCCAAACCCCTTCCTTGAAAGTTTTGGAATTCCAAGGTCAGTCTGGAGTTGGATGGAGTCTGTGGGTTGGCTGGGGTCATCGCCGGCCCCTCACCCAGACCTTCCCTCCATGGCAGCAGACACTGAGCAGGGCCAAGCTCATTATTTCTTAATTTCCTCAAACTCCCCCTTTACCTGTACTTTCCCCCACCATCCCCACCCCCCCTCCAGCCCCCAGTCCTCTGTCCTCAGCTCCCCAGGAGCATGCTTTCCTCCCTTGGCTCTGGCTGGTTCCTAAGGAAGGGGGTGGTTTCAGGAGGGCAGCCCTACCTCACCTGTCCTGGTCCCTTCACCTGTCACATTCCTCCTCCACCTGTCCTTTCCCCCCTACAAAGAGAAGAGGGGGTCATTGAGGGCTGAGGGTGAGAGGGGGTGGGTAGAGCTCTGCACCCCCAAAAGATTAAACTGGCATCAGACCCCTTTCTCCTTTGTGCCAAATAAAAGACTAAAGTAAAGCCTCTGGGACATGGTCTTTCTGTGTGGATTGGCCCTTAGACCCAAACATCAGGGAGAAGGGGAACCAAGCAGGCTGTCTCCATGGCCGGTCAGCTCCCGACCCTGTGTCCCTGGGTCTCAGCCTCCTGCCTCCCTGAGGCCCCACTGGGGCATCACCATGGAGGGAGGGTGGGGAGGGGGCGTCCACAGAGGACAGGGCCTGCGGGGGAGGCGCAGAGACATGACCCTGACCTCCTCCTAACTGTCCCAGTCAGTTGGATGAAGGTAGTGAAAGGTACAAACTTCCAGTTACAAGACAAGTAAGTACTAAGGATGTAATGTACAGAATGATAAATATAATTAACATTTCTATATATTATACATGAAAGTCACTATGCCAAGAAAATAATCATTTCATACGAGAAGGTTGAGCTTCGGGGAGACTCACTACAGTGCTGCTTATAGCACACTGGCTAAATTTGGCCACCACGTGTTTTTGCCAATAAAGTTTTATTGGAACACAGCCATGCTCATTCATGTATGCACTGTCTGTGGTTGCTTTTGTGCTACAATGGCAGGGTTAAATAGAGACCTTATAATCCATAAAGGCTAAAATATACTATTTGGTCCTTTACAGAAAAAATTTGCTAACTCCTGATTTATGAAGATGAAAATTGGAACCAAACTGAGTGTCCAAGGATAAGGGATTGGTCAAATCACAGTGCATCCTTTCAGCAAAGAGAATGCAAGGCCACTATGGGAAAATGATGCTGTGGTACGAGGGCTGTCCAGCTTACTACACATTGGAACCACCTGGGGAGTCTTAAAATTCCCATAGACCAACCCATCCCAAACCATTAAATCTGCCTGGGGGTGGAACCCACACAATAATATTTGTTAAGCTTTCCTGGAGAGTTCTAACTCAGAGCCGCTGTTGTAGAAGATTATTCAATGACACAGAAATACATCCACTATATACAGTCATCCCTCAGTATCCGCAGAGAATTGGTTCCAGGACCCGCCACAGATACCAAAATCCCTGGATGCTTAAGTCCCATAGTCACCCTCCATATCTGTGAATATGGAACCTGCCTTATACTGAAAAAAAATCTTACATACATGGATCTGCACAGTTCAAACCTGTTTTGTTCAAGGGTCAACTGTATTATTAAGTGAAGAAAAGCAGATTATCCACCTCTGACCCAGGGCCATGGTGCCCTGTCCCGTTGCTGAGCCCTGAGTAGCACCTTGGGGACTGACCTTTGCCAGCAATGAGGGACTGCTGTTCAGTGTCTGCTGTTTGAGACCTTAAAATGGAAGAAAAACACTGACAAAAAGCATTAAAAACAAAACCAAAATAAGACTGTATTGGTAAACATCTAAATTTTTGTAAGAAAAGTTAAAAAAATTAAAAAAGCAACAAACTGTCAAAAAAAAAAGCAATTATCTAACAGAGTGTACTATATGACTCTTTTGGGTAAATGTCTACACACACACACACACACACGCACACACACACACTCACGTATACAAACAACAGATGCCAAAACACTGACGTGCTCCTCTCTGTAGGATGGGGCTATGAGAGATTTTGATACTTTTCTTTTGATTATCTGCATTTTCTGTGTGTTCTAAAGTGAACAGTCTATCTTGTAATAAGTACAAGAAAAGAAAGTCATCAGCTTAAGAAGTCATACACTTTTCGTTTTGGGGAAAAATACAGGAATGAGCATCTAATCAAATAAGGAGTCTGCAGGTCACTTGTGTACACAGCACACCTGTAGGGGTGCTGGCACTGCAGACCAGTGGGGAGGCGGGTCCCAGCCTCTTGGTGACACCAGTGCTCTATGAGTCAGGCACGAGTTGCTGCCTCTAAGCGTCAGGCTCCTCAAGGGTTAAATGGGATGAGTTTGCCCACCTCTCGGGATTGAAGGCACGAATGTGCAGCCTCTGGCACATAGTAGGTGCTTGACAAAGGTCGCTTCTTCCTCAACAAGCAGCTCTCAGAGTCAGAGTCTGTAGCCAGCGTCTTGCTCTTCTGGCTGAAGGAGAGGGATTGGCTTTGCCAAAACTGGGCTTGCCCAAGTTCATCCCCAGTTGCTGGTCCCCGGTGCTGCTGAAGCTGTGCCAGCCGGCAGCCACCTCTCACTGGCCTTGGCTTGGAATCTCTGCTGCCCGTGGAATTTTCCTGTGCTCCCTAGAAAGGCCCTGGCTTCTCATCAGCACAGCCTGTTGACCCTCTATCAACATAGCCTGTGCTCACCATCCTCAGGTTGGGGCCCATCTGCATGAAGAAAGAAGGGCTTTCCAGTCTTCCCGGGGCTGCTCCCCTTTAATAAAAATGACAGTTGTAGCTGCCATTTATCGACCCTACATGTGCCTGGGCTTACACCCTCTACGTCTCCACTTCAACTCTGCCAATCATGTGACGATATTCCCAGTTCACAGGTGAGGCTCAGGAAGGTGAAGGGACTCAGTCAAGGTCACACAGCCAATAACTGGCAGGCTTGTCTGGCCCCTAATTTTCTCCACTGTACCACACTGCCTCCTAGCTGTCTCTGTTCCCTCTTCTATCACGGTGGACTGTGCAGCAAAGTTAGATAACCATTCTTATAAAAGCAATGATTCTCAACATTAACTGTGGGATCAGCTAGAAAGATTTTTAAATGCTGGGAGTGGGGGTGGACATTGGAGGGGGTGGGGTGGAAAGGGTGGAGCTGGGAGGAGGGCCAGTGGGTAGTAGCTGGAAGGGGACACATGGGGCCCTTGGCGGTTGTGATAATGTTCTCCTTCCCGGTCTGGGTGCTGTGGACTTGGGTGCTTTTCTATGTGCATGTTATTTTATAGTAATTTTTTTTTAATTTTCTTTTTTAAATAAAGAAAAAAAGGCAGTTGTCTTCAGCCACATCACTGTCTCCTGGGAAAAGGCAGTCTGTGGCCCTGGACTCATCATCTTGAAGATGCTTCTTACAGCACTGAGCAGTTGTTGGCCTTTGAGTCTGTGCCTGTCCTCGACAACAGGCAGGGCTGACGCTATGCTGAGCTGGGAAAGGCCCACTGTTGCCGCAGCAGGAGGTATACACGGACAGTCAGGCCCTATTGGCTCTACACCTCCTCCCTCCCCACAATTGGACTCACAGAACGCCATCCTGCCCACGCCCTGGGGCCTAGGGCAGCAGGGATGGAAACAGCTACAGCCCAGCACCTGGGCCCAAGCTGTGAGGCCCCTGCTGACTTCTGTCCTGTATCATAATTTGAGTCACTGGACACATGGCTTCTGATCTTCACTTACAGACTCTCTGGTTTTTAGCTGGACCCATGGATGTATGAAACGAAGATTGTATTTCCCATTGTCATTTGGAGCTAGGTCTAATTACGTGACTCAGATTGGGCCAATAGAATGTAAGTGACATATTCTGCACAATTCTGGGAATTGCCCTGAAAAAGGAGAGTGCTCTTCTTCTTCCCCTACTTGTTCTTGCTACCTGGAATATGGCATGGAAAGGCTGAGTTCCAGCAGCCATTTTATGCCAGGGATCAAAGTCATGACTGAAAACAGAAGAGCAATGAGACAGGGGAGCCTGGGTCATCTCTGTTATTTCCTTTGCACCATGGAGCATGCTGTTGGTGGAGGACTGACTCCCTCGTTTGGGGTTTCTTAATATGAACTCCTACCCTGTCTGAGACAATGATATTTAAGGTTTTACATTCTTCTCAACCCAACTTAATCCTAACTAATACTCAGGGCTTCTGACTTGATCCTTGGCCTGAGTTCCTGCATTGGTCACCTGCCCAGTGTGAGGATGAGGGTCCCGCCTGCTCCTCCTGCAGACTGGAGTTCTGCCACCAACCCATCTCAGTGGCTGGGCCCTCCCGTGTGCTGGTGTGCCCTACCCCTGCTGCCTGCAGGATCGTATGTGGCAGGGCTTGCCTCTTGCCAGAGTGGAGAATAGCCCACTGCTCCTGTCGCTTTCTGAGAGTGAGCCCTACTGCTTCTCTCTTCCCGCTCATCCTCTTACCCTTGGCACCTGCCCTGTGCCTGACAGGCTGGCTGCTCTCTGAACATCTGCTGCGGGATCGATGTCTACGGTACCTTCTCCAGGTGACAGGTCCATGAGGAGCCAGTTCCTGAGACATAAAAACCATGGCACCTTCATGCACACATTCAGCAGTTGATACTCGTCAAGCGTCTGTCTTCGGCACTGAGGACACAACAGTAAGACAGACACGGTGGAGGGACGGACCTAGCACAGCGGGTACAAGCACAGGCTGTGGAGTGAGAATGGCAGACACAACCGCCCGAGGCCCTGGAACTGGTCCCAGGGAATTTCAGGGTTTCCTTTAAGCGTATGCCCATGACCTTGGTTACATGTGCAAGTCTGCGTGAGTCACTACGCCTCACGTGCCCTCAGCTTCCCCATCGGAACAGGACGAGGCTAAGCTGGATGATGTTTAAGATTCTGGGCGGGTCTTTCCACCTACGGAGGGAGATAAGGGCTCAGGAGCCCTTAGGCCTGGGCTTGCCACCCATGGGCCTGATTTGGGGCCTTAAAACAACCCATCTAATTATTTATTATGATTCCGTGGGTTGACTGAGGCTCAGCTGGACAGTTCTCCAGTGCAGTGTGCTCATACAGAAATGGAGATAATCACATGTCCCTCCCCCGAATCCTCACAGAATTCATGAGATAATACCCTGGGTAACCAATAGTAGATGAGGGTAAGTTTCTCTTTATAGAAAAAATCCAGCTAATAAATGAAGGAGGAAAGATAGAATTATCACCATGTTTCACCGTGCCCCTCACCCCCAGGAATGACTGGGTCCAGGCTTTGGGCATCAACAGCTGCTAATGTCATGAGAAGGAAGCCAACTAGACATTATGTCCCTTTGATGGAAGAACACAACACCTACTGTGATTTTAATCTAATCAAGCTTCTAGACTCAACTGTCAATTTACAGGAATTATAAAAGACAGAGCAATATGTTAAACTACCTCATGGGTTTGTAATCCTCAAAGCCCAGACTGTGGACAGTCTATAGGATGTATGACCTGCCTTCTTCAATAATAAATTGCAAGGAAAAAGAGAAAGATGAAAGAGAAACCTGTGGATTAAAAAGAGATTGAAGAGACATCAGCCCATCACAACCGAGTGCATCTTATTTGGATCTTTATTTAATCTAACTGTTAAAAAATGCCTTTTGACATAAAAACAAGAAATTTGAACACTGGTCTACTGAATATGTAATGATATTAAAGAATTCTTGTTTTAAGAAAGACATTATTGTTTTAAGAAAGATGAGTGAAGAACAATGGACGGAGTACAAGGAACTACACAGTGGCAAGGAGCTAGTGTGAAATAAGGTTGGGGAGGATGGGGACGGAGACTACCGTGGGAGTCCTGCCCCCAGCTCGGCCATTAGCGCACCCCGTGTGTGGCCTTGGTTGGTCCTTTCCCCTCCCCAGCCCTCAGTTTCCCTACCTGTGAAATGAAGCAGTCCGGCCCAATGGGTCTGCAGCAGCCTGAGCCTGGCCTCCTTCTGCTTTGTCCTCACCTGTGCAGCCCTGCAGCCTTTACTGGGTGCCTGTGACCCCCCTACCACGTGTCCATAAGAGCATAAAAGCAGTGGGATGGGCAGAAGCCCAGAGCTGCTGGGCTCTGAAGAGCCTGGAGCAGAAGAGGCCACCTCCCCGAGGCACCTTGCTTGGAGGATCAAGCTGCAGGATCCCAGGTGGGCAGGTCCAAAGCCAAGGGAATAGCTGTCCAAGAAAGAAACTGCTGGAAGACCTTATCACCCATCAACCACGTGCAGGAGTTATCTCTTCACCAGGATGGTTTAGCCTTTCCTGATGACTGGGGCCTTCTGGTGAGTTCCCTGGGCCTACGTCCTGGTCTGGTCACCTACTCAGGACTCCAGTTGAGGTGGGTTCCTGCTGCCTTTGACACACTCTCGTGGGCACAAATGAGTATCACTGGATCCTTATGTCACCTGCCCCTCAATTCCTTGTTGCTGGCCTCTGCCCAGCTGCTCTTCCAACAGCATCACTAAGGAAGTATCAACCTTACCACTGAAATGCCCACATTGTAAATGCTCAATAAATCTCAATAAGTAAGAGGGAGGACTTCCCTCCTGGACCATCGCAGGGGCTTAAAATTCTCTTAAAGTATCAGGAGCTTTATCTCCAGAAGGTTAAACTAAAATACCCACCACCCGCTACCAACACCAACCAATTTAGCACGTGGACTCAGTAATGCCCCAGCTCCAAAGAGCAAGAAAGACAAGCCCATGAAAGTGAGCAGTACAGAGTGGCAGCCACACCCACCACGCTCGTGCCAAAGCTGCATTCAAATCCTTGCTCTCTCTCCTGCCAGCTCTGTGGCCTTGGGTGTGTTACTTAACCTCTCTGCAGATAATTTCCAAGAGTGCTGTGAAGATGAAATGATTCACTGCACGCACTGCATCATGCCTCATGCTCTAGGAGGGCTTAATAGACATTAGTATCAGTTTTTTTGGGGGGGGGGAGGCCTCCATTGCAGCACCCCACTGGTGCTCCACCATCACCTCCCCACCTCTAATTAAACCTTCTCTCCTTTCCCTCTCCTTTATAAAAACGGCCTTTCCAGTGCTTCATTCTTCAGCCTGGTTGGCTAAGCCTGTGATGTTGCAGTGTCTGACAGTGGAACCCTGCCTTGTTTCAGGTCGGGTAGAAGGCCAGCACCGAGGGCACCCTGAGCCCGTGGATGTGTGTGTGGTGTGGCTGCCCACCCAGTGGAGACAGGACAAGTGGTAGCGCAGGGAGGTCTCTTGGACCAACAAGGTGGAATCAGGAGCCAAAGAGATCACAGCCCAAATCCCAGCTCTACTACATGCAAATTGGGTGATTAATGCCCACTTCCCGGGCTAGCAAGCATTGAGGAGGGAATTCTTTTAAGAAGTGTTGTTGCCCACCCCAGCCCCGATTTCCTGTACATGGGCCGCTGCTGGCCTCTAGTGGCCACTGGATAAATTGCACAGCGAGTTGACCTGAGAACAGGCATGTGGGAAACATTTTTCCACTTCTGGATTTTCCTGATGCCGGGGTTCTCAACCATGACAGACCCGTAACTCCCTTTTCATAAAATATATTTCATGTAATTATAGTAATTTTTTAAAACTTCAAGCACTTTATTGAGGTATTGACATACTACAAATGACATATTTATAGTGTACAATTTGATAGTTTTTGATATATGTTTTATACCCAAGAAACCATCATCACAACCAAGACAGTGAACATCTGCATCACCTCCAGAACTTACCTGTCCTCCTTTCCAATTCCCCACCCCAAGTAAGTACTGAGCGGCTTTCAGCCATTGTAGGTTAGCTTACATTTTCTAGAGTTTTCTGTAAATGTAATAGTACAGTATATACTCTTTTTTTTTTTTTTGGCCTGGCTTCTTTCATTTGGCATAATTACTTTGAAATTTATCCATGTTGTTGTGAGTACCAATAGTTCATTCCTTTTTTATTGCTGTGTAGTATTTCATCATATGAATGTACTGCAGTTTATCGATTCAGAATGAGGATAAATTTAAAAATTAATATAATGCCCTACTGTAACAGAGGAGAGCAGATCTGACTCTATGTTGTATCTGTTCCTTTGGTTTTAACCACTGTGCCCTTTTTTCTGGGTTTATTCTTACTGGCTCTACGCCTTTTGTAAAACGATGTTGCCTTTAGCCTGTCTGGTAAACAGGAGAGCCTTTTCTCAAGGCTCTGATCTTTAAGATATTAACACTTCTGCACTTATGTAAATATAACAAGTTGCATAATAGAAAATAACCTTGTTTTGTTGGAGGTTTTGCAGGAGCACCACGACCTGGCCCACGTGGACAGCTGTGGGAGCAAAGAATTCCTACAGCAAGAAGTTTGCAACAACCAACCACACCCCCTCCCCTATTTTTTTGTGTAAAAGGAGCCTGTATTCTGACTGGAGCAGGGTGGTTCTCCAAGACATTAGTCTGCCATCCTCTCAGCCTGCTGGCTTTCTGAATAGTCACTATTCCTTGCCCTAACACCTCGTCTCCCAATTTATTGTCCTGTTGTTCTCTGAGCAGAACGAGTTAGGACTCGGTTGCACTACTATCATATAAAAGAGAAACTGAAGGAAAGTAATACAATAATAGGTAAGTCCCATGTAGATGCTCAGCCATGATCACACTGGAACATATAATGATGTAGTCAGATGCTTGACCTATACACACAATTACATGAACCCGGTTCTTTGCCAGAAATTTTGGTTTGGCTCCCATGGCCGGCAGTTGGCCATCCCATGCAGGAGGGTACAGTTTTGTGTGGATGATGCGTGGGGCCTGAGATTGAGCAGAGAAGGTGGACACAGGCAGGTTTTAACTCAGTGGAAAGATTCATTTCTCACAGGGCTGACCATCAGGGTAGCATGCTTCTTTCTGAGTTATGTGAATGCTGTGTTTAGACTGGACCACCATGGGATTTTAGACCACCATCCAGCCTATTAATGATCCAGACTCATTCACTAAGGTCCATATTTAATTTTTCAAAGGCACATTTGCATTCCTCTTATCTTACTTTCATAGCACAATCTAGGAGCTTCCATTGCACTTTCCTGAGCAGGGACATAAGTTGTCTTCCTTTCCCCAAGGTCTCAGGGCCAGCAGCAGGCGTTGGCACTTCCCAGTCCCACTGGGGCCTCTCTCAGGAGCCAGAATACGATTTTATGGAAGAAAGTGTTCAGCAATGCTTTGGAGGCAACAAGGCTTTAGAACCTTCTACTACAAACATAACCTTCAGTTGACAGCTTGTTAGCTTGATTTATAACTTGTAAATGTTTATATAGACGGATGATCTGTGGCCTCCATGTTTTCTTGCCCTAGGCTGCGACATCCTGAATTTATTCATGGACCCCAGGTTGGGTTTTCCTGTTCCTTAACTGGGTAGGAAGCCAACCAGGGCTCATGTCTGTCACAGTTGGGTGGGTGGAGGGTAGAGGGCCCCTCAGGTTCCCCTTTGAGAGCTGTCATCATCCCCTCTAAGACTTTAAGCTGCAGGGAACCCCCACGTTGGCCCAATTTCCAGTATGTGGACCTGGGCTACGGAAACCTCTCCTTCCGCCCAGGGCTCTAATTCTGCACAGACGAGGTTATTTGGGTCAGCTGAAGCACCTGTAGATTTTTGGTCACAAGCAGTACCTCATGAGGTGGCACCCTGAGAATGCCCTCTTCCAAGGGTTCTACCTCCACCCAAGTCCTGCTGGCTTCACATCCCAAGATGTAATGTGTTGCTGTCCTGCTGGGGAGGGAAGTCCAGAGATGGAGGGTACAGGGCAGCACTGCCCACTTAGAAAGCTCTTCCTACTTCCTGTCAGACCCTATCAACCTGTCTCCAAGGGTGGGGTGAGGATCAGTAACAAAACTTTCTCTTGTCTCCCTTTTGCTGCAGTTGCTGGAAGTATCTCCCAGATTTCCTTGGTGACTTATGTTGCTAGCATGTGTGGCCTTCATGGAGAGGTAACAGGTTGCCAGGTCACCACTCCAAGGATGGTTAGCCCCATGCTGACTCTATTAGGCAGGTCTCTTTGGTTGCAAGTGACAGAAACCCAACTCTAACGTGTTTACACAAGAAGGGACCTTTATTGAATCGCAAGGTTGCAGTAAGAACTAGAGCGTGTTTAGTTTGCAGAAAGAGTGGACCCTGGGACTGGAATTCTGTCTCCTCTTCAAGGAGGCTTGGTCTCTCAGATGGGCTGTATCCACAGGATTCCAAACTGTCAGCCTCTAGCCCTACACCCAAGGCTTCCTGTAAGAAGCTGAGCTGCTCTGCTTAATTTCAAGTCAAGATATACTGGTTGCAGCCTGGGCATACCTTGTCACATGGAGGGCAGGGCCCTGTGACTGACAGCCCCACTAAAACCCCATGGGGGAAGGAGTTGCCTCACAGATAGTCCTGTTCCCAGAAGGGAAGGGAGGGGCAGAGAGATCAGCCAGCGCCCTCTACCTTGTCCCACCCTGCGGTCTGCCTCCCAGTGTCAGCAATCCCCCCAGGCCCGCCTGCCACTTCTGCCTGAAGATAGGGTAGACCTCAAGGCTGAGCCAGTTTTCGTGGTTAAGACCAGAGTATTCCCTGGAGAGTGATGACGTCACAGAACTGGGGTTCTAGAAGGTGGGGGTGGCCCAGTACTCCTGCCATCTTTAGACAATGGAGAGTGGTGAGCAGGGTGGGGCTAAAGGGTAGTTCCTGAGGAAGAGGAGGTGGGACCTGGGGCCAGAGAAGGATAGGAGAGAGGTAAGCTTGGAGAGGGAAGGTCGGTGCACACCTGCCAGAACCACTGTCTTCCCCAAGGGAACCCCAAGACGGGGCTTCAGGGGCAGAGATGGGGCTCCCTGCTTTGTGAGGCTCAGTGACACCTGTCTCTGAAGGAACCTACTGAGTCAGGGAAGAATATGGTTGCACAGGGCATGTTTATACTGTAAAAGTATTTGTGGTTTGTCTGAAATTCTAATGTAACTGGGCATCCTGTAATTTTATTTGCTTAATCTGGCAACTCTAGGGTGGGAAAGAGAAGCAAAAGAATGGTCACAAGCACAGGCTGCTGTGGTGAGTCTTAGAAAACAGAATAAAACATCCCTGAGGAAACAGGGCATCAGGGCAGCCATCTGGTCCAAGCAGAAGCTGCCTGACTCGTGAAGCCAGTGGGTGGAGGAACCCTCAGGGTCTAGTTTAAGGGGAAAGATACACACACACACACACGCCTACTGCTAGAAATAGCCTCATTCTATGCTTTTGTGGCATTGACCATTTTGAAGAATATAGGCCAGTTATTTTGCAAATTTTCCCTCAGGTTGGCTTTGTCTGATGTCCCCTCAAGGTTATGCATCCCTGAGCAGAATACTACGTAAGTGATGTGTTTCCTTCTCAGGGAATCCCATCTGGAGGAACGTAATCGCTCTGTGCCCCTCACTGGTGGTGTTAATTTTGATTACAAGGTCAAAATCCTGTCTGCTTTCTTCACTGTAGTGTCACTGTTTTTCTCATGCCACTAATATGCACTCTATGGGAGACACTTTAAGACCATTTCCATACCCCATTCTTCATCAAGCATCCCACCACCTCGGATTTAGCATCTACTGATGATTTTTTCTTGTTCAAACTGACCTATGATGGTTTCAGAATGGTGATTTTCCTACTTCATGACTACTTCCACATTATCACTCAATTTTATTGTCAGGAAGCGCACCCCCTTTATCCCCATTATGTATCTATTTGCCTATTTATTACTGTTAAGAACTCAAGGATTCTTATCTCAGTCAATGTGTTATTATCTGTCACTATCATTATTTATTTTGATGATCAAATTGTTCCAGATTAACTCAGAAACCATCATGCATTGGTTTCTCAGATATGATACCAAAAACACATGCAACAAAAGAAAAAAACCAATAAATCAGTCTTCAACAGCATTTAAAACTCTAGTGTCTCAAAGAATATTGTCAAGTAAGTGAAAAATAACTCACAGAATGTGAGGAAATATTTGCAAATCATTGTATCCAGTAAGGTTCTAATATCCAGAATATATAAAGAACATTACAACTCAATAAGGAAAAGACAAACAATCCAACTAAAAAAATGGGCACAGGATCTGAATAGACATTTTCCCAAAGATATACAAATGGCCAAAGAGCACATGTAAAGATGATCAACATTATTAGCCATCAGGCATGTGCAAATCAAAACCACAATGTGACACTACTTCATACCATTAGGATAGCTTTGATCAAAAAGACAGATAATAACAGTGTTGTTGAAGATGTGGAAAAATTGGAACCTTTACATATTGCTGATAGGAATGTAAAATGGTGCAGCCACTTTGGAAGTCCAGCAATTCCTCAAAAGTTTAAACTTTAAGTCACCATGTGACCCAGCAATTCCACACTTTGGTATATATCCCAAAGAATGGAAACATTTGTCCACACAAAAAATTTTACACAAATGTTCATAAAAGCATTATTCATAATAGCCAGAAAGTAGAAACAACTCAAATGTCCATAAACTGATGAATACATAAACTAACTGTGGTATATCCGTACAATGGAATATTATTCAGCCATGAAAGGGAAAGAAATCCTGGTATATGCTATAACATGGATGAACCCTGAAAACATTATGTTAAGTGAAAGAAGCTAGACACAAAAGGCCACACTAAGTATGTGGCTTCATTTTTTGGAAACATCCAGAATAGGCAAAGCTCTAGAGATAGGAAGTAGGTTAGTGGTTGCCATAGGCTGGAGGGAAGTGGAATGGGGAGTGACTGCTAATGGATATGGGGTTTCTTTTTGGGTTGATGAGAATGTTCTAAAATTGACTGTTGTGCTAGTTGCACAATTCTGTGAAAATGAATTGTACACTTTAAATGAATTAACTGTATGGTATGTGAATTATATATTGTGAATTACATCACAATAAAGCTGTTACCCAAAAATGCTGTTCCAGATTTGCCCAGTGGGTACCCCTTTGAGCTGGCTCTCATGTCCATTTGACATGCCTCAGTCTTTAACTTGAGCACTTCCTTACTTTCTGCACAAAATAATCCAGATTTATCTTGTGCCCTTTCCTACTCCAGCCTGGGAATCAGCCATTTTCCCTGGAGTCCTGGTTCCCATTCAGAGGGGGGGAAAGTGAAACCACGATCTGGGCACTTATTATTTCCTTCAGTCATCACAATAAGCCTAACAAGTAGGTATTAGCATATCTTCATTTCACAAAGGAGACCCAGAGAGGTTAAGTATGTTGCCCAAGGTCACACAGCAGCCCAGCCTTTGAAAGCAGGCAATGGGAATCCAGAGCCCTTGCTCTTCACTCCTCCTCCTCCTACACACACACACACACACACACACACACACACACACACACAGAGAAAATGTTCTAAAATTGACTCTGGTATTAGTTGCACAGTTCTCTGAAAATGATTGAATTGTACACTTTAAATGAATTAGTCTGACTGACACACACTCAGAGTGAAAGTGAGGGTTATTTCTACAACTAGATCATTCTTGCTTGCTTTATGATATGCACTTCTGAATGGAAAAAAAAAGAATAGAACCTATAACCATCCCCCATGAACTGCATAAGGCAGGGCATCCCCTTAGGGAGAGTCACGTGTCACGTGTCACGTGGGGTGTGGGGTTGGGGGTGATCAGCGTCCAGTGTCTTAGCCCTTCCTCTGAAAGCACATAAGCAAATACAAGCTCACAAATACTAATGAAAGGCAGTTCTCATTCATCTCCTTCGCCCACCTCACTCCACTGCCCTGTACCCAAATGCTGCCCCAAGCTGGGCACCCATCCTAAGGGTGAGAACAACTAAAAAGAAGGTGGAGCTCTACAGATGAAAGGAGATTGGCCTTGGTTTTTAACTGCTAAAGCTGGCAATGGGTACGTGGAGGGTCATGACACTATTCTTTCTCCTTTTGTAAATGTTTATGATTTTCTGCAATAAAAGAGTATTTATAAAATAATAAATGAGAGGAAAGAGGCTGAAAACAGCCAGGTGGAGAGCTGTGAGTGAGCGAGGACATTTGGCTGCTCTCTCCATATTCCTCAGGCCCTCGGAGCAAACCAGCAGGCAGTCTGGGAGACCCTGGGACCCGCCGGCCCGCCACCGCACGCCCTCCACTGCGCCTCCTCCCCGCCGGGGATGCCCGGCCTGCTGCTCGTCTCCTTGGCCAGCTGCCTGCTGGCCATAAATCAGGCCAGCCTCATCAGCCGCTGTGACTTGGCCAAGGTGCTGCATGAGGAGGACTTGGATGGGTTTGAGGGCTACTCCCTGAATGACTGTGAGTGCCATCCCTCCCACCCCCACCCCCACCGTGCCTCCTCTCCCGGTCATGCCCTTCGTGGCCAGCTGTCTTTTTCTGTCACTTGTTTTCCAAAGTCAAGTTCAAAAAACAGCCCTCTCCAAGAAGCCTTCCCCAGCATTGCGTATTTGTTCAATGATTATTAAGTGAGCACTTAGTGTGTCCCAGGAACTCTTTCAGACACTGGGGGTATAGATATCAGCACAGCCCCTTCCCTCACAGTGTTCACATTCTAGGGGGAGAGAGAGCAATAAACAGAAACATACAAATATATGAAGGACTTCCTGGTGGTGATAAATGCTATGCAGAAGAATAAAGCAGGGGGAGTGATAGGTGACAATTTCTAGAAGAAGTCAAGGAAGGCCTCTCTGAGGAGGTGACACTGAGCAGTGCTGAACAGAGTAAAGGACCTGGTCCCTCAAACATCTGGAGGAACAACATTCCAGACAGAGGAAACAGCCAGTGTAAAGGCTTTATCCTACTCCAAGGTAGAGAAATCGCCCTTCTGCCCAGAATTTGTGCACATCTCTCTCATAGCACTCTCTCCTTTCATCTTGCTTTGTGGGTTTTTTAGGCACATAGCTTCATTCTTACCCTATAGATGCCTTGAAGGCAGCATCTGCATTTGATCCAGCTCAATGTCCCTCCCTGGGCTTTGCACAGTTTCTGGCACACAGTAGGTGGTCATTAAGGGCAGAAAGCACGGATAGACAGGTGGACAGATGGGCGGTTGTGCTGATGGGTGGGTGGATGGACTGAAGGATGAGAGGAGACGCTAATGGGTGTTTGTAGCCCGCAAGCCCCATCTAGCCTCTAGGGCCTTGCTCCTTTCTTCCGGTTCCTCATCTCCCTTCCTCCTGCATCTCCCTTCTCCCTCAGCTTAGCCCCCTCTAAAAACCCTCTTCTCCCTGTTCTAAGGGCTGTGCCTGGCTTTCTTGGAAAGTGCCTTCAACATAACAAAGGTAGATGAAAATACCGATGGCAGCTTTGACTACGGCATCTTCCAGATCAACAGCCACTACTGGTGCAACGATTACCAGAGTCACACGGAAAACATTTGCCACGTGGACTGTCAAGGTCTGGCTGGGGCCCCAGGGTGGGAGAGGTGAGAGAGGTGACCAGGCTCTATGCACAGGATTTCCCTTCCTATGCAAAGCCTGGAGCAGACCCCAGTGGGGTGGCTCAAAGAATCAGGGAATCCCTTTACTGAGCAGAGGGTTTGACTTGTGTCCCTAATTGTGCATCTGTAGGAGTTGCCACGGTGTTCTGCAGGCTCCAGATAGGCTCGCACAGCCAGCAGTGGTAGAGCAGCAGCAGCAGCCAGCATTTTTTGAGAGTGGATTATGTCCTCAGCACTTTACATGCATAGCTCATTTCATCCAAACTGCCATGCAATATTGACTAGTATGATCCCCACTTTACAGATGAGAAAACTGAGGCTCATAGAACCAGTGCCAAATGCCAAACTGGTGGCCCTGAAAGCTCAGCTCTCACCACCAAGCAGTACTGTCTTTGGCTAACAGTCTAACCAAAGGCCAAGGGCAAACTCCCCACTCAGAGCTGATCCAGGAGGCTCCATGGGTCCATGACTCTGTCCCTTATCTCCTCCTTTGTTCACCTGAAGAGCCTCCCTCCTTAAGCATGATTTTACCGTGGTCCCTGTGCTTTCCCTAGAAACCTCCAAACCTAGGGGTGAACCACCATCTACTCTGGCTAGGAAGTATGGTAGCAAACCAGCCCAAATCTCAGGCTTCCTGTCCCTCCTGCCCCCACCCGCAGCCACCCCCCCAACCTCCAGCAGCCATTGTATGGATGCCCCAGTGGGCCTCTAGGAGGGAGGCCCGCCCCATCTGGAAGTACTCAGCCTCCGGGTGGCACATGCCTGTGAGGGGAGAGCCAGTGACCGCCTCAGTATTCGGGACTGTCCCCTGTGCTCTCACCAGTACTCTCCCTCTTCGTTTCAGAACTGCTGAGCCCCAACCTTCTCCCAATCATCAACTGTGCAAAAAAGATTGTGTCCGGAGCAGGGGGCATGAAGAACTGGTGAGGAGGACTCTGTGGGACTAAGCTAGTGGGTAGGGTCTTAAGAAAGATGTGCTGACAGAGAAAGGGACACTAGGCTAGGCCTAGGTGTCTTCTATGTCTAGTAAGATGTGGGCTAGTGGCAGGGCTTGGAACGCTGGGACCTGGCTCTTCCTCTGACTCTGTGTTAAACCAAACTCTTTTGGCTGCAGTAACAGAACCGCCTGCGCTAACTGAAGGAGTTTGTTCTGAGAGGACAAGGGGTCTTACTGAGCCCACACAAGGGGTGAGGTTGGGCCTCAGGAAGAGGACGGAAGCAGGGCTGGAAACCATCAGCAAGCTTTCCTTGACAGGTTTCTGCTTCTCTTGCTGTATTTGCTTTACGACTTCCTCTACAGACCATCTTTCTCCGCTCTACCATCCACAAGACAATGTCTGCCCTGAATCTATGGGCTAATGTCCCAGGCAACCACACAGAGCCTGGCTAGGCTCAGTCCCAGTCCCAGTGCTTGAGGTAGAGAATCTGATGGGTTCAGCTCAGACCCCGTGTCCCCACTTGACTCAATCAGCCGTAGGCCTGGGAGCAGTGAAGTAATAGAAATCTGGCTGCCACAGGGCCCTCTCTCCATAACTGGCTGCAACACTTTCTAGAATAAGTGTGTTGTTCATCAGCTGGGCAGACACCCCAGCTGTCAGCTTACCAACGGTGGACGTTGGGATGGTTACTTAACTTCTCTGACCTTCAAACTAGATATATAAATAATATGGGAAACTGAAAAAACGGAAGGAGTTAAGTGCCTTGCATTCTCTAAAAACACATGCAAAAGAAGGGACATTGATGACTATTATGGAGAGAAAGTCAGTGGTTGCCCCTGGGTTTTTTTTTTTTTCCAATTACTCTCAGCCCTGTAACACAGTGCTCTCCTCCTTCAGAGGGAGATAAAGATTCAAAAATGTGGAAGCAAATAATAATAAATAATAATAATAATAATAATAATAATAATAATAAAATTTTAAAAGCCTATGGGGGGGTGTAGAGCTCAGGGGTAGAGTGTATGCTTAGCATGCAGGAGGTCCTGCAATCAATCCTCAGTGTATCTATTAAAAAATATATATGGAAGCAAACTGAATGGGGGAAGAGGGCAAACAACACGGATAAGGGAATTGAAAGGAAGAATCAGAGGGGCCAAAGAAGGACAGATTAGACTGCTGGGAATGAAGGGGATGCTGGGCTTCGCTCTGTGCTGAAGCCTCACTAAGTTCCGGGTCACGTGGGCAGGGGAGCAGCTGGTCAGGTGGAAGCAAGAACCAGGCTTTTCTCTCCTCAGGGTAAAATGGAGGCTGCACTGTGCGGGCCGGCCACTCTCCTACTGGATGACAGGATGCCACCTGGGATGAGGCAGGGGACAGGCCTGTGGTGGAGTCACTCCAGAATTCCTCTCCTCACTTCAGAATTCTTCATTTCTTCTGCCTCTTGCCTCCACTTCCTGTTTTCTTCCCTTCCCGTTTACAAGTAAAACTGACCAGAGCCCCAGAAATAAATGGGTTCTAGGGCTTCGTCCCCGTTCCCGTCCAGGCCCAGGCCCCTGGTTCCCTGACTGTCATTTGCAAACCAAGAAGACTGTAATGAAGAAGTTTCTATATTTTTGGAATTATTAAAGCATTCCTTGTGCAAAGACTGTGTTAATTTATTCATTATTAACTCCACGTGTCTTTGAGTACCTAATAGAGTAGGAGTGTGCTACGGACGAGAAGAGAAAGCATTAACTGTTGTTCATAATCCAGCTGGGGAAGCAGAGACACACGTGCATAATGGAGACAAGGAATAGGTACATACAATGAATACAATGGTAATAAAATCTATAATTATTGGTTTGAAACAGTATCAGGATCAAAGTTATTCCTCCAAAGCCAACTAGTTTTGAAGTAAGAAAGCTCAGAAGTAGGTCACAGGTGGGGCTAAGGGTCTGGTATATTGAGGTGGAGAAGGGAGTGGAGGGGAGGGGAGAAACGGTGCCAGGTGTCAGTGATTTGGGGGTACTTTGGGAGAACAGGCTAGAATCCAGATGATTAAAAAAGCTTCAGGATCTGGTTTGCTTGGAAGGTGCTGACATGGAGTAAAACCTGCTTAAGGACACTGCAAAGACAGAAAAGGGACAGTTGGAGGAATGCCCTGCACAGAGCCACCATCAGTCCTGTCTGACTAAACTGGGGTTTTATCTTGAGCCACTCATAACCCTACTCTGAGCTTTAACTCCTTCAGCTATAAAATGAGTGATTTGACTATTCAGTGATTCCCAGGCTTTTGGATTTCACAGACCAGTAAAATGTCAAAGAAAAAAAAATTAAGACTGTGAAAGATTGCAACTTTTTACTTTAATGCCTAAGTATTAATCAAAACAACTATCCTTTATCAGTATCTCTTCATAGGACAATTTTTAGCATCAAATTGAAGGAAGGTCATACTTGTAGGGTAATACAAAGCAATAGATTTTGTCCTGTGGGAAAAAAAAAAACTTAAACCATGATTATATTGTCCTTTTCCCATTTTGCTGAGAACTAGTAAAAACTTCATCACAGCCTGGCATGGGACTGAAGACCATTGTTTGGAAACTTCAAGGGATCTGTTCTATTTCCCCCACAAAATAGCTGACTTTTAGGATGCCTAGAACAGCCCTTCTCAGGCACCATGAGCTCCAACATTGGTGCCCTAATTGGACCAACTTTTTCGAAATTTATCTCTCCTTCTCACCTTGCCTCCCAACTTCCCACATCACCTGATTCCACCAGCTCACATACATAATTCACCAAAATCATGAAGGAAAGTCAGGGAATTCTTTTTAAGGATTTCATGTTAGACAATTGATGGCTTTAATGAGCTATACCTTGATATATTTAAAACACATGCAAACACTCTTAGGTTAACGGATTTCATCTTTAGTGGTCACATTCCACAAAGAGTTGGGAAGTTTAAATTTTTAAAGTTCTGTGGGTAGTTAGTGCTAAGTACCTAGTACTCTAGTCTTCTGTGGGAGTTTGAAAATCAAGCCAGCTGCTATAAAGACATCTGCACCACTTGATCCTATAAACTCACCCTTTGGACTCTACCCTAAAAATACACTTGAATAGAAACACTAAGCCAAAGACCTCTAGGCTGCCGGGCTCAGGGAGGGGAACTAGAGGCCTTGACCCGCCTGGAGTGGGAGGAGCGAAGGAGCGGTCAGAGCATTGCCCTCGCCCCCCACCCCCACCCCACCAGGCCGTCCCAGCCCCTCTCACAGCCTCTTTTTAAAAAAGTTGGTGCCTTCGCGGTTCCCACCCGGAGTGACAAAACCTTCCTGGTGTGGGAGCTGAGCTCTGGACCTAGGACCGAGGCCTTGCAGGTGAGCTGGCCAGGGTGGAGGGAGGGATGGAGAAAGCCGCCAGTTGCCCCAATAACTGGGAGTCAGGGCCAGGTGACCCCCCCAACCCAGCCCAATTCCCGAGCCAACACGTGACCACCCCCGGCCCCCCGCCCAAGCCCCGCGCAGTCAGGTGACCCCCCCCCTCACTTAAGGAGCTTATAAACTAATGATGAGGAAAGACGAGGAAAGACGCACAAACAAATCAATAAAGAATAATGCTTTGGCGGGGGAGGGGAGCGCGTAGTAGTGGCCTGGCGGCGATGCGGCGGTGGTTCGGCACAGGGCTCTCGCTGACCGCAGGGAGACACGCGCGGTGGTCCATTTGCTGGCCTGGGACCAGAAGTCCACTGGGCGCTGAGCCGCGGGCCAGGGCCTGGAAAGGCTGGGCACGGCGCTGGCAGCTGTGGCGCACGGGGCCAGAGCGGTTACCCGCGGTAGCTGCGAAGGAGGGAGCAGGCCAGCGATGGGGAAGGGGGTGGGGTGTCGTCCCCGCGCACACGCGCCGCGCACCGCCTGCCTCGTCCGCCTGGCTCCGCGCGGGAGGAGGGAGAGGGAGGGGACGGCCCGATGGCCCCGCCGCCGCGTGCCCCGTAACGGCCACCGCGCGCGCCGGGCGGCGGCGCGCTCGGACCTCCCCGCTGCCCGAGGTGGGGAGGGGCATGCAACGATGGCCCCCCAGTCCACCGCCTCCCACCCCTCACCCCCTACCCTCTTCCCAGCCCGAGGCGACTGCTGAGGAGCCTGCGGCGGGCAGAATAGCGGCGGTCGCTGAGGAGGCGCGAGCCCCGATCAGGCCACCCCCTCTCCATGCCGGACCATGAACTCAACCCGCAGACCCCTGGTGCCCGCGTCCGGCGGGGCCTCCCGCGACCTCGTCATGTTCGGTCAGTAGCGCCTGGGCCCTGAGACTGCAGGAGTCAAGGGGTTGCGATCCTGAGTGCGGAGTAATGGTGATGGGGTGTAGTAAGACAATGGTGGAGGTAAAGGGGAAAGTTACAGAGCTTGGCTGGGCCAAGTGGTTAGTGATGGCAGGTGGGAGTGTAGCGGGGTGATGGGAGTGCAGAGTGGGGAGTAACTGGGGACAGCTGTGGTATTTAGGTGTGGGGTGGAACAGGTCCGTTGCCATTGGATGTGAGGGGTGCAGAGTAGCTGGCTTCGTAGCATGAATTAGAATAGGAGCAGGGTGAGACCTGCTGGTGGGGAATAGAGAGAGAGAAGGGGCTAGGGGCTGTGATTGAGTAGTGGGACTAAGGACAGGTCTTGAGAAGAGAGCGAGGCGCTGTTTGCTCAGAACCAGAGTGCGGTGTTTGTGGTGTGCTTTAGAGAGAGAGGGAGAGACCCAGAAACCTGGAGGGTAGTGCACTTGTAATAGAGGAGAACAAATCTGACTCTGTTGGATCTGTTCCTTTAGCTCTAACCACTGTGCCCTGTTTTCTAGGCTTATTTTTGCTAGCTCTGTACCTTTTATAAATGAATGTTGCCTGTAGCCTGTCTGGTAAACAGGAGAGCCTCTTCTCAAGGTTCCGACCTTTCAGGATATTAACACTTCTGCACTTATATAAAGATAACACGTTGCAGAATAGAAAGTAACCTTTGTTTTGTTGGAGGTTTTGCAGGAGCACCATGACCTAGCCCAGGTGGACAGCTGCAGGAACAAAGAATTCCTACAGCAAGAAGTTGCAACAACCAACCCCCCCCCCCTTTTTATTTGTAAAAGCAGCCTGTATTCTGACTGGGAGGATGGTTCCCCAAGACATTAGTCGGCCATCCTCTCAGTCTGCCAGCTTTCCAAATGAAGTCGCTATTCCTTGCCCCAACACCTCATATCCTGATTTATTGGCCAGTTATGTGGTTAGTAGAGTTTGGACTCGATAACACACTGGGGAGGAGTTCAGGAAGGGCAGGACCAAAGGCTTGTTCCCCCATTGTCTGCTGGTCCCCTCCTTCCCCACCCAGCAGAAGATGAGGAGGCCCTGATGAGAAAGGTGTTTGTGAAGAGAGGAACAGGTCCAGGTCTCTAGATGCTGTTATGGTTTTGGAGGGCCCAGCCGGCTTATGGGGCTCCAGTGCCCCAGTGGTAGGGGATGGGATTGTCCTAGTGTCTTGAGTCCCTTCCAGTGTTGGCTGCTTTGTTCCTCTCCTGTTGCCTCCATGTCTACTTTTTCTTTTGTCAGCACATCACAGAGTCAGGTCTTGAGGCCAGTGCCTCACACAGGGGCTCCCCTAGGCCAGCCTTCTGAAGGCATGGGCGGGGGTGAGGTGGGGAGACTCAGCCCAGGTCAGATTGATCTAGGTCGGGGGAAGTATGGAACGTTGGGGACCAGGGCTAGGGCGGCTCCCTTCTCTCTTCTTGGTCTTCCCCTAGCAGGGGCCTCCTCTGCTGGTTCCACTTCCCCCAGGGAGCCGGCAGTGAGAAGGACGCCCACTCCCAGCCCGGGCCAGCCCCAGGAGTCCAGCCAGCAGTGGGACCCAGCCTAAGGCTGGCCCTCCTACCACCTAGCTCCTGGAGCAGGAGATTGGACCGCTAGGACTGGTCCCCTGGTGAGGAAAGAACCGTCCTGTGCATATCCTCAAGGAGACACCTGGCACTTCTGCCTTCCCTGGGCAGAGGCTGGTAATGATTCTCTTGTCGTCCTCTTAGTCTATGCCTTTTCTTTGGAGGAGTTGACCACATTCTCCCATCTTTTGGGCAAGAGGACTGGATGAAAAAACAAAAATAATGCTTTGACTTTATTTGTATTATTTAAATTTTTATGAATATATTTCTATACTACATCCTATCTAAACTTGAAATAGAGATTTAAGAAAGAACTAGCAATGTAAGAAATCCACAGTAATGTGTAAGTTATTCAGAGTTAACACAAGATATTTGCACTCTCAAAGAAGCTTGCTAATGCAGATGATGCTAAAAGAATGCTAATTCTTTTAGTTGTTTATAAAATATATAGAGGTATGTGTGTTCCTTCTTACAGAGGTTAGTAACTTGGGGAGCGGGGCTGCTACAGATTCAGGTCCTACTTCAGTGGCAGGTCCACTTATCTCCTCTTCAGGTCATATTCTCAAGCAGGAGCTATAGGATGACACGACTAAAACAATTTACTTCCTTTGCATACCCACAAGCCTGTAAGAGGCTTCTGCAGGTCTTCCTTGGTTCCTTTCATCATCACCTTCACCATCAGAGGTCAGGGAAACCTTCCGATTAGTCAGGGGCCCTGGAAGTGATACAGAAAAGTATTGATTTGAAACTAATAACATTTATTTAGGGCTTCCTATGAACTCATTCCTTAAAATGTGGCCCTATTTAATCTTCATAACCACCCCATGAAATTGGTATTGAAAAATCCCAGTTGTATCCAAAGTAAGTCTCTGTGTCAAGCTGTGATATTTTTAGGTCTCTTTTGTCTTTAGGTTCATCTGGGCACCAGACATAAGGCATTTCAACCTAATGCCCTTGCCCTGAGCAGCTCCAGATGCCAAGAATTGGCCAATTACTACTTTGGATTCAATGGATGGTCAAAAAGGATCATAAAGGTAAAGTGTAGATTTTCTTTGACTAACCAGACTCCTTTCAACATTGAAATCCTAGACTTCAGAGAGAAGACTAGAACTGGGTTGTGGGGAGATGTGAGAGACCTCCAAGTGGAAGTGTCTGAGCATTGACCTGCCACGTAGAATTAATGATAATCTCAATGACTTGGTGGTGGTGTTCATAATTTTCTCTGGTATTTGTATGGTATATAATAAAAAATAGTTGTCCATATCTAGTAATTCATTTGCAAGTCTTACTTGAGTCTGAAGCAACAGGACACCTCAACTATTAACTGGGCTTGCTGGAGTCTAGTTTTTATTTCTAATAACAAAATGTTTTGAAATCTTGCATTTAATTGGAAGTCTGGGGTATGGCTATAACTCAGTGGTAGAGCATGTGCTTAACATGCATGAGGTCCCAGGTTCAATCCCTAGTACCTCCATTAAAAAAAAAAACCAAAAAACAAGAAAACTCATCACTGAAATTCTACCAGCTTCAGGATCTTTCTGACCTTGAAGAAAGGGAAAATGAAGATATTGTGGCACCAGTTCAGAAGCAAAGCCTGAAGTTCTTCTGAACTTTAGAGGTGGTGTTGCCACCCTATGAGGGCAGGAGTCCTGGAGCTGGCATGGCCGAGGAACCCTTGCACAAGCTGGAGGAAGGTCTGTTTTCCAGTGTGTGGTGGGTAGTGAGGGGGTGGGATTTCTCCTTTTTCCTTTCTTTCTGAAATTTTTTTCAGGTACAACATCACCCTCGCTCAGCAACTAAAGCCCTGGGCAGAGGTTTTCTGCCTTACAGTATAGATTCTTATTTTAGGCAATGCCTGACAGAACCTTTAACTTTAAAATTTTAGAGCTGACTGCCTGCCAAGAAGCTTAGTCAGAGGGAAATTTTTTCCCCCATTTTTGGTTAATAATTTATGCCAAAATAGTCCTTTCCAATACAGATCTTTTGTAGCCTTCAGTTACCCCAACAAAATCATCATCTAAAGATTTAAACTCTAGTGTAAATGTTCAGTCCTTTGCCTCCTATACAAGGACTTGAGTGGAGAAATTCAAATGTAGATCCCTAGAAAGGTTTTTCCAGCTGGTACTGAGTTTTTTCCCTAGAACCTGTGGCAGTTGGGGTTAGGGTTTTAAGTCAGAGGCAGGTCTGTTAGTTAATGGAGTGGAGGAAGCTTCACCATCCACCTGAGTGGCTGATGTTCTGGGAGAGGCCATCTGCACTACCACCAGATCTGTCTCATTGTGTGATTCCAGCCGTTTATGCACGGGAGAGCAGGAGTGTAGCTTCAGCTCGTCCATTTGAAATCTGAGTGATGTGAGAATTGTGCCACATTCTTGGCTTGCATCTCCCGTCTAGTACTTCAGGAACGTCCAGAATCGATCTGGGTAGTAAAAATGTGCCCTGCCAGGATATATCTACAACAGAGCCATTCAACCACACGCTTGTGTTGTGCCTACCTTTAGTTGCTACGATAATGATCTAAGAATCACAGATGCATTTTTCTTTTTAAATGTATAACATAAAAATCAGTTATTCAGATAGGCATTTTAAATCCATTTGTTTTTCTTGGATTTAGGGCCATTATCATTCCTTTTGAAAAGGAAGATAACCCAGAAGCTTGCTACTCAAAAGTCTATGACGGATGCATTCCAGAAACTGCTGATTGTGGTTTTAGGTAAGACTTTTTTTTTTTTTTTGAAGGGGAGATGATTAGGTTTATTCATTTATTTCTTTGTTTTTAGAGGAGGTGCTGGGGGTTGAACCCAGGACCTCGTGCTTGCTAAGCATGTGCTCTGCCACTTCAGCTATACCCTCCCCATGCTAAGACTTTTCGGTTGTCCTTGAAGTGCTTCAGTTTCAAGGAGTAAATAAACTTATTTGAAAAGTTAATTGGATGAAAATAATTGTTACCTAAAACACTATATATTCTTTCAGTCACTAAATTCTTTCACAGCGGCAGTCTCAAATTTGTTCTCTGGGGCATTTCTGAGAAGAATGACAGCAAGTATTACTGTGTCCAGCGTGCAGATGCAGACCGCCTTGTCCCATTTCACACAGAGTGCTCCATCCAGCTCTTCTTTTTCGATTACTTGCCTTATACAGGATGGTATATTGATTATAAGCCTTGGACACAAGTGTTTGAGTCCTAACTCTGTCTGTTAGATTTTTTTTAAATGCAATTTTAGGCTTTCTAGCCAGAGAGATTTGAAGGTATTTATTATCTCTAAGCTGCATTGTCTTTATCTGCAAAATTCGGTTAGTCATTCAGCTCACCTCATGGGGGATCGTGTAAGAGTAATGAGATGGTGAATGTAAAAAGCTTAGAACTGTGCCTGGAACATGGTAAGCAGACAAAATATATTGACTGTTATTATTATCGTTGTTTCCCTGTTGAAGGGTTTATTAGATTATGTTTTTGGAATCAATTCAGTTTCAGTTTTCATCTCATGTGTTGTGTGAATATGATTCTCATAATACTTAGCTACGTTTTTGTGAGTCTTGAAAGTGGTCATGCTGTTAAATGGCATCGATTGTGTTCCCTATTGAGTTACACAGTGGTGAGAACGTCACAGGCTCTGCCCAAAGGAAACTTTATGGTTGTCCATTCCCGGAGCAGAGTCGTTCCCCTGCTTCACAGCCCTGCAGACTGAGAGACTGAGAAAACCTAGTGAAGTTGTCAGAGACCTTACTTGCTTGTTAAGAGTTGACCGTGGATTGGTCTCAGCCTCCCAGCCCAGGCAGTCCTTCCTGTGAAGGTTGACTTCCCTGGTCATCAGGCAGAATCCCCATCAGCTGTCAACTTTTGATTAACAACCTTTAAGAACCAAACTAAATTTCCGGATTGTTTGCCTGTTCCTAACATGCTGAAGGTATTCCTTACTTGCACTCACAACTCCTTAGACAAGAAAGCCTTGTGACTCTAGTTTGCCTTGAGGGAAGTTGTATTGTCCAAAAGGTACATGGGCCAGTCTCTGCCAGCAGCGTTCAGATGCTTGCTCTCTCTCTCTCTCTCTCCCCAAAGCTTTGTATATTGTATCTGGCAGAATTTTGGCCCCAAGGAGTAAACAGTTGCCTTCTTCTAATAAGAAGCTATCTATTATAGTCCGATGGTGTCCATCCCAGGTTTGAACTCACTTTGACCCCCACCTAATGCCTCACTTTTTAATCATGTTATGATTGAACATTTTTGTTTCTGATAGCTTTTACTTCCTGTGTCATTATTCCTCAGTTCTTATTTCTAAGACCATAAAGTTTTTTGAAGCAAGCAAAGTTGGTACTTCTTATATACATTTTCACAAATAGTTGTGATAAAAACTGAAGTGTCAGATGAGGGAACTACTAGAAAATGCTCTAATTTTCTGCTTTTAGAAATCAAAAGAATGTCTGATTATTGGGTGCTACTGTTGTATACAGGAAGCTTTAGAACAAAATTCTGAACTGACCCTTGTTAACTTTATTTCAGAAAGCGGTAAAATGGCTGTGGTGTACAGCCCCTGTGAAGAGGTCACAGGTGCTAGGACTGAAGAGGAAGTACAGGATTTAATTCAAGTATGTGGAGATAAAAACTCGAGGGGCACCCAGCCAGTGTCACCATAATTCAAAACAACCAGCAGGATTTGGAAGACTTTGGCTTGTCCACTCAGCTGTGTCATCCTTAGGGAAATGTGAAACTCTGACAGTGCTTTTGAGGCAAGGAATTCCTGGGGCTTTTCCTGAAGTCATGACCCTTGGCTCTGACCCCTTATTTGAAATTTGGAGAGCAGGACTGAGGGCCACCAGCGTGCTTCTGCAGTTGTGGACACAGGAGAAGACACAGGCCTTTTAAAACTCCCCTCAAGCACAATCCCACGCATTTAGGAACCAAGTAACTATGGCCTTAAGTCGGAGTATGCTGCACCATTTGGAAACTAAGAATGCCTTTCAAATAAGTTGTGTTGTTACCCAGATCTCAGCATCGTATATGTATCTTATGTGAAATATTTTGCTGAAAAACCTTTCTATACATCAATTATATGGATGGCCTGAATTAGGGATTAAGTTGTCAAAGTAATTTCTGAAAGAAAATAGTAATGACCTGCACATAAGATTTTTTTAAGGAGTAAAAATGTGTTTCATGTCACTGAGAACTTAATGTGCAGCTAGATTTCTAATTATGTAACTCTCCCCAGCATTGCCAAGTTTGTTATGAAGAGAAGAAAGTATAGAAAGAAAAGATGGTTATGTTCTGAAGGGGTATTTGAAGTTTTTTATGCACAAGATAATTATTTTAATTCAATTTATATCAAATTATTTTAAATTCAGCTTAAATGAGGGACACTTCAATCATGTCCATGTTTAGGCTTTAAGAAGTCTAGCTTCTTGTGAAATGTGAGAGGAAGGGATTCAGTATCGATGCTGAAGTTTTCAGAAAGCTGATTATAACAACAGACCCATTCCTCATCGGCCAATCTTGGAATCAATTCCATTTAAAAACCATTATGTGCTTGACGCTGGGAATAAGATCAAGCTCCTTCTCCATGGAGTTCTGTGGCCAGAGGGTGTGCCAGACAGTTAAACAGGGCTAAAGTTAAAGAGATGATTATAAGGGCTGTGAAGGAAGTAAACTGGGTGCTAGTTGCAGTATTTCAAGAAAATTATTTGACATGCTGAATTTACTTTTTGAGAGGGAGGAGGTAATTAGGTTTTTATTTATTTAGTTACATATATTCTGTTTCTTAGAAATATATTTTTAATGAAGTATAGTCAGTTAACAGTATTGTGTCAATTCCTGGTGTACAGCACAGTACTTTTGTCATATTGGAACATACATATTTTCGTTTTCATATTCTTTTTAGCCATAAGTTACTAGAAGATACTGAATATAGTTCCTTGTGCTATACAGCATGAACTTGTTTATCAATTTTGTACATAGTAGTTAGTATCTGCAAATCTCCAACTCCCAACATATCCCTTCCCACCCCCTTCCCGACTGTTTATTTATTTTTAATGGAGGTACTGGGGATTGAACCCAGGACCTTGTGCTTGCCAGGTACGCACTCTAACCACGGAGCTATCCCTCCCCACAACGTGCTGACTTTAACATCCTAGGTGTCTTCTCTGTGTACGCACACAGGGTAGACCTCTGAAAAGTGGCACTGTAGTTTTTTCTAGACTAATGGCTGTGCTGAGACAAGGTGGGATGGGGAGATTTTCCCACACTAATGTATAGGGCTGTTCACTTGGTTTCCGACTCTTTCCCAGAATGAATTGCTCACCCGCTCCAAAACCCTTCCTGCAGACATTTTGGAGTCATCACTGACTCAGTGGTAACCCCTAATAATAGAGTGGTGAATTTTATAATCAGACATGGATCCTGAGAGTTTAGAGGACATGAGAACATTTTAGAATAACTAAGTGTAAGGTGTATTCCCCTCCCACCGCCGTAACTGGTGCTCATTTTGTAGGTCAGCTACTTTTCTTCAAAGCAGTGTGGCCAAGGGGAGGAAGAATGTCTCTCAGATTTCAGTTTGGAGGAGGAGGAGTTTAGATTGCCAGAGCTGGAGTAGCACTTTTGAATTTCCTGGAAGGCCGGGCCCTGTGACTTCCTTGGGAGGCTCTGCCCCACCATCACCCCCACCCCTGCGCTGCTGGAGTCCGGGGCCACTCTGGTCTGCAGCCCAAATCCTGCCTCGTTGTGCCAGGGGCTGGGCCCGGGTTGTAGACAGGGCCCGGCAGGAGATAAGTGTCACCTTTGCTGGTGGAAAGATGGATTGGGCCCTGGGAAAAATCCGCACTCTTATTGGATCTCCCACTGACCTACTAAAGGTCGTGTCAGTAAAGGTGTGTTAAATAAAGGGTGGGGCGTGAGACAGGGGAGGGGCACACGTGTAGCCAGGCTGCCATATCACTTTGGTTTCCATTCAGCGCGCCTGGCCAGTGCCCCACTGGCCTGGGTTGCTGTGCCCGAATTGTCTTTAGATCATGTTTCCATAGTGTTTTTGGTTGCTGCAGCTCTTTGCTTAGCAACCACTCTGGCTTCTGGACCAGGGAGTTCAGCCCCTGGAATGGTCCTTAGAGAGGAGAAAAAGAAACTTCACAACAAGAGGTGAAAAAGATATCTTTTGAAAAAGTGGCTCTCTACTCAGAAAATTCCATGGTGTGAAATAGAGTGACAGTGTTTAGGATTATTCCACTGGTTCCCAGGGGCCAACTGCCCAGTACTCAAGAGAAGTCAAGGCTGGAAGACAACTGTTCCCCACTCAGCAGGATGCTCTGCAGACCCACTGTGACTCCTCTCGTTCATACACCCCAGCCCATCCTGCCTCAGACGCAGAGGAGTGAGGCTTCCTCTCTCCACCTCCTCAGCGTGCTCGTGCTCGTGTTCCTGCTCCCATCACAGATTATCACAACACCCGCTGCTAACAGGTCCTCATCTGGGTGTGGCCTTTTCCACTTACCACCAATGCCTCTCCTTGGTCCTGCTCCCATATATCCCAGCCCCCATAACAGAAGGCTCTACACAGAGAGAAACACTATGTCCACGCTGGCTCTCTGGCTAACATTTGGGCAGAGATCTGGGGTGTAGGTTAATAAGAGATTTGCCAGGCTGTATGCTAATGTGGAATATTCAAGAAATCAATGGAATAATACTTGGAAGTCCTAAAATGTAGAAGGGAAAAAGCAACTTTTGTCAGATGCCTACTTTGCTTTCATTTTATTTAACTCCTAGTATTTCCAGATTTACTTGGGGACCCATCAAAAGCTTCTGACTGTGGGGTCATGTGTACCACTGTGCAGCTGGGTCTCTCTTCCAGAAGGATTAAAAGTACTTTTGGTGGTGGTGGTTAGAGTCAGAGGAGGAGGTGTGAGGGTCAGAGGAAGAGGTGAAGGGTCATGAGAAAGGAGGAACAAGAGCTCGCAGACAGCCCCAAACTGGGGACAGGAGATCTAGGCACTAGGCCACAGCACTTCACACCTCTGATCTTGCTTTGCTCACCTGTAAAAGGAGGGAGATTAAAAATGCCTGTTCTGCCAACTTCTGGGGGAGAAGGGAGTAATATTGGTAAAAAAAAGTTTGGAAAATAAGCAACATTTTTATGTAAGTAGCAAAATGTAATTATTTATAATGTGCTTCAGATCATTGATAGAGACCAGTATTCAAGCTGTTCTGTGCATGAAAGCACTTTTTGGAAGTCGTCAAGTTACGTGCCAATAAATCTCATGTATAGAGAGAAAGCCTTGAAAGCATCTGAGTGTTTTGTGGATAGAAATGCTTGAGATTCAGAGCAAGTTCAGAGCTGGACAGTCTAAGAATAAAAGAGCCATCCCATCCACTGGAAGGGCTAGGTAGCAGCTTCTGGTTACAGAACCAGAAACTCTAAGGCTCCAAATAAAACATAAACCACCACCACTTGCATTCTTTTATAAAACTGAAAAAACAAACAAAATAAATACAAATATATTTACACCCGCCCTATAAGGCAAAGGGTACTTGAGACCTAATGGATATTAAATCAGTTTACAAACTGTGGTGCACTTAAATGAATAAGTTCTCATTTGGGGGTAACGCATCAAGCAGAGAGCACAGTATACAATATGTGGCCCTGAATGGTCATTCCCTTCCCGCTTCCATGCCTTTCTCTTGTTCCTCTATGTATGTGGATCAGTTACATTATTAAGCTGACAGTAACTGAGGCATTATGAGCTTAATAATGTAACTGAGAATCTTACTTTTAGCAAGGGAGTAGTTCTTAGAAATTTAGGGAGGTAAAATTCTGAATGAATGAATAAAAATAGTTCAATTACATCGTTAGTTTAAAATTTTTATCATCACTGATTAAAAATAAAAATTAAAAAAATAAAAATTTATCATCAGGCAATGCAGACTCACCACAACGTGTGGTGTTTGTCAGGCAGTCCCTGTCACAGTGCAGCTTGAATGTCTTGCAGACAACTTCAATAGTATTTTTAAATTGGCAAAGGCAGCGGGCCCTACAGCTTGGTAAGATCTTATAAATGAAAACAGAATTAAATTAGTGGTAAAAGAGTGACTTGAGTAGGGAGGCAGGCCAAGGCCACCAAAGGGCAGTGCAAAAATGAGTTCTTGGGGCATATGGCCTGGAGAATTGGATATGGACCAATTGGCCAATTGCTGCTTTTAACTGTTATAAATAAATACAGAGGAGGACGGAAGTGCCCAACAGCAGGGTAAGGATGGCAGGGGCTGTCAGTGTGCCTAGGAAAAAGGTGATAGGGATTAGAATTGGGTGACACTGCTCTGTAGTTTAATTCAGAAGTATCTCCTCCCAACCCAAAAGTCTAACTTTGAGTTGAGAGTACACAGGAAGAGGGCAGACTTCTAAGAGGAGTCTGAGTAAGTCCCCAACTTCTGGAGTCCCTTTCTCAATTCCTAGTTGTGAGTAGGAAATGTATCAGAAATCGCTCTGGGAATTAAAAAACACTTTGTGGTTAATGACAGAGATTACATTGGCCAACTCTGGACAATCTAAACATTCAAGAGAAAAACAATGAGATAAAACAATTAACTTAAAGCAGAGCATATGAGTTTAGAATAATATTCGACATCGGGGGAGCATTTTATAGAACAATGCTAGCTAATAATGTCGAAGGAAAGACAGGATTGGGAAAGTGTCATTTTGCAACTACCAGTGTGACACAACTCAGACCGGGATTATCACTGATGCACACTTGGGTGAAGAGTGTTTGAAAGTAGGATCTTCACTGATTTCAAAGTATCACCCCATAGATTATTTACTAATTACCAAGGGAAAAGATAACTTTACAATGGAGAGATATGGAAGATATCACTTTAATCAAGTGGTCAAACTTAGCATCAGGCAACCTGAAGTGATGAAGTAGGAAGGATATATCGCCAGGATATCTATTCTTCCCCAGAATGCTTACTTTGAATCTAGACAAATTAAGATTGTGGGGCAATTTATAAGACAGCTGGCTTAGGCTCTTCAAAAATGCCAATGTCATAGAAGACAAAAAAAAACAAACAAGCAAAAAACCAAAAACCAAAACAAAACAAAATAAACAGTAGGGAAATATTCTAGATTAAAGGAAACAAAGGCATGACATGCAATACCTAATCTTTGATTGGACCCTGTACCAAGACAGAGTTAAGAATTCATTGACTTCTGGCCCAGATGAAGTAGCAGGGAACAACTTAACCTCTTATTTGAAACAATGTGGGGGGGGGAAACCCAGATTAAATATATGAAACAGTTTTCAAGATATTGGACCTCTGGCAAGAAAGTTCAGTCATCCCCAAGAGATGGGAAATAAAAATGAAGTGATCCCTATGACTCCCCTAGTTTATTTCTTTGAGAGAGTTTCCAGGTCATGGTACAGGGAGGAGAAACTCAGGCAGACAAATGGAGGATTCCCTGACTGAGGAATTGGAATTGAGAGTCCAGGGAAATCAGGGTGACTAGTGTTCACAAAGCACAGCACTAGAGAGAAAAGAGGTGCACAAAGAAGTCTGAAGATATGCAGAGGGATCTCCTGAGTATTCAACAAAGTACCGGGCAGTGCATGTGTGTGAGGAGTTACTTGAGGTCAGGAAAAGAACCACATGAAAGGATTAGTGAGAAAGGATAACTGGATATGACACAGGGTTGGGAAGAGTACCCATTCCTACAAGCCAAATGCTCAGAAAAGTCTTATCTCAGTAGTTGTGAATAATGAGCTCTAGACTAAAGGCTACTCGTGGTCATACCTAACCCAAAAGGATAAAGTTGACTTCACCCAAAACAAAGCTCAAACGTATTTCTAGGAATATAAAAATATGTACCACACAATAAACTAAAATTCACAATGCCTGGAATCAAATGAAAACTACCAAGCATGCAAAGGAGGAGGGAAATATGTGCCATATTGAGGAGACAAAGCCATCAATCAAAACTAACCCAAAATCTATACAGATTTTAGAATTAGCAGAACATGACATCGCAATAGTTATTATAACAACTGGCATATGTTAAAAACCCAGATTAAAGACTGAAAATGTTAAGTATAGGCATGGAAGAGACAAAATAGCTTCCAGAGAGTAAAAACAATGTCTAAATGAAAAGGACACTGGATGGGATTAATGGTAGATTAGACACTGCAGAAGAATCAGTGAACATTAAGGAATTATCCAAAATGAAACACAAAGAGAAACAAAACAAATCAACAGAAATGAACAGGGCATCATTTGATGAGCTGTGCAACAACTTCAAGTGGCCTAATACATGTGTACTTAGAGTCCACGAAGGAGACATAGAAAAATTTGAAGAAATAACAGCCAAAAATTTTCCAAATTGGTAAACACGATAAATCCACAAAGCCAAGGTCAGTGAACATTAAACATGAGAAACATGCATAAAACTGAAACAAGGCACAAATCATAATCAAATTGCTCAAAGCCAGCAATAAGTAGAAACTCTTAAAAGAAGCCAGAGGGAAAAACTATACACTACATAACGAGGAACAAAGATAACAGTGACAGCAGATTTCTTGTTGGAAACAATGTAAGCCTAAGCTATTTTGGGGAAATGAATTCCCTGTGGCTTCTTTTAAAATTTGCATCTTAAGTTACTGAAGAAATTTCAACAAGTTCCAAATAGTAGAAACTGACAATAAGTCAACATAAGCTTAAGATGGAAGATAATGCAAACAAATCATATCAAAAAGGTGATAAGGATGGCACATAAAAAAGAAACCATAGATAAACCTCATTGATAAATATGACTACAGAAGTCTAAATAAAACAATTGGAAATCAACTTTAGTGTTTTACACTGGGATGGAAGTGTATTTCAATATTACCAGAGCTATTAATATAATAGGCACTGAAAAATCATTTGATTAAAAATGAAAAGACATAGCTAATTATTAAAATATTATTAGCAAAACACAAATAGAAGGATAGTTGCTAAATATATACACCATCTTCTGCTGAAGCATTTTAAGGCTCTTTACTGCACTTAGAAGAAAATTTTAAAATTTTAACAAGGCTCGGAATGACCTGACCCCTGCTTACCTGTACAATCCCACATCTCACTACTCTCCTGTTCACTCCAGCCATACTGACCCATATTTAATTCCTTAAACACAGCAAAGGCCCAGCTCAGCTCTTTTGTACATGCAACTCTCTTCCTGTAGTGCTCTCTGATCAAGACTTCATAGACTGGCTTTTTTCATCCTTCACATCTCAAATAATAAAAACATGAAAATGTAAAGAGTTGTTATCTATCTCCATATAGTGGAATTCAATCTATCTTATTTATGTGTTCTCCCTTTTTATTTTTTTGAATTTTTTAAATTTGCATTTCTATATATTAGGCTTTCAAAAGGAAAAAAGACACATTAAGTTACTTTCATTGTTGCTATGCCTGAAATGTGCTTGATAAGAAGCAAAACATTGATCTCATGTTTCTCCCAAAATAGACAGTTGCCTCAATGCCATTTATTGACTAATACAAAATTTGTCTCCTAATAAACGTGGTCCCATAATAATCAACTATATCCTACAGGTTATTATTTGGTCTGCATCTGGAGTTTCTCTCCAGTTCTGTTGATCTGTTTTTTCCAGCATCAGTACCACATTATTTCAGAGTCCTTTATATGTGGCAGAGGAGGTCTCCCCTTGCTCTCTCTTTTTCAACATCTCCTAACAGTTCCACACTTATTTTTAGATTAAACTTAGATGAGGTTTTCTTTCTTAAAATCCCTGTTAGAATTCTGACTTCAAACAAGTTCAAGTTTAGATTTGTTCAGTAGAACATGCACCTTTGGAATCTTAATATGCCTATCCATTTATCAAGTTTTTACTATACGCTTCAAGGCTGGAGAATTTAAAGGCCCTGACTGATTTCTGTTAACATTTTTTAATGCACAGATTTTTTTAGTTGTCACTGTGGATGGGATTATTTCATATTATATTTTAATCTAATTATTCCCAATTATTATTTACATAGAATAATAATAAAGAATCTTTCTTGAGTACTCACCGCAGGCCAGCTATTTGTGTTAAGCACTTTATTAGTTAATTGTACTCTCACCTCAACCCATTTTTCCCATGAAGAAACAGGATCTTAAAGAGCTAGGTAACTTGCCTCAGGTTTCACAACTAGAAAGTGTTAGACCCCAGACTTAAATTCAAGTGCTTTGAAATTCCTTTTAATTTCTAGTAACATTTCAGTTGATTGAGTTAGACTTTCTGGACAGATCATCCTATCAGCAAATACTGATAATTTTTCCATTTCCTTTCCAATATTTTTACTTTTCCCCTTTGTTCAGTTGTATAACATCAGTTTCTTTTACTGCATATACTTGTTTTAAATATCATTTAGATCAATACAACATCATAACATACTAATTTTGTAAGCACTTCAAGAGGGTTGTAACATGATGTGATTTAAAATAAGACACAGGCATTATTCCTGTAATACTGACTATGCCCGATTAGAACTTGCCTAGAATGACTAAGTCACATGAAGATTTTCCATGCTCTGTTTTGTGTCTCTTATACCAAAAACAAAGTATAAAGTTTAGCGTAAGATATTGTTAATGATAAGAAAACAGTTGATTTTACTTACCTGAATGTCTTTAGTCAACTGAGGGCCCTTAGTAGACGTTTGTTGGTGCTGATGCTGCAGACAGTCAGAGAAATGGATGGAGGCAACCAGAGTGGAGTCTCCGAGTTCCTGCTCCTGGGGCTCTCAGGGAGTCCTGAGCAGCAGCACAGCGGGTCCTGTTTTGGATGTTTCTGTCCATGTACCTGGTCACGGTGGTGGGAAATGTGCTCATCATCCTGGCCATCAGCACTGACTCCTGCCTGCACGTGCCCATGGACTTCTTCCTGGCCAACCTCTCCTTCACCGACTTCTTCTTTGTCACCAAACAATCCCCAAGATGCTGGTGAACCTTCAGTCCCAGAACAAAGCCATCTCCTATGCAGGGTGTCTGACACAGCGCTACTTCCTGGTCTCCTTGGTGGCCCTGGACAACCTCCTCCTGGCCACAATGGCATGTGACCGCTATGTGGCCATCTGCTGTCCTCTGCGCTACACCATGGCCATGAGCCCTGGGCTTTGTACTTCACTCCTCACCTTGTGTTGGGCACTCTCCGTCCTCTATGGCCTCATCCACACCCTCCTCATGACCAGGGTGACCTTCTGTGGGTCCTGGAAGATCCACTGCATCTTCTATGAGATGTATGTCCTGCTGAGACTCACATGTTCCAACACCCAAGTCAGTCACCCAGTGCTCACTGCCACAGGCTGCTGCAGCCTCCTCACCCTCTTTGGGTTCATGCTCATGTCCTATGTCAGATTGTCCGAGCCATCCTCCGAATACCCTCAGCCTCTAGCAAGTACAAAGCCTTCCCCACCTGTGCCTCCCATTTGGCTGTGGTCTCCCTGTTCTACGGGACACTTTGTCTGGTATATCTGAAGCCCCTCCACACCTACTCCATGAAGGACTCAGTGGCCACAGTGATGTATGCTGTGGTGACCCCCATGATGAACCCTTTCATCTACAGCCTGAACAAGGACATGTGTGGGGCTCTGAGAAGACTCCTCCTAGGGAAGCCTTCCAGAGGCTGACATGATGGTAATTTTGGAAGGGGCCCTGAAGTGGAGGTGGGAATTTCCTCCATCATGTGCAAGGCATTATCCTGTATGGTATACAGGAGTAATTAGGGCATAGAGCCAGCCCAGAATGAGTTTACTGATTTGTGGTAAAGAAAAGACATGTATGTATAACTCAATATCCATTAGATCTCACCAGCCTTGGCAATAAATAAGGTTACACTAAGACTAATATGAGAAGTTTGCAGGATCAAATCCTTCAACTTGCCTGACACAGGACCATGGTCCCAGCCTTATCCAGATACATAAAGTTATAGCCTAGGGAAGTCACTCCTGTTCTCTGACACATATCCATTCATGTTTCTGAGCTCTGGCCTTCTCTTAGGATAACGCCCTACAAGCCATTTACAGAAGATACCTTGTTCTGCCTCCACTGCAGGTGTCCTGGGTGAAGCTGCCCCTTACCTGATGTACTGCCAGGGGGAGGTCTGCTTCAGTCCTGACCCACAGTCCCTCTGGACATAGCCCCTATGGTTCAGTTCGAAATAGCAAAAAGATTCCTCTCCTTTGCTCTGGGTTGATTTTGTAATCCTCGGGCTCCAAAGCAATACTGCCTCTCTTGTCTTTTTCCTGTGTTTCTTTTCTCTGAAAAAATGTCAGACCTTGTCCCGGGAAGTCCATCCTGTCCTTTATTTCTGTGGCTCCTCACCTCTTATCTCTTCTTCATGCAACAACTCCATCCTTCCCTCTAAACAAAACTCTCAAGCATATCAACATACACTCGTGAGCAGGAGTAATGGTGGAGACAGTAGGAGAGGAGGTAGTTGTGAGATCCAGTCTTTACTTTTCTGATGTTCATTCGGTCATTCACCAATTCATTCAATTGATGACTGACTTAATGTCCATTATGGGCCTCAAACGAGATTACAGACATTAATAAGGAACCCAAGTCTATTGAGAGAAGTAGATAAAATTACAATAAATGTAAGTGGATCTAACTCATCAGTTAAAAGGTGATGTTTAACAGATTGATTAAAGATAAAATACAAAAAAAGTTAAAAAAATAGAAGCAATAAAGATGTGAAATTTCAAAATAAATAAATAAATAAAATACAGACATATGTATTTAAAAGAGATACACTGAAAGCATAAAAATCTATAAAACTTAAAGAATAGAAACAGGCATATTTGGAAAATACTAATCAAAAGAAAGCTGAATATAGCTATATTGACATCAGATAAAATAGACTTCAAAGCAAAAATTACTAAGAATGGAGAATGTTCTTTTATTGTATCTGTATGAGATGATGGATGTTAACTTACCATGGCAATAGTTTCACAATATGTGTAAGTCAAGTCATTGTGCTGTACACCTGAAACTTACAGTGTTGTATGTCAATTCTATCTTAATAAAACTCAAAAAAAGAATGGAAAGTGTTACTATCCAAGGCAAATTTGAAACATACCCTGATACTCCACGAGACAAATGAAGTTGAAGCTTTTTAAGCTCCTTCACTCTCTCTTGCAGACACCCGTTCCAAGGCTCTTATCTAATTTGTAATTTTTTTTTCTTACACAGGACCCCAAGCGGAATCACTTCAGGTCCAAAAGCCTTATAGCACTCAGATAAAGCAATTGTAAGTATTTTTGCACCTTTTTAAAAAGAGCCTCAAAATACATGAGGTAAATCTGGTATAATGACCAGGAGGAATTTATAGGATCACCATCATGAAAGGAAATTTTAGCAGGCCTCTCTTGATTAATGGTGGGTCAGGTTGGCAGAGGAATGTGAAAATATGGAGGATCTGAACAGCGTGGTCAATGTGCTTGATTTGGGCTTATGTGGAGTTTACATGCAATGATTAGGAAGAGTATTTTCTTGGACACACATGGAACATTTGCAGGAATTAGTCATGTACTGAACCACACACACACACAAAAAAAAGCCTCAACAAATTTCAAGGAATAGATAAGTAAAGCATAATCTCTATTCACAACTCAATTGGTTTGGATGTTAATGACAGAAGAGTAAATAGAGTGTCTCCAATTTTTGGACCTTGGGAGACAGACTATTAGCTAACTCAAGGTTAAAAAAGAAATCAAAATAGAAATTTGAAAATATCTAGCTATCTGGAGGGAACTCTAATGTGAAAAGATACATGCACACCAATGTTCATAGCAGCACTATATTCAATAGTCCAGACATGGAGCCGACCTAAATGTCCATCGACAGATGACTGGATAAAGAAATTGTAATATTTATACAATGGAATACTACTCTGCCATAAAAAAGAATAAAACAATGCCATTTGCAGCAACATGGGTGGACCCAGATATCATCATTCTAAGTGAAGTAAGCCAGAAAGAGAAAGAAAAATAACATATGATATCACTTATTTGTGGAATTTAAAAAAGAAAAAGACACTATGAACTCATCTACAGAACAGAAACAGACTCTCAGACTTAGTAAACAATCTTATGGTTACTAGGGGAAGAGGGTGGGAGGGGATAATTTAGGAGTTTGATATCTACAAATGTTGTCCACTATACATCAAAATAGATTTTTAAAAGAAGTTTCTTTTGTATAGCACAGGGAACTATGCTCAATATCTTGTAATAACCTTTAATGGAAAAAATATGAAAACGAATATATGTATGTATATGCAAGACTGGGACATTGTGCTGTATACCAGAAGTTGACACATTGTAATTGACTGTACTTCAGTTAAAAAAAAAAAAAAGAAAATATCTAGCACTGGATGGTAATAAAGACATCGCATGTCAAAACCTGTAGGATGTGGCCAGCATGGTGCTCTGAACAAAAACTGCAGTCTTAAGTGGCCACATTAAAAGGAAGGAAAGCTTCCTGTTTGTTAAGCTAAGTTTCCTTTTAGGATTGTGGAGCAAATGAACAATGGGATGAGCACAGGGAACATGCAAGGAAGGAGATAAATAAACTGGGGATAAAAACCAATAAAACAAATAAAACAGAGAGGATCAATTAGTAAATAGCAGTATAAGCAAATCATCAAACAATGCAGCAGTAACAAGTAGGGCGGGGGCAGGGGATGCTTAAGGAGCTAAAAGTGATTGCCTCTGGATAGCAAAACTGGGAATGGGAAGGGTGAAGTTGGGTGACTATTTCTCAGTTAAAACCTACTTGTAGTATCTAAATTCTTTAACTATGATTAACTTATTTTAATTTGAATAATGATATAAAGAATAACCAGGAAAAAATGGGGGAAATTAGAGAAATGGAGGAAGGAGAGCCCAGCCCTACCAAATATTTTAAAATATTATCAAGTTACAGTAACTATATAATTGGGACTAGCATAGAATACTGCAAGAGAGTGCAGATATAGATGTATGTATGGAAATTTAATAAATGACAAAGGTAACATTTCTAATCAATGAAGAAACATTGGGACATTCAGTAAATAGTGCTCAGAAAACTGGCTAGCCATCTAAAGAAGTGAATCTCGACCTCACTTTCCCCTTTATATCCAGATGAAACAAAGATGTGATTTCCTTTAAAAAATAAAAGTATAAATGTTTAAGAACACATGGAAGAGAAGAAAAATTTGTAATCTTAGATTAAGGAAGGTTTTTGTAGATTAGCCACTAAATCATGAAACCATCAAGAAAAGATTGATTTGGCAGGTGCTGCTAGTTACCCCAGTAATATCCATTCTCCTTTTCTTTCTTATTAATCAGCCCTGATTTCGGTGGTGAAAGGGAGTGAAGAGTATCCAGAAATCATATTATTCTTTCTAGATTCCCTTGTAATGAGAAGTAGCTATAGGACACAAATCTAATCAATGAGATATAAGCAGAAACAGTGATTTCTGAGAAAACTTTTCTTCTATAACATAAGCACAACCTTTTTATTCTTGCCCTTTCCAATCTGGAATGGAGATGCACGCACCAGAGCTGCAGCAGCCATATAGCAATCATGTGGTGACCAACGGAGTATGAAGACTGCACACTGAGGATAGTGAGGCAGAAAAATGGTGAAAGCCCAGTTTCCTGATGGCATCACTGAGCCCATGAACTGCCTACCTTCAGACTTCATATTTGTTCAATAATTTTCAAAGTAAGGTAAAATCATGGCTCTCATATAGTATAAAACTGAACATGTGTTAAAGATTATTTAACACATCAATGAGGAAACAGCCAAAGAGTCTAAAGAACAGATACATTTTTCGATCACGTAAATTGAAATAAATGTACAAACAGAGGCAAACTGATTTTTCCACTGGGGTGGGGGACAGTGGGGGAGAGCTGTCCCTCTACTGTCATAACTCATTTGCATGTCTATAGATGCTATCAGTTAATCTAAAACTTACAAAGTTGTAAAGTAAGTCCCATAGAATCTGAATCAGACAAGCCAGAAACGTGTCTTTTAGACAATGTAGTTTTCTACTGAAGCCCAAATTTTGCCCCGTATGTTACATGAAACAAATATTCTTCCATCTGCTCAAGCCATTGTTAGCTGGCTTTTTATTTCCTATAGCTGAATATATTCCTAGCTGATACAACTGATAAATTTGACTGAATTAAATTTTTTTCTTAACTTTGCACAGCATAAAACAGCATAAAAGCAGCCAAACGAAAACAATAACAAACTGAAGGAATATGTTCAACATGAATGACAAAGGACTAATTTCCTTAATATTTAAAAGGCAAACCAGTATGGAGAAGACTAACAACCCAACAGAAAATGGCAAAGGGTTACCAGGTGGGAAAGGGAGTGGGGAGGGATAAATTGAGAGTTCTGGATTTGCAGACACTAATTACTATACATAAAATAGATAAACAAGGTCCAATTGTATAGCACAGGGAACTATATTCAATCTGTTATAATGACCTATAATGAAAAAGAATACGAAAAGGAATATGTATATGCACATAAGAATCACTATGCTCTACACCAGAAATTAACACAACACTGTAAATTGACTATACTTCAATTAAAAGAAAGAAAGAAAATGGTAAAGGGCATTAACAATTCACAGAAAAAGAAATGCAAATACTTTTTAAACATGGGGAGTGTTCAGTTTCACTCATGAGTTTTGGAAAATGTAAATTAAAACTATAATGTAACGTTATAGTTCACCTATCAGATAGGCAAAAATGTAAAACTTTATTGACAGTGAGGGAAATAAGGTGGTTTCATACATTCCTGTAGAGAGGTAAATTAACATAGCCTGTATGAAGGGCAGCTTGGCAAAACCTATCAAAATTCAAAATGCACATTCTCCTTGTCACAATAATACGCTTCTGGCATTGATCTTGTAAATATGTTTACCTGTATAACTAAAGACATAGGTAGAAAAATATTCTTTGTAGCACTGCTTGTAGTTGCAAAACACTGGTTAAATAACCATATATCCATAAAATGGAATACTACACAACCGTTTAAATAATGGGGCAAAGTCATGTTATTAAAAGTCAGGAGGGTTCCCTTTTTTCCACATCCTTGCCAACACTGGTTATCTTTTGCTTTATGATAACAGCCATGCTAACAGGTATGAGATGCCAGGTCACTGTGGTTTTGATTTGCATTTCCCTGATGACTGGTTGTGTTGAGCACTTTTTCTTCTACCTATAGGCCATTTGTAACTATTGGACTGGGAAATGTCTATTCAGGTCCTTTGCCCATTTCTTAACTGGGTTATTTGGCTTTTTGCTATTGAGTTGTACAAGTTCCTTATATATTTTGGACATTATACCATATCAGATAAGTGGCTTGTGAATCCATTCCATTGGTTCCCAGTGTGGTGTGCTGATTGTTTTCCTTTGTCGTGCAGCTTTTTACTTTGATGCAGTCCCACTTGCTTATTTTGGCTTTTGTTGCCTGTGCTTTTAGTGTCCTAGCCAAAACAATTGTTGCCTTTTCCCTGTGTTTCCTTCTATTAGTTTTAAACTTGCAGGTCTTATATTTAAATCTAATCCATTTTGAATTGATTTTTTATATGGTGGCAAATACGGGTCCAATTTCATGCACAATTGCTGGGAATTTAAATTGATACAGCCACCATGGAAAACATGAAGCTTCCTCAAAAAATAAAAAATAAAGCTGCTACATGATCTCACAATCCCACTTCTGGGTATATCTCCAGAGGAACTGAAATCAGAATCTTGAAGCAACATCTGTACTCCCATGTTTACTACAGCATTATTCACAGTAACCCAGATAGGTTGGAATCAACCTGTGTCCATCAGCAGGTGAATGGATAAAGAGAATGTGGTATATATACAATGCAATATTATTAAAGGGTTTTTGAAAAGAAGGAAGTCCTGCCATTTGCAACAACATGGATGACCTGGAAGACATTATGCTAAGGGAAATAAGCCAGACACAAAAAGACAAATACGGCATGATGCCACTTATATGTGGAATCTAAAATAGTCAAACTCACGTAAAAGAATGAAATTAGAACATTTCCTCACACTACATACAAAAACAAACTCAAAATGGATTAAAGACCTAAATGTAAGACCAGAAACCATAAAAGTCCTAGAAGAAAACATAGGCAGAAAACTCACTGACATAAATCATAGCAATATTTTTTGGATCTGTCTCCTAAGGCAAAGGAAACAAAAGCAAAAAGAAGCAAATGAGACCTAATTAAACTTAAAAGCTTTTTCACAGCAAAGGAAACCATCAACAAAATGAAAAGGCAACCTATTGAATGGGAGAAAATATTTGCAAATGATAAGACCAATAAGGGGTTAATATCCAAAATATATACACAATTCATACAATTCAATATAAAAAAAATCTGATTGAAAAATGAGCAGAAGACCTGAATAGACATTTTTCCAAAGAAGACATACAGATGGCCAACAGGCACGTGAAAAAATATTCAAGATCACTAGTTATCAGAGAAATGCAAATCAAAACCACCATGGGATTATCTCACACCTGCCAGAACAGCTATCATCAAAAAGACCACAAATAACAAGTGTTGGTGAGGATGTGGAGGAAAGGGAACCCTACTACATTGTTGGTGGGAACATAAATTGGTGCAGCCACTATGGAAAATGGTATGGCAGTTCCTCAGAAAACTAAAAATAGAACTAACATATGACCCAACAACTCCACTCCTGGGTAGACATATCCAAAAACAACAAATACACTAATTCAAAAAGATACATGTACCCCAATGTTCACAGCAGCATAATCTGTAACCAAGACATGGAAGCAACTTAAGTGTCCATCAACAGATGAATGGATAACAAAGATATAATATACATTCAATATATACAAAATAGATATTACTCAGCCGTATAAAGAATGAAATTTTTGCATGCTTAGCATGCATGAGGTCCTCAGTTCAATCCCCAGTACCTCCTCTAAAAATAAAAACAAAACCTAATTAAGAATGAAATTTTGTCACTTGCTACAACATAGATGGACCTGGAGGGTATTCTGCTTAGTGAAATAAGAAAAAGACAAGTACTATATGTTTTCACTTACATATGGAATCTAAAAATTAAAATGAATGAACATAACAAAACAGAAACAGACTCACAGAAATAAAGAACAAACTGGTGGTTACCAGTAGGGAGAGGGAAGGGGGAGGGCCAAGACAGGGGTAGGGGATTAAGAGATGCAAACTACTATGTGTAAAATGAGCTACAAGGATATATTGCACAGCACAGGGAACGTAGCCAGTATTTTATAAAAAACTTCATATGGAATATAATCTATAAAAATATCAAATCACTAAGTTGTATACTTGAAAACAATAAAATATTGTAAATCAACTATACTTCAATAAAATAAAATAGTCAAACTCATACAAGCAGAGATAGAATGGTGGTTGCCAGAGGATGAGGAGAGGGTTAATCAGTGAGGTGGTATTTGTCAAAGGGCACAAAGTATCAGTTATGCAGGATGAATGATTTCTGAAGATCTAATGTACAGTATAGTAATATGGTTAATAGTCTATTTGAAGTTTGCTAAGAGTGGATCTTAAGTATTCTCGCCAAGGAGGAGGAGGAAGAGGAAAGGGCAAAGGAGAAGGAGGAGGAAATGGGAATTATGTGAGATTACAAATACGTTAATTAGCTTGACTGTGATGATCATTTCACAATATATACCTATATTAAAACATCAAGTTGTATACCTTAAATATATACGATTTTTGTCAGTTAAACCTTAATAAAGCTGTTTTTTAGGTCAGTAGGAAAAAGGTCAGTAAGAAACCGCAATATTAACATTATTCCAGCATCATTATTAATTTTTCCACAGTCATTAAATGGCCAGGTATTTTTAGGTTATCAGCGTGTCTTAGGTTTCCTACACACATCTGTCTTTAATAAACTGGGTTCTGTGGTAGACACCTGCTGGGAACCTGCCCACCTCCCAGTGACCCACCCTCAAGGTTATCTGTGGTGACCACAGACCCCAGTCCCCTGGCTATAAGTGATTGGATGGGGAGGTTATCACCTGACCTTCTTAGGCCAATCAGAGTCTCCCGCATGGAGCTCTGAATGGAACTAAATTCTGGCCCTGGACCGACTCTTAAAGGAGAGCAGTGTGGATTTGTGTGCTATGGGAAGGTTTTTTTCCAACCAGAGAAGATGAGAAACCTGGTCTGTCAGTCTGGGTGGGTCCAATCAGGAGAGAGAAACCACACAGGAGCCTGAATACAGCAGGTTTAATGAAAAAGAATTATTAACTATAACAGGGGATTGGAGAAATGAGGGATTGGCTGCTGGGGAGTGAAGAGAATGCTAAAGAATACAGAAAGAGCAGAAATAAAAAGCAGCCACCACCCGTCGGGCTGAGATGTAATGCCTGACGAAGAGGCTCCTTCTGGGACTAAGACCCAGACCCTGTTGGCTCTGGGTCACTCGATGGGAAAAGAAAAAAGGCCATCGTGGTTCCACGCCAGCAGAACTTGCTGGAAACCCACTGTCTGTTCTCAGGGAGGTGTCTCACTGGAGGCACAATGCTATAAACCGCCGCGCACTGGGGGAGGAGAGAGGCTGGTGTTGAAGGAGGCCATGGAGAGGAGGCGACCAGCGGCTGACCCGAGAGCTGGACCTGGGAGACCCGAGGCTCCTCCCCTGTCCTTGGCACGTGCGCTCCGCTCTGCCCGCCTTCCCCGCGCTGGAAGCTGCCTTGAATAGACAGCCTTGAAATAGTAATGCTAGCTGAGACCATCTGGATATACATGTCTGAACCAGTTAAGGACTCTATATAAACTTTTAAGGTTCTGGCAGGCGGATGTAGAGATCTACTCGTCCGCAGCCGCCCAAGATAAACCTCGAGAGTAAATCCCCTGGATTATTAAACCCGCACCTACCAGCCTGGAGCGGTCTGCGGTCTGCCTCTTTCTTCCGTCTCTCCTTGCCCTCTACGTAGAGGGGGCCAGTTTCATTTTTCACCTGAGAAACTTCCGAGGTGAGGAACCAGCAGGTGCAAGAAGAGGTTACTGCTGGGAGAAGCCGCTGGCCACAGGGTGCTGCTGGCCCTCGTGCACTGCAGACCGGGGACTCTGGGGGAGCCGTGAGCACTACAGAAAACTCGGGTACAGGAAAAGCTGCCCGCGCGGCCGGAGCTGGACCTGGAGCCACGCATGAGCCTGCGCTCCAAGGGTTCGCCCAGTGAGGCTTCCCAGCTTGTCAAACCCGCTCAGGAGAACCAGAAACAAAACGCCTTTCCTCTTGAAGTGCCTCTCTTGCACCCTCTGCTGGCAAGGCTTAACATTGTGCCAGCTGGCAAAGGGAACATTTCAAGGACCCAGATTCAGTTCCCAGTTTAGGCGGTGAAGGGGAAAGGGTGCTGAGACCATCTGGTCTTCAGGGAGAGAATAAAAGAAACAAAAAGCCATCACATAAGCGAAAGAAAGAGACTGACAGCCCAACAGGAAGAAAAGATATGCAGAGAAACACAGAAATGCAGAGAACACTGGTGAGAGGCAAGAAACCTAACGAAATGACTTTGCTGTCTTTCTGGTGGCCCAGATGCATCCCTGTCCTTTGATTCTAGGAGACACCTTTCTCTTTTTTTCCCCTCATTTTATTTTTTTTAACTGACACACAGTTTACTCACAATATCAGGTGCACAGCAAAGTGATTCAATTATTTTTTTCAGACTATTTTCCATTATAGGTTAAGATATGGAATATAGTTCCCTGTGCTATATGGTAGGTCCTTGTTATTTATCTATTTTATGTATAGATCCCTGTCTCTTTTTAATAAATGCCTCCTTTTTCATCAGCTTAAACTAGTTTGAACCGGCTTCAAGCTCTGCGACAGTCATCCTAGTCAATGTGAGCGAGCATTAAGTGGTCCCTGATTTAAAATCTTAGGTAGTAATGCTATCATTGCTGAGTTGTTGCAGTCGTGTACAGTTGTTTGTATCTGCTGGAATTTTATCCTTTCTCATTTTTGGAAGTTCTCTTCCTTAGTAGAAAAATTTTATCATTAAAGAAGTTAAAATCCCTTCCATTACATTCACTATTACAGTAAGTGGCGTAGCTGGACTTCAGCTGGACCTTGCCCTTTTCCCTGGCCTTTCCCTCAGATACCCTCTTTAGTTATAAGTTCTTGTAAAACTTGCCAATTGATATTTTAGAGTAAGGTTATAACCAATTGTTAGCCTTATATTTTAAAAAATTGTTTTAGTGTGCTGTTACAGGTGATGAAAGTAAAATTCATCCCTTCCAATAAGTTTTCTCCAATCTTTCTCATAGAGCGCCTGCATTTTTTCCACAACAGAGTCTCACTTATGTCCATCTAATCATCCGTTTGTATGTTTTCTTGTGGAAGTGGTATTGCAACTTACTTATACTCGCTCTTTTGTATGGGCTGTTTCGTGTTATTATTCCACTTGATGGAGTCAATTCATCAACCACATCTTTTCATTTACCTACCATAGTTACTAGATTACTTTGCCTCTAACATAATCATTAGTGACAGGGAACATGTTACCCAGGGGTGCTATCTTCAACTCTTTCCAGCAGCTGTTTTGTTCCTAGGTTGTCAGTGGGTTTCTAAAGCCTCACATCACATCTTTCATCTGATAATTTGTTTTGGTTTGGAGAAAGAGGCTCTAGCTGTGTTTTAATTTTTTATTTTAACTTAATTTTCAATTCTCAGTGTCGTTTTTCTTTTCACCAAATTCTTTCCCTTTGCTTCATGCGTGACCTCATTTTTTCTCCCAGTGATTCTCCCAGAATGCCTTGGTCATTCACGCAGCCATAATCCATTTTCATCTTAAACTATTCCTTACAAGCTTCATGTTTTATTTATATTTCTCTAGTCTGTTCTCTCTAGTGGTTTCCTTTCATTTTCCTGTAAGAGCTTGTGTCTTGCTGGAACATACATTTCTCCCACATTTGTGATAATGATAATGTCAGTCCCCTTAGGTGGGGGACTGGCATCTCTCAACCCCAACACACCCTCATGGTTCCCTATCCCTTTCTCACTGGGCCTGAGACTATTGTAATAGGAGAGGGACTTATACAGAGACTGCAGACTGGATCAGTGGTTCCCAAAGTGACAGACTGCATCATATCCCTCATGTGATTATTTAAAAATGCAGATTCCTGGGACTTACTCAGTCCAATTGAATTCTAACCTCTGGAATGGTGCCTAAGCCTGCATTTTTACACCCTCCAGGTGATTTTTATGCACCCCAAAGCTAAAATCCTAGAGAAGAAGCCTTTCCCATATGGGAGCAGTTTTCTGTCCTGAGTGTGGAGGGAGCTGGTCTGAAGTGGGGATGACCTTCTACAAGGTTTTCCCAGACCCTGATGCTTCCAGCAGATATTATCTCTGCCTAAAGAAATGGGGACTGGAAGTCACACTCCCAGGATCATTGCACTTAGATGTCATAACTTCATCTCAGAGTTCCTCGCTGGAACTTGACTCTGGTTCCCCAAAACAGTGTCTGCCGTGGGAGCACAGGGCACCATTAAATATTTGAGGACAGAGATGTGAATGGGCTGTAGCTGTGAGCCTCCAAATCTGTGTTTCAAATTCTGAGAACCATTTGAGCCACTGGAGCCAGCCACGGAGCTCCACCAGGCTTGCAGAGAGGCACAATTTCATCAGAACTAGCAATAAAACCAACATCCTGCCTCATTCCCCAGGGAACAGAAGAGGGGTCCTGGCTCTGTGCAAGAGGGAGAGCATTTGGCTTCTCTGTCTCTGTTTCTACAAGATTGAGGGTCCTCCAGACACATCTTCCAGTGAGTCAAGGTATGTTGATCGTCTTAACATTGCCAAGATCACCTGTCACTGTTCGGGTCTGGAGAAAGGAGAAGGTAGATGCAGAGTGAAAAGGAAGAGTGCTAGAATACGGCCCAGAGCAGCAGACGTTGCCACCTGCTGGGGCTGTGAGGACAAGGGAACATCCTGAGAGTTGAGTGGACACCAAGGAGGTAGCGGGGCTTGAAGTTCTTACTCCACTAACCAAAGGCTGCATGTAGACTTCTTGGAGCAGGAGCAGAGGAAGGAGGAGAGATGATTCCAGCCTGAGCCCCATCTCTCAAGACAGAGGACTTTGCGACAAAACAGCAGCATGTGAGTGCCTGCCAAGCACAACAAACCGATGGAGGATTTGTATCAGACAGAGAGGCAGAGAGAACCAAGAGAAAGGAGGCTTTAACCACCCGCCTGTGTTAATATGGGCCTATCCACAAAAAGGGGGAAACTGTAACCAACTAAAACTGGTGCAAGTTCATATGGCGACCGTGAGAATGTGCCTCTCAGGTCCCCAGCTGCACAGGGTGGGGGAAGGCATCACTGACCGATGGCCCCAGCTCTGTTGTATTCTGAGTTCCGTCACCGTGTTTCATGGCTCCCACCAAGCCAGAGAAGTCTGAACACTGATGGACACAAAATATCTTATTTATTGTCAATCTCTGCAAAGACACATTGAAGCAACAAAATATACATTTGTCAACCTTTTAGAATTTGTTTTATACATTAACAAATACAATGTGCTACCATAGCAATAAATTAAATGTACACTATTTACATTACAGAGGCGGTCCAGGGTCCATGAATCACCTCCCTGGGAAGGGAAAAGACAAAGTCATCATCACACAGATCATCGTTTCCAAGCCACACTTCTCTGGTTCTTTCACACAAGGGACTCTCTTCACACTCACACGGCAGCCCTCCCTGGCCTGGAGTGTGGAAGGGCCACGCCCTGGGCAGGGGAGAGCTGCCACCCATGCGGATGAGCAGAGATGACACAAAATCAGAAAGGACGGCATTTAAATTCCAGTCTTCCAGCCAAACACCCTCTCCCTAGGCTGGTAAGGCACAGGACAGCACCTCTGCCCCAATAGCCTCTCACTAGGCAGGGCTCATGTCCTTGGCGCTAGTGTGGGTCCTACAGGGGCACGTGGCCCAGCTGAAAGGAGGGAGACATGAGACTGGAGGGAGCAGCAAGGAACTGATGGCAAAACAGCTGTAAGAGCCAGGCAGGATGCCCCAGCTGGGCCCACCAGGCTGCAAGCACAGCCTTGGCAAACTGCTGACCTGCCCTGCCTCAGACAGCGGGGTAGCTGGGGCTGGGGGAGGAGCCGTGGGGCCCTTGCCAGCCACCGGTAGCCAGAAGATCTACTTGAACCCTGACCATTCCCCAACAACAGACCCGTCTCTGTTGACTCAGAATTGAATGAAGGTAGTGTTTAAGTTGGCACCTTAAACAGTCAGGGTAAGAAAGTGAAACGGGCTGTCATCCCTTGAGCCTGCATTTTTATTAGCCACCTTTGTTTAAAGATCAGGGAGTCTGAGTTTTCTTTGACCACTTTTCTTCTTAACTTAAGAAGGGAAAACCAAAGTCTGGGTAACTGCACCTTTGCCCTGGCCTCCACCCCCATTACAGACAGAAGAACTGACATCACCAAGGAACAGTCCCCTGGGATCTCTGTCCCACCTTGTTTTCTTTGCCTGAGCTGCATCCAAAACCCCAGGGCCCTCACTGAAAAATCCCAGAGAGGATCCCTCCTGATGAAAAGAACAGAGACTGAGGCTCACCAGCACCCTGGCCAACACCTCCCAGCCAGTGCTGAGGCACCAGCAAACTGGCTTCTCCAGAACTCAGGGTCCCGGGAAGTGCAGTCATTTGTTCCCCCAACCCCGTTGTTGGTGCCAAAGAAAGGGCCTGGGTTGTGGATTCTCATCCCAGCCTTGCCACTAGCTGGCTGTGTGACCCCAGCAAGTTGTTTTCCCTTCACTGGGGCTGAAGTTTCTCATCTGGAAGATGACGTGATTGGCTTAGATGTTAAAAAGGGGCCTGGAAGTCTTGGACATGGAGATGAGGCTAACAAGGCTGAACCACAGAATATTTTTTCCCCAAAACGCCACTTCCCATTCAGGAACATAGACAGAAACTCTAAGACCTTCCAGCTCAAGCTCTTTCTGCATCTGTTTTTCAGCATCGACTGAGCAGAGGCATAGGGGTGCCATACAGAGCCTGAAAAGAAGAGTTTCTTCTGTGAGGCAGGCTGTTCCCAGAGCCGGAGACGTATCCAGGCAACTCTTATCCTGGGGAACGTCTCACATCCCGGCAAGAGCACCATCAGGATGAGTCTAGTCTCAAGGACCAATGAGGCTTGAGCAACCTTGGAGCCCCAAGACTGGGGGCAGCAATTAAAGGAAAGACTTTTGGGGACAGAGCAGATACAAGAGGGGTGTGGAGGAAGCAGCCTCCAGGAACCCGAGGTGCCAGGCCCATGGTCTGGGGGGCGAGGGGAAACTGGCCTGTCCTTGCTCTCCCCCTCAGCCCTGGGACCTCAGGGGGGTCAGTCACGTACACTCTGGAAGCCACAGGATGAACCTTCTAAAGGTAGCAAGGCAGGACCCAGAGACATTTCAGATCCTGTCCAGAGTACCCCATTAGCAAATCTCAGGTCTATTTCTTGGGGGGCACACCTATGCCTCTCAGTTTCTCTGGACACACCCAGCCATCCTGACCACTGGCTCAGACGCAGGGGGACAAAGGCCTCCCAGGAAGTGGGGCTGCAGGAGGAGCAGTAGGGGAAGCTTGGTGCAAGGTTCCCAAGTAGGACAGAGTGGGGACGACCTGAAAACCCCAGAGGACTCCCAGACCACAACAAACACAGCACGGCACAACCACCAGGCAGCCGTGGATACCAGCTACCCAGAGAAGTGAGCCAGAACCTGGAATGGATTTTAAAGAAATGCAGTTTGACCTTTCAAGCTCCTTCAGAAGCCCAGCCTACAGAACGCTCCCAGAATCCGCCAGCCTCACTACAGCAGTGGGTGCTGCTATGGGGAATTTTAATAAAAGCTGAACAGACATTTGTTGACCTTCTAACTAGAATGCATCTTACCAGACTAGTACTTTAAGTAAACATATTTCCCAGATAGTATGAGGGGAGACGTCCACCCAGCCTGCAAATAGGATCCCACAAAGTCCATGTGAGTTGGGGACAAAGGATCAAGGTTTTGCTCTAATGGCAAAAGCAACGGGGAAATTGTCACATCAGTCAAATCGAGTGTAACATTTGTATGTCTTGACTTGGGAATGGGCCCAGCTCCCAATGCAAATAAAGCTTTTGGTTGGCAATCCTTGTCATCTGCTTATTAAAGCAGGAGCCCAACCTGTGTCACCCTGGGAGTCCAGTGTCACTGAGGCCCCACATGCACTTAAAGCTGTAGCACCTCAAGGGTCTGCTCTCTGTCTGACATGGAGGACATCACCTCTTAAACCCCACCACGGCCCGTCAGCAGAAATGACCCATCGCAATGCAGACTCAGATGGGTGAGAAGGGAGGAGGGGGCCACTTCTCAGAGAGCGAGCCAGCTCTGCCCAGCAAGGGTGGGCTCTGGCTGAGGGTGCAGGTGACAGGAGGTGTCTGAACTGTACCCAGCTGGGGCCAGGCTGCAGGAATCCCTTCAATGTGACAACTGCCTACAGACCTGTGGCTGGAAAGGGGAAGAGGAAGATTGGGGGGAGGCCTGATATGACCACAGGGCTTGGTAGCTGGAAAGAGCCCCCGGGCAGCACTGGGCCAGGCACGGAAACTGCAGAAGGACACGACCCTTCCCCTCACCTACATTCGACAGCACACGTAGCCTGACCAACCTGACCCGTCGTCCCCTGCCTGGTGTCTCGGGCTCCCACCTGAGCTGGGGGCTGAATGAACCATGCCTCCCACAAACCTCCACAACCAGCAGAGACCTGGAGCCCAGCCCAGCCCTCGGCCCTGAGGTTGTCCTCAGCTCAGGCCCCTGGTGCTCTGCTGCTCACTCTTCCTGGATCCCTTCCCACTCCTGGTGGCCCATGCCTTCGTGGGAAAAGCATCTGCTCAGAGACGGACGGCTTCTCCTGCAGCCGCCCCATCCAGAGCCTGCGGGAAATGAGGCTGCCCAGGAAGAGCGTGGTGCCCGCTCTCACATATGCCCAGCCGGGTCTCAGCTTCAACCGGCCGGGCAGCTCAAGACACATGGGCAGCAGGGATAGGAGTAGCCTGAGCCTGATGTCAGCAGATGGGTAAGACGCTCCCAGCACAGAAGCAAACAGATGTTTGGGAGCTCCAGACACATGGGAATGGCAGAACTGATCTCTTATCAGGATGCCCACGAGGATGGCTATAAACCTGGGGTCCTGGAAAAGTGCTCCTCCCTCCACCTCCACTAGATACATTCACTGCGGCTACAGCCTCCTGTCTGCTGTGTCCAGGGCTCTGTGCTGCCCCTCCCCGGGCGCCATGTCCTGCTGTCGGCCTCTGATGCCCACCTCACCTCCCTGCCTTTCCGGTCCCTGACTGAGTCCCTGGTGCCCAGATCCCCCCCAAACCACCGTGCCCAAATCATTCCCCTGCAGATAAAACAAGATGACAAATGACCCGGACACGCATCACATAGGGTGGTCAGGAGCAGGGGGAGCCTGGAGGAATGAGGCCTTGTCCAGAATGGGGAGGTGCTGGCAGGGATGGGCAAGGCTACCGGTAGCCAGGTGGGACACTAGGACAGACAGCTGATCTGGTGGGCAGGTGGCCAGTGGAGAAGCAGGCCCGTGATGGTCAGAGTAGTGGATGGCACCCCCAAACTGCTGGAATAGGAGCCTTCTCTGAGACAGAATCGGGGCTTCCCTGGAAAAGATAAGGAGAAGGGAGATGATGGCCGCACAGTGGGTAAAGGAAGGAGTGAGATACATGTGCCCATGGCCACAGCCCACTGAACATGCTTAAGACAGGAGGCTGCCAGATACAATGGTGCCGACTCTCTACAAACATTACTTTGGTGAACAAGGCATCCGAAGGACCTGACGGGAGTTGCAGTAAGTGTCAACATGCCCATTTTCATAGACCAGGTTTACATAACGGGCTCAGTTGTGCCTCTCCCCTTGATTCCAAATGTGCCTCATACCCCCTTGGTGGTGGAGAGTTGGACCCAGGCCCTGCTCTGCTGAAAACCTCACATGGCCCCAGCTGAGGCTGGGAGCAGGGGCCTCCCTGGGCTGGTCCTGCACAACATTTAGGGAACCAGGGCATCTCTGGATATGCAGGGAGGACGTCTCAGCCCAGAAACCTGGCCAAAGACACAGGGCAGGAGAGGCTGCCAAAACGGAGGAAAGAGAGCCAACTGAGAAAGTGGGGCCCTGGGCTACTGCCCTCTGCCTGCTGGAACAAGCTCCCAGGGGAAGGGAGACCGACTTGGTGAGTCTGGCGCAGTCTATCAGTCACCCCTTCCCATCCGCAGCTGAGGCCATCTGCCCTCTTCCCCATCCAGACCCGCGCCCCGTCATAGAGGCTCCAGGGAAGAGGTGACTGGCACTCCCCGAGGGTCAGGATCTCTCTGGCCATTCTCAGGGTATCAGGCCACCAAGTACCCTGATCTTAGTGACACACCTTCCTTCGTGGCCACAGCAGGACAAACACTCAACCTACCTCGGACAGGCGAAGGACTCCTCTTTCACATTAGTGACCCTGTTTCAAGAAAAATCCATGTGAGTGTTTTAAATAACAAGACAACATAATCCCCACCGACTGCAGCTTCCGCATATTCAGGGCTCAACTCTCCAGAGAGCCCAGGAAGGGACATGAGGGCCCAGGAGCCAACACTCCCCAACTCACATCTGCGTGTGTCCAAGGGTAGGGCTCTAACATAGGAGCTGTGGCAAAGGTTGGCTGGTGACCCACAGCATCGCCCCCAGACCTGACCAGAGCCTGCCTTCCCTTCCACCCACCCCAACCCCAGGCCTCCTCCGTGTGAGGTGTGGGGCGCCCTCTTCCTCCAACCCCAGGGAGGAGGAAGAGGGTGGAATGTGGGAGGTGTGACCCTTACCGCACTGGAGCTGGCATGGCTGAGCTTATCAAAGCGGAATTTCAGGTTTGACCTCGGGGAGTTTCTGCTTTTGACATCTAGGAAAAAGAAGAATGCCCTTGAGATGAGGGTAGGGCTGCAGATGTCGCAGGGGCTGCAGAGGGGAGGCCCTGGATAGGGAGGCCAGGAGAAGGTGGTCTCCTCTCCACTAGGCACTCTGGCTGACCTGCCCTGATTCCCAAGAGCCAACTCTTAAATTTTTAGAAATCTGTTATACACAGTCATTTAAAAAAATAGATAAGCTTACAATTGAATAAATTATATTCATCAAAGGTAATAAATTCTCAGAGTCATCGCTTCCTAGTTACTTACGACATCTCACTATTACCTATACTCCTAAGGTGACTTACATCCTTTATTTTATCTGACTGGTAGTTCTTCCCAACCCCACGTCACATATGTGTTGTGTCTCTAGTCACTGCACTGCGAAGGGCACATAAAACTGAGAAAATCCCTTTGCAGTATTTGAAAACTACTATCTGATTCAGCAAAGAAGCTGCTCACATCACTGACAAAATAATACCAATCCCCATTCATGTTGGAACTACACGTGTTCATCATCTGGAACCTTCCACTGCCTATATATAGATAAGAGGTCAGACAAATTTCAAGAAAAGCCTTTTGTGAGAACCAATGGGCTCTGTGGGATTTATAAGTAAAGAATATTAGATATTTTGTCATTATTTGTAAGTTGTGTGCTTCAGATCCTTTATATCAGTAAACACGTACATACGTGTGTGTGTGTATGTGTGTGTGATGAGAGCTAGGTGTTAAATATTTACCGGCTCTCCACTGGCAGGGGGGCCACTTGGCTTTCTGGCCTGGGGGTCTACAGCTCAGTGTACTCCACCTGGAGGCTGCTGACTTACTCTTGGAACTTAAATCACAGGGTTCCACTCAGTGCTATGAGTACCTCTTGGTGTGACCTTCCAGTCCCCCCTCAGGGCCCCAGGAAGCCCAGGTGTGAAATGACCAATGACCAGGGCACCTGAAATAATGGGAGACCAGGCCCTCCAGGCCGCCTCCCTCTCCTCAGCCCTGTCTCAACCCAGATGCAGCTGAACAGCCTAAAACTGAGGAGTTTCCAGATCTCCAGAAGCCCACCCTGTCCCTGAGGGTACCCAGCAGAACCCCTGAGGGGCTGGGGATGAGATGTGGCCCCTCAGGTTTACATACTCCATGGGGGCGGGGCGCGGGGGGTGGTGAGAGGGGTGGTAATAAGAACTCAGCAGGAGTCACAGACCTGTTGCACGTCCCCTTCTGCCCTGGGGGAACTTCAGCAAGTCATACTCTCAAACTCCTTATTTATTTTGATATTCATTTAACACCAAGGAGGAGCCAGGCTTGATTACAGATTCTTTCATTCACCCTTTCAATGTTTAATTAAGCCTTGTTAAAAAAAAATAATCATCAGGGAATTTGTATTACTACCCCACTTTACAGATGAGGAAACTGAGGCTCAGAGAGGTGTGAGCCTGCCAACCCTGCACCAGGATCAGAACCCAGCTCCACAGTTCCCCGGCCACAGGGGCTGCCCCACTAACACAGGGGCACATTTGCTTGTGAACAGTGATCCTCCTGTATTCCCAGCATTGCTGTCCTCTTTTGCCAACATTCCTTCACCATGAGAACCCCAGAAGCACTGTGGCTGAAACCACCTAGTTGGCCCACTGGCCCTTTCTGTGTTTCCATCATTTAGACTAGAGTTCCTCAACCTCAGCCTACTGACACTTTGGGCCACATAACTCTTCATTGTGGGGGCTGCCCTGTACCCTGTGCGATGTTTAGCAGCATCCCTTACCTGGGTCCAATAGATGCCAGCAGCACACTCACTTCCCATGAAAATCAAAAATTCCCCAGAAGTTGCCAAATGTGCCCTAGGGAACAATGCTGCCCCCAGTTGAGAACCACTAATTACACTATTGTTTTATTCTGTTATTGAACAAACACTTAGGTTAACAGTTTAGGTCTCTGATAAGCATAACTCATTCACTCTTCACCAACCACATGAGGTAGAAACTATTCCCCTCCTTCCATTTGTCACTTGGGGAAACTGAGGCACAGAGAGACTCAGGACCTTGCCCAATGGCACATCACTAGTAAGAGGAAGATCCAGGATTTGCACCCAGACTCTGCCCCACACCAGGCTGCCCTCCAGGGCAGGACCAAAGCTCTGATTTCCGGCACCCGCAGCGCCCCTGGTGTCTACCGCACACATCCGCTTGGATGTCCCTCGGGCTCCAACCCTTCACCCTCTCCCCAGAGCTGGCTCCTCCTTCTCTGCCCGACTGCAGGGATCACAGAACCCTGAAAAGCCCTGACTCTTTGCCTTCCCTGAGCTCCCACTACTGACCCCGGACCGCCCTTGAATCCATGCCTTCTCCCATTGCCCCAGACACCCCAGATCCATGGCCCCATCACCCCTCACCACCCATCATGATCTCCCTTCCTGCACCCACTCCCCAGCAATCCTTTTGCTCAGCCAAACACCTGCAGCTGCCAAAATGGTCTCTCTCCTCCAGATGACTCTTCTCTACTTAAGAATCTTCAAAGACTTAAGACTCTCCAATGGTTCACACTGCCGGCAGGATAATACAAAATCCTCACCAGGGTCCCACGGTGGCCCCAGTCAGTTGCTCTAATCACTGTCACACATCCCCTCCATGTACTGCAGACTCCCTGAACCATGTTCATGGTCTCCGGATCCCCAGGGCTCTCCACTGCTGTTCCATCCACCCGCATCACTCCCCCCACGCCTTATCCCTGTATTATCAGGATGGTCGCTGTGACCATGGGGCCCTGGGTCGGTGACAGGGCAGGGCAAGAGGTCAGGGGAAAGAGCCTCAGCTCTTGAATCACACAATCCCAACTCCTCCGGCAAATCACTGAGCTCTCAGCCTCAGTTTCCCCGTGAATAAGGAGGGGATAAGAACATAGGCCGAAGGATGATGAACAGATGTGGTGGGCTGGCACAGCTGAAGGCCCGAACACTTTGGAATGGAAACAGGCCAGTTCAGCATGCCTGGGACGCGTGTCCAACGAAGTGGTCAGGCCACCGCCCCGCCCCCACAGGCCACACTGCCCACAAGATACCACTGACCTGTGGGACTCCGGCTCATGATGATGGGGGTGGCAGCTGCCCCCAGGCTGGGACTCTCGCTGCTCGGGGAAGGGCTGTAGAGAAACACCTCCTGCTTGAAGGGCGAGGTTGTGGACGGCTGGCTGCTCTGGGGAGAGAGGCCGGGTGAGCGAGGCCAGCCCCACCCTCGGCAGGCCTGAGACAGGTCCCCCCAGAGGCCCAGGGCAGCCACTGCCTCCTTCTCCCCACATAGATCTGCTCTTTCCTTCTGCAGCCTCCAACCCTGGCTCCAGCCTCTCCCCCTGCCCCCAAGGAAGTGCCCTGACCCAGCCGCATAGACAGGGCTGACCCCTCTCCTCTCCAGCCCAAAACCCCAGGGCAGGGACACCATTCAGTCTGGCCTCTGACCCCTGCTGCTGCTCCCACAGGGAGACCACACCCCACCACACTGAACCGCTGCTCCCAGAGGGTGGGGATGGCTGCCCAGGCCCCTGGTTTCCATACTTCCTCTTTTATCTGCAGAGCCTGCATGGGGCTCTGCCCACAGTAGCTATTTTAATGCATGAAGCTGTGTCTGGCTGGGCCCAGAGTGCCTCTCCCTACTCCCCGGGGTTGGATAGGGCCACACCTACCCCACTGTCACACTCCTCCATGGCCTCGCCCTCCCCCGCTGTGCTGCTGAAGCTGCTGGTGCTGGAGGAGGAGCGGGAGATGTTGGCTCGGCCATTCTCCTTCAATTTTATGAAGGGTCTGCAGGGAACAGGAAGACAGGCAGGCCCTGGTCACACACCGAGACATGCCCCTGGCCCTGCCCAGGCCTTTCCTGGGACTAAGGGTAAGGCAGGCCTAGCAGACCTGAACTTGCCCACCAACAGTGTCCCCAGGCCCCTGCCAGTTGGCTTCTGTGTTCCAGAGAGTTCCCAAGGCAAGAGATGCTGGCTCTCAGCTTGCCTGAAGCAGAGCACACAACCCAAGGCCCCAGGCAGTTAAAGCCAGCCCCTCCCCACCCCCCACTCTCTTACTTCTCCTTGTTGGGGCAGATTTCTGGAGAGCTGGGATTGGATGAGGTCTCAGACTTTATCTCCTGAGAAGAGTGTCCGCCATCCGGGGTCTTGGGGTTGCTGGATGCACTGTCACTGAGGAGAGGAGGATGCATTAAACCACAAGTGGGCTCAGTGATTAAAGGATCAAAAAGACGACCATCAGGAACAGGTAACTATGATCTCATTTGAGTGTTGCTTTTAAAAAAAAAAAAAAAGAAAGAAAAAAGAAAAGAAAGAAAGGAGCAGTCTAGAAGCCCAGAGGAAGGTTTGGTGAACTCCACCTGGTAGAAGCAGGGAAGGCTTCCACCAGAGCGGACACTTGAGTAAGTATTGAAAAAGGAGGCAAAGAAAAGAATCCAAGAAACATCTCCAGTTTGGGTCAAAATGCGACAATTTCGGGGACTCCCATGCACAGACCAGCCAAATCTGCCTCGGTGGTTACAGAGCCGAGTGGGTGACAGGGGACGTGCAGGTGCCTGAAGTGGGGACCAGGGACAGAAGGAAGTCCTCCCCAAGGTCAGCATCTGGTGGCTGCAGCAGTGGCGGGAGCTGACGAACCCCACCCTGGACAGTTACCATCGTGTCCGGCTGTCCCCTTGGCCTTCAGATCCCGTATGCAGACGGGGGAAGAGCCCCGACCTCCGCTTGATGGGGCTCCGAGACTGGTTCTTCGCCGTTGCCGCCGCCACTGGAGGCTGCCGATGAAACCGCCAGAATGAGTGCTGACACCCCCAAGCCAGCTCCCCTTCCCCTCACCCACCTTTCTGGTTTACAAATAGCTCCTGCAACCCCCTAGCTGGCTTGGGGGAGATCCCAGAAGAGAGTGAGCCAGCCAGGAAGGTTGGGATCTCATAACTGGAGCTGAGACCCTGAGACTCAAGCCACCTGCAGCCTGTTGCCCTATGTCTTAAGCCGAACCTGGGACCCCAGGTAACAATCTACCAAGAACCAGAATTCTTGGCAGAACACAGGGTCAGGGCCACCCTAAGGAGAGTCTTGCATACTTAGAAGGACAGGGTGACTCAGGGGGTCACAGACTGAGAAACACAAAGCCGAGGGCCCTGGGAGAGACCCGGTCCGATCTCTGACTTTACTGATGAAGAAGCTGAGTGGAGGGGCGAGATTTGGCCAAGGTCACAGAGCAAATCACCAGCAGGGGAGCCCAGGGCTCCTGACTCTCCATCCACTGCTCACAAAGAAACAGGTCCAAGCTGGCATCACAATAAGACAGATTGAGAGCAGCAGCCCAGGCAGGGGGAGCCCACCAAGAACATGGCTCTGCTTCAGCCACACGACGGGGGACAACGGAGGGTGGGAGACTGAGGAGGGGGAGACAAGAGCCTACGGCCAATCTTTAGAGCCCCCCACCCCAGCCACTGACCGGCCCCAACTTCTGCCACCCACGTGCTAGGCAACCTTGGATGAGTGACAAAACCCTCTGGGCCTGTCTCTTCATCCACAGAATGAGGATAATTGCCCTGCCCTGCTCACTTCACAGAACTTCGCGGGGAACAAGATAATAGCTATGAAAATCTTTGGGAAATTAAATGAATGATGCAAGACCATTCATAATATTAATCATTAGTATCATGGTGAGCGTGTTCTGCTATGAAGTGGGGAGGGGAGGGGAGGGGAGGAGAGAAAAGAGAAAAAGAAAGGAAAGGAAAGGAAACCCTAGCCTACACAAATCCATAGTCACTTTGCTTTTTAAAAAGACTAAGTCTGTGGGTCCCTCTTTGGCCAGCCCCTGGTGTGAGCAGCCAGACTCAAACCCACAGACCTGCCAGGCTCTTTCCCTGGGAACTGTCTACACAGTGACCAAGAGCTAAGACTTTGGATCAGGGAGACCTGCATTTAAACCCCAGCTCTTCTGCTTGGTTGGGGGACCAGTAGCAAGTCACTTAACCCCTCTGGGCCCCCTTTTCCTCAAATGAAACACGGAGAACAAACACATGAGTACCTATCTAAGACGGCTGTCACAGGTCGGATGAGATAATGTGCATGAACGCCCTAGCTCAGTGCCCACTGTGCAGCAGTGGGGGCGGGCAGCTACCACTATCATTAATAATAACAAAGCGAGGACACTCCTTTCAAAGTCACGGGTCCCAGGCCCCGGGGCAGAGAAACTCGTCCCAGGACTATTTTGTAAGATTGGCCCTGAGGAGGAGGCCCAAGTGTTGAGGAAACTCGGAGAACAGGATGACAGGAGGGCCTCTAGTCTGGGCCAAGCCCAGGTGCTGCCTGGGAGGGAGGCGCCATTTCAGAGGGCCGGGCCTGGGCTCACCCCCGAAACAGCCTCAGTTTCCCTCTGTCATCTCTGCTCTGGTCGCCCGGCTGCAGCCTCTCCAGCTGAGGCCTGGGGGACCCTCCCAGGATCCACGCGCTGCCCCAGGGCCTGCAGCACTCACCGAGAAGGTGGTCTTGGTGACCTCCATGCTGTTATGGGAGATGCCCCCGCTGAGGCTGCCGGGGATGCCCCCGCTGTGCTGCTTCCTCTGGCTGCTCACCATGGTCTCCATGGAGTGGCTGCGCACACGGATGGCCCTCTGCAAGGACAGCAGGGGACAGTGGCCTGAGGGCCGGAGTCTGGCCCCTCCAGAGGACCGCACCTGCTTGATGGGGTCTGCAGACACGGCCCTTGGCAGATGCACACACATTCACACATACTCTGTCTCTCTCCCTCTGTGGCCCACACTATAATCACTACAGTTTGCAGGGAATTTTCACATATTTTGTCTCATGCTCTGAGCATGGGTGGCTCCTTGCAGGCAGAGGTGAGGGAGGACACTGGCCAGAGGGAGTCTGAGGGGTCAGGGCCCCAGCTCCCTGCAAGGTGGACAAAGGTCATTAGCCCCCATGTCCCAGGTAAGGAAAGTGAGGCTTGGGCAGCTCCCCAAACCCGGGTGACCCTGGTCTAGTTACCACCTCTCTAAGCTACAGCTTCCTCATCTGTAAAATGGGAATGATGTGTTTCATGCAGGATCATGTGGAAATTAAACACAGTCATGTGCCTGACCCCAAGTGGACTCTTTTTTTTTTTTTGCAGGAAGCTAAGTGTGCATCTATATTTAAAGACTAGTCTCCCTTCAGCCATAATCCCAAAGTGTGCTTTGTGCAACTTAGAATACATTCACCTTGCTGAACTGTGTAAGGAGCTCTCACTAATCCTCGCACTGAGCCTCCCTCACACTTAAGACATTGTCAAGACAAGCCCCCAGCCTGGGACAGCTGCTGGAGGGGGAGACGCCCGCTCAGACCGGGCAGAGGCACCGGGTCTCAGGGGGCACAGAACTGCTCAACCCACTTAGGGCCACCGAAGAGCAAAGGGCACATGGGCAAAGAGTGAAATGGTGGACGGTCAAGAGCTTGTCACAGCACATGCGTGGATGAGAAGAATGGCTAAAATCAAGACTGCTGAGCCCTCAGCGGGGATGGACCTGGGAGGTGATGACCGACCACTCCGTTGGGCGGGTCTGCAGGCCACACAGCCCTGGAACAGAACCCAGGGGCAGCAGTCCTAGTGAGGCGGCTCTCAGCTCGACCCGAGGGAGGACTTCCTGACAAGGGAGGTCCCAGAGGATCCCACCTACCACGAGAATGATGCTCCCTGGTTCTGGAGGCCTTAAGAGATGACCTGAGGCTCTAGGAAGGGAAGTTTCTCTCCAGTAACCCCCAAGCCCTCCCATCACTTCACTTTAATCATTCATTCGGTCACTCGATAATACGGCCAGGTGGCAATGCAGCTTAGCAGTCACAAGCACGGGGTGTCAGAGTCTGACTGCCAGGATTTATATCTGGGCTCTCTGTTCCACCACCCACTAGCTGGGTGCCCCTGGTAGGTCACGCAGCTTTTCTGAGACTTACCCGTGAAATGAGATGGAGGAGATCTAACCACAGGGCTAGGGTGAGCTTACGCAGAAAGTTCTTAGCAGAGGGCCCAGCACATGATAAGCACCTATAAATGTGGCTACTCTGATTGTTAATCATAAGCATTTGTTGTGTGCAGATACTTTGCGGGGGATTTCTGCAGCCTGGTGCTCCTCTCTGGCCACCAGGGGTCAGGTCAGACCAGTGCATCAACCATCACAGTCCCTCAGAGCCGGAGAAATTCACCTGACAACCCCCTGCTTGCTGTGGTCCTAGTTCCAATGACACTGGCCTCATCCTCCCTGGTCCTCCATCACCCCTTCTGCATGATGAGGTCAGAGAAGGGCAGGGCTAGTTCAGGGCTTCCTAAAACTCAGCTCACACGTGCTTTAGGTACATAGCATATGGGTACATCAAGTAACATCACTCTTTTTCATTTCATTGTGGACCAACTCAAACTTCCTCAAGAGCTGGTAATGGCTGAGAATGGCATTTGAGAACAACAGTCTAGAAATGGGTATTTTTCAAAGGCGAGTAATGTATACACTCCTTTATAAAGGAAACTCTCCTTGCAAGATTCCAAGAATATGTCCACAGACCCCCAACACCAGTGGGCCCCATGGGCAGCACTTGCAATATACCTACTTATTCCATAGAAATGTCTTTAAATTGTGAGTTTCATGGCAAAAATTTAGTCTCTATAATTAGAAATATGTATATATATATATATATATAATATGTATTTTTTTTTAGATTAGCACCTCCGTTTGAGAAGTGGGTCTAGATGTCCATTAACCAACTGTTCTGTTTCTCACAAGAGAAAAGCTTAAATGAAAGCCAGTGGGATTGAAGCAAGTTGTGAAGGAGAGTTAGTCTCAGTGGTGTGAGGTGCCAGGCAGCACAGCCCAGGGAAGTGACTGGTTGGCTCCTTAGGAGAGGGACAAGGGGTCACCGCCCTGGAGGCTGGGGGAAGAACAGTCTCAGGGGGCAAGGGGATAGACGGCAGAGATGGCTTTTAGCCCTGGGAATTCTCAACTGTGTTTCCCTGCTCCTGCGAGATGAGAACTTTGACAGGAATGAGATGAAACACGCAACTTTTCATCCTGGAGTCATTTCATGCCCCCTCCTTTCAAAAGAAATTGCCTGGAGGTCTAGGGGAGGAACTCCAAGGGAATGCCAATAATTCTGACACCACAGCACCCCCCCTAGTGACCCATGAAGAAATACCAAAGCTAGAGATGGTTTCCTGAGCTGGGTCAGACCGTGGCCTGGCTACAGGCACGGCCCACACATCAGAGTCCCCCAGGCCACTGGGCTCCATGCTGCTGTACCCGGCCTCTCCAGCTTGGGAGACAAGAGGGAATGAAGGAAGGGACAGGGCCAGAGAGCTTGTGTCCCCAGCGGGGCATTGCAAAAAAGCTGATCACAACTGGCAGAGCTCTGAAGTCTACAGCTGCTGGGCCATTTTATCCGTCAGGCACCATGGGCATGATGTCCACTGCCTGCCAGCTTTTCTAGGTTATAAAAATACTTGAAACCTGAAAAAAAATTAACTCCAAAATACAGAAAGAAATCTGCAAAGCTAAAAGCAACAGACACTTCATTACCTGTCTACAAAATAGAACAGGATGTTAGCTAGTCAGCTGCAGCTCAAGTCCGACACAAATTACACTGACTGCAGGATGTGGGAGGAGTTTGATGGGCTCACTATGATATGAGGCAAAGCCTATGAATTTACCAGGTCGCACATTCACCCCTCTCTCGGCTGGGCTAGCCAATCTGGCTCCCTCTTTCCGCCCTTTACTTCTCATCTCTTCTTGACCTCCCAATTTCTATTTCACCCTGGCTGCCACCTTCCATAAGGACTGAAAAAGAGGCCCCAGGAATCTGTCACCAGCCTAGGCGAGCAGCTCAGCTCCTACCCCTACCCCTGTGAGGCATCTCGGCAGCCAGCCCGCACTAGGGCCAGCAGAGCCCTGCCCTGCTCTGCAGTCCAGCCTAGCAGCAAGGGACGGACCCCAGGCTTGTCGGGGCTGGGCTATCGTGGGTGGAATCTTAGTTGAGTCAGGAACCAGGAGGTGGCATCACATAGCTGTTAAGACCACAGGCTTTGGAATCCGGCTGACCCGAATTCAACTCCCATGTCTGCTGGGTGACTTGGGACAAATTACTTTTGTCTCTTTCAGTCTTAGTTTCCTCACATGTAAAATCGCACCCATTGGTATTAAAACTGGGTATGAATTATTATACAAAAAGTATTGTGCCCATAACAACAGTCTTCCTTACGGGGCACAGAGGGCAGCTGTGAGGCTTTAGATGGGATGGTACATGTTAAGCTTTTACTTTCCGTGAAAACAATAATGACTACTTCTATGGAGCATTTCTGGTGTCCCAGCCATGTGCACGTTTCCCAGCATTATTTCAATGAGTTCTCCCATCAACTGCAGACTGAGGTTTTGTTGATCATCCCTGTGCTGCTAATAAGAAAACTGTAGCTCAGAAACTTTAAAGACCATGCCCAGGATTCTAATACATGCAGGTCTAACCCTAACCCCACACACACCGCCCCCAAAACGGTAGCTTTACAAATCATTCTGCAGTGGGCAATCCAGCAGAACATTGACCTAAAACCCAGAAAACCTGGCTTTGAAGCAAGGCTCTACCTCTCCTGTAGGTGTAACCGTTTTAAACAGCCTTCTAGCCTCTCTCAGCCAGTCCCCTTACGTGTAAGTGGAAATAACAAGGCCCAGGTTCTGCCAACGGGGCAGGATTACAGCCAGGCTCAAATCAGATGCTGGATGCAAGTGTTGGGTGGACCACCAATCCCTTGGCAAGCACATCGTGATGACCCTTCTTTACCCCGTCAGCTGAGTGTCTGTCCAAGCTCCCCTTGAATTCTTCCAGGGACAGGATGCTCACTTCTTATTCTAGTAGCTCATTCTGGTTAGAAAGATCCCCCCTTTGCAAAGTCCACAAGGACTTGCCTGTAACTCCATCCCGCCAGCCCTGGCCAGGACCTCCTCTGCCATGCCATCAAGAAGAACCCTCGCGGTCTCCCACACTGGAGGCTAAAGACCCCCACGGCTGTGTCCTTGCTCCTGCCATCCTGCCCTGGGCTCCCCCACCACAGGAAGAGGCAGATGAAAGCAGGCATGTTCTCGGTTTGCATGGGCTCCTCTCCTGCTACTAACTCCTTCCCTGTCCCTGCTTACCCGACTCCCAGGCTGGAGACGATCCAGATCAAAGGATGTGGAAGACACCAGAGACGCCAATGGCTGCTCTGACCACTCACACTTCCTGACGCCCCTGCCCTCTGCAAACACCTGCAATGCCCTGGCTGGTCCTGTCACCTTGGCTGGCACTTGGGCTCTGGGGTCAGGATCATGTGGACTTCGTCCTGTTAGTTTCTCTTGTTCACTCACTTTCCTTCCCCTGGCACTCTCCAGCCACCCTTGTGCTTGTACCTTGAAAGACTCCAGGAATCCCCCGTGGCCCCCATTCTCAAACTTGTCCTCTTCTGGGCCCAGTCCCAGCATGGCCTGCGTGTGGGCATGGAGTTCATCATGAAGGTTGTCCAGGAGGGCTGCCCGCGTCCGGTCCTGGAAGGGAGGAGGATGGGGGTAGTTAAGCTGTCATTGAGAGCATAGATGTGCTCCCCCGGGAGGCTCCAGACACCTGGCCCAAGGGCTGCAATTCTGGCCAACTGCATCCTGGTGACAGTGTGGACCAGGCTGGGCTCCACACTCACAAATGCTGCAGCTAACACTACAGCTCTGTGTCCGGCCCCCTGCTCTCTTCTCTCAGGGCCATCCCACCCTTCCATGGCTCTGCCCTGATGACTCCCAGCCCAGATTTCTGCTGCAGGCACCACCTGCATGTACCCAACTGCCCAAAGCTCCTCTCCATCCAGGTGTGCATCCAAGGTCATGTCTACAGCCTCCAGGGGGCGCCATTCACACAGACCAGGACCAGCCCTTTCAGCAACCTAGCCTTTGCCGGCGCCTCCAACAGCAGGTCCAGACAGAATTCAACTCCAGTGGTCCCATGTCAGCAAAGAGCCCAAGCCAAGGGCTCCCCACAATCCCACTTCCCCCAACTCTTATATACAAGAGTCCATCAAGTCTTCTCGACTCTGATCATTTCCTGTGCCCAGTGGAAGCAAGCTGCCACTGTGTCTCTTGGACTTCTATAATAGCTTCTAGCTGGCCCCCTTCCTGCCCTCTTGCCTTCAGTCTACCCGCCACCTCTACCACCTCCTCCTGTACTTTATTAGGGCCTTATCACCTCTAGCTCAGAGCCTTTCCTGATCTGACCCAACCAGCATCTGCAGCTGGTCCTCCCACCATTCCATCCCCCTCATGAATCCAACCCTCTGGAGCTCCCTCACGAAGTCATGCTCTGAATCTGCCTGGCCTTCGTTCATGCTGTTTCCATGCCTGGAATAACCCTCCCCAATCTTTCCTCCTGGCAAAAATCTCACTAGATATCCAGATTTGGCAGCTCAAAGGCCACCTCCTCTAAAAAGCCTTCCCTGAACACACCTTCCATTTCTCACAGGCAGAAGCAGCCACTACCCTGAGCCACAGCCCCTGCTGGCCTCCGTCATAGTCCAGGGCACTCTATCATACCTGTCTCCACCAGCCTGTGAGCTCTGTAGGGTCAGAAACTGTCTCACTTATCCCAGTATCCCAGGGAACAGAACAGAGCACAGTACACAGTAGGTGCTCAATAAATGATCGGCAAATGGTTGACTAGACCTAAAGTTTGGATGGAGTTCCCACAAGAAAGAGCTCCACATCAACACAATGCTGAAGGCTTAAAGGGGCAAAGATGGTGCTTCCCCACCTTAAACAGCTCCCAAGAATAGACCCCTGAGAAAGACTGGCCCAGCGGGCAGGATGAAGACCAGAAACCTCGTGCTCACCTCCAGCTTCGCAAACTTGTCTGACTTGCAGCAAGCGTTCTCCGCGTTGGTGAGCTTGGTGAGCAGAAACTCCCTGAACTCTGGGCCCTGGAACAGACAAGACACTCCACCCTCAGCTGCTGCCAAAGGGCTTTAACCACAGTAAGAGGTGGGCAGTTCAGGGGATCTGGGGGGATGGTCTACTTCTGACACTGCATCGTTTCTAGCCCAGCCCAAGCCCACTTGCTAAGATGCCAACATGGAAACCAGCTCCCCTGGTGCTGGCAAATCCACCTTCCACACCCACCATAGCACTTCCATGAGTGGAGGCCTCTTGTGCCCAAGGCTCCTGGGACTGGCGTACAGCATAAAACCCTCCTTTGAGCAGAAAGACAACCCCAGTGTCAAGCACCCTGACAAGAGGCCTTGTGCTGGGCCAGGCTGGCCACACAAGGAGAGGTGGAGACAGACACCAAGTAAAGGAGGGTCTCAAGATCCCCCCTGCAACCACTGCCACTCAGGTGTGGCAACCTGGAATCTCAGACATGAGAGAAGCAGAAGGAGAGTTTCTTACCTTCTGGAAAACAGGGGGGCTGGGCAGAGGTGGGCCGAAGGCAGGCACATCTTCCCTGGCGGTGACCGCGACCTGAAACACAGAGGCTCGGTGTGGGCCAGCAGGAGGGAGACACAAGCTGAGGATGACGAGCATTTCGAGCCCTGGCCCTGGGGGAGCCCCCTTCCCCCTCCTCCCCTTCCCAGAATACAAAGAAAGCGCCCCCTGGGCCAGCGCCAGTGAACCCAAGTCACTGTTCCTAGAAGTGGGGCTGGACTGCGCAGAGCCATCCACAAGCCCTCGTTTGCATTCCTGGAGGCGGGAAGCAAGTTTGGCAAGATGACTGGGTGGGGCTGAGGAGCAGCCTGGAACCCTAATTCTGATGCAGTACAAGAGCCCAGGAAATGCTATCTCATCACCTCATTCGACGAGATGCTAATCCTACAGAGAAGGCGCAGGGACAATGATCAGCCCTGTACTCCTAATGACCATACAGACGCCCAGAGCCATGGAGGCATCCCTCAAAAGAAACACAGGAGATTAGCCCCAGAGATTCGCAGACGATCCAGAGCTCTCTAACCTTGCTCGGGGGTTCTCTCCCACAACACTGACTCCCAAGACTGGCCATATATCAGAATCACTTCAAGTGTTTAAAAATAAATAGTGATTTCATGGGCTCCACCCTAAACCTACTGAATCAGCAGCTCTGGGGTGGAGTCAGGACTCTGCAACTGTTTGAAGCTCCTGAGAGCATCTGTGCAGTCAGTAGACTGGTGTTTGGGAGCCCCGGCCCCACACGCGGGGTCGGTCTGGGTGAGGCTTGAACCCACAGAGCACCAGGGCCCTGGGTGGGAACTGGGGGCGAGGGGACATGCAGGTGCTCTGCATGGGCATGCAGGCTCGGGGTGGGGTGTGCACCTCTGGCCAGCCTGGTGAGGCAGGAACTAATGGAGAGAGGGCACCAAGGTGTTCTTCATGAGGTCTCCCAGGCTCAGGACAGGTCCCGCACCTCCAACTCCCCTCTCTGCCTAGAGATGCCCTGGTTTCACCTGTTCTCAGCCCATGAGGCTGCAGGCCTCTCTGGAGACTCTGCCCTCTCCCTTCCCCGGGTGGCTGCTGGCGTAAGCCCAGCCCTGGCACACCGCCAGCCTCCCGGGCCCATGAAGTAGGGCAGATGCAGAGAGTCTGCCAGACCGGGTGTGCGGGCAGCTCGGAGCCGGGCCGGAAGGGCCCTGCCAGGATCTGGAAGGGAGGGGAGCGGGAGAGGGCTGGTCAGTACAGCTTTCTCTCCCCCAGCCCAAGGCTGTCCACACAGCCCACACTATGGTGCCCAGAGACGGGAAAAGGCGTGTATTTGGCTGATGTGATTCCTGGCTGCTTCCAGCTGCCAAACTGTGCCCCTCCACCAGTCACTATGCACCCCGGGCACAAGTCAAGAGTTCCACCCACAGAGCCAAAGTCAGGAGGAGGGGACAGCCATGGAAAGGCTGCTGACTGGGACGAGGCCAAGTTCAGCTCCCTCCTCTTCCCACCCCGACGCCCCCTCCTCAGGCTTGCACTAGAGTGTTCTGTGCTGGCTGGGTGAGTGGCTTCGATATGCTCTGAAATCGGCCTGAGTCTCCCAGCCGGACGAGCCCACAAGCCCACCGCCCCGCAGCAGCCAGGTCAGAAAGGCCGCGGATGGGATCCTCCCTTTGCTGGCCGTTCTCTAACCCCACACGCTCCCTCCCGTCCGAATGCCTGGGCCTTTGTGGTTCCCTCCTCTTGCGGACGGTTGGGTTGCTGGGCTGAAAGCAGAAGCTGCCTGAACACAACCTCACCTTGCTATTTTCTAAATCCAGCCAGGGCCTCCCTGCAGGGGCTGGGAAGGAGAGAAGCAGCAGGTGACTCAGGGGAAGAGGCTCTTCAAGACCGGAAAGCGGGAGGAGGCACAGGTGTGGGAGCAAGAATGATGCAGCAGAAGTGGGGGTGCCTCCAAGGACTCCACACTTGATAAGATCCCCACACCTGCCCAAGGGTGGCCTGGAAGTCCTGGAGGACCACGAGGTTGCTCAAGCAACAGATCAGTAGTGAGGGGAAGGGGGCACACAGCCAGGAGCCGGTCCCCTGGTCACTTTTGCAGGACTTCAGGAGTTGGGGCAGGGTGAGCTCAGACAGGGAGGGGATGGCATCCTGGTGAAGGCTCAGCTGGAATTTCCTTCGAGTCTGGCAGGATGGGGATGAAATGTGTGTCTGAAACATGATTTGATGTGATGTCTCATGCACACCCCAGATGGTGGGTCCAAGTTCCCACCTGCTGTGACGGCTCCATGAGGAAGGCCACAGTCAGACCCGGACAGGACTCTGGCTCCACTGTTTCCAGGCTCTGTGGCCTCAGGTCTTAAGAAACTTAAGCTCTCAGCCTCAATCCCCCCCACCTCCCGCCACCATAAAATGGGGCTAACAGGAGGCCTATCTGACCAGAGAGTTATGAGAATTTAAGAAGACTGCTTTTAAGGGCCTGGCACAGTGCCTAGCACAAAGTGAACACCCAGTGAGGAGTAATCATTGTCACTTGGTGCTTTTTTATTTTCCCTGCTGACCTGCGCCTAATAAAGGATGAAATACTACAGAGTTCCCCCAAACCACTTCCTAATCCACCATACACACACACACACACACACACACACACACACACTCCTCTTACTCAGCTCCACCTCCTTCCTCTCCACAGCATGTCAGGGCTGGAAGGAGCTCAGTAGTTGTCTACTCCAACTTCCTCATTTCATACAGATGGAAACAGAAGCTCAGAGAGGGAAGGAACTGGCCCAAGGTCACACAGCAGTCAGAGGCAGGGCCAGGACCAGAACCCCAGGCTCCCAAGCCTCTCTGAGGCTCTTTCCTGTACATTCCCACCCCTGTCCTGCCCCCTTCTCTTTCCTGTTGTTTGTCCTCCCCGGTGGGGGCCTCCTGGGACACTGCTCAGTCCCTGGGGAACTCTCACCCTCCTTTGCCATAAGCCCTAAGCCTGCAGGGGTCAGCTGAGGTCCACGTTACCTGTACCCCCTGAGGGATCTAACCAGGTCCTCCTCAGTCTGCCCATCACTGGATGATGGACAGAGCTTTGTGGGGCACCTAAGAAAGCTGATCTCCCTCCCTGTCCTCTGCTCTGACCCACAGGTTCTGCCTTCCAGCTTGGATGTCTGCCTGGCTGGTAGAGTCCAAGGTCCCACATCCCACGGGCAGCCCCGCTCTCCCCGTGAGCTCTGCTTCTCACCTCTCTGAGGGCAGTGCTTCTCCCCGGACCAGAGGCTGTGGCTGGGGAGACTTGGTAAAGACTTCTAGCATCTGTGCTGGGGGTGGGGTGGTGCTTCTCTGATTTTTCTCTATTTTCCTAACTCTACTAAAGTTCTTGGGAAAGGGAAGAAGCCAGTTAGCTGGACTCCATTTCCTATCAGGAACTTAAACACTAAACGTCCACAGGAGGCCTCATTCTGCCAGCAGAGGCCCAGCAGACGAGCTGCACGCACGTCTGAGACTGCCTGGCAGGGCCTGGGAGCCCTCCTATCACACAGCTCTATTCTGAGCATCCTTCTCTGTTGCGCTCTCCCTCCAAGAGCTGTTAAATGAACCAGGTGGCTGGCTGAGTGGCCCAATGGCTAACCTGTGCTCACAGCCTCTTCTGCCCCTTCCCTGAAGCTGGTTCTGTACGTCACTTCCACGTGCCTGCACAGTAGGCACTGAATGAGTACGCTTGCTTCCACCAATGAAGTAATTAGGCAGCTTTTTGACGAGCATGCCCATGTGGGTCAAAGCCTTCAAGGAAATACCCAAACTATGGGTTCTCCAACTTTTCAGCTAAAACTGCTCAGTGACAGAAGAGCGTGAACACGGGCCTGTAAAGGAATCAGTTCTCCTCCATAGGACAGAGTGTGGGATTTCTTCTGTGTTTGGAAGCCTCCTATTTGGTTTTCAAGTGGATGTGACTTTTGCACTTAACATACCTGGATTTGTACTGATAAAACAATCATGTAACGATTATAGAACATCGTTTTTCTTTCCCAGAGTAGTCAAACCGAATTAATACTTTGTAAAGACAGCCATGAAGTGCTATGGCCTCCTGAACCCCAGAACCAGCACTGGCCTAAGTTAATACACAGGAAGCCTGGCAGGCCTCAGGGTTTCCCAAGAGCTCCTTTTCGCTCTCCCTGACAATGCTGGCTGCTAACACCGGGGGGAGCAGGGAGTTCTGAGAATTTGGGCTACGGCCTCCCTCCCCGGGAGACACAAAGCAGCACATGAACTCCACAGTCTGTACCTATCTACCAAGGGTTCAAAGACTATCTAACATCCACTTTAAAACCCCTGCCTCAGTCTATCTCCCTTGGGTCCCCTGCCCCCTACCACCACTGTGCAACAGAGAAACTGTGGCCCAAGAGTTTGGAATTGTTTCTGACGGAGAAGAGAAGGCGAGGGTTAATGACACAGTCATCAGGAGGGGCAGGGTGAGGCCCCGAAGCGCATCTGCATCAGTGAGGCGTCTGAGAAAGTCCATTCGTGGGTCAGGAGCTGAGACCCAGGTGCTCACAAGCCCACCCCACCCCAGCCTCCAGGAGTCTTCAAATGAAGATGGCTCATTTGCCCAGAACAGCTAAACCAGAGGGCCCCCCCAGGGGCCAGGGTCTACCAGGACCCTTGCTCTCCACTTCTCATCATGAACATTTCTCCTTTTCCTGTCTTCCTTTGTCTGTTACCGCCTTTCTTCCTCTCCCCTATCCTGAGAGTCCTCTCCACTTTCTCTTTTTTTCTCTCCTGTGGCTCTGCCTTACCCTAACAAACAGCATTACCCGCTTCCAAATAGGGACAAGGGAGGCTTCTCAACCCTTGAGTTAGAGGCTGTCCCATCTGGAGGCAGCAAAACGGACCAAGGAACCTCAGAAGGTGCTCTCCAGGAGCCTAGCTTCCAAATCCCAGAAACCCAAGAACTCGTGGGAAATCTATCACGTGTTAGAGACCGGTCTGAGGAGCCACTGAGAAGTGGTGTTCCTTGACGTCACTGATTCCGTAAAGTGTGGTGAGATACCTGGGCCCCCCGCTTCCTCCAACTAGATCTTCTCCTTACCTTGTAGGATGGGCTCTCCGTGCCCAGGTTCTCAGCTTGCACGACAATGTAGGCATGTAAGAAGTTGGACGCAATCATATCTGGGACAAACGGTGTGTTTTCTTCTTGGAAGATGATGGCCACAATGTCATTCCCAATGTGTCTCTTTCTCTGGAGCTAAACAAAAAGTGTTCCATTGTTATAAGCCAGTTAGAAACATCCTGAAAACAGAATAGGTCCATACAGGAAATTCTTCATTTTTCTATCTTTATACATAAGCCCTGGAACACTGAGACCTCTCTCTCCAGGGTGCTTTTTCTTTCAATCTTTAGAAGCCACTAAAAAGGAAAAAAATGAGGAAGATGCCTAAGTTGCTAGGAAGAGGCTAGCAAGCCTTACTGAGCTCTGCAGCATGTAGAGAGCCCTGACTCAGGACTTGGGATATTGTTAAAAGGTAATGCCAGGTTTTACCCTGGGAGAGCCTGAATTGGATCAGGGAGAGACATAAACACAGGTGGAGCCACTGGAGAACACTAACAAAGCCACCAGGCAGCAAATGCTTAATCTGCCACTGCCTACGTAGTGCCTGACAATATGGGAGTAAAGAGGGCAAAATCAGAGGCCTGGCAGTAACCTGAGAAGGCTTCCTGGAAGAGGAGATTGGGTGAGGGGGGAGCACTTGATGGACATGTGGATGAGCAGGGTGGAGAGGGCAGATTATCCTATACCAGAAGGGAGAAGAACCATACTTAGAGAAATATGGACACCCTGGCTTGGTGGAGGTCATGGGGGGAGACAGAAATCCAACCCCAAATCAGCTTCCCACGCTCGGCCAGGTGCTGTCACAGGCGATTCCAATCACCAAGCACCTACTGTGTGTCAGGAACCATGCTGGGCTGTTCACACGCATGATTTCAAATGTTAAGGCCCTCCTGGACACCAAATCCTGGCTTGGTGCTTACCTACACATTTGTTCCTTTATTAAGCACCTACTGCATGCAAGCCTGATGTTTCACATGGGGTTTCCCACTTACTGAGAACCTACTATATACTGAGCCCCATGCCAGGCACTTTTATAAACTGTCTCACTTATTCCACACACATCATCTCATTTCTTAGCAAAAGAAAATGAATATTTATTCAGTCCTTGCTGAGAGCCAAGCTCTGCACACGTCCCACTTAAGAGGTGACACTGAGAGTGAGCCAGGCAGAGAACAGCCCTCAGCCTCAGGCTGGGGCAGGGGGTGAGGGTGCCGTGAGGGAGCAGAGACTGAAGGTGAAACGCTGAGAGAAAACCTACTTTGGAAACAAAAGGAATCCTGCTTCTATTTGTTTCTGGAACATTCAGTAGTTATTTTAGAGCCAAATTACAGTCTCATTTGCCAATTTCCTTTTTTCCTAAGAAGCCAGGCACTATGTTTACAATATGACATCTGTGCTCCCTCCCAGTTCTCTGCTCAGAAATAAATGGGTCCGTTAGGAAGCTGGCCACAAGCCAGGCATTGTACTGAGCCCTACATTTGGACCCTTATGTGATCCCCACAACAACCCTCTGATGTCCTTGGTGTTATCCACATTTTATAGATGAGGCAAGTGAGGCCACAGGGTTAACTGGTTTGCCCAGAGTCAAACCCCTAAGTGGCAGAGCTGCCTTCAAGCCACCATCTGCAGATCCTGTCATGTAACTCTTCACCACCACCCTTCATGATCCGGGCACCTGGCTCTGGTCTCAGCTCTGCCCCTGATCACCTGGAAAATAGTTTTTTAACCACATGGAGCTGCAATTTCCCCATTGGTCACAGGGAGATAACCAGGGGCCCTGTCCTGCCTCCCGCACAGGCTGCTGACCTGCGGCCTTGGTGAGATAACGCAATAGCACAGGCTTTGATAGGAGGAACAAGGCTGAACAGACGGGCCTCTTGATTATGAAAACAGGGAAGGGGGCCTCAGTCCCTCAGGGAGACCAGGCCAGGTGCAGGTTCTCACCTCGCACACCCTGGGCTCCCAAAGCCCTCCCAAACCTGGTTACCTGCTGGGTATCTCCCTCGGTAAACGGCAGCTTTGTGGAGACGTGAAACATGATCTCCCTGTCCCGGAATATCGTGTACACTGATTCCACCCCTGTTTGTCCATGGGTCACGTCCAGGCCTCCTCGGAAACTGTTGGTGAAACAGGCAAGTGCCAGGGGAGGGAGGGGAGAGAGAAGGAAAGTGGGCAAATTGGTAAACCTTCCCTAAGGACATGGGGGCAAGAGAATAAATGAGGCGACATGAGTTAAAGGCAGAGAGGTTATGATGTAGGAAAGCAGGGAGATCTGCTCTTCTGAGCACATGAGCCCTGGCGTTCTAACCATAAATCATTATTTCAAAGACAAAGGCAGCACCTCCATTTCAAGCCTTGGCCATGTCCCCTCCACACCATACAGTCACTTGAGAAGAGAGGTTGTCCATCCACAATACCAGACAAATGCTATCCCAGCTGCCAGGGGTGCCCAAGCTTGTACATAAGCCTTTGCTCCCTGCAAGGCCATGTCCAAGTCTTCAGCCCAGAGCCAGGGCAGCCAGCCATCCTGCTGGATGGTACTGAGCCCCACAGGAGTATCCGGAGTCCGCCAGAAGAGGGGACAGATGATTGACTTCTATCTAGCCAGTTCCTGATGTGGAGACCCAACCACGCAGCACCCAGCTGCGAGGTATCCAAGGAGGTCCCTTCTCTGGCTGTCTCCTCACAGGCAGGAAAGAAAAGTACTAAAGAATTGGGTGGGCTTCTGGGAGCTGCCTCTTCTTCCTTTATAGAAACATGGCTGCTAGCCATGGGTCACGTTCTTCAGCAAGAGGAGTGGGGTGCAGGTTCCTTTCCTTTAAGAAAATGAAATAGAATAGATCCTGGACATCAGGTGCCTCCAACCCCAAGCACTGTAATACAAGCCAGAAAATGCACTCAGCCCCACATGGTGGAAAGCACATGAGGCCAAAAGGCAGGTTCTAGACCAGTTTCTGCCACTAAGATAGCCCATGACCTTGGGCACATCACTTAATCTCTCCAGGCCGCAGTTTCCTTTTTCTATAAAATGGAAAGTTTGGATTACATGATCTCTGGGGTCCTTCCTGGTTTTAATATACTTTATCTCATCGATTACAAGATGTAACAGGGGGAGGGGGCTATAGCTCAGTGGTAGGATGCAAGCTTAGCATGCACGAAGTCTGGGGTTCAACCCCCAGTACCTCCATTAAAAATTTTTTTTAATGTAACATTTTTTTCACATTTTAACAACTCTGAAATCGGGATACATCTTATAAGGACGTCGATGGAAGGTGGTATAATGAGACAGTAACAGTGACGACCAGCTCACTCTGTGCCTGGCACAAGCTTATGATGTGCTTTGTGTGCATTATCTATTTTGAGTCTCCAGCAAGCTCGTGGGATCAGTACCATCCTTACCTCCCTTTCTACAGAGAAGGAAACTGAGGCTGGCAGAGATTAAGCCACTCGTTTAAAGTCATACAGTTAATGCAGGGTGGGGATGGGATTTCGACCCAGGTGCAATTGACTCCAGAATGCAGTGATGACTTTGAAGGAGGCAGAAGAGGCGCAAAGGAAAAAGAGAAGGAAGAAGAGGAGAGAAGGGAGAAGAGGAAGTGATTCTCGAACACCGACTCCATCCCAGACACGGAGCTCGGCTGCCTTCACCCAGGTTAGGACATCCTGTTACTGCGGCTGCTGGAGTGGGGAGTTCTGAGGGTTCAGGTTTATGCCAGCCACAAAGCAGAGGACAGGTTGGCCAGGACTGAAGGCCCTTCCCAAGGGTTGCCTTTGTCAAGGAAAATCAAGAGCCAGAGCTTTCCAAGCAGTAACGCCAGTGTTCCTTCTGTCCACTCAGAGAACCATCGATTGCTGCCTAGACTCCTGCTGGGGTGGTTATGGTATTTGCATCAACTCTTAATTATCCATTCTTTTTGTGTATTATCTAAAATGAGTCATTTCCGCCACAAACTACACAGGGCTCTCTTTCCAGGATGCCTGGCAGGTAAGTCACAGGGAAGGCGGATTCATTTCACTCTCAGTCTGAGCCAATGATAATGAGGGAGGCAAATCTGAGGTGCAGCAATTATATCACGCATCCTAAGGGCAAAAGTCAATGCCTTTCAGATCATCGGCCATTCGGAATTATTCCTACCCCTGATTCCTTAAGCATGCCTCAATGAATGTTGGCCATTTGGTGGAAAGTAACCCCGCATTCCTTGTGTGTGTATTTTAACTCTCACACACACCCCCGTGAAACTCAGCTATTGGCCCTTATCCTTTCTCTAGGGCCTTGTCAGTGGGGCTGGAGCTGTCACTTGGCTGAAACCCACCCTTTGAAGTCCTGCAGTGTGATCGTGTCCCCCAGCAGGTCCAAGAACTCCTTGAAAGCTGGGCTCTCCTCATTGTTCCCAAACAGCTCCTCCTCCACGGTCTGAAAGAGACACAGGATCCGGACAGGAGTTAAAAAACAAAGCCTTCTCAGTGCCAAGGAAAGGAACGTGGTCGTCCAGATACCTGCTCCCTTTTTCTTTCCCCCTTCCCCCAACACATTTGCCATCCAGTGGCTCTGTCTTCCGTGGGAGGAAGGACTAAGAGGTTCACAGTCAACAGAGCTGGATTTTCAGGGCTGGTTAATGAGGACTTTCTATCCAAACAAAAGCTGCTGGTCAATTAAAAAAAAAAGCAAAGCTGAAGCAAAGAGTTCTCAGACTTGATACCAAAAACCAATCCAAAAATGAAAAATTTAATTGTTAGACTTCTGACAGAGGACTAGTATCTGGAATATGTAAAGAACTCTCAAAACTCAATACAAATCAAAACCACCATGAGATACCACTTCACGATATAATCAAAAAGAAAGACAACAAGAAATGTTGGTGAGGATGTGGAAAAATCAGAACCAACCCTCATACATTGCTGGTGGGAATGTAAAAGGGTGATATCTTTTTTGCAAATAGTCTGGGAGTTCCTCAGAAGGTTAAGCACAGAGTCACCATATAACCCAGCAATTCCACGCCTAAGAATATACCCAAGAGAAATGAAAATATAAGGCCACACAAAAAACTTGTACACGAATGTTAATAATAGCAGGTTTATTAAAGTATTACAATACTAATATTAATATATAAAATTAATATATTATAATAGATTAATAATATTATTCATAATAGCCCCAAAGTGGAAGCAACCAAAATGTCCGTCAACTGAGAAACAGATAAACCAATTGTGGTATATCCATACAATGGAATATAATTCAGCCAGAAAAAAGAATAAAGTGCTGATTCATTCCACAATATGAATGAACCTTGAAAACCTTATGGTAAGTAAAAGAATTAGACATAAAAGGCCACATATTGTGATTCCACTTATATGAAGTTTCCAGAACAGGCAAATCCACAGAGACAGAAATAAATCTGCGGTTGACATGAGCTACAGAGTATGGTGAGGATGGGGAGTGACTGCTAATGAGGATGGAGTTTCTTTGGGGGATGATGAAAAGTTTCTGGATTTAGACAAAGTTGCACAACTCTATGACTATACTACAAACCACTGAATTGTATGCCATATTGAGATATAAGTTACATACCATTGTGAGTTGTATGGTATGTGAGTTATACCTCAGTAAAGCTGTTATTTAAAATTCTTACACTCAACAGTAAAAAAAAAAAAAAAAATCCAGTTAGAAAATGGTCAAAAGACATAAACAGTCATTTCACTCAAGAGGATATACAGATGGCAAATAAGATGTTCAAATAAGAAAAAATGTTCAACATCACTAGACATTAGAGAAATGAAAATTAAAGCCATAATGAGATCTCACTGCATATCTATCAGAATGGTTAAAATGAAAAATAGTAACACCACCAAATGCAAGGATGTGGAGAAAATGGATCACTCACATATGGCTGGGAGGAATGTAAAATGGAACCACCACTCTAGAAAACAGCTTGGCAGCTTCTTACAAAAATAAACACTGCACAACCAGGCAATTGTACTCCTAAGCATTTATCCCAGATAAATGAAAACTTCTGCTCACACAAAAACCTGTCCACAACTGTCCACAGCACCTTCATTCATAATGGTCAAAAACTGGGAACAACCCAGCTCCCTATTCCTCACTGGGTGAATAGTTAAACAGACTGTGGTACATCTGTGTGTACCATGGAGCACTACTCAGCAGAGGAAAAGAATGAAGCATTCATACACTCAAGAACTTGGATGAATCTCACTGAGTAGAAAAAAGCCAATCCCCAAAGATTACATTCTGTATTATCCCTTTTATATAATGTTTTTGAAATGACGAAGCTTTAGAAATTGGAAAACAGATTAGTGGTTTCCAGGGATCAGAGACTGCTGAGGGGAAGGGAGCACAAAGGCAGGAGGGAGGTGAGCATGGTTATAAAACACCGGGGTCCTTGTGGTGGTGGTAGAATCCTTCTGTATCTTGACCATAGAACCTACACATGTGATAAAATTATATACATGAAAGGCACACACACACCACAAATGGGTGTGTGTACAACGGGGGAACACCGAATAAGACTGTACCACTGTCAGTACCCTGGCTGTGACATTGTGATCTTATAAGACATTACCTTTGGGGGAAACTGGGCAAAGGGTACACAAGATCTCTCTGGGTTATTTCTAACAACTGTGTGTCAATCTACAGATGTCTAAAAATTAAAAGTTTAATCTTTTTTAAAAAATATAAAGCAAAGATGAAAACAGTAGCAAGCTCTGCCATTGTGACAGGCTTAAAACACTGCGTGGCCCTGCCTGTTCAACAGGCCCTGCCCACAGTGGCAGGCTCTGCAAACAGCTGAAGGTGCCACGAACATCCATAGGTGGCAACCGGCGATGACACAAAGACACTCTGGTCTGTGCAATCACTTTAAGGAGAAAGTCTTAAGGTCTCCTTAATGCCTACTTCATCAGGAAAAAAGAATAGACCTCAGGTCCTCAGCCTTCAATAGGCAACAGAATCTAGCTAGATTTCAGTAACTTTATTTTGTTTTTTAGAGAATTTCTTTTCAGAATTACCTTCATTGCATGCAAGTGATACTGATTTCCCAATTAGAGCAGAGAGAGAAAATTTCCTTTAAAAAATTCATTTAAGATGAAAGAAAACTTTTGTAGTTCGCGAATGTCTGAAGTTTGGGAAACACTGCTCTCTAGCAGGGGGGTCAGCAAACCATGGCCTGGGAGCCAAGTCTGGCTCACTGACTATCTTTATAAAGTTTTATTGAAACACAGCCAGGCCAATTCACTTAGTATCATCTATAGTTGCTTTTGCACTACAACGGTAGGGTTGAGTAATTGCAACACCAAGATTATGCCCATGAAGTCTAAAATATTTATATTCCGGCCCTTTACAGAAAGAGTTTCCTGGATCACTGATCTGTCACATGGATCACTGATCCGTCACATGTCATGAAGGCATCTCCAGGCCAGCGTGCTGTTTGCCTCCGGTTATGAAGCCAGAGTTTGGGAGAACAGCGGCTTCCAGGAAACATACATCTTTTCTTGAGAGGACAATCCAGCTTATACTCTGGGGTGTGCACCTCTGTCCAGAACTTACACCCAGCTTGGTGTCATTGGCTTTGTTTTTATACTGGCCTTGAGCTTGGCGGTGCACTCAGGGATAGGTTCCTAGTCATCACTGTGTCACGTACAGTGCTCAGCCAAGTGCCTGACAAACAGAGTTAGAAGGGGCTTCTTTATAGCCAAAGACCAGAATAAGGCTTTCGTGCAACAAATGTTCATATGAATCCCGTCCAGTGTAGGTCTGCAAAACAACAATCCGATTTTTTTTTTTTAAAAGACTTTTATCTGCCTGTGCGCCCCGACCTTGCCTTAGCAATGTCAGGTACATAAACAACATGCAGACTCCTTCTCAGAGATGGATGGTTAATGCTCAGTAATTATAACTTTGCTGGAACATTGGATTGTAATCACTTTATGAGATCTGCTTCGGAAAATTTCACAAGCAGAGAACTTTAATTAGTGGGACTGTATTATCAGAGCTGCACAAAATAAAAATGCAATATGTGAAAATAGTTAGAGCCGCTACCTGAATAATTTCCCTTAAATTATAGGATTCATCTGTGTTGGTCTTTCAGCTCCTCAAGCCTTCATTAATTAGAGTGTTTTTAAGTGAACACATGTCTCTTGTGGTCTGAGATCTTGAGACAAGGAAGTCAGCTATCACCTAGCCAAGAAAGACAGTGTCACGCAAAAAGATGACACGGGTAATAATACTGAAAGATACCATCGACCTACCATTAACAGAGCCAGACCTTCCATTCCTTCATTCATTCACGTAACAAAAAATTGAGTGTATTAATGTAAAGTCACCATGCTAGGCTCTGGGATGATACAAAGATGAAGCGGGTATGGAACCTTCTTTCATACAAACCAGACGAGGAAATATTGGTGTGGTCAGTAGACCACTTCTCCGATGTGAATAAAAGTTCACAGTAGGAAAAATGGGAAGTTTGTGGTCAAAGACGTATGGGAAACATTGAGTTCAACAAAGTTCTAGAGAGTTCTCTATTTTGGGGGTTTCTTAGAACCTCTGAAATGTCCCCAGTTGACCACCCCCATCCCTGGAACACATTTGTTCACAGAGTACATCACTGGACTAGTGTCTCACAGGACACACTTTGAGAAACACTATTCTGGTCCACGATCTGCAAAGCAGCATGGAGAGACTATAAGAGACCGAGGAGGGTGAGCAGCGTGTACTGAGGAAATGTTTAACCACCGGCTCTCCAAAGAGAAAAAGAGAAGCCCTGGGGTTTGCCCATTTCCTTGGTGTGAATACTTCCACCGTGGCTGATTTTAAGCCTCTGACGTGATATCACTGAACAAATGCTAGGAAGAGAGGCGTACAGTTGGCTCCAGCACACTATTCCAGTCTGGGGAGAAAAAGCTAATTCCCAGCTGGGAGAGGGGTGGGCAAGGAGAACACAGGGTGTGCTAATCCACTCCCGCCACCCAGCCCGACTTCTCTTGTGCCCAAAGCCCATTGCTGAACATGAGTGGAGGTAGCCGGGAAGAATCACACTTCACTGCATGAGAAACAACATTAAAGCTTACAGGATCTACAGGCCTTCTTGAGAGGAGCAGCCCACCTTGAAGGTTCTGCCACCTTCAGTCTAATCACTGTGTGAAATGTGGTTGTTGTACTCAGAAGGTTTAAGAATCTCACGCAGGGCTCCCATGCTTGAGGGATGGGAAAAAAAGAGTCCCCAGAGCGAAACCACAGGATATAGTGACCAGGATGGATTTGTGATGCTTACCTGCCGGGCTTTCTGATAAATGACCCCAAATTTGAATGTGTTGTTGACGTCATGCTCATCGTAGGACACAATCATTTGGGAGGCCTGGAAAACACAGGGAGAAAAAAATCAGGCTGCTTGTGAACTTGGAGGCAAAGTAAGGAGGCAGATGGAAGGGGAGGCACCCATTTTGGTGGCGAATGTGCCCCCCTGATGTGAGACAGCCACATGTGGAGGAAGACAAAGGGTGAAGTCAGAAGCAGGCGGTCAGGATGCAGCTCCAAAGGTCACAGCTGGTTCCCAGCCCCTGGGCTTCCCCTGGTGCTAGCCAAACCTCTGGATCACCCATGCCACTTCCATCCAGATGTGCCAGCCAAGGCCTGGGAGCACAGGGAGTCCAGCAGGACTCAGGAAACTGACTTTACCCCAGTGTTTTATCTGGGGAGTAAAAAGTGAACCCAGGACCCCAAAACCCATCGGCGAGGATGACGCTAACTCCAATTCCACCTCTAATCAGCAGTATGATTTAGAGCAAGGAACTGCTCCTGCCCAGACTTCAGTCCCTCCTTATCCATAAAATGAGAGGTTTCTAAGGAGGCACATACCCTAATTCCATGTGCAAAAAAACCCCAAAAAACCCTGACCACTGGTTGTTTCTAATTTTCTACTGTGCTTCAAAGAGTTGGTGTCTGAGAGTCAGAAACACTACACTCTAATTTTGAATCCACTGCTTTTACCCCCGTGGAGCTTTGAGTGAGCCACTTAACTTCCCCGGGGTTCAGTGTCCTCATCTGTTAAGTGGGAATGTGTGACACTGAATCGTAAAGATTCAGTGCGATGGGACACGTGAAGTGCTGAGCACAGAGCAGCTACCACCATCATCATCACCACCACCTATGGAACCTTCTGGAAAGATCAGAGCTGAAGCAGCTTGTGAGGGAAGAGAGGATTTGGAGGCTACTGGGATATTCACTGCAATAAAAGGGAGGGATTCAATCACATGTTGTGCTTCGGGAAGAACAAACCAGGAACAATTTGTTGGCCAGAGGACACAGCCCACTTTAGGTTGTCACCCATGACTTATCCATGTGGCTATCAGCTCCCCCTGGAAGAGCATCACCGCCTGACTCTGAAGGGAGCCCTCCCCACCCCCCCGCACCCCACCCCCCACCCCAACTCCCGCCTGGGATGAGTCAAAGGCTCAGAGTAGCTGCCCAGCCAGGGAAGAGGCACCCGGCCATGGACGCCTTCCAAAGAACATTCTAAACTCTATGAATTATAAACACACACACACACACACACACACACACACACACACACACACACACACACACACGTATCTCAGCCAGATCCACATCCTAGCCGGACAAAGCAAGCCTTCCAATCTAGAAAACATGAAAATACAGCTGCTCTTCCATTATTCCCAGAGCCGGAGGCCTTCCAAGCTAGAGAGAGAACTCGGCAAACGTGAACATCATCGGGTTCTCTCAGCGGCTATGATTTGACAACAAAAATTGCCCAACGTGTAGTTAAGTTAGGCTTTTAGGATGTGGTTTTGATGTTCAGTTAAACCTCACTAATTCAGCTTTAATTATAAAGGGGAGGCAGTCTGAGCGACAGAGAATGTTTGATGGCATGCAGCGCATTACTGGAAAGTGCCTACAGATGCTGGGGGGGTAAAGGGGTGTCTAAGAGGAGAGGGCTCTGGCACATTCTCCGTGTGGGAGAGGACCCCACCGTCAGCTCACCCACCATGCGGGGATGATAGCGTGTCAAGCCCAGTAATGAAGAGGTGAGGCTTTATTCCAGGGCGTTCTGAACGTCCCAGCCAGGACAGGGCCATTCTTCCCCCACCAAACATCTCACCTCCTGGTTCCTGGTTGTCAGAACTGGGACTCAGGGAATGAACCAAACCAGCACCACCAGCCCCAGCAGATGCTCAGAAGCACTGCCCTGCTTCCACAGTGTCTCCCCGGCCCTGCAGGCTCGTGAAGCAGCGGCCCGTGCACTGGGTCTCTTCTTGTAACCAATTTAAAGCCATTCACTGCCCGTGGGTGATTTAAGCCCTCTCGTGCCATAACTGTTCTTGACTGGGCTTGCGAGTTTGTTTGGTAATATCGTTTCTCTCCCCACCCACACCCACACATCAGAACTGGGGTCAAGATCAGGCCAGGCCAACCCAATCCTAAGGAAACCGGTTGGTAACAGAGAACCAGCCAGTTTATTCACTAGGGGCTGCACTGGGGCTTGTAAGACCTCAGGGCGCAGGAACGTTGGCAACGGGGAGCTGAGGTCTGGCCTTTTCTTTCTTTGTGGGGTTCTGCCTTCTGTCCCCCTCACCCCCCCCCCTACCGTGATGGCTGCCCAGATCTGCACTCGCCCCCTAGCTAGAGGCAGAATCACTCTCCAGCCCAGCTCTGGCCTCAGGGAGGTGTGAGCAGACCGAGGCACAGAAGCTGCAACACTGCTACCCCTCTGCCACCGCCACACAGTAGGGACCAACTCAAGTGGGCTGGACACCCAGGCATGGCCGAGAATGGGTTTCAAGGGGACCAGTGAAGGGGTGGGTGGGGAGAGAGGGAGAGATGAGGGTTTATCATGGAGACCCCACAAAACGCCACCAAGATGCAAAGAACTTCCCACAGAGCCACAAGTATGCAAATCCGTGCCAAGCTGCAGAGCCCTGAGCAAGAGGAGAGTGAAGGGCCTCACCTTGGGGTACAGGACAGGGTTGAATTTCAGCCCCACTGCATCGTCACAGAAAGCCTAAGCAGGGAGAGAGAAACACCAGCTCAGGAGCCACGTCCACAGGGAGCATCGGGGCCCCTTCGACCACCAAAAGCATAGAGGCCAAGACCTGTGGGGTCAGGAGGCCTGGGGTCAAATCCTGGCTCTGCGGCTCACTCATGTGTGGTCAGGAAAGTCAAGGGACCTTCCTGGGGTTTCCTGTTGAAGTGAAGCCACCAAAAATACCCAGCACAGTTCTGCCCGGCATTCCCACTCCCAGAGTGTGGGTCCCACCCAACCCAGCTGCCCATCATTCTCACCCCAACTTTGCTGACTCAGGTCCCAAGTTCTCAGGATCCCAGAGCAGTGACGTGGGCCCTTCCACCAGCTGATGGCTCCTTACCTGAGGGGGTCCTCTGTCTGAACCAACATCCTGGCCATCCTTCAGCCCAACTCTCCTCTGCTGTGAAGGCTTCTTGGCACACCCATCCTTCCTCCTCTGAGGTCCTACATTGCTCTCCATACCCAGCCCTGTCTTTCCATTTCTCTTGTCTCTTGAACTAGCCCTGAACTTGAGGGCAGAGACCATGGATTTTCCTATTCCCTGAGCAGCCTCAGCAGTAAGGATGAGATGGGGAAAGTGGAGGGGAAATGGGGGCCTCCACCAACAGGCCCCCCACCCGATCCATGCAGTCAAGGACCCAAGAGTACAGTGGCTTCCCCTCCCCAAGGGCAGAGCCCACCCAGGACAAGCCTGTACCTGACCCCAGAGGCCAGCCCTGGCCTAAAAGAGGAAGCCACCTCCTCTCAGTGTCACTTTTTACCTTTGCAATTTGAGGGACGCTGGGCAACTTGCTCAGTCCAGCCAAGGGGATCCGCTCATGCACCGTCTTCACTTTGGACCTGCACACGTGGATGTGGATGAGAAAGGGGGGGTCCACAAGACGTGGAGTCAAGGAGGCAGGTGGCTGAGGTCACACCAGACCACAGGCAAGTACCTGCCTCATTCCACCCAACCAGGCACTGGGCACCGCTCTCCAATGGCGGGAAAACGGAATCCTACTTAGGGACCCCACGGGAAACGGATACTCAAAGAACCCACCTAGTAGAACTGACTGCAAATGAAATTCAGGAAATACAAATAGCCACCTTCAAGTTCACCATTACTTTTTTGGGTTTTTTGTGGGCTTTCTGTGTTCTCTCAAAGAACTGAGTACAGCTTCTGGATATATTTGGGTCTGACATGCAATGAAACCTTTCTGAAAAGAAAAACTAATATTTGAAAATCTGGATTAACTCAAAATATAAATGGGATGAAAGTTGCTTTAAAAAGGGATTCACCATGGGACTCCAAATTTAGCCTATTCCCCTGATTCATTCAGTACATTATGAAAGTGTTGAATTCTACCCAATGCTCTTCTGCATCTGCTGAGATAATCATTTGGTTTTTAATCTGTTAACCTGGTGGATTACACTTCTGTTGCACAATCTTTTCATTCCATGGGTAAAACACCACTTGTTTATGATGTAATTTTTTTCCATATCCTGCTGAATTTAATTTGTTGTATTTTATTTAGAGTTTTACATCTCTACTCATTAATAATGCTGGCCTATTTTCTCGTACTTCTGTCTTCAGGTTTTGATATCAAGGTGCCACCCCAGCCCGGCAGAACTGCTGGGGAGCTTCTCATCCTTTGAATTAGTTTGTACACCATAGGGATTTTCTGTTCCTTAAAGGTTCGCTAAAACTCATCTCTCGGCCTGCTGTTTTTCGGTTGGGAAGATACCTTTGGCTACCAATTCAGTTCTTTAATGGTGAAGGTTCAGCTTTTCTAAACATTATTATTGATTTAATTTTGGTAATTTATGTTTTCTCCTATAAAATTATTGATCAAATGCACTGATACAAAGTTGTTCTTGGCATTCTCTTAAGACTTCATCTGTATTCGTGGTCATGGCCCTTCCTTCATTGCTAAAATATTATCTGTCTTCTTTTCTCTATTTTCCTTAATCAGCCCCTGCTGGAGGTTCAGTTTATTAATCTTTCCAAAGAGATAGCTTTTGGTTTTGTTGATTATCTCTATTTTTTTTTAATTTTTGCTTTGTACTTCACTAGCTTATTCTTGCCTTTTTTATTATCTTCCTTCTATTTTCTTTGGGTTTTTTTGTACTATTCTAACATCCTGACCTGCATGCTTACACATGGAATGTTTCTTCTTTTTCACAAATGCATTTAAAACTATATATCTCTCCAAGTACCACTTCAACTGCATCCCACACATTGATTGGTAGTATTTTCACTGTCACTTAGTTCTAAATATTTTGTCAGTTCTTTTGTGATTTCCCCTTCAGCCCATGAGTTATTTAAAAGGGTTTTTTCCTTATTTTTTTTTAACTTTTCAAATGTACAAGTTTTATCCTTCAGTATTTTAATTGTTGACTTCTAATTTAATTTTTGTATAATCAGGGAACATAATCTATATGATATTATTTGAAATTTGCTGACTTGATACATGGACTTTTTTTTCATGTTCCATGTGAGCTTAAAAAGAATATATATATTTTTCCTTTTGTTGACTTCAGGAATGTATTTTATAATTTGTTAATGAATTGCTCAAATCTATATCCTCACAATTTTTTGTCTGCTTGGTCCATCAGTATCTGAAATCTACCACTACAACTGAGGATTTGTCTACTTCTCTTTATAGTCCTATCAGTTTTTGCCTTTTTAAATTCAAGACAATGTTACTGGCAGGGGTGGGGTGCGGGTATAGCTCAGTGGTAGAGCACATGCTTAGCATGCACGAGGTCCTGGGTTCAGTCCCCTTAGCTCCACTCAAAAAAAAAAAAAAAGAACATTACTAAATACAAGTTTATGACTGTTAAATCTTCCAGGTGTACTGTTTTCTTTATCACTTGGTAGGCTGAGGCCCTCTGAGGGGTCTAAAAAAGGGCATCTTTCCCTGGCCAGGTTATGAATAAAATCAGAAAAAAGAAATTAAAAGTAAGGCAGTTAGGAGTTAAAATAACTCCTTTGTTACTGATAAAAGCCAGAAGGAAGCACATAGCTTACTGTGAAGATGAAATGGGTCTTCTCCTAACTAAAACTCAGTTACCCACCCAAGTCACAGGCAGTGCTGGGCAGAGGCAAACCTCCTCTCGTGGGGTCAGCTCAGGTGGGATTTATAGTCCAGGGAGCAGAGGGGACACCTGAGGGCAGCTGCTCCAAGAAGGAAAGGGAAAGAACACAGCTACGCATGTCACGTTCTTGCTCCCATATTCACCTATGAGAGAGCCAGGGGTGCCACACTTAAGTGTCACCTCCACAGGGCAGGAAACACCAGGAGCAGGGAAGAAAGATTCTCAAGTTACAACAGAATGCTCCTTCTATCCCTAGTAATGCTTTTTTTCCTGAAGTTCTATTTTGTCTGATATTAATATTGCTACAACCAACCTTCTTGGTTAGTACTTTCCCAGCTTATCTATCTTTTTCCATTTCTTTATTTTAAATCCTTCCACATGATTTTTCTTTAGGCATTCTTTGTAAGCAGAATATAGCTGTATTTTTCAGTCCAATCTAATAGTCTAATATTTTCATAGCCTAATTTATTTATACTTACTGTGATTACTAATGTATTTGGAATTATTTTTAGCATTTTGTGTTTTTTATAACCCTCTATTTTCTTTTTTTTCCCTTCTTTCCTGCCTTCAGTTTAATGAAGTTTTATCTTATTTTTTATTTTTTATTGCACACTATAACTAGCTAACAGTTACATATTTTGTTGTGGTTTTGTTCCCCCAAAAGAAGTTCTCTTTTTCCAGGCTATAAATAAATCTGTAGACTAGATTTATTTATCAAATCTCGTGAGTTTTTTAAACTTCTGACTTATTTGTTTCAGCTTTAATCTTTGTTAATCCCTTCCTCTTACTTTAAGCAATAATACTGATAATAGCAGCTACCTTTCTTGAGTAGCTACAATGTATCAGGCTCTGGCACATGACAAACATTCAGTAATTTTAAAGTGGACACTACTATCATTTCACAGATTAAGAAACTGAGGCACAGAGAGGTTAGTAACACCAGCAACTTGCAAATATTATTCTTTCTTATTGAATAAAGAAGTATTTCAGGCAATTAATTTTCTTCCACGTGTAGCTTTGGACACAACCCATATATTTTTATATGTAGTATTTTAAATGTCATTATTTGATAAATAGTCTATAACTTCAGCTCTGATTTCCTCCTTAGCCCAACAGTTACTTAGGAAAGTGTTGAGATCATGATCTTTTCCTTCACTGACCCACAAGGGTTTTTTTTCCCCCCTCCTTTTTTTTCCCCCCTCCTCCTTTTTTTTTCACTATCCAGACTTGAAAAAGTAGAGAGAAATCTACTCAGGTTTGTTATTTATCTCGAAATTGTGGGTAGATTCTTCATTGCTACTCTCATGGCAGGCAGAGAGGCTGTTAGAATACTCTCCCTGGATTTTAGGTTGGAGAGCTGGTTATTATAAGACATCAATTAAATAATCCAGAAGCCTACAGGGAATGAGGAAGAAGCTGGGACAGGAGTCACTGCCAGCAAGGGAATTTCATCTCTGCATAATTTCTTCTTTGTGCCTGGTAAAGTTACTAGGCTATGGGGCCAATTTCTTTAATGTGTAGTTTTCAATTTGGCCATCGCTCCAAGTACATGATGTGATTACCCAACTTCCTAGCTGGTGTATGGCTTCTCTCTGCCACTCCACTCACGGGCTTTCTATTTGGGAGAACCACATTTGAGCTTACCCTTGGGCTCCCCAGAGCACTGATTTCAAATACTGTTGACCCAATACAACAAAAGTGGTTCTCAGTAGAAAGAACCCTGACTGTTCCAAGGCTCACTCTTACTTCTAAAGAATACAGAATTCTCCCCAAACCTCCAATTTCGTACATTCTCAAACTACATTGCTTTCTAAGGAAGAGGCACTGGGGTTCAACTCTCAATATCACCTATATTACAGTCCTAACTGCCCCATAGATTATTTTTTAAAAAATCATCAAAGTATGTTGTGTGCCTGGCATCTTTCTCTAGGTTTTAGTCCAGGTCCAGCATTTCGGGCAGGATACAGTATTAGAAAAAGAGGGTTAGATCCCTGTGTCCAATTGTCGTCTTCCTCAGAAATCCAACCTGGATCTGATTTTTATTAAGAAAGGAAGTAATTTTCTTCACAGAGGTTCAGCTAGCTCAAAATCCTATTAGGAGAATGGGATTCAGGTGTTACTCCCTCAGAAAATTGACTCTAGCAATCTAATGGACTCTTCCTTGCCCTGCAAACATCATTTCTAGCCAGGTGAACCTCAGCAAAGAAAATTGCTTCCTTTCCTAATAAAAAGCAAATCAAAATTGGATGAGTGCTGACAACCTCCTTGTACCAGCCTCCTTCCTGCCTCTCCAGTAGCAGGGCTATTTGTCCCTGTCCCCTCCCATGTTTATCTCGAATTTGGGGCAGAAAAGCAAATGTTATTGCTCTTCCCCAAATACCTTCAAGGACTTCCAATTAGACTCACGAAGATGGACTGGGAGCTTGACAGGTTCATGGCACGCTGCTAAGCACCAGTACTGGTCTTCCTGGCTATTCCACCAGCCCACCAGGGACAGAGATAAATAAGACACTCTTTGTGCCCCCATAGCATCCTGGGCTATCACTAATATAAATGCCCGTGCCGCATATTAAAATCTTGTGTTTTTCTCCACTAGAATGTAAGCCTGCAGAGAACACAGACCATCAGTCTGTCATTATTGCATTCCCAGCACCTCTCATAGTTCCTGGTACAAAGGAGGTTCTACAAAGCACGTTAGTCAAACCAAACAGAAACCAGTTCCAGTTCCTGCCCTGGAGGAGGTCATAATCCAGAGAGAGGTCCCTGGCTTCGCTGTGAGTCAGAGCTCCCACTGTGATCACCATTCCGTCCCGGGGAACCCAGCACACACACAGATGCTTTGGGATCTATTTTCCCTGACTGGATGCACACTGTAGGTCGTGTTCTGGCAAACCCTCTCCCAGGACAGTTTGGAGTTGTATCTCAGCAGAATGAGCCATATTCCACAGAGTCACAGTCTTTGCAAGAGAGAAAGACAGGTTGGGGGATGGTCTAGGTGACCTTGAGACCAGATACCACTCTGACTCCCGCAATCAGCCAGTTGGCATAAACATCTGGGCACCTTGCCTGGCAACTCAGACATAGCCCCAAGATTCCAGCCAGTCCGTTTCCCCCAGCACACCCACACCAGACTGGTTAGGCTGGTATTTCTGGGTCCTGGCCACTAGAGGCGTGGCCTCCAACAGCACCAAGCCCCACCTGAGAATGATCCGAAGGTACTCCATGCCCTCGGCCTCCTCGCACTTGATGGACAGGAGCAAGTTCCCCAGACTGCTGCCGGTACAGTAGAAGTTGAGATGATCCTAGGAACGGGAATCAGGTGTTAGCAGGGCAGGGGGGGCTGTGAGATATGGCCCCCCAAATCACCTCCTTCGCCAGGAGTGAGAAGCCAGGTAACAGGAAGAAAAGGATGCTACTGCTGTGGTTGCTATTAAGGGGCGGGGGATGCCGGGGAGAACGGAAGATGGGGAGGAGGAAAAGGGTCACAGTCATAGGTTCCAACTGCCAAGTCCTAGGATGTGCCAGGCACTGGGCTTAGGGCCTCATAACCCTTATCTCCTGAAATCCTGACTCCAACTTCATGCAGCTGAAAACATCATCAGCCCCATTTCACAGATGGGTAAACCATCATCAGGGAGGTTAACTAACCAAGGTCATACAACAAGTAAGTAAAAGATCCAGAGTTCAAACCCACATCTGACTTGAGCAAAGCACAAGTTCTTCACCATAAGATATCAAGTCCACTTCCTTGCTCACAGGGGCAGCCCTCACCAGTTCAGACTGTTCATTGGAATAAAGAGAGGAGGAACTCTGGTTCCTCCACCCAAGGGGAGCCGGGAGGTCCTCTGGTCAGTGGGTCTCTCCCTGGCTCAGGGAGCCCACTCCAGACCTGCTGCATCAGGGAGCAGGGGTGCTGGAATCTGCATTTTTCACAAGTTCCCCCAGGGGGTTCTGAGACAGCTCCTGAGACTGCAAACAACACCGCCTGAGGCTGGAGACTTCCAGAATCTGCCCCTGGGATTTCCAGAACCTGGCAAGTCCGAAGGGCAGAATATATTTAAAGAATACTGTCACTTTTAAGCAATCAGAGGCTCATAGCCCATCACCCCATACAAGTACCCAGGGGACTTGCCTGAATGAGGACACGAGAGTTTTGTACTATTTTGATAGAAACAGATTTCCGAGGCGTGAGAACCTATTTTTTCCTTCCACCTTCCTTCACCCCCAAACACTACCCACTCCATCACCTCCTAAAACATTTGCTGGGGGTGAGCCCCAGCAGACCCATCGTTCCCATCACTCCTGGCCTCCCTGACTTCTGCACACCCTCGGTGCACCCATCCAGGAGCAGAGCCGACCAGATCTCTCCAAGGAGGACAGAGGCAGGCAGCAGGGATGTGGCAGGACTTGAAAGAGGAGAGACAGAGAGAAAGGGGCCCTGGAGAGGAACGCTGGGTTCCTGGGTGCGCCCTCCTTCCTGCAGTCATTTTTGCCCTGGGCCCCCTGGGCCTCACCTTCCCCAGGAAGTGCCTGCGGTAGGCCCTGGCTTCGCCCTTGCACTCAAGCTTGTAGCCAAACGTGCTGGGGCTGAGGCTGTCCTCTTCCTCCTCCTCACAGGTGCTGCTGCCCACGGAGGTCGGCGTGCTCACATTCTCCGGGTCCTCGATCCAATAGCCCCCAAACTGGGGCAGGACGATCAGGGGGTATGGGCCTCCCTTCTCCACAACCTGGAGGCAGAGGGAGGGTCTGGTACTGCAGCCCACCCCAGGTCTGCAGGAGGAGGGGAGGGGTGCCGGTGATGGTGCTCCCCAACCTCTGAACTGCTCCAAGGAGGCGACTCCATCTTTGAGGCCAAAAGCAGTAACATGAACCCCTCCTCTAAGCCCTACAACATCTCCAGCTTCACTTACCCTGTAGCACCAGGGGTGCAAGGTGTGGATGGGCACCCCCAATTTAAACGTGGAAAAGCTGAGGTCACAAAGAGAAAGATGGGACGAGGTCTCAGGTCCTCAAGTCCCAAATCCAGGGTGCTCTCCCATGTCAGGTGGAGGAGGGACCATCAACATCACCACCATCAGCTCCCCCAGCCCCACCCCAGAGACGGGACCCAGAGCCACAGTGCAGCCAGGGGGCTCCTACCTCGTCGATGCTGGGGTACGGGATGTAGTCGTCCTGCCAGACAAACCAAACAATGTCAGCATTAGTTCCAGCAGTGCCCATAAAGTTTGGCACTGTCTCCATTCCCCTCTCCCAGGTGGGGAAGGGGATGGGCTGGGGGCCTGACAGGCTGCACCAGGGCTTTGGGAAGAACATCAGAGGCAGCTCTGGGAAATGGCTTCTCTTGAGTTCTTCCCCAAATTGACAGAACCTAAGTGCACACCCTGCCAGCTGAAGATGCAGTGCTCAAAGTGCCGAGTTCCACCCTCGTGACCCAGTTTCTCACCCTATGATGCTGTAACCAGAAGACGACCCCTGGTCCCACCCAGCCCCCTCCAGGCAAGGAGGCTGACCTACAAGTGATGAGCTGCATCCCTGGGCTTGGCCATAGAAGCTGAAGCTGAGAGCTGATGCTTCTGGAGCCTGGAGCACAGACCTGAGACCCTACACGCTGCATGTAGTTCATTCGCAGGAGCAGATGCGAAGGAGCCAGGCTGAGCCGTGAGCCTTGTCTCAGCCCACCCAGAAGCTACCCCAAAGGTATCAAGCCAGGGTCCCCGGTGCTGCCCACTGTGCACTGGTCAACACAGTGCAGCCACTTAAGCGGCTCTTAGTGAAAATCAGAGTTAGACAGCGTCAGACAGCAGACCCCAGCACGCCAGCTGTGACCCCTGCCTCTCACCCCGCCCCCCTCGCCGGGACCACCTGGCTGCCACCTTGCCCGCCCAGCCCACCTTGTTCTTCTGGGGTCCCGGCTTCTGCTCTTCAAGCTTGATCCCCTGCAGAAATAAGGAAAAGAGGATCTATAGAAAAGCAAAGGTCACAGAAGATGGGCCAAACAGAAGTCTCTCAGGAGCAGCTGGGGGTTAGTCATCATAGCAGCAGCAGCTGGCGTGTGCTGGGCCCTTACACACTTAGGCGACGCAGCAGGGAAGGGGGTTGAGAGCATGGATTCAAGCCAGGTTCAAATCCCATCACTGCTACTTATGACCAGATGACCTTGGGCAAGTCACAAAACCTCTCTAGCTCAGCATTCCCATCTGTAAACTGGGAATGAAAATGGCACCTACTCTTGTAGTGAAGGCTAAATGCTGACAAGGTGTTAAGCCCTTGGAAGCGTGGTGGGTACATAGTAAAAGCTACGGGTAGGCAGTGTTTTATTCCTGGTCCTTAAAGATCTCCTCCAGGCTCTCAGAGCCAGTAGGTGAGGGGTGAGGATGGGAACCCCCATCTGAGGGTGTCGGAGCCAGCAAGCTGGACCTCACACCACTCCAGCTCCAGCCCTTCCTGGTGGGAGGGCCCACAGGTGACAGGCATGTGGCCTGGTCCTCATTCTGCCGCTGTGTTACTATTGGGGACCCTTGACAAAGTCGAGCCTCTTGCCACCTCCTTGGTTCCATCTACGAAATGAGGATTCCAACACCCACACCCCCGCCTCACAGATGTGTCGCCACAAGGGTCAGACACCATGACTGACAGGGTCAAGTGCACGACCCTATCCCCCAGCCCTCGGAGCCCAGGACTCCTGCTCACTGGGAGGATTTGGACTTGGGCTTCTCTGGACTTGACTGGGCTGAGTCACCTGCAGTGTTGTTCAAGAGGGTTTGGGAGGCCCTCCTGCTGGACAGGTGCTCCTGTCCCCACGCAGGGAGAAAATCATTTTAGTGGCCAGCAGACCCTGTCCAGGGAAACAAACTGGGAGGATGGGGAGAGGAGTGATGTCAGGAGCTGGTTCTGTTTGTCCTGCATTAGTCATCCCTGCCTGGGAACAGCCCCTGGGCAGGAGAGCAAACTACCCTCCCCCACGACAGACCCACCGCTCAGCATCGGCCCCCTGCCTGTGTCATCCTATGCAATAGGTATTATGATTATGCCCCGCTGCCCCCGCCATGAAGACCCTGAGGCTCAGAGAGGCAGAGTGACTTGACCAAGGACACTCAGCTAGAGTGTCAGGGTTAGAATTTGAACCCAGGACCAAAGATATCCAAAGCTTGTGCACTTGGTTCCTGCTGCTTCACAGGGACTGTGCCCCTCTTCAAATCCCTCAGCTCTCGGTCTGGGAGGTCAGGGGTCCTGGATCTTGGTTTCAGCTCTTCACTGAGGGCCCTGCACGCTTCACTGCTCTGAAGCTTAGTCTCCACGCCCGCAGCATGAGGAGAGTTGGTGTCCACGTGCAAGAACTGGCTCTGGCCACACCGGGCAGCCTGCTTCACACCAGCCAATTCCCTGTGTGAGTTTCGTACACACAGAGGACCTGGAAACTGTGGCCCCTCGCAGGCTGGGGCCCAGGGGGCACGGGGGAGAGGCCTAAGCACTGGGAAGTGTGGTTTCAGCCCCCAGCCATCTCAAATGAGATGGAACTGACCACCTACCAAGAAGTGTTAGCTGCCTGCCGTGGAGACACAGAGGAAGCATAAAACCCAGACTCCTGCCCTTGACAGGCTCCCAATCTAGTTGAGACAACAACCCAACAGCTTCAAAACAACAGAACGATGAGGCCGGTTAAGTGGGGTTGGATTCTCAGAGAAGCCCTTTTGTTGGTAAGACCGAGGGCTTTGAGGGGTTAGTGGATTGTGGGGTCAACCAGAGAGAAGGCAGGGAGAGCTGAAAATTCCCCTCCAGCTTGCCAAGTGCAAGGATTCCATGGCTTTAGGTGAAAATCCTAGCTTTACTCCAATCAACTGAGCACTTAATTATACACTGCCTCCCACGACTCGCTGGCTAGGTCCGTACCTTTCCTGTTTTCTGCAAGTTCCCTAAGTGTATATAGTTTGTAGTCCACACGCTGCTGGGCACGGAGGGGGATTTTAACAACTTGCTTGTGCTAATGACACAACCGCTAATAATATTTTCCCCTCAAATGGCACGCATACACACACACACACGCACACGCACACGCACGCACGCGCACACACGCACACGCACACACACACGCACACACACGCACACACCCCCGCTTAGGGAGATCAGGCTTTCCTGAGGAGACCATGCTTGCTCATACCAGCCCTCTCAGCAGCTCCTCCTGCAGCTCAGGACCGCTGTGAACACTCTATTTGCCTCTCCTCCTAGACTTTCCAGATCATCACTACAGAATCTTCCTTCCTGGAGCCTACAGCATCTCCTTAGGGTAGAGAGCACCATACTATAACACGAAAATTTCTGCCTCTGAAGCTCCTTGCTAGCCCTGGGCCCTTGAGTGCTTTATTTAATATCTCTGTGCCTCAGTTTTCTCACCTGTGAAAAGGGGGTAACAGTAATACACCCACTTTCTGTGGGCCTTGTCAGGAAGAAACGAGATAACACCTGCCAATCTCTGAGCCCAGAGAGGTGCTTGAAACCCGTGCATCTTCTTCTCACTCTTTCTACCTACCTCTATTAAGCCTTCTGGATGTCTCTCCAGATTCCCTAGGGCAGCAGTTCTCACCTGTGAGCCCTGATTCCTTGGTGAGGGGTGACTATAAAGGACCCCCAAATCCACATTGAATGCTGATTTTTGTGCAATGCCTACCATGTATTATATGGTATCATCTCATTTCATTCCAACAACCATGTAAATGGGTATACTGTATTCCTATTTATAGAAACTGTGATATTGTGATTTATAATAAGAAATATATATTTGGTCTTCATGCAATTCCAGGCACAGAGTTCCTAAAACCCTTAGAATTTCCTGGGTGATAAGAGCAACGAGAGTATCTTTTGTTATAGCATTTGGACTCTGTCCTTAGTTCCCGAAAGAGCTCCAGAGCTGTAAAGATGAAAGGAGTATCTTATTATTCATAAGTTTATGTTAACAAGGTGACTTTGGAAAGCCCCTAAGGACGGGGGCTTGCTGCCAGGGGAATCAACCCTAATTAGAGGGTTAGAACTTTCAGCCCTACCCCCAACCTCTGGGGAGGGGAGAATGGCTGGAGGTTTGATCAGTCACCAATGGCCAGTGATTTAATTGACCATGCCTACGTAAAGAGGCCTCCAGAAAAAGCCGAAAGGATAGGGTTTGGGGGAACCTCCTGGTTGGTGAACACATGTTGTTCCCAAAGAGGGCACGGAAGTTTTGCCCCTTCCCACACATCTTGCCCTAGGTCACTGCTCCATCTGGTTGTTCCCGAGTTATTTCTTTTTATAACAAACTGATCATCTAGTAAGTAAACTATTTTCCTTAGTTCTGTGAACCGCTCTAGCAAATTAATGGAACCCAAGGAAGAGGTCATGCGGACCTCCAATTTATAGCCAACGAGTCAGAAGCATTGGTGACAACCTGGACTTGGAATCGGTGTTGAAATCAGGGGAGGAGGGTCTTGTGGGACTGAGCCCTTCACCTGTGGGATCTGACTCTATCTCCAGGCAGACAGTGTCAGAACTGAATGAAATCGTAGGGCTCCCAGCTGGCGTCGCAGAATTGCCTGGTGTGGGAAAACTCCCACACGTTTGGTGTCAGGGTGAGGGGAGAACAGTGCCATGAGTGGACAGAAAACAGGAGCGAGAGGCTTAGGAAAGGGAAGGAGTTAGTGCTAGCAAGTGTCAGATGCAAGATTTGAACTCAGGTCTGTCTCCCACTCCACTGCTCTGCCTCCCAGACATGAGATGACTCCCCTCGGAAGGGGCTTTCTATCCCACCCTCTCCAGGGACAAGGGAACCTCTCAAACCCTCCCCACAACCGTCTGCCCTGCTGGCAGGTTCTGTCTACTCTCCATCCTTCAGGCAGGAGCCGTCCCAGAACCCTCTGTGCAGTTCACCACGGAAATGGCCTCAGGTGGTCCAGGCCACCAGGACTGTTCTCTGTTCTCTGCCCTCCCTCCAAGGCCCCCAAGTTCTGCCCGGCGTTGTGTCCCCTGAGGCCACTGCAGCATCCCCGCCCAGGGCTCAGCTCACGTTGGGATGCTCACCTGCATCTTCTCCAGCATCTCGAAGAACTCTGCCGACTGAAAGACACAAAGAAGGTGGGGAGAGAAAGATGGAGCGTCAGCTAGGAGGTCTGCTGAGAAAGCCTTCCTACTGACTGTCTGGAAGCTCAGCCCAGGGCTTCCCCAGGGACAAAATTCATTTGGATCAAGAGAGAAGATAATTTGATTTTGCCTTTGCAGGGCTGGAGGGCCAGAGCACTTCATAAAACAAGAGGGGGAAAAAAGCATGCCTGGGCTGGCAAATGGCCCTGGGGAGAACAGTTACTCGGTCTCGGTCAAGAGGGAGGGGCCCGAGGGGGCCCCAGGATTCAGCCTCCAACAGGATTCGTGTTTGGGATGTTTTCAACCCAACAGGGTGCCAAAATGTCCCACACAAGTAGTTTTCCAACTCTTGTGGCAAGAGAGCCTTTCTGTCTCCTCACACAAAGCCTCACTTAGAACTACATCTAAAACCAGTAAAAGCAGAGCTGCTCCGGCAAAGGCAGCCATGGGGGCTTGAGCCCCTGAGGTGCCTCCTCTGCCTGCCCGTCCCCTACCTTTTGGGACCCGAGAATTTGTGAGTAAAGCCTGAAAACCATTGAACCATTGAACCGCAGCCTCCAGTGGCCTGGATGGATTATTTTTTTAAATCTCAAACTCCATCAGCCCAAACTTTTAACCTACTTTGGTGCCACCTTTGTAAACTCCAGGTGAGACAGAAAGGCAAAAAAGAAAGTGGAATGGAAGGGTGAGGAGCTGAAAGCTCCACTCTAACAAAACACATGCAGAGGTTCCCCCAGAAGTGTCCCCACTTCCCATTCCATGAAAACAGCTACACTTTCTTGTTGTAAGATCACTGCCCACATCTGGGCACTGGCAAATCATGAATATGTGAGCACGCAGAACAGACAGTCCCCAGATGACTAGGAGACAAAAGGAAGCAGTGAGAAGGAGGACTGAGCATGTCCTTACAGCTTCTTCATGCAGAGGTAGAGCATCCACCCTCCCACCTTCTGCAGGCACCAATGGACCAGAACTGCCTGCAGCCCCCATCACCCTCAGAATTCTAAGGGGACCACCATGGAAAGGACCCTCGTGAAGTCATCTGCAGAGACCTGGCCCTGCTGCAGACTCCAAGTGACCTCTCCCAGCCTAAATCTGGCCAGCACTCAGTAAACAGCAGCCACTATGAGGAACTATTAGAACACTCACTCCGGAAACAAGCTTTATCCCGTTAGGAAATGGTCTAGTACCTTCAGGATAGTTAGTGTTTCCTGATTTAGAGCACTTAGCTTTTCTTGACTTCATTGGTCTTCCCAGAGGCAGTGTGTTTAGATTACTTGTAAAAATGGGTCTATTTCCTATACAACAAACTAGTGAATATAACAAAAAAAGCAGACTCACAAACATAGAGAACGAACTAGTGGGCACCAGTGGGGAGGGGAGGGGCAACACAGGGGTGGGGGAATGAAGAGGCACAAACTACTGGGTATCAGATGGGCTCAAGGATGTATTATACAACACGGAAAATACAGCCAATATTTTGTAATAACTATAAATGGAAAGTAACCTTTAAAAATTGTATAAAATAAAATAGAAAAAATTTTAATTAAAAAAAAAGGGTTTATTTCCTGCAGATGCTCTATGGCCTCAGGGCTGGCACAGGTGGTGAGATGAAAGGGCTGTGATTCAGTCTCAGCCCTGAGTAATACACTGGGTGGACAACAGCTACGTGGACAGTGTCCAGGAGCAGAAATTGGCCAGTGGCAACTTGGCCTCCACGGGCCTGGCCCCACTTCATGGTGACTTGTTGAACTTTCCAGTGGGGCAGTTCCAGCCTTGGCAAAGAGCAAGTCTCCTTTTCCACCCAGGAACAGGGTAACTCAGGCCAGCCCAGAACAGCAGCTCCAGCCACTCAGTCCCACCCTCGTCCACACCCCCTGAGATTGCGTCACACAGCCACAGGCGCACAGCAGGCACTCAATAAATGCTCACAGACTCACTGGCATCATCCCACAGGCCCTTCCAGGGCATCCTTCAGAAGGGGCTGCCCCTCCATCAGGAAGCCAGGCACTGGGTTTTCACAGAGAAATGTAATTCGGCCTCCTCCTCAGCAGCAGCGGCCCAGCTGTCTAATTTATTATTAGCAACAGCCCTAGCCACCCAAATCAGAGCCGCGGCCAGCGTTTCCCCTCGGGCTCCGCTTTAACAGCCAGTCAAGTAGGCCGTGAAATCATCACCAAGAGCCAGTGCCCAGCCGGGGAAACCACAGGCTGGGCCCCAAGGTTCGGTGAGGGTTCAAGCCCTGTCCTCCCCACCTCCCAGTATAGAAAGCACCTGGTCTTCGGACAAAGTGAGTCCTTGTGGGGAGAAGGCCGGAGACGGCCCGGGGTAGCAGGAGCGGGAATGAACAAGCACTGCAAGGCCAGCCTTGAGGAGTCTTCCTGACGCCCCTACTTGTCCATCCCTGTATCAGCCCCTGGCCTAGGCGGTGAAGCTGTAGAAGCAAAGGAAGGAATTCAGGTTGTGTGAGTCTAGGAGGGCCACCGCCCCATCTCAGCACCCTGTGCACAGACCGCACCCCTCCCCCTGGACAGCCAACTTATCCTCAATGGGTGCCCCCAGTAAATTGCATCCAGACACAGGTCCTGTTCCTAACAAATCTCCCTCCCCCTCTCCCCTGTGCAAGCTTCATGCTCCTCTTTCCCTTCTTTGGTCTCCCTTCCCACCAGCTCACACTGAACACAGCTCCTCAGCGGCTGGGGTCCCGCAGAGGCACGGCCTCAGCTCCATCAACCTGGGCCAGGAGCCTGTAGGGCTCTCTTATCTATGGCAATGGTGATACAACAGAATCACCTGGAGGGCTTGTTAAAACACAGGGTCCTGGCCCAGCCCCTAGAGAATCTGCAGTTCTAACAAGCTCCCAGGTGAAACTGATACTCTTGATCCAGGAACTGTGAGAACCACTGACCTATGGAATTAATCATGTTTAATGCAGGAGGTGTGTGAAAGGGACAAACCTGGCCAGAGCAGAGATGGGGCAGGGAGGAAGGGTGAGGAGGATGGTGGAGTCTTTACAGGACATCTTAAAAATTAGGCAGATTTCTATTTAAATCTGTAAGAAAGGATTTGAAAATGCAAATGACTACAAGTACCAGGCAAGTAACATAAAAGAATGAGGAGATAACAAGAGATTGAATCAGTAATCAAAAACCTCCCAACAAAGAAAAGTCCAAGATCAGCTGGCTTCCTGGTAAATTCCACCAAACATTTAAAGAAGAATTAGCACCAATCCTTCATAAACTCTTCCAAAAAACTGAAAGGGAGGGAACACTTCCTAACTTATTCTATGAGGCCAGCATTACCAAAACCATACAAAGAAACTACCAGGAAATAGACCAATATCCCTGATGGATATAGATACAAAAATCCTCAACAAAATACTAGCAAACCAAATCCAACAGCATGTTATATGCTGTGACCAGGTGGGATTTATCCCAGGAATACAAGGTTGGTTCAACATAAGAAAATCCATCAGTATAATACATCACACTAACAGAATGAAGGGGAAAAAAACCACACAGGCATCTCAATTGATGCAGAAAGAGCACTTGACAAAATCTAATACCTTTCCTTGATTAAAAAAAAAAATCCAGAAAATTAGGAATAGAAAGGAACTTCCTCAACATGATAAAGGGTGTTTTGTTTTGTTTTTTTGATCCATGCTAACATCATGCTCAGTGATACTGAAAGCTTTCCCCCAAAGATCAGGAACAAAACAAGGATGCCCACTTTCACCACCACTATTCAGCATATGGAAAGTTCTAGCCAGAATAATTAGATAAGAGAGAGAAATGAAAGGCATTCAAATTGGAAAGGAAGAAATAAAACTATCTCTATCTGCAAATGACATGACCCAATATAGAAAACCCAAAGAATCCACAAAAACACTACTAGAGCTAATGAAGGAAGTCAGCAAACTTGCAGAGTACAAGATCAACACACAAAAGTCATCTGTAGTGCTATACACCAGCAATAAACAATCTGAAAAAACAATTCTATTTGCAAGAGCATCACAAAGAATGAAATATCTAAAGTAATTTAACCAAGGAGGTAAAAGACTTGTACACTGAAAACTAAAACTTACTGATGAAAGAAATGAAAGAAGACCTAAATAAATGGTATGACGTCCCTCGTTCATGGGATGAACGACTTAGTATTTTTAAGATGGCAATAACCACCCAAAGTGATCTATAAACTCAGTCCAATCCCTATCAAAATCCCAGCTGGGATTCTTTGTAGAAATTTAAAATCTGATCCTAAAATTGATGTGGAAACTCAAGAAACTCAGGATAGCCAACACATTCTTGAAAAAAACTCACAATTCCCAATTTCAAAACTTACTACAAAGCTACAGTGACCAAAACAGTGTGGTGCTGGCATAAGGGTAGACATACAGACCAATAGAATAGAATTTAGAGTCTACAGATAAATCCATTCATTTCTGGCCAACTGCCTCTTGACAACAGTGCCAAGCTCAATCAGTGGGGAAAGAACAGTCTTTTCAACAAATGGTGCTAGAAAAATTGGATACCCAGATGCAAAAGAAATGAAGTTGGACACCTATGCCTCACCATATACAAAAATATAAAAAGCAACAACCTAAACCTTAGAGCTGAAACTGTAAAACTCCTAGATGAAAATGTAAGGGTAAATTCTCATAATCTTAGATTTGGCAATAGATTCTTAGCTATGATACCAATTTTTAAAAAAGGAAACAAATTATTGAACTTCATCAAAATTTAAAAGTTTTCTATTTTAATGGACATTATCAAGAAAGTAAAAAGACAACCAACAGAATGGGAGAAAATACTTGTAAATCATATATCAGATAAGAGCCCAGTATCCAGAATATATAAAGAACTCTTATAACAACAAGACAACCCAATTAAACAATGGGCAAAGGACTTAAATAGACGTTTTCCAAAGAAGACATACAAATGGACAACAGACACGTGAAAAGATGCTCTGCGTCATTAGTTGTGGGGAAATGCAAATCAACACCATAATGAGATACCACTTTCATACCCTATAATCAAAAAATAGAAAATAACAGGTGTTGGTGAGCATGTGTTAAAACTGGAACCCTCGTACATTGCTGGTGGGAATGTAAAATGGTGCAGCTGCTGTGGAAAACAATTTGGCAGTTCCTCAGTAAGTTACACACAGAGTTGCCATGTGACCCAGCAATTCCACTCCTAGGTAGACACCCAAAGAAGTGAAAATAGGTACTCAGACAAAAATCTGCACACGAACGTTGTTCACCTGTACACTGAAGAGCAGCACTATTCACACTTGCCAAAAGGTGGGAACAACCCGAATGTCCATCAACAGATGGATGAATAAACAAATTGTGGTATCCACACAATGGAATATCATTCAACCATGAAAAGGAATGAAGTGCTGATACGTGCTACAGTGTGAACGAACCTCAAAAACATGCCAAATGAAAGATGCCAGATCCAAAAGGTCACATACTGTATGATTCGATTTCTTTGAAATATCCCGAATAGGTAAATCAATCCATAGAGACAGAAAGCAGATGAGTGGTTGCCAGGGGCTGGAGTTGCGAGGGAAAACGGAGAGCAACTCCTTTAAGGGATTTTATTTCAGGGTGATGGAAACAGTTTAGAACTAGATGGAGGTGACAGTTGCACAACATTGTGAATATATTAAATGTCACTGAACTGTTCACTTTAAATGATTGATTTTATGTTATGTAAATTTCCCCTCAACACAATAACAAGAGTTGGGGGATGAAACACTGCTGAACTGAAGAGTGCACACTCCTTCCAAAAGAGGCAGCTGCTGCTCACCTCCGCCAGGCTGTGAGCAAAAATGCAAGTTCACTGTCACCAGAGTTTGCAACTTTTCAAGACAAGCCAGAAATCCAAATTTGGATGTGAAGTCTCCCAATTTGTATACATTGATAACCAATTCAATTTCTGTTCATCTCTACGTGGACCAAACAAAATTCATCTATGAGCCAAGTCAGTCCGTAAGACGCAACTTCCAAGCTCTGCTCTGTACGACAGGGAGCCATTGAATGTTCCTGAGTTGGAAAATGAGAAGATATAAGGAAAGTTTAGTGAGCCCCAAGGTATCCTCTGCTGGAGACATGTGATATGCCAGGCACTTGGGGCACTGAATCAGGCACACTACAAATACCACTCCGTGAGTCCCACAAGTGACTATGGAGGAAGGGTTACAGAGACAGGAGGGATTGAATGATTAAGCAACTCACCCAAAGTGAACACACTTAGTAAAGGCAAAGGCCAGATTCGAGTCCAGATCTGTCTGGGTTTGCCAACTCCACATCTCACATGCATGTCTGATAGGACTCTCAGATTTAACTAGGCCCAACAGAACACTCAGTAACTTTTTTTTTTTTAATCATCAGCTCTTTCCCTCAAAAATTTTCCTCCACCCTAGCCAGTCTCCGCATCGTCCACTCATCCTGACGCTCAGGACAAAACTCCCAGGGTCATTACTGATTTCTTCCTCCTCATTCCCCACACCCAGTTGACCTGCAAGTTCACTGTCAAAACATATCCTAAGTCCAAGCACTTCTCAGCTCCACCATCTTCATCGCCCCTTATCAGGACCCTGCAGTAGCCTCCTCGCCAGCCTCCTGGCCTCCACACCACTGCCTCCCTAATTAGATCCCCCAACAACAGGCACTTGGCCTTTCTGGAAGATAATTCAGATGACATCCGTCTCCAGCTTAAAACCCTCCAAGGTGCCCCTCCACACCCCTGCCAAGGTCTGGGGGGCCAGGCCATTTCTGTTTGTAACACAGTCACCCAACAAATGTCCAATCGCTCCCCGCATGCATCCCTAAACTGTCACCCTCAGCTCCCCTAGAGAAAGGAAGATACATAGCCCAGGAAGAGAAAGAAAGGAAAGAACACAGCCCACCCGTGCCTGCAGGAAGCAGGTCATGAATGAGAGGAGGCCAGTAGTCCCAACCCGGCCGAGTCAGCCTGGGCCCCCTTGTTGACCAGGAGGGACACAAGCACCTGGCAGAGCTGAAACAGAGCCTCCAGGGACAACCTGACTTGGCAGGAGAGGACCCTGACTCCCAGGCGAGCCGGAACGTCACACACACCACCCTGTGCCACACTAACTGCACGGCTCGGAGGTTCTGTGACAGGACAGAGTCCCCTGCCAGGGCCATCCTGGGCACACAGCACAAAGGGGAGAGGGCTGGACCGCAGGCCTGGCCAAGCGTCTGGAGCCAGGCGGAAGCCAACTACAGAGTCCGTCCCTCACCTGCCCTGCCACCCACCCTGGAACACCACCTGCAGCTGGCTGGGGGTCCCAGGCTGGCCCAGCACCAGAAGGCCTTGTCAGGGGATCACAGAGGTGAGCTTTGCCCGGTTCCCATGCCAGGACCCCCACCTCAGATCTCCAGGCCAGGAAGGAAAAGCTCTGGTCCCCAACTCTAAACCACGCCCTCGCACATCCACTCCCCACACACAGTCCCCTCTGTCCCTGACCTCCATTCCTCCTTCCCCTGAGTGACAGGTGGCTTCTGTAGCCCACAAGAGGCCAACAGCCACCAGGGGCTCCCTGCCAGGTGACAGCAGGAGGGGCTCTGGCTCCTCCTCGACCCACCCACTCCGGGCAGCCAGTGTGGACAGGCATTCCCCCGTAGCCGGGGGACACTCACCAAAAGGTTCTTTAAGAAATCCATCATCTTCCACCAGTGCCTTCTTCCCCTGTGAGTCGGGGGGTCCCGTCTGTCTGCCTGAGCAGCCCTGTAGCTGTGGCTGCCACCACCCCAGCTGCTGCTGCTGCTGCTGACGTTGGACAACTTCCTTAAGATCAAACAAGGAACTGCAGGATTTGGGTGTCCGCCCAGCGCTGTTATTCCACATTGACTAGCCCTGACCTTTGACCCTCTCCTTCTGCGGGGCTGTTCTTCTGGGGAGCTCAGGGCCAGTGGAGCCACCCCACATCACACGTAGGTAGTGCAAGGGGTCCCTCCCAGCAGGTTGTGAGGGGAAACCCATCTGCGGGTCAGGGTGCAGGGAGCATTCCTGTCCTTCCAGCCTTATCTTGAGCGAGTTCCTGGTGCTGCTGGCCTATGATGTGGGCTGGGAGGCAGGACGGGGGCACAGGATGCCAGGGACACAGCAGGTCTGAACGAGACACAGTGTCTGATGTGCTGTGGGACTCAGGGCAGGCCGCCTGGGCTTGGGGCCTCAAGTTTCCCATCTGTGAATTGAGACGTCCTACGTGTAAGAATAAAAGCGAAGCAGAAGAAAGACAGCAGGTGCCTACATCTTGAAAGGCATTCATGTGGACCTCACAGAGCCTGAAACCTCCTACTTAAAGGTTTGAAGCAACAGCGCAAAGAGTAAGGTGTGATTCCTTTGCAGGTGGGACTTGTAGGAGGGGACAGAGGCCCGGGAAACTGCTTTCTTTCACAAAACAGCCTGGGTTTTGTTTTTTAATTATTGCAAATATTACTTTGGTCTAAAATTTTTTTTCATGTGCCTTAAAAAAGAGAGCAATCCTCACGTCCTGTGGCTATCCCACAAGAAAAATTAAAAATAAATAAAGCAAATGGCTTGGGAAGACTCATATGGCATCTGTGGCCAGGGGCCCAGAGGCACCAAGTGCTGTGTTATTAACAAGAGTGAGAAGCCAGGCCCCGGAGCTCAGCCCAGGGCTCACCTGGGTCTCGGAGTCTCTTCCAGCACTAACAAACACATCACATTTGATATCCATCCACGGCCCTTGGTCCCGTTCCAGTTTGAGGAGAATGGCGATGTCCCAGCTCAAAAGGAAAGGAATTAATTTTAAATCTCTCAAAAAAAAAAAAAAAAAAAAAAAAAGGCGGCATGGTGTGGAAGAAATAGCCCTGGACTTAATGTGGCTATGCTACGTACTGAGCTGGTTACTCAGCCTCTGAGCCTTAGTTTCCATATCTGTAAAATGGAGAAATCTAGCCCATCTGCATGGGTATGGTGTATATAACATGTCCGGGGAGGGTAAGACACAAATACCCTCAGTCAACGGCAACTATGATCTTCATTCCTTCCTCCCAGCGCTGGCTCCACACTCACTCTTCATGCCTCAGCCCCCAAGACAGCGTGAAAAGTACCCCCCACCACCTGCTCAGCCCCACCTAGGCACCCCATCTGGTCTCTGCCCTCCCCACTTCAGTCCAGCCTGCTGCCAGACCCAAAGCCCACCCCCTTTCTCCAGCACTTGTGTGAGCTCTGGAAACCCCAACAGCATCCATGGGAGGTCAGAGGGGCCAGGAAATGTCCCCAGGGACTGGGGGACAGCACGGCTCCATCGAGGTCAGAGAAGGTCTTGGCACGGGTCCATCCCTGGGTGCTTCAAGGGACAGTGAAGGTCAGGGAAGGGAGGAAGGGGACAGAGTTCTAAAATGTGAACTGGACCATCTCACACATTTGGAAGAGTCATGGGCTAGAGGGAACCCTGGCTGCGGAGAAGGCTGGCAATGTTCCTTCCAGCAATTCCGATCTAGAAGACTATGTTAGAAGAAGGAGTGTGGCCAAGCCCACCTAAAGGGGCCTGACTGGGCTGTCCCTAATGAGCCCTTTTCTCCCTCACCCGGAGAAAGGAATCCTGGATAAGGCTCCTATGTCCTCAGCATCCTCCCTGTCCCCTCCCACACCTGCTTCTGGCTCAAGTGCATTCCTGCTCTGAACCAATGAGTCAATAGCAGACCCCACCCCCACCCTACTCTGCAGGCAGGCTCCACAGGACATGCCACATCCAGAATACTTCTGCAACCCTTTTGGCCACAGCATCCCAGGGCCCAGGAAGCCTTGTGGTCCAAGCCCCCTGCCTCTGTGCAGGAATGCATTCAGAGGCTTTAAGGAAGGAGATAGATAGGCAAGTAACTTATTGATCCCCTCTGGGCCAGGCACTGGCTTGGGACTGGGGACCCTAGGAAGATCAGCCTCAGTCCCTCTCCTCCTACCCACTCTCCTTTACTTGGTTGACTCCTACTTGTCCTTTAGGCCTTAGCTTGGCAATCACCTCCTCCAGGAAGCCTTCCTGACCTCCACCTCTCCCTTAGGTAGGACTCCCAGAGCATCCTGCACATGCCCTATCAAATCACTTATCTCTCTGCATTGTAATTTCTCATTGAATTGTCTGTTTCCCTTACTTCATCCATTAACCTCAGCACCTGGTAAATAGATGTTCAATAAAGACTTGCTGAATGAAGGACTGAATAGGAACTGACTTCTATCTAGCAACTAACACAATCACAGAAGTAAATAATTGGAACCTGATAAAAGAGGAACAGTAATGGGGGTGCACCAATGCCTGCATGGATGCACAGAGGAGTGGACAATGGCTGTGCTGCAAAGGAGGGACCTTCCCACAGGGGCTATTCTCCCCATTTTGCAGATAAGGCCACAGAGGTACAAGAAAATCAAGTCCTACATCTAAGGATACACAGTGATAGAGCAGGAGTCAATGTCCGGGACCAGGATCATTCCTACTACCTCCCATCTGACACTATGGGAGGAGGTGGGAAAAGAAGCTCAGAGATGTCCATCGACTTGACCTGCTTAAGTTTACACAGCCTGTTAGAGGCAGCGCCAAGTGTTCCAGGTGGAAGACGGGATGCTGCGGAGAGAATGGAGAGGAAAGGGGGAAAGGGGAAGAGAGAAAAGGTAAATGTATTTGTGCTAAACTCAGGGGTCAGGAAGGAGACTCCAGGCAGGGAGGCCCACAGCCCTAGGTAGGGTCATGAGCAGCTGTGGTAGCATGACCACACCTAGAGAGCTGGCGACCTCTCTAGGGTGGGCGGCAGAGGAGTGCCCACAGGCCAGGAGAATGAGCCCTGAGGACAGGCAGGCACAGAAGAAGGAATGAAAGCCAGAGAGACCAACAGTCATTTGAGTGGGACAAAAATGCCCGCTGACCACTGGGAGACAGGAAGGGGAGATTAAGGTCTGAGCACATTTCCTTTCTGTCAAATTAGCCTGCTAGCCTCTGAATGAGGCCTCTCTTCCTTCTACACCAGAAAACCCACTATTAAGAATGCCCAACGGTAACAGTAATTTGATTTATAAAATACCCTGCCTGCAGCAAGCCCACTGGGTTCAGCAGGGTTTCCCTCCCTGCCTATCGTTTTTCACCAGCAGCTGCGATCCAGTGAAAAGCACCAGAGTGGGAATCAGACAGACCAGCATCCCAATCCCAGCCCAGCCTCTGGCCAGCTGTGACCTCGGGCCCCATTCTCTTCATTTGCAAAGTTGGAATAATGATCCCCAGCTTCCCGGGGATGATGAAATGAGATGACAAACATGAGTGCCCTGAACACAGGGATGGCAACTGATCAACAAATGTTGGGCGACTCTAAATTCATAGGATTAATTTGGTGGTAGGAGCAGGTGACACTTACTCAGTTCTCACTATATGATGCCAGGCCCTTGACTAAGGATTTTACATGCACCCTCTTATGTAATCCCATGGTTTCCCATGAGGCAGTCACTATTACCATCCCCACTCTACAGGCTGGGAAACTGAGGCTGAGAGTTCAATAATTAGGACATCAGGTGGCAACAGCGCTGTAAACACCACCAGCCTGCAGTGTCCATGCTTTGAATCACTGCACAAACAGGACCTGGGTACATTGTTCACATCAGCTGGCTGGTACACAAGAAACAGGATGCTCAAATCCCACCCACCCTCCCTCAAGTCTTTCGGGACTCAACTTGGGTATCTGTCATATGCTTTTTTATCTGAATGGCTAGAACCGTCAGATCTTTCCTCTAAACTGAAAATTCCTGGCGGGCAGAAGCTATGTCTACACACACCAGAGTTGTACACACACCACATTTCATCAAATCTAGACTGGCATCATCCATAGTAAGATATACATTATTTTATGTAGCCCTAACAAAGCAAAAACACTGCTGATGAAAAGCTATGGCGCGATTGCTAGTGAAATGTAGCCTGATTTCAGAGATGTTAAATGGCCAGGGAGGGGGGAGGGCGGAGAGTGTGTCTTTGAAACGATGAAATACAGTAGTAGACACTCAGTAATTATTTGTACTCAGTAATTAATCCTCAGGGTAGTAGAAAGAATGCTAACTTGAAATCACAAGCCTCAAGTTTGAGTCTCACCAGCTGGCCCAGGGAGCGCTGCATTTCACTAAGACTCAATTTTCTCAACTATAAAGTGGCCAAAACACTTTCTCATGGTTCCAGGGGGACCATGAGAACCCATTAAGAGTTCAAGAAAGTGCTTTATAAGCTGTCAAGCCCTGAACCAACCTATAGTGCAAACAGGATGAAGAGTGGACAGTGGGCACCATTCACGGTTACGAGCAACACCAGCAGACCCTGTGGGTGTTTGTAAGAGCGTGGCCACCCAGGGAAAGTTCAGCCCCATCTTCTAGGAAATACCTGGAGTTGCTGCTTCCAAGTTGTCCCTCCCTTGGAACCACCAGATCCAGCCCAGCACTGGTTAAGGAATCTCGTGTCCACACCTGGAGGCTCTCTAAGCCAGGCTTCAGAATGCCAGTCAGCAGAGCTTCTGGGTCTGATCACGTCTACAGCCTGAAATTTTCAGTCTTCCCAACAAAGTTGGGCTCAGCTTCAGGTCTGAGCCTCACCATGGGGAGACTGGAAAAATAGCCTATGAACCTCATCAGGTTATTTGAAATAAACCTTGCTGGGCCTGTAACAGGGTGAACTGGAGGGTGAAGCACCGCAGGGAAGGCTACAACCTAAACAAAGCTTGGAAGCAGGAGAGTGAGGAGGGTGTTAGTCTGGCTTTGGTCTCACCAGTGCCCATGCTTGTGGCCCAGGCAAGAGGCCCAGATCCCCCTGCTTGTGTCTGTCCTGAGGAACAGGAAATAAAGCCACACTGAGGCTGAGAAAGTAAAACCAAAGGGCAGTGTTGGCCTCCCAAAAAAATCTGCTTCCCTCTCAGCCCCGGTGTCCCTGAAATGCAGGGGCCAGTGCTCCACGGCTGTGTCTCTCCTAACTAGCGCTGGTGGGCGGGGTCTGGTGGGCGTCAGAAGCATGGCTCCCTCCCTCCATCCTGCTAGGTGCTCTTTGTTCCTCAGGCAAGGTTCCTGCATAACCAGCATCCTTCCAGCTTCCTCACCTCTCACACATTCCTCAGTTTCCTTCCCCTCTCCTTCTCCCCGACCCCGACTCCTGCCCACTTCCCTGCTCACTCTTTGAGGGTGGAAACTGCAGCCACGCTGCCCAGCACAGCTGGACATTGGATTTCAGTGAGCGCAGCAGAAGCCCTGCCACCACCTCTCCACCTCCCCCTCCACCAAGCAGGTTTAAAGAACCAAACAATACAAATACACACACACACACACACACACACACACACACACTCGTATATAACTGAGTCACTTTGCTGTATACCTAAAACTAACACAATATTGTAAATCAAATATACTTCAATTAAAAAAAAAAAAAGAACCAAGCACTGAGGACCCTGGAACCAATTAGCCTCCTCCTGCAACCCGCCCCCAACCCCACCCTGACATGTGCCGGGGGGAGAAAAGCAGCTGAAGAAGCTCCTGGGTTTGCTGTTCACAGAAAGCCCATCCCAGAATTGACGTGGTTCCCCCCGGTGAACCCTGCTCCCCGTCCATGATCCCAGAAGCTGTCCCCTGCCCGACGCTCTCCGTCTACCTTCCCCTGCCCTGCCCTCCTAGCCGAGTCTAGCATCATCTCTGGGACCTGTGAACACACCAAGGTACCACTGCGGGGGGGTTTCCTCGTGCTGCCAGTCACGTGGCTGGGATCAGAGCTCAGTTCGCTCAACTCCAAAATAAAGATTTATCCTAGTCTCACTACCCAACTCTCCTGCGGGGCGGTTGGGGCCAGACTGAGTGTGTGCAAGGACGCAACCTCACGCCATTTCTAAAGTGGATGGCGCCGTATACCAAGACACGTACCATACACCAACACACCTTCCCCATGGGCCTCTCCCATCTCCATGCCTCAGTTTCCACACTCATTACAAGGTACACAGGTGGCCACTCTCCCTTCCCCTCCATCGGGGCTGGCTGTAGCCCCAAAGAGACCATTGCCCTGTCGCCAGCAGTAAGTTGTTTGCTGCTTCTAACACCCTCCTGCCTGCAAGATACTCCCAGCTGCACAACCTCCACCATAAGGCGAAGAAAAACAAAGCTCCCCAACCCCCATGCCCACATCAGCACTGTTAGTAGCAAAAGCACGTTTTACGGATTATCTAAGCCAAAATTCCAACTATCTGGGCTCTTCATGTTAACACCCGCCTCCACTCAGGACAATAGTTTCCTGGGGTTTTGCTAGAGCCAGCCCCTTGCCTCGCACACACCCAATTCTCATCAGATGTACCAGGCTGAGCACTGAGGAAATCGATACCTGTTTCGTGCTTGGCTGAGCAAAGGGCACTATCAGAAAAGAAGTCATGGGAAACTGGTAACTCTGGGGGCTCGAGTTCCCGGTGCGCCTGAGGGATGCCACCCAATTCATCCCAACTCGGCGCCAGCAGCCCCTCAAAGACCCCAACCCGCCCTGCCCCAGAGGGAGATGGCGGGAGGAAGGCTGCTGGGAGTTTCATTTCAGACTAACCTGCAGGAAGGGGATGTTTGCAAATTGCATGTTCTTTTCCTTCCTCATCTTCTAGTTAATGATTACCTAAATAAATGTTTCAGTCCCGAGTGATTCTAACAGTCAGTCCCCGAGCTCCAACAGCCTAATTATACATAGACAACGCGGGGAACTGTGACACGGAGCAGCTCTCTTCCCCATAAACCATATGTCAAAGAACACAACTGCCCCGCCCCCTTTTGCCAGCTGGGGCTGATGAACGGGGTGCTGGGGCAAATACAGGCCCCACAAGGTCCGGGGTAGGGCCTGCCCATCCCTGGCCCCGCTGTCCTGGCTAGGGAAGCATTCGGTGGCAAATATATTCCTACCAACACAGAGCCCCTCAGCATCCACACCCAAACAGACTCCCAAAACACATGATGGGACAACAAAGGGCTCCCCAAACATTCACATTCACCCCACACACAATCATCACTCACTCATGCAAACACACACGCCAAGTCCTTGGGAGGTTTATGGGCCCACAAGGCAAGGACCATTCGCCAGCTGCACACGCCCTCCTGCTATAAACAGTTATCATCTGTTGCTGTTTGCAATTTGCCTGCACAGTGGTCCCCTCCCCAAGAGCAGGCAGACAACAAAGGAGGAGCAGAGTGAAGGAGGACAAAGTTACAGCCTGATTCTCAGAATCCAATTCCTTTTCCACTCAAAGAGGTCTGTGCATCCAGTGGACCTGTTGGAAACGGTCCTGGCGCCTGGCTTGGAAGGCTGGTACCACCTTCCAGACCTCCCTGAAGCTGTAGGCTGGGCAGGACAGAAAAAAGAAGAGGACCTTGTGATGTTGGGAACATGGGTTTCATTCTGACTGAGGACGCTATTATGCTGCCCTCCTTCCCCCACCCACCAAGGCCTGGTCTCCCTAAGGGGGTCTCCAGGGACCCCTGAGTGGTGAGGACAGCAGTGGGCGTGGTGTTGGGGCCCCAGCTCCTGGCAGCCTGATCCCCTGGGTCTACCCAGATGGCTTAGCAGGCAGCTGTGGGCTTGCCACCTCCCAGCCTACCGTCTGGTGTTGATGGAATAGGCCACAAGGGGGCCAGGTGAGCGATCTGGGAGGTCCAGACCCATAGCTGAGATCCGAGGCATCTCCCTGCCATGTGGACCGATGCGGCTGAGACAGGTGATTGCAAAGCAGATCTATCTCAAGGGAGCTCTGGCTTCTTCCAATCCCAGAAACTCTTCCAGGCCCCTTTCAGCTCCCCAAAGGGCAGGCGATATGCCTTGGTCCCAAGGCACAGCCCCGTTTACACTGAATTGGGAGTTCCTTTGGCCACATGGCTATCCAGAGGGAAGGGTGAACTGGAGCCCTGGGAGTGACCAGTCTGAAAGGGCCGGCAGGAGATGAAATCATGACTGCTTTTCCAGGCCTACAGGACAGGCCACGTCTACTGGAGAAGGAAGATGCATTCGTGATTTTGGTTAAACCTATGCAGCTCATGCTGGGCACTCACCCTCCTGACCATCCTCTCCTAAATCCTCCAGGCAGCCTAGATCTGTTCTGCCCTGGGAAACCGTGTGCTGCATTCTGAAGGGAGCCTGGTGTCTCCATGGGGCAGGGCAGTCATGGGGTCCTAGCTAGGAGGATAGCCTGGCCGTGCACATGGGAGACCCCACCTCCAGCTGGAGTGGATGGGATCAGTCTTCCTACACTTGGCCACTCCGGTCAGCTCTGAGGGATTCTGCACACCTTAAGCAACACAGTCTTTCAGCCTCCATCAGACAATCAATCTGGCCCCACAGCATCCCTGAAACTGCTCTTGTCAATGACACTAGTGACCTTCATGTTGCCAAATCCCAGAAGAACTTCTCATCTTCTTCCCTCAGAGTCACTTCCTCCTCCTTGCAGCCTCCTCTGCTCTGTGGAGATCCTCAAGGCTCAGCCAGGAACCCACCTCATCTCTGTCTCTGCTGTCCTCCCCAGCTACCCATCCATCCCCCTGGATTTAATTCCACCTCCATGCTGATACCCCCAAATGAATATCTCCAACCTTGGCCTCTCCTTGGACCTCCAATTAGCATCTCCAAATGCATACTTGATTTTTTTCCACTTTGCTGTCTCATGAGTCTCAAGCTCAGCGTGTCCAAAATAGAGACCTTCATCTTCCTACCTGAACCCATCTCTCTGCAGGCTTCTCCATCTCAGAAAACTAGGGCCAAAACCCACTCATTGCTCAAGTCCCATCTAGGGAAACTAGACGTCTAGATTCCTCCCTTTCCCTTGCCTTCCACATCCAGTCCACCAACACCTCCTGTTGTCTTGACTTCCTCAACATAACCCTAATCCATCCATTTTTCTCCACCTCCACTGCCAACACCCTCCCAGGTTCAAGCCCCCTTCACTTTTTGCCCAGACTAGAGCTACAGCCTCCAGTCTGGTCTCCCTCCTTCCACTTCCTCTGGTTTATCCCCCAATTCTCCACGTGGCAGCCGGATATGAATCCCATCACCCTGCTGAGTAGGATCCAACCCCTCCCCAAGACCCACAGGCCTGGATCGCTCTGCCTCTCTTCAGCCTCCCCTCGCTCACTCTGCTCCAGCCACACAGACCTTCAAAAGCACAGCGAGCTAGACAACAAAGACCTACTGTAGAGCACAGGGAACTAAATGCAATATCATGTAATAATCTATAATGGAAAAGAATCTGAAAAAGAATAGACAGATAGATGCATAACTGAATCACTCTGCTGTACACCTGAAACCAACACAGCATTGTCAATCAACTATACTTCAATAAATTGGAAAAAAAAAAAAAAAAGCACAGACTCCTGTTATTTCCTGCAGCCAGATATATCCCTATTCCTTCTCATCCTTCAGGGCTCAGCTTAAATGTTACCTCCCCCAGGCCTTCCTTGAGCCCCCATTCAAAGCCACTTCTCCCTTCTACAGACACCATATTCTCGAATAGCACCCTTGAAATGATGGCTCTGCCCAAACCCCATGTTTGTGTCTCTCTTCAGGGCACTGATCAGAAGCTGCTGTGGTCTGATGACTTTCTTATCTACGTCCATCTCCCTCACTGGACAGTAAGCTCCGTGAGGGCAGCAATCATGTCCGCCGGATTCCCCAGGCCCTAAAGCAGTCCGTAATCCATGGCAGGGGTTCAATAAACACTTGCCGAGTGAATGAAGAGATTTCCCTGGCACTTCCGTGCACGGTGTTCTTGTGCAGGAGAGCAAGCAATACAAACTCCTGCTGGAGGAGTTCAGGGAATGCTTCCTGGGGGAGGTAGCACCCAAACTGCCCCTCTGAGTGAGGAGATATGGAAAGGAGGGAGGCTGCAGGGTGAGGAGCGAGGAAGAAGTCCAAGTAACAGAAGAGGGGCAAGCACGAAGCACATACAGGGAAAGCAATCAATCTCACTGGCGGAAGACCACGCATCACTGTCAGATGATCCCTACCAGGAGACCCCCGCAGGGTCTCCCCTACCAAGTGTGGGGAAAGGCTCCCAAGTAGCCATTTGTGCACCTCCAGCCAAGAGGACACTGGCCTCCTTTCCCACCCCATACGGAGGGGAGTGGGTCCCACCACCACCCTGTGTCCCACAGCTGCTGAGACCCCTGCTCCCCCTCGGGAGGCAGGGGGGCTGCCTGGGAACAAGCCAAGTGACACTCAGCATCCCGAGGGTAGTTCTGGGGCTCAACCTAAGGAGCTTCCCGTTGGCGGGCCCAAGGGTGCTTTTGTGCGAATTAGAACAGGGCACCCCTCTGGGTAGACCAATTGGAAGAAAGCATCCTTCTCTCTGGTCAGACACAGTCCCTCACAGGACACCTGGCTGGCCAGCAGATTGCCGATTTCACTCATTCTCTGTGCTGGGTGCCCCAGGAGTACATGCCCTCCACAGGGGCCCAGCCCACCACAGCCATTCCCCTTGCAGTCCAAGGCAGAATCTGGACCAGCTGCCCTCAGAGTCCCAGGTCCTCAACACTCCCCCCAGCTGAAGAGGCCTGGCCAGTCCCAGGGTCTCCCAGGAGCCTTGCCCAGGTGACCAAGGTGACAGTCCTCTAGGGGCTGAGGCCGTAACTGGCCTACCCCCACCCCCTTCCCGGTCCCTCACAACAGCTGATGGCCAATTCCCAGAAGAGAATTAGAGATTATCGGTGGGCTGGAAGGCCCTGGCTGGGTGTTTACCCTCCCAGGGATATTGAATTTTAAATATGTGTGCCTGTTTACGCTCCCTGCCAGAGCCTCGCTGGCAGCCCTGTAGCCAGGCAACACTATCTGACCTGGGGGACCAGGAGGGGACTTTCCGTGCCAGGCAGGTCACCTGGGGAGGGTTATCTAAGCATGGCCGGTCTCAGCACAATGAAGTGCCTCCCTCCCACCCCTGCCCACCCTCACCCCCAGGTGACCCCATATGCATGACAGACCGTCCACTCTGACAGCAAGAAGCAGGGGGTGGCCCTGGGATGCAAGTGGTGACACTTAGAATGGGATCTGTTAGAAGCAGATCACCAGGATCTGGTGTCATTATCGACCTGGTGGCCAGCTCTGCTGTTTCCCTGCCGGCCAAACTGACAGCCAGCAAGCTGAAATTGCAGCAAGAAAGACTCAGGTTAGACGGGAGGAGGATGATCTCCATATGTGACCACGGGAGGCAGGAAACGGCACCTCCTTTGGATAACGCCAAATCAGGGCTGGAAGCTCACGGGTCATGTTTTTTTCCTCACTGAGGGATTATCTTTCCACCTGGATGGGGGAATCAGCAAGTTGCTGACTGAAGGTAACAAAATCAAAGTCACATCTCAGCTCTAGCCTGATGCCATGACGGTTGTGTGGCCTTCCTTTCTATGTGGAAAAGCTTAGGGACACATGACCTGCCTACCATTTCAAGTCTCATGGTCTGGGGAGGACATTTGGAATCACATAATCAGTCATGGGCTCACAAAACAATGCAATCAGGCAGGTGAAGGGTCAGTCACAGAACTGTAGAATCCCATAGAAGGAAGACCTACTCTGTGTTGGGCCTCTAGGGTTTCCACTAGGAGTTGGGTTAAAAGTCCCTCATTTTACAGATGAGGAACCCAGGTCTAACGTGGCCCCACCTCTCCTACTGAATCATGAAGGTGGCCTGAGCTTGTCTTAAGCTGAATAATGCCCACCTACAAAAGATGCTCTTGTCCTTAATCCTCAGAATCTGTAACTATATGAGGCTGAGGGCGGCAAAGGGGAATTAAGGTGCAGATGGAATTAAGGTCACTAATCAGCTGACCCTGAAATGAGACGAGATGCCTGGGTTATCCAGGTGGACCCAATATAATCAAAAGAGTCCTTCTAATAGAAGGAGGCAGAGGAGAGAGAATCAGAAAGATGTGAGCTTGGGAAGGGCCTAGCCCAATCAATGTTGCTGCCTTTAAAGACAAGGAACGGGGCCAGGAGCCAAGGAATGCAGGTGGCCTTCTAGAAGCTAGAAAAGGCAATGAAAAAATTCTCTGATTATCTTCCCAGTTCAACAAAAGGTCATCAGGCAGAAGCAGATGGAGATGTACAAGTCACAGTTCCTGCCTCCCTCCTCCCACAGCCCAGCTCTCCTGAATATGGAATAATCACCCCAAAGGGACCCTCCAATGTTGTCGGGAAACCCAACTGGACATCCACAGTGGGGTGAAGCAAGGGAGGCATAGGGGATCCAGTGGATTTTCAGAATCACCCTGATCCCCACAGCATCTCTGAGGTGAGATGCAATTCTGGCCCCCTGTGAGCCCCAGCCACCCACAAGGACCAGCCCTTGGGAAGGAAGAGTTCTAGAAACAGCAGCAGAGATCTGGCAAAAGTCCTAAATCCAGATGTCTTTAGGAGCCAGGGAGGACATGAAGCAAAATAGGAGCTGGAGAGAGCACAACCCTCCCAACAGTACTGAAATCAATTTTTTAATATGCTGGTCCAACAAAGCATGTCTTTGGGCACATTGGGCCCAGACCTACCAGCTAGTGACCCTCAAAGGAGCAAACCCAACCCATCCACCTCGCCTCACCCCTTCCTGCCTTCTCCCACCTTCCTTCTCTCCTCCCCTCTCCCCTCCTCTCCCCTCCCCACTTCCTATGTCCTCTCTCCCCAGTCCCTCCCCTTTTCCTCTCCTGCAGCAGATGACATCACCTAGCCACCCACCCCTCACTTCTGATTTCCCATTTAGAGCCAACCAGCCATCATATTAACATCTGACATTTCAGAAACTTCTCAGTCCTGCTGCCAAATCCAATCAGCTCAGCCATGTCACCTGCTAGCAAATCCAATTCACTCCCACAATGGGCTCGGCTTGATTTCCACGTGGAACTGAGCTGGGGTCCTTGGAAGGCTGGAGGTGCAGATCCGCTCAGCCTAGGCTGCTGTGAAGGGCACAGCTGTTCCCCTCAAAAGGAGTGTGTCAAGCCATCCAAGGGGCCGAGCACGCAGACCGCACCACCTCTCCTCCAAAATCACCTGGTTCTCCTATTTCAAAGCAGGGAGCCGAATGCTACGTATAAAGTTTAAATAATTTAGTAAAAAACAAAACAAAAAAATTAATGTCTCCACCCTCAAAGATTTGTTTGTTTGTATTTTTAAAAATCTTTTACCTCATCTTTAGAGGACTCCTAAAGGAGTTACTGTCTCTTACAGAGCAGGAACATTTATCTAAACTTCAGTGACTCCTGAGCTGCCTGGTTTTTTCTTCACTGGTTAAATGCAAATAAAATTGACTTTAACTCCTTTTGCTACAAATGAGCACAAACAGCGTGATCACATTGATTTATGCCTCTTTGTGTGTGTGTGATGCCGAGATGTCTGGACGCTTAGCAAATGGGAAGGATGAATATGTCTGGGTGGTGGCATTCTTATTATGGTTTCATTTTGTGTTTTACTTTCTTTATACTTGACAATGGCTTAAATTTTTTATAACAAGCATGTGTCATTTTATTTAAAATAGGGTGTGGGGTGGTTTTTTTTTTCCCTGCCGTTTACTTACAAAAATATCTTATAAAAATTCTACAATACTGGGCTTTTTTGTTCAATGCCACACTCTCAAGACTGGATCAGTGAAGAGCCATAAATCACCTATTATGAGTATGGATTATGCACCGGCCACTATGTTTTTATGAAGCATCTCCTCTGGGCCCCTTATGTACCAGGCCCTGTGACAGCAAGAATGGGAGAACACGCCCTGTCCCCGCAGGACACGGAGCTGGGGCTAAATTGGGCCAGTTCCCCTCAGCGCTGCCCCTGCAACGCTCACCCCATCTCACTCTCTCTCTCTCTCTCTCTCTCTCTCTCTCTCACACACACACACACCCACACACACCTGCAGTCACACCTGAACGACATCCAACTACACAAGGATGAGCAGGTGTTGGCCTCACCAAGCTCCCATCAGGAGCTCCTGAGAGAGGGAAGTGCACACTGTATGGGTTAAGCGGTAGCCCCCACCACCCAGAAGATACGTCCACGCCCAAGACTCTTATCAGTGTGACCTTATTTGGATAAAGGGACTTTTCAGGTGTAATTAAGTTAAAGATCTCGAGATGAGATCCAGGTGAATCCAGGTGGGCCCTACATCCTTATAAGAGAACCTCAGACCCAGAGAGGAGAGACGGCCGTGTGAAGAGGAGGCAGAGATGGAAGCATGCAGCCCCAAACCAAAGGAATGCCAGGAGCCACCAGCAGCGGGAAGGAGCAAGCAAGGATCCTCTGCCTCTGGTGCCTCTGGATGGGGCATGGCTCTGCCAACACGCTGGTCTCAGACTTCAGCCTCCAGAAGGGTGAGAGAATAGATTTCTGTTGTCTCAAGCCATCAAGCTTGTGGTACTTTGTTACAGCACTCCTAGGAAATGAATGCACAGCCTAAGGCCCGAAACTCCATCTCCACATTCAGCCCAGAGCAGGGGCCCAGGGGTAAAAAGCCAGCAGGAGACGGACACACAGGAGGTACCTACTGGGGGGCTCAGAAGTGCGGGGGTGACTCCCTCCAGGAACAAACACAGAACCCACTGTCTACTGTCCCCTAAAGCACCAAACGCACTGGGCTTGAGTGTCAGGTCAATGATGACCCCCAGGCGTGCACAGGGGTGGTAGGGGAAGGCAGGACACAGAATCTGGCATGACCCCGCTCCTGAGCTGGCTCAGTGCAGAAGAGTCTAGGCAGCTGGAAGAGAAGAGTGGGATAATCAATGCGACCACCCCATGAGCATTTAGCTCACTGTCCCCGATAACAGCCACAAGGAGCCTTTACCCACCCGTGTGGCACCTGTGTGGTGGCTGGTGCTTTCTGAAGCCCTTGCCCACAGGTTTCCTCCTGTGATTCTCTCAGGATCCCTATGGTGTGAGCTCAATTCTACAAATGAAGGAACTGAGCTTCCTAGTAGTTGACGAACTGCACAATGTCACACAATTGGTTACTAAATCCCAGGACCAGGACTGGGGCTCTGTGCCCCAGACCCATCACAGGCCATTAGGGAAGGCAGGACCCAAAACAAGCAGGGATGTCGTAGAACCAGGGGCTAAGTTACGCGGTAGGACTTCAAAGGCAGGCGGCATGACAAGGGCTAGAGCAGCCCCATCAGAGCACTAGGTTGGTGTTGTCTAGAAATATAGACTCATTTTAATACTAGCCACAGGCAAGAGGAATTAGGAAGGAACCTTCTGGTGGGGATAAACATGATAAAATGCATTCCAAGGCCAGCCCTGGGACTCTCCATACCCTTGAATTATCCAGGTCTCCACTCAGTCCAATCCCAAAATCCTTCATGAGGACGCTGGCCTTGCAGGTTCGCTGTGGGAACCACCTGGCCTGTGGACCATGACTGGCTCAGGGCAGCCTGACTCCAAGCGTTGGGAGAACGATCTGGAGGGACGCTCCCTCCCTAGAGACCCCTCCCCCAGATCCATCTGAATTTGCTGGGAAGGATCTTTGGTTTGGCCTTTTTCCAATACCCTTGCTGTCAACCACATTTATTAGGCAGGGTTTTGGGTCTGATACACTGGAATCAGGTGGGGCCAGTCACAGAAAATGCAATTTCAATTTTCGTTCATTGGGCATGGAGAGGCACCTCAGCCGCGGGTACCAGGCAGCGCGGGAAATCAGGGAGTCCTGAGGAGGAATTACATTAACAACTGAAAAATCGGTGTACTTCCTTCCAGACTCACCCTCTGAGCATGGCTCTTCTCTGGAGAGGTAATAATGACTAATATTTCTGCAGCACATGCCACTTGCCTCTGTTCTAAATGATAAACATACATCATCTCAATTAATCCCCATTACAACCACACACCGCAGGGACTCTCATATTCCTATTCTGCAAATGAGGGAACTGAGGCCCAGAGACAGCACACAGCTAGGAAGTGGCAAAGCCTAACACAAAGCAGACTGGCTCCAGAAACCACTGTCTTAATTATTGCTCAATATGGTGTCACCTTTTTGAGAAGGACTCAAAGGATCTGGGTCCAGGTCAAAGGAACTGATTAGCCTCCATGGTCCAGGAGACCATATGGCCTGTCAGAGGGAAAGGGAGATGGACTGGAGGATCAAAAGAAAAGGGAGGTGGGTTCCCAGAGAGACTATTCTGGAAGCCCAACTGGCTTGTTCCCCCAAAACAAAGGAGAAGGAATGAGGCCCAGGTGGCCCAGATGCCTAATCCAAGGCCTGTGGCTTGGGTTCCATTAGCAATTTCTAGGAAGCAGGGTCTCCCTCTGGGGCCTTCAGCCCTGAAGTCTCCATGGGAGCAATGAAGGGACTCACATGCTGGTGGCTCCCAGTTCCCTAGAGAGAAGCCCTGACTGTATGTTTCTCAACAGCTAGAACCATGTCACCATCACCATCATCACCATCACCATCACCATCATCATCACCATCATCATCATCACCATCATCACCATCATCATACTTATTATCACAACCACTTATTGAGTCCCTCCTGTGTGTTAGCTGCTTCCTGGTTTATCTCATTATTCCTCACACTCACTCCTCCAGGTGCCCATTGTCCCTATTCTACAGGGGAAGAAACCGGAGATCAGGAAAATCAAGTAACAAGCTCATGTGATTCACCCAAAGCAGCCTGGAGTATGGTTAAGACTGCACAGGCTTCAGAGCCACACAGACAGACCTGAGTCCAAATCCTGGCCCTGCCCTCACCAGCTTTGGGACCTCAAGCAAACAACTTAACCTCTTCTGACAATTTCAATCAGAGATGCCAGAAGCAATTCACCTCAAATGTCAGCTCCAAATGATTGGTGGTGGCTGCCTGCAGGGCTCTGTTGGAGAGGATTCTGAGACCACATCTAAACTCCTGGGCCAGGGTGCCGTGATGAGTTACTAACATCTGCCATAAGAAGGGGCCGAAGGCTGGAGTGATGGCACAAGTGTCACGATGATCTAGAGAAACACCACGGCATGTGGAGACGGCCATACACATGCACGGTGCATGAACACAGCCAGCAGATTTTTTGACTAACGTACCAAAGCAACTGAAAGTCTTTTCAATGTCTGGATATCCAGACACTGGGGAATAAATGGACCTAGATACCTATGTGATCAGGCCACACAAGATGCCTAGTCTCTTGCTCTCTGTACATCCTCCTGCTCGACCAGTCCCTGCCTCACCTACACCCTACTCACCTGAGTGACTTTCCCTCTTAATCACAGAGCCTAATCAGTAAATGTCTACATATTTGCCCCCCGACCCAGCTAGTGATTGTTCTAATCTTTAGATCGGAACACTTCCACCATGATAGCTTATCAAAGGGGCAAAGGAGCAGTGAGAGACATACTCTTCTGATGGTTTCCTTGGTAACCAGTGAGCCAACCTGATGTCAAGTCGATTCCCCCATAACTGGCAACCTCCCTTGCCCCCTGGTAGCGAAGCCTGCTACCACGTCCTGCCCGCCGTCTGCCGCACATGGCAGGGTGTCTCTCCAGGACCTTGCTTCAGACATGTAAGATCCCCCATCCATTAAACCAGCGATGTTTATGTCACTGACGCCAGGCTCCTTCCTCCATCTCAAGGCTGGGCAACTACAAGGCTTGCAGACCTGTGGGGAGCAGCCCAGCAATGCCTATACCGTGCCACACAATTAAATTGAGGTGGGGAGGGTGTAGCTCAGTGGTAGAGTGCACGCTTAGCATGCACGAGATCCTGGATTCAATCCCCAGTATCTCCATTAAAATAAATAAATAAATAAACCTAACCCCACCCCAAAAAATAAATAAAAATTGAGATGGATCTTAGATTTATAGCTCAAACCAGAAAGCTCCTAGAAGAAAATCTTTGTGATATGGAGTGAGCAAAGAATTCTTAAGACACAGAAAGCTAGAGACACAAAGTGGGGGAAAAAAATCCATAAATTGGACATCATCAAAATTAAAACTTCTGCTTGTCAAAGACGTTGTTAACACAGGGCATTATAATGAAAAAGAATATGAAGAGGAATATGTATGTGTAAAACTGAATCACTATGCTGTACACCAGAAATGAACACAACATTGTAAATCAACTACAATTAAAAAAAAGGGGGGGGGAGGATATAGCTCAAGTGGTAGAGTGAATGCTTGGCGTGCAAGGGATCCTGGTTCTATCCCTAGTACCTCCTCTAAAAATAAATGAATAAATAAATCTAATTACCTCCCCCCTGACAAAAAAAAATTTTTTTAAATGATGTTGTTAAGACAAAGAATGAACTTGTACCTGGAATATGTAAAGAATGCTGACAGGAAGACAAACGACCCAATTTTAAAGAGGGAGAAGGGATAAAAGGTTAAGAATGGTCCACGAGCATATGAAAAAGTGTTCCACGTCATTAGTCATCAGACAAAATGCAAATTAAAATCACAATGAACTACCCTGCCCTACACGCCCACTCAACTGGCTAAAATTAAATAGACTGACAATGGCAAATGATGGTAAGGATGTGAGGAAGTCAGAGCTCTCATAACATTGCCGACAGGGACGTAAAATGGTACAAGCATCTGGCCAGAAGCTTGGTGGTTTCATATAAAGTTAAACATTCACCTCCCCTTTGACCCAGCCATTTCCCTCTAAGTATTTACCTATGAGAAGTGAAAACACATGTCCAAAACAAAACAAAACTTAACATCAGCATATTCAGGGCATTTGGCTATTCGTTATAGCCAAAAATTGGAAACAACCCAAATGTCCCTCAACAGGAGAATAAACAAATTGTGCTAAATTCATACAACAGTGACAAAAAGGAACAAAGTACTGATACACCCAACTGCGTGGATGAATCTCACAGATGTTACGCTGAGCTGGACACAACGTGATTCCTTTTTGGGCTTTTTTAAAAAATTGAAATATAGTTGATTTACAATGTTGCATTAGTTTCTAAAAAAAGAATATGAAAAAGAATATATATACACGTATAACCGTATCACTATGCTGTACACCCAAAACTAACACAACATTGTAAATCAACTATACTTCAACTTGAAAAAAAAAGATAAACAAGTTCCCAAGGTATAGCACAGGGAACTGTATTCAATAGCTTGTAATAACCTATGTGATTCCTTTTACACTAACAGGCAAAACTAATTTACAACGAAAAAAAAAACATCAGAACACTGGTCGCTTTCTGAGGGGGCGGTTTGGATTGACGAGGAAGAGACATAATGGAACATTCTCGGGGGGACAGAAAGGTCCTATAGCTGAATCAGAGTCTGGGGCCCATGGGTGTATCCATTAATCAAAGTTTATAGTTAAGATTTATGCATTTCAATGTATGTACATTTTTTAAAATCTGCTACACCTAAGGTAAGGGCTAGCTGGCCTTAAAACAATGAATAAAATCAGGGGTAATATATATACGTGCACACACGAGGGGGTTGGTTCATGCAGGTGGTGCACACACAGACATCTCTGGGGCCTCTAAGCCTCCAAGGTGCCCCCAGACAGATGCAGACCCAGGTAAGCCCCTTCCTGTCTGCACTGTCCTTGGGCTCCCCTGGCCCCTGGCCGGTATGAAATCAGAGGGCTCCTGGGAAGCAGTTTTCAAAGAGACGGCATCCGGACCAGCGGTGTAAATAGGGTCTGTGTGGAGCCCAGAGACAGCTCTCCCAGGGGTGCCAACAAGAAAGCCAGCAGAACCTCCTGCAATGGTGGTGATGCGGGAATAAATATTTGTCCTAACTCTCCTGCCCCCGCCAAGGCTTTCTTAAAGAAGGGAAATCAAACCGCCCTGCTGGGTCCTCAGGCCCTTCCCGCCCCTGCCCATCCTTCCCACAGGTGCCTCCTCAACTCGACCATACAGACTCGGTAGATCTGACAGGAGGATGACCCCCCCTTCACTCAACCCTGACAAAGGAGGGTGGTCTCTCTTCTCAGCGAGGACAGAAGACAGCGGATAGGGATTAGGGATATAAGTAAGAGATAGCATCAGGCCTGGGGATGGAAAGGAAACCCCAGCCCCGCTCCCCCAGACCCAGGAGAGAGTGGCTGGGAGGGCAGGAGGCAGAGACCAGGCACAGTTCTGCCCCCCCCCCCAGAAAAAGAAAAAGAAAATGAAAAAGGTGCAGAGAAGGCTCCTGTGACCTCCACTTCTTCCCTAGCACCTGGGGACTTTCACACTTGCTGCCCCCCTGCTGAGGGTTTTGGGGATATCAGTGAGTGATGGAGAGCAAAGGCCCGGGGGTGGGGGGGGGCAAGGCAGGAATAAGACTTTCTGCTCACACCCCAGGCCTCCTCGTCTTCTTCGGGAAAGGAGGAGGTCTGGGGGGGGAAGCAGGGACTGCCCTCAGACCTGCACAAAGAGGGATGGAGAAGGCTGAGAAATTGTCACCTCCCAGCAGCCCGGGCCGTCTGGTGAGGCTCCAGAAGTGAGTGTGACAATTCGGGTCAAGGTCACATCCAGTCCCAGCACCATCACCTTCAGATGAAGTTCCCATGCACTTACTGTGCACTGGCAAAGAATCAGGAGAGTCAGCCCCAACCCCCTCAAGCCCGATAGGCTGCTGTATGCTCAGTCCCGGGGGGTCACCCAACCCTCGTGCCTGCCATTAGGGTCCCTTCCAACTCCCCACCACCGCCGCCTCCCCACGAAGCCGTCCTCACAGTTCTCCCCCACTGAGAAGCCACATGACACACTGCAGCTTGTCACATGCTGAGCCATATGGTTTCTTCTGCTCAGTTAAGGCCCCCTGAAGACAGCAAGGTCTTTGAGGGATGAGGACTGCAGCTTCGGTTTGACCCCACAGGGCCTAGTGCGATGCTGGGCACGTACACCCGCCCTCCCTGGTCCTGTTGATCCATTTGGGCATAAAAACCAGATCATTAAAAATGAGGGCCTGGAAACCATCCACTGTATTCCCCAGCAGACAGCCCCAAACCCCTCTCCCAGCCCATCCTGTGCCGTCCACAGTTTGAATTCTGGCTGGGAACTGGGCTCTCGTTCTGCCCATCTGCTCCGCATCTCCTTGGTGGCTTTTTCTCAATTTCATATAAGCAAGAAAAAAATCCTCTTGAAAATCACAAAGAGGTGGGGGAGGGGCGTAAAAGCCCAGTGGCAGCAGGCTCATTGGTGGGAGGCAGGGACCTGGGGGGGAGCTTCTCGGGCTGGAGGCCAGCTTCTGCCCCAGCATCCCTGGTGTGTGGGATGGGATGAGAGCATTTCATCAAAGATGGTTCGGGTCTTAGAAATGAACTTACTCTATGACTACAGGATGGACACAGTTATCTTCATTGGGACCTTGGGTGAGTCATTTCCCACCTCCTGACCTCCAGCTTACCTGGAAAGGAAATGATCATCCATCCTCAACATTTTATGACTCCCAAGCTAATCAATACCAAAAGGGTTCCCTGCCACCCCTGCCCCAAGCCTGCACTGCCAAGGGAACCGGATGAGACTCTCCTCCACTGCCCAGATGCTAGGAGGGTGGAGGGCTGATAGAACTCCAGGGCCAGTGACCCTGGAGAGAGTCCAGCCTCCACCCCTGGCTTCTCAGACTTCCATGTGCAGTAATAACCTGGGAAGGTCCGGAGGTGTCAGCAAAGCAGAGAGGACCTGCTTCACATCCTGGAGAGGACATCACACCTGAGAGCCCAGGTCCACACAGGTGATCCCAGGTGAGACTGATGGGGAAGGAGGAGGCTTCAGTCAACATCTTGAAGAACACATGTATTCAGGCTTAATTTAGAAAAGTATTACCCGGGGAAAGAGGGTCTGCTGGGACAGAAGATTCAAGCAAACCAGAGGAGTGGAAGATAAGTGCTCGCTCCTCCAACTTGGATTCCAGTATAGTCCAGACACCATATGGGGACTGGGGTCCCACAGAACAGGGTTCTGTATTTCTAAGGAGCTTCCAAGTGAGGCACGTGCGGCTGGTCTCTTGGCCTCACTTTGAGTAACAAGCATCTAGAAAGGAACCCTAACTGAATTTTTGCTTCACTAAGTCCTACTCTACTCTCAGGGCTCAGCTTAAGAATCACCTCTTCAAAGCCCTCAGGGTTAGGTTATCTCCCACTCCACACGTCTTATTTTGTCCCTGAGCTACACTGTGCTTCTCCTTCAGAACATCACACCTAACTGTCCATCCCTCATTTATGAAATTGTCTTTTCAACTTTTGGCTCCTTAGCTGGACAATAAACTCCAAGAGAACAGGAATCATACTGCCTTGTTACTGCCTTGTCACATAGTCAGCACCTGTAGTAGAAAGCTGTTGATCTTGCCTGCTCTGCATCCGTTCCCTCTTCTTCTCATTGTAGCCCCTCCCATTTTCCTTTAAGGAGCCTCCCCGCCCCCCATTCTCAGTTCTTACAGTTTAGATGGTGGGCAGGAGAGCCTTCCATCTCCTTCTGGTTGCAATGATTGGTTCAGAGAGAGCCATGTGACCTAAGCCAGGCCAATGAGCTTCCTCCCTGGGACTTTTGGTAGAAATCCTGGGAAAAAAAGAAACTCTTCTTTCCACTGGAGGTACTTAGAAAGTAAGAGCTGCTGTCACCATCTGCCATCACAGAGCCAGAGCTTGACAAAGAATGAAACGCAGGAGAGAGATGGCAAGAGACGAAGTTCTAATGCAGCCATGCCCAGAGTCTACACTTGCCCAAAGGCAATACATTTCCTTTTGTGCTTAAGCCAAAGTGAGCTATGTTTCTGTCACTTGCCACCAAGGGTCTTGACTAAAACAACATTCAAATAAATATTGGGTATTGGATAAACTAGTGAATGTTACCCAAAAAAGAAGCAGACTAACAGATATAGAGGACTAAATAGTGGTTACAAGTGGGGTCAGGGGAGGGGAAATACAGGGGTAGGGAATTAAGAGGTACAAATGATTATGTATAAAATAAGCTATACGGATATATTGTACAGCACAGGGAACACAGTCAATATTTTATAATAACTATAAATGGAGTATAACCTTTAAAACTGTGAATCACTATATTGTTCACCTGTAACTTACATAATATTGTACATCAACTATACTTCAACTTTAAAAGTTGAGTGTTGAATAAATTAAATGAGCATGTACATAAAACCTGCCAGGAGAACTCAGTGACCCTTCCTTGGAGACTTTCAGAATCCTCCCTGCAAACTCCTGCCACCCATGAGAACAGAGACAAGCACCCCACACGCAGCTCTGCAGACCCAGGGGCTGAACCCCAGAATACTTCAGCAGCGCCCTATGCAGACCCCAGCTCTGGCTCCGATGACAGCACTGCGACTCAGGTGATGACAGCGGTCTGGCTTTCAATGTGCCTGGGTACCCCACCCACTCCCGAATTCCTCATCCATCCAGGACAGGCTCTGGCTGCCGTCCCGTGATTATCCCTCAGTGCATACCGCACAGCCCTGTGCGTGGTGGGCACTTGATACAGGATGATGATGGGAAGACGCTTTTTGTCGACTTCCTTTGAGGGTATCCTTTTGCAACAGATTAGGTCAGGGAAGAGGGGGTGCAACAGGGACTAGCAGGAAAGAGATGCCTAATTATTTCCCTGTGAGTCACCTCGTAGCAGAGCTCCAGGACAGAGATGGCACCTGGCCTAGATGTCCCCTCAGATGACTCAGGAGGCAGGTGACTTCTTCAGAGCTAGTCCTCACCTGGCAAAGTGTGAGGGAAGGAGGGAGGGAGGTTCACTGCTGCCTAGGCAGGAATCCTGGCTGAGCCAAAGTCCTCCCCGAGGGCCAGCCCAGGCCCACGAGGCCTCCCCACCAGGGAGACTGAAAGGTGAAGGGGGAGCACTCAGCGGGGGAAGGTGGGGGGAGGATGCAGCGCCCTCAGGGCCCTGGGATGTAGTCTATGTGAATTAAGTGCTAATAGGAAAAGAAGTACTGGCCCCCCAGAAGCTCCAAGGCACCTCTCTCATGGGGACCGAGGTGACAGGGCCAGCTCAGGAGGGCCAGTCAGAGGCAGTCAGACCAGCATGCAAGTGCCATTCAAGTCCCCAGAGCGTCCCAGCCCACAGGACCCCTCCTTCCCCACCCCCCGTCCCCAGGCAGCCTTTCTGGGCAGTGGCCCCTTAAGGCACCAGGCCGCGTTCTAAGTCTCCCCCACTCACTCCGGCCTGGGCCCCTCATTCCGGAACCCACAGCTCCACAAGGCCTCTCGCTAATCACCAAGCATCCTGCCCACCCCATTCAGCCCCTATCTATTTCCTTGCTGCCCCTTGACACCCCTGAGTCTTACAGTCACACTTTCCCCCCACACTGCTAATCTCAAGTGGACGCTGCCTCCAGAGGTGTGGGGACACTCCATGGCCTTCACGGGGACAGAAGCAGCTGGGCCTCGGGCCAGAGTGACGGCACTTTCCTCACCCACTTCCCCTCCCCACTCACCAACCCGAAGCCTCTTACCTTCATGGTGGGAGGGGCGGTGAGAGGAGGCGACAGTGGCCGGTCTGGGAGGGTCACATCCGAGCTGTTGGCCAGCTCCTGCTTCCTGTGAGGAGGCCACAGAACACAGAAGAGGTGAGTGGGGGCCCGCCTGCGCCTTCCCCTCTCTCCTCCAATACCAGCTGGGCCCGGGGACAGAGGCTAACACACACTGCAGAGAACAGGGCCAGTGCATTTCTTTGCTGGGATGCGCTAAAATCTAAGGCAGGGCTGCTCCCAGTGTGGTCCCAGCATCAGCAGCATCGGCTTCACCTGGGAGCTTGTTAGAAATGCACATTCTCAGGTGATGGGGCCCTGGAATCTGTGTTTTAACCATCTCTCTGGTGATTGTGATGCACGCTGAAGTCTGAGATCCATGGGTCTAAAGAGACATGAGATACAGGACTGGGTGGGAGAAAAAGGGGAGAGGGGTGAACGTTTCCGATGCGTCCTCCCTGAGACCCCTTTGTCCCTAAACACACACACACACACACACACACACACACACACACACACACACACACGCCCTGGCCAGACAGCTGACTTTGGGAGGACAGGGCTGCCTGCTGTGTGAGCTGCAGGTAAAACTTATTTTAGTCCATGTGGGCTAGGGCCGTGGAGAGGCAGCTAAACAGAGTTGTCACCATGACAACATGACTGCGACAAGTCCACCGCTCTCACACACTCCCCACTTTCCATCTGGCCCTTGCTGGTGACCATGGAGTGCTGGTTTACAGTCCGATCACCAGGAAGAATGTTTGCAGTGGATAAGCCTTTGGAGTGATGGTTATGCAACACAGCCAGCCGGGCAGAACCTGGGGGAGTCCCCGGATGAGGGACTCTGGTGTCCTGGATGTGCCCTGCCTATATGCTGGGACAGGAGGGAGAGACGAGGATAACAGTATTAAGAGCCTAAGAAAACTGGGCTGATCCACAAAGCCCCAAATTTTGCAAATGTTTCCTTCTCCAGAATCCCACCCTGAAGCAGCCAAGAGAGTCAGCCCCCTACCTGATCCTACTTAAATAACCAAAGGACCCCCACTGTCGCCTGGAGAGAATGCTTCCGTACTTCATTCCAGCCCACATCCTGCCAACGGGAGTGACAGCTCCAAACCCAACCCCTTTTCATGAGAGAAAGAGACCAGCCCTTCATCTTTCCAGAGGAAACCCCGGCCTAGGGGGCCCAGACACCACCCCAGCCTGGCTCCCCTCCACCCAGGCAGGCCCAGGCTAAGAGAAACCAGGCTAGGCTTCACAGGGCTGTCTACCCTGGCACAACCCCCGCCTGCCCCTGCAGCCCGTCCTCCAGGTGGGGAGGCCGAACAAACATCTGGCTTGGCAGATGAGCTACGTGACCCCATTAACTTCAACCCTGCCAATTCCCCTTCCCGCTCCTCCACCTGCCTTCCTCCTCCTCTCTTCCTAGGCCTTGGTCTCACTGATGACTGGAGAGTAGGGTTCATAGGGTTCCCTCCCTCCCGATCCAGACTTGTAATTAGTGCAAGAACCAAAGGGCCACAGCTCAACCCCGTGCCTGTGCACACTCACACGCTCACTCACAAAGGAAAGGATGCAGCTCCTCTACCTCTCAGCCAAAGCCATCAGCCTCCCCTCCTGGTTATGGCCTTGGACGTTACCATTGTGGGGTCCAGCCAGGCTGCTCTGGCCCTCACCTGCCTGTGGACCCCACAGAGCTGGGTCCGGGACAAGCTTGCCCCTCTGACCATGCTGGCCTCTCCAAGCAATCACTGCTCCTCCTCAATGGGCCTGCACCCCTGAGAGCCACGGTGGGGGAAAGGGAAGGCAGGAAGGATGCTCAGGGATGGGGAGCATTGCCCTCAGGTCCTCCAAGGTGAGAAGGGACAGGGCAGCTCCCCACTGGGACTGGGAGCGTGGAAAGGAAAACCATGTGGGGAGAGCGAAGGAGTCAAGCCCATCCCCACCCCGTCCCCCCAGAGACTACTGGACTACTGTGAGTTAGCTGAGGGTCTCTGGCTTCCTCCCCTGGGGTGGCTTGTGGGCAGACTTGACCAACAGCAGCAATGCCGACCTGTTTGGTGTTTGGTTTTTAATTGAAGTATAGTTGACGTACAATGTTGTGGTAGTTTCTGGTGTATAGCACCAGCAGGTGCCTGTTATGGGTTGAATTGTGAACCCCCTTAAAGATATGCAAAAAGTCCTAACCTCTGTTACCGGGGAATATGACCTTGTTTGGAAATAGGGTCTCTGCAGATGTAATCAAGTTAACGTGAGGTCACTAGGGTGACCCCTTAATTCCATATGACTAGTGTCCTTATAAGAGGAAAGGTGGCCATGGGAAGGCACACAAGGAGATGTGACAACAAGAACAGAGACTGGAGGGATGCAGCTGGAATGCCAAGACACGCCAAGGATTGCTGGCCACCACCAGGAGCTACAAGAGGCAGGCAGGGCTTCTTCCCTGGAGCCTTCTGGAGGAGCACGGCCCTGCTGTGACCTCAGTTTTGGACTTCTAACCTCCAGAACTGAGACAATAAATGTCTGCTGTTTTAAGCTGCCTGGTTTGTGGTACTCGGTCAGGGCAGCCCTAGGAACCAAATACACCATCCAAGGCCCACATTCCAGCCTTGGGTTTGTAACTGGAGGACCCAAAACAAAAAGGATGAGATCCCTGCTTCAGCCTCACTACCCCTGCTATGGTCAGCTGGGCTCAGCCTCGTCCTGCCCCAGCCCTCGCAACCAGTAACATTTGCATGTGAGCCACCCTCCCAAGGACAGCCAGGTCTGGCCTGGCCACCAGCTGGCACTGAGATAAGACAGAGTAAGAACACGGTGCTCGATGCAATCCCAGCCCTTTCTCAGGCAAACATATCACACATATTGAGTGGTGAAGTGACATGATTATATCAAGACACAACCTTGAATCTGCTCTAATTTATTACAAGAAAAAGGTAAATTATCAGCAGAGGTAGCATCCTTACTATTATCTGTAATAACTTTCCTGTAACCCACAGTAATCTTAACACGTCTCATGGCACTGAGATTGAAAACTGCCTCTCTAACCAAGTCAGCTCAGAGAGCTCCAAGGATGCAGGGTCCCAGACAAGAGGAGGGGTTGGTGATGGAGGCAAAGGAGGGGAGGCGGGAGATTAAACACTCAGCTAAAAGAGAAGGGTGGTAATAAGAGCAGATGTGAATGGGCAGGTCAGGAGACCCCCCAGCCCCCAGGGCTCCTGCAGGTGCTCCCCACCCTGCACACCCCTGCCGCAGAGCCACGTGGCACTGTGGTTCTCTTCTCTGGGGTTCTTTCCCCAGGTGGGAGGGCTCAGGGAGGCTGGGACAGGTCCTAGCCGGCTTCAGCCAAACGCAGATCTCAGGAGGAAATGATCAAAGAGCCAGGAGTGAAAGCTGAGAAACCAAGGGGATGATTCACCCAGATGGAACTGTTCACAGGGAACTTGGAGGATTCCCTGGGCCAGGGACCCACTTACAGCACCCAGGCTTCCAGAGTCCTCACCTCCAGCCTCCGATGTCTGCCCCAGACCATTTGAGGTCACAGCAGCCATCATCTCTCCCACATTTCTATGAAAGTGACCTATATTAAGAATCAAGAGATTCCTGGGTTCAAATTTGGCTCCACCTGCTACCCTGCTGTGTGACCTTGCTTAAATTACCCCACCTCTCTGTGTCCCAGTTCCTTCCTCTGCAAAGATGGGGGTGATAATATTTTGAGGAATTAAATATGATGGCTATGAAATAAAACATAAAGTCCTATACAAATGTAGACCATTATTATTGTATCTCATAAAATAGTGATCAGGTTTCCAAGTGGAAAGAGAGAAGCAAGGGTCTAGGGCTATTTCAAATGTCTTTGAAAACATTTCTGGCAACTCAAATAAGCACATGTTCTAGCCCAAGGATCTACTATCAGGATCATAACGATTGGTTAATTAACAACAACAGGAAAAATCCCCCGTATCAGCAGATGGCTCTGGGTCCAGGTTTAAGCCTTCCCTCTGGCACAGAGTTTCTCCCAAACCTACACACCCTAACTTGTTGACATCTCCCACTGCACCAGCTCCCCAGCCACCCTGCCACACTCAACCCTGCTTTCTCTTTTTTCCAAGCAGCCACGGTAGAGAAATGCAGAGAGCTGGTCACTACAAAGAGCTACCCCCCAAAAATCAAACCAAAAGGAATGAGACACATCATCACAATAGGTGGAAATAACCCAAGTGTCCATCGATCGATGGATGAAAAACCAAAATGTGGTCCCTCCACACAATGGAATATTACTCAGCCATAAAAAGAACAAAAGGACTGACATGCTACAAAAGGGATGACTTCAAAAACATGCCAAGTGAGAGAAACCAGGGACAAAAGGCCACATACTGTGTGATTCCATTTATATGAAATGTCCAGAATAGGCAAACCAGAGGCAAAGTAGATTAGTGGTTGCTGGGGGCTGGGGGCAGAGGGGAAGGAATAGGGAGTGACTGCTCATGGGTACAGAGTTTCTTTTTGAGGTGGTGAAAATGTTCTGGAAAGTATGCAGTGGTGAGGGTTACACAACTTTGTGAATATACTAAAAACCAGTGAATTATATACACTTTGAAAGGGTGAATTTTATGGTATGTCAACCCATCTCAATTTTTTTTTAGGAAGAGATAAGAAAAAAGGGGCTGGATGGGCTCCATTTCTGTCATTTCTGCTGCTTAAGTTCTTCCCTGGCTGCCCCTTAGTGCCCCCAGGGCCCGGCGCCGTGTGCTGGGTCTTGCTTTCTGGCAATGCTGAAGATGCTGAGCATAGTGGGGGCGGGTATAGCTCCACTGGGAGAGCGCGTGCTTAGCATGCACAGGGTCCTGGGTTCCATCCCCAGTACTGCCTTCAAAAAAGTAAAGAAAGAAAGAAATCTAATTATCCTCCCCCCACCCCAAAAGAAGCTGAGTACAGTTTCCTGATTAGTCTCACTCCCTGAAAGCAATGCCTTTCTCCCCCATCTCAGCTCTCTGTAGCACTGAGCACAGTACTTAAGAACTTGGAGAGAGCTCAGAGTTCTAAGTTTTCACATGTCCATATCCTACATAACCAACTAGATCATAAAAGCAAAATAAAATTTAAAAGCTTCCAGAGACATCATCCTAAGAAACAGACACAAGGGGAGGAGAAGGGAATCAGAAGCCAGGACTGGCTCCTATGAGCTCTCGCCCTGATTAGCTGGACCCTCAGAGTCTTAGCATCGCTGCTTTCGCCTCTACAGAATAGGCCGGCCAACTCCCACCTCCTGTTCCCTGCACCAGACTCAGAAAATTGCGCTCAACTCCACACTATGACTGGAGCCTTAGTTTTCATCGCAGAAAAATTGTGTGGTCACTGGGCAAGCCAGGTCAGAAGGAAGGGCAAGCAGGGACTGGGCTGGGTGTGGGCTGGGGGGTCCACCTCAAGAGGCATCTGGCTTGCTGTCGACAGAGACCCAAGGCCAGCGGCACATTCGCGGAGCCCTCATTCTAGCAGCCGGCAGCATTAGGGCAACCCCGTGGTTGGAAAACAGGTTCGAGAAGTTCTGTCCATCGTGACAGGACAGCCTGGCAGATGCTGGAGGAGAGGGCCAGGCTCCAGCCTCGAGGAAGGCGAGCAGGCAGTGTGTACAGTGGATCAAAAGCCATGGTGTTAATGGTCCAACAGGCCTGGATTTGAATTCTAGCACCACCCCTGATTAGCTATGTGACCCTGGCCAGGTGGCCTCTCTGCCCCTCAGCCTCCTCATCTGTAAGATGGTACAGTAATCCTCACCTCACTGGGTGGTATGAATAAGGCCTACAAAGCACTCAGCACAGTGACGGGTCGTGGCAAAAACACACTGCCCAGCTGCCACTGTCGTTGCCAAGGCTGCCATCAGGTGAGCTGGAAGGAGTGGGCATGGTGGAGGGGGTGTCAAGGCAGAAAGCCAACCAGAGGGCCAAAAGGAGGCAAAGGCATCAACGCTGGGGGAATGTGGGTGCCCACATACTTTGGACAGGAAGGTCCAATCACTGTGTGTGGGCCTCCAGGTCCTGGGTTTGTGCAAATGGTTTGATTCCAAGCCCCAAGGGGACAGACACAGAGGTGAGGATGTTAATGTCCGTGCAGGGCTGGGGCCAGTGAGGATGAGGAGAAGGATGCCAGACCGGCCAAGTGGGCAGGGAGTGGAGGGAGGGAAGGCAGCACAGGATTCAGGAATGAGAGGCTCCAACAGGTGGAAGGATTGAGTCCCGGTCCCCCTAAGAGAGCCCCTTGGGAAGGAGCAGGTGTTCCTCACCTGTCAGCTACTGGCAGGGCTGGCTTTGGTGACACATCCCACCCCTGAGCACACTCTAAGAGGACCTGGGAGATTCCGGGCACAACTCTGAACCTTTGAGGATTGAAAACTCCCCAAGGAATGCAACCCCCACCCCACCCCACCATGTCTACCCAATCTCAGGGTTCATGGATGCAGAGACCAGCAGCCCCAGGAGAAACCAGTAGAAGCCACCCCAACACCCTAATCGCGGTGACAAGGACACCGAGGCCTGAAGAGGCAGAGGGAGATGCCCAAACCCCACAGAAAGCCTCTCTCCTGTTCTCCTGAGAAGAGGCACAGTTCCCCAGTCACCTTGGCACAAGCATGCAGGGAGTGGGCCCGTCACGTCTCAGGAAGAACGCAAGGAAGCACAGCTGGTTTATGGACAAATGTTTATAAAGCATGAGCGCCAGGGCCCTGTGTGAGGGGGGAGGCGGGGCAGGGCCCCAGGGCTCTATGGGGCCCCCTGGAGCGGTGCACTGATGGCCAGGGCCAGGGCTAGAGCTCTGCAGGGGGTGTGCCCAGTGTGACTCTGACGCAGGCCCGAGCACAGGACGAAGGGCAGGCCTGGGCGATGCTCCGTGCCTGCAGCTGCAAAGATCATGCTGGCTTCTCTCTGGGTGCGCCAGGGAGGATGGCACTGCATAACCCTGCAGGACCCCGAATCCCTACACTGTGCCAGGGCAGCAGAAAGGGCAGGAGCCAAAAGGAGCAGGTCACGACAGGGCAAACCAGCCGTGAGAACCAGCTGTGGCCCCCGGTTGGGGGTGATAGGGCCTCCCCCTGCATTGCATCTCATTGCTGATGGACCAACCCACCCACACAGGCAAACCGCCACACTCCTGGGAAAACAAGCCTTTACCAAACAGACGAGCTTTAGAACTGACTGATGCCATTGGGTTCATGTGTGAGTACGCAGAGGCTCAGAGGGGTTCCATGTGGGCCTGTGGGTCACAGGGTCAGAAGATTGGAGAGTTGGGCCTCAACCTCAAGATCTCTGACTCCAATTCCATGGCTCCTTCCCACGACAGTGGGAGAGCCAGCACCCCCAGCCCGTGCGCCAGGGCAGAATCTGAAGAGAGGCTGCGGGCTGGGACCTTCCCCTATGCTTTAAGCTCGAGCTCTTCGAGACCAAGGACGGACTGTGTGTCTTAGTGTGGGCGGTGACGTCTGTATTATTTACAAGCATCTGAGAAGACAATCCAGGTGGGAGAAGTGAAAATGCAAAGACGCCCACCTGAAAGACCCATGTGCCAAACATTCGCTGTGGGTTATGGGCTAAAATAGATACAGGATAAAGCACCGTGGGGACCCAGGGAAGAGCGGGCCAGGTCTCCTTGGGAGAACAGCTAAGGCAACCGAGGAGGTGGGAGATCAGCTAAGGCAACCGAGGAGGTGAAAGCTCAGCCAGACCTGGAGGGAAAGGCCAGCAACATCTGAGAGAGAAGGAGGAAGGGAAAGGCACAGAACAGGGGCACAGAGGAGCGAGAGCAAGGAGCACTATGTGTACGTGGAGGAAACATACACCTAGCACCTTGCAAGCCCTCAAGAAGGAAAAGTGGAGACTAGCCAGCAGTGCTCGGGGTGTACTAGGTACTGTCGGAAGTAACTCACAGAGCCTCTCTCATTTAATACTCACAACAACCCTTTGCAGCAAATGTAATTAACCCACTTCACAGATGGGGAAACTGAGGCTCAGAGAGGTTAAGTTACTTGCTCAAGTTCCCACAGTTGGAAAGCAGCAGAGCAAAGCTTGGACCCAGGCGGTCTGGCTCCATAGCCCACAATGCTAACCACTGTGCCACCCACCTGGGGGGATGGGGCAGGGGGTGGGGGAAACTAGAGCCCGCTTGGGAAAAGCATCCACATCGCACTGTCCCAGAGTGAGGGGCACGCTTCCCTGCTGGCACTGAGGTGATCTGGGGTGCTCGTTATTGCAATAGTTATTTATTGATCTTTTACGGTGACCTTCTATGTATGGCAGGCCCCGCTAGTCTTCCTTTTATGGTAATGACATAACATTGCCTCTTAAAACGAGTTCATTCAAGCTTTAAAACTTCAGCCAGAAGGGTGGGAATAGCTCAGTGGTAGAGCACATGATCAATATGCACAAGGTCCTGGGTTCAATTCTCAGTACCTCCATTAAAAAAAAAAAAGTTTAAAAAAATAAAAATTATTTTTTTAAATGTCCAGTCTTGTTCATAATAAGCAAAAAGAAAAAAAGAAAAAGAAAAGAAAAGAAGAAAGAAAAAGAAAAGAAAAGAAAAATTTTAACTAAAAAAATAAAAATTCATTCAGTTAAGTAACAGAGACAGGTGTCACACAGACATGACAGAAGCAGTGAAGGTGGTCTGCAGAAACAGGCACCAGCGTGCTGAACTCTGTCTGGCGGGCAAAGGGTTGCACAGACAGGGAAGGCAGGTGGCTGACCTACAGGGCTTTGCTGGAAGGCTCCAGGCGGCAGAGGACACAGGGACTGGAAGGGGAGGGGCACAGGGAGGAACGGCACCAGAGGGGCTCGCTCTGCTTTGCCACAAAAATGAAATGAAAGGGTCAAATCCATCAGGCATTTCAGAGGCAAAATTAAGAGTATTTGGTACCGAGAGAAAAAGAGGAAGAGAGCCAAAGATGTGGAAAGACTTGGGTTTCAGCAAACTGAGCGATGCTTCAACCACGACACAGACAGAGGAGAACTGGGTTTGCAGCGGCAGATGATAAAGCATCTGTTCTGGATGTGCTGCCGCTTAGGAGCCTCAGGTGGGATCAGAAAAGAACTGCAGCCTAAACAGAGAGACAGGTGTAAGAGGCTGAGGCCACGGGAGGAGACAGGGCCCCCAGGGAGAATGGGTAGGGCTGACAAAGCAAAAAGGAACAGGAGCCCTCAGCGGGGCAGGAAAAGGGAGGTGAGAGGGAGGACCACGCCCGATGGAATGGAGTATGGAGGCCGAGGACCAGGCGAGCGCCAAGGAAGTGATGGTGGGCAAGTCACCCCATAGTACAGGAGGCTCCATTTTCTGAGCGCTTAGAAAATAACCTACGTGTATGTGACATCCAGCCCCTAACGCACTGCATCACCTGAAAGCTGCTGAGTGAGCAGCTTCCCTCACGTGGTCAGCAGTTCTGCTTGGCACTGCCCAGCCTCAACTGAGGGAGCTACATCATGGTCAGAGCAAAGGCGGCCAGCTCACAAGGTCAAGGCCCCAGAAAGCTTCAGAATCAAAATCATAAAACCGTGGAGTCGCAAAGACACAGAATATCAGCATTTTCCCAGCCTGTATTTCCTGACCTGGATGGCAAGGATACAGGCGCTAATTTCATGATTCAGTCTGGATGCAGGACATGGACCACAATAAATAATAACTTTAAGTTCTCTCACACTTCCTTTAGGAGAGGTGGATAGAAACATGGATATGGATGTAGAGATAGAGACAGAGATAGTCTTAAGCCTGTTGAGATTTTAAGATGAACATATCAGACTGCTCATATGCATTTATTTTGCTTCTTCTAAATAAGAATATTATTCAACCCTTAAAGTCATAGTTGTTTTTTTTTTTTTTAAGGTAAAACACAAATTGGGAACTGATAAGAGCAAATGCAACGGAAGAGGAAAATTCAGCCTACAAGAGATTACAGGTGCCTGGAAGAAGGACCAGGGATGGATGACCTGAGGGAGTGTCTGATACTTAAGACACTAGGCCTTTGGACCCCACTCACCACCCTAACCTTTCACTTCCTCACCAGCCACATGACCTCCCCAGGCCCCACCACTAGGAGAAACTGAACCATCCCTGAGAAAAGACAACATATAGGTTCCTCCAACGGGAAGGGCAGCTTACTACCCAACACCCTGCATGGGAGCCCCCAGGTGGCACGCCACCCCAAGTGCATGGGCTCCCAACCCACTTCCAGGGCCTCACTCAATGGCCAGGCATTTGAGGAAATCCTCCAACATAAATGAGAGACATCAAAATAAACAAGAGGAACCTGAAGGAAACAGATGATGCAAGGAACCAAAGGAAACTTCAAGACATACTATAAAGTAATAGCCTCAGATATAAGACAAGATTTTATATGCATGACACAAGGAGAGAATGCTATAAAAGTGGAATGATCAGGAAAGAAAGCGATCTTAGGAAACAGAAATATGACTGCCAGGCTAAGCTGAGGAAGTCCCCCCAAAAGTAGAACAAAAAGGCAAAAATATGGAAAATGAAAGAGAAAAGATAAAAACATCAGAAGATCCAATCTTTGACCAATAGTTTCCAGAAAGAGGTAACAAAGAAGAGAGTGAGGAGTGAGGGCAGCTGGTCCCCAAGCTGGCCTCCAGACGAGCATACCTCTCAGTACTGATGCACTTGTACCCTCCCTGCTGCCACCAGGAATCCAGGCTGGCCCTGTGACTCAGTTTTGACCGACAGAATGGGAAAGAAATAATATTACTTAACTTCCAAGGCTGAGTCATAGAAGCCCTTGAAGGTTCCACCTCAATCTCCAGGAACATTTGCTCTAGGGAAAGCAAGCCAGCATGTAAGAAGTCTGACTAGCCTGAGATCACCGTGCTACGGCTGCCACATGGAGAGGTTGCACAGAGAGACACCCAGCCAGCTGCCAGATATTCCAGACATCCCAGTCCATGCAAGTGGAGAAACCAACTTGGACATTTCAGCCCCAGCAGATGCCACAAGAAGAACCTAGGAACAAAGCCAGAGCCAAAGCCCCAGACATACGGCCCCATCTGAGCATCCCAACCACGTCAAGCCATCTGAGCCACCCAAGATGAGGTTTCAGTCATCGCGAAGCAGAGCTAAGCCATCCATCACCAATGTGCCCTACCCGAAATCCTAACCCACAGAATCTGAGCACTAAAAAATGGTTGTTGCGGGGGAGGGTATAGCTCAGTGGTAGAGCACATGCTTAGTGTGCACAAGGTCCTGGGTTCAATTCCCAGTCAGTACCTCTTCTAAAGATAAATAAATAAATAAACCTAATTACCTCTACTAAATAAATACATACATACATACATACATACATACATACATACATACATACATACATACATAAAATTGTTTTTAAAAAATGGCTGTTATTTCACCCCAGTAGGAGAAACTTATCTGAGAATAAGTTTCCAGAGCTGAAGGAAGGACCTGAGCCTCTGGGTCCACCGAGTACCCAGCACAGTGAATGACAAAAGATCCACCCCAGTGTCAGTAAATTTCAGAACACCAGGGTAAATGAAAAAACTTCAATGACTCCAGAAAGAAAAAATAAAATCACACACGAAGGAACATAAATCAGAATATCATCAAACTTTTCAACAGCAATTCTAGAATCTAGGGAACAATGATGTAATACCTTCAAAATTCTCAAGGAAAATTATTTTCAAACTAACATTTAATACCCAGGCAAACTACCAACCAAGTGGGAAAGCAGAATAAAGATATTCTGAAATATGCAAGAGATTCCCCCCCCCCCCAATTTACCACTTTGCACCCTTTCTTGGAAGGCCACTACTAAAAAGCAGCGGCCCAGTCGAAATCAGAGAGCTCTGGCAATGAGGTCTCCTGATAGAATAGAACTGACAAGGATATCTAATGGGTATAAGTTTTTGGTGGGGGAAAAACTATTAAAGGAATTATAGTAAAATAAATAAAAATAGTAAAATAGAAAAATAAAGATAGGTACACAGAAAACAGCGCTGATGGGGGAGATATGAGTTGATCATTAACTCCAGGAAAAATAAAAGGTTATACAAGAAGGGAAACACAATTATAGCATCTCCCTTGGCTCAACAATAAATAATATTTACATAGTTGTAAGAAGTAAACCTTGACTATTGAATTGAATCAAAAAATGGTGCTTGTGGATACACTGCTTACTAAGTGGCCCCAGGTCTTGGGTGAATTCCTGGTAAGACTTGGGGAAGAAAGAGCCTCCCCACCTTCACCCTCAAGAGTGGCCAGCACAGGGTGCATTTAAACATCCATGCTAAGAAACCACCCAACAGTCTGTTGGCAGTGAAAATCACCCTATCACAGAGCAGACCAACTTCCCAGCGAAGCCATCACTCCAAGAGTCTGCCTCTTAATCATTAACTCTTCTGAATAAGTTATTACGTGGTGACATACCAGATGAAGGATTTTCATTATTGGTTCAAGCTAAATGATAGCCGCAGTGCGGATAGATCACAGCATTTCAGGGTAAGTACGTCTGGTCTTTTCAATTAATAACATTAACCCCTATCTGCGAAAGTTGCACTCATTAGAAAGACAAATGCTCGGAACTGTTTTCCAGGACGAAGACAGGACACGTGGCCCACCCTCATTCTTGCATCACTGGGAGATGAATGTCCAGGGCCAGGCGGATCCGCCTGGGGCCAAGCACCCAAACACAGCTGACTCAGCCCACAGGGCCGGGGGCAGCAGCCTCATCTCACCAGCAACAGGCTCTAACCCCACCTGCAGAACCCAATGCAGACGAGCCAAACCCAGCAATATCAAACCTCCTCCCTCCTCCCAGCACTGGCTTCTTTCTCATGGACACCAAGAAAGGAAGAATAAGATGAGTGTAAGAGCCCCGAGGGGCAGACTGGAATCTCGCTGTGATGCTGGCAGTATTCTGGGACTGGAAGGATCAGAAAAAGGGCTTGGCAGCCTGGAGCACCCCTGGATAACCGAGATCCCCAAGTGATGAGCAGAAACCTACGTCCCAGGCCAGCCCCACCTCCTGAATCAGTGCGAACAGAAGGCCTTGATGGGCCACCCCTGCCTGGCCCCTTCCCAGTCTCTAACATGCACCCTGTCCACTGGCCCACCCCCAGCACAGTGGCTGGCACTGAGTGAACCCAAGAATGAGTAAAGAAGTGAGGAGTTTCTAGACCTCCAGAGCTAGAGGTCTAGGTTAGAGCAGGGTGGGGCAGGAGACAGCAATCCCAGCTGTTCACTGCTGTGGCTTTGACTGACCTCAGCCCCTGCTCAAGAGTCTGAGACACAGTTAACCCATTAACCCATTCCCCACCAGTGAGATCTGTTACTAAGCTCATGTCATCCCCTGGTAACTGATTCTGCTTCTGACCTTGGATTACTCCTCTGGACGTGGATAGTGGAGAGAAAAGAAGAATCTTTCATCATCACCCTCATCCTCATCATAACACCAGCTAAGATGTATTTCGTAGCATATCTACGCAGTACATATGCATAGTACACAGTACACATTTAGGACTATGCAAAGCTCTTTACATGCATTTCTTCATTTAATCTTTTCAACAACCCTATGGGATAGATACAAAATTATTCTGTCATTTTACAGAAGAAACCGAGACTCAGAAAGGTTAAGTGTTTTATGGAAGGTCCTACAGCAAGTAAGAGGCAAAACTGGGGTTTCTAAGGGACCCTGGAGGTCCAGTTGCAGACGGCTCCCCTCTGTGGCACTCCTGCTTGGGAGGCCTCGCATCAATCCCACTCCTCACCCCGCAGCCATGCAGCCCCGAAGCCCTGGCCTCTGAGAGCTGGCATCCGGCGCACTGGGATCACTCATTAAACCCTCTGCTGGGGAAAGGGCAGCCCAAGAGGTTCCCTCCTACGTCAATCTGAGGTCCAGAAGCAATGCTGCTTGGGAAAAGGGCCAGGGATGAGTTTGTTTTTTTTTAAAAGAAAGTTACCTTTCATTTGCTAAATGCCTATAAAAATATCCCTTTACCTACAAATAAGCTATTCTGGATTGTTTCGAAGGGCATCACTAGTGAGAGACTATCATTCTATTTCTGATTTTCACATTTTTGGTTGTAAATATTAATAGGAACTCATGGGGAACAAATTCAAAGGATCCGGAGGCATCTCCTGAAGTGGACTGGGGGTGAGGATGGGCCCTGCCACATCTGCTTTCTGCAATTCTGATGCAACTCATCAAACCAGAGCGCGCTAGACCCCAGAGAGCAGACCCAGCACCTGCCACAGGGAATCAGGGCTGAGAAAGGCTGCCGTCCCAGCCTTCCCGCTGAATCATTTCCAGCTGCCCTGGTCACTTAAGTGACAAGATAATGCATCAATGTCAATAACGTTGGAAGGGTCTGTCTGTAGACATGGCATGATTCTCCCCACAAGGCAGGAAGTCAGCTGGGGCCACTGAGAATTAAGGGTCTCTGCCCAGGACCTCTGTCGTCCCCTCCCAGATCTACTCCCTGTCCCAGATGGCCAGACCAAAGAGTGACAGGAGGAGGCTGCTCCTAAGGCCAGCCAGAAAATCATGCAAGAAATAGGGACTTAGTGTGTGTGATGGGAGGGAGGGGCAACCAAGAGAGAGGACACAGATCTTTCTGCAAGAAAAGCCAGGCACAGCTTCGAGACTCAGTAGGGCACCCGAGCCCTTTGCTGGCCTCCAGCAGGCCCTGGCACATGCCCCGCTCCTCCAGGCACTTGTAACTATCCGTTGGATGAACTGAAGAGCTTGAGGTCTAAGACAGGTCAGTGCCCCATGAGGAAGAATGATGAGAACCTTCTAGGCACATCCTCCAAGAAACGAGTCTACTTGCAGACCAGGCTGTAAGTGCTCTGAGGACGAGGACTGTCTGGTCACTTTGGGAGAGCCCACAGGGCCCAGGGCAGTATTCATACACACAGGCCCTCAAAACTGACTCTTAATACTAAGACCTCACGTTCATATACCAATTTGCACTGACATTTATCGTCACCTTCTCTGCCAAGCAGGGGTTGGTGAAGATGATCGGGCAAGGAGTGAGGTTTTCATCTTACATACAGATGCGTCAGCTGAGGCCCGGGGAAGGCTGACTGAGTTACTAAAGGGTTCACAGGGAGTTAGGAGAGGGACCAGAACTCAAACTCAGGAATTCTGACTGAAGATCTGGGGTCCAAGCTCTCCGGTTTATGTATGGAGTGAATGAAGGAAAAAAAGAATGAAGAATGAAGGAAAGGATAGCTGCCTTCCCACAGCAAAGCACAGAATCACTGCGCCTGGTTCTCCCTGCTTAGTCAGCGTGCTGCCAAGGGAGGATGGTTCTCACTTGCAGGGTAAACTCCAGGCATGCTTCCAAGGACCACACCCTGGGCTCCTGACAGTACCCCCTAACCCCCACCTCCAGCAGTGCTGAACCACAAATTCCACCAGGACTCAACTGTGTGTCTGTTGGGGCAGCACTTGGGCTGTTGCATGGTTCACCTGGGTCCGCTGAGGCCAGGAACACAAGCCATCAGGTAGAGGTGGTCCCCGAAAATCATCCCTGCAGCCCCGGCTCTCCCTTGGGAGAGGACAGCAGGCAGGGGTCGAGTCGGTCCACACTGACCAGGGGTGACTGCAGTAGCCTGTCCTAGCTTTGCTCTTGCTCAAAGGCTGGCAGAAGCCATCCTGCCTGTCCTTTCGGAGTCCCTCTCCAGACCAGAAGGTGAGCTCGGAGTAGAGAAAAGGCCATCCACCAGGCTATCTGGGTCAGAGCCTCTGGAGCCTGGCTGACGAGGCCCCAGGCCACATGGCAGGGCCGTGGGACTCTCTGTCCATTGCCCCAGGCCACAGGAGCAGAGTTGACTAATGCCCAAAGCTCAAAAGCCAGCTCCCAAGGGAGGCAGCAGCTTTATCCTGCTCTGAGCTGCAGAGGGACTAGGTAAATGAGTTGGGTTCTTTTAAATGTGTTTGTTTTACAAATTTACAGAACAGCAGTTGGTGGGGGAAGGATAGGGCAGAGGAGAGAAAAGAGGGGAGAAAAGAAAGGAAAGACAAACTGGGTGGAGAGAAGAGGAAGAGAGAAAACGGAAGCTTTTGGAAGCTTTTAGATATAGGACACTTCCCTCCCCATTACGGCCAAAATCCATCAGTTAAAAGGCCAAAGAGCTGGAGAAGCCCCAGGTGGCTGGGTAGCATCCAGAGCCAAGGCCTGGGGCAGGAACATCCACAAAGGCTGAGCCAGGTCTCTCTGGGTCCTCCCGGAACCCCCACAGAGGTGGCAAGCCTGGAGGAAACGTCTCCGTTCCCAGGGCGTCCCAGGGACCTGCAGACAGGAAGTGCTTTCCCCCCAAGCCTGGGAGCTCAGAATAGGCTTCACTGCCCTTGGAGCTGCCAGTTCAGCCCCTGATTGCCCCCCCAAAAGGCCATGCTCCCCAGCTCCCCTGACCAGACTATGAAGGGCAGGGACCAGGCCTATCTCACTCCTGCTGAATCCTCAGCACCCACCTAGCCTCAAGGACCCAAGTGTAACAGAGCACATGGATGGGCAGATGGGCCATTATGCTGCCCCCAGGGTGCTTACCGTCAGCTGAGAAGGGAAAAGTGAATGGACAAGAGACCAGCTTAAATGCATGGGTGGGATTCAGAGCAAGAGCCATCATGGGGCACGATCTGAATGTACGGAGATGGGTCAAGCCAAAACAAAATAGACAAACCCTGCCCTCGTGGAGTTCATATTCTAGTGGGGAAAAGAGATAATAAATACTGAATGATGTAAAAATTTTAAACATGAGGTTTATGAAGTGGTGACAAATGCTTTGGGAAAAAAAAGGCAGATAAAAGTTTGCAACTTTGGATCAGGTTATCAAGAGAAGACATCAATGAGAAGCTGACATTTGAGAGAAGACCTGAAGGAAGTGCGGGAGCATTCCATGAAAATATCTGGGGGAAAAGCATTCCAGGGAGAAGGAACAGCAAGTGCAAAGGTCCTGAGGAAGGAGCATAGCTCAGTTGGTCAAGATCAGCATGGAGGCTAGTGTGACTGGTGTGGAGTGAGTAACGAGGAAAGGATAGGAGCTGAGGGTAGAGAAATCATAGGGGGCAGATCACGCAGAGCCTGTGGCCATGGTAAGAACTTTGGCTTTCACTGCAGGGAAATGGGAAGCCATGGAGGGACGAATGTATGCAGAACAGAGACATGATCTGACTTACGGGTTCAGAGAATCATTCTGGCTGCAGTGTTGAGAATAGACGGTAAGGGGGCAAAGAGTGACAGTAGGGAGGCCAGCTAAAAAGTTACCTCAATAACCCAGGCAAGAACTGATGCTGGACTAGAATGACAGTTACAGAGATGGCGGAAAGTGGTCCAGCTCTAGATGCAGTTTGAAGGTAGAGCCAACAGGATTTGCTGACAGATTGGACTGGGGATGGAGGGTGGTGGGGGGGAATAAGGGCAATACAGAGAAGTCAAGGATGATTCCAAGAATGTTGGCCTAAGCAACTAAAACAAGGAAGACTACAGGAAGGTTGAGTTTAGGGGAGTGGGAGAGACAGATACCGGGGAATCCACTTCGCACATGTTTGGAATGCCTTTCAGACATGCAAGGGGAGATCACTGAGGGACCAGCCCAGGCACGTGTCCAAATCGGAAAAGGAGGATGAGACTGAGATGGACTGGTCAGGAGATGGAGGGGAGGCAGGAGCGTGTACATGAGCAAAATGAAGAGGCAAGCACTTTAAGAAGGAGGGAGTATTAAGCGGTGTCAAATGACTCTAAGTGCAGGGCACAAAGGTAACCAGAGCAGCACTGTGCAGTGGTGGGGAGCACAGCCAGGAGTCTTCCAGAGAAAGCAGTAGCTGGAGGTGGATATGGGATTGAGGGAGGTTGGCAAGGTGGGCCGCGGGAGTGGCTGGACCATTTCTTGGTTGGTGGATGAGCTGTCTCACTTCCTCCAGATTCAAAACCCAGGCTTGGACCTTCACTCTGTCAATCTTGGGTCTGAACCTCAGCTCTCCTTTCTCCGGGCCCAACTCTTCTCCTTCCCATTAGCTCGCAACTCCACCACCTGGGGCCACAGGTGAGCCCTAGGTAAAAGTTTAACTCTGCCCAGGAAAAGAAAAGACCTCATTTTCCCCAGTTGGGAGCTATAAATTTTTCTAAAATTCCAACCATTCCTCCCTTTGAGTAAGGAATGTTTTTACTCTTCAAGAGTCTCTATTAAAATGCAAATGTCCCAACTAGCCAGAAGGAGGGAGCCTAACCTGGGCAGCCCTGACAATCCTCATCTTTCTGGGTAACTAACCCACAGGGAGGCCCACAATTCCCCAGCTAAAGCCTTTACCTCTCATCCAGTTCTCAGAATACAGTCTTTTATCATTCACACTTCACAAATGACTAAACTGATTCTCCAAGAAATTAAGTAATCTATCTAACCATAAAACTAGAAAGTAGAAAGCCAGGAATTGAACCCAGGCAGTCTGACTCAGAACCCTTATGCCATGTGTTTTCAGTTTCTTCCAGCTTTTTTTTTTTTTGGTCTTTTTTTACTTTTTTTAACTTGTGGTAAAACAGACATAACATAAAATTTACTATCCTGACCATCTTAAAGTATACAATTCAGTGGCAGTACGTGCGTTCACAATGTTGTCCAACCATCACCACCACAAAAGTTCCAGTTCCAGAGCTTTTTCATCACCCCCCAAGGAAACTGATCTGTTGATTTTTGAATGAGTAATACATTGGTGTACTGCAAAAGCCAACAATTATTAGAAGGTATAGCGTGAAAGGCCTTGTCTTAATCTTGTCCCAACCTGTTCAGTTCCCACCTGGCCCATGAAATGAAATGGTTTTTACACATCCTTCTGCAGCATCTTTATGCAATATAAATTGATACAAAGATGGAGTCCTATTTTCCTCCTTTTTTACACAAAAGGTAGCCATTATATATTCTGTTCTGCACCTTGCTTTCCTTACTCAAAATATCTTGGGAGAACTTTCCGTAGCTACATAGAAAGCTTCACCATTCTTTTTTAAGTAACATAGTAGCCCAGGCATGAATGTAAAATTGTAATTATTATTATAGGTAGCCAGTTCTAGATTGATAGGCATTTGGTTGTTTCCAGTGTTTTGCTATTTCAAACAATATTGCGGTGAATTGACCTAGTGTTACATCATTCCACATGTGTGGAAACCTACATGCTAGATAATTCCCCAAAAGTGGTTCCCTGGGTCAAAGGGGATATGCATGCATAATGATGACATGTGTTTGCAAGCCATGCTGCTTATGGGGTGGTACCAACTGATCTCCCATTGAATTGGTACAAGAATGAGGACCCACGTGCTCACGCTACACACTGTGGTAGCCCTTGTGTCTGAAACCAATGCCAAAGCAGCTTCTGTCTGTGGTTTTACCTGTCCAACTCACTCTTACCTTTTCTTCTGCTAAGAAAACTCCCCACCCCTATTTCAGTGATCTGATCCTCTCCCACGGGAAAGGACTCTTGTAGTCATAATACCCACACTGGCCACAGGAATGAGCACCTGACCCAGGGTGGGCCATCACAGTTCCCCAAGCCCATCCCCATACAGGGACTGATGCAGAGATGGGCATGCGATCTAGGCCAATCAGAGCACCTACCTGGGATTCATCTAATTGGAGCTGGTATAAAGGAGCTGTTTTTCCCTCTGGAGGGAAAGAGGTTAAGATGTAAACCCACAGTGGTCTGCAATCATGGTTCCAACATCATGGGGAGAGACAGTCCAAGAGAATGAAGCCAACACAGAGAGAGACAAAGACGCCAGAGACAGAGAGGAAGAGAGACTGTTCATGGTCCTGGATCCAGCTGTTCCTGAGGCCGTTTCCGCAGATGGGTTATGCCAGCCAATAAATCCCCCAATCTTGTTTGGCTAATTCAGCCTGGGCTTCTGTCACTTGTCCCCAGGAGTCCCTGATTAATACACTGTGTATAAAGTATAATCCCTCTTGGGTTATAATACAGAGAAACAGATGTAGATGCAGATGTAAATATACTGTGTGGGAGGGTATGCGTTTGGATAGAAAAAAAGACCAGAGGAAATATATTAAATGTTAATAGTGGTTATCTCTGCAAATCTCCCATCTGGGATTGCAGATGACTTTTATTTTAGTCTTTGTACTTTTCTGCATTTTCCATATTTTCTGCAAGGAACATGGATTTTAAAAATATAAAACATTTCTTTAAAAAATCAGGTTGGCAAGAAGCAGCCGAGAGAGCACTCACAGGAAGGTTCTGAGCACGTGCAGTGGTCAGGGGCAACAGAGATGCCTGCTCTGCATGGTCAGCGCACACAGGGGTGGCAGCTGCCTGGCTGGCAGGTCACTGAGGGCGTCCACTTTGTGGGCACAAACCCCAACCCTCCATCATGTGGCCACAGGCTCAGCACAGAGCCAATACTCTCCAGGCTCCTCCTGGACCCCATGCTGAGCCCCTCCCTCATGGCCCCCAGCCACCACCTACCCACACCTAGTGCCCTCGGCCTCCAAGGAGAGCCCCAGAATGCATTAACCAACACCTGTCCCGAGCCATTGGCTGCAGGAAAAGAAAACGCCGGCTACAAGGAGGGCTTGCATGAGGTGGCCCAGGCTCTCCAGCGCCCCGGGGTGACCTTCTCCAGCAACGCAGGACGATCAATCTGGAGCAAAACTTGGGTGGGACAGAGGCCTTGGGGACCCCTCAATGTCAGAACATGGACTGCTAGGGAAGGAAGAGCCATCGCTCCCCTGGGGTCCCCAAGGCATTCTGGCTGCAGACCCATCTCAGTTTTGATGGGGTTAGAGCCACCCCCACCAGACCACCCCATCTCCACCCAGGGAAACACTTTTATCTGCTTTATAATTTAGGGTCCTGAATAAGATTTTTTTTTCTTTTATCACTTTAGCCATTTTTAAGTGTGCAGTTCTGTACTGCACAACTATCACCACTATCCGTCTTTAGAGCTGCTTCCAGAACCCTAAACAGAAGGTCTGCATCCATTAAACAATACTCTCCTCACCCACCCCAGCTCCTGGGAACCTCTATCTATTTTCTGTCTCTATGAATTTACCTATTCCAGGTACCTCACAGAAGTGGAATCACAGAATCTCTGTCCTTCTGTGTCTGGCTTAGCTCACTGAGCATAATGTTTTCAAGGTTCATCCATGTTGTATCGAATTCCATCCCATTTGATGGCTGAATAACATCCCATCAGTCAGACAGACCACATTTTGTTTATACATTCATCAGCTGAAGGACACTGAGGTCGCTTCCACTTTGGGCTGTTGTGAATAATGCTGCCATAAACATGGGTGTGCAAATAACTGTTTGAGTCCCTGCTTTCAACTCTTTGAGGTAGACACCTAGGCATGGAATTGCCGAGTAAGATTTTTGCTTACACGAATAATTCCATTAAAGAACAAGTGGTAATCATTCATTAGTCCCATTTCACAGATAGGGAAACTGGAACTCACAGTTTGAACACCCTCTGTATTGAGGTTCACACTACATGTCTGGCCTCTCCTCCTGGAGCATAGATGGTAGAGGCAGGGAGAGGGTCTCATTCTCCTCCTGGACCCTGTCGTCCAAGGGCCTGGGCCACATCTGGCGCTGCACGCATGTTGATGGAAGTGAGTTGAAACAGCACAGATGAGCATTTGGAACCCAACCCATTTAGAAGCAGGACTGCTGTCTGCCATTTGCATTTATGGAGGAGAAAGAAAGGGCAAATGCTGCAGGGGGGTGGGGGGTGGCAGCACCTTCCAGAAGCGGGGAGAGGTCAGGGGAACTGAGACATGAAAACCAGGTGGCCTTGTTCCCATCACTCGCACCACGGCCTGTGTCCTGCTCCACGTGGCTGTGCCCTTGGGAGACCTTCTCAGCTCTCACTAACTGGCCTTTGTGGATGTCACACTCAAAAGCCCTTTCTGGCACATTTGCAGATGGGGTTTTCGGACAGCCTGCTTCAGCTACCTCCTGATTTACACACTGTTTCTGCCTTTGCTTCTCAGGATTAAATATCTTATTAAAATAAATGTTCTAGTGAAATACAGATGGCACGGGTAACCCGGGCTCGAGCCCAGACCTTCCCTTTCTCATGGAGGAGTGGGAATTTCTGTTCTAATTAGTGAGGACAGCAGCCAAGAGACCTTTCGGCTTATCTGAAGCCTGACAGGACAGACCCTGCCCCCACCTTAGGCTCCATTGTTCCCCCCTTTCTGCCCCCAGCTCAGGGCTGATATTCAAAAGAAGCTCAGCCACTCAAGAGACCTATCCAGTCCCTTCCTTACAAAATAATGAGAATGTGCTAAAGTGTCCCAGCTCTTAATAATCTGAAGCCTTTTCATACACCTGGTACACATTTCATACACCTGAGCTGCATCACAGTCCACTTCAAAGACTAGTGAAAGTCAAGGGCAGAGAGGTCAAGTAACTTGGCTATGGGAGAAAAGCCTAGAATTTGGCATCAGACAGACTTGGGTTTGAATCCCAGTTCTGCTGTACAAGCTGAATGACATTGGCTATGTCACCCCTTTTGAACCTCTGTTTTCTCCTCTATGAAAAATGGAGATGACGATGCTAAGTCGTGCAGAGAATGAAATGAATGAGATTTAAGTGCCAGCCCAGTGCCATGCCCAGAGTGCAGCTCAATACAGGTTCCTATCCTGGTCCCTTCTCTTGGGATTCCTGAGTTTTTGTTCTGTGAAACCCAGCCTCCCAGAATTTTAGGGGGGAGGGGGCTGGTAATTAGGGAGGGGAAGGGAGGAGGAATATCTACAGGCAAACTGACAGTGGCCATTCTGCAGCCCAGCCGCTGCAGGGGGCCCAGCCAGGCTGCCAGGATCCCTCATTTCCAATCACAATAGATCTGCCCCAAACCAAGGAGACCCATAGGGCACGCAAGGCTGGGACCAACCCGCAGCCTCCATGTTCAGTTCATTACATGCAGAGCTCCCCAATCGTGAGCCTCCTGCTTCCCACACTGTGCATCCAACCCCTCGGGGCTGGAGTAGGTGGCACCGGTAGGAACAGGTATGGGTGCTGGCGTGAGCAGGAGGGCGCCAGCCCTGAACAGAGCTGGCAGCTGGCAGCGTAGGTGCCAGGCGGGAAGGCAGGCTCAGCCAATGTTGCCAGAGCTTCTGATTTCTCAAGAGGAGACTGAAATACACATTCGTAACATGGAACCTCCCAATTTAAAAATATCGGCTTAAAAGGAAAAAACAGTTGTGGGCCTGACAAGCCCCTCGAGAGAGGGCAGGGTTTTGATCCTGTGCTGTTCCCAGCTGCCTCCCCAGCGCCTGCACCAGTGTCTGGCACAGAGAAGAGGTTTCACGAAGATCTGAGGAGTCTGCAGGGACCTCTGCCCCAGACCACAAACTCCCAGGGGCCAGGGGTTCTTCCCAGGGGCCAGTGGTTCTGCTGTCCCCACTCTCTGCAGACAGGACAGCATGGTATTGAAGCACATGGCAGTGAAAAGTGAGGGAGGTCCTGCCGCCACCCTTACAAGGCTCTGTCCTGCAAACAAGGTGGGAGCTGCACCTTGCTCAGGGGCATTACGAGTTGCTTCAGCCTCGAGAGTAAGCACTTATGATGACAGCTATCAGCAAGGCACCCTGACTCTACCATATGTCTTCAGTGTGGTGGGTAAAGATCTTGACAGTAAAGAAACAGAGAAGTGGGGAGAAGGGGAAGGACAGGGACAGGGCGGCTCTAACCAACAGCCAGCTCCCTCCTGCCTTTGGAGAAGTGGCCCCGCAGGGTCAGCCCACCCCCAAAGGGCTCCAGAAAGGACTTGGCCAGAGCTCCAGCCTTCATGAAACAGTGTTCATAACTGATAAGCTTAAAAGCAAGTGACAATTTTTCAACCTCGCCTTGCTCCAAGGGCAGTGATTAAACACAGCATCAGCTCCAGGTCCTCACTGAGGGGGAAACCAGGCTCACTCACCCCTAGAAATCAGTGTGGAGTCTGATGCCATCCTCTTCTGGGTTGAGCTGGGTTGCCCACTCAGAAATCCCAATTCATGACCTGACTTCCCTTTACTACATGCATCAAGGCTACCCCAAATACCACCCAGATGCAAGGCAATGGCCTGCCTTCCACAGTAACTTTTTTTTCACTTAAGTATAGTTGATTTACAATGTTGTATTCATTTCTGGTGCACAGCATAGTGAATCAGTTACACACATATATATACATATTCTTTTTCATTACAGGTTATTACAAGCTATTGAATATAGTTCCCTGTGCTATACAGTACTCCACAGTAATTATAACCAGACTTTGGAGAGGGATGAGGGAAACTGCTAGGATGCTGGAAGGTGCTACATCTGATCCGGGTGGGTCTACACAGGCAGATACATATGTGGCAAGTCACTGAGCTGTACCTTTAGGACTGGTGCACTGACTCTATGGATGTTACACTTCAGTACATTCATAGTAACAGCGGCAGCATGTAGTAAGCACTTCTCAGAAGCCGGGCACTGCATAAGTGCTTATTCTGGGTTCCAAACAATATAATTGTTAAGAGCACAGCCTCTGGACCTCAGTAGAACCAGGTTAAAATCCTTGTCCTCCACCTCTGATTCTTCCCCCCACCAGCTCCTCGACCTCTCAGCCTCTGTCCCTCAGCTGGAAAACAAAGATAACAACTGACAGAATTAAGATAGATGTACACATGAGACTCAGAAGGTGTTGGCTTGTTACAATCCTTCGATCCTCAATAACCCGGGACACTGGTGCTGTAGGGCCCCTTCCAACATGAGAAATGGGACCCCTTCCTGCCAGCAGCGCTAAACCACAGGCATTTCCTCACCATCTTCCCAACTCTTCCCAAATCCATGTACCACCTGACTATTACTTTTCTTAACACTTTTCTTTTAATTGACTCGCAATTTTTTACTGAAACAAATCTACTTTTTAAAAATGTTATGTAACTGTCGTACATGGAAAACCAGCCTCACTTGCCAGAATGTGTTTTTTTTAAATAGTCATTAATATAAAAAGCACTTGTCCACCTGAGATCATCTTGCCTACCTCCTTTGCTTTTTATGGACTCAGGAGGCAAACAAACTCCATTCGTGGAGTGGGTGTGGGGCGGGTGGGGACCGGGGGACCTCATCTGCTTAAAACGACTGAGAAACTTGCTGAGCCCTTCAGCAACCCCCATGTGCACAGAAGTGATTTTCTTTGGTTTAACCAAGCAGGCCTGGCAAGCCCTCTATTTGGCAACATCCTGGTAACCAGCCATCTGTGCACCACGCGGGCTCCCAAGAGATAAAGCTGCATTTAGAAAAAAATGTATGTTCACTAATAGAGACTGTTCACTAATTCAGACGCCCACTGGCTCCTCTTTGACATGAATCAAGGGAGCCCACCTCAGCCTATGAGACAGCAGCCCCAGGACCCGAAATCTAGGAACCCAGAGTCACGACGGCCCTGGCGCCCAGCCCCAGCTTCAGGATGGGCTGGACTCAGCCTGGACCCTCACATCTATGTGTCCCCAAACCACCCAGAGGCAGGAAGACATTAGAGGAATAACAATGCGAGTGCACATGTGCAAGTGATCAGGTGCATTTCTCTCCAAAAATCTCTTCTGGAAGGGAAGGAAGGAGAGGGAAGGGGGGGACTCTCAGACAAGACAAGGGTATCATGAAATCTGTGTCAGTGGGCTCTGCAGTATTAAGAGGACCTCGGGGAAACAGGCAATGGGCAGGTTACACCCAGGGAGTCAGTGAGTCTCCTGAGCAGCCATTCATTCATTCAGCAAATATTTACTGAGCACCTCCTATTCTAGGCAAGGGGGGCCCAGATGTGAAAAAGGCAAAGTCCCTATTCTCAGCCAGCTCACCTCCTGGGGAACAGTCCATAAACTGTTTTATTACCTGCACTAGATGATATCAGTTAATGATCAGTGCCACAGAGGAAATAAATCAGGGTGAAGTAATAACGGCTGGAGTGAGCTGCTTAGGTTGGATGGTCAGGGGAGACCTTTTGGAGGAGAGGATATTTTAGTTGAGAGCCTGATGATGAGGAAGCACCAGTTAATGAAGTCACTGTAAAAAGCATGGGTAAAGGGTCTGGGGTAGGAGGAAGCTTGGCCTCTCCCAGAAACAGAAAGAAGGCCTTTGCAACAGAAGTACACTGATTACAGAGAGTAAGGGGGAAAGTGGTAAAAGGTAAGTTCACAGAACCAGGCAGGAGATGGAGACCCAGCTTCAGAGATTAGATTCCATTTGAAACGGAATGGAAAACTGATGGAGAGCTTTCTGCAGCAGACAGACTTGATTTTATTTGGATATTTAAAACTCCACTGTGGCCACCCATCAGGAGAATGGGTGAGGGGGACCAGAAGCGAGGAGACCAAATGGGAGATTAAAATAGTGGCTCAGAAGGAACCTAATAAACTCATTTATACCTCAAATTCTGTCTTGTAATTCTTCAGACTCACTGTGAGGTTCAAAATGGGAAGCTGGGTAAAGGGAGATGTCTGTTCGTTAAAGCCATGACAGCCAAATGGGTCAAACATGAGACAAGAGAGGGTGAGTAACAGGCTCTTCCACAGAGGGCAGGACCCAGCCACCTCCTAAGAAGAGAACAAGCAGCTGTCTGTTCTGGGGCCTGGGAGTGGTTCAGCTCCTGCCTTGTGCCCCTTCCAGCCCTGGGACTCTGGGACTCCAAGGCCCCGGCTCCAAAGCCAGGACTGCTGGACACTCAGGCTCAGACCCCCACGTCCAGCCAGTGCACAGCGCTGTCACCAGCTCTCCCATGGCAGAACCCAAGTATCCTCTATGACACCAGCCTTCAGATTCTGAGGACAAATTCATCAACAACTGCTAACATCACAAAAGCAGACAACTGGACAACCTCCACTGGAATGGTCTTTCAAAAACAAAAAAGACAAAAAAACAACCACTCAAATCTGATAGAACTCTAAAACTAAATACCAACTTACAGTAACAGAGGGGACAGAAGAACATGTTAAATGACACCAGGAGACAAGAGTCACAAAATCCTGACTCTGAGAAACTCCCTAAGACAAGCAAGCCCAGTTGTTTCAACAAAGAAATGGGGGGGGGGGGGGTGGAGGAAAACCTTTATAAACAGACATATCACTGATCACACTGAATTTTCTAATTCTAACCCAAAAAAACTTTTGAGAAACTTTTATGAGGCAATTAGGGAAATCTGAACACAGATTGAATATGATATTAAGAAATTATTGTTAACTTAGGGGGTATGATCATGGGTAGCTTTTTAGAAGAATTCTTATTTTTAAAAAGCATACTGAAATATTTCAGAATGAAATGATATAATGTCTGGGATTTACATCAAAATAATCTTGTAGGGGAGGAGGTTGGTAAATAAATGAAACTAGATTGGCCATGAGTTGATAATGGCTGAAACTAGATATTGTATTATAATATTCTCTCCACCTCTGAGCATGCATGAAATTTTTCGCAAGGAAAAGTGTTTTTTCCTAAAAAGCTAGGGGTGAGCTCTTTCTAATGACCTACACAGGACCAACCCACCAGACATTATCCCCCCAGTAGAGGGATCAGATTCATTAGATTCACTCTCCTGGCCCCCAGGGCCTGCCATTCATGATCTGTTGAATGATGAGTGAATTTATATCTTTCTCCTCGTAAACCCCATGGTTGGTTTGTCTCAAAATAACTACCCACTGTATGATGTGGATTTTTCTTTCATTTCTGCTAACTGACCTCTGCCCAGTTCAGAAAGTTACACCTGAGGCCACATCAACTTCAGAAGGTACCTATTTTAACTGAGTTTATTCCTCTGCCTCAGTCCTTCCTGCCAAAGGTAACTGTTTCCCCCTCAGAAGGCACCACTTCCTTCACCAGATCTGTCTACTCTGAAAATCAGAGCGCTTTCAAGGAGCTCTCCATCACAAGGGTTCACAAACTGCCTCCTCCAAAGAAGCTTTCTTTCAGGTGCCTCCTTTGAACCCTGCTCAGAGTCAAACCCCTCGCAAACCCAACACTGCTTCTGTAGGATTGCAGGTGATGAAATCCCTGGAAGACGGTGGGGAAAGAAAAGCAGAACCTCCAGGTTGTCCCACAACTCAATAGAGTTGTCAAGTCAAGGCTGATGGGCACTAAGCCCAATTTTCCAGGAGGCAAACTGAGGCTGGAGCTTTGAGGACAGTTCTCGGGACCCACCAAGAATGCCTGAGAGTCTCCATGGCATAGCTATGTCATTACCATTCTTCCTGGCACATCTACCTGCCCCTAATATGCCATATTTCCAAGTGGCCTGGGGAAGGTGGAAAGATGACAAGGACCAGGGACCATTACTGCCAGCCACACAGTACCTTACATCCCTTCTGGCCCACAGCCAGGAGTGTTATCTACACAAGCCTGTCAATTAAAGGTGCTGGGAAGATCGATGGGTGAATCAGGCCTTCTGGGAAGGATGAAGAGGGGGCCTGAGTCGGACCTGACCCCTGTGATGAGAAGAGGGAGGAAGGCGGAACTCAGCAAATTTAATGCCCAGCATGGAGTTTAGGGAGTGCTTAAGAGAGGCTGGCAGCTGCCGCCTGCTCCAGGCTCCCTCATGGCGGTGCCTGCGGAGCAAGGGTCAATCAGAGCGTGGCGCTGATTTCAGACAAAGAAACTCCAGATAACAACACACGAAGCAAAGGTCATTTCGCACCAACATGAAAGCAAGCCCTCTATTTCCTGGGAAGGTTAAGTCTCTAGCCAAAACCATCATGATGGCAGGTGCAACAGAAGAATGGGACATGGGCAGAGGCTGGGAGGGTCACTGTTGTCTGCCTGCATTGCAGGGACAGGGACAGTGCATCCAGGAGGAAAGACGAGTACCACGAGCCTGGGGCATCTTTGTCCTGGCCATTCCCTTCCTGCTCCCTGTCCAGGTCCTTCTCTGTGCCTCACTGCAGCCTCCCACCCCCAGACTGTCTCGACCCAGGCCCACACCTGCCTGGCTGCCTCCAGCCCAGGCATGGCTGGTCTCAACTACTGGTGGGGCTGTCACCACCAGACATCTTCCCTTGGTTTCTGAGGACAGGGGCCCAAAGACAGGAGAATGGGAGCAGTTCTGATCAAACCCCTCCATCCCCATGCAGCACTACCTCTCAGATGTAGCTTCATTCACTTGAAGCTTGATCTCCCTCGAGCCTCCCACACCCTTTGTGTGGATGCAGGAACTGAGGCTCAGGGAGATGAAACCTAGACTCTATCACATCACAGTCAATGGAGGAGCCAGGACTAGAGCTGCCAGCCCTTGTGCGGGGATCTTGCCACGCACCACACATTCTACGCTTAGAGACAGGAATTGGTTGGTCTGATGCAACTCCCTTTCTATTGAGCATGTCTCCCTTCTCATCCCTCAGAACAGACCCAGGTTGTCTCAGCCCAGCCATCCCACATCCTTCTGACTTTAGAGGGTTGGCTTGCTCATCTCCTGTGTACAGATAAAACACTGAAGGGCGGGGAATGGATGAGAATCCAAGTCTAGGGGAGGATGGAGCCCAGACCTGGAGCCCTGAGTTCTGGAGTCGTGCTGGCAGCTTTCTCTGCTTGACAAGTGTGCCCCAAGCATCAGCCATTCCTAGATCACCTCCAGGATTTCTGCCATATTCTATACCATTTGTACTCTTACTACTATTTCTACTAAATAGACTCATTCTTGTGACATGATACATCTAATTTAAAGTGATGCCTTATATCACCACTCCAAGGGGTCAGGGGGAATCAGTACCTCTGGCCAAAGCTAGGAGACAATCCTAAAAATAAATGGTACAAAAACAGCCTAAGTTGTAGGCAGGCACTATTCCCCATTTAAAGGCCTTTATCCAGAAGTCTGTTCTCTCTGTTATAAAAGAGAGATTAGCAAGTGTTAAAAAGGTGTTAAAGTCAGACTAGCACCAACCTGAAACTTTCTCCCCTTGAAGAAATCACAAGGATTAGCAGAGAACTGAAAAGGGAAGAACTTTCTCACTAGGTGACTCAATGTCATTTCATGCTTAACCACCTTCAGCTATTTCACTGGATATTCATCCTGCGCTGTGAGCAACATCAAATTAGACAACATTGTGGGAAGGGGGACAGGTGGGATGGGAGACAACTGCACCACAGGGGCGACCCATGCCAGCTTCTCAAAGTCCGTCACCTCTCCCAGGCACACCTAGCTTCTGGGCAAGCCCAGGGGCCACCAGTCACCACACAGGCGTCTCTGACTCCACTGCCCTTGTGTTAGCCCTTGTCAATGCAGAACGCAGCACTAACCACTCCAACCTCCTCTGGAAATCAGGATCCAGCAGGGCCACCAGAGGTTACCCCAAATCCCCACGACATCTCTGGGGAAGCCCAGTTGCTGGAAAGCTTTGGGCCCATGTACCCCAGCAGAGGAGGGAGGCTGTCCCAGCCTGTGTGGGCAGCTCTCTGGGGTCTTGAGGACCTCAAGTCTACAGCTGGGGGCTGAAGCCCAGGAAGCTGCCCCCAAAACTCCTTTGCCCACCCTAAAACCCACATCTCTCACCCCGCAGATCCTCCAGCCTATCTCTGAAATAAATGGAGAGAATGATTTTCAGCACCCAGGAGCAAACAACTAGGAGAGTAAACCCAAGAAAGATGAATTGTCAAAGACAGAAAAATCCCAAAGACAGAGAGACATGGAGGCGGGAGGCGGGTGGTAAGCAACCTCCAAACTTGTTCCTTGCCTGCCGGCACCGTGTGCAAAGCCAGTAGACCTCACTCAGCCTGGCCGGCACCTCGTGGGCTCAGCCAAGTTGCAGAGAAGCAAATGGCATCCCTGCGCGTTGGGCCACTCGGACCTGAGCCAGGGACTGTTGCCCGGGTCGGATCAATGCTACCCACGCTGCAGGCTTCGGGGAGGGCGCCGCGATCGGCAATTGCAGGGAATGGGGGGTGAAGGACTAGGTGCCCCTCTGTTGGAGATGAAGTCCGAAAAGTCCGCTCAGCCTCCCTCCGACCCAGCCAATGCCCTGCCTGGGCTTTCTCAACAGCCAGCGTCTGGGGCGAAGCTCCGAACTCGCTCCCCTACGGCGCCCAAAGTGGAGGCTTTTTCCCATCCAGCTCCGAGGCAAAAGCCCTCTTGGAAAAGTCCACCCCGAAGAAAACGGGAATTCAACCCGAGAGCGGCGGGAAGAGGGAGGAGGCGCTGCTTTACCTTTTCTCTTTACTCTGTTTTCGAGATTTGTGCAGGAGTCCGATGAGCACCACGGCGGCGCGGATCCCCGCCTTTCGGCAATGCATCCTCCCCGCCGGCTGGGACATGGCGAGGCCGCCGGCGGTGCCCGGCCGCGCCCTCGCCCGCCCGCCGCGCGCCCCCGCCGGCCCTGCTCCGCGCGCTCCGCGCCGCCTGCTCCCGGCCCCTGAGCCCGCGCCCGGGTACCCCGCCGCCCGCCTCGCATGGGCCCCGCCCCGCCTAGGTGCGCCCCGGGGGTCAGGTGACTGGGCGCTCACTTCCCGGCGACCTTCAGCGTCTCCTCGCGGCCCGCCGGGCGGCCGGCGCCCGATTCCCCAGCGCGGGCATTTCCAAGGCTCGCTCGGGGCGCGGCCCGGACGGGCGGCTCCAGGGTTCTGGCTCAGACGCGCCGCCCGCGCCCCGGACCCCGCCCCGGCCCCGCCTTCCGGGCCCTGGCCCGGGGCGCCCTGGCTGCGGGCGGTTCAGGCGGCCCAGCCGCCCGCGGAGGGAAGGGGCCGGCTCGCGCTCAGCGCTCCCGGGGCTCGGTGCCTGCGTTCGCCCTCTGCCCTCCTCCCGGGCTCCCTCCTGCCCCGCCTGATGCCTAGCGCTTCCTCTCCGTCCCCTCTCTGCTCTCCGCGTCCCCCGCTTCTGCTGGCTGGGCCCCGAGCTCCCTCCCCAGGCAAAGGCGGCTGACGCGCTTTCCCAGCTCGGCCCGCCGGGATACTTCTCTGATGCTGTCACTGTCTTTAAAACAGAGGAGAAAAAACATGCACCGAGAGGAAACGGGTGTCCTCAGTCCAAATGAAACTGCCTTCGCGCGCCGACACCGCTGCCGGCCTCCCCCACCAGCGGCCAGGCTGCCGGGCTGGTAGGGCACCCCGCGCCAGGCGCACAGCGCCCGCCCTCCGTCCGGGGCTGCCTGCCGTTTTGACTCCGCCGGATGCTACCTCTCACCTCTCCCCTAATCGGGGAAAGGATTGTCGTGCGGGGGTCGGAGGGATCCATTACAGCGTCCGCGCCTACGCGGGCTGGGGTCAGTCCCCTGGCAAACATTTATTTTCCGGGCCCTGGAATTTTGACACTACATAGGGTCAATGATCGATTTCCTGGCGGCTACACTTGCACCTCGCGTCCCAGGTTGACCGGGAGATGCAGGTTGGGGGAGGGAGGAGGACCCTACTACACCAGCAGCCGGGGCCGCGGCACACACCCCGCGTGCCTTCTTCCCCTCCTCCCGCACACCGCGTGCCCGCTTCATCTTCACTTCGGAACGCAAAGACCGAAGGTCATGCCAGCCCGTGGGAAAAGGGCCCCGGCTGGTCCCTACTAGGGGCGCAGGATGCTCCGACGCCGCACTCATTAACTTTCATTTGCTACCAGGAAGCCTAGCCCCTCTCACCACCCCCACCTACCTCCACCCGCGGCTTAACTTCTCCTCCCCTCCCTCTAGGGAAGGAAATCGGGCTGAGGGCTGAAGGGAATTAAAACAAGCCAATTAGTCCATCTTTGGAAACAGCCCTGTTGGGGCCAAAGAGGTCCCTGAGGCAATTTGCCTTGTTTTTTATACAGTCTGGTGTTCAAGCAAGCACAGAAAATCCAGACAGGGAAGGGGACCTTGCTGGATAGGGGACAAAACTGCGAATGAATTCAAGGGCCTGAGCCCTCAAGCCACCTCTCCAGTGGGCACAGCTTCTTGCTGGCATTGGAACTAGGGGGATGGCAGGGAGCACCAGAGGGATGCCAAAATGCTCCTGGTTTATTTATGAAGCATCCATTAGCAATGGCCTCGGCCCCTCTGAGCCTGCCTGGGTGTTGGGAGAATCACAGATACAGCCATAGACGTCTATTTATAGCCAGAGAGTGAGTGCCCCAGGCCCCACCCCTGGGACTGCAGCTAGGCTGGCTGCAAGGACTACACCAGTTAAGTGACCTGAGAATCAGTCTGTAAAAAGAATGGGGAAATGAGTGTGTCCTCAGTGGGGAAGAGGGCAGAGCCCCACCACACACAGCCCAGGGCTTCTTTAGCCTTTGCCATACACAGAACCTCTCCACGGCCGGGAGGATGCTGGGGGCACTGGCCTCAGGTCGAGGCCAGCATGGGGTGTATTTTATCCACACACAAGGGTAGGGCACATTTCAGAACAAAGCCTGACTCCCTCCCAGGTGAGTGAACGTGCGTGGCTCAGGTGGGTAAATGTGGGTGGCTCCCACCTATGCCCCACTGCCTGGGAAGTATTTTAGGTCAAGTGCATCAGTGGGCAACAGGACATTGGAATGAAAGTGAAAATTCTTTCCACCAAGCAGGCAGCAATTTGTTTATCTGGGGTTCCAGACCCTTTCAGCTCCTCTACAACCACAGTGCTTCCAGCCCCAATGTGGCTGAAAATACAAAGTTGTCCCCAAAAGACTATAGCCTGATCTGATTCCTAGCACCCTAAGATCAAGCAGTTTCTTTTTGGTGGAGGAGCCCTTCCTTCTGCCCACACCCCACACAGGAAACACCACAGCCTAAGGAAATCCATCCATGGAAGAGAATGTAATGGCCATTTGTGCTAGATCTGCCCATTCCACCAACATTTATGAGACAACTAGGATGCATCCAGCTTTGTGCAAGAAACCAGGGTAAGAGAGAAATAAAACAGAGTATCCTCGCTCAGAACAAACAGGGCTAACATATATGAAACCACAAAACCATCCCATTCCTGGCTCACTTACCCAGTGGGACCCAGCCACTGTTTTCCAAATTAAGCCAGTTGCATACCACCTTCATGGTTTTTTGTCTTAATACCATACTACTCTGTCATTTACTTATTATTTTGCTTTAATTAAATCCACTCATTTTAAAATTAATTTTGAAAGAAAACATTATTACCCTGGGGCTTAGGCAGCCACCCTAAATGAAAATCTATCATTCATCTCATGAAGACAAATACAAATTTATTAATTTCTAGCTCAGGACTGCTGCCTGACGAAGGCTCAGCATCTTGGCGCCTTAGTTAAAAGAGAAAAATAGTCAAGTGTTAGGTGTTAACTACACACTTGCACCAAACGAAGACACTGTCCTTGAAGAAATCACACAGTTTGAAGAAGAACCCAAAGGGAACAATTTTTCACATAAGTGACTTAAAGGTCTTCTAAGGCAACATACTGGGGGCACTTTGGGGTGGACCAAGAAGGCTGAACACATCCAGGCCTCAGGGAGCAAAGTCAGTGGGGACCTCAAAGAAGGGCTCTTCTCCCAGATCCCACACCGCCAAGCAGCAGTTTATCCCCAGTAGTGTCCCAGCTCACGGGACCTCAAAGGCCCATTCCAGCCCTCCCCTGCCCTCAGATCCTGAGAACAAAGTGCCAGGCAGCTGCCAGCCTGGGTCTCTGCCCCAATCCGGGGAAACCCAAAGGCAAAGGGGGCCAGAGTGGGAGCTGGGTGGGGAGGGGACAGGACAGTTAATCATGAACAGAGGGCAGACAGCTGCACAGCCCATTCCTAAGGGGCCAGTGGGGTGAGACAGACAGACACGCATACTTGGTCCTGAAGAAAAGGGCCTTCTGTGCCTGGGAACCCGCTCCAGGAGACACATCCGTGTGAAACCAGGACTCAGCCCTGCTGCCAGCACCCAGGTCTGAGAGCGAGCCTGGAGCAAATACTCCTTCCTCGCTCCACCCCACCTCCAACTCCCAGTGCCTCCACTGCTCTGCACCATGACTGCAACCCTCTTTGGCCAGGATTGGGAGTAGATTTGGGGCAAGAGAGGTTATGGAGCCAGAGGGTGGGGCCTTTTACGAAAACCAGCTATCTTCAGATGTCTTACTCCTCCCCTTCTGTAGGAGACAGTGTCCCCAGCCATCACATAACCTTTGGAGCAATTTGAGTTACAAACATACAACTTTAGAACTCCTTATGACAGGCCAGAACCCCCACTCTCTTCTGCCTTTGGGGCACACACACAGACCCCCCATTTCATAGAAACCACTCAGAAGCACCCCTCCACACACACACTTCTGCAGAACACTCATACCTGTGACTGTCAGGGACTGATATGCATCCTTGGCAGGTACGTTCGCGCCCCCTGCTGGGCCAAGTTACAATTGCATGGCTGGGTTACCACCATATGAGGAAAAGGAGGAAGGGGGAGAAGGAGAGGAAGGGGGAGGGAAGGGAAAGATTGGGAAGGTCATTTGAGGTAGAGACGCAGTTTCTATTTTGAAAAGAGAGAGAGAGGAACAGGAAGGGTCTTTGCCAACATGTTGACTCTCCTCCCAGTTTCTCACCTCCCCTCTCAGAGCCCACGACCTGCCCCCAAAGGGGTCCATCCCACCACAACAGGGTCCTTCAGTGACAGCTGCATGCCATGCCCAGGCCAGGCATGGAAGCCAAGTTTGGGATTCGCAGCTCAGACGGCTTCCCTGGAGCCACACATATACTGAATAGAGAGCTGCCGAGAAACTGGCTCAGGGCTTGGAAACGGATCTCAGTGACTTGTGTGGCATTTCCGAGCTCCAGGGAAAGGAAACCATGCCCGAGGAAACCCACAAATCCCACTCCGTGGCAGGCATCCAGCCCTGGGGCTGCACATCATTTGGTACCCAGAGCCTGCAGTGTGTGATGTCAATCAGAACTTTGCTGATTTCCTGTTCAGGGGTTATGAAAAGGGGGTAGGAGGGAGAAGAAAGGAGTTCTTCTTCATCTATTTCTTGGGTTATTGAAGGCATTTAAAACATTTCTTTTTGGTTTATTTATGGAATTTTGAATCCACGAATACAGGCGGCATGACTGTAATTTTTCCCACAGTAGAAACACTCAAAAGGATTTTCCATGTGTGAAATTTCCGTTGAACCTAAAGATGTGGATTTTTGCATGGAAGCTGCCCGGGGGTCACTCCAGAGAATTGGGGGTGGGTGGCTAGTGGCACAGGCCTCTCACACCCAGGGTCCCGGTCAGTCCTCACCTCATTGACTAGCAAACCCTCACAGCTGCTGCTACCACTTGAAGCCACTTCCAACTCTGGGGCTGAGTGGAAAAGTGGGGAGAGAAGCTGTCTTTCCATAATATTAGCAACATTGCTTAGCAACATCTTTCAAAGCAAGAACCAGCAGACTCTCCAAAAACCTATTCTCTTTGGCTCAACAAAGAACAGAGTGGTTCCTTATACATGCATTATTTATATACTATTCTCTATACCCAGAAACGCCGTCTGTGTCTGGCTTCCTCAGGAGATGACGTATTACACCCTAAGTGAGAGTCCCAGACAACAGAGCGTTAAGCAGCACAACTTTCCTCTGTTTGCTTGATCGCTTTTATTGTCATGACCTTGGCTAGAAATTTCTCTAAAATGTCTTACATGCTCTTGTCCTCTTCAAATATAGGTTTAATGTAACCTTTTCTTGGCGACATAGAGCCATCATTATCAATACTACCTACTGTACTTGAGCTAAAACTCAGTTACAAACAACAGGTCATCGAGGTGAGGACCCATTTGCCCCTATAGTTAATGACCTCAGTCAGCTGTGATGCAAAGATACCAGGGCAGGGGAATAAAAATGAAAAGACCTCCACAGTCAGGCAAAACTGGGCTAGAATCCTATCTTCAGCTTTTACTATCTGTATGGCCATGGGCTAGAAATTTAACCTCTCTGAGCCTCAGTTTCATTATCTGTCAAATGGGAATAACAAAAGGGCTATCCTCCAAGGGTTCTTGCAAGGATTGAATGAGCAGACATTGTCTACATAAAGACGTGTGTGAAAATATTCATGGCAGCTTTCTTCAAAATGGACAGTCCATCAACAAACTGTGGTCTATCCACACTGCAGAAGAGCATTCAGCAATTAAAAGGAACAAAATACTGACACATTCAACTACATGGCTGAATTTCAAAAACATTATGGAGTGCAAAAAAGCCAGATGCAAAAAATGCATACTATATGATTCCATTATATACAAAGTTCAAAAACAAACAATCTAAGGTACAAAAGATTAGAACAGTGGTTGCCTCTGGCAGTGGTGGATTTTCTAGAGAGATGGAAATGTTCTCTGTCAGGACAGGATGTGGGATCCATTTGTCCAAAATGTACACTTAAGACTTGTACATTACAAGGTATGTAAATTTTACTTCAAAAAAGAACTTAAATTAATAATATAATAGTAATAATGAAGGGGATGTGGAGTGGGTAGAGGTATTCATTTGAAACAAAGATGTTGATAATGGGGGACGGCCTTCATTATACTATTCAATTTACTTTGTATACGCTTGATACTTTCCACAATAAAAAGTAAAAAGAAAATATTAGGAAAGGAAAAATGTTTGGGAAAAAAAAGTGGTGGAAAAAAATAATAGGAAAAAAAGGTGAATAGGGTTCATCTCTGGAATTATAATTTTTATTGTTGTCTTTGTATTTTTCTTCTATTTATAAATTTATAAGGACTACATATTAGTTTTGTAAATAGGTTGAGAGATGGATATTATCATTAATTAAAGGAGAGTGTGTGCAAAAGCACCTTGCAGGCACACTTTAAGTGGCCTTTCTCCCTGTGCTATTTTGAGTCTTTGCTCACAGCAACTGCTCCCTGGGACACCAAATACATGGGAGATGTTTCAGGTTCGGTTCCAGACCACCGCAAATAAAGCAAATATCGCAAGAAATCAAGTCACATGAATTTTTTTGTTTTTCAGTGCATACAAAAGTTATGTTTACACTATACTGTAGTCTACACTAAGTATGAAATAGCATTATGGCTAAAAAAATGCACATAACTTAATTAAAAAACACTTTATTGTTAAAAAAATGCTAACCATCCTCTGACAACACAGGGTTGCCACAGACCTTCAATTTGTAAAATTAAAAAATTAAAAAAAATTTTTAAAAGGTAGTATCTGTGAAACATAAGAAAGCCAAGTACAGTAAAATAAGTTATGCCTCGAGCTTAACAAAAATTAGGCAAGCATCCTGTGAACCAGCAAGCAGGCGAGTGTTTACGTACACACAGACACTGCAGTCTGATGGAGGATTTAGGTGGCCAGTGCAGTATGTCTGCATTCCTGGCACACTCCAAAGTGTGTGTATGTGTGTGTGTTTGTGTGTGTGTGTTTGTGTATGTGTGTTGGGCTGCACCCCGCAGGCCTACAAATCCTGTACTTGCCTAGTCTCAAGACTGAAGAGTCAGGGCAGAGACATCAACAGTTTAATGGATGAGGGCTCTTCCGTGCCTTGAAGAGTGTATGGTAAGGGCACCCAAGATGGCTGTTCTCCTGCTCTCTGTATACCCCTGCTTGACCAGTCCCTGCTTCACCTGCATCCTACTCAGCTGACTGAACTTCCTACAGATTTGCCCCTGGCCTCAGCTAGTGATTGTTCTAATCTTTAGATCAGAACATCTCCACTATGAGAGCTTATCCAAGGGGGTGAGGGGCGTGCTCCTCTGGTGGTTTCCCTGGTAACCAATGAGCCAACCTGACATCAATTCCCCCCATCACCCCCCAAACCCTCGCTAGCGAAGACTACTGCCATGTCCTGCCCTGTGTCTGCCTCACACTGTGTGGTCTCCAGGACCTTGCTTCAGCCATGTAAGGTCCCCTGTGCATTAAACCATTGATAGCTCTGCTGCTGACTTGAGGCTGGGCAAGTATAGGGCTTGCAGGCCTACGGTGTGCAGCCCAAAAGTGTGTGTGTGCGTGTGTACCAAGCAAAATATGAAAATCACATTGTGTGGATTGCAGATCACTCACAAGTCTGGTCGACCAGAAAATTTATCAGTTGTGGCCCCATTGACCTGATTCCTGATAAATCCTAATTTTTTTTCATCCTGTTGTCTGAACTTCTCTCTTGCTTCTATGGGTCCCAGAAGAACTCTGGGTCAGATACTCCTTTCTAGAGGGAAATTGCCCCCATCGGTGGCTAATCAAACCCTCTCTACCTAACCCTGGGAGTTTGCTTCACAGCGGACTCTGGAGTCTAACTTACTGATGTGTTAATTGCTCTTTCCCATCCAGACTTTAAATCCTTTTACTTCAAAGACAAACACAAAGCTTATCTCCTGTGTGGACACAGATTATCCGTGCCCAAACAGAAGCCCAGATTTAAGCCTCCAGGTGACCTGCTGTAAGTCTGTAATTTGCAAGCTTTTTGCCAGGATTGCTTTCTGTGGCCTTTCTGCCCTTTTCCCCAGGAAAGTTCTTACAACTGTCTAGCCTGCATCACTCCTGCTGTAATCTAAACTCTTTCAGTGAGCAACTCCCTCCATCCTTAGTTCCCACCACCTTCCCCTTCCCCCGAGTCCCAAAGCAGCTTCAGAAATTGCGTCAGTCGTTTCCCTTAAACACCATGATTCCAAACTCTTTGCCTCCATTCTTTTTTTCCCCAGCCCTGCCCCCCTCACTCAGAGTCAGGAAGCTGCATGGGTCACAGCTAATAACCAAAGGACCAAAGTTTCCCAATTATTTCCTCCTTCTTAGCGCATTAGAGCAGTTTTAGGGGTATGGGGAACTGGGCTCAGCAGCCAGCTGTGTGGGAACACCATCCATCAAACCTGTCACTCAGAGGACATGGGAGATGGGGCTGTAAGACCATCTCCAAGCACAGCCAGCAGTGACCTTTGTGAGGGTCCCTTCTTGGAGAACCTGGAGCAGAAATAGACTCAACCCATTCGGCCCACAAGGCAGTGGGATGTGAGAGAATTAGTGTAGGAGGGGCAACCGACAGTGTAATCCCCAATGATCCAATGGGGAAATTAACCTTCCTCAGCTGTTGACCTGCCCCAAATGTCCCCTTCCCAGAGAGGCTTTCCTTGACAACTCACCTAGAGTACGTGGGTTATTCTGCACCGAGCCCCTGGTTCATTTCCTCTGTGGCAATTATTCTAGCTTAGGGGAGGGGATGTGGGGTGGAGGTTATTGATTTATCTGTTTGCTGTTTTTTTGGTCTGTTCGCCCCAGTGAGCTGTAAACCCCAGGAGGGCAGACACCAGACATGTCTTAGAGGTCACCATCACCTCCCCCCACCCCACCCTGCGCCCAGGACAGCATCTGATGCACTCTAACCCTCAATAAATATTGTTGGAAGTGAGGAAGGAGGGGAGGGGGGAAGAAAGGAAGGGAGAGAGGGAATTCCCGCCAGGAGGATCACGTGTCCTGGAGTCTGAGCTTCCCTGGCCCCAGGAAATCTTTCCCACGTTCTGAACTACACAGAACTAGATTGGCCAGAGGGGCACAGTATCACTGTCCCAGGGATTAAGACCCACCCTCCACCCTTTCAGAGATGCGAGAACTCAGTACCCTGACACTGTTGGGTTTTAAACCTAGTAGTAGTTCCAAACAAGCGAAGACACTATAAAAAGAAGCAGCTTACTACCCCCTGGGGTTTCCAAAATCGGTAGCTATCTTAGGAGAGCTGCCTCTGAGTGAAGTGAATACAGAGGAAAGCACAGCCAAGAAACAGGGACAAACAGATTGATGATATTTTTTGACCTACCTAGATCCAACCATTCCTGGAGCAAGATTCTTAGATCTGTTTTTTCTTTTGTTGCCTTTTTTTGTTTGTTTTCTTAAACTAGCTTGAGTTAGATTTCTGCCACTAGTAAGATAATGAATTAACATACAAGATCTCAGCCCAGTGAGCGAGGAAACACATGAAGGAGCAAAATAATAGCATTAGACAAGTAAGAAAACCACATCACTCCTCCACCCAAGGGGAGCAGCCCCCAAAATGGGCCACATGGAAGTCTTCCCAGGAGGAGCCCCTGGAACTATCAAACAGACCCGGATGCACCAACCCAGTCCATGAGTTGACAGGCTTAGGGACAGTCCTCTTGACCCTACTCAAGGGGAACACAGGATGACCCAAATCTGGCCCCAAAGATAAAACAGGAATTTCCCCCCTTCTTCCTCATTGTCAGCATGCGGGTCACTCATTTTATCTTTCTTCAGTAAAATCAAGGACTATGGAAGGAAAATGTTGGGGGAAAAAAAAAAAAAAAAGGAACATTCAGACAGATCCAAAATGTGGGACACTCTACAAAACAATTCTGCCAGGTCTGCTGTTCTATATTTAGAGAGACTAAAGAGATGTAATAACCAAGTGCAAAGAGTGACCATTACTAACAAGCCAATAACATAATCTAGCATACATCTACATTTACATTTGAGAAATATTTGGATATGGACTGTACATTAAGTTATATTGTTAAATTAATATTCATTTTCTTACCTGTGAGAATAGTATTGTGGTTATATGAGAAAACAATATTATTCTGCTGAAGTAAGCCTATGAAGAGTCATGATGTCTGCAACTGACTTTCTCTATTTCACATTCATCATACAGAGAAAGAGTGAGAGTAACTGTGCAAATGATAGTAAGTGGTGAATCTGGGTGAATTACAGATGCTCATTGTACTATCCTTCTCATTTTTGCATAGGTTGATAATTTTCAAGATAAAAACTTGGGGGGAAAAGAAAGCACATCACCCTTGCTGATCTCTGCCCTCAAATCTGCACACACACGTGTGCACATGTGCAGGGAGCATGCATGTATACTCACGCATGCATTCTGTGACCCAGCAGATGGGAGTCAGCAGAACCACCTTCTGGAGCAGACCTGTCCTCCCTTTATCTGTACATTCCTAGTCTGTTTTCTCAGCTGTAAAATGAGGACTGAAATTCTATATACACCCGTGAGATGTGCTATGAGCATCTAGCTGGAGGCAGTGGTACAGTGACTGGGTTAAGAACTAAAAGCAAAGGCCCAGATGAGATGGTCTTTTCTATCTTAAGATCCTTCTAAGGAGGTGGGTATAGGTGACAGAAACTGTTTCCAAGCTTACCCCCTTCCCACTCAGTTGCCCAGGTCTAGGCTTCCTAGGGAACCTTAGAATTTGACCTTGGGTTTGAGACTGTCAGGCAACACCCCAGATCAGCCCAGTGAGAACTGGTCTCTTGGTTCAATCCGCAAAGGAAATGCATTTGCACTCCAAGCTGTGGCTCTAAGCTGAGGGTCTCAAGGGACTCTCAGGGCAGAACCTGTGCCTTAACACCTGTATACGTGTATAGGGACAAATACAGGGCTATTCACTGCGGCACTTTCTGTAAGAGTGAAAAAACACCGGAAGTAGGGGCGGGTATAGCTCAGTGGTAGAATGCATGCTTAGCAAGCACGAGGCCCTGGGTTCAATCCCCAGTACCTGCATTAAAATAAATAAATAAACCTAACTACCTCCCTCCCCCGCCACAAAAGTAAAAAAATAAATAAAAAAGAAAGAGAAGCAATCCTTCTTTAAAAAAGAAAAATAGCAGAAGCCCCTGTTTAGAGGGGAGACTGATAAGTAGATGTGATATATTCGTGAGCTAGATACTGTACAAACTTTAGAAGGAATTAACTACACATATGTATGGACATCTACAGTCACTCAAGATACATATAGGGGGAGAGTATAGCTCAGTGGTAGAGTACTTGCTTAGCATGCACAAGGTCTTGGGTTCAGTCCCTAGTACCTCCATTCAGAAATTAATTACTTAATTAACCTAATTACCTCCCCCACCAAAATTTTTTTTTATTAAATAAAAACTTTTTTTAAAGATGCATGTAAAAATTTTTTTAATATTTAGAAAAAGTGTACCAAAATCTGAGCAGTGACTACTCTGGGAAAGAGAGGAAGGGACTGGCATTGCTGGCCACAAGAGATTAAATTTCTTAAAAGAATCATCCATTTCTAAAAGAAAATCCACATAGTGAAATGCTACACAGTTACACAAAAAAAAGGAGGAGGAGAAAGAGGAAGAGGCTTCCCATGGACAGTTATGGAAAGACCTGCAAGATACATTCTCCAGTGAGAAAAGTAAGAAGTAAAACCATGTTGTTTAGGACATTACTTCTCATGCAAGAAATGGAGATAAGAAGGATGAGTGTTCATATCATCTAGGAAAACAGAAGCACTGGGAAGAAGTTCATAAATGGATTTAAGAAGGAGGTGACAACCCTGTAAACTGGAGTAAAGAGCAAATCTTCTCACCATATATATTTTTTAATCACTTTGGCTTTTGAACCAAATACATGTAAATACATCTACTATTCAAAATAAATTGTAAATCAACAAACAGACCAGTCAGGATAATCACAATACGTTAGATCTCATTGTGGAAACTCTTAGCAATAGTCATAAAAACAGAAGGCCAAGCTCACGGTGAAAAATAAAAAATGTAGCAATGAATATATGTGTGTTCATATATAACTGGAAAATTGTGCTCTACGCTGGAATTTGATACAACATTGTAAAATGACTATAACTCAATTAAAAAATGTTAAAAAAAAAAAAAAAAACAGAAAGCCAGACCCTTTGGGTCCGTTATTCTATTCTTGGACTATAGCCTAAGGAAAAAAAATCCTACACATGCAATCCTACACAAAGATGGTCATTCCAGTGGTGTTTCTGGTGGCAGAGAATTTGAAGCAACCTAAATGCCCACCTGTGGGGGATCAGCTCATTTATATTTGCTCTGGAAACAAGGCTGCTGGGCAATCCAGGGCAGCTATATCTTCTTTTCTCATGCTTTCTGAAACAATGGATTATGTTATCTTCCCAGTAAAGACACAGAGTGGCACATGTGGACAATGATTTTTGTAAGTACATGCATGGGAAGTTGAGCTCTGCTGGAAGCAAGTATCTCCGTCCTATTTCTGGGTAGACCAGAAAGCTCTATATATTATATTAATAATACATTACCATTCCATTGTTTTTATTATATTAACATCAATTACTTAATAATATATTATAAATAAAAATACAGTCTTGATTGATAAATAAGATGCAGTTATGAGAGCAAGCAATTTCATTGCATTTACCACGTGGACAGTTGGAAGCACTTTACACGTGTTGACTCAATCCAGATTAGATGGTCTGGTGTTACTACTATTGCTCCCATTTTACAGATGAAGCAGCCAAAAGATAGAAAGGTTAATTTAAGCCTTTGGCCTGGGGTCCCATGGTAAGGTGCAGCGCTGGTCTTCCCACCCAGCAGGAGGCTTTAAAACATTAAGCTCTTAATCACCATGCTCACCCACAGCACTGACCCTGACAATGACAGCCAGGGGTCAACTCCAGGCTGCAGCCAGTTCAGTCTCCACTGGGAAAGAACTAAAAAAGCACATCTTAATGGGGGTATGGAAGCCACTTTATCTTTGAAAACTAAAATGCCCATCATAACAGACCCCTCTTCTGCTGTTTTATGCCACCTGTTTCGCTGTCCAGATCTCCCTTCTCAGCTCAAGCCATGGTTCCCACCGTCAGGGATGACGTGAGAGCAGGGCTACTTGCCGGGAGTGCTGGAAGTGAGCCGGGCTTGGCACTGGGAGGTGGGCCTGAGGGGTCCTGGAGTGATGGTCCCCCACAACAATCTCTTCTGATGGGGGTCCCTACCTGAGCTGTGGCCCTCCCTGGAGAACTGAAGCCCTGGGAAGGAGGGAAGGCACAGAGATTAGTGACTCCAACTCACACACCCTCTACCGGAGCTACCATCAGGAAAACAAGTAATTAATCTTTGAGATAGGAACCAGCTGCACCAGGGAGCTACAGGAGAGGAGAGGAAGAGACTGAGAGAGCAAGACAGAGAAGTAAAAAGGGGAAAGACGCAGATACCAGAAACCACCAGAGAGATATGCAAAGAAATACTTAAAACAACATACCTGAAGGAGTAGGAGTCAGGAAATTATCAACTGCTCTGCCGGCCCTGGCCAGGGTGCCCACGTGTGTCCACCTCAATCTCCCCAGAGGGTAGGGATGCACATTCCAAGTTACTAACCTGAGATCAAGGCACCTGCTCTCCCATCCGCCCGCCTGGCTACACTGGAGAGCTGGCAGTCCTGGGCTAACAGCACCACCTGCTGGTGCCAGGGAGAATTGTCTGCGTTCCCACCACCTGGGGATGCCCACTTCCCATCCCATCCCCTGCCCCTCCTGCTTCTTCATTTCACGCCTGCCAAGCCTTTTCCCACCTCAAGGCCTTTGTAAGTGCTGTTCCTACCGCCTCGAATGCTCTTGTCCCAGATACCCTCATAGCTGGTTCCTTCTCTCTTTTAAGGTTTTCGCTCAAATGTCCCTTCTGTAGAGAGGCTGCTCCTGACGTCACCTAAAGTAGCCCCATCATCCCTCCCCCATCACCTCACGGTTCTGTTTCCTTCATGAGACTGGGCATTATCTGAGACCATCTAGGTTTTTTATCCTGTTCCTGTCTGCCTCCCCCATTAGTAAGTACCACGAGGCCTCAGCGGGTCTGAATGGTCCACTTTTGTATGACCTGCACTCAGAATTGGCCTTGGCAGTGAGTACTGTTGCATGAACCATTCCAGATTCATTCAGCTGAGCTCTCCTGAGCATAAGGACCCAACCTCAAACTCCACAGGGATGATGCACAAGCTCCTCAAACCCACCCCGTTCAACGCCAGTCATTATCCTCCCCTGCAAACTGAGTTTCCCTCCTGCACTCCCAGCTCTGTGACCCATGTGACAACTTTTGCATGAAATCCCAGTTTCCAGGGGCCTCCTCTCACACTCCTCAGGTGGATCAGACACCTGGTCTGAAGATCCCACCTTCACACGCCCCTGGCCAAGCCCCTCCCCTCCAGCCCAGTCCCGGCCTCCCAGTTCCTCAGGAGCGACAGTTTCCTGGCCCCCTAATCCATCCCCAGGACTCCCAAAGCCGCCTCCCCAAACCACCAAAGAGATAGGCGACTCCTCACCCCACTCTTCAGGGCACCTGTCCCCTCCTCAGCATCACACTTGCAACCCTCCCTGAGCAGACCCCACACTCGCCTCGGTACCTGACTCACTGGTACTCAGCTCCATCCGCGGCCCCACCCCGCCATGGCTCTTGCCATTTTCTGTCTGGAAAGCCCCCTGCGACCCTCCCCATTTTACTCCCTCGGTTACACCATGTGCCTCTCGAGCCTCAGGGGGATGGGAGCAGCGGCACAGACGTGTGTGTCCATGTGAGTGTGCAGCACTTTTCTACCCCCCTGCCCTCCTGTGGCAGAACCTGTGTGGAGCGTGATGACCGGGTCTGCCTTTGGGCCTGTGCTCAGAATTAAGTGTGATCAAGAGGAGAGAATGACAGAGCCTTCGGAGTCCGACAACCCTGGTTGGACCCTGCTCCATCTTGTACCAGCTGCGTGACCAGGCAGGTCACTTAACTGCCCTGTGCCTTGGGTTCTTCCCTTTTACAATGGTAAGAACGCCGGAGCCACTTCACCGACAGCTCGGAGGGTGGAATGAGGTAACAGAGCCCGCACTGGTTATGTTGCTGTTATAACAGAATGTGGCATCCACCAAGCGCATGCCTTTCCGGGGCTGTGTTTCTGAGAGCGTGACCCTGAGTGACAGGTGTGTGGGTGGTCAGATCTAAATGGATGCATGCACCTGTGTGTGGGAGTCTGTGGGCCAATGCAGAAGCCAGGACCTTGACTTATTACACTTGAACTGGGTGTCAGCCAGTTCTCCTGTTCTCAGGCCCAAGGAGGCAGGAGCTGGGTGTGAGCTCCCTGCTGGGTAAGATACCAGCTCGTGGCCACCTCCCTGGCACCACCTAGTGGTCCTGGATTTATGCAGCTCAGACATCTGGCCTGGAGGTCTGAGAACATCTCTGCAACAAGTGACCTGTCACAGACTGGGAAGAATCTCTGGGCTTGTCTGGCCCTTGGAAGGCCTCCAGGGGCGCCTATCCAGCACTGTCCAACAGAACTTTCCGTGATGATGGAAATGTTCTGTATCTGTGCTGTCCAGTACAGGAGGCACCAGTCACATGCGAGCACTGGAAATGTAGCTAGCATGACTAGTGAACTGAATTTTTAATTGTAATTCATTTTAATTAGTTTAAATTTAAATTGCCACATGTGACCATATTGAACAGCACTGGTCTGGAGGACTGTTTGAGCCCTGGGATCCAGCTATGCCTCAAGCCACAGAGACCTCCCAGTTACAAAAACCAAGACATCTCCTTTTCATGGAGGCTGGTTAGACCTGGGTTCTGGCCACTTCCACCACTTTGACCAATCAGATGATGAACAACTGACCCAAAGAGATCCCTGTCTAGGGCATATGACTACAAAACACACTCAGGGAAGTCAGGAGGAAGCCATGGACCCCTGCTACTGGAGGACAAGAGGGACCGGGCCCCAGGGACTGCAGACAAAAGCATGGGTTTGGAGACAGATAAACCTGGTTCAGTTTCCAGATTGCCAGTGATGGGATCTGAAGCAAGTGACAACCCCTCTGAGGTTCATTTCCCTCCCCTGTGCAGCAGGAGTCAAGATATATATCTCGTGGGGATCAGGTAAGGACCAAGATAATGCAGATAAGAACATTTCACACAGTGCAGATGCATGGAATAAGCAGTCAGTGTTTGCTAAAATTATTATTAGTCCTACATGACTGTATATCAAACCATCATGATGTAAAGTTTTACAGCCTGAAAAAAAATCTGATTAATAAAACAATTATCTGGGTCACCTAAATGCCACGCCAGGGCATAGTCCTTGGCTCCCCCACTTCTGCCCAACCCAAGTCGGGCCAGCCTCCACATTTTGCTGATTCTACCTGGCAGAATCTCGCAGCCATCTGTCTGTTTCCACACCACACCTGAAGCCACCTTCATCTCTCTCTTGAGTAATTGCTGGTCCATGTCCATCTGCTCCTAGCAGGGCCCCATCGGGTCTACCCAGAGCTCTGGTGGAGCGCCTCCAGACCTCTACTCAAAACCTCCAACTAAGTCCCCATAGCTCAATAACTGAACACACACTCTGAAGTCTGACCTTCAAGGCCCAGCACAACCAGAGCCCCCACCCTTTGGACCTGAATTGTCACTCTTCTGAGACCCTAGCCCCACCAACTATCTGAGCAAACCTTGCTCTTTTTCACCTCTGAGCCTGTCCAAGATTCAAGAGACAGGTCAATGGAATCAAACAGAAACCCAGAAAACTATCTTTGGATCTGTAAGAATCTAGTGGTGGAAATGAAAAACTAAAGTCTGGTGCTAGTACAATGGACTGATTACTTGGGAAAAACAAAATTATAGATTCATCTCTCATCTTACCCAAAACTAAATTCCAAATGTATTAAAGAGTTAAATGTAAAAAGGGAATAAATTGTTTTAAAAAATATATAGGCATCCATCAACTTTCTGAATGGAGAAGGACTTTTCTAAGCATTAAAATAACAAAAGAAGTCACAAATGAAAAGATTGAGCTCAAGGCAATCTATAGATTTAATGCAATCCCTATCAAATTACCCAGGACATATTTCACAGAACTAGAACAAATCATAATAAAATTTATATGGAACCACAAAAGACCTAGAATTGCCAAAGCATTACTGAAGAAAAAGAAAGGCTAGAAGAATAACTCTCCCAGACTTCAGACAATACTAGAGAGCTACAGTAATCAAGACAGCATGGTATTGGTACAAAAACAGACATATGGACCAATGGAACAGAACAGAGAGTCCAGAAATGAACCCACAAACTTTTGGTCAGCTAATCTTCAACAAAAGAGGCAAGAATATACAATGGAATAAAGACAGTCTCTTAAGCAAATGGTGTTGGGAAAACTGGACAGCAGCATGTAAATCAGTGAAGCTAGAACACTCCCTTACACCATACACAAAAATAAACTCAAAATGGGTCAAAGACTTAAACATAAGACAAGATACAATAAACCTCCTAGAAGAAAATATAGGCAAAACATTATCTGACATACATCTCAAAAATGTTCTCCTAGGAACAGTCTACTCAAACAATAGAAATAAAAGCAAGAATAAACAAATGGGACCTAATTAAACTTACAAGCTTCTGCACAGCAAAGGAAACCATAAGTAAAACAAAAAGACAGCCTACAGAATGGGAGAAAATTTTTGCAAATGAAACCAACAAAGGCTTGATCTCCAGAATATATAAGCAGCTCATACAACTTAATAAGAAAAAACAAACAACCCAATCCAAAAATGGGCAAAAGACCTAAACAAGCAAGTCTCCAAGGAAAAAATACAAATGATCAATAGGCACATGAAAAAATGCTCAATATCACTAATTATCAGAGAAATGCAAATCAAAACTACAATGAGGTATCACCTCACACCAGTCAGAATGGCCATCATTCAATTTGCCATTACAAATGACAAACGCTGGAGAGGCTGTGGAGGAAAGGGGACCCTCCTACACTGCAGGTGGGAATGCAGTTTGGTGCAGCCACTGTGGAAAACAGTATGGAGATTCCTCAAAAGACTAGGAATAGACTTACCATATGACCCAGGAATCCCACTCCTGGGCTTATATTCAGAAGGAACCCTACTTCAAAATGACACCTGCACCCCAATGTTCATAGCAGCATTATTTACAATAGCCAAGACATGGAAACAGCCTAAATGTCCATCAACAGATGACTGGATAAAGAAGATGTGGTATATTTATACAATGGAATACTATTTAGCCATAAAACCTGACAACATAACGCCATTTGCAGCAACATGGATACTCCTGGAGAATGTCATTCTAAGTGAAATAAGCCAGAAAGAGAAAGAAAAATACCATATGAGATTGCTCATATGCAGAATCTAAAACAAAAAAAACAAAAAACAAAAAAACCCATAAATACAAAACAGAAACAGACTCAGACATAGAATACAAACTTGTGGTTGCCAAGGGGGCAGGGAGTGGGAAGGGACAGACTGGGATTTCAAAATGTAGAACAGATAAACAAGATTATACTGTATAGCACAGGGAAATATATACAAGATCTTGTGGTAGCTCACAGCGAAAAAAAATATAACAATGAATATATGTATGTTCATGTATAACTGAAAAATTGTGCTCTACACTGGAATTTGACACAATGTCGTAAAATGACTATAACTCAATAAAAGTAAATAAATAAATAAATAAATAAATTTTTAAAAAAGAAAAGATTGATGGATTTTACTATCTTAAAATTGAAAACTTTTGCACTAAAAAAACAAGAGTCAAATTGATGGGCAAAGGATAAACTGAGAAAGATTATTTGGACATAAAAATACAAATGACAAAGAGTGAACAGCTTTATTTAAAAGAGAGCTCTAATGAATCAACAAGAAAAATATGAACACCCCAAAAGGAAAATAGGCAAGAGTCAATAAGAAATATTTTCTCAAATAAATTAAAAAATAAATGTGTGAAAACATTTGACCTTTACTGGTAGCCAAAGGAAATAATCAAAGATACAAAGATTTATATTCAAGGATGTTTTTGCAGCATTACTTATTAATAATTAAAAATGGAGACCAACCTTAATATCTAAAAGTAAAGCAATGGTTAAATAAACTATGGAACATCATAATGATAGTATGGTATGCAATGTTTTAATTATTATTATTATTATTTTTTGTAATGGAGGTGCTGGGGATTGAACCCAGGACCTCGTGCATGCTAAACATGTGATCTACCACTGAGCTATACCTGTCTCCCTAATTATGTTTTTAAAGAATATTTAATGGTGTTGAAAATGTCATTATTTAGTAAGTTTTAAAAGGAAGCTAAAAAAGCACAAGAAGACTATAAAGAGACACATCAAAATGATAACATTTTAGGTGGTCAGTCATGGGTTTTTATTTTTTCATCTCAGTACTTGCACATATTTTCTAAACCTTCTACAGTGAACACATACTATTTTTATAATCAGGAAAAATGCTATTTTTAAAAGGGGGAAAAAAAGGCTGTACCAATATGGGGAAATGCTTGCGATACAACACAGTAAAAAGGAGCACTGGTGAGAGACTCAAGGAGGTTATGAGAGTTTTCATTCACTTATTCAGAGTGACATTAATGTTTGTATAATAAAGAAGAAAATAAAATGTGCTGTGGTCCATCAGATCAATGGAAAAATTAACTTATCAGGGAGGACCCAGGGAAGAGGACTCTAGTAGAATTCTCACCCAGTGTCAGTGGTAAAACCTCTCTTTTATTATTTATTTATTTATTTATTTATTTTGGTAAAACCTCTCTTGAGGACATTGGAGCTATGTCTGACAGAGCTGCAACCCAAAAGCCCCGCCTCGGGTCCCTCCCCACATGACCTCTCACGCAAATGCACTGAAGGTCAGGTGAGGAGACAGTCACTGCGGCATTGTTTGCAATATCAGAAAATGGAAACGATGTAAGCTTCCATCAGTAGGAGATATAAGGGGGGAAACAAAAAATGTAACATGTTTGTACAAAAAAAAAATGGCAATTAAAAAGAAGGCGCTAGACCTAACTCCACATGGACACCATGGATGGATTCCAAAATCCATCTGTGGAGGGGCCCAAATGCAGAACTATAATGGTAACAACTAACACATCTAGTGCCCTCTATGTCCCCACACTGTTACGAGCACTTGACATCTGTAAACTGATATAATCCCCAAAATAGCCTATAAGAAGATTTTAGGTTTTCCTATTATTCCCATTTTACAGATGTCTAAACTGAGGCACAAATTAAGGAAACTGCCTGAAGTCTCACAGCTGGTGACAGGGCCAAGACTTAGACTTGAACCCCAGCAGTCTGATGCCAGAACATCACCATGACACTCACATAAATTCAGAAGAACATTATGTGCGTGAATTTTTAATACACACAAAAAACTATATTATGTTATCCTATCTTATGGATGTGAAAGCATTATGGACTGAGAAAAGCACACCAAATTCCTGACAGTGCTGCCCTCTACTGATGGAGGGAGACAGGGTAATGGGGCCGAGAAGGAGGGATTACAGGAACTTAACTTTATGATGTTTTCTTAAAAAAAAAAAAAGCTTAAAAATTTTTTAATAACAATTAAGAAACAAAGCTCAAAAAGTTAAATATAGAATTACCAAAAGAATACAGAATAACCCAAAAGAACTGAAAGCAGGGGCTCGGATATCTGCACACCTGTGTTTATAGCCGCGTTATTCACAACAACCAAAAGGTGGAAGCAACCCAAGTGCCCATCGACAGATGACTGGATGAACAAAATGAGGCATTTACATACAGTGGAGGAATAATAGTCGGCCTTAAAAAAGAAGGAAATTCTGATACATGCTACAACATTATACTAAGTAAAATAAGCCAGTCACAAAAGGGCAATGACTTCACTTACATGAGGTCCCTGGGGTAGTCAAATCATAGAGACAGAAAGCAGAATGGTGGGTGCCAGGGGCTGGCGGGAGGCAGGGATGGAGAATTAGTGTTTAATGGGTACAGAGTTTCAATTTTAGATTACGAAAAAGTTCTAGAAATGGATAGTGGTGAGAGTTGTGTAACATTATACATGTACTGAATACCACTGTACGTATATTTTTAACTTCACTTTTTATGTAATTTTTATAGTTCTTTTTATTTTTTTAATTTTTTATTTTATTTTTTAAATGGAGGTACTGGGAAATGAACCCAGGACCTCGTACATGCTAAGTACATGCTCTACCGCTGAGCTATACCCACCCCCTCTCCACTGTATATATTTTACCACAATTTCTTTTTAAAAGGTTTGTTGAAAATGCAACAAAATGTTAACAACTGTCCATTCTGGGTCATGAGTACTCAGAGGTTCACCATGTCATTATTCTAAAAAAACTAACATAATAGGAGGTTTGGTGTGGCCAAGGATGTGGAGATGAGGCGGGCAGCTGGCTTGGGCCTTCGCCATCTCCTCCCTGGTCCTCCTATTTTTCCTGCATTGTGGTTGCTATGGAAACAAGGGGCACCTTGAGCTCCCAGAGCTCAGCCCAGGTGCTGCGAACTCCAGGAATAATGTTAGAGTGTGAATGAAATAAAAGCCCCGATCGCCTGGGCCGCGTGTACACACACATCTGTCCTCCTGGTAAGTTTAGCGAGGGACCGTGTGTCCACATGTGAGCCTGCAGTGACCACCACCTGCACATGTCTGTCCTCAGCAGCAGGCCTGGGTCTGGGTGCACATCGCTCTGGTTTGCCTGTCTGCCTGGGTAGGTTTGTGTACCTGCGGGCTTGTCACGTGGTTCCATGTGTCCACACAGCCCAGGACTATTATTACTAGTGTCAGAAGTATTAAGGCAGGTAACGGTTACCAGGTGGTAACTACGTAGCAGGCACTGTGCTCCCTGCTTCACTGGCATTATCTCCTTCAAACCTCACAACAATAGAACCTACATCTAGGTACTATTATGATCCCCAGATAAGGAAACTGAGGCACAGAGAGGTTGTGTAACTTGCCTAAGGTCATCCAGAGCACGTGAACCTAACCACTGAATCTGTACTTTGGGGAAAGAGAGGTTAAATGTCACTGGTTCCCAAACAGCTGAAGACCCAGCTGCATCAGAAGCACCACCTCTGGCCCTGATACACAGATTTCCTGGGCCCCACCCTGAGTCCCCAGGGTGGGTCTGCACTGCAGCCAGGGTGGACAACTATCGGTCCACCAGTTGGAGTTGGCTGATGGGGTTGGACAAAGCATGGCAGGCTGGGGTCAGGGGCAGTTCTTGGGCCCGGAAATGGGCCTGGGAAAGCCTGTGGTTCAAAGCTCCTCACTTGCAGATGGCATATGCCAGTGGCAAGGAAACCAAGAAAGAGGTAACAGTTGTCACACACACACACACAAACACACATACCCAGGGCAGGGCTCCAAAATTCAGTTATGTGGCTTTGTGGCCTGCCAGGCACGGATTTCCGCCCACTCCACCCTCTCAGAATGAGCTGGCCCGGGGTGGAGGATGACAATTCAGTAACCTGCCCGTTCACAGCTCAGCCCACGGCAGGGAGGGGTCAGCCGCCTCACCTGGACAACAAACAGTGGGGGAGTTGGGGCTAGACTCCCTAGAGGCTCCCACAGCCTCAGCCCTTAAGGGGAGAGGGACACAGGCAGAAATCATGGGGCAGGAGGAGCCAAATGTGACCCTTGAGGTTCCAGCTGCTCCAGGAGCACAAGAAACAGGGCGCTTTATTCTCCTGGGGAAGGAGGTGTTCACAGAGGAAGCAGCATCTAAGCCAGTCCTGGGAGGGTGGGCGGGAAGATGCATGCCAGGGCCGGGGGCAGGGAGCAGCATAAGCAGACGTCAGGGCTGAAAAGTGCCAGGAAACAGCAAGTCACATCATCTGGCTGGAGGTAAAGGTCAAAAGGAGGCACATTTGCAAGGAGGAAAAAAAAAAAAAAGACTAGAAATGTACTGAGGCACAGATAGGTTAATTATGTTGCCCAAGGTTGCCCAGCTGGTGGAATCAGATTTAAACATAAGCTGCCTGACTCCAAAGCCCACGAATTAACCACAAAGATGGGGTTTACTAGCAGGTAGCCTTTTCTTCTGTACATATTTTAGAATGCTTAGAGGACCTGGCTGGGCCGGGAGTAATGTTTCTCAACAGGGTGGGGGAACCCTTATACCTCTGCCCTAGAAATTCAGCAGTGCTTGGAGACATTTTTGATGGTCACTATTAGGGGGTAGGTCACTGGTATCCGGTGGGCAGAGATTGGAGATGCTGCTTGACATTCTGCAGTGCACAGGAGAGCCCCCACAACAGAGAGTTCCCTAGTCCCAAATGTCAGCAGAAACCCTGGGCTAGAGAGACTCAGCCCCCTGGAGTCCATTTTAACACCCAGCCCCACCTGAACCACTGACAGTCGTCACACTCGTTTATCCCTTGGGACCGGGTTTCCCAAATTTTGCTGCACATTGGAATCACCTGGAGATCTTTAAAAAGTACTAGTGCTGGGTCCCACCCCAGACATTCTGATTCCCAATTCTGGAATCGCGTGCAACCTGGATATGAGAATTTTTTTTCAAGCCTCCCAGGTGATACCAAAATGCAGAAAAGCCTGGGAACCAGTGCTTTGTCTGGGGGCTCGGGAGGCTCCCACTATCTGCTGTGGACCGAGGACAGCTAGTGGATGCTGATGGCAGAAAGAGAAGTCACCATGGAGTGAACACAACCAAAGACTGCCCAGCCCCCCACCAGGGTCCTGGGGACAAGCCAGTGTGGAGTCAGCACTGACAAGGTCTACCATGGGGATCCAGGACTCCTTGGAGCCATTAGAGACAGCTTCGAGGATGATGAATTAGTCAGAGCTGATGGAGGCGCGAGGAGGAGGTTAACTAGACCGCCTTTGTCACCGTCTGGGCAGGAGATAATGGGCCTGAACGGGAGGTGGGCGGGAGAGGACAAACCCTGGTGACTCAGGGGCTTCACAACCCAGTGACAGGGAAAGAACTGGATTTGGAAAGGAGAAAAGGTTAATTGAGAGTGAGTGCAATCTGGGGCCAGAGCAGGAAAAGATCAGTCAGTGGCTGAAGGCAGGGGTGGCAGCTGACAGTACCAGGAAAGGGGTGACCTGGGGAGTAGGGACCAGGAAGTCGGCCACAGGGCAACAGGAGCTGAGACCCGGAGGGCTGACACACCTGGATACCTGGAGCGGAAGCAGCACAGGTGGGGTGAACCTGGCCTGCAGGATGGGTCACATATGGCGCTTTATTTTTTAAATTCTTGAGCTAGTTGTCAAGATTTTGCCTAACACTCCAGATTTCCAGCTTCTCTTGTGATGTGGAAGATCTGGGGAGACAGGTGGCCTTCCTGTAGTGTGCTCACAGGTGCCCCCTAGACCCTTCCCGGCGGTTGTATTCAGCCCTGCCAGATCCCTGCAGGCATCAGGTCTGTCTTCAGAAAGAAGAGACCAGGTCCTAAATCAGAAAGTGGCGAAGATGGAGGAGTTGATGGGGAAACAGAGATGGAGAGCCGACCTCTCGTGGCCTGGTCCTGCCCACACCGCCTTCGCGCTGGGCCACGTCATTTACTGATCCGTAAATGAGGAGGTTAAAGCCCATGACCTCTCGTTGTCCATCCTCATGTCCATCGGGCTCCCCGCAGGCTGCCCAGGCCAACCCCTCTGGCCAAGCTTTGAAATGAAGCCTAGAAAACCTGAGTACTTCCAACAAACATCAACCCAGGCAGTAAGAAATCCCAAACACACCCAAAGAGGTCAAGGATGACCAGGGGAAGAGAAGACTCAGGGAACAACAGCCACCTTCCAAAGCCTAAGGGGCTCTCAGGAGAAAGCTGGATTATTAGCCTTGTCTAGGGCTGGGGGATGAGGGACCAAGACGTGGCAGTTTCAGAGATTCCAGATGAAAATAACAGTCAGCTTTGAACAATCAGAGCTGCGGTGCAACAGAACAGGCATCCTTACCAGGTAATGCTCTGCCAGTCACTGGGGGTGACCATGCTCAGGCTGGGTGACTAGTGCCCTAAAGGGCATAAGGTATTCACATAGTGCCTAATTTGACTTTCTTTTAATTCAAGCCCTAAGAGTCAAGGACTCCAGAGATCTGGGGGTCTCTCCTGAAGGTTCCCTTTTCCTCTTCCAATGCTCCCAGTGAAAGCTGTTGGGGATCAGGTTCTAGACTCAGCCTTCCAGAGAGGCAAGGCCAAAACGGTCTGGGAAAAGCACAGACTGCCCAGTCCCTTGCTCCCCTTGCCCTTCAGCCAGACCCAGCAAGCCCTGCCACACGGCCCCCATCCCAGCATAGCCTCACCCAGGCCCCCCTCAGAGGCAAAAGGAGCAGCTAGCTCCTGGGGGGCTCTCAGCACAAGCCAGGGGGCCATCTACATCCCCTCCTGATACCCTTATCCCCACTCCCTGCTCCCAGCCCCAGAGGAACCAGCAAGAGGAAGGGGAGAGAAGCAAGCACCCCCCAACCCCAGACACCTGTGTGCATCCTGGGCACCTGTCCATCAGAAGCTTCTCCAGGGGATGCAGGGATCCTGACACACTCAAGGGTCCATGGTGTATGGACACAAAGCATAAGAGATACACAGTGTGGGTAGTCAGAGCCTCTCGCCAAAGCCCAGCTGAAGCAATTCCCCCCAAGCCTTGGCTGAATTCAGCTCCTGGGGAGCCAGAGCCCTCCAGCCTCCTCTTCATGGGACCCTGAGCCTTCCCATCCAGACCAGGCCATCAGGCCTCTGAAGAAGCTCGAGGGTATGGCCAGAGACCTGGGAGTGCACAAGGGCTTTCAGGGAGCTGAATGGGTGAGGGCCTCCCAATCAAGGATAGCTGGATCGGGGCTGCAGGATGCAGGCCACCCCATCGACATCTCTTCTGCATCCCTGCCCTGTCACCTGCAGTAACAGAGCCCTGTCCCACAGGATCACCAAGGACCACTCAACTCACCAGCCATGCGGAAAACACCCTCACAGGGTCCCAGGAAGAAGTAGAGCCCCTCCTGCCCGCCATCCCATTCTCATCTCAAAAGAGCCCCAGGCCCAGTACCTACTGGTCATAGCTGCCAGCGGCTCCCTGCTGCCCATAAGCAGATACGACCAGACCTGGTCAAGACCCAGGTTGCTGCTTGGCCACGAAGAAATCAGAACAGGGACTCACCAGGGCTTCCTGGGCATGGTGGAGACTGGCCAGGATGAGGGCCAGGAGCACGCAGATCCCTGGGATTTGCAGACCCTGCTGTCTGGCAAATGGCACCTCCAGGTGCTTCCCCCGTGCCCGGCAATGAAATCGGGCCCCAGCCCAGATGCTGGTGAAGCACCCGCCCGCCTTGCTTCTCCCCATAGCCACTCACACCCCACGACTCCAGATCCCAAAACAGACATGTTCGTGGTTACCATAGGAACTCGCTAAAGCCAAAAAAGGCACCACACAGTCACCCACATGGGCCCTTAAAGCTCACGTCCACCTGCATGGACAAGTATGCACGCACACCTACACACACCTACACACGCCAGCACTGTTCTCAGGCTAGGGGACCATGCTAAATAAACCACTGAACCAGGGCTGATACTTGAAACAGAAACAGGGATGTTCCCCTAGGCCCCACATGGAACGTGTCTGGAAGTGGGTTCCCTGCACACCCGGTGTAGCCAGCTGTCAATTACAAGAGCAATGGCACCAGCCAATGCTCACCTGGCGCTCACCTGCCAAAGGCACTCCCAAAGCTGTGTGGGGCCAGGAGCCCGGACTGCCACCAGCTCGGCCTGCAAGGCCAGAGTGAGAGCGCTGCCCAGCCTGCTTCTCTGGCCACAGACCAGCTCTTGCACCCCTCAAGATGCTGCTCCTCTCCTCTGCACCCTTCTATGGGAGGGCAGGGGCGGGGGCTGGGTATAAAGGCTGGGTTCTAAGCCAGCCACACATGAGGGGAGAGGGGAAAGTGGGGAGCAGAGATTGTATATTCAGAGCCTCACTCTCTCCCTCTACCCGGAACTGCCCAAACTCCCATCTTCATCCGTGGGACCAACATCCACTCACTCAAGGGCTCACCCAGGGACTTGAGTCTTCACCTTGACCCCTCCCTTGCCCTCTTCTCCCACATCCAAACCAGCTCCAGATTGGGGAGTCTGCCTTCTCGAGCGCTCTCCAGTCTGTCCTCTCTCCCCAACCCCATTGCCCTGCTCCGGCCTCCAACCTCTCCAGTGAGTCAGCAGATGTCAGCCAGAGGAGCCTTCAAACTCAAATCACATTACGCCCCTGCCTTAAAGCCTTTCCATAGCTCCCAGTCACCCAGAGAGGCAAGCCCAGCCCCCTACACAGCCCTCCCACACTCCCTGACGTGGCCTAGCCTGTCCCCACACTCGCACCCAGTGATCTGTCCGGTGTAATAAAAGCACCCGGGTCCCTCCCAGCTCGCACCATTCACACCTCACTGCCTGTGCGCAGTTGCTGCTGCAAGTGCGTCTCCCCCTCTCCATGCTGACCTCACTCCCCCAGGAGATGGCTAAGGCATCACCAAGTCTCCAGGAAGCTCTCCTTCATCTTCTCCAAAGACAACTCTGTTGGCACTTGTCACATTCCATTGCAATTGTCTGTCTGTCTCCCTGCAGGGCTATAAGCTTTCAGGAACAGAAATTGTCTTTTTTATCTCTGCTTCCCCACCAGCCCCAGGGCCTAGCACTGGGCTTGGAATGTAGATGCCCAGGAAATGGGAGCTGAACTGATTCAGCTTTCTAACCCCCCATACATCGAGCTCCCCCTGTCCTTGGCAACCCCAGCAAACTCAGCAGATGCCCTAGGTGTGTAGAAGAGTTGACTGAGATGGGGCAGCCCCAGAAGGTTCTAGAACTTCTTGGTGGTGCCTCAAGGATTCTTGTAATCCACAGTAAACAAAGGCCTGGTGGTCAAAGATGGGGAAATGAATTGGTGATCATGGCCCTCAAACAATGCATGGAAGAAAGCCATTACACTGGAATCAAGGGGTGGACTGTGCAGGGATGGGCTTTCTGGAAGGCAGGCTGGAAAGCTGGAGGCAGAGACTTGATGCACAGTCACCAGGGGCCTGACTCTGCTCTCTCCCTCTGCCCCGCCCCAAAATGCAGCCTTGCCAGTGACACCAAGAGAACCTGGAGAGGCAGATGTCTGTACAGGCAACCACCCAGATTTTGTGCGTAATCCTCACAGGATGGAGCGAGAGCCCTGAGTTTAAAAGGGTTGTGACGTAGCAAGAAAGTGAGTTTCTGGATGTGGCAAGCCCCCATCCTGCATGGACACTGACTCCAGCAGCTGCCATCAGGGACCAAAGGGGCCAAGGGAAGTTACACTGAGACAGTGTCTGCTCCTGCCCTCCAGTCGCCTCACTTCTAACAGGATTTTTAATTCTTAACTGGTGAAATCTGAAACCTCCAGAGTAGGGACAGCTGTGTGGTAGCTTCTGCCCAAACCATAGGAAGGCTGAAGTGCTGCCCCAGCCAGGCTGCTGGGAAGACGGCTCCTCCAGGCCCTCTGCCGCCTCCTCCTGAGGAAGAAACATGGGGCCACAGTCCCCTCGAGGCCCTAGCACATGCTTTCTCTCTATTTAGAGATGCCCACTTCCAGTGACCAAAGCAGGGACCATCAATTTAAAAGTTGGATTCTCTTTCCTACACGGCGATGGGTTTTAGATTTTCCCATCAACAGGAGTGTGTGCGATGCCGGGCCTGCAGCAGGGGAGACGGCTGCACTGAGCCAACCCCATGCTTACCTGGTCCCAAGACAGCCAGTGCCTGTGTACCACAGTCATGTCAGATGTCTGGGGCACGGCTCCCCAGCCCATGAAGTGCACATGTGTGTGCATGCGTGCGCGTGTGTGTGCACACACACACACGCACATGCCTATCTTTCCAGAAAAGCAGGGGTCTCTGAGAAGGAGGGCAAGGGGCAGCAAAGAAAGAGTAGAGGAAAGTATCTGTGGTTCCCAGCTACCCACTCTGGATGCTGCTCCAGGGAGCTCCACGAGCAAACTCCTGCCCCTGCCAACCTGGGCTGTCCCCTGGGGGAATCCAGTCTGACCATGGCTCAACTTCTGCTGACATGGACCTCATCCCAGGCTGGCCCAGAGCAGGCTGGAGAAGGGAGGTTCCCCACCTACAGATCATGTCTGTCTCTCGCCAGCCCTTCCCCTGCATGTGATAGGCTGACCGTGACGACCCAGAAGTGATCCATCCAGCAAATACAGACTGAGAAACTGCCATGTGCCAGGCACGGTGTTAGGCTGCAGGGAGCCAGAGATGAAGCATGCCTCTGCTCTTAAAGACATTCATTCACATGTGCGTGCATTCACTTATTCAACAGCCAGCACCTACTGTCATCAAAGTCCTAAGAGAAACACGAAAGGACAAAAGCCATGAAGGTGAACCTCTAGAAAATCAAAGCCAGAAGAGAGCAGATTGGACACCAGTGCAACCATCCCATTTTACAGATGGGGAAACTGAGGCTCGGAGAGGTTAACGATTTGCCCGTTTGTTAGTCTGGGGCTATAACCTTGATCCTCCAACTCCTTCTCCTGCATGTGCTGCCACCATCCCCTCTCCAGTGTCCCTCTGTGACTCCAGGCCCCCTGCATCCCTTAACTCTGAGGGTCCTTGTCATTCAGGTACCACAGCCCCTCTCAACCTGGGCCTCCAGCAGGGGCTAGGCCCTCCCACCCACAGCCCTGTGGAGGCAGAAGTGCATTCTGGGATCAAGGCACCAGATTCCCTATCTACAGGGACAGGTGTGGAGAACTATCCAGTTCCAGCCTGGACTGAGCCAGCCATGAAATACAGGCCTGGATTCAAATCCCAACTGCATGACCTACTTACTGATGACCTTGACCAAGTTTCCTAACCTCTCAAGCCTCCCTTTCTCTTTGGTAAAATGCAGAGAGTAGTGGAAGCTACTTCACAAGGTGGCTGTGAAACCTCAGGGAAACTGTGATGAAAACTGAGCACGTGGTAAGTGCTCAATAACAGCAGGGCCAGAGCCCCCGTCTTCAGAGCCGCATGGTTCAGGGACACTTTCAGGAGTTGTATGGCTGACTGTCTTCGTGCAAGGACACCAGGTAGCTGGGGAAGGAGCCAAGGCAATCGGGAGCATGGGCTACAGCCCAGGGGTGTCTGGTGCTCAGGAGAAAAGCCAATAGGAGGCACTAGCAGAGAGAAAGATATCTCACCCAGCAGAGGCAGAATGAAGGCAGCGTCTCCTTCTAAGGCTAGCAGAGCCCTAGCATGTGCAGTTGGCTGCCTAGTGACCTATCAGTAAGCAAAGTCACACCCTGGACACCGAGGCAGAATTTCACCTTAGGTATTAGTGGGGGAAAGAAGGGGACGAGCAGGTACTGATCTTCCTTTTAGTGCCCAGGGTCGTGGAGGTGGCCAGATAAAACCTATGTTGTCTGCCCAGCTCGAGATTCATCTTTCTTCTCTAAGAACTAACCCCTCCCACAGAGAGAGGAGGCTGCAGCCGCCATGTTTCATCCATAAAACCTCACCTCTCCAGCTAAACTTATTGGACTAAACTGGACCAATCAGATTCCCTCTTTTTTTTTTTAACTGTTTTATTGAGATGTAGTTTTTATACTACACAATTCACCATTTTTAAGTATACAATTCAATGGTTTTTTGTATATTCACAAGGCTGTGCAACGATTACCACTCAAGTTCCAGAACATTTTCATCACCCCCCCAAAAAGAAGCCTGTATCTTTGCAATCACTCCCCTCATTCTCCCAACAACCTCTCCAGCCCTAGAAAACCACCAATCTATTTTCTGTCTCTCTGGATTTGCTTATTCTAGACATTTCATATAAATAGAATCATACAATATGTGGTTTTCAATAACTAACCTTCACTTACAATGTATCCAGGGTTTATCTATGTTGTAGCATGAGTCAGTACTTCATTCCTTTTTATGGCTAAATAATATACCATCGTATGGTTATGCCACATTTTGTTCATCCATTCATCTGTGGATGGACATTTGGATTATTTCCACTTTGGGCTATTATTAATACTGCTATGAACATTCATGTACAAGTTTCTGTATGGACATATGTCTGCATTTCTCTTGGATACATACTGAAGAATGGAACTGCTGGTCATACGGTAACTCTATGTTTAACATTTTGAGGTTAAATTGTTTTCCAGAGTAGCCGCACCATTTCACATTCCCACCAGCATCCTCACCAACATTTGTTATTATCTGTCTTTTTGATTATAGTCATTCCAGGGGGTGTGAAGTAGTATCTCACTGTGGCTTTGATGTGCATTTCCCCTATGACTAATGATGTTGAACATCTTTTCATGTGCTTATTGGCCATTTGTATATCTTCTTTGGAAAAATGTCTATTCAGATCCTTTGCCCATTTTTAAATTGCGCTTTTGTCTTTGTACTATTAAGTTGTTAGAGTTCTTTGTATATTTTAGATAGGAGTCCCTTATCAGATATATGATTTGAAAATATTTTCTCCCATTCTGTGGGTTGTCCTTTTACTTTCCTGATGGTGTCCTTTGTAACACAAAAGTTTTTAATTTTGATGAAGTTCAATTAAACAATTTGTTGTTGTTGCTGTTGCTTGTGCTTTTGGTATCATACCCAAGACATCATTGCCTTATCCAAAGTCACAAAGATTTTCATCTATGTTTTCTTCTAAGACTTTTACAGTTTTGGCTCTTACATTTAGGTCTTTGATCCATTATGAGTTAATTTTTGTATATGGTGCGAGAGAGAGAGATTCAATTTCATTCTTTTGCATGTGGATATCAGTTGTCCAGCACCATTTGTTGAAAGACTATTTTTCTCCATTGAATTGTCATGACACACTTGTTGAAAATCAATTGACCACAAATATGAGGGTTTATTTCTGGACTTTGAATTCGATTCCATTGATCTATACATCTATCCTTATGGCCAGTACCAAACTCTCTTTTGATTACTGTCACTTTGTAGTAAATTTGACATCAGGATTATAGTCCTCCAACTTTGTTCTTCTTTTTCAAGATTATCCTTGAATTTCCATATGGAAATTAGGATCAGTTCATCAATTTCTGCAAGGAAATCAGCTGGGATTTTAACAGGGATGGGTTTTTAGTTCCTATCCAACCTCTCCACATCTATAGCTCTGCCTCCCCACCTTGGGTTCCCTGAGGCACCCTAGGATTTTTTCCATAAATTCCATCCTTGGCTTAACCAGATTACACTGGGTTTTTGTTTCTTACAATCAGAAGAATTTTAATCAAGTATAAGTAGGAACACCATCCTACACTCTGTCCTAGACAACACTCTCCATGCCACCTCCCCAAGGCCTAGACCCTCAGACTGTCCCCCAGGGACCCAGAGACCCCCTAGGGTCCCAATCGCAAACCGGTCCATGCCCCCAGCCATTCACTTCACCCCATAGCTAGTTTCTTTCCAGGTTACGTGTATCTTCTTTACCAGTTAAAACAAACAGGCCCTCAGTAAACACTTGTGAAATTGAACTAGATGTCTCAAGACAGCACCAAAAAACCCCCATCCTCCCACCAGTCTACACCCTTTAGTAACCCAGCTTCATGCCTGGCATCTCATTCGATACGCAGATAGGAAGCTCTAGAAAAGACAGACATTGTTGTGCCCATTGGACAAAGGAGACAGAAAATGAAGTCCAGAGAAGTTATGTGTCTTACCTGAGAGTGACTTGTCCTGAACCCTGGGCTGCACTGATGCACACCCATAGCAACCAGCACAGGCACAGATGGGCCCCTTGTCCGGCCCCATCTTTAAGAGCTGCTTTAGGAGCTACCTCCTACCAGCAGTCTTCCATGACTGCTCCCACTGCATCCCTGGTGTCAACTCTACAGAGAGACTAAAAGCTCTCAGAAGGTGGGGACGGTTTGCCACGCATCTTTGCCCTGGTACCTGCCTGCCCTCACCCTTCCAAGCAAAACAAACCAGATTGGGAAGCCTCCTTAACTTGACCGCCTTATATGCCAACTCTTGAGACCTGCTGTGCTTTGCCCAGGGACCTGTATCCAGGGGATGCAGAGTCAGTACTGGTGACCTAATGGTACAGCAGAGGTGCTCTTCCACTGAGATGGGGGAGTTACAAGCAGGAGGGGCTGCCTCTAAAGGCAATTTAAAAATTAAATATTTTAAAAATAAAATAAAATAAATATTACCCAGTAGAGGAATTTTTCATGCACAAACTAATTCATATGTGGCAGGATAATATTTTGAGCTAGTGACCAATGCTGGTTTTCCCTTCTTTTCAATTCATTCAATTGGAGAAAGTGGCTGGTCAGTACTCATTGCCCAAGGGAGGGATGCAAACGGGAGTTGATGTGTTAAGTCTCAAGGGAGAAAGAGGATCCAGATGCCAATGAAATGGTTCAGCCAGAAACATGGGGGGAAAAGGAACCAGGGTTGATGAGAGAGGAGCAGTCGGAGATTCTAGGACGGAGGGGTGCCTGCTCAGTGCTCCCCACACAGATGAGATGACACACTAAATCTGATGCTGGAATTCACTTAGAGCCTCAGGACCAGGCTGATCAGGATGAGAGATGTCTGGTAACAGATGACTCAATGACCACACACACACTGGGGGTTTTTGTCCAGTCCTAGAACCGTGCGGCACAATTTTTCAAGAACGTGGGAATGTCAGAAAGACAACCTGATGGGACTGGGGCTCCACACAAAAATTAAAGCGATGGAAAATACAATTACCTTTCTTACACCCCTGAGCTGTGGCCTGAAAGTCACATTGCCCTACACATTTCCACCAGGCTGGGGCCTGCTGCTTCCTCCCCAGCGTCTGCCTTTCCCCAGATGCTGCAGGAATCAAGAGCCTCCTCCAACCCCTGAAGCCCCTGGACTGAGAATCTGACTAATGCAACAGCCCCGCTCACACAACCTGGAGGGAAATGAGGGCCCCCACGGAGCTCAGGTCTGCCATTACCTCTGACCTTTATGTAACAGGAAGTGGCTACTTACTTGACCTTCAGGCTCGCCAGCATGGTCTTGTCGATCCTGCGAAGAGAAAAGCAAGGGTTTCTGTCAGTGCCAGGGCTGAGGGCTTCCACATAGCACCTGGGGGGAACAGGTCCTGGGGCCAGCCCCACAGGTCCTGCAGGGGACAGCACTGCTTCAGGAGGAAGGACGTTCTCCCCCAGCCCAGGAAGGGAGGACCGGGAGCTCTGGGACAGCTGGAGCCACAGATAACCCGGTAAGGCCGGTCCTGTTATTCTCCCCATTTCAGAGATGAGGAAACAGGCTCAGGAGGGTAAAATCACTGGCCCAGTCCCGATCCCGGTATCTGACTCCAGATCCAGGGGTCTTAAGTACTCTCCATGTCGTCTCTCCCTTGGTCACCCACACGCAGCAACAGGACTTTGCAACCCAGCTGCATGGGTCACTCACTGGTTCCTGGACAACCAACATATGGATATTTCCTGGGCTTCTGCTTTAGAAAGATGCCAGCACCTCCAGTCCCAGGGACCCTTTGTTCTGGAAGCTGCTGGTCCTGCCAAGGATGCAGAAGCCCCTCCTGGGACAGAACCTGACAGCAGGCTCCAGGGTGCATGGGAGGTGGGAGCTGTTGGGCACAGGAGCTCAGAGCAAGAAGATCACGTTTGCGGCAGACTGTCCCGGCAGCCAGCTCCTCCGTCCCAGCCTGCGCCCACCCTCGCTGCAAGCCAAGGCAGTGCTGCTAGGCTTCTATTTTTACGCTCTGCATATGCCAGCCCTTATGGCTGGTAGAAGAGACCCTTTTCTTTCTCTAGAGACAGAAAAGTAGGTGAGATTCCCGCTATCTGTGTCTCCTCTTGCTTAGGTGTCACAAACGCCAGGATCACCATCACCATCAGTGTCACCATCGCCATCCATGACACCAAAATCACCACCTCCAGGATGCTCAAAATCCTGGAAAGTTCTTATAGCCACCTCTGTCCAGCAGCTCACCTCTGCCACTCACTTCCCTTGCTCATGACTACTGGGGCCAGCAGGGCAAGGGGAGCAGTGTCAGGGGCCACACAGTGAGGACGCAGAGCTGCCCCAGCAATCCCAAGTCAGCACCAAGCCCTTGAGCTGGGGGGTAAGATCCTTTCACTCTGAGTAAACTCCCAGCATCTTCTGATCTCAGTGCCCAACAACAAAACAAGACACACCCAAGGCTTGCAGCCCAGATCCCTCCCTTCCCAGCTCCTTCCCCACATGCTCCTGGGCCCCTTCCTTGGGGTTTCCATGAGATTCCCCAGGGTCTCACAGGCTCCTAACACCCTCTGGAATGCAGACCCTCCTCCACTCCCATTCAACCCACCAAATGGGAGGAAGCCGGACTCAGGAGTCAGACCCCTGCACTCTGCAGTAATATCTGTGACCAGAGCAATGCAACTGGAACCCCTCACAACAAGCCCTTATATTTTATATTTTCTCCAGGAATCTTGTTTAATTCTTACAACATCCCTGTGTTGTGGGTAAGGCAGAAATTCCCCACTTACACATGGGGAAACTGAGACCCAGAGAGAGGAAGTGTCCCATCTGGGTTCCTCAAAGAGCAGAGGTGTAGCAGCACCAGAAGCCTGGCTCCAGGTGTGACACCCTCTCACCCACCACACCACCCACTGACACTCTGGGTCATACTCTGGGCCACAGCAGCCCTTGTCCCAGCACCCACATCCACACCTACCCAGTCAACAGGGTTCTCACGCTGGGGTGTGGCCCCAGAGGGCTGGGCCTATGGCCTTGCAGGGCTGAGATGGAGGAGATAGGGCAGTGCTGTGACACTAGGCTTTTCCCTTTCAGGAAGCCGAGGTCCCCAGGTTTTCTCTGGTGCTTTCTCTCTCCTCCCTCCCCCACCCCATCTCAACTACTCTCATCAGCTTGTCCATGCTGGCATCCCATGGACCTTTGACAATACCACCCCCAAGATTCTCTTCACTGTCTGGAGTGTCAGGAATCTGTAATTCAGCCCTCAACCCACTGCAATATTCCCTCCCAGCTGACAGCCATCCCCACATGATGCCCACCATCTCCCTCCAACTCCACCAGGGAGCCCTGCCAGCCCCTCCACTCAATGGGCCCCCAACCAAATGCCTGTCGTGGGGAAAACATCTCACTAAGTCACTCTGTAAGCACCTACTGAGCGTGTACGAGGTGCCAAGCACAGTCTGTCTGCTCCACGCCTCCTGGAGAAAAGTGGGCCTTGGAGGACCAGCCCATTGCTGGGGCCGGCCCTGCAGGAATCCCAGCCCAGCCTCGCACACTCATCCCTGACCTGGAAGCGGACCATGTGATTGGAACCCAGACCCCACTCTCAGGACAGCAGCCCCTTGGCATCAGGGAAGGCCTGTGAGCAGGTACTAGGAGGCCACATTGGGCCACCCCCGGCACTGTCTCACCTTCACTCTCTCATTTTGCCAAACATGAAGCATCCACAAGCCCCTCCCACCAAAGGGAGGGTGGCAAAGTGCCCCCAAAGAGGAGGAAAGGGGAAATCAAAAGCTGCATGCATAGGGGAGCAGGTTATCAGCCAGAGGACTGGAGACCGTGTCTTATGGCCCCTGTGCCTCCCTCCCTCTTTCCCCCAAACTCTGGTGTCCCCATCACTGCCCACCCCAGATTCTACACCAGGACAGCCCTGACCACCCTCCCCCCAGCAGTAGGAACCTCTTCTCTGACAATGCCCTGGGCCTAGAAGCTGAAAGGAAACTGATAATGAAAACCACCAGACCCTGCTCCCCAGCTGAGGAGCAGCCACCAGCAGCTGGGAACCAGAGACAAGCCTGTGACCTCAGTTTCCCCAGTTTCTGGCCCCATGGGGAAGAAAGAGCCTCTCCCTTGTCCCAGATAGAAGCTTAGCAGCAAAAGGTGGCCCAGAAGGTCAGAAGAGGCTCAAGCTAGGATTGGCCACAGGGGGAGGGGGAGGGGCCTCCAGAGACAGGCCTGCCCCCTCCCCTCACAGCTCACCCCCGCAGAGAGGAGGCAGCCCAAAGGCCCAGCAGGCCACAGACTCCGCCTGCGGCGAAGTCACAAAGAGGACACAGACCAGAGCAGAACACACATGCACACTCAGGGAGACAAGACCAGAGGTGTAGACCCGCAGCTGCTCAGGAACACAGAGTGCACAGGTAGGCACGCCCACCCCGCCAGGCATACACCTCACACACTGTCACACAGACATGCACACCTGCACACACAGTCCCGGACCCCACACACGTTCACAATCATCACAGAGGCACATACAAACGGAAACACATGACACAGAGACACACATTCAACCAGTCGCAGAGTCACACTCACACTGCTCCAGCTCCCACCTCTGGATCCCCTAGAAGAATGTACCCAAGGGAGAGTGAGGAAAAGCTTAGTGTCAGATGCCCCAGCCAGAATCCTCCATCTCCATCCAGCCCAGGCATCTGAAAGTGCCCCCCTCACCAACCGGGTCTCAGTCACAGTGTGAGAGCCCTCTGCACGGGCAGCCCCACGCTCAACAAGGCTTCACTTCATGGACAGTTTTGCTCCCACCCCTCCACCTGCCCTCCCATCTGTTACCCACCATCCGAAGCCCCCAAAGGAGACGCTGCGCTTCCTGCCAAACATGGTTGTGGCCGCGGGGCCCCGGGTCCAGCGATGTCCCTGCAGCCCTGTTGCACCGGGGTCCACAGCCACAGGCGTAGGGCGGGGCGCCCAGCATGGCACCTCCCCCCTCGCCTGCCCCCCAACCCGGCTTCCTGTGGGTGAGGCCTCAGGGTGGGAGGTGTGTCCTGCCCCCAAGGACGCACCAAGAGAGGTCGCGGAGGGCAGTTTCCCCACGCCCAGAGGAACCCACAGATCCGGAAGGGGCTCGGCCGGCGGATTGCACCACAGCCCAAGCTGGCAACTCAGCCCCACACAGCCAGGGCTTCCTGGAACCCCAGGAGGACAGAGGATTCCCACGATCGTGCCTGGGAGGGGGACAGAGACCTGACTGGAAGGCTCAGGCAGCGCTGCAGACTGGGGTCCCACACCGACTCCCTGGGGGCTGCCAGCAGTGGGACCTTGGCTCTCTGCTCCACTGTGGCTTGTCTCCTGCCCCACCCCTGTGATTACACCTGTACACACTAGTACACAAGCATACATGCATCCATGTGGGCACAAGGGCACACGCACATGGGCACAGATACACGCACAGAACCTACAGGTATACCCCGGCACACACATGCTCACACACATCAGCAGACATCCGCACACGTACACACAGGTACTGCTCACGCACGCGTAGGAGCATATGGACATGAACAGAGACATGCACCCACCAAACCCTGGCTATATAAGAGCCAGTAATAATCCCTTTTTTCCTAAAGCCAACATGAGTTGGATTTCTCTCCCTCTGCAATGAGGAAGTCCTGACTAAGATAAAGAGCTTGATGAGCCAAAGAGTGAAGGTGAAAACAGTCCTTGGCCTGCGTCTGCTGCCTCCGCGATGTCAGCATCTTATCCAGGCCAAGCACTGTGCAGGGTGAGCCAGACGCAGCTCCCAGCCTTAGCCCAGGTGCTATGTGGGTTACTAATGACAAAATTCCTTTTGCAAAGCACTTCCTTTTTCTTTTTTTTTTTTAATCAAATACAGGTCGTTCCTGGCCAATCAGTGGAGCACGTTATTTGATGTGTTTTTATGCAGGAGAGAGGGGATTGCAGTCACAGCAAGCTTGGACACGTCCCACCTCCATCTTACCTATTCTTATCTGTAAATACAAGCACACGCACAACATGTGTGCATGTTGTCCATCAGCATACTCTAGGGGCAGACACAGCTGAGACATTCTCTCATGCAGACCTTCATAGTCTGCGAGACACTCAGGTAAACACCAGGTAGGAGGCCACCTGGGCCAAGTGTTCACAGATCCAGCAGGGACACAAGCCTAGGCCCAAGAATCTAAAGGTCAGCAGGGCAGCCCAGGGACCAGGAAGGGGCAATTCAAGACCAGGCTGGATTCTCCCAGCTGAGGTTCTGGTCCCTTGCATGGCAGCCATAAAAGATACAGAGTCACGGAATTCAGACACCTGGCCCAAGAGCAGCATGCAGGGAGTGGGACAGAACTCACAGCATCCCAGAATTCCTTGAACCCGAAGAAGGATCTGTGTCTTCCTCGCCCCTCAGAGTGAGGGCTTGGAGAAAGAGAAGGGAGGTTCCCAGATGGCTCTGAATTTTACCCCGTAAGCTCTGGAGGGAGGTGAGAGCCATTCTAGAGCCTCATCCACTCTCCTCTCCTCAGCGCTCAGGCCCTCAAAATTCGGGAGCTGTGTGCCCTCCAGCAATTTACCTAACTCTCTTGGCCTCAGTGTCCTCCATAATGTGGGGTGGCTGCTACCCACCTCACAAGGTGATAAGTGAACGTAAACACTTAGCACAGGGCTCCCACACCACTCCCAGAGCTGTTACAATTATTATATATTCCACCCTCTCCCTCAGTCCTGGTCGGCTTCCTGTCACCCCTGCTCTGGCCCCTCAGCTCTTCTTCTGGGTGGTGGCATGGCTCTCTGGGTAGGACTGTGAGTCAAGAGAAAAGAGAAGCACTGTGTGTGCCAGGCCCAGCCCTCCTGCCCCACCAAGCATGGCCCGGCCTCCTCCAAGACCTCAGCTGACTCAGCACACCAGCAGTCAGGGTGGAGGTGAGGACAAGTTACAGGGACACGAAAGCCAACAGCAGCGCCCCTGTGTCTGTGAGTTGACTATGGGCCAGCGCTGACCTCTCAACCTCACAGCTGCCTCAGAGAGGACACTACTTTATCCCATTTTACAGATGGGGATGCTGAGGCACAGAGAGGTTAAGGAACATGATAAAATGTACCCAGCATGATGGTAGCAGACCTGGGTTTGACCCCGGAGCTCAAAGTCTCAGCCACTGTTCTGTACGATGATCTGCATTAGCAGATCAAACCTGCTCCACTGACTCTGGAACCCACAGAAAAGCCCAGATCACACAGTGCCCATTTTACAGATGGGGAAACTAAGGCCCTGAAAGCAAAGCAAAGCTCAGCTCAGCCGAGAAAGAACAATGACAAAGCAGGAAAGAGCACATGCCCGAGTCCCCCCAGCACCTGGCCAGATGGGCTCCTTCTCTCCTGAGGTTGCTTCTCACCCTTCCACAGAGGAAGGGCCACTTTGGGTCAGCAAGTCACAAGGCTCTGGCTTCCCTGGTGGAGGCCTGTGGGTGTCCCTGGTGGAGCTGAGGGGGCAAGTCCCACCCAGAGCCCCAACCTAGGGACAGAGCTCCAGGGAACCCACCCAGTTCTCTGGTCTTTAGAGCTTTAGAGAAACGTGGAGCTGAGAAGGCTGGCTGGGGTCAAAGGAGGAGAGGAGGCCCAGGCCCCTGCCAGTAGCCCCTCCATCATGTCTGCAGTCCCTTGAGAGCAGGAGTGTGGTTTCCTCCACTTGGGCCACTCTGTCCTCGCAGCCACCAGCAGGAGCTGAAAGATGAGAGTCTCCTTTCCCAGGCATAGGGATGAGGCAGTTACAGGAAGCTCAGGAAACAGATGCCCCAAGAGAAGCGGGCACTAGATCATTCGACCTGGATCCTCCCCAACTCCAGACAGCATGAGCTGGCATCAGTACCAACCCTGAGGGCACAGCTTCCCTCCCAGCTCGACCACTGAATCACCCTGAGCAGCTCATGTGCTCTTTGGAGGTTTCAGTGGACTTTTCCTTAAAGAGGAGGCTAGATAAGCCAGGTTAGGACAAAGCACAGTAGCAGAGAAGAACACTCTGATCTCCAGGAAAACAGGGCACCAGGGCATTCAGAGCCAGTAAATCCACATCGGTTAGCAATTCACACCTTGGGATGGAGATAAAATGACACCTAACATTTGCATTGTGATTTACAGTGCCCTGATCACTTCCCCACACACACTGTCTCAAGGGCTAGATTGAATTTCCCATTGCACAAGTTCTGAAAAGCAAGACGATGACCAAAAAAATTGCAAGAGAAATGCTTGTGAAAACTGGGTTCCAAGAGCAGGACCCTGACATAGGACGATTGCGTGATTTTTTCTGATTTGTTCAGTAAGGCCAGTCTACCAAAAGAACTCCCAGCAACACGTGGCTGTGGACTAAAGAAGCAACAATGGGTATCATTATTTTTAAGTAATAATAAAGCATCATTTTTAACCATCAGATAGGGAAGGTTAAAAAAAAAAAGACTTGATAATGATGTGGGGGCACCTCACCATGAGTGTGTAGATATTTGGCAAGATCAGTCAAAACGGCAAGTGCACATAACGTTTGTGCCAACAATTTTGTTTTTAGAAATTTTTCCCACTGGTAAACTCATATGAGTTGACCATACCTGTGCACACAGATGTTAATTATATCATTGTTTGTAATAGCAAATACACTGAACACATGATCATCATTTCACTATATTGTAGAAACAAGTATACAATGGAATCCTAGGTAGCCATTGAAGAGAAGGAGGTAGGATTTATATATGTTACTATATAAAGATACCCTAAAAACCGAAGTTAAAAAAAGAAAGACACAGCAGGGAGGGTATATAGCTCAAGTAAGTGGTAGAGTGCATGCTTAGCATGTACAAGGTCCTGGGTTCAATCCCCAGTACTTCCCCTAAAAATAAATAAATAAATAAACCTAATTTATAAATAAATAAGCCTAATACACCTCCCCTCCAAAATAAAAATAAATGAAATAAAAGACACAGAATGCTCATATAATAGGATCCTATTAGTTCAAATAAATATGTAAAATTTTTATTGAAGTGTAGTTGATTTACAATGTTAGTTTCAGGTGTACAGCAAAGTGATTCAGTTATACATACTTAGACACATTTTTTTTCTTTTCAGACTCTTCCATTATATGTTATTACAAGAAATTGAATATAGTTCCCTGTACTATGTAGTAGGCCCTTGTTGTTTATCTATTTTATATTTAGTAATGTGTATCTGTTAATCTCCAACCCCTAATTTATCTGTCCCATCCTTTCCCCTTTGGTAACCATAGTTTGTTTTCTATGTCCATGAGTCTGTTTTTGGTTTATAAACAGAATTTGAATCTTTTTTTAAGATTCAACATGTATGGTATCATATGATATTTGTCTTTGTCTGACTTACTTCACTCAATATAATCATCTCTAGGTCCATCCATTTATAAATGCCTAGACAATTTCTGGAAGGAAACATAAGCAATGGTCCAGGACTGGGTATCCCTGAGGAGTGGGACTGGAACTGGAAATCTTGGGGGGGAGGAAACTTTCCACTTTCTGTCCTTCTGTGCTGCTTGATTTCTTTTTTTTTTTACCAAGAGTATGTTATAATTTTTTTAAAAAGTATTAAATAAACAGATGGTTTGCTAAGAAGAAGAAAGAAGACGAAAAAGAAGAGGAGGACAAGGAGGAGGAAGCTACAAAAGCTTGTTTCTTTAAAACCTTCTTAAACTATTTAGAGCTCAAACTGACTGCTGATCCCAGTCCTGAGATCACCTCTTCTGCCCTGAAGGTAAGCCTGTCTTGCCCCAGAAAGGGAGAAGCCAGGTCTCTCTCTCAGTGTCTGACTCCAGATGGTTCTTCCGTGTACTCTGCTTTTTAGCAAAGAGTTTGTGTTTCAGTCTTAAGTAAGGAAACTCCAAGAAGACCAATATACCACTTTGCTGGAGGAACTCTGACAGTACACATTGGCATCCTTATGTGCATGCCAGGGGACTTCTTGAGCGCAGATCATGGCCAGTTGGGGGATTTGGTGTCAGTTTTGCATGGCTATGTCAAGTTTGTGGAAACTCTTCAACCTGTATACTTAAAACCTGTGCACTTCTCTGTATGTATATTATGCTTCAATAAAAAGCTTTTTAAAAATATGCATGCCTTTTGACCCAGCAATCCCAAGGAGGAAAAAAACAGAGCTGTGTGCCAAGTTGTACTTTTGAGGGTCTCTAGCTCATTGTTGTCATACTATGAAAGGCTGGGAATGACCTAAATTCCCAACAGTAGGAGTGGGTTAGAGAAAGACTGCGTCTGTCCACACAGTTCATCTCAGCCAATGCAAAGTAGGTGCTGAAGTGCAGTCGGCCCTCCCATGTCTGCGGGTTCTGCATCCATGAATGCAACTAACCACAGATGGAAAATATTCAGGGGGGAAAAACTTCCAGAAAATTCCAAAAAGCAAAACTTGGGTTTGTCATGCTGCCAACTATTTACGTAGCATTTACATTGTATTAGGTATTATAAGTAATCTAGAGATGATTTAAAGTATACGGGAAACCTAAATGTCCATCAGCAAATGAATGTATAAAGAAGATTGGGGGGTGGTATATATATAGCATTACATATATACAATGGAATACTATATATATACTATATATAGCATTATATATATAATGGAATACTACTCAGCCATAAAAAAGAATAAAAATTTGCCATTTGCAATAACATGGTTGGATCTGGAAGGTATTATACTTAGTGAAATAAGTCAGACAGAAAAAGATGAATACTGTCATTATCACTTATATGTGAAATCTAAAAATAAAACAAAGGAATGAATATAACAAAACAGAAACAGATTCACAGATATAGCAAACAATCTAGTGGATATCAGTGGAGAGAGGGAAGGTGGGAGGGACAAGATAGAGGTAGAGGATTAAGAGGTACAAACTATATTTTATAATAAATTTAAATGGAATGTAATCTAAATTTTTTTTAATTAAAAAAAATTAAGTATAAGGCAAAATGGCATTGGCTATATGCAAATGCTATACCATTTTATAGAAGGGATTTGAGCATCACAGGATTCTGGTATCCTGCATGGGGAGGGGGCAGTCCTGGAACCAAAATCCCAAGGACACTGAGGGGTGACTGCTTATGTGAGGCTGGAGCAAACAAGTTACAATAAGTCTCTGAATGGAAGGCAACAGGCTAACTAAGATGTTCAGGGCCATATTGTTCAGGGGGTGAGATTAAAGATTATGAGTTTTTTCTTCTCTGTGCTTTCCAGAACTTTCTAAGTTTTCTGAAATAAGCAGGCCTTACTTTTATAATTAGAAAAACACAATAAACTTTAGGTAAAACACTAACAAATAAAAGGCAGCAAAAGGAAACAAGAAAGAGGCTAGGCCCAGTGTTATAAAATAGTTGTTCTATCACAGGCACTGGGTGTGAGAACCACCTGGGGCTTGAATAGCGTGCATTTAAACCCCAGCCCATGCTGCTTGCAAGCAGTGTGACATTTGGCAAGTTCCTCAACCTCTCTGTGCTTCCAAATGGACTCTCCATCTATAAAGTGGAGATACTACTACCTCATAGGGCTTTTAGGAGGGGTAAATGAGTTAATATGTGTTAAGCCCTCAGAGCAGTGCCTGGCACAGACCTGTAGGCCTGTTTGCCAGCACAAGGGGTAAAATTTGGATCTCATTGTTCTGGGGTGGGGCCAGGGAATCTGCATCTTTAACAAACTCCCCAGATGATTCTAATTCAGCAAGAAACACTGGAATGAAACCCACCACGATACTGCCATTATCTTTGGTGGCCCTAGAGTTATATGTAGGAAGGCTTGGGCACTAGGAGCTGTCTGAAGGGGATTTTCACTAAAGGAGATTACAAAGACAGCTCTTTGCTCTCCCCCATTCAGCTGGGTCACCCCCAACCCTCCCCTACTACCACAGAGCCCCATCTGCATACTTCCTGCACCAGATGGGTAAGAAAGTGGGAATCAGCACCCTCTACAGACAAGTTTGGGTAATGCAAGGAGGAAAAGGGCATCTTGCTTGTATTTCTAGGATGGCAGACATATTGCCCCCTGGCAAAAGGGATTGAGGGATGGAGGAATTCTCTGTATCACAGGAGATAAGCAGCAACCACCTGGTGTCAGGACACATGGGTTCCAGCCCTGAATCTGATTAAATATAGCTGTGGGGAAATCACTTAAACTGTCTTTGCCTCACTTTGTTCATCTGTAAAGAATAACTGCCATCATTTCTTGATAATCTCCCATGAACGTGTTGTGTCATATTTTTTATTTCATTTAATCTTTACCACCACCATCTTCTCCATCCTAGGGAGGAAATGGAGCCTCAGAGAGCTTAAGAGACTTGCCCAAAGTCACAAGGCTGGAAGGTGACAACAGCAGAATTCAAACACAGAGCCCTGCTTGTAACAGTTCCTACAGGGAATGAGGGCAGTGCTGATGTGAGATATGGCCAGGTTGGGCTCCAGCAAACCCTGCAGTTCTCCCTGACCCCCTGCCAATGCCCAGCTGAGGAGCAGCCCCAACCTGGGCCAGGACGAGTAAACCCTGAGATTCCTCTCCAGGCCTGGCAAGCCAGGCTGGGGAGTCACTCATCTGGCGGATGAACACTGACTTAGGTGGAGGCAGGCAGGAGGTACAGAGGAGAGGAGGGGGCTCCCTTGGACACTTAAAGGAGAAAAAAAAAAAAAGGCCTGCAGCTCAAACAAGTATGTTCATGATTCATTTATCCTAACTTTCCTGGATAAATGTGGATTCCTCATGGGATCTGCTCCACCCCACGCCCAGAGGAATACTGCTGGAGCCCCAGCTTCGTGGCATCTCCACCAACTCTGCCCCTTGCCCCTTTGAAGGGAGCAGGGCTGACTTAGAGTCACATAACAAATGGAGACAGATAAGGCCTTTTCCAGGGGGAAGGTACAGCTCAGTGGTAGACAAGTGCTCAGCATGCACAAGGTCCTGGGTTCAACCCCCGGTACCTCCATTAAATAAATACATGAAAATAAACCAAATTACTCAATAAATGAAAATAAACCTCCCCCCACCAAAAACTCTGTCCTTAAAAAAAAAAAAAGAGCAAAGAAAAGAAAAGGCCTTTTCCACTCAGGGTCCCCTCTTCTCTCCCCATTACCATCCCTGCCCTCAGAAGGACTCTGCACAGGGAGATGCATCCTGTATTACATAAGACTTAGGGGTGAGGAATTGGGGCTGGAACCTGCAGCTCAGTGAAAACCTGCACCAATGACTCACCTGAGGTCAAGGGGATCCGTGGGTGGAAGTGTAGTCACCACTAAAGAAATAACCCAATGAGTATGAAATAACCCAATAATACTGATGATGTCTCCATTTTATAGCTGGAGAAATTGGGGCACAGAGAGACTAAGTAATTTGCTCAAGGTCACATTCCCAAGAAGTGGCTGTGGCAGACTGTATGTTCCAAAGATGGCCCCACCATCCCACAATATAGCCCCCATCCCACATGCCCTTCTCACCCGTGACATTAACACCCCTCCATTACGCGGTGGGGTATATGTTCCCTCCCCTTGGATCCATGTGGATCTGTGACTCTAGTGGACGTGCTGCTCCAGGGCCAGGTAAGAAAAGGCGAAATAGCTTCTGCCTGGCTCTTTCTTGCCCCTTAACCCAGCCAACAGGCTGTGAGGAAGCCCAAACTAGCACACAGTGGGGGCACCCCTGAACAGGAACCAAGGGAGCTGGCCCCAGAGCTGTGCTTCCGGCCACCTCACAGTGGTCCCTGCTGCGAGAGACGGTATAGAGGAGAGGTACAGAGCTTGGGTCTGGAGTCAGCTCTACCTTTGTATGTTCACTCATTCATCCATTCATCAAATGTTCATCTCATCCCTATTGTGTTTCAGGCTCTCTATTAGTGCTGAGAATATTTCAGGGAACAAGACAGACAAATCCCTGCTCCAGGGGGACTGATGGGTGGGAAGGTGGAGAATAAGAGAGGAATAACTTCACCCAGGTATTTACAGTAAGGTAATAGGATCCAAATAGGGTGGGTGGGGAGCCCTGTTTAGAGGACATGATCTGAGTCGGCCTCTCTGAAGGGGACACTATAAAGATACAATGGATGTAGCTTTGTGAAGAGCAGAGAGGACAGCAGCATGCGTCAAGAGCAGACCTGGATTCATGTCCTGGCTCCACTACTTACTAGCTGTGTGGCCTTGTGGAAGTGAAGCAGCCTCTCTGAGCCTCTACTTCCTCATAAGATGGGGATGCTTTCAGAACCCACCTTAGAGGATTGTTTTGAGGAGCCAAAGAGCTAATATGTATATCGTGTGAGTCCAGGGCCTGGCACAGGAAGAGCACCACAAATTTCACAGAGGCCAAGGCTGCCAGTGGGATGCCTGGAGTCCCAGAGACCATTCTGCTTCTGGTCAGAAACCATGCCGGGCATGGCTACAAAGAAAGAGAATATGGATGGTGGAGGTGGGGGAGGCTTCCCATTGCTGCACTGGTGCCCAAGCCACGGAGGATGGGTCAAGTGGATGGGGGTGCACACACTTCCCTGAAGCACGCTGACACATAGCCTGGCTTCCACCCACCCGCTGCAGCCCTCCTGACTCATCTCCTCAACTCAGGGTTCACCCACCCATCACTCTTGACTCAGAGCTTGAAGGATGTGGCTGGAGATTGGACTGGTTGTCCCTCCCCAGGGCCTACCCTCATGGCAGTGGGCACCCACACAGCCAGTGGGGGAGAAGCAACTTCCTCCAGGCAGAAAGAGGGAAAGGGACAGGGACAGGAATCCTGGAGAGAGGGCAGAGCTGGGGAGGGCAGAAGACTCAGGGGCCTCAAGGGCCAGGAAATCCTGCCCTTGAGGGTAAAATATCACCTGCCATCAGACAGGCACACCCTCGAGGACCCTGGAGAGCACCTGGTGGATAGCCAACACACATACCCAGGGAGAAGAACACGAATAAGCCAGAGAACATGACAATGCACCCAGAGACATGCTCAGAGGACCACAAGTAACCACCGGAGATGTACAGACACTGATGCAGCAACATGCCCTGCAGGGACACACGCGCACAGAGGCGCACACACATACATACAGGTGTACCTTACTGTGCCTGACTGCCTGTTACTCCCCTCCAGCTCTTGCTCAGTACCAGTCGTCTAATTGGCAGGGTCCCCAGGTGCCCATGCCTGATGCCATCTGCTGACCCAGACCTGGCAGGTCCCAGCCAGCACCCAGCATGAGGCAGGAAGGAGGCGGACAGCCCTGGATCTGAACGAGGGAAGGGGGTGGGACACCAGCCGGCCCTGAGAGCAACCTGCAAGTCCAGAATCGGAGGCAGGTTTCAGGTTGAGTCCTGCAGAGCACAGTCCTTGCCTTGGTGTCCCACCTGCTGTGGGAGCCCCAAAGGCCATGTTGCCTCCTGAGCAGGTGGAGTGGAATCCCCTTATAACTTATCTGGAAGCCCTGAAGGGTTGTGGTAAACAGAGTTAAAAAAAAAAAAACAAAAACCAACACAAGTGCAGCATGGCAGACTAAAATCAGACATGAAGCAGAACTTCCCACCAGAGAGGTGCCAAAGCATTGTAAGAGGTGTGGGCAAGAAGAGAGTGTCATCTGGCTCTTTAAAAAAGGAGGAGATGGATAGCTTGGCATCACTGATTTTTTTTATTATTACATATTTTATTTTATTTTATTTTTGTAGGGGGAAGTGATTAGTTTTACTTATTTATTTATTTTTAGAGGCAGTACTGAGGATTGAACCCAGGACCTTATGTATGCTAAGCAGGCACGCTATGACTTGAGCTATACCCCCTCCCACCTTGATTTTTTTTTTTCTTTTTACTAAACTTACTAAAAACAAAAGGAGTCCCAAATTGCAGAGGTCAGGGGAGTCTTTAAATGACTAAAAACAGTGGCTGCTGCACCGGCCCAGCCTAGGCTGAATGTGACCTTGCCTGAAGGCAGAGGATGGACACCATGACCTTTGTATTGCCAGCCTGAACTGCCCCTGCACAAGCAAGAGGCAGCTGAATGCCTTCCCCACTGTACGACCTCCCCCTGAGGAGCGGAATGTTGCTCAGAGATGGGAAGGGGTAGGGAGACAAGGGCCACCGTGGTACCATGGCAACCAGACTTGGCGGATGCACATCCTCGACTTCTCCAGTCACCACTCACAATAGGACCCAAGTGTCTGCAGACAGTACCTCACCTGCCAAAGTGAGTAGTGGCCCAGGAGAGGCAGGCGTAGATGCATTGGGGTAAAGGAGAATGAAAGGGCTTATAGGTGCTGTACCCTGAAATATGATGCTTGCCCCAGTGCATGCCCTAGGACTCCCTAACTCATCCTCAACCACTGCAGTCTCTTCCCCCATACCACCCCATTGCTCTCCCACAGGCCCAGCCTGTTCCCACCACTGAGACACCTCCAGTCCCCAAGCACCAAGGCTGCCCGACTCACCCCACAACCCTCATTCCAACATCATTCTGAGCCACCCTCTGCCAACTTGCTCTCCCCTCCTTTCCTATTCTCCATTTTCTCTCCCCTCCCCACCCACCTGTCCTGTCCTCCCCACTGTCTGTAGCCCAGACCAGTGCCTGCGACCATCTGCCAGCTCCAAACGCCAGCATCCATCCTCTCGCCACTCTTCCCTCGAGCACCTGCTCCCCTCGCACCCTCTGCCCACCCCAGGGCTCCCATGTCCTCCAGGACACACAACCCAGGAAGAGGCACTTATGAGCAGCTGGTTCAGGGGCAGGGCATTGCTGGCTCCAGTTCACAGACAGCGAAACAGAACCGTTCAGAGGGTCTGGGAGACTGGCCACAGCTGCAGGAGGAACTGACCAGGCCAGGCTTCTGGCCCTTAAGCCCCAGACTCTCTGACCAGGAAGGGGGGTCTTTAGAGGTCACCTAAACCAGCCTCCTCCTCTACTTGTGAATGAATATCTGAGCCACCTAGAATATGCTGTGTTCCCAAGTATATGGAGCCTTCGCTGTGGATCCATTGCCATGTTCAAAAATTTAGTAAGTATCGTATTTAACACCCACAACCAGAATAGGAAATTGAGGCTCAGAGAAGATAGGTACTTTGCCCAAGGCCACGCAGCGTCGGACAATTTAGTGCGCACTTCAAACCTTCTCAGCCCCACCTCTTACTCCAGCCACTCTGCAACAACCAGTTCCCCTCAGGCTTCAAACAGCAGCTTTCAATGCCACGTGGCAAGGCTTCATCAAGGACCAAGCGGGCCTTCTGTGAAGCCGCAGTGTGTGACGCCCACACGAACCCCCAAGGATGGGACAGCTGATGGATGAACACTTCCCTGTTTCTCTCCCCAACAGGGCAGATAATGCTCCTCAGGGAACCACCCAGGACAGAGCAGGCGTAATGATGAAAAGGATGCTTGCTCATGCTTCCTTCTTTTTTCATTCCTTCATGCCCCTTGCCTCCACCCTTGTTTCCAAGTAAACCTCTCCGGTTCTGCTTTGGAGGAATACTGGTGGAGACACAGCGGGTGAGTCATGGAGCTGCAATTCGACCAGGTCTGAGTGACAACAGAGCCTTCACGCTCAACCGTCATGCTCTGCTGTGCCACCATCCATGCCAGGGTCCCCTTCCCTCAAGGTTTGAGTCATTCTGAACCAGAGTGGCTCAGCCACACTTGATGCAGACAAGGTGATAGGAAAGAGGGAGAAGAGGGTGTGAGGGTGCTGGCAGCAGGAATGTCATCTTCTTTGGAACCGAGGCCACCTCCAGACAAACTGCATCAACACCCTGGGCTACGCAGGCTGAGTAGGAGTCCCAGAGAGACGTGCCCTGGCCCTGCGCAAGTTTAGCATCTGCCTCTGCTCAGAAACTTGGCGACTCCAAGTCCCCCATTCCATCCCATCTCCCCACACCCCACCCCACCCCCACTCCTCAAGATCTTAAAAGGGAGAGGGACCTAACGTAGCTTCCAGAAGCCAGAGCAGCCAGATATAGCAGATGCTCACTCTGCTAGACTCAGAAAACTCAACACACATGCTTGGAGGCAAGGGCAGAGCCTCCTCCAACTCCTGCCCAAGTGGCAAAGATGTGCTGGGACTTTCCTGGGGGAAATCACTGCTGGGGACCTCAGATGCCCTGAGTCACTCCCAGCCTACCAGCCCCAGGCAGCTGTGCAAGCTCTCTGTTTACTCCTCATCCTGCAGTAGGAAGAAGGGGGGAAGGGAGTGCCTTCTCCCCTCTCCATGGGAAACTGAGGCCCATGGGGCTTGAGGGACAGCCCCAGGGTCACAAAGCATGAAAAGAACCGGAGAGCTGTGGTACCCAGCCCAGGACAACCCTATAATTCCCTATGAAGGCTGCTCTGATGGGGGCCACTCAACAGAGGCAGATCCCAACATTCAGAGCCCAAACCCCACTTGCATATAAATGCCCTTTGGTTTGTTAAGAAGGGTGTAGAAGGAGCCATAGAAAACAGATGAGGAGAAAGAAGGATGTCCCCCCACAACCAGCCCCCAGGTCCAGATATGCTGTATGCCCTGGATCCCCACCCAGAGCAGGCACCCCCACACTCATCCACCCAGGGCCTCCAGAAATGAGCATCAGGCTGAAGACTGGTCCTGCCCTAAAGGTCCACCAAGGCCTCTCAGACAGCGCCCCATCGTACCAGCTCCCCTCCCTGCAACAGGCACAGGTTGGAGTGAGGATGGGATGGGGTTTACGCCCTCTGCCCTCTCGGAAAAAAACAGACCAACCCAGCCTAGCTACAGGGTCCTCCTGGGGGTCCACCTGTAAACATTTCACCTCTGACCTCCACCTCAATCAGCTTCTCCAGCCAGACTTTGACAGGGGCTGAGCAACAGCTCACTTACGCGTACACACCCCATACATGATGTGTGTGCGCCATGCCCCACCCGCATGGATTTCTGAGGACAGTCACCCCACCTCCCAAATACAACCCATTACGCGGGACTGACTGCTCCGTGGAATCGCAGCACGGGGCTCACTCTCGTCCACACGGGCTGATTTCTCTTTGCAAACAAATGCAGTTACACTCACAACATATACCCTAATTCCACGTTCAGTGCCACCCTGGACTCGCGTCTTGATTCCGGCTGACTACGGGATTACCACCCAGCCCGGAACCCGCTAACCTTCTGTGACGCCAGCTCCAGGGGCTCACTCCACGACGTGGAGTGAATGGCAACAGTCAGCCGCCGCGGTTCTCCCCGCCTGTGCGCCCGCATTGGCGGCGTCCCCCGTCTCCATCCGGCCGCAAGCCCCCTCCTCCTCGGCGGCGGGTAGCCCTGGCCGCCCGCCCCGCCGCGTGCACCGTCACCGCGACGCGCACGCGCGCACCCCGGCCTCCGCTCGCCCGGCACAAAACAGTCCCCCCGCCCGCCGCCGCCGCCGCCGCCGCCGCCGCCGCCGCCACCGCCACTGCCCGGACACCTGGCCGGCCCGCCCCAGCCGCCGGAGCCTCACACTTGCCTCCAGAAAGCCCGCGCCCTGCGGAGGCAGGGCGCTCCTGCCACTCCACGCGACGCCGCTGCAGGGGTCCTCTCCCTGGTCTCAGCGGTGCCCACCGGGCTCGCCCAGCACCGCTGCGGGAAAATGGGGGAGATGGAGGGGCGGGCATGCGGGGCGGGAGAGGGCGCAGGGACGAAATGGGGGAGGGGAGCAGGGACGGCGGGTCCGGGGCGCGGCGCCCCCGTGGGATGCTCGCGTCACCGCCGCCAGGGGACTGCCCGAGGCGGCTCCTCGGGAACAAAGGCGCGGGGCGGGGCAGGCGCGCCCAAGGGACCAGGGAATGGAGGAGGGGGCAACCCATCTGCCACAGAAGTTCCTGGAGGACGGGGCCCCCAAGCCAGTGGGGAAGGGAGGTGCGGAAAGATCTGCGGGTTCCTGGTCTACTGAGGAAGACACTGGGGCTCTCGTCAGCTCTGCGTGAGTGGGACTGCGGAGGGGGTACAGTGCTTTCTGGACTTGGAAGTGGCAGGCCTCAGGGACTGCCAGAGCCCTTGAAATTGACCCTGCCTTGGACCTAGGAGCCTGGAGCTTTCATTCATTAACGACAGACATCCTCCCAGCTTCTGCCAAATCAAGGATCCTGAAATTGAAAGGGTTGAAGGCAGGAAGGGTGGGTGCCCTAGGGAGCCTTTGGGATGCTTGAGTCTCTTCCTCCTTAACCTCCAAAGGAGGGCAGCCTCTGAATATGGCTTGCACACCTCAGTGGTGGGAAGCTCACTCCCTCAGGGGACAGCCCACGCTGTACTCAGGCAACTCTAAATGCTAGAAAGCGCTTCCTTTAATTGCACAGAAATCAGCCTCCCTTCCATCTGTTGGCCAGGGCCTCAATCTGCTCTGGCCACAATGATGTTCTGCTTCTAGAACATAGGTAGGGCCTTGTAACTGCTCTTCCCCCTCCATCTCCTGTGCCCCTTCCCCGGCATTTATTCAATACCCCTCACCAGCAGCTTCTCCATATGGTTGCCCCCTTGTGTTCTTCAGGACTCAGCTCAAATGTCACCTGCTCAGAGAGGACATCTACCTCTTCCAACGTCCCCACACACCCACTGGTCACTCTTTATCTGTTGCCCTGTTTTAGTTTGTTCAGCACTCTGATTATCTCAGGAAATTTTCTTGCCTATGTCTCTGTAGCCTTTCCCTCTAGAACGTGTGCACCATGGAGGCAGGACCCTTGTCTTCCTTAAGACAAGACACTATAACCCCAGGGCCTGACGGGAGAGGGTGGAAGGAAGAAAGGAAGGCAGGTGGCCAGCCCACCCTCCAAGTCCCTACAGCAGCCTGGCCCATCACCTCAAATCACAACCCACTCAGCCACTCAAGGGTATCATCTGGCACAGTTTTAGCAGGAGGACGTGCTCAATCTCTGTCCACAACGTAAATGAGGAAATGACGGAACATTCCTCTTTGTCTGAGACTCAAAATTGCAGGACCTTCCCTCCCCAGCTCTAGACTCTCTGCCCTGAGCTCTTGCAGCCCCAAGATGCAAGCATTTTCTTAAAACATGGAGCCAAGCTGCTAGTCAGCTAGAACCTGTCAGATAGCTGTTTGCATCGCTCTATTGCCCAGGTACAGACAGGATTGGAGGCCAAAACAGACTTCTCCTTTATTTTTCTTTTTTTTTCAAATGGAATTAACTGGGGATTGAACACAGGACCTCATGCATGGTTCTACCACTGAGCTACACACACCTCTTTATTTCTATTAAACTGTACCATCTAGACTTGGACCTGGAACCCAGCCTCCAGGGCACTTACGGTCCAACTCTGCCACCTTGCCCATTGGGCAATGTCACCAGCATGCTGTCCACATCCTCCCTCCCCAAGTCGCTCATGAACAGATTCAGTAAGGACAGCGCACTCATCAGCCTCCCAAGATGTGCCACCCCCCCCAGCCCACATTCCTCTGTGTCACTTGCAAGGCTTGGATGTGAAGACAAGAACAATTCTTGCTGAAACTCAGAACTACTGTCTCCCGCTTTACCACCCCCAGCCTTCCTTCTAGTCTAGAAAACTAATCAGAAAATCAAATCAGCTCCCTCCAGCAGGATGGCTTCTCAGGGAATTCACTCACTGCTGCTGATCCTCTACCTCTTCCTTTTCTAAGTGCCCTCAAACCATCTCTTTAATCATAGACCCTGAAACCTGACCAGGACTGATGCTAAGCTCACTTATTTATGATTTGTGGACTTATTTCCCCTCTATAAAGATAAAAATTACCTTCACCATCTCCCATTTTGGGGCACATGTCTTATTCTCTGAGAGGCAGTGTGCGTAGTGGTTTTGAGCACTGCCACTTACTCTGTGCCTCAGCTTTGTCATCTGAAAAATGGGGAAAACACTAGTACCTAGATCATAGCATTGATACTAAGATTAAATCAAGTTATGCCTGCAAAGCATTTATAACATGACACATAATAAACACACATAAGAAGTTAGTACTACTTTTGTGATATAAGAGTAATAGTTAATTTTTTGAGTGCTTAGTCACGGAGCTATGGCAGCCTCCTCTTCAAGGCCCCCAGGATGTAGCCTTCCCAAAAGCTGAAGTTATTTCAAATGGCTTCATCCTCTTTTATGATTGCTTCCTTCACCCACAGACTCAGCCAGGCTCCTGTGACTCTGAAGAGCATTCTTGTTCTTTGGCTCAAAAGAGGTTAGCCGCAGGCCACCTGCATGAGCAGAGGTCTCACCCTCCTCTTCTTTTCTTGCTGTTATCTTGGGCAGGTGCAGCTAGCCACTCTCAGTCTTGGGGCAAGCCTCCCTTCTAGCCTTTCTACATTTGTCCTTCACCTGGTACGTCTATAATGAGCTCCTTCTCTGGGCTAGGACCCCGGGCTGCGGCAGGGAGCAAGATGGAAAAGCCCTGCCCTCATAGAGCTCACATTCCAGGGAAGCCACAGACAATGAACAAATAAGCAAATAAGATAATGTCAGGTAGTGGTGAGAGCTTTTAAGGAAAGGAAAGGAGGTGAGGGAGAAGCTGCCTTATGTCAGATGGCACTTGGCCCACGATAGGGCTTTGCATGCTGCCTGAAACTAATTCCGATCGTGTGCCCTTCATGTCAGTCTCACTAGTGTGCTCCCAGGGCAGCCTCCTTCTCTGCCCCTGCAAGCATTCACAACTGGACACTCAGAATCACATGGCTGCACCCTTCCTGATACTCTTGCCTCAAGCTCTAGGGGGTTTTCATTCAGTCTTTTCTCTCAGTTATTTGAAATCTACCCTCTGGAGTTAAGGGCTCTGGTCTGACCTCCCATTTCCTGAATACCAAGAGTTCCCAGGTGGCCCGAGTCTCCTTTCCTGGGGTTCCTGTCACTTCCACATCATCATTCAATTAATTCTTCCTCTTTGGGCAGAACTGGATCCAAGGTACCTATTCCCCCGACTGCTTCCTGTACCTTCTGAAATTGTCACTGGGATACGAGGGAGCAGATGCACTGCCCTTAGCTGAATAGGACTCCTGGCAGATGTCTAGGAAAGTAAAGTCTCCCATCACTTCTGAACCTTACTCCTGGGGCCAGTCTGGAAGCTGCAGTAAGAGCATCATCCCTGTTCTCTAGCTGGCCAGCACACGGTGTACCCCCCAATGCCATCACTTCCATCTTCCTGTATTCAGCTACCCCTGGGAAGAAAAACCTGTTCATCCTTGGCATCAAGGGTCCTGCTAATTAAATCTTTCTTTCCTTCCTTTCTTTCTTTTTTCTTTCTTCCTTCCTTTCTTTCTCTCTTTTTTTCTTTCTTGTTTTGTTTTTCTTTGGGTCCTGCTAATTTAGAAGCTGGTGTAAAGAGGTTCTGATGGGGAAAATGGGAAGAAAGGTCAGAGTCTTGTCTAGCAGAAGCCTTGGAAAGGGATGTGGCAGCAGCAGGGCTCCCAGGATACCTCCACTGAGGCTGCTAACACTGGTCATGTCTGTCCACAGTGTGGAGGAAGGGTGGGCAGGAAGGAGCCTGGGAGCAGGAATCTGAGTGCCCCTCACTCGGACAGCTGGGTTCTCTGGTATTGTAGAGCAGAGAAACAAGGAAGGAAGGGCTGGCTCTACCCAGGTCAAATTTGCCCAAGAAATTTGCCAGCCAATCTCCCTCTTAAAGAGGAACCAGCTGATGATTTCCAGGCATCATTTCACTTGAGAGTCATGATCTTCCTGACTGAAGGCAGGGAAAATATGGTCACACCCATTTTACAGAAGAGAAAGAGAGGCAGTGAGTGGCCTCAAATCACTCAGTGCATTCTAGGCTGGACAAGCACCCCAGCTGACAAGCTCAAGGACCCTAAGAGGCCTGACTCTCCACTGTGAGTTTAGGGACCAGTGTGGGGCTGGCTGAGTAAGTACCACCTGGAGGGGCCTGGACGCTGACCAAAGGGCAGTGGGTCCCTTACCTGGAGGGAGACTCAAGGTCGGCCCGGCTGAGAATGCGATGCTGCTGCGGGCTGTAGAGCCACTGGAAGGCTGTCAGTGTCCTCTCCTCGATTCTGAACCGCCCTTCCTGCACATACCTGTGGGCAAGACAGGAGAGAGTGAGGAGGTGGGCCAGCAGGGCTCTGCACGGCACCTTTGGGGAATTGGCCCTGCTTGGTAGAAAATGACAGATGAGAGGTACCTGTCCCCACATACCCCCTCAACTCATCTGCCAGAAAGCCCTGTTTCCGGAGGGCCACAGTTAGAATTCCTTGAAGAAGAGGCAGCTACAGGGAGCAGGTTTCAACTCAATAGGTGGAAAAACTTTCTAAAAGTGAGTTGTCTGAAGTTGAAGGGAGTCAGTTGGAAGGGGTGAGCTCTCTGTCACCAGAGGTGTGTAAGCAGAGGCTGGGCAGGGGAGTCAAGTATCAGACAAGAGTTCATTCTCTAAGCCCCTTACAGGAGTGAGACACTGGACTTCTCGATTTCACAGCAGGAGAAAGGCTGCTCTGGAGTGGAGGTCATGGGTCAGATGCCAAGATTAGATCTTCCAGAACCTCAAGGGTCACTCACAGGGTCCCAGTCACCCTCTGGATTGACAACCAGCCCAGAGCAAGGATCATAATGTCATTTGCAGCAACATGGATGGACCTAGAGATGATCATACTAAATGAAGTCAGTCAGAGGAAAACAAATATCATATGATATCACTGACGTGGAATCTAAAAAATTGACACAATCCCATCCCATTCTACGAGTTTCTATGCCTTTCCCCATCCTTGGGCTCCTCAGGACTCAGCCAGGAATGACATGCTCTGGCCATCTCTGAGGGATAAACTGACATCAGTTGCCTCTGAAGAGAACTGAGTGGCTGGGGAGCACTCTAACTGCTTTAGTGCTTTAGGAATTTGAACCGTGTAAATATGTGTTCAAAAAATAAATACCTTTTTTTTTTTAATTTGAGAACTCTGTTGATCATAAAATCTTAGGTCACGAGAACCAGAAAAACTCCAAAAGTTCACTCATCTGGTCCAGTGGCTTCATTCTACAGATGAGGACAAGGCCCAGAGTGGGCACAGGGTTTGCCCAAAGATGCTGGCAGAGCCACGGCCTGGTAATGATGCCTCCTCACTCCCAGGCTGACAGACCACAAATAGGGCTGTCCTTGACCCCTCTGTCACCTGACACATACAGGCCCCCAGGCTGAGGGAGGAGTAGGCTCACTCAGGAGCCATCCCCACCCAAATCCTCTCCCTACTCAGCACCCACCCCTGCCACTGAGTGGACCACAAACAACCTCAACCACAAGAACCACCTCCACCTCCTTGCCCCAGCCACCCCTCCCCTCCCCCACTCCCCTCCCCCAGAGGCAGGTGGAAGGGACTGCCCTCCACTCTTTGCAGGTGCCCTGACTTGGATTCCACAACCCAGGTTTAGATGAGTGATTTTTCCACTGTGAGCCCTGGATTCCTCATCTGCAACTCTGGGAAGGGCTGTTGAGAGGATTAAATGAGATCATGCTAGGGAAGCTCCTGTCACATGGACCTCATTATCGCCTTCCCTCGCCACCGTCCTCATCAGTCCTCACCAGTCATGGGCTTTGCCTGCTTCACCGATGACAGACACACTCACTCCTTGCACTCTCTCCTCCAAGCCTCACTGCAAATCCCTCAGAACTGGATGATCCCATTTTAGAGATGAGGAAGAAGAGGCTCAGGGGAGGGAATTGAACTTGTCCAAGGTCATACACATTCGGGAAGCAGCAAAGGCAGGCTTTCTTTGCACCTTCAGCCCCTGGTGTCTGGTCCCTTCTGGACACAAGAACACATCCTCTCCTGCCTGCTTACCAGCCCCCACTTCCCAACATAGATCTTGTCAGCTCCTCCACTGCCCAAAAAGGTTAGTGGCTTCCCACCACTTGTCAAATGTGCTCTGAACTGCTCAACTGAGAGGTGCAATTCTTCTCCACTTTGCTCTCCTTCAGCATTTCCAACCATTACATGCCCAACCCCCATCACACTCAATTCACGCATACTGACCCCTGCATTCCCGATCTGTTTGTCCTTCTCCAAACATGCCCTGCCTTTTCTTACCTGGGAGCCTTTGCCCAGGCTGTGTTCTGATCTCAGCCGCCCGCCCTCCCTCCATTGCATCCTGCCCTCCTGGGCCCCAACTGCTCAAACCACATCACCTCTAAGAATCCATCCCCAGCTCCTCCCAGAGGCAGCATCCGAAATGGCTCCAAGGTTCCAGGAATGTTTTGTTTTTTGTTTGTTTGTTTTTAATCTTGATCACAGCGTTGCTCTCTGCCTGCCTGTACATGAGTTATTTATGTGCCTGTCTGTCTCCTGGCTAGAGTGCAAAGACTGTCTGATCATCCCTGAAATCCCTGCAACACCCTCACCCAGCCCCCTGATCGACTGAGCCAGGCTGCCACAAAAAATCACAACAGCCAGTGATCAACTCCCTATGTGCTTGGGAAGCTTCTTCCACTGAATGCTCTGACACAGATTATCTCCATTAATGAATCCAATTTATGAATCTAGAAAGTGTATTTGCTGCATTGGACCTTATCGAATACAGGGGAAAACAGACCACCCATCCCCAGATATCTTCCCTATTATCCTGTCTTGTACCTAAAATTCTACTGAACAGCACATTGAAGGAGATTAAATACTGTAGAGGATCAACCTCGTAAGCCACTCTCAGCCAAGAACCAGCTTCTCAGATTATCCCTGCAAGAGTAGGAGTTAAGACCTGGGCATAGTCAGGGACATTTTGAAAGAAACAAGAAGAAAAGAGGAAGGGTAGGAGCTGCTCATAGAAAGAGACCCCCGGTTGTAGGGGCGGGTGACAACTCCAGAAGGATGCAACCCAACACCCAAAGAGAGAAGGGTCAGGCACTTTACAAGTTATACCTATTCTTCCCTTTGAACACTGGGGTAGTTCAGGCAGGCATTGAAACCTGAAACTTGAAAACATTTTGCTAAGTGAAAGAGGCTAGTCACAAAGGACCACATACTGTATGATTCCATTTATATAAAATGATGTCCAGAATAAGCAAATCCATAGAGAGAAAAAGTAGATTAGTGGTTGCTTAAGTCTAGGGGAGGGTGGGGTGGGAGGAAATGATGGAAGGGACTGCAAAAAACTATGAGATTGTTTTGGGGGATGATGAAAATGTTCTAAAATTGATTAAGGTGATGTTTGCACAACCCTGTGAATATATTCCCATTGAATTTTACACTTTGGGCAAGTTGTGTGGTACATGAATTCTATTTCAATAAGGCTGTCATTAAAAATAAATAAATATCTAACTGTGCATACTGATATAAATGAATGATTGTATAATTAAATCAAGGGGGAGGAAAGAGACAAGTCTTGTGTGCAGAAGAATTCCAAACAATTTATGTAACTACTCTGCCCTCAAGGAGGTGGACCACAGCTCCATTCTGCTTAGACATGGGCTTCACAGAGTAACTTCCTTCCAAAGAGTACACTACGGAAAGGGGGAGGGGAGTAACTTTACAGAAGAGAAGGCTGACAAACACTATCTCAGCCAGGTGATCCAGGTCGGCATCAACAGTGCTAAGCCATGTTGATAGTATGTACCCTCGATATGATGTGAAGACACTGGCATTCTATCCCTGTGGTCTTCCTCCCCGAAACTCACAACCCCAATCTAATAATGAGAAAAACATCAGACAAATCCCAGTTGAGGGACATTCTACAAAATATGACCAATACTCTTCAAAACTGTCCAGGTCATCAAAAACAAGTCAAGTCTGAGAAACTTACAGCCAAGAGGACTAATTACATTAATTACTAAATGTAATGTGGTATACAGGTGGAACCCTATAACAGAAAAAGGATATAAATCTGAATAACCTATGGACCTTTGTTAATAATAATACATCAATATTGGTTCATTATTATAATGAACGTACCAGACTAAACGTAAGATGCTAATCACAAGGGAAACCGGGTGTGGTATATATAGGAATTCTCTGTACTATCATCTCAATTTTTCTGTAAATCTAAAACTGTTCTAAAATATAAAATTTATTTAAAAAAATTAAAAAGACTAATCTCCATGATAAAGACCTCTTATAGATCAATTTGAAAAATGTATATGAGCAAATCAACAGGGATAAAAATGACAAAGGAAATGAGTAGTTTACAAAAATAGAAACATAAATGACAGATAAACATTTAAAAAACAACTTCTCTTACAAGTAAAGAAATGAAAATTAAAACAACAATGAAAAACCATTTTTCACCCATGACATGCGCCAAGATTTAAGTTCGTTAATTACCCGTGTGAGCAAAGTTGTGGGGAAGGTGGCAACTCACACATCACTGGAGATAATATAAAATGGTACAATTTCTTTGGAGATCAACTTGGAAGTATCTTTCACAATGTGCACGTTTTTACTCTGCAATATCACTTTGGAAAATATATCCAACCACCATATTTGCACATGTTTGCATGGGTATAGGTTTACTGCAGAGATGTTTGTAATATCAAAATATTCAAACTTCCCTAAAAAGTCATCATTAGAGACTAGATAAGGAAATTATGGTCCAACTCACAATGGAATACTTTACAGTCAGCAAAAAGAATGTTCTGGAGCCCTCTACACTGCTTTTCAAGTACTCACACAGCCTTAGCCTCTAGCCTCTGTGGGTTGCTTCTCCCAGATCTGAGCTCCACCATCAGAAACTGGGCAGGGCCCAGCACAGGCCCTTAGACATAATGGGAATGCTAAAAAAAATCATACATGTTTAATAATTTGAGCTGATGAACCCAACCAAATTCTAGTTTCATTTTTGGCACTTTATGGAGAGTTTGGAAGAGAAACCTCCAAAGCAAGAGCCATTCTAAAAGAATTAAGTACATATCAGATGTATTTGTTGTCCAGTGAATATTCACCACCCTCTCTTCCACTCAAAATTTTGTGGTTTGGGTGGAGCTAACCCCCCCCCCAGTTCCCATGGTGAGCACATGACCCAGCCTGGCCAATGAGAGTATTCCATCCCCTTGGCCACACTGATTGGCTGAGGGATGGCCATGGGACCCAAAATAGGCCAATGAGATGACATTCTGAAACTTTGGCAGAAATCACTGAGAAAGGTAAGCTCTCTTTCCAGGAGAGATGCTCACCTAGAGAGCTGCCTGCAGCTGCTGAGAGCCACCTTACCACCACAAGGGAATTAAAAATGGAACAGAGGAAAGCAACAGGGCAAAGAGTGTGGCCATTACCTGAATCCATTTGTGCCTGAAACATGGAAATTTCCTGGTAAACCAATCAATTCCCTTTTTCTCTTAAGCCAACTTGAACTGAGCAAACTGACTCAATCCTGGAACTAGGGCCCAGCCAAGGCTGACCATGCTGGGAAAGTGCCGTGGAGTTCAGAGGGTGTCTTGCCCTCAAGAGTGCTCCCTATCGGGCTATCTGACCACTCAAGTCATGTCTTCAGGATCTTCTCAGAGCAATGGGCTTTTTCACCCAGGAGTGAAAGGTGATCCAAAACCTAATTGAGGTATTAACAATGATTTATGCTTCATCATGGCCAGCCCAAAATCCAACTCAGCCAGGCAGCATCAGGCAGAGAGAGTTAGAGCAGGAATCCAAGCTCTGCCCCTTTAACACTCTTCCTGTTTCCTCCTCCATGAAGTGAGGGAAGGAATCAAACTGAGCAAACTCATCTGGGAGGTCCTGGGGTGGTGCCTCTTTTCCAGCGAGAAGGCACTAAATAACTCCCCACCAGCTCTTGGGGCTTTATCTGAAGAATGACTCCACTGCTAAATAATAATTTTGATTATTTGGACTTTGATTCTTAGCACCCTGGAAGGGTGGGGCTGAGCAGGCTGGAAACCCATTGACACCCTCCTGCTCTGACATGCTGAGATATTTTTAACAACGTGAACTTAGATGTGTGGCCAAGCCCTGTGTTCAGGAAATAAGCAAAGCAGAAGAGGAGTTAAGCTCCTGGGGAAGTCCTGAGTTCAAACTCTGACCCTATTACTTGCTTGCTGGGTGACCTTGATTAACTTTCCTTCTCTGAGCCTCAGTTTCCTCATCTATACGACGGAAGTGCTAAAACCTTCCTCTGAGTATCCCTGTGAAGAGTAACTGAATTAATGCCTGACTATGGTAGACACAGTAGGAAGTGCTCTGGAAACCAGGTTGCTATTATTGATATTATTGTTGTTATTTGTATGCAGGCTACAGAATGTACCTGGTGAGAAGTGTCCTGGAATGCTACTTCAGAGATGCCCCTGGTCCTGGTGTGGGTGAGATGCTTTGAGATGTGGAGAAGTCCCAGCCAGGCATTCTACTTTGATTCTTGGAGAACTTCCAGGGCAGGGGTGGGCTGAGCAGGCTGCCCTGCATGCTAAGTCCCACCAAGCAGAGTCAGGCCCCTGGCTGAAGCAGCCCTGAACATTCGGACACCGGGGACATGGGCCCAACCCAGGTGACTGACTCCTCTGAGATGTGTATGAAACCCTCTAGCCCGCAGTCTCGCAACCTGACACCAGCAGCTCTGATTTCCCGGCCTGGGCAGGGCTGCGGTAGGGGTTGTGGCAATCACCCACCTACACCGGGACCTCTTCCCTCACCTCCTAGGCCCCCTTCCCAAAGACCCCAACCCCGAAGTGCCTACCCCCGCGGGTACGAGGTTAGGTGGACTGGGGCATCTCCTTGAACAGGAGTTGAGAATTGTAGGTTGTGCCTTCTCGGGGCCAAAGTCTGTGGCCCGACCCCGAGCATCAGAAGGAATGGGGGTAGGCGGAGGCGCCCCATTGTACAAAGAAAAAACTAAGGTCAGAGAAAAGGTTAGTCGGGTAAACCGGCGATGAGTCTGAGGAAAACCGGGGTCCCTCCAAAGCCTGCCGTCAGAGACAAGGTCGAGGGTCCCAGCGAAGATCTTTCTGGAGAGCCACAAAGACCCGCCTGGGGACGCCGCATGGATGACCAGGCGTCCAAGCGCCTCTCAAACCCGGCCCCGCCGCCACAGCTCGAGAAGAAACTTCGGGCCAGCGCCCCTTCTCCTTCGCGCGCCCGGCCGGGCCTCACGCGCCGGGCGTACGAATTCGCGCCCGCACCAGGCCCGCGCCCCCCGGTGCCCACTCACCAGCGCACCAGCTGCCAGCGTTTCTCTCCTGGCGCCCGGCGGCCCGCCATGCCTCCCGGGCGGCGCCCACTCGCTGACCGCTGCGGGCCGCACGGCGGAGGCGGCTCCGGCAGCCGCAGGCCAGTGCTGAGGGCGCGCTCGGCGGCGCGGGGTCCGGCGGGAGGGGCGGGCACAAAGCGCCAAGCGATTCGGCCGGAGTACAGCAGGTGCAGCCGGGCCGTGCGCATCCCCCCGGGGCGGCTGCCAGCCCCGCCCCTGGAGCGGGCCGGGGCTGGGTCAGCGCGCTGCTAGCCGCTAGCCCAGACCGCAGCCTGTCCCCTCACTGCCTTCACTCCCGTCCTGCCTGCCCAGCAGCACAGCACAGCCCGTTCTTTTTGGAGCACTGAGTAAGGAGTCACTTTCTCCAAGTTCTACTGTGATGGAAACCTGACTTGCTGAGTGACTGGAGGGGATTCGCTTAATCCCGCTGTGCCTTACTCCCTTAAAACACCTGTTTCTACCTACCCCGAAAGTTATGTGTAAAAAGAAATTAAACTACGCCTCGTGCCTTAAATAAAAACTGATGGTCCGTACAGATTATTAAAACTATTTTAAGGTGACAGTAATTCAAACAGTATGGCATTGGCCCAGCATGCTGCCCAACCAGGCCTTCGACATTCTTTCACCCTAGGACGTTAATTGAGTTGAGCAGAGACCATCTGGCCTATGGCGTCATGGGAGTGTGCATCTCGAGCCTGGTTCAAAGGACCTGAGTTTTAGAAATGTTTATCAATATAGAGATTGTCTGCACATTGCACAGTGTCCTCCCAATCCACCTACCTCCCAATCCACCTAACACACCCTTTGCAGGAGAGAAGCTTATGCAGAGAGGAGAAAAACTGGGTCCCACTGTAGAGCCCCTGGGAGCTTACCTTCCCCATGGGGCCTGTGGGCCCATGCCCAGGAACACTGGAAAAGTTTCCAGGGGAATCCAAATGCTACTGACAGCTCTCATTATATCCATAGGCACCCTCCCCTTTTGTTTTATGTTCAACAAAAATCAAGATTACCGAAATCCTGAGAATCCTCATCTAGCTTTCCACTAGTCTCAACTAAAGAAGTGACCGGAGATATCCCAGAGCTCCATGCGGTGGAGGCCCTTCTGCCGCCGCAGCCATTGAAGCGCAGCCTCCTTGCGCTACCTCGTGGCCCTGGGCCTCAACAAGAGCCACCAGGAGACCAGGAAACGTGCGTGAGCCGAGGCACAGCCACCACCACGGGCGCCTCACCAAACGCACCAAATTCGTGCACGCGTGATCTGGGAGGTGCGCGGCTTCGCCCTTTATGGGCGGCGGGCCATGGAGGAGCTGCTCAAGGTCTCCAAGGACAAGCGGGCCCTCAAGTTCATCAAGAAAAAGGTGGGGACACACATCTGCACCAAGACAAAGAGAGAGGAGCTGAGCAACATCCTGGCCGCCATGAGGGAAGAGGCAGCTGAGAAGGACTGAGCTCCCTCCCCTCTGTGAGTGATAAAAACCTTTTCAAAAAAAAAAAGTGACAGGAAGCAATAGGGGAAGAACTTAACCAACACAGAAGCATCATCTAAAAGAAAACAGGGAAGAAGATACAGAGAAGACAGGTTGGCAGCTTGCCTTTGACCTTTAAGTGTAGTGTCTAGCATGAGGCTAGCAATTGCCTTTGACTATCCTTTCTTTAAGCTTCCCCAACATAATTAACAAAAAAACTGAGGAAACAGAATAGAAGGTCTGGAAATATATCCAAACTTGTGTATGTGTAATATAAGTATTTTATACATATTAGTGAGGGATATGGTGATGGGACAATTAGCCATTTACAGGAAGGGGAAAAACAAGTCCCTATTTCACATCACAAAATATTTTTCAGATGAATTATAAGTGTAAGTGTATAAATATATATAAAGGACTAGAAAAAATACATAGGTCATATTAAAATAGGGATGTATTTTTTTGAGCTTGGCGTCAATGACAGAAGCCATACAGGAAGAGATTAATGGATTTGACTAAAATAACAAATACTTAACCTTAGCACATCACAAAAGCACAATAAGCAAAATTAAAAGGCAAATGTCAAACTGGTTTAAAATACACATATCTGGGGAGCGGGAGGGTATAGCTCAGTGGTAGAGCACACACTTAGAATGCACAAGGTCCTAGGTTCAATCCCAGTACCTTCATTAAAAAAAAATAATAAAATAAAATATACATATCTTTATTTGTACTTCCATATTCATAGCAGTGTTATCCACAATAGCAAAGGGGTGGGAGCAACCCAAGTATCTGCTGATGGGTTAATGGATAAGCAAAATGTGACATATACATATGATGCAATATTATTCAGCCTTAAGAAGGAAAGAAATTCTGACACATGCTACAACATGGATGAACCTTGAAGATACGCTAAGTAAAATAAATAAGTCACAAAAGAACAATACTGTGTGATTCCAACTATATAAGTTACCTAGCGTAGTCAATACTATAAAGACAGGAAGTAGAATGGTAGTTGTCACGGTCTAGTGGTGGGGAAGGAAAAATGGTGAGTTACTGTTTAATGGGCACAGCGTTTTAGCTTTGCAAGATGAAAAGAATTCTAGAAATGTATAGTGGTGATGGCTGCACAACATGAATGTACTTAATGCCACTGAACTGTACATTTAAAAAGAGTTAAGGAGAAAGGGTATAGCTCAGTGGTAGGGCACAAGCTTAACATGCACAAGGTCCTGGGTTCGATCCCCAGTACTTCCATTAAAATAAACAAACAAACAAACAAACCTAATTACCTCCCCTCCAAAAAAACATTTTTTTAAGTTAAGAGAGCAAACTCCATGTTAAGTGTATTTTCCTACAATAAAAAATTAAAATGTTGAAAGTTTTTATTATAAAGGATATAATAAACACTCCTATAGAGAAATGGGTGAAGGACATGAACAAACAATTCAGAGAAGAAAAATAAATAGCTAACAGACACTTAAAAAAAATCAATCCTACTGGAAATTAAGTATTTGAAATTTAAAATGTGATAGTATCCTTTTACTTGTCAAATTTGGAACAGTTGGTTATTATTGTTGTTGTTAATTATCCCATGCAGAGTTTGTATGGAGAAGAGAATTAGGCTCTCCCTAACATAATTGAGGTCAGGGTACAAATTGGTACAACTATTGTGCATGGCAGTTTGACAGTATGATCAAAAGCCATCAGATGTGCATGTCTCTTGACTCAGTAATTTCTCTTTTTGGAATTCATCCTAAGGAGATAACTAGAAATGTGAAAAAAGGTCTTTGTAGAAGAACGTCCATTGCAATGTTGTTTGCAATAGAGTAAAACTGAAGACAACACCAAAATCCAATAGGAGATTATTAAGAAGCATGTCCATATGATGGGCTATTATACAGCTACTAAGAAAGCCATGACATTGACATGAAAAAAAATCTATATATATTTTGAAATGAAAAAAAAATGTTACCAAGTAGAACTAGTATATTTGTATATTTGTAGAAAAATCTGGAAGAACTACAGGAACATATAAAAAAATGATTTATCGCTGGATGGGTGAAGTTCTAATGATTTTTTATTTTATTATTTTTCTTACCCATATATTCTAATATGTGCAATAAGAAGAAATACAATAAAAGTCACTTTTCAAATGATTAAGCTACCAAGATATTCATCACATTATTCTGTTTATGACATTAACAAGTAGAAATAATCTAATTATCAAACAATAAGAAAATGGATACAGTACATTGTGGTTTATCCATACAGTGGAATAACACTCTGCAGCAGAAGAAAATTCATGCTATATTGCTGAGCTAAAAAGCAGACTACAAAATAAGAAACTAGTATATATATAATTAAGATTTTATATATGATTTTTTCATATATATTTTTTAATTGAAGTATAGTCAGTTTACAATGTTGTGTCAATTTCTGGTGTACAGCATAATGCTTCAGTCATACATGAACATACATATATTTGTTTTCATATTCTTTTTCACCATAAGTTACTACAAGATACTGAATATAGTTCCCCATACTATACATTATAAACTTCTTGTTTATCTATTTTATGTATATTAGTATCTGAAAATCTCGAACTCCCAATGTATCCCTCTCCACCCCCTTCCCCGCCGGTAACCATAAGTTTGTTTTCTATGTCTGTGAGTTTGTTTCTGTTTTTTTTTTTTTAGGTTACACATATAAGTGATATCATATGGTATTTTTCTTTCTCTTTCTGGCTTACTTCACTTATAATGACAATCTCCAGGTTTATATAATAAGATTTTTTTAATGCCAAATGTTAGGAGTTGTTATGACTGGGAGGTATAAATAGGAAATTTTGTTTTCATATCTTTGCTTATCTAAGTTTTCTACAATGAATAATACGAAAAAAAATTTTAATTTTAATACATAGGCATCGATTAGCAAATGAAACCATTTAATGATTTTTAGGAAATCTCCAAAATACAAGTGAAAAAAACACAATGCAGAACAGGGTGTCATGCTGTATGATGTCAGTGTCTTAAAAATGAAAAAAAAAAGTGTGTGTGTATGTATATATAGAATTTGTTAATGGTGGAAAACTTTGGGCAGAGAAGTTAAAAATGGAGGATGAGGAGGTTTTTTACTTTTTTAAGCATCCACATGTCTCACTTTTTTGAAGTATTTTTTAAAATTGTCTGGATAGTATGTATATAATTCTTTATTATCTGGATGGTGAAATTATGAGTTCTTTATTTTCTTCATCATAAATTTTAAAAACCATTCAAAAATAATGTATTTCAAACAAATAAAAGACAACAACCAACCACAAACAGCTAATTATCTTTAAGAAGTAGCAGGCATTGTGAAGACTGTACAGAAACATGGAAAAAAGAAGTTATGATGATTTAATGTGGGTGAAAAAAAAACAGTTATGCCATGAAGATGACTATGTAAATCATCATCCATATAAACATACTAGAAGGTAGTACACAAAAATAATACTAGTTGCACCAGGGCAGTAGAATTACAGGTAAATTTTTGTTACTGCATTTCCCAACCTTTCTGGAGTATAATTCTAATGCTTTGCTAATAAAACATAATATTAAAAAGAACTGGCTGAAGGAAGTGGTACATTTAAGGCAAAATGTGGAGCATTGTGTGTGGCAAAGCTAATATAAATTTAGGGAAAAATAAAGGAAAAAGGGAGAGACAGTTACCATGAGGTCATCAAAGATCCGGGGAGCTGGTTGACAAGGTCATGGAAAATGGTGTGAGTTGAAGGATTTCAGGCACAGGGAGTGGAAACTCTCAGGATCCCTTCAGTGAAGACTGTCAGATCAGGGTCTGATGTCTCTGCCCTAGATAGAGGAGGATGGGGGCAGGGTTGAGGCAGAGGGGATGTGTCTGAGGCTGAATTGTGGCCTAGTACACACACGCACAGTTCATTCCTGTTGCCATTCCAGTGGTTTACAAATGATCAGAGACACCGAAAGTCAGAGCTGAGATTTTAGAGACCATTTTGTCCAAATCAGCCATTTCACCACTGACAAGAGTGCAGCCTTGGCCCAGTTTGATCTTTCATAAGGTAAGCTGGCTAAGAGGCTTATCCACAGTAACCTCCGGTTGGATCTCCAGTCCCCAGAGCTCCCAATCCCTCCAGTCACAGCATCCCAAGGGACCCAGATTGGGTGGCTTTTGGGGTCAAAAAAGATGGCCAGGGTCTTCAAAGAAAAGAAGTTGTCCCTGTAACACTGTCACCTGCCTCCCTGTTTGGAGGGTCCTCGTGCCCACCAGAGCTGGACAGCAGCCTGGCAGAGAACAGCAAATAGGGCCCAAGCCAGCGAGGAAGGTTGTGCCAGAAATCTCCATCCAGAACCTTCCACAACTTTCTCCACTCTGCTTGTTGGGAAGTCAAACTGTACAGGCAGTGTCAGTGAACTCCCTTAACCTCTGGCTTCTGGCTGGGATTGGCTGGAGGAGGCACCATCAGGGGATTGAAAGGCAGAAGAGTGACGATAGGATATTTATTCCTCAGCTCCCTCCCCGCCAGGTTCCCGTGGGTCAGGTACTTCTTTTTAAGGAAAGTTACAGCTCCTGCCAGGTAGCCCTCTCCCCTACCCATCCTTTCTGAGTTCCTGTAACAACCTTCTTCTCTTGTTCCAAGCCTAATGATGGTAACAGCTCTGCCTTATACTTTTTTCTTAAACTCTACCCACAGCCTTGTAGACAGTCCCTTAACCCTCTTCAAATGATTCATTTCAAATGTGCTGTCTGTTTCCTGCCAGGACGCTGAAGAATGCAGAGCTGTTACCTAAACAGAACTCAGAAAGTCAGGATTCCAAGCTAAAGAGTCAGAGGGAACCTCTAGGCCTTCTCTGACACCCAGACCTCACTCTCCCAGCTGGCATTCAAGGCTCTTACCTTCCTCTAAAGCTTATGACCACTGTGGGTGCCTTCTGCCACCGCTGGAGTCACCTCCTCAATGAGGGGCCTGATGAAGCCCACCTCTGGCCTCAGTTGGGCTGGGGTTTGAATCCTGGCTCTGCTACTTAAGTTGGGTGGTGTCAAATTTAATCTCTCTTGAGCCTCATTTTCTCCACCTGCAAAAGGGAATAAATCTTTCCAACAGGATTTCTCTGAAGTTTCAATGAGATTATGTGGGTCAAGTGTTCAGCTCAAAATAATATACACTTAGTTTTCTTTGACTGGGTTACAAGTTTAATTTTGAAAATAGAAATAAAAATTTTTAACAGTATTTAGTAGATGGCCTGGCATTTAGAACCTGCTTAATAAATGTTAACTGTTATTATTATCAACATCATCATCTGCAATATCATCTCCATATGTCATAATATGCCTCTGATTCTCCCCACATCAGGTAGAGTGCCATGCACTCAATATGACTTTACTCTGTGTATTGACTGTTTGATTATTAACTTCCTCAAGGAAACACTCCTAAGTCTCCTTGCTCACAAATCCAGGCCCTAGCGCTGCCTTTACTTGGTGATCTTTCAGCTCTTTTGGTTCATCCTCTTCAGTTATTCCTTGGGTGCTTTTGTGCATGTCTTTTGTTCTCTTATATGTGGATCTTTTTCAAGCCAAGGATGTTACGAGTGTCCTGAGGGCAGCCCTAGAGGCCCAGCTGGGAGCTTGGCCAGGTGCAGGACTCTGCAAGAAGCACTCCTTGTGGCAAGACTGGAACCCCTCCATGACCAGACAGGACCACCCCTTAGACAGGTGTCTGCAGCTGTTTGCTTTAGCTGGTGAAAGGCCAGAGTCCCTGGATCCATTCTGATATAGATCAAGGAGAAAAACATTGGGTGGGGGGGGTGGTATAGTTCAGTGGTAGAGCACATGCTTAGCATGCACTAGGTCCGGGGTTCAGTCTCCACTACCTCCATTAAAATAAATAAATAAACCTAATTACCTCACCCCCCTCCCATCAAAAAAACAAACAAACAAACAAAAAGAGAGAGAGAGAGAAAAACATTTGGGGCTTGGTCATAATAATCCCCAAAGTCCTGCTGGAGATGCACACTCAATGCATGGCCCCGGAACACTGGCCCAGGAGGGACAGTAAGGGACGAAGAAGTAGGACTGGGCTGGCCTCTCTGCTCCTCTCCCAGGGGTTTGCTCAGGGAAGACAGGGTGAAGAGGGGCTACTCACAGCACAACTAGAAGCTAGAGTTCCTGCAGGGTGAGATTTGAGACACATTTGGAACCCCACTGCCTGTCGAGCCATCTTAGAGTCATTTCTTCAATTTTTTGACAGTCTGCCAAGAGCAGCTAACCCTTTTATCCACTGATACCCAAGTCCAGTTAAAATTTAAATATTGACTGGGAAGGACAGAGAGGAAAGGAAGCCATAGAGAGAAGGCAGGGTGACCTTGATGCCAGTGAGTTGCTGGAACCCTCCCCAAGGCCCTCATCCAAGGTCTCCCAGTTCTGGAGACAAAGTAGAGGACTTCTCTGTATAGTTGGCACAAGAGGGCAGGAAAGGGAGTATTTGGCTGGCAATGGAGTAGGAAAAGCCAGACAGCCCTTCAGTTTGAAGCCCCTCAGCCCCTTCCTCTGGTCCCTGAAGGCAAGGATGGAAATAACTTACCCAGAGGGAGCTCTGAGCCACCTGTCACTCACTCAGTGCCACCTGGTTACTTGCCATCATGAGCATGAATGTCTAATGAACATTCAGCAATGTTGTAAGCACTTTACATGTACTAATTCATTTAATCCTCACAACAACCTAAAGATCTTATGAGCTACAGAGACCATCATTATCCCATTTTTCAGATGAGAAGACTGAGGTCTGGTATTTGTAAGACTCAGAATTAGAAGCCAAGCAGTCCCGCTTCAGAAGGCTCCCATGTGCAGTGAAAACGGATCAACACCAATGTTCTGGACTTTAGGGTTTAAAGATGATCTTCTCTTGGCTCTTGCGATGGAATCTCACAAAGAAGGAAAGGTGTCCTATCAACTGCGGCCCAGAGACATGATGTGACTCACCCAAGGTCACACAGCTAGCGAGAGATCTGGGTGGCAAAGGGTGAATTTTCTGACCCCGGTCATCTCACCCCCCAACCCCAACCCTTCCCTGGGCCAGTCGAGGGCAGTCTGGTTTCTACGCCAGTGGGTGAGAGAGGGGCGGAGCAGATCGGAGCCTGCCGACCTGGGCGCTGTCCGCGGTGCTGATCCGCCCGCCGCGCCCTTGCTCGCCAAGTGGCCGGCGGGTTCCCCGGGTTTCCCTTCCAGCTTCCAGCCAAAGCGGGCTCCGAGAGTTCGGTGGCCCGCCGGGGTCCTTGGGCCCGGCTCCCGGGGCTCCCGGGGCTCCTGGGATTCCCCCTCCCCCGACTGTGCGCCGCCAGCCTCCCCTCCCCCCGCCCCGCCCACGGCCCCTCCCCGCCAGTCCCAGGTCCCTCCCCTCCCCCCCTTATCTCTCCCGCCCCCCTCACCCTGCTCCCCTCTAAGGCTCGTTCGCCAGTTCCGGTCACGTTGCTGGGTGTTTACGCCTGGAGCCAGCCCCGGACCCCCCCCCTCGGCGCCCGGGAGCCCCCCGGAGCCCCCCGGAGCCCCAGCCCGAGCGCCCCGCAGCCTAGCAGTAGCTGATGGCGCCACAGCCCGGGCGGGCGCTGCGGAACCCCGGGCGCAGCTAGCGCGGGGAAGAAGAGCGCCTCCCCCGACCCAGCCCGGCCCGGACCCAGGGCCCCGCTGGCCTGTGGCTCCCTCAGGTCGCGAAGGTGAGGAGACCAGTGGGCGTGGGGGGGTGGGCGCCCGGTGGGGAGCCGCACGGCCCGAGCTCCAGCTCCCCGGGGAAGGCTGGCGCGGGGCTGCGCACCGCAGCGCGGGAGGCGGACAGGACCCGTGGGCTGCTGGCAGAAGTTGTCCAACGGCGCCCAGACTCGGGCCTTTCCTGGCCCTGGTGAAGAGTCCAGAGCGGCCTGAGGTCGAGTGACCGCCACCTCCTGCCATCTCCCACCACACATATCTTTCTTTCTGCCTGCCTTTCCCTGTCCTCCCTGGTACCTCTCTTCTCCGTCCTCCTTGGTCTCCACATCCCCCCCTGCCTTCTTTGGGAGTCATATTCCAGGCATAATCAGGGCAGAACAGTAAGACTGAAGAAGGTGGGGGATCCAGTTTCCCCATACATCCCACTCCCTGTGTTCTTGGATCTTCAGCTTCTCTGAGAGTGGGGCTTCTGAGATTTTCAGTAGGGAGGGGAGCCATAGCCTGCGGTGGGGGAGGAGGGGTCCTGGAGTGGAGAGGACCACAAGACCCCAGAACTGTGGCTCCACAACTGGCCAAGTGACCCCACCTTGCAGAGAGTCCCAGACATTAGTAAAGGGCTGACTTTTTATTTCCAAAGCAAGTCTCCAGGAAGGCCAAGGACTTGGGGAGGTGGGGGGGGTGATTATTTTTTAATACATGTACTTACTTGCCCTGGTGAGGCCCTGCCCTCAGGAAGCTTATGGCCTAGAGCAGAAGCCAGGCTGGCACGGGGCCATGCACACACACACACACATACACACACACACACACATGGACATACACTGAAGTGTGACACAAGGCAGAATGCCTGGTGAACACAAAGGCAGGAGAGAGTCATCCCAGCTTGGTGGGCCAGGGAAGGCTTAAGTGGGAAAGGTAGGATTTCAGCAGAGCTTTAAAGGATGGGTCAGGTTTCAGGAGGCAGAGATAGGGTAGGGGATAGTGAGGGGATGTCCACGGGTCTGGAGAGAGTTTGTTGTGAGAGCAGCAAGAGGTAGAATCTGAAAGAAGAGTTCAGACTGCAAATGTGGGCTGCATTTAGATTGTAAAGGGCCTTAAATGCCAGGATAAGCACCCGGTGGGGTACTCCTAGTTGCCAGGCACTGTAGTTGTGTATAGTGGGTAAACTGCTTAACCTCTCTGAGCCTCTACTTCCTCATCTATGGGGTGGATATTCTAATAGAACCTTCAATGTAGGGTTGCTGTAAAGATAAATGAGTTAATACACATAAAATGCTAATTGTCAGCCAATTTATTGTTATTTTATAAGAATTATTACCTGTACACTGATGATTATTATAAATATTACCTGTGCATCCATGTCTGAGAAAGACCTCTTGAGTTCCTGCTCTCTCTCCTACCCAGGGCCTCAGAGTCAGGTAGTAAAGAGGAATAATGACTAAGAAAAGTAAAGAACATATTAATTCATTTATTTATCCAATTATTACCATGCCTGTCTTATCTAATATATCTGCCCTGACTATAAGAATAAAAATAAGTTTAACGTTCTCCTTGAAACAAGAAGGCATACTTAAAGAATTTAAACAAAATGTGGGTGTGTGAATGTTCAGAACAGTGTGAGGATATTTGTTGACTCAATAAATGTTTTCAGTCCCAAAGAGAAAAGAAACACCAAGAATGAAATTGAAACTGGGACAAGAGAAGCAGTGAGGGGGTGAGGGGGCAGGGTGGCAGACAATGCAAACTCCGGGTAAGGAGAAAGCAAGAGCTTTAGTTCTGGTTCCTCTCCCAGCCAAGGTGTCTGCCTGAGGGAGAGATGGGGGCAGCAGAGACCAAGGGACATTGAGCAGACAAAGGGCGGGAAGTGGATAATGGTTAGCCACTCAAAAAAAGAGTGGATTATATAAGTGGTTTTCAAACTTCTGGTTAGCAGAAGCCCTTTCTCCATGAATTTGTTGCACAAGCCCATCATATAAAAGAGGGATAAACACAGCAAAGCTTCCAGCCCTGCCTTTTACCCTCAACCATTCTGGTAACATCCAAGACCCCTCTGCAGAACTAGGGGGCTCTATGGAGCAAATTTGAAAAACACTGATTGAGATGATTCTGAAGGCCCCTCTGAGTCCCAGGTGCTCTGATTCTGTCCTTTCTGTGCTTCTTTCAAACCATAAGCTCTAAGAACTGGAGATGAGAGAGAACTACAGTTTCCTACTTGCCCATCAGTGGCAGGTAGATAGCTGGGGAAGGAAGTGGGTACCCACAAGCCCCACAGAGACAAGTAGAAGACAAGGTCATTTTCAGAGATCAGTAGCCCAGGCCTTAGAGAGTCAGAATTGTGCCAGGGTCACAGAGTTCCTGGGCCTGACACTTTGTTGATGGTTGGGGACCTGAGCATAGGTTTCTCCCACCAACTTCCCCAAGAGGAAAAAAGATTTGTAACTTTCAACCCATGAGAGGCATGTCAAAAGTATTTGGAATTAACTCTATAAATTGTGAAGCCTGTGTTATAGGTCCCTTTTTATTCCTGATGACAATTTTTTTAAATGAACATTTTTTTTTATCAAGCTAGAAAATTCAAAGAAAGAAGAACTAGGAGCACAAGGAGAAGGTGGGCAACAGAAACAATGCAAGCCCTGAGGCCCTGAGGTGGTCAGGACAGTGGACAGAGGCAAGGGACCCTACTCACCAAGCACTCCAACCTGTGAGTTTGGGCATCTCGGGCTGGGCATGGGAAGAAGATGGCACTGACAGCTCTAATCCTTCATCTGTTGCCACTGGCCTGGACCGAGTCCTCAGGCATGAGCATCTTGTGAAGCCTGGAGCTTCAAGGACTGCATTTCTATGCAAAAACCTGACATTTTCCTGGCTTTGGCCTCTGAGGTGCCTGTGATTCACCAGCCACACAAAGAGATCTGTGTTGTCCCTGGTTCTCCCTTCCCCACGCCATCCCCCACACTCCCCCAGACAAACTAAACAATAACATCTAAGAAATAATATTTGCCAAGATCATTTATGACCCGAATTTCTGCCCTGAGAAGAACAGCCTGCCTAGTTGGAAGCAAATACTCAAGTCCTTCTGGGAAGGCACAGAAACAGTCAGTAGGTTCAGCTTCTCACTGTGGCCAGGGTCCGGTCTCCAGGGCTGTGTGTAAAGGGCCTTTACTCTTCAGAGACATTTGCATTTCAGCAGCTAGGTAACAGACATTTTTTCAACTCATCCTAAGCATAGGCCCACACGCCTTTATCCTCCAGGTGTATGCACAGCACACACATAGATGTAACAGAAGCCAGGAACACACCCCACCCCCACCCAACACACACACTCACACATATGTGCACTCCTTGAGGCATGCACACAGGCTCAAGTATACGTACAGGTGCACAGGTACACACATCCCAACATAGATATACAACAGCATAGAGGTAGCTAACCTGTTTCTCCCAAGTTATGCACCAGGATGCTGACTGTCTGCTTGACATCTATTTCTCCTTGTTTGAGGTTTCCTGAGCATGTCAAATCTAACATGTCTCAGGCTACAACTTACCTTCTCTGTAAATCTGCTTCTCCATCAGTCTGCCCCAGCTCCAGATAGTCACTCACTCGTACATCCTCCAGATATTTACTGAGTAGCTCCTATTTGCCAGATTCTGTGCTAGGTACTAGGGAACAGGAGGAAACAAAACAGAGTCCATCTTCTGTTGCCAACCATCTGGCAGGGGAAACAGACAATTAACAACAATGCAATATATTCTTGTGGTGATAAATTCACAGGGAAAAAAAAACAATGCAGATTAAGGGAGTGGAGAGTGACAGAGGGTTCTATTTTAAATCAGGTAATCAGAGAAGGATCTTGAAAGAAGGGAGGGAATGGGCCCTGAGGGTATCCAGGAGGACATTCCTAGCAGAGGGAACAGCACATACAAAGTCCCTGAGGCTAGAGTGTGCTTGGAAAGTTCAGGAGAAAGCAGAGGCCAGAGTGGAGCCAGCAATGGGAGAACAGTGGGAGCTGAGGGCAGACAGAGCCAGGGGCGATTGGGTAGGGTCTGATAAGAATTTTGGATTTGGTTTTAAGGGTGATAGGAGGGTTTTGAGTGGGAGGGCGGGGAGATGGGATCAGATTTGCTAAAGGAACTCTGGGGGTTGTGTGGAAAGTTGAGGGGCAAAAGTGGAAGTGAGAAGCCAGTGAGCAGGCCACTGCAGGGCTACCCCAGAGGGATGTTAGTGGCTGGGACTAGGGTGACTGCAATGGAGATAGTGAGAATGACTGGATTTAGGATATTTTTTTTGAAGGTAGAGACAGCAGGATTTGCAGCCAGGTTGGCTGTGGAATATGAAGAATAGAATCAAAGATGACTCCTAAGTTTTTGGCCTGAGCAACTAGGTACCCTTTATCAAGATGGCAAACACTGGGCATGAACAGATTTGTAGGAGGGACCGTAAGAACTCAGTATTGAGACTTATAAGTTTGAGGGACCTATTAGACATTCAAGTGGAGGTGTTAGGAGAATGAGTTTAGAGATCAGAGTATCAATAGTATTTACAGCCATGGGACTGGATGAGATCATGTAGGGAGTGATTATAGAGGAGAGCCAATGTGAAAGAGGTCCAGTGTGAACGATGAAGAAATGGGGAAAGATCCAGAAAATGTGCCTTCATACTTGAGATTCCCAAGCTGGAAAACTGGGACACATCCTAGACATGCCCTTCCCCATCATCATGATCCAGTCCAACCCATCCCCCATCCTGCCAATTCTACCCCCAGATACACCTGGAACTTCTTTCCATCTACACCTCTATCATCTGGTCCAGGCCTTCATCATCGCTCACCTTGACCACTGCCACACTCTCCCAGCTGACCTCCCCGCATCCACTCTGCCCCGTCCAATCTGCCCTCCCCACAACAACTAGTGATCTTTTAAAAATGCAAATTATTTCATGTCAATCTCCAGCTTAAAAGCCTTGAATAACTTCCCAATTCATTTAGTATTAATCCAAAATTATTAACATGGTTTACAGGTCCCTGTGTGATCTTTCACTTGCTAACCTCACTTCCTGCAACTCTCCCCTAATACCTTACACTTCAGCCTTCTCCAGCAGTGGCAGGGTCTCCGTTCCTCAAAAAAACCACATAAAACACTTAGTACGAAGCTTGGCACATCATGGGCACTCAATAAATGTAAGCTATCATGATTACGCTACCTCTGAGCCTTCACAGATGCTGTTTCCTGTTTGGGATGCCCCTCCCTTTACTCTTCTGACTAACTCCTACCCCTCCTTCAAGTCTGTATTAGTTTTCTTTTTTTGTTTTGTTTTGTTTTGGGGTTTTTTTTGAGAGGGTAATTAGGTTTACTTATTTATTTTAATGGAGGTACTGGGGATTGAATCCAGGACCTTGTGCATGCTAAGCACGCACTCTACCATTCAGCTATACCCTCCCCCTCTTGCATTAGTTTTCTATTGCTGCATAACAAATTACTACAAACTAAGTGGCTAACAACATAAATTTTATCTCAGTTTCCAAGGCTCAGGAGACAGGCACATTTTGCTTGGGTCCTCCACTCAGGGTCCCACAAGGCTAAAATCAAAGCAGGGCTGCATCCTCCTCTGAAAGCTAGACTAGGGAAAGAGCCACTTCCAAGATCCCTTAAGTTGTTGGTAGAATTTGCTTCCTTGCAGCTGTAGGACCGGAGCCCCCATTTTCTTGCTAGCTGTCAATCAGGGACCATTCTCAGCTACTAGAGGCCTCGCTCAGGTCCTTGCCTGTGGCTTTATCCACAGGCTCTCCCCGCATGACAGTTTACCCCTTCTGGGCCAGCAGCCAAATTTCTCTCAGGCTTCAGAGCTCTTCCTACAGCAAGGGCCCTTTGAACCGACCCACCCAGAATCTCCCTTTTGATGAACTCAAAGTCAACTCATTGGAGACCTTAGTTGCATCTGCAAAATCCTTCACCTTTGTCAGCTAACCTAATCACAGGAGTGAAATCCATAGTACTTGCAATCCCATCCACATCCAAGGCAGGGCAGGGTGCGGGAGAGGGGAGTGATATAGGAGGGCATGTACATCAGGGGTTGGGGATCTTAGGGACCACCTTGGAATTCTGCTTGCCACAAAGTCTCAGCCTAAAATCATGTCCACAAGGAGACCTTCCCCAACCTCACATTTAAAATAGGTCCCATCTTATATTCTTTCACATTATCCTGCAAGTTTATTTCATGGCACTTATCATAGATGGTAACTGTAAACTTAGTTGTTTGTTTGTTTGATGCACCTATTTATGTGTTTGATTCTCTCCTCTTCACCCTCTGAGCTCCACAAGAGCAGAGAGCAGGAATATTGGTTAAGAACCAGGCTAGAACCCAGATCTCTGTCTCTCTTTGCTGACTTTGCTGCTCCATTTGTTTTCCTCTCTGAGAAACAGAAGAGGCTAAAATTACATGAGGGCAAGGGACAGAAGCCATTTCCCTCTGGGCCTCTGGTTCATCATCTGTTAAATGGGAATAATTATACTTCTTGTCAATACACCTGTTGTTCCCGAAGCTTTGGTGAGTAAATACAGGGGAAATGACTGCAGTGGCGGAATCGCCTACCTGCTACAACAGGACCCCAGACTGAAGGAGACCACTGAAGGAATCTGAAGGTGGGCAAGGCAGATGGACCTAGAAGATGTGGGTTCACCTTGTCATCCTCCGCAGGTGGGGCCCAGGCGTGGGTTGCCATGGATACCGTGTCCCTGGAGCATCAGATCCAGAGTGTGCAACGCCACATCAGCTTCCTGAAAAAAGAGCAGATGGCCTTGTTGCGAGACCTGCACCTGGAAATCCTGAGGCTGCAGAAACGCTGCTCAGGTGAGGCCGGGATGGATGGGAAGGATGGGGAAGGGGCGACTGTCATCATCATTAGCACATCTCTGACGGCGTGCCCATGATGAGCCTCTCTGAGCCTCCCAACAGGCAGGTGTTTATCACCCCTTTTTCTTGGTGAGGAAACTGAGTCTTGGGGAAATGAAATACAAGTTTCAGGGCAAAGGGCTCTGGTTCAGCAGCAGAGGGACACTTGGGAACCATTTCTGGGGATTCCTGTCCTTTTCTGCTAAATGTTCATCAGGCAGCTCCTAGCTTTAAGAAGCCCTCAGTCTAAGGGGAAGACACAGCAACAGGTAATATAAAGACACACAAAAAATAAAGAGGGCTGACATCATGTCCAGCTTGAGGCGTGGGTGATGGAAGAGGGGACCAGGCATCCCACGCTTGCCAGAGGTGGGAGCATTTCCACTCCCTGAGCACTGAGTAAGATTTAGACCTACAGATATTACAGGGCAATGAGGGTGGAGAAAGCTTTCCAAATGATAGGAACAGAATGGCAACATTCAGAAGGTAGGAAACTAAAAGCTCATGAAAAATTCTATTTGACTGGATAACGCTGGTGGGAAACGGCTGGAGCCAGACCATGGAAGACCTTGACCAATATCAGGACAGCTGAGAAGTCTGGCCTGTCCTCAGTGGGTAGTGGGGCCCACTGATAGGTTTTGAGCAGCATTGTGCTAAATTAAGAAGCTCTATCTGGCAGTTGTATGGCAGATGAATTGGTAGGAGAGGGAAGCAGGGAGACTAGTGACAGGTCTGGGGAGAAATGAAGGCAGATGGAAAAGGGAGGACCAGTGGAAGGCAGACTGAAGGAAAGTACCTGGCAACCAATTGGATCTGTAAGTAGGACAGAGAGAAGCCCCAAGGATGATGTAAATCACATGTCTGATCTCCACTCTTGGACCTCAGGCCTCTGCTGTGTGGCCCTCTCAGAGGCTTAGCTCTGGCCCAAATACTTACCCAGGCCGAGCCTCAGTGTAGGCTTTAGAGCCAATGATTCATTCAATGTCTCAGCTGAAATGGCTCAACTCCTTCATTGTACAAGTAGGTAAACTGAGGCCCAGAGAGAGAGAGAGAGTCATAATGTTAGCATCACATCCAGAATTAGAATCCAGAGCACCACACTCCCCTTTGCACATGTGTATTCTCTCCCCAGTATGCTCAGATTGCTGCCTCTCTTCCATCCCCTGTTCATGGAATTCTCCCCATTCCCCAGAGAAAAACTGAGTTTTCTGAGGCCACTCAGAGGGTTTGAGTGACCTGCCTGGCTTCTCACTCTATAGCACAAGATGCTGGCAGTCCTGGCTCTCAGCCCTCTCTGGCTCCATACACAAGTTCAGCTGCCACATTCCAAGGCCAGGCTCCCTGCCATCTTCCCCAGAGCCTGGCTGGCAGCAGAGGCCAGCCGGGGCAGGGGGGTGGGCAGGGATGGCCCATACCGACTCACCCCTGCCTGATGCCACTTCTTCATTGCAACAACAACATTAAAGGGAAATTGAGATGAGTGAACTCTAAGGCCCTATATCTCTTCCTCTAATTTCTTTTTGCTTCACCTGAATTCTGAAGACCTGGGTCCTTCCACTCAGGACACAGGCTAGGATCCCAAGAAAGTGTAAGAAGCAGGAGCACAGGGCCCTTGGCTCCCACCACCTTTCTCAGACTGATCTGGGCCTGCAGCCTCTTGGTTATTGATTAAGGAGATAAAAATAACTCTGGGCTGGCCTGGAACAGCCTCTCTTGGGGCTAAAATGACTGAATAAGGCCCTGTCTCCAAGGGGTGGGGGAGTGAGGAGGAAAAGAGAGCAGAACAAAGGAGAAGATTTTTTTTTTAAATCAATGAAAAAGAATATGTGTGTGTATATATTATATGACTGAATCACTATGCTGTACACCAGAAACTAACACAGCATTGAAAATCAACTATATGTCAATTTAAAAAAACAAGGAGGGTGGATATAGCTCAGTGGTAGAGTGCATTAGCATGCATGAGGTCCTGGGTTCAATTAAAATGAATACATAAATAAATAAACCTAATTACTTCCCCACCAAACAAACAAAAAAGAGAGAGAAATTAAAGAGGGACCCAAAGGCTGGGAAGGGGATGAGAAAGGGGAAGGGTAGGTATAGAAAACAAGGGGGCAGGGCTTCAGGAGGAGCCTGCCAGCAAAGGGGTGACAATTCAAAATGAAAGGCTTAAAAGGTGGGTGGCTGTGTTCTGGTTGGGGAGGTGGCTGGGATGAAAACAAGAGCTGCCTACACGTGTTCAGCACTGAATCAACCCTAGACAGAGCCCTTACTTATTTTCTCTCATTTAATCTTAGCAACAACCCCTTGTGAGGCAAATGCAACCTTGTTCCCATTTCACAAATGAGATGCTGAGGCTCAGAGAGGTGCTGTCACTGGCCCAAGGTCACACAGTGTATCTGACCTGACAGCATACTCATCTAAACTATGGGGACTCTGGCCAGAATATGGGCAGGGAGATTTGATGGACGGAGGAGTGGAGCCTAGCTAGGACTGTGTGTCCCCCACCTGCCCCCAACTCCTGGGGTTAAGGGCTAAGGAGAAACAAGCCTATAGGCAGTTAGTGACAGAGCCAAAGTCCCTTTGGCTACATCCCCCAATTGAGTCAAGGGCCCCTTGGGCTACATCACAGGGCCTTGGAGGAGGGGCCAAGTTGGCCCCAGGAAGCCCTGTTGGGTAGAGGCATCAGAGTCCTCCCAGGGGCCCCAGGGAAGAGGTTCAGGCTCCGGTCACAGCAAAAGGCCCAGGCACTCTGGGCTTTCTGTCTCCTGGCAACAGTTGGTCTCCCCAAGGAAGGCACCTCCAGCAAAGCCCCAAGTCTCCAGAAGAGCCCGGTGAGGGCAGTGAGGAGGGGCGGGCAGAGGGACCACAGGTGAGTCTCTCTCTGTTGGTGCTACTGGGCAGTGGACCCAGAGATCTGCTACCTTCCCCCACCCCAGGTTCACACCCTCTCCCTTTGGGCCCCAGACTGCATCCCTGCAGGTACACACAGGTGCTCCTGAGCAGGTACCCTCTGGCATAGGCAGCTGTGGCTCCTGGGCTCCTTCCTTGCCCTCTCCCAGCCCTTGAGCCACATTGGAGTTGGGGGAATGGGGTTGGAAAAATGATCAAATCCAGCTGGCTGAGGGGTGGGGCTCTAAAGGGTGGGGTCCCGGAGGGTGGGCAGGCAGAGGGTGGGGACAGGGCTGCCAGCACAGGAGGAAACTGCTCCTGCCCCAGTGCCCTTGGCAGACCCCTTGGCTGCCCCACCCCACCCCCTCAGCGCCAAGCCGAGAGCCTTACAGGCTTGGCTGCACCAGGTGGCGCTGTCCTCCTTGAAGCCCCTCTCCCTGCCCTGTAGAATGCAGCAGAACCAGGGTTTAGAAAGGGACAGAGCTGCACTTACCTGACAGGGGAGATACTATGATCACAAAGTAAATCTTATCCATTTTACTCCAGATGTGCTATTTCCCCAAATGTGGGAAACCTGACTGCATAATGTGTGGTAGTGGGGGATGGTGGTTAACATCTTCCCCTGGAAAAAAAAACAAAAAACAAAAAAGAAAGGGACAGGGCTGTTATTCAGAAAAGAGCACAGGCACAGAAGTACTGCCTGTGGAAACAGTGAAATGCACATGTCCTATCGGTAAATAGCCATCTCCCTGAATCCTCCTTTAGTGCCCCCAAGCAGCCCAGGACACGCCAGACTTCCCAGATCCATCAACTAAACAACAGAAGGGTCTGTGCCCTGGGCCCCCAAAGCAAACCAGGCTCCCCAGTCCTACACGGGTTGAACTAACCTCCAAATCCAGGCCACAGAGCTTACACTGGAAAGATCTCTGGGCTTTGAATCAGGCAGATCAGGCTCAGGCTGTCTCTGACACCTCCTTTCGTCTCTTCCCCTCTCTGGGCTGCAGTAAAGCAGGTATGGGGGGTGGTTTAGACAGTTTCTAAGGATCCTTATTGCCACTTTTACTGGCCTGTGATTGCCTGATTTCACACATATACTCTCTCACTCTCTCTCTCTCTGTCTCTAATCTACACAGAATTGCCTTTTCTTATCTCTCCCTGCAGAATTGACCCATGACCTGGAGATAAGAGAGGCCCAATCTCACCAGCAAGGTAAGAGGACAACTGGTGGGGAAGCACCCACAGGTCACCTTTTCCCCACCACTTAGCAGGACCCAAGCCTTCTCCATACCTAGCCCTGACTTGGGGCAGGCACTCCTCAGCTTGTTGAGTGAGTACAGGATATCAGCCCCACTTGCACACTCAACTGGGTGACCTTGTGCAGTGAACAACCTGTGCCACCATACATAGTGCCCTGTATCCATGTCTCTGTCCAAAGTGGGAAAATGAAAGCAGGAAGATGGTGTCCAGAAAGTCCATGTGGTTGACTTCATTCCTTTCTGTGGCCCACCTCCCCAGTACTTCTTATCCTTCTCATGGTCACTGTGAGTGTCAAGATGCAACAAGATGGCACTATGGGGTCCTTGACTCCAAGGAACTTAGCCTAGAGGAGAAGAAAAGAGCCACGTGCACATAAGCAAATTCTTCATTTTACAAAAGCATGACTTCTTGCCATTGTAACAATTCTACTAAAGCATTTGTTTACAGATTATTACTTCACCCATAAAATGGGGAGTGGGGTGGGGAGATGGTGTTCAATGGGTAGAGGGTTTCAGTTTTGCAAGATGAAAAATTTCTAGAGATCTGTTGCACAAAAATGAGTTTATTGACACTACCGTACACTTAACACTTGTTAAGATGGTAAATTTGGTTATTTGGCTTCTTGCCATAATTAATTTTTTCAAATCAGGGGGTTGCATGGTTGAGATCTTAATCTCCAGATTATACAATCTCTCAAAACTAGGACTGGGTATTACCCATTGTCTCCCAGTGCAAGACATGTTACCTGACATGGAGAGGGACTCTGGAAATGCTTGAAGTAAAATGAATCACAAAAATAGTCTTTCTTGGTCAGGAGTGTTTTAAGAAAGGACTCCCGGATACTGATGTGCTGCTTATAATCAACAGCTACATGACCAAGAGCTAGGCATGGGAAAGGCTGGAAGTTTAAGGTTAAGGTAAAATGTTAGGAGCCCTGCAAATTGCTTTGTATTTTCATGCATAAAGATCCTTATGGACTTGGACCTAATACTGCCCACTTCTTTAAGTGGTGATCATGGGCAACCTCTTGGTGCCTAGGTGCTTGGAGGAGGGGGACACACACCCCAGACCCCAGGCCAGAAGCATTCTGTGACAATAGTAGCTTTTATTCCACCTACTGTTCTTCCTCTGAAAGGGTTTTTGGGGTCATTTGGGCTCAAGGTACTACCCCAGTGTCCTGGATTTTATCTTCTCTCTCAGTGGGCTTAAGAGCTCTCTTTCTTTGTCCTCTTTTTCTTTTCATATCCTTTCCAGAGTCACCTTTTACCTACCCTTTGCCACCTTTGTGCTACCGGTGTCCCCATACTCACTCACATGTGCCAATCCTGGGATACGATCCCTGCTGAAATGGAGCATATGATCCAGGAGGCAGAGGTCCTCAGCTCTGGGGGTACATTAGAATCACCAGGGAAAGAAAAAAAGTTGAAAAAAGAAAGAAAAATAAAATCACCAGGGAAGATTTAAGAAGTACCAGTTCCCAGGTCCAATCCCAGAGAGTCTGATTTAGTTGGTCTTCGGTACGGTCTAGGAACTATTTTTTAAAGTTCTCTTGGTGATTTCAATGTACATCCAGGGTTGAAACCCAAGGCAGTGGGCAAAGGCAAACAATAAACAATTAAAAAGAAAAAAAAATCACAAAATGTAATAAATGCTCTCTCTGTGAAAGAAACTAGGTTCACAGCACTCTGACTCCCCTTTCCTCCCCACACTTCCAGTTTTCAGTCCTTTGTTATTGTATGTCTCTCCTGCCACAAGGCTTTTGCACAAGTCCTACCCTCTGTCCAAAGCACCCTTCTCTACCCTGTCCACTACTTAACTCCTACTCATCTGTTAGATCCTTACCCAAGTCTCTCCTCTGCTGAGAAGCCTCCCCTGATTAGGTCAGTCTCTTGTTACAGTGTCCTATTGGCACGTGTCACAGATGCAGCCTCACATTCTTTATTATGTACCATACCTCTCCCACTATGTTGCTGTGAGCTTTGGGAGAAATGTTTTAGTATCCACCGTACCCACAATGCCTAACACAGTGCACAAAGGGCTCAACAGCAACAACAACAAAAAGTCGTAGAGTGAATAAATCGTCAAGGAAGGCTTCGCACTGAAGAGTTAGAGAAGTGGCCAAGCAGAGAGTAGGACAGGCGCCAGGGCCCCAGGAGGGAAAAGACGGGCCGCGTAGCCGGCGCGTTGGGAGTGAGGGCGGGCGCAGCAAGCAGGACACGCAGTCGAGGAGGTGCGGGGCTTTGCCCCGAGGATCCGAGAGCTTTGCAGGTCCGGCCAGGCGGGGGGACCCTCACTCTCCCCGCCTCTCCCCTTCCCAGAGTTGGAGTCCCGGGAGCTGGAGAGCAAGTGCCGCGCGCTGGAGTCGCAGTTGGCGGCGCGGGCGGCGGCCAACGCGGAGCTGCGGCGGGAGGTGGCGCAGCGCGAGGCGCTGGTGTCGGCGCTGCGCTGCAGCCTGCGCGCGGAGGAGCGCCGCTTCCTGGAGGAGCTGCGTCGCCGCAGCCACCGCGCCACCGTGCTGGGCACCGAGCTGCAGAAGCACACCGAGGCGGCCGCCTACCTCTCCTGCCAGCTGCACGCGGCGCGCCAGAAACTGCAGACTCCGCGACCAGGGCCTGGCGCTGCCGCCGCCGCCGAGCCCCGGATCCGCCGGCGTGCACAGCGAGCCCGCCGCCCGCCTGCCGCCGAGGCCGCCGCCAAGGGCCCGGGCCGGGACTGGGCCGCCTGGGAGCGCGCGGCCGGCGCCCCGGACGACCCCGACGCCATGCCCGACCCCGCGCTCTTCCTCTACGCCCGGAGGCCCCCGCGGCCCAGCGGCCGCAGCCCGCGCCAGCCGCCTCCCCAGGAGCCCCCGGACCAAGCCGACCCTACGGCCGCGCCCAGCCCTCCCAGTGCGCCCGCGGACCCCGAGTAGGTGCGGGGCCGGCGGGGCGGAAAGCGGGGGAAGACCGGCCCGGCCCCGGGCTTGGAACACAGCTCGGGCCGCCCAGGCGGGTCCCGGGGTCCAAGGGACCAGGCCCCTCCCCGGGGGGCGGAGGCGACCTCTGCTCCTTCGTCCCTTCCAGCCGCCCCCTCCTTTTATATTTCCCGACGTGGCCGAAGCTTCGAGTTCTCCCCTTCCGCCGCCGAGGAGCTCCTCCGCGGGGCCCAGCGAATGCACGGTTTTTCAGGGAGAGGACTCGCAGTACTGATCCTTTTCAGGTCCCCACCCTGCCACTGGGAGGGGAAGGGGCGAGGGTCACGCCCTACCCCGGGGAAGCCGACAATCGTTTGGCAGGAGGGGGAAGGCTGGACTGGCCTACGGAAAGAAACCAGAGTGGCGCTTAGCATCCTTAGGCCTTCCAGCTTCCCGCTGCGGCCTCCCTCAGCCCCGCACGGCTGCCCTTCCCGCCGAGCCTTCCTCCGAGGGAAGGCTCAGGCTGGGGACTAGAGGCTGGACCATTTCCTCGGAAGCCGCTTCTTTCCCCCATCCCACTGATAGGTCCTTACTGGTGTGCACGGAACACTTTAGAAGACGCCTCCTCCAGAGCCTCTGGTGGGGAAAGTGTGGACTGACGAAAGTTTGAATTTCTAGAGGTTAGCACCCATAGACCCTTGGAGAGGGTTATAGAATGGGTTTGGTGGCAGATCCTGGTCTAGAGCTGTCTCCAGCTCAGTTCTTCCCCAGGATGCCGACCTAGATATTTAGACTCCTGGGACACTCCGGAGTCGGACTGCCAGGTCAGGCTTATGGAAAGGCAGAAACTGCCTTCAGGAGGTAGCTGGGAATTTGAAGGCTGCCCTGGGAGTTTTCCTAGGTCTGTTTATTGGTGCTAATTTTGCCCAGCTTCCTAATTAGCTGGCTGCACCCAGAGGCGGGAAGAAGGGCCCGGCTTCTTGGAAGTGGCGGTTGTTGATAGAGAGTTGAGTTTGCTCTCTATCAAACTCAACTCTGGGGACGGTGGGAACCCAGGTTAGACCCCCAATCCTATCAGACCTGACAGTGGCGGGGTGCTCAGTGCCCTCTGTCTAGGTTGGCGAGGGTTGAAATGAAGAGGGCCACCCCACCTCCTAACGCGTTTCTCCCTAGCTCCCCCTCAAGACCAGAGGCAGGAAGTTCAACTTCGGACTCTAGCCTAGAAAGACAAACCCCTAGAAGCCTGCCGCCTCATGCCATCCCTCCTCTGTCGGTCCTGCATCAAGTCCTAAGTGCCTGTGAGGTCTTCCAGGGGCTGCCGAGGGAGGACATGGGGCAGGGAGAGGCCTTTACCTCACTCCAAAACACCCCATCCTGGCAGGTCCTGACCTTGGCTGAGGCCAAGCCTTCTGTTTGTCACCCAGGGATCCCGGAGGTCTTTAGGGGTGATGAACCCTTTTCCCATCATGGCCCCACGAAGAAGAGGGCGGATAGATACCTAATTTTACCCTCTTTCACTGTGTATGTTAGAGGGAGCAGGAAACTGGCAAGCACACTCCCCACCCACCCAAACATGCAGGGCCCTCCCAGCTGACCGCACCCAGAACCCCTGGGACCACTGAGCAATAACCAGGCCTGGTCTAGGTGTGCAGCCACTGGAAGGCCAGCAGCCAAGGTGTGGGCATCCTTGGGACAGACAGTGCTGTCCAGCTTCACTTGGGCCACAGTAGTGGCCTAGGATCCTTGCTCTGCCTGCTCCCGCCTCTGCCCTCCCCACCCACCCAGTCTCTGTGGTTGTGCCTCTGCCCTCTGTCTCCCCTCAAATGTGGGTGACTCACTCTACCCCTCAACCTATCGCCCTCCCTTTCAGAACGTGTCTGAGTGAGGAAGCCTCTGTCCGTTCTTGGTTGCACTCACTTGAAGGGGCCCAGAGGACTGTGGGAAGGAGGGAAAGGCGGTCTTTCTGGAGGCACCCACCCAGACCCTTATCTTCTGCAACCATACTTTTGGGGTGAACAGGGTGACTTTGTTATGTCAGTTCTTCTAAAGAGATGGTGAAGTACTTTATCCACCCACCCACCCACTAAAAGCCATAGCTATGCCTGCCTGGCCTCCCCCAGCTCTATAGCAATAGCCCTCTTCCCTCTTTCCTCCTGAGTACCTAAGGTGGCTGACTGGGCCCCACCCCCACCCCCCGCAGACCCCATGGATCTTCCGGTGGCCTGCCTGTCTCTCCCTAAGTGACCCTATCAACACCTCCCACCTCCTGGTTCTCTTCCAGCAGAGATGATGACACTTAATTGTTTGTGGGGTGTGCTTGGAGATCCTCCAGATGAAAGGTCCTGAGTGCTGACTTGCTGACTCTCAGCTAAGTTGTTGGGGTCTCTGGGAAAGGAAGTAAGGCAGCCAGCCCTCCCCCAAGCTGGAGGAGGGGCCAAAGCAGATACAGGGTTCCAATTCCCCTTCTCCATGCCTCTCCTGGAAATAATGGACAAGAGACTTTCCTCCTCCCATCTGCCCCTGGGTTTGGAACAGAACCCTCAGTGCAGCAGACTAAGACTGGGAGTCAGCAGCCTGCCCTTGACCTCAGTGCTCCAAAACTCCTCAGCCTTACCCTCAGCTTCTGGCCCTCCCCCTTTCCTGGCATGGGGGCTCCACCCTGCCAAAGGAAAGACCCCTTCCCATGAGCCCCTGAAACCTTTGGGTGACTAGAAGGGAAAGGATTGTTTCTCCTCCCCACCTCTCCCCTCTCCTCTGCTGCAGAATCCCTATGGGGAGAGGGGCGGGTTGACATGGACACTCAGGGGCCCTAGTTGGAGTCAAGAAGGAGAGCTTCAAGTGGCGACCTCTCCAGGTTCCAGAAGCCAGCCAGGGACCCACAGGCAATGCAGCATGAGGCTCTCTACCCCGCTCCCCCATATCCCACCCACAGTGGCTGGCAGTTTGGGGAACCAGCCCAGGGCTGAAATGGGGTAGCCCTTCCCCAAACAAGCAGCAGAAGAGAGGCCTCCCTGGTGGAAAAGAAGAAGGCCAAGAGGGGGTGGGGCAGCATCTCCTCATTGTGGGGAGCTGGGGATCTCGCAGCATCCTCTTGCTGAGGTGCCAACCTTGAATGTGGGACATGCAAGGCTGCAGAAGCACCTGGCAGGAGCCCCATGGGCACGGCAGAGGAATTCTGCTCCAAGTTCTCTGTTGGCTGCGCTTTTTAATCCAATGCTTTTCAGAGTGTATTCACTCACCCACAGAAATAGAGCCCTGTGCTTTAGGGGTGACTGTCATATGCCTTATTCTTAATAAAATATCGAAAAACACAAGTCAGACTTTTTCTCTGTGGGCACTCTGTCCCCCACCCGCCCCGCACTCACCCTCCATCCCTGCAGGTCCGTGGAGAGGATGTGGAGGAGACCGAGAATGGTTTGGGAGTTAGCCAGTGGGTTGGGTGAGACTGGGAGCTGATACTCTGGAGTCCCCTCAGTCGCTATTCCTCACATAAGGCACAAGGCTTTCATCTGAGATGTCCTGAGGCTCAGGCTAGCCCTACCCCTCTCTCCCTGCCACCAAAACGCAAATGAACAAACAAAACCTTGGATCAAAGGCTCCTGGCTATGGTTGGCAGGGATGGATTGGAAGGACTCCATGCCTGAAATTGCACGTTGTTCTGGCCCAGAAGGAATCTGGGATTCTGGGCATCTTTGGCCATGCTGGTTCTCCTTCTCTGACACCCACCTCCATCAGAGAAGAGCCCTAATCTTATCTTCTACTAATGAGGGCTGTCCTGGGACTGCAGTTTGGGAGCTCAGCATACCCAGCACCTTCAAGCTTATACATTTTCAGTGTAGGTCTGTGTTGTGGATGGCTCTAGGAGAAAAAGCAGCAGCTCTGCATTCTAAGGATGCAGGGGATAGATTGGTTTTGCCTGCAACATTTCTTCTGATAATAGGACCCATCACTTCCTTTTGGGCAACAGCCTTCTCCATCTCAGTCCATGTGTTGGGGGAGCTGACCCTGCCCTTGTGACCTAGGTAAGGCAGGTCACACTGATTGGGTTGGAGATGGGCATGTGACTCAGCCTGACTCAATGAGAATCCATGTCAGCACTTTTACTGGAACCATTCATTTAACAGACCAACTTAGGTGCTAGAGATGCAGCAGAGAACCAACCAGGACTATTGAAGGACAAATTCTTAGGTTGCTAAAATGGCAGAATATCAGCCTGGAGATCTAGCAGGACTTTTGCTACCACCAGGAGAGATGGAGACAGTTCCTGATAATTAAGCTGCCTGTATCTAGCTATACCTGTAGCCCATATACCTTTGCCCTTTTCAGTTGTACAAGCCAATAAGCCCCTCTCCCACTTTTGTTTTTAAATGGTCAGCATTAATTTGTGGGGCTTTTCTACTTTTATTTTTTAACTAAATTTAGATTTGAAGAAAAGTTGTAATAATAATACAGAGTTCTCTCACCCAGCTTCTCCTATGTTAACATCTGAATTTATCATAGTACAATTATCCAAACCAAGAAATGAACATTCGTACATGGCTGTTAACTAAACCACAGACCTTATTTGAATTTCATCAGGTTTTCCACTAGGGTCCTTCCAGGAGCCTAGCCAGGGTCCCATTGCATTTAGTTATTTTTCGTTCGTCTCCTCCAATCTGTGACACACTTTTATTTCTTTATTTCTTTTTTTTTTTTATGAGGAGGAGGTAATTTAGTTTATTTATTTATTTGTATTTGGAGGAGGTACTGGGAATTGAACCCAGGACCTCATGCATGTTAAGCATTCACTCTACCACTTGAGCTATACCCTCTCTCCATGACATACTTTTAAAAGCCATTTTGAGTTGGGTTTTAGTGCCTTGCTAACCCCACGAGTCCTGACAATGTCCAAGAGAAAACAGTCAGTGGGGGAGAAACAAGTGGGCCCCAACTAATAATGTACATTGATTAAAATATTTGCAGAGCTCAAGGGAAAGAGTGACCACTTCCAGCTGCCAGGACTAGGAAGCAGTTGAACAGACACAATGGTATCTGAGCTTGATTTTGTAGACCTGGGATGGCTCCCGCCTCTTTTCCCAAGATGCTTCTCCCACAGAAGTTGGCACTGAGAAAAGGTAAGTGACTTGTTCAAGGTCACATAGTGAAGGAGTCAAGAATGGAGATAGACTTGAAGTCACATACAGTTGTCCTTTGGTATCTGTGGGGGATTTGTTCCAAGACCCCTCCACACCCCACCCACCCACACAGATATCAAAATCCAATGCTCAAGTCCCTTATATAAAATGGCATAGTATTTGCATATAACCTATGTACACTCTCCTGTATACTTTAAATCTTCTCTAGATTACTAAACTTTCCTAATACAATGTGAATGCCATGTAAATAGTTGTAAATACAATGTAAATGTTATGTAAATATCTGCAAATACAATGTAAATGCTATATAAATAGTTGCCAGTGTTGCAAATTCAAGTTTTGCTTTTTGGAACTTTCTGGATTTTTTGGTTTTTTAATCCCTGGTTGGTTCAACCTGCATATTGATTCCTACCCAGGTGTGTCCAGATAGAGGAGACAGGCAGGCCCTCACTGTCCCATCTCAGTCCCTTGCTCCAGCTTCTGAGGATCAGGTTTGAGCCCAGGATGAGCTGGGACCAGACCGGTAACTGGCCCAGGAAGTATGGCCCTGGCCTCTGCTTGTTCCTGGCCTTCTGTCTCGCCAGGCAGTTAGGGAAGGGAAGGCCCAGCCCTGGGTAAATATCTACCCAGGACTCTGGGGTTTCATGTTCAAGTCAGAAAAAGGAGAGAAAAAGGGGAAGAGAGAGAGGGATTTGCCTGAGGGTCCTCCCACAGACCCTGGGGTCCCAGCTGGCTGGGCCCAGCCCAGAGTCACAGTGCAGGGCCTTGTGCATGCCAAGCACAAGAAAACTCAGAGATCATTTGTGCAACCTCTTCATTTTATAGATGGGGAGGCTGCGGCCCAGGGAGTCTCGCTGTCACCCCTTCCCTCCTGGCAGTTCTGTCTACACAAATTTAGATTGAAAGAGGTGGAGCATTTACTCTCTTATGGGTTCCTCCAGTCAGGCCATTGATATAGGGGACTCCCTCCTACCATCCAGGGGGTTTGGGTTCCCACTCACCTCTCCTACCCTGGGGAACTCTGAAAAGGAGGGCGGAAATAGGAATGCCCAGCTGAGTGGGTGCATCCACCATAACAATAATTAGGGAGGTGGGAGGCTTTAAGCAGGCTAATTATGTAGGTTATGTAGGTCTCAGCCTTGATAAACTTCCCTTTATACTTATTTAGCATCATTCCCCAGGGGCTGTAAAGACGGGGAGTGCCACCCAGACAGCCCCGAGGTTAGGGACTGCGTGCGTGACAGAAGGCTGCTAGGGAAAGGGGAGGGGATCCAGAGAAGCCAAGTTGCAGGTTCTCAGGCTGCTGCTGGGACTGCATAGTCACTAGGCCCCTGGACAGACTGGTCACCTGCACCCTGAATGATCAGTAGGCACTCACAGACCCTGACCATGAGGAGGATATAGGAGGAAGGTAGGGCATGGTACAGGCTGGTACCTCTCCAGGGCTCAATCTGGTGGGTCTCAGCCAGGCATCATGGAAATGATCTGAAGCTCTGGATACAAAGGTCAAAGCATACAGTACACAAAAGGAGTATCTGCAAGGAAAGACCAGGTATTGTATATAACAATGGAGGTCGAAGGTGAAACCCTGTGGAAGCCTCAAAAGGACAGCTTGGCTCTGCCTACACTTGGGTCATCCATTCAACCAACTGATGAGCATTAAGCACCTGCGATGCATCAGGCTCTGGGGAGATGCTGGGGATGTCCAGATAAATAAGGTATGGTCCTCGCCTTCAGGAAGTCCCCCAGTCTAGCTGCTATACTCCTCACCTGAGAACCAGACATCCCCATTTGGCCCAGACAGTCTCGGTTTATGCCTATTGTCCCAATGTCATTATAAATAGGGCCAACTTTCACTCTCAAAAGTGTCCTGATTTGCATGATAAATCATACGGTCACCTTAACCACAGCACAACATAGAGGTAATGGTGAAAACAGTTGGGGAAAGTGGTGGAAGTAGTTGCTGTTAAGACTATGGTGAAAAGACATTGGTGGAGGCAGCTTAAAAGTAAGAAATAGTCTGTTTAATATGTGATTGGACCACCAGACTATAGAGAAAGTGGTCAAAGGAGGATGCTTTTTGTGTGTATCTATTTCCCCATCCCCCAGCTTGCTGTTCACAGTGTTAAAACTGAGCTATGCGTCTGGTTTTGAACAGTGGTACCAACATGGAGGGGGCTTCCAACTTCAGCTACACTGGACTGGGTGCAATTCTCCAAATTCCTTGATTTTCATGGATACATACTAAGTACCCATCAGTTTGAGAGACTGGTTAAAAGCATTATGGCACAACAACACGATGGAATATATCCAGCCATAAAATGGAATGAGAAAGCTGTTTGTGTACCGACATGGAACAATCTCCAGAATATATTGGTAAGTAAAAAAAATCAGGGTAAAAAATAGCAGGTACAGTGTGTTACTATTTTGTAACTAAAGGAAAAAAAAATATAAATATATACACACTGTCTTATATGCAAAGGCTATCTCTAGAAGAATATAAAAGTACTGGTAATCTTGGTGGGAAGAGAAACTCCCTGGGAAGGGAAACTAGGTGGCTGGGGGCAGGTGAGAGATTCATTGTACACCCTTTTATGCTTTTTGAAATTTGAACGATGTGATTATATTCAAAACTCTAAATAAAATTAAAAAGTTTAAAAAGTTAAATAAATGAGTGAATAAACTCCCAGAGTCCCTCCTGTGTCTTCCCATATGATTCCTCTGACTCGCTTATTAAAATCCTTATCCTTCAGAGCTTCAGAGTAGCCTATTCCCAGAAGCCCTCCCTGACTGCCTTCTTGGTAGACTCAGAACAGCCTTCTTTAAGGCTTTTATTCTGCAGCCTTAGACATGAGATTGTTCTGTGCATCTTTCTTCATCTACCAGATTGAAACCTCCTGGTGGGGACTGGGTCTGGTTCATCTCTGATCTTCCTGCTGCACTGAGCTCTTGAAAACTTCACTTAAAGCCTGTGTGAATCACTGAGTGAGTGTTCCACTATCTCCTCCCAACAGGTAGGTGACAGGCTAGACAGGTGTTTTTATTTCAGTGGAGTGAAAGTCAAGTGAATTGCTCAAGGTTACAAAGGGACAAGGTAAAGGTTGTAGGATGCAGATTTCTAATCCAATTCACTTTAGGTTCATGTAACACCCGACTATCCATCTTCCCTGTGGTGGGCTGTAGTCAGGTCTCACTTTTATTTCCAGCCTTCTTGTGCAATAGTCCATACTTAGCTCCCCCTAGTCTAACTCAGTCCTTCTTATTCCCCACACAGTAGACAGAGCATTTTTCACCTCCCTTCCTCCTGCCTTAATGCTTAATTAAAGCCATTCACTGGTTTCCCTTCTCATTACCTGTACTCCAGGACAAAGTCCACTTTCCTTTGCAATTTTTATGAGGTCCTAGGCTCGCCCCAGCCCACCTCTGCAGCTTCAGCTTCCCAATTTCCATTAGTTTCTGGAATAGTCCTTAAGTGCTTCCCAATGGCTTCCTGGGCCTATGCACAGAAGAACCTCCCATTCTCTTCGCTTGGAGAACTTCAGCTCACTGGCAAGACCTAGTAAAATGTCACCTGGGCAGCATTCTCTGACTTCACTTCTCAGTCCCCACTAGGCCCCAAACATCTGAAAACAGGAACTATGGTAAACTGTTAAGGCTGTGGATTCAGCCTGGCCCACTAAATTCTTGCTCTCTGTATGACCTTGGTCTTAGCTTCCTCCTTTCTAAAATGGGGATAATGTATCAGCCCGGACGTGAGGACTCATTTGGTGGGAGGTGTCGAGGCTGCTGGCAGAGAGGTGCCCGTTTTGGCTCAGGACAAAGTTTGGTGGGTCCACCTCTGACACTTCATCCCTATTAGCCACCCGCCACCACCGCCCCTCCCCCCACCACTTCCCCACCTTGACCATGACCCAGGCTACTCTCCACCACCTCCTCAAGAGCCAGACGCACCCCAGCCCCAGCCATTCGTAGGGAAACCGCAAGCTAGGTTAGGAGGGCACTGGGGGTCAAGGCAACGGATTGGAGACCGCGTGGTAATTTGGCAGATTTGCAATAGAAGCCAATGGGGGAAGGGACGGTAAGCAATAGGAGTCCTAGACGAGTCTCCACCCAAGGTCAAGGCGCCCGCCCGACGGGCGGCGAATAGCAAGAGCGTTTCTCCGTAGCTCCGCCCCTCGAGGGAGCCCGAAGCCACGCTCTCGCCGGAGCCAGGGTACGTTCCCTTTAAGGCGTTCGGGAAAGTTACCGCGTTTGTAGACGGCGAAAGAGGCGCAGCTCATTTTGTCCCTCGCGGGCCCCTGTGGGCAGGGCCGGGTGCGAGGGCGGGGCAAGGGAGCGGCGGTGGGGGTCAAAGGCCACAGCGCGCACCACGTGGGCTGGTGACTCCGTCCTTCCCGCAGCGGCAGCGGCGCGCAGGGCACCTGGGTTAGTGGCGCGGCGGGCGGCGCAGACAGCCGAGCTGGACGCCCGCTCCCGCCGCCATGGTCATCAAGACGGACGAGTTGCCGGCGGCCGCCCCGGCCGACAGCGCCCGGGAGCCTAGCTCTCAGGCCGGTGGAAAGGGGCGGCCAGGCGCGGCCGGTGAGCGGGGCCGGGACTAGTGGGCAGCCCGGCGGGAGGCTGGACCAGGCCAAACGGGCGGGTGGGTTCGGGGTTGCGTGGGGACCGCCGCCTTCCCTCCGCGCCCGGCGGGTTACATCTCGCCGGGCCCTCCACCAGACGCCCCTGCTCTGAAGGTCACCTTCACTGTCGCCCCCGGCTACGGCCCGGGCTTCGCACGTGGGGTCCCGGGGAGGGCAGTGGCGACGGGCACACGCGCGCCGGATCGCGGGGACACGTGCGCGCACACGCGGTTTCGGGGTGCGCCGCAGACGGACGGACTCCACGGCCCCCCCCCTCCGTGCCCGGGCATGGGGAACTCTCCCCGCTGGGGTCACTTGACACTTGCTCAGGCACCCCCTTCGCGTCAGGATCCCAAGCATTCCCTGTGCACAAGGCTGCAGCCCTGCGAATTAAGCTCAGCTTGCGACTTCTAAGGCTTGGTCTGTGGGAAGAGTGCGAGTTGGTGTATGTGCATCCCGAGGGGGCTTCTGTGGTTGATTCCTAGAAGCAAGGCTTTAACTCCAAGTTTGCAGGTTCTGATCGCCGTCCTGTTAGGTGTGGGCCTGATCCGCAGACCTAGGGGTCTGCCCGTGTACGGGGACAAAGCCAAACTCCTTGGCAGGAGGTGGTGTTTGTGCCAGAACTTGATCATTAACCCGCCTTATTGCGAAAAGTGGGTCAGCCCAGAATTGCTGTTTTTAAGGCAAAGGTCATGAGTGTAGAGTCAAGCTCCCAGCTCTCCCCCCTTGGGACTGTGTGGCATTGCCTTTGGGAGTGGCTGCAGCTTTTCCTGGGTGGAGCCTGCCTCCATTTCTCCTGGGCCTTCTCTGTTTTCTCTTTTCCTTCTGTCACATCTTTGACTTCAGCCTTGAGTCTGGAAGTCCCTTCCTCAGAGCCCCAGGGCTGGGCTGTGTCCCTCTAGGCCCTGGGTGGCAGTAGGAGTGCAGACCTACCCCTGCCCCTCACTCCACACAACTTTCCACAAAAGGGACTTCTCATCTTCATCTCCCTTCCCAGCTTGGGTGAGGCAGGATGCGAACAGTGTTAGGTGGGCTCTCTGACCCTGTAACTGATCACAGCAGAGTTAGCTGGTGGGAGGATAGGAACTGTAGCAGCTTTGCTGATTGCCTGGAGAAGGCCAAGGTTTGGGCAGAATGACAAATGCTGACGACTCCAGCTTACCAAGCTTCACCCTGATGAGGCTCTGAATCAGTGGAGCAAGCTAGATAAGTAGAGGTCGGGGCTGGCTGATTTCCCCTCTATCAAAGAGACCTGGAGATGAAGCGACTTGCCCAAGGTCACACAGCGATTTAGCTGTTGAGGGAAGCATTTGGATTTCCAGCTCTTGGCCAGACTGCCAAGGCTGCCCCAGCTTGTCCCAGAGGAAACTGGGGGAGGCACATTGGCTGGGATCATATGCTGATGAACGTTAAGAGGCTGAGGTAAGGGGAGAGTCTGTTGGAGGATTTCTCTGAGGGCCTCTGTGCTGAGGTGCTCTGTCTGGGGCAGCCTGGGTCAGGGGAGGGCATAGCCGTTCTTTTAGGGGAAACTGGAAGCATGCTAGCAGGTGGAACGTTGGCTCCTTAAGTCTCTGGGAAACTAGCATAGAGCTCGGATTTGAATCACAGCCGGCCTGAATCTAGCCAAAGAAGGAGGGGGCCTTGATGGAGACCCCCAGCAGGCTCTCACCAGACTTCTGACCTCAGAACCCAACTCTAGAATGCTCTCCAGTCTTCTTGAGGAGGTGATCAAGGCCTTTTGTGGGGAGACCAAGGGTCAATTACCTTGGGAATAAAGCTGCTTTTAAGAGTTAAGAGAAAGGTCAGGTTTTTCAAGTTCACGGTGGTGTGTCAAGTTCCTTCTGCCTAGGGGAGTGCTTCTTGGAGTTGAAGTCCAGAGCAGAGGGGAATGGGGTTGACAGGCTGGAGAGTAGCTTGGGGGTTTAAGGGAGCCCCTGGACAGGACCCCAAAGCTCTTCTTTTGGGTAGGTCTGAGCAGAGCAGCTCAGGGAACACTGGACTCTCCCCAGACCCTGTAGACCTGCTTCTGGCCTAGGTAGGGACAGGAAGGAGACAAACAAGAGATGCCCACCTCCTTGGAGTCTTCCTTAGGCTGCCTGCCCCTACTCCTTTCTCTTGAAGCCCTGGGCTCCTGGGCTGGGGTGATATGTCTTCTGGGGCCTTACTTCCTGCTGGAGCCTCACCTGCTGAGATTTTGGCTGGGGCGGGGCCTGGCCCTGGCACAGTCTGCTGAGTGAGGCCATGCCAGGCTGAGGAATGCACACAGGGGCCACCTGGGATGGCCTCCGTTTCTTTTCTAACTCCTTTTTTTCTGCTGTTCCTGGGGTCCCTGTGCTCCCTGCCAGGGCCGGGCTATGCTTTACCTCTTCATTCTGGTCTGGCCAGTGAAGACTAGGGGTGTGTATGCCGTGCTGTTTGGGTGACCCTTTCCCATTCTGAGAGGCTTGCCTTTCTCCTCCCCTAAAGCCCAGATCCTCAGGGTGCCACCTAGGATAAGAGACAGGTACCAGCCCAGGGGTGTGGAGGCTCAGGGGATGTAGAGGAAGGGGGTACTGTTGACCCAGTGGGTGCTGCAGTCTGGGGAGCGGCACTCAAGAGGCCTGAGCATCCTATGAATCTGGTTTTTCTTTGACCTGGCTTGGCTGCCTGTTGCTCCTGCAACCTTGGGAAGCTTGCTTACAAGCCTCCTGGAGCCTCAGTTTCCTAAAGTGAGATGGGCTGGTGGAGCTGATGGAGGGACCTACTATGGGCTGGGCCTAGAGCAGCATAGGATTTGTGATAACCAGAATGGAAGTGGTCTTTGCCAGGCTGCCCTGCCCCACTCCCTTCTCCAGAGGGTTAGGGTGTGTTTGGGGAGGGAGGTGGGAGGAGAGGGGCTCTGCCTGGGCCTGGGCCTTGTTCTGTCTGTTCACTGTGTGCTGGCCGGAACCCTTGGTGGGGGCTGTGGAGGTGCTGAGGGCCGGCTGGGTCCCAGCCTTTCAGGGCTGCCTGGGATAGGAGGGGGCCTGGAGGGAGCCTGGCTCCCTGCCCCCACCCTGGTTAGTATGGACGCCAAAACAGCCCTGACTGGGCCCTGGCAACAAGTCAGAGGCCCTGGGAAGGCGCCCTGGCGAGGCTGGGCATGTTCTTCTCCACCACCGCGCGGCCTTTGGCCTCCTGCTGCCAGCTCTGTTTTCCCAGGGGAGAGACTTGGTTTTCTCCTTGCAGCGCAGGGGCTGCTGGGAAGGGAAGACGAGCCTGCCAGCTTCTTGATGGCACTGGAGGCCTGGGGCACGGGTGCAGTTGTCCTCTGCTAGTCTGGGGCCCCATCCCCCTTCCCACCAGAACTAGTGACTCTCATGAAGGGGAGAGCTGCCAGGTCACCTGCAGGGGGCAGCACGTGCCAGAGGCCCCAGCCAGCCACTTGACCCAGGAGGCCGGCAGGGTGCTCAGTGCAGCGGATGGACAGGGGGCGGTCACCTCATGGCCTGGGCCCGGGTCTGCGCCAGCTGTTGCCGGCAACTGGCTGAAGCTGTCCTGCCCACCCATACTGGGGTCGGGGCTGAGGAGAGGACCCCCTTGCTGGACTCCGCCCCTGCCAGCCAGTCCCTGGGGCCCTCAATCCTGAGGGGCCCAGGTACACCAAATGCTGGATTCTGCTCCCCTAACGGCTTCACCAGCAGTGACCCCCTTTTGGGGGGATACAGGGAGGTGGGCCTGAGCACTGGTGGCAGCTCCACCTGGGATTCTGGAGCCACCGGGGCCTCCTGGCCCACAGCCGTCCTTCTGGCCGACCTTGAGCAGGATGCAAGGCAGGGGGAGTGTGCCCTTCCCAGGGCCACCCCGGCAGGCCTGGCCCCACTGAAACCCGAAGCCAGCCGGATCTCCAGCCCTGGGCCGACCAGCTGCATGGGGGTAAGGGTGGAGGCAGAGGCCAGAACGAGGGACACAGGCAGTGCCGGGCCTGAGCCGGAGAGCAGGCTGTCTCGCTGCCATGGAAGTCCTATGACTCCAGAACCCAGGAGAGGGCGGCCACCGACCACATCAGGTGGGCTGTGGGAGCAGTGAGCCAGGTGGCTGGCCACTTGTGGGGAGATCACTTGGCCTTGCTCCAGCAGTAGGGAGACCTTCAGGGTCCTCTGGAGGAAAGAGGAGGGGCAAGGCGGGCTGTCCTGGAGGACTGGGGGCTCCTAGGAACCAGCCATATTCCTTTGAAATCTGATCGGGGATTGGGTACCCCCTGGGGTGGGAACCTGTTGCTGAGGTGCCTTCTGGACAGGCTCCCTGGGCGGGGGAGGGAGCAGGAGCTGTGGCCACCCTTGCCCTCCTCTCCATCCCCCTGACCCAGACTCAGGGAGTGCAGGCCACCTGTCTGAGTCCAGGTCTCTGACCTCCCACTTCTGGGGTCTCAGACCTCAAAGCTGCTTTTCCATATTGGGTGGAGGCCCCTTACTGTGTCTCCCCTCATCCTGAGGGCTTGCCAGCCAGCAAAGCCTTTCTCAAGGACTCATTTCTTTTGCTGCATTTTGAAAGCTGACCACCCACCGCTCTTCTCCCACCCTTCTGTCCCTGTCCACTATGTCATGGAGTCGGCCAAGTTCTCCCTTTGGGGCTCACTTTTCAGGGGCTTCAGGTCACCCTGCCTGGGGCTCTGGGCTCACTGGAAGGAGAGGTCCTTGTGGTTCTTGGGAGATTAACCTCAGGTTTGGAGAAGTGTGCTGGGGAAGAGGGGTGTGGGGCGGGGGTAACTACAGTCATTGCAGGTCCACAGTGGCCGAGACTGAGGACAGTGCAGCCACGTGGTGGTGGTGGGGCTTTTGATGGGAATCTGGGGTCTGCTCTTGGCTGTCACCCTTGGACAAAGGCTCTGAACTCTTGGGCCTCAGACATCCTCATTTGGGGGAAGGAGGAGACTATCTGAGCTCCTGGTGGTTCTGTTTATCACTAAGTTGAGGGGATGCGGGAAGAGGGCATGGCTCCCCCTGTGCCCTTCGTGCAGTGCTTATCTGGGCTTCTCCCCTTTCCTGAGGCCCCTGCTCCATGTTTCTGGTGGGTCTGAGTAGAGCCCACACAGGTCTGGAGAAACGTACCTCATCCCCACTCCTCACAGCTGGGTTGGGAAGAGGAGGTAAGGCTGGAGGGGATGGGCTGGGGTCTGGAGCAGATCTAGGGGAGCTGACCTGTCTGGACCTCCCAGAAAAGCAAGGGGCCAGTTTGGCTGCCAGGTTGACCCTGGGTGGGAAGGCCCTGTGGGCCAGGTGAGCACCAGGAAGGCCTGTTTTGCTGGAGGGTTTAATGTGAGAACATTCTCTGTTCCCCTGGGTTGGGGGAGGCGCTTCTCTCTTCCCCTAAGTGCCTGGGGACAAAGGGAAGCTGCTGCTTCTCTGTCCCCCACAGCATGTGAATTGGTTGCAGTTCACAAATGTTAGGCTTAATGACACATTTACAGTAATTAACTCATTAATTCAGTGCCTTTCTATTGAGTGCTGCTAAGACAGAAGGAAGAAAATAGAGCTGCTGGTGTGAACAGCCCCCCCCCCCAAGTGCAGCAGGACACATGCTCTGGGTACAGTGGGGACGTGGTCCTTCAGCTGTCTGGGGTCAGCAGAACTTTAGTCAGAACTCAGGGTGGTTTATTTCACCTAGGTCTTGATGGATGAGAAGGAGTTTGGTGGAATGGTAAGTGGGGGCCAGCGTAAACAAAAGCACAGGCAGGAGGGAATGTGAGTGGCCTGTTCTCAGGCTTCTGAGTCATTTTGGTGTAGCTGCACCTTGACCAGAACTAGCAGGAGCTGAGATGGCTTTCGGCTGGTGCCTGAGAGTATTGGCCTAAGATGCTTGGATCTGGTGAGCAGTGGAGAGTATTAGAAGGTTCTAAGCGGTGCTTAGAAGTAGGGAAAGTGGCCTGCAGCAGGGCCGTGGCTGCAGAGTCTGGGTCCTGCGACCAGTTTGGAGATTAGATTGGGTGACTAGATGGAGGGAGGGTGTTCACATAGCAGGGGCTAGTTTGTGGAGGAAGATAAATTCCATGCTGACAAGATGAGTCTTTGGTGAGGCCTAAGCAATGGCAAACGTTGAAAAGCTGGAGCGAGGCCTGGATTGGTCATGTGAGCTGTGAGGCAGGAGGGCGTTTGAAGTCATGGGTGAGGGTGAGACGGGAACAGGAGAGGCTGGGCCCAGGGACACCCACAGCTTGGGCTGCTGGGAGAAGGGGGAGCTGGAGGGGAGGACCACGAATGTCAGCGTCCGTCAGGGAGGAGGAGGAAGTGAGCAGTGGTGGCGGTGCTGCAGAGAAGCCAGGTGCATAAGGCCAGAGCAGACCCTTGGGTTTGGTCCTCAGGGTGGTGTTGGTGACTCTGGGGAGAGTGGTCTGGGTGGCCTGCTCAGATGCCAGACTGGTGGGCTTAGGAGCAGATGGGCTGGGAGGGCCTGCGGTGTGGAGGGGCACAGGGAGTGGCCAGGACTGAGGGAAGTTGTGTGCCCGGGTACTGTGGGACTGGAGTCTGGGGTAGGGCTGAGTCTCAGGAGGACACGCAGATGCCATTCTGTTAGGGCTTGTGCCCATCTGGTAGGTGAGGCAGACGGCCCCACCTCACCAACGAGGCCTATCTGATTCAGCTCCTTGTCTCCCTCAGAGCTGCCATCAGTCATGCTATTAAATGGAGACTGCCCCGAGAGCCTGAAGAAGGAAGAGGGGGCTGCCGAACCCCCCCGGGAAAATGGGCTGGATGAGGCTGAGCCGGGAGAGGAGACCACTGGACAGGAAGTCATTGTCATTCAGGACACGGGCTTTTCTGTGAAGATCCTGGCTCCTGGGATTGAGCCCTTTTCCCTCCAGGTGAGATGGTGGTGCCAGGGACCAGAGCCCAAGCCTGTCAGGGAGGACGAGGCTGGAAAGCCCAGCTTTGCCCTTGTTCATCCTGGCCCCATGTTACAAGCAGGAAACTGAGGTCCTGTGCCTTGCCCAAGGTCACTCAGCATGTTGGACATGGGAGTCCAGGCTCTGCCATTGCCCCATTACTAGGGGACAGGTCCCAGCTGGGGCTGCTAGCCCTGTATGGGGAGCCACATGGTAGTGGCTGGGTACTGTTAGGGTCCCAGGGCTCCCCAGCCTTCTGCTCTGTGCCCTCAGGTAAGTAATCTTCCTGGCTGTGGTTTTACCATTTTCCTGAGAGGAGAGTGGTATTGGGTGGTCTCCAAGGACAGAGCTAACTTACAGGTCTTGCCAACTGGTTACTCACTGGGGAACCAAGCCAGGTCTTCTTAAGTCATCTGGACCCACAGACTTGAGCCCCAGAGTACACCTTCTGGAAGAGGGAAGCCCTTTGCCTTGGGAACTTTGGCATTAGACCAGGGAGGAGGCAAGATTGCTATTTTCTTTTCCTTGTCCTTACACTTCCTGCTGCTCAGCTCAGGGCTTGCTTTTGGTCTGCAGGAATGGTTTAGGCCTGCGGGTAACAGGCCCAGGCTGTCCTGCACACATGTGTATTCCCTGCACGGCACACACGAAGGTGCAGGTGGGCATGAGATGTGTGGGCAGGGCCTAGAATTTAAAATAAAAGCCAAAAAAGGGGAAATAGTATTTGGGACATTGATTTTAGGGACATAGGTCCTTTGGACTGGGGAAGGCAGTGTTTTCACTTGCGTGGGTGGGGCCTTCTCCCTGGCAGGTGTCCCCACAGGAGATGGTACAGGAGATCCACCAAGTGCTCATGGACCGTGAAGACACGTGTCACCGCACCTGCTTCTCGCTGCACCTGGATGGCAACATGCTGGACCACTTCTCAGAGCTGCGCAGCGTGGAGGGGCTGCAGGAGGGCTCAGTGCTACGTGTGGTTGAAGGTTTGTCCGGAAGTTTCCAGGCAGCACCCACCCCCATGCTCCTCCGCACCCACCCCACGCCTCCTGCTGGTATCTTGGTATCTGTGTCACAGATGAGCACGTGGAGGCTCAGGGCAGCATTGAACTTGTATAGGCAGGATTGGAGCACAGTTCTGCTTCTTAGGCTCTCTCAAGCGCACCCTTCAACTTCATGGGTTAAATATCAGAGTCGTGACTTAAAAACACTCACACACACACACACACACACACACGAATAGTACCAAGCAAGGGCTTGAAATCAGCCCTGTCAAATTCTATGGAGATAAAAGTTCAATCTCTTAAGGAAACTAAAGTTTCACACCTCAGGACTAGGGAAGTCAGGCCTAGTCAGCTGGCATGGGAGGCTGGTTTGTTTGCAAAATAAAAGATCCCATGAACTTGGGTCTCCTAGGAGACCAGGCTCAGAGTTTCCAGGCCTGTCAGCTAAAGAGCAAATGTGGGGAAGATGTAGCCCGACTGTGCTCAGACTTATCTGATCACGGAACCTCCCTCCTTCCCCCAAAGAGCCCTTATTAAAATTTCTCAAAATGCATGTTGGCGGGCAGTGTTGTAGTTTGGGGTCCTATAAGTCTTCAGGCTGCCCAGGTGAGGGCTGCCCTGGAAGAGTGGGACTGAGGCCGAGGGGGCCAGCCATCCTGCTGGCCTGCCCACTCGTGACATTCATGGCCAGAGAGCAGGGGGCTCTGCGAGCTCCTCAAGGCCTGTGTGCACTCCCAGAGGCATTTCTTATGCCTTTTGACAGAAAGTTCTTTACAAACAAGGATCCCTGCCCACCAGCAGGCAGGTGTGTGTACTGAAAGCAGAATTTCAGCTTATGTGTTCATAGTGGAAATTCTTTGTGAAAGCCTAAAATTGAAAATCAAGGCCACCTGTGGTGGCGCCATGGCGGACTTCTATCTGCTGGGCAGGTCATTGCAAGGAACAAGGCCCTAACGCCCTGCTTCTGCCTCTCCAACAGAGCCATACACGGTAAGAGAGGCCCGCATCCATGTGCGCCACGTTCGAGACCTGCTCAAGAGCCTGGACCCGTCTGATGCCTTCAATGGGGTTGACTGCAACTCCCTGTCCTTCCTGAGCGTCTTTACTGATGGCGACCTGGGAGGTGCAGGAGGCACTGGGGCTGGTGGTTGGGCAGAGGGGCCGGGAGCAAGTTGGCCAGGGACTAGCAAAGGGACTGAGGGCTGAGCCTTACCACGTGGGGGGAAGCGGGGTTGGAGGCACCCAGCCTGGGGCCACTTTAGGCAGGGAGGTGGTTGATCCTGTGCTGACCACCAGCCTCTGGTCCCTCAGACAGCGGGAAGCGGAAGAAGGGCTTGGAGATGGACCCCATTGACTGCACACCACCCGAGTACATTGTTCCAGGGAGCCGGGAGCGGCCGTTGTGTCCCCTGCAGCCCCAGAACCGTGATTGGAAGGTGGGACTCCTGGAGCAGATCTCTGGTGGGGCAGGGGATTGCCACACCAGGAGGCCTGGCCCACTCATACTTGGCCATTCCTGTAGCCCCTGCAGTGCCTGAAAGTGCTCACCATGAGCGGCTGGAACCCACCCCCTGGGAACCGCAAGATGCACGGAGACCTCATGTACCTGTTTGTGATCACGGCCGAGGACCGGCAAGTCAGCATCACGGCATCCACTCGGGGCTTTTACCTGAACCAGTGAGTATCTGTGTGGGCCCGCTCTGGGGCGGTGGGCAGCCTCTCGGGCCACCCTGTGCAGTGGTCACCCTCTCCCTGCAGATCCACAGCGTACCACTTCAACCCCAAGCCTGCCAGCCCCCGCTTCCTCAGCCATTCCCTAGTGGAGCTGCTCAACCAGATCAGCCCGACCTTCAAAAAAAACTTTGCTGCACTGCAGAAGAAAAGGTAGTGCTTCACCTGTCCATCCCTCATCTCACATCCCACGGAGGGTGGGTGAACTGGCCAGTCCAGAGCTGTGCCCCAGCACCCGGAGCTGCCTTCCAGACAGTGGTTAGTTAGTGGGAGACAGCAGACCTCCGACAGGTGCCGGACTCTCTAGGGTGGGGCCTCAGTGGGGAGATGCTGGAGCCAGTGGGGTCTTGGAGGAGAAGGGGCCCAGGGCAGGGCTCTAGGCTCAGCAGGCTGCCCCATTTCCCCTCCTCTTGTCACAGGGTACAGCGCCATCCATTCGAGAGGATCGCCACCCCATTCCAGGTGTACAGCTGGACGGCGCCCCAGGCGGAGCATGCCATGGACTGTGTGCGTGCGGAAGACGCCTACACCTCCCGGCTAGGCTACGAGGAGCACATTCCCGGACAGGTGCCTGCGACAGCCGCCCACCCTAGGCAACCCCCTCCATTCCCCTGGTAGGGGCGGGGCCAGGCCGGCTCTGGGCACCTGTGGGGCTGTCTACGGGGAGGTAGGAGAAGGGACTACCCTGAGCAGAGCGTGGGGCTCAGGCTGACTGGGCATCTCCCTTCCTGGTCCCTCTGCAGACCCGAGACTGGAACGAGGAGCTGCAGACTACACGAGAGCTGCCCCGGAAGAACCTGCCTGAGCGGCTCCTGCGAGAAAGAGCGATATTCAAGGTGCCCGCCAGCCTCCAGTCTGCTGGTTTCCTGTGGACAGGAGGAAGCCCTGCAGGGCATTCTGCCAGCCTCGTGCCTCCCAGCCAGCACCCCCAACTCCTTTTTCAGGCCTCTCTGAGATTTAGAGTCTTGCCTGCAGGGTGGGCTGGGTGACAAGGTCCATTCCAGCTTTCCTCCCAAAACACCCTCAGTGGGACCCTCACCTGGGCACACATGCCCTAATTTGATGTCATTAGCACTTCTGCTGTAACAGAGAGATGAAAAAATAGTGCTTTCAAAAAAGGTTAAAAATCTTCTATAATCTTACTGCCTAGAGATGATAATGGTAAAAATAAGATTCAAATGTTCTGGGTACAGACTTTGCTGGGTGCTGTGCTGGGTGCTGCATATTTACCTCCTCGAGTCTTTCGGACACCTCAGAAAGGTTGATACTTTTATCACTGTTGTGTTATAGACAGAAAACAGGTCTGGGAGGTGACCTGGCCAAGTGTACCTGGCACATAATTGGTGGATCCCAGACCCGCCCCAGTCCTCACACTCCCTGTTAATCACTAAGCTTTGTTGTCTCGCAGTTAAGTGTTTCTTCAAAATGTGGATTTCTTGGCCTTTTCCTAAGGCAAGGGAACTTTGTCCTGCTTACCTCTGCCAGCTCTGGGTGAGCTTGACCAGGCGGCTCTCTCACCCTCTGGCCTCGGTCCCCCTAGGTGCACAGCGACTTCACGGCGGCAGCCACCCGGGGCGCCATGGCGGTCATTGATGGCAACGTGATGGCCATCAACCCCAGTGAGGAGACCAAGATGCAGATGTTCATCTGGAACAACATCTTCTTCAGCCTAGGCTTTGATGTCCGTGACCACTACAAGGACTTTGGTGGGGACGTGGCGGCCTATGTGGCGCCCACCAATGACCTGAATGGCGTGCGCACGTACAACGCGGTGGATGTGGAGGGGCTGTACACGCTGGGCACGGTGGTGGTGGATTACCGCGGCTACCGTGTCACGGCCCAATCCATCATCCCCGGCATCCTGGAGCGGGACCAGGAGCAGAGCGTCATCTACGGCTCCATTGACTTTGGCAAGACGGTGGTGTCGCACCCACGGTACCTGGAGCTTCTGGAACGCACCAGCCGTCCCCTCAAGATCCTGAGGCACCGGGTGCTCAACGACCGGGACGAGGAGGTGGAGCTTTGCTCCTCCGTGGAGTGCAAGGGCATCATTGGCAATGACGGGCGCCACTACATCCTCGACCTGCTGCGCACCTTCCCCCCCGACCTCAACTTCCTGCCCGTGCCCGGGGAGGTGCTGCCCGAGGAGTGCACCCGCGCCGGCTTCCCCCGTGCCCACCGCCACAAGCTCTGCTGCCTGCGCCAGGAGCTGGTGGACGCCTTCGTGGAGCACAGGTGGGGAGCGAGCGTGGCCGGCTGCACCTGCTGGGGTGTGGTCCTGGGCCTGATCCTCAATGGGAGAGGCTTTAGAAAGTGAAGAGGAGCTCTGGCCTCGGTCCTCCCAGCCCCAGCCCCACCCACTGGCATCAGGCTCCCCAGCACAGGCATCTAGGAGCTTTGTGGGATTAAAAACTAGCATGTGTCTAGACAAGTGGTTTTCAGTGGAAGCAGTGCCATTCCCTTAAGGAGTACATGGTGTTTTTGAACCTCCCAGTGCAAGGGGCCTGGAGGAAGGGCAGGGGGCGTCCCTACCGCTGGTACTTAGTGCTTAGGAGTCAGCCCGTCAGAAGTCCGGGGTTCCGAGTAATTCTCACCCTCTAAGTGCCATTGGGGTTCCTGTCATTCTCAAGAGCCCTGGCCTGCTTGTTAGGCCACTCCCAGCTGTCCTCTTCCTGTCTGGGAAGATCCCCGTTTTTGCTGTGACCTGCCGCCTCCTGGTAGAGTCACTGGGTGTCACGTGCATGTATCTGTGGGCAGTCACACACTGGGCAGGATGTGTCCCCGGGCCGGCAGGGTGTCCAGCCCCAACGTTACTTAACCCCCACAGTGCGGGAGCTGGGGACCGGCTCTGGTGCCCACAGCGAGCAGGAAGCTGCCGGGCCAGTGAAACTTCTAGATACCCCTTTCCCATCCCCTGCTCTGCCCCATCCGCTGTGCTCTAGGTACCTACTCTTTATGAAGCTTGCGGCACTGCAGCTGATGCAGCAGAAAGCTAGTAAGATGGAGAACCCCACGTCACTGGAAAATGGCAGCCCTCCGGACTCGATGTCCAAGCCTGAAGACCCCCCGGCACCTGAGGTGGGAGGCGAGGAGGAGGGCAGCAGTGCTAGCGGCCTGGCCAAGGTGAAGGAGCTGGCGGAGACCATCGCCTCAGACGATGGGACAGGTCGGGCGCTGTGGCTGCCGGGGGAGCCCCAGGCCAGGGGAGGCTCGGGCCACCACCCCAGTGGTGGAGGGAGGGGGCTGCCACCAAGCGGGCCATGTCTCCACAGCAGACCCTCGGAGCCGGGAGGTGATCCGCAATGCGTGCAAGGCGGTGGGCTCCATCAGCAGCACAGCCTTCGACGTCCGCTTCAATCCTGACATCTTCTCACCAGGCGAGTGGTCCTCTCGGCTCCCAGTGCTGGTGGGCCTGCTCGCACTCCAATGCTGCCATCTGTCCGGCCCCTGCCTCCCTTCCGCCCAGCTCAAGCCTCTGCTCTCCCTCCTGCAGGGGTTCGCTTCCCTGAGTCCTGCCAGGAAGAGGTCCGGGACCAGAAGCAGCTGCTGAAAGATGCCGCTGCCTTCCTGCTCTCCTGCCAGATCCCCGGCTTGGTGAGGGCAGGGGCAGGGCAAGGAGCTGCGCAGAGGGTGCTGTTACAGACCTTGGGGCCTCATCCATCTCTGCTCTGGAAGCTGGTGGGCCCTTCACAGGAGTGACTAGTGAGACAGGCAGGGTGAAGTCCTTGTTCCCACTGCCCAGATGCAGCTGCCGACCCAGAGGAGCCAAGGGAGATGGCAGGCACAGAGCCAAGGGCGATGCTCTGCACGCCCACCCTTGTGGGCTGGCAGCTAGCGGTCTGGTCCTCCGAGTCCCCTTGTGACTGGTGGTTGCAGAGGGTGGGAGCGCTGTCCTGTTCGCCCTCACAAGCTTTGTACATAGGCCCTGTGGACGACGGGAGCTGCTTCCTGCTAAAGCAGCCCTGAGCTCAGGAGCCGTGCTTGTCCCCCAGTCTCTGAGCCGAGTCTGCTGTGCCAGCTGCTCCAGACCCCTGCTATCAGAGGGAAGCCAGTGCTGCTCCACGGGGCTTGTCACCTGTGGGGCTCCCTCATCCCTGCCTCCCTGAAGGGTGGGCCCAACAGTCACAGGGGTGATGGTGGCCTATGCAGAAGACTGGGGAACAAGGTCTCACGTCTTGTGGCTGCTTCATGTCCTTCCCTCTTCCCAACTGGGAGTTGGGGTCTTAGTCCCCTCCTTCCTTCAGGGCCCCATGATGGTGTGGGCTCCCCAGAAAAACCCAGGGTAGCAGGAGGAAGAGGGCCTGGGCTGGCTGGGGGGGCCTGACGTGCTGCAGCCCGCAGGTGAAAGACTGTGCCGACCACGCGGTGCTGCCCATGGACGGGGCCACTCTGGCTGAGGTGATGCGCCAGCGAGGCATCAACATGCGCTACCTGGGCAAGGTGCTGGACCTGGTGCTGCGGAGCCCGGCCCGTGACCAGCTGGACCACATCTACGTGAGTGGTGCCCAGGGCAGCTGTGAGATGGGGGGCCAGGATGGAGGTCTGGGGCCTGACCAGGACTCCCCTCTCTGAAATCTTATAGAAAATCGGCATTGGAGAGCTCATCACCCGGTCTGCCAAGCACATCTTTAAGACATACTTACAGGTACTGCCACCCTCTCCCCAATCCGGGTTGTAGGGGTTTTGGGGTAGCCTGGGTGGTGACCTTAGTCCAACCTCCCTCGCAGGGGGTCGAGCTCTCGGGGCTCTCGGCTGCCATCAGCCACTTCCTGAACTGCTTCCTGAGCTCCTACCCCAACCCTGTGGCTCACCTGCCCGCTGATGAGCTGGTTTCCAAGAAGAGAAACAGGAGGAGGAGAAACCGGCCCCCAGGGGCAGCAGATAACACAGCCTGGGCTGTCATGACCCCCCAGGAGCTTTGGAAGAACATCTGCCAGGAGGCCAAGAACTACTTTGACTTCAGCCTTGAATGGTGCGTGTGCGGCTGGGGTGGGCATAGGGGCGCTGGGCTCCTGGACAGTGTCCAGGTCCTCTGTGGTCTCCAGTGGTGAACAGGGGAGGAAAAAGAGGGCAGCCTTGGGGGACCATTTGTTTGGAGAAGTGGGGAGCAGAGTTGGGAGGGGGTGCTCGGGTGGAAAGGCAGCTGTGGAAAAGGGGTAGATGGGTGCTGGGCTGCCCTGACCCACCCACCACGCCTTCCCAGTGAGACGGTGGACCAGGCTGTGGAGACGTACGGCCTGCAGAAGATCACGCTGCTGCGGGAGATCTCCCTAAAAACCGGCATCCAGGTGGGTTCACAGGGTCCCACAGGGTCTCAGAGCCCCTGGGGGAGGTGGGTGGGGCTGTGACGGCCACTGGAGCCAGGGCTGAGGCTGCCTGTGGTGTTGGGCTGCGCCCCCAGATCCTGCTGAAGGAGTACAGCTTCGACAGCCGCCACAAACCCGCGTTCACGGAGGAGGACGTGCTCAACATCTTCCCCGTGGTCAAGCACGTCAACCCCAAGGCCTCGGACGCCTTCCACTTCTTCCAGAGCGGGCAGGCCAAAGTACAGCAGGGTGCGTGCTAAGTGTGGCCAGGGGAGAGAGGGACCCCCGGGCTGGCCCTGACCTTCACCCTCGGGGTGCCTGCAGGCTTCCTGAAGGAGGGCTGCGAGCTCATCAGCGAGGCCCTGAACCTCTTTAACAACGTGTACGGCGCCATGCACGTGGAGATCTGCGCCTGCCTGCGCCTCCTCGCCCGCCTCCACTACATCATGGGCGACTACGCAGAGGTGGGCCTCGCATACCCTCAGGGCCTGGCCTGGCATTGAGGGAGGCGAGCGAGGGAACTGGGGCTGTGTTCTCACCCCCTAGGGTAGTGGGAAGTGGGAGTCCAGGCCGGCCCCTGTCTAGGGCCTGGGGTGCTGCTTATCTTGGGGCCCTCAGAGGAATGTGGAGACAAGGAAGAGCTTGTCCTGCTTGTGTGACTTCCCTCAGCCCCCACCTGAGGGCTGTTTCCTAGGAAGAGCTACAGAGCCCATGGACAGCATCGGGGTGATGCCAGGACCTCCCTTCACAGGGAGGAGGGAAGGATAAATTCTGATTCTAGCACGGAGCACTCGTAAGCACCACATGAAGCTGCTGGAAGCTTCTGCTGTTGCCTGTAACCATCCTGGGGCTTCAAGAGGCTGTGTCTTGTGCCAGGCGTGCTGTTGGTGCCCCACTCCCCACTCTCCTTCCAGCCACAGACTCTTGTTTCCTTTCGTCTGTGTGTGCCTTTTCTTATGACGCATACTTCTTTTGTTGCACAGTTTTATTAGATGTGTATGTATATATTTGCATAGGTTTTGGTAGAGGGTAAAGGGCTTAAGATGAGTGTTTTAAAAAATGAAGCAGTCTCAGAGTGGGGCATAGACTTCCACGGTCACAACAGTTGAATTTTGACCACTTTTCCACTGCCTTTGTGCAAAGTAAAAGTAGAAATTGCAGCCACAGGCTGAGCTGCTGTGGAGGCTCATGGGCCATGGGCAGACTGGGTGTGGGATGGTGCTACCAGGGATGACAGCCCCCCACCTCTCCCAGGCCCTCAGTAACCAACAGAAGGCTGTACTGATGAGTGAGCGAGTGATGGGCATCGAGCACCCCAACACCATCCAGGAATATGTGAGTGGCTGCCAGGGGCGGGGCCTGCACAGGGGCGTGGGGCCGTAGCTGCCCTGGCCTGACCCCGCTGCCCCCGCAGATGCACCTGGCCCTGTACTGCTTTGCCAGCAGCCAGCTGTCCACGGCCCTGAGCCTGCTGTACCGTGCCCGCTACCTCATGCTGCTTGTGTTCGGGGAGGACCACCCTGAGATGGCACTGCTGGATGTGAGTCCTGGGGAGGGGCAGCGGGACTAGCCTCCGTTCCAGGGGAGTGGGAGCTGACCAGGGCCCTCCCGACTGCCCCCAGAACAACATCGGGCTGGTGCTGCACGGAGTGATGGAGTATGACCTATCGCTGCGCTTCCTGGAGAATGCGCTGGCCGTCAGCACCAAGTACCACGGGCCCAAGTCCCTCAAGGTGGCCCTCAGGTGAGGCTGTGCTGGGTTAGGGGCCGGGCGGGCCTGGGATCCAGCACTCTGACTTCCATCTGACTCCTGAGGAGATTTCTCTCAACTTCCATCTCTTCTTTGAGCCCTGGGCTTGCACCTTCCCCTAGGATAGACTCCAGAGCGGGACCTAGGGTGGCCTGCACACCCCCATCAGGCCCCGCTGGCCCACTCATGCCCCTCCCTTGCTCCCGCACCCCCTCCCCGCAGCCACCATCTCGTCGCTCGGGTCTATGAGAGCAAAGCCGAGTTCCGGTCAGCCCTGCAGCACGAGAAGGAAGGCTACACCATCTATAAGACTCAGGTGGGCGGCTGTGGGGGGCGGGGTGGGGCCCGTGGGCAGGGCAGGGTCCATGGGCGGTGCTGACCCCTCCCGCCCCGGCAGCTGGGCGAGGACCACGAGAAGACCAAGGAGAGCTCCGAGTACCTCAAGTGCCTGACCCAGCAGGCCGTGGCCCTGCAGCGCACCATGAATGAAATCTACCGCAATGGCTCCAGCGCCAACATCCCGCCCCTCAAGGTAGGTCCCCGGGCGGGGCTGGGTGGGGCCCCTGCCTCTCTGTGCCCACGGGGGCTCACCTTCCCGGCACCCTCAGTTCACAGCCCCCAGCATGGCCAGCGTCCTGGAGCAGCTCAACGTCATCAACGGCATCCTCTTCATTCCTCTCAGGTGAGCCGCGCCCCGCTGCAGTTTGGAAGTCGGCCTTTAGTGTTTTTTTTAAATATATAATATATTGACACAGCTCGAAATTAAAAAGTACAGCCACCGAATTACCTCCCCCTCAAAAACAATAAAAAATATAGCCAAATTATCCCCCCCCAAAAAAACCCCAAAAAACTGAAGTATAGTCAGTGATGAGAAGTTCCTTGTGAATCCTTTGAGAAATACTCTGCATAATTGGGTAGATATGGATCTATAATGTTCCCCTGGGTAATCTGGGGGGAGGTTGGCACAAAATTGTAGCAAACCATGCACATAGACATTTTTTCCTGTGTTTAATCTATCTTGGTCATCAGTCCACGTCAACAGAAAGTGTGGCTTCATTCTTTCCAGTGCAGGGACATGCCTTTGGGCGGGCCCTGAGGGTCCCCGTGTGACTCTGACAAAAACAGTGCTACCTTCGTGAGCCCTCGTCCTGGGTCCCTCCCCGCCGTGTGGGGCTCGGGCTTGGTCAGCTCAATGTTTGATTCACAGCCTACCTGCTGTGCGTTGCATCCATGCCCGTTTTCTGGGTATAACCAGCTGCAGGAGCGGCCAGAGTGCTGCGGGTTTGAATGGGGTGTGAAGGCGGAGTGGGAGCCAGGCCTTACCTGGAGGCTGTTGGGAGCCTGGACTTCTTGCTTTCCCTGCATTCGTGGCCCCTTCAGCTTTGAGGAGGGAAGGACTTGTTCCACACATGTCTCTCGCTGCACAAAGCACAGAGCCTGATCTTGTCCCACGTTTAAGCAAAGCCAGTAAGGTGACAGAGGGCCCAGGCCCACTCTTAACACCCATTCTCACCCTCGTCCTTCTACTCAGCCAAAAAGACTTGGAGAATCTGAAAGCTGAGGTGGCGCGGCGGCACCAGCTCCAGGAGGCCAACAAGAACGGGGATAAGGCCGAGGAGCCCATGGCCACTGAGCCGGAGCCACCGGGGGTCCCAGAGGACGCAGCCTCCCAGCCCCCGGCTGCCAGGGACCCTTCTTCCCCGAGCTTGCAGGGGTAGAAAGGGAGAGACAGACGGACAGTCAGCTGCCCCGTTACCCAGTGCTCCAGACTCCAGGAGAAGGGGGCGTGCCCTGCACGTGGAGAAAGGAAGCAAGTCCCTTTTCTTCCACGTTTCCAACCCCACCCCCCACCCCCTGCATCCTCCTGGGACCCTGGCCTGCCTGCCCCCCTGAAAGATGTTCTTGCACCAGTTCAGTGAATATACGATGCAGAGGCCTCACCGGAGACATGGATGGAGTGTGCGGGCGTCCATTCCCAGCGGGACGTGGTGGGGGAGGTGCCCCCTCGGCCCCCATTCTCCAGCAAGTGTATGCGAGTGTGTCCACGCGCCCTGCCCCGTCCGTCCGGACGTGTACATAGCCCCGAGCCGGTTCTGAGCGGGTGACGTGCAGATGAGATTTCTCAGGTCATTTGTATGTTTGACGTTATGGCTGCTGCTTCTGCTGCCACTACCCCCCGGGCCCCACCTGGCTGAAAGTCCAGATTTGAAGCCAACAGGGGGAGCTTTCCTGTGTTCTGGGATGGGGAGCCAGAGCTCTGTGCAGGGCTGGAGGGTTGGGGTGCACTTTAGCTTCATGGCGGGCTGAGAGCCGCAGCGGCTCTGCTCCCATGCTTGGGCCTGGCCCGGCTGTGCTGGGGATGGGCAGAGGTGGTTCCCCAGACACCCCTGTGCCCAGCCCCAGCCCTGGCTCCCCTGGGCCCAGCAGGAGGTGCTGCCTCCCCACTTCCCGCACCCCATCTGGGGATGACTTTGGGGGTCTAGTCTGAATGTATCCTTCTCCCCTTGAACCTCAGCTGCCTAACGCACAGTGGGGGTGGGTGGGAGGGCTTGGGGAACTGAATCATGGATCCTAGGGGAGAAGTTACAGATACAGGAGTGATTGTCACTTGTTTGTGGAGCCCAGCTCCCTACCTGGTTCTTGGCTACCCGAGCACCTCCAGAGAGGAGCTCTGGGGGTGACAGGGAGGGGGCTGTGGAAGGTGGTGGCCCTGGCTCCTCCTCCCCCACCTGCCTGTCCCCCTGCTGGGTGCCTACTGTCTGTGGGAGCCCTGATGGGTTGGGGGAAAATGCCACCCTCCTGAGCCGGAGGAATCTCTCCCCGGCCTAGGGCCTCTGCCTGGTGGCTTTGCGGGGAGCTGCTTATGGGTATGGTCTGTCCAGACACCTTGTTTCAAAGGGAGTGGGTGTGAGCTAGCAAGCGAAGCATCCCCACAGCTGATCAAGAACTTTTTTCTTGTTTTTAAACCATCACGTCTTCATTTCACATTGGAATAAAGTGAGTTTTTGAAACCTGCTGCCCCAGCCTCTCCTGTGTGTTCTGTACCAGACTCATTCGATTGTGAGGTCTTTTGCCAGATACAGTGCTAGTGAAAAAAAAAAATGTTTAAAGCACATGAATGTGTAAAATTAGGCCAAATTCAAGGTTATCCTTATACTGTCATTTAAGTGGGAGGAAAGGGGGTGGAGTCACAGGCACCCAGCTAGGGTTTCACAGTCACTAGGCCCCTGGGAGTGGCTCACAGATGCAAGTCACCTGTCGGTCACTGGAGAAGCAAAGGCTGAGAGTTGCTCCTCTGTAGAGCTTGTGTGATGTGGCTGGATTTGCTTGTCAGGAGGATTGGGAGAGCTAGAATGGGGGTGGGGTCAGGAGGGGTCTCCAGCTTGCCATCCTAGCGTGGGTCTTTCTGCTTCATGGAGCTCTAAAGAGCTGAGGGGAGGGGAGCCCACCTAGGTGGCCTTGAGGGGCAGGACCTGTGCAATGGGAGGGTTGTGAGGAGAAGGCCTCTTTAAATTTTTTTTTAATTAATGTATAGTCAATTTACAGTGTTGTGTTAATTTCCAGTGTACAGCTTTCATTTCATTGTAGGTCATTATGAGGTATTGAATATAGTTCCCTCTGCTCTACAGTAGGACCTTGTTTATTTTATATAGTTAGTATCTGCAAATCCCAGTTTATCCCTCCTCCCCCGACCTCCACCCCCGAAGGCCTGTCTTAGGAGAAGCAAGCGTCTACAGCTGGGGCTGCTCTCAGCCATCCTTCTGAGCAGGCGGGCCCTCAACCTCATGCATATTTCAATAATGCCTTTTTGAATACTTGGGGAGTTCTTTGTGTCTAACATTATGAAAAGAAAACAAAATTCCAACCCTAATGTCTGAGTTTTCCTGAGTCAATTGGAAAATTGGGCCTGGCCCGGCTGTGCTGGGGATAGGCAGAGGCGGTTCCCCAGACACCCTGACCTCTAGTTTTTCTTTTTCAGTGGAGGTGCTGGGGGTTGAACCCAGGACCTCATCCCAGGACCTGGTGCCTGCTAAGCAGGCCCTCTACCGCTAAGCTATGGCTTCCCCCTTGAGTTTTTAAGTGATGCCTAAGGATCACCATGGGTGCCTTAATGCTTGTTTCCCATCCCCACCTCTGTACAGTCTCCCGGTTGTGTTCTATAGTTTTTTGGTGGGGGGGGCAGGAATAATTAGATTAGTAATTAGATTTACTTATTTTTGATGGAGGTACTGGGGATTGAACCCAGGACCTCATGCATGCTAGATATGCACTCTACCACTGAGCTATTACCTCCCCCTGCTTTTTTCCCCCTGGTTGTGTTCTATAGGTGCGTGCCTTCCTATAGCCTATATCCTATCGTGTTTCACAGCCCTTCTAGAAATGGCACCATCTATCTTGTAAAGCTTCGAAGGGATGAAGTCTAATTACCATTGTACCTACTAGTCACCCAAGGGGCCTGTTTTTCATGGTCAATCCTTTAAGCGTATTAGTGCGGTCAGATGTCTTTTGAGAACCCAAATGACAGGGGGGCTGTTGTTTTATAAAGGGCACAGAGGTGTGAAATCCACCCTTTCTCCTCTTCCCTTAGTTGACAGATTCCAGTATTTTAACAAGGGTGAGCAGTGGTGTCCAGGAAGGGTTAGTGTGAGAGCTGGCACGTGTTAGGTCCGTGTGGATGGGCAGCTTGTTTCAGCCAGAAATCAAGTCTCGCTAAGTCATGTGTGCCACACCCACCTCTGTCCCTGTCACCCTACCCTGGGCTTTCACCCTCCGCCCTAACTATTTTTCTTCCGTGTTTGCATTTCTTCTAACGTGCATATTTCTTTTACAACTTAACAAATATTTTAACAAGAAGTGTTAGGACCAAATTAAACTTAAGTTGTGTCATCTCCTCTCGCTCCTGTCCCCAAAACTTCCATTGTTAAGGATGAACATTGAGAGAACTGTTAGACCTTGTTGAGGAATTCCTGTATATCCTGAGGCTGAGAATAAGGTATCCGGATGTGGCCCGAGGATTTCTTCACCCCGACTTCCAGAGTCTACAGTACCAGTCAGACAGGGCGCCATGGTCAGGACCTACGGAGGACAGGTGGCCCTCCTCAAATGGAAACTGAAATACCCCCATTAAACAAATCCGCTGATTAAAATAATCACTCCATAAAAATGTGCTAGTATCCATGAGCAGGGGATATATGTGAGGCTGAGGGTGTGCTGAGAATCAGGGTAAGTGTTGGCACCGGACAGGCATTCAGACGGCAGGTATTCCCCTTCCCTTAGTCCCTCTACTGCCACTCTTGTTCGGAGCCCTCATGACTAAGTGGGAATGACAACCCTGCACAATATTCACAAAGGAGCAAAACTCCATGTGTCAGCATGACAGTGAAAAAGAGGAAAGGGATCTGGAGTTCAAACCCCAGCTGTGGTACACAGGGACCAGTGACATTTGTCTACATTTTTTCTTTAGTGAAAAATTAGTTCAGTCATTTAGATCAGTGGTTCTTAAACTTGAGCCTGCAATCAGAATCGTCTGGGTTTTTGTTTTTTTTTTAATCTTTTGAGGGAGATAGGTAATTAGGTTTATTTATTTACTTAATGGAGGTACTGGGGATTGAGCCCAGGACCAGTTGAGCTATACCATCCCCTGATTGATGGTTTATTAAAATAGATTTGCTGGGTCCCCCCAACCCCTGTTTTGGATACAATAGGCCTGAGCTGGGGCCCAAGAACTTGCATTTCTAATGAGTTCCCAAGAGCTGCTGCTGCTGTTGGCATGGGGACACGTGGAGAATCACTTTCCTATCCAGGTCCACTATGTCAGCAGTTGAGAACTGTTAGTCTACACTGAAGACAAGTCTCACCAAAGACTAACAGGGACAGAGCGGCCACACCCAGAATGCAGCAACCTTTCGCCACCAAGTCTTTCACATTCCTATCCCGCATCCTACACCAGGGACAGACACAACCATGAGTCTTGGAAGGAAGCCTGAGGTGTGTGACATACCAGTGAATTATTCAATACGTTTTTTTCTTTAAATTATTATTTTAATCAATTTTGGGAGGAGAAGGTAATTAGGTTTGTTTGTTTATGTTTAATGGAGGTACTGGGGATTGAACCCAAAACCTTGCAGATGCTAAGCACACAGTCTACCACTGAGCTATACCCTTGCCCCTCAATACGTTTTGAACAGCAGGACCTGTGGGACCTTCCAGGGACAGACCCCTCCCCATATCCTCTGCTGTAGCGCCTCTCTAAAGTAACCAGATCATAGTATCTCCTGCAGATTTCCTGAGTTGTTTTTCAGATGCGAAAAACCACCACCAAATGGAAGAAATTAACTATTTGATGATCATGAGCACGTAGCTCATGGATTGATCACCATCAACCAGTCAGAGAATTGTGCACAGCTGCTCACATACGCTGGCTGGGACGCCCCTCCCTCAGCGGCCTTTAGAAATGCTCAGCGGAAACCCTTCCCGGAGTTTGGGGTTTTCTGGGTGTGAGTCACGCGGTCTCCTTGCTCAGCCCAGCAGTAAACTTTCCTCTGCTCCAAACCCCAACATTTCTGTTTGGCCTCACTGTGCATCAGGCACCCAAACTTGCATTCGGTAGAAACTTTTGTGACTCCAGCCCAGGAGTCTGTACCTGTGGCAGGTTGAACCCAGCCAGGGGCAGCCCTTCCCTGGATCCCCAGCAACTGCTGGGGCTCACTTTGCTCCGGGGAACTTGGCAAGGACTCTCCCTGACAGGTGCGTCCGCCTGACAGCACGAGACTGGAGCCGAGAAATGTCCAGAGCAACATCCACATTTGATGTTGCTTGGGGTGAGTTGCTTTAGCTTTCTCAGGCTGGGAATTCTCTCCACTCCATCTGGGCTCATTGCAAACCACTCTTTTGAGAGCTGGGCCAATCTCTTTGGATGCCTCTGTCTGAGAGTGAAAGTGGAATTTTTAGACTACACCTCCTCTGATTGTGCAACCACAGCTTTGTGTTTTTGTGTGTATCGTTTTAGAGTGACCAACTACGACTTGTGAAGGGTGGGAAAATTCTATCTGCTCCACCTGGGCTCATTCCCTTCTGGGAAGTGAGCCATTCTGGGCTCCTTGGGAGCCACTCTGGGTACCTCATCGTTCAGGAGCCAGGCCACTCTGGAAGCCTCCGTCTCGGGGTGGGAGTAGAATTTTGGGCTATAATTCATCTGATCTTTTGTTCGTGGGCCCATGTGCATGTGTGTATCAGTACTTGCATTGACTGGGTGTCCTTCCCTACTGCATTGGCTACGCCTGAGGTGGAGCTTTGGTTGAATTTTCTCTTTTAGGACTGCCTTTGGTCATTCATTCAGCTTCATTTCTGAATGGGACATTGGTTGGGGTTCTCCCCTTTTGGGACTAGGGAATTGTGACCCTGAGAGACCATTTTGAATTGTCATTTGCTTGATGTTTGATGACATCGGCCATGAATATTTAAGTAAGGATGATCAGAGCTCTGTTAACATCTTACAGTCCTCCTAGAGTGTATTTTGCAAAACTGGGAGATCTTCAGCTATGCTCCCATAAATTAAGAAAATTGTTTTTATTGTAGCACCGTGTGAGCTCAGTACACCAGAGACCTGAAGAAAAATGGCGCCTAACGTCTCTGTTATATCAAAGTGGGCCTTTTGCAATAGCTTCAGCTTTTATCTTGGGTGGGTGGCTGTGTGTGTCTCTGTACCTGAGTCCAAATCCTGTTCTTTTCGTGGTTTTGCTGAAAGGCAGGCATGTGAATGTGAGCAAATGGTATACATTATTGTCTAGTGGATATTTGGAGACTGGAAAAAAAAAAAAATCTCTGAAAATAGCCAAGATGGTAGGGTTTTGTAAAAGTAGTTAGAGAAGGAATTTGCATTTCTCTTTCTGTGCCTTTGAGATGTAGATGATCTAGCTCAGCTCTAAAGGTTTTGTCTTTTTTTAAACGCAGGTGGGAAAACTGACAATATAGGTATGTAATAGGAATCTCTGGTTCCGTCTTTATATAAAAAAAACTAACTGGTAAAGGAGTTCTACTTAATTAAAAGTAAGTGCTTACAGATTAAATATTTGAGTATAACCAGCTAGATAGAACAAATTTCAGGTTCATGTGATCTGGGAAATATTCAATATTAAATTGATACATTAAAGCTAGCTCAAGTTTGTTAGTATAACCAGTACAGACATAACTTTCATCATACCTAGGTTTACGGAAGGTCAGTAAGTTTGTTTCTGCTGCAGAGTTGTTAGGAGAAAGAAAAAAGTTAATTCATTATGATGAAATTCTTATCAGTGAATTATATGCAAATAAAATAAGAGCTTTTTGGTGTACTCTTTACAAATAATTATGTTTTAGGAATGTCTACTTTAAAACGATCCCTCCAGATACTTGGTAACTTGAAATTTTACAGCTGTAGAAAACTAAGTTAAATGATGGAAACTTACTGAATAGTTGGATAGCCAGGTCATTCCCAAACAAAACAAGATACTGAAACATTCACTAGAAATTGACTTTTTTAAGAGTTGAGGATTCTTATTTAAATACATAATTAAGGCTTCTAAAAATAATAAAGGAAACATTTCAGTATCCAGTAGGAAAGTAGGATATGTTTTGAGTGGGGAAAAGAAGGTATGAGGAATGGAATTGCATGTTATTAAAGGAAAAAGAAAGTGTTTTGGCCCTAGAGCAGGTCATTTCTAAATACGGAAAAAAATAAGGAACAAACTAATGTGTTGGGGTACATGATGGGCCAGTGGATACACAAGGTTGTGGAAAGTTTGCAGCAAGGGAGCCCTATAAAGAGGAGTTTTGTGCATGGTGTGATGAGATTAAACTTAATTAGGTAAATGGATTTATTAGAAGTAGGCTAGGTGCAGGACTAGATTTGATTCCTCTGTTAAGCGAACAATTTTATTTAGAATGTTTCTGATACGATTGTGTGAAACTTTTCGATATTTTTGACAAAATTCCTACCAATTCTAATTAAAGTTCTTTTGACTTCAGCTAACTTTGGGATGCTTCAGAGGGCTCCTGAGACACCTCAGAGAAAAATATTAAACTAATTAGGATTGGTTGGTATATTAAATTACACAGGAAACATTATCAAATGTGATAAGCCTCTTGAGATTATGGTATGGATGTTATTAATATAGGTAATTACATACATTTTCTAAAATTTAGATACGTCCTGATATAATGTTATCAGTCAGGATTCTTTACTAACCAAGGTGGCCTCTTTTAAGGCCTTTTGGGCATGTGTTATACCTCTGCTTTGGCTTTGAGGGGAACATATTTGAAAGTCAAAACGGGGTAGCTGTGGTTCAGGAATCTAAGGTAAAACTGGTGGCCATCGTGGGCATGATTTCAGACACGTTCCTGTGTTGTTGAGAACTTGAATTTTCTGAGCTGTCATACTTGGGATGCCACCAGCCATTCTCAAAGCAGTGTCTGCTGGCAGATGGCAGCTGCAACCTTATGATCTCAAGGTTTCCTCTTGTAACAAATTTTTAGACAATAAAATTGCTTTAGATCAGATGTTTAGTAAGAGACATATGTAGTGGCCAATAGCTGTTGTTATATATATGGTAATAAGTTAAAACCTACTCAGATTAAAAACACACACACACACAAAAACCTCCTCATACAAAAGACAACTGGCTACCTGCCTATGAGTCACCCCCAGGGTGCCAAACTGGTTTTCAGGCTTATTCTCCTGAATTCCTCAGGGAATGAGATCTTAATCACACAAGAGTCAGATCCAGGACTTGGAACTCGGGAATATTTCCAACTGGGTGTCCATTTCCCAAATCGAGGTAGGAATACACCCCGTTTCACCAAGTTTCAGGTTGTTGCCTCATTCCCTGAAAGATCTGAGGAAGGATGGAACAGGATTGGAGATGGAAACCGAGTTCCTGTTGAGTTTAATTAACCCCTCTATCCAAAATATGATTCCCCTTCTTGTCCAACACCTGTTCTCTAGATTCAGGAGAATCAAAGAAAAGAGTTGTCACTGAGCAGTACCCTATGCAGCCTTCCCCCCTGTCCTCTGCTGTAGCTCCTCTCTGAAGTACCCAGATCATAGTACTTCCTGCAGATTTCCTAGGTTTTTCACATGTGAAAAACCACCACCAATGTTAGAAATTAACTTGATGATCTTGAGCCCATAGCCCCCAGACCTTCTGGCTCAGAAGGATTGATCACCATTAGCCAATCAGAATTGTGCATGGCTATCACATACCCAGGGATGCCCCTCCCTCAGCTGGCCTTTTAAAAATGCTCAGCTGAAACCCTCTGGGGAGCTTCTTTTTCTTTTAAGGCATGGAGCCACCCATTTATTGGCCCAGCAATAAACCTTCCTCTGTTCTGAACTCTTTCGGTTTGTTCGGCCTCACTGCGCATCGGGCATGTGAACAACCGCACTTCAAGACAGTGACGCTAAGCCTAGAAGCCCACCTCTAGGGAAGGTGGTCAGGCTCATCACCTGGATTTCAGCCTAGGGGAAAAGAGGAACCCTAAACAGAACTGAAAAAGCTGCAAATGGAGGAAACTAACTTCAAGCAGATTACTTTGGTGCTTCGGACCAGCTTTCCATTTGCAGGTGTGGGATGGTGGGGGCAGAGAGAAGCTACTCTGAGTAAGAGGCAGGAAGACAACTGGATGTAAGAAAAGAGCCATTACATCATTCAATTCGCCTTTTATACATGAAAAAGGCCGGCAACTTCATGGGTGCCCTAGACATCGCGGATGCTAGCTGAGCAGCAGCCAGCAAATGAGAGGCAGGACCTTGCCAATGTGTGGAAAGCACATAGAAAGCTATGGGGCTTCTGGGGCAAGGCAGAAGGCTGTACATTTCAACCAAAATTTAAAACAGTATCAAGAATTTTCAAGAACCCAAGGCCACTGGGTGGAATAAAGAGGCTCATTCATTAATAGAACAAAGCAGGTAGGGTCCCCCTACTCCCTGACCACCACGGAGGGCCAAATCTTTTAACAGGTCATTACCGGCCTCAGCTCTAGTCACTACCAGAAAGCGCTGCTGGAGGGGAGGGCGGGGCCTCAGAGAACAGCCTGGAGCAGCTAGACCCAGTGGTCTGTGGGAGACCACCACAGCAGGAGCCCTTGCAGCTGCGCTCCCAGCAACAAGGGTGAAGCAGACAGCAAAGGCAGTGCTGGCACTGCCCCTAAGAAAGGCCTTCCACCCAAGCCCTGCTTCCTTGCCACCAATCTGCATCTTAGTCTTCCTATGACTGGTGCTGATAACAACCCCACCTTCTATTAGGATACAATTTAAAAGGCTTTAAATCTGTGCATAGAAAGACCAAAAAAAAAAAAAAAAAAAAAAAGCCCACATCTAGTTTTATAGGCATTTAATAGTTTACCAATTGGTACAATAAGATTTTTTAATATGCAGAAAACATGAATAAATTTTGTTTTACACAGTCTGAGAGCAACAAATCTTACTGTAAAACACAAGAGCAATATTATATACATTCCTTTACTGATTTTTTTTTAATTGTGTCAATATCTTCAGTTAACTCTTACAATCTCGGGAACTGTTTTCTCCAATCACCACCTCTGCAACTTCGTATGAAATCAATGCTCGCCTTCATGTCAGTGTCAGGATCAACTTCTAACTCGGAAGATTTTGTTTCTACCATCTTCAGAGTGAGCTTTGGGGATTGCCTGAAGGATCGGCAGGACAAGAAAGCAGCTACTTACATGATATAGTGGAAAGATAAAAAGGCCAGTTCAGTCCAGTCGTGACTTGCAAATCCAGCTTGCCCTCCCCCCACCCCACCACTGAAAAAACCGAAACCTTTTTTGTACATGTCACTTCTCTACCAGGAGATTCTTCTTTGCATCATCTAGGTTAGTTAACACATTGGACTTATATACAGCTGGACAGTAAGAGTAACCATTTTAAGTGCCTTTTCCTTCAATTTAACAATTTTAACTTCAGTTGCTTAAGGATTATCAAGCCACCACTGTCAACAAAACAAAATATCCTTTACCTCTAAATAGTTTTTCTTTAAATGAATTAAAAAAAAACTATTTAATGAGTGATATTATCTGGAAGTTCACATAGAAACGGAAAGAGGCAGACAGGAGAGCAGGGCACTGACAGTAAGGAGACTGGGCTTGGTGATCTAGAGCCAAAGCTTCCAAGGCTACAGCGAGCGCCCACCGCCGGACGACGTGCTAACACTAGTGAGTTTTAGAGCAGTGCTCTGGGCACACCATTGGTCACACCACACACACGGACAAAACTGGACGGTCTCAGTCTCCTAAAGTGCAAGATGCCATGTCAAAAAGCAACTATTCTCCAAGCTGTGTCTAAACCAGTTTCCGTGGCTCGCACTCTCAAGAGCACTGGAATGTCTGTTTTCACACACACAAAAGGTCAATAATCAGCTGAGGATGCAGTTCTACCAGCTTTTTATTTCTTAAATAAGTGGCCAATTTGATTGAGAAAGTGACAAAGCAGCAGTGAACCTCTAAACCAATTAATAAATTCCTCTACTTACAATCCAAACCAGTAACCTCATTGTACTTATCCCAGGCAAGGCACAGGGTTAGACAGCAGACAGAGAAAACGGAGGAAACAGGAAGAAAGGGCATCAACAGGGCAGTGTCAAACAACAGCGCGGGAAACCTCTGCACATCTGATTCCGGATTGTGGATGGACCACCCTCCCCACCCCCTTCGTTATTCAAACGGGGCTCGTTACACTTGGATCCAGTTGAGGACCATCCCTGAGATTCAATGTTCGCTGCTTCGCAAATGGAGGATGTCTGGTAACTCAACTAAGCAGCAAGCCGTGGCAATCTCCCAATGAGGATGACTTTGTTTACGGAGTGATAGTTTCTCCTCGTTTGTCAGTGAAAAGTCACTGCAGGCTGCAGGGAAAACCCAGCGGACGGCGGCTTTGTTTCCTCGTAAATCGGTACCATTTTTTCCTTTATTGTTCGTATCTAGGAGTGATTTCTAGATGTTGTGGCTTACCCTTAAACAATTCGTGTTGCTACATGCTAAAATGAATTAAAATACAAGACATTTATACATGTACAAATGTTAAGATGCACCATTTCTATGTATTTATATTTCTTAAAATAGGACAGGAAATAGCAGCAAATGAGAACAAAGATATCTTCCATAGCTTTTGTAGAAAAATCCAGTCAGAACAGCTAAAGGGAAATAAAAAGACTTCTCAATGAGAGCAGGGTTGTGAGGCAATATTGTCCTGAAAGTTACTCTAATGTATTTAAGAAATTAGCTTAAGTTGTAATTCTTGTCCTCAAAAATAGCCATTAGTTTTCAAAACACTTTGCCTTCCAGAGATATCTCTCAGGAATTATTAAAAACAAACAAGCAAACAAAAAGACACAAGCTAGACATAAAGCTGCTTCTAGTAAATATATGGCCTATTCTCTCTCTGTGTATCTACAGGACGTTAACACTAACCCTTTGTCTTTTTCAGGAACCAAACTGCCACTTAATACTAAAAGGGCCATTAAAAAAAAATCACATTACACAAATGAATAAATGCAACCCAGAATAAATTTCCTCGTTAAACTATCTGTTATTTCATTGTTCTGTTAACTTTTCAAATGACCTCAAAATAAAAAAAAGTTGGTTAGCTAAGCAATGGAATTATTTATTAATAATCTGCAATGGAATATTGTTTTCAAAGTCATAAATAAAAATTCTCTTCAATTTAGTTGTAGTAACTTTGGATCACAACATACAATATCAGGATGTGTAAAATGCTCAACAGCCAATTTGGGGGTGGGGATAATGGAAGTGATTTTCCCTTAGCCAGGAAAAATTGCCACAGAGTCAGACCTAGTTTTCAGAAGCGTTAGGAAAAGGATTTGTTCTAAAGCATGGTATTCCACAGCAAGATTTATTCTATTTATATGTTTTAGCACTTCTTCAAAAACTCAGGACCCAAGGACATGGAGGTTGTACGTGTGTGATACACATATACAGACTTATCCACTTATAGATAGGCCCATATACTCAAACATTTATATATAAACAGAAGGTGAAAACAGTACATTTTTATGCACGCTCCATTAAACCCTGTCTTTTTATAAACTGGTTAAGTTAAACACAGTTCAAATCGATATCGGATTCATGTTGAAAAACTGCTATATTTCTCCCACTCCCTTAAAATGGGCAAACATAACCTTTTCAGTATTTCTTTGTCATCATGTAATGCACATTGCACATCCCTAAAGAACATCAAAAACAAATAGTGATTTGTACCATGACACACTCAATGGGAAGATTAAATTCTACTTGGAAGTCACATCACTATACAGTCTAACAGTATGGCGGATACAACTAGAAGTGTGTCTAGTGTGGAAAACAGAAGCTTAAGAGTATTACAGTGTTTCTTTAACCTGTTTACAAAGTATTAAGACCCAAATGAAATAAATGACTTGCTATTATTAGCTGCTGAGATTTTTCTTATTTCAGATTTACAGTCATTTTCTTACACAAATATACCACTAGCCTTTGCTTGATCGGCTGCCAAACAAATGCATCCTATTGATTTGGCAAATGTGTCATGACAAAAATTCCAATGTGTAATCCCCATTTAATTACATAGATGGTTCAGAAGATTTTGAATTGTAGCCTTATTATCTAACATCCTTAAAGAAGATTTATTAAGCACACTTAAGTGATGTTACATAGATACACATTTCAGAAAAAGCCCTAATAACCACCACTTTCCCCCAAATGAGGCCATCAAGTCAGGCACCAACAGATAGCAGAAAGAAAAACAAGAATTAATAATCCAACATAAAATGACACTGTCAACTATTCAGTTTAGTGCCCTAGTTCAATTTATTCAACTTCTGCCTTCTTAGGCCTGGTGTGACCAATGCCAGCCCAGGTTTTTAAACCCTATAGTACTTCTAGACAACGTATGTAAATTTACAGTATACAATTTGGATTCACCATGCATGAATACTTTGTGTGTAACATTTAATAAGCTCAATCTACATCCAGAATAATTTACATGAAAGGACAATATTTATTTAAACAGAGCTCGATGGGGTAACCATGGTATCATCAGAGTGCATCCAGAGGAAAAAAGGGAGGAGGGGCCAAGTGAGACTCAATCAACGGCACTCCCACACCTTTACTGTTTGATCTACACTGCCAGTAACCACATATGGTGCCGTCTTATGGAAATCTGAAAGAAAAAGGGAAAGGCTGATTTTAAAATCTGACTGAGCCAGATGCAATTTGTAACAAGCCACAAAATAAGCACGTCCAAGTGCCAGAAATACTCATTTTTCTCTCTATACACCCTCACACCTACCTAGAAGGTATATCAAGCTTACCAACTAGGTTAGGGAAGCTGAGACTTAATGATTAGATCCTTTAATACCCTACAAAAATACCACCTCCACTATCTCCATCCCGAACACTCTAACAATAAGGATAGCCTCCGTGTGTCCACTTACTGCACACTTACTACGTTTCAGACTTAGTGCTGATGCTCCATATTCACGATTCATCCTTCTAATGATCCTGTAAGGTTAAGCATTAGCCCAGTTCTTTTTGATGAGGCTTTATTGTCATCATTAGATCCATCATACCACAGTGTATTGTATTTTACTATATTCACTATCTTCAATTCTTTTTTTAATGGAGATACTAGGGATTGAACCCAGGACCTCATGCCTGCTAAGAAGCATGCACTCTACCACTGAACTATACCCTCCCTCATCTATCTTAAATTCTAGATTCAGGTCCAGATGACAGTAAGGAAGTTTAAATGTAAGTATTATTCCAACACATGATAGTATATACCTGCCAGAGGAAAGAAGTTGAATGAAATTTCCTTTGAGAAACTTACAAACTAGTAGGGGAGAAAAATTACCTATCACAGTGGTCAATAAGCATCCTCTTCATAATTCTAGTTTCCAAAACCAATGTTGTGCAATAGAGAAAGTAATTTTTTAATTACAAGGCTGATGATGGAGAGTTAAGGAAAGGAGAATTTAAAACAAATCATAGGAATCCATAAAGTTTTAAACTTGTTTTTTTCTATTCTGCTCTGAAAGCACATGGTCATTTCTTACCTGGAAAGGTCCACATGGTTACATAAAACTGTTAGGTCTGGCACTCCAAAACGTAACTGCTCAGAAACCTCGTAACTTGTACATACCCAAGGAGGTAACAAAGTGTTCATGCGCATTGAGGGTCTTCATGCATCGCTTGTTCTTGTAATCCCACACACGCAGAGTCTTGTCATCAGCACAACTCAAAATAAACTTCCCCCCAGAATGGAACAGAACTCCACGTACCCAGTTATCATGACCTACCTATAATTCAAAAGGGTATTTGAATTAATAAAGGGATAAATAGTTTAAATAGCATCTATGAAAACAGTTAAGTCATTACTCAAAGTGCACTGAAATTACATGCACCAAAAATGTCAATGTCAAAAAAGAAAAAAAGTTTAGGGAATTCTTCCAGATTAAAGTAAACTAGAAACCAACAAGATATGACCAATAAATGCAATATGTCAAACTAGACTGGCTCCTGGATACAGGCTAAAGTAAAATGATAAAGGACACTACTGGGATACTTGGAGAAAATTTGAGTATGTATTAATGTTAACTTTCTTTAATGTGATTAATTTTATTATGGTTATGTAGAATACCCTTGTTTTTAGGACATACACGTTAAAATATCTGGGGTCAAGTGTCATGATGTCTATAAGTAACTTTCAAATTGTTCAATAAAATGTACACACACACATAAAACATTAACAACTGGTGACTCTAGGTGACAGATACACAAGTATTTACTGCATATCTTTATTCATCAATCCATCTATATCCCCTGTCCAGCAGCTCTATTTCTTGCAATGTACCCTAAGAAATAATTAAGAATGTATTCAGGTAGGTGACTTAGTTAACAAAGATGTACATCAAAGCACTGTACATTAGCAGTGTATCTAACGACATAACTGTCACAAATCTTCTAAATTAAGTCTGCTGCAAAGTAGCATGTATAATTAAAAAACAAAACAATCCACCATATTCATCTACATAGTAATTTAAGAAAAAGGTTTAGAAATACACAAATAGAATAGGCATTAGTCACATGTGGCTATTTAAATATAAACTAAATAAAATTAAATACAACCAACAATTCAGTTCTTCAGTCTCACCAGCCACATTTTGAGAGCTCAATAGCTGCTTGTGGCTAGGGGGCTACCGTTACCAGCCAGTGCAGACACAGAGCATCATCACAGAAAGTTCTACTGGATAGCTCTAGTCTAGAAAAACACACTTGGTAGGTACTACCAGGTATGGTGGAGTGATGTGAAAGTAATTTTTATTTTCTTTTAGTTTTTCTGTATATTTCTCAAATTTTCTACAATGTAAATAACTATGTTGCCTTTGTAAAAGAAGCCCCCAAAAGAGCTTTTTTCTTTGAATTAAAAAAAAAAAAAAGACAGACAACCAAGATGACATATCTTTTGCCTGGGTTTACTTTTTTGCCTTTGACCTTATTTTAAATACTGTGTTATATTATAATGACCTATAAAAGTTACCAATCACTATAGCTGTAGAAGTCTCAATAAAAGTCAAATCACATTTGTGGTGGCCACACCAAAATAAAGGAGGAAAAAAGAACCTTCCTTTAGTTGAAAAATAGGAGCCAGAAATCTCCAGGGAAATTAATGGTGACCTGTGTTGTTACAGAAGAGAGCACATGCTTTCCAATTTTAAAATTTCCTCACAGCAATAATAGTACATCTGAACTCAGCTCAGAATACTAGTAAGAGGAGAGTTTAATTTCATGTGTCTACCACATCCTACAGAGAGCAAGGTATGGTTAGCACCTAAAGAATTTCTAAAACCAACATCGATACCAAATTATAAAAACTGCTACTGGATTAATGTCAACAGATCCCTTTAGAACTCCTGAAGGCAAACAAGAACGTCCACAATCCCATACTATTGTTTATGTATCCTCATAAGCCTTTTCAAGTCATAAAGCTAATACCATTAATTTCAGAATGGTAAAATAAGTCAAATAAACTGGAACATGTGAACAAATACGTAACAGTTAAAATAATTCACATTAAAATTAAATATAATAAAATCAAGAAGCAAAGAGCTTCAAAAATGAATGAGTCTATAATAATACTGTTTCCTCTCCACAGGAGATGTTATATAACTTTTAGAGATACAGTGGCTAGGATCCCCCTCCCAGCATTGACTGGCTTTGCAGATCTTTGTATAACATACTATTAACTTCCATATCACTGTAACAATAATTAATAAGAAAAATATTTTTATAAGAAGTTATTTTAAAACCTGAAATAATTCAGATTATTTAATAAGATATCACAGGGCACCTAACCTAAAAAGATACAAACATAGTAAAAATGCAAAAGCAGCAGTGAGGTTATGCAAACTTACAAGGGTCATAAGGCACATGCCAGTACTGACGTCCCACATCTTAATAGTCTTGTCTCTGGATCCAGACAGTAAGAATGGCCCAGGCTTGCCACTTTTTTTAGTCTATAGAAAACATGAAAGTAAGTTTCCCAGGCAAGAATTTAGCTAAGCATACTTTAAATGATATCTACCTAGAAATGTTCCGTTTCTCACATTATAAAAATGTATTTTTTGACAAGTAAAAATTGTGTATATTTAAGGTATACAACTTGATGTTTTGAGATTCGTATGTATTGTAAAATGATTTCTACAGTCAAGCTAATTAACAACCATAACTACTTTTTTGGGGGGGTGATAAGAACACTAAAAGTCTATCCTCTTAGCAAATTTCAAGTAAACAATATAGTATTGTTAACTCTAGTCACCATTCTGTACATTACAAATCCATGACTTTATCATGGTTTTCTCTTTTGAAATACAGAAGTCTTTTGACATACCTAGGCTACACAGGAAAGACCCAGATAATATAAAAATAGAAAATAACCACTTAAATTAAGATCCAGTTTGTATAATACCAATCAATGGATGATAAATTTACTGCTCAAGACTTACATAATCAAGAATTTTAAAACTACTTAATCCAGCCTTCATTATAAAGTTCAGCCAGAATGAAATTTATGATATATGGTAAGTAATCACCACCAGGTGGCAGTAAAAAGAATCTGAACTGCAAGGAGCCAGCCAAATTAGAGAGATTACAATAGAAGCTTCATTTAGAAACTGGGGAGGGTGGGAGATTCTCCTTCATCTATTAAAATGTAATTTTAAAAAATCCATGATATAAATGTCTCTATAATAAAGAAATATGGTCAATTATTGCTCATATGACTTATTCACAGAAATAATTCTATGATTTTAAGGTATTAATCATAAAGAATAGAATCATGAAGAGCATAATTTAAGAATCATAAAAAAAAGTAAAACAGACTCAACTAGTGTTTCTAATGATTAAGAATATCAGAGGCTTTCATATGAAATATCCATTTAAAAACAAACATTTAGTGAACTGCATTTCACCGTAAATTTATAAATAAAATAATTATGTTCATTAATGAAGTCTATTCTTCTAAAATATGACATTAACCTCTCCATAAGTTTTATTTTGCATTGGTATACTTTTACAACAATGACATTTCTGATAACTTTAAATGACCACTTTTACTTCTCAAGAAAAGCCCCATCCCAGCCCACGTCAAGGCTCAGCTGACAGCGACAATCACTGGTTAAAAAATATAAACACACTTGCAAGTTGGAAAGAGTAAAGAGTTTCAAGATCAGAATCTGGGGTGCAGATTTTTAAATGCATTAATGACTCTGAAATTGAGAATCAGGAAGGTTATTTAAGGTTCTGGGAAAACAGCAACAAAATCAGGAAATAACACATAAATCATCAGTACCTCAGATCCTGTTGCTTCAGAGATGGAAGAATATGAGCTTTCTGGGGCCCAGGAAATGCATTCTACCACATGCTCATGTTCTCGAAGCTCAGCCTTGCATTCCTTTGTTGCTACGACCCATACGCGCACAGTCTGGTCATTGGAACAGCTGGCTATCAGAGTGCCGTCCTGATTTGGCCGCACCATACGTACCCATTCTCTGTGTCCTGTGAATGTCTTCACACAGTAGCTGTCAAAATAAGTAATAATTTGCACCGTAAACAGCAATGGCTGGGACACTTCTCAGAAGCGATACAAAACTAGCTATGCACTGCAATGAAGAGAATGGCATCATGTGCAAGTCAACAGAATACAGGTACATTCCTAGTTAATACAAGATGAGAACAGGCTGGAAAGTCAAACATCAGTTAAAATAAGCTGATGGAAGCATCATTACGGAGCTAACCAAATCAACAAAATCTAGAAAGAAAAAACAGAAATAAAACCTTTTAACTAAGCACACACAATAAACCTAACAAAAATATTTCTAGCCATGTTGGGGAAAAGGCATGCTCTTACTAATCTGGGTAAAACCAGTAGGTTAAGGTTTTATTATAATAATCATGTATTTCTAAGCACAACCAAATTAAGCCTAATAGGGACATACCTGCACAAATGTTATTTACATTTTAATTCAATACACAGATCACCTAAAAGACCACAGAGAAAATAAGCCATTACATAGAAAATGGCTCTCAAGGACATAGAGTCTCTTTCATAATATCTCTTGTTTCTTCAGGGTAAACATTTAGAAATCAAAACTTAGTTTTAAAGTGTATTATATAATTGTCATGGTAATCATTCTGGGTTACAGTCAAAATCACTAGAACATTCAGAACACAATTTTTTTTTAGTTTGTTTGTTTAATATTATCTCTTTGAGCTGAAGCCTCTTCAAGTAAATCCACTTACCCAGTTTGCACTTCCCACATTTTTATAGTTTTATCCCTTGAGGCAGACACTATATGATCTCCATTGGGCATGATGGCTACTGAAGAAACATTGTGGTCATGGCCTAAAATAAAAACAGCAATGCATTAAGCGATATATCACTTAGGGCAATTAAACCTCAGTTTACCATGAGGTTTCACTATGGGATTTCAAATATCACAGCAACTTCAAATACTATAAACTTTATGTAAATTTGGTAAGAAAGTTAGATTTACACAAAAAAGTTAAGGAATTAGCAACTTAATAAAATAATCTACAATGAAGTAAGTAGCCAGATCAATTTACAATTAAATGTCAACCCGTACAATTGTTTTAAAATCACAAGGGACTGGTATCATCAATCAGCATTTGAATATATTAATATGCTGAATGTTTATGAACACTAGAAAAACACAAAATTTTCCATGGTTGCTAGTCTGATATAAGACAGAAATAAGATTTACAAAGATAAAATAGAATGGATAAGAAAAATGGACATTTGGTTCTATATTTAAAATACTGACTGAAAATTATCTTTTTCTTTTTGGTTGATGTTCATGGGGTAAAGATGTGTATTATTCACAATGCTAATTAATTAGGTATCCTTTGTAAAAGAAACCCCAGAGAATCCTCATAAATGTCATATTATTTTAAGGAATATACAATAGCTGGAAAGAACTCTTTTTATCTTTTGCAATAAGATACAGGCTACTTAAAGAAACACAGATTTTACAAAGGAATTCAGTAAAATTCCTTTAATTGTTAAGTTTCTCTAATGCATTTAATTTGGGGGAGGAGGAGATCATATCCTTCAAATTATACTCTCTATGTAATCACATAGCTCATGTGCTAATATCACTGGATAATCTATTAAATTTTTTTTAAGTTGCATAGCATGTGTTCCATATATAAAATTCAAACATTCATATTTAATCATGTTTAAAGAAACAACAAAAATCCTTACTTAGTGAGCACCTCCTCTGTACTAGGTACTAAACCAGATGATCTGAGTATACGATCTTATTTTATCCTCACATTAATCCTATTACTTACGTATTATTCAATACTTAAGTATTATTCATCTTACAGATTAAACAGATTAAAATTTCCTAATGCCGTAAGTAAACAAATAGAATCTGAACCCAGATATCTGATTCAAAAGCCCAAGCTCTTTCTACAAAGCCAAACTCCTTCAGAAAATAGTCTCCATGACAAGGCCTGGGAAAACAACTTAATGAGACTGTAGTATATATGGAACATTGTTTGCTTTTTGGTTTCTTTGGGGGGGGGGGGGGGATTAGGTTGGATTGTTGTTTATTTTTAATGGAGGTACTGGGGATTGAACCCAGGACCTCATGCACACTAAGCACACACTTTATCATTGAGCTAGACCCTTCCCCTATGCGGTACATTTTAAAGTGAGCAAAGTGAATCTGGGTTCCAGTTTTTACTGTATCTCCTCTCTCTGACTTCAGTTTCCCAACTGAGAAAAACGAAAAAAACAAAATAAACAAAAACAAAGACCCTCCCAAAGCCCCAGTAACTTCATTTTCTTTTTCTCAAGGACAGATAAATGCCCTAGCAGTTTTTCTTACCCAAAAATATTCATGAAAATGAAATCTTTTATAACCATTAAGAGATACTTAAAATCTCTTAATTACCATGACTTATCCTTGGACCATCTATATCATATGCTCCTCCACCAATATAGACAATTAAGAACTGAATGCAGGGAGCTTATACACCGTTAGAAAACAATATCCTTTTCTATGGAATGCTATGTCGGAGACCAGTATCAAAATGCTATCCTCCACCCCTTACCATGCATGGTTCTGATGCATTCAAAGCCTTGAAAATCCCAAAGTTTAATGGTCATATCTGCAGAACAGGAAGCCAGAAGCTTGCCACTGTGGTCAAATGAAATATCCTGTACAGAGTCTGTATGCCCCTTAAGAGTTCGTTCAAAATCTCCAGTCTCATAATCCCACACCTGTCAAGTGAATAGAAAATTGGTTAACATCAATCCATCACTCCTTTCTTATTTAAAGTAATAAGGCCAGTCTGCACTTTATTGACTAATTAACTGAGCAAGTGACAAAGGGTAACTGTCTTAGAAATAGCATACTAAGTATAAATTGGTTTTTTTTTCTCTGTAGAGATAATCAATGTTGCAACTATTAAAATAGACCTCTAGTACCACATTCATTAAACATCTACCATATACCAAACCATATTACTGATTAGGTATATAATGCCATAACACAGAGTCCCATCCCAGTCTGATAGCCAACAGACATGTTAAAAAATAAATGTAAGTACCAAAAAAAAAAAAAAAAAAAAAGTTTCAGGGGCCTTTATAGGTAATTATATTAGGAGAATGATAAAGGAGTACTCAATTCTACTAGACAAGCAGAGATCAGACATCTAAGAGGCCAAGGAAAGACTTCATAAGCTGTAACTGTCCATAAATAGCAGATTAACAAAAGCATATGTCGTTTTGATGTAAAAACACCAAGCCAGTCACATTTTTAAAGATAATTTTTCTAAAAAAATAAAAATAATGAGTTATCAAGAATAAATATTATTACAAACAGATCTCAAGGACATACTAACTTCTACTTCAGGGGCCAAATGCCAGTCTGAAGTTCAGCCTTTAACCAACACTAATTACATGCTCTAAAATCAAATGACTGCTCTAAAATCAACTTATCTTCCTATAAGTTCAAATGTATCTGTGGTAGGGTATACGTCAACCAATTTAGAGAAACTCACAAAATGCATTTTATAAACTTGAAAACAATCTAAATATCCAACATCAGGGAAATAGTGACATAGACATAAAATTTGCAACAGTAAGGAATTTGTAAGCATCGATACAATAATATTATGTAAAAACACAAAATTACACGTGATTACAACTATATAAAAAACACATTAAGAAAAATAAGCTATCAAAAGATTTCTTTTACAGAAAACTTAAGTACCCTTCCTAATATAAACAAGTAAAAATTTTACCATTTAAATGTTCAGGTACTTCTACATGGAAGTGATTACTGTTAAGTTTAATTTTGTTCATATTTTGCTAGATTCATCCTTAAGTATTTTGGAGTTTTTTGATGCTACTGTGAGTGGCATTTTTTAATTTCAATTTTCAATTATTCATTACTAGTTTGTAGAAGTCAATTACTATATATTTATTTATTATTTATTTTGGAGAGGGGGTAATTAGGTTTACTTATATATTTATTTTTAGAGGAGGTGTTAGGGATTGAACCCAGGACCTCGTGTATGCTAAGCATGCGCTCTACCAGCCTGAGCTATACCCTCCCCCTATTTTTTATATATTGACCTTGTACCCTGTGATTTTATTCAGTTCATAGTTCTAGCAGCTTTTTAGTAGATTGTTTGGGATTTTCTACATAGAGGATCATGCTGTCTGTAAACAGACGGTTCTATTTCTTCCTTCCCAATCTTACGCCTTTTATTTCTTCTTTACTGCACTGGCTAGACACTACAGTACAAAGATGAATGTAAGTGGTTGAGACTGGTCATCCTGGCCCTGGTTCCTGATCTCAGGGGAAAAGCATTGTTTTCTTCCGTTACAACCACTGCAGGTTTTCCATGACTTTTACCAAGTTCAGGAAGCTCTGTCCTAGCTTGTTGGGAGTTTTTATTATGAATGGATGTTGCAATTCTGTCAAATGCTTTTCCTGAGCCTATTATTTTTTTTTGTCGATATGGTATACTACATTGGTTGATTTTCACATGTGGAACCAATCTTGCATTCTGGGATAAACCCTCCTCAGTTACGACATATTAATTATTCTTTTTGTGAATGGCTGGATTCAATTTACCTATAATGTATTAAGGACTTTGCATATGTTCATGAATGGTATTATACTGGTCTATAGTTTTCTTTTTTTGTGTGTAATATCTTTACTCATTTTGATATCTGTTTAATTTTGACACCAAGAGTTGAGATGAATATTCTACATACTGAAAATAAATAAGGTGTGATCTTGAAATTCACTTCCATTTCAGATAACGTTATATGTATTCATTAAAGAACACTAAAGCATTTTCTCTAAAATAAATATACCCAGAATATGAACTGGGTCTTTTCATAAACGGTAAGCAAACAGGGTATTTTGGCCCTAGTTTATAAATGTCAAGAATTAATGAGAATTGATTTTATTTTTCCTTTACTTGATATTTACCTTTTGTATGATTATAAAAATAATAAATGTTCACGATAAAAAAATCTATAATGTACTAATATAAAGGCAATAAAAATATCCATTATCCTACTAATGGCATGGTTTTTCCATTTTTCTATGCTCTTTTTCGTAATAGTGACTGTATATATTTCATCATCCCATTTTCCCTTTAACTTATCATAAGGATTTTTCCATGCCATTAAAAACTTATTAGCAAACATTATTCAAAAAGAATTCCTATTGTTTTCTAAACAACAGGAACACTTTTTCATTATTATAGAAAACATTATAGTGAAATCTTTGACTATTGAAAAATATCTGTCCTCATTTTGCAATACTTAGGTCAGACAGTGATGGAGAAAAAGAACTGTGAGTCAAGAAGTATAAGCTTTTTAGTCTTTCATATATTCTGCTAAATTGTTCTCCCATAAGATTGTATCAAATGTAATGAGAATGCCTGCTTCATCAAATTCTTATCACCATCGGGAATTCTCATTTAAAAACTAAGATATCTTGGCAGATTTGATATCTACTGTCATTTTAATTTTCATTTCTTCTACTATCAGTAGTAAGGCCAAAGTTCTGTTGCTGTTGGTTAGCCATTTTTTCTTCTATAAATTGTCTGTTCATGTCCTACAGTCTATTTTCTATTGAGATGTTACTGTTTTCCACACTTGTTTCAACTCTAAATATTCAAGTTGGCAATCATTCATCTGCTTTATTAGCTTAATGTACTTTTCAGTTGTCTGCTATTCATTTTTCTTAATATTTAAGAATTAGTTCTAAATGACAACCAGAAATGATGTTTCAAAATTTAACACAATTAAAAATACTGTCACAAACTATATCAAATATCCATCCTCTACCACTTTTCTTAAATCATTAGTTCAAATATTGATGATGTAAATAAATGGCTCTAAAAGGAACCTGTCCTATTTACCAGATGCGTAAGACATTACTTAATATAATAAAATTTTAATTTTTTATCAATAACTGTAACATTAGCTACAGTTTATTGAGATCTTACCATCTATCCACCAGACACTGTACATATGCAATATGCATTATGTATATATTACTTCATTTTAAGCCAAAGACTCTTATGATACAGATATTTTTAATCCTCCTTCCAACAAATGAGAAATTTAAGCCTTAAACGCTTTAAGGCTTTAAGCACTTTGACCAAGATAGTCACAAAATTACAAAAAATTCTCTGTGCGCTTCTTGGAGTTTTTTCAAAAGTAGTTCTATCACAATCATCATTTAGAAATCACTTAGCTTTACCAGAATTGAAGAAAGAAAATTGCTAGAGTAGAAACAAGTTTTTTTTTCCATTCCACAAAATATCCAAGGAAATAATTTGAGAAAGAAAGATTTATGTATAAAAATGAATAGAACAATATTACTTATGATAGTAGATGGCTGGAAATAAAAATTCAAAGGAAGACTTCTTAACGATGCTGAGAAACTGTTGACACTGAGTACTCCTTTAGTATTCTGGCTAGCACTTTTTAAAGCAGTTTCCATGTATTAACTCATTTAATCCTTCCCAAAGCCCTGTGACACAGGTATTAATTATCCTCATTTTACAGATGAGAAAAGAGAAGCACAAAGAGTTAATTGCTCATAACACATAAATTATTAAACTGGCGTGGTCAGAACTTGAATCCAGAGCCTGTGCTCCTGACCATTAACTACCCAATAAAATCTCCAAATATAAGTAAAAAGACCAGTTTAAAAATCATTAAAAGTGATTTCATTAGAAAAAAGAAAGTTATTTCTAAAGTAAGTTTAATCAAAAAAGGAAACAAAGGGGGAGGGGATAGCCCAGTGGTAGAATGCATGCCTAGCATGCATGAGGTTCTGGGTTCAATTTCCAGTCCCTCTATTAAAAATTAAATAAATAAATCTAATTACCTCCCTGAAATATATAATAAAGTTTTTTAAAAGGTAGAAAACAACAACAATGAAATGCAAACCCCTAAATGCTGTTCATCAATGCAACTACCAGTTGTGCACACTATAAAGACTAAATAGAAGGAAGAACTTTTAGTAGTTGTTGAGATACGTGATATGATTATAGATAAAATTTGTAAAACTTCCATTTGTAGTATTTTAAAGTTGACTCAATAGAGTACACATTAAGATGGCACATTAGCAGTTTTGTTTATGCTTTTATACCACTGCTGCAAAATCAACAGTTAAGACTGGGGTTTTCCATCTATTAAATAATGTCTGCCTTTATCCCTATGCTTCATGATAGCAGTGCGTGCAGTTTTTAGTAGACAAGACTATCATGAAATCAAAAAAATTAATGACATGTCTATGTAATTTGAAAAATACTAATATATTACTGTATCTGGTATGTAATCATCTCAGCCTATAGAAATATGTGAAGCACATATGAATTTAAGACTCTCTTCCAATTACTTTGCAGCCCACCCCTTGGATCACCAGCCCACAGGATTAAAGGAAGTCACTGATTTAGAAAGTAAAGAAACCACAAAAGGAAAGCATAAAACCATGTTTAATTTGAAGAACAGGTTAAGTAATGCCTGCATTTTATGCTGACTGCTACTATGTGATAAACACAATCTTGGCAACCTACTCACATTTTCTTAGTTATACCTCTATAAATCAAACATAAAATCTAGAACTTAATTTGAAATAAGCTTTGGAACAGAGACACATACATAAATTTTTAGAACTATATATTACTTATCTTCCTGTAGATGGTTTATACAACTGTCACTGTATTGTGTCTCGATCAAAGGGAATTACAAAAACTTTTTTCTGATTAAAAGATAAAATATTAAAATGTAAATGCTTATTGTGAAAAATACAAAAATGACAGAAATACATAACTTACAAAGTGAAAAGCTCCTATATCCCCACACCCCTGGAGAGAACTACTGTTTAGTTTGGAATCAAAACAAATATTAAATACATCATGGAGAATGCAATTTAAACAAATCCTCTACTGAAATTTTCTGCAGAATATATTCATCCCTGAATTATAGTTTCATAATCCTGTATTTTCAACTATCACCTCTGCTATAAGTACGGTACATACTTATATTTTTATTCTCCAAGAATAAAAGTCATTCAAGCACTAGGTGACCTATTGTCCAATGCTTAATTAGTGACACCCAATTATCTCAAATTCATCAGTGAAGTTATTTGGCAGCTTGTCTCTCAGAAAATAAAATTAAATTTTTTTCTACTTCTGTCTTTTAAGGTTTAAAACCAATCACACAGTTTTCAGAGTGAAAAAAGTTTCTCCTGTCCCTCTGCTTAGGTCATCCTCAGTTCAGGATCTTTTGATTTCTTGCACTCAGTTAACATTAAATCTGCTTCTAACAATTATCCTATTGCACAGCTTCCAATTTTGAAAAAACTACCTTAATTGTAGCATCTTCTGAAGCAGAGACCATAACACTGAACACAGGATGGAAAATGACTCGTGTGACTGGACTCCTATGACCACTCAATGCATATTTTTCTGGTGGGCGGGGAATCCATTCCTTTGGGTCTCGTTTCTGACCAAGAGGTCCACCCGACGTAAATTCTTCTTTTGCTTCATTTAGTTTTGATTCTAATTCCATAACCTTGAGAAGGAACACATAGTTATGTACAGATAGGTTCTGATAAAAAGAGTATATTTCATATTTTAAAAAACTGCCTTTAATTTGCATCCATACATGCAGATGAAGAATAAAATTTCAGTAATTTACAAAGCATGTTAGATTTAATTGAAAATGATCTATATTATGTATCACCAAAATTTTAGTGGTATGACAAAACTGAAAACTGAGAAAAATTCAGTACCATTGTGCTGTAACTATTTAACTCAAAGAAAATTTCGGAAGGTGCCAGTAAATAGAGGAAGAGTGGGGCATCTATGTTGATCCCTTCTAAGTCGGTCACTCTTAGTAAATCCTTTCCAAACCAGTTTACATTATACATGTCAATCATAACATACATAATGAAAGCTAACATTATGGAGCATCTGTGTGCTAGACAGTTTTCTAAGGGCATATTATGAATTAACTCATGTTATAACAGTATTATTTGTTCTAACTTTGCCTACTGAAAGTATAAATTTAGGACCAGAATATTATTTATTGCCTTCTTACAGATAAAAATAAAAGCTCAGAGATGAAAATGGTTTGTTTAAGAGCACACTTTAGTGCTCTTTTCCCAGTATCACATTGGCTCCATGTGTTCTTCCCAACTAAATGCATAAATGAGTTCTTCAGTATCAATTCCTTGAAGTCAGGGCTGTGTGGATTCAATCCAGCCAGTACCCTGGGTTGCATAAGTCAGCATGTATCAGCAATGACCTAATACAGGTCAAAAGCTTTTTTTTTTTTAATGCACAGAAATATATTTTTATTTGCCTTTCCTTTACTATATTAGTGCAGAATAATTATGTTGACACTTTCAAAGTTTGTATAATACTCTGAATACAACTAACTTAAAAGACTTAGTTACCTTCTTTTGTAATCTAATAACAGATGTCCATTTTTTTTCCAAAAGACCAGCATATTTCTTATCTAATTCTTCATTCTAGAGAAAAAAAAAATGGTTAGAACTTTAAAAAAAAATCTGGAAGGCTCTGGTGAATACCAAGTTTAGTGCCAAGTAAACCACAATAACAAGTGGTAAGACTTGTGAGTAACTAATGTGACTGTTAACTACTGGTACTTGAGTAAAATCCATTCATTAATTATACTGTAAATAACTGTAAAAAGTCAAACATACCATATCTAATTCAGCTTCCTTTTTAAAAACTGAGTATGCCTCTTCATAGCCATTTGAACGAAGATAATCTGCTATAGCTCGATTTCTGAAAGGAAACAAATTCAAGTGACTCCTAGCAAATTCTCGTTTCTATTTTCAAGAAATAATATTTTACTTCAAATCTCATAAATCTTAAAATACTCTTTTTTTGGGGGGTGGGGAGAGCTAATTAGGCTTGTTTATTCTTTTATCTTTAATGGAGGTACTGGAGATTGAACCCAGCACCTTGTGCATGCTAGGCATACACTCTGCCATTGATCTATACCCTCTCCCCTTAAGATACTCTTTTAAGAGTATTATCTTTCAAATCATACAAGTATTTCACAAAAAAAGGAACTACTCCCCCCCCAAAAAAGCCTAAAACATTTAGCCCTGTCATAGTACATCCATAAGATTATAACATTATTCCTGAGCTTTTAGTTATGTTTCTAATGTGTTGTTTACCTTACAAGCTGTGGGTACTCTATAGATCAAGATATGGCTTGCTTATACAATTAGATATCACTTTGTGACAGTAATGATCATTTCTGTTCATGTTTACAGTTTACATTCAGCCTTGCCTTGTTATTCTAATAGACACTCAAGGACTAGCAAATGAAACTTAGTATTGCAGGGAGAATTATTCTGATAAAATTTTAATAAGTACTTTAATATTAGAGACAACTTAAACATGAGAGTAGGTAGGGGAAAAAAGGCACATGCTATAAACTTAGGGTACTATCATAAATTGAGGCTTAATTTAGAATTCGAAAGAACTCTAAGGTTAGAGAAGCTGAATTTCATGCTTTCCTTATATTCTTTGAAAGAGGAAAACAAGCTACCTGTCTCCTAAGGCAATCTGTTCCAATGTCTCTCAATTCTTTTGAGCGTTAGGTACCACTGTGATAGAAATAGTTGTGTGCTTGGTATTGCCTTTAACATTTTAAATTAATTTAAAAATTTTAAAAGTTAATATATACACAAGGTTAAACAAACTTTAAATATATAAGGACACAATAAAGTGTCCTTTCCACCACTAACCCTTAATATTCCACCCCAGAGGCAACCACTTTACCAGGGTTTTGTGTATTCTTTCAGAGATGGTCTCCCTGTCTACCCCTACATAGTCTAGACATAATCAATACTTGTTTTTAAAACAAACTGCAGTATACTACAGATGTCTTACATACAATGTCATATAAACTCACTTAATCTTAGCAATCATTCTTTATTAGATATAAATCTGCCTCTTTTTAAAAAATACTGTACTCCATTAGAGACATGCTTTTACTACTATAAAGTAGTAAAAAGTAGTAGTAGTACAAAGATTAAAGTATAACAACTAGTGGAAGACAAGGTCAGCACACCATATTTGTGGATATGGGGATTGAGGGAAGGTAAATTCTTAGTCTTACTGTAAGTCTGTGTCTGCGTGTTGCTCATATCATAGCCTGTACTTCTGGCCTGCTCCACTAATGGGTAACTCGATTCATTACAAAGTATATTCTTTACACGAAGATAATTATCTACTTTTAATTTCCAAGTAGTTCTACTTGGGCCTTCCGAAACAATACAGACTAGGAAAGCAACAGCTCTCTCAAAATATTCCATCAAATACTGTGTTGTCAAAGCCTGTATTACAAATGTTCAACAAAAATAAATTACCCTTTGGTTAGACTATTCCAAATAGGGGGGTGGGTACAGCTCAGTGGCAGAGCACATGATTAGCATGTACCTGGTCCTGGGTTCAATCCCCAGTACTTCCATTAAAAAAAGGAAAAGAAAGGAAGAAAGAAAGTTCCCAAATAGTTAAGGGAAACAAAGAAGCTAAAAGACATCTATTTCTTAACTTTATTTCCTTCTTCAAGCAAATAAAGGGGGAAATGTCAAGGGTTGAAATAAAAGTGCTATACTTAAAAAAGTAATAATAAAATCGTATGTAGTATTTGTATTTGTAAATATTTAATGTTCCTACCTAGCTCCACTCCTACCTCAGGGTCAAGTCCTAATGCCTAAACTTCGACTGAACACACTACACACACAGCTTATAACTCTGAAGTTCATAAACAAATATGTATATATAACATATGTACAAATTATAACTATTATGATCTTAAATGGACTAATTTTGGTAAAGGAAAAGACAGATAGATATGTGGTGATATTTTTCCAGGTAAGAATATTAAAAGAAAAATGCAAAATGATTATATCTTTCTCCTTATTTAAAAAAAAATTCCAGTATTTTGAGATTACCACTAACCTTGCAGAATAGCCCACTCATACCATGTGCTTTTGCCCATACATTCACATCACTATGTATGCTTTTAATCAACTTAATCTGCTAATTTCATTCAACACACTGTGAAGATCCTTCCTTGTCAGTATATATTCATTTATGACATCAGTTATTAATATTCAAACAATATTCCACTATATAGATGTACCAAATTTTATTTAAGCAATCATCGATTGCTAGACTTTCAGGTTGTTTCTAATTTTTTACCACTAAAAATAATGTCGCAAGTAAGTATTTGTACACTCAAAGCTTTTCAAACATCTTCACTTTAAGTCAAAAGATGCTATAATTGAATGTCTGTATCCCCCCAAAATTCTTATATTGAAACCTAATCCCCAAAATGATGGCATCTGGAAGTGGGGGATTATAGGAGGAAGTCATGAACAGGGTTAATGCCCTTATAAAGAGACTATGAACTGGGAAATGAGCCCTCACCAGACACAAATCTGCCAGTACCTTGACCTTGAACTTCCTAGCCTCTGCAACAGTAGGAAATAAATCTGTTGTTTATAAGCCACCCAGCTTATATTTTGTTACTGCAGTCTTAGAATAGACTAAGACAAAAAAAAATATATGTTTTTAGGACATTTTGAAAGCTACTGCCAAACTGCTCCCCAGAGCTGTAACTAATTTATATTCCTACCAGTCGTTATGAATGTCATCCCTTTAACACCTTTACTTTTTAAACAATTGGATTAGCATTTACTGACTTAAAACAAAGTTGACACCCTTTGATTCTGCATATATAGCTTTTATGAAAGTGTACTAGATATCAAACTTTGAAAACTTCTGCAAGATTTCCAAATACTTTGTGGCTTAACCCACCATCTATATTTTAAAAAGATGCTATGCGGCAAATGCAATTAATTAGAAAGACATAGGTAATTCCAAATATGCATTAAACAGCACCTCAAAATAGCTGTATGTCACATTTACATTTTTAATAAAATGTTAAATCCAACTTAAAAAAAAAACACTGTTCTCTTTTGATTCTAAAACCATTCTGTAAATTAGGTAGAAAAGTATATTACCTCTATATTATATATTGGTAGCCTGACTCATCTAAGGTCACAAAACTAACAAGCAGTGAAATAATTTAGGATAATAATTCCAATCAACATTTATTGAGTAGGTGGGGAAGAAACTGGCTAAGCAGATGGAATGCTACACCTCCCTCCTTTAACTAGTTCCATCTTTTTGTTTATTTGGGGGGCGAGTGAGAGGTAATTAGGCTTTTATTTACTTATTTTAATGGAGTTACTGGGGATTGAACCCAGGACCTTGTGCATGCTAAGCACTAGCTCTACCACTGAGTTATACCCTCCCCCTCTAGTTGTTCCATTGTTATATATTTCCATATACTGTATTTCCTCATAAATATTTTAAAAGTAGGATTTATACTGCTCTTTAAAAAGTCCTACACACAGATTCTTGAAACCAAGAATGACTCACACTTTCAACCACTAGTGCTTTTGTTTTGATAACTGATTAGATGTGCGTGATGGGTGAAAACAGTTTCACAAGCTTCTGGTAGATGGTAGTAACATTTACTTGGACAGGAAACACAGGAAAAGAGGTAGGAATATAATTAGTTTAGTTTTAAACCTTTTGACTGGAAGTAGCTATAAGATATTTAAGTAAAGAATACAGGAGGTAACTGAATATAAAGGTCAGAAGCTTAAGAAATAGGTCTGATGTAAGGAAAGGATTTGGGAAAATTAACACCACTTAAGTGGTGAAAGACACTTTGGAAGAAGGTATATAATTGGAAGAAAAAAGGAGACTAGAATGTAAATAATGGAACCTTGACAGATACCAATATTTAAGAAGCCATTAGGGAGTGAAGGAGCCTACTAAGAGAATTAAGAAAGATGTCGGTAAGCCAATGGAAAAGGGATTTTCAATAAAATGAAAATGACTAATGGCAACAAAGTTCTGAGAGGGGTCAAATAAAGTAAGTCTAAAAAGTGCCCAAGCAATCTGGCTAATAAGAGGTCCCGCTGACTTGAGCAAGTGTAGTTGCACAACTTAAAGCAGCCTCAGTCTTCTACTCCACAGTAAGTCTTCAAATGAGCACTGTAAAATACTGGAGTTGGGGAAGAGCGTGAGTTTTGAGACTACCAGGGATGCATTCTCCATCTAATGAAGGGTGAATGTTTAGTTAATACAAGTATTACATGCAAGAGTTTAGTAAAAGAAAGTGATATTACATGGCATTAAAATATAATACTGAACTACCAAAGAGCAAGAGAGATATACAAAAACACAGCAAATAAAACTCAAGTTTAAATGAGTCTGATACCATTAGGAATTATACAACATACTGATAATGTACAAAATCTACAATCCAGTCCCAGAGGAGTCTAGTCAATTCTATTTCCACATCAAATACAATTTAGTCAGATTTCTTAGTCATACTTCTAACCACAATGTCAGGTGAGTGGTGTTGACAAGAGTCAAGAAGCATAACTAGGTTCCCATGGCCAGATAACTTTGGCACCACTGCCCCTGTTACCTTACCACTCAATATCTATCTGATCCAGTGAATGTGGATCCTCTAACTCAGCCAAGGTGTACCACTGTCAAAGTAAGAATAAATAAAACTGAAGAATCTCTTGGTTCTAACAGCCTAAAGGGTGCTTCTAGAGTTTGCTACTAATTTCAGCTGTTGACCTAGAGTTGATTTACATCAGTTTTATTAGGGATGGAAGACTTATCCCTTTGGAAATAAGTGGACATCAAAGCACAAGTTTATAATAATCTCTCAAAGAAACTTCATACACATTAATTAAATAAATCTATTAAGTCTCAGAAGATGAAGAAAAATAACCAATCACTAGAATAATCAAGGAAAACTTCATGCAAAAGTGTAACAGGTCATTCTGAGTAGACCAAAACCAGAAACCCCATGTAGAATCAGAGAAAATGATTAAAATCAAAAGAACAACCTGAAGGAATTCTACCTATGAACAAATAATTGGTTAGACAGAGTTTAGGCTTACACATGGAATAGTAGCACAATGAAATTATTCTACTGCTGTCCTTTGAAACCATTACAACAAATGAAGCTGTTTTTCTAACCTATTCCCAAGTTATTAAAATGCCAGCGGGGAGGGTATAGCTCAAGTGGTAGAGTGCATGCTTAGCATGCATGAGGTCCTGGGTTCAATCCCCAGTACCTCCTCTAAAAACAAACAAACAAACAAACCTAATTACCTCCCCCCAAAACAAAATAAATACATATTAAAAAAAATAATAAAAATAAATAAATAAAATGCCAGATTAGATTTTAAGCATTTTAGCTGACTTCCTATTCTCTTAGTTGTTCTCATATCCCCCAGGATAATTTTTGTAGCTGTAATACCAGTCATAACACCATTACCAAACCATATACACCTTTACACTCTTATAAAGAGAGGTAAGATTTGTAAAAGTTACTCTAAGTGTCACGAACGTTACACAGTAACAACTCTAAAAAGATTGGATAGCACTAACAATAAAAACAGAATACTTCAGGGTCCCCATCAACTCTTACAAATGTTAACTGAAACAGAGGGAGTTACAGAGCATGCATCTAGAGGAGAATGAAGTGAAGCTGTTTTTCACAAGTAAAGAAACTGAGGCTCACAAAGCTTAACTGACTTCTTTGGCTGATAAATGGTGAAGCAGAAAATCAAAATCTGGGTCTTCTGAAACCAATGTGATAACAGTATTTCTTCAAACTGTATACTGTAGCACTCTAAAGCTGAATAAAAATGTTCTAAGAATTTTATAAAATTTTAAATTTTATTGTTTATATGAGGAAAAACAAGGTTAAGTCAAATGCTGACAAAGAGATGTTTTCTTATGAGGCCCATTAAAAAGGATGCACCAATCTCACATACTCAGGAATTAGGAAAGCAATGGAGTTAATATGCATTGTTCTAAAAGGCTGCAGCGGCCCAATGAATCTGGGATATCTGCAGAGATAGGAGGGCACACCATTAAGATAATGAGAAGACCCAGCAGGATCAAGTATGCAAGTTCACATCACTGGGACCACATCGTCATCTTTAGTGCCATGCTCCAGAAGACAACCCTCACAACACCCCTTAGACAAACACCAAGATGAACTGTCCTGGGGAAGATGTGACTAAAGTTCAGTTTCAAGTGCAGAGACACTACTGAGGGTTATTCCATAAGCTGCTGCCACAGGACATTAACCAAGTCTCAGACAGGTAGGTAACATGACTTCTTAAATATGCTAAACTACCCACTGAGTCTTTGGGGAAAGTGCAGCACTGAAATGATGAGTTCTTGGCCATAGGTCTCATAGGTCTTATACCTCTCCAACATCATGTGCCTTGACAGAGGGTTACAATGATCATCCTTCATCATCACACTTGAAGATACCTACTTCGTAATCCAGGATTCAACTACTACTAGTCTTGGGACAAGTACAAACACAGCAAGAGTAACAATGAGACCTTATGTGGGCAGTGATGAAGTAAAGAAAATAAAACTGGGGTGAGCCAGGGTGAGTGGATCTTCTTCATTAAGCCAAAGAACGTGTGCCTGTTAGTTATCATTTCTCGGCAGAAGAGATCTGGGTCTGAGGTCATCCAGCCCTCACTCCCCATACCACAGCAGCAATAACACTGTATACCAAAATAAGTGCATCACGTCGGACTTTTAAAAAGGCAAAACCCCCCAAAAAAAAAGAACTCAAAAATATACATTATCGTTGTTCATTCTCATATTTAGATGAAATTTTTTGAGTAATGGAACCACAAAACAGAAGGCACCACTGAACAGTTCAGTTCTGATTCTCCCCCTTCTTATGTTTTCTTTACCCTTTTAATCTGTTAAGAAAAATAACTTTACAAAAAGTAAATGAAGGTATGATCATGATATCACTTCACACCAGAAGGGTTAGACTTCTAGTTATGTTGTTTCAAGTTAGTAATACATAGTGTATTAATGACTGACATATAAGCTGCATGGCCTAGTGTAAGTCAGAGGTCAGCAATGTCTCCAGAGCAGGGGACATTTCATCTTGGTTCCTCAGTACAACTTGCAACTTTAAAAACATTTTCTCCTTTTTCTTCTAACTTTAATATGTCTATAGTAATTGCAGATAGTTATTTATTTAACTCTGAGATCCACTTAGAATATATTCCTTTAAAAAATAATTCTGCATACTTAAGAAACTTATTCAGAAAAGTCAGGTTGTACCGTAAGAATAGCCAATGTAACTCGCATGCGTTTAAAAGTTTGAAACATTAACAATCTTTAAATGTAAAGCAAATTTTCACTATAAAACAAGGAAGGAAAGAAAAAAGGTGATGCTGGAAGGGATAAGTGTCTGTTATATTCCCAACTTCATACTAGGGACTATAAAAAAGGATTAGATTATTGTACCTTGCTTTCCAAGAGCTTGTAAATCTATTCAAGGAGGAAAACCAAAGGTACCGAAGGGTATGAAAACAATTCAAAAAAGAAATGAGATTGAATGCAAGAATCTTTTTATAAAGGCAAGATGTGAATTGGGCCTTAAATGAAAAAGAAACAGTTAAGCATTATAGGCAGGGGACTGAGCAGGAGAAAGGGAACAAGAATGGTACACGATGAAGATCTCAATTTATATCTGATCAAATTCTCCAACATTCTTGATTTTAAAACATTCCTTAACTGGGGGGGGGGGGGGGGGCGGGGCGGGTATAGCTCAAGTGGTAGAGCGCATGCTTAGCATGCATGGGGTCCTGGGTTCAATCACTAGTACCTCCTCTAAAAATAAATATATAAACCTAATTACCACCCCCCCCAAAAATCCTTAACAATGGAAAGGCCATTAAACATTAAAAAAGAGACCTCGTCATTAATATTTTAAAAAGAAACCCCTCAAACCTTCAACCAATAAATATTACAACTAATGGTACAACACTAGAAACAGCTGCATTAAAGTCAAGAACAAAACAAGGATAATCACTGTTATTTATAACCATTATTATTTAAAGTTGCTCCAGAGGGTGTGGGTAACAGCTCAGTAGTAGAGTGTGCCTAGCATGCACCAGGTCCTGGGTTCAATCCCCAGTACCTCCATTAAACTTTAAAAAGGGTGAGGGGGCAGGTGGGGGGGTAATAGTTCAGTGGTAGAGCACATGCTTAGCATGAATGAGGCCCTGGATTCAATTCCCCATTACCACGATTAATATAACAACAACAACAAAAAACAAGACCAAAAAAAAAAAAAACCCCACAAAAAAACCAACTTTCCAAAATAAATAAAAATTAAAAAAGTAATAATAAAATTAAAAATTAAAGTTACTCTAAAAGTGGTCAATCTAAATAATCAAAATAAATATTAAAAGCGAGATTAAGATATGAGAGAAATGGCTGAAAGACAGGACAGAAACAGATTATGAAGGACATGCAAGACAAGAAAAGGTTTAATGTAAATGGTATTTTTAAGACTTACTTCTTAGAAGCATACAGACAGATTAAATGGAATAGCAATTAAATAAAATAAGAGTATCATACAGTAAGCCAAACTCTAAAGAGTAACAGTGAAAATCCCTTAAAATCAGGTCATATTCACAATAACCATCCCCAGAATTACCTGGCTAAATATAAGTTCCATTTGTTGATGGAACAAAGTTCTAATCCTGCATTGAACAGCAGGATAGCCAATAATCTACAATACTGCTAATAATGGACTTATATTTTTAGAATTGGTATGGATCAAGTCATGCATGATATATGGTTGTCATTCCAGTACTGCCTAATGAATCATTCACTTGTCCCTGGTCCCCTTTTTCATTCTCAAATACCTAATTGCATCCCAGCCTTCAGCTGACCTTCAACCTCACACAGAAAATAGGAGCTGCTCAGTATATAACCTTCTCAACTTCCTTAATGGTATTTGTGGCACTGCCTTCCTCTCTCTTCTACAGTATGACTTTTCTTCTAATACAATCCTCTAGAATAAAATCAAATATTTCAGTGAAATGAAATGTCATATGACACAATAAAAGTTTTGTATGACACACACACACAAAGCTTTGTATGAATTCTACAGAAAATCAGCAAATTTGATACTGATGTCCACATCTTGATTATCTTTAGAGATGCCTATATTTTCACCCTTGTCAACAAATGTTGAATGTAGTTTTTTGAACATTCAGCAATTTTATAATTTTGGTTCAATTTCACGAATGAAGTATGGGGTTTTGTTTACCTGTTTATTGTTTTGACAAGTCTAATATCAACAACAGAAGAAAATATCAGTACTCCTACAGTACAGGAAGTCATTATTTGTTATCTGGAATGATCAGAATACGATGCATTCCAGTGAATGAAGTACTTCAATTAAAAAACTTTCAAAGAATAAGAAGATTAACCATAACATAAACTGAGAATACTTTAATCTTCCTCTGAAGACTCAGGCCTTTTAAAATTTTTTACCCCAAGACAATATAGTTATAGGTTCCACAATTATCAACTTTTAAACTTTAAAAAGCAGCAGAACCTCAAAACATAAGCTAGATAAAAGCAATATATTAAGTCTGTGTTTTAATACATACTTACTGTTACAGTCAATGAAAATACATAGTTTTTTAAAATAAAAATTTGAAACTGAGACGATATGAATTACAATTACAGTCTCATTTCAGTTCCAGCATCCAGTTCATGTATTTTGCTTTTGTTGTCCAGTATTACGAAAACTAATTCACACAGGTAAGTAACAGGTAAGTAAAAGTAACTGCACTTCTACAGTTCAATTTATAGTCTCACAATATTCTTCAATTAAACTGAGCCAGAAGGCTTACAAGGAGAAATACCCGTCTGAAAGCTGAATCACCATCAAAATCTAAACACTGTTCCCATTCCTTATTATAGATTCTAAAGCCAGACAATAATTGTCCAAAACTTTAAGCCCTAGAACTATTTTTAACAGGATACTGCCATAATGCAAGGTGTTATGCCCATACCTGTCTTTTCAAGTATTCACCACATGGTAACATATATGCCAGAGCCTGGCATCTAACTCCATGAACATGAACATGAGATGCTATAGCTGTAGTGTATTCTCATGTGCAATTTTAAGTGTGTAGAGAAGTGCAGATTTTTACTTTTTTAAAAGATCAGGACAGAATCACTTTCTAATAGATACTAAACATATACAATGTTCAAACATAAGCACAGGAGAATCTTGAACACCTCAACTGAAGATGTTAAATTTTGTAAAGCAAAACACAGCTTACAAATACATTATAGTAATGAAAAGATATAGAGGAACCTTAACTGCATATTGCTAAGTGAAAGAAGTCATTCCGAAAAGGCTACATACTGTGTGAGTTCAACTTTCTGGATACGGCAAAACTATAGAGAGAGTAAAAAGATCAGTGATTGCCAGGGGTTTGGTGAGAGAAAGGGATGGACAAATAGGCAAACAGGGGATTTTTAGGGTAGTGAAGCTGTATACAGGTAAAGAAGGATTTAAGAGAAGGGTAAAGAGAATTAGCTTTACATGTGCCAGCCAGAATGAGCTAACAGACAAACAATAAATTACCCCCCAAAAAAGGCTTCAGATCACTTGAGGAACGTTAGCTTACTTGAGGAGGACCTGGGAAGCTAAGAGGTAAAATGCCCCAGGGCAGAGGACTGTACTAATATGGCAGAAAGGTGTTCTAAGACAGCACACTTAATTACAAGCTATGTCCAGCTCAGTCACTGTTTCCCACAACCAGAACTATCCTCAAAGATGGTTAATAAGAAGGAAAAATGTCACATAGGACCCACGCAATTTTTTTTAAGAGGAGAAAAGGAAAAGTAGCACAGCAAGCAAAACAGAGAGGAAAGTATGCTTTAGAGAAGAAGAACTACCCCCAAAAGCAGCAGAAAATGACAGATGAACACACTATACTTCCCAAAAAATCTGAAGTAACTTAAAACTAAAAACAGATCAAAATAAAAAGAATCCAAAAAGACATGATACAATGTAACCAACTATAATAAGAAAATATCCTTAAAATATAGAACTATCCAAAATCTAGCTTGGTGAACATGAAGATAAGTGAACAAACAGTATGGATACCTAGGCAGAAGAGCAGGAGAAACAGGCTGACCTAAACTTCTCCACTGCAACCTATAATGCCAGAGAAAATTAGCTCTAGTTTCTTTGTTTAAAAGAAAATCTATTAAGATTTTACTCTTATTTACACAAAAAATAAATATATTTGCCTTATAAAATACTGAAACAGTACTGTCACAGATCTTCTTTCTTCCACTTTTATCCAATTTCAGTTTAGTATATATCCTTTCAGGGCTCTATGTGTGCACAGACACAGATACAGGCACAAAAGAAATGCATAGCTGTGTGTGTGGGTGTTTAACATGAATGTATCATACCATCTTATTTAGCAACCTGATTATCTGATTAACAATAGCTCTTAGGGCTCTTTCCGTGTAGATATACATAAATAAACCACTTTTTAAACTGCTATTCAGTATCCCATAGAATGGATGTACCATATTTAACATTCCCCTAATAATGGACCATTCTAGGTTGTTACTAGTTTCTTATCACTAAAAAAAATGCAATAAACATCCATAATTTTACACAGCTATCCCTACAGAAATATTTGCACATGTGTTAAAAAGAAAATTAAGCTCTTTATAAAGAAAACTGTTAGATCAAAGAACTTCATTTTATTTCCTTACTAAAACCTGTAAGACACTAAATCTATTTCCCAAATTTAATTTATATCTGTAAAACAAATTTTCTTTGCTTGATGAGCACAGTTAAGTCAATTCTTATCTCAAACTCTATAAAACCTAGCCACATGAAATTAGGTTCTCCCCTTCTCAACTGATTTTTATTCAAATTAAAAGCTCTATATTTGGCCTTAATGTTTAAATATTCATCCTGATTATGAGGGTTATAAGCATGACTTGCAGTCAGCTCACACAAGGCATCTAGAAGAAAAGAATTCTGAAGTGATTTAGAAACAAGAATGATTAAAAACCAGATGTGCCTTAATAATATACATGCACATATGCAGAGTTATTCATTACAATATTATTTGTAATTACAAAACAGAGGAAACTACTTAGATGTTCAAATTTGGGAGAATGGTTGAACAATCCATGGTGTATACATAGTGGGGTAGTATTCAGCTGTTAAAAAGAAGAGAATTTCTATGAACTGACATGTAGTGAGTTCTAGGAGATACTGTTAAGAGAAAAAAAGCTAAGTGCAAAAGAGAACACATAGCATGCCACCTTTTATCTAAGAAAGAAGGGAGAAACAAGAAAACATATATCTCTTGCCTATCTTTACAAAACAATGATGTTGGTTCTTCTAAAGAGTAAGGAGGGGTAACTTAGTGCAAAGGATTCAGAAGACAGTAACACTTCTGAGTATACATTTTTGTATAGATGGTGTTCTACATATCTAAAATATTAAATAAAATTAACAAAAATGGGAAGGGGGTGGAATGCAAAAACAGAAAACTGAAAAACTAGAAATAGATGAACCCAACAGTATTTCAAATGAATAATAACTACATGAAGAGGGAGAGGGAGAAAAAAAAAAAACTAATCCACATAACTTACACAGTATTTGATTATGTACTCTCAGTCTCTGGCAGGATGGATGTGGGGAGAATTGCATACAAATTCTGAACCCTTTCTAGGAGATTTGTTTTTCATAATGGTATGAGCATTAACAATTCTGAAACTATTTTAGAAGTATTATAGCCCCCCAGAGGAGACTGGCAGTATCTGGAGACATTTTTGGTTATGGCATCTGGTGGGTAGAGGCTAGGGATGCTGCTAAACCACCAAGTGTGTACAGGACAGCCCCCACAGCCAATAATTACTCAGCCCAAAATGCCAATTGTGCCAAGACCAAGAAACCTTAGTACATACGTGAGGCAGGGTGTCTGTATGTGTTTATACATACATGTATTTCCTAGTTCTGTCTGCTTAAAGGGCCCAGAAGCAAAGACATCCTAGCAGCAATGTGCACACTTACTGACCATATACTGATCTCTAATACCACTCCTGACTAAGAGAAACCAGAACTTTTTGGAGCAATGGCTGATTCTAGGGTTAAGGCAGGATGGTAAACAATAAGCTTGGAACATCTCGTTATCCTAGAAAATAAGGAAGTGCTCACAAAAATGACAGGGGCAAACAAAAGAGCCAACCGGAAAGGGTCCTATGGGAAAATCTGGGACAATTCAAGCACTAAAACAAGAAAGAATAGTAATGAATGATAAACAATTGAAAATGTAAGAATCCATGAGTTCATACCAAAAATCAAAAAACAAGTATATAAAAAGGAGAAAAAGAAGATCCACTGATTACAGTAAAATGCTGAGTGCTGACTAATAAATAAAGAATGAGTAGTGGTGCCAGAAAATCATTTTGCAACCATTGCAGTAAAGAATCATTCAGTAAGAATCTCCAGTGTTAAATCTAGGGGATAAGTATCAATGAGAAGGAAGAATGTCTGCACGATCTTAAAGTGTCTTCCCACTTATTTGTTGCAAAGAAAGTAACAATAACCATATAGCAGAGATATCAGGCATTTAGACTGAAGGATCAAAATTAACATCATCGAGGGGCAGATGGACATTATGTATCTTTAGATATAATATCCTGGCCAAGAATGAATAACCTGGATCTAATCATGAGGAAACAGACAGCCTAATGGAAAATGAGGAACACTCTATTAAGACCAAAAAAAAAAGACTCACAAATAACAAATGTTGGTGAGGATGTAGAGAAAAGGGAATCCTCCTACACTCTTGGTGGGAATGTAAATTGGTGCAGTCACTGTAGAAAACACTACGGAGGTTTCTCCAAACACTAAAAACAGAGCTACCATATGATCCAGCAATTCCACTCCTGGTTACATATTTGAAAGAAACAAAAACACTGATTTGAAAAGATACATGTACCCCAATGTTCACAGCAGTATTATTTACAACTGCCAAGGTATGGAAGCAATCTAAGTGTCAATCAAGAGACGAATGGATACAGAAGATGTGGTGTGTATATATATGCTATGGAATATTACTCAGCCATAAAAGAGGATGAAATTTTGCCATCTGCAGCAACATGGATGGACTTGGAGGGCATTATGCTAAGTGAAATAAGTCAGACAGAGAAAGTCAAACACTGTATGATATCAATTATGTGTGGAATCTGAAAAATACAACAAACTAGTGAATAAAACAAAAAAGAAGCAGACTCATAGATAAAGAGAATAAATCAGTGGTTGGTTACCAGTGAGGAGATGGGCAATACAGGGGTGGGGGAAAAAAGGAGTAATTATGGTATTACATATGAAATCATGCATGTGAAACTTCAGAAAATTGTAAAGCACTACAGAATTTAAAGAATCGTTCAATTAAAAAATTTAAGAAAAAGACTATTTCAAAAACATCAGTGTCATAAAAGACAAAGAAAAGTTGAGGAAATGTTCCAGATTAAATGAGACTAAAGAGGCATGACAACTAAATATAAAACCTAATCCTGGACTGGTTTTGGTAGTGTACCAGAGAGGGGGGAAAAAAATGCTATAAAGGACATTAGTGGGTTGATTAACAAAACTGAAGTAGATTAAATAGAAGTATTGTGACAATGTTAAATTTTACTGAAACTGCTAACTGTACTTTGGTTTTATAGAAGAATAGTTATTCTCAGAAACCACACAGTGAAGTATATGATGGGGGGAGTCCTTCAGGCATGCAACTTACTCTCAAATAGTTTAAAAAAAAAAATATGGTATGTACCCTCACCCTGGGCTACAGAGTGCAAATGATAGAGCAAATGTAAAAAATAACAATAAGCAAATTTTGATAAAATGTACAGTAAGAATTCTCCGTACTAATCTTACAACTTTTCCATAAATTTGAAATTATTTCCAAATAAACAAAGCTTTTTGGAAATTTTAAAAATACCTAGAACATGAAGTTAAATTAAATGTTCATAATCTTCACCTATGAAAATAGAATGCTATAAATATGGGATGCTGTAAGATACTATAAAATAGCAGTGGTCAAATCATTTCATGCTTCTTTCATTAATGTACTTGCATTAATTATGTCAGTCAACTCAAAGTTCAAATCCTACAACAGCCATTGGATGATAAAAGGTAAAAAACACAGTAAGACAAAAAGTAAAGGCATTAACTATAGCAACATAAAAGCTTTCATTTTGCTAGTACATGGATTCCAGACAAAAAATTTAGAAGAGCTCTGAAGTCCTACCTTCCTAGTGAACGTAAGATATTTAAGACAAGCTTAACTCATTCCAACTTGTTTGTTCTGCTCTAAATGTACACATAGTAAAGTCTCAAGGGTAAATAACACTTTGTCAAAATAATACCTAGTTTTAAAATCAGACCAAACAGCTCAAGCCAATATCATAACAATAGTTTTAGTTTAGAATACATCTCCCAAAGCTGTATTTTAATTTACTACTTTGCCCTTTATGAGAAGATTAAAAACAAAAAACAGAACAGAGAAACTTACAGTTCATCTCGTTGTCTCTGGGACAGCACCATTTTGGCTGTAATGTCAGGCTTATTTGATATAGTGGTATGTTCCTCCTTTGGGAAATCAAAAAGCTTTGCAATCCCTGGACTTATAATTAAATATGCCACTAAGTGGCTTCCACACAAAGGAAAATAATTCTTTCACGAGTGAATCCAACCGGTAACCAGGAGATATTCAACAAGGAAGGTTCATTCCACCTAAGGAGAAAGAGAGAAAGATTATTCCTTTCACTTAGAATTTAAATTATTTCTAAATTATTATCTGTAGTATATACTTCCAAAGATGAAGCTTACTTTGATGCTAATATGTATATCAGATGATGTTTTTAACCTACTAAATCAATGCCAAAATATAGTCATTTAATGTATTTTTAAATTAACAGTTTACTGAGCCAAACAGCACTATTTTTACCCACTAACAATCATGTCACCTGCTAAATATCAATTTTAATAAATCCCAAACATTAACATAACTTCAGAGATGATAACTGCCCCTTAATGGCTAAAGAAATCTTTTTCTAATTTACAAAAAGGGGTATAATCTGAAAAAAGAAAGATTAAGTATTTCACAAGCTGTCCACAAGCCAAAGATTCCAACTATAACTAAAGTAATGGTCAAGACTGAGTATTAGTCACCAGTAATCTTAGAATAGCTGATATTATTTATAATGTAAGTAAACTATTTAGCAATCTCATGCCTCTTAACCAATGCATTTATGAATCAAGAAATAATCGGGGGGGGGGAGGGAAACAGCTCAGTGGTAGAGTACATGCTTAGCATGCACAAGGTCCTGGGTTCGATCCCCAGTAATTTCATTAAAAAATAACAAAAAAATTTTTTAAAGGAAATAATTCAGTATTGAGTTTCAATTAATTTTGTCCTTAAGATATATGTGTTAAAAAAAATTAAAAACTGAATGGAGTACAAACTTCTTTGGCTTACATAGTAATCTAATTCTCTAACCTAGTTTCTGATTACTACTTAATGTTTCAGTCTTTTCTTTATACTTGCAACACTATAAAATCAATTTCTATACAATATCTAAAAGGTACTGTGATCAGCTCAATGAGAGTAAATGTAGATAAAAGTAAGAACAATCAAGTTGTTTCTTAAAGAATTATTCTTCAAATCTCCTATTTTACAAAAGTTTAAGTACAGTTTGTCTTTATCACATTGCATAAAAATAGAATTTCCATAGTAACTAGGAAATTCAATTGACCCTTGAACACCATGGGTTTGAATTGCACGCATCCACTTAAACACAGATTTTTTTCAATAGATACGTACGGACTACATGATCCAAAGAGTCAGCTAACTGTAAAATTATACTCAGGCTTTCACCTGTGTGGAGGTTTGATGTCCCTAAGCCTTGCTCTGTTCAAAGGTCAATTATACATCTGAGATACGTCTTACTTAAAATGCAGACTGGTACCTACAAAATTCAATTGGATGGGACACTTCAAAGAAACAGGAAATCACCTCTCAAGTGAAATTAACTTTTAATGAAGGGCTCATAGGACCACCTATCAAGAGACACATCAATGACACAGGAAACAAAGACTATTTCCTTTTGTTTTAAATATATCACATTTTAAAGTTGAAATATATCTGACAGATAACACTGTGTAAATTTAAGATATACAATGTTAATTTGATATTTTACATATTTTGATTACCTTATAGTGATAATTAGTACCTCTATTATGTTACATAATTTTTTAAAGAAGTGGTTTGAATAATTAAGTTCTAGTCGTTTGTTTAGCAAGTTTGATGATTATAATACAATACTACTGTCTATAGTCACTGTACTGTGCCTTAGATTTCTAAGACTTCTTTACTAGTCATTGCAAGTTTGTACCTTTTTTCAAATTTTAGCTTTATTTTTTACTGAGGTAACACTGGTTTATAACATTATTTTAGTTTCATGTGTACACCACTGTATTTCTACTTCTACATACTCTACATTCTCATCAGCAAAAGTTTAGGTTCAATCCGTCACCATACAGTTGATCCTCTACTCATTCTGCCCTCCCACCCCTTCCCCTCCAGAACCACTACCTCTATCAAAGACCATTTCTTGAGTATCCTTTTCATGCTATGCCAGGCACTAGGGATACAGTGGTGAATAAGCCAGTCAAGGAGGAAAAATTAGAGAGGAAACTCTGGTTTTCAATATGAGCCCTGAGTCAAAAAGTAAGTGCTCATATGTTCCCAATGGCAGATGGTGATTTCAAAAGAGATCCTTCTCTATTGAGTAAATATAATCAGGGATTTATTTTATAATCTCTAATGATTCCTCCGACGTGGAATCCAGCTACCCCCAAATAAAAGCTGAAAGTCGTCACTACCACTATGTCTAAATCCAAAGAAATATGACTAATGTCAGCAATAGTAGCCTGAGAACCAAGCACAATGGACAACCAGAAAACCAACCATCTTTGGTATTTAACATCTCCTAATTATTTAAGCCTCACTTTTCTAAGTCTTAATTGTTATACCAAGCCAAACTATCTATGAATTTACATACTCTGACAAAGATTACAGTAGGGTAGGGATTATCTGATGTTGGTCACTATCTGAACTGTCTATAGATTTCTATTACCTAGGACAATGGAAATCAGAGGATTAGTCATATAAATCAGAGTGGAAAAAAATGACAGTAAAAACCCCTGTTTTAATCAGAAAAAAAATTCCACTATATTATATACATTATAGGGTGCAATTTAATTATGGAGAGACTGCCTCTAGACAAAAAAGCAAATTAATGTATAAGAATTACAATAGTACTCGAATACTAGCATGATAATGATAAAACCAAGACATAAACAAATCACTGAATATATAATATACCAGGCTGTACAAATTAACTCATTCAACAAACACACAGAAAACACTATGAGCCAGGCACCAGGTTTAATGAGGGAAAAGAAAAGTTTTGGTCTTTACATTGAAGAAGTTACAGTCTACTGGAAGAGTCAGCCAAGAAACAGTGTGGAAAATGCAACAAGTATTACCACAGAGGCAGAGATGGTTCAAGATGAAGCTGAAGAGGTAAGCATGGGCTAGGTCACAAAACAAGCTCTGCTGTTTACAATTTACCCCAGGGACAATGGGGAGCCATTAGACAAGTTTAATTTTTAGAAAAATCACTCTCACTTTTATAGTGAAGAATGGACCAGAAAGATGGGAAAGAAAGAAACCTGGTAGAAGGTCTGAGTAAAGGAAATGGGGAATCTACACTAGAATAGCAGGAGTAAATGAATAGAATTAGAAAGATGATAGAGAAAGGTCAGTCAAGGAGTCAAGTCAAAACTTCTAGATTTCTGAATTAGAACTAAACTGAACTAAGCAGAACTATGTGTGAGGGGGTGAAGAAGTAATCATAATTCATTCCATTTTTAGATATGCTGATTCCAAGGTGACTAAGAGATTTCCAGTAGGAAGCTGTACAAACAAGTCAGCTCTGAAAAGAACCAATCTACCAAACAAACAAACAAAAGTTTGGTACTTATCAGCTTAGAGATGGTGTAACTGAAGCCATGACAAAGGATGAGATGACCAGGGAGAATGTGTAGAGTAAGATGAGCAGAAGGCCTAGGCTAGAGTCATGCAGAGCAACATCAACACCTAAGAAGTGTCTACAACTGAGGCTGAGAGGAAGCATTTAAAAGGGTAAAAGTAAAAACAAAAGAGAGTATGTCGCAAGCCAAGGGAGTATTTCAAGGAGACGCAACCAACAATGCCCGAAGTCACTCAGCTATAAAGCAAAAGTAAGGTCTAAAATGGGTCTGGTTCATTCAGTACAGAGCTCATGTATAAACATGATGACAATGGTTTCAGTAGAATGGTAAGGACATGGTTTCACATTGCAAAAATCATATTTAAATAGGCTGATGAGTGCAGGATGACGAAGTAAAAATGATAGCATAAATAAATATCTTAGAAATAAACGGAAATGTTGGAAAGCAGTTTTTCTGGGTTGTCTTTCTCAACCAAGTGAGATGCTTAAGTGCTAATGGTGGAGGAAAAGACATAGGAGAAATGAAAAATGAAGAATTTTAGTATCACCATTTTTACCCCCTAATTAACCAAAGGAAAACAAAGAAACAGCCAGAAATGAAGTATCCCTTGATAGAGTAACACATCACTTAGAAAGCATTCTTGCCACAAAATCAAATCTGAATCTGTTCAAGTCTCTGGTTCTAACTATCAATTTGCAAGAAATTAGAGGGCAGAAGAATATGTTAAAGACTTATGTGTCTTTACACCAAGTGTATATGTACAGTTGAAAGGCTGAAGTCAGAGAGTGAGATAATTAAGACCTATCAACTTGTTGGCTATTATTAATTATGTTATTAATTACCACTAAAGGTTAATATTGTTTTTATTACAACCAGCTACATATTGATGACATATGGTAGACAGAGACAATAGGTATGATGAGCCCTAGATGCAAATTAAGAAAGAAGATGTGGGTTCAAGACTGTCATCAATTCTATAACCCTGAGTAATTCATCTAACTTTTCTGGAAAAGAGATAGTATCTAAGGTTCCTTTTAACTCAGATTATTTCATTTTCTATTAACTTCTTAACCTTTAAACTTTCCTATCTTCAGTATATAAATTTTGGCTATCAGAAAGCACAGGTATCATACTTAACAATATAATACAGGCAATGTATAGTATTTCTCAGATTTACCTTCCAGTTACCTTCTAGCTTAATATTTTAACATGTAATTGCAAAATATCCCATAACAAAAATAAATGGTTCTCAAATGGAGCAAAGGCGAGAGTTTAAAGTATTTTACATTGAACAATCTATATTTAACCAACAGTACAAATAAACCAGGCAGTATTTTCATACCACCTAGTGGAGAAGTTCTAAATCTTTGAGGGTCACTGGATTCCTTTGAGAACATGATGAAAGCCAAGATCTCTTCCTTCAAAAAAGCACATATGAAGATAAACAAAATTACATACATATATTTTAAGGTGGTTCACAAATCCTTCCAAAGTCAACATCATGAATAAAACGACTTATCATTTTTGAAATGTATTTTGGCAGTATTTCAATAGTCTAAGCTACTTGTATACATATTTCAAAGAAGAGTTTGGTATATTCATTTGCATGTCAATGTCTAGACATTCTGAGGTCAGATGTGTGTTGCCTAAGCACTAGAAACAGAGGCTCTTCAATATGCTTTTTCGAATGCAGGATTCTCTATACGCTAATGTTATATCCACTTATCTACTACACCAATGCAGCTCTCCTAGACAACAATGTTTACGACTTGGTTAAGTACCTTGCCACAGAAAGAGAAAGGGGAAAAGTAAAAAAGAAAATAGAAAAGAAATAGGAGAGCATTAATAAAACAATCCTATAAATTGGGTGGTGACTATAAATCAGGATGGTGACTGAATTAAGTTCCTCTCATTTTAAGTTTCAATGTGTTAACACAGGTTTCACACTTATGAAAACAATCTTTATAAAATATCATTTCATTAATAATGTATTCTTTGTACACTGTTCCTTGTTACCGAGGAGTTTATGAAATAGGGGGAAACAGCACAAAAAATAAAGGATGTATGTGAGAGGAAAAATAAAAAAACAATTATATGGTAATAGTAGAGGAGTACTGATAAAAAAATGGAAATCATCAGAATTACTTATTATTAGATTTAGAAGAGTTTAAGAGAGCCACTTAAGACTTTTACAGCAATTGATTATCAAAACCTGCTCTCATGAAATTGTCATTCAACAATGCTTTATTTAAAGAAGATCAGCAGATTATCTAATCTACATTCCTTGAATAGCACATCCTTAATCCAAATATTTTTCAGATACAGCAATGAAGCAAGGCAGAAGCTACTGTCAACCAAGAATTATTAAGTAACTTTTCAGACTAGTTTTCAAGAGTTGAAGAATAAAATCTGTTGTTTCCTGATGAACTATGTGCTTCATGAGAAATGAAAACTAAAGCAATCATCTCCCAAAACAAGGTCCTGCCCCCTGGATAAGAAATGTTTTTTCACTTGTGCTGTCTTCTCTTCCCTTCACCAACCCCAAATTGTTTGCACCATCCAAATCATTCTGATTTCTGAATAACCAACCCAACAGAACGTATACATATGTGTTTGATTTGCACAGTCCTCACTAAAGAAGTAAAAAGGAGGACCATCTTTCATCCATTTAAACAGTGGTGGGTATTTTGGGTGTGCCTGCAAATTCTTCATCACTTCTTCAGAGGACATTCCTTATCATGGCATCAGATATGACGTTACAGTTTTCTCTAAGTTCTCAATAAAACAATGTTTAAAACTGCATCATTAGTGTTATAGTGCAATGCAGTCAAATAATGGGGGGAAAAAAGGTATACTGACCTATGAGGTCAATACACTGCATATTCTGAAAAATACCCAACTCAAATTTTAAATTTTAAATTTACAGCTGAATTCTCTAAGATTACATAGGACAACACCCGCCACCCCAGATTAACTTTTATTTCCTTAAATCAATCTTTGTGATCTCCTCACTCTCCCACCTAGAGACAAGCTTCAAGTTCTGAAGTTGTTTTTTAATAAAAATAAAATGGCAGAAGTAAAACATTAATTGTTCTTGCAGTATCTTGTGTTCTGTGTAAATAATTAATAAGAAAAAGTTAATTTTCCCCATCCTCACAATTTGAAAATGTTAGATCATTGAAAGTTTTTAATTAAATACTAAAGCTTTAGTGTCTATTTGTTCTAACTCTGCTTCAGTTTAGAGGCCCACGATCCATAAGACTTGGTGTTGGCAAAAAATAAAAAAAGATTTGGTGTTGGTAGGCAATAGCAAAAACAAAAGCAAAAAAAGGCCAAGCTGGTTCATCACTGAATGTTGGACTAAGCTCAGACACAGTTCACTTTCTGAAAAAGTAAAATTCTTCCAAGAGCCGCACAATTTCCTCACTTTCCTATTAGTTACAGCTAACCACAATATTTAATTTTACAAAATTTAAATCACTCATCCAAAATTTACATTCAAAATATTTTGCATTTTCAATTAGCCTTGGACCAATGATTAAGATACCACCTTTTTCATTGAGAATTAATCTCAAGTCTAGTAACTCTTAATATTAAAGGCCAAGTGCTGCAAATAGATGCTCCATAGCTTTAGATTACGAATCTAAAGAAATAGTATTTTTAAAGATGAGATTAACACTTAAATCAGCAGACTTCTAGTAAAGCAGATGACCCTCCATATTGTGGGTGGGCCTCATCCAATCTGTTGAAGGTCTCAAGAGAAAAGATTTACACATCCCCCTGAGACGTGCAAGGCCAGCAGACTACCTTTGGACTTGGAGCTGCAACATTAACTCTTCCCAGGGTCACCAGACAGTGAGCCTAACCTGCGAATTTTGGACTTCCCAACCTTCACAATAATATGAGCCAATCCCTTAAAGTCTCTCCCTCACCTTCCTCTCCCTCTCCCAGAGAGGGAGGTGAGGGAGGTTGACTGATTGTGGGCCACTTTTTTCTTTTAAATATATACATACATCTTTTTGGTTCTGTGGTTGCTGTAGAACCCTAATGTGACCCCAAGCCCCCAGTTCTGTTATAATAATACAGCAGCCTTTATTTTTTTTTATTTCATTGTTGAAAATACCACAGTATTTTTAGCCATTCTACTATTAACAGACACCTGGACTGTTTTCCAGTTTTTAGGTATTATGAATAAGGCTGCTATGAACTTTCTTATACAAGTCTTTGTGTATGTGTATGTGTGAACAAATATTTTTCTTTCTCTTGGGTAAATAACCAGGAATAGAATTATTTGTTCATACTGTTTGTTTAATTTTCTAAGAAACTGCCAGAACGTTTTTCAAAGTGATTGTGCTATTCTATATTCCTATCAAGTGTATGAGAGTCCTGATTGTGCAATGTTTTCCAACACTGAGTGGTTGTCACTCTTAAATTTTAGCCACCTTATTGTATGTTTTTTTTTTTTACACATTCTGGTTTTAATTTTCATTTCCCTGATAACGAACAATTTTTATGTGCTGATTAGCCAGTTATGTGTCTCCTTTCATGAAATGGCTGTTCAAATACTTTGCTTACTTTTAAAATTTTCTGTTTTTTAAAAAATAATTAAGTTGTATGGTTTTTTTTTCTATTTTAGATACCAGTCTTTTGTGAAATCAATGTTCTGAGAATATTTTTTTCCAAATCTGTGTCTTGCTATTTATTTATTTAATGGTGTCTTTTGAGGAACAAAAGGTTTTAATATGGATGACACAGAATTTATCATTTTCCTTTTAAAATTATTGTTGTTTGCTGTTTGTATATCACTTGAGAAATCTTAGCTTCCCAGAATGTTTTATGTTTTCTTTCCGGTGCTAGATTTTATGTTTAAATATCGTTCATCTCAAGTTGATTTTTGTATATGGTGCAGGGTTCTTTTCCCGCCATACTGCTATTCAGTTATTTCAATACCGTTTGCTGACAAGATTTTCTTTCCCCACTGCATATCTTGACACATTTCTCTCAAGGGAACTGACTGTATAAGTGGTGGCTGTTCACTTTTAAAACACTCCTTTTACTCTCTGTTCTTCACACTGAATAATTTCTATTGATCTAGCCTCATCTTCCATGACCCTTTATTCTGTAGCTGCCAATCTGCTGTTAATTCCATCTAGGGAATTTTTCATGACAAATACTGTAATTTTCAGTTTTATAATTTCTATTTGATTTGAAATAGTTATTATTTCTATGCTGAAATTCTCCATTTCTTTGCTCATTATATCCATTGGTTCTTTTGAGTGTTTGAAAATATTTATAATAAATGGGTTAGAGTCCTTTTGTTAATTTCAATACCTCTGCCATTTAAATTTAAGTCTGTTTCTATTGATTACCAATTTCTTTTCCCCAGGTTTATTAATATAATTTATATATTACATTGTGTAAGTTTAAAGCGTACAATATAATGATTTGATATACGTATACATTATAAAATGATCACCCCAATAAGTTTAGTTAACATCCATCACACCTCTCATAGTTAACATTTTTTTTTCCTTGTGATGAGAACTTTTGAGATCTACTCTCTTGCCAACTTTCAAATATACAATACAGTATTATTTGACTACTATTTTCTTGATTAGCAGTCATATTTTCCTGCTTTGCTTGCCTAGTAATGTTTTATTGTATGCTGGATATTGTGGGTGATACCTTTTAGGGAGGCTGGATTATACTGTTTTCCTTTAAAGGCTGTGAGTTGTTGTAGACATTTATTTTACTTTATTTAAAATTTTATTTTTTATTGAAGTGTATTTGATTTACAATGTTAGTTGCTGGTGTACCACAAAGCAATTCAGTTATACATTTGCCTATATATACATATTTTCAAATTCTTTTCTAATACAGTTTATTACAAGAAATTGAATATACCTCCCCATGCTATACAGTAGGTACTTGTTGTTTATGTATTTGATATACAATAATGTGTATCTGTTAATCCCAAACTCCTAATGTATCTCCCCTCTTCTCTTTTAGTAACCCATAGTTTGTTTTCTATGTCCATTAATCTATTTCTGGTTTATAAATAAAATTTGTATTTTTTTAGATTCCACACATAAGAGATATCGCATGATGTTTGTCTTTCTCTGACTTACTTAGAATGACAACCTCCAGGTCCATCTATGTTGCTGCAAATGGCACTGTTTCATTCTTTTTTACTGTTGAGTAATATTCTATTATATATTCTACTTTACACACACACACACACACCATCTTCTTTAACCATTCATCTGCCAATGAACATTTAGGTTGCTCCCATGTCTTTGCTACTGTAAACAGTGCTATAAGCAGTCTCTATTATTACAGCTTTAGTCTGTCACTAAACTATACTGGAATGAATACTCTTCACCCCTCATACTGCATAAACTCTACTCCCTGGATACTCTCCAGGCAAATCAATGCCATCAAGGATTATCAAATGTAAGAAACGAGTTATAAGAAATGTCCTGAACAAAGGGCTACTGAGGTGCAAAACAGATAACTAAGAACACTCCTATCCTGTTTCTTCATCACTCTCTTCACTAAGAGTTTATGGTATTCACTGCCATTGCAATTTAGAAGCACCATCTCATTACTACTGATCTTCCCACTCTTCTCTTTTCTCTCCTTGTTTCTTTTTCCTTGGCCTGTCTACCTCATACTTCTTAGCTTTCTTTTTATTGACATTAATTAGGGTGCCTCTTTGTTCTCATGGCACGCCCATCAAATACATGCTAGATATAATCTCTGTCCCAGAAGTGTTCACCTATTGATGGGTGCTCAGAGACTGCTTCTTTGTTGATTAAAATCCCTCTCTTCTTTGATTTAAGGCATGAAGCCACTTTGAAAATCTGATAGTTCCAAAGGAACTGAATTCTTTCTAGTGGTTTTTATCTCAAATCAGTTTTCTGTGTGATACAAGTGTGTATGCCTATAAACAGGGAAACAGAATGTGAAAAAGACAAACATTTGTTGTTTTAATATGATTTCAGAGAGTGTGGGTCACTTTTTCCTTTTAAATTCACTCTGGCATCAATATACACTTAAATGAAAACAAGAGGAAAAGATCTACTATTTACATGGTTGTTTGATAGACATACAGCCTGATAGAAACATTGACAAAATGGTTCTAGAATGTAAACCATCCCTCCAGAAAATATCGAGTTTCCTATGAATTATGTTCTACCTTATTAAATCCATTATTTCCAGATTCACTGGAATTCAATGATGCCAAATAAATATCTCATAAAAATGAACACTAAATTATACTACTTGCTCTGTAATGTAAATTCCTACTTGGGTTCTACTGTTCTATTGAGTGACATCAAAAGAGAAAATAAATTAATCAAACGGATGCTGATGACCTCTGTGAGTTTACATAAATTTAGGCAATAATTCTTTAGGTTGAAAAACACTTCTGGGTGTGTTTTTACAAACAGTAAATGCCACATATGTATTTTTTTCAAATTGGATTTACTAAAATAGTTCAAGGAATTAACTATGGATTTTAACTAGGAGTGTGCATTAGAACCACCTGAGTAATTTCCTGAAGCTAATTACAGCTGGCTTTATCCTCAGAGATTCTGAGGAGGCATCTAAATTTTAAAATTTCTCCAGATAATTTTCATGTACATCTTCTGTAAAGAACTACACACTCAACATTACAAACTGTATCTAGTCTTAAAGGGCCAAAAGCAAAATTATGAAGAAGAGGAAATAGAGAAATCATCAGTGTCAGAAAATACCATCTGGATTCCAAGGGCAAAAAATCAAATTGGGAGGCCAAAGTACTCAGGTTTCAATGGTAACTGCAAAACTGTCACCCAAATTGGAAGAAATATTTACAAAGTCCTTCAAATATATCTTTAAGAGATATTTTATATTAACAGGAGAAAGAGGTCAACCCAACATTCTGAAATAACTAAGCATCCTTCATTATAGTTAAGCTATTACTAAAGACTTAAAAAAAAAAACCTTCAAGAAGAAAATACTGCTGGCTTGTTCATTATACAACTCTCTCTAGTCCTCCTCTTCCTGGTATGTTCTAATAAAGACACATTCCTTTGTTACTATATTACTCTGTTGCTTTTTATCTTGATTGTATCTTCTCCCCTTGGTAGACCAAGGGTCTGCAAACTTTCTATAATGGACCAGTAATAAATATTTTAAATTTTGCAGACTTTGTGGTTTCTGTAGCAAGAAAGAAACAATGAACAGGTGTGTCTCTATTCCAATAAAATGTTATGGACACTGAAATTTGAATTTCATATAATTTTTAACCAAATTATTATTAATTTATAAAATTAAATTTAAATTTTACAAAATAAATTGTATAAAAATTTTAACAAAAATATTTCCAACCACTAAAAACCATAAAAATCATTCTTAGCTCGAAGGCTATATAAAAATAAGTAGAGGCAGGATTTAGCTTGCCAGCCATAGTCTGCAAACCCCCTTATCTAGACAAATGAAGTTATCTGATATGGGCTACTTTTAATAATAGTATCTCCTTCATAGGGTTGTCAGGCAGATTAAATGAGTTGATACATGTAAAGGGCTTACAACAGAGCCTGGCACATAGTTAAGTGCTATATGACTTTACCCACACTCATAAGAGGAGATATAGAAACTAAGATATTTCTGAAATATTTCCTCTATTTTGCTTAATACCTTTTTCATTTGTTCGCCTATCACACTGAACTGTTTTGCCTAAAATCTGATTGTTATAAAAAGGAAAAAGCAATCACTGTTGTGGTAGAAAAAGTATCCAATTATGTTTCATCAGCTTCTCCTAGAAACTAATTTCCTAGTTCTGTTTCTCAAAAATCCAAAGTAAATATATCCACCTGCAATTTATCTACAGCAGTAGTCTCATTAACCTGAATCTCAGGCCAAAAATACCTTACCTACCTACTAAGGTAAATATTTACAAAGATCTACTAAGATCTCAGAGGAGGACATGGGATCCTAATTTTCGATACACTACTGCAATTGCAGTCAGGAAGGACTTGTCTATAAAATGCACCTATCACATTATAACCAGGCATGGCTTACAAGTTCAGGTTTAGAGTACTTTTTCCTTTAGTTAAGTAGTCAATTTAATTAGCCAAGGAAAGTCAGTGACTCTCACCCTTGGTTTAGCCCAGCCGAACACTAAAGTGTGAGTTAAAGAATGTAAGGAAAAACTATGTAGAACTCAGGTGAGGCCATTTATCTCCAGAAAGGTATAATGAGGCAGCATTCCATATGCTCAAGTCTTCATTATTGAAATGTTTTATTTTGGGTACATGCTCCTCACCCATGTGTCTTGCAATTTTCCATTCCCCTTCACGATTCAGCCTGAAGGCAGCCAATCCCCACCTCTGTGAAGCCCTCCTTGGCCAGCATACTCTCCCTTAGCAGCGGTAGGCACCCTTTTCTTTAGCCTGAAGTGTCATGTACATATAAATCCTAATAGCTACCATTTACTGAATGACTTTATATGCTAGGCTCTTTTCCTGCAATGTTTAATTCTTACAACACCCAGCAAAACAAAACAAAGCCAACAACAAAACAAAACAAAACCCCCAATGTACTTATTTAGCAGATGCAGAAACAAGTTCACTAAGGTTAGAGCCTGTATTCAAGGTTAAACACAACTAGACAGTGGCAGGGCCAGGATTCAAACCAGGTTTGTTTTTGACTTCCATACCAATAGCTTCAAATAGCAGGAATGAGGACAGATGGAGGCCAAGTAGGCAGGATTCTGTTTTTTTTTAATCTGTTTATATAATTGGGTTTCTGCATAAAAGTTTTTTGGAGAAGTTTTCCACTGTTAAATAAATTTGAAAAATCATTGATTCTACCTTGTGCTGCCTCCCACATTCTTTGTAACTATATACATGCTATCTCTAGCACCAGACTGACCTCCTTAGGAACAAACGCTGAACTGATTTCTTTGCCTCTCTAGGGCCAGGCACAGTATCTGGCAACTAACAAACATTTGTATGCAATGAAGCTTTGAAAAGCGTATCTTTCCAAATCAACTATATTTCCATGGTTGCAAGCAATTAAAATAACTTATAAACTGCACAGTAATTCATATTTAATAAAATTCTTTCATATATTATCTTAAGAGAAACCAAGTGAGCTTTTAAAAATGTTTTCCAAAGATAGCAAATTTATTCAATATTTAAAGCTTTATTTTAATAAAATATCAATTATCTAACAACTGTCAAAACAGTATTAGCAAAAGATATTCACCATGTTTTACTCTGTCTTAACTGACATACTGAAATACTATTAGGGTGAAACTATTTAAAAATTGCCAATAATGGCAATTACACAGGTTCAACTTAATGCTTATCAATGGTATTTAAACACTATTAGCAAAGCTCTCAGCAGCTAGTATAAATAGCAGAACCTGAGGGATTTATTTACATAGTTTTGACCAAACAGTAAATAATAAATAAGCAGAGTAACTGCCTTCTCTCTGTGATTTCATAGTCCGTTGCACATACACATATTTAACACTTCTCACACTCCACCATAATTATCTGCCTTGATGTTGACTCCTCAACTACACTCCTCTAAAGCTGCAACTTTGACATATTCTTCATTACATCTCTACCAAATACCATGGAATTAACACAGTAGGTAACTAGTAAGTGTTTCTAAATAACTACTACAGGAATCATAGTAAAATTGAGATAAAAGTTTACCATGTTCTCAGAACTAAAGATGCACTGCATCACTTTATTCTCATCTTTCTTTTCTAAAATTCCAAAAAATCAAATTCTGAAATATGAGCAATAAGATATATTCAAAGTCCAGCTGCTTGGAGCTGGATTTGATGTATTTTTCCCCCTTTTTAAAGATTTAACACTAATTAATATATATCAGAAAAAGTATAACAATTAAAAAATCCTAAAGAAAATCAACTGGCTATCTTAACTTTATACAAAAACTTTAAAAGTTAAAGACCTTTTAACCTTCAAACATGTGTATTACTCTTCTGATTTCTGCTTACAAATGCTACATTTTCAAGTGACAATTAGACAAAATTACAACAGAAAGTCAAAACTAAGTCACATATACACAAAAATCCACTGCTATAAAAACCAGAAGAAAAAAGCTTACTAACACTTCTAAGCATATAAACAATAGAAGACGTATTGTTATGTGTGATTTTTTTTTTTAAGTACAAGGTATGGTGAATGCTAATGCAGACAGCCCTAAGATATGACGATGCAGAAATCACTGCATTTTTAAGCAAGAGAGTAATGTTCTAAAATTAGTGTTTCATGGTGATTGTTTTGGAGATAATGTATAGGAGATACTAGAGCAAGAGAAGGCTAGAAGTAGAAGATAACAGAGGCCTGGAATAGGATGGAAGGCGTGAGAATAATTTGGAAAAAAAAGAGCTTTATGGTCAAACAGCAATTATGCAAAAGTGTAATTTTTTTTTTTTGACCCAGTCTACTACTTGCTCCTGGTCTTAAAGATGACCTTCTCAAGCATATGATCTTGGTTCTAAAGGTGGATCCCCTGTTTACAACCAAGGACAATTTGCCCAGATACTGTGACAAGTCAACTCAGAAAACTTGCATTTTTTGTCTCTCAACCGAAGTGATTTCTAGTTTACTATTATCCACACCAATGTTTGCCTCCACTAAAACAAATAACTGAGAAATAACTATATTGTGTCAGTTATTCAACTTATTTACTGAGGATCTACCAGGTACTTAGCATTCAAACCGAACACTTATCTGTGTCCCACGTAACTTATGTGCCTCATCTATGGGAATACTATATGTGACTTAAAAGCAATGCTAAGAGATAGTCCCTGCACTGCCCCAAAGAAACTTACAACATAAAGATGTGAGCTAAATATACATATCTATTTCCTCTTCATTGACTATTCTGCTAGGCTCTGTGATATGAGGTTTTACAATAAAGGTGAATAAAATGTAATCCACCCCTAAGAGGATGTACAATCATAGCTAGAGTAAGGTGGGAGGGTGGAGACAGAAAAGGAGGTAATAAAGCACATAACATGAGCAAAGGACTAACTGAGTCACCTTTATAAACTGAAAGACTAAAGATAGAAATGATTGGCAGTGTTTTGAGGCAGGTTTTAGAAGAAGGAAAAATAGTATGTTGAATATAACATGAAACAAAATAACCAAATGCAAAATTATTTTAAGCAGCTGGAAATAGTTGGAAACTGCTAAAAAACTGAGGCTAAATATGGCAAACTGGGAAAAACAAAAGGTAGTCAACAGTAAGAAAACAGTAATTTCAACTCTAAATTCAAGAGATTCAGCAATGAAGGTAAGATACTGAACTGTAGTTCCAGTAGGGCTGAAGAAGAAAAAATCTTACTTGAGGAGTCTAGCACATGTGAAGAAAGAAGGGGCACAGTCAAGTATTAGTATGTTTCTTGAGGGGAGAGACCGTATCTATTACAGACATAAATAAAAACAACACCTCCTTACATTTAATCTATGCTGAACACTGCTGGGAGTCCATTTTCATGGGAATGGTCTGATGAAGCAATTTCCAGCAACATAAAAACAGGATTGTATACTGGCCCCCTTTTTCTTTAAAACTGTTTCTTAATGACTTTACCAGTTCTGAATACTCTGAAAAAATACTGCTCTGTCTACCTTCAAACAAGAAGACAGGGATGCAGCAGATCCAAAATTATTTTCTAAGAAGAAACTTAACCTACAAGTACTCTTACAAATTTTATTTGGGTAAAACTAGGTTTTCACAAAAATATTTAAATCCATCATACTTGATTGTAGTCTGTATTTGATGTAAGGAACACCCACACTTCAGGTACTTGCCAAGGAGCTTGATCTCAATACATATCAAAAACTGGCAGGGAGGGTATAGCTCAGTGGTAGAGTGTGTGCTTAGCATGCACAAGGTCCTGGGTTCAATGCTCAGTACCTGCATTAAAAAATAAATAAATAAATAAACCTAATTACCACCCCCAACAAGAATAAAAAAAAAAAACTTTTTAAAAAACTGGATTGAGGGAAACTATGTCCACTGGTCAGACACCAAAGGACAATCTACCCACTCATTCAGGCTGACTCTCAAGTGACGTGGCTGGTCTTCCCATGTTGAGTGTTAAATACTAGACATCCACCTATCGTAGATGTTGATGAGAGAAATGGTAACAACACATAATCCTCTTTATGAGGACCCCTATGAGAAATTACATTCTGATAGTGCTAAGTGTTAGTTATCTTTCTGACTTAACTGGTTTATTTTTATCTTAAGGACATTGTGAAAAATAACCTAACAGGTTTTTTCCTCTTGCCACCTCATAGACAGTGCAGTCAAATCTGACTCTATAGCAAGACCATTTTGATAGACCTTTTTGGCCTAGATTCTGATTCCATTTTATCCTTACCCTTTGTTTTTGTTTCTTCTTTTTCACGTTCAATTTGCGGTATTTTGTAGTTTATGTATCTTTATAAATTGCCTTAAATAGGTTATAAATCAAACATAGAGACCAACTAGGAACATAAAAGTGAGAATCAGTTAGAAATAAGACAACAGTGGTAGAATGGGGTTTTAAAGTAAGTCCAATTAAAAACAAAAAACATTCGGGGGAGGGGGGATATAGCTCAAGTGGTAGAGCACATGCTTAGAATGCACGAGGTCCTGGGTTCAACCACCAGTACTTCATCTAAGAATGTATAAATAATAAGTAAACCTAATTTCCTCTCCCCACCAAAAAATAAAAATAAATAAATAAATAAAAATAAAAACACTGAGTAGACAAAACACATTTTCGATCTGAATTCTGGACCATCCATTTGTAGCCCCTGAATAAGGTACTTAATAAATACAGTGTTGAAAGATATAATGGTTGAGAAGATTAAGCCAGTTTCAAACCCTCTGCTTAAAACTGTTCCAGAACAGCTAAAAGAACAGGTAAATATCCGGCATTCCCATAGAAGTTCATGATTTATAAACCATCTTCATATCTTTTTGATCTTCAACTGCACTGTGTGGCAGCCTTCACAGCTACCTGCACAAAATTCTGAGATCACCTCATGTCTACAGAGAACAATGCAGTTAACATAAATGAGTGAAGCAGGTAAGGTTGTGATCTTTCCATTCAAGACTCATTTTGTTCACATACTGATCACAGTACAAAATTCTTCACTTCCAGAGAAATATGCTGTTCTACTTTTTTTTGAATATTGCAGTTGTCTAGCTATACTTTTCCTCCATTTTTTATAGAAACATCAATAGGCAAGTATTTCTTCACTATCAACAACAGTGCAAGGGCAGGAGGAGGGTCCAGCTCAGTAGCAGAGTGCATGATTAGCATGCATGAGGTCATGGGTTCGATCCTCAGTACCTCCATTAAATAAATAACAATAATAAATAAACCTAATTACCTCCCACCACACAACAAAAACAAAAACAAAAAAACCCAACAAAGCAAGGGCAATAATAAACAGTAAGGAAGTGGTAGGAACTTGTTTCACTGGAGAGCTTATGCCCATCTAAAGGAGTGCAGCTGTGACTTAGGCCAGCGATTGTCATGGGAAAGGTGGGCCCCATTGTTGTCAGAGTTTCTAATTTTTCAGGATAATCCAAAAATAAAGACTTTATGCAAAATACCTAATTCTAAAATATTGACTCAAAAAAAGAATTTAACTATACAAAGCCTGGAGAAACACATTGCACTTAGTTCGGCCGACAGGCCACCAGTGTGTAAACTAACTCCTGGCTCAATGCTGAATTAAACACAGATTTTTGGAACAGTTGAAGAGACTGAAGCAAATGGAACAAAATTTAGGAATTTATGGTCTAAAATCAATGTCACAGTATTAGTCATTCTGTTTATTCAATTCAAAGCATAAAATTACTAAAGAACAAGTATTTAATTAACCTTAAGATAAATTCTGCAATGCAGTAACAAAAATCAAATTTTATCATCTTATCTGCAGACAATTTCCTCATGTAACTGCAGCATTGTCTCTAATAGTAAAAATTTGGAAACAATCTAAAGATCTATTTCTGTAGTGCAGATATAAAGAAACTACAGTAAATCATATCTAAGAAATTACATAACACAATAAATGAGACCTATATCAATACATCTAGAAAACATTTTATTAGGTAAAAAACAAGTTGTAGAATAATATACAGTGTAACATTCATGTAAATTCTAAGCATTGATATACATTGTTTATGGATACATATATGTATACTAAAAGTACAAAAACAGAACAAAAGAATATATACAAACTTGAGGAGGAACTTTACCACTAAGAGGAGGGAGGGAGAGGAAATAGGACTGAAAAGAGGATATCAACTGTATCTCCAATAACACCTGATTTCTTAAAAACAAAAAACAAAAAACAAAAAACAAATAAAACCAAACCCAACCTCCAAAGCAAGTATGACAAAAGTTAAAGTCTGTCAGTTAAGACAGCAGTTAGGTGGATATGTTCTTGTATTACTGCAGATACTTTTCCTGCATGTTTGACATATTCCATAATAAAAATTAAAAATTAACTGTAAATATGTAAAATAAAATTTAAAAGAAGAAAAAACAAAAAGCACTTTTCTGAGTATAGGTCCCATGACAGGCCTTCTGACAGCAAGTTGAATATGATATGAAGGGACAGAAGGAATAAATTCTACACTTTTAAGGTCCTACTGCATAGAATTTTGGGGTCAAATAGTGGAGATTCAAATATCAACTGGGCCACTTACAAAGTGACCTTGGGCAAATTTTCAAACTACCTAAGCCTATTTGCCCATGTATAAATGGAGCTAATTCTATCACTTCCTCAAACAACTGTGTGAAACTTAATGAGATAATCAGTGAGTGTCAAGGGCTTGTCTACCATTTTATTTCCCTCAATAGAGTTCTAAAATAGTGAAGATGTACAAAGAAAATAATTTCACTTTGAAGATGATCATATGGCACAGTACCTTTTGCACTTATACGTACATTAGCAACGTAAAAGAGGTACTGTCTTCCTGGTGTCCAAGGACAGAGAACAAATTGGTTTTACCATCACAAAAAAGCAGAAAGTAAAGGGAGATTGCCCTAATACCATTACATCAACTCATCTTAATCATCACCATAGTAACAACCAACATTTACTGAATACTTACTAAGTGCAAGGTACTGTTCTAGGTTCCTTAAATGCATTAACTCATTTGATACATCAGAAAATTTTACATAAGCTATAACAAGAAAAAAAAGTATTAGATACTTTAAGATTATGAACTCAGAGAAAAAGAAAATTTCTTTTACGTGAAAAAAATTATGGAAGGTTGCCAGAAATGGAAAACCTGGTATATAGATTTGAAGGATATATATAGGTCAGAGGGTACACAGAGGAAAAGAGAAGGGAGGGAGTGGTAAAGAGTGAAAACACCATAAGGAAGAAAGTATCTTCATAAGGCTGAATCACCAGATACATGGCAGGCAATAAGAAAAAGGATAAAAAGGTGAGCCAGGACACAAAAGAAAAGTCCTTGTGTGCCAATTTAGGATTAAACTAACATCTATTAAATACCATGTTTCTAGCAATGTGCCCTTTGCATTTTCATATACCAGGCTGAATAAATACAGTAAAAAGCCGGCACTGGGTTTTTGGCAAGAAAGTGACTTGAGAACTGTGGTTCAGGAAAATTAATCTGGCTGCTCTATGTAATATCCCACATAATTCCTCCTCTTACTCTACTACAAATGGCTAATGACACCCAGTTTCTCAATTCCACAAATCTGAGATGTCTTCTGATACTTCCCTCTGCCCATCACACACTACTCATTCACAATTCTACCTCCTAAAGCTTTCTCCAGTCAGCAACTTTTCTTGTCACTATCTTATTTCAAGCACTAATTCTTTCCTAAAAAAGCCTAAGTGACCTTCCAACTCCAATCCATATTCCTCACTGACACCTACATGAACAACCTACTTATACATCTGATCATAATGCTCACTTTTGCTTGAAATTGTGTCATCCAAATTGCCTGCAAACTACACAGAATTTATAAATTCTAACAATCTGGCTCATACATATTTTTCCAGTCTCATATTCACATGTGCCCTACAATCACCTCTGCCAAACTACTTTCCAGCATACACATAAGTTTTTCATGCTTTTGTACCTGTGTATGGTGCTGTTCTCTATACCTAAAATGACCTTCCCCCATGTCCACTCCAATTATTCATTCAATATTTACTTTAAGTATCATCTTTCTCAGCTGTCTTTAGAGGGGAGATTTAATGAGCCCTGGAACAGCCTAAGTGACGGATATCATACACAATGTACACCACACAATCCAAGATCCAGATTTTTTTTGGGGGGGGTGGAAATCAAGTTTGCTTATTTATTCATTTTTAGAGGAGGTACTGGGGATTGAACCCAGGACCTCATGAATGCTAAGCATGCACTCTACCACTTGAGCTATACCCTCCCCCCCAGGATCCAGACTTAAAATACTACAAAGACACTGAATTTTCTACCCATTTAATTATTTCATTACGAATCTAGAGGAAATTCAAATTAAAGAAACTTCTAATTTCAAGCAAGTTTCCCCTCACCCTTTAATAACACTGAATGGGAGAAAAAATATTCTTAAAATTTGACTAATCTAGAAATAGGGAAATATATATACATAAAATCTCAAGCCTTAACATAAAGATATAACATAAAAACAACATAATAAAATCATTATTTAAGCTTTCTAGCTCTTTGGACTTGGGCTAAATGAGTTTTCCACACAATAGTGTATTATGTTTAGAGAGAAATTTCTCTCCACCTACTAAGAAAAATATATAAGCCTACATATTTAGAGAAATTAAAAACTATCTCAGGCCATTAGTTCTCATTTTTTATGGAAGTAATATAATATACCTCCAAAGCCTCAAATATCACTAGCATAGAGGACAGCTAAGATCCAAAGTACTTTAAAAGGATATTGCATTAGCGCTACAGTAATCAAACAGTGTGGTATTGGCATAAAAACAGATACATCGATCAATGGAACAGAATAGAAAGCCCAGAAATAAACCCACAGACCTACGGTCAATTAAACTTTGACAAAGGAGGCAAGAATATACAATGGAGAAAAGACAGTCCTTTCAGCAAGTGGTATCAGGAAAACTGGACAGCAGCATGTAAATCAAAGAAGTTAGAACCATACACAGGTTCTAATACCATACACAAAAATAAACTTAAAGTGGCTTAAACATTTAAATATAAGACAAGACACTATAAACCACCTAGGAGAAAACATAGGCAAAACATTCTCTGACATAAATCTTAGCAATGTTCTCCTAGGGCAGTCTATCCAGGCAATAGAAATAAAAGCAAAAATTAACAAATGGGACCTGATTAAACTTACAAGCTTCTGCAAAGCAAAGGAAACCATAAGTAAAACAAAATGACAACCTATGGAATGGGAGAAAATATTCGCAAATGGTGAGACTGACAAAGGTTTAATTTCCAGAATATGTAAACAGCTCATACAACTTAATAACAAAAAAACCCCAGCCCAATCCAAAAATGGGCATACGACTTAAACAAGCAATTCTCCAATGAAGATGTACAAATGGCCAACAGGCACATGAAAAAATGTTCAATAATGCTAGTTATCAGAGGAATGCAAATCAAAACTACAATGAGCTATTACCTCACACCAGTCAGAATGGCCATCATTCAAAAGTCCACAAATGATAAATGCTGGAGTAACTGTGGAGAAAAGGGAATCCTCCTACACTGCTGGTGGGAATGTAGTGTGGTGCAGCCATTATGGAAAACAGTATGGAGATTCCTCAAAAAACTAAAAATAGACTTATCATATGATCCAGCAATCCTACTCCTGGGCATATATCCGGAGGAACTCTAATTTGAAAAGATACATGCGCCCCAATGTTCATAGCAGCACTATTTACAATAGCCAAGACATGGAAGCCACCTAAATGTCCATTGACAAATGACTAGATAAAGAAGCTGTGGTATATTTATTCAATGGAATACTACTCAGTCATAAAAAAGAGTAACAGTGCTATTTGCAGGAACATAGATATACCTAGAGATCATCATTCTGAATGAAGTAAGCCAGAAAGAGATAGAAAAATACCATATGATATCACTCATATGTGGAATCTAAAAAAAAAAAAAAAGACAAATGAACTTATTTACAAAACAGAAACAGACTCACAGATAAAACAAACTTATGGTTGGAGGGGAGAGGGTGGGAAGGAATAAAATGGAGTTCAAGATTTGTAGAAACTAACTAATATATATATATAATAGATAAACAACAAGTTTATATTGTATAACACAGGGAACTTTATTCAGTATCTTACAGTAACTTATGGTGAAAAAGAATACATGTTCCTATATGACTGAAGTATTGTGCTGTACACCAGAAACTGACACATTGTAACTGACTATATTTCAATTTTTAAAAAAAGGATATTGCTTTAAAAATGTTAGAAATAACATCTTTTTGTTTGTTTTAATGGATGTAGTGGGGACTGAACCCAGGACCTCGTGCAAGCTAAGCATGCACTATACCTACTCCCCAGCAAGAATATCTTATGTGGGAGTCAACCCTGACTCTTCTTTCTTCTATATGCAATCAATTACGTGGATCTGCCAAGTTTACTGCCTCAATTCTCTGTCTACCCTTACCACTAATAACACAGTTCACACCATCATCTCTCACCTGGACTAATTTCAAAATGTCCTCGTAAATATAGTCTTGGCCTAGTAATACCTATCTTCTACTCAGCCCCAGAATCATCTATTTAAAATATAATCTAACCCAATCCCTTCTTTACTTAAAAATAACCCTTCACTGGTTCCCTATTTTTTATTTAACAAATATTTAACTAGCACTTACTATATGCTAGTCATTGCTTTAAGTGTTTTAGCAGTGTTCATTTACACTTTGCTCAACAGCCCAAACTAAAACAAAAAATACCTCAATTCCTCACTTTCCTCATTTCTCTCACTTCCTGTATCAAACTGGTTATCAATTATACATATTCAGTCTCTCTCAAATCCATTCTTTCAACCTGCATTGCCACTTAAATAGTTTCCACAGGGCTATCTCCTTTCACCCACTCCACAACTACATCTTCCACAATGCTGACAGCTGCCTTTTTAAAAAAGAAATCTAGTGATGTCACTTATCATAACTTAAAATCATCCTCTGGCACCTCAAGGGCAAAAACAGTAGTTCTCAAAAACAATCATCTAGGGAGCTTATTGATAATGCAGCTATCCCAGGTGCCCCCCAACCAGGGAATTTTTATTGCATAAGTCTATAAGATAGAGCCTGGAAATTTGTATTTTTAACAGGTAAAAATCTACATCTGATGAAGATGGCCCATGTGCAACCCTGCTTTACAGGCCAGATCATGACAATGTACTCACTCTATACTCACCTATCACTCCAGCCATACTAAACTACATGGAACTTCCTCACCAACCAAGGTGTACTTATGAGATTTTGGTACAAACTATTCCCCAAAGTAATAAGATTTCTTCAAAAATGTTTAACATCTTTGTGAAGACCTCCCTGAAAACTTTGGGCCCTCATCTCACCAAGTACATATTTTGATTATTGCACTACCTTTGCAATGTTAAATATGTTTATAAATTTTAAGATCTTTGAGGGCAAGGGCTGACAATCATGCTTGTATCCCCAATGCTTGGAATGCAATATATCTAAATAAATGTTTGCTGGACAGAAAAATTAGTGAAAATTTTGAAGAGAAACAAAAATATGTAATATTGTTGAATAATTTTTTTAAAAGCAGAAGCCCTACAAGATTCTCTGTACAAGTGATACAACAGAAAGGCAAGATATAAAACTGCAAGAACTGTAATAAATGCAATTCTCAAGAATTATCTTGATCTTAAATTATAAATTCTCCTTAATGTAAAATAAGTATCTTTCAGGACATAGATCCACCAGTTTTGGTTTTAAAATAAGAGTCCAATCACTCAAAAATATTTTGTTTCCTGCTGCAGGACTTAAAATTTTTTTGAGGAAAAAGAACAAGGATTCAAATACTAGCATAGAACCAATGAATAAGATACTCTATTTGCTTTGCTTCTCAGATAACAGCAGTCTCTCACTAAAGGAGCCCCAAAATGCACACCTCTTCTCTAAATTCCAACACTGAATTTTATTCTCAGAGTAATTTCTAGAGGAATATATAATTCACTCAAATGTAGCTTCTTCAAAGAGTTTCTGTGATCTTTATTCTCCAAACTATTGTTTAAATATTTTATTCTTTTTAATGAGGGAAATTGGGGGTTATTTAAATAATAATATTAAAAATTCTAAACAAAATTTTCCTGATAGTTAAAATAAAGATGTAAATTTGTTTTAATAAGTGGAGGAGAGGAGGCAAATCTGCCTTACAAAAGAATTCCAAATAACATATGTAAACAGACCACATCCCCTCCTCCAGGACGTGGAACTTGACTCACTTCCAAAGGATAAAAGTAAGAGAAAGGAAGTATAATAATTTTCCAAGAAAATTGGCAAACACTACATTAACCAAGTGATGAAAGTTAGCATGACCATTGATGTTTTGTAGGAATCATGAAGCCTCTGACATGATGTGATGAGAAGTGCACTTCACCTCTGTGGTAATTTTTGCCCCCAAAACCCATAAATCATCTAATTATGGAAAAAAATTAAAAACCAGTTTGGGGGACATTTTACAGGATACCTGACTTTGGGCTACTCAAAGATTGTCAAGATCATGAAAAAACAAGGAAAGACTGAGAAACTGTCACACACCAAGGAGACTGAGGAGACATGAAAACCAAACGCAATGTGGTACCCTGGCTTAAATCTGGAACAGAAAGAGGAAATGGAATGGAATAGAAAACCCAGTGAAATCCAAATAAAGCCTGGAGTTTAGCTAATAGTAAATACCAAGATAGACAAATGTACCACAGAAATGTAAGATGGTAACAATAGGGAAAATTGGGTGCAGGATATATACAAGAACTCTCTGCAGTATCTTTACAACTTGTCTACAAATCCAAAATTTTTCCAAAATAAAGTTTATTTAAAAAGAAAAATGGGAAAAATGTGGATTTAAATTAATATTTAAAATTACAAACAAAATTTTTGTTTGTTAAAATAAAGACATAAATGTACTTCACAGTTTAAATATTTATTAGCAACATAATTTTATATTAAAAAACTGAATTTTTCCATTTGGCATTGATTTATATAGCACTTCTTGCCTACTAAGAGACATTGAAGCCATCACTGGTTTCAGATACACATAATAGATATCAAATGGGAAAGAATCCCCAGTACTAATTCTTAAGAAATATACTTAAAACTCTGAGAACTATATTAACATATTAATGACTGCTTATTTATAATGATTAAACTGTATGTTAATTCTCTTCCTTAAAAAAGTCTCTAACAATAAAAAACATCTACGAAGGATCTACAGGCCTTGTATCATTCAGTAAGAGCAACCACCCTATCAGTTAAGCACTTTCAACATCATCCATTTATAAATAAGGAAACTGAGGCTACTGCTCAAGGCTCATAACTGATAAATTGTGGAGTCAGGATTAGAATCTAAAATATTCATGTATGGTTTTAGCCAACAGCTTCATTAATTTTCTCTGATAATGCTAAATGTATAGCTTTCTCCTACCCTTAAAATGTAAGTTACCCTAATAAAAAAAATGAAATAGAAACACCATTAGAAAAAAAAAAAGATAACAGGGAAGAAGACATACAAACACCCAAAAGATACAGGAAAAGGTGCTTAACATCCTTAATCATCAGGGAAATGTGAATCAAAACCACAATGACCTCATACCTGTTAAGACAGCTATTATCAAAATGACGAGAAAAAACAAGTGTTGGCAAGTACGTGGAGAAAATGAACCCCTGTGCACTGATCAGAATGCAGTGATTTTGGAAAACAATATGGAGGTTCCCCCCAAAATTAAAAATAGAACCACCAAATGATTCAGCAACTCCACTTCTGGGTATATATCTAAAGGAAATGAAAATACTAACTTGAAAAGACATCTGAATCTCCATGTTCACTACAGCATTACTTATAACAGCTAAGAACCTGGAAACCACCTAAGTCCATTGATAAATGAACTGATAAAGAAGATGTGCTATATATATTATAATGAAATACTATTTAGCTATAAAAAAGAATGAAATATTGCCATTTATGACAACACAAATGGACACTGAGGGCATTCTGCTAAGTGAAATAGTCAGATAGAGAGACAAATACTGTTTGATCTCAAACTTACATGTGGAATATAAACAAAAAAAAAAACAACTCAACTCATAGATACAGAGAACAGATTGGCAGTTGCCAGAAGTAGGGAGTGGGAGTAGAGGTGGGAGGATGGGGATATGAGCGAACATGGTCAAAGGTACAAACTTCCAGTTACAAGATAAATAAGTCTTGTGGCTGTAATGTACAGCAAAGTGACTATAGTTAGCAATACTGTATTGTAATACCTGAAATCTGCTAAGGAAGAGACCTTAAAAGTTTGACAATTGTACCTAAGAGTGGTGATGATTGTTAACTAAACTTATTGTGGTAATCATTTTGCAATACATACATATATCAAATCATTATGTTGTACACTTAAAACTAATACAATGTTATATGCCAGTTATATTTCAATAAAGATAATAGGGGTAAAAATTAAGTTAACGAAAAAACCAAATAATCAATACAAATGACTCTTTACTTTCCCTTCTTTTGCAGTCAGAATATTTTTGATAAAATAAAGAAATATGGAAGGGAAAAATAGACAAAATATATGCCTTATGCATATAAAAGGCAATTATCAAAGAACATATCCTTTCATCTTTGCCATAGGTTAAATGTGGATTAATCAACATGCAAAATTTTAATAATGTAAGCTTTCAAAAATTAAAATCCTTAATTTCCCAGATTCTTAATTTCAGTTATCAAAAGATAGTCTCTCAAAAAGTTCCTTTCTTAAATTTACTTGTAAATTTTTTAATTGAAATAGTTTACAATGTGTCAATTTCTGGTGTACAGCATAAGGTTTCAGTCTTACATATACATACATGTTTGTTTTCATATTTTTTTTCATTAGAAAATTTCTTAACAGCCTCAGCTGTCAATGATTCTTGTCAACACATAAGAGCTCAAGGAGCAGATAATCAAAATGCAAAGAGCAGATAATTACAAAATGCAAATGTAATTTGTCCAGTCAGGTTAATTCACTTCTTACAGGTGAGAGTTTTGTAGTCCTGGTACAACTATGTCAGAAGTATGACCCTGTGCCTGCGACAACATAAAATCTCTGTAAAGGAAGTGTGAACACTTTTCCCTCCTTCACCTTAATTCCCAAGAGATCACTGGAAGTTAGCCATTACAAAGAACTATAGGATAGCATTTCCTTTCAAATAACCCTGTATTCAATCAAATGCAAGAAGTATTTATTGAAATATTAATTTAATATTTAATATTAATTTACTAATATTTAATTATCAATACTACCCGTATGCATGCAGCAAGTATTTACTTATTAATACTACTATAAAACAGTATTAGGTATTTTCTGGGAGTCCCTACTCAAATGCCTTATACAAGTAAAATAGTTAACAATACAAGATCATGTTAATAAGTGCCAATTTTAATGATGCAGGCAAAAAATGCCACCAGTTTTCACCATTTTACAAAAATAAATTAACAAACATAAGAAAAGTCCATTTTGTCAAAAGAGAAAGGAATGATTGTTTGATCATGCAAGGAAATAACCCAAATGGTTCAGTGACTACAATATTGACCTCATTCTAGCTACTAACCTGTGACCTTAGGAAAAGAAATTTTCTGAATTTTAGTTCTCATATCCGTAAAAATGCCATTCTTAGCTGACAGAATAAATGAAATGCCACGTTCAATATATTTACAAAGTTCTAGGGAAATGTTTGCAACGATGTTAAATGACAATAACTTTAAAGGATACTGTTCCAGAAGTATCCTTAACAAATCACAGATCAATCCTAACTAGGTAAGTTTCAACTAAAAGCCACCTTCTTTTAAAGCAAAAACAATAAATCAAAATAATAAGCCCTTATGATACTTGGATCCAATGACTGACTATAAAGCATTTCACAAATATCAATTAAAATTTTTAACTGCTATGGCAAGAGTAAAAATTATACACACAGCAAAAGTTAAAACTAAGGTTCCACTTAAATGACTAGCCAAAGTGTCATATCAAACCAGCAACAAAGTTAAAACAATTCAAAAAGCCTTCACTGCAGTTAACTATTAAGCATCTTTCTTCATGAAATACAGATTTCTCAAAGCATTTGGCCTTCAGCAACTAGGGTTCACATTACAGTTAAGCATCTTCAGCAGAAAAGGTTGCTTCATCTTTTCAGAAGTCATATACCACTAGTTTTACTTTAAATAGAGCAACCTAAGTTAAAAAAAATAGTTGTAAAGTGGCAAAAAATTCCCACTTTAAACTTAATTTCTCTCTTTCCAAAGTGTATGCAAACAGATTACCTGTCACAATTAAATATTTTCACAACAGAAACTCACAGGGAAGTAAAAAAAAAAAAAAAAAGGACCACAGCAGACATGGCAGGGATGGTTTAAAACCAACTGAGCCTCAAGTCCCTTTGGCAAAAGAGTGAATGACACACTGCTTTAAAACTCAATGGGAAGAATTGGAAAATTCACTTTGATTGCCCTAAGATTTTGCTTTGGGTTTGTTTTTTGAGATATCTCCATCCTAATGCTGACAATTTCCATAGTTTCTATGGCTTATCTATTAAGACGACAAATTGTGAATAGTATGAATCACATGTAAACAAAAAGTTAAGGTCCTATTTTTTTCTTGGACACTGAAAATATGAGCCATAAGGTAAAGTCATATACATAGCATTATTTATTGCATAAGAGAGAAACATTTACATTGAAAAAATACAGACAATGAAACATGGACGGTCTAGCTGGAAAACCAAAAATTACGATACTGATTTTTCCCTTCTAGAAACATCTCTAAATCTTCTACATACTGGAGTAACTGCATCTGGAAAAACAGATACCAAGTAATTCTACTAAAAAGTGAATACATCCCATCCCAATCTCATTAGAAGTTTCATAAATATATGATTATGAAGAATTTTAAAAATTGATCTCCAAATTAAGCAAAAGATTCCACCATATGTATCAGACACATACACAGATACACATTTGGAACTAAAAGCTCTCTTAGCTTAAGTCAAATTATTTTAAACTCCTAATCAACTAATAATCTACGGAAAAATCATGGCTCTTAGTGTACTTTTATAGCTACAAATACTAGGGATGGGGATATGTCAGATACCTAGCACAGTGGATTATCATTCCTAACCTCATTCCTCACCATATGAACCATTCTACTTTTTAATCACATTAAAAATAACAGAAATGTAAAAACATATCATACATTGACAAAAAGTCATCAGACTCATCATTTACCACATGAATCTGATGTTTTTCTGAGGGCATCTATTCACATGAATGCTGATACAAGACATAAGAGTGACATACCCTCTCTTATATTAGTATCCTACTAAAAGGTCTCTTTCAAGGGACAACACAAGAGAAAAGGTCTATATAAAAAGCATTTAACAAATTATCTTATCCTTTCTTACTCACTTTGATGTTCATTATTTAAAAATCACATATTTACTGTCTAATGCAAACTAAAGTTAAAGAAAACATCTGTAATGTCCTTATTAGAGTTTTGCAATATTTCTACTATTTCTTGCCAAATATTTCTGGCATTCATTAATTTATACTTACTTGACTAAAACGATTAAAAAAAAAATTAAGAAGGATGTGTATGACAGTAAGTATCTGCTTAGGGCAGGGACATTGCTTTTTATCCCAATCATTTCAATACCCACCTTGCAAAAAAGGTGGAAACTAAAAACACGAGGTTTTAAGATTTACTACAGAGAAATGCCTTTGTTGTAGCACCAATTAGCATCAAATAACCTAACAAAACATAAGCAAGAGAAAAACGCTGTGAAAGGGCAATCTAGCATTTCACAGCTTCTGCTCTTACTCCACCCAGTCTCTTCGGCTCAATGGCTGTTCACAGCATCCACAAATATTAGCCCATTTTTTAAAACGGAGGTGGAGAAGAGGCACCGAAATAGGCTAGCTACATCAAAATCAATATATACAGAAATATTTTGTGAAAAATTGGGTTCCATTCTCTGATTTATAAAAATAACACTTCATATTTGTTTTAGGAGATCCTCCCCTTGTGAACAATACAAACAATGATCATTTATAAGAGAACAAGAAAGAATAAATCACCCTAAATACAGATTACTCTTCTGCCTTAATAAAAACTGCAATTTGCAACTGCCAATTATTCTGCAAAACTATGTCCTGAAAGATACCCATGAGAGATTAAAAGGTAGTTAATGCCTTAGACCCAAATCAGAATTTTTTAAGTGAAATCTTTTAATATATTCAACATCGTATCACTACCAACATACCAAAGCAGGAAATTTTCCTGATTAAATGACTGGATCCTGCAGCAATCAAACCCTGCTGCACCCCACCCCCAAAAAAATAAAAAAGAAAGAAAGAAAAGGAAAAAGAAAATTCAAGCAAATACTACCCTGGCAAAAGGGGAGGGATGACATTTCTGGTATGAAAGGCCCAAGCACTGTCTCCTCCGCCCTAGCCTCAAAATGGAATTCACACAAAACAACTCACCTTTCAACAAAAACAGAATTACCAAAAATGGCACAGTTTTTTTGTTTAGCCTTTAAAACGTTATGAATTTCAAAGACTGTGTGTTAAAGGAGAGGTCGGAATAACACTAATATCTTTATTCTCTCCCGGTTGCTTCTTAAGCAAAGGGGGAGGAGGGGACCTTGGCATGACATCGCCCATTGAGAAGGAGACCACAAATCTGGTTCTTCCCTTCCAAAGCACAATCTCTTAACCAAGGATTGATATAAATTGGATCCAAACCCCAACCCCCAAAGAAAATCTCCTGCCCTCCTCCCAAGGAGTTTCTTGCTAAGTCACCGAAGACAAGCAGGATAACAAATAAAGCCAAGGCACCTCGCTCTCTCATTTCAGACACTGAAAAACCTTCTCCTCCTCTCCACTCTTCTGTTTAGAGAAGTGGAGTTAAAATTTGCCCACCACCTCAAAGACATTTTCTCACCTGGGAGGTTAAGGAAAGCACTGCGTTTCCTAAATGAGTGGGGAGATTAAATTAGATGAAGGAGAAAGGCTAAGGGCCTCGAAGCTCAGTGTTACAACGTCAAAAGGCAACTCCCGTTTAAGGAGCCGGTGGCAGAAAGAAAATCCTGCCTGATTTGGTGGGTGGGCGCTGCGGATGGTTCGGTGGTTCGGGCCGCGCCTCCTTAGTGGGTGCAGAGGCTGGACCACCGCAAAGAGAAGCCAGGGAAGGGTTGGGCCATCATTCTCAGGTCAACCCCATCCTAAGGACAGGTGGGGGACGGAAAGCCTGAAGGCCTATGGGTGCCGAGATGGCTCTAGGCTGAGCCCGGTCCCTGAGCGTCAACCGCGGGTGGGGTGGGGACTGCGAAGCTCGCCTTCCGCAGCCGGAGAGCGGAGGCCCGAACCCTATCCCCAAGATCAGACAGCGACCTACTCTCCACGCCCTTCCTACCGAAGAATACTTTTCTTGCCTAGTCACCGAGGGAGGAGGGCGATCCCTTCCCGAGGACGGCCGCGGGTGGAGTCGCGGCAGCCCTGGCACCCCTCAAACCCGGGCCGGGGAGGAGGGGAGCGAGGGCAGCGCCCTCCCCGGCCTGTCCCCCCTCCTCTCGCGCCTCTCACTCAACGGCCGTCGCGGCCGCCATTTTGAGAGCGAGGAGAGAAGAAGAAGGAGGAGGCGGCGGCAGGGGGAGGGGAGAATGGGAGGGAGGGGACCGGCGCAGCCACATCGTCAGGCCGCCGGGCCCGGCCCGCAGCTGCCCGAGCGCGGTGGAGAAGACAGAGGACAGGGCGCAGACCCTCGCCGCCTTACCGGAGCGCTGCACCGCCGCCTCCGCAGGGCCTCTTCCTTCCTTCACTCCCATCCACCGGCGGGGGAGGGGGAGAGGGAGAGGGAAGGGAGGAAGGAGGGAGGGAGGGAAGGAGGGAGGGGGAGGATGGCGCGCTGGGCCCGGTCCCGGGGAGGGGGAGGGGAGGGGAGCGGGCGGGCTCCTCAGCCGTTCCGGGGCTCGAGCTCAAGCCCAGAGCTCGCGGTTTCTCTCGCTCGCGCCCAAGCGCTCCCCTCCTTCTCTTTCTCGCTCCCTGGACCCCGGGGTCGCTGCTCGTTCGCTCGCTCACTCGCTATCTCGGCTGCCGGACTCCGCCGCCGCCCCGCCGCTCCAGCTCCGTCTGTCACAGGAGCTGCCCCAACGCCCTGACGTCACCGCGCCGCCGCCGCCGCCGCCGCCCCAGACCCGCGGGGAAGAGGGAAGGGAGGGGGCCGGGAGCGGAGGAGGGACTGCGGCGCATGCGCCAGCCTGGGCCGGGCCCTGAGCCGTGGTGCCTTCCGCTTAGTGGGCGTGCGGCTGGTGCGGTTTGGCGGTACCGAAGGGTCGCCGGGCTAGTTTGCGCCCCAAGGCGCTTCTCGCTCTCCGCACGCCTCTGTAACCTGGGAAAAGGCTCCCCATTCCCTTTTCCTAGCCTCTCGTCTGACTTTTCTGGCCTCTCAAGAACTCCGGCTCTCTTCACCTCCCCGCCGTGCTCTTGCCCCCAAACGGCGCTCTCCCCGCTTCTCGCGACCAACAGCAGGGACCAGCTGGCACCATGGATTCTGGGCCAGGCTGTCGCCTCTTCCACTTCCAACCTTCGAGTTTATTTCCCGGGGGTCGGGGGAAGGAGAGAGGAGTTGGTTGGGTTGGGTTGGCTTGGGGAGAATAGCTGGTGTGGTTGAAAGGCTGATGGAATGCCTAATTGTCTTCATTTTTATGATAGATTTTTAATTGGGAGGATTCGCTTTTAGGTGTGATTCAGCTATTCTATTCCTTAGTCACACATAACGCGCGCGCACACACACACACAATCTGCGACTCTGAAACTAATGCCCAAAGAAAGACCTGGAACTTTATCCCTACAAGGTGTGTGTGTGTGTGTGTGTGTGTGTGTGTGTGTGTCTGTCTGTCTGTCTGTCTGTCTGTCTGTCTTTGCTAATTTATGACTTGAAATACATCAGACAAGTCTTGGGGATTTGTAGTCAGTGTATTCCACACAGAGACATTTGATTTAAAAGAGGCCAGGTTTGAGGTTCTGAATTATTCAATATGGAATATTTTTTAGTAAGAGTTAACTCGTGTGATTATCTCATCATTAATTTGTATTGTCCAAGGGAATTCTTTCCCTGAAACGTAGGTTTAGTCTTGTGTTTATTGATTTTATTGCTTTCCTTTATGTAGGTAAATACATATAATGCCTTTGAGAAGCAACTGGGCTAATGAGAGAGAACTTGAGTGTGAATCCTGGATCAGCCACTTATGAGTGTGACTTTGCTAAATTACTCTCTCTGGCCTCAGTTTCTCTGTAAAATAGAGCTAATAAATAACTGACTTGTAACGCCTTTGTGAGAGTTAGAGAGGAAGTGCTGCATGTGCACAATATATGGCCGTAGTAGTCCATATACTGGATACATGGGAGTCATAGGTAACTCACATAACTATTCCTGTGGCTTGATACCAAAACAAGTAACCTATCAAGAAAGGTTAGAAGTCTCTATCCCTGGAGGTGTTCAAGAGAAACACAAGCTAATTAGCTGGAGTGCTTGGGTTCTCTCTTTCATGAAGGTAGGGAAGAAAATCAAGTGGTCTCTGGAATGACTGCCAGGTTCACAGTTCTGGGATTCTCTGGCTGGATAAGGGCAACAAGATGAGACACAGAGGTTTGGTCTGTGCCACGTTCAGTAACAGTCAATAAACATGAAATGAATTAACACCCCTTGTTGAAGAATTCACCTTTGGTTCATTTTTACCTTTTAAAATATTTATTATTGCCTGATATCACACTATTAATATTTAATCAGCTGAGTAAATCAGTTCTTTATTCCTCAAATGAATATTCTAAAAGGGAACAAAATTGCCCAGAAATCAGAATCACATAGATAAACACTGATTTAATACAAATACAATACAAATACACTGATTTAATACACATAGGTAGCACTAACCCCCATTAGGCTTGAGCTCACAGACTCAGGTAGTCAGAATACTTTAAAATCTGTAGCACGTCATGGGGAGGTTATAGCTCAGTGGTAGAGTATATGCTTAGCATGCACAAGGTCCTGGGTTCAATCTCCAGTACTTCCATTCAAAATAAATAAATAAACTTGATTACCTCCCCCCAAACAAAACAAAGCAAATCTGTAGCATGTAATTATGAATTAACTTGAGATCAGGTTTTATTTCTCTAGCAATATTTCAAAAAACAATAGACTCCCTTGGGAGGAATGCATAAAAACTTTCTCCCTGGATTATAATTCTTCTGAAAAGAAATAAAATTGTGCTATGTGCTTAACTTGGTATGGAGTGATGTGTTATGATTCTGTACACTTTCTTTTCAGTTGCTAAAATGATAGATCCATCTTAATAAACACTTGTCTATTGAGAATGGAGAATCAGGACATCTATGCTATCAATCTTAATTCATAAGGGCTTATACAGAACCTCCTATATCCATCCAGGAAACACTTAATAATGAATATTTTGGATGATGTTTCTTGAAAAAAATTAAGCATAAACATCCATTTTACTTACCACAATCTAACAGTCTTCCCCGTTCATTTGAATTGCAAATCTTTATTTTTTCCAGCCCACATTTTCGAATGGAAACATTTGTTTCAGTTGTTGCAGTGAAATTACTGTTAGTTTAAACAATACTGCAAATAAACTGACTGGAAGAAATGCTCTAAAAATACTGCTGTTGGCGAGAGGACAAAATGTCTTCTGTAAGTAGCTCCAGAGCAAAAATCTGTTTACAAATAAGCACAAATGTTAAACCATTATTTTGAGAATGAAACTATCCCATTTATACACTGTTATATGTGCGGACTTGATAGAAAGCAATTAGCAAATGGTGAGGAGGTAGCTCTCAGACATACAAGTTATGTGTATCAATGTCCCATTTGAAAGAAAACCATGACCCAACTGGCAAGAGACTCGCTCCAGGAGATTTTAGCTACTTTAATTTGTGTACCTTCATTTCCACACAGCATAGACATGTCAATGAGGGCAAATCCAACTAAACCAGTCATTCTTCATCTCAGCATCATGACACGCTCATGTGTCATGAACACTGGGAGGCCATAGAAGCAGATTAAAGATTATTAAAAGAGGTGAAACTCTCAGTCTGGATATAGAAGAAATATTTAGCTGTACACCTGAAACGTAGTAAATCAACTATACTTCAATAAAAAAAGCCAAAACAAATCAATAAAAAGAGAAATATTTAGAAGCAGCACTTTGTAATCTGAAACCTTAAACCTTATATATATATATATATATATATATATATATATATATATATATATATAATAATTTGTAAAGTGCTAACATAAAGAATACAAAAGGATGTATCAGATTCATTCTAGATGTCACCACAGTAGACCAGACAAAGAGTAAAACAAGCTTTCTTTCCCCTTATGCCTGTTTGTACCCCTAGTAGAGTAAAAGACTAATTCTCACCTAGAGGACTCAAGGCTTTATGAAGGAGGTGATTTAAAGCAGACTTTTTTAAATGGCTAGAATTTTTATTCATTCATTCAACAAATATTTATTTGAGTACCTTCTAAGTACCTGACCCTGTGCTGGGCACTGAGTATACACAATGAACAAAACAAACAGAACCCCTGAGCTCATGGGGTTTATACTCTGGTAGAAGACACAGAAAAAAAGGGACAAAGCCATGAAGGCAAAAAACAGGACTGAGACAGAGAAAATTTGGAAGAACCACACAAGTGAGGGTGCTAAGAGAAGACATTTTTTAAAATAATTTTCAAATTTTCTTATTTCATTTATTTATTTATTTTAATGGAGGTACTGGGGATTGAACCCAGGACCTCGTGCATGCTAAGCATACACTCTACCACTGAGATATACCCTCCCCCCAAGAAGACACTTCTGAGGATTGAGTGATATTTAAGCTGAGACTTGAATAGCCAGGGGATTCCAGATTAAGGAACAAGTACAAAGGCCCTGCGTCAGGGAAATTATTGTTGTGTCCCAGGTAATTAAAGAGGGTCCAGGCAGATGAAGTGAAATGATGAGGAAGGAGGCCTCTTAATTGCACTGGGCCAAAGGACACCATTCACATTTTATTCCCTGAATAGCCCAGAGAGGAAAGTAGCAGGAGAGATGATCAGGGAGACAGGTAGGAATCAGTGCAGGGCCTTGAGACCATAATAGGGAGTTTAGAGTTTACTTTAGTAGCTGCAGATAAAGAACAGGACCAAAAAGGGGCACATTTTGACTCTGCCTTTTGATCTTAAGGACTTTAAAAAGATAACTGGTCTATTATATTACCTTTTGAATATGTAAAATTTCAAATATATACAAAAAACAGAACGATATAATGAACTCTCATGTAACCATCAACAGGTTTGACAATTACAAACTCAAGGTTAGTCTTGTTTCACTTACACTCTCATTTCCCCCTTGAAGCACATTCTAAATATAATATCATTTCACTCATTAATAGTTTTGTATTTATCTTTAAAAGGAAAAAAAAAACCCTCTTTTTAAAAACATAATCACAATACTATTATTACACCTAAAAGAATAATAGTAACTCCTTAGGATATTTTGACCTTACCCTTTGATTTTTGCCTCACCAAAGCCATGGAGTGATAAGAAGATATGGAGAAATTAGACAAACAATACAGTTAAGCAACCTTGGATGATAGAACTATTCTGAATTACTTGAGATTTCCCGACAGATTTCTTATGGATAAATTTAAAAATTAATATAAACAATTGGTTTTTATACAATTAAATGAATGTTACTAGCAGAAATGGTTTGTAAGTGGCAATGGCTAACACAATGAAATTTTCATCTGCAAAGTCTGACCTGGGAAAATTGCATGTGGTCAAAATTATGGCCACAAAAGGATACTCAGTAATAGAAAACATAAAAAGGAGACTAAAAGAAAAACCCTGATAAGTAAGTTAAATTTCACTTGTAAAATTATTAAGAAAGTAACTTCTTCCCAGTGAAAATAATTTCATTAAAATAAAAATGAAAATAGAAAAATTGGAAGTGGTTTAACTCTGCTAAATAGAGAACTGATCATATAATTCATTTGACTAAATAGAATTTGTCCTGATGAACACATTTTCCTTAAAAACATACTGACATTGCTTTTATCGGGAAGGACTGTTGCCTTAAGTTTGTGGTACTTGCATTCACTTGGGATTCCAAATAACTTGATTTGGGGAGCAAAGAGGAGCATCACCTAACTCCTTTGCAGTTAACACTTAATGCTTTGGGGTCTTTTAATTGGCAAAGAGAATTGGTAAAGTGAGTACTACACTATTTTTGAAAGATAAGCCTTGACAGTTTCAAAATTTTAAGTTTGATTCTCTGACATAAATCTTAGCAATGTTCTCCTAGGACAGTCTATCCAGGCAATAGAAATATAAGCAAAAATTAACAAATGGGACCTAACTAAACTTAAAAGCTTTTGCACAGCAAAGGAAACCATAAGCAAAACAAAACAACAACCTACAGAATGGGAGAAAATATTTGCAAATGATGTAACTGACAAAGGTTTAATTTCCAGAATATATAAACAGCTTTTACAACTTAATAACAAAAAACCAAACAGCCCAATCCAAAAATGAGCAGAAGCCCTAAACAAGCTATTCTCCAATGAAGATATACAAATGGCCAATAGGCACATGAAAAGATGCTCAATATCGCTAATTAGCAGAGAAATGTAAATCAAAACTGCAGTGAGCTATCACCTCACACCAGTCAGAATGGCTATCATTCAAAAGTCCACAAACGATAAATGCTGGAGAGACTGTGAGAAAAGGGAATCCTCCTACACTGCTGGTGGGAATGTAGTTTGGTGCAGCCATTATGGAAAACAGTATGGAGATTCCTCAAAAAACTAAAAATAGACTTACCATACGATCCAGCAATCCCACTCTTGGACATATATACAGAGGGAACTCTAATTTAAAGATACACAGACCCCAACCTTCATAGCAGCACTATATGCAATAGCCAAGGCATGGAAGCAACCTTAATGTCCATTGGCAGATGACAGGATAAAGAAGCTGTGGTATATTTATTCAATGGAATACTACTCAGCCACAAAAAGAGAATAAAATAGTGCCATTTGCAGCAACATGGATGGACCTGGAAATCATCATTCTAAGTGAAGTAAGCCAGAAGGAGAAAGAAAAATACCATATGTTATCACTCATATGTGGAACCTAAAAGAAAAGAAAAGAAAAAAAGAGGACACTAATGAATTCATCCACAAAACAGAAACAGACTCACAGGCACAGTAAACAATCTTATGTTACCAAGGGAAGGTGGGTGGGAAGGGATAAATTTGGGAGTTTGAGATTTGTAAATGTTAACCATTGTATATAAAAATAGATAAAAAACAAATTTCTTCTGTATAGCACAGGGAACTATATTCAATATCTTGTAATAACCTTTAAAGAAAAAAATATGAAAACAAATACATGTATATATATGCATGACTGGGACATTATGCTGTATATCACAAATTGACACATTGTAACTGACTATACTTCAATTAAAAAAAAAGGAAATGTCAAGTTTGGGCACAATATTTAACCCTGGAACAGCACCTTAAAAATCAGCAGAGTAATAGAATATTCTGTTGCCCAGGTACCCACTGAAATTTATAAGGAATTCCAGAAGACACTTGAGTGTGGGCAGGTCTGTTAAGAAAGTATAGTTGCTTGACCTGGGAGGCCCAGAGACCCTTTCAGATTTCCTATGACATGGAAACTTGTCATAATAATACTAAGATATTTGGCCTTTTTTTTCTTTAACCATTCTCAAGTAAACTGGATTTTCTAACAGTGAGTGGAAAACTAATGCCCATGAGAACCTAGATGTCTTCTTAAAGAGATCCATATCAGTTTCTAATGTATTCATGAATTATAATAAAGATAACTATAAAATGTGCTGAAGTTGATATAAATCTGATTAAAACACTAGGATTCACAAATGCTGAGGTAACATGTCCTTATCCAGATCTGTATTTTTTAATTTTGTAGTAGTCACATTAGAAAAAGTAAAAAGAGGTGAAATTAATTTTTGTCTTTTCTTAGAACTCTTTGGAGTCCAGTGTGTATGTTACACTTATAGCGTATCTCAATCTGCATTAGCCACATTTCAAGGGTCTAGTAGCCCATATGGCTAGTGGCTATCATACTAGACAGGACAGGTCTGGAGGAAAGGCAACACAAGTAGAAAGAGTGATTTAAGCAAAGATGTGGAGTTATAAATGTGGAAGGCAAGTTCTGGAAACAAGAAGTGGTTCCGGTGTTGCTGAAAAGGAGTGTACATGAATGTGAGAGAGGGATGGGAGGTAGGTGACATGTTGGAGAGGGAAGAAGGGAGAAATACATGGGATGTAAGACTGGAGAGATAATCTGGGCTAGAAAGTTTTAAATATCTTGATAGCTAGTCTTTCCTGTTTGCTATGGGGCTGCGTATACTGTCTTTGTGTAAGACCAAACACCATAACTACTATACATAAAATAGATAAACAACAAGGTCCTACAGTATAGCACAGGGAACCATATTCAGTTGCTTGTAATAACCCATAATGAAAAAGGATATGAAAAGGAATATGCATAAGTACAACTGAATCACTATGCTCTATACCAGAAGCTCACACAACATTGTAAATTGACTGTACTTCAATTTTAAAAAAGACCATAAACCAATAACTTGCATCTTCCAAAGAGAACTTTTCCACCTCCCTTCAATAGCGCCCTCTTTCCCCCTCCCACTTACTATTTCTACTGTTCCTCCTTCCACTACTGACTGTGCAGGGAAAGGAAGGAATGAATTCCAGGTCTCCAAATGATGGTCCAGAAAAAAAACACTAATGCTAAATTATGTCCAGACATCATGGTTTTTATACTTTTCTTTTTTCCAAAGTTTATTTTTCCAAAAAAAAAAATTATACATAATGCCCGTATGCATATGACCAAACAAAAACAGACTTCCCTGTTTGAAATAGGGTTTTGGAGGCACACACTGACACCGCCTTCGCCTTATGACACCAACAGGAGGAAATGTCTATCATCTCACTGTGCATCTTTGACAGTATTCAGAATTCACACTAGATTCATTTCTTCATTAAAAAAATTTTGTACACTAACTCTATCCTTTTTTAAAGGTAAGTCGATTATGGTTGTATATCCAGAATTTTCTATTTCCTCTTGGACTACAGTGTATAGTACTTAGATAAACAAAATAATATTCTTTTCCCTATAATCTCTCTTGATGCATATATATTTAAAAGTATGTAAAATTTTGTTCCAAACTACTTTCTTGTAAAATTTGGGTTAGTTTTAAACACCTATGCATCTTTTAAGATTGCAGACAGGTTAGTGGGAGCATTCTGACAGGGGAGATGAACAGAAGGCTCATGAAAAAATGGGACAAATGCACTAACGTGTCTCTACAAAGATGATCATTGTTACATTTGTTTGTAATATCAAAAAAATTTTGCGGGAGGGGGCGGTATAGCTCAGTGATAGAGCACGTGCTTAGCATGCAGGAGGTCCTGGTTTCAATCCCCATTACCTACATTTAAAAAAGAATTATAAACAACTCAAATAGCACCATTAAGGAAGTGGTAAACACATTAATTTATATCAGACAATGAAATAATAGTCAGCCATTAAAATTCAAATTATATCCCTATATGAGCATAGACATATGAGTTAGTTTATCAAATTTAAAAAGCAGGTAACAAACCATATGTGTAGAGCGATCCCAGTTTTTAAACACACACACACACACACACACACACACACACACACACACACACACACACACACACACACACACACACCAGAAAGAGATTCAGAAGAATGAGGTAGATCAATAGAAGTATTGATACGGAGCAATCTCTAAGACATATAATTAAGTGAAAAAAATCAAGTTGCAGAAAAATACACAAAATATCCCATTTACAGCAAAACAAAAACAAAAAATATATTGTATATATACATATGGTTTTTGTGTGTCAGGGTTCTTTGCTGGCAATAAATCAACAAACTGATTGGCTAATTTAAGAATACAACAGCAGAAAGAATTTATTGAGTAATTAGAGGTTCCCCAGAGACTTAAGGAAAATGTGAAGAATCGGGTCTCGGAAAGAACAGAAATTGTGCAGCCCTAGGGAGCTGTTGAGAAGCAACCAGTGGTAGGCTCCTTATGTTACTTCTCTTAGAACGAACACACTTCAATAGGTTTTTTCATTTTCCAAACCAATATTCAAATTACAGGCAAAGAGATTTTGATTGGCCTTGCTTGGGGGTCATGATGGGCCCACTCTTTGGCTGACAACGCAAGAGAGAGACTATATCTAATATGGATGGTAAAATTCAAGGGCTATTTGTGCAGGCAAAACCAAGATGATCTTTGGTATACAAATACACACTTTTTTCTGTATTTCACATAAACTGCACAGCCATGAAATGGCACCCTCTGAATTTGTGCAATTCAGCTGCAGTGGAAAAGGGATTTATACTATTATCTTTTTTTTTTTTTTTGGTGGATCAAGTCATTTGTTATTGAATCATAGTTGATTTACAATGTTGTGTTAGTCTCTGCTGTATAACATGGTGGTTCAGTTATACACACATTTACACATTCTTTTTCATTATAGGTCATTACAAGTTATTGAATATAGTTCCCTGTGCTATACAGTAGGACCATGTTGCTTTTCTATTGTATATATAGTAGTTGGTATCTGCAAATCCCAAATACTTTGGTTTGTTTGTTTTGGAGGGATAATTAAGTTTATTTATTTATTTATTTAATGGAGTTACCAGGGATTGAACCCAGGACCTCGTGCAAGCTAAGCACACACTCTACCACTAAGCTACATCTTCCCTCCTCCAATTACTTCTTTGTCATCTGAATTTTGTTACAAGGAGAATGTATTCTTGCACTCTCTACACTGATTGAGGCCAGAGCTGCCTGTGGCTCCAGTCCAAGACAAATGCCAATATTATAAAATGAGCCTCACATAGGAAAAATGGCAGAGACAAGAAATGAAGAGAAGAAAGAAACTGATGGGCTCTACACCCTGAATCCAGTCATGCCTAAGACCACTTCCACCTCTTCCCTTTTTAATATTTAGAAGTATGAGCCACTAAATCCTCTCCTTTCCCTCATTTTTTCTTAAATTAGTTTGGATTTGACTTGCAATTGAAAGAATTGCAAGTGGGAGTAAGGAAAGATATCAATGTTGTTAATATAACCACAGTAGTAAATAAGCTTGTCAAAAATAGCATTAAAAAAACCCCAAACAGGCCAATACCACATAGAAATACAGTTAGAAAATAGTAAATATATAATAAAAAATTAACCTCTGAAATGGGAGAAAATATTTACCAATCATATATTTGATAGGGGGTTAATATCCAGATATATGAAGAACTCCTATAATTCAACAACACAAAATCAAATAATTTGATTTAAAAATGGACAAAGGACTTGCACAGACATTTCTTCAAAGATGATATGCAAAGGGCCAAGAAGCATATGAAAAGATAGACAATATCACTAATCATCAAAGAAATGCAAATGAAAAGCTCAATGAGATATTATTAGGATAGCTGCTATTTAAAAAAAGGAAATAATAAGTTTGGCAAGAATGTGGAGAAACTGGAATCTGGAACCTTTATGCTCTGTTGGTGGAATTGTAAAATGGTACAACCACTATAGAAAAGAGTTTAGTGGTTCCTAAAAAATTAAAAATAGAACTTATAACTTTCATATAATCCAGCAATCCTATTTCTGGGTATCCAAAAGAATTGAATTCAGGATCTCAAAGAGATATTTGCATATTCATATTCATAGCAGGACTATTTACAATAGCCAAGAGATGGAAGCAACCCAAATGTCCATGGACAAATGAATGAATAAAGGAAAATGTGTCCCCCCTGCAAAAAAGAATTTTTTTTTTTTTAATTTAGAGGGGAGGGTATAGCTCAAGCGGTAGAGTACCTGCTTAGCATGCACGAGGTCTTGGGTTTAATCCCCAGTACTTTCATTGAAAAACCAAATAAATAAATAAATAAACCTAATTACCTACCCCCTGCAAAAAAAAAAAAAAAGTTAAAGAAAAGTGATAGACACATACAATGGTATATTTATTCAAGCTTAAACAAGGAAAGAAATCCTGTCACATGCTACAACATGGATGAACCTTGAGGACATTGTGCTAAGTGAAATAAGCCAACCACAAGAACACAAATACTGTGTGATTCCATTTATACGAGCTATCCAAAGTAGTCAAATTCATAAAAACAGCAAATAGCATGGTGGTTACCAGGCACTAGAGGGAAGGAGAGAAGGAGAATAGTTCTTTAAAGAGTATACTGAGTTTCAATTTTGCAAGATGGAAAAGTTCTGGAGTTCTGTTTCACAACAATGTGAATATACTTAACACTTCTGAATACGTACTTAAAAACCATTAAGATGGAAATTTTGTTATGTGTTTCTTAGCATAATAAAAGATATTAACATATAGAATCTAGCAAGTACGTTAAAAAAAGTAACACTTTGACCAAGAATAATTTATTCTAGGGATGTTAGGATTAATCCACATTTGAAAATGTATTAATATAATTCATCACACTAATTAAACTAAGGAGAAAAACTACATAATCGTCCTAATGGATGACAAAACAGCCTTTAATAAAATTCAAAAAACTTACCTGATAAAAATCTCCAGCTGAAGAATAGCAGGGTACTTTCTTACCATCATGAAGAATGTCAGAAACCAACAGCCAATATTAATTGCAAAATATTAAAGACATTATTATTATTTTAGGAACGAGACAAAGATGTCATCTGTTGCTACTCTTAGTTACACTTGTTCTTAAAATTATAAGCTAATGCAATAAGAAAATCAATGTATAAAAATTAGGAAAGGAAGACAAATTAATTTTCCCCTTTTTTAGAAGAAGAAATATTCATTAAAATATTAAAACAGCACATAATATAAAAAGTAAACATTTCTCATTATTCTATCAATTCCATTACTCAGAGGTGATTACCTTCAACAGACTCTTTAATATGAATATTTCTTTTTTAAAAATTTTAATTGATTGATTGATCTTTGGTGGGGGTAGGTAATTAGGTTTTTTTTTTTTATTTTAGAAGAGGTACTGGGGATTGAACCCAGGACCTTGTGTATGCTAAGCATGCACTCTACCACTTGAGCTATACCCTTCCCCAAATATGAATATTTCTGAGGCACACAGATTTTGAAAAATAAAATTGGGATCATAATGTGTTATACTGCAACATAGTTTCTAAACTTAACAAAATAGCATGGACTGATTTCCAGGTTGGTACTAGAGATTTACCTTTTCTCTTTAATGGCTTCACAGTATTTTTTTTTTTTTGAAGTATAATTATTTGCAATGTTGTATTAATTTCAAGTGTATAGTAAAGTGACTTTTTTTTAGTAGAATCTTTTTTTTTTGTTTTATATATTATATATCTATATATGTCTTCTTTTTCAGATTCTTTTCCATCATAGGTTACTACAAGATATTGAGTATAGTTCCCTGTGCTATACAGTATGTCCTTGTTGTTTATTTATTTTATATATAGTAGTGTGTATATGTTAATCCCAAACTCCTATTTATCTCCCCCCCCCACTTCCCCCTTTGGTAACCATAAATTTGTTTTCTAAGTCTATGAATCTATTTCTGGTTTGTAAATAAATTCACTTGTGTCATATTTTAGATTTCACATATAAATGCTATCATATAGTGTTTGTCTTTCTCTTTCTGACTTACTTCACTTAGAATGATAATCTCTAGGTCCATCCTTGTTTCTGCAAATGATATTATTTCATTCTTTTTTATGGCTGAGTAATATTCCATTGTTTATTCATACATATCACAGCTTCTTTATCCAGTCATCTGTCAATGGACATTTAGGTTGCTTCCATGTCTTGGCTGTTGTAAATAGTGCTGCTATGAGCATTGGGTGCATGTATCTTTTCAAAATAGAATTTTCTTTGGATACATGCCCAGGAGTAGGGTTGCTGGATCATATGGTAAGTCTATTGTTAGTTTTTTAGGGAACCTTCATACTGTTTTCCACAGTGGCTGCACCAATTTACATCCCCACCAACAGTGTAGGAAGGTTCCTTTTTTTCCACACCCTCCCCAGCATTTATTATTTGTAGAATTTTTGACGATGGTCATTCTGACTGGTGTGAGGTGATAACTCATTGTAGTTTTCATTTGCATTTCTCTAATCCGTAGTGATATTGAGCATCTTTTCATGGGCCTGTTGGCCACTTGTATGTCTTTTTTGGAGAAATGTCTATTTAGGTTCTTTGCCCATTTTTGGATTGGTTTGTCTGGTTTTTGTTGTTGTTGTTATTAAGCTGTATAAGCTGTTTGTATATATATTTTTTTAATTTTGGTGGGGAAGTAGTTAGGTTTTCATTTATCTTTGATGGAGGTACTGGGGATTGAACCCAGGACATCATGCATGATAGGTATGTGCTTACCACTGAGCTATACCCTTCCCCCCATATTTGAGAAGTTAACCCCTCATCGGTCTCATTGTTTGCAAATATTTTCTCCCCTTCTGTAGATTGTCTTTTCATTTTGTTTATGGTTTCCTTTGCTGTGTGAAAGCTTTTAAGTTTAATTAGGTCCCATTTGTTTATTTTTGCTTTTATTTCCATTATTGTAGGAGATGGATCCAAAAAAATATTGCTGTGATTTATGTCAAAGGGTGTCTGCCTATGTTTTTCTCTAGGAGTTTGAGAGTATCTGGTCTTACATTTAGGTTTTTAATCCATTTTGAGTTTATTTTTGTATATGGTGTTAGAGAATGTTCTAATTTCATTCTCTTACAGGTAGCTTTCTAATTTTCCCATCACACTTATTGGAGAGACAGCTTCACAGTATTTCATAGTATAAATGTACAATTTACTTAACCATACCCTACTGATGAATTTTAAGATGTGAAATTTTTTGCTATTAAAAAATGCTTCAGTGAATACCTTTATGCATATGTCTTTGTTCATTTGTGAAGGATAGTCTTTCAGAATTGAAATTGCTAAGTCGAAGGATATGCAATTTAAAAACTTTCACAGATATTCTCAAATTATCCTTCAGAATATTTATCAACTTACACTCATAGGGTTTGAAAACAACCATTTATCCACATTCTCATCAACAATGAAATATTATAATATATTATAATTCTTGTCCCTTTGCCCATCTGGTAAAAGAAACCCCTCAAAGTTATTATTTACAGATTAGATGAACCTTTACCTGGAAAAACCAAGAAAATTAACTAAATAGAATTTAGACTAGAGAGCCAGATATTTGTGAAGGAAAGTACTTCATACCTAGTGCTTAATGAAAAAGATCACAAAACAAAATGTACAGTATTATACCAATAAACATGTGTGTATATATATAGTTCTGTATTACCTACCAAATTAATTTTGCTCACATTTACTCTGCTCTAAAGGTAAATTCCTTTGAAGCCCAAGCCGAAACACCAATCCAAATGAAAGCTTAGCACCTGACATTCCAGCTAAGCTACCAGGAGTGGATGCAAATATAAAACTCACAGATAATCCTGACATGAAAAGAAATGCCTGTTCTGGGACCTTAAAATGAGGCTTCTTAATGAAATTAACAGCTGTTTGAATAACCTCTCTCTGTTTGTTTACAAAGAGCACAAGCTCTGCCAGCATATCTCGGGATTGTTTAAAGCACCCCTGGGGACCCTGGGGACCCCACATTGCGCCTGTCATTTAGAAGCTTATCCACTGGTTGGAAGAATCCAAACAAGATGCTTTCAGCTAAACACTGCAATGTCCCCAGCAAAAAGGAGGGCCAGTGTTTGCTCTGTGACGATTCCCTGTTTTCCCAAACCATGAATCAGCCCCATTGTCCCACCCCCTCTCTGTGCATCACTCATTCTGTTCATCACAGCTCATGGTAAAAGCAGGAACATGGCAAAGAAAATGAGACTCTGGGCAAAGAGAACACGAAGCCTCAGTATTGAATTCTGCTTGTAAAGCATGTCAGGATTTCACAGGGGATGCTTCAGAGAAATGGCTGGAGATGTGTCAAAAGGCTAATTTCACAGAGGATATGTAATTTATGAAATAATACTTGGCAGTTCATCGGTATTTTTTTCATCCAAAGGGGAAGGTGTTTCCAAACGTGAATGTATAAAAATTTTCTGGGCATCATGCTGTGTCAGATTTTTCATTCCTTCCTCCATTGGTTTCCTTTCTACCCAGTTTCTTTCCTCCCTCCTCCTCCCTGCTCCTTCCTAGTTGGAAACAAACAATGGTTTAAGCTGGGTAATACTCTTCCTTGTTCCCATTGTATAAGCTGATGTTCACTCAGTCAGCCAAACCTTTTCATGCGATTTATTTTATAAAGAATAAAAGGAGAAAAATTTTTGTCTACAGGTTCTAGCACCCATTGCCTCAAAAGTCAGCTCTCTTTTAAAATTCCCATAAAACAGTTCAAGGCATGTCTTTATACCTTGTGATAACTCAGTTTACCTTTATTGTATTCATTTTAGGACTCCTTGGTTGTGAGTCACAGAAGCCCATATGAGCTAGTTTAAGGGGAAAAGGGCAATTTTTAAGGGATAGAGAGGTGCTTTCACAGCACCAAAGGACAGATAGGCAGTGAGGCCACTGAAAGGCTGTGAAACCAAGAACAGTAAAGCAATCTTGAGTCCCTATCTCTCCCTCCCTGCTTCATTCCTTTTCTCTCTGCATATCTCCTTTTCTTTCTCCTCTGATCCACTTGACATGCAGAATATGGCTGCTGTGTTGCTCCCAGTTTACATGTTGAAATTCCAGCCAACAGCAGACTGATGATCTGCTCCAGTCCAATCATAAATTCCCCAAAGAAACAATCTAATCATCAACAAGGGTTGCTTGTCCTCCTCTGGTACAAACAGCCATGGCCAGGGAGATAGAGTCAGGTAATAGCAAAATGGTTCCTAAGGGCCCACTCCAATGATGTGGTATATGGATATGCTTCCTAGGGAAAAGAGGGTAGGTGGCCAGAAGGCTGAAGAAATGAACAAAAATATAAACCAACTCAGTTTATTGTATTGATATAGGATTATTGGGTAATAGATTTATTTTTCCTTATAGAAACAGGAATAATCTAAAGAATAGATTGCTAATTACGTTTTTATAGAATGAAGTTTGCAAGACCAAGGCCAGCTCACACATTAGGGTTGAGACATCTGACCACTTCTCATGGGTAATCCAAATGACTCTCCTCTTGGGTCCTAGTTGTACCAAATCTCTTAGTCTTTCCAGTTTTCAAGGACCAGTAAGCTCAAAATTAAGTAGTGCATATTCACTTTTGCTTGCAGTGCTCCTGAGAGTACTGGGCAGATTTATGGGAATAACTTGGATCTTGGAAAAGGCAGCTCAGTGTTTACTGAAGGTCAATAATGTATTGAAAATAGCACTGAAAGCTTTGTCATCTTTGCCAAATGCTTAGCTTCTCTGGGTCTCTTCATCAGTAAAACAGGAGTAATAATATTTTTATTCCTACATCACAGGGTTGATTGTGGGTCAAATGAGATTATGCAATCAAAAGCACTTTGTAAACTATAAAAAAAAACAGTACCATGGTGTCACATATAACCCCAAGCCTCATGAGACATTGGTGTAAATGAGACAATAGCTGTTATATACAATATAATACAGAAGTTAAGTTGAGAACAGGGTGGTTTCAACAAATGGTGCTGGAAAAATTGGATATCGATATGCAAAGAAAAAGAACCTTGAACCATGTGCAAAAATGAACTTGAAATGTACCAGAGAACCAAATGTAAACCTAAAACTATAAAACTTCTTGAATAAAATAGAGAAAATATTTGTGAGTTAAAGTTAGGTAAAAATTTCATAGATAAAACCCAAAAAGCATAAACTATGAAAGAAAAAAATTGATAAATTAAGACATTAAAATGAAAGCTTCTGCTTTTAAAAAGACCCTATTAAGAAAATGAAAAGATAAGACAGACTGGAAGAAAATATTTGCAAAACATCTGATAGAAGATTTGTACCCAGCCAGTGCACTAGGTGGTCCCACAAATGTCTCTTACTTCAATAATGTTTGGAAGTAACAGACCCAGGGACATCCCTTGCTCCAGCTTCTAACCACCCTTTAACCTATTTTCCAGTTGCAGCCAGCCACTCTGCTACCCTCGGCCTCCAGAACCAGTCAACATCATTTTTCTCCTTTATTACCAATCAACCATGAGCTCTGAGTCAGAATTATTCCACCTAGGTAGAGGCTTCCATCATCCACCTGGTCACCATGCATCTGCGGGTCTCCTACACCTATCTCTCTCTGGGCTTCTGTGTCCATTGTGGGACAGTGTGGCTCTGGAGGGCATGGGCGACTTTCCTCATAAATTGGCCAAGGAGAAGCACAGGGTGCAGAGCAAATTTGAATATGCAAACCAGTGTGGTGGCTACGCTCTTCCAGGTCATGCATAAGCTGTCTCCAGATAGGTGGGTTGAAACCCAGGATGCTGCGGAAGCCACTACGCTCCTGGAGAAGAACCTGAACCAGGACCCTTTGGAGCTGTGTGCCCTGGCCTCTACCCTCATAGACCCCCCTACCTCTATGACTTCCTGAAAAGCCACTTCCTGGATAAGGAGATGTAACTCATCAAGAAGATGGGCAACCACCTGACTAACCTTTGTAGGCTGGCTGGTCCCCAGGATGGGCTGGGCCAGGCCAGTATCTCTTCAAAAGGCTCACCCGAAGCAAGAGTAGGAGCCTCTGGAACCTAGCAGCTTTTGAGGCGCCCCTCTAGTGTCAGGGCTTCTGCCTGAAACCGCTCTCTGCAGCTGCTGGGCAGCTTTTTAACCACCCTACAGCCCTCTCCCAAGCCTTGAAACAAATGGAAACAATAAAGATTTTCACAACAACAAAAAAAATTGTGTCCAAGATATATAAAGAACTCTCACACTCAGTAACATGAAAACAACTCATTTATTTTTTTGGAGGGGGGTAGGTAATCAGGTTTATTTATTTATTTATTTATTTATTTATTTATTTATTTATTTATTTATTTATTTATTTATTTATTTAATGGAATTACTGGGAATTGAACCCAGGACCTCATGCATGCCAGGCATGCACTCTACCCCTAAGCTGTATCCTCCCCCTCAACCCAATTTTAAAATGGTCAAAAGATTTGAACACTTTACCAGGTAGAAGAAAAAGATGGTAAGTAGCATATGGAAAAAAGTTCAACGTTATTAACCATTAGAGATATGAAAATTAAAACTATAATGAGATACCACACCACATACTTACTAAACTAGCTAAAATAAAAATAAACAAATTGACAATACCACGTGTTATAGAGAATACAGAACAGCCTGAGCTCTCTTGCATGCTGGTGGAAATGCAAAAATGGTATAGCTTCTTTGGAAAACAGATAAGCAATTTAAAGTAGTTAGACATACAGTTACCATATGACTCAGAAAGCCCACTCTTAGGTATCTACCCGGAGAAATAAAAGCACAGGTCTGCATAATGACCTGTATGCAAATGCCTATAGCAGTATTATTCATAATGGGCCCAAACTGAAAACAAACCAAATGTCCATCAACTGGTGCTGGATAAATACATGTGGTACAGCCTGATGGATAAATACATGTGATACAGCCAATCAATGGTATACTATTCAGCAATAAAAAGGAGCAAATTACCGACATGCTGACATGGATGAATTCTGAATAAATTGTGCTGACAGAAAGAAGCCAGACTCCAGTGATTCCATTTGTATGATGTTCTGGAAAAGTCAAAACTATAGGGACAGAAATCAGATCATCAGTTGCCAGGGGCTGGGGTAAGGGTTTTGATGGACTGCAAAGGAGCACAAGGGGACTTTTTGGGGTGATGGAACTACTCTATATCTTGATTGTGGTGATAGTTACATGACTGCATGTGTTGGACAAATCTCATAGAACTATACACCTAAAAAGTGAGTTATGTAAATTATTCCTTAATAAACCTGACTTAAGAAAAAAAAAAGTTTGTCAGCGCCTCAAAAAGCTAAACATAGAATTAGTATTTGAGCCAGCAATTCCACCCCTAAGTATATACCCAAAAGAAATGAAAACAGGGACTAAAATGGACATAGCAGCATTATTCACAATAGCCAAAAAGTGGAAACAACCCAAATGTTCATCAAGAGATGAACAAATAAACAAAACGTGGTATATACTAACAATGGAATCTGATTTCACCATAAAAAGGAATGAGATTCTGATCCATGTTCCAACCATGAATGAACCTTGAAAACATTATGCTAAGTGAAGTAAGCCACACATGCAAGAACAAATGTTGTATAATTCCACTTACATGAAGTACATAATACAGGCAAATACACAGAGACAGGAAGTAGAAGAGTCATCTCTAGGAGATGAGGGAGAAAAGAATGAGGAGGTATTATTTACTGGGTACAGAATTTCTGCTTGGAGCAATGAAAAAGTTCTGGATATGGAAAGTCGTGTTGATTGCACAATACTCTGAATGTACTTAATGCCACTTAAAATTGTACTTAAAAATGGTTTAGGGGAGACGGTATAGCTCAGTGGTAGAGTGCAGTGCTTAGCATGCACAAGGTCCTAGGTTTAATTCCTGGTACTTCCATTAAAAAATAATAATAGCAATAATAAATAAATGACCATAATTACAAATGGGACCTAATGAAACTTACAAGCTTCTGCACAGCAAAGGAAACCATAAGTAAAACAAAAAGACAACCTATGGAATGGGAGAAAATCTTTGCAAATGAAACTGACAAAGGCTTGATCTCCAGAATATATAAGCAGCTCATACGACTTAATAAGAAAAAAATAAACAACCCAATCCAAAAATGGGCAAAAGACCTAAACAAGCAATTCTCTGAGGAAGAAATACAAATGATCAATAGGCACATGAAAAAATGCTCAATATCACTAATTATCAGAGAAATGCAAATCAAAACTACAATGAGGTATCACCTCACACCAGTCAGAATGGCCATCATTCAAAAGTCCACAAATGACAAACGCTGGAGAGGCTGTGGAGAAAGGGGTACCCTCCTACACTGCTGGTGGGAATGCAGTTTGGTGCAGCCACTGTGGAAAACAGTATGGAGATTCCTCAAAAGACTAGGAGTAGACTTACCATATGACCCAGGAATCCCACTCCTGGGCATATATCCAGAAGGAACTGTACTTCAGGAAGACACCTGCACCCCAATGTTCATAGCAGCACTATTTACAATAGCCAAGACATGGAGACAGCCTAAATGTCCATCGACAGATGACTAGATAAAGAAGGTGTGGTATATTTATACAATGGAATACTACTCAGCCATAAAAACCAACAACATAACGCCATTTGCAGCAACATGGATGCTCCTGGAGAATGTCATTCTAAGGGAAGTAAGCCAGAAGGAGAAAGAAAAATACCATATGAGATCGCTCATATGTGGAATCTAAAAAAAAAAACAAAAAAACCCCAAAAAACAAACAAAGCATAAATACAAAACGAAAACAGACTCATAGACATAGAATACAAACTTGTGGTTGCCAAGGGGGCAGAGGGTGGGAAGGGATAGACGGGATTTCAAAATTGTAGAATAGATAAACAAGATTATACTGTATAGCACAGGGAAATATACGTAAGATCTTATGTTAGCTCACACAGAAAAAAATGTGACAATGAATATATATATATGTTCATGTATAACTGAAAAATTGTGCTCTACACTGGAATTTGACACAACATTGTAAAATGATTATAAATCAATAAAAAGTGTTAAAAAATAAAGCTACAAAGTAAAATAAAATAAAGAAAAAAATAGTAGTAACAATAATAAACAAATGAACATAATTACTTCTCCCCCAAAATGCTTTAAATGGTAAATTTTATGTTATGTGTATTTTACCACGAGTTTTAAAAAATAACACAAGCGGACTTGGGTTTGCATCCTGGCTCTGCTGTTTACTAGCTGTGTGCCCTTGGCTAAGTTACCCAGATCCTCTTGGATATGTTAGAGTGGCCAAGTTGTGCTGCAGTTAAAACCAAACAACAAAACAAACACTGAAATCCTGGTGGCACAGCAAACAAAGATTTATGGCTTATTTACAGTGAATATCTGACATGCAGTATGGGTTGGTGAAAGAAGTGGGGGGCTCTGCTCCAAAAGACACTCAAAGTACAAGACTGATGCTGGCTCCACCACCCTGTCCACCACCCCATCTGGACATTGCTCTTCTGGGCACCATGCTGGGAAAGAGAAGAGCTGGAGAATTATGCATAGGCTTTATTCTGCCAGCACATCTGGCCCCACCCAACTGCAAGTGGGATGTTGGAGCAACACGCACTCTGCCATACTTCTCAATGACTCAATGTCTTCATCTATAAAATAAGCATGAGGTGGGGGAGGGTGTAGCTCAATGGTAGAGTGCGTGCTTAACATGTACGAGGTCCTGGGTTCAATCCTCAGTACTTCAATTTAAACAAACAAACAAGCAAACAAACCTAATTACCTACCCCCCTCAAAAACAGAAACAAAAAAAGAATAAATTTTTAAAAATAAGCATAGGAATTTTTAAATCTCTGGTTGTTACAAGGATAAAATGATATAAGCAAAGCATTTAGGACACATAGTGAACACTTGATGAAGTGTGATGTTTTAAAAAATTAAAAATAGTACTACCATATGATCCAGCAGTCCCATTTCTGGGTATGTATCCAAAGGAAATGAAAAGAAGTTATTGAAGAGATATCTGCACTCCCATGTTTACTGCAGCATTATTCACAATAACCAAGATAAGGAAACAAACTAGGTGTCCATCAGCAGATGAATGGATGAAGAAGATGTGGTGCACACACACAGCAAAATAATATGCAGCCAGGAGAAAAAAGGAAGTCTTGCTATTTGCAAAACATGGATGGACCTTGAGGACATTATGCTAAATGAGATAAATCAGACAGTGAAAGACAAATACTGTATGATATCCCTTGTATGTGGAATCTTAAAAAACACACACACACAAAAACTCCAACAAACTGGAAAAAACAGACAGTGAAATGATAGTTACCAAAGGCTGGGAGGTAGGGAAACGGGAAAGATGTTGTTTAAAGGTACATACTTACATCAGGTAGATACATAAGTCCTAGTGATCTAATACACAATATGAGAATTATAGACAACAAAGCTGTACTATAAACATTAAACTTGCTAAGAGACTAGAACTTAATTGTTCCCGCCACTAGAAGAAATGACAATTATGTGATGCAAAAGAGGTGTTAGCTAACAATGGCAATCGAATTGCAATATAAACATGAAATCAATATGCCGTACACCTTAAACTTACACAGTGTTATATGTCAATTATATCTTAATTTTTTAAGAAAGTGTTATGGTCCATCCAGTTCCCTAATTTTATCCTGAGGATCAAGAACAAGATGTGGAATTACTGGATCTGCTTTTCAAGACGTCTGATATTGACTTCTGTGTGTATGAAAGCAACTGTTTTCCTCTGTCTCGCCGGTGCTGGGTTCCAGTCAGAGCTCTTTTGGTGGTAAGAAAAAGAAATAGCTCAAGGTAAATGAAGGTTTCACGTAAAAATAAATCGGAGAAAAGCAAAAATGAGCCAGGAGCCTCAGGAAGGGGAGGAGGCAGTCATTTGGAGACCAGTGACCCTCTCAACCCCCCTGTGATGGTTTATCTGCTGCCATGGGTGCATACGCTCAGGCTTCTTATAGCTCCCTGGGAACCGTCTTCCTCTGGGTCTTGTTTCTTCCCGACTCTGGCTCACACGTGCCCGCAAACATGCTGCTCCATCTTTGATTCTACATGGCGTTTCCATTCAATTGGCTACCTTGGATGAACAACTTCCCTCTGTGTTAATTCCTGAGAGAGGACTATGTTAGGTCAAGCTCATCTTTTCCATCTTAGCTACGTAAATCACAAATAGCTGACGTATTGGTGGATTGGCTCCTTTCAGATAAGGTGTCTATCCCTTGACCAATCTCAGTCCCTCACATTTCCTGGTTGGTCAAAATGAGTATTATCATGAAAATCTATCATGTTAATTTGATATATGAAAAATCAGATTCCATTTTCATTTGCATTTTTATTAGGATGATTGAACATTTTCCCTTCTATTTATGCATTTGCAATCTCTTTTTGCTTGTTGATTTTTAATGTTCTTAGTGTATTTTTAAATTGCTGTTCCCATCCTTCCCTTGTTGATTAGTAAGACTATTAACCATTTGTCTAATTACATATATTGCAACTATTTCCCCCAGTTTGCCCCAGTCGTATTTTAACTTTGTGAGGGAATTTGGCATAAAGAAATTTTTGTTGCTTCTTTCTTTTTGTAGTCACAACTGTTACCTTTTCCCTTATGTTTTCCACCCTTAGGGTCATATTTAGAAAGTCCTTCTGCTCCCCAAGATTTTAATAATATTCATTTGTTTTCTTCATGGAATGTTTATGGTTTCATTTTGTACATTACTTTGCATGTGGTGTAGGGTAGAAATAATAATAGCTAACATTTATGAGCCACGTGTTGTGTGATAGGCACATGTTTTTATTTTTTAACACCTATTATCCCTTTTAATCCTCATAATCATATGAAGTAATTGCTTTTATTACTTCATTTTTAAATATGGGAGAAATGAGGCTTAGGGAGGTTAAGTATCTTACCTGCAATTACACAGGTAATCTGTGGCAAAACTGGCATTCAAGCCCTGTCTATTTACTTTTAGAGGTCTTAATTATTGCTGTGTGTATTTCTCACTTCCTCCAAAAATCATTAGTCAATTTTTGAATAGCATTTATTATAAAGTCGAGCACTTCCCTCACTGACTGAAATACTATTCTTACCATCTAGTAGTTTTTGCTGTTTTGAGTCTATTTCTGCCCTTCCTTTTCTGTTCTATTGATTCTTCTGTCTATTCCTCTGCCAGTAACATACTGTTCTTGTGACTGCTGCATTATTTATACATTCTGTTATCTGGTAGGTCAAGTCATCTCTAGATGCTCTTCGTTTTCAAAGTTTTCTTATCTGTCCTTCATTATTTATTCCTCCAGAAAAACTTAGAATTATGTAGCAAAGTCCCCAAGACTTTCCACTGAGATTTTTGCTGAAACGTTGGGGGCTGAGGATGCCTTGCAACAGTCTAATGAGTTATTGAGTTCCTTAGATTCCTCAGTTCAGAGTGAACATGTGTGAACTTCTGTGTAAGGACCTTTGCTTATTTTTAACTCCTCCCTTATCCTTGGTAAACATTCTCCTTCCCCTCCCGCAGAAACACCCACTGTTATCTGTTTGAAATGTGCCCTTGGATATGTATGTATTCTTGTAACATATGCTTGTAAAAAATGGTGCTCTGTTCGTGTGTCTTAAATTTACATAATTGTATTGGTCTAAGGATCCTTTTCTGCTTCTTTTGTTTCTGTACTCAACACATGCTGCTGCATGTACATCTAGCTCAGAGGTCCACCTGCTGAGGAGCATTAAACAGGATGCTCCTAAATATTCCACTAGTGATGGATACCACGAATGTTCCCAACTCCACATTTTCACAACAGAGCTGCAGTGAACATCCTTGTACCTGGTTCCTTATGGACCTGAAAACTCTCTAGAGTACCTACCCTAGGTTAGGATTGCTAGTTGTTTAGTCTTTGCATACTCGATGTCCCCACTTATGCCAGATTTCTTTCTAGAACATCTGTACCAGTTTGCACCCCCATAACGACCAAAGGATTTTCATTTCTCTGATTCTCATAATCACTTGCTATTTTCTAACTCTCATTTTTGTCCTCTGATAGGTATAAAATGGTATCTCATTGCCTTAATTTGTATTTCATTGATTACCAGTGAGCTTGAACATCTCTTTTTTTCCCCTTGTGAGTCATTTGCATTTCCCGTTCTGGGAATTACCTATTGACAGCCTTTGCCCATTTTTCTAGTTCGTTTCTTGTCTTTTTTCCTGCAGTCTTTTAATCTTTCACATAGAAGTATTTGATTCCCCTGGAGTGCAGATTAGTGTATAGGAGGTGATAAGGATCATACTTTTTCTGTAAATAGTGAGACAAGTTCCCTGACATCATCTATTGAATAATTTGTCCTTTCCATATTGACTTGTGGTGTCATCTTCATCTTGTATCAAGTTCCCGTAGATGTATGGGTCTATTTCTGAGCTCTGTTCTGTTCCTCTGGTTTATGTATCTATTCCTGCAGCAACACCATTCCGGTTTTATGACTATGGCTTTAAATTCTAGTATAAAATCTGATGTAGCTAATCCCCTCTTATTCCTCTGTTTCCAAAATAAATTTAGTTATTCTAAAAAGAATAAATTTGTCCAATTTCTCAAAAAATCCTGATGACATTTTGGCTGGAATTGCATTCAATTTATAGATAGATGTTGGGGAGAATTGACTTTTTAAAGTAATATACGTGCATAAATTTAAAAATAAAATAGAACTATAAGTCTTATAATAAAGTTCAGCAATCCCTTGCTCCATCCTCTGATCCCAAGCCCCACTCCCCAGAAGCCACCTCTTAGCTCTTCTTTCAGGTATTTCTCCCCACATCTCTAAACAAGACACTTACTCTATCATTTTTAAATGTTCCTATTTTAGATATTATCCATTGACTTCTCACTATAGAAAGAGGATTTTGCTCTATTTTACAGCAGATGTAGACCTACAGACACATTCTTTCTCATCCTCCCAATATAGTTTCATTACAATTTTTAAAAATTGATACTCAGTGCTTAACTTGTTCTAACCCTGTAATATCGTTCACAGCTGAGTCATGTGGTCGTATGCCACGTTTATATGTCCTTTCTTTAACAACAACTGTTTTCTCTGACATTGAGAATGACCTTGCTTTTGTTCATTGGTTGGTTTTCTTTGTACCTATCACATGCTCAAAGTCTGCAGCATCACTTCCAAAACTGCTCTCAGCATAGTCAGACCCAGCTGCCTTGGGGATGTTGCCTCGGAAGCTTTCCATCCTCCTGCTCCAAAATAGATTAGTCACTCCTAAGCTCCACTGAAAAACTAGACTTCCTTGCATGTCCATCCTTGATCCCTACTTTATGTTGGAGCTCCTTGTTACGTGGACCTGCGTTACCCTCATTGTGGTGGAGATCATCCTTCTGGAGCTTATGGGGAAATTTACTATGCATGGGACATAACATTTTTGGAGACTACGCATGTTAAAATATGTATTTATTATCACTTCACATTTGAATTATGGTTTGACTAGACTTTTAGGTTGGAAATTAATTTTTCCTCAGAATTTTGAAGGCACTTCTCCATTGCCTTCTAATTGTCAATATTTATGGTGATAAATCCAGCATTATTCTGATTCCTGGCTCTTTATGCGTGACCTGCTTTATTTCTCTTCAGATTTCCATTGTCTCCAGTGTTCTGAAATGTCACAAAGATTGGCTTGGGTGCAAGTCTTTCCTTAATAACCACGCTGGGCAACTGGTGGGTCCTTTCTCTTTGAAAACTCATCCCTTAATTCTGGGAAATTATCTTGTGCTTTAATGCTTTCCTCCCAATTATCTTCCTCTGTTCTCTTATTTCCTGAAACTCCTATTATTTAGTTGTTAGACCCTCTAAATAAGCAATCTTTTCTCTCTCTCCTCCCCCTTCCTTCCATTTTAGGAGATTTCTTTAACCTTACCTTCCATTGCTTTTTGTTTACATATTTTTAATTTCAAAGGGATACTTCTTATTTGCTAAATGTTCTTTTAAAAAATCATCCTGTTCTTATTTCATAAATGTGATGCCTCTCCAAGTACTCTGGGAATATTAATCAGAGTTGGGTTTTGGGGTTTTTTTTTTTTCTTAGTATCTTCTCTGCGTTGTCTCTGTTTCACCTGAGCTCCATCAAATGTCTGATCCTTATCTATCCATTTATTTCTAAGAGTGAGGCAGAGAAAAGGTCATCAGAAACTCTGTAAGCATAAGGCTTGTCACATGGTAGCCTCACTGTGGTGGGTGACGCACCCAGCCATTTGGTTGAATGACCCACACATATCAGTATCTGTAGAACTTTTCTTTCATGTAGCCAATTTCTCAAGAGAGAAACTTTCCGCTTCCAGAGTGGGGGTTGATGGGAAGTAGTAAGGAAAGAGGCTGAGTGTTGCGCATGCAGATCCCGACTCTATCTTCCTCTTTTCAGTAAAGCACTCCAGCCCTGCTCTCAGCTATGCCTGGAGTCCCTAGTGCAGAGCCTGGTCAGTCTCTCTGGGAAGAGAACTGCCCATCTTCTTCTGGGAGACGTTACCTGCTTTTTCTTCAAAGCTTCCTGTTTTACCTTTAAACTTTATCTTAATACATGAGCATTTGTTTAAAAGCACGCAAATTATTTCCCATCAAGTCAAAAAATTCTCCAGGCAGATGCCCCTTGTCTATCCTGGGGCTTCCCATGTCCTGGACACATGACTGTGTAAATCGAGGGAACTGGTTGCCCTAGGTTGATAAACACATACAAAATTAGTTCTCTGCATCTCTGGCATTCTCTGGTAGGTCAACGAAGGCGGAATATTTTCCTAAGATCCTGGGAGAGACCAAACATTAATGAACTCTGGTCTCTACCCTGGTTCCAGTTCAGGGGATAAATTTTTCCTCTTAAGCAAAGCACACACCAGATGACCTATCTGGTGACAGCCGACAGATTGGTGGACCTGCTGGCCTGGGTGTGACATTCCTCCGGCTGGCCGCAGCTGTCTCAGGCTTGGTCAACTCCTCCTCACAGCCTACAGCCCACTTTCTAGGAATTACACACAGTGACGCAGTTCAGTCAACACACAGTTGTTAAGTGATTAGTAAGCGCAAAAGTTCATCCACCCAAATAATTGGAATTATATAATGATAAGGGTTGCACAACATTGTGAATATAATTAAAGCTGCTGAATTGCACACTTCAAAAGGGTTAAAATGGCAAATTTTACATTACGTATTTTACCACAACAATAAAATAGTGAAACAAACAAACAAACTAAGCTTATCTACAAGTAAACAATATTTGGTCCCAGCTTCAAGGATATCCTGGGGTTGGGGGATGGCACATTTGTTCCAGGTGGATGGAACTACCAGCCATGGGGAGAGCAAATTTAATCCTGTAACTCCTCACTGAAACACCTTCAATGGCTCCCTATTACTCTTGGAATAAAGACCAAAAGCCTTAACAGGCTTATGAGGCTCCATGTGATCATCTTTCTGACCTCATCTTATGCCACTTTCCTCCTTGCTTTTTCTGTCCCAGCCACCCTGACCTTCCTTCTCTTACTTTCAACATCCAAATTCCTTTCCACTTTAGGATTGTTGCATAGGATTTTCCCTTTGCTTGAACACCTTTCCTATCCCATTCTATTCTTGGCTAACTTAATCCAAGCATCTCTTCTTTAGAGAAGGCCCCCAGTATGGGTCTGATTCCATGTTCTGTATGCTTATAGAACTACATATCTTCCTGCTATAATTGCAAATCACAGAAAAATTCCACATAACAGTGGCTTAAACAAAATCAAAGCTCATTTTGCTTTTGTGTACAGAAGTCCTGGGCTGCATGGTGCCTGGGACTCAGGCTTCTTCTTTCTTATTGTTTCACTACATGTGGTTTCATTCCTGAGGTTACCTCATGGTCCAAATTAGCAGCTGGAGCTCCAGCCATTTTGTCCACATTCCCTCAACTGGAAAGAGGAATGAGAGGAAAAGGGCAAGAATTCTCCCTTTAAAGACATTTCCTGGAAGTTGTACATCCCACTTATGCTTACATCCTATTGGCCAGAATTTAGCCACATGACCAACTCTAGTTTCAAAAATGGTAAATGTAATCTTTATTCTAGGTAACTATATATCCACTTGGAAATAGAGGACGAATATTTCTAATGATGAAGGAGAGAATGAGCATTTAGGAACCACTAGAATCTGCCACAATAGCACTTATGTTATTTTGTAACCATATATTCACTTATTTATTTATAATAAATTTATGTATAAATAAGGTGATTATTTAACTAAAGCTGTTTTCTTTCACTAGATTATAAACTCCATGACAGCTGGGCCTTGACTGCTCTTGTTTATCACTGTACTCTCTGTGCCTAGCATGGTGCTTGGTGCACAGTAGGCATTCCATAAATATTTGTAGGCCAAATGTGGAAAGAAGGCTGTCTTAGCTTGGGCTGCTAAAACAAAATACCATCGACTGGTATTGTAGACAACTGAACTTTATTTCTCAGAGTTCTGGAGGCTGGGAACTCCAAGCTCAAGGCGACAGCAGATCCAGTGTCTGGTGAGAACATGCTTCCTGGTTCATAGATGGCCATCTTCTTACTTTAACCTCGCACAGTGGAAGGGGTGAGGTATCTGTCTGGAGTCTATTCTTATCAAGGCACTAGTCTTATTCATGAGGGCTCCACCCACATGACTCAATCACCTTCCAAAGGCTCCACCTCCTAATACCATCACACTGGAGGTTAGGATTCAACAAATGAATCTGAGGAGGACCCAAGCCTGCAGACCATAGCAAGGGCCTTTGGGTGGGCCTTGACATTTGGGTGGGCCTCAAAGCTACATGTCACACTTCCTGGCAAGAGTTAATAAAAATAGGTAACATTTACTGAGTACCCATTCTGTTCTGACCATTGTCACCTAATCCTCAGAAATGCCCTAGAAGGGAGGTTTCACTGTCATTCCATTTGTTTAGAGAAGGAAGCTATGGTTTAGAGAGGCTAATTTTTGCTCAAGGTCACATGGCTGGGAAGAAGCAGAGCTAGGCCTTGAACCAGGCTCTGGCTCTGATTCCAGTGCCATTAACCATCCCTCAAGTCTGTTTCAGGACTAGGCTGCAAGGTGGTAAATCCCATCTCCCCTAGTCCTGCCCACCAATCACAGGCTAACTCAGCATCCTCCAATGCAGCCTTGGCATCTCCAGTTAGCTCAGCCTAATTCTATCCATAGTCTTCCACTATAACTGAACCACTGCCTTGTGGAGAAAGGCTAGGAGAGGAGAGGGGGTGAAAATCAATGTTCACACCCATTAGGATGGCTATTTGTTAAAAAAAAAAAAAAAGGAAAGAAGGAGGGAAGGAAGGAAGGAAGGATGGAAAGAAAGAGGGAAAGAAGGAAAGAAGGAAAGAAAGAAAGAAAGAAAGAAAGAAAGAAAGAAAGAAAGAAAGAAAGAAAGAAAGAAAGAAAGAAAGAAAGAAAGAAAGGGAGAGAGAGAAAGGAAGGAAGGAAGGGAGAGAGAGAAAGGAAGGAAGGAAGGGAGAAGGAAGGAAGGAAGGAAGGGAGAAAGGAAAGAAAAAATCAGAAATAACACATTAGATGGGTGTGGAGAAATTAGGACCCTTGTGTTATTGCTAGTAAGAACATAAAATGATAACCTGCTATGGAAAGTGATATGGCAATTACTCAAAAAATTAAACATATAATTATCATATGACCCAGCAATTCCACTTCTGGGTATATACTCAAAAGAAGTAAAAGTGGAACTAAAACAGATATTTGTACACCCATGTTCATAACAGCACTATTCACAATGGCCAAAAAGGTAGAAGCAATCCAAGGGTCTGTTGACAGATGAATGGATAAACTAAATTCGATATATATGTTCAATACAATATTATTCAGCCTTAAAAGAAAGGAAATTCTAACATAGGCTATAACATGGATTAACACTGAGGACATCACACTAAGTGAAAAAAGCAGGTCACAAAAAGATAAATATTTGATTCCACATACACGAGATTCCTAGAGTAGTCAAATTCACAGAGACAGAAGGTAGAATGGTGGTTACCAGGGGCTGGGGGTGAGGGGAGAATGGGAGTTAGTGTTTAATGGGCGCAGAGTTTTAACTGGGGAGGATGAAGTAGTTCTGGAGATAGATGGTGGTGAGAGTTGCACAACACTCTGAATGTACTTAATCCCATTGAATTGCACACTTAAAATGGTAAACTTTATGTTATATTTTAACACACGTACACGCACGCATGCGCACACACACACACACACACACCAGTGTTTCCCACTAGGACTCCAGGGCTGGGGCTTCTAGATGCAAAAAAGTGGAGAAGCAAGAAGAGGAGATTTGCCCAGGCACTTGGTCCTGTCTGCCTCCAGTGGGATTGGGTGGGGAGAAGGGCCTGGGTGGATGCTGTGAATTTGTCCTGGTCCCTGGTTCTTTAGTAGAAAGTCGGAGAAAACACTGTTCCCGTCCCTGAAGCTCTCACATTTCCAGCAGCAGCTGCCACAACACTGGGTCCCCATGGGATGTGCAAGGTCAAAGTAATCAATTAACAGAACCACACCCTGGGCTCTTTCCCTCCTCTGCTCTCCCATCCTCTGGCCTTACTGTTCTGCTTCTGCATCAGCCTCAGCCATTCAATTTTTTTTAAATTTCTCATTTATCTCTGTATTTATTTATTTTTTGTATATATATTTATTGAAGTATAGTCAGTTAACAATGTTGTGTCAATTTTTGGCGTACAGCATAATGCTTCAGTCATACATGAACATACATATATTCATTTTCATATTTTTCACTATAAGTCACTACAAGATATTGAATATAGTTCCCTGTTCTATACAGTATAAACTTGTTGTTTACCTATTTTATATGAGCCATTCAATTTTTTGTGGAAAAGTCCTTTGCAATGTGGTTACCCGAGGAAGATGAGGCTGTCAGAGCCACAGGGATGTGTGGGGCTGTCCTTTCCCGCCCTCTTAGTCATTTAGCTTATGTGGGCGAGGTATCCCATCCTGGTCACCACGCCCAAGAAAAATGTGGTCCAGCCAGGATAAGAGCTGGAAGCAGGGATCCAGCTGACATCCTCAGGAGGAGGGAAAGCCCAGGGAGTGCCACACCTGTTTTCTGATCATTGAAGGGAATGTTTTAAAATTCCATTACTTTTTTAAAATCTTCAATAAAATAAGATGAGGACAGAGCAAACAAGTCAAATAGAAGAAAAAGGCCTCAAGGAAAAACATAGGTCTCTGCTCCTGCACTCCCACCCCAAGTCTAGCTCCTTAGAGCCAACCACTTTTAACTCATTTTTAGTGGTTTCTTTCCCCCTCCTACCCTATATATCTAATAACAAGCTTATATTGGTGTTTCTTGAAATTTCATTTGTAGATACTACCCTTGGGCTTCCTATTGTGGACTTGGAGGATTTAACACTTACTTTACCTCTTCCTTACCCTTCTCAATGTCCATTTTTTTTCTTTTGGAGGCAGGGGAATTAGGTTTACTTATTTATTTATTTATTTGTTGTTGTTTATTTTAATGGAGGTACTGGGGATAGAACCCACAACCTCATGCATGCTAAGCATTTGCTCTACCACTGAGCTATACCCACCCCCCTTCTCAATGACTTTTAACCCAATTTTGGTTAAAGCCATGCCTCTCGCCTTGATTATTATGACTATAAATTCCAATCCCCGTGCCTCTCCGCCCCCAAGCCCGTGCAGCCCCTCCCCCCACCTGGACTGGCCTCTGCGAGAATCCCTTCCTGGGGCTTTCCTTTGTTGTCCTCCTGGGAATTCCTTTGTTGTCCTCCTGGGAATTCTAAAGAGAATTATTTTATAACTATTTTTAAATGCCTTCAAAAGACCTACTTGTTCATTGTAGAAAAATTTGAAAGGCACAAGAAGGAAAACAAAGTTAAAATATTCTTCTTCTACCTAAATTAACCAGTAACATTTTGGTGTATATCTTTCCAATCTTTTTTATATTTATCAATATACATCAAAGAGGGGGAAATGTTATATAGAAAACAAAACCCACGACTGTTGCATTTCTACCCCTGGGAGAGTAGCATGGTTCCTACAGGAGTGACAATCTTTCCATAGAGGAAAATGCCTTGTGAGACCCCATAAATCTATGAATATCAAAAATGCCACTGTCCCCTGTGTCAACAGAGCATGGTTTTTTTTTTTTTCAAAAGAACAATAAAGTGTTCTGCCAGGAGGAAGTGGCAGCAATTAAGACATTGAAAAATTAAATTTAAAAAAAAAAGGCATTGAAAAAACTTTGACAGCTTGAAAGAGAAAAAGGGTTCAGAGCCATATTGTCCAGTACAGTAGCACTTGTCACATGAGGCTATTTAAATTTAATAAAATTAGAAATTCAGTTCCTCAGCTGTACCGACCACATTTCAAGTACTCAACAGACACATGTGGCTAGTGGCTACCATATTGGACAGTGCAGAATAGAATATTCCATCATCACAGAAAACTCTGTTGGATTACACTGGTCTCTAACAAATATACAAAACTTGCAATGATGGAAATGTAAATTGGTGCAGCCACTATGGAGGACAGTATGGAGGTTCCTTAAAAAACTAAAAATTGATATACCATTTGATCCAGTAATCCCAATCCTCGGCATATATCTGGAGAAAAATATAATTCAAAAAGACACATGCATCCCAATGTTCATAGCAGCACTATTTACAATGGGCAAGACATGGAAACAACCTAAGTGGCCATCGACAGATGACTGGATAAAGATGTGGTATGTATGTACAATGGAATACTACTCAGCCATAAAAAATAAGAAAATAATGCCATTTGTAGCAACATGGATGGACCTGGATGTCATCATTCTAAGTGAAGTAAGCCAGAAAAAGAAAGAAAAGTGCCACATAATATCACTTATATGTGGAATCTAAAAAGAAAGGACACAAATGAACTACTTATTACTTATAGCTTAAATGATTGATTTCTTGACTATGTATAAGTAAACGTGACTGTCCTTTATGATTGGATCACTGCATTCTGTTGATTTGTATTTTGTGGTTGGCTTTATTCCTTTGATAACTGTGTAAATTTAAAAACCTAAAGCACTAAACTGTTCTTAAAAACAATGAACAGTACATATATATAAATATAAATAAATAAAATGGCCACAAAATTTTTTTAACTTTTTTTATTGAGTTATAGTCATTTTACAATGTTGTGTCAGATTCCAGTGTAGAGCACAATTTTTCAGTTATACATGATCATACATACATTCATTGTCACATTCTTTCACTGTGAGTCACCACAAGATCCTGTATATATTTTCCTGTGCTACACAATACAATCTTGTTTATCTATTCTACATTTTGAAATCCCAGTCCCTTCCCACCCTCCGTCCCTCTGGCAACCACAAGTATGTATCCTATGTCTATGAGTCTATTTCTGTTTTGTATTTATGGGTTTTTTTGTTTGTTTTGGTTTTGGTTTGCTTTTTTTTTTTTTTTTTTTTTGGATTCTGCATATGAGCGATCTCATATGGTATTTTTCTTTCTCTTTCTGGCTTACTTTCCTTAGAATGACATTCTCCAGGAGCATCCATGTTGCTGCAAATGGCATTATGTTGTCAGTTTTTATGGCTGAGTAGTATTCCATTGTATAAATATACCACACCTTCTTTATCCAGTCATCTGTCGATGGACATTTAGGCTGTCTCCATGTCTTGGCTATTGTAAATAGTGCTGCTATGAACATTGGGGTACAAGTATCATTTTGAAGTAGAGTTCCTTCTGGATATATGCCCAGGAGTGGGATTCCTGGGTCATATGGTAAGTCTACTCCTAGTCTTTTGAGGAATCTCCATACTGTTTTCCACAGTGGCTGCACCAAACTGCATTCCCACCAGCAGTGTAGGAGGGTTCCCTTTTCTCCGCAGCCACTCCAGCATTTGTCATTTGTGGACTTTTGAATGATGGCCATTCTGACTGGTGTGAGGTGATACCTCATTGTAGTTTTGATTTGCATTTCTCTGATAATTAGTGATACTGAGCATTTTTTCATGTGCCTATTGATCATTTGTATTTCTTCCTCAGAGAATTGCTTGTTTAGGTCTTTTGCCCATTTTTAGATTGGGTTGTTTATTTTTTTCTTATTAAGTCGTATGAGCTGCTTATATATTCTGGAGATCAAGCCTTTGTCAATTTCATTTGCAAAGATTTTCTCCCTTTCTGTAGGTTGTCGTTTTGTTTTACTAATGGTTTCTTTTGCTGTGCAGAAGCTTGTAAGTTTAATTAGGTCCCATAAAATGGCTACAAAAAATTTTTAAGAAAAATTTGCAATGCATGGGCTAAATTTATTTCATAGCAGTAAAATCCGATGATTAAGAGGGTACTCTCTAGAGCCACATGCCTGAGTTCAGATCCTGCTCTGCCACCTGTCATCCATGTGACTTTGGACAACTTAATCTCTATGCCTCAGTTTCCTCATCTGTAAAGTGGAGATAATGATAGTAACTACCTAATAGGTTGTTTTAAAGACCAAATAATTAATACCTATAAAGTGCTTAGGAAAGTACCTGACATATAGTAAGTTTAAAGGCCTGGCAACCCTGGCTTGAATTCTTGCAATGCTTCGATTAACTAGAATGGAGTAGCAGCTGCCCAGTTAAGATGGAGCATAAATCTTCAGTTGCCCATGTGTTCTTTCTGGGTATGTTTTGCATCAGCCCCACTCAGAGCAGGCATCTTCCTTTAACTCGCACAAAGGCACAGTGTAGGCTAGTGGGCAGCCCCAGGCGAGGCGGTCAACACATGGCCATCAAGAAATGTCTTCAGGAGGGAGAATGCAAGTGGTTATTTGGGACATTGATCTGTAATATTCAACTGGGAGCTGTAGCCCAGACTGTAGAATGTGGTGATTCTGAGCCTCATTTCTTCAGCAAAAATCTGCTGCACAGAGTTTGAGGTTAGTGGTGCAGTATTTTTGGTGAAATGAAGGGATGAGGTGGTCCAGCAAGGAAGCAAAATGGCAGTAAAAACAGAGAAAAGACAGAGAATTTTGCAAGTGTGCAGGAGAATGATGAGCTCCTTGAAAAATCTTAGGAGACTTTTTGAGGGTGGGCAGCCAGAGGATGTGGACTAGAGGCTATTCTATTTGAATAATCAGGAAAGCATGACTCTTAAAGGCTGGAAATAGTGGCAGTGCTTGAGGCAGACATCTGAGTCTATGGACTCAAGCACGTTGAGGAGAAAGAGCAGAGAGTCAGACTACAGTGTTGGCAACTTTGTCATTTCCCTTGCTTTCTCAGTGTATCATGAACCATTTCATTATTCTTTTACATCAGCGATTCTCAAGGAAGGGAGAGGTCATATGAGAATCGAACCATACAGATGCTTCTTCAAGCCACAGGTGTATCAGTCAGGAATTGTGTGAGGCAGCACAATCACTTCCAGTGTTTAAAATCAGAATGGATTCAGTACAAAAATTAGTGATAACCAAATCCCTGTAAGGGTGGAAGGAGGAGGCTTAAGGGGAGCCATTCCCTCTGTCACCCTCAAGAAGATTGAGTTCTAGAGCATACTTCTCTATCTACAGTCCAGATCCCTGTAAGCTGGGACGATGAGGCTGCTGCTGCCACTCTAACCTGGACACTGGAATGTGGAATCCTGCCATTGCTGCCTCCATGATTTCCTCTCAACAGCCTTGAACCTGAAGACTGGACATTGGCATTTCATGGCTTTGCTTGCCAGAAGCAAACAGCCCAAAGCAACAAGAATATGGCATGATCTCCACCTCACTTCCCCTTTTCAAATCTCACAGAAATGTATCTAAGTGGCAAGACCTTATGTGTACCCAGAATCCAGGCTGCATGGCATCTGGGAAATGTAGCTCTATCTTTCCAGCCTCTGTAGCACAGGAGGGACCACTGGCATAAATGCTGAGGGTCCATCAGTGATATCCAGCAGATTCTAGTGTGTCACCTGCAGGAAATCATTGTTGTCTCTGTTATGGGCAGAGCCATTTTTGCCCTCCCTGCTGTCCATGTCCTCTTCCAATAATAGTCCCCTGATTTTCCTTTAGAGAACCACCTCTCCCACTTTCAATCCATGTTGCTAGGTGAGGCTGGCCGCAGACCCCAGTCCCAGGGAGGTACATGTACTAGCCCTGGGCAACTAGTATACTCCATCTCCTGCTCTTGCTCCACATTTAATTCCTCAGAGAACAAGTAGAGGGAGGTGATATCATATCCCTAGAGATATCAGAAAGAGAAGGGACAGCCATTTATCTTGGACTGTTGAGACATTTACCAGCCTAGAGGCTAGGGGCAGAATACTGATTCATTGTCACTTTCTGCTCTACAATTTGGCGATTGTCTGGCCTGGGTGATAAAGATGAGCAAATCATTCACAGATATCTTTCAGAATTTCAAACTGTATGAAGAAGGCAAGTCTGATTTCAAATATTCAGCCCTTTAATTAAATGAAGCATTAGATCACAATCTCAATAATATTTGGAAAATGTTGTCCCTATAACACCTTCAGACTCAGCTTAATCTCTGCCCCTAACACATACATACACTCTCTCTCTCTCTCTCTCTCTCTCTCTCTCTCTCTCTCTCTCTCTCTCACACACACACACACACACACACACACACTTATTTTAGCTCTACCTCTCACTTTCTCTTACTTCTTTCTTCCTAGGTAGGGATCTGAATTCCTCAGGACCAACATCCATAGAAGCTGCGTCACTCATCCTTCCAGGAATTAAACCCAAGGACAGGAAACTAAAATGAGGAGGAAAGAGAGGCAGAGGAGTTATCTGTTTAAGAAGTCCCTGGTGACTGTGTGTACCTGGAGACGCAAACCTGCTTTCCACGCTGTCCAGTCCTACTTGGCTGAGAGCCTGGGCAGTCCGATATGGAAATAGCTGTGAATGACACCAGAGGTCTGGCTCCAAACCTGCTCAGTCAAGGAGCCCTGGGTAATCTCTCTGGGCTGCTGTTTCTCATTTATAAAATGAACTGGTTGGATTCATTTATTTTCTAGTTTTGATGGTTTACAGTCACATATTGAGTCAGTGTTGACTGAGGGTAAAATGACACAAGGCACAAGACCGTACGCTTTAGAAACACCGCATTAATGAGGAACACAAACAGTATGATGTGAAACAAGAGCTCTAAGTTAGGAGTCAGGACGCCCAGGCTTTGCTACTTGCTGCATCTTAAAATGCCTATCATTGGGGGAGTCTCTGGGCTTCTCTGTGCAGTAAAGGGAGAGACTAGGAGCAGATGATGCCCAAAGGCTTTTCCAGCTCTGAGGTCCTATACAAGCCTACCATTCAAAGTCACCAAGAAGGTGTCAGCCCTAATGTCTCCCTGGGAAGTAAGTCAGAAGGGACTGTGAATGCCCTCGGTGGGGGGAGGGGCTGCACCGAGAGAGAGCTTTGATGGTTTCCTGCATTCACAGGAGTCTTCCCTGCCATTTGTCCCTGCCTCACTACCAATGCCCAGGCTTAAGGGCAGAGCTGGCACATTTGAGGCCTGCAGCCAGCTAAGTGAGCAGGGCCTCGGGTTCTGCTGAGTCCTCCCACGGCTAGAGTCCAAGGGTTGAAGACCAGACTTTCCCAGGAGCTTATCAGGGCCCGTTAACGGCTCAGCCCTGGTGCCTACTTGGCAGTGAACTTTGGTTCATCTATTAAGTGCCCCAGAAGTTCCACTTTGGCTGGCACCCTTGTCCATGCGAGGCCCCACACTACAGGGGACTTGTAACCTCCAAGTCTGGCTGCCGTGAAGGTCAGTAAAGGGCACCCGTCCTTGGTTGGAGATTTTCCAGGCTAAGCCACTTCAGTGAGGTATCACAGCGGCGAGGACCACTCCACAAAGAACGTGGAGTAAGGAAGCCTGGCGGGAATAGAACAGGCGCTTGTGGGAGGAGGCAGAGGCAATGAGGGAGGGGGACCAAGGGTGGGGAATTCTGGAGTCACCCTCAGAGGAAGAAAAGGGCTTGAGCTGAGGGAAGTGAAAAGCAGTATGAAGTCCAAGAAGTCTTTTCCAGTGCAAGTAGATCTTTATGTGAATAACAGATTAACATGTATTAAAAAAACATTCCAAGTAGCCTAATTACAGATGCTACCTTTCAGTGCTTGTTTCCTCTGATTTTAAAACTAATGTAATTTAAGGTAAAAAATATGAAAAAGAATAACTAAGAAAAGAGAAAGCAGTCATAATCTCACTGCCTAGTATAACCACTATTTATATGTTGGTGTGTTTCCTTCTGGTCTTTTATTTTATGCATATGTACACAATATAATTTTTATTTTATCTTTTTTTTTTTTTTTAGTGGAGGTACTAGGGATTGAACCCAGGACCTTGTACATCCTAAGCATGAGCTCTACCACATATCCTCCCCACTAATTTTTAAAAGGAATAATACTATATATGCTTTTTTTCTAATCTTCTTTTTACCCTGAGCCCTAGATCATGAATATTTTCTCTTCTCAGTCAGTCCTGATTCCTGTCATCATTTTTAATGACTGCACGATGTTTGATCATACAGATGTAATATTTTTTATTTAACCATCTTCTATCATTAGATATTTAAATCATGTCTATTTTTAACTATACACATGCTTCTTTGAACCTCCTGGCACATACATCCTTGCCTATCTGTCCAATTATTTCCTTCAGATAAACTCCCGAAAGTGGAGGTGCTAGGTCAAAGTGTTGTACATATTGACATGTTGACAAATTTCCCTGCAGAGAGATTGTACCATTTCATTCCCTACCACCAGTGTCTGATGCTTGAGCACCCTTTAGTTAACATCTTTGGCACTTTTTGTACTGAAGCCATCTCTGAACATTTTTTTTTCTTTTTTTTTTTTCCTGTATCATCTCATTTTTATTCTTTTTTAATTAAGTTCAAAAAAATGTTGGGGGGTAATTAAGTTTTTATTTGTTTATTTATTTATAATGGAGGTACTGGGGGTTAAACCTAGGACCTTGTACATGCCAAGCATGTGCTCTACCATTGAGCTATACCCTCTCCCCTGAACATTTCTTAACATTATAATTATGTGAGTTTTATCCTTTGACCCAGTAATTCCACTTCTGGGGAAATGTTTAAAGAAAATATCTAAATCACATACACATAAAAGGTTTATGTAGACAGATAGATGGATAGATAGATGAATAACAGATAGGGGAAGCAGGGGCTGTCTGAGTAAGCCAGTTGCTTTGAGCAATCATCAATGTCCCTGTGGATTGGAAAGAGTACCCTTCAGTGTGTCAAGGCCTTCTCCCCATCTTTGCTCACTGAGGGAGGTGGGGCAGGCAATTACTCCCCAGTTCCTTGGATGGTGCCACTACTGTTCCAAGGGTAGACCACCTACTTATACCACTTTCTCTACCCTCAGCCTCCAGAACCTCCCCTCACCTTCCTTCATGATGTCAGTCCTTGGCTCCTACACAGTTGTCTGCCCCACCCACCCTGTCTGTCAAAGGTCACCATTGACATGTGCCCAAGTATTTTTGCAGCATTGTTTATGAGGCAGGCTCATAATTTGAGATAATACCTGGTGTGTTCTTTCCCTTTCTCAAAATCCCTTTTAGTCCAAGACCACCAGCCCACCTTCTGGGTTGTGAGACTTGAGGTCACCGAGAGAGAGAGAGTACACAGATGTTGGCTTTTACATTCAAGTGTTAAGACCGAAAGACGTAGGAAGAAACATGTCAAAACGTGTCAAAACTATAGCCAAAAACAACCGTCCCCACCTCCACACCAGAGAAAATAAGACCTTATTAGGGAAGACAGGTGGAGAGTTTGAAGAGGTAACAAAACAGCAGGAACTGTGCCCCTAGCCCCACCTGATGTTCAATAAATCCCCTTTATTAATTCCCTGGCAAGGCCTAGGCTGGCGACAGACAAGCCCTAGGCAAACCTCCCACCATTATGGTGCAGACACTATGGAGTAGAAGTGACAGCTTTGCATGTCTAGGCTTGAGACCAGAAACAGATTCTCTTAGCTTCTACAACTTATTCCTGGTGGGGCAGGTGGTGGGGGGACTCGTGGCTTGGTTAGGAGGGACCACAAGGAAAGATGAGGATGTTGCTACACATCAGCAGATTGTCAGCATAGAGGGGGGGACCCTTCCCAACTCCCACGGACGCACCACCACAACTGCCCCATCTCTATGAGCCAGACAGGGATGGCGCACCTGTTGTACTAGAATAGGAGGCCACCATGGGACCAAGCAGATAAAGATCAAGAAGAGGTTGTCCCCTCTCCATTTACTCCTTGGTGACATTTGTGTAACTCCCTCAGCAACAGAGAGGTGAAGAGCTGGAAAGAGCAGAAAGATTCTGATTATGACCATTTACCTAGAAGTGATGATGATTATTGATTATGGTTTTTGAGACCTGGGACTTCAGAAAGAAATTTTAGTTCACTATAGGAAAATAAAGGAAGTTCTATCTTTCTGTACTGGAGGAGATGCAACTGTGAAATTTGAGCCTCCTTTTATAATAGTGAAAAGTTGCAAAACCTGGAGCATCCAATAAAGGGGGAACAGTTGCAGTGTTATGCAATCATTTAATGTTCACAAATACTGTACAGTAATATAAAAATGCTTATGATATAACATTAAGTGAAAAAGCAGGGTATAAGTGTCCTTTTTGATTACAATAATGTTTAAGAGAAATACCTCAAAACATATAGTTGAAATCAAATTCGAGGAGTAAATGTACAAAAATAAAATATTAAGGGTTGTCTTTGGATGGGAATGTTGTGGGTAATTTTATTTTCTTCTTTCTTCTTTTGCTAATTCTCCTCCATCAGCACCTTTTTCTTTATAATGAAATTTATACATTTAAATACATACTGTGTGTGTGTGTGTATTATTATAAGTGTGACTTGATCCATGGCCTAAAGCTTTAAAGAGGTTTGAGAAAAGGGGAGAAAGATAAAAAAGGATTCTCCAGGCCCTGTTTAATTGTTCTGCTAAGTGACTGGGTTGGTCATGAGTTATCTCCTTCTTCTTGCCTGGAAAGTAATGTTGGGTGATGTCATGGCCAGAATGAGCCAAGAAATGATGGGCCATGCTGAATGGGAGTCTGTGTTTATGAGAAAAACAGGAAAACTCATATAGTTTAAACTTTATGTCAGTGGTTCTCAAAGTGTGATCCTCAGATCAGCAGTCTCAGCACTGATGATTAGAAATGCAAGTTCACTGGCCCCACCCCAGACCTCCTGAATCATAATTCTAGGAGTGGGGCCCAGTCAGGTATATTCAAACAAGCCCTCTGGGGGCTTCTGATGCCTGCTAAAGTTTGAGAACCATTTTCTTCATATAAGTTTAATTTCAATTTATTTTTAAAGATTAGGTTCCTTAAAATACTTTTTTTTAAAACTTTGAATAGTTTTAGATTTACAGAAAAATGGCAAAGATACAGAGAATTCCGTATACCACCACTCTCTCACCTACTTTCCTCTATTATTAACACCTTACATTAATTCAATACATTTGGAGAACCACTTTTCTAATGAATAATCACTGAAGAGCTCGCTTTGGATTAGTCATAGGGGTAGGCATCAGTTCTCAAAACAACAGAAAGTAAGTGTTGGTGAGGGTGCACTGATTTCTCAATAAAAAGGAAGAGGGCTATACCATGCAAATGCTAACAATAACAACAGAAAACCTGGTGTAGCTATCTTAACATCATACAAAGTAGACTTTAAAGCAAAACGCCTCACTAGAAATAAATAAGGACATTCCATAATAATAAAATATTCAACTATCTGGACAATGTAACAGTTCTAAATTTCTGTCCTCTTAATAACAGTCTCAAAATTGAATAGGCAAAAATTAATGCTACTAAAAGTGAAAATAGCCAAATCTACACTCATAATAGGTCTTGATACCCCTCTCTGAGTAACTAAAGAACAAGAAACAAAAAAATTAGTAAAGGTGTAAAAGATTTCAACAATCAACTAAGAAACTTGATTATTTAACATACATGGAGCACTCAACAATTGCAGAATACAAATTAGCATATATTAGGCAGGTGAAACATTTACCAAAATTGAGTATAATGACAACATTTGTGAGTCTTAATGAATTTTGAAGCATTTAAATCATAGAATATTTTCACTGACCAAGGTGGAATTATACTCTGAACAACAGAGAGGTTAACTAGAAAATCTCTGTATACTTGGAAAACTTTTGATAAATTTCTGTAAAATCTATAGGTCAAACAAGAATTTCCAGTGGAAATTGAGAAAATATTTGTAATTAAATGATAACATAAATGTGACATATCAAAGCTGGGTTCCCGTCCAGTGGTCCTGTAATCCCTACCACCATTCCTTACTTCCAGGGAAGTGTAGGAAGCTGAAAAGTGTCCTATAAGAAGAATCACAGAATGAAGGAGGCAGAGGGTCATGAATACAATATTAATTTCAAAATCTCAACTATCTAGAATCTGCAGATTAATCACTTTAAGCATCAAAACTTTATTTTAACCATCTTGCTTGGAAATTATGCTAAATATATTTTATCCATCCCTTCTTTCCTAAGCATAGGTGAACAAGTATACATTCTTTAGCTTTTCTTTCAGACTACAGGGTCTTAGTGATGAATATTAGATACTGTAATTCAGAGAAGCAATCAGGGAAATGGAAATACATATCATTATTTGCTCCTACACCAACTAAATACATATCATTATTTGCTCCTACACCAACTAAATCTTTCCAGTCATCTGTGATTCTTGAATTCTTGCCTGCCTTTAAAAAAAACAAAACAAAAAACAAAAAACTTCCTTTATTCGAAAAAACAAAACCAAAAAACTTCCTACATTTCAGGCTGTTAGCAGTCATCTGGTGCATTATAAATGTGTTATCTTAGCAGCTGCATTTCCCTTTTTCAAATGTGCTTATTTTTCTGTGAGTTAAGGAAAGAGACTACCAGGCATGTTAGGATTGTGTGTAAGCTAGGAGTAAATACACCCTGATGAAAGTAACATGGAAGATTTCTGCTGAGATATTAACCTATGTATGTACTCCCTCCCCCTTCATTCAAGCAGAAAAGAGATCTTGTGCTGCTAGTCTCAGGGAGGGCTTGTGGCCTCTACTGAAGAAATAGGGATTGAGAAGAGATGAATCTCTTCTGATGGGTTTCTTACGACCTGGGGCTCTTGAACTTGGATGGGGGAAAAAAATCTCATCTTTCTTTTCACTAAGCTGTGAAATTATGAGTGTACGCCTGTTGCTGTAGTATTAACAGTACCTGTGCCTTTTTTAGCGTGGAAATCAGTTATTTCCGTATCCTATTATAATTGTTGCAGTATGTTGAAGTATTGTTTACATATATTGCTACCTCAAAAGTATGAAGTTATTAGATCCATTACTAGATCTTGATATTTAATGTGCTTTTTTTGGAAAAAAAAAACCATATATTACTCTAAGTCTGTTTAAAATATTTAAAAATTGTACATCAGTATTTCCCCCCAGGCTGGGGGAAGGAAAGAAGGAAAGAGCGGAAAGGGCTGTGAGACTGAAAGCAGGAGCACTGGGTCCTCAGGGAGGGCGCGGCTGTTCACTCCATCCAGGGACAGAGTCCCATGTCACCAGGTTGGAATGGAAACAATCAACTAACAGAGCCACTGTGACCTGCGGGGAACGATGCCCAAGGGCCTGATGCCCTCCCCAACAAAGCCCACCCCAAACTGGACATAACCTATGGGAATGGGAGACTCCCCAAAAAAACTCAAACTCTATTTCTTATATAACTGAGTTTGGGAGCTGAAGTTTGTGGCAGCTACAAAGGCTTCTCTAGTGATGGAAAGGCATGGCTTCAATCACAGGATTTCTGTGCATTGTAAACATAAACAGCATTGAAAAGGTTAAATACCTGTGTTCAGATGGTAAGATCTAGCCTGGACTTGCTGTGCATATTGTAATGTTAAATGAAAAAAGAGCTCCCCTTTGTTTTATAGTCATGTGGTCTCCTATATGACAGTTAAAATAATTTTTAAAAAGAAAAAGAAAAACCAACCTCTAATTGGATGGCTCAGAAGCCTTTGATGGAATTCCTAAATAGTGGCTATGTTTCAGGTGGGGCTGTAGATTGGCCACCTGCATGAGTGCCAGAGCTGGGAGAGGCCTGGCCTCTCTATTTGCTGCCTCACAGGTCAGGGGACAAAACCAGGGCCTCAAACATCTTTGTACCAAGTCCAGTCTCCATGGCTTCCATTAGTCTCCACTGGCAGCCTCAGGAACCACCTCAGCTCTCTGTCTCTCCTCCTCCCATTTCTCTGTTTCAAAGAGAAATTCTTGCTGAAAGCAAGACCAGACTAGAAGCTTCTTCCTCTTCCTTTCTACCTTGGCCCTAAATTCCCTCTGCAAAATAGAAGACCCCTAGGAAAGAGGAGTGGGGACTGGCACTGTCCCCTTCCGCCTTTGCAGAAAGCTTGCTTTCCCACTCCTGTTCCCTCTCCTCAGGCCTCTCTTACCTTCAATGCACCCCATCCCCTGCAGGGAGGGGGAGGAGGGTCCAAGGGAAAGGTAGGGGGAGTGTCTGACTTTTTCGTTATTCTCTACCTCTTGACCTTTCCCTCCTACAGCCGAGCCTGGTGTGGGAAGAATCTCAGGCCTCAGCTTGCTAAATTGTGCAATGGATCAGATGACAGGTGAGGCAGGCTCTTCCCGCCCCCAGATAGTGTCAGCAGTTTGGAAAGCAACTTGAATGCCTGGGCCTTGAGTGGAGCTGGGGCAAGGCTAACTGAGTGGCTCTAGGTTCCTCCTGCCACACCTCTATGCCTCAGCATCAGAGAAGCAAGGTGATGGAGAGACAGGAGACCTGGGTTCTAGCCCATCCACATCTCCTCTCCACTCTCACCTTAGTTTTTCCATCTTTAAACAAGTGGGTGAAACTAGATGAACTTTAACATCCTTTCTATCTTTTAATTATCAACATCCCAAAAGACAATATTATCTTACAGGCAAGCCAATAGGATCCGTGAAGATAAGGGGCCTGTTCTAAGCCACACTGTCAGGTAGGAGGAAGAGAGGGGATTGAAACTCACCTGTTTTGAATCCTAACACATTCAACTGCATTGGTCAAGGCAAAACTTACCTGAGGAGCTCTGCTCTCTTCCAAAGTTTGGGTGGTCTTTGAATTAGGAAACATGGAGGACATTCAAGGCCCAGGGGAACTCCAGGCCTACTGCTGAGCTCACAGGCAGTGTGTTATGGATTTGTGGTCATATGCATAATAATAAAACAAACACCTGTGAACTCACCACCCAACTTAACAAATAGAACATTACCAGAGCTCAAAGCTCTCATTCCCTGCCTTACCCAGAGGTAACCACTATTCTGAATTTGTCCCACATCCTTTGGCTTTTCTTTGTATTTTCCCACACATAAATCGCCCAACAATAAATTGTTTAGTGTTGCTTATTTTTAACTTAACAAGAATGTATTTTTTTCTGTGATTACTTTTTTCTCTCATTATGTTTCCGAGATCCACCCATGCAGATGTGTGTATAGTTCATTCATTTCTACTATGCATAGTGTGAATATACCACAATTAATATATCCATTCTTTTGTCCAAGGGCATTTGGATTCTCTTTAGTTTTTTTTGTTTTTTGGGTTTTTTTTTTTTTTTTTTTTTTTTTTTTGCTGTTTTGAAAATGCTGCTAAGATCATCCTGGATCTTTATGTTGCCTGGAGCCCAAGTCTGCGACTTTCTCTGGAGTATATACCCTGGAGTGGAATTGTTGGGTCAAATTGTTTTTCTGAGTGGTTGAACCAATTTATGTTCCACTCATTAGAGCTCCTGTTGCCCTCCATCCTCACGAAGACTTGGTGGTGTTCTCCCACTTTCCAGTAGCGAGAAGCCCAGCATCCCTAACCTCGGTTATCTCTGCTCTTGACCCTAGGGCAGCTCCCACCTTTCCCAGCCTGAGCTCATGTTCTTTTTAATGCTCCAGTGAATATGATGAGGTGTTTCTCTGTATCCCTGTATTCCTAACCGAATAACACTGAGTACAGGGGAGGAAATGCCAGTTTAGGGATAGACTAGGGGTCTTGAGGTCTGTCTGTGTGACCATCAGAATCACTGGATCCTTTTGGAGAATCAAGGCCAGCTGGTAGAGTTGTTAGTTCTGTCCTAACCCAAAGCACACTAGAGCCTGGTCCCCTGGGGTGACCAAAGATGCCTAGTTAATTTCCTTCCCTATCTGCCCCCCACAGACTCTCCTATTTCTCAGGTGAACACTATTTACCTTCTTCCACTTTCTCCTCCACTCTGTAAAGTCAGTATTTCTCCAAGTGTGGTCCACCAGCCACCTACATCAGAATCAGCTGGGTTCTTGTTAAAAATGCAGATTCTCCTGAAAGAGAATATATATATATATGTGTTTGGTCTGTATGTATAATTGAATCACTTTGCTGTATACCTGAAACTAACACAATACTGTAAACCAACTATATTTCAATAAAATAAAAAGAAATTGCAAAGAGGAAAAAATGCAGATTCTCAGACCCCTCCTCATGCTGAACCAGACTCTCTGGGGTACAACTCAGGAATGTGCTGTTTAACAAGTTCCCCAGGTGATCCCTGCACACACAGAGGTTTGAGAGCTGCTGCTCTAAGCACAGACATCAGGGAGGTCAAGCCAAGGTCATCTCTAGGCAAGTTCAGACATCTCCCAACAGCTCCTCCATAAAGAAGGAGTTGAATCCCATTTTCTCATCACCCTTCCCCTACTTCCATTGTACCCTAGGGATACAGGGATAAAGAGACCACTTAAATTGTAGCATCTGTGGTATCAGATGTGTATCCCAGCATTGTTTACAGTAAAGAGAAACTGAAAACGGCTGCCTGCTGGTAGGGGCCTGGTCAAATTCATTACGGTACATCTTCCCAATGGAATGCTACACAACGATTAAAAGTGACTTTATGTCTTTATTATTGCATCTCGACTTTCATGGAATCTTTAAAAAGCACATTAAATTTTACAGTTTTGCTTCAGTTTTCTACATAAGTGGGCATTATCTTTATAATTAAAAAAACACAAAACACAGAAAAATCCAGAAGTGTTTGCTGAATATTTATGAAGCAGCCCATTTCGATTATTCTACCAGCCCCGATAACAAAAGTCTTTTTAAATTATCAAAGGAAATGCTACAGGAATTTTTCCCAGATCTGAAGTGTCTGAGTCTTCCAGATTGAAAGAGATCACCAAAAGGCTAGCACAACACACAAATAAACAAAAAAACCAACGCAGACATTTGCATCACATTTCAGAACATCAAGAGTAAAGAGAAGATCCTAAGAGCATCCAAAGGAAAAACAGGTCGAAGACAAAGCATCAAGAATCAGAGTGGCATTTGGTCGCCTATCAGAGGCATTGGCTATTAGAAGACCATGAAACATTACTTTGAAAATAATGAGGATAAACAAGTTTATACTGTATAGTACAAGGAACTATATTCACTATTTTGTAGAAGCTTATGGTGAAAAAGAATATGAAAACAAATATATGTATATTCATGTGTGACTGAAGCATTGTGCTGTACACCAGAAATTGACACAACACTGCAAACTGACTATACTTCAATTAAAAAAACAGAAAATAATGAGGAAGAATGATTTGTATATCTATCCTAAACAGCCTAGCATGTATGATGGTAGAATGGAGACAAACTGAGACATACCAGTGCTCCAATATTTCAATTCCCAAGCACTCAATCTTAGAATACTCCTGAAGGATGTATTTTAGCAAATTGGGGATGTGCAACACTAGAGAAGAAGCCATTGAATCCTGGAAACTGGAGATAACCCTGGGGACATGTGAGGGCAGATCCAGCAGGACCCAGAGACGCACAGACCCCAGGTGGGCCCAGCTAGTTCAAACTGGAGCAGGAGGAGGGAGATGCCTCCAGATTCAAAGATACAAATGGAACCAACAAAGGCTTCAAACTGTGTTGTAATGTCTGGGAAAACTATTGAAAGTCGTGACAGATCTTTTGAAGCATTTGGGAAAAGGTAGTGAAACAGATACTGGTACACAGAAAACCAAGCCAACAAAAATATGACAACTGATAATTTCGGGAAAACAAAAGTTGTACAAGAAAGAAAACATAATTAGAGTATTGGAAGTCAGAAGAACACCTAAACCTGATAAACTATGAAACTGTAACAAATGTATATTATTAAGAAATATAGAGAAAAGCAAGGGAAAAAAACAGTTAAAAGAGTTGAAAGTAGTTACCTCTTGGGATTGGAATACAGGTGTGGGTAAAGGACTTATATTTTGCCACAAGCCTTGTAGCACTATTTTCTTTAACTATGTACCTTCATCATTTTGACTGGACCATTTATATACTGCTGATTGAACATAAAATGATGCAGCCATAAACTTTAAAAAATTAAACAGAATTACCATATGACCCAGCAATTCCACTCCTAGGTACATATTCAAGAGAATTGAAAATAGGTGTTCTGGGGGAGGGAATAGCTCAGTGGTAGCTAAGCATGCACAAGGTCCTAGGTTCAATCCCCAGTACCTCTATTAAACGTGTAAATAAACAAATCTAATTACCACCCCCCAAAGACCTGGGGAAAAAATGGACACTCAAAAAAGAAAGAAAGAAAGAAAGAAAGAAAGAAAACTCAAGAAAAATAGGTGTTGGAACAAAAACTTGTCCAGGGATATAGTTCAGTACTACTCATAATAGCCAAAAAATATAGATAACCCAAATATCCAGTAACTGATGAATGAATAAGTAATATATGGTATATCCATATAGTGGAATATTATTCAGCCATAAAAAGGAACGAAGTATTGATATCTGCTACAACATGGATAAACCTTGAAAGCATTGCCCTAAATGAAAGATGCCAGACACAAAAGGTCACATATAGCATAATTCCATTCTTATGAAATGTCGGGAATAGGCAAATCCATAGAGACAGAAAGCAGATTAGCGGTTGCCTGGGGTAAGGCAAAGAGGGATACAGAGTGACTGCTTAAGGGGCATAGGGTTTCTTTTTGGGGTGATGAAAATGTTCCTGTAATGGTTGCACAATATTGTGAATATACTAAAAACTGAATTGCATGCTTTAAAACGGTCGAATAGTTTTATATCATGTAAATTCTACATCAATAAGACACATTCAGTTGTAACAAAACATCCAATTCAAACTGCCTTAAACAATAAAAGAGATGTATTTTGAATTGAAAGTATTTCAAAACAAAAATACAACCCAATGTGCATGTTTTTCCTCAACTCTTTCGGGGCCTAAAATCCAAATGTGTTCCAAGACCCTTCCACAAAAGACCTGCAGAGGTGCTAAGAAAGATTGCATACTGTAGAGGTGAATCGGTGCCTGAGAGGCAGACAGGTGGGATTAGAGCTCTGGTTCCGCCAGTAACTTGCTACAAGACCCTCTGCAGCATTCTTAATCCAAGTCTTAGTTTCCTCGTCACTAAAATGCGGCAAAAACAGTCCCTATCTTATCCAGTGGTTGTGAAGATTAGAAGAGAACGTTTTTGATGCCCCAGGCACAGTGCCTGGCCCATAATATACACTTAGATCTGCTTAGATCTAACTTAGATCAGGTGGGAGAGAATTTCAGGGAAAAGCAATACTAGCTCATCTTTATTGAGCACTCACTCTGTAGCAGGTTCTAATGTCCTTCCACGGGTAAGCTCGTCTCCCTACCCACCCCGCCGTCCCCCGCCGTCCCCCGCTGTCCCCGTCCCCTCCCAGGCAGAGACGCACAGGGAACCAGGGATGCGAGCGGAAGCCCCGCCCCAGTTGCTGGGAGGAGGCTGGCGCCGGGTGGAGAATTGGGGGCGGCTGTCTGAGGACATCGCCGACCGCCCACCCTGCTCCTGCGGCCTCTGCAGGATCCGGAGCTCCGGGCTGCGGCGGGGATGGGCGGAGGCGGGGGAGGACCAGCAGCCCTCGCCCGGCGCATCGCGGCGCGGCCTGCGGGGAAGCCCATGCTGAAGGGCCCGAGGGACGCGGGGACTGAAAGGACTTGGGACCGAGGGGGTGGGAGTCGGGGGATGAGAAAGCATAGGAAGCGGCGCTGAAGGGTGCCGGGACTTGGGGGCGCCGGGGGCGCGGGGGAGCGCCGAGGCCAGAGGAAGCGGGACATGAAGGGACGCGGGGGTGGGGAATGGTGTCGCGGGAACCAAAACGGCGTTGGAATCCGCCCATCCCGCCTCCAAGAAACCGCCCTTGACCGCCCTCTGCGCCCTTCCTTTCTGCCCACACTCTGGCGCTAACCCTTCCTGTTCACAGGGCTCATGTTACTCACTTGTCTCCTCCACTAGTCTGAGATTTTGTCTCTTTAAAAAAATTTTTTTTCTTCTTTTTTTTTTTCTTTCAGTTTTTTTCTCTTTTTTTCTTTGAGATTGTTTTCAAAGTTGTTTTACTTCTTTTTAAATAGTGAACACAGGACCCAAACTTTGTCCCTCTCCTGGGCTCCAGCGGAGACCTCTGGGCTCCCTGAGAGCAGGGCCGTTCTTTTCTCTCTACAGCCCCAGTGCCTGGCACGTGGTAGGCACGCTCTCAGTAGATGGTGGTTGAATACATAAGGAATGGTTGTGTGACTGAACTGCCTTTCTTAGCATCCAGGTTGCACCCCTGGGACTCTAGAAGCAGAGGTGGAGGGCTGTGGGGGAAGCCTTGGCTCAGAAGTACTAACAGTCAGCTACTACAATCCCTTTGCTGTAAGTATTGGTCACACTCTGCTTTTTTCTCTTCTGAGCCTCACACTATCCTTGGGAAGTAGGTGTGGCTAATGCTGTTACTCTCATTTTACAGATGAGGAAACAGCTTCAGAGGAGCAACCTCGTTAGATGTTATGTAGAACCCAGTATTGTCTGCTTTCTGCTGCCAGCCTTCCTAGATTTCCTACACTAGGCATGTAGCTACTGATGCTAGGAGGGCTGACATTTCTCCTGCTTTTCCTTTTGCCCACTGAAGTATTCAGGGATACAGGATGCAAAGGGAGGGCCCTGGACTGGTGATTATGATCAGTAGCAGTTAGAGTGTTGGTAAAGGTGTTGAAATAGGGAGAGTAACATTGTCATTTAATACCAGTCCAAGTTTGATTCAAGCCTTTATGGGGAGGAGTGCAGGCTGATGAATGAGACACAAGTCTTGCACTCAGGGAGCCAAAACTTGGTAAGACATTACCTTTATATACATAGGATATTTAGGAGTTCATGAGGTTTATCTAAAAACAGTGATTCTCAACCAATAGTTCACAGGAGACCTGTGGAGATTTTTACTCATGTAAGAGACTGGTGTCAGAGCCCCACTTCAGACCTCCTGGGTCAGAATTTCCTGGAGTGGGTTCAAAGCATGTGGATTTCTAAAAAAGCTTTCCCTGGATTCTGATGTGCACTCCTAGTTGAGACCTGTTGTGCTAATACAAAATTGTTGTTAATTGTGGACCAACAAGAGAAGCACATAAATAACTGTAACAGAGGGCAAATTAAGGTGAACACTTCATAAAGTGACCAACCAAGTGCTATGGAAATTCAAAGGAGGGAGAAGCCACATCTGGATGGAGGAATCAGGGTGAAGGGGTAATCTGTGATGGGATATAAAATACGTAGGATACAGACCAGTAGAAATTGTGGGCAGAAGAAGATGAGAACATTACAGGAAGAGAGATCAGCTTGAGCAAAAGAGAGGAAAGAAAGAACATGGAGCTTATTCAGGGACCAGGTCATGGTGAGTTCAACTGGAGGATGGGTAAACATGGGAGCAAAAGGAAGGGTGGGAGTCTTTTGTGAATTTCTTGTAGGCTAGGGTGAAGTCTTATTAAATATAAATGGAAGAGTCAATATTGTGGAGATGCCAGTCCTCTCAAAATTGATGTATTTAATGTAATAACAATAAAAAAAATCCCAAAAGGATTTTTGTAGAAAACTTGTTTGTCCTTTTTTTTTTGTAGAAAACTTAATAAAATGGTTCTAGAGTTTATTTAGAAGCATAAACATGTGAGAAGAGCCAGGCAGCAGAAAGCTACAATAATTAAAAACAAATGTGTATATGTGTAGAAATAGGCAGACGGATCAATGAGACAAGTCTAGAAATAAACCCAAGCATATGTGGGAACTACACAGTTGTCCAAAAGGACAATTCAAATCAATGAGTTAAAAAATGTATTCAAATGAAATATTGTGAATGAAATAAAGGCACAAAAATATATGCTAGATGATTCCACTTATATAAACTATCTAAAATTGTCAAATTCATAGAAACAGAAAGGAGAATGGTGGTTACCAGGGCTTAGGGGAGGGGGAAAAGGAAAGCTGTTGTTTAATGGTTATAGAGTTTTCATTTTGCAGGTTGAAAAAGTTCCAGAGATCTGTTTCACAACAATGCTCAATGTTAACACTACTGAACTGTACTTAAAATGGTTAAGATGGTAATTTTTATATTGTGTGTATTTAAACACACATACACACACACACACACACACAAGTTTTATGGTATTCAAACAACCAGCCAGCCATTTGGGAAAGGTCCATACCATACTAGATTCCAGATAGATTAATAATAGCAATCGTGAGTATTTAAAGAATGAACACCAATGAACCTCTTCCAAAAAAGCTGAAGAGGAGGGAATACTTCCAAACTCATTTTCTGAGGCTAGCTAGCATTATCCTAATAACAAAACCATACAAAGACACTACAATAAAAGAAAACTACAGATCCCTTATGAATATTGGTGCAAAAATCTTCAATAAAATACTAGCAAACTGAATTCAATAGCATATTAAAAGAATTACACAGCATGACCATGTAGGTCTATTCTTGGAATGCAAGGATGTTTTCATATAAAAAATCCATCAATTAATACTTCATATTAACAGAATGAAGGAGAAAAAAACATAATCATCTCAATTGATGCAGAAAAAGCATTTGACAAGGTTTAGCACACTTTCTTGATAAAAACACTGAACCTACTAGGAATAGAAGCAAAGTTCTTCAACATAATAAAGGCTATCTATGAAAAACCCACAGTTAATGTCATCTTCAATGGTGAAAGACCAAAAGCTATACTACTCAGCCATAAAAACCGACAACATAACGCCATTTGCAGCAACATGGATGCCCCTGGAGAATGTCATTCTAAGGGAAGTAAGCCAGAAAGAGAAAGAAAAATACCATATGAGATCGCTCATATGTGGAATCTAAAAAACAAACAAACAAACAAAAAAACAAAAAAACCAAAGCATAAATATAGAACAGAAATAGACTCACAGACATAGAATACAAACTTGTGGTTGCCAGGGGGGTGGGGGGTGGGAAGAGAGACTGGGATTTCAAAATTGTAGAATAGATAGACAAGATTATACTGTATAGCATAGGGAAATATATACAAGATCTTATGGTAGCTCACAGAGAAAGGAATGTGACAATGAATATATATATGTTCATGTATAATTGATAAATTGTGCTCTACACTGGAATTTGATGCAACATTGTAAAATGATTATAAATCAATAAAAAATGTTAAAAAAAAAAAAAAAGAAAGACCAAAAAGCTTTTCCTCTATGATTAGCAACAAGGTTACTTGCTTTTGCCACTTCTATTCAACATAGTATTGGAAGTCCTAGCCAGAACCATTAGGCAAGATAAATAAGTAAAAGGCATCCAAATTTGAAAGAAAAAAGTAAAATGATGTTCATAGATGACATGATCTTATATGTAGAAAACCCTAAAAAACCCACAAAAAACTGTTCAAATTAAATAATTCAGCAAAGTCATAGAATGCAAAATCAACCTACAAAAACAAGTTGCATTTCTAGACAGTAACAATGCACAATTCTAAAAGGACATTTAGAAAACAACTCCATTTACTATAGCATCTAAAAGAATAAAATAGTTAAGAATAAACATAATGAAGAGGCTATATAAGTTTGCTAAGGCTGCCACAACAAAATACCACTGGCCTGGTGGTTTAAACAACAGAGATTTATTTTTTTCTCACTTCTAGAGGCTAGAAGTCCAAAATGAAAGTGTCAGCAATTTTGGTTTCTTCTGAGGCCTCTTTCTTTTGTTCACAGATGGCTTTCTTGCTGTGTCCTCCTATGTCCCTCTGCATTGTCTGTAACCTAATCTCCTCTCTTTATAAGGACATCAATCATATTGGATTAGGGTCTCCTATAACAGCTTGACATGATTTGGGCCTTTTAAAATTCATTCAGTTTGGTATACAGTAAACTCTTTCAATTTGAAGCCTTGTATCTTTCTCAGCTTTAGGACATTTTCTTCCATTATTCTTTTATTCTCTCTGTATTCACCTTCTGGAACTCTTACTAAACAGAGTTGGTAGCTTCTGGATGCAGCTTCTAAATCTCTTTTTGTCACATATTATCCAACTTTGCTTCCCCTCCAAATTGTCTTTTCCTGCACGCGTTTTCACGATGTGGTTTTTCTACAAATCTGATTTTGTCTTCTTTCCATTTTACTTTTATTACTTAAAATCTGTTTTTAAATTATACAAATGTATATCAATTCATGATCATTGTAAAACACTCAAGGCAGAAAAAATTAAAAAGTCTCATGCCCCACCACTAAAATTCCAACTCAGTTTCCCTAAGGTAACCACTGTTATCAGTTCAGGGATTTTCTTTCACATCTTTTCTTATGGCTACCTTTTTTTTTTTTTATTGAAGTATAGTCAGTTTACAATGTTGCGTCAATTTCTGGTGTACAGCATAATATTTCAGTCACACATATACATACATATATTCATTTTCATATTCTTTTTCATTATAGGTTACTACAAGATATTGAATATAGTTCCCTGTGCTATACAGTATAAACTTGTTGTTTATCTATTTTATATATAGTAGTATCTGCAAATCTTAAACTCCAAATTTATCCCTTCTGCCCTACTTTCCCCCCTGGAAACCATAAGTTTGTTTTCTATGTCTGTGAGTCTATTTTTGTTTTGTAAATCAGTTCATTTGTGTCTTTTTTTTTTTAGATTCCACATATAAGTGATATCATAAGGTATTTTTCTTTCTCTTTCTGGCTTACTTCACTTAGAATGATGATCTCCAGATCCATCCATGTTGCTGCAAATGGCATTATTTTATTCTTTTTTATGGTTGAGTAGTATTCCTCTGTGTGTGTGTATACACACATACATATATGTATATGTGTGTGTATGTATGTGTGTATATATATATATGTATATATATATATATATCTCACAACTTTTTTTTAATCCAGTCATCTGTCAGTGGACATTTAGGTTGTTTCCATGTCTTGGCCATTGTAAACAATGCTGCTGTGAACATTGGGATGCATGTCTCTTTTTAAATTAGTGTCCCCTCGGGATATATGTGCAGGAATGGGCTTGCTGGATCATATAGTAAATCTATTTTTATTTTTTTGAGGAATCTTCATAATGTTTTCCATAGTGGCTGCACCAAACTACATTCCCACCAACAGTGTAGGAGGGTTACAATCCACTTTCAACCCTACTAGTCATATCTCCAAGGTTATTTTCTTTTTTTAACCTTTCCAGAAGCAAGCACTATATACTGTAAAAATAAAGTCAGTCACTACTAATTAAAGACAGAAATATTTTTGTAGTATTCTGTTTCATTGGTAGACCCAGTGAACCATGCCTGCCAGTACTGGAAGATACCCTGGCATAGTCCCCTACTCTTGAATCCGGACTGACCCTTGGACTTGCTTTAACCAATAGAATATGGTGAAAGCACAAGTCCTGAGGTTAAGCCTTAAGAAGGCCTGGCATCTTCCACTTTTGCCTTTTTGGGAGCCCTGAGCCAGAACGTAAGAAACCTGGCTACTCTGCTGGAGAGATTATGTAGAAAGGTCACAGAGAGTGGGAGAGAATTTGAGACTACAGGGAAAGAGAGGCCCACCATTCCAGCTGAATAGCCCCCAACTACAAGGCCAGCGTCAGAATGGCCAGGCTAATCCCAGCCCACATTTCACACTCAGCAAATAATATGGTTGTTGTTTTAAGACATACATTTTTTGGGGTGGTTTGTTACACAAAAGATAATGAAAACACCTCACCTCTCCTTGGGTAACACTGGTACACTCAGTTCTCCATAAAGCTGAAATCTCCATCCCTGTCTCTAAACTGAATTACAATCGTTTTCTAGAAGCTTTCACATCAAGTACTAGAACATAGGCGAGCTTTTTTAATGGTAAGAGATACTAAGGGGGTGGGGGTGTCCAGAGGCTCAGACTGTAGTCCTAGTACTAGTTGTATGTCTTTTGAAAGTCATTTACCCTTTTGCTTCAATCGTAAAATGGGACACTAATGCTCACTCTACTTAGCAGAGGGTAAAAATTAGTATAACCGAGTTGAAAATAAAAACTAAATGCCTTTAACAGAGCTTCCAGCTCAAGAGGCAGGTGAGGAAATATGAAAAACGTGGATTTGATATCACCTGGATGTAAGATCCTGAGCGACTTGATATTTCTGATCCCCAATTCTTCCTCTATAAACGAGATTATCCTTCCTCACCTCACAGGTTTATCTGTGATCACTAAATAACACGTCGCACAAGGAGAGACTTATTGCAGAATAAACGCTAATTGCCCGCCAAAACACCTCCCCACCCCGCATCCATCCTTATATTCCCCACCCAACTCCAGAGAATATGATTTAGTAAAACTGGAGTCGGGCCTGGAAGGTTACCTTTTTTTTTTTTTTTTTTAATCTACGTTTAAAAAAAAACAAAGCCTCTAGCAGATTTAAATCCAGGCGTCCTTATGCAAAGGACTCTGGTTGCTACCACGCCCCCTCCCTCTGACAGGGCCGCAAACTCCAGGTCTCGCGACAGTTTCTTCTTTCTCCAGAATCCGCTACAGATCGCGCGAGAGTGGTTCGTCCAATCACGAGGCTGGATAGAGACCCAAGATGGCGGCGCACTGGGAGCGTAACATCTGCGTTTCTAGGATCTTCGTGCTGCTCGTGGCCTGACTCTTAAACCGTGGGGTTATAGAAGCCCGCGCCAGACTAGTCGTCTGGCAGGAACTTTGACCTCCGAGGTGAGTCACTTAGTATCTCTCACGCGGATTGTGAGTTTACTTAATCTGTGTATCATTCAGGTTCCTTATTCTCGGGTTCTGGGCCCGTGAGGCGCTGACTTCGGTGTCTAAGAAGACAGACTCGAATATGTGTGTTCGTGCGTGCGCGCGCGCGCGAGGGGGTGTGTGTGTGGGAGGGGGGCGGTAGGTAGGAGGAGTTGGCAAATACAATGGCGACTGGTATTGAAGTAGGAAAGACCCCCTGGGGCGGTGAAGGTTTAGTGACATCCGAAACTGAGGCTGGGAGACAAACTGAGTGGGTAAGATGAGGGCGTGGAAGGGAGTGGGAGAGATGGAGAGCTGGCAGTGGCTGGACTAGTGGGAAAAATCAGATTTATGAAGTAAGGGACGAGTGAAAGTGGAGATTGGTATTGAAGTGGTAGGGATCTCTGCAGAAGGAATTCTCAAAATTATGAAAGCGGAATTTAGATTATTTTACAGTCTTGGGTATTAAGACAGATGGTAGTTGAAGAGGACAATTAAGGGTCAGAAGAAACCAAGGAAACAGAAGCATGGAGGTGGGAAAGATCAAAGAAACTCGAAGCCTCAGCTTCAATGAGTCTACTACTTTGGCTTTCTGGACTGACTCGGGTAGCCCTGAATAAAAAAGTCCAGCCCTAAGGCCGAGCCTTTTAGAGACTCAAGATGGGGATTGCTTATCAAGAATGAGGATGCTGTGTTTCAGTGGCCTGGACAATGTAAAGAGTTCCATTGGGCTTTCAGTCAACAAACACTTATTGAGTGCCTACTCTCCTGGCCCTGTTTTAGGCCCTGGGATCTGGCAGTGAATGAGATAGACAAAATATTTTCCCTCATGTAGCTTACTGGCTGGGCAGATTAAAAAAAAAAGTAACATATATGGAATGTCAGATGGGTAAGTTTTATGTAGATGCTGAAGCTACTAAGGGAGACAGGAGTGTGTTCACTCACTGCACATTTAAATGGAGGTACTCAGGAAAGGCATCAGTGAGATGGTAATATTTGATCAAAGACCTGAACAAAGTGAGGGTACCTTGTATGTATGTATATCTGGGGGAAAAGCAATCCATGCAGACCAAACAGCAAGTACAAAAGCCCTGAGGCAGGATTGTGCCAGACTTGATAGAGAAACAACAAGGAGACCAATGTGGCTAGAGTAGAATCAGCCAGGAAGAGAAAAATAGATTAGGTTAGAGAGAAGGGGGAGTGCCAATGCGAGGTAAGAGTTGACACTCAGTTAAACTCTTGAGGAATGGGATAGACTTAGCTAAGAACCCTTGCCTGAGCTTAGTTAGCAAATAAGTGGGTTTATTGACTCATTCTGCATCTGTTCTGACCAGAAGGGTTGAGTAATGTAGGAAATGAATCTGCCATATCTGTGATTTAATTTCTCCACGTGTTCAGAATGTCGTGTGTGTGCACTGACATCAGCTATGTAGTCTTAAGAATCAATGTGTTACAGAACCCTAACATACCAGTGTCTTGAAATCCTGTTAGAGTATCTTTCTTTGTTGTTGTTGCTTGACAGAATCACAAAAAAAGGAAAGCATTTTTCTTTTCAACTTTTTCTTGGAGACTGAGAACTGTCTTAGTTTTATGCTTCCATCATGTTAGGAAATTAAAACTTGTACGTAGTGAGTGTCTGTGATAACATGAGGGGCAAAATGTGGTAACTTAGTGTGTTGAAAAACTTACAAATGTCACTCTATTTCCCCCAAATTTTGAATTATTCATTCACTCAACAGATATTTATTGTAGGAAAAGTGCTAAAGATTTCTGTCTTGTGTGCCACAAGAACAATGGTGGTGTCATTCAGCAAAATAGGGAAGATTAGAAGAGGACAAGTTTGGGGTGGGTAGGAATGATTTAATTTTGAACATGTTGTGCATGAAGTACTTTTGAGCCAATCAAGTGAGTGGGCAGTTAGATATATGATTTGGAACATCGGAGGGGAAGACAATTTGTTTTTGAAAATCGTTATTAAATTTCCAGTGTAGAAAGCTTTCAAAAACCTTCTGAAATAGAGTGTTAACAGTTTTATTACTATGTAAGATTGTATCTTAACAAAGCCTGCAAAGGGAAGGTGCTTATTGCTAAGATGCTTTACAATAGGGGATATGTGTGAAATGGAGAGACTAGGGAAGGAAGGACCTTCGTGAAGAAGAGATGCTTGAACTGTGGTAATAAGGGTGACTAGGAATTCATCAGGTGAAGAAGGGAGGAATGAATATTATAGACAAAAAGAGTGACCTAGGTAAAGACGCTGTTGCCAAAGTGGAGGGATGAATAGAAGAGCAGGAGATGTGACCTAGGCTGATGGTGAGAACATAGGTAAGGCCACACCATGCTAGGTCTTGTATATATGCTAAGTAATGGTTTTTGTTTTTCTCCTTAGTAAGGTTTTGAGCAAGTGGGGATGGGAGGAGGACACAATGAGATTTGTGTTTAGAAATGATCACTGCAAGGTTGAAAAAGGACTGGAGACAGTAAGTGTGGATTCAGGGAGACAAATTAAGAGGCTGTTACAGCAGTCTAAGTAACTTGTACTGGGCTGCTATTGGTGGAGATAGGGGAAAATGGATGGATTTGAGAGGTGTTTAGTACATAAAATCCACATGACTGTGGATTTCTTGGAATATGAGAGGGATAGAAAACTCTCAGGTGACTCAGGATTCTGACTTACACTATACCATTTTAGATGAATGCATGTTATGAAAAATGTAGAAAATGCAGCATGACATAAAGAAGAAAATAAAAATTACTTACCATCCAGAGATACACACTAAAATGTATTTTAAATTATGAGCTACTTAGAGATTTACTCAACCACTACCGTGGTTTTTCTTCCGGTTTTTATTTCTTGCTATAAATGTATTAACTTTTTTCTTCTTTTGTATTCTTGAGGAAAACAAAATTACTATGTTTATTTTCATTTAGCTTTATCTACCTAAAAATGACAAGACTGAAATTTATAAAAGAACTTGGAATAGAAGAATTTTTTTAAACTTTAGTGACTTTACGGTATACTACCATATAGTCAATCTGTGCAAGACCACTGTAAAAACTAACCTCTGGGAGGGTGGGTATAACTCAGTGGTAGAGTGCATGCTTAGTGCGCAAAGTCCTGGGTTCAACCCCCAGTACCTCAATTTAAAAAGTAAATTTAAATTTAAAAAAGTAAATAGAAAAAAGAATACATTAAAAAAAAAGCAACCAATCTCTAACTATAATATTCTTGGCTGTTGATTATACTGCCTTCTGCCACTTTGATGCTTTTAAAAGAATAGTTTCCAATTTTCTTGTCTTGGTTTAAACATAAAGATTCATCTTATGCTGTGTACATTTTTAAAAAATTGTGGTGAAGTATATATAACATTAAATCTACCATTTTAGCCATTTTCAAGTGTAGCATTCAGTAGTATAAATATATTCACAGTGTTGTACAGCCATCACTAATGTCTGCTTCTAGAAGTTTTTCATCATCCTAAACAAAAATCATGTACCATTAAATAATATTTTACCATTTTACCCTCCTCCCAACCCCTGGTAACTTTTGTTCTACTTTCTGTATGAATTTGCCTATTGTTGGTACCTCATATAAGTGGGATAATCTAGTATTTGTCCTTTTGTGTGTGGCTTATTAACCTTAGCATAATGTTTAAGGTTCATACATGTTGTAGCATGTGTCAGAATTTCATTCCTTTTTATGGCTGAATAATAGTCCATTGTATGTATATCCTACATTTTGTATATTTATTTGCTTATGGACACTTGGGATTGCTTCCATCATTTGGCTATTATGAATAATGCTGCTGTGAACATTGCAAGTATCTGTTTGAATCTCTGCTTTCAGTTCTTTCAGGTCTATACTTAGGAGTGGGATTGCTGGATCATATAGTAATGTTTAACTTTTTAAAGAACCACCAAACTTTTCCACAGCAGTCATACCATCTCACATTCCCACTTGCAGTGCCTGAGGGCTTCAGTTTCTTCACATCCTTGCCAACACGGGTTATTTTCTTTTTTAATAATAACCATCCTAATGGATATAAAGTGGTATCTTATTTTGGTTTTGGCTTGCATTTCCCTAATGACTAATGATGTTGAGCATCTTCTCACGTACTTATTTGTTGTGTACATTTAAAAAATATAACTTCTACTTTCTTGGTTGGCAAAGATGTGTTGGATGTAACTGTTGACTTGGCAACCACCTGCATTTCCCATTGATTTTTTTTTTTAAACTAAATATGCTGATTTTTCCTCCTTTTTTTTTCTTTTTCTTTTTAAAGATGGCTCTGAGTAAATCAATGCATGCAAGGAATAGATACAAGGACAAACCTCCTGACTTTGCATATCTGGCATCCAAATATCCAGATTTTAAGCAGCATGTTCAGATAAATCTGAATGGAAGAGTGAGGTAGGTAACAGATGAAGAACTCTTGATACAGTGTTATTTTAGTGTAATCTGAATGGACGCGATGTGGTGGAAAGCATACTGAACTGCCAGTAGACCTGAATACTGATCCTAGATATTTCCTTAAATTTCTCATCTGACTATGAACAAATCATTTAACCTCTCTGGGTTTCAGCTTTTTAACCTATAAAATGAAAAGACTGGACCAGATGCTTTTAAGTTTCCTTCTGACTAAAAAAAATAAAAATTTTTTGCTGTCCAAATTATTACTTACCCAACAGAGATTCCAGAGTAACTGCTAGGATTGTGCTCTAAAACTTGACTAGCGAGGGTCTAAAGTCCTTATTTTAAATGTGTGTTTATTTTGGTCTGAGGTAGGGAAATAATAACAAGGACATCAAATCTGATTTCACAGAATTATTACTTAGGATATCACTAGATTTAAGTTTAAAAGTTAATTATTAAAAATTAAGAAAGTAATAGTATGAGTACTTCAGGAAATGGCAAAGATTATGATAATGGTATGGGAATAACTGATGTTTTGTCATACCCTTGAGAAGGAAATCTTTGATTGCATCCCTAAATTCTATGTGAGTTACAGAGGGGATTGGAAATTTCAAGCCTGCCTGGGGAAAATGTGATTCACCTGTGGAGAGGAGAAAGCGCAGGTTTTGTGGAGAAGTGGGAAGGTCAGGAATAATAGGATCACTGGAGTTGAGGCATTTTGCTGACCTCATCCTTCCCCTGGCAGAATTCTTGTAGAAATGGAGACCTTAGGGCAGAACTTAACCTGGGAGCCAAGATACCCTAGAAATCATATAAAACTATATATACGTATATATATGTGTGTGTGTGTATATATATATTTATTTATTTGCATTCATTTTTGTGGGAGATAATCCTCAGTTTTCACCAGATTTTCAAAGAGATCCATGACCCCTACCAATACACAAAGGTTAAGTCAAATCCCTAGAATGGTGATTTCCAAGCTTTATTGTCTGTTCCACTCAGTAAAAAGTTGAGCACAGCTCCATATACGAATGCTTTAATTACTTACTCTGTTGCTGTGTTAAGCACATTAGAAAACAAACATTTGAAACTAGAAATGAAAAAATATTTAAGGGCGGAGGGTATAGCTCATGTAGTAGAGTGCATGCTTAGCATGCATGAGGTCCTGGGTTCAATCCCCAGTTCCTCATCTAAAACATAAATAAACAAATAAACCTCATTACCTCCTCCCCCCAAAATAAAAACAAAAATAAAATTAAAAAAAATATGTTTTTAAAAGAGTTCTAATACTTTCTTTGCGTACTCGAATCATATTTGACACCTGACTTTGAAGATCACCCCAGAGATATTGAATTGATATTTTTCTTTGTTTAGATCATCCCTACCATTGTTCTTAAATCTTTGCTTCATAGTTATGTATATGGATGTTTATTTATCCTAGTAGCTTCAGAGCAGATAGTTTTATTATCTTTGTTTCCTCTCTATACATACTTTTGTATTTAATTATTTAATAAATATCTACTGATTAACCATTTTGTGCTAAGTTCTAGGAAAACCATAATAAACAAGAAAGACTTAGTCACTGCCATATTTGGAGTTTACACACTCCAGAAGGAGTGGGGGGAGTGGACAAATAAATAAGCAGTTAACCTTTCAGTGTGGCAGAACCTGTGGGATATATGGTGGAGTCACACAGAGGGAAAACCTGGTCCCAACTTTGGGATTTAGAGAATGATTTGAAACAAATGATGTCTTAGTTGTGTTCTGAAGGAGTCTGAGTTAACCAGGTAGAAAGAAGAGAGTTACAGGCAGAGGGAATAGTGTGTGCAGAGTCGTAGGGGGTACTGGAAAGGTTGAGAGCCTAGAATGTGGTGGACAAGTGACAGGAGATAAGACTTGGGAGGATTATGCTTGCAGTTCTTTATGAGGCCCAGTGAGGAGTTCGGAATTTATCTCAAGAACATGTGCAGAGAGTTGTGTCTTCAGACCCTTCCCTGTCCTTATCCACTACAGTTTTAAAGCAGAGGAATAACATGTTCAGAATTGTGTTTAGACAGATGTGTTCTAGGAGCATTGTGGAGCATGGATTGCAGGGTGAATTAAGACTGCAAGTAAGGGGACTAGGATGAAAATCGTTTCAGTGATCTAGATTAGACATATCTGTGGCCCAACTAGGTAGAGGGAGGAGGGAAAGAAATTATTGGATGAATCTGAGGGACATTCATGAATAGAACTAGCAGGACATGGTAGAAATTAAGTATGTGCCAAGTATGGTGTTTGGGATTATGATTTAGCAAGAAATTAGGTGATAACGCCATTTACTGAGGTAGGGAATAAGGGGGAATGAACTGATTTGGGGGAGATGATATTTTTAGAGATGGGCATGTTGAATCTGAGAAGTAGGGTATTTCATAGGCAATTTTTGAAGGGAAAGACACAGTGGTGATGTGGGGTGGTGTTAGTGAAGGCCTTGAGTCTTTGAATTCTGAAGGATGAATAGAAGAGGGGAAAGAGTTCCAAGTACAGAGAACAGAATTTTGTGAAAAGCCTGGTAAGTTTGCAGAACTGCATGTAGAGGGGGCTGAAGTGGGTATAGGATAACAGCTTAGGGAGTAAATACCAGGAGGTGAGACTGAAAGGAAAACAGAACAGGTCACAAAGAGCCTTTCACATCATGCAAATTAGAGGGGACTTGATGGCTTAGACTTTGAGGAACCAGAGGAAGATTTTTAAGATGGTTAGGATTTTTAAGATGGCTTAAGATTTTTTTTTTTAATCACTCAGAGCAGACCAAACAGATCTGTTATCACAATATAATCTGAATGGTTTGAGGGGGTCTGGCAAGTAAAAGACATTCAATAAATATTTGTTGAATGCATGAGGATAATTACTCTATGAAGTATATCTATATGCCATTTACAGATGGCCTACCTAAAACAAAATCGCAGGGATGGGCAAAAATACACTAGACAAATGACAGTTCTCTCCAAATTAAAAAAAGTAAAATAGAAGGTAAAACCTTAAAATGGAAAAAGAAGGCTAGTTGATAAAAGAAATAATTTTCAGTGAAGATTTTAAAAAATGAAGACTTACGGCATTTTGAAAAAAAAAAAAATATATATATATATAACATAGAAATAGCTTTTTTAAAGTGTTTGAGATAATTCAGAGACATTTCTCTTTGTATTTCCAACCAAAAAAATAAATAGAGAACACTGGCCTTAGGGACTTTCAGAGGATCTATGAATGTTTTGAAGACAACTAGATAAAAATACTGTTTGTGTATGTTCTTTTTCTTGGGGAGATAAGGTTTAAAGCTTTAACCTATCATTTAGAACTTCACTTTTAGAAGGGTTATTGACCCCATAAAGGTTAAATACTGCTGATAGCCTAAATAATATATGGGTTTGACTTAATGATATATTTTCAACTTTTTAATCTATGAATATGAATGCACATTCTTTTTAAATAGCTTGTACAGGCTTGTAACACTAATAAATGACTGAGCTGGAACTCTCCCTGGCTCAGTCTACTGCTTCCCTTATTTATTAAGAGTTATAAGTATCAGAAAGAAAAAGGATTACAATTTTACAGGTGACTTGATTATTGTCTACCTGAAAAAAACATTTGAGAATCACTGAAAAATATTCAAATGACAAGATTGCTGAATAAAATATACATATAAATATTTTTAAAAATATATATCAATAAATAAGAGAAAATTGCTAGATTTCCAAATACTGGTTGGAAAATATAGTTGCAATAAAAGATCCCATCCACAGTAATGAAGAGGAATAGACAGAAACTTGGCAAAGAAATACGTAACTATGCAAAAGAATTAGTCTCAGGGGCCTAGGAGAACACAGCGAATCTAGGGACATAGTGTATTTCTGGATGGGGAGGCTCAATATAGTTAATATTGTTGATTCTTCCTCAAATCAAAATTCTGCTAACATTTTGGGGGAGAAAGTGACACAATGTTTCTTTAGTTCAAAGAAGAGATGTTCAAAGCAAATGTTATAAATAGGTGATGGAAAGGTGAAGTGGTGTAAACTTTCCCAGATGGGTCTTTAAATACATTGTGAAGTTAGAGTAATTAAAACACTAGTGTAGTATTGCCACAAGATGGGCCATCAGTTTTCTGGCACAAAGTGGCATTCAAGTCTGTACAACATGTGCACATTAAATAGGGTGATTCCATCCTGCATTCTAATCAATAATGTACCTCCCAGAGGGAGTATAGAGTGGGCAGGGTGAATCTTCCTTTCTTAATCAGTCTTGACTCCTGTGTGTTTCTCATAATGTGAATGCCTCACAGTGCTATGAATGATTAAAGATTTTACGGTGTTATTTTTGACCATACTGGATTTTCACTTTATGTGCTTGCTTTAGAACCTGACTCCCAAGTAAGATACCACCCCACCATGTAAAGACTATAGTGTTGAATGAGGGCATTTCAGGTTAAGGGTGGAGGCAGACAGTAATGGATTTTTTTTTTTGTAATAGATTTTTAATAGATGCAGTTGGGACAGTGTGGGGAAGGTGCATTAGATTCCCTTTCCTATATGTTATGCAAAATAAGTTCCTGATGTTTTAATGATTTAAATATGTGTATATATATTTAAGCACTAGAAAAAAGTATACAGATGAACTGTGTATAACTTTGTGTGTAGGAATGGTTTTTCTAAGCATACTCCAAGGGTAGAATTCATAAAAGATGGATGGATTCAACTACATAAGAAGTAAAAACTTTTATATATCAAGAAATAATAAAAGATGACAACACAGTATAAATATTTACAGCATATAGCAAAGAATTAGCTCCCTTAATATAAAGAACTCTTAAAGACAATAAGAAAAAGGGAAAAACGTCGACAGATAAGGTTAAGGATGAAAATGAGCAATTCACAAAAGAATAAAGACAAATGGACAAAATTAGCAAAGATAAAATATACAGTATCCATCAATGGCAAAAATATAGTCACGTGGGCATAGTGATAAAATGCTGGTTGAAACTCAGCTTTGAAGGTTCTAAAAGGCATACTTAAATAATGTATGTTTGAGGATGTTTATCCCAGAGCTGTTTATAACAAGCAAAATTGGAAATAGTCTAAATATCCAAAATGTAGCTTCTTACAGTGTAATTCCATACGATGGAATACCACATAGCCTATAGCCTATAAAACATGACCATTTTGTTTCAGACTAAAACCAAAATATCTGTGCTGATATGCTGTGCATAGAAAAAGACTAAAAGTTACAAGCCTGATGTTCAAAGTGGTTGTTTTGTGACAGGCAAAAGTAATTTAAAAATTTTGCAAGGAAAAGCAAATTTATCTATAAAGGAATGGGAAGAGGGTGAGGCAAACTTGAGAACCTGCTCTTATTTCTTTAAAGATGTGGGAGCAATATGAGCTTATCGATAGTTGGCAGTACAGCATGTTTAGGTATCTATGACAGAAGTAGATGAGAAGTACTTTTTTTTTTTTTAGCATAAATGATCTACCTACTCCTAGACATCATCGCTGTTTTTACTTACTTAGGTAAGAGTTGTTGATGATTCTATACGTCGACAGAATGTTCTTTATTTAATTAAAAAAATGTTTTTAGGGAGAGACGGTAATTAGGTTGGTTGGTTGGTTGGTTTAATGGAGGTACTGGAGATAGAACACAGGGCCTCATGCATGCTAAGCATGCGCTCTACTGGTATCACTTGAGCTATATTCTTCCCCCTCTAATGTTCTTTGTTTTTATTCTGGCTTTTTGTTTAACTCAAGAAGATATATGAAAAAGAATGGCCAAAATATAAACCCAGCTAATGATGGGAAAGGAATACCAGATAGCACATTGGATCTGAGGGGGAAGGGTATATAGCTCAGTGGTAGATAGAGTGCCTGCTTAGCATGCACGGGGTCCTGGGTTCAATTCCCAGTACCTCCATTAAAAATAAATAAATGAATCAATCAATAAACCTAATTCCCCACCACCACCAAAAAAAAAAAAAAGGAACATTAGACCAGAGATGGATTGAAGTGTCATTTATTTGCTCAGCCTTTGAATGCTCTCTTAAGGGAAGCAGGGTGTGGTGTGGAAAGAGGGGCACTTCTGAGTGAGTCATCCTAAGGACCCATCTTGAGGGTGCCACTTACCAGCTGTGAGGTTTTAGGTAATGTTCTTAGCTTTACTGAGACTGAATTTCTTTATCTAAAAAGGAGGGATAAAAATTCATACTGTGAATGGTGGTCATGAAGGTTAGCAGTAGGTATTCTTACTATTATTAAGCCAGGTGTACTTGATAAGGTGTCGAGGATTGCTAGTGTGTGCTCTCTCTCTCTCTCTCTTTTTCTGCCCTGCATCCGTCACTGCTTTGTTGTAATCATATTTGACCATTTCAATTAGGTTTTAGTTTGTGCTTTTTCACAGTAACCAGCCCCATAGGAACCTCCTGCAATTTACTTGAGCCCTGTCAGTTGTGTTTGAATAGAGTATGACACGTAACTGGTTTGTTTTTAAACTGAAGACCCAGTGTTGAAGAGCTTTGTCTTTGTGACTGTACCATTTTTAGCACTTCAGTGAAGCTCTAATGAATAGAAACCAATGTTGGAGTAAGGTCAGAAGGCTTCAGCCTTTGTTGTTACATCAGGTTCAGCCTCTACAGTGTTAGAATGATGGTCTCTTTGACCATAGTTGCAGAATGTATCTTTCCAAACTGCATCTATAATGGTAATACTGTATTCATTGGTAGCAAAGCCAGAGTCATCCTGGGGAAATCAGACATGAGCCTGTTCACAATGGGCTGTTCTGTTGTATGAAGCTGGATGTGTTAAACAAACAACAAAGACTGATGGAATAAATTGCTAATTTCCACGTGAGAGCTAATTTTAGTTCCTGTGCCTCCCTGTGCTCTCAGGAATGGGAATGAAAAAAAGATCTTGCCTGTGTTCAGGATTTTTAAATGTCCCAGGGTGCTAAAGTGACCTAGATATTTAACTGGTGAAGTCGCATGACTTCACTTTTGTCCTACAAAAAGATTTCCAACCCTCAGATTAGTGTATTGTCTTAGACGTAAGAAGACAAATACTTGTTTTGCTAACAAAGTCTAAGAACCAGCTCTTCATTGATTTTTCAGTTTATTTTCTTCAGTTAACTAGCTTCTGCTTGATGTCTTATGCTTTTTGGTGATTAGGATGTAGTTCCTTATTGATTACTTGTATGCTCTATTCCATCAAAGTAAGTACATTTTTCTAAATAATGAGAATTGTTTGTATAAACAATAACTGTTTGAAGGCTCTAAGAAAACATTATATTGCTTTTTCTCTTGCTCCAAGTGTTTCATGAAGCTATGTAATTAATGCTCAAGCTGTAGTACTATCTTTTGGTGATTGCTGTCACTGTGGGAAATATCCTGGTTTGGTCCAACAGCTCCTTTTCATGGAAAACAAATATTCTGGAGCCAAGGATCTGCCTTCTTTTTTTGAAAAAGGAATTTTTTAAAGTATACTAACATTATAGAATCCTTAATGGAAAAATTGCAGAATTGCAAAAAATCCTACCTATATTCATAATGGTACTGTTGCATACATAACAGAAAAAAGTCACTGTTATTCCACCCCAAAGATCAAATTACTTTGTATTCCTTTCTAAGCCCTGTCTTTATGCATATTTAGTGATTTTTGTGGTTGTAATTTTGATATAGGTACAATTAGAGAATTTTTTTTACCCCCACTTAAGATAAGCATTTTCCATATAGTTACACTTACTGTTGTTATGAAGGTGGTTTTATGTAACATGTATTCAGATAATACAAAAATATGAGAATGAAAGTCTCCATCCCCTACTCATCCACCCACCCATTTCCACGTCCTGAGGTGGTTCTGGCCCTTCCAGATTATTTTCTATGCATATTCACATACAGCATCTCTTTGTCTTGTTTTTATTTTATTTTTACAAGAATGTGATTTTAATGTATTTGTGTGCCTTTACTCAAAGTGTGTCTTTTTTTTAATTTAATATATCAAGGAACCCTCTTCATAAAAGACTATGTGGATCAACGCAGTCTTAACTGCTTTTCATGATTTCAGAGTATTCTCTTGTGTGGATGTATTATAACTTACTCAGCCAACTTCCTATTGACTACTTTTAGGTTGTTCCTAAATTTTCTGTAGTACAAAACTTAAATATATTTAACTTATATATATATTATAATTATATAATATATAGTTATATGTATATATTTAAGTCCAATATATTTTACTTTTTTTTTTTTTTTTAAGTCTCACTGCATTTAGGGTAAGTCACTGGGCTTTGCTAGAAAATTGCAGTACTCTTAACTGTGCTTGGAAAGAACAAAGAAGTGTTTGGATGACTAAGTTTTTCTGCCCCGTCATTTGCTCTTTAGCTAGCATAGGGATCTGCATTTAAGAGATCAACTTGATTGGCCAAGGTTGGTTTCTTGTTATTTTGCAAGTAGGATTTTGGGTTCTTTGGCTAATTTAGGATTATCAATAATGGTCATTTACAACTGTTCCAGGATCTTTGTTTTTATATTGTATTACTATCTAATTGCTTGTTTGACCATGGAGAATGTTAAAGTTAAAAAAAAAAATCTTAAACTCAGTCATAGATAGCTATGAGTTAGTGGAAAGTACAACAAAAGACCATAGGTTTGGCTTTTGGTTCTGTTTGTCAACCTATTATTATTATTATTGCTATTATTATTATATTCTAATTCAATTAAATACTTCATCTGTACTTTGGATTCCATACCCTCCCCTCCCATTTCAAGAACCTTGCAGAGTCCAGTATTCCTTTTCTTAAATATTTAATCTCCCTCTGTCAACTGGCTTCTTCCTTTTGACTTTTTAAAAAATTGAGGTATAATTCACATATCATAAAATCACCATTTTATAGTGTACAATTCAATTGTTCTTAGTATGTTCACAAGGTTGTGCAAGTATCACCACTGTCTTACCCAAGGACATTTTCATCAGCCCAGAAGAAACCCTGTACCCATTAAGCAGTCACTCCCCACTACATTTTCTCCTGAACTCCTCGAAACCACTAATCTGCTTTCTGTATCTCCAGATTTGCATGTTTTTGGATATTTTTTATAAGTGGAATTATAATATGTGACCTTTGTGACTTTCCATTGACTTTTAAACATGTTTAAGTCATCCATTTAAAAATTAGTTAAAAAACAAAACAAAATGAAACCTCTCCAGCCTTAACACTTCTGCCCTATCTCTCTTTCCCTTGCATAACTCAGCTTTTTGAAGAATTATCTATTTTTACTGTCTTCATTTTTTTTCACACCATACTTAATCTTAAGCTCATTCCAGGATTGTTTCTAATTCCACCACTATGAAAACAGCTCCTGAAAAGGTCTCCATGGTCTCATGTCACTAAATCCGGTTTCAATTCTCAGTTGACTTCGAGAAGCAGGTTACTCTGCTGACACTCTTCTCCTTCATGGACACCCTGTACCCTTGGCTTCCTTGGCACCACACCACACTCTCCTGGTTTTCCTTCTGCCACCCTTTCCGTCTCCTTGTGTAACTTCCTCTGTAATGACTGAATATACAGTCCCTAAAGAATTCTTTGAGGCTTAGCGTTAAGCTCTTTTCTTTTCACTTTGTTTTTCCCCTTAAGTACTCTCATCCATGCCAGGGCCTCATTTGTTTGCAAATCTCATATACATTTGTTTCTTCAGACCGATTTTCTGGGCTCTATACCTAGAGATCTTGCTTAATCACTGTCTCTGCTGGAATGTCTCAGATACAGCTCAAATTTATGATATTTCTCTGATTCGCTGCCAAGAGTTTTCAATTTCAGTGAATGGCACTGTCTATCCTGTTGAACAAGCCAGAACCCTGGAGACATATCTGAACACATCCTCCCTCACCTCCCACATCAGTCTGTCACCAAATCTGATAAACTTTCCTTCCTGAATATCTCTGAATTCTTTCACTTTTCCCTGTCTTTGCCACTGCCACCTTTATCCAGCCTCTTAACTCAAGATACAGCAGTAGCTTTCTAATTGGCATCTCTGCTTCCATTTTGGTCTGTTTTTATTTTGTACCAGACCTAAATCTTTAACATAGATTATGATTATCCTGGTGTGATTAATAGTTTGAACTTTCACTTTCAGAAGAGTCCTGGATTCAGTGATGAAATTATATGGTTGTCCTAATTATAAAGTCCTATGTAATCTGGCCTCTGTCTTCCTCTCCAGCCTCATCTTAATGCCTCATTCAGCATTTTGGACGCAGTGGCTGTCTCTCAGTACCTGGAATGCCCTCTAAGTTCTCTCCTGCCTGACGGTCTTTGTACCTGCTCTTCTCTTTACCTACGACCCTAGAATGCATGTTCCTTTCCTCCAGTTCCTTCCTTTTTAAATTTTTATTCTACTCTGAGTCCTCAGGGAAGTCTCTTCTGACCTTCCTAAAACAGTTCCACTTATTATGTAGGTTTCCTAGCATTTTATATCTATCTTTTATAGCATTCATCACAGTGACAATTTTACATGTATTCAAATGATTCTTTTTTTTTTTTTTGAGTAAAAGTAGATTTATTTAGAGAGATACATATTCCATAGACAGAGTATGGGCCATCTCAGAAGGCAAGAGAGAGAGCAGCCTCAGATGATTCTTGAATTATACCTACCCTCTACCAGACTGTCAGCGTCATGAAGTGAGAGATGATCTCTGTATTGCTTACTGCAGTATCCCCAGCATTTTCCACAATGTCTGGTATATTACTGACGTGTAATATCTATTGAGTGAATAAAGGAATGAATGCCAGCTATGACAACTTCTTAAAAATTCTAACCTATTTCATATAACTCAGTTGAGCAAAATAGTGTTCAAGGAGAGTGAAACATTTTTATACTTCATCTCTAAAAGTGTGGAGTAGCCAAGTACCCCAACTTTCCTTATAATTCCACTGTTTACAGTAGAGGTTGCCACCTGTCAGCCTGTCAGTTGTATAAAGCTTACAGTTGTTTATTGCCTACATAGATATTAAGAATCAGGGAAATTTTAAATAAAAATATGAGTGCTAGTTTTATTTGAAAATTTTAGAGATCTGGCAAAACGGAGCTGGCAAACTCACTTGACATTAATTACCGAGAACTGAGTGGTTACCATCCCCTTTGAAATGGTCATTTGTGTCATCTGGCATAGTGCTACTCGAAGTATGACCATTGGCCTGGCTGCTGGGCCAGACAGTGTTTGTTACTGTCCACAGAGGCAAGGAGCGTGTTTAGTTCAGCAGACATGCGTTTGGTTCATGTGTTGAGTAACATTCTGAGACAATCTCCATATCTTATCAGGGACTGGCATTTTGGGTTAGCACCTTGTAAATATTTGTGTTTGCAATTCCTGATTTTTAGTTTTATTCAAAATGCCAGTGCAAAATAACATTCAGAAATTGTAGGTTAGTAATTCTGTTAGTAGGTACTGCTCTTAGGTAATACTGTTCATCAAGTTTATTTTATAATATATTGAGGTTATTAAGTTTCTTTGACAGAAAAATTCTGAAATTTTATATTTCAGGTTTTAAGGCTTTGAACACAGACTTCACAATGGGATATATTCTTTCTATGTGCCTAGCAATTAAGCATAGTGATAGATTGGGCTACCGTTATAGAATAGAGATTGTAAGTTCATTTGAATGCTTTAGTGTGGTACTCAGATACGAACTTCTTTCCTGTATAAAAATTGACTATCATTGTCATTGAAGGAAGTGGAGTTGGCCCATCTTTTTTGAACACTTGATAGATTTCAAAGGAGTAAAATACAATATTCTTGTTAGAATTAAAAATAAAGTTTTTACAGATTAATACCTTTTTATTACTACATCATTTATCCTGTTGAACCTGAGTTTGTATTGCTTCTAACTGAGGGAGAAATACAAAGGCAGTGCTAGCCTTTTTTTTTTTAATGTGAAAATTGATTGAGGCAATTGCTGTGCTATTGAGTGAAGCAGAACTGTGTTCATGCTTGCTTGCCCATGGATTAAGTCTCTTTAATCAGCCCCCACAAATGACAAAATTAATATATATCTAACTCTGATGTCTAGGAATAGACTTAATATCTCTTTAAATAGGCTTAATATATTTTAATGAGACTTTTTATTGCTAACATATATTTATGTAATAAACTCCCACTTTCCCTGTTTTACAGAAACTGGTCGTCTTTAAAACATCTCCACCTATATGTAAAGTTAGTCAGCTTTGAAGTTATTGTCCTCTTGGTTTTGCTCCAGCGTTTTGTATTTCCGACAGTTGCTTTACAGTTGCTTCTTCATCTCGTTTAATGCTTTTCCCACCTCTCAAAATTTAAGATTATCTATTGTAAGGTTATGATTGCTGTTTTCTTTTTTACTTACAGTTGACCGGTGTACTTTTGTTTAAGCTTTCATTTTCAATCTTTAGGTCATTTTGTTTTAGGCATAGTTTTTGTTTACAGCAAAGTTTATTGTAGTTGGTTTTGGCTTTATGATCCTATCTGAGAGTCTTGCGAGTTTACTATTTACATTCATTTATTTCATATTTGTTTTTATGTTGTACTTTGTTTTGATTCTTTTTTTCCTGTACACTGTGTGATCTGGTTTTCACCTCCCTTTCCTTTACCACCTGATTTTATTTGATTATTTCTCTTAATTTTTCTGGTATTTACATTCTTAAATGTATACTTGTCTCTCTGCTAATTAATTTATCAGTTTTAGATGAAATCTTTTGATTCTGTGCATAAAAGCTGAGGAAATAATGTACCTTTTCCTTTCCTGTTTCTCCTCTTGAATTTTAATTATGTGTAATATTATCATGATTTATAGACATTTACATTTTATTATGTAGCCACAACTCACAAGTGTTTTAATCTTGCTCACTGGTTAAAACAGCGTCAATGCTCACTGCTAGTCCTTTTGCTATAGTTTCTTCACTTGTCTCTGGATTGGGTGAACTTTTTCCACTGGGGATTTTTTCACAAAGGGATCATGGGAACTATTCCTTGAGTTCCTGTGTGCTCAGAAATGTTTATCTGTTGTAATTATACTGGAAGTACAATTTGTCCTAGTACAGAATGGTTGCATAACATGCTTTTTTCCCCCCTAATGGCTTTGTAGTCAGTGTTCTTTTGTCTTCTGCTATTAAATAGTGCTGTGTGGAAGTCTCCTGCCCCACCTCTCTACAGTAGGTGATTTAACATTTTTGCCTAGATGTCTAAAGGATTTTTTTCTCTTAATGCTTGAAGTCTAGTTCCTTCTTTAGGATATGTGTTGGTGTTGCTAATTTTAAATTGGTTTTTCTAGGGACACAGTGAGTCTTTAAATTTTGGAAAATTATCTTGAATTATGTCTTTAAATATTTCTTTGTTCTGTTCCTTTAGATTATTTTATTCAGGAACACCAATTATATGTATGCAGAGTCTCTATTATCTGTCTCTCATATTTGTTCTTTCTCATTTTTTTAAACATCTTGTTCATTTTCATTTCATTTATTTATTGAGATACAGTTCACACACTATAAAATTCACCCTTTTAAAATTGTGTAATTCAGTGGGTTTTAGTATAATGACAAGATTGTGTACTCACCTCCACTATCTATTCCTGAATTCCATCTCATTTTGTGTGCTTTTTAAAGTCTTCTTTGTCCTTTTTATCCTTCTCATTGTGTCACTGAAGCATATGACATTAGTTTGTCCCATGATTAGTGGTGTTAATTTTGATCACCTTAACTTTGGTCAGGGGTGATATTCAGCAGATTTCTTCATTGGAGAGTTAATATTTTTTCCTTTGTAATTGATCATTTGTAGGGAGATACTTTGAGACTATGTAAATATTATGTTTCTCATCAAACTGTTACCTACTATTTTTAGCATCCATTGATGATTCTTAATTGAAATAATTATTAGCACGGTGATTGCCAAGTGTAATTTTCTACCTTCTTTGTTACTTCTGCATTTGTTGTCATTCTACTATAAGAGCTATCCTTTCTCCCCCATTTATTTATCTGTTTATATAAGTATGGAGTCATATATTCTTCTTTTATTCTATGGATTATAATCCCTTGCTAACATTCTTCATTCAGATTGCCCCAGATTTGGCCAGTAAAAGCCTCTTAAAGCTGGTCAGTGTCCTTTTGACATGCTCATCGCAATGGAAGGCATTGCTTCTAGGCTTTCATTGTATCTCTTGAGATTCCAATATAATTGTCCTCTTTCTGTTTGCTGTAGATTATATTAAAGTTTCATTCGTAATCTCTCTCTTCCAATTTTTACTCTATAAATTAGTGCTCTGAAGCATTCTTAAAGGTTCCAAGAAACCGTTACATTCAAGTATAGAGTGAAATTTTTTGTATGGAGTACAGACAAATTTGTATTCCTGAAATCTAATCCTGCCCATCATTAGTCTCTTCACAACTTCTTTTACTATTGAAGTTGTACTTTTCTAAATGATCTTTTTAAAGAGTAAGTTATGTCATCTAACAACCACTAGTTGTATATTCCTTAGTACATGTTCAATAGTGTTGCTTTTAAGTATAATTAATATCAAGTAGCAGAATAATAAAGAATTTGTTATGGGGTCATAATGGAGGATAATGAAAATGTTAACTGTTTGGTTATTCTATCTGTCTTTCCTAATTCTCTTTGTCTCTATTATTTGCTCTACAAATATTTTAAGTGTCCACCATTGTACTAGTTTATAGTATTCTTCATATAGCCATAAAATTTTACTTAGAAGCCTCCTTAGATAATTGTGTCCAGTCTCTTAATTTTGCAGATGGAGGAACTGAGACGTAAGAACTAGAGTGACTCTAAGTCCATGGCCAGTTGATTGCACAGCCAAGATTACAGTCCAAGTTTCTAAACTCCTGTACTAGAATGTTTTTGCTGTGGGTGCTGGAGGAACTTGGGTCCATGGTACCTACCTGAAGTGTCCATGGTAGCCAGATGGATAGAGCACCCTTCCTTCAGCACCCTTCCTTCTATCTTGGCACTCAGGCATCTGGACATTGAAATTTTCAGAATGATCGGTCATTTAATAATCAGGAAGGGAACAGAGAGGAAGGCAGGGCAGATGAGAAGTTACTTGAGGATAGCCAGCTGTCTGACCATTCAACTTTAGGCCAGAATTCTGAGCAGACACTTTCAGGCTCCTCTGACCTTTTGTAATTCAGTCACGTCTGCTGGCCTTCTGCTGTCCCTTTTCATCGCCCCATTTATAAATAAGATCAGTTGGTTTTCTTTTTAAGACTTTCAGTTTAGCAGCATTTTAACACCAAAATAGTTACATTGATACAAATTTCTCAAAAAAATGAAGCATAAATATATCATTTGATATATTCCTACGTATCTGCTCAAGAGAAATGAAAGCATCCATGTGAAGAGTTGTATGTGGATAGTTATACCAGCTTTGTTCATGATAGCCAAAAAGTAGAAACAATCCAAATGGCCATCAAGTGGGGATTGGAGAAACAAAACACAAATGTGGTTATCCATACAATGGAGTATTATTCAGCCATAAAAAGGAATAAAGTACTGATACATGCTGTATCATGGATGAACCTCACAAACTGCTGAGTGAAAGAATTCAAGACACAAAGACCATGTATCATATGATTCATTTGTATGAAATATCCACAAAAGGCGTATCTGTGGAGATAGAAGGTACATTAGTGGTTGCCTAGAGCTGAGGGTGGAAACGAGGAATGACTTACAAGTGGCACAAGGTTTCTTTTTGGGAGTGATGCAAGTATTCTAAAATTGGATCATGGTGATGGTTGCACAATCTGTGAATTTACTAAAAACTATTGAATTGTGTGCTTACAGGTAAATTTATAGTATGTAAAGTATTCCTCGGGAAACCTGTTAAAATAGTCACATTTAAAATTTGATGTTTGTAATATTTGTTATATTTAAAAGTATGTTATCCTGTTTTAAACATTTTATACTGCTTTCTTTCCACTTCTAAGTATGATTTTCAAAGAATGCTACCATCAAATCATGTTAATTGATAGCAGTAAAAATAGCCAGCATTTGAAAAACAGTTACTATGAGTAGGCATTATGCTAGTACTTTGCACAAATTGTCTCACAGCAACACTACATATAAGTATTACTGTCCCCATTTTACAGCTGAGGAAACAGTCTCATAGAGGCTAAATAACATGTCCAAAGTCATGTAACAAAGTAAGGAGACAGGCAGGAACTGGAACAGAGGCGCTCTTGTCCTCTGTTACATACATGAAGATGCAATATTTTATATGGTGGAAATTTATGCTGCCTTTCATATACTGTGACTATTAGTTATCCATGTGTATATGCCACTGCACTGAGTGCTCTACATAACTATTTATGTGTGATCTCCTAGGAAATCCAAATGGGTGTTTTGTACTGCCTGGTTGCCATAGAGCTGGTACAGCACAGCGAATCTTACTAATCAGTATTACTTCTTTTTCTCCACCCCTCAGTCTTAATTTTAAGGACCCTGAAGCAGTCAGAGCTCTGACTTGTACTCTCCTAAGGGAAGATTTTGGACTTTCTATTGATATTCCGTTGGAGAGACTAATTCCCACGGTTCCCTTGAGACTCAACTATATTCATTGGGTAGAAGATCTGATCGGTCATCAGGACTCTGACAAAAGTACTCTCCGAAGAGGAATTGACATAGGTATATGGTTTTAAATTCTTTTTTGCCTAAACATAAGTTTCATAAATTTTACAAGGTCTTTGCAAATCCTTTGAAAACCTCTGGGTATTTGTTGTGTGAAAGAAGCTGGCTACAGATACCACTGTTCTAGTTTGCTACCCCAGGGCTTTTCTGCTGTTAGTTCCTCTTGAGAAGGGATTGTCAGCACCAAACAGGGAACAAGGGGGTAAAAGAAGCGCAGAATGAAGATGAGGCTCTTGTTTGCCTACCTTTTCAAATTACCATGTTGATGTAACATGTGTCTGTTGGGCATTATTTTTACTCTGAATTATTTAGTATTACTACAGTAGTCCTGATATTGGGATTTTGTGGTGATGGGCATTTAATAAAAGATTATGTGGGCCTGAATACTTTTAGGAATCTCTTAGATGATTGTTTATAGAGAATATTTAATCTAAAATTAAAGGGAAGAAAAAAGGCATCGAGTTAAAATATAATGTTCTCTTAATTGTAAACTTTACAATGGAAAAGACTGTCCAGTTTGATTCATTTGGGAAAATAGAGAAACAGAAGGAAATGAAGCCAGGGTATGTTTTGTGATTATAAATGTATTGTATGTTTGTTATAGCCAATGTTTTCATTTGATAGGATTTAACATTTTTTAATATTTTGGCCTTTACTAGTCCTTTATAGAAAGATTGAAGAATTGAATTAAAAACTCTGTGGGTTCTGTTTCTAAATATAGTATAGTTAATAGGAAATACACTTTCTAGACAGTAGTAAATGTTCAGCTTTGACATCTGCATGCATTTTCAGTCCTCATCAGACATGACCTTTTCAGCAGCATTTATTGACCCCTTCTTTCTTCTTTGTGCTCTCCTCCTTTGGTTTCCACGACACCAAACTCCTCTGGTTTTCCTTTTTTGTTTCCAGTCACTCTTCTCCCCTCTTCAGGCTTACTTTCCTGTATCTGGCCATTCAATGTTGAGAATCCCTAAACCGCTGTCTTTAACCCTTTTCTTATTCAGCACCCTACCTCTAGGCAATTTCGTTTATATCTATGACTTTATTTTCCACCTCCTATACCTATAAATTATGTATTCCTCCAACTCAGATTACTTTTCTTGAGCTCTAGTCCCAAATGTATGAGAAACTTGGATATCTCAGAAACATCTCAGACTTTGTGGCATCTAAGACCAAAGTCATACATTGTTTCTTCCTAATCTTGGGACTTTTCTGTCATCCTTGATACTTACTTCTCTCCATTCTCACTGACAGTGCCTATTACCATTTTCTGTTTTTCTCACTTAAATATTTCCTTTTTTTCTTTTTCTTTTTTTAAACAAATTTGGTTTAATTTATCTGTTTATTTTTAAAGAAGGTACTGGAGATTGAACCCAGGACCTTGTGCATGCTAAGCATGCCCACTACCACTTGAGCTATACCCTTACCCACACTTAAATATTTCTTAAATCATCTGCTTTCTCCATCTTAGCTGCCACCATCCCAGTCCAAGTCACTATCATCTCTCTGTCTACAGAACAGCTTCTCAGCTACTCTGTCCTCATCTACTCTGTTGCGTCTCCATTCCATTCTCCAGAAGGTATTTAAAGGCCTATATCTGATCACATCTTTACCACTTTAATGGCTTCCTATTGCTTCTGGGGTAAACACCCAAAACCTTGACTAGTTTTATTAAAATTTCCATTGTCTGGTTCCTGCCCTCTAGTTCTGTCTAAGCCTCATTTTGTATTATTCTCTCCCTTGTTTTCTGCACTTTTCTTTAGTTCTTCTAATAGGACATTATGATTCCAGGCCTTTATACATGTTGCTCCCTCTACCTGGAATTTCCTTACCTTTACCTCATTAGTTCTCATTTATACTGTAGCTGTTAGCTCAAGCCTTTTCTCAAGAAAGCCTTCTCTGACCTTCCAGCATAAGACAGGTTCCTTGAATATGAGCTTTAGAAAACCATGCTTCTTCCTTCCTGGCATTTTTTTAGTTTTTAACTACACATTCACTTGCCTGATTGATTAATACCTTTCTCTGCCCTAGATTGCAAAGTGTAGAGCATGTTACTTTTTTGCTTACCATGAAATCCCAAGGCCTAGCAAAATTTCTGGCACACAGTAGGTGTTCAGTAAATGACTTATTGAATGTTGATGGCTAAGTACATCATTCTTTCAACATTCAAAATTTTGAACACCCCATATGAGATAAACACTATGTAAAAATAATGAAGTTTGACAAGTTTCTTTTCTTTTATATTCATGGCAGAAGATTGGCTGATGGGTTATAGAAAGCTTAAAAAGCTTGAGAGCCTATTTGGTACTAATTTATTTTAATTATGCCCCAAACCCTTCTAAAATAACACTTGGGGATATAGGAGGTTAATGGATTTTAGCTCTTCACAAGGGGCACTCTTGCTGAAATCACATTCATTCTAATTAGGGTTTTTATATAAATTCTTCCCCCAGACTCCCATCAGTTTGCTCTAATTCTATGATTATACACTTTCCATTTTTATTTATCATTACAAGGATTATTACCCATTTTAAAATGTCATTTAGCTTTCTGAGGGGATTAGGGTGCTAGAATGCAAGTCTTTAGGTCTTAAGAATTAAGAAACGATATTTTTGGCAGAGGACAGTTCTTTTATCTACGTTTATTACCCTGGTGGCACCTCATCTTTGGGCAGCTGGAGGAAAGTGTCTTTTTTCTTTTTCCTTTTAAGTGAACTGAAGTAGGAAGAGAGGGGCGGTTGTGTGAGAATCAAGGTCCTGGGATCTGGTCTGGATTTTTTTCCTACAGAGCTGCAAGTGCTACTTTAATTCCCTTATTCTGGATAACTAGCTGACCAGAATGGCTCGTAGGGGCTAAGTGACTGTAGCCTCTGCGAGGAACTTGAGTACCCCTTCCCACACCTTCCCTCACCACCCCTGCATCCCTAAGGAGTTGTTCGCCCAGCAGCATCAGGGCCAGGATGCTGTGATGGGAAGTGTAGCAATCACTGTGACTGGCTGAGAGCTTTAATGTTCTGGCCATCAGCTGTTGTCATGTCTTTTACTAGCTTGTTCAGGGTGCTTAATGAGGAAGCAGTCCTGGCTTTCCTCTGGGTTAGGAGTGTCTGTGGCCTCTAGCTCTTCCTGCCAGATCCTTAGAAGTCTAGACAGTACCAAGATGTGGTCAGTGGAAAGTGGGCCTGCAGTGGCTGGTATGGGTTGACTACTGTGAGCCTCCAAGAAAAACACCGGCTTTTCTTCTCTTGAGTGTGCTCTTGAGGATCTTATTGGCCAAGATCAGTTAATGGTCTTAAGAGCAATTATTTGTGGTTAGTATATAGTCTGGCCTATGATTAGAGGTTTTGTGTGCAAGTTTGGGATCAAATCTTAGTTGTCAGAGAAATATTTGCCTGGAGCATTTGCCTTTTAATGTCTCACTAGAAACCATGGTGGGACAAGCCAATGACTGGTGGATCTGGATCAAATGTTTTTCCATGTCTTCACATCTGAGAAATGAATTCTCTCTTTATTTTTTAGGGTTTTTTTGTTTTTGTTTTTACTTCTGATTTCTTTCAAGTAATGACTTACAGATAGATATATGGGATGGTTTAATATAATAAAAATGTTATATCCTCTATTTTTTTGCATTTATAAGATAGGATGTATGCATTGATCTATTTTAAGATATTACTGTGGCAAAATTGTAGAATAGATAAACAAGATTACACTGTATAGCACAGGGAAATATACATAAAATCTTATGGTAGCTCACAGAGAAAAAATGTGACAATGAATATATATATGTTCATGTATAACTGAAAAATTGTGCTCTACACTGGAATTTGACACAACATTGTAAAATGATTATAAATCAATAATCAATTAAAAAAAAGACTAAAGGCAGCATAATCATATATACTCCTGTTAAAAAATAAAAGATGTTACTGTGGTGTTTTAATATATAACACCGATTTCTTTAAAGAAAATCAAGTTTTGTGAGAGATTTAAACTGAAGACTTTTTATAAAGTAAAATAAATTGCTTTGACAATATTCAGTTAATCAGTCATGTACTCCTTCATCACCAGCCAGTTATGCATAATTCATTTTATATACAGCATACAAAGAGGACAGCAAGGGTTTGTCCTCTAGGAAATTTGAATCTAATGAGGTAAGACTAACAAAGCCACAATATGTGGATAATCAGTACCAGCTTGTGATTTAAGCTGTTAAGGCTATAAGAATTCTAAGAAGAGGAGAGAGGTGTTTTTGCTTATTGTCCTCACCTCAGTTTCAGGTATGTGCTGTGTGTTTTGAATTCTTGTTTTACTAGGGACTGGGGCATCCTGCATCTATCCTTTACTTGGAACAACCTTAAATGGCTGGTATTTCCTTGCAACAGAAGTAGATGATATGTGCTTCAACTATGCAAAGAAGAATGTGGAGCAGAATAACTTATCTGATCTTATAAAAGGTTAGCTTTTCAAAATAAATATCCCTTTCAAGCTTCGTTTATTAACCTTTCTAATTTAACACATCTCATTGTCTTTTGCTTTAATATACATACTTTGGTAATTAAAAAATATCTGGTACATTGTAACTGGGTTTGCAGCTTTGTTATTAGAATTAACTCAGAAAGAAACAGAGTAAACCCAGTCGATCCTCATAATTTGTGGATTCTGTGTTTGTGAATTTGCCTACTTGCTAAAGTTTGCTTACTTGGGGCTATTTTTAGCTCCCAAATCAATGCTTGTGGTCCTTTTGTGGTCATTCACAGACACGTGCAAAGCAGCAAAAAATTTCAGTCACCCAACATGCGTGTTTGCAGCTGAAGTTGAACAAGGCAATGCCCTGCTGTCTTTTTTCAGCTCTCACACTAAATAAGTGTTCTTTTCATGGTCTATTTAGTACCACTTTTTTTTCCCACTGCTTTTTCCTGGTGATTTTGCTGTTTATAATAGCCCCTAAACATAGTGCTTAAGTACTATTTAGTGTTCCTCAGTACAAGAAGGCTGTGATGTGCCTTACAGAGAAAATGCATGCGTCAGGTAAGTTTCATTCAGGCATGTTATAGTATTGCTGGCCATGAGTTCAATGTTGATGAATCAGTAATGTATATTAAATAAGATGTCTTTAAACAAAAATAAATAAAACAAGGGTATATATTGATCAGTTGATGGAAATGTGACCAGAGGCTCAAAGTTCCCTAACCCTGTATTTCTCTTAGGAGCCAGTGGTTCAGCATACAGTAATCCAGTGTTTGTGGTGACTTTATAGAACACAACTACTGCGAATAATGAGAATCAACTGTATATAAAGTAACCTAGTCACCAAGATTTTAAAAGAAAGGAAATCCTACTGTTGGTTTAACTATATCATCTTTTTTACTTCAGTACATGAAACTGTGCTACAAATAGTCAAATCCCCTTAGTAATTAGTTACTTTTTATTTTTGTGCTTATTGTATATATAAAGGACTGTTTGTTTTTGGCATGAAAGAGACTTTATGTGTCTTTTTGGAAGAAATAGGCTTTTCTTACTAGTGTTAAACATATTCTTGTAAGGGGAGATACTAATATATTATTAATGAGTTTTTTAGTTATCTATTCCTATATTACAAATTACTCCAAAATCTGACAGCTTTAAACAATAAACTTTTATTGTCTCTTAGTTCCTATGGCTCAGAAATTTGGGCGTGGCCTACCTGTGTGGTTCTGGCTCAGAGTCTTTCATGAGGTTACTGTTACCTGAAAGATTGGGGAGAGAAATTTGCTTCCAAGGTGGCTCACTTACATGGCTGTTGGCAGGAGGCTTTAGTTCATTGTCATGTGGTCTCTCCTTGGGGCTACTTGAGCATCCTTATAGCATGTCAGCTGGCTTCATCTAAAGCAAGTAATTCAAGAAATATGGCAAGGAGGAAGCCATGTTGTTTTTTATGACCAAGCCTCAGAAGTGATACCCTGTCACTTCCATCATATTCTCTTCGATAAAAACAAGTCACTGAGTGAAGCTACATTCAAGAAGAGGAAAATCAAATTCTATCTCTTGAAGGGACTAGTGTCAAAGAATTTGTGGACATATTTGGAAACTACCACAGTATTAATAGTAGTTACTCTTTTTTCTCCTAGTGGTAAAAGTACCACAGAAAACACTCCTGATGGATGCTCTTAAAGAAGAATCTGAGATAATCTATGACTTTTGCATGTGCAACCCTCCCTTTTTTGCCAATCAGTTGGAAGCCAAGGTAACATATCTTCTGTTTTAAAGTAGTTGATTATTTATCTAAGTTTTGTTTGTTTGCAAAGATAAGAGCAATTTTTATTTTGGAAGCTGTATCAGTTAGGATGCTTCTGGTATCAAGCACCTGAAAACCTAATGCAGATTGCCTTAACGGTGAAGAAAGTTTACTGGTTTACATATCTGAGAAATCCAGCAATACCATGGACTTCAGGAAAAATTTGATCAAGGAGTTTAATCGTAATATCAAGGCTGAGGCTCTGTTTTTCTAGGTTCCCCTTAGCTCTGATCTGGCCCTTCGTTGTTTTTGTTCTCAGGCTGGTTTACTTGTGGCAGAGTAATATTTCAGGACAGGGAGAGAGCTCTTTTTTTCCCCAAACAATTGAACATTTGGATTTCTTCTGATTGGACCAACTTAAGTTACAGTCTACTCCTGCGTTAGGCTTATTGGCTTTAGTAAGCAAATATCTGATTTGATCTTTCCAACTTCAAATGAAAAATACATTTGCTCACAAATATGGAAGGAGGTACATTGGCTAAAAACAACTAACTTATTTTAAAAATCAGTAAAATACTGATTTAACCTAGGTTTTCCTGCAAATGGAGAAAATTTAATATGAAGTGAGTAATATTAATCAGAAGGAAACAAGGGGATGTGTATGCTTAAAACTTTGAAAGAATAAATTGTTTTTAGAATCACTCAGACACCCTAAAAGTACCATTTATATACCTCATAACAAATTTCAGGTGGATTAAATTTGGAGGGGCTCATAGGGTAACTCTATGTTTAATTGTTTGGGGAGCTGCCAGAATGTTTTCCAAAATGACTGTACCCTTTTTTGTTCCACTGTTAGTAGTGTATGAGAGTTCCAGTTTCTCCATACCTTTGTCAACACTTGTTATTATCTGTATTCTTAATTATAGCCATCCTGGGGGTATGAATTGGTTTCTCATTGTCATTTTAATGTACATTTCCCTAATGGCTAATGATGTTGAATATCTTTTCATGTGTTTATTGGCCATTTATATATCTTCTTTGGAGAAATGCCTAGTCATATCCTTTGCTCATTTAAATTTGGGTTTTTCTTTTTAATATTATTGCAAGAATTCTTCATGTATTCTAGATACAAGTCCCTTATTAGATATATTATTTGCAAACATTTTCTCCCATTCTGTGGGTTGTTTTTTTACTTTCTTTTCTCTTTCTCTTTTTTTTTTTTTAAATGGAGGTGCTGGGGATTGAACCCAGGACCTCAATGCTGTGAACCATGCACTCTCCCACTCAGCTATACCCTCCCCTCTCTTTTTACTTTCTTGATGGTGTCCTTTGTAGCTCAAAAGTTTTTAATTTTGGGGGGGGTAATTAGGTTTATTATTTATTTTTAAAGGAGGTGCTGGGGATTGAACCCAGGACCGTGTGCATGCCAAGCATGCACTCTGCCAGTTGAGCTATACCCTCCCCTGAAGTTTTTAATTTTCAGGAAATCCAATTTATCTATTTTTTCTTTTGTTGCTTATGCTTTTGGTGTCATATATAAGAAACCATTGCCTGATGCAGGGTCATAGAGATTTACTCCTAAGTTCTCGTTAAGAGTTTTTTATATTTAAATCTTTGATCTGTTTGGGTTATTTTTTAATATGGTGTAAGGTAAGAATGGATTAAGTATGTATATTTAAAAAATGAAACTATAAAGTACTAGAAGAAAGCATAGGTAAATATTTATGTAGTTTTTGGATAGAACATTTTTTGTGTATGATATCAAGACAGAAGACATAAAAGAAAAAGTGACCGAATTGGCTACATATAAAGGTACAATGTTAGTATGTTTAATCACAAAGTAGAAGGTAAAAACCCTGGGAAGGAATATTTGCATGAATGCAGTTGTTTAAAATGTAATATTGCAGTGGCTATATGATCTATAAATCCTAAGTCTGGCATGATATTTGGAAACTAAAATTACATCCAAGCATTCTTACTTTGAACTAGATTATAGTCAAAGACTTTGTCTTAAGGTGTAAAAATTTTTCACCGGTTTTTTTTGTTTTTGTTGTTCAGGGAGTAAACTCTCGAAATCCTCGAAGACCTCCACCTAGTTCTGTAAATACAGGAGGTATCACAGAGATCATGGCAGAAGGAGGTGAATTGGAGTTTGTTAAAAGAATCATCCATGACAGTTTACAACTTAAAAAAAGATTAAGGTAAGTTGGTTATTACAACCTGAGAATATTTTCCTCCTGTGTAATTCAGAAAGAAATCATGTTACTTAGAGGAAACGAAATCACAGTGGTCTGAAGAATAAACAGATCAAAATCAAAAAGATAGTAGATGCTACAGTCTGCAAAGACCTTGTTTCTGAGGATGATCTCATGCCTCTAATTGATTTGTGTTTTCTGTAACCATATAACCATACTACATGGGTAGAAAGGAGGAAAATACCATATGATTGTATTGCTCCCATTAGTGTGGTTCTGTGATGGAACAAAACTGATTCAAATATGGCTTTTGATTAGAAAACAGATGGGTTCAGATCTGTCCCATGAACCAGAATAAATTTGTTGCCTAGTCCTTGAAGCAATTTATTTTCTTGGAATCGGTCCCCCAAACAATGACAGATGTGAGGACATTGAGCTGTCAGGAACTTAATGAAGGGAAACTGAGATCACTAACCAGTTCCAGAGGAGAGTTAAGGCTATTCCTTTTTAAAAGCTAATTATTTCGGACAACACACCTGTCATTAAGCAGCATAAGGTACTCAAAAATAGCTATTTGTCTCACTTGTCTTCTCACCCTGCCAAGTGTTGTTGAAATGATGGATAATGTAGTAAAAGGGCTTTTAATCCTAGGAATTCAGCTTTGTAACACAGAGATTTTTTTTAATTGTGGGAAAATACACATAACATAAAGTTTACCATCTTAACCATTTTTGAAGTGTACAATTCAGTGGTATTAAGTATATTTGTATCGTTGTACAGCTGATCTCCAGAACTCTTTCTACTTGTGAAACTAAAACTCTGTACCCATTAAACAACAACCCCCCTGTTCTTTCTCTTCCCCTAACCCCTCCTACTTTCCATTCTACTTTCTGTCTTCTACAACCATGCTACTTTCTGTCTCTATGAATTTGACTTATCTAAGTGCCTTACATAAGTGGAATCATATTTGTCCTTTTGTAACTGGTTTCTTTCACTTAACATCATGTCTGCAGTATTCATCCATGTTATAGCATGTTTCAGAATTTCCTTCCTTTTTAGGGCTGAATAATATTAATATTCCATTATATGTATATACTGCACTTTGTTTATTCTTTCATTTGTTGATGAATACTTGGGTTACTTCCACCTTTTGTCTATTGTGAATAACATTGCTGTGAACACAGATGCGCAAATATGCCTTCAGTTCTCTGGGTGTGTACCCAGAGTTGGAATTGCCGAGTAGGGAAGACGTTTTTTTTTCTTTTGGATATATAGGTGTTTAAAGCTACTTATCTTAGTAAACGACCACTTCCAAAATCAGTAAACATCCTGATTTGCTAAATGTGAATTTATTTAAATATTTATGGAAAGTAGCTGGATTATTGGATGGTCTGCCCCTCAGAAAATTTACACAATATTAAAATCAAATTTTTGCCTTAATTGATTTCTTCAGAGATCCATTAGGGTATGAAGAAAAAAGAGGTTTAAGTTATACTCAGTATGAAGAAGAGACTGAGTAAGTAAAATAAATTTTAAGAAGCTCACAGAGCACTGAAACTCATGACGAGGGGTACCCAGGACCGTTTGGCCATTTCTGTGTCTGTCAGCTTTTCAGGGGACTGGAACCATCCAGGAAGATGGGGAAGGTTGTTTTCAGGAGCCCTTTTTTAAAAAAAATTGAAGCATAGTCAGTTACAGTGTGTCAGTTTCTGGTGTGCAGCATAATGTCCAGTCATGCATACACACACACACACACACACACATATACACACACACGTATTCGTTTTCATATTCTTTTTCATTAAAGGTTATTACAAGATATTGAATATAGTACCCTGTGCTATACAGAAGAAATTCGTTTTTTATCTTTTTATGTATAATGGTTAACATTTGCACTTTCAAACTCCCAAATTTATCCCTTCCCACCCCCTTTCCCCAGTAACTATAAGATTGTTTACTGTGTCTAAGTCTGTTTCTTTTGTAGATGAGTTCATTTCAGTAAATTATTATTATTTCTAAAGTTTCATTTGAACTACAGAAATCATATTTTAAAGGAACACCATTCTAAGGGAGAGAAGTTGGTTGATAGTTCCAAGTCTGCCTGTATCTGGCTTTATGGCAGCCCCCAAATTGAATGAAGGGTGAACGTTTGGTAGGAATGGTTAACGTTTGCTAGGAAGGGTGCATTGCTAGAGCCCGTCATGTCTCTGGAGAGTAAACCATTTCAAGGTTGGGGTCATATATGGGACAAGTTACCTGGTTATGATTCATTTAAAGGAAGGGTCCAGCAGTCTTGTCTGCTCTGTCAGGACTCAGGCAGGGTAAGAGGGTCAATGAAAGAAGGGAAGAATGAAGTGATTTTCATTGAAAAGAGAACAGAACAATTTTTTAAAAAAAAATATTGCTCACAAATTGTTTATAATTTCACATTGTAATGGTGATTTTCATTTGTATATATTATCAGTTCATGTCCTCCTGTATATTTTTATAGTTGACACAATGCTTATACCATTATGCAACTCTCAAACTTTAGAATGCTGTTGAAACTGCATATTTTGAAGCTCTGAAAAATAAGGGATTAAAAACAAGTATTTAAACCCCACCATCTGCTTCTTATCCCTCTTCTTGTTCCTGAAGAAATGCAAAAATTAAGCCAAATTTTAACATCATAGAGTGATGTAAGTTAAATTTGTTGGACTGATCTTGGTGATGGCACTCAAGATGCCTCACCTCCCCGTTAGGATTCATGGCTCACCTAAGTCATGCTCAGCAGCAGTTGCAGTTTTGTATCTTAAGGAATTTTGCAGCTGGGAGGCCCTTGGGAGAGAAAGTTACCCAACCTCTTAGTTGTACAGATTAGAAATTTGGAACCCAAATCTCCTAATTCTGGTCCAGGGCTCTTTCTGCCACCCATGCAGCCTCTGTAGCTCAGCCTGCAGTTAGACTTCTAAGTGCATAGCTTTCCCTCCCCTTCCCTTCCCTTCCCTTCCCTTCCCTTCCCTTCCCTTCCCTTCCCTTCCCTTCCCTTCCCTTCCCTTCCCGTCCCTTCCCTTCCCGTCCCTTCCCTTCCCGTCACTTCCCTTCCCTTCCCTTCCCTTCCCTTCCCTTCTCTTCTCTTCTGTTCCCTTCCCTTCCCCTTCCCGAGGTATAATTAATATGTGATACTGTATTAGATAACCTTTCTATCACTGATGAAGATTTACAAGTGTTTATCATTTTTACCTTTCACTTTTTTGTGCATGTGACTTGAGCTTACTTAATAGCATTTTCTTTTCTAGAGATTCACTCATCTCTCACCTTCTAAATAAATTAGCAGACTTTATCAAGCTCCTCATGGCCTAGATTCCACTCTTGTCATTGGTTATGAGGTCTATAGATAATGCCCTTTATGGCAATGATTTTATGATTTTTCCAGGAACTAGAGTTACAAAGTTCCAACTTAATACTGTTTTTACTCCTTTTTGCTTTTTCCTTTCCATTTCTTTCTCCTTGCAAGGTGCTGGAGACTTCTTGGATCTGGGCAAAATCCAAATACCTGATGATGGGCAATAAATTTAACAATCTGGGCCTTTGGAAATGTGATTCTTTGACTTTTAAATTTTGTTTTCTCATTGGTAAAATGAAATAATAATAGCTATCTCATACCTCCTAGGGTTGTCATAGAGTAAATGAATATATATTTGATATAATTAATAATAATGGGTACTAAATAGAATCATTTTAACTCTTGACTGCTTTAGAAATCCAGTAGATTTAAATACTATAGTCTACCGGGTTGAAAGGAAACTTTGAATACTCTGTTATTTTATTCTAATGTAGAGTCCCCCTTTTGTTTTTTAAACTAGGTGCTAGCATAGTTATGGGGTGCTGTAAGTGATAGTTGCAAGAATCATAAATTTTATAACTGAGCTTTTAGTGAATACTCCAACTGAAAGACTGTCCAGTTCTACTACAGATTTGACCTACCTTTATAAAAGTGTAAGCCATTTCATTTTCCTGGTCTATAAGGTAGACAAGGAAATAATACCTTTTATGGTGTTAAATGTTAAAATACGGGACAAGCAAAATATGTGGCAATATGAGTTCAGAATGAACAATGACAATAATAAATTATAACCTGAATAATTGTTACGCTAGAATGCCAGTTAATAAATGTATAAAGGATAATAAAGTTAGAAAAATCACCATTTTGCAATCATTATAGTAATAATTAATTTGTAGAAGAATCAACAGTGGAAAATTTGAAGAGGCACAGGATATTTTCATAGTTTCAAAGAATCTCCCCACAGATTACCTATGATTACAAAGAAAGTATGGTAACTTTACAGTGGTGAGACTAGGGGATACCACCTTGACCAGGTGGCCACCTCCTGACGTGAGTCACGTGGAGGGACACACAGCACCTCTGTGCTCTTCATGCCCAAAATGTTTAACCTGAATTTAATGATGAGGAAATTTCAGACAAACCAGCCTGAGAGATTTTGTAGGACAGTTCTTCGAAAATATTAAGGTTATGAAAGTGGGGGGAAAAAAACAAGACTGCAGAACTGTTCCAGATTGAAAGAGACTAAAGAGACTTGAAACGTAAATGAAATGCATGATCCTAGATTGGATCTTGCATCAGGGGAGAAAGTTGATATGAAGGACGTTATTGGGATAATTGGTGAAATTTGAGTGTGGGCTCTATTCCAGATAATAGTATTGTGTGAATGTTAAATTTTGCCAATTTAATCATTATTCTGTGGTTATATAAGAGAATATCCTTGTTTTTAAAACATACATGCCAAAATACAGGGTTAAAGGGCATTATATCTGTAGCTAACTCTCAGATGATTTAGGAAAACACACATAGAGCAAGCAAATGTGGGAAAGTGTTCATTGGTGAATCTGAGTGAAACGTATACCAGAACCGTTTGTACTAATCGTGCAACTCGTATACGTTTGAAATAATTTCAGAATAATTTTTTTGAAACCTGCTGTCTCAAAGGAATTACTAAATGCTGTAATGAGTGGAGTGCTACTTTCATCATTAAAATAGTATAATGGGTTCAAAGTCTCTTGGGGAACTAGATCTTCCTTTTCATTTTTTTTTCTACTTGAATTTTGATTAGTTGTCACAAGTTGCCTGTTGAGAGTAGCTTGGATCTAATGGGTAGGCATTTTTTTTTTAAGTGAAGCTAAAACAATTTTTAACATACCCAATTACTTCCTCTTTTTCTATAAGAAATATAACTTGCAGAAAACAGTGTATTGATGAGATTAAATCTTAAAAGATTCACAATACAGTACTCAGCCTACAGTAAGGGTTAAAAGAAATATGAACTCTGCGAAGCCTATGTGAAGTACCAGTGACATATTTAACTATTACAAGTCTTAGTTATCTAAATATTTGCTTCTTTTCATCTCCTGAGGAAATATATAGCATCTTTCTTTTGTCTCTGTTCTGAGCCTTTTCTTGGCTTCTGATAACTCTGATCTAATCTGTTCAGGAATGCTAATTTTAAAGAAAAGGTGTTAATTAACCTATTTTATACTGTTACTGTGTGAACACTAATTGTTCTTAATTTCTTTTCCTTCATCTTATTCCTAACATACCAAAGGCTTTTCATTCCTGGTTAATGATTTTTCCATTTATACACTGCCTTCTTAAAGGGAGATTATTATTTTTCTTCCAAACCTTTTAAAACCACCAAATGAAATAGATTATGCTTTAAGTAAATTTACTGAGGTTTGTTTAAAGTAGTTTAGGTAGAACAATGGTTTATTTGTGTTTTCAGAGCAGAAAAGGGATTGATTAAACAAAAATAGGGATTGTCACCTGTCGTTTAACCTACAAACAGTAAAAACAAAATATTGGTTAATGCACACTTCTGCTAAAGCAGTATAATAGTATTTGTCATACTTTTACAATTAATAATATTTTCATTTATATTATTTAATGTGTTAGGTTGAACCTTATGAAATTGCCAGTCTTCAACAGTTTTCAACTTATAAAAATGGCAGTTTTTTTATAGTTTTAACTTAGTGTGTGATTTTAGAGGCTCTTAAACTCACTTAAAGTTGTAGTCACTTTAAAATTCACCTTCATAGTAGCTACTTTACATAAAAACAAATAAATGTTGAATGAGTATCTTAATCTGAAATTTCTCTTTAAAAATAATGTGCAATTAGATGAATTTCAAATAACAAAAGAGTAATTATGGTGCTTGGTGAAAAGGCAGGATACAGAATATGTATTACTCATGTAAGGTATGTTATAAGGCAAGAAATATCCAAATATTACTGTGTTGTTACCTATTCTTTATATTTGAAGATATAAGGTACATCATATTTAGAAATTTATATATTTAAGTAAGTTTTCTTGAAGTACAACTTGCATACAGTACATTTTCCAGTTTAAGTGTACAATTTGATGCATTTTAACAAATGTGTACATTACCACTATCACAGTCAAGGTATAGAACATATCCATCACCATAATAAATTTCCGTAGTGGCCCTTTGCAGTCTGTTCCCATTGTATCCCAGCCTCTAGTGACCATTGATTTTTCTGTCACAGTAGTTTTGCCTGTTCTAGACTTTCATATAAATGGAATCATACAGAATGTAGTTTTTAGTGTCTGGCTATTATTGTAAATATTTAAATTTTTCTGTTTATTATGATGTTTTGACACCTTAAGAAAACTTCTCTGGCTGGGAGGGAGAGCCCCTACCTGGGCTAATCAATTCTTAGAGATGGCAAAGGACCCATCCTGAGCAGGCCTGGGATGTGCAAGCCCAGAGCTCTCCCTCCTCTGTCTGCCCTTTCTTCCTCCCCTTCAGCCATCCCAGGGCTGGGTGCCAGCTATGGGGACCACTCCACAGCCAGAGCCCACTGAGGTTATCCATACTAGCCCATCCCACACTGCTCCCCCTGCCCTGCCCATCCTAAGTAAACCTCAGCAGAGGCCATGGCCTCCACCTTCCCCTCACTCCCATCATCTGCCTCCTGACCACCCTAGTGTCTTCCCCATGGGGCCCTGCTTGGGGAGTCCTGCCTCCTGTCTCTAGGACCTAGGCATAGAATAAACTTTTTCTCCTGAGCCTCCTATCTCCTGAGGCACTTGACCGACCATCTCATAACACAACATAAAACAGGCTTCTTTCATGTAACACATCCATGCTTTGTATCAGTACTCTCTCCCTTTTTATTGCTAAGTAGTATGCCGTTATGTGAATATACCACAATTTGTCAATCCATTCACCAGTTGATGGACATTTGGATCATTCCAGGTTTTGGCTAGTATGAAGGACACCACTAAACATTTGCATACAAGTCTTTTTGTGGACTTAAGCTTTCCCTCTATCTTGAGTAAATACTTAGAGTAGGATTCCTGACTCAGGTTGCCAGACTGCTTTCAAGTGGCTGTACTATTTACATTCTCACCAGCGATGTATGAGTGTTCCAGCTGACACCATTTGATATTGTCATTCTTTTGGGTATATCCATTCTAACGGGTGTATAGTGATATCTTATTCTGGTTTTAAGTTGTATGTCCCTGTTGACAGTGATATGGAGCATCTTTGCATGTGCTTGTTGATCATTCATGTATCTCTTTTTTGTGATAGACTTTATTTCTTAGAGTAGTTTAAGGTTCACAGCAAAATTGAAGGGAAGTTACAGAGATTTCCCATATACTCCTGCCCCTACACAAGCATAGTTTCCCCCATTATCAGTATCCCTCACCAGAGTGGGACACTGGTTAAAACTGATGAGCCTACGTTGACACTTCATTATCACCCACAGTCCATTGCATTGGTGCATACGTTCTGTGAGTTTGGACACATGTATATTTACATGTATCCACCCTTATGATATCATATGTAATATTTCTCCTGCCTTAAAAACTCCCTGTGCTCCGCCTGTTTTTACCCTTTCCCCCCACCACTGATCTTTTTACCATCTCTATAATTTTGCCTTTTCCAGATTGCCATGTAATTGGACATCATGCACTACATAGGTTTTTTGGATTGGCTTCTTTTACTTAGTAATATATATAAAAGTTTCCTCCATGTCTTTTTATGGCCTAATGGCTCATTTCTTTTTAGTGCTGAGTAATATTACATTAAGTGTACCACAGTTTATCCATTCACCTACTGAAGGATATCTTGGTTGCTTCCAATTTCTGGCAGTTATGAGTAAAGCTGCTGTAGACACCCATGTGCATATTTTGTGTGGACATACGTTTTCAGCTCCTGTGGGTAAATACCAAAGAACATGATTGCTGAATCTTATGATAACAGTATGTTTGGAAGACTGCCAAACTGTCTTCCAAAGTGGCTAGACCATTTTTTGCCTTTCTGCTAACAATGAATGAAAGTTTCTGTTGCTCGACATCCTCACCAGCATTTTTTGGTGGTGTCAGTGTTCTGGATGTTGGCCATTCTGATAGGTGTGTAGTGTATCTCATTGTTTTGATTTGCATTTTCTTGATGACATATGATATGGAACATCTTTTCATATGCCTGTTTGCCATCTGTATATCTTCTTTGGTGGGTATCCTATTAGGGTCTTTGGCCCATTTTTGAATCAGGTTGTTTGTTTTCATATTGTTGAGTTATAAGAGTTTTTTTGTATGTTTCAAATAACGGTCCTTTGTCAGATATGTTTTCTGTAAATATTTCCTCCCAGTCTGTGACTTGTCTTTTCATTTTCTTGACAGTATCTTTTACAGAGCTTAATGAAATCCAGATTATCAACCCTTTCTTTCATGGATCCTGCCTTTGGTGTTAGCATCTAAAATGTTATTGCCAAATCCAAGGTCATCTAAATTTTCTCCTATATTATCTTTTAGGAGTTTTATAGTTTTATGTTTTACATTTAGGTCTGTGATCCGTTTTGAGTTAATTTTTGTGAATAATTTAAGATTTGTGTGTAGATTTTTTTTTTTTTGCATGTGACTGTCCTATTGTTGCAGTACCATTTGTTGAAAAGACTATCTTTGCTCCATTTCATTTCTGATATTAGTAATTTGTGTGCTTTCTCTTTTTTTCTTAGCTTGGCTAGAGACATTGATTTTATTGACCTTTATAGAGAACCAACTTTTGACTTCATTTTTTCTGTTGATTTCCTGATTTCAATTTCATTGATTTCTGCTCTTAATTTTTAGCATTTTTTTTTCTGTTTGCTTTGGATTTAATTTTCTTTCTCTCTCTCTTTTTTTTTTAAGCTTCCTGAAGTGAAAGCTTAGATGATTGATTTTAGATCTTTCTTTTCTAATATATTTGTTCAATGCTATAAATTTCCCGTAAGCACTGTTCACTACACAAATTTTAACAAGTTGCATCTTCATTTTTATTTAGCTCAAAATATTATTTAATTTCTCTTGAGATTTCTTCTTTGACCCATGTGTTATTTAGAAATATATCGTGGGTTTTTTTGTTTGTTTGTTTTGCAGGGAGGAGGTAATTAGGTTTATTTAGTTTTTTGATGGAAGTACTGGGGATTGAACCCAGGACCTCATGCATGCTAAGCATGTGCTCTACCACTTGAGCCATACCCTCCCCTCTAGAAATATATTGTTTAATCTCCAAGTATTTGGGGATTTTCCAGTTATCTTACAGGTACCGATTTCTGGTTTAATTCCCTTGTGGTCTAAGAGCAGATGCTGTATGATTTTTATTCTTTCAGATTTCTTAAGGTGTGTTTCATGGCCCAGAATATATGATCTATCTTGGTGAATATTCTGTGTGAGCTTGAAAAGAATGTGTATTCTACTGTTGCTGGATAAATAGTTTATGGATGTCAATTATATCCAATAGATTGATGGTGGTGTTGAGTTTAGCTATGTCTTTTCTGATTTTCTGCCTGCTGGATCTGTCCATTCTGATAGAGGGGTGTTGAAGTCTCCAACTCTAATAATGGATTCATCCACTTTTCCTTGCATTCTATCAGTTTTTGCCTCATGTAGTTTCATGCTCTGTTAGTTACAAACACATTAAGGATTGTTATGTCTTCTTGGAGGACTGTCCCCTTTAGCATTGTGTAATGCCCCTCTTTATTCTTGATAACTTTCCTTGGTCTGAGGTCAGCTCTGTCTGAAATAAGTATTTCACTCCACTCCCTTCTTACTTGCATGATTTCTTAAGACAAATTGAATATAATTCTTATCTATAGGTAGGGTGTATCTTTTTCTGGCTTCTTTTGGGATTTTTTCTTTGTCTTTGATTTTCTGTGGTTTGAAAATCATATGTCTAGGTATAGTTTTCTGAGCATTTTTTTCTGCTCAGTGTTCTCTTAGTTTCCTGGATCTGTGGTTTGATATCTGACATTAATTTGACGGAAATTCTCAGTCATCATTGCTTCAGGTATTTCTTTTGTTCTTTTCTCTTTCTGCTGTTCCTTTCTTTTCCTTCTAGAATTCCCGTTACACATATTTTACACCTTTTGTAGTTGTCCCACAGTTCCTGGATATTGTATTCTGGTATTTTGGTTTTTTCCTCCCAGGATTTTTTCTCTTTGCCTTTCACTTTTGGCAGTTTCTATTGAGATATCCTCAAGCTCAGAGATTCTTTCCTCAGCTGTCTTTAGTCTCCTTAAGAGCCTATCAGAAGCATCCTTCCTTTCTGTTACAGTATTTTTGATGACTCCAACATCCTTGCCATGTCTGGTTTTGATACTTGCTTTATCCCTTCAAACTCTGTTTTTTGCCTTTTAGCATGTTTTGTAATTAAAATAGGAGGACATAATGTACTGGGTTAGAGGAACTGCTCCGATAGGTCTTTAGTAATGTGGTGGTAAGATGTGGGGGAGGGGAAGCATTCTGTGGTCCTATGAGTAGGTCTCAGTCTCTTAATGAGCCTGTACCTCTGGATTGTGAACTTCACACATGCCTCTCAGTTTTTTCCCCTGCTTTGGTGGAAAAGGATGGCTAGGGTAGGCTGGAGTTGGATCGTGCCCCTCCTCTGGGTCAGTCAGGCTCTCATAAAACCCCAACAAGTGAGGCTCTGGTTAACTGGTTTCTCCTGAGTGCAGACCTTGCTAAGAACAGGATGCTCTGCCCTAATCCAAAATGATTCCTTTCCCCTCCTGCTGCTGATAGCATGAGGGACTTTTTCTCCTGTACTCATTGTGAGAATCTGGCCAAGCTCCTGTAGATAATATTCACAAAAGCGTGGGGTCCCTGATGACTGGGTGCCCCTGGAGTTTTTATTTCTCAGACTTGTCAATGCTGAATCTCCAATAATTTGTCAGTTGTAGTTCAGATTTCTCTACCTCAGCTTTGGTTGTTCCCATGGAGGTTTTTGCTGGTGGGTTTCTGCTTTGGTAAGTTGTGATTCTTTGTATTCACCTGTCTGTCTCCAGTTTTAGAGGCCCTATGAGTGAGTTGCTTCTGTCATGGATATAGGAAGAGTTGTTGACTTTTCAGTTTGTTCAGCTCTTATTGTTAGGACAGAGTTGTAGGAGTTCCTTATGTATGCTAAATATGAGTCCTTTATGAGACATGTTTTGCAAGTATTTCCTCCCAGACTGTGGTTTCTCTTTTCTTTCCTTTTCTCTCTCTCTCTTTTTTTTTTTTTTTTTCTTTTGGCCTTTTCATTTTTATAACAGTGTCTTTTGTTTAAAATCATCTGAGTCTGTTTCTGGCCTATATTCCATTCTTTTGATCTGTAGGTCTATATTTATGCCATTACCATATTATCTTGATTATCAAAGCTTTATAATTAAATTCTTGAATTCAGGTAGTGTAAGTCCTCCAATTTTGTTGGGTTTTTTTCAAGATCGTTTTGGCTGTTTGAGATCTTTTGCATTTCCATATAAATTTTAGAATTGGTTTATCAATTTCTATGAAAAAGCCTACTGGGACTTTGGTTGGGATTGTGTTGAATTTATAGATCAAATTGAAGAGAATTGATACCTTAACTGTGTTGACTCTTCCATTCCAACATGATATATCTCTTACTTAGATCCTGAAATTCTTTTAATAATGTTTCATAGTTTTCTTACACATATTATGTTAACTTTTTTCCTGGGTGTTTCATGTATTTTGATGCTATTGTAAATTGTGTTTTAAAATTTTAATTTCTAGTTGTGTATATAAGGAAAAACAATTGATTTTATATTAAGCTTTATCTGTGATCTTGCTGAATGCATTTCTCCTAGATTTCATAGAGATTTCTACATAAATGAACATGTCTTCTGTGAATAAAGATAATTTTACTTCTTTCTTTTCAGTTTGTATATATTTTTTCCTCTCACCTTATTATACTGAGTAGAATCTACGGTGCAGCTTTGAGTAGAAATGTTTAAAGTAGACATCCTTGCTTCATTCCCAATGTCCCAGCTGTCTGGAATCCAGGAATTGTTTCATTTATTGCTTTCTGTGAGTTCTTTCCCTAGCCTTATGGAGTTCCGCCCCACACATGCAGATCATAATTCTGCAAAATACTCCAGGGAACTCCTCTGCAGATGCCCAGAATTCTCTCCCTGTGCAGCTCCTTCCTTCTTGTATTTTGCTCTTCTGATCCTTACTGCCTCAGCCTCTCTGAACTCCAATCTCTATCTCATTAATTCAGCAAGATTATTGGGCTCTGTTTGAGTTTCCGTTCCCTGCATTGCAGCTTGGAAATTTCCTTCAGGCAGTAAGCTCTGGCAGTTGTAGGGCTCACCTTGTTTTTCTGAGATCATAGGTCTTCACTGCAGTTATCCAGTGTCTGAAAAATTGTTTCATATATTTTGTCAAGTTTCCTAGTTGCTTATGGTTGAAAGGCAATTCCCATGCTAGTTAATCCTTCATAGGCTAAAGCAGAAGTCCTGTGTCAATTTTATACTTTGCAAACTTTGTAGAATAATCAGAAGAAATAAATTCTATCCTTTTACCTTTTAACGAGTTCACTCCATCTTCATACTCCCCCTTCTGGATTTGTATTTGCCATGGAAGAAATTGATTTCATGTTCTGTTGAAACTTTAATGCAATATATATTCTTTTGTTTGTTTGTTTACGTATTAATGCAATATATATTCTTACATTTTTGTAGGTCAAGGCATCTGAAAATATAAGTCATGCTAGATTTCACAATTTCTCTTAATATGGTGTAGGGGGTGTTTATGTATTTTTTATTGTTATTTATTAACTAATTTCTGTCCCAGAGATAAATGACCTATATTCTGAGCAGCACAGGTGAGACCTCTCTCTCTTTCAGTCTCTTTCCAAATAGAAATAGCCCTAAAATCATTGGAGAGGCTAAGTAGCTTTTTATTTAAGTTACTTTGGGCTTGCTTCCCTTCCCTAGATTTGTTCTTTGTCTAAATACATTATATACAATTCTTGTTATTGTCAATTGTAACTTAACTCCATATTTGTTTGCTACTGTTCTCATTTTGTTTACAATGCTTAGTTTAAAAATGTAACCACATAAAAGTGTTTGACTTGTCTGATTTTTTTTTCTCTAGATGGTATAGCTGTATGCTGGGAAAGAAATGCAGCCTGGCTCCTCTGAAGGAAGAACTTCGCATACAAGGGGTAAGGCTTTGTCATTACTGTTCTGGTGTATCCGCATTTGTTTGTTTTTTTAATGGAGGTACTGGGGATTGAACCCAGGACCTCCTGCATGCTAAATACACACTCTACCACTGAGCTATACGCTCCCCCTGTGATATATCCACTTTTGATGGTACTTGGAGTATAGAATTTACCTTTATACCTTAAAACTCTAAATGTGTTTTTTGTTTGTTTGTTTTATCTTTGCTTATTTATTTTTTAATTTTGTAATTTGGGGGCTAAAGAGGACTTTTTATAAATTATTAAAATAAGACCTTCTTTGACCACTAAGAAAAGATGGGGAAAACAGGATGAGTAGAATGTCAGAGAGAAGCCAGAAACCAAAAAACCTGGTGTCTACCTATTACTGACCCCACGTCTTGACTCCTTTGTAAGTGCAGAAACTGAAGGCTACATAAGTTAAGGGGCTGGTCTTCCAGGTCTCAGTCTAGTTATCAATGTCAAAGAACAGCTAGAACCAGAACAGTCCTCAGTCCGATGTGCTTCCTACTGTGGTGTGATCCACACCATTTCAGCTCCTTGCTTTTGTTTTGAAAAGCAGGTGACAAATAGATACTTCCCCGTCTCCCCTCCCACTTCATGGTGTTTTGGCATGAGTAAGCAGGAGCAGGATGACTTTTCAGAGAAGGGGCTCAGATGTGGGGTCAGTGGTAGAACCAAGTTTCTGACATTCTATTTATCGTATTTTTCCCCACAACAACTTTTCTTTGTTAAAATTGTAACAGCTACAAGGTAGTTCTGTTTTCTTTCCTAAAATCTGGTAGACAAAAGGGAGACTACATAGCTGTGCCTAGGTAGACTTCGGTGGCTCTGTTTCCTAAAAGAAAACAAAAAACATTTGTATCATTTTACCAATGATTCTCTGAGGGCTGTTTTGGGTGTTTCAAATATTGGACCTTCAAGCCAGAACTATAAATTCTCTCTAATGTTTTATGGGAAGAAAAAACCTATAATTTGTTGAGAGATAATTTATTCATTGATTAGTTAGGCAGCTATGTATAACTGTTCTTGGACTGTAGTGTTTGTTAACTGATAAAAAGAAAGACCAATATATAATTTAACATAAGACAGCAGCCAGAAACATATTAGTAAAATTAATAGAATGATGAGATAACTGTGTTTTCGGTTTCAGGTTCCTAAAGTTGCCTACACTGAATTCTGTCAAGGTCGGACAATGAGATGGGCTTTAGCTTGGAGTTTTTATGATGATGTAACAGTACCAGTAAGTAGAGACCTCCCTTCAGCTTCTCTGAATTCCAGCACATGGTGGGTTTTAGAAAGTCATAAGTGAACTAAATCTATGCTGTCTTTTTTCCCTGAAGTTTGCCCCAAATGCTTATGTCAGAATGGAAAGTGGTGGTAAACCAGACAGAGTCCTGGAAGGCTGACCCCGGTAGCCATGGAGCTTTCTCTGTGGGTTTGTGCTACTCAGTGATTCTCGCTCAGCGAACATAAATAAATAGGCAATGCATCTTTTAGAAATTGAAAGTTCAGGCACTATAACCTGTAGAAACACCTTGCAGGTATGATCATTCTGTTGGACATATCTCAAGAATTGAAATTGAAGTCTTTCTTTTCTTTACCACTGCTGTTTTCCTAGAGTAGCTGTCTCCTGGGGTTCCTGGTGGATACAGAAATTGCCATTTGGGGTTGTGGGGTTTTGAAGTGTAGAACTTAGGGATCATTCCAGTTAAAAGTTCTTTCTCAGCTTTGAGAATAACAGTGGAACATTGACTGGTTTTGAAGCTGAGTGATAGTTCATTGTCATGTTTTGTCTACTTTGCATGTGCCTGAGCCTGAACATTCTTCTGTAACAGAACGTTTAAAAAATGATTTATTCCACAAACTTCTCTTTCTCCTCCGTGCTGCTGCACATAAAGGAAAAATGTTTCTGAGCTGGTTAGACTGAATAATTTTCCTGGGCTGTGCTAAGGGGCGGTAGTAGAATGGCATCTGTTGGTTCTCACGTTTCCCTTGAAGAAATGATCGACTTGTTGCCTGGAGCTGCCCAGCTTACGTTGCCACACGCATTGCTCAGGGTGGGCTCTTTCTTCCCATGGTATTTATGGAGGCCTGGTCCTGGTCCTTGCGGTCTCTAATCCCATGTCCACACCATAGGCTTGTTCTAGGTGCTCCTTTCCCCAGGTCTTGGCCACTTTTGGTCTCTAAAGACTCTCTTAAATGTTGCTGTGTGTACGAGCCTCCTTCCCTTCTCTCATAGGACAGAGAAGTAGAGACGTGTGCAGAAGTAAAAGCGGACGATTTGCAGGTGTTTCTGAACACACGAGCTCAAATTTGAAATTGAGCCTTTCCCTCCTGTGCTCTGCAAGTAGGTGTGCTGCTAGATTGAAATAAGTTCCCCAGTCAAGTTTGAATGGCCTGTGTGATGGGATCCTAGACTCAGTTCTGTGCCATGCAGTAGGGTATCTGAGATTAGTGTTTGAAATATCCACTGGTTAAAAAGATGAATCTGCTTTTTTGACCTCCCTGAGGGATTCTCCTTTTTTGTCATCTTCCAGAATATCAGGACTTTCCCACCAAACGGTTAAAATCATTAGTAACGCCCTAGCTTAACCCTGTGTAGACATTAACAGCTGCAGGAAAATGGAACTGCACCTGTTTCCAAATGCTTTGTGTTCAACCTGCTTCCCACACTTGTTGGCATTGCAGGTGGAAGAGCTGACAATGAGCCCCGGCGTTCTCGGTGCCATCTCAGGGACCAGAGTCAGCCTCACCCTTTTGAATCAGTAGCTATTTCAGATCAAAATATTAAAGAGCACTATGTTTCAGTGTTAGAAAAATCAACTTATTTTGAAAAGGAATCTTCTAAGCCTTCCTCCCTCCCACCCTGTCTTTTAGGCCATCCTTGAACCCTGTTCATAGTTTCAGCCATCAAAGAATGCCTCTTCCTAAGGTCCTTAGGTTTCTCCCACCCCAGAGTACTCACCCCTCCCCCCCGCCCCAACCCAAAGCTGTTAATAATGCATTCCCAAGTGTTCCATTAGGTGCGCTTAAACTGGTACAGGGAAAATGGCAATTTCTGATTTGTGGTAACCCAGCAACAGTTTCTTAGCACTGGTGCCCTGGATCAGCAACTGCTTTCCCAGGGGTGGTCCCAGGGCACTCAGGAGGTTTTAGTGGGCTCTCCTCTTGGTTCTCTTTCCTTCTGTCTGGACCTCTCTCCAACCCTTGCTTTTTGGAATGGTCACCTCATTTTCCTCCTCTTACCCCAGTTGGCAGTGGCGAGGGAGGAGTTTGCTGCTTTAGATGAGGAGAGGAAGCCAAGGACTAGAGCTAGTTAAGCAGAAATATTGACCTACTTCCCCACCCTACCCCCACTCCCTCCTTTTTAGGGTAAATGTGCAGGTTACTATGGCAACTTCTGTTTCACTTATCTCAGACCTACTGACTCGTTTCTGTTGGTGTTCAATGTTGAAAAATTCTAATTCACTGCTGATTCAAGTGCCCACACTAAAGCCCATTGCTCTTGTCTGGATTTATTTTAACAACAAAAAGATGAGTCCTGGTGTTGATATAATTTTGTAGAGTCATTTCTGACTGATGACAAATATGAGGAAGCATATTGTAAGGACTGTTCTTTACCGAATGTTAACAAACCACTTAGAATGCCTCTTTGTCTCAGCTTCTCCTCTAATTGCTCAAGGCATTATTTTAGTTTTGCTTTGCTTTCAGAAGTTTGACACTTGTTAAAAGAAAAAGGAAAAATAATGTGGCTCCAGTAAATTGTGCACTCTTGGTCTGAGCATTGCCCAGGAACTCTGGTTTTAAAAAAATGACAGCCCCCACACCTCCCCTCCCTCCGCCCCATGTTCAAGACATTTCCTTTAAGCCTAGGTTTTTCCTGTCTAGGGAGTAATAGCTAGACGGCTTTTTGGAGAACAAGTGGAGGGAAGAGGGCTTGTTTCTTAGGTAGCCTGGTTAGTGTGTGGCAGGGCTTCTTTTGACAGTGCTCTACTTGCTGTTCCATAGGTTCTCCCGCTGGTTCTAGAGGGATGAGCGAGTCTGTGTAGGTGCCCAGGGGATGACAGTGGGGGCAGATGTCCGGCTGGTACTTCAGGGCCTGCTCTCATTTTAACCAGGGCTGATCTGCTTTTATCAATATTATGTATTGATTTTATTTGTTGAAAGGATTCTGCCATTAAGATCTGGTGAGAAAACCAGTACTACACCAGACTGTAGAGTATGCTGTAAGACAGATGTGATGATTAGGGAGCTGAGCTCTTGAGCAGAACCAAAGCTAAAGACCCTCCTCTTAGTTACTTTTCTTATGAAGTGTAACGTTCAGTGTGATAATATCAAAGAAATAAGATCCTGTTTTCCATCCCTCACGATGATTAGTTTTATGGGTGGGGAAAACGTGTGAAGTATTGATACAAAATTTATATGAGTAAGTACCGAAGTGAATGGTAAGGACCAGAATGGTGGGAGTTAGGGAGTTCGATAAAGGAAATGATTCAGGCGAGGCTGCTCTGAGAGGACTTCATGGAGGCAGCATTGTCGTCTGACTCGTAGTTGGTGCTCAATTTTTGTTGAATGTTAAAAGGAACCATGCAGGACTTGTACTAAGGAGCAACGTTGCTGGCAGGATGATAATAGGTATAATATATTTGAAGCACAAGATACAGTCTTTGTTGTGATTTGAATGCTTTACACACATTCATGTCATTTTATTTAAACCTAACAACAGTCAGATAGGTGGTATTATCCCCACTTTCTAGATGAGGAAATTGGAGACTAAGAAGTTGGAGCCCAGATAAGTCTAATTTCACAACCCAAGCTCTTGGTCACTGTACTGCCAAAGGACTGCCTTTTGCTCCAGCCTGGCCGTGGATTAACCTACTCACGCAGCCCCTCACTGCCCTGCTTATAGGCTGTCTCAGCAGCCTTTTATGTAACAGTCACTTGGATTCATCCTAAGCTCACCATTCTGCTCAAAAACTTCTGAGTGGCTACCTACTGCCAGCAGAGAGTACAGCTCCTCAGGGCTTCTTGGGCCTCTCAAATCTGCCTTTGACTTTCCCTTCCATACTAATTACTCCTTGTTTTCCTGACTGTACTGTTTCTCCCATATTAGAAGTTCCACAGTTTATGACCTGTCTTTGGCCCCTGAGTTGTCTTAATCACATTACAGAGTCTTGGGTAGCTTCCTTGCTCTGTAGTCCGATAGATTGTTCCCAGTTCACGTATTTTTTTCCTATCCCAGACCTGACATCAACTATTTCTCCAAGAACGTCTGGCTTATTTTAGTGGGAAATGGTATTTAGAGGTATTTATCTGGGCACTGAGTTGGCCATTGTTTCTAGGCTTTTTCAGTGGGTAGAGCTAGGAATTATTACTTTCTTTTTGAAGATAAAATATATCCCAGTTCATGCTGATGCTTTCTGTTCAGTTTCTCCTTAACTTCATCAAGTGTCTGTATCTCCCATTCAAAAATTCCATGCCAAAAATCAAAATCCTCTATAATACTAACATTACTCTTTTGGCCCACAATACACCACAGCAGTCCCAAAATTAACATCACCATCAACAAAACGATTGTGAAAATAGTTTTTTTTTTTTCCTCTCTTTTTCATTCTTTTGTCCTTGAGGACTATCTTATTACAGATTTTAAAGTCATTTGGAATGTTCCCTCTTTGTGGGTTTATGCTATGAAGTCTGTACACAGTCAGGTTCATTTGTTTCATTTTGCTTTATATTTTCAGGGATTGCCTTTTTGTACTATTTAATTTTGTTTTCTAATTGTAAAAGATATTTACATGGTTTCAAAATCAAATCTCAAAAAGGATATAGTCAGAAGTCTAGCTTCTTTCTCTTGTTTCTTTCCCCCCAGTCCCTCACTTCGCCTTGGGTCACTATTTAAACAGTTTTATATTTATCCTTCCGTTGTTTTTTGTTTGTTTCAATATAGGGAGATACACATGTAGTTATAGCCACCCCTTTTAGATAGGTAGTGTTCTACATAAATTTTCTTCTCCTTGCTTTGTTACTTTTTACTGTTTTTACATGGATTTAGGGATGATTTCAAGACATTTTAAACATTAACCTGTCAGATGCGATAACAGTAGAAATGCCTGCTGGCTGTTAATAAGGAAGCCACACTCTTAGACAGCAAAATATTTAGTTTACTTCATGGCAGCAGGGCTGATACACATTTGAATAAGGTGAGATGGTCTGGCTGTCCTTCCCAGCACAGCTCCTGTGTGTGGTCCAGCCAGGTGTCATGTTGGCCCTTTGGCTCTGTTTCTCCAAATAATGATAGCCTGTGCTGAATCACAGCTCACACAGACATTCTGCTTGTTCCTGGAGGACCTCGGACAGTAGTCATTCAGAGCGTGGCAGAGCAGGGCACACTGGCAGAGCCCAATGTGGTGGCCAAGAGCACTCCTTTCCCCTCAAGACCATTCTAGAAGCTGCTTTGTCAAAACAAGGAGGCCGTGGCTTCATGCTCAGCAGACCTTAGTGATTGACTCCCTTCTCTTCCTGCAGATACCAGGGAGCTCTTGATGCTTTTATGCAGCCTGTGGCTTCACTGGGAGTTGCTGCCATCACTGTAGGTAACAGCAGAGCCTTGGCAGCATAGCAGATGCTACACAGATTTGGGTCTGGTTACATCTAATTTGAAAGTCTTCTGACTGATTGTACCACTGAGATCTAGAAATTAAAGTGAAAGTGAGGATTTAAGAAATTTAAAGATAGCTCTACTAGGTAAAGCACATTTGAAAAATGTAAGAACGTTTTTTGTCCAATTTATGATTTCATTCTAGTAACACTTGAAGCTCCTCCCCCTGTAGATCATTTTTCATTGAATCCTTGCAATTCAAAAGGTATAAAACCTGTATCCCCTGTGGGATTTACAACTCCCCACTAAACTTCTTTCACATTGTAATTTCAGCTGTGATTAAACAGTAGTTCATCTTCTAATCCTAAATCAACTGTAAATTCACCTTCTGATTCTTTACATTGAACTGAATTAACCATTATAAATGATTTTTTTAATTACACTTTAAAGTGTTGAATTGTCTATGTTACTTTGTCTTCTAAACTAGATTATGGTAGTTTGAATATAGCACTCTTCATTGAAAATATTTGTGGTTTGAGATTACAAGCATTTTCTTAAGACCTGCTCCTTCATTTTACTCTGGCCCTGCCGACTGAGAATTTGCAGAATGAACAAGAGAGGGAGAGGAATGATTGCTGTAAGCCAGGCTTAAGTTAATCTTTAATCATTTAAAAGCTTTGAGAATTTCTAAAGTATAAATTACTTTCTTGAGTTCCTTGTTTCTGTAATAGAGTAAAATTAAACAATCCTGAGAATGTGTGTATGTGTGTGTGTATTAAAACAATTCACTAAAAATCTTCAGAAATAACCAGATTTGTTGATTGACCACTGTATATGAAACATTGGGACCAGAATGCAAAGTAAAAGAGATGTACATAAGATGGAAATGTTTTCATTTTACTTCGGGGATAACAGGACCATGCATTGGCTATTTTGTTGTTTCTAACTCCCTCAGAACTTGTACAGACGATCCTTGCTAGAGCTCTTGTTAGGTTTGATGAGGGTGCATTTTTCTCCTTTAAGTTCTAGAAATGATGAGTCCGTTCCTAATTTTGGAGACAAATATTGAAGGAAATGAGAAACACAGCAATATCTTCATTTTGCTGGTTGGAATTTGTGAGCACAAGTGATTACCGCCTCTGTCAAAAGAGAGATGAGGCGCTATCCGTTTAGCCATTTTGTAGATGACCTTTGGTGTGCTGTCAGGGATGGCCCTGGGACGCTGACCTTTCCATGGTAACAGCCTTGCGTGTCAGGGAGGGGAATGAGAATCTGATTCTAGTCCCCCATCCTCCTTCTACACCATCTTTTTCACCCCTCAGCTTAATAATCATGCCTTAAGCTCCTTAGTGCAAAGTGTTAGGCTCTCCACAACTGTGGAAATTATGTTTCTTATGATGGGTAATTGGGTAATAATACTACTGTTATTACCCAATGTCAATGAGTCTTAATGTCAATATGAATTTGTCTCATCTTGTCTGAAACATTAATTGGGCAAGTTCAGGCTCAGGGCTCAGAGTCCACTATTCACTTCTCAAAAGCAGGTTCTTACTCATACACACACCTTCTGTTTTTGGTCCTTTTCTTCTAAGCTTGTTTTCTGTCTTTTTAATTTTATTTTTTACTAGTTATTACCTGGTATAAAGAGAAAATGTAGATTGTTTCTTAGAAATGCCATCTAAAATTTTTCTAGTGTAGAATAAACTGGCTATTTTGTTGTGTATGTGTGGGGTAGGGAGTCCCTGATTAGTTCCTATGAGGCATTCTTACTGTATGTGTATCTGTACGTGCTCTGTCACTATTTCCAGGCAGGATTGGGGTCAACGGCAGCACAATTATCAGACTCCTTCCAAGTGCACTCGGTGGTTTTTCTGTTTGAGTCTTTCTTCTTATAATCCTGCTCATTTTGACCTGACCTTAGAATTAGCTTAATTTTTTTTTTAAGTTTTGATACAATTTGTCAGCAACTATAAGTCTGTCTCTTAAAGTGTCCGTAATATATCTGCTCTTAGCTAAGAGTCATTTTTTTAAAAAGCCCAACATTTAGCAAGTTTTTACTTCAAAGAAATACATTTTAAATACAGCAGTGTCATTTGGTTTTTAAAATGGAACTTGAGTCCCTCTAGTGGGTAAAGTGAAATTCACTTTCTGAGCTTGAAAGTGAAAGAAAGATGACAATCTTTAGCTATGTGGAACCAGTTCTCAAATCCACTGTTCTTGTCTAGTGTCCCCTCTCCCCAGATGAGAGGCAGTGTTTAGCCGGCCACTGGCTTGGCCCTAGTGTTAGCCAAGATTCCACAGTCCTATTCCACCCGTGTGACCCTGGTGGCCCTGGTCATTCCTAGCATGTGATCCCACAAGCTGTGGCTCATTGGTTGCTTTCTTTCCAGCCCCAACAAGTATAAACTTGGACTACAAGTTAGTGATTTTAAGCCATGCAGTTCTTTATAGAGAAGAGCACAGTGCCCTTGGAGTCCTTGAGTTGCTATGAAAGAAATAATTACACAGGCCTGTTTTGGGCACAACAGGTAGATAAAGGACATTTAGTAACTGGACAAGTTACATATTGATATCCAGAACACAGGCAGCATGGTATGGCAGAAAGAACCTGCGTTTGGGGTTCAAATCCTAACTTGGCAGTTCCTAGATGTGTGACCTTGAGCTGGTTACATAACCTCTCTGTGTCTTAGTTTTCCCTTCCGTAAAATGGGGAGAAGGTGATAAACCCATTTCACAGTGTTGTTTTAAGTATTAAAAATAAACATGCAAAGGCCTGTTGTGTGTTTTTACTGCTCTGCAGTTGGAAGCAGAAGTCATGGAAATTTCCCTCGCTGAATTCATTATGATGCATGGAATTTAATTATTTGGATAACCTTCCCCTCTTCTCCCATGCATTCTCTTTTCAGTCACCACCAAGTAAGCGAAGAAAATTAGAGAAGCCAAGGAAACCCATTACGTTTGTAGTATTGGAGTCTGTGATGAAGGAATTAGCCCTCAAAGCGTCGTCTCTGGGCTCTGAGACAGTAGAAGGCATAGTAGTTGTGACGACATGGATTGAAAAAATTCTCACCGACCTGAAGGTACGTGGTTAATAATAAGCACATTGAAGAAGTACTTACAATAATCTCTTTTTTTTTCTTTTTTTAAAGGAGTTTTCAGTGGAGAAAAGTGATTTTCAGATAAAATTCTGTTTTTCTCCAAATAGGTTCAGCATAAACGAGTTCCCTGTGGAAAGGAGGAAGTTAGCCTTTTCCTAACAGCCGTAGAAAACTCCTGGATTCATTTAAGGAGGAAGAAAAGAGACCGAGTGAGACAATTGAGAGAAGTTCCCCGAGCCCCCAAGAACGTCATCCAAGCCTTGGAAGAGAAAAAGTCCACCCCAAAAGAGTGTGGCAGTAGCCAAGATTTGGCCTCAGGCCCCGGGGAGAGTGCCCCCTGTGCGCTCCAGGAAGGCGAGTCTGCCACTGTGGAGGGCCATGGCCCAAACCAGGACTCGCTCTCCCAGGATGAAAACCCAGAACCCATGGAGGATGAAAGGAGTGAGGAAAAGGGAGAGATGGAGGTTTTGGAAGGTTGTAAAGGCTCTGGCCATGGAGCCCAGGACCGAGAGGCTTCTGAGCAGTTCAGCAGCCCAGTGTTTGAAAAAGGGAACCATCTCCAAGGAGTAGCTGGACGTTACCTATTTAAATGTTTGATAAATGTTAAGAAGGAGGTAGATGATGCCTTAGTTGAAATGCATTGGGTTGAGGGCCAGAACAGGGATTTGATGAACCAGCTTTGTACCTATATACGTAACCAAATTTTCAGGCTTGTTGCTAGTTAACTCCAAACTTCTTGCACAGTTGGGAAGGTTCTGTAAAGCAGCTTACTTTGGAGTGACCTGTTGCGGGGCAGGAGGAATTCCACCCTCAGCCCACTGGTAGCATTATGTGGAATTATCTTTAAGAAAACCAGAAACAAATTAATCCATTTTAAAACACCCCTTCCTTTTTTTATTTTTATTTTTTTAAGTTACAGGGCATTGCAGTATGGTAGTTCAGAGAAGGAATTGTGGTTATCAGCATCAGCAACATCCATCAGTAAACTCTTAAGGGATTTAAACCTGACTTAAGCTGATCACCTTAGCTTTAGGCTGGTTTTCTGAGGCCGCAAGACTGCTTTTGCGGTTTGATCTGGGTCAGAAGTGTGCAGAGCATCATGTCCTGTCTGTCACCCACTGCTGCTTCTTGAGGAGGGCTGGCTTTCTCATCCCCCTAGTGGAGGTGGTGCCCCAGGGCAGAGAGCCCTGGCCTCTCCTAGAGTCACCTTCAAGACTGAGGACTTCGGGCACATGTGGTTAATGTCCCCTGTGTCAGTCCAGAGACAGGAACTGGCCTAATGGCAGGTGGTGGGAGAGTCAGGGAGAGGAGGCTAAGTAATGCCAGGAAGAAGGGCCCATCAGGAAGCGCCTGGAAACGTCGGCACATTCCTGACTCTTGTCTGTTTTGATGTTGCTTATTTCAGAAACAGAATTAGGTAAGCAAAACTGCCCAGTGTGATGGAGACACAGCAGAATGAAGCCATCCCCTTACCTCCAGCCTGTTCAAAGTACTGTTTTGTAGCAGTTTTACTGGTGTGATTTTTTTTTTTAATTTGCTTCTGCAGTTAAAGTGGAGCTAATATAAGTGTTTTCAGAATTGAAAACTGTCAATCCTGTTTGAATCCTGGGCTTGGGGAAAATATTTTCTTGGCTTTGAATGGGTAAGTGATTGATGATAGAAATAAGAAATGGAGCAAGATAGTTATGTGCATTAAGTTGCTTAAGAAAGTCTCGTCTATTGGGAGATAATCAAAGATTGGTAGCTGATCAAAGAGTGCTTTTTTGTGGGTCCCCTTGTGATACCCTCTGTGTTTACCTATTACTATTGGAGAATCCTGAGGCCAAGGTAACCATGTTCTTAAAACATGTTTCTAATTGCAGTGTCAGGGTGCAGCAGGAATGCCTCTGCAAAAGAAGCCTCTTTTTTTGTTCTCTTCGCATCTCTGTTACGTCCTGCTATGCTTGACTTTCATGGGTTGATTTTGCACCAGCAGCCTAGGGTCCTATTTTTCCTGAAATTTTTGAGTACGGTGCTGGAGCTTCTTGCTGTCTGCAAAGAAGACTGTGACTGAGTTGTTAAGCTATGCTTTTGAAAGGTGGCTATTGACTGGGGCAGAAAACTGATGACCTTGGCATATTTTGGCAGCAGCTAGACCAGGCCCTCAGCAAAGATACAGAAAATAAAAATAGGACCATATTATACCTCCCTTCGGCTGTGGAGACAGAGCTGCAGAAGAGAACATATTAACCACTTAGTGTTCTTAACTTGGCCCATAGACCTGGAAAATCCATAGCCTCCTGGTTATTTCCAGAAATTTCTAGGGGCATGTTTGGGTTTTTTTCTGGAGAGAAGGCTCCCCAACTTAGAGAGAGGGGTTAGTAACTCACTGAGGATTAGGGACCACTATGCTAGTCCAGTCTCTTTTTTGACAGGATAGGGAAACCAATGTCCAGGGCCCCACAGAGCCAGGGTTCGATGCAGGGCCTTGGATTCCTGCAGTCTGATCATCTCCTGTACCCATGCACAGCATCCTGCACTACTTATCTCTCATGACATGCTGGAATCACATGCTGGACCCAAACCTAGTTTCTATCTTGATAGACTTTTCAGATAATTGAGTTAGGTGACAGCTGTTCACTTGATAAGTGGTCACTGGGTATTTTTTGTTTGCTTGCTTGTTTCATTATAAAAGAGTAGTGCATGCTCATTAACGATTTGGAAAAATGAGGAGAAAACAGCAACAAAATTACCCCTCATCTCAACCTTCTGGAGCACAATTGGTATTTCAGTGTTTCAGTGTATTTCAGTGTTTCCTTCTAGTCTCTGACCTCCCTTTCTATAGATGGGGTGTGTGAGTGTGGGGGTTCAGATTGGTTGTGTTCATGCTGTGTATTCCGTTTTATATTATGCTTTTTTCTCATCTGATGTCTTGTAAGTAATTTTCCATGTTATCACAGGAGTGTATTATTTACACTCCTTGGTTCAAAATGTGTTTCAGGCACAGTATTACCCTTTGTTTAAGTGTAGTACTTAGAGATTCCCGGAGAATCCTCTGTGGACCTGGAGGCACAAAAGATGGATCTTGTGTCTGTATGTGTTTGGTGCCTGAGGTCTAAGGCTTTGTGTCATGGAAGACATTTTATAGGTGTTAAGCTAATGTTCTTAGAATTTAAAAAGTATGTGACAAGAGAAGCTTACACTGCTAGAGCTGTGAGTGCCTTTTTTTGCATTTGTGTGTCTTCATTTCATGCTCTGAGAATAGTTTATTTCTATCTAATGAGAGAACATTGAAAACATTTTTAAAAGACATTTAGAAATTCTTTCAGCGATGCGTATACTTTATAATTGTGTCATATGTGATAGCCTATATCTCCCATAGGGGGAAAAGGAATTTAAAAAAAATAGGTTATTGACTCATATATCATAATGTTGATTGATACTTGCCTTAAGTGTCTGGAGGTCAAGTTCACATTGATGGGTAGGTATGGAATTGAGTCTTTGTGGCATTATCCTAAATTACATTCTGGTCCCTGGCGTTGGCTTCTCATCTCTTGATAACCAAAGTGGGAACAGAAGCTGAACTTGCTTTCCAAGGAAGGGGACTAAAGCTACTTTTGTTCTTTGGAACCTGCTTTGCTTCTGACAGTTGGGTTCTTTGATCCACACCCTTGCCCAGCTAGTCACACAGCAGAGCACCGCTGCATGTCCTGGTAGGGTTGGTGTCTCTGGTGGAGTTTCAGGTAATCTAAATGGGCATGTGGATTACTTAAAACTTTAGTATGTATTTTTAAAAACATGAAACCTCTCTTCTCTTAATAGAAATCAAAGCTTACCATGTTAACACACCAAGTTCTAAGTTCTGACAACTAATAAAACTGCATGGTGTGGAAAAGATGCAAAAAGGTCTGTAGAAAATTCGGGGTCTCCTAAAAGGAATAGCTCCTCCATCTTACTTAAACTAAGGCATTTTCCTCTGTAGCCACACGGGGGCATCTTTGGCCCTTTTATCAAGTGCCTTAACTTCTCTGTGGGAGTGGATAAAATTGTGTCCTTGGTATTTTCTTGAAATATCCAGTTGCTACTCAGATAAATATTTTTATGTAAGCAAGGACATTTTCATATTTAAAAAATGTGAAAGATAAAAGTAGAAAGAAGGAAAAACCTACCTTGTGGTCGAATATACTCTTTCAACCTTTTTATGTTTCTTTATGGTCCCAGTAGACTTTTGTTCTTTTCTTTCCGTCTGTCCTGCTACTCTAGAATATATCCAGGATGGGTCAGTCCTTTGGACCAACTTTTTATTGGTCTTTAGTTAATGGAGGTACCAGAGGGGAATGTTTAGTGATTTTAAATCGTAACTTTTCAAAAGCTTTATGTTGCAGGAAGAGTAACATATAGAGCCCTAAGAAAGAACCTTTTGGTGTTCTTTTGTCTTTTCATTCTTGTCTTGCTTTATCTGGCCAGCTGAACAGCATGCATGTGATGTGTTGTTTACATTACAAGTTGGCACAGTTGGTTCTGTGTTGGGCGTATATTATATAGGTTAGCTGGGCCTTCTTTCCCACAAGGGGTGTTTCTGTGTGGAACGTGTCTGTCACCAACCCTGAGGTCTGTGTGGGCTCACAGAGAAGCCCCAGCCGCCCTTATTTTCCTGGCCCAGAATCAGATGTTGTAGGTGGTCACCCAGCAGATCTGTACATTAGAAGGAAGAAGGTCCAATTTGGAAAACTAAGAAGCCCTCTGGGAGAAGGAGGGTCTCAAAGGTGCAGCCATTTTACAGCCGGCCAGGAGGTGCCGCTAGGAAAGGGACGTGACCACATCCTTTGTGGAGAAGCTAGTGCTTGGGAGAATCAGTTTGCTGAGTGCGCACCTACCCCAGTAAAACCCAGCAGAGGCTTACTAGTGAGAATGATTGGCCTCTGCCTCCTGGAGCCGGGCAGTGATGGTATTGAACCTTCTAATTCTCCCAAGTACAAACTGCGTGGCGCTCATGCCAGTGCAGTAATAGAAAGCCCTTGAGCAACAGGGCCTCACATACATACCAGGGAGTTCCTGCTCTGCTCTGTAAAGACATTCAGATCCTCTGCTGTGACTCACCCAAATGACTAAAACAGTGGTTTATTTTTTTAATTGCTGGTTGGAACAGCTAATGCTCCCTTTTGGAACAGCTAATGCTGCCTTTTGGAGGCTTTGCTTTTACTCTGGGGGACTGTGTTGTGACTGAGTGAAGGCCTTGCACTTCTGAACACCCTTGAGGTGCAGCCTCTCCGCCTCTCTTAGCCCAAGCAGAAACATCAGGGATTCCAGGCACTCTTCAAGGAAGCAGAGGATCACCAGTGCTTCTTATGAGCCAGAGAACTGAGATAGGAGTGGACCAGGAAAATGTAGGCAGACTTGGCAGGATTGGCTTGTATATGATGTTCTCAAGAGGACAAGAGATATATAGGTCCCCAATGCTTTCCCAGTCATCCTAGGGGAATGGAAAACAGAGGAAAGCACAGACTTCCCAGCTCATTAGACCTGGGTTCACATTCGAGTTCCATTTACAGGGCAAGTCGGTCTCACTAAGGCTTAGCTTCCTCATACAAAAGATTGAAGAATTTTTACCTCACAGAGCTGTAACAGCAGTTAAGTGAGAGAATTACTGTAGTACCTGGAGGAATACATAAACAGAGAGTAGGCTTCTCAACTTGCTCATCTCTTATCATCCTTTGAGTTTCAATTTCTGGTCAGAAAATCTACCAAGAGAATCCAGTGAAAAGGCTGAGGGCTGTATAACTGCAGGTATAGACTACCACTCTGACCGAGAGCAAAATCTGGGCTTCCAGGTAATGGAGGGTTTAACAGGGAACCAGTACCGACTGGCAGTCCTCTGTGTAAGTTGTCTCACTAAGTAACCCTGCAGAGAAGTATGGGGTTCCTGTGTGATCACTTTAAAGAAGTGACAGCTAAGAGATTGCCCTGAGGTTTCTCTCAGAGTTAAGTCACAAATGTGGGATTTGAACTCGGTCCAGAGATCGGACACTGGGATCTGGTACCAAATCTCAAGATTTATAATAAGTGCCATACTCAGAATGGAAAGGGACTTCTGGGCTTATCTGACCCAACTCTAGGGAAGGAGACTTCAGTTTAGTCACAGGGAAGAGAGAGAAAGCATCTCTTACCCAACTTCACAATTTAGCACTTAAAGGTAATATTATTTTCCAGCCTGTTATCAATGAACAAAATTTAATAAGTGAAATTGCTTATAATTAGTTCTTAATTTATGCTACCAAATCTTTATATAGAATTTTGTATTTGGCAGTAGTACAGATAATTAGATAGTGAAACCACAAAATATCTAGTGCAAGCACATGTTGGATCAGAATCAATGTACAGTAACTGGTAATTATTTAGGTAATGACTCTTTGACGATACCTAATCGTATAATAATAGAAGAAGGAATTTTTTTAAATAGGCAGCATCCAGTATTTCACATACAGAGCACAAAACTGATGTACTTTCTGATCTTGCTGGAGAAGATAGCAATCATCAGAAAAACTGCAAGTTGTCCTCCCCAGGTGGGGGAATGGACCGTGTAAATCTGGAGAACAGGAAAGGCTGCTTGCAATCTGGTGGACTCATTCAGGGAGTGTGGCTGTGTCTAGGAACTGGAGCCAGGAAATCCCCAGCCCGGCCGGCCCCCAGGAGGCTTGCGCTGCTGCTGCCCCAAAAGAGAAGGCTGCCCCGAGAGCACTGCTGAGCCCGGACTGCGGGTGAGGCCGGGCCTGCCCCCACAGATTCGCAGTTCCAGAGGCCTTGTGTGTCTTGCTGGGAAAATGGGGGTTCCCATTCTGGTCTGACAGGATCCCTAATTCAGATGCGTGTGTCCCAGGATTCCTGCCTTCAGGGCTGAACACGGGGCTTCTAGACCAAACGCTGGCCTGTATTTTCGTGAACTCCAGATGAGCACTAATGAGGACTCTCATTCACCAAGGGAAGTATTTCTTCATCGTCTGTACCAGGGGTCAGGCAAGAAGGGCTGGAGCTCAGGCTCTGAGTAAAAGTAGCTTTTACTCGATTCCTGCAGGTTATTGCCGTACAGAAATAGCTGCCCAGGGTTACTGGATTCTGATTTATTTGGGGGAAGCCAGAAATCCAGACTTTATGAGAAATTTACTGTAAATCCTGACAACTACTTGAATATTTTATGGAAGCCTGGTGGACCACCATCAGTTTGTGGCCTCTTCTACCTCCAGGTGGTGGACTGTCTGAATATTTGCTGCCTCCACTTTCCTGACTCATTTACTTGAGCTCCTAAAGTCTGGTTGCTGCCTTCCCTCCTTTTTAAAGAGTTCTTCTCACCTCTTAAAGGGAGAATCCCGAAGATCCTCTTCTTGGGCTTTGTTTGCTCTTTTCTCCTGTTTATGGCTGACCTCATCCACTCCAGTGACTTCAGTGCTGATCACTCCTACATTCATCATGCCCAAATCTAGACCTTTCCTGAACTTTCAGCATCCACATACCTAACCACCTACTGGACATCTCCCCCAGGACTGGGGCTGTGTCAAACTCAGCTTGTCTGCTCCTGCTTGTCTACACCTGTATTCTTGGTTGCCATCCACCCAGCTGTCCAGATTAGAAATCTCTGCTCCTCCCTCTCCTTCGCCACCAGGGTCTAAAACCTTCCAGCTTAGAAAAATCTCCCAAATCCAGCCCAGCCTCTCCTTCCCTGGTGCCACTGCCTTAGTGCTGCTCCGCATCTCACACGGACCACGAAGGCAGGCTGAGCCATTTCTGGGGACCTTCAGAGCTAAGCAGCAGAAAGAGCAGATTTAGAGAGGTTTGAGGGAATGGGGTGAAGAAACCTGTTTTCAAGGGTGAAGCAGGAGGGCTTTCAGAAGAAAGAGTAGGATGGGAGATAGACCCACAGCAACAGGTCGAGTTATCCGAGGCCCTTCCTGATAAAGCACAGAACTTTCCCCCTTTTACATAATTTCATTTTACAGAAGTAATGTTTTCACTATAAGAAATTTAGAAAATAATGAATAAAAGTTTACAATTCCACTACTCAAATGGAGTTATTTTACATTTTGTTATCGAAGTATTTTTATATGCATATATATTTTTAAACACGTGGGATCATGTTGTATGCTACTGTTTTATAATCTTTTTCATTTAGCAATATACTGTGATAACTTCTTTCTGATTATATAAAACTAATCTATGCATCAGAAAACTTGTGAAAATAAAAACTACCAGTAATTACACTGCCCAAAGACCACCACTGTTCATATTTTGGCTTATTAACAACCCTGTCTTCTTCGTGCCATATTGTGAATGTCACTTCGCGAAACTAATTAATTGTTCCTTGTTGAAAATTTAGGTTTTCTGGTTTTTGCTTTTGTAAATAATGTGTTAGTGAATATCTTTGTACAGAAGTCTTCATGTTTTTTTTTTATTGCTTTGGGATAAATTTATATAAGAATTACTGAAGCAGAAGAGATACGACTCTTTTAAAGGCTTTTTGTACATATGGCCAGTTCGCTCCAGGAACAAATTGTGCTGCTTTATGTTTCCACAAGTGCCTGTTTCTACCACACATCTGATGGCACTAGAAGGCTAATTTTTAAAAATCCCTTATCAACTGATCAGCAAGAATATTTTCACTGTTTTAATTTTATTATAGTATTGGCAAGGCCAAACGTTCTCATATATGTGTATTTATGTTATAAGTATTTGTTCATATATTTATTGTTTTATGAATTTTAAATCATGTTCCATGTTCATTTTTCTATCCAGGTGTTCTTTTTGTTACTGAAATTGCAAGGGTGCATCTTGCCAGTGTTTCCCTCCATTTTGTCATTTACCTGTTCCTTTTGTTTATGGTGATTTTGTTTTTACATTCAGGGAGCTTTTAGAGGGCCTATGTAATCAAATCTGTCAAACTGTTCCTTTATATTTTCTTTGTTTGCCTTTACAGGTAGAAACCTCTCTAACCACCCTTGGAGCAGAAAAATGTTTGCCTACATTTTATTATGGCTCTTTTTGGCATTACTTTTTACACTTAACACTTGAATTTGTGTCGGTGTATGATGTAAGGTTTTAGGACCTAACTGTGTTTAGTGAATGGCTAAGAGTTATCACAGAGAAACTCCTCAGAGAGATAGATGACTGGTGAGTTCCAGCACTGCCATGTGTTGTGTCTGTGATGGGAACAGGGACTCAAGTTGGCTGGAGGCTGGGGAACAGGCGTATGTACGATCCCAGCCTGGAAGTGGGAGGCATGTGGTTCCTGGAGAGTCCTAGAGTGTCCCCGACACTACCCAAGGGTGGACTCTCCCGATGGGTCCTAGGCCCTTGTTAAGAAATCTGGTTGTGAGCGTGGAGCTGAGCCCTGGGTCCAGGCAGTCCAGCCAGTAAGAGGCTACTGCTCCAGGCCTCACATTCTCTTCTCAGAGGGCGTCAGTCAGTAGCACAGGTAGCTGGTCTGCAGCCTTGCTTTTAGATGTGAGCTTGGATTGCTGAGACAGGAGATTAGTCCTTTGTAGGGGTCACTGGTTGCACTCGAGGCCCTCTGCCCTGGGAGGGGCCTTCTCTGTCTTCAGACATCCCCCATCCCCACTGATCTGGCTGGCCTCTTGACTCACATTGCAAGACTCCACCTCTCTCTACCAATAACTTTGCCCAGTCTCTCCTGTGACCTGAAGTAAGTTGCTCTCATAAAGCCACCTCTCTTTTTCTTCAAAGGAATAACTGAAGTCCTCATCCTTTCCTTGTGCCTTTCCACTTTGATCAGCTTCCTCCTTCTGAGCTCATCCCCAGCCCCCATCTCTCCAGTGGCATGGCTTGCTCGCCGCTTTGGTTTCTCAGAAAAGCTCAGAGTGTGTGGCTCCTCCCTTTTTGCTTCTGAACTGCATTTCTTTCCTTATTACTCAGTGTCCACACCCAGGGCGGTTGCCTGGATAAAAATCTACCCCTTTCCCCCAGTCACCTTTTCAGGCCAGACGTAAGTGCCAGTGAGGAATGACTGCCTACCCAGGCCCAGTTAGAAGCTCTTCATTCCTCAGAGTGGCCTGAGGCAGGACAGTGTCCTCTGGGGTCATGAATCCCTGGATCCTGAGTTTGATTCTCTTTCCTTGCCTTCTTACTCACCTGCTAGGCTTATTTATTGGGCACCACTAAGCAAAGTTTAACGATTATTTCTATCTTCAACCAGCTCCCCACCATCAGCCATTTCTGTGAGGTTTTCACAGACCGTGGACCCTCTTCCCCAGGCTGGGCTCTCCCACACAGAGAAGAGCCAGGCCGCTTCTCATCTCAGCTGACACTAAGCAGCTTTGTGACCGTGGATAAAACACCTCTTGGGAGATTGGTCTAGGTGATCTCAGCTCTTCCAGGTGCAACAGACACTGTTTGAGGCAATGAAGAGGAGAAAGCACATGAATGGGAAGGTTGAACTTGACTGTATCTGTTTCATAGGTTCAGGAGAGGCCCTCTGACAGCTCACCAAGAGTAGAGGAAAGTAGGCAAAGACTTGGATGAAAGCTCCCGGCTGCAGGGAGCCAACTTTACTGATGATTGAATTTCTACCCTATCAGATACACCTCTATCAAAGTAATTCAGAATCCTGCTCATCATTCAGGCTGAGCTTGTCAGGAATCAGCTTCAGCTGGCTCACGCAGCCTTCAATTCACTAAATTCCCTTATTAGAAAAGTATGATTATCTGGGAACCTAACTTTCTAAAATGAATACTCATTTTAGAATCAGTACCCTTACAGGTCTTTGCATAGTCCTGTGATCTCTTGTGCTCCATCCAGCATGGTGAGAGAGAGCAAAGCTTACCTTTTCCAGGTATCCCTGTGGAGTTGAGTTCTACTCTGTGACCTTTTACCCTACTCTGGCTTACCAAAGGTCACCTGGCCTTGGCTACAAGGATAGCTAGCCCAGTGTCTGGCACATGTTTGGCACACACTAAATATTTGTGAAATGAATGTTGTATGGTGTGTCCGAGTGTACTAGTCTTCTGTCCCTCGTCATCTCATAGCTGACTTTTTCCCTTTGGTCTTGTTTTAACTACAATAGGTGGAAAGCTCCCAGGACCACTTGTAGAATTTGAGAGCTCAGGCCTGAAGGGTTAGGGCATCTGGGATCTGGTATACCTGTACTTTGGCTTTACACCTTTCCTGCATCTTATTACTGATGCTTTGTAGGGTCCAGGAACTGATCTTCATAGCCCTTAGTTGTATATATATGTAGCGCTTTGTCAGGGTGAATGGTGGGGTGATAGGAGACAGTCTCATTAGAGAATGTCACTAGCTCAGCATATTAAAAAAGTTGAGGGGGTTGAACTGGGCTTTGGGGTGCACAAGACATGAGGAGGAAGTGTGGAAATAGAAATCCTCTCATGAGAATTACACCATGCCAGACAGGCCAGTTTTCCTCCTATCCCAAAGGTATTGAGCACTAGAAGCTATAAAGAAACTTTAGGAACAACTTTCTGGAAATGGCTGGGCTTTGGATTATTTCCAAAACATACTAACCTTTCTGCTGAAACATCAAGAAGACTTTCTCTTGAATGAATATAACAGTTGGCAACTTCTACCCCAGGTCCACCCCCTTGGAACAGGAAGCTGGCTAAACTGTTAAATCACCCTCCTATTCATTCCTCCACTTTTATCCTCCCCCTTTCCGCCTCACAGGTATCTCCCACCTCCATTGTCCATTTCCCAACAGAGGACACTTGATGAGAAACTCTGGCCATTTTCAGGCTCCTGTAGGCAGCAACAAGCCCAGGAAAAGCCTCCTTTCTAAACCCTTTCTTTTGCCTAACATCCCCTGGCTGGTGTCCCCACATGACCCAAATAAACAGATGATCATGTGAAGCCAGGAAGGCTGTTTGTTTTAAATAGCGAGCATCTCCACTAAGCTCTAGAGCAGATGGGCTATTGGGGGCAAGCGAAAGCTTGGCATTTGAATTCTGTGTTCACTCCACTTTTATCTCCTTCCCCAACTCTGAAGGAAAAGCTGTCTTCAGAATACTACTTTTCAGAGGGGTGCCTTCGTGATGTGATACAGCTGGTCCCTGACAGGACAAGTCAGAAAAATTGGACTTCAGTCTCTTAGAAGAGACTTCAGGGCTGTACGAGTGCCATGACCACTTGAGGAAGGCAGAAGGGTACAGCTGGAGTTAGTCCTCTGAGCATCCTGGGCCACTGGCCAGTATGGTATGGTGTCGACCCCTAACAAAATGAGAACTTGGTCATCAACATTATCTCAAGTCATGGTGATATATAAGTTTTTAAGTTAAATTTAAACTTCCCATTTTCTTTGCTTGTGTAGTGGGCCCAGGTCCAACCACACTGGTAACAGGTGGTAGACACCTTAAAGGAAGCAATGTTGGGACCAGTACAGATCTTTCCAAGGAAAAGAACTTGGCTGTTATGCTCTGATTCCCCCGTTGTTTCTCAGCTTCATCATAAGCTAAGCCAGTGGCACCTGGTCATTTGTGTGTAATGGACTCTCTAGGCTCAGCTACAGATGCTGGGGCTAAGAGTGCAAAGATCAGCGCCCTCTGTAGACTGGTGCTGGAAACAACACCCTTCTGTTCACTAGGTTCTCGATTTCCAGGATCTGTGCAGATTTTCTTTCCCTGGGATGGGCTATGCCCTCAAAGGAAAGGCACAAATCCAGCTAGCATCATTTGTACCAGATTTCTATATGTCTAGCTGTCCTCTCCAAATAGGAGCATACCCCTCAAAGGACACAATGGGGGTGGGATGAATTGGCAGGCTGGTCGGCCATTCAGCCATCCTCATGCTCTGTATAATACTGAAGCCCCCCAAGGCAACAAGATCCTGAACCCAACTGGCGCTGTCCCACTCTGTTAGAACTGGTCAGCAAAGAAAATTATCTGGGGCCCAGACTCAGGGGCCTTAGACATGCTGGCACTGGGACAAGCAGAGCTGGACATGCTCCAGGGTGCCCCAAATATGCCTTCAGCCAGCCTGTGCCTGTCACTACCAACTGTACCAGTGGGGTCTGTGTGGCAGCCACCGAAAAAGCAGTACAGCAAAGTTTCAGGTAGATTTTGGTGCCCCACCACATCACGATATGTTAAGTGGCCAGAACTCCTTCCCGTGTGAGCAGTTTGATACTCTTCCAAGATTTTTTTCTAACTGGGGATCCTGCCGCAGAAATGCCTTAAAAAGAGTCACCCGTGGCGTCAGGGATAAATGCTCCTCCCTACAGGGCGAGGAGCAGCTGAACACTGAGTGACCTTAGGCAAGTCCTTTCTCGTCTCTGGGCTTCAGTTTCCTTATCTGCAAAAGGCGAGAATTTGGGCAAGCTGACCTCAAAGGTCTAATTTTCCGATTGTACCTCCAGGCGCCCCCACACGCCAGCGCAAGAAGCGGCCGTACGGAGGGCCACCTCTGGGTCTCCGCCCTCGCGGCGAGCGCGATTGTGGCTGGGCGGAGTGGCCCCGCCCCCGCTCCCCGCCCGCGGCCCCAGCTGCCCAGCCACTGGGCGGGCTGGGCTTCCGCCCTCCACGTTGTTGTTCCCGATTTGCGCCACGCCTCCTTGGTCTGGGTTGTGGGTGCCTCGCCTTAACCGCCCCCGGCCCGGACCCCGAGCAAAGGGCGGCCTCTGGGGTGGCACAGTTGGAGTCTCCACCTGCATCAGACACGCGTGGACAAACAAAAGTTTCGGGGAAGAAAAGAAAAGAGATTTGTTTTTAAAGGGAGAGTGGTGAAAAGTAAAGGGTAGGTTAGGGCACGACTCCAGAATTTTCCTCTCGGCCTCCCACCCGCCACAGAGTGACCCCAGCCGTACCCGCGAATGTGACCCTGCCAGACACTGGCCCTTTAAACAGTGGGCTGGCGGCGCGGGGTGTCCATGTGGAGCTGCTCCATGCCGTGTTGTCCTGCCCGCCCATTGGCCTGCGGCCCGGTGACGTCGCCTAATAGGATGCAAACGCACTGCGGGGGGAGGAACGGAGACAAAACACGGAATCGGATTCCACGCCGCTCCCTCCGCCTGTTCTCTGGCAGTCTCCTGCCGTCAGCTCCGCCCGTCAGCTCCGCCCAGGGGCGGATCCCGGGGGAATTGCGACAGCCGGGTGGTTGCAGGAATTAGGTCACGTGTGGGTAGGGCGTGGAGACCCAGAGGTCAGGCTAGTCTCTTAACGTCGTAAGGTTTCCCCGACCTGGAATATCCTTATTTGATCTAACTTAAGTCTTAAATTTTCCGCTCCTCCTTTCCTCCAGCAGGACAAATTTCGTAGTGAATGACCCAAGCACGCAGCCTTTGCTCAACTTGTGGCTCGCAATCGGGGCGGGGCGAGGCGGGAAAGCGGAAATGCAGGGCGCGAACCGTGCTGGAGCTTTTCCCACCCCCACCCAGGCCACGAGTGCGCGCGCCGTCTCGAGTGGGCGGGGCCAGCCCGCCCGGGACCCCGCCCCTCCCTTCGTGAGACGCCGCGGCCCTGCGGGCGGGGGCTCCGGTCCGGGCTTTGGCTGCGGCCCCGGTGTAGTAGCGGGGGCGGCGGCCGGGGGCAGCGCGGCTCCTTCCCTTGTTGTGTGTGTCGCTGCCTCCTCGCCATCTTGTTGCAAAGCCTTTTCTTGTCGGCGGGACTCCCGGGGGCCGCCGGGCGGGAGGCATCAGAAGAGAGGAAGAGAGGGAGGGGAAGGAGGGAGGCAGTGCCGCCTTTTTTTTTTTTTGCATCAATTTTTTTTAATTTGCAAATTACATTTTGCAAATATTTGGGGAGACATTGATTTTTTTCTCCCCGTGCTCCCCCGTTCTTCCCTGCGGAGTGCGCTGCGCCGCCCAGCCCTGTCGCCCCCCGGAGGTGATCCCTCCCTCCTGCCTGCCCGCCAGCCTGACCTGTGCCCGGCTCGCGGGCCGCAGTCTCGGCCCCGGCGCGCCCCCGGCAGCTCTCGGCGCGATGAGCATAGAGACGCTACTGGAGGCGGCCCGCTTCCTGGAATGGCAAGCGCAGCAACAACAGAGAGCACGTGGTGAGAGGCCGGGCTGGGCCCCTGGGGCACCGGGGAAGGGGAGGCGAGCGACCCCAGTCCCCGAGCCCACGCGAAACCGCGGGCAAGCCCCCCTTCCGGGCGGCCCCCGAAGCTGGACAGTGCAAGGCTCCGCGTAGAGCCGCCGCCCGGGGAGGAGTGTTGTGAGCATTGAAATTAATTAATGAATTCATTAACATGCAGCGAAGGGACCCGGCTTCTGTGGGCGCCACCCCAACTGCCTGCCACCCCCTTGTACACCTTTCGTGGGGGGTTCCTTTCGCGTGGGCCAGCGGCTCCCTCAGTAGGGCTGAGAATGTGCGAGCCGGGGGGGGGTGCGGTGAGGAATGGTACTGCGTGGAGCAGACAGACCCACGCGTGTGTGCACTGGAGATGTGTGATGCAAGCCTCGATGAGAGCGGATGAACGGTCGTGTACACGGGCGAGCGTCTAGTGCACACGAGTGGGCGTGTGTGTAACGGAGTAGGGGGTGGAATTACTCTACGCGGAGCAGCTCCCCGGCTTCCCTGGCCCTGTGGAGAGGGTGCGGGGGGGCGCTCCCGGCAGATCTACGCGCCGCTTGGAGCGGAGGCGGCCTTTGCAGAATGAAATGACATCGCGTGTCTTATGATCCTGGCCAGCCCCGCCTGACCCCGCCTCCCAGAGCTGGGCTGGGTCGCATCAGGGGTTTGGGTGAGAGCTGGGCTGATTGGGTATCTGTGAAATGGTTTGCACATCGCCAGGGGCAGCCCCTAGGCCCCCCTTTGCTGCGCCCCACTTTAGCCGGTGTGGAATGTGGCGTGTCTGCGCGTTCCAAACCCGCTCTCGGCTGGAATGTTGCGTGTGCCTGCGTTCCAAGCCAGTTGGTTACACCGGGTGGTGACGTGGACTGGCTCCGCCCCCGACCACGTGCACGGGGGACACTCCCGCTGGGGACTGCACGGCCCGGCCCCTCCCTGCTGCCTCGCGCTCGGCCGGGGGCGGGGCCTGGGCGGGGCTGGCTAGGGGCTTTGCGCTGGGTTGGGCCCTGGCTCTGGCCGCTGGGCATCTCACTGGGAGAGCGTCTGACCTGCGAGGGAGGAGCCGAGCTCACCTGTAGGTTGTCGCCCCTACCTCCTGTTTCTGATCCTCGGGCGAGGGAAACCCTCAGAATCGCCGAACGACTGGACATTTAGAGCTCACACACTCCCCTTGACCCCTTAAACGTTCTTACCAAGACCTCCTGGCAGCACTCCTGGCCACAATGTGGCATGAGCCAGGCTGAGAAAGGGCAAACTTTGGCGTTCCCTTGACAGGGAGAGACGGAGCCTTCAGATGCCCCCTGTCCCCATGCGCTCTTATTGGTGGCCCCCAGCTTAAGGATGCTGCAGAAATAGGGGCTGGCAGAGGACCTCTGTTTTCCAGATTGCTGTGAGGGTCGCAGCCCTGGATTGGCCTGTGTGCAGTATCCGGGGACTGCTGTCCCTTCCAACCCTCCCCCAGCCCTTCGGCTGGGTCGGTTGTGGTGGAGAGAGCGCTTCGCTCTCCTTTCCTTTCTCTCTGCCTATTGTTGCTTCAATGATGAGTCATGCAGGAGGTAGTAGTGTGTGTTGTGTGTGTGTGCGCGCGCGCGCGCGCGCCTGAGGCGTGTGCGGCCGCCGCGGCGGGCGGGGAGAGCGGCGGTAGACCAAGGGCGGGGAGCGGTGGGTCGCCGGCCTAGTCAGGTCGACCGGCCTCTCAAGGTCAAGAGTCACTCGAGATTTGTGAGACCGAGAGTGTTTGGGTTTTCGGAACGGATGGGCCAGGACATCAGTCCACGCGCCCCTCCTGTCTTCCGGGTCCAGAGTAGGGTCAGGTGGTGGACAGTGCAGGTGATGCCGGAGAATGTCCTGTGTGCGGGACCAGCGGCACGGGAGGAGCGTGCACAAGATTTGGAGAGACAGAGTCACCGTTGCCACCATCAACACAATGCAATTCAGGAGTGCCTATTGTGTCCCCACCGGGTACTGCCCACCGTGCTGCAGGCAACTGGATTGACCTGCTGTTGCTCCAAAGAACACTCACTTCACCTTCACTTTAGCCAGGGGCTGGCTGACCATATTGGGGGAGGGGAGAAGACCCTCACTGTCATGTCCTCCACCTTTTCTGAAGTAAGTCATCCAGAGCGGACTGTAAAACCACAGGGATGACATATGCACCCTTGCAAGGAACCTGGGAATGGCTTTCCCCTAAGAAGTTGCAGAGCCCTGCCCCTCCCCCAGCTGGTGAAAACTGGGGACAGGGAGCTGAGTTGAGGCTTCTTCTTGATGGGGCAAGGGGTCTTAGGGGATGGATAGATGCATGCATGCTGGAAAGCTAGTCTACCCCAGAAACTGAGGTACAGACAGCTAGACCTAGGAAATTCACCTTTTTCTTCTTCTGGAGGTTCTGTCCTCTAACTTGGGGTGGAAAGAATGAGAAAGAAGGGGGTGCTGGTGAGCCTGCTGACCAGGACCACTTGCTGGGAGTATGTACCTGATGAGCAACTCTGAAAAGGGATCCTCTTATCCCGGCCCCAATTCAACTTCAGCCTCAAGCAATGGTTTCCTGACCTAAACCAAACAGTTTGCTCATCTGATGAACCCAGTGAGGTAGGGGGGTGTGTGTGTGTGTGTGTGTGTGTGTGTGTGTGTGTGTGTGTGTGTGTGTGTGTGTGTGTGGAGAGGAAAGGCCAAGGCCATCTGGTGGCCTGCTGGAGGGCCTGGTCATTCCAGCAATCATGGAGGTGGCTGAATGGGACCCTCTTCTACCTGAGCTAGTTGCACCTTGGGCCTGCCTCATGCACCAAACTCCGTTAGCTTGTAGAAGGGGAGAACTCCCCTCAACACTGGAGGCCTCCTGGTGTGGACTCTTCCCACCCAGCCCTGTGCCTGCTAAGCCCCTGGGCCGTGGTGGCTTGGGGTGGCTGAAGGAAGCTCAATGCCCATACTCTCCATTGTGGGCTGGAGCCTTGGCCCCTGGATCACCCAGAAGGGTCCTGCTAAGTTCTCTGGAGGCAGCCTCTAGGCAGAGCCCAGGGAAGGTGCCATAGTATGGGAGTGAGGAGGGGTGCACCCAAGGGTGCAGCAGAGCATTAAAGAACCTAAACCCATATTGCTAAAACCGTCTGCTCCCCCTACGTTGTTTCCCCCTCCCAAGTCCCCAGCACAGGGAGAGGGTCGATGCTGGGTGGGGAAAAAGTCAGAGCAGGCCAGGAGCAGGCAGCTTTGGTAGGCTGGATCTGGCCTGGGGCGCCCCCTCTTCACCACCAGTTAAGCTTTTTCATGCTGACCCAGGTGTGACAGAGCTTACACCTGGGTCGTTCCCTGCATCTGTGAGGTGTACCTGCCAGGCTCTGGGAGAGAGAGGGTGGTGAGGAGGAGACTGCCATCTCCTGGGTGAGCTTTAGAGTTGCCTTAAAATATGGGGAATACGAGGAGGTTTGCCTTCATTTTGGGTTCCCAGGGCACCTGGCCTTGGGCCCTGTCTGTCCCCCCTCCTTATGGGAGAGTGGAACACTTGCCCCAAGGCCAATGAAATTTCAGGTCCTGGCTCAAAGGAATTGGGGTGGGGCTGTTTTGGGCCCCGAGCTCCAGTACCCTGTCTTGGGGATTGGTAGGGGGAGGTGGGGAGCAGACTGGGGATGTCCCAGGCTGGGCCTGAGAAGGGCTCCTTGACTGGAATTCAGCAGGCTTCTTTCCCAGTGTGGTCTGTCGGAAGCAGGAGCACAGAGAGCTGGTTTTCTCTGGCGCTGTTCAGCCCAGTGTTGCCGGCTCATAGGAGGAGCAGGCCTGCACCGGCCCGGCAGCTTCCCTTCCCGGGCAGGGGAGACGCGCGGAAGAGGCCATGCTGACTCCAGCCCCTGAACGCTGGCTGCTGGGAAACCACTGAGTGCTTCCCCTCTCAGAGCACTTCCCCTGCTTCCTCCTTCGCCTCTTCTTCTCTGTGGGAGGGAGGGGCCCTGAGCAGGCCTAGCTCACACTCAAGTTGTTGATTGGCCAAAAGGCCCTGAGGTCTCATGTTTTCTGGGGCCCCTGAGCCCACAGACTTGTAGGGGTTAGTGCCCTTCTCCCTAAGGGGCACTTAGCCAGCCTCGCCCCCAGCCCCACCCCTTGCGGTGGTGTGTTTGGGGCGGGTCCATCCCGTGCTGTCAGCTCTGTTAGTCAGCTGAGTGGTGAATCCGGGGCTGGAGGGAGGGCTGGTTGACCAGCCTGCTCCCTGGCTCCCTGGCCTGGGGGCTGCAGCCGCTCCCCAGGGCCCTGGCCCAGGCCTGTAGCCAGGGAACTGGAATGGTGGGGTGAGGACAGGCAGGGTGGGGATGGAGAGGGGCCTCTGAATCAGGAGGAGCCTCTCCCCTTGCCCTGTTCTCAGCCTGCTGCTGAGCAAGCCTCCCCTCCTGCAGGGATCAGCAGAGATGCTGAAACCCACACGTGCAAGTTTGCCCGAGATTGGAGCTCATTGCCCTGTTCAACCCCTATTAAAAAGCCCGGCTCTCCTTTCTGCCTGCCGCTTCCCTTTCTAGTGTTTGCTGCTGATAGTGGGGAATGCATTGTAGCACAACAAAGGGCAGAGGACAGGTGCATTTTGGGTATGGTCCCTGAGGAAACCAGACTCTGGCACCTAGCCTGAGAGAACCAAGTCCTGGGCCTACTTTCCTCATGTGTGAGCGAAAGGTGATGTCCCTGCCCTGCCTGTGGCGTGGGGCTCTTGAGTGATCCAGGTGTAGGGGTGTGTGTGTGTGTGTGTATACGTGTACATATGTATAGATACCTAGTGAGCATGTGTTAGCACAGCAAGTACCAGGCATCTGCCAGGTGTCAGGAGACCTGGCTGGGTCTAGCCCCAGTTTTACCTGTGACTCACAGCATGACCCTCAACAAATCATTTTGCTTCTCTGAGCTAATTAATCTCGTCTGTGAAATGAAGGAACTGCCTGCCCTCTAGAAGGTACTGCCCCAGAACTATGATTTCTCCACTCCCTCCATTCTCATAAGGTGGCCTGTGAGGTCATTTGTGGACTGACCTCTCCTCTTCTATCTCCCCTTCCCCTCATCCTTGTTGCCCTTGCTCATCACCTGCTTAACCCTTCCACCTTCAGGCTGCCAGGCCTCCGGTGCCCTCGCTCACAGCTTCTGCTCTGCCTTTGCACAGCACCTCTCCTCCCCAAGCCCGGGTTGTTATCCCTGCTACTTGTTATAAGAGTGTGAGCTCCCCAGCGACAAGGACCAGGAGTCTGTTTTATTTGTTCCTTGCTGTGTCCCCAGCACTTAGCCCAGTGCCTGGCTGGGTGTGGATGGGCATTTGTGTCCCAGGCTGGGCAGGGGTGGCCCAGGCTGGGTGGGGGTGTCACTGGGCACCTGGGCCTGGGATAGGGTCAGAGGATGGGTTACAACTGGAGGACAGGTGAACCTGGGGCCCAGTACTGCTGGCCCTGCTGAAACACCCCTTGTGTTCTCTGCGTAGAGGAACAGGAGCGTCTTCGGCTGGAGCGGGAGCGGGAGCAGGAGCAGAAGAAGGCCAGCAGTCTGGCCAGGCTGGCCCATGCCCTGCCTGTGGAGGAACCCCGCACTGAGGCGCCACCCTTGCCTCTGTCGCCGCCAGCACCCCCGCCAGCACCCCCACCCCCACTTGCCACCCCTACCCCACTGACTGTCATTCCTATTCCAGTAGTGACCAACTCCCCTCAGCCTCTGCCCCCACCGCCACCACTGCCCCCCACAGCTCAACCTCTGCCCCTGGCACCTCGCCAGCCGGCCCTGGTTAGCACCCCTGGACTCAGCATTAAGGAGTCTGCCCCACTTCCTACCAGACCACAGGTGCCCACTCCTGCTCCCCTACTGCCAGACTCCAAGACCACCGTTCCGCCCACTGGCAGCCCCAAGCCTTTGCAGCCCCTCCCCACACCCATCCTGACCATAGCACCACATCCTGGAGTCCAGCCCCAGCTGACCCCCCAGCAGCCACCCCCACCCACTCTTGGGACCCTGAAGTTGGCACCAGCTGAAGAAGTCAAATCCAACGAACAGAAGAAGAGGCCTGGGGGGTGAGTGAGGTGTGGCAGAGTCGGGGCTGGTGGGATGAGGAGACCTGCCCACCCCCTGGACTGTGTGTGCAAGAGAAAGTACCCTCCCACACTAGCCTGCGAGACCCAGCAGTGCCCTACCACCCCAACCTAGAAGCGCTCTCCTGTATTTGGATATATTCTCACTGTGCTTTGCCCATCCATCCCCACCCTGGGGAGTGGGGAATGGCCACTGCCCTCTGTTCTCAGGATTCAGTGTTCTTTGACCCCCTCCAAGGTTGGGGCTGATGGCATTTCAAGCCCTTTGGACAGGGTATTGGACTATAGGCCTCTTGGGTGAGGGCAGGAGTCAACTGGCTGTTTCTCAGAATCCAAGGAGCCCTTTCCAGGTGCACGGGTGGGATGGAGGTAAAGGGTTTGTGAATTTGTAGTCTACATGTGCCCTCCAGGGGCTGTACACACCATGACACAGGGCAAACAGCTCCCACTGCTGCTTTCCTAGAAGAATGTCAGAGACAAAAAGCTTGTGGCATTTCAGGAGTGGGGAGCAGGGAGTGGGAAGACTGCCTAATTGGATCCTCCTCTCTGAGTCTCCTGTCTGGGTTTCAGGATCGGAACCAGAGAAGTCCACAACAAACTGGAGAAGAACAGGTGTGTGTGCCTGCCCGCCCTGCCAGCTACCGGGAAGGTCCCAATCGTGGTCCCCAAACTCTCCTTGGCCTTTCCCTCCCGCCTCTAACCCCCTGGCGCCGGCTGACCGGCGCTGCTCCCTCTCGCAGGAGGGCCCATCTGAAGGAATGCTTTGAAACCCTGAAGCGCAACATCCCTAACGTCGACGACAAGAAGACGTCGAATCTGAGCGTGTTGCGGACGGCGCTGCGGTACATCCAGGTATGGGGGAGGGAAGCACTGCCTAGAGGAGGGCGGGCCAAGGCCTCCGCGCCAGCTTCCGCCCCGCCCGCCCGCCTCCCCCCCGCGGCCCCGCCCTCGCTCCCTCGCCGGCTCCCCCGCCCGCCTCCACGCGGGCGCCGAGCACATGGCTGGGATGACGTCAGCGGGGCTCCCCGCCCGGGAGGGGCGGAGTGCCGGCGCGCGTGCGCGCGGGGGAACGCGGCGCTGGCGCTCAGCACCCCTCCCCCGCCGGGCCGCCCCGCGGAACCCTGCCATCTGCACGGCCTCCCAGCTCTGTGTCAGCCCAGTCCTGGGCCCCGCCTTACCTCCTGCCGCGCGTTAATGCGGGTGGGAAGGGCGTGGATCGGCCGGCGTCTCCCTCCCCACGCCGCGTTTGCCTGGGCAGGAGCCCGATTCGGCCTGAGTCTCACTTGTGAGGGGGCTGGGCGTGGTTCCTTCTTCCCGGTCGCGCCCTTGAACTCCCCCCTACCCCCGCTTTTAGCCCAGATTCAGTGAGCGCACGGAGGTGCGACCACCCGAGTTTGGGAGTTAAGCCTGGGGACGGGGAAACGCGGCGGTCTGACTGGATAGACAGCCCCAGGGTCACCGAAGCTAAAATACTACGTTCTTCCGTCAGGGTTTAAAAGAAGCCCTTTTTTAAGGGGACTTCAGGCCTTGTGTCCCCTCCCTTTCGGCTATGGCTCTTCTGCAGTACGAGGAGGGGGGGCGCCCACCAGATAAGGCCGTTGCCATGACGGCCCGAGTTTCGGTTTCCTTGGAAACCGGGCGAGGGTTCCGCGTGCGGGAAGGCAGGCAGGCTGTGGGGGTGGGGCGGACGGCCACGGTCGGCTGCAGCGGAGATGGAGTCCGACGGAGCCGTTGGGGAGTGGGAGGGACTTGGGGCCCACGGCCTGCGCGGGGCAAGGGCGGGGCAGCCGCGGAGTCTCCCATTCGGCGCTCTTGGGAAGCTCGGGGGTGGGTGGCGTCACGGCCCTGATGGGAGAGGGTGTCCCGCGGGGGCTGGCTGGGCTAGGAGCTAGCAGCGGGCGCTACCCCTCCCCGGCCTCTGCTGCGGGGTCACAGCCCTGAGGTAACCCGAGCCTGACTTGTGAGGGTGGAGGCGCTAACTCGCGACTGCTCCCAGCCGGCGGCTTCCCCCCCCGCCTCCCGCGAACGCGCGCCCTTCCGCCCGCCCTCTGGCTGAGGGGGAGGGGCTGGCGCGCCTTCAGGCTGTTTCCCGGCACAGGAGGGGCGTGGCCGGGCCCGCGGATTGGCGGAGCCGGGCGGGGGGCGGCACTCCTGCGTGCGCGGAGGGAGGGTGCGGCCGGCGGAGAGTGACGCAGCAAAGCCGGGTCCGCGTGGGTGCGCGCGTGCTCCTGGAGGGGCGGGGCCTCGATGGCGGCCGAATGGCCGGGAGAGGAGGAGGGGGGAGGCTGGTCGTGGGTTTCCGAGGGTCCTGGGGAGGCTTATTTCTCAGATGTTTTTTCAGAACTTGGGCTTTGGTCTAAGTTGTTGGTCGGTCAGTCATAGGAAGTCTTATGGCCTGGGAGTAATACCTGTTCAAATGCTGTGACATTTTCTTTGAGTATCAATTTCCTCTTCTGTACCCGCCATGATGCTAAGTGGGAAAAAGTAATAGTAGCTTCGTCATAAAGATGTGTGGAGTTTTGGACCTCTACAAATATTAACAATAGCAATTATTGAGAAGTAGGAAGGATGGAATGGCACGTTCCTCCCAATAGACACATACCTAGGGCAAGAAGGCTTGTGTGCCGTGTGGATTTGAAAGTAAATTAGGGAAAGAGACCCAGTAGAACCAGCAGACTCGGGATATGGGCCTGGGCTGAGTGGGAGGCAAGATGGAACCAGGTAGCCCACAAGAGATACTTGTGGGCTGGGGCTGGCAATGGAAGCATAAATGGTAGAAAACAAGGCTCTCGCTAAATCCTCAACTTCTCTCATTCATTTATTCGTTCAGGTACTTTTGGACATCCCTGTGTCTGGGAGGATAAAGCAGGGAGCAAAGGAAAATGTGGTCTCTGTCTTTAGGTTTGGTCTTGCAGCGGGTTATAAAACATCCAAACAGAAGACTCTGCCACGAGGGTGTAACAGGGACAGGGGTCACAAGATCTGTTCTGGGGAGTTAGGGAAGTTGCAGCTGAGGTAGGGGATTTGAGCTGGGACCTGAAGGTCAGGATGACAGAAACAAGTGGAGGGCAGAGAGCCCAGCGCATGCCAGAGTTTTCTCTAGCAGGAGGGAGCAGGATGTTTTCAGAAGTTGAAGATGGTCAGGAGGGTAGGTGTGCAGATGTAGGGACATCTGGGCACTAGATGGGAACTGGAAAGGAGCACCATCTAGAGTGTGGAGACTGAGGACTTTGGTTGTGTGCTGAGGCAGGAAGCTGTGGGAAGGCTGCAGCCCCCAGCCAGACCCACAGTGGCTTGGAGATGGTAAAGGATTTGATGAAAGGCTCAGTGAAGTGGACAGACACAGGAAGAGGAGGAGGCAGGTACAAAACCACATATCCAGGTAGTTTTAGAAAGGAAATGGGTTTAAAATGAAGCAACGGGAGCAAAGTTAGACCCTGTGAAAACTTACCAGGGGGCCCTAGGCCTGTGGAGATCTGGACTAGGTGAGAAGTGGAGGTATTGACCCCCAATGTCCTTTCTCTCTGAGTGAGAAGTCTATTTCCCTGCCAGCAGGTCGAGTTCAGGACAGGCGCTTCCAGCCCCTAGCAGCCAGGGAGTAAGGGCTGACTCACCAGGCCCCATCACTGATGTGGCCCCGTCTGAAGTCATGTCTAGCACAGTGCGTGGGCTGGGACTGGCAATAAGTATAAAAAGTGTGACCCTGGCAGGTTTCAGGTCAGTACAAGAGTGCGGCCATGTCTGGGTTATGGTTTGAAGCATTTCTTTGACTGGTGAGGTCAGGAGTGCAGGGAATTTGGGGCTGCAGGAGGGAGTGGGGGCAGTTAGGCCTAGTTGGCGTATGGATGTTGTGCCCAGGAGGGCAGGTGAAGAGTCAGTAAAGGCTGCTGCAAAACTGCCCCTAGGAAATGGGATCAGGAGAGACTCAAGTCTAATGAGCGACTGTGATTCTTCTGTGATGAAGGAAAGAGACAGGGTAGAGGTAGGGATGGGTACCTTTGGATCCTCACAGATCCTTCCCATGGGGCTGAGTAAGACATCATGCATGGCTCTGTCCTGGCCACTGGTTGGGTTAGGGGATGTAAGCTAACCATAGAACAATCTTTGCTTTCACTCACAGGGTTGGACAGGGACAGTGTTGAGATGGAAAGATAAAACGTGAACTGTTTTTTGTTTTAGGGAGGGTTGTATGAGACAGTGTCTAAATGCTACCTGGCAGTCTCATTAGCAGCTCGGGTGTGATGCTGGTGTCCAGAGGGCTTGAGGGCAGGAAGGTAAACTGGGAGGACGTGGGATGGGGATGGATTGTGGAAGGGGCCCAAGTGTGGTCCTGGGACAGGAGCAGCTAAGATGTGGAGGGGTGACAGGGGTATGTGTGTGAGCCAGAGGGTTCTACCTACACCTGGCCATGACTGGCAAGCCTTGGGAGCTAGAAGCTCAGGAGCAGGTCAGGTAAGAGACTTGGGGCAGCGGGACAGAATTTTTCATGTTGTCTCGTGGACCCGCAGTCATGACGTGCCTGGCTTGAGGAGAAGCCGGCAACAGGGAGGCCTGCCAAATTTAAGATAAGTTGATTTAATAAAGTGTCAGGGTCAGGAGGTCACAAAGGACAGGAGAGACTTTCATTGTGGAACGGAGCTGAGAAATAGGACATGAGCTGGCTTTTTGGAGCTGCTAATAACCCTTGTGTGAAGGGAAACTGGAGGCCCTTCTGATGGGAGCATCGTCACAGGTCTGGGCAGGGGGGCTTCCAGCACCTGCTGAACCAGGGTTGACCTAGGAGGCGCTGGATTACCTGTGACCCTGGAGGAGTTGAGAGGGGAGATGGCCTCCCAGATGAGGGCCCTCTCTCCCAGTGTTCCTAGTGACGTGGGTAGCCTCAGTGTCATGGGGGAGGAGCCACTTGAAACCTTTGGGAAAGGATAGAGCCTCTCCGGGGTGCTCAGTTGGAGGCAGTGGTGCTATCCACCCTGGAGTCGTTTCTCATTGACTGGTGCAGTTCAGGTCCAGGTGTGGGAGGAGGGGCACATTCCAGGGCTTGGAGCGGTCTGGAGAGGCCCACAGGTGGGCACCAGCAGGGGAGCAGCCCAGGAGGTTGGAGAGAGGTATGCAGCCAGAGACAAGATGAACAAGGTCAAGGAGATGAGATGGTGGGTCGCAAAGTCTGGTGGATCATCCTCCAAGGACATTAAAGTTAAGGAGACTAGTGAATGAGGAAGGAGAGAGAAGGGCAGGATCAGGATTGTTCTGGGTTCTTTAGGGACTGGGTTCCAAGATGGGCGGCTTGTGGCATCAGTGAGCGATGGGATGGTGTGAATGGTGTTGGAGCCTTGGGCACCACTTGAGAAATCTATTACCCTTTCTGCCCTTCTCTGCAGAATGGAGGGAGATGCTGCCAGGAGGGTGGGTGTGGCAAGAGGTGGCGAAGCCCCTCAGGACAGAGATGATGTGGGGATGGGGAGGGCCTGGCCTGGATCTGTGCCTGCCTGAGAGCACGTGGTCCCTGGGCTGCTGGGCCTCCAGAGGCAAAGCCATGGACCAGGAGGCAGGTGTGGTCTCCAGCAGCCCCCATCAGCCTGGGCCCCGGTCACTGCAGACATGCCGCTGAGGACCTGGAGGTGAGGGTGGCTAGGGGAGATATTTGCAGTGCCATGGGCCCCGTGGCTGCTGCTCAGGATGTCCTCCTGTTACATCCCTGTTCTCCAGTCCCTGAAGAGGAAGGAGAAGGAATACGAGCATGAGATGGAGCGGCTGGCGCGGGAGAAGATTGCCACGCAGCAGCGGCTGGCAGAGCTCAAGCACGAGCTGAGCCAGTGGATGGACGTGCTGGAGATCGACCGTGTGCTCCGGCAGACAGGCCAACCCGAGGACGACCAGGCCTCCACCTCCACTGCCTCCGGTGAGCCCCACCCACTGCCCGCCCCATGTCTCCCCTGCCTCTTAAATGCCAGCCTCCCTGGCGAGGCCTTTGCCTGCTAGAAAAGATGCCCATCCCACCCTGACCCTGGCCCCATAATGTCCCTAGACCTCCAGGGCTGTCAGCCCTTCTGACCTGTCCCTATCCCTGCAACCCCCACAGAGGGTGAGGACAACATAGACGAGGATATGGAGGAAGACCAGGCCGGCCTGGGCCCACCTAAGCTGAGCCATCACCCCCACCCGGAGCTGCCAAAGCCACCGCCCAGCACCGCCCCCGCACCTCAGCCTCCCCACTCACACCCCCACTCCCAGCCTGTGGCCCTGTCTCCTGCCCACCTCCCTGGGCAGCAGCCGCCGCCACAGCAGAAGACACCTCTGCCGGCCCCTCCTCCCCAACCAGCTGCCCCTGCCCAGACGCTGGTGCCTGCTCCAGCCCATCTGGTGGCTGCAGCTGGGGGAGGCTCCACGGTCATCGCCCACACCGCCACCACCCACGCCTCAGTCATCCAGACTGTGAACCATGTTCTACAGGGGCCGGGTGGGAAGCACATCGCCCACATCGCCCCCTCGGCCCCCAGCCCTGCTGTGCAGCTGGCACCTGCCACACCCCCCATTGGCCACATCACAGTGCACCCTGCCACCCTCAACCATGTGGCCCACCTTGGCTCCCAGCTGCCCCTGTACCCTCAGCCTGTGGCGGTGAGCCAGCCTGTGGCGGTTAGCCACATCGCCCACACCCTCTCACACCAGCAAGTGAACGGCACAGCCGGGCTGGGGCCCCCAGCCACTGTCATGGCAAAGCCAGCCGTGGGGGCCCAGGTGGTGCACCACCCCCAGCTGGTGGGCCAGACAGTGCTTAACCCTGTGACCATGGTCACCATGCCCTCCTTCCCAGTCAGCACGCTCAAGCTGGCTTGAGGATGAGGCCACTCAGAAGCCCCCAGTGGGGGAAGGGAGGGAAACCTGTCCCCCACTCTCCCACCCACCAGCTCCACACATTCCAGTCAGGCCCAGGCCCGCCCCACCCGTACCCACCCCCAGGCCTCCTAGGGGAAGGGGGTGCAGAGACTCTGAGCCAGGGGAGGGAAGGGCCACCCCAGGGAGCTGGGCACAGGGCAGGGGGTTACCCCACGCGCTAGGACTTGACAGAGTGATGAGAGACGCTCTGGTGAACGTGTGCTGCCCGTCCGGCCTGGTGCCAGCTCCTGTGCCGTTCCTGCTCCCGACCCGTCCCCAACCCAGTGCGATGTGGACACTGTGTTCCCCCACTTCCCCCTGCCCTGCCCGCCTTCCTGTGCTGCTGCTGCTATTGCTCTGTCTGGTGAGGTGGCTGAGCACCTGGGCCCTCCCCTCCCGAGCCTCAGCCTTCTCTTCCCAGGCCCTGGAGGGGAAAGAGGGAAAGCAAAACTGAAGCAACTTGGCCTGGAAAGCTGGGGACTGCAGGGGGTCCTGCTCTGAGTACAGGTGACAGATCTTAGGCTCCGGCTGATCTGGAGTCCCACAGACTCCAGACAGGTGGATGCCCTAGCCTGGGGCTCTCCAGCCTAGTTGCAGTCACCGTGACTCATTACAGTGAGCTAGTTAAGACAATTCTCTACCAACAGAAGACTAAACCCAAGCCCTTGCCAAGCTTTCTGAGCCCCTCCAACCCTTGCCAATGGGTGTCTTATGTCCAGAGGGTGGCTGGGGGTAGGGGTGGGGAAGGAGGGGCTTGGCTGTCTCCCCCTCCCCCCCCCGACCTCGAGCTGGGTCTGGCCTGAGAGTAGAGTGCTCTGGACCCTGTCCCCACCCCTGGACTTGGCTCTTGGCTTCCAGAAGGTAGAGAGGAGGTCTGGCCTCTGCTCAGTGCCATGTACTCCCTGGAGGGATGAGTACACCTGGATGCCTCCTGCTGCCTGGAGGATGGACCAGTGTCTGGGCTGGGTTCCAGGAGCCTGAAGCCATGCTGTCAAGGTAATAAGTTAAAACCCAGGCTTGGCCAGGGGGACCTGTGGAGAGAGAGCAGGGCCGGGCCATGGAGGACTGCTGCTTCTGCCCCAGCTTCTCCCTCTGGCGTCCTCTTTCCCCTGAACATGCCCTCTTCTCCAGTGAGCTGTGCTGAGGGGGCCCTCCCTGGTAGGGACTGTCATCTGCCACAGCCTTCCTGTGAGGAAAGGTCCTTAGTTTGGCTCAGGGCAGGGCTGAGCTTGGGGTGGGGTGGAGTGAGGGGGCCTGTGTGTAGGGGACGCTGCTTTTCCTGCCTCTGTTGGCAGACTGCTTTGGCTTCTCTCTTTATGTGGGTATTTATTACAAGTGGCCTTGTGACAGACACACTCAGTTACACATGTGCACACTCGGCTCTGTACCTGGACACACACTCACCAATGGCCTTTGAGAGTGTGTGGCGTGGGGCGGGCGAGGGGAAGCCAGTGTTCCTAGGTGTGAGGTGTGCATGGACAGGCTGGGAGTGGGGAGTGTGGTGGGGGACCCTGAGGAGGCTGGCAAAGGTCTTGAATAGATGGAGCTGCCTGAGAACTCCCTCTCAGTTCCTTCCTAGTCCTGGAGATCTGCCTGGGGACCTTTTCTTCTCCCTTGTCTCCCAGGGTGGGGAAAGAGAAGGCCTGTGGACACCTTAGAGGTTTCTAGAAGGGGGCCCTGTACTGCCGCCCCACCCCCACCCCCACCCCCAGCTCCCACCTCACAAGCTTGCCGCCTTCCTGTGCCTGCAGCCACCCCCACCATCCTGTTTTGGGGGGAGCTGGTTTGGCTCCTCCAGGTGTGATTAAGTTGGAAAGAACAGAGGGAGACAGGCCGGCCTGGCCCCCAGGAACAGAAGCACTGGTGAGCCTGCCCTCCTCCCAGCTCCGCTCAGCTTGTGTCCTGAGGCCGTTCCAGAGTTGAAACTGTCCTATTAGCCAGTCGCCCCTCGGGCCTGCACAGATACCTCATCTGCCCGCCGCCCCTGCCCCTCCCCGCCCCCACTGCAGCAGTGGGGGCCCCGGAACCTAGTGCCGTATGACTATGTCCAGATTGGTGACAATGGGTGTTGTTGCTGTTGTTTCTGTTGTCGTTCGTGAACGCTGTGATGCTGTGTGCCTGAGAGGGCAGCCGCCGCCCAGCCCTTCCTTGGGCATCTCCCCTCTGAGAGCTGTCAGGACCAGTCTGTCCTCGCCCCGTGGGACCGCCTGCCCCTCCCCTCCCCAATCCCTCCAGCCTGGGGTGCGCACGTGTGCACACATACACACACACATCTTACCTCTCATGCGTGTTTTACTTTTTGATGTTCAGAGTGGCTCACTGGCTGGGAGTCCTTACCTCGGGGAGAGGGAGAGGTTGGTTCCTTGGGGGGCCAAAGAAGGGCAGGGAATTCCTGGAGGGGTTATGGGGGTCACCGTAACCCCTGCCCTCTCCAGGAACAGCTTCTTCTCCCCCAATTCCAGGGTCCCACCCCCATCCCCCAAAGAGGTGGCCCTTGTTTACAGTGAAGACTCGGTCACTGTGTCTCCGTTTCCAGAAATATAAATCGTAGCGACCCCAGACTGTAGAGATTTTTATGTGTTTGGATACATCTGCTGTGTGGGAAAAAACAAAAAAAAACTACAAAAACCCTAATTTTGTACATATTGTATTTTTACTATTGAACTGTATTCTAGTGGCTGTTCATGCTCCAGGATTTTAGGTATTGAGACATGAATACTATCCATGTAATAAGCACTTGCCTGGAATAAAATATAAAATTGAAATAAACCTGCACTGAAACCCAAGATGGAGCTGCCACCTGCAGCATCTGGGTCATTTTGTTGCAAAAGGAGGCAGAGACCTTTAGGGAAAGATCTCCACAAGAAACAGCAGGATGCTTTCCCTGTTGATGGGTGGGGGGACATGGTCTGTGAGCAACTTCCATGCCGACTGATTTTAGAACAAAGATGAGGGACCTTCCAGTTTTGATCCAAACGCTCAATCCTCAAGCTCTGAGAACTGCAGTTCTGGTCTTCCTCATACTTTTGCAATACTTTATACTTCCTGAAACCATTTTTACAAACACTATCTTGTTTCATCTCTAACAGCTTGGTGAAGTAAATAGACCAAGAACTAGCAGATAAGGAAACAGGTTGGAGGTGGCTGAGTGACTTGTTAAGGTCACAGGACCAACCTAGGACCTTGTGGAGCTGCAGTCCGATCTCAGCTGGTACAGAGCTGTCCCCAAGCATGCGCCACCCTGCCCTGGGCCTGTTGAGTTGGGAATCCTGAACTCCAGATGGTTCAAAGGGGAAAGCTGGAGGATCTGTACACAGGAGGGCCAGGGGCTTCCTGAGAGCAGGTACACTTCTGGGGTTGTAGTTAGGACGGGTCATCTGGGGTGTCTGTAAGGCTGACCTTTTAGGGGAAGGAACAAGAAAAGGAAGAAGTTGGAGGTCAGGGGTCAAAGAGCCATGTTCTAAACTGCGCCTGGAAGACCTTTGTCCCTATGACATCTTTTCTCGCCAGTATAGGGGAAACCAGCTGTTTGGTAGGTGGGGAGGTCAGGGAGGCGTTATAACAGTGGGATGTGTTGTAGACCCTCTAACCTCCTGACACCTGCCTCACTCCCTGCCGCAACCGAACTGTCTCAGCTTTTCTTCCTGGGGAGAGGGTGTGTGTGTGTGTGTGTGTGTGTGAAGGGAGAGGTGGCCTTAACGTCTCTGAAGAAGATCCGGTCTCAAGAAAGGCCAGGCTCAGTGCCCCTCTCAACTATGCCACAAGCCTGCCAGCTCCTTTCATGACATGCTGGCTCCCTCTGCTGGTAGTTCCAGGAAACACTAGGTCCCTTCCACTTCAGGGAAGGCCTGGGCTCAGGGTTAACATTTCCTCAGTGTCGGATGGGGACAACGAAGACTGCCCCTAGCAGTGATGACCCAGTATGGTCTAAAGGCTATCACTGTATCTTAAAGAGTGGGCAGAAGCTCTCTTCTTTGCACTGAAAAGATAGTCCCTGCAGCTCAGCCTACAAGAGACGGGCCTGTGGGCTGGGTAATGGAAAAGAAAAATCCTAAGTAGGAATCCAAGCGCTGTGATTGATCAGCTCTTGCTCTGTAAGAGAGGAGGTCCGATTTCCCGGGTTGGAGGCTCCCCTGAGATGATGTTTATAGCATCCCACTCATGCTTCCTGCTCTTCTGTCTACACACACAGCTCTTAGCAGACCATCATTTTCGCTGTGGAATTCCATCTGGCCCTAGAAGCCCAGCCAGGAGCCTGGGAGTGCCAGCACTTTTGGGTGGAGCAGAGAAGGGGTGGGAGTGTGTAAAGGAACCAGCCACTTCCAGGCTAGTGTATCAGGGGTCTTTGGTGAACTTTCAGGTGGAGTCAGAGCAGGGGGAATTCTTTTTAATTGAAGTATAGTTGACTTACAATGATGTGTTTCTGGTGTACAGCAAAGTGATTCTGTTATACATGTATATATTCTTTTTCATATTCTTTTCCATTATGGTTCATTATAGGATATTGAATGTGGTTCCCTGTGCTATACAGTAGGACCTTGTTTATCTGTTTTATATATGGTAGTGTGTATCTGCTAATCTCAAACTCCTGACTTATTCCTCCCTCCCTCACCTTTCCCCTTTGGTAACCATAAGTTTGTTTTCTATGTCTGTAAGTCTGTTTCTGTTTTGTAAATACATTCATTTGTATCATTTTTAAGATTCTACATTTAAGTGATACCATATATTTATCTTTGTCTGACTTAATTCACTTAGTATAATCTCTAGGTCCATCCACGTTGTTGCAAATGGCATTTCATTCTTTTTTAAGGCTGAGTAATATTCCATTGTGTATATATACCACATCTTCTTTGTTCAGTCATCTGTTGATGGACATTTAGATTGTTTCCATGTCTTGGCTATTGTAAATAGTGCTGCTATGAACATTGGGGTGCATGTAGCTTTTTGAATTACAGTTTTCTCCAGGTATATGCCCAGGAGTGGGATCATATGGTGGTAACTCTATTTTTTAGTTTTTTAAAGAATCTCCATACTGTTTTCCATAGTGGCTGCACCAATTTACATTCCCACCAACAGTGTAGGCAGGTTCCCTTTTCTTTACACCCTCTCCAGCATTTGTTATTTGTAGACTTTTTAATGATGGCCATTCTGGCTGGTGTGAGGTGATACTTCATTGTAGTTTTGATCTTTTCATGTACCTATTGGCCATCTGTATGTCTTTTTTTCACGTTGAGGTATAGTTGATTTAAACTGTTGTTAGTTTTAGGTGTACAGCAAAGTGATTCAGTTACACATACATACATATGTATACATATAGATTATTTTTCAGATTCTCTTCCATTATAGGTTATTACAAGATACTGAATATAGTTCCCTGTGCATACAGTAGATCCTTGTTGTTTATCTGGTTTGGTTTTTGTTTTGTTTTGTTTTGTTTGCACTGAAAGTATTTTTTTTCTTGTCTACTTTGTTTTTCAAACACCTTTATTATGGTATGGCAAACTACACATATTTCAGATGTACAACTTGATGAATTTTGATAGATGTATACACCCATGAAACCACCACCACAGTCAAGATATCTAACATTTCCATCACTTCCCAAGAGGTGCAATTTTTGAAATCCCAATTTATCCCTTCCCACCCCCTTTACCCCCTGGTAACCGTAAGTTTGTTCTCTATGTCTGAGTCTGTTTCTGTTTTATAGATAAGTTCATTTGTGTCCTTTTTTTCAGATTCCACATATAAGCGATATCATGACATTTTTCTTTCTCTTTCTGGCTTACTTCAGTTAGAATGACAATCTCCAGGTCCATCCGTGTTGCTGCAAATGTAATTATTGTATTCTTTTTTATGGCCAAGTAGTATTCCAGTGTGTGTGTGTGTGTGTGTGTGTGTGTGTGTGTGTGTGTGTGTGTGTGTGTGTGTGGTACACACACCGTATCTTCTTTATCCAGTCATTTGTTGGTTGACATTTAGGTTGCTTCCACGTCTTGGCTATTGTAAATAGTGCTGCTGTGAACATTGTGGTGTATGTGTCTTTTTGAATTATTTTTCTCTGGAATAGGATTGCTAGATCATATGATAAGTCTGTTTTAGTTTTTTAAGGAACGTCCATACCGTCTTCCATAGTGGCTGCACCAATTTACATTCCCACCAACAGTGTAGGAGGGTTCCTTTTTCTCCACATTCTCCAGCATTTATCATTTGTAGACTTTTTAATGATGGCCATTCTGACTTTTGTGATGTGATATCTCATTATAGTTTTGATTTGCATTTCTCTAACAATTAGTGGTGTTGAGCATCTTTTCATGTGCTTGTAGGCCATCTGTATGTCTTCTTTGGAGAGATGTCTATTTAGGTCTTCTGCCCATTTTTTGACTGAGTTGCTGAGTTTTTTTTTTTAACATTTTTCTTTTTTTAATTTTTTTTTTTTTCGGGAGTAATAAGCTTGTTTTTCTTTTGTTTTGTTTTTAATTTTAAGGTGTATGAGGCTGTTTGTATATTTTGGAAATTAATCCCTTGCTGTTTGCATCATTTACAAACATTTTCTCTCATTCCATAATTATCTTTTCATTTTATGGTTTCCTTGCTTTGCAAAAGCTTATACGTTTGATTAGGTCCCATTTGTTTATTTTTGCTTTTATCTCTTATTACTTTGGGACACTGACCTAAGAAAACATTGCTCTGATTTATGTCAGAGAATGTTTTATGTATGTTCAGTTCTAGGAGTTTTATGGTGTCACGTCTTATATTTAAGTCATTAAGCCACTTTGAGTTAATTTTTGTGTGTGGTATGAGGGAGTGTTCTTTATTGATTTACATGGGGCTGCCCATCTTTCCCAGAACCACTTGCTGATGAGACTGCCTTTTCATTGTATATTTTTGCCTCCTTTGTCAAAGATTGACTGTAGGTGTGTGGATTTATTTCTGGGCTCTCTGTTCCATTGATCCATGTCTGTTTTTGTGCCAGTACCACACTGTTTTGATTACTGTAGCTCTGCAGTATTATCTGAAGTCTGGGAGGGTTATGTCTCCAGCTTTGTTCTTTTTCCCCAGGATTGCTTTGGCATTTCTGGGTCTTTTATGGTTTCATATAAATTTGAAGATTATTTGTTCTAGTTCTGTGAAAAATGTCAGGTAATTTGATAGGGATCACATTAAATGTGCAGATTGCTTTGGGTAGTATAGCCATTTTAACAATATTAATTCTTTCAATCCAAGAATATAGGATATCTTTCCATTTCTTTGAATCATTAATTTCCTTTATCAGCATTTTATAGTTCTCAGCATTTAAGTCTTTCACCTCCTTGGTCAGATTTATTCCTAAGTTTGTTTGTTTGTTTGTTTTTGGATGCAGTTTTTAAAGAAATTGTTTTTTGTTTTTGTTTTTGACTTTCTGATATTTCATTGTTAAGTGTATATTAATCTTATATCTTGCTACCTTGCTGAATTCATTCTAGTAGTTTTTGCATGAGTCCTTAGGGTTTTCTGTCTATAGTATCGTGTCATTTGCATATAATGACAATTTTACTTCTTCCCTTCCAATTTGGATACGTTTTATTTTTCTTGCCTGATTGCTGTGGTTAGGACTTCCAATACTGTGTTGAATAGAAGTGGTGAGAGTGGGCATCCTTGTCTTTTTCCAGATTTTAGTGGGAAGGCTTTCAGCTTTTCACTGTTGAGTATTACGTTGGCTATGAGTTTGTCATAGCTTTTGTTATGTTGCAATATGTTCCTTCTAGAACCACTTTGGTAAGTTTTTATCGCAAATCGATGTTACAGCAGAGGGAATTCTGATTGCTTCAGCCTACAGGATCAGCTAAGGGGTGGGGAGGGGTTCCCTTGAGGGGCTTATAAGGTTCCCTGGCCCCAGGGTTCCTGGTGTCAAATGGTTTCCTTGCCTGGACAGCTCTGAGTTTTCAATAGGCCCTAATGCCCAAAAGGCTAGTCTTCTCTACACCAGACCACATGCTGGTGACTGGAGCCCTCTACCAGGAACTATGGATGATGGGGAAGTGGCCCTCTGAGGTAGAGGAAGGCAGGTGGGAACCTGCTATTTCAGTCCAGCCATTTCCATGCCTCAGCGAATTTGACCCCTGCTGACAATAATCCCACACCTCATCCTGAAGGAGGTGTCTCAAAGGCAGTGCTCAATGGGCAGGACCCAAGGCCAGAGGGGCTAGAGGGGCCAGGAGTTCTTGTAGATTCTCAGTCAAGGTCCAGCTCATCACTGTAGCCAGCCATGAGGCCAGGCAGGCTGGGAGAGGGAAGGGGCAGGGACCCTCACACATCCAGAGGCTAGAGATGCTATTGGCCAGTCTGAGACAGAACTGCTGGCTCTGGGGCAAGGTCCTCCTAAGGGCTCTGAGTACTTGGGGTCTATCTACCTATCCCCCCCGACTGGTGCATAGCCAAGGTCCCTCTTTCCTGGAAATTCTGGTTTTTCTTCACCATCCGTTCCTCGTGGGGCTAGTCCTCTTTACTGTTCAGTCATTGGAGCTGACAGAATTCCCCAACACACCCAGTCACTCTCTATCCAGTGCCAGCCCACAAACAGCCCCCAGAGCCTCAAGCATTGCCAAATGCTGTGTTTATTGGTCTGTTATACTGAAGAGTATAGTTTCTGAGCCAAAAAAACATACACACTCTGCTCCTCACAAAACCACTGAGTCACTAAGGCAGGCACACAATGGCCACCATACTTGATGGAGGCCAAGGACTCACACAACAGGTAGGCAGTGGGGCAGGCTGCCCCCACACAGGCCGTGCAGCGCCAGGGGCAGGGCTGGGCTGGGGAGACTGCCAGGTGCAGAGTGGCTGCTGGGCCCTTTCCCGTGTTTCTCAAATGCAGGACGTCTCCAGACCTTAGTGACCTCTGGGCAGGCCCAGCCCCTGTGGCATAGTGGCCTCCTGGCCCCAGAGCAAGGCCTATCCTGCATGTGTTGATGGGACGGTTAAGTGTGGATGACGGAGCAAGCTGTGTGACGAGGCCTGGGGTCATGAGCTGGGCCCTTCCTAGCACCTCCATGAGTGAGGTTCCTCCAAGGGGGTTTCTGGGTCCCTAGCATCCTCGGCATCCTGACAAGCATGTGGAAGGAAGACCTAGCCTTGCTTCTCACCAGGGACACGCTGGGGAGAGCTAAGCACCCTCCCCTCCGCCTTAGGGACTCTGGAGATGCCTTGGGTAGATGACGGGCTGCCGCGCGCTCTGAGCCCGTCCCTGAGAGGAGGCCATGACAGGGTTGCCTCGTAAAGAACCACCCTGGGGTTCCTCTCGAAAGCAAGTGCTCCTACCACATTCCAGTTCATTCAGGTGGCCAAAGCGTCGTTTATACAGTTTTCAGGGATGCATCTGACGCATAAAGCACGAGCAGGTGTTAAGAATGAGGCTGTACAGGCACATGTGGGTGCACTGTATGGGCTGGGGGAGTGCATGGGGTCACCTCAGGTGGCCAAAGGCAGTGGCAGTGCTGCTGAGGTGGGTTGCTCCCACCCAGGGCCCACGTTGTTGGGCTGCCCCAGTCTCCGGGGAGGACGTGAATGCAGGTCTCCTGCACCCAGAGCACCCCCCAGCTGGGGCTGGTGTGTGCACATGCACTGGACCTGCAGAGGGACGCTCAGCAGGGATACAGCACAGGGTCCCCTGGACCCACTCAGGTAGGCCTAGGCAGCTACAGCCCTCCTAACTACAGGGCCCCAGGAGAGGCCACGAGGAGCTGCCCAGGCCGAGGCTGCCAGTGGCAGTGGGGCTATCTCCAGGCATCTGAGAGGGGAGCAGAGTAAGTGTCCCTCAAGGCAGCCACTCCAGGAGGCTGACCTCTCCCATCCTGGCCCTGATCCGAGGGCGTCCTGGCCCCAGACTCGCCCTGCAGGGCTAGCACTGCCTGGAGTCGGATCCCAGGTTTACAAGCACTTTGTTAGGAACACAGTTGAGCAGGCGGGGTCGGCTGGGGCACCTCCCTCTGCAGGGCCCAAGGGCCCAGGAGGCTCTGGAGGCCCTGGAACCCAGGCTCTGGCGGCTGCTGCCTCCCAGCCACAGCCCTCACTTGTTCTCTATGAGCATCTGCACCTTGTGGACGAGGTCCCGGGCGATCCGCAGGATCTCCTGGGCGTCATGATGCTCAGCCCGTTCTGGGGGAGACATGGGTAACTGTGGGGATGCTGGAGCAGGGGCAACAGTCTGGGAGGAGCCCTGGGGCTGCCCACCCTGCTCTGTTTCCACCTGGACTCCTGCATTTGCTTACGGGACAGGGACCAGTATTGCTGAGAGTCCCTCCTACCCTGTGCAGGCCAGGAGTGGAGGCTCCCGCTCCCTGGCTGGGGCACGGCTGAGTGGCTCCTACCGTTGAAGAACTTGATGATGTCGGTGAAGTCCATGTTGTTGTCGCGGATGATCTCGCGGTAGGTCTCCACCAGGGCCAGGGCGATGAACAGGACAAAGTGCTCCGACGAGATGTGCCGGGCCGCCCAGATCACCTCCCACACAGCAAACACATCCTCATACGGCAGCTCTGGAGACAGCGAGGGGCCAAGGCTGGGCCTGGCTGCCCACGGGCCTCTGGACAGAGCCTTGTGCTGAGACAGAGCTCCGGGGAGCCAGAGTCCTGGGATTCTCTCCACTACAGGAGCCAGTCCAGGAGAAGGGGTCTGTGCCCCAGGCCAAAGCCCCACCCTTCTCCTTGGTAGTTCCTGCACACCAGCCTCCTGCAGATGCCACACCACACTCAGCTAGAGCAGCTCACTTTCATAGGCCTTGGTGCTTGTGAAGATTTGGTTTGAATGCAGTTCTGAAAACCACTGCCTTTGGGTGATTTTCAACCCTGGCTGCACTGTCAGTTCACCTAAGGGCGTTCAAAATTGCCGATGTCCAGGCTCCCACATTTAGTAAGTGTGGGGCTGGGTGGGGCCCAGGGCTCCCCAGGGTTTCTAAACTACAGTGTGGGTTGAGAATCACTGACTTTGGGGAAGAGGGATCTCCCACTGCCCCTGACCCCAGGCCTACCCTCCAGCCCACCTCTTACCTCTCTTAAAATCCAGCAGGAACCAGCGGTAACAGAAGTAGAAGTGAGTGTAGTCTCCATTCTGATGCATCAGTTCAAACAGCTCTGAGTCCAGGATCTGGTGTGTGGAGAAAGGGAGCCGGACTGAACCAGTGCTGCCGCCCTGCTGGAGGCCCCCCCTGTGCCTCCCGGGCTGCCCCACAGCTGCTCTCGCCACTCCCATCTCCTCGGGTGGACGCTGCACTCTGCGGCCCCACCTGTCTCTGTGGGATGTACTCTCTGGAATTACACCATTTCTGGGTGATTTCATCACCAACCGCACAACTCATCAGAACTCTCATGAGCATGAGCTGTCACCCTCTAACACTCCTCAATTTGTAAGGTTGAAATGATGTTTGTTTTTTTTTTTTAAAGGAAAGAAATTAAGCTTATAAGTAAAAAAATACTTTGGGAGTGCACCCTAGCCTCCCTGTGGACAATGAGCAAGCCCAGAGCAGCTCGGTCACTTGCCCCAAGGCTGCTGCCAACCTTACCTGGATGAGGGAGCGCATGTTGGCAAAGTGGGTGTCCATGGCGCCCCCATTGGGGAAGTTCTGGCTCATCCTCTTCATGAGGTTGCTGAAACAGCTGTAGGCCAGCTGGTCTGTGGGGAGGTGGGCATGAGGCCGGCAGGCAGGAGACCCCAACGCCTCACTCCACAAGGGGACGGGGCTGGCTTACATCCCCACCCTGGCAGACCACGTGGTCTCCTTTTCCTTTCTCCAGCTTGAGTTGGCCCAATCCCAACACCATTTAGGGAACAGTCCCCCCACCCCTCCTCACCATTGTCGAGGATGACCAGGAGAGGAGCCAACAGGTCGCACATGCCCTGCACGTATCCCACGTCCAGGTGCTCCCACACATAGCTGAAACGCCGGGGACAGTCGCTATGGCTGTGCACCATCTTCCCCTCCCCTCAGGGACTCCTGGGGAGACGGTGCCCAGAGCAGCCTGCTACCCAGAAGGTAGCCTCTCCAATAACCTGGAGCACGATGGCAAACGACCCACAGCCGCTGTCCTCAAGGCCCTCAGGGGCTCAGGGAGAGGGATGGGACAGGCGTCACCACCTGGTGTGCTGGGGTGGGGCATCAGCTAAGGCTTCCTGAAGAAGCATGGTGAAGCTGAGATCTAAAAGACCTTGAGAATGAAGAGGGGTGGGGTGGGAGGCACAGCAGACAGAGGGAGTGAGTCGGGGCAGGACAGGGGAGCAGGTGCTGCTGGGCCGAAGCTTTCATGGGGCAGGGTCCCCGCCTCCCACTGAGCCCTGCCCCACAGTGGCACCTGCACATGATGTCTCGGAGCCTCTCGAGGTTGGGGGGCGTGAAGTACCAGTAGTTGCGGTCACATCGCTGCACATCCTTGTCAATGCGGTGCAGATTTAAGGCCACGGTGTCCAGTAATTCTATCTGGAAGAGTGGAGGGCCCTCAGTGGTGAGTTGGGGGCCAGAGGTGATGCCCAAATAAAGGAATGCAGCAAAGGCAGGGAACCAAGGGACACAGAGAACAGAGTCCTCTGGGGATGCTGAGATGAGCTCAGTGTCCCCTCCAAGACAGTCAGGGTCCCCCTACCCTCCAGCCCATCAGCCCCTGTCCCCAAGCTTTGGGGTGTCAGGACTGCCTCTGGGACCACTGAGAGCAGTGCCCAGGAGACAGGGAACGTCCACATACAGTGTAGGCGGCAGCGCACACAGCCGCAAGCTCCTCCCCTGCCTCCAGCTCGCCAGCCCGTGAGGCCATCTCCTGGCTGGGATCTTGGGACTCAGAGAAAGCCTGGGCTGCAGGGACCGGCCCATCAGAGCCTTCCTCCCCACCGCCGTCCTCCTCCTCAAAGCCCACGCTCTGTCCCTCATCTATGCTCGACTGGATGCCTGAGGCCACGGAGTAATTGCGAGAGGAAGGCAGTCCCGAGTCTGGAGAGTCGAACTCCACTGACTGCTGCTCCACCATGGCGGTGCCGGGGGGCCCGGCCCCCACCCCCGGCTCGGGCTCCGGTATGGGATCTTCCAGCCTTGGGGGCTCCAGGTCATCCACAGAGACAAATACCTGGTGGGGGCAAACAGATGAAGGGGCTCACACTTGCACTCCAGCACCATCCCACCGCTCGTCTCTCCTTCCAGGGTCAGACTGAGAGGGATGGAGAATTCTCACAGCCCCACTCCCACACCATGGCGTCCAGCACTGCCTGCCCCAGGCACCAAGCAGCCCCTCTGACCCAGCCGACCAGGCTCCTGAAAAGCACGAAAACAGTCTTCAGCCCCATCTGGTCTCACTGGTGAGAAAAAGTGTGAAACGCTCCAGGGCAGAAGGGGAACTGGAGGCCTGGACACTTGATGGCCAGGGTGAACGAAGTGTCATCCAACAGAATACAAGTCCTGAGGCTGCCTCAGGTCAGAATGGCTTCCGGTGTCGGTGGGGCTTCTGCGGCAGTCTAGGGATGCGGCAGGCTGGAGGGGTTAGGAAAAGTAAGTCCTTCCTCATTGTCAGTACTGATGCTCAGTAGAACAAGGCAGGACGCCTCCCTAGCGAGGACCACATCAGTTACATTAGCTGCAGACAAGCTGAGAGGTAAGAAGTGAAAAGAAACGTTCTGCTCATTGCAAACAGTCCACGCCACCAGACAAATCACAGGGAAAAGAAGAGACATACACTTTTGTTTCATTTTGGTTTTCTATTTGGACTATGTAGGGTATGGATGTTAACAGGAGTTTTCACTTTGGGCAAGAAGCATGAAATGCTGTTTGGTTAACATCAGGTAAGGCCATGATTCTGAGGCAATCCAGAGCCTGAGAACAGTGCCAGTGAGAAAGGCGACTTGTGTCCATAAGCTAAGCAGCTGGGGCACTGGTACAGACTCAGGATTTTACAAAACCCAAAGCCAGATAGAGAATATGTTCACTAATGGAGATTAAGAACAAAGCACATGGAAAGGAGAGTGTGCCTTGGTAGTTCCATTTCTTTCAGTCCTGCTCCAAAAGTTTTATGTTAGTAAGGAGTTACATAACAAGAATTATACTACCTGAAGCGGCAATTTTAAAGAAAAAACACAAGTTAATAAAAGAGTGCCCTGAAAACTGAAACTTATCAGTTCCTGTTGGCCCTGCGGCCATTGTTTGGGACTTGATGTTCACCTAAAAGGCAGGAGTGACACCAGAAGAACTACACAGGCTGTGAACGGGCTCTGCACAGTCAGCTCTACAGGGTGATGCGGGGTCTGGCCAGCGGACACCACGGGACTGCTAAAAGTGTTCCCCTGGCCCCTAGCCAACAGCTCCCAGTGCACCACTACAATCAGGGGAGAGTAGAGCTGAGAGGGGGCACTGAGGCCCACAGATGGAAGAGAAGTGACTTGTCTTGTCACTAGTGGACCTGGGACTAGAATCCAGCGAGGCCCATTCCTAGCCTTGAGGTCTCTCTACAAGGAGAGAAGGCCTCCCTAATTCCCCACTAATCCACCTTCCTCTACTAGTCCATTAAAACAGAACACAGTGCGCCATGTCACTTCATTCCTGCAACACCCAGAGAAGTGGGCAGCAGGGGACCAGCATCCCACTTTTCAGTGGAAGAAAATGAGACTGAGACACAGACACATTAAGCCATCCTCCAGGGCTCTGCGGCCAGTGGGCACTAGAGGGCAGGCCTGCCATGCTGGGAGCCCCGCCCCCCACCCCCAGGACCCCGCAAGCTCACGTCATTGCTGATGGTGGAATCTCGGTGGATGAGGCGCTGCACGTGGCTGTCGATGCTACTGCCCGAGGAGAACTTGGTGAGTGAGGCTGGGTGAGCCTCCCGCTCCCGTTGCCTCACCACCACCTCACAGGCCTTCCACTCCGCCAACACCCGCTGGTACCTCGCTGCCACCACTGTGTCCACCTGTACTCAAACCACAATGTGAGTGTTGGGGGAGGGGTGCCGCAGGCCCTCCTCTGCAGCTCTCCTCCTGGGACAGCTGGAGACCAGGGTCCGGCCCAGCGGTGAGGATAGTGGGGCTGCACTGCTAACAGTTTCCTCTGCCCTGGGGAGAGACTGAGGTTCCCAAGGCCCCCACCCTGGGTTCCCATGGCCTGGCTCCCCGTCTCCCTATCCTCATGGGAACAGGCCCCCTCACCTGCTCCATCTCCTTCTTGCTCATGCCAAACTTGTAGTGGCCAAGCAGAAAGGGCCAGACATCCTTGCGGATCTCATGCTCCACGCCTCCATAGTAGACCTGCCGCAGCAGCTCCAGCTCCTTGTAGTTCTGAGGGACCCAGGGAGTCAAGACTATGCATCTCCTGCAGTCACTGAAGCCCAGCTGGGCGACCCTACCCCCTGGAGAGCTGGAGCTGGGGACAGTGATTTGTTCGGTCACTCTGCTAAAGCCCAGGCAAACCTGGCTTTCGAGCTGTCACATCCTCTGCACCCCAGACTAGAGCTGGATGAGATCTGCTTGAACCCTGCTCCCTTTCAAGGCAGACATGAAACCCAGCAACATACAGATACCTGCCCAACATTGTGGAGTGATGCAGATGCAGAATGGACTCCCTGCCAGGCTCTTTCCCATTGAGACCCACGGGCCTAGTCAGTCGTCTGAGGCTACCGTGACCCAGGCCCTCCAAGGCTATCAGTTTTACCTGAATGCCTATTGGGTTTGTGAAAGCTGCTCCCGAAGCAGGCTGGTCTGCTCTCACAGCTGCCCCCCAGCCCGTCAACCCGGCTTCTGGCCCCAGCTCCCCAGACTGCGCACCTTTTCGTCCTTTTGATACTTGCTCCACACGTCCTTGGTGAGGCCCCCTGAGGCCCCCGGGGGCCGGGCAGGCGGGATGATGTTGTGATGCACCAGTGCTGATAGGTGGGTCCGCACCGTGGACAGGTGACGGCAGTATGCCAGCCCTGCAGGAGGTAGGGGAGCCAGGAGGCTGTGACCCTGTGACCTGGTGCCTCCTGCTTCCCCTCCCCACCTTGTGGCCCCACTTCACCCCACACTCACAGCCATAGAAGGCCCGGGACACGATCTGCCTCTTCATGCTCTCACACAGCAGCCTGAGGGGCAACCTGTGGAATCAACCTGACTCAGAAGGTGGCTCCTCTGCGGGAAGGAGGATGAGAAGGACAGACGTGCTGGCTCAGGGGCAGCTGAGGCACTTGGGGTGGCACAGGAAGCAGGATCTACAGCTCCCCAGCACGTCAAGGGCTCCCTGCCCCTCCAGCCACTCTGGGTAGATCTGCTGGGGTCCCAACCTGGCCCCCAGCTACCCAGGAGACCTTGGGCAACTAACTTCACATTAGTGAATCTCTTTCCTCATGTGGAAATGGAGAGAACCATCTGAGGGTCATCAGGAGTAACAGGTAAAAGAGCAGCTGGCCATCAAGGTGGGCATGTGCCCCTCACACAAACACCCTCCACACGTTGTTCCTGGCATGGGGCAGATGCCTAGATACCTGCTGAGTGTCCGCAGACGTCAGCCCGATGGCAGGATCCAGGCCCACCTTGGGAAGGGGGGCTCCAGGTCCCAAGCGCCTGCTCTGTGCAGGCACAGCTCTGGGCATTCGCGTGGGTTACACACCTCACTCAGTCCTCACGAGTACTTTAGGAAACAGGGGCTGTGATCCCCATTTGACAGATGAGGACACTGGGGTTCACAGAGGCTCAGCAACATGCCAGTCACATGGGGAGCGGAAGTGAAATTCAAACCCAGGTGTGTCCAACTCGAGACCACCCTGTCAGGCAAGTGACAGCCCCGAAGGACAGTGACACACGCATGTGGATGGACACGCCCACTCACCGGTCAGGGACACAGCTGCAGTGGCTGGGGGCTGTGTACGGGGAGCTGCTGGTGGAGCAGGAGAAGCAGGAGGTGCCCTGGCTGCACAGGGGTTCCAGGTGCCAGGCTGGCAGGCTGGGACCAAAGCCCTGCATCTCGATCATGTCGCCGGCACCTGAGGGCAAGAAGGCGGCCACGGTCAGGGCCTGGCAGGTTTCCTCCCCAAGCACCCTGCCACATGCCCACCTCTGTGCCCAGAGCTGCAGCATGAAGTCACCCATTGGTGGAAAACCACAGGGGTGGTGCCTGCCTGGTCCAGGGTCCGGAGCCCAGAGATGGAAGTGGTGGAGAGAGAGGGTGCCTGACACTCCCCGGCCTCCACCTAGTCTTTCTGAACATGATAAGATACTTTCACTGAATCACGGATGATTGTGTTCTCTCCATCTTGCTATAAGCAATGGAATAGACACTTGTTTTGCTAGAGGGAGGAGAAAGAAAGATAAGGAACAAGAAAAGCCTGAGCTCTCTGAAATGCCGCCAGCTGGCCTGGCCTTCCAGGACTCAGCCTGGTTCTCTTGGGCAAACTCTGAGATGTGCAGGAAGGTGCCTGGAACACAGCAAACTTCGAACCTTCCCATGCCAGGAGTCTCAGCTGATCAAGCCCCTGAGCCACTGGGCCTGGTCCACAGACCTCACCACCTTGAGAGTTCTAGACCTTGTGGCCAGTTGTTAAGGAGGAGCAATGCTCCCTGCCCAGGTCAGGCGCCCTGCTGCCACCTCACATGGGTCCTCTTTGAATTCTCCATCCTCGCCTGACTGCACTCAGCGTGGTGGCCTCCTGCAAACACACAGGTGAGCTGGCAGGATGGGCAAAATTCCCAGGTCTGCCAAGGCCACTGGGCAGACGAGGGTGTAGCTAGACACAGTCCCACTGTCCAGAAAAATGTGCCAGGTGCAGCCTCAGAAGACAGCCCCTTGGATACATTTACACCACAGCAGATGGAGCCTCCTCAGCTGGCCCGGCTAGTCTGAATTAGAACTCAAGTCCCTTGAGAGCTTCGAGAGCCCACACAGGGCAGGGAACTGCTCGTGGGGGACTCTGGCAGGTTCAGTGAGTCACAAGGATGAAGCAAAGTGAGGGCAGGAAGTGAAAGGACTAGGAGGTGACGTCAGGAGGGAGAGAGCAGAGAAGACTGAGGACAAGGAGAGATAGCCGTGTGTGTAAGGAGAACTCTTTCAAGCGGCAGTCTTTTTCTGTGAACTGGCCTGGGCCCTGGCCTGCTATGAGTCTGGAGTAGACCTAGTCCTGGTTTTTGTGGGAGCCAGACTTCAGCTCTGGGTGTGCCTTTGTGGGGAGGGCTGAGCTGAGCCCCCTCCAGTCCCCTCAGGGGCTGCCCTATCTTGGCCCTAGGGCTCTCTTCCCAGACCCACGGCTGGGGTTTTATGGGTATCTGGCCTTCAGCTCCACCAGGAGGCAAATTAAGGGAACATACTTGGTGTGGAGGGGCTGCGGCTCTGGGAGTGAGGGGTTGCAAGCCATGCCTGAGACTCTGGGAAGAAGAGGGAGGGGACAAATGCAGGTGGGGTGGGGCAGGAGCCCAGCTCAGACCCCTGCAGCAGGCAGGAGAGAGGCCAGTTGTGGGAGGAGCTGGGGGGGAGATGGGGGGGTGGGGGGAGTAGGCCCAGCCAGGTAGGCAGCAGGCAGCAAGCGGGCAGGCAGTGGGGCGCCAGGTGCAGAGGGTGGGCACACAGGGAAACGAGCTCATGCCCGGAAAGCAGGGCCCAACCAAGGCAAGTCTCCTGGGTCAATGCTCTTCACCTTAATTCTCCAGGAAGGAGCTGAACCAGCCAGCATTGAACACTGCATCTCTGAATTAACCCAGTGCAGACAGCTGGAGCTCTGGAGTGACTGGGCGAGGGGCAGCAGGCTGGACGATGGGGGGTCTGCTGGGCCAGCTTTGACTCTAACTCTCTCCTCTGAGCATGAGGAAAGTTTGAAGCAAGACAATCAAGGTGGTTGAACCCCACAGCCCCTAAGACTCCGAGTGAAAGGTGCCTGGCCTGGAGCAGAATTAGAGTGAACAGCATCTCTGCTCTGTGAGGAGGCAGCGGGAAGGGAGGGGGAGGGGGAGGGAAAGGAGAGTCTGGACACCCGCCACTCGATTCACATGCACAAGTCAAGCATGTTGCAGGCCTGAAAAGCAACGGCTAGCAGAACCAACTCAACAGTGTTGTCATTATGGACTGGAGCAGAGGTGGGGGCTCCCACACCATCTCCCCAACCACTGCTGATGCTGCTCTCACATCTCCTCCCCTTTCCCAAGTGTTGAGGTCGCAGGTGCTGCACATTGGGTTGGTCTCACCCCCTGAGTTCCCCAAGAAGATGCCCAGACAAGATCCAAGGCTTCTGAACCCTGGAGGCCTCAGCTCTAAGAGAAGTCAAAGATTGCTGCCTAATGCCAAGTCTGCCAAACGGGCTCTGCTGGGACCCCCCATCCTCCAGCCTGACTATAACTTGTGGGGTGAGAAGGAGCTCCCTGACTCTCCTGACTTAGCCTCCCCAAACTGCTGAAAGTCAGCTAACCTGGAAATAAATATCAGATCAACCCCAAATTTACAAGGAACCAGGTGGCAGGCTGAGTGCAGACAATGAACGTGAGAAGTGAGGCTCCCCCGACTTCCTACCGGCTGGCCTGCAGGTCCCACTGGAAGGCCTGGGAGGAAGGGCAGACATGAGGGAGGGAATGTGGTGTGTAAGGGAGCACCTGGTTGTGCTGAGGGTGTGCTAGGTATGTCCTAGGCCATGGATCTGGTTGCTTGTCACAGGTTTGGTGGCTGAGCTAAGGAGCTAGGCTCTTGGGCAGAATTTTGTGAAGCATAAGGAGAGTGTCACATATACCTAGATATCTTCTGCAGGGGCAGGGAAAGGAGAGAAGAAATTAATCTGTGGCATAGGGATGGCAGGGATGGGGAGCTTCCCCTAAACTCTGAGAGAGGTGGCTGCAGCCCTTCAGAACCAAGCTTCCCTGAGCACCTCGGCCTACCCTTCATTGGTCCCCTGGCTGGGCACTCTCCAAAAAGAGTGGGGGTCCCTCTCCACCAGTCTAGCGCTGTGCTAAGGTGGGTGGTGGACAGAGGAGCTGTGGGCACTGTGCTGTGTCATTTCCAATGTGGGGGCCTTTGTAACCGTGGACTCAGGTCCGTGAGGGCGGGAACACATCTGTCTTATATCCCTGGCAGAGGTATTCCTAGGTTTCATGCTAAAGTGCCAGGCAGTGCCTGCTGGGTACACTAAGCCCTAGGTCTCTTTCCACTGTGGCCTCAACCCCACTCCAAACCCACAGGTGACTCCTGTTTGCTGAGCTGTCCAGTCCCCACCCATGTCCAAGAGGGGCCTGGTACTTCTGTCCTGTTTCTGTTAAGACAGGAGTCAGAGGCACAGGACCAGTCATCCCAGCCAGCAGGAGAGAAAGAAAGAGACATTGTTTGGGTTTGCCAGCATGACCCCTCGGAGTGGGAACAGGGCTCAACTATTCAGGGTTCCCAAGACGGAACCAGAATATCAGACATCCCCACCAGTATATCTCTTCCTTCTCAGGTACAAAGCCCTCTCCTTACAGATTCAATGCATTTTGTACCGTTCCCTCTTGCTAGTGCTTCCTTCCACTCTCCCTGATCTGCCTCCTGGGTGCAAGTTCCATAATGCCAACACTGCCATTTGAGTCCCTGTGGTGGGTGGCAGGTGGGACCAGGGGGGTGGGGCGGGAGGGTGGGGTGGGTCAGGGAGAGGGGGAGGGATAAAAACCTTTCATCGGATTGGGAGCTGTGAGGTTCCGCGAGCAGATCATTGAGAGCATCGCGTGTAGTTTATCCTCCTCTTCCTCATCATCGTCCACCGAGGCCGCGCGGCTGGCCGCTAGGTGGTGGTAGTTAATAGTGACTGCTCAAAGAGAATAGCAGAGACGCAGAGGCATGAGGACCCTAGTCACGGGGCAGGAGGGTCTGGACTTCCTCCTTTGGGGAGCAGAATGGAGTCTGGGTCACCTTGAGCCCGCAGGGCATGGATGAGGGGGAGAGGGACCTGAGAGTTTTTTGATGAGTTACTGGGGAAGGTAGGGAAGAAAGTGAGGGCACGGTGGCAGCTGCAGGGCTCCACTCCTTGGAGGATGCCCTCTCTAGGAAGAACAGAAGAGAGAGAATTGATGGGGGACCAGGGTAGTGAAAGACTGGGACTCCCCGGCCCTGGCAGAGGCTGGGGATGACTGTTGGCAGATGGATCCCAACCATTCTCTGGCTCGTGTCATGGTCAGGCTGAACCACATCTGAGGGTTACCCCAAATCCCTCTCTTCAGACTGTAAATCCAGCCTTCCAGGAGAGCTGCTCTCCAGGAGCATGAGTCACCCCGCTGGGTTTCAGCTTCTTGAAGTGAAGTGACTGGAATTGGGAAACGCCAAGGCTTGAAGAGGGGAAGTGGAAACTGCATAATCTGAGCCCAGCAACAGCCCGAGATTAAGTGCCAGGTTGGCAAACATGTTCTGGCCAAAGCTGCATCTGCTTGTCAGGCACATCTGGGAGGGGACAGGGCCCCACGTCTCCTGTCCTCCAAGCCTGCTGGGAACTTGAGCTGTGGCTTGAGCTGTGTTTGCAGTATGGGCAATCTGTCCACTAATACAGAGACAACTTGTTGACAACTTATTGGCACAAGTTAGCAAATTTCAGGAGCAGGTGGTTGGCTGGCAATAAATGCTCTGGGCTGGCAATAACCGGGTCTTATCCCTGAGATCAGCAAGTCTGGCCTGGAGAGACCTATGGGGAGCACCAGCTCTCTGACCAGGAAGGGGGCTCAGATGTTGGTAGACATCTATTGCACACGGCCCCTGGGGCCCAGAGGTGTTACGTCCAGACAGGGCAGGACCCACCAGGGCCACCTTTCAACCCTCTGTCCGCAAAGTCCCCCTATAGCTCCAATTTTCATCCTCTCCAGATGCCCCTCACCCCACTTCCACTAGGGTTCTGGCTCTGACAGTGAACAATCTGCACCATCTGATCCCGTACCCAGGCCACCCTGTGGAGGTCAGGCAGCAGGCTGAGGAGAAATAGAGAGCTCTCTACCTTCTACTTCTAGTCTCATCACATTTTTTACCCTGGGGCAGGGTATGAAAGGATTACCAAGAAAATATTGTACAGTGATGCCTGGATCGGCTGAGCCATGAGTCTGGGGTCACAAGGTGACAGGAAGACAGCTAGGTAGACAAGAGGCCGCTTCTCAAAGGGATGTTTTGTAGGGAGAAAGGTTCAGTGAGAGGCTGAGTAACGAACCTCTGGTGTTAACCTGGCCTGGGCAGTGGCCCCTGCCTGCTCCTGCCCAGCCCCCTACCCTGCTTCCCCGGGAGACACTGCACTCCCCTGGCTCCCTGAACCTCTCTCTCCTCCTCCACCAACGAGGTTTGGGACACTCACTGTGCTCATGTCTGTGGCCGGGGTAAATGATCCGGAACACGTAGTCAGTGGCCCACCCTGTGCCCATCTCCTCCACGTCCACAGACCGCATGCTGCTGCGTTTCCGTAGCCTGGGGAACACCTTCCCCTGTGGAAGGAGGGGCGGGTGGTCAGCTTGCCCAGGGCGGGGTCCAATCAGGGTCCCCCCCCTCAGGCTGTTCCTAAGAATTTCATGTGGGGAAAGGATGGGAGGCAGGTGGAGAACCCACCTCACACATCCCTTCACCCAGAGCCGCCCACACCCTGAGGTACCTTCCCCTGCTGGGTCCAGAGCGGGGGCTCCAGCTGTCCTTGAGGCAGAAGCCCATTCTCCAGGCAGGACAGAAAGGACAGCAGGTGGCCCCCCTGAGGGAAGTGCAGCGGTGGCCTCTGGATGCCATCCTGGCTTACCAGCACGAGCGTGCCGCCGCTCTCTGGGGGTGAATGTGGGCCAGTGAGGCTGGGTAGGAGGACAGTGGGGCAGGGGCATGGGGATGGCGGGAGGACAGGAAGTCCATGCATGGTGCAGCCCCTCACCCCTGTGCCCAGGACAAGGGAGGCTCACTTTGCTGGTGGCAGTGGATGCAGACAATCTGACTGAAGGGCACAACTAGGGCGTAGTCCCAGTAAACGCTGGAAAGGAACCAGTTCGGTGTCACTCAGTCCCAAGACCTGCTATCCTGACTTCCTCATCTCCCGGCCCCAACACCCATGAGACTACCCTGAAGACAGGATGACCTTAGCCGAAAAGTGGCCTCGGCCAGCTGTGTCCCTCTGGGCCTGCACTGCTCTCCTGGCACAGAGCCTGGCAGTCTCGGCTGCTTAGAGCTTGGCTCAGGCAAACTTCTCTGTGCCCAGGCCTGACTTGGTCTTAGTGAGCTTGGGAACCTCTCCAGGCAGCCTCTCCCTGCAATTCTTGGCATCGGATAAGGGGTAAAGCCTGCCTCCTGGAGCAGGCTGGGCCTCTCCATCCCCTGCCCAGGAGCAAGCCCCTACTCCCTTCCCTGGCTCCTGGGAGCAAGTCCCAAAGCTCCCACCTCTTTTCCAGCTCAGAGTCCCCCAGAGTCCCGTTCATGAGCTGATTGGGGGTCCACTTCAGAGTTAGGCTCTCTGCAGACTGGTGCAGGGAGAGGTAGCCAGGGACAGCCTCCATGTCCTCCTTCTGTAGGGAGGAGACACAGTAGAAGACAGAAGATGAAGGCCCAAGAGGCTCCTGGGGGTGGCCTGTGCAAAAGGAGCTCCAGGTGGGGGCCAGGCTAGGCCAATCACAGGGTCCTGAACTGGGTGCCGGCAGAGCAGGGGCAACACACACCACACGCAGATGTGGGCACCCCCTCTCCCTGATTGGTCTGAGGCCACTGGCTCTGTCCTGTCAGCTTCCTGGATGCCAGGTGTGTTCGGGCCAGCCATACTCAAGCTGGGCGTTGACCCTGCCTGCTGGCTGCCATCCCTGTCCCCGGACGGCCCTATTCTCAGTTGGCCAGAGCAAAAGCCATTCCCTGGCTCCTGCTGAGCGCAAGGCTGGGCATAAGGTGTGTGAAACAGTAAAGTGAGGGGTGGGGCCCCTTCCCCCTTCTCTCTGGTCAAGGTCGTGAGGAAAGGGATGAGTGTGGCTGGAGGTTCTGGCAGAAGAAGGCGAGGAGGGGTGGGCACTAGGCTCTCCTACCGGCTGCACCAGCACATTGTTCTTGCCATAGAGGAGCCGCGTCCTCGAGTTCTGGTGCAGGGACTCCACGTACTCACGGGCGCAGGCAGCTAGCCTGTCCTCTGACGTGCTGCCACTCGAGTGCCGCTTCCGGATCTGTGCACAAAGTCATGGCTCAGCCCCCAGCCCTGGGAAGTCAGCCGTGGGGGACAAGGACCCTAGGCCTCCATGCAGATCCTCTAGCTGACCCCAGGGGTCCTTCCTGGCCCCGGTTTGCTCTCAGCCATGGACCAGCTCTGTGCTCCTGGCATTTATGTAAGTGACAGTGTGGGGGAAAGGCTATCCTGGGGTGGCCACTACCCTGGGCACCTCCAAGGCCCAGCATCTATCTGCCAGGAGCACACAGGACCGGAACGTATCCTGGCTGAGCACAGGGGTAGGAAGAGGGATACCTACTCCCAGGGCTGGGCGCTTCGCTGGGGAGTCCTGGCGATTCGGGGGACCTCGGATACGGTGCCTCTGGACCAGCTCATCAGCAGAGGGGTCAGTCCAGTAATGATCGGCAGTCTTGAGCTTGGTGTACTCCAAGGCACAGGGTCCCACTGTGGAGATAGGACAGCCAGCTTGGGTGGTGCCCCCTTGAAACCTGTCCTGGAGCCCCCACGACACCTGTCCCGGAGACCCCACCTCTCTGTTCCCAGGCTTACCTAGAAGAGATGCCAAGATGGGGCCAAACACAGGATCTGCCAGTAATGCCTCCTTCTCGTAGTACTTGCTGCCAGGGGAAGGAGAGACAGGGTGACTGCCGGGCTCCTGGACTCATTCCAGGGCCATCAAGCTCACCAAGTATATATGTCCCCACAAAGACCAAACTCATGTCAGTCACCAAGAAGAAATAAGTCCACAAGGACAGGGCTCTGCAGGGTGCCTGGTGTGGTCTATGTGGTCTACACTTTCGAGGTGTTACGGAGGGGCGGCGCATTCCTACAGATGGCGGTGGGCAGTCAAACACGCAGTGGGGTGGGCCCAGGGAGGGACAGTCACCTGCAGTTCTCCACCAGGTACTGCATGACCCTGTCCAGCACTTTCTCGATGAGCGCTGTGCGTACCCATATGTGTTTCAGGGCCTGCAGGCTGAGGGCCGGGGCCTTCCCGCTGGCAGAGCCCTGTCTCCGCAGGGCCTCCTGGTTGCCCGCCAAGGGTTTCCTGCAAAGGGAGGGTGTGCTTCAGGAGTGTGAGGGTCTGGGTTGGGGGGAAGCTTCAGACTGGTGGCACTGGGATGGAATTTGGTGCCACAGGATGAAAACCCAGAGGACTGACTGGGGTTGGGGCTGGAGGCAGGGGATGGGGCCTTGCACATGAAAGGGTCACCTCCCACGCTTAGATTGGTCCCTCACCCAAGAGGCCATGCAAGAAACAAGCCCAGGAAGTCAACCTGGGAAACACCAAATGCAAAGAGCAGAAGGGTGGAGTGGGAGGAGCTGGCCCATAGCTCACCTGCCCTCCACTTGCTGCTGCAGCTCCTGCACCTTGTGGCAAATCTCCCCAGCCACTGGGCATGTCTTCCCCACCTTGGTGAACAGGGCTGCCATCTTGTCACTGCGCAGGAAGCCGGCCGCACGGCGCCTCAGCTGATGCAGGAGGCAAGCCTCCACCGCACCTGGGCCACAAAGGGAACAGCCCCTGAGCCTGGGCAAGAGGGAGAGAGTGGGGACACTCCTCTTCCCCATACCTGTGAAGAGCAGAGAGGCTAAGGCAGGCCCTGACTCATGCTAGGGCCAAAGCGTGGGGTTCAGGCTTAGGCAGACCAGGGAGATATACCCTGACCTCCTTCCAAAACGCCCTTCCCTATCCCCCTGTCCCCCTGCCCCCGCCCAGGTAGACCTTCTCCCTTTCCCAGTGTGTACACACCTCCTGTATGCAGTATCACCCTGGGGCTCTGAAGACCAAAGCAGCCAGTGCCCATTGGCATGGGTGGCTCTGCCCACAAGAGGAAGCATAGCCAGCATCTATAGGACAGTGGAAGCAGGGAGCACACAGCCTGGCAGCCCTCCCGGAGAGCATGGCTGATGTGGTTGCTAAGGAACAAGGCCCTGGAGGAGCTGAAATATTGATGAACCCACTGCAGAGATCAGACCTGATATGGCCCCTGAATTATTGATGAGCCCTGTAGCCCAGAGTGAGAGATTTCTATTTCCTATGCAGGGAGGGCTTCCTTTCATTCATTCATGTTTAGGGGCTAGGCTTACTCTCCCTGGCTGGATCCTGCTTACCACAGACAGACCCCACAGGAAGGAAAGAAGGGCTTTGGTGGGGGAGGGTGGGGTGCTGCCCTAGGCAGGTATAGACTCGAAAAATATTAGCATCTATGTGTGGGGGAAGGAGGGGCTTGGCTGTTATCGGGGCTAGGCTGATTGCTTTACAGATGAGGAGGGAAAGGCCCAGGAAGGGAAACAGATGGGATTTGCAGTCAAACAGTGGAAGAGCTGGGACTAGGACCTTCAGCCCCAAACACTGACCCAGCCCCCTTCACCCTCTCCATGTGTGTCGGGGATGGGGGCCCACAGATGGGAGAAGGTCTCCCCTCACTTCACAGGTACTCTTTTTACAGGGATTGTGCTGGAGGTGGGGAGTCAGGACAGGGTCTGAAGCTTGGTGCCACTCGCTACTTCTGGGAAACACAGGTAAGGGACTTAATGCTCTGAGCCTCAGTTTTATCACCTGTGAAACGGAGAATACTTCTTGGGGTTGGTGTGAAATGTTACATGAGATGAACTACGTAAGCCTCTCACACAGGGCACCCCTGATCCCTGTCAGTTCCTGAGTCCTCACCTCTGTTTGTTGAGATTCTGTTCCATGCTGACCCATAAGGGCTGGGTTTTTGCAAGCCCTCTCTCTGGCAAGGAGAGAGGACACACTGGAGATGGGATCACCGGCTGCCCCAGATGTGGGTGGAGGTGTCATTCTCTTAGGAACAGAGGAGTTGAGGCCCCATCAAGCTTACTATGACTAGTATTAGGACACGAAACTTGGGCTGAGGAGGTAATCACTGAAAACAGAGGCTCTCATCTCTTTTCTGCCTTCATTTTTGATAGTCACTGCTGTCCTATAGAAGAGTTTTGTTTGACCCTCTCTTGCAAGAGAGTAAGTCATGAAGTTGGAGAGAGTCCCTGGGGCCATGTGGAGGCTGGCCAACCCAGTGCGAGCATCCCAGGGGAGGGGGAACAAGGCAGGACCCTTTCCGCTCCTGGGAGCTCAGGCCTCGGAGGAATTTACTTCATAAGGTGCAGACTTTCTTTTATGGCGTGTTCATGCATCTGAGCCCACATGTGCACAGACAGGTATATCTACAGGTATCATGTGTGTATGGGGCATGTGGGGGAATCTTTGCTTAACTGTCCACATACTCCTCTTCCTGGCTATCTCCTTGGTCCCTGGAGGCCCTGTGTGACCCTGGGGTGTACAGGAGAGTGACTCTTTTGTCAAGTCTCTAGGTCCTGGGGCTGGTGCAGCTACAAGTCCACACCTAGAGGAAGGTGGTGACCATTTCCTGGGGTGGCACCGTCTGTTCAGAGCAGGACAGAAGCAGCACTGAACAGGGCCAGAGTGGCAGCAGGTGGCACCAGTCCTGCAGGGAATCATGTGCCTCGCTGATGTGACTAATGGCCGGGATAATGAGTCATTAGCCTTACTACCTTCCCCAGGCAATCGCACGCACAGCCAGGATGGGGAGCCTGGGACTGGCGGGCAGCAGCCAGGCACTCCCATCCCACTTGGCCTCACCCACCCTGCTGGGCAGCCTCTGGGCACAGGCGTCAGGGTTCCCTGGGTGGGCAGAGGCACTCCTCAGCAATTTCTGCAAGTAGGGACTATCAAGAGAAGCCCAGACACCACACCAGTGCCCTCACTCACCCCACGGCCCCTAAGTTCCTGCTGTGAAACCCAGGCAAGGTGCCAGGCAACGTCTGGGGAGAGAGAAATCCCTCTAAAAGCCCCACCTTCCAGGCAAAGTAAATGACCCTCTAGCCTAGATATTCTACACCTGGTTTCACGGGCTCCTGGGCCAGTGATTATCTAAACTACACTAGTCCTTCCCCATTCCCACAGGGCTGTCCCCCAATGCAATGAAAAATGTTACTGTGTGCAGCATGTAGGCAAAATAATAATACAATAATAACACTAATAATAATTGAGAACCACTATGCTAAGAGGGTTTGTGGATGGGCTTCTGGGCCTCCCAGAGACTCCCTAAAATTGCACACAGAACCACTGGTGTGCCCCCACATGCTCAGCTGAGTGCTTTTTTTCTGGATAAAGGATCCTGGGCTTTTCGTTTCTAAAAGGGTTATCTGATTCCAGAAAGTTTTAAAACCCCACTCTAAGACTTTTGGGTTGAGCAGGAGCACAGACACTACCACTGACTGACACTCAGAGATGCAACCATAATGATGCCCCCAGCCTCTCCCCACATACACCAAACCCACACTCAGAAGTGCAGTGGCAGAGCCCTCAGCAATAATGTCCATGCCCCCCAGGAGGGCCCCTCACAGACCTTCAAGCACCCTTCCCCAGGGAGAAGTCCACACAGTGGCCTGCACCTGGTCTCCTCTCCTGAAGGAAGGCCGGACCACCATCAGGACCCCACCCCCAGGGTGGAGGGCCCTGGCAGGAGATGCCCATCTTGGCCAAAGCACAAGTCAGCCCAATCCATCCCCCTCCTGACTGAGCTGCCTGGGCCCTGGTCCCCAGCCATGATGTGAAGGCTTTGGGAGCCCCTCCCAGTGGGTCCTAGCACCACGTGCACTCACTCTGGACTCCCCAGAAGAGTAGGGAGACAGCCTTAATGTCATTCAGCTCATTTCATATAAGAAAAACACATACTAATTAACAAAAATCAACCCTGTTCTTTTCACTGGTTGGGGTGGAAAGGTCTGGGTGAACGAATTGAAACAGAGAAACAGACATGACTCAACAAGCATGATCCTCTCAATCCTCACCCTGGTCTTCTGGTGGCCTTTGGAGCTACAGAGGCAGATGAACCCTGGGTACCCTCTCTATTCCGTCATCCTAGCCCAGTGACAGCATGGCTCGGGGAACTGTAACTCTGAGTGGGCAGGAGTGGGACTAATTTTAACTCTAGCACCTTGCTGTGGACATCTCACCTCCCCGACAAGGTCTGGCACCATCTTCCCAAGGAAAAGCTGGGAACTACAGGCCCAGACTAGCCCTGGGGCTCTCCCTCACCAGCCTCTGACTGCCCCCAAAGTCTACTGAGATATGGGGCTTGACAAATGCTAAATGGGCTGGAGACCACAAGTGCTAGTGAAATCTTACAGGGCCTCCCACAAACTCCTTACACACTGATTTAACCACTCTAAGGAGTCTAATTTAGAATAGAAGAGACTTCGGTAGATAGAGATGGAAGTTACTGAATGTTCCCAGACTTCACTGGAGGGTGGGCCGACTGGTAAGACCCCTGTGGTGGCAACAGGGCACTATCTATCAACACTGCAAGTAACCTCTGACCTAGTAGCCCCTCTTCTGAGGGCCTTGCCTACAGACATAACTGCAAGCTTCCTCAGTTACAACAGCAAAAGGCTGGGTGATGAATCTATCCGTCGGTAGGGGACAGGTTAGGTAAATACGGTACATTCACACAACATAACAACATTACACCACTCTGGAAAAAGAATGAAGATGATTTCTAGGCACTAATAACAGAAAGCTCTCCAAAAGCAAGATTCAGAGCAGTGTAACTGCATGATGCCTTTTGATTACAAAAAGGGTGGGGTAAACAAAGAATACAATTTTTTAAAATTAGGGTTAAAAGCTCTGGAAGGATGCATAGGAAGTAAAAGTGGCAGTGGTTACTGGTGTGGGAATTGGTAAGCAGAGGGGAAGTGGGTGAACAGGGGCAGGGAAAGGAGTGAGACTTTTCACTGGGTACCTTTTGTGTTTTGATTTTTGAACCATGTAAATATATTACCAATTCAAAACAATAATTATAATAATTAAGTAGGTGACCATCCAACCCAGATATTAAATTCCATCATGAGAGAATGTCAGAGATTCTCTCCAAACTGGAGGTGAACTGAAACTCACAGAAACCAGACAGGCTGAGTCTGTCCATGGGCACCCACTCTTTCACCAGCTCCCTCACCAAATAGGGTCTGCAGATCAGTTTGGCTCCCCACATCCACAGGAGCATCTGGGCTCTGCTTAGGGTGGCCACGGGTGACATGAGTTGGGCAGAGAAACAATTCAGAGGGCTGGGACAAACTTAGGCAACTCAGGAGCCCACAAGAATGGACTAAAGCCATGGCCACCCAGGAAACACAGCAGTGGTTGAGAAGGGTCCTCAATTGGCCCCGGCTCTCACAGGCATAACCATGTTTAAATTATGCTCAGCAGCCAAAAGACCTGGACCAGTCTGGCCTGGTAATAGAGGGACCCACTGAACGGACTTCAGAGAAGCAGGTACGTTGGTTGAGGCAGAGGGACACAGCATCCAGAGTTAGCACAGCCTGACATGAAGGCTGGGCCTGAGGCTTCGAGCCAGGAGGGGCTGATGATGCAAGGAGCAAGTATGCCAAGCGTCCCCTGCTCCCCACCTCTGCCAGCTGCCAACTGTGCAGCGGGGGAGTTCAGATTCCAAGCAAGGAAAGCACTGGGTGGAGCAGTTAGCCACAGGTGACTGGTTTTGGTCCTGGAGTTTTAGGAGACACTACTCAGAGCAGAATTTTTTAAAGCCTTGGATGGTGGGACGAAGATTTCCAGGAGAGGAGCAGCCTCCCTGGAGATAAAGGAATGGGAAGGATGAGTGGCCTCTTTCTAAGCTGGAGGAAGTGTGTTTCACCTGTAGCAGATGAAGTGGGAGGAGCAAAGAGGTGAGGCCAGGCATCATCCACCTGTCTCCTCCCCACTTCCCTGGCCGGCTATTTCCACCTAGAGATTTATAACAGCTGTCTCCATATGGAATGAGCATTTCTACATTTTCCTTCAACCTGCATTGGTGATATTGGCTGTTTGCCTCAGCTTTGCAGGGCATTCAACCTTGTTCAAAGCCCTAAGACAAGACAGGAACTCTCTCATCCAGACTTTCACTGGGAGGAGAAAGCACTGCCCTGATATTCCAGAACCAAGCAGAGGAGGGAAATGAAATTCATCCCACCCACACCCATCTTCTTTGCCCCGCTGGGGATGCAGAGCAGTGCTCACACTGGCTTCCCAAGGAACCAGGCCAGTACCAGCCTTGCCCAGCTCGACAAGGGACTCACTGTCTCCCAGGGTATCTTGGGACACCATGAGTCCACTGTTTGGTAACCTGAGCTATGTCTCCATGAGGGCCAACTCCTCTTCCCTTCTCCATACTTCCAGGATCCACTCCTTAGTAGGCCTCACAGGTGGACCTACCCTTGGGCAACACAGGCTTTGGAGCATGACAAATGTGGGTTCAAACCCTGGTTCCTTTCCTTACTAGCTATTTGACTCCATGCAAACCACTAAGTCTCTCTGAGCTTCAGCTGCAGGGAGGGAGAAGAACAGGTCCCACCTCGATGGGTGTTGAGTGGCTGAAAGCAACAGCGTGTACAGAGGTGCACAAGACTCCTTGTTGGGCCCAGAACACAGAAGGCGGTCAGTGAGCATTAGTGCCTTTCCTCCCTGCGTTCCTGCCCAGCCTCTGCCCTTCCTCCTGTACCTACAGATGGTCTGGCTGCACTCCTCTCTAAGGCCAAGCCTTCCACCTGGACATTTTCACCTCTCAAAGACATCGCTCTAGCAAACACCCCTTCTCTTTCCTGTATCTTTAATTTTTCCCCATTACTTTCCATCTGTATATAAAGACTCTGTAATTTCAACTAAAAAAAAAAAAAAAAAAAAAAAAAAGCATCACCACTACCTCCCTTGGTCCTACATCCCCGTTTAGGTATTAAACCATTTAGCTGCTCCCCTTCATGTAAAATTTCTCAAGAAAGTTGTGTACACCCAATAGGCACATGAAAACATGCTCAATGTTGCTAATTATCAGAAAAATGCAAATCAACACTACAATGAGGTATCACCTCCTACCAATCAGAATGGCCATCATTCAAAAGTCCACAAATGACAAATGCTGGAGAGGATGTGGAGAAAAGGGAACACTGTAAATGGTAATGTAATTTGGTACAGCCACTATGGAAAACAGTATGGAGATTCCTTAAAAAACTAAAAAATAAAGTTACCATATGATCTAGCAATCCCCTTTTGGGCATATATCTGGAGAAAACTCCAATTCGAAAAGATACATACACACCAATGTTCACAGCAGCACTATTTAGAATGGACAAGACATGGAAGCAACTTAAATGTCCAAAAACAGATGACTGGATAAAGAAGTTGTGGTATATACATATGTACACAATGGAATACTACTCAGCCATAAAAAAGAATGAAATAATGCCATTTGCAGCAACATGGATGGACTTAGAGATTATCATACTAAGTGAAGCAAGTCAGACAGAGAAAGACAAATATATGATACCATTTATATTTAGAATCTAAAAAAATGATAATGTATTTACATAACAGAAACAAACTCACAGACATAGAAAACAAATTTATGGTTACCAAAGGGGAAAGCAGAGGGAGAGAGGGATAAGCTAGGAGTTTGGAATTAGCAGATACACACTACTGTATATAAATTAGATAAAAAAACAAGGTCCTACTCTATAGTACAGAGAACTATATTCAATACTTTGTAATAATCTACAATGAAAAAGAATATGTGTATATATATGACTCAGTCACTATGCTGTACACCAGAAACTAACACAACATTGTAAATCAACTATACTTCAATTTAAAAAAAAAGTTGTGTATACACCACGCAGAGAGATGTTTTGATAACTGCTGTGACAGGTCATCTGGGGGTGCCTCTCTGAGGAAGGGCTAGGCCTTGATCTCGACGGAAAGACTCCTGGTGCTCTTCCTTGGGGCTGTCTCTATAGGGGGCCCCCTTGGCAGCCCGAGAGGCAGGACAAAGAGTGGAGGGTGGACATGTGCTGTGGTCACTGGAGCTCTCTCCACTTCCCATCAGAAAGGTGCAGCTGTGGCTGTGTCAAGGTCAAGGATTTCCGATGGGCAGTGACTAACGGGGAGAAGGATCACATAAAGCTTTTCTGTTGGGACAGGGGAGCTGCAAATGTTCTTGTTTTTCTTACAAAACCAGCCTTCATAGCCCTCTGCAGCGGTTACAGTAACACTGAGGGCTCAGGCCTTCCCTGTAGAAGTTCCCTCATGGTGGGGGCCTGATGTTCTGGGTTTCTACTCCTCTTTTTGGAACTTAACCATGACCGGCCACCACATGACTGACTATCCCACTGTTTGGCAGCTGCTCAGATGATGGCTGGTTTGGTGAGGGCCAGTGAAGGCAAGATAGGGTTGGGTCTGCATCCTTCTCCTCTGTGTTCACTCTCTAGAACTACCCAGGTCACCCACCCTGACCCTGTCTTGGGTTTAAAAGACCAAGGATGGGAAGGGGAGGGAGCAGCCTCAAGAGCAGCAGGTCCGTCCTGACTCCAGTTGGGGGTCAAGGATCAGGGAGGACCCTTCAGAAACATCTGCTCCCCGTCTCTGCTCCCTCTGCTTCCCCTGGGCTCGGGTTCTAGGCTAGGAAGCTTCTACCACTAATGGAAGTCTGTACACTGACTTGGGGACAGAGGCTGGACTGACTCAGGGGTGGGACTGTCTCTACGTGTTGGATGAACACAACTTCATTAGCCTATAAGACAAATTAAGTTATGAAAATTCAATGACTAGCATTTGAAGCTGGTCTACTCCCATAAAGTATTCTATATTCATCTGACTTCAGAGACCCTATACACTAAAGGACACCCTCCCTCCGGTATCCATCACCCAATTCAACCCAGAGGGTGGGGCAGATTTGCATATTTATTTCTCTGTTCTGCAGGCTTACACGTCCAGAATCCTGTTTAAGGGTGCCTTAAATACATACTTTTGAAATAAAAATATTTCCTACAAAAAAAGTTGTGTATACTTGCCATCTCTATCTCTGCCCATCCTCTCCACCTCCCTTTCCTTCTTTAAAAAAAAAAATTTCATTATGGAAAATTCCAAACACATACAACAGTAAAGAGGACAATATAACAACCTCCCATGTATCTATCACCCAACTTAAGCAATGGTCAAGGCATGACCAAACTTATTTTAGTTATATCACCTCCAACCACTTTTCCTTCCTACTTTAGATTATTCTGAAGCAAATTTTAGACACTACGTGTTTTTGTCCATAAATATTTCAGCATGTGTCTCTAAAAGATGACTCTAAAAAAACACATACCTAATACCTTCACTGCACCTGCAAAATTAGAATTTCTTAGTATTTTCAAATTCCCTGATTGGGTTCTCAGAGTTCAAATTTCTCTGATTATCCAGTTCAGATGCGCCAAACACCCAGAAATATGGATTCCCAGATGGAATTCTGGAGAAGGTTTTAGGAGGCTTTATGGGGAAGGTTGTAAGATCACTTTCAAGAACAAAGTAAATTTTGCATACCTGGCTCCGTGTGTGTGCTTTACCTGCATCACTCTCTTAATCCTCACATCAACCTTGTGGGCTAGGTTCAGAATTGCTGAATAAGTGGCCATGGTCACATACCTGGTGACGTGGTTAGTATGCGAACCCAGGTCTGTCGAACTCTAAAGCCTCAGCTGCAGAGCATCACCACGTGCCCTTTGCCGCGCCCTAAGACAGGGCGAGGGGAGCTGGTCCCCCAGAGACACTTCCTTCCTACTCAGTCATTTCCGGATGGAAGGCTGAAGCCAAGATATCCTGAGAATGAGCTGTTCATTCAGGGCAGGCAGGAAGAAGAGAGAAGGAATCCCTTTCACTTAAAAGAGACAGACTAAAAACTGCCTGGAGTCTGAATCTCAGAATGTGCTGAAATACCTCCAGCTGCAACATCCCAGGTGGGATGCATCCTCTCCTTGCACCTGCTTCTCTCCTAGCTCATTAGCATCTCCCTGCCGTTCCCAGGAGGAGCTGACAGTGGCCGACCTTCCTGGCTAATGAAGGCTGCTTAGCAACAGGGAGCGGGTTAATAAAGCCCTGGTGTTGTTCCCAGTGCCACAGACTCCACCCCCCACCCCCCATCTCCCATTACAGCTCATCCTTAGCCTGAAGCAACCCTCAGGTGGACCAATTTGCCTGGAAGAGAGGGAACCTGAGGACTGAGGGGCAGGGCTGGCCCGGCCCGGCCCCAATGCCTGCGGCCAGGAAAGGAGACATTTATGAGTCTCAGAATCTGCTCTGCCAGGCCAGGAACTTCTCTGTGGGCCTCGTAAACCCCTTCTACCCACCAGAGGTTAAAATAACTTCAGCACCCAATCTGAATGCAGCAAAATAGACACTGCAGAGGCAGACACTCCCAGACCTGAGCCATGAGCCAGGGGGTGGGGGTCGGGGGAGGTCCAGAGAACTGAGGCTGCCCCAGTGCTCCTGGGTTGAGGCCTAAATTACCCCAAGACCCTTGACGGGAAGAGAGTAACGGTGCTCTCTGTGAGCACGTGTATTACTGTTACAAATGCAAGTTCAAAGGCAAAACTCAGGACAATCTGCTGTTTAACCCTGACCTTGAGGTACCCACAAGCAAAAGTTAAAAGCACTTTGCTGCCTGGGGGAAGGCGTGGCAGGAGATATCAGCTTACACCTGGGGGTTCAAGAAGCCACAGGGAAATAGGAAGCATTCATTTCACTCAGCAGTAGTCTTTACATTCAAAGTTTCAAAAACCAGATTATGGAGCAAAATGCAAACTTCACAGGGCTTTTTAAGATAAAGAAAAGATATCAAAGAACCTTCTCCCACAGTGGGATTTGGGCTATTCTCCAGCAGGAGGTGCAGTCACACAGGTTCTGATCCTCTGAGAGCACACAGGTTACCCCTCCCTGCCGTCCACGTCTGCCTGCGAAGCTTCCTCACAAAGTTTCCACCTGCAGAGGCCTGACCAGCTTCTAGACAGACAGGTTTAGGAAGGACCATAGCAAACACAGAACAAATGCACACACATTTCTTACAGTCCCGGGAGTATCGCTCCTCCCCCTGGGTAACCATGGTCTGGGCTTGCCCAGGGCCACCTTCCTGGGTTTGCCCAGGGCCAGGTCTTGACCCAGGGATTCTTCAGTTCCATTTCTAAGGCTCTCCTGGAAGGTGCTGTTTCGGATACAAATATCAGTATTCTAAGGAAGCTCAGGGAAGCTCATCTTGCTCAGGCCCTGCGCTCTTCATTCACCCTCTATCCCTCCTCTGCCAAGAACAGAGGGGTCAGGACAGAGCAGAGAGGCCCAGGACCCCAGCGCTCCCCAAAGCTCTAGGGAGAGGGGTCACTCACTCACCAGTTAACACAGGCTCCACAGCCTTCACTCCGCCCCCTTCGTCTCTGCACTCCCATTTATCCTAGAACAAAGCTGAATTCTGGATGTGGGTAGGATGACCTCAAGCCCGAGGATAAGACTAAACACGCACTTCTGAACATCTTCCCAGGGGGTGAAAGAGACTAGCATACCAGAATCTCAAAAAAACCAGAAGAGTGGAGTTTTCCATCAATACATATCTATTCTCTCTGCCTCCCCCAGGAATCCCTGATTATGATTAGGAAAAACATTGATAATCAGTGCTTTAAATGACCCTTATTCTGAGCCTGAATTGGGATCCACCTCACTAATGAACACCATCTTTAACAAAGTATAAGGATTCCTTTTCCCATGGGTCTCAGGTGCCCCAGCTCTACTTAGCTTTATACTTTTGGCAGCCCTTCCCGCTAACGTTCCCTTCAGTGACTGTGCACTGAGCCCAAAGCAGAGGCAGCAAACTGGCAGAGGCTTGCAGATGCCTTTTGTTTAGCCCACACAATTTTTTTAAAATGGGAACTAGTTATCAGCATTTAAAAATTGGGACATTTGGGGAGGGTATAGCTCAAGTGGTAGAGCGCATGCTTAGCATGGAGAAGGTCCTGGGTTCAATCCCTAGTATCCTCTCCAAAAATAAACTTAATTACCTCCCCCTCCACCAAAATAAAATAATTAAACAATACAATAATAAATAAAATATTTTTAACTGGGACATTTCATATAAAAACTCAGAATTCTGACTTCTCTTAAAATAAAACAAAGGCCGTGGCGAGCCAGGCCAACATTCCTGTAGGAGCCGTCGTGGCTGCCCTCTTCAAACACCCCAGTCCCTACCACTGCCTGCTGTCCCCACATCTGGTCAGTCTCTTGAGTGGATCTTTCTTGTCCGACCCTATGGGCATTTAAGTTTGCACTCTGACCCAGGCACCTCCTGAGATCCAGGAGAACAGGGCTCCTGTTGCTCCTGTGCTGACCTTAAAATCCTGGAAACTTGGGTCTATTTCATAGACCCTTGTTCTATGTCAGTGACTGAAACTGGATGAAAGAATCATTCCTTTTGCAGGTGATATCCCTGCCTGCTGGAAAAAGCCCTGGGCTTCCAGGCAAGAGGCAAAAGTGAAAGCCCCACTGCTTCCCGGGGGCTCCTGGATTGATCAGAGGCGAGCTGACAGTTTCTTCTCACCCTAATGGGCCTGACAGTGGGCCACCCACAGCTTTTTTCCCTGCCTTTCTTCCCCCATTCCCCCAAGGCCGCCCACATGCGGCGCCCATACACAAGCTGTTGGTGCTATTTTGTTCTGTTTTCTGTTTGCTGTGTGTGCTCTGGACGAAGCCTAGCACCAAGCCATGCCTAACTGGGGCCACCAGCAGAGTCCCTCTGGTGACAATGACAGACACACAGTACAAGTGGAAAAAAGCAGGGTTCCAATACTCTTCAAAGTCACTTACTGCAAGACTGACGTGCTTTTCCCCAGCATGGGTTCTGCCCAAGAAAAGGCGAGATCAGATTGCTTCTGCAAACCTGGGAGTTGTTATATCATCTCAAAGAACCAGGGACACTTACCCAAAAGAGAGACAGTAGGACCCTGAATCCTGCAAACCTAGTTTCAGCCTTAACATCCATAGGAGAAGGAAAGACAGACATTTTTCTGAGCTCTTACAGTGCTAGGAATGATCACATGCATCATCTCAATCCCCACAAAAATTCCTTGAGGTGGGAATCACCACCGTTTTCAGAGGAGCAAAGTAAGGGTAACAGTGTGTTACTCAGGCGCTGCTCACAGGCTGCCTCTCCCAGTCTCCCTCCCACGTCTCTGCTTTATTTTTCCTGGTAGCTATTACCATACCTGTTACTGCAGGGTATATTTCTGTGTGCATTTGTTTTCTGTCTGTCTGCCCACAGAATGTAAGCCCCTGTGGCAGAGACTCACTCCGTCTTGTCACTGCTGTCTCCCTACCCGGAGAACAGTGCCTGGCACCTGCTGGACCTTCAGTGTTGGCTGCTGGACTGATGGGAAGGGCAGCTCTATTGGCCTCCCCACACTACTGTCAAAACTGTCCCTTTCCTTCTCTCCTCCTTTCATTCCTTTCCCTCAGAAATGCACAGCCTCCCATCCACAACTCCAAACACCAATCTCAGAGGCCAAGGAAAATACAAAGATGGCAAATGGAAGGTCAAATTCCTAGAAATCCAAGAAAATTCAGTGGTGTGTGTATACAGGCTTGCTCCTACAAAGGCAAAATGTTCATGTTGAGGAGGAAGCAACAGTTTATTAAGGACTTTCTAAGGCAAGAAGGCTTTGGCTCCCCCTCCTACCCTATACTCATGCTATTTTGCATTCAGTTAAGTGCTTGGAGATTGAGATGCTAGAGCAACACAGGGGGATTAATTAGAAGTAGAGACGGTGTAGAAAGCATCCAAAAGCACAAAACTTTCCCCAAAGTTAAGGTAAGGATAAAGCAGAGCAGTGCATCTCAAACCCAGCTACTTAGGACACTGGCCCTCAAAGGTGGTCTCTAGACCAGCAGCATCCGCAGCATCTGTGAACTTGTTAGAAATGCAAATTCTCAGGCCCACCCCAGACGTACTAGAATCAGAAACTCCAGGACATAGGAATCTAGTTTAAGGAGCCCTTTGGGTGACTGTGATGCACGTTAAACCCTGAGCACAACTGTCCTGAGCACTACAGGCCACCAGACATAGATTCCTGGGCCCTGGAGACGCTGATTCAGTAGGTCTGGGATGACGCCCAAGGAGATTTCAAAAGCTCCTGAGTTGATTCTGACTTGCAGCCATATTTGAGAACTACTGAACCCGAGGACTCACCTCTCCCTGGACCCCTGCACATTGGCCTCAGTTTTCAAACCCATCTCCCATTACCCCCCAGTCACTCACCACACAGAGCAAGGATGTGGCTGCTATCTTCATGCACGAACTTCCTGGTGACAGCCTCCTCCATGATTTGCTTCACCTGTGGATAAATGGGCAGCATTGTTATTAAGTGATTGATAGACTGATCGATGGACTGAAGACCCATGAGCAGGTAAACAGCTTGGCTCTGCCCTCCTGGTCTGGGTTCAGACACCCGCAGAGTAGAGGATAGGGATGGGAGAGGTGAAGAAGCAAAGTTTCTTCAGTACAGACAGCTCCAAGTATCTTGGAAAGGCAACCCGGCAAATTCAATGCAGACATTCTACCCCAGGAGGAAGTGCCCTGCTGCAGAGAACAGGGATCAGCGGCTGCTTGCTCATCTACTTAGCTGCAGAAGGGCTTGTGGGCAGACACACCGTCCTTTAGGGACAAATTGCCAGTACAGGCTGCAGATAAACAACCTGACCCTCCTTCTCTCCCTTCTTCAAGGGTAGGGATAGGTCCATCCAGGCCCTCAGGGACACTCCCCACATGTTCACAAGCCCAGCCTTTTTTCTGTCTAGGTAAAACCCTGATGTTTGGGTTCCTACTTGGGCCTAAAAGCTTCCAAATACCTTGTAAGGTAAGCAGTCACAATTGTCTTTAGAAAGCACTTTAAAAAACTTTTAAATTGAAGCACAACAAACATATAGAAAAGGGTATATATAATTAATTACATTGCTCGAAGAATTTTCACAAATTGAACTTATCTATGAAACCGGCATCCAGATCAAGAAACAGAACATGTGACCAGCACCCCCAGACTCTGCCATGTTTCCTTCTAGTTACCTCTCCCCTCAAAGGCACCCACTATCCTGATTTCTAACACCATAGAGCATTTTTGTCTTTTGTACTTTTTATAGATGGAATTCCTCAGTGTGTAGTTTTTGTGACTGGGTTTCTTTTGCTCCCTAGTGTGACTGTAAGGGTTGTTCATGTTGTGCATGGAAGTACACTGTTCGTTCCCCATTGTGTGAACACCCCACAATTGACTGGCATTTGGATAGTTTCCAACTTGGAGCTATTATGGATAGTGCTGCTATGAACATTCTAGACATGTCTTTGGGTAAACATGGGTGCTCATTTCTTTGGATTTATATTTTTAGGCAAGGAATTTTTTTTTTTTTTATTTTGTTGGGGAGGTAATTAGGTTCAGTTGTTTTTAGAGGAGGTACTGGGGATTGAACCCAGGACCTTGTGCATGCTAAGCATGTGCTCTACCACTTGAGCTATGCCCTCCCCCGGCAAGGAATTTCTGATGAACACATTCTGCATTATTAGTACAACTCCGAAGCAGTTGTACCAATTTACACTCCCATCAGCAATACACGGAGTTCCAGTTGCTCCCACCACATAAGACAACCGCTTTTGATGCCCTGAGGGAACCTGCCAGGAGACAGATACTAATACTGAAGATTAGAGGAATGGATTATCTCAGCCCAGTATAAAATCTCACAGATAAAGTAAGCTCTGGGCAGAGCTAGTCTTTGCCATTCTTTGGACAGTGTCCTAGGTCCAGTGTCCTGATGCTGCCCTTGCTCCCAAGGCCCTCACCTCAGACTGTGAGTTTAGAAGGTAAGAGAGTTTCTAAAGCCTAGAGAGGAGGGAGGAAGGACCTGGAGTCTCCTCCCTGCTGGAAAGTGCTCATGGTTAGCAGTTAGGTAAAGGAGGGGGGATCAGGTCGATCCTGCACTCTAAACTGTTAAAAGCTTCCTCGATTACTTCCCAAGGGGTATCTGCATTAAACAGAGCATAACATCACAGCTCAAAGACCTGCAGGCATCTGAAGCAGGCCGCTGGGACAGATTTTTGGATTAGGAGGAACTACAGATGCCCCCAGAATTATACCCCAGGTCCTCTGTGAAAGGCCAGGCTTGTCTACAATTACCTCCACTATCTCTACCTGTAGGAGAAGGAAGGGTATTTCTCTTGTAATCAAGCACTGAAGGGGAAAGGGAACTCAGAGTTCACAGCAGGTCAATTTTTCATCAGTAATAAACATAGCTGTGGCAGATTCTGGACGTTTCTGACATTTGTTTAGGAATCATTCTTGGAGTAATACAGACATCCTTCTAAATACTGTCTTCACCACAATCTTTCCAGTCATCCCTGACTAACCCCAAATTTGGAGCACACCAACAATCCTAGCACATAGTGTGGGTATGGCCACATTTTTGTTCTTGTTTATACTGTTCATATAAGTCTCTGTCAGTAGACTGCTTCTCTGAGGATAATCACTGAGATTTGAGATTTCTCTTTTCCTTAGGGAGACTAGAGTTTGGGGCTCAAATGCTAATTTGGCATACTCCTTGCCTAAAAAAACTTTCTTGGCCACTCCACAAGAAAGGCACAATGGAGCTTCTCAGACACAGCTGGAAAGGTGATGGCATCAACTACTTCTTTGCCAACAAGAAGTAAGGAAACAAATGTTAGGGCACAGTAGCCAGGTCATAATTAATGCAAGAGAACCATCTAGAGCTTTCCAGGATTTTATAAGAAACCAGAGTCTTCTCCAGTCCTGAAACTCTAGGAAAAGGTACAGAAACCAATATGGTAAACTTTTATATATGAGATAAAGATCATTATCCCTATTTTAGAGATGAATAAACTGAGACCCAGAGAGGTTAAGTAACTTATTCAAGGTCACACAGAGCTAGGTCCAGACTATTCCAAAGTTTATGCATTCCCATCACACTCTGCAGGTTCCAAGATCAGTAGATTTATTTACCAAATAGTCATTGAGTGCCTACTGTGTGCCAGGCATGGATAGAGTCCTGGACAAAACAGATGGGTTTCCAAAAAAAAAAAAAAAATAGGAGGGGGCATAGCTCAGTGGTAGAGTGTTTAGCATGCACGAGGTCCTGGGTTCAATCCCCAATACCTCCATTAAATGAATGAATAAATAAAAAACCCTAATTACCTCCCCCTCAAAAAACAGATGGGTTTCCTGCCCTCATTGAGTTTACACAACTGGCAGACAGGTAGGTGGGAGGAGTTCAGGGCTCCAGAGGCCTAATCCATTCTAATCCACTCTGTGGGTTTGAGCTCTCCAGCTCTCACATGGGGGTGAGTCATTCATATGGGCATCCTCCTTCCGACGAAATTGAAATGGGCTTTAGGACAGGGTCAAAGTAAAGGACATTAGTACAGAGGACTTTTTCTCTTTCTGACATGGGCGGTGGGGAGTGCTCCTCAAAAGAGGAAAAAAATCTTAGTCTTATAACCATTCTCAAAAATCCCATGGCCTCTGAGTAGAGAGCTGGGCGTGGAGTGAGAAGCAGTGAGGTGTGCGGTGAGTCCTCCAGCAGCTGCGACTCAGTTCCCAGAAAGATAATCGAGTGGGGTGTAGGGCAAACCGGAGCTACGCCCCAAGTCACAGGTTTAGCGCTGTAGGATGCCCGCGCAGGGCCCCGCCCCCTCCCCAGGCGGAGCGGGCAATGAATGGGTAGCCTCGGTTCTCCAGAAATCGCTGCCATCCCTCCCCCGACCTCGGTCTCCCAGCACTGCTGCCGTCACAGGGCGGGGAGCTGCGGAATCGCGGGGCAAACCAACCCCAGAGAGCCGGCCTAGCCCCTGGGGCCGAGGGGAGCTGCCCCCTGATCCGGGAGTGGGACGGGAGCCGCAGCGAGTCCAGGACCCCGCCCCCGCCCGACCCAGGCCGGGGCGGGCCAGCGCATATCTTTTTGTACCCTGGGCCGCGCAGGCAGGGACGCGAACCCCAGGGGATCTATGCCCCGACTTTACCTCCTTTTTCACGTTCCACAGCAGTTTCTCTTTGACTGCGTCCTCAGCGCTGCCCATCGTGCGGCGGCTGGAGGGGAGGAGGTGACCAGAGACCGCTTCAGCCCCCCACGCGCCTTGGCCGCCTCCGCGCCTGTAGGCTCAGCGCTCCACGCGCCAGGCTGAGCACCCGCCTGCCGCGCTCCCTACCCGCCGCCGCCGCCGCCACAGCCACTGCCGGGTTCTGGGCTCCGCAGCCATCTTCTGAGCCCCGCACAGACGTCAGGAGGCTGGCCCGGCCCCTTCCCACAGCTGGGGGCGGGGGGGGTGCGCTCAGCCACTGGGAGGGTCGGGAGGGGGGAGGCTGCGCGCGCCTCGGGTGGCCCCGGCGCGTGCCACGAAGGCCGCTGCCATGGCAACGCACCAGCTGCCGCCCCGAGGGCGCGAACCCGCATTGTGAGCGCCAGCCGCTGAACCAGCACAGCGCCCGGGGGGGAGGCGGGGCGCACTTAGGACCCCGCTGTTTAGGAGAGAGTCGCTCGCGCCGGAGCTGCTCGCATCCAGCTGGACGCCCCCCTGCTTCCTACCCGCTTATTTTCCCGACGTGAAGGGCCGGGGTACCCCGTGCCTCGAGTCTGACCACGGGGAAGCCGGTGTTAGTCTCGTGGCTGCGAAAAGGCTGCGGAACACCATCGTTTCTCCAAACCTCCCTGCCAGCAGGGCGTCTTCAGTTGCAAAGCTTGTGGGAAGAGGGGTGGGAACGCAGCCGCCGCAGCCCGCAGAGGCTCGACTTGTCCTGAGGGCACGGGAGTCATGGTCAGCCGTCCCTCCCCCGAGGGGTTACCACGTCCCGTCTGGCCCTTCTTGCAGCTATGTGGAGGGGTGGGGTGGGGTGGGGGCCCAGGTTGGGGTAACGGGGACCAGCTGGAACTTGTAAGGAGTCCGTGGATGTGAGACAAGCGCACGACTTGCCTTGTAGACTTAAGCGGCCCCACCAAAGAATTGTGGGAGAAACCGTTGCTGAAAGTGACAAAGAACACCTGCTGCTGCAAACTGAGGAGCCTAAAGCTAGGTGAGAGGAGGCGCTTAGCCCTCTATCGCAGAGCTGGAGAATCTTCCTAGAGATGCAACTTGATAGCGCAAAAAATGAAAACACAAGGGACCAAAACAGCCCTCCAAGACTGAGAGCCCAAACCTCGAGTCTACATCCGGCGTTTTAAACCCCCTAACCGCAGACCGCCGCGTGGGAGAAGTTAACGCAGAGATTTTCTTTGGATACACGGGAGCCGAGCTCTCAGAGACTAGCGGGAAAGACCATCGCGAGAAGACGCGAGAAGCCCCGCCCCGCCAGGGGAGGACACGCCCCCAAGGAGGGGACCGGAAGCCCTCGGTCCGGCCCGGAAGTAGTGCGGACTTCGTACACGTGAGCAGTAGCATGGCGGCCCATCGCTCCGGCCCGCTCAAGCAGCAGAATAAAGCTCATAAAGGCGGGCGGCATCGGGGTCGGGGATCTGCGCAGCGGGATGGCAAGGGTGAGAAGATAGGGTTGGAGGAAGAGGGGCTGTTTAGTCCATATTAACTGCTTTTCTCCATTCCCAGAATGAGCTCCTACCTCGGGCCTGGACCCCGCTCAAAGTCTCTAAGGAGGGCGGAGAGGGGTCCCCTATCTTGATCGTCTACTAGTGCCCTGTGCAAGAGTCGTTCCTAATCTCTTTCCAGGCCGTCTAGCACTGAAAACCCTAAGCAAGAAGGTGAGAAAAGATCTCAGCAGAGTAGACCAGAGGCATCGCGCCAGCCAGCTCAGAAAGCAGAAGAAGGAGGCGGTGAGAGAAACGGGGATTGGGGGATGGTGTGGCTTCACGACCGTTCTAGGCGGGTAATGCCTTGAATTAGAAACTGACCCTGGGAAGGGACCGGGGATGGAGAGTAACCCTAAAGCACATGTCAGGCGTGCAAGCCCAGACTCATGCTAGAGCATTCTTTGTTTTGGCTTGTAGCTCCTGCCTCCTCCCTTGGCATACAGGACACCTTTTACAGGAGAGATGCTGGTTGGAGGGTGGAGGTGGCATCCATACTGCTGGAAATGCAATACTGGAACAGAGTACTGAAACACTGAGATGTTCTCTGATCCTTTCTGCCCTCAGGTTTTGGCAGAGAAGAGACAGCTGGGCAGCAAGGATGGCCCTCCTCACCAGGTACTGGTGGTGCCCCTGCACAACAGGATTTCCCTGCCAGAGGCCTTTCGGCTGCTTCAGGATAGGGACACTGGAACAGTACATTTGAATGAATGGGGAAGCACCCATAGCTTTATGCTGTTATGCCCCCACTTGAAACATCGGTGGTTTTTCACAGCTGCAAGGCCAGGTTAGAGTATACAACAGTACTTTCTATCATTGTGTTTTGAGTATTAGTGATAATATTTTTTTAGTATAATATGCCAGTGTCAACCACCTCTTCTTGCTGACTTTGTCTTCTATTTCCAGGGGATCTGCACACTGTGTTAGACATGGCTAAAGTGGCTGATACTATCCTGTTCCTCCTTGATCCACTAGAAGGCTGGGATAGCACTGGAGATTACTGCCTTTCCTGCCTCTTTGCTCAGGGCCTTCCCACCTATAGTAAGTGAATTGGGAGTATTGGAGACCAAGGAAGAAAGTTAATTAGCATTTATTGTGCACTTATAACTTGCCGAACACTATACCTGACACTTGATACAACTGGGGTTATATTCACCTGATCGTGGATTATAGCTGTATGGCCTAAACTTGGTCCATTATTTACAAGTTACCTGTCAGGGTACTTTTTTATTTCTGGACTGCTCTTTCCCCAAAGAAAGAAGAATGTGAAGTTTGGTTTTACTATGAAATTTCTTTAGGGTAACTGAGTGTTGGGTTTCCCAGTAATCTCTGGGCTCACAACTGAACTGTTAGCTCATTTGTGAACTGCAGAGGGGATTTTAATAGATTGAAGCAACAAGTCATGAAGACTTTTCTCTCTTGTTTACAGCATTAGCTGTCCAGGGGGTTTCCGGGCTCCCACCGAAGAAGCAAATAGATGCCAGAAAGAAGCTAAGTAAAGCAGTGGAGAAACGCTTTCCTGATGACAAACTCCTCCTATTAGACACTCAACAAGAGGCAGCGATGCTGCTCAGGCAGTTGGCTAACCAGAAACAAAGGCATCTTGCCTTTCGAGATCGGCGGGCCTACCTGTTTGCTCACACTGCTGACTTTTTGCCTAGTGAAGAGAATAACTTGGTGGGCACCTTGAAAATCTCAGGCTATGTTCGTGGGCAGGCTCTGAATGTAAATAGTTTGCTGCATATCATTGGACATGGTGATTTCCAGATGAAACAGATAGATGCCCCTGTGGACCCTTTCCCTTTAAATCCTAGAGTGATCAAATCCCAAAAGGACCCAGGCATGGCAATGGAGGTAAGATTTGTATGTATTCTTAAAGACCATGCATTATAGATTCATGTGTAAGATGGCATAGGATGGGAACTAACTTCAGAGAAGTTAGTCTGTTTGCACACCTGGACAATTACACTAGTCCCTGGAGGTAACTCTAGTTTGAAATAAAGCAATAGTCAACTCCAAATAAGTTGATATATCATGTACCTATCGAGCACTTTTTAGGTTCCTTGCATAGCAGTTGGCTCTGAGTTTATGGTATATATGCTACCGAAGCAAGCACAGCTGAGATTATAGAGGACACATAGGCTATAGTGTCTTTCCTTAGCTTAATTAGGTCAGAAAAAATGGGAAATAACTGTTAAATAAAGATCAAGAAAGTGTGGTTGAGGTACACACCTGCAGTGGAAGTTGAGAGAGTAGAATAGCAAGCTTCACAGAAAATAGCAGACTCGAGGCAGGTATTGAGAAGGATGAATGTGATTTATGAGTTGAAAAGAGATGAAAGACTATCCTAGCAAATAGAGACAACATGAGCCTAGGCACAGATGGGTCAAAGGGTTTCTTTGAACTCTGACGAAATCAGCTTGATGGGAGTAAGGTTGTAATAAATAGGTAGGCATGGGACCAGATTATGAAAGGCCTCAACAGCCAAGCAGAGGTACAGGCTTAAAATGCTAGGAAATAGAACCATTTGAAAGATTTTGACAAGTTTTGGCTTTCTGTTTCATTCTTCTGTTTGAGGACTATGTTATTTCTGGGTCTTTCTGATTATGTTAGATTTGGTAGATTTTTGGCTAATACTTGATTGACTATCAACTATTTTGGTTTTCAGATTTGTGCTACAGATGCTGTAGCTGATATGGAGGAAGACCTTAAGGTCCTAATGAAGGCAGACCCTGATAGACAAGAATCTTTGCAAACAGAGGTTATCCCAGATCCAATGGAGGGGGAGCAGACCTGGCCCACGGAGGAGGAGCTGAGTGAGGCACATGGTTGGTATTGGCAAACTTGAAATTCATCTGGCCTAGAATTGTGGGTTTTGTCTAGCTGCTCACAGTGAGGACCCTATAGGGTAGCATGGGATGAGGAAGTATTTGGAGGTCTGTCTTCTCTCACCTCCAAAGGCTGTATGTTTGCACTAAGCAAACAGTGGACACAGCTTTGCTCCATTTCTCAAAATTATGTTACTGTTTTCTGATAAACAGATAAATAACTTCTGATTCATTATAAGACTTATTTAGCTGTGTAAGTATTGCTGGTTCTGAGGCAGCTGAATTAAATTTGGAAGTAGTCTGCTCTACTCATAGTGCCTGACATAGTTCCTGGTGTTGGTAGAAATATCCAGTATCTTTCCTATGTAAGAACATCCACAGTATTAGTGGGAAGGAGGTATATGATTTACTTTATTCATCTGGGCTTTTACAGACTTATTGAAGGAAAGTTCCAAGGTGGTAAAGAAGGTTCCCAAAGGAACATCTAGTTATCAAGCTGAATGGATTTTGGATGAGGATGGTGAAAGTGGTGGGGAAGGCAATGAATATGATGATGTAGAACATGAGGATTTTATGGAAGAGGAATCTCAGGTAAGGAAATGGACTCTTGGGTAACTTCTGGGTACAGCCCCAAATGCAAGGCAGGGTGCGTTCTTGACCTTAAGGGGTATGTGTGGTCAGTTTTTTAGAAATGACTTTTTAGTTGCCGAGAATGAAGACTTTGTTTTATAACTTAGTCTCTATTAGAATTGATATTGATTTGGACTGGGTATCTAGTAAAATTATTTTATTTTTAGCTTAATGGCCTTTAGAGACGTGGGTTTTCTCTGAAATTATAATCTTTCATTCTACAGGATGAGGGTAGTGAAAAGGAAGAAGAGGAGGAATGTGAAACTATGACTACAGGAGAGTCTGTGTGTGATGATCTGTATGATGAGAAAGTGGATGAAGAGGCTGAAGAAAAAATGTTGGAGAAATATAAACAAGAAAGACTGGAAGAGATGTTTCCAGATGAAGTAGATACCCCCCGTGATGTGGCTGCTAGAATTCGGTTAGTCAACAAGTCTAAAATCAGTCAATACATTTTTATTTAAAATTTATGTGGCTCAGAACTATGTCAGTGTGATGTAAAAGAAGAAAAACACATTGTCTTTGCTCCTGAAGGGCTAACATTGTATTTGGGAAGGTAAGACAGACATTCACATTCTAGACTGTGTAGTACAGACTAATAATGTTACAGTACTTTAATGAGGGAGAAATACTGTGGTTAATTAGCAAATGCTTCCTTTGGAGCTAATACGAATTACAGTATATAACATTTGGAGATTTGGGTAGAACAGCAAGAATAAAAGAATAAAGATGTAGATGATCGTGTCTGCTTTAAAGATGAGTCTGACTAAAGCCTGAGAGTTTATGTTGGATGTTAGAGAGGCAAGGCTTTCATCGAGGACCCTAGGTTAGGTTAGGCTAAAGAGCCACTCCCTGATAGGCACCAGGGAGCCACTGTAGGTACTTATCCTTTGTCAGTAAGAAGCTGGGGTAGCCTTCTGGAATACTTGTTACCAAGCTGTTTCTTGGAGTATGGTCCTGACTTTGGTTGTTAGGTTATTTTGAGAGATAGTGATAGTTCTTTTAAGCTAAAGCCTTAGCCATTTTACAAGTGAGTTGAGTGAAAGGGTTAAGTAGCACCATATACATTTGACTATTAATTTCTTTAAAATCTCCTATTTTCTAGATTTCAGAAATACAGAGGCCTCAAGAGCTTCCGGACATCTCCATGGGATCCTAAGGAAAACCTTCCTCAAGATTATGCTCGGATCTTTCAGTTCCAGAACTTTATTAATACTAGGAGACGCATCTTTAAAGAGATTGAAGAAAAAGAAGTTGAAGGAGCTGAGGTATCTGGCCTTCCTTTGTCCATCCCTGTAATTTGCTTTTGTTTGCCAAGGTGCCCCTTCCTTTACTACTTCTGTTGGCATGAGTTACCTTACTTTGTTTTGTGCTGCCCATAGCTGAATTAGAAGAGCCACTGAATCACTGATAAGGGTGATACTGGGAACAAGGAGCTATCAGAGATGTTAACTGGAAAAGCTTAATCTGGGTAGTTGAGGCATCTGTGAAGGGCAATTTTGAAGGGTGAGGATTGGCTTTATGGTAGTCTGATACTTTTAACATATGTGGTGAAATTCTTCATTGCTATTAAGACCTAAAGGGTACGTACATAATTGTTTTCTCCTTTCTTCTGGCAGGTTGGCTGGTATGTCTCACTTCACGTGTCTGAAGTCCCTGTCTCAGTTGTTGAGCACTTCAAGCGAGGAGCACCCTTGATTGCATTTTGTTTACTACCTCATGAACAGAAGGTGAATGAGTGTCTTGTGGGAAATGCGGAGTTGTGACACTTTCCAACCACTTTTGTCTAGCAGTCTAAAGTTTTAAGTGACTGACGATTTGCTCATTGGGATGTGAAAAGTCTGCCTTTTTGGTAAGGAGTCAGAGAGGATGACAGAGAAGTCAATGATGGTTTTACCCAACATGTCTGAACCTGTCTGATGCATCTCAGTGATGCAATCTCTGTGTGGTTCTGAGACTTCTGTGAGATAAATATGTTTGTCAGGTCAGATTTTAACCAAAGGTTGGCAGCCATGAAAATAAAGAGGGTTTATGCCAAGGTGTAGATCTTTTTTCTCTTGGTGGCCAGCAGTCATGTAGGTTGGGGTGTATGTGAGAGCTTTGGCCTTTGGCCAGTGTGAGTAGGGGTTGAGGCAAGAAGGTTGTTGAATGAGTGGTTTCCAGGCATGAGGTGAGTGACTTGCAGGCTCTGACTTTGTGGCAGCTGTTGAGCTCTTCCATGTTAGACGTGGGAAGGTCAGCTAGTGTAGCAGGTGTGTGAAAGCTCTAAAAACCAGCCTGTTTTCAATTCAAATGCCAGTTGTTTGTGAAGGTAAAAGATGAATCTGTGTCTTGTCACTTATACTCGACCATAAATTAGTTTTGTCATAAAGTGAATCTAATCTGCCAGCTTGGTTTGCCTTCTTCCAGGTTAGGCTATTCTGTTCCTAGATATGAAGTTCTGTTTTTCTGCTTGGTCCCCAGATGTCAGTACTGAATATGGTGGTGAGCCGGCACCCCGGCAACACTGAACCTGTGAAAGCCAAAGAGGAGCTGATATTCCACTGTGGATTCAGGCGCTTCCGAGCGTCACCTTTACTCTCTCAGCACACTGCAGGTAAGTACCATCTTACTGTCATTTAGGGGACTGTGACTTTGAGGGGTGCAGAATGCACCACTTCCAATTCTAGGTCTTTGGGTTAGAGGTATTTTCAGTACTCTGGTTTAGGAGCCAATGATGTTTCCATTCAATATGTCTGAACCTGTCTGAAGCATCCCAGTGATGCAACCTCTATGTGGTGCTGAGGCTTCTCTGCCATGAGTATTTGTTGCAGAGTAGATTTTGAATAGGAGTTGGCAGCTTTATAACAATGGTGTGTCCTAGAACCCTTAGCATCCGATGTGCCAGTGGCAGTGAGGGTGAAAGCTAGGGCTGACCCACATTTGGGTAAAGCAGAGGTATGTAGCTTCTGGGATGTTGGGACTGGATAAGAGTTTGGAAAGTGGAGACCAGGGGCAGTTTTATGATAAAAATGATTATACTCTTACACATTAGGAGAGAGATGTTTTGCAGTAACTCAGGGGCTTCTGAACATTACCTACACACTCAGTTCTCAGCAGTGGCCAAAGGAAGGTGATAAATGGGTGCCCTGGATAATTTCTGTTCTCACCAGCCATGGTGTCTAAATGAGGGATTCATTTCTCTTTCTCTTAAAATATTTTATTTTTCTATAACTTCAAAAGGGGAGAGGCAAAGACAAGATCTAGACAGTTTTCAAGGTCAGAGGTTGGTAAAGTACAGCCTTGGGCCAAATCTGTCCCACTGCTTCCTTTGTTAAATAGTTTTATTAGAACACAGTTGTGCTTTTTAATTGAATTTTTAAAAAATGTATTGTCTGTGACTGTTTTTATGCTAGTGACAGAGTTGAGTAGTTGAGACAGAGACTGGCCACAAAGCCTAAAATATTTACTAGCAGATCCTTTATAGAAAATGTTTGCTCAAGACTAAGAGCTGTTGATTTAGTGCAGTGCTTTTCTGGAAAGCACTGATTTTCAAATGAAGTATGGGTGATGGGTATCAGAACCACCTGGAGAACTTTTTCAAACCCCAAATATGGTTCAGGCTCTAAGATTTTGCCTCCAGTTGAAAAATCACTCTGATACATTTGGGTTGTATCTTTCAGTTGTATTGAGGCCATAAAATATTTGGAGAAACACTACTAGTTGCATTAGGTTTAAGAGTTGTAGTGGTACAGCTTCTGAGAGGCCTCTGGATTGCCTATGGTTTCTCAAAATATTTTTTGGTTTTTCTTTTTTAACCTTTATTATGGCAGCGGATAAACATAAATTTCAGAGATTCCTTACTGCTGACATGGCCCTTGTGGTGACAGTCTATGCCCCAATCACTTTTCCTCCTGCATCTGTGCTGCTTTTCAAACAGAACAGCAATGGTAAGTTGAGTTCACAGAAGTGAACAGGACTGCAGGTCCTTAATAAGTTTAACTGTTTCTGTATTGAGTTTGAGAACCAAACGGTACAAAAAAAGGTAATGATGGTTTTCAAAATATCTCAATCTTAGCCTCACAGTGGTTTTAAGGCAGGGATGACAAATGGGGTTTTATCTTGCTTGCAAACCTTAGCTAATTGTTAGAGGGTGCTCAGAGTGCTACATTTAGGGTAGGTCCTGGGGACAAGTTCAGCTCGAATATCATTTAGTGATCTTTGCCATGGACCCAGGAGGGCAACATAGTATATTCCTACTTTCAGGTTTCCCTAAAATCTTGCATAGGTCTTTAAATAGACTGGACAATAAATGAAGGCTTTGACCTATAGACTCCTGCTTCTCTGCCTTTCCCCCTTAGGAATGCACAGCCTCATTGCCACAGGCCATCTATTGTCAGTGGACCCAGACAGAATGGTTATCAAGAGAGTTGTTCTGAGTGGCCATCCTTTCAAAATTTTTACTAAGATGGCAGTAGTGCGTTACATGTTCTTCAACAGAGGTAGGTGTGAAGGATGGGATCCGATTGCCTTTGTGGGGTGAAGAAAGGTTTGGGTTTATATCTTGTGGGTAAGTGTTTCATCTTGGTCCTCTGTGTGTTTCATTCTAAGAGGATGTGCTGTGGTTTAAACCGGTGGAATTGAGAACAAAGTGGGGCCGCAGGGGACACATAAAGGAGCCTTTAGGTAAGAGAATTGGGATTTGAGACCTTGTCTAGATTTCCCCAATGCTACTAAATAACTACTTGGGTTAGAAGACCACTGCCTTTAAAATTTTCTATTTTAATTTGACCAACTTGTTCTATTTTCTTTCTAGGTACTCATGGCCACATGAAGTGCACTTTTGATGGAAAGTTAAAATCTCAGGACACAGTACTGATGAACCTCTATAAACGAGTTTTCCCCAAATGGACTTATGATCCATATGTACCAGAACCGGTACCTTGGGTGAAAGATGAGATTTCTTCAACAGTGCCTGAAGTAGACATGGAATAATGGATTCAGTCTCATTGCTAGTAGTTAGCACTTTAGGGATGAGAGCCTGTAGGCTGCAATTGGGCAGTCTGTTTTCTACTTTGGCCTAGAGGTCTCCTGCTCCTTTTTACAGAAGGCTTTTCTTGGCCTTGACAAGTTGTCTTAGTTAAGTATGGATTTTTTTCTGTTGCTACTCAGTCCAAAAAAACTATTAAAATCTTATTGAAATATCCATTCTCTATTACGATTTTGAAAGCTGTGTAAAAGGGGAAGATGGGAAGTTGATGTTGACCAGGAAAGAAAAATTTCAAGTATCTAGACACTGAATCCCTTCTCTTCCTTTTGCACAAATTAAACAGAAACAAATTGATAAGGAACTGGCCTGTCAGCCTGCTTCACCCAAGTTAGGGAGGTTAAATCTACGTTTCCACCACTGAGCACAATACAAATATTCTTTACTTCTGGGGAAACTGTTTGAAAACGCTGAGACAGCACAGCAGCCACTCCAACACCAGCTGTAGGTTCAATAAGCAATTTCATCCTCTCCCACACCAGCTGGGTTGCATACTGTTGGTATAGAATGGAGTAAGAATTAGTGAAATGGGAGATGAGGAAAGAGCCTAGTTGGTTGGCCTTTACAGTTAAAGGCAAGATGGGGATATATGCCCAATCTGAATTTTCCTGTTGCTCTGTGTTTATGCTTGCCAGTGAAGGATGGGGCTTATTTTTCATTTGAACTCTGTTTCTACTGTCTTGATATGTCTAGGGTAACCCTCCCATATGTTATGAAATCACCTAGTCAGGTCCCCAGTGGGTAGAGATGCTGCTTAACTACAGGAGGATTTTTTGCCTAAGAAGTTACTCCACTCTTTTATTATTTCCTTTCCTCTTGGAGCCTCACCTTAATTTCATCCTCCGTAACGGTGAAGACGTCATCCACGAGGTCCTTTATAATAGGCCAGGTGTTTGAGCCAATGCTCGATTTGACACCATCTGCTATGGTTTCTGGAGGATAGGGATTGGGGGTCAACTCCCTTTTCAGTTTGGACTGGTAGCAGTCATCTGCATTCAAGGGTTCAGCAGCATATACCTTCACATTAGGTCTTAGAGCCTAGGAACAAGAATAGTAGATATTTTACAGCTAGTTACAGCATTTTGCCTGCATGCTTGCAGTAAAATAGGCAGTACAGTTAACACATTTCTGCCCAACTAAGAAAGAACCTTTCTTTTAACCCATGTACTGGCCTTCAGTTGCCTAGATCACAGCTGGGTCTGCTGGTAACGAAAAGAGTAGCCCCTGACTTGGACAGTGGTTGGTGAGATGGAATTCAAGGAAGGGACTGTAAGGGTGCCACTGATTGTAACTGCTTTTGTGCTGTATAGTTGTCACGTCACTAAGAAAAGGGTAGTGAGGCAGAAAAGGGCCTTGCATCTCAAATGCCAAGGGATGATGGGAAGGAATGGCAATTAGGGGGAATGTTAAGCACGTATTCACAATGTACTATGATGTAAAATAAACTATGTATAAAATAGATAAGTAAGTTTATACTGTATAGCACAGGGAACTATATTTGATATCTTGTAGCTTATGGTGAAAACGAATATGAGAATGAATATATACGTATGACTGACACATTGTGCTGTACACCAGAAATTGACACAACATTGTAAACTGACTATACTTCAATTAAAAAAAAGTAAAAATAAATAAAATGAACTCTTCTGTGCCCTAACTGGGGAGTCCTCTAGTAGCTGTTTTCTCACCTTCACTGTAATTGCTATTCCAGCAACCATTCCTCCTCCTCCGACAGGTACCACCACTGCATCTACCAAGGGAACCTTCAGTAAAAAGAATAAAGTATAAATAGGTCTATTAATAACCAGCTTTATGTGCACATATAAAATAATAGGTTCTACAGCTAAGCATCAGCATTACCAGTAGTTAAACAAGAACTAACAAAGCTTTTACCTGGTTCAGCACTTCCATGGCAATTGTCCCTTGCCCAGCTATCACTGCAGGCTCCTGGTTAGGATGTACCATGATTCCTTCTGTTTCTTCCATAATTCTTTTTGTAACATTTTCTCTGGACTGAAAGTACATTAATTTAGCTTAAGAGTTTCCAACACATTAGATTCAGTCAGTTAACACTTTAATGACCACTTATTTTTTCAGACTTCTTTTTTTTGGCACGGGTTATATTTGAACAAAACAGTTCCTGCACTTAGTGGAGTTATGTTCTAATATGGTGGGGCAGCATGGAATTTAAGTAAATATGCCTAAATGCTTTGGAGAAAAATGATTAAAAATCATTATAGGGTGCTGAGGAAGGGCCTCTGGTAAAGTGACATTTTAAGAGATTTGAACAAGTCCTGCAGATCTCCAGAATATTACAGGGAGAGAGTAATATCAAGTGCAAAGACCACAAAGTAGGAGTGCTTGGCCTTTCTGAGAAACTGCTAAGTGTGGTTGGTGTGGAGTGTTTAGGGGAGAGTAGTAGTAGGAGATGGAAGTCGGAAAGATGGTAATGAGCCAGTTCATCTGGGCCACAAATGACTGCAGTTGGTTTCCATTGTGTATGAGATGGGAAACCATTGGAGGATTTTGAGCTGACAAGAGACAAGTTCTAACTTACTAAATGGATAGCTCTGGTTGCTCTTTTGGAAACATTAGTGGGGCAAGGGTGGAAGCAGAGACCAGTTAGGAGGCTACTGAATCTAGATAAGGACTGGTTTTGGTCGGAATCACGGTGATGGTAGAGGCTGTTAGAAGTAGTTAGATTATGGAAGTATTTTGAAAGTAGGTCTAAGATTTGGATGAGGTGTATGAGAGTTACTAAAGATGACTCCATTTTTTTAGGGTAACTAGAAGGATAAAAGTTGCCATTTATTCAGACAGGGAAGGCTGGAAGTGGAACAGTGTTAAGATCAGGAGTTTGGTTTTTACATGTAGTAAGTTTGAAATGCCTTTTAATACGTCCAGGTAGGGATATACAAGTCTGGGTTAAGAGCAAAGTTTAGGGCTGGAGTTACAGAGTGCAGGTGATATTTTAAACTATGAGACTAATGAGATCATCGGAGTGAGTGTAAAAAGAAAAAAGGCTGGACATGCTCACATTCATAGCTGAAGAGGAAACAAGGAAGACAGAGGCAGCAGCCAGGAAAGCAGGAAGAGAAGTTTCATTTGACAATGAAAACTGTTAAGGTGGTGCTGAATGATGCTCTCTTCCTTACCTCATCACTCGGCTCACTGTACACTATAGAGGCTCCATAGGCTTGTATTGCCAATTTTTTACAGTTGGGAGCTGTTTCAGGCACTACAATATAAGCAGGAATCCCTGGGAGGGAGAAACATGTTAAATGAGTACAAATCAGGAGAATTTAGGATAGAAACTTCTGTTTAGTTTGCCTGTAATCAGTTAGGGACTTGGAAGTTTACTTCCCACAGCTATCACCAATCTCAGTGAAAGTTAAGGATATTTTTCCACTCCTCTCTGATGATCCTGCCCAGTACCCTGAGAAACTAGTCAAGTACCTTCCAATTTTGCAGCATAGGAGAGAGCCTGGCCATGGTTTCCACTGCTGTGAGTAACAACAGCTTTAGGCTTCTCTTCTGAAGTGGCAGAAGCCAAGCATCTGACTGCATTAAGGGCACCACGAATCTGGAAGAGAGGGATGATGAATTAATACATTTGATTTAAAAGTTTCTTTTAAAATAACCCAGGAGGTTTTTCTAGATTTTTCTCTTCCTAACACTGCACATTCAGTCCATCACTAAATCTTACTGATTTTATCTCCTAAATATCTCATGTCCGTCTTCTTTGCCACTACCTTGGTGAGATCTCATGTCTCAGCTTGGAGTTATCAAACCTCAACTAATCCTGCTTCACTGATCATTCTCATCTAACATTTCCAGTAGATTATGAAAGCGATCTTTTAAAAACAAATGTTCTCTTTTTCATTGACTGCCTATTTGTGTAAGACAAGTACAAATTCCTTACAAGTTGCAGCCTTTCTAAACACATCTACTACCTCTGTCACTGTTGTACCCATTCTGAATTGCTTCTAGTTTCCTTCCTACCAGGTTGGCTCACACCTCGGTATCTCCACATGCTGTTACCTCTACCTATAGTTCTTTTCCCCTTCTCCCTGATCTGGCTAAAAGTACTCATCCTATGGGGGTGGGGGTATAGCTCAGTGGTAGAGTGCATGCTTAGCATGCATGAGGTCCTGGGTCCAATCCCCAGTACCTCCATAAAAAAAAAGAAAAAAAAGTACTCATTCTATTAAACTTGGATCAAACATCACCTTGTTCAACTTCCTTGCTCTCCCAGGCAAAATAGGTATTTCATTCTCTGTTCTTCCATGGCACTTTGTATTTCTCTTAAGACACTTCTCATCAACCTATTCGTTGACCAGCCTGTCTTCCCCTGCAAATATGGATACAGGGCAAGGTCTACTGTAGCTACATCTAGTATAGTTAGTGAAAACAAGTGCTTGATGTGTGATGGATGAAGAATAAACCATGGCAGAAGCAAAGGGCAGAAGAGAATGGAGATGCTTTCGTTTTGTTTAAAATAAAAGCTCTTAGTTAACGGGTGTGGAAAAAGGTAGATTCCTAATGTCTTAAAACTACCATTTAATATGTACTAATATCTGTTAGGCACAGTGCAAAATGCAGCTTTCAGATTTTTATCTGAATGCATCTTACAGCTCAACTAACAGTCAGAAAATTTTAGTAATAAATCAATCAAGAAATCTATATGCATAGGAAAGGCACTAACATATTTTGTAGAAAAAGATCTTGTTCTATGAGGGCTTAGCTAGGTTTAGATCTTTTATACCTGTAGGGTATAAATGAATAGCAAAGTGATACAAAGTGAATACTTAAACTTGGCTATATGCAGGGTGATCACACTGTCCAGGTTGATGTCTGTTGTCTTGGTTTTATCACTAGAAGTTCCCCCTTTCATGCTCAAACATGTCCCAGTTTGGACAGTAAATTATATGATCACCTCAAATATAAGAAATTTTGAGATTGTGTAAAAGTGGCTCGTCAATGCCATGATGCTATGTAACCAGAACTTGAGCAAAGGAAAATTTCTACAACTCTTTCTTTAGCTATAAAAAGATATTAACCTCATAGGGTGATCAGGAAGATCAAATAAATTTATATGTGAAAGGGGTTTGAAAAGATACAAGATACAGTATCAGAAGGTATTATTACCTTAAAAGATCCAGTTTTCTGGAAGAGTTCACATTTGAAGAAAAGATTGCGCCCTGTTACTTGATTCAAAATGGAGCTTGTTAGCACTGGTGTGAGGTGGATAAAATCTCGAATGTTGATATGAGCTTTTTCAACATCAGCAAAGGAGATGCAGTACTGGGTACACATGGTTCTGAAATCCAGGAATAAGAAAGGGGTCAAAGCAAGCCTGACACAACATGTTTAATGACAAGATTTTGAAAATGCATAACACAGGCCCATGCAATATACACCACCAAGACTAAACTATAATGTAAACTGTGGACTTTGGTGGTAATGATGTGTCAATGTAGGTTCAACTGCAACAAATGTACCATTCTGGTGGGGAATTTTAATAATGGGGGAAGCTATGCATGTGCGGGGCGGGCTGAGGGTATATGGCAAATCTATGTACCTTCCTATCAAATTTTGCTGTGAACCTTAAATTGCTCCAAAAAAAACCCCAAAACCTTAAAAAAAGCATAACATAGGGAAAACCTGGGGCCTGTGGTGCTAATGTGGGAAACCTCTTCATTATTGGGGCTCCAGAATTATGTTCATTTTCTATGTTTCCTTCTGTTTTTTCAATATACATATACAACAGTTAAAAATCAAACCAAAGATAACATATTATTTACTCCTATTCAATTTGTCTGTTTCCTCAGTTTTTACAATTATAATTTTCAATAACTGCATTGTTTCTATTTTTCACTATTTTTATTATTATTAAACTTCTAAAAATGAAGTTTCTCTATTTTTCCCTACTAACAATCAAAAGCAAGGCATGCTCAATAGGAAAACAATTTAATCTGCTTCTTCAAAGTCAGTTGCTACCTAAACTCTAATGTTTTTCAAGCCCACATATACATATGCATACAAAACTTTCTTGATAGGTTTCATAACTTGCTTTTTTCAGACAATATTTTTATACTGTATGAAACTTTGCTTATCAAAATATATTTATGACTTTTAAAATGACTATTACTAGAACTTCTTTTTACAAAAATTGAGTTTTACATAGCTCTATTGTAGAACATTTAGATTCCGCCCCCCCTTTTTTTTTTGGTATAATAATGACGTAATGAACAGCCTTGTTGCAAAATCTTTATTTCCATTTAGGCTTTGGGTAGATTCCACCAAAAGGCATTTTGCATTAAGAGGCATTTGATAACCCACTGTCAAGCTGATTCCTGGAAGAGTTGTAGATAGTATCAATTTACACTACCAACAATAGTTTCTAAGGAATGTCCATTTTCCTTCCCTTTACTGTATAATTTTTACGTCAATTTAATGAAATATGTCTAATGATTTACATTTCTTTAATTACTAGTGACTAAACTTTTTTTGAATGTTTGAATTCACATTTTTGTGAATCTTTAACACACTGTTTACTGACTGAATCATCTTTTTCCTTTGAAATGCCATATTTAGAAAAAATTAAATTTCTATTAATGCTTGGAGCTTTTCTGGATTTTGTATTTTCTTCCATTAATCACACTGCCAATTCCTTTTCCAGTTGTTTATTTTATTAATATGTTCTTCCCTGATAACTTTCAAAAATTGGCTTTTTCTCACACACCAATTCTTCCAAATGAACTTTAGAAATCCTTTAACAAGGTTGCCAGAAATTCCACTGTAAAATGTGCAAATGAATTGGGGCCATAATTGACAATTTATTTTTGTTGTTTTGATAAGGCATTTTTAAATTAGATTTTAAAATTGCTTACTGATGACGTATATGAAAGCTAGTAATTTTTGTGTATGTCATGTAATAGGATACTTTAGATTATCTTGTTAGATCTAACAGTTTTATAGTTTACTCTCTAAACAATCACACTATCTGCAAATAATTTGTCTTTACCTTATAAAATACCTCTGGTAACTTTTTCAATGACTTCACAGTTACTGGTTTATATGGATTTGCCACCTCCTCCTGAATTAATTTCACTAATTTATTTTTTTGGCAAAACCAACTTATTTAAAATTCATTGGTATAAATTTGTATGTATTAGTGTTTCTAAGTGTTTTCATCTGTGGTATTCAGTCATTCATTCAATCAACAAATATTGAGTAACTTCTATGTGTCAAGATACTGTTTGGTCTGGGGATAGAGTATTAGAAAAATAGATTTGCCCCTACTCTCTTAAAGCTTCCAATGTATTGGAGAGGTGTCTAGTAAATAATCCAATTAAATATGTATTTACAGATATTGATGTGTTAACTTAGGGAAGTGTGTTATGATAGGATATTATAAAGGGAGTGAAGATTACAGAGAAGTGATTATTTTTTGGTGAATTAATTAGTGTTTTTTGTTTTGTTTTGTTTCATTTTTTTAAGAAGTAAAATTTAAGTTAGGACCTATAAGATGAATGGGCAGAGTAGTGGGGAAAATGTTTCAGGCAGAGGGAATGATAATAATGTGTTGAAGTCTTTAAGGATAAAAAGAGCTTCGCATTTTCCAGGAACTGAAAGAAGGCCAATGAATCTGAAGATAGTGATCAATGGGAAATGTGATAAGAGATAGAAAGTGAAGTTAGCAGAGTCTAAACCATAAGGGACCATGACTCATGAATTTTTTCTTAAGAGCAAAACAATGCCATTGGAGAATTCTGAGCAGGTAAGTGACATGCTGTAATGTATATTTTCAGAAAACCAGTCTGGTTACATTGTGATGAATGAAAAGGAAAGGGTGGAATCAGGGAATCTAGTTATGAAGTATTATAGTTGTTCACTGAAAGACAACAGGGGCTTGGACGGTGAAAGTGGAGGTAGAAAAAAATAATCATTCAAGATACATTTTGGAAAAAATAAACCTGAAAAATGGGTGAAGCACTTGAATAGACATTTCTCCAAAAAAGATACACAAATGGCCAACAAGCACATGAAAAGATGGTAAAGATCACTAATCATTAGAGAAATGCAAATCAAAACCACAATGAGATACCACCTTATGCCTATTAGGATGGCTACTATTAAAAAAAAAAACCCAAACCAGAAAATAATAGGTGTTGGCAGGATGTGGAAAAACTGAAGTCCTTGTGCACTGTTGGTAGAAATGTAAAATGGTGCACCTGCCATGGAAAACAGTATTGTAGTTCCTCAAAAAATTAAACAATTACCATATGATCCAGCAATTCCACTTCTGGGTATATATCCAAAAGAATTCAATGAGGGTCTCAAAGACATTTGTATGCCTATGTTCATAGCATTATTCACAATACCCAAGGGTGGAAGCAACCCAAGTACCCACTGACAGATGAATGGATAAACAAAATATGGCATATATATAAAATGAAATATTATTTGGCCTTGAAAAGGAAACTCTCACACATGCTACAATAAGGATGAATCTTGGGGATATTAAGCTAATTGAAATAAGCCAGTCACAAAAGACAAATAATGTATGGTTAAACTTATGTGAGGTACCCAGACCAAATTCACAGAAATTAGAATGGTAGTTGTAAGAGGCTATGAGGAGAGGGGGGATGGGAAGTTGTTGTTTAATGGGTATAGTTTCAGTTTTACAAGATGAAGAGTTCTGGAGATTGGTTGTACAACAATGTGAATGTACTTAACACTACTTAACTGTACACTTAAAAATGGTTATGATGGTATATTTCATGTTACACGTATTTTATCACAATTAAAAAAAATGCACACACACACAGATACATTTTGGAGATTATAATTAGTTAGGCCTTTTGGCTCCAAGTGATAGAACCCAGTTTGAACTGGCTTGGACACAAGATGGAGGTGGTGAGATTTATTGGCTCATAGAATCCAAGAAGAGTTGAACCATGGGCAGGGCAGGAATATGGAGCATCAGGAACAACTCGAACCAAGGACTTTGAGATTTTCCAGAACTTTTTCATTGTTTCTCACCTCTGCTGCTTTCCGCATGTTGACTTCATTCTTTTTCATTGCAGACCAGCTGGTTCCACATGGCAGGACACATGGCTGCTGACAGCTCCTGTGTTTTACATTTTATGGCTTCCACATTTCCACTTTTCTTTTTTCCTTAGTTTCAGTTAAAAAAAATTCTGGGTAAAGGCTCTGATTGGCCCATCTTGGCCCAAGACAAGTGGCCAAGGATGTGAGGTCATTTAAGATAATACTATGCGATAGAAGTATTTATAGAAACATGAAAAAGAAACAATGATTTCTATAACAATATCAAATATGTACATTTAAAACACATACATACATAGAACAATACTACATATTATTCAAAGATACACATATATCCAAGGACATATATCAAACACATTAGAGTGGCTACCAAAACGGGAGGGAAGGAACATGTGTGGGAATTAGACTGAAGGAAAAAAAGATAAAATGAGAAAGGCCCCGTTGATGAAAATGTCAACCAAACAGTATGACTGCCTCAAATCTCTGCATCTGAGGGAAAAATAGGAGAAAATGAAGGGAGTAATAGAGCAAAGAAAGATAAAAGGGAAACAGAAAAGGAGAAAGTACTTTTGAGTGAGAGGGGCAGTTTTCAAGAGAAAAGGAAGAGGAAAATGTTGAGGTCATGAGTTCCACAGATGCTCACTATAGATAGAAGAGACATATCCTGATATTGGTTGAATGTGGGGCATGAGGGAGAGGGAGGTGTCAAGGATAGCTCCTGGTTTTGACTTAGATGGTGGTATAATTTACTGAGATATGACTAAGAAACAAATATATTTTAGGGGAAAATCAGAGATTTCATGAGATAAGTTTGCATTACCTATGAGCTATCTGATAGGATGTATTCTAAATTTAAAAAATTTTTTGCCAGAAATGTGTCTATTTTAATGCCTATTTTATTTCTAAAGTATGAGAGCTTCAATTTATCAAGTGCTGTTCTTTTTCCCTTTTCTGATTTTATCTTTATTTCTTCCTTCTATTTTCCTTTTATATTTTCTACCCATGTTGAATATTTAGCTTTTTAATTTTCTTTTAAAATTAATAATAAAAGTACTTAAGGCTACATTTTCCTGAGTACTGCTTTAATAACATACCCTAAGTTTTGTCATGCAATAGTTTCATTAATCTTAATTTCTAAAGAACCTATGATCTTAGTTTTATTTTTTTGACCTGTGAGTTATTTAAAATTGGTGTTTTAAAAAAAAACTCCAAGTGGTAGAATTTTAAAATTTGTGGTTATTTATTTCTAATTTTACTACTTGTGCTCAGCAAACATGTCCTGTACAATTTCTGTTTTAAAAATTGAATTTCTCCCTCCCTCATTATCCAAATTTGCTTTGTTGTTTTTTGGGTTACTCACGTAATATGTAACCAAATCTCTACTTTAAGAATTTAAAACATTACAGAAATATAGAGATCCTTCACTCTCCACCATTAAATCTACTCTCTTCCACAAAGATAATCATTTTTAAAAGTTTGGTATGTATTCTTCCACATTTGTTGATGTCTCTATATAGAAATTTATACATGCGATAGTTTTGCTGCACTCAGAACCATACTATGTTGTTCTGCAATGCACTTAAAAAAATTAACTTCTTGAATATATCAGCACATATTTTAATTCTTTACACTCGGCTTTCATTGTGATACACGTCTAAATACGGTTGGGTTTTCATTTATTTTTACCTGGTATTTCATGAACCTTTTAAATATGAGGGTTGAATTTAAGTCTTACATTCAAATTTTCTATCAACTTAGTAAATTTTCTATTATTTGTTTGATTATTGCTCCTCCTCAGTTAGTTCTGTTATCACCTCCTGGAGCTCATATTTGATTATTTAGTTTTCTGGATCCATTCTCCATGTCTTCCACTTTTATCTCTTACAGTTTTTAATCTATTATATTTTCCCTCTAAGTTCTGGTGAATTTTCTTGAGCTGGTTTAATTTTTGGCGTATCTCATCTGCAGTTCACTGACACTGTTTTAGTAATTTGGCAATGGTGTTTTTCCTAAGAAAGTTTTGTTCAGGTTATTTTTCCATCTTTAAAAAAAAATTGGGGGTAGGGAATAGCTAGGTGGTAGAGCGTGTGCTTAGCATGCACGAGGTTCTGGGTTCAATCCCCAGTACCTCCACTAAAAAAAAAAAAACCTAATTACCCTCCCAAAACAAAAAAACAAAACAAACAAAAAGTAAAACTAAACTGAACTAATTAATTAAAAACATGATGCAATGTCCTCTCCAATTTCACTATGAAAATGAATTAGTTTAAAACATTTTTCTCCTCTTTCATAACTTAAAGACTGCCATTTGCTCTGACCACTCAAAGCACTCCCTTTCTTTTGATATGTATTGACTTTCTCCATCTGCTCTGGAGGTGAAGTGTCTGTCACATATGGGAATTGAATGAGTTAATGAGTTCTGTCAGAGATTGTTTCAATCTTTTAGGCCTATCTAAGGAATAACTGAAAGCTATTCTTTGATGGTGCTGAGGTTCAACTGACCTTGCTGGACTGGGAAGGTGCAAGAGGTATGGGGAAGCAGCGTTGCAAGGGGACAGGGTTTGACCACAGGTCTGAACAGGGGCTCATGAACAAATAGGTAAAGTACCAATTTTCAGATCCAGTTACATTTTAAAGATATGGGGGAAAAAAATCAACCTGAGTCCAGGAAGTCAAATAATTTTTCCAAGAATCCACAGTGAAATTCCCAAACCGATTTATAACACCTCCTAATTTATTTCCACACAACCCACTCCCTCAGCAAGAGCCACCTATACTGGATTAAAAAAAAAAAGTCAGGTTTGGGATGTAGATTGCCATACAGGAAAATACTCTGAATGTCTAGTATTTATTGACTGTCACCCTGGGCAATTTGCTACCGTTCTGAGATTGTTTTCATAGCTTAAAAAAAGAAAAGAAAAGAAAGTGGGGATAGTAATAACTACTCTTGCAAGATCTTTAAGGTTCCAAAGTAAAGGCCTGGGGCACTAGTTATGGCCTGCGGGGGGAGAGCCTGGCCTAAGACCGGGCTGTGGGGTGGCTTCATCACTCCGAGCCTCAGGCAGCACCGGTGTGCTCGATGGCCACCACGGCAACAAGAGCAGCCACAGCCGCGAACGCCCGCCTGGCCTGCCTGGCCTGGCTCGGCCGGGCTTCACCTCACCTCACCTCCCGGGCGCCGCGCCTCCAACACCAGCCTCAGAACACCTTCCCGACCACACCTCTGCGCACGCGCGGCACCCGCCTGCCCCGCCCAGGCTCGCGGCCCGGCTCTTCCCCGCGGGAGCGACCGAACGTGCGTTCGAACGGCACTTTTCCTCCCAGTGCGGCCACCGTCGTTTGGGGAGGAGAGTGGGAGGGGCGGGGAAAAGGGTGGGAGGTGGGTGAGCGCGCGCGCCGCCCGTCCGTCGTGGTTTCCTGGCTGCGCGCGGCGCTGGCGGAGTAGCTGCAGCTGTAGCAGCAGCCGCGAAGATGGCGGAGGGGTTGGAGCGTGTCCGGATCTCCGCGTCGGAGCTGCGAGGGATCCTGGCCACTCTGACTCCGCAGGCCGGGAGCAGAGGTGAGTCGCGCCGCCCAGCTCCTGGGCTGGGCCTGCCCGCCCCGCCTCCCTCTCCTCCTTTGCCTCCTCCCCGCTCAGTTCGCAGCTCTGCTGAGCCCCCGCCCCTTCCCCCAACAGTGGGGGCGGGGGCCGAGGGCGGTCCCTCCTCGCCCTACCAGCCCGAGAGCCGGTGTGGGGTCGGGCTCAGCCAGCTCGGACCCCTCCGGGAGAGCCCAGCTCGAGTTCCTGCCTCCGCCCCCTTTCTCTCGGCGAAGGTGACTGTTCCCCGTTGCCCCAGCCCTCTCACGCCAGCCCGTGGAGTCCCAGCCGTGAGGAGACGCGGAGAGGAGTGGGCGCCGGGGTCTGGTGGAGGCCCCCCGCGGTGTATGGTTCCCAGAGGCATCTTCCGCAGGCCTGCCCCATCGTCTCTTCAGCGTTGGGGAGAAAGAGCTGGGGACATGGAGGAGAAAGGTTTAACATCTTGGGACTTCCTTGCTGAACTTTTTCCCCACAAGGCAGGCTTTTGAAGGCTGCGCCACCCGAGGGATCCAGGACCTCCGAGAGCCGACTCTATTCTGGTTTGGCCTTGGCATGTGTGGGAGCAGTTTTTATCGGAGAGAATATTCAACTTGCAAGTTAAAGTCTCCAGACACACTAGGAAAGCTCCGAAGAAGATTCTAGTGTCTCACCTCTCCTTGGTTAGGCGTGTGTAGTGGAGTTGTGTAGAATGATAGTTATGCTTCTGCAGGCTTGTGGCCGAAGTCTGTGAAATTGGTTTTCGTTGGTCATCTGAATTGGATTATTCAGGTTTTCTCCCTCTGCTCTGGAAAGTGGTAGTGGCTTTCCCCCCTTCCCCCTCACCTGGGTCACAAAGCCTGCTGAGGGTGAAGCTCTTATAGAGTTAAACTGCTTTACCTTTATTCATATTGGATGAAGCAGTCTTTTAAACTTCTGAAAAAACTAAAGCAGTATCTTAATCTTCAGAGGTTTTTTCCCCCCTTTTTGTTTTGTTACGCCCATGGGTATAAATTCTGGAGCCTGTGATCCCTGTTATGTGCTTGTTTGCATTGGTGTTTATAAAACAATACTGGAATTTTCTGTAGTATTCTGTTTTTGAGTACTCTGTAATCTCACTAACTCCTGTTGTTTCCCCACTGAACAGTCTAGTGGCTACAGTAGCCTTTCCCCTTAATAAATAAAGGTAACAGATACAAAAAAAAGATACTTGCTTATCTGTCATTAGGTAAGTTCCTGGAGCCTAGAGAGTTGTTACTAAAGTTCTGCACTCTTGTTCTTGAGTGCCTCAGTCCTTGGTATTTTGAGAGCATGTCACAATACTTCCATCATCCTTCAGGGAAAGCTACCTTATGGAACTTTTTCCTTCTCATATTCCATCATTATAGCAGTTAGTCTCAGTATTCTAATGATGATAGTCTGAGCAGTATTTCCTTGGAATGACCCTGCTGGCTGCTGTTAAGAGAGTTGGTGACCATGAGTGGAGTTGAATGTGAAAGGAACTGCTTCCTGTTTGCCTCAAAAGTGGGTATGTGATTGGGTAATTGATATCCTAAAGAAGAGGATTGTCCTGGCCAAGTTCAGTGACTGGAGTTGCAAATTTTTCTCCAGAGATGTACAGAAGTGTGGATTTTTATGCATACTCCTTTTTCTCCTCCCTCCCCCCATTGGTATGCTAAAAGGACTTAGCCACTTGGGGGATTTGTTAGAGGCAGAAGAAGAAAAGGCTAAGATGGATCCAAGAGCTCTACAGCAGAGAACAGTCCGGTGCTGAACTGGTTAGAGATCTTTTATTCTGATGCTGATGAGGTAGTTTGGGGTCTTGAGGATCCAAATATGACTTAGATAACACGAGAGAGTAAGGTTTTTTATTCTGTTTCCCTAACTTAGCTGTAGGTAGTTCCAACACAGTTAACTTCTTAGCTTTGCCAGTTGCTGAACAAATATTGTAAACCTAGTAGAGCTTCTGCTTCTGTGGAAATTTCCTTCTTTGTCCACCAATATTAATATTTCAATGTGTAATTCTTGCTTGACTTTTCTGTTACTTAACCAGAATGACAATTTTTTTCCTTCCCTCGTCCTTTATCCTTTTCTTCTACCTTTTCCTCCCCAATACTCTCTCCAACATCACAGAAAACATGAAGGAGCCCAGACAGCGTAAAGATAACAGGCGCCCAGATCTGGAAATCTATAAGCCTGGTCTTTCCCGACTAAGGAACAGACCTAAAATCAAGGAACCCTCTGGGAGTGACGAATTTAAGGATGAAATTGTTAATGACAGAGATTCTTTGGCTGTTGGAAATGGTACACAGGTCATTAAAGATGTCTGCAAGGACAACCAGCAGCAAAATGGTCCTGTAGACCCAGAAAACACTCGGGCACAGGAGTCCTTTCCTAGGACTGTTGGACAAGAGGATCGAAGTCTAAGAATTATCAAGAGGATGAAGAAGCCTGACATGCAGATCTATCAGCCTGGAAGGCGTTTGCAGACTGTTACCAAAGAACCGACTAGCCGGGTGGATGAGGAAGAAATTGTCAACCAGGTGGAACAACTGAGAGTAGAGGAGAATGAGTATAGGGGAAATGTGAAAGAGGAGGCTGTGAATAAACCAGACAAAGAGGAGGCAGAAAAGAGTCTAAGTGGTGACAGAGTGAGGGTCACAAAAGGAGAAAAAGGGAAGAGGATTGAAAAAGGGGAGGGCGTGAAGAAGGTGAACGATGACCCTGCTCAGGGGAAGCCGGGTTCTGCAAAGCGCTACTCCCGCTCAGACAAACGGAGGAACCGCTACCGCACTTGCAGTACCAGCTCAGCTGGGAGCAACAACAGTGCCGAGGGGGCTGGCCTGACTGATAATGGATGTCGCCGCCGCCGCCAGGATCGGACCAAGGAGAGGCCACGACTGAAGAAGCAGGTATCTATGTCCTCAACTGACTCCTTAGATGAGGACAGAACTGATGAGCCTGATGGACCCCGGAGGAGCACAGAGAGGAAGAAACATTTAGATAGAAGCTGGTCTGGCCGTGGAGAAGGAGAGCAGAAAAGCAATGGCAAAGAAAATCGAGGCACCCTTCGTGTTACTTTTGATGCAGAAACCATGAACAAAGATTCCCCCGTGGTGAGGTCAGCCAGGGAGGATGTGGATAGGATAAAGCCAGACAAAGGCTCGAGCAGTGGGGGCAAAGGCTCTGAGACTCAGGAGTCCAAAAACCTAAGACAAGAACTTCGGGGTCGTGGCCGTGGCATTCTGATTTTGCCTGCGCATACCACCCTGTCTGTCAATTCAGCTGGTTCTCCTGAATCTACACCTCTGGGACCTCGGCTTTTATTTGGATCTGGTAGTAAGGGATCTCGGAATTGGGGCCGAGGAGGCACTACTCGACGATTGTGGGACCCAAACAATCCTGATCAGAAACCTGCTCTAAAGAGCCAGACACCCCAGCTACATTTTTTAGACACTGATGATGAAGTCAGCCCTACCTCTTGGGGTGACTCACGCCAGGCCCAAGCATCTTATTATAAATTTCAAAACTCTGACAACCCCTATTATTACCCCCGGACACCAGGCCCTGCCTCCCAGTATCCTTACACAGGCTATAGCCCTCTGCAGTACCCGGTGGGCCCTACAAATGGTGTGTACCCAGCGCCTTACTACCCAGGCTACCCGACTCCATCAGGACAGTATGTTTGCAGTCCTCACCCTGCCAGCACCATGAGTCCTGAGGAGATGGAGCAGCACATGAGGAACATGCAGCAACAGGAACTACATAGGCTGCTCCGGGTGGCTGACAACCAGGAACTGCAGCTCAGCAACCTGCTCTCTAGGGACCGCATCAGTCCTGAGGGCCTGGAGAAGATGGCTCAGCTCAGGTATGGTGTGTCCCATCCTGGCTAGAGGGAAATGGGGATAAGCTGGAGGTGTACAGGCTCCCATGGCTGAGGAAGGTAGAAACCTGTTAGGCAAGCTCCTGGGTGTTATCTCCCTTTCACATTTTTTTTTTTTGTAAGGGAGGGGGAGTTGGAAAAAGAACAGAATAGAAAATTTTATTTCTAGTCCTAGAAATGATTATGGCTCTCACTTTTTCTTTAAGAAAAAAAAAAGTCTTTAAGAGAGCATGGAATCTGGATATGGAAAAGGAAAGACTTTTCAAAGTGCCAAGAAATGAACAACATGTAACTTGTGGTGAAGATTTTACTTTGGCTGTTAAATTTAGGTGGAGGCATACGGGAAAAAACTACTCTCCTAGACACAACTGTCTTTAGAATGACATTCTGCTATGCAGAATGGAAACTAGGGAGTACTACACCTGGTGGCATTTTAGATTTCCTGCCAAGGAAGACTTTTAATTTGTAGGAACCTCAAGTCTTGGGTCTAGCCTCTCCTGTAGTGTATCTGGAGCTAGAAGTTGCATGTATTTTATTCCAGAGCTGAACTGCTGCAGCTGTATGAGCGCTGTATTCTATTAGATATTGAGTTCTCTGATAATCAGAATGTGGATCAGATCCTGTGGAAGAATGCTTTCTATCAGGTGATTGAGAAGTTCAGGCAGCTTCTCAAGGATCCGAATGTTGAGAACCCAGAACAGATTCGGAGCAGACTTTTGGAGCTCTTGGATGAGGTAAACCATCATCTTTATGTCCTCAGGATAAAGGCTTCAGCACCCTTTAGTTGTGATGGATTTTTACCACCTGAAATACTGTTTTATAACAGAACATTGACAATAAACTGTATGCTCTTTTCTTGGATTTAGGCCTACCCTATCCCTTTTACTTCCTTGAGATCATAACTTACTGAGAGTTGGAGTTTTGAGCTTGGAATCTTTCTGAATGTCTTAGCCAGAGCGTGCGCGCGCGCCGTGTTCATTTGTTCGTTTATGACTTTAAAACTATGGAGAGGCTTATGCTATCAGTTTGACTTGTGCTTAGGTGGTGGCCACCAAATACTGTATATGCCTCCCTGTCGTCAGACCACTGAGCATTAGCAGAACTTTGAAAGGGTCACTTGTCCTAATTTCTGGGTAGATTGGGTCAGAACAGGCTGATTCGGCTGATTCTTATTTTTTCTCTCTATAGGGTAGTGACTTCTTTGATAGTTTGCTTCAGAAGCTGCAGGTTACTTACAAGTTCAAACTGGAGGACTACATGGACGGTCTTGCCATTCGCAGCAAGCCACTACGAAAGACAGTAAGCCAGCTTCTTTATCTTAAATTTATTTATCCATTTAGTAAGCATTTAGTGTTAGTTATGTGCTAGGCACTGTGCTGGGTGTTGAGGATACAAGAATGAAAGATTCAGTCTAGTGGGGGAATAGACCAATTAAGCCAACAATTGTAATGTCATAAGTACTATGGTAATGGCATGTATAGAGTGTTGGAGGGGCATAGAAGGAATCAGATCTGATTTAGACTGAGGAGGGTCAAGGAAAGTTTCTCAGAGACTGTCAGGTTGAGTTTTGAAACATGACTAGGAGTGGAGTGGGCAGTTTCAATGCAGGGCACAGTGAGAGAACCACACCTTGTTGGGAAAGTATAAGAAGTTTGGTGTCTTGATGTCTGCAGTGTGGATTGGGCTGTTGTAGGAGGTAAATGGAATGAAGTGGGAGGGGATAGATTGTAAACTTCTATGCCTTGTTGGAGAGTTTGGACTTTTTTCTGAAAGCATTAAAGAGCCATTGATTGATTTTCAACAAATGCATAGCATAGATTTGTTCTTAGAACCAGTCACTCTGGCAAATGAATGAGTTTGGGCAAGAGTGGAGGTAGGATAATCAGGCATGGGCCTGAACTAAGGTGGAGGTAGTGGAGGTGGAGAAGAGAAGACAGACTGGAAAGATAGAAGGGAAGTAGAATTGAAATTGCTGCCTCGTTGGGTGTGAATGATGAGGTTGGAGGCATGAGGAGTCTAGATCATCTCCCATTTTGTGGCCTAGGAACGTGGCTGGGAAGGAAGAGGTTAGTTCAGTTTGGGATAAGCTTAGATGGAGGAGCTCAAAAATGAACAAATGAATGTTCTGGTCTGTCTGGAGCACAAGAAAAGGAGCTGGGCTTGGTGATAAATAGATTCAGAAGTCATCAATGTATGAGTGATACATGAGTTGAAGCAGAAGTTGGGAAACTGGGAAAGATAGCCAGAGAGCAGGGGGTCACATTTCAAGGTGGTGGCAGGTAAAATTGTCAAGTGCCAAGAAATCATCAAATGTTAAGATTACTAAAAGGTGTCCATTGGATTGGATGACCTCATCATGAGTTATTTTAATTGGAGAGGATGGAAACCAGATTGTAGTGAATGAGAAGTGGGGCAGCAGATAAAATGAGAGGGTAGTTTAGGCTTTTCTCTTAAGAATCTTGGCTGTGAAGGCAAGAAGGGAAGATAGTAGTTGAAAGACATAGTTTCAAGAGAAGTTTGTTTTTAAGCTTTAGCGTGTTTATATGTTGAGAGGAAAGGGCCAGGGGAGAGGAGGAGGTTAAAGATTCACTAGAGAAAGAAGTATAATTTGTGTAGCAGAGGTTTCCTCTTGCCTTTCTGCTCCTTCTGATGATTTGCTATGCACAGGCTCTATTACTGATCAACAAGTGTCTGCTGAGTCCCTCCTACACACAAGGTGCCATTCCAGGCACACGTAATTCAATGTGGAACAGGAAAGCTGTGGTCCCAGCTCTCAGAGTTTAGAGCTTGATTAGGGATGAGTACAAATGTTGGATTAGTAATTGCAGACACAGTGACTTCTGCAAAGGATGTTGTGGGGTATACGGTAAAGGGGCTCAGAGGATCATAGAGGCCTGAGGAATTCACAGTTAAGCTGAGGCTGAAGACCTGAGACGTTAGCCAGGTGAAGGTGTACATGAAGATGTGAGAACTACAACGTTCTTGGGAAAGGGAAGAGTATATGTGAAGGACCCAGAGTGGGAGAAGCATGATGTGTTAGGGGAGCTAAGAAAAGTCATCTGACTGAGGCACAGTGAAGGGAAGCGGTCCTAGGGAGGTGAGCAGAAGCTAGATCAGCTAGGACTTTGTTCAGAGGGCATGGAGATCCTTTGGTGGAATTTTTTTTTTTTTTTTTTTTTTTGGTTTCCCTCATTGAGGTGGCAGAGTGGCTGTAGTATGGAAACATACCAGTTTTCTTGGTGCTTTATCAGTTAAACACCAACGATTCTTGGTGTTCTTTCATAGAGAGGATGTGTGGAATAGTCAGGACTCTGAAGGTGTGTGACATGTGATACACAACTTTGCTGAGGCACACTTTTGAGGCACACAGTTTTGCGTTTGGAGGCTGAGTTGCAGTAGCTAGTTACTTAGCTAGTAAATGAGTCTTCCCAAGGGGTCAGTATCTACTTCTCCTTTATTCAGTGGCATGGTAATTTCTTGTGTGTGTGCAGAGTGGAATTACATGTTGTAAAATGATGTTCCTTCAGAAGGTTTTTTGGTTGGGCACATGTCTTGCGATTGTTAAGGGTTTACTCTGTTATTTTCTCATTGAGTGACAAACGCCAAGCCCATCAGTGAGAAAGCGTATATGTAGTATTACCCAGTCTTAGCACGTTGGAGGAGTTTGGTAAAGGGTAACTTATTTAGGGAATTATTGTCTTGCAAAGGGAATGGATGTAATGCAGTAACACAATTCAGTGGTATTAACAGTTTGAGGAGAAATACTATAGTGATGGCAGGAAAAGAACAGAGTAAATAATTGATTTAGTGTTTGTATATCCCTTTATAATTTGTAAAGTCTTTCTACACTTATACCCTCCAGTTACTCTGTGAAATAGGTATTTTTGTATTCCAATGAGGAAACTGAGTCCCCAAGGTTTAGCTGAGATCACACAACTGTTACATAGAAAGTCAGCATGTTTTCTTCCATTTGACTGGGACCTGAAATAAGAATGACCTCCTCTCCTGCCACTCTTTCTCAGGGAATTTTGCATCACGTTGTTGGTTTTTTTCTTTTTTTTTTGGCTAGTCAAGGTTAGACTGAAAACTTTTCAGTTTGTTGAGGACTACTGGTGCCTTATTAATGCTGCTCTGTTATTTTGACCCCATGCCTGTCCTTTGGGGTTGAAGTTAGAATTTCTTGGGTATATGCTACTAACTGATCGTTTTTCCTGAAGGTAAAATATGCCTTGATCAGTGCCCAGCGATGTATGATTTGCCAAGGAGATATCGCCAGGTATCGGGAACAAGCCAATGACACAGCAAACTATGGGAAAGCACGCAGGTACTATTTCCTCTTGTTCATTGCTTCTCTTCCCTGTGTGGCTTTAAAATAAGCCCTATTAAGAGCAGTGGGCCACCTGAGCAGCCTCCTGTATGGCTGTTTTACAGGTGCTCCTATTGGTCTCTGTAGTCATGCTTTACTACTCCAGGGTTATGTCTAACACTCCAGCTTAAGTAGTAAGGGCTATCAGGTGATGAATTGGGAAAGTGTTGATACAGAACTTTTTGTTGTTGTTTTTTTTTTTACTGTTTTCTATTGTAGTTGGTACCTGAAGGCCCAGCACATTGCTCCCAAGAATGGGCGCCCCTATAACCAGTTGGCTCTGCTGGCGGTGTATACGGTAAGAAATCTTGGACAGGGAAGTATTTTGCAGGCAGTGTGTGAGAAATAGGGATTTCGATAGCATCAGCTCCTGGAGTTAGATTTCATCTGAATACTATAACCCAAAGTATATCCCCTTTGGTCTGCCATCCTCAAACTCCCTTTTGTTAGGGTTATGTTCAGAGATAAGTTGTCAGGGATCCCTCACTTCAGTTGAATCTGTACTTCATTTGCTTTCACTGCACTTAAGTTCCTAGCAGATGCTCATGCTCCAGCCAGACATTGCTCTTTCTTTTTGACTAAGGCTTCTGCTCTGAATCTTGCCTTGCTTCCCTTCCCTATCCCATTGAGCTAGGTTGTTACTGATTTCTGGAAGGAAAATAAGGCTTCCTTTACTTCTCCCCGTTAAAGTCCTCAATTAACCCTAAGTACATCCTTTCTTCCTTTCCCCAGATCATCTTCTTATTCTTCTAATCTTTTTACCCAAGGAGTCTTCTCAGCAGAAACACAATAAATGACAAATTGTACCTCTCTAGATCTTACTAAACTCCTCTCAGTGTGGCTCTAATGGTGAGATTGAGCTGATGGAGCCCCTCGTAAGGAAGCTGACTTCAAGGGGCCCAATGGTAGGTACCAGAGGTTTCAGTATAAGAAGCAGCTAACGTGCTCATTAGTAAGGAGAGTTTTCTTAATGCTGTCAAATTCATTGCCCAAATAAACGGTGTTTGAATTAATATTTTTATTCCACAAAATGTTCAGATAAATTCCTAATAATTATGGAATGAAATTGTTGATTAAGTAATGTTGTTTACAGATACACTTTCTTTTAGAATCTGTTGAATCTCTCTCTGCTTTTTACCTCTGTCTTATTCTCTTTGCCTTTTCCAGCATGTCGTATAGTTGGAAGCAAACAGTATGTAGCCTTTTCCCATTGGCTTCTTTCACTTAGCATTTAGGGCTTTCTGGCTTAATGGCTCTTTTCTTTTTATTGTTGAGTAGTATTCCATTGTATGGATAAACCACAGTTTGTTTATCCATTCCCCTACTGAAGGCCATCTTGGTTGTTGCCAGCTTTTTACTATTATTTATAAAAATTCTATAAATGTTACATGCACGTTTATGTGTACTTCTGTGGACAGAAGTTTTTGACTCATTTGGGTAAATACCTAGAAGTGTGTGTATATATAGTTTTGGAAGAAACTGCCAAACTATCTTCCAAAGTAGCTATACCATTTTACATTCCTACCAGGCTTGGATGAGAGTTCTTTTTGCTCTGCATCCTTGTCAGCATTTGTTTTGTCAGTGCTCTAGATTTTGCTCATTCTAATAGGTGTGGTAGTGGTATCTTGTTTTAATTAGCAATTTCCGAATGACTTATGATGTGGAGCATCTTTTCATATGCTTATTTGCCATCTATGTATCTTCTTTGGTGAAGTGTCTGTTTAGGACTCTTGCCCATTTTAAAACTAGGTTATTTTCTTATTGTTGAGTCTTAAGAGTTCATTGTATGTTTTGGATACCAGTCCTTTATCAAATATGTGTTTTATGAATGTTTTACCTCAGTCTGTGGCTTTTCATTTTCTTAGCAGTGTCTTTCGCAGAACATGTTTTTAATTTTAATGAAATCTAGCTTACCTTTTTCTTTTATGGATTTTGTTTTTGGTGTTGAATTTAAGAAATCATTGCTAAATTCAGGTTACCTAGATTTCTCTTATGTCATCTTCTAGGAGTTGTAGAGTTTTCCATTTTCCCTTTAAGTCTACAGTCCATTTGAGTTAATTTTTGTAAAAGATGTAAGGTCTATATATTTAGGTTCATTGTTTTTCATGTGGATATCCAAGTTGTTTTCAGCACCATTTGTTGTCTTTTTCCCATTGAATTGCCTTTGCTTCTTTGTCAAGGCTCTGCATAGATGACTATATTTGGGTCTGTTTCTCGACTGTCTTTCTGTTCCACTGATTTATTTGTCTGTCCTTTGGCCAGAAGCACACTGTCTTGAGTATTGTAGCTTTATAGCAAATCTTGAAGTTGGGTAGTTTCAGTCTTCCAACTTTGTTCTCCTTCAATATTGTGTAGGCTATTCTGGGTATTTTACTTTCCCATATAAACTGTAGAATCGGTCTGTTGATATCTATAGATCTAGTGAGTGTGAAGTGGTATCTCATTGTGGTTTTGATTTGCATTTCCCTAATGACTAATGATATTAAGCATCTTTTGATGTGCCTTTTTGGCCTTTTGGAAAAATATCTATTCAAGCAAGTCCTTTGCACATTTTAAAAAAATTATTTTTAAATTAAAGGAAAAAAATTAATTGTAAAATACACAGAAAATGAAATTTACTATCTTACCCATTTTTAAGAGTACTATTCTGTAGTGTTGAGTACATTCACATTGTTGTGCAACCAGTCTCCAGAACTCTCTTCATCTTGCAAAACTGAAACTCTTTACCCATTAAACAACTTCTCCCCTTTCTCCCCTCCCTCTAGCCACTGGCAAGCAACTTCTACTTTTTGTCTGTATGAATTTGTCTACTCTAGTTACCTAATATAAATGGAATTAAAAAGTATTTGTCTTTTTGTGACTATTTCACTTAGCATTATATGCTTGTTATAATTAGGTTCATCCATGTTACAACTTGTTTCAGTTTCTTTCTTAAGGCTGAATAATACTCAGTTGTATGTATACATCACATTTTGTTTATCCATTCACTTCTCGATGGTCACTTACACCTTTTGGCCATTGTGAATAATACTACTGTGAATATGAGTGTACAAATACCTTTTCACGACCCTGCTTTCAATTCTTTTCATATGTACTCAGAAGTGAATGTACTCAGAATTGCATCATGGGGTAATTCTATTTTCAGATTTTGAAGACCCACCATGTTGGAAGCTGCACCATTTTATGTTCCCACCAATAGTGCACAAGGGTTCCAGTTTCTCAACATCCTTACTAACACTCACACTATTTTCTGTTATTATTACTATTTTTTAATAGTAACCAACTCAATTGCTGTGAAAATGGTTTGGCATTGCGGTTCTGCCTTGCATTTCCTTAATGAGTAGTGGTCTTTTCATGAGCTTATTTGCCATCTGCATATATTCTTTGGAGAAATGTTTGTCTAGATCCTTTGCATATTTTTAAATTGGGTTGCCTTTGTTGTTGAAATGTAGGAGTTCTTTATATATTATGACCCTTCTCAGATAAATGAATGTGCAGATAGTTTTCTTCCATTCTATGGGTTGTCTTTTCACTCTCTTAATAGTACCCTTTGATGCACAAAAGTTTTTAGTTTTGATGAAGTCCAATTTATCTGTCTTTTTTGTTGTTTGTGCTTTGATGTCATAGTTATGAAACCAAATTCAAAGTTAAGGTCTATCCCTATGTTTTCTTCTAAGAGTCTTTATAGTTTTTGCTCTTATATTTAGGTCTTTGATCCAGTTTTGGTTAATTTTTGTATATGGTGTGAAGTAAGGGTCCGGCTTCATTTTTTGCATGCGGATATCCAATTCTTTGCACATCGTTTGTTGAAGAGACTATTCTTTCCCCATTAAATAGTGTTGGCACCCTTGTTGAAAGTCATTGATGAGTGATAGGTTTGTTTCTGGACTCTCAATTCTCTCCCATTGATCCATATGTTTATTCTTGTGCCAGTACCATATTGTTTTAATTACTGTAGCTTTGTGGTAAGTTTTTAGATTGGGATATGTGAGTCTTCCAATTTTGTTATTCTTTTTCAAGATTGTTTTGGCTATCTGGAGTTCTTTGCAATTCCATGTGGATTTTAGGATTGACTTTTTCATTTCTGCCAAAACAGTCATTGTAATTTTGATAAGGGTTGCACAGAATCTTGGATTGCTTTGGGGAGTATTTACATGTTTACATGTTTACTACGTCTTCTACTCCATAAACACTGGTTGTTTTCCATTTATTCAGGCCTTTAAAAGGTTTTGTAGTCCCAGTGTATTAAGTTCTGCATTTCCTTGGTTAAATTTATCTCTAAGTATGTTATTCTTTTTGATGGTATTATGAATGGAGTTGTTTTCTAAATTTGTTTTTCAGATTGTTCATTATTAATGTGTAGGAATACAATTGATTTTTAAGTGTTGATCTTGTGTCTTGCAACTTTACTAAATTCCCTCAGTGGCTTTTTGCCACTCTAATTAGATCGTCATATGTTTCTTTCATGGACCTCTGACCTAAATCAGTACTAGTTTCTAGTCCTTTTCCTCTGTCCCTCTTTTTTCTGTCTCCCTCTTAACCTAATTGTCTTGTAAAAACACTTTCTCAGCTTTTCTGTAACCTCCAATCAGTCATTCAGTGAATCTCTAGTACTTACTGAGAATATGCTTGTGCACAGTGCTTTGCTGGGTGCCATCAGCAATAAGTGTGTGACATGATTTTGTCCTGAAAAAAAACTCCGTTCAGAAGACAAGTGAGGTGTGTAGACAATGATAACAAATTAGACTTGATGAGATATGATGCAGTTGATTGTTAGACACACCATTATTTTCTCTACCACTGAGAAAAAATGTAATTTAAAATAAGACATAATGATAGATGTTGACTGTAGGTGGTATCTCAATTTCAGAGATGTTAAAATATGAAAAAGTCACTGTAGAATTAATAAAATACAGTGTAAAATCAATTGAGTGGAGTAGGCAGAGATTAGTACGGATTGAAATAATATTAAAGATAGCTCCCATCTAACTGATGTAACTGTGTACCAGATATTCTTTTGAATTGTATGCATTATATGAATTCTAATCTTTTTAGGAGCCATACGTGTGTGTGGATATCTTCATTTTACAGAAGGAAACCTTTCTAGGTTGACTTGCTTAGGATTATACCTAATAAATGGCAGGACCAAATTCCAACTCAGACAGGTGACCTTAGAATGTGCACCTTTAACCATGCTAGATAAATGCAAGATGGAAGTTTTGAAGAGTGAGTAGATTCTCTGGAGAGAGAGAGAAGCTAGTAGTCTGGTTGCATTTTTGAGACAGAGAAAATTAGGTAAAGAGGTATATGATTGGAAGATAGAAAGGCTCTTTGATGTTCTTTCCCCCTTTATTTCAGTGTTTTTCCTTCTTCTGCCTCTCTCCCTTTCTTTTTCTTCTTTTTCCTATTAATTGGTTGTAAAATGGACTTGAAGTATTTATTTGCTGAATACATTGGATAATAATTTGTTTCTTTTTCTCAGCAGAGTCAGCATGTTGTAGTGAAAACTTGAAATTAGGAGCCAGAGAGACCTAGGTTCAAATACTGGTTTATCTGAGATTTGGCTTTAGGACCTTATTGGACAAGTTATGTAATAATCTTCTTAAGCTCCCATTTCCTTATCTTTAAAATAGGAATAATAATCCCTGTGGGACAGTTTCCTTAGGTTTAGAGATAATATCTATGAAGTGCTAATCATTGGCCTCACACATAGTTATGCTTAATCAATGATGTTGCCATTGCTATTTATAATTTTTAAAATAATAAATAATTAGTAGGTAAGTTGAACATTTTCTTTCCCCAAAACAAACTGGCCTTCATATTTTATGAGGTTCTTTATTCTTCTCTCCCCCTTCTGAGCACTTGGCTTTAAGAGTACCTCTACCTCCACGTAAGACATAGTGCTGTGCAAGAAGGTGTTCTGGTGTAATCACTGTGGCTTTTCTGTGTGTAGCTTTCTCATGTTCTTGTTGGAATTCCTCACAGCCTGGGACACAAGTTGGGAGGGACAGGAGGGTTTCCTGGGTCAGCTGACTCAGGCTGGAGTCAGGAAGAGAACTGGTTGACTCAGTGTCTCTGACCTCTTTCTGCAGAGGAGGAAGCTTGATGCTGTCTATTACTATATGCGCAGTTTAGCTGCCAGCAACCCTATTCTGACTGCCAAGGAGAGTCTCATGAGCTTGTTTGAAGAGACCAAACGGAAGGTAAGTGCGGGTGCAGGCAGAATCACTCTTTCCTAGGAAACTGTGTTTCTCTTAGTGTCTCTGTGTCCTGAAGAGAGTGACTAATAATGTCCTCAAGGGGTCCCATCGGGCTGTGCTGATGGGAGACGGTCAGCTCCTGAGCAGAACCAAACTCATCTTTAGGAGAGCTCTCCAGGGCCCTTGGGTGTACATGTTCCACAGCATCTGGTTTACAGAATTAATAACTTATGAGACAAAGCAGATGAGGCTCTGCTACTTGAGATCTATGGCAAAGTCTTTACTTTTTATGGTATTTGAGCAACAGAGTCAGGTGAAGTGAGCACTTGTCTTTATTGGCTGAATCCCAGGAGAGCCTGAACTTACACGTTTGTATGTTGTATAGGCAGAACAAATGGAAAAGAAGCAACATGAGGAATTGGAACTGAGCCCTGACCAATGGAGGAAGGGAAAGAAATCTACTTTCCGGCATGTTGGAGATGACACCACTCGCCTGGAGATCTGGATTCATCCATCCCATCCCTGGTCCTCCCAGGGCACTGAGTCTGGGAAGGATTCTGAGCAGGAGAATGGGCTGGGCAGCCTGAGCCCCAGTGATGTAAGTTCCTGAGGGTAATGTAATGAGCAAGACTAGCTGAGTAAGCATGAGTGCCTGGTACATGCAACCCTGAGGGACAGACACTTCCCGTTAATCTTGGGGAAGGCAAATCACTTCAGGTTCCTGAAGTTCTGGTCCATCTCCTCCACTTAACACTTCCCTTATATTTGTTTTGAGCTTCCCTCTCTCACCACTGTGTGGCACTGTAGAACTTAGTAAAAGTAATTTTTAAAATGAAGATTAACTTAGTATAGGATAATAAGTTTTTGCTGCTTGAGTTCATAGTCACCAATATGATGCTTTAGGATTCTGTGTGGGAGCTGTGAAGCTAAGGAGAGTGCACAGTAGTTGGAAAACTGCAAATTGTGGTTCATTGTGTCTTGAGAGTAAAATTTATAGAGGAGTGGTTTGGGGGGTGAGCTGGGACCGGGCTTTGAAGAGTCATGCAATAAGTAATTTGACCTTTATCCTGAGGTAGCAGGGAGCTACTGAATGCTTTAAATAGGGAAATGTCAGATACGCCTTTTAGAAATATGACTCTGGCTGCTTTGTGAAAAGTTTGGAGTAGAGTAAGACTAGAAATGAATGAGAAGAGTAGGAGGGTGCTATAGTAATCCAAGTGAGATGTGAAAAGGACCTGAACCAGGAAATGGCTTTGGAGTTGGGGAGAAGTGAACAGATATGAGATACGTTGAGGTAGACTCCAAAGGGCTTGATTGGACATGGGGAGCTGAGGGAGAAGAGGGAATCAAAAGTAACACTTAGGTTTCTGGCTTAGAAACTGGGTGAATGATGGTTCATTCCCTGAGATAGGGAATATAGGGGGAGTTGGTTTTAGGAGAAAGGTGATGAGTTTAGTTTTGGCCATGTTGGAATTTCTATAGGACATTGATGTGGAGATATTTAGAGGCGATCAGGTTACTGAAGCAGAAGATAATAATCTTGGTCAGAGATGATGGCATCCTCTTATAGATGAGAGAGAGTTGATTCAGCTACTCAAGGAAAAAAAAAAGCATAATGATAAATAGGTTGAAGATCTAAGAAAGGAGATGGATGGCAGGGAGAAGTCCTTGCAGAGGATGACAAAAGAATACAATCCAGAGCACAAGTGACGGGATTAGTCTGAAAGAGGATGAGCAATCCCTCTTTCTTGTGCTTGAGGGAAAGGAGGAATGGAAAACTAGGGATGCCTGTAAGTTTGTGGGTGTTGTAGGAGGAAGATAAGGGTGAGCCTTTTTGATGTTTTCTGTTTTCTCTTTGAAGCTGGAGGCATGGTCGTCTACAAAGAATGAGTCAAAGGTGGTGGGATAGGAGGACTTGTCCTTTGGGGTTTAATTTAAAGTTTCCATTTATCCTCCTGTATCATTAATGTTTAGCTGTTTTCTGGATAACTTTGAAAGCAGTCATCACTTATAAATGAAACTACCAACTTCATATGTACCATGGCGTGCGTAGGGCCCCAGTATATCAAGGTGCTTCAGAGGGGTTGCCTTTATGGTAGACTCCCTCACTGTTGCCTCTTCTGGTTTGGACGATACCACCCCAGACTGGAAGTCTATTTGAATAAGAGATAAGTCGTTCTGTTGGATTAGCTCCATTGTCTATCTTTAAAATGAAAGCAACAGTGACAACTTGAGAAAGCATTTTATGGCTTTCTTTGGCCTTGGCCTCAAGCTTAGGGAATATCCCTCATAAAGTTATAATCTTTTATAGATCTCTGTCTTCCATTAGGTGTTTTACTTAATTTTTAAGTAATGTGTTTGTAAGTTTGTGTTTTTATTTTTATGTGCATCTCAGAGAAGGCATTTTCAGCATGTGAACTGTCATTGGATCCATTACATTTTATTAATTATTTTATTTTTAATTATACAAATAACATATGAATATATTTTAGTAAAATTTCGAGTAATTACAGATGTGTACAGAGTGAAGTGTAATTTGTTTTCTGAACTGTTGGTGAAGCTGTTTGTATATTTTCAGCCTATACATCGTCCTTGGGTAATTACTTCCCTTAATTTCTTTTAAATTTACATCTCTAAGTTTGGGCTTTTAGTTCTATGCAGCCAGCAGGAGGAAGCCTGCAGTTTCATAGCTCTGTTTATCCAGCCAGGAAACCACACTGCCTTTTTCACCTGTTTTCTCAGGCCCAAACCGTCTTTCCAGATCGTTTTCTTTCACGCAGCAGGCCCCAAGAACTCAGCTTGCTTTCTCTGTTCCTTGGAACAGGGACATACAGTTGATGAGAAGTGGGGATTTATTCACAAGCATTTAAGTAATTAGGCATTGGGGATACAGAGATTAAAACAACCCAAAATCATCTTTAACCTTAGGGAGCACTCAGTCATGTGGGGAAGACAGAAACATTATATATTATATATTATAATGCAGGTGTGCCAAGTGCTGTGTTAAAGGCAAGTGTGAGGGGCGGTGGGAACATACAGTTAGAGCACCTAAAAGGCATGGTTAGGGAAGGCTAGAATGAGGAGGCATTTTGCAGCTGAAGGATGATGTAAGGGCATTTTCACTGAGAGACATGAAAGCTTGAAAGAGGTGTGAAGGCTTAGGGAACTGTGAGTGCTTCAGTATGGCTGGGGGCTAGGATGTGAGCAGTGTTCTTGCTAGAGATTCAGGTCATCTTTTACCCCTTTCTTTTCTGTACCCCCATATCCAGTCAATACCAAAAGCTGTTCAATCTACCTTCTAAACATAGTTTAAAAAAAATTTTCTTTTGAGAAGGGGAAATAATTAGGTTTATTTATGTATTTAAAATTTTAAATTATTATTTTTATTTTTGGGGAGGGAGGTAATTAGGTTTATATATTTATTTATTTTTAATGGACATGCTGGGGATTGAACCCAGGACCTTGTGCATGCTAGGCATTCACTCCATCACTGAGCTATACCCACCCCCGACAAACATGATTTAAATTCACTATACTTTTATATATTTCTACTACTACCATCCTAGTCCAAGCTAGCACTATTTCAGTGATACACAGACGATGGAAAGAAAGTTCCTGATGGCCTCTCCACATTTATTCCTAGGTCTTTCTTTTTAAACAGTAACCCAGATGAGCTTCCAGATACACATTTCTGATCATGTTTCTTCCCTGTTTAAAAGTCGTCAGTGTTTTCTCTTTGCTCTTAGAATCAGGTCCATCCTTAACATAGTTTACTGGGCCCTACAAGATTTGGCCTTTGCTGCTTCTAACTTTAGAGCAGGTTTACTCTCTTCCCCTCTTTGTTGTTTTGTGGCCATACTGGCTTTCCTTAAAGGGCCCAAGCTCCTTTCTGGCCCTTGGCTATTGCGTGTTCTCTCTGCCTGCAATGTTCTTTCCTTTTGTCAGTCTCAATACTCTTAAATACTCAGCCTAAATATCACTTCCCTTTTCCAGGGAAGCTTTTCCTGATCCCTGAGCCTGGCTGTTTCCCTTTGTAATACCTAATTAAGAAATTTTAGGTCCAGCTTTGTTGTTGTTTGAAGTCTCTCCTCTGCGTAATTCAAGACTCTGTGAAAGTGGAGTCCGTATTTAGGTATTCACTGCTTTATCCTCATTTCTTTTTTTTTTTTAATAATTTTTTTTACAGTAGTTTATTAAAAAACTTTTTTTGAGGGGGGAGGTAATTAGGTTTGTTTGTTTGTTTGTTTATTTATCTTAATGGAGGTACTGGGGATTGAATCCAGAACCTTGTGCGTGCTAAACGTGCACGCTGCTGCTGAGCTATACCCTCTCCCCTTTATCCCCGGTTCTTGTATACAGAAGATTCTAAATCTTAGTTTAGTATATAAAGGAGGGGATGGAAAGTGAGAGATGAGGCTGGAGAAAATAGGAGGGGCCAGATCCTTCATAAATACTAAGAAGTTTGGATATATATGTGTTTATATATATATGTGTGTGTATATATATATATATATATATATGTGTGTGTGTGTGTGTATATATATATATGTATAAAAATATTGAGGATTTTAAGCAGAGGATGACTTAATTAGGTTGTGTAATGATCATTCTTTTCAACACTTCTAGTATTGGAATAGATTTGTTTTTAAAGGGAACTTTTTAAACTGCAGAAGTAACACCCATTCATTGTATTTAAATCAATCAAAAATGTACATATAGTTTAAAGTGAGAGTCACTTGTGTTCTTGCCTTCAAAGATACCGCTGTTAACTATTTTATGGAGGTTTTTCCTGACCTTTTTCTAAGCATTTTTAAGTGTTTTCATATACTCACATACCTGCAGACACGAAATACATTTGACAAAAATGAGATTACACTATATATGCTAATATACAATTTGCTTTTTTGAATTATCAGTTGGATATACCAACAGTTCTGCTATAATGTTGTAATACATGCATTCCTAAAAATCGCTGTGCTATGCAAAATCACGCAATAAAAACCACAGAGCTTGCAGGGAAAATGGGGTTAAGGGCACAACACTCAAAAACTTCCTCAGTGACATATTTTTTGAAAAATGTAATGAACCTAGTGAAACAGCTGTACAGTTTTATACATATTCATTGGTTAAGGAGTATGTAAATACTGTCTTGAAAAGTTTGCTTGTAATCAAGTGGGCTTTGGAACTCACACTTGTGAGTTATTGTGAAGTGGTGGATGGAGGGTTGAAATTGGACGGGCAGGTATAACACGAGATGGGAATAGGTGTGGCACATAAGTTCACATGGTAGTTGGTGGATGTTTGGGGTGTGTGTGTGTGTGTGTTTTGTTTGTTCCTGTGCAGCTTGGTTCAGCTGGGTGCAGTTTTCTGTGTTCACTGTTGTTTCTCCTGAACAAAATAAAAATTTGTGTTATGCTCAGATTGTTCCTTAATATGTTGATCATGATGGAACAGATCCACGTTTTCAGGACAAGCATTATAGAAGAACCGACTATGTTTCCACTTGTCTAAGAATGTCTTTTCTTACTATGTTCTTAGTATGGCTGCATGATGTTTCATTATAAATATGTGTGCCATTTCTTTAGCTTATCTATATAATTTAAATATTTGTTGTGCTTTGCTTGCCTGTTCATTTTAGTTGTCCTTTTTGGGTGATTCGCCTTAGTAGGAATTGCTCCTTTGACAACTCCCAGAGAGTTTCTAGCACATACTGCAAAAATTCAGATCCATGAAATAAGAAACAGAAAATTTGGTTTCAGGTGGTTGTTCATAATGATAGTAAAGTCCCAACTAGTTTGTTCTCTCTCTGCCAAGCATGGGCTTTGGCTTTCTCTCTCTGAGTGGCTGCAGGAGGTTTGCTTGTGGGTTGTTGGTTTTCAGCCTTGAGATGTGGTTTGGGTTCAACATGCAACCTGGGGAGGGATTGCCAATCTCAACTGTAAGTGGCATCCTCTGAAATTATTGAGCCTCATGTTTAAACTCTCTTCCTGGCAGCTAGGCCACTAGAATTCGGTGTCGCCAGGGTTCTAAGCATTCTTTATTTAGTGGATGTGCCTTCTGCTATGCCTCAGCTCCCTTTGGAAATCAGAAAAGGATACTGCTTAGCAAATGAGTTGTTGCTGTTAGTGAGTTAATGTAAGGGTATGAAATTATAGTATTAGAAATAATGTTGACATTGAAGGTGAGGGTCTCTGATGGAACTGCTGAGGATTTTCTCAGACCTGATTGCTCTGTTTTCAACACCTTGAGTGCAGTGTAGCGTGTGTCTGCTAGGGAAGAATGAACAAATGATAATGGGAGCTGCTGACAGATGTTTGTCTCTCAACCTTTAGTGAAGTCTGTTCTGGCGTGATTTGGTTTACTATTCCCAGCAGTTTCCTCAACCTGCGATTGTGATATGTATAGCATGCTAGGTGCTATGTGTAGAAAATATGTCTTTAGGCATGTGAAATGTCATTGTATATTTGGCGAAGCTCTTGCCAACCTTCCTTCTCTTTGGCCCCCCTGAATGTGTTTTGGGGTTCAGACTAGATTGGACCTCAGTAGCTGCTAATACCTATTATTGGGCCTTTCCTTATTTGAATGTGTCATACCTTATTTCACCCACCAAATGATATTGTTTGCTTTGGTCTTTTTCCTTTTGCTCCTCTTCCTTCTGTCACATTGCATTATTTATTTAATTTCTTTGCATAGTATCTTTTTTCAGGACTTGTTTAGGTCTGAAATGTAGCACTGTTACTGCTGAGTTTTTAGAGCAGAAGGCTGTGTTCTGGGTCCATTGCTTAGCCAGTTTGGTTTGCCTGTCCTGTTGTGCTAGCTTTGTGCTAAGATTGTTGAGATGAATATGACATTGTTATTTCCTCAGAAAGCTTGGAGTCTAGTGCATGGATAGCAAACTTTTTCTGTAGAAAGCCAGATAGTAAATATTTTAGCTTTGTGGGCCCATATAATCTCTGTTACAACTGCTCAGCTTTGCTGTTGTAGTGCTAAAGTAGCCATAGGTAAAATGTAAATAAATGAGCTTGGCTGTATTCCAATAAAACTTTATTTAGGAAGACAGGTGGCAGGCTAGCTTGGGCCTGTGGGCCTACTTTGCCAACCTCTGGCCTAGTGGCAGGAATGGCTCCATAAACAAAATGTTTCAGTTGATTATTGCCGTGTGCAGTCATTCTGTTTTCTAAAGTCACCACAGACACTGAATGAGTGCATACTGAACCATTGTTCCTAAGAGAAATGCAGGGTTAGTTTCCTGTGAGCCCTAGTTTCAAGATCTTCATCAGTTGATCAGTATGTAATCTTGTTTTATGTATGTTTCTACACCTTACTTAATATATTGTTGGTTCAGTAACACTAAACTCCTGGCCAACAGCACTATAACTCACCTAACACCCTTATCTAACATGCGTATTTTCCCCTTAAGGCATGTCACAGCTTCCTTGTGTTTAGGAATACTCGATGTCCAAAAATAGAAAAAAAGGAATACTAGATGTCATTTCAGCACTGCACTTGGTGACTGTTTTCATCAGCACACAAAAATGTGGAAAATGTGGCACTAAATAGGCCACAGAAAGGACACTTGTTTAACATTTGAGAGCTTGAACCAAAAATGCAGAGAAGCCACCTTGTTCTGTATCAGCTGGGAATGTGTATATCGGGCAACTCATTTTTTGCCACTCTATACGTGTTCACACATGACTGAAAGCATCAGTAGTATTGACTTTTGGGTTCCTAATACATTTTAGTGAGTAGGTGAATTCACAAATAATGGGGACTGACTGTATCATGGTAAATGTCGTGAGGGAGGTATGTGTTGGGTGCCATGAAAGCACAGAGAAGGGCACTTGGTCCAATCCTGGCAGAGGCACAGGTTGTGGTGGAGAAAGGGAGAGCGAATTTAGAAGGCTTCCTGAAAAAGTTAACGAGGGAGGATGAGAAGAGAGTGTTCCAGGTAGATGGAACAGCACGAGCAAAGGCAGAGAAAGCATGACACAGCATGGGATTTGCAAGGTGTCTGAATCTTGGAGGATAATGTGAGCGAGCTGGAGTGATAGAGAGACCAAGCTTTCCCCAGGAACCACTTTCTTGTTCGGTGCTGTGGTATACGTGGGTGTGGTGGTCAGTAAGCTGGTCCTGTATAATGTACTTCTGGATTCTGGAAGTAACAGCTTGTTTCTGGAATTTCTCATTGTTTACTTGTCACGTCTGCATTGTTAATTCAACAAAAGCAGGACTGTTTCATTCATTAAATTTGGTAGGGTGAAAGTTGACTGAATTTTTTGCCCCACAGTTTGCTAATTAAAATTTGAGGACTACTGTCTTAGTGCTTTAGGCATTCTGAACTTGAACATGCAGAAGATACCAGTGTTTTCTTTGTGTCTCGGTGGTTGGAGAAAATTGCCAATGGCTTCGATTAAATAGGGCAAAGCTTTTTGTTTTTCATTTTGATGTATTTATTGCTTTAAAAAATTTACAAATTGAATACTTGCATATTGTAAAAAGTTTGAAAATGCAGGTAAACAATATGTTTTTATCACCTAGAGATAAACACTTTTAACATCTTAGGGTGTGCACTTCCTGCATGTTTATAGGGCACAGCGTTCAGCTAGCGCCCATTATCCTGGGAAATCAGAAGAGAAAAATCCATGCCTAATTTTTAACCCAGAATCTGGTTTGAAAAGTGGTATTCTAATTTCTTAGGTCAACACAGTTATCTATATCTTGCTCTTTATCAAAGTAGCACAGTTAGAGTGACACCATAATGTCCTTTCTCTCGTGCGTAAAGAGAAGTTTCTCAAGCCACATGAATAAGGAAGTGAGTTCAAGAAAGGTTAGACATCTAATAGAGCTGATTATTGTTTTTGAAAGATTGAGTCTGAAAGGATCTATTTCATGAGAAGGCATCTTGAGCTAGTGATAAATTGGGGCATGAGGGATTAATTTGAGGCCCCCTAGGCATAGAACATTTGTGACCTTGTTTGAAAAGCTGGATTCTTGTTGGAGAAGTTTCTATGCAGTAACGTTGGGGTTGGTTTCTAGGTGGGTGGGAATAGAGATGAAAGATCTAGTAGAGGAGTGATTGCCTTTTAAAATATTTTAATTAAGTATTTTTGAATAGGGTAATATGTGTGTTTATATATAATATAAATTGTGTGTATAATATGTATATATATGGTTGTCTACATTATTAATGGCATATTATACACACTGTTATTCACTTTTAGTTTAGTTTTTTTTTTTTTTTCATATTACCATTGGACTTGGTTGTTGGGAGATCCTTCCATGAGTGATTGTGTCTCTCTAGAAGTTGACAGCTTGGTAACTTTTATTAATTTTGTCCAACATCCTATATGTCAGAGGCAGGATAGTGCAGGTGTTAACAGCTTGGGCTTTGGGAAGTCCTGAGTTCAAGTCCTAGTTTTTTGTTTTTTTCTTTTTTTAATTAAAAAAAACTTTTTTTTTTCTTTTGAGGGGAAGGTAATTAGGTTTATTTATTTATTTATTTTAATGGAGGTACTGGGGATTGAACCCTGGACCTCGTGCATGCCAGGCACGCACTCCACCACTGAGCTATACCCTCCCCCCAAAGTCCTGGTTTTACCAGAGACTTTGTGCATGTTCCTTAATTCACCTGAGCTTCAGTTCCCTCATTTGTAAGGCAGTGATAACAATAGACAGAATAAGATAATGCTTAAAAAGAACGATGAGTGGTGTTTAGTAACTTCTCACACAGTGGTGCTGGTAGTTGCTGACATACTTCTGTTTTTGTTATAATGATCCTTTAATCTATTAGGTTGAGTTTGGCCTTTTTCACTTTCTAAGTGAAGTGTACAGTGAGACTTGGTAATTCACAGACTGCCAGCCCACTGTCTAAATGCAGACCTTTCATTAGATCTGAAGAGTTTCATTTAATTATGAAAAATTTCAAATGCACATAAGAGAAAATAACATAATAAACCACTCCATTACCTGTCACCCATATTTTCCACATTTGTTTCAGCTTCTCTTTCCCCCTACCCTCTGCTGAAGTATTTTAAAGCAAATCCTAGATATCACATCACTGCATCTCCCTATATATTTCACTTCCATACATGCCTTTTAAAAAATTATGGACATTTTCTTACATACCACAGTGCCACCTTGCCATGCCTGTTTTTGATGTCATTTAGTATCTGATCTATAACTTCATTTTCAGGATTATCTAACAAATGTCTTATAGTTGGTTTGTTCAAATCAAGATGTACATGTTATTTATGTTTGTCTCCTAAGTCTCTTTTAATTAAGACCGATCTTGCTTTCTCTTTTAAAAATTTTCTTCATGTCACTAGCTTGTTAAAGAAGCAGGTGATTGTCCTATGGAATTCCCACATTCTGGATTTGTCTCTTTGTTTCCTTGTGGTGTCATTTAACCTGTCCCTCTGTCCCCTGCATAACTATAAATGAGAGTTAACTCACAAATGTGGTTAGATTCAGGGTCAGCTTTTTTGGCAAGAGTACTTCATAGGTGGTGCTCTGTGCTTCATTATGCACTGCATCTGATTATCTCATTAACCAGATGGTCCAGGTGGTACAAATAGTGAATTTTGCTTGTTTTGTTTTAAAATTACAGTCAGTTGCCAACTAATTCTCAAAACATCAAGATCTGGTGACAACTTGTCAGAGCTGAGTAGTGGCTACCCCCTTTTAGTTTGCCACTAGCCCCTGTACCATTATCACCTACATTGCCTATGTAGGCATTTGATTTTGTGTTCCATGCTTTAAAAGTGTCTCCAAAGCAAGTTACTGCAATCCAGGTTTTTAAGAAGTATTTAAGTTTCTCAGAGATTCAGTTTAAGGTTGGCAAGTCCACCCAAACAGGCCTGACTTTGGGTACAGGAAGTGTCTTAATCTTTGGGCCATGGGTGTTTTGCTGGGATTTGTGTGACATTGTCATTGGTGTTGATCCAGAAACCAGTTAGCAGTGTGTCCTGATACTTGGCTGGCTCACTGTCTGCTGCTCAGTAGTGAGCCTAAGGAATCAGATGTGATACCTAATGAAATTGGTACCTCTGGGAATTGAGGCCCCCTACAGAGCTCTGGGACACTGTCTTTCCTCAACATCCTGTTGCAGCCAGGTTTGGTGAAAAGTGAGAAGTTACACTGCCTGAGTGTGTGCACTGAAAAGCTTCAGGCTGTGTTTTAGTAAAGTCTGAATGCCATTCACCAAACCAGTTGGTTAGAGTAAGTTTTTCTGGTCTCATGGAGTATTGCCTGTCCCCAGGCCTTTTAGTAGTTATCTGAAATCTCTGGCAGCATGAGAACCTTGTTTGCAGAGGTTTGGGAATCCAGCTACTTGGAGTTTTGCATGCTGCTCCTGCCTGAATCCCTTATGTCCGTGTTTCTATGGTGTTTTTTTTTTTTTTATTCAAGGCTTTATTATAAGTTGAGAATGATGATTTTCTTTCTGACTCTGAATACATGGTTTTACAAGGCTGGATAATGTATGAGCGTGTTTTTTCCTTGCCTTTAATCCAGAGTCCAGCAAAGTAAAAATTGGCCAACAAAGGAACACAGCTTCACTGTGGGAAACCCAGGTCAGGTGGCCTGTAGCACAGAGCTTTCACATGCTCGACTTGTTATATTTGTTTGAAGGCTTTCTTTTTTTAAGTGTGGTGTGCAGGTGGCATTTTCTTCAGACCTGTCCTTTGTCTTGCTTTTCGGTGCCCCTTGCATAGTTTGTGCACCTGAGTGCTGCTGCTGCTGCTGCTGCCGCCACCACCACCTTGCTGAAGAGTGCTGCAATGTGTGGGTGATCCACATGTAATGCCTCCACCTTCCCCTCGGTCCCTCCGCCCCCACCCATGAACACAACTGTAGATCAGAGCATGGTTTTAGAAGCCTGCCTCCTTGGGCACGATGACTTGCCTTGTATTGGAGTGGGTTCCAATTCCTAGAGCTGGATCACTATCCTTCAGGTTGGCAGTTCCAGAGCTAGTGCCACTACAAGGCTCAAAATAGCTTTCAGCCTGATTTCCTCTGGGTAGTATGAGCATTGATTTAATTTACAGTGATAGAGAAGTGAGTTTCTATGCTAGTAGGTAAATATTTTGTTCGTGGTAACTCGGTTATTTCATTGCCCCATAAGTATATCATCATAGCTGAGCTGAGAAAGTTAGCTTAATTTTTTGGCCTTATTAATACAAAGATTTCATATCTGTAAGGTGGGTATCATGCAGTTTTTCTGGGTTGCTGTGGGCATTATATTAACTTCTTGTCACTGGTATAGCCGTTTCCTTTTGTAAAATAGTTGTGGAGTGTACCTCATGTCATACTCTTCTACCCTGGCTGCTGTTTGAAAGTAATCTTCTCTGAACTGAGATTTCACACCGTTTGATGACAGGAGTTCATACAAGCCTTTTTCTGTAGGAAGAGGCTGCAGATTGGCTCTCTCTTCCTGTAAGAAACAGCATGGTCAGGCCCAGGACTGGAGTTTGCAGATACTGATACTGTGAGTTTGCTATGAGAAGCAGCCCTTAATAGGCAAGGACTGGGGCCGCCTGCCTGGATCACTGCTGGACTCTCGGGCTGATGTCTGCCTTTGTCTCTTTGTGGTTGGCAGTGAGTGGAAGTTTCTCAAAGTACATTGGCCCTACCTACAAACCCTTAACGCCCCATATGACCTCGGTCACCAAACCACTTCAGGGCTTTATTTTTATCCTAGCCGTTTCGTTTCAAGATGCGAGGTTGGTTTCTTTCCTCTAGCAGAGCAAAGTTCTCTGGGGGGGAAGAAACAGTGCCAGGGTGCAGTTGAGGCTGGTTAGACACCAAAACCACACTCTTCGTCTTTCTGGGCTTGAGACGTGACATAAGCCATGCTGCAAACACCAGCTTCCACACGGTGAAGAAACCTTGTCAGATACTCACTTTATTTATTTTTTGTGTGTGTTTATGTTTTTTGACAAGTAAAATGTAGAAGAAGGAAAGGGGTACCTGCTTATTCTGCCTCAGCTAGAAATCTAATTCTAAGAATGAACACTTTCTTAAAATCCAGTATTTCCCAGCTTAAGGTTTTTCATCTTCCCCAAGGGTGTTGATGAGAACTCTCACAACTCACCAGGTCTCAGGAAACCGGATTACCAACATATCCTGTTCGCGTGCGTGTGTGTATTCTGTGTTACCCACAGGCCACTTTCCACCCCACGTGACCTTTAGTTACCATCCGGAAAGTCAGGACCCAGATACCAGTCAGATTTTCCAGACTTTGGTTTGGTTTAGACATTTCAGAAAATGTTAACAGTAGTAATTTTAAAGAGACTTGTTGAGTGGCACACATGGTGAATAGGAAGTTATATATCCTGAAGGGAGGGGGAAAGTGCCTGTGCTCTTTTCAGTAACACGTTTGAAAAAGAAAATTTGCTGCTGAAATGCACAGGGTAGGAGAGGAGAGAACTATTTAACTGATTAGAAGTCAAATACATGCTTCAGTTCTTAGGTTTCAAGACTAAATACTGAAGTTCATGTTGCATTCTTCAAAATTGTAATGTTCATTATTGGAGTTGTTTATAACACACTGCATGGCATTTTATTTTAATCAGCATCTGTCAATATAGATGGACTGTTATGAGTCAGGTAATGCTGTGAAACGGGTAGGTACAAGACTGCCGATGGCCTGCAAGCTAAGCACGGTTTATTACATTCTTACATAGGGAGTTGTTTAAAAAGAAGCAGAAGCACATTTGATGGAGAAATGTATGTGGCCCCCAAGGCCTAACCTATTTACTGCTTGACCCTTTGTAGAAAAAATTTGGCCCACTACTGCTCTTGAAGCTGGGAGGGTGAAGGCAGTTAGCCCTGAGGTCCTTCATTTAGGACACTGATTGTTAGTGACGGTGTTACTGCCCTTGATGGGACAGTTCATTTTTCGAGCGTTACCACTGCAAGATATTTAGCGTTCCTGGCCCTGTCCACTAGATGCCAGTAGTTGGCCCCCACACATTTCTCAGTACTCCCTGGGAGGAGTGGCATTATTTGGGTTGAGAACCACTGACTTAGAGCCTGCTGAGATAAAAAAACACCTTGTTAAAATTTCTTCCTTCATTTCCTCTCAGTCAGAGAAACGGACTTGGGATTTGGCCCTTCGTGGTGTAGGGATCAGCCACAATGAGAGAGAATTCAGGCACTGGTGGAAGAGGCAGGATTTTCAGTGTAGAATAAAGGGGTTATAGGCAGGCCATTTAATGAGTGTGTCTGTTGCTTGTTCACCCTTCAAGAATTGTTGAGATTGATGTGTGATTTATGAATGGTTTGTTTTGATGTTGGCCATGCTTTGAAAAGCATGTTCCTCTCTGTGTGAGAGGAAGAGTGGCCATCTTTGGCCTTAATGTCCAGATGATTCTGAGATCTGTGGGAATCCGTATGGTGTACTTGAGAGACTTGTTCAAAGCCAATGTAAAGACGTAGTTTTGGCATCTCCTGAATAACCTGATATCCAGACTTAAGCCAGAACTCTGGGGTTAGAGAATTTTCCAGCCTGGGAGAGTTGACTGAGAAAAGTCCTCCTTTGGCTCCTTACCAAGTTAGACAAGGGAGCAATCAGCTGCTGAGCTCCAGCCAACTGGAATGTATGTACGGGTGTACTGTAAATCGTCCCTTAGGATCCAGCTCCTAGTCTGTGAAACGCCTTCCAAGTAAGAATGAGACCTTACACTGGATCCATGTTCAATCCGCAGCTGCTGTAGGAAGGAACAGAGTGCTGAGGTGATGCTGCGGTGGGAGCAGCTTGCTCTGTATAGTAACGCACTGCCTGTTGTGTTGGTAAGGGAAGGCACCCACCTTGCTGTTTTCCCCATGTTGCCTTTCTCACTAGTTTCCCATGTTTTCTTAAATTTCTGACCATACTCACGGGGAGCTGTATCTGTAGTTTTGTAATCCCTCTCTACTCTTAAAGGCCCTAGGATTTCATCCGTCTACTCTGTTTTCACTGTCTTGGGTGTGATGTTTGGGCTGAGATAGAGAATATGAAATAGTTGTCTTCTTGGCTTGTGATCTTACCCTAGTCGGCGAACTCTTTGTCTGGCTCTAGGGGGAAACTCGGGTTTTTTCCCCTCTTGGAAGCCTTTCACTTTACTCATAAATATTTAATATTGAAGTTACTGCTCAGTTTTATTTTCCCCAGTATTAGTATATAGACTCCCTAGACCAGAAGGAACTTAAAATACTGTTAAGATGCTTTCTGATGCTGGAGTCCCTGTAAAATATATTTACCACACATTTTTATTATTAAGAACTTCAGTGATTTTTCCAGTTGTTTGTCTTCTGTCTATTCACTGATTCAAAATTTATCGAGTATCTGCTCTGGGAATCACTAGGCATCTCTCCTCCTATTGTTCTTTCCATGTCATTCATGCCTAAAACCTGTACCCAGGTGACATTTTGGTCCCTGGTTGTATTGCTTTGAATGAATTGTACTTTGGTGTAAAGTCATTAGCCTGTATTAAGACAAATAATAAAGAGGCCTAGGGAATCATTGCTGTTTGCATTACATGGTGTCTTCTTTGTGGAAATCCATGGGAGAAATTTCTGCTTTTAGTATGGGAGATAGTCATGATGTGTGGGTGTTTTTTTTTTTTTTAACCTCATGTACATTTATGAATTTGTTATTCAGAATAATTCTCCATTTTAATTGTTCCAGAGGTTAGAGCTGAACTTGTAACTGGTTTAAACAAATGTGAAGGATTTCCTGGCATGCATGTGTGTCATGTCTTTACTACTGCTGACCTCTAATCTTTTTCCCTTTGGCTCCTCTTTCTTATTTTTATTTTCTCTCTCAGTACAGAATATACCTTTATACATTGCCTTAAATAACTGGCTTCACAGTTTTAGGTGAACATTTTTCTCTTTTCTTTTGCTCATTCAGTTGTGAAACCTCTTTCTCAGGTCAGCTAGTCATCTCTTAGGGGATCAGGATTTTTCCTGTCCCCATTCACGTTGTTTCCATAAACATTTAGTGAGTACCTTTATATGTTAATCATTATTCTAGGTGCACTGCATCTAGAAAGGTAAATATGATACTGGTCCTTCCTTCAAAGATACAGTGTAGTAAGAAAAATGGATATGTAAATAAATGCTGTAATGAAATGTTACAAATGTAATAATAGAAATATGTACACTGTATAGAAGTAATACGGAGGAGAGAGATTAACTCATGATGAACAGGGAAAGCTACCTATAAAGGTTATCTGTTGTTAATTTTAAAGGATGAAGGAAGTTCTTGAGGGAGATGTGGGTAGCAGACTTCTGGCAGAAGGAACAACACGGATAAAAGCATGGTGTGGTTAGAAACTGCGAGTGGTTGCTTCTGAGATTCCTAGCCAAGAGTCTGTCATTAGAACATCTTGGGCCATGGTATAGACATCCACACTGAGGCTGTCTAATCAGTCAGCTGGAACTGAAGATTCATAACAAAGTGGATACTTCTGGGCTTTTGATTTGGCCCAAGCTTAGAAGTGGATCCTTCAAATAGTTCTTCTCTGCTTTATTTTATGCATTAGCAAAGGTTGAGTCATCCTACAGTCATGCCTTCCATCATTCTGGGAAGCTTTCTGAGCCAAGCCAGCTTGGCTTGGGATTAAGTTATGCTTTGTGTTGTAACCATTGGCAATAAGTCCTATTCTTGCTCTTCACACGCACAGTAGGACTGCAACGACTGAAGCAAATGGGAAAGAGGAGTTGGAAAAATACCTTTGTGGATTTGCATTTTTCTGGAGTGTTTCTTTCTTGGTAAAGATACTAAAATCTTATTCTATCTAATGAGATTTTGAGCTGACTTGTGACACAAATCTCCGAGATGCTAGGCCCTAATTTGTAAAAGCAAACTATGTGTAAATCAGTTGACATTCTCTTTGAGGAATTTCTTTGGCATATTTTCTTCTAGACTTCTGGACAGATCTGTAAAACAGTATGGCTTTTAAAATACTTTGAAGTGACATGTATCCAGAGGTTGAATAAGGCACTGGTAGTTGCCCTCAGTGCTCTCTGAGAAGCTGTCCCTTGTGACTTATACAGACTAGGAATCAGATCTTGGTCATGTTCCTAAATTTCATTGTATTTCTGTGAACACATTTCTCACTCTCTTTCCTTGTTTCTACATCTGTAAAATAGGATCTAGTTTATGCCATCAACAGACCTGGCATTTAACCCCAGTGTAGCTTTCTGCACCTAGATGGAGCCCCAGACTTTTAGCTCAGTCACCTTCATTTCTTCCACCTCAGAGCTAAAATCTCGATGCGGATTAGGACATATGGGGCAAAGGGAATTGGCTATGAAATAAAGGCTTTTGTGGAACAGCATAAAAAGTTGTAATTTAAAAGAAAACTTTATTATAGCATTACACACACACACGCACGCACGCACGCACGCACGCACATATATCAGAGCCATGCAGGTTGATAAGTTGTCACAAACTCAGCAAACTGTGTAACCCAGAGTAATTGGTTTTCGGCTTGTCGTTTTCATTCTTTTCCCTTTTTAACTCTTAAGCTCACATTTTCCCTATGCATTTAATAGTAACAGTGACAGGGATAAAGCACTGTAAATAAGGTAGGAAGAAGTTAATACTCATGATTTGCCTGCCTTCTTGTGAGCCTCAGATTGATTTTCATTGTTGAGAGAGGCTAAGGAGAATGAAGAGGAGAATTGGATCAAAGATAAGGAACTTGAAACATCTTTTGAACTAGGTATTTTGGATCTGGGAACCAGCACAGAAAGGATATGACTGACAAAAAACTAGATGGAAGCAGGCCTTCCTCCAGTCAAGTGAAACTGAGTCTCTCACTAAAAGTGCTGTGGTTTTCGGCCTTAACGTTGAACTGTCTGGCTATTGGGGGAAAAGTGACATCATGGCCTGCCTGCTCCTGCTGGTGCTTGGGTCCAGCTGGGATGTGGGATCCCACAAGTTCTGCGTTGCCATATTTACAGCCTTGTCTTTGGCATCCAGGTAAATGCCAGGCTGTGCTGGCTCACGTTGTTGTCTACGTGAAGCCCATTTTTATTCCAACAGTTTTCTTCCCTTTCTACTGCTAGCTGCCAGTGAGGTAGAGGTGCCTCTGTTGATAAAGAACAGATACAGAAGTTCACATCCAAACCTGAATAACCATTTTTAACTTGAAACACTTTTCCTAGGAGTTGATGCGCCAGAATCCTTCCCTTATTTGGTGCCTTGCTTAAATCTGAAGCTCACATGAGGTTGTCACAGCTCCCTGTAATGCCTGTTATTTGCTTTTTGGTGCCCACAGCAGAGTGGTTTGTGAAACCTTTTTTGTGACCACATCTTTCTTAAACTGAAGCTTCGTTCTCTGGGTTCTTAGATTAGTTCTTACTCCTCCCTTTCCTGAGAGATTCAGGGGTTTTCCTGTATTGTGGTAGGTGGGTAGGCAGGAGGGTATGTTTTCAGATATTTTTTTCTGGAATGTGCACAGTCCCTTGATGATCGTGTGTGAAAACGCACATATATTCTTTGACTCTTAAAGAACTGTTTCCTCATTAATCAGGCAGATTGTGGATTTATTTAGAAAATTGTTAGGGTTTTAATTTTATTAGCTTTATTACTGCTGTTTTACTGATACGGAGAATGAGCTTTTATTCACTTTCCTCACTTTTCTCTTTTCTCCCTTCTGGCTGGCATTATCCTAGGGTGCAGTTGTTAAGTCCTTCCACCAACTTACATGATATGATCTGGACTGGAAGTATCTACTTCCCTTCATCTGCAAGACTTCTCAGTTGGTTTGGCCTAGTGGACTCTCAGTGAATGATAGCTGGAACCATTGGTGGTTTTTTGCTTGGGGTTGCTTTAGCTTTTGAACTTTGTAAACATCCTCAGTGTCATTCCTGGTTCTGCCAAAAAGGTTGCCTTTTTTAAAGGTGAAAGATAAGAGCTCAGACTCTGGAACCAGACTTGGGCCAGTCACTTAACCTCTCTGTTTTCTCATCTGTAACACAGAAAGAATAGTAGTACTTACCTCACAGGATTGTTCTAAGGTTAAATTGGTTGATAGTCATAAGGTGCTTAGAAATGTGCCTTACATAGAGGAGGTGCTGGATAAGTTTTGACTGTTATTAAGGTGGGTGAGTATGACACACTTGTTACGTTCAGCTGGGAAAACTTTGACTCTTAAAGTCTGAATTCTGTCTCAGTAGCTTAGGGGACTTTTAACTCTAAAGCACACAGCCAGCTCTGTAAATTCAACCTGTGTTTAGTTGGGGGCTGCCCCTAAGCTTCTGAAAGGTGCAATCCAATAGTTAAAATCAGATATTAGGCCACATTCCCACATTGTGTGGACTATATAGCTGGACAGACGAAGTCCAGTCCTTCGCTCGCATCGACTGAGCCTTATTTGTGCTTCAGAATGTCTTTTGCTCCCACCATATGGCAAGCCAGAAATTGTAAAAATATGAGTATTGTTATCTTTGAAGCCAATTCTTGCACATCCATTCATCTCTCCATCCAGCTCTCCACCACTGTTGATAATTCCTGGGTCCTAGGATATACAAACGAATCATTCACTAAAGGACATCTGTCTAGAGCTGTGCGTCTGTATGGTAGCCACTAGCTAGTGGCTATTTAATTAAAATAAAATAAAAAATTCAGTTCCTCAGTCACACTAGCCCCCTTTCCAATATTCATTACCTACCTGTGGCTAATGGCTGCTGTGTTGGTTAGTGAAGATAAGGAACATTTCCATCATCATGGAAAAGTTCTGTGGACAGAGCTGTATGTATACATACAGACATATGTATACATACAGACATGTATGTATATAATGAAGATGTACTGTGATACCTGGTATCACAGAGGTATATGAAAGTCTCTGAGCCTGGAGGATAAAGTGTCAGTCTTGGCCTGGAGGTAGAGGGTTGGGAAGAGGGGTTTAAGCAGGGAGAAGTAGGGCTTTATTAGGTATAGAAAGGAGTGCATGAGGAGGCATTAGGCTGAGGTTGGGCATAGCAGCAGGAGGAACACGGTGAATTTAGGCCACCACAAGTAATTGTTTGTTGCTGAAGGTTAGGCTCTATCAGCAAGAGTGGAGGCTGGGGGGACAGCCAAAGACCAGACTAGAAAAGCTATTTGCCAAATATTTATAGGTTGCCTTCTATGAGCCTGCTGGTTGTGGTGAACAAAATACACAAAGTCCTTGCTATCATGGGTGTGTGTGTATGTAAAAATTGATGATAAGTGCTATAAAAATGAGATAAATTAGAGCAATGTTTCTCATCTGGGGAGCTTTTAAAAATCCTGATGCCCAGGTCTCACCCTCATGCCAATTAAATCAGACTGTCTGGAGATAGAAACCAGGCATCCGTCTTTCTAAAGGATTTGTAGACAATTCCAGTATGCCATAAAGATTGGGAACCACTGGGCTAGAGAGTAAATACACAGGCCCCTGAGTGGGAGTGTGCTTGGCACATTCAAGCCACAGAAGGCCTCAGGAGTGAAGAATGATTATTACATAGGCCTCTTATAGGCCATTGTAAGGACTTTGGCTTTTACTCTGACATTGGCTGTGGTTGCTTCTCACCCAGTCTCTTGGGCTGGAGTGGAGCAGATGGAACTGCTGTTACTCAGGATCAGAATGCTTAAATTCTGATAGAACTCTGTTTTCCTTTGAATAGCTTTGGGTTTTGCCAGATTACCCACCTCAAAGGGAGATATTTAAATTCTCATAAATAGTAATGAGTATCTTATTTCTCCCCAGCATTAATATTAGTACTGCACTGCTTTTCTTGTGAGTTTTTTCTGTGTATTACCTGGATAATCAGTTTTATCACTATCAAATCTATATATTTTAATAGGTTCTTCAACAGTCTCTTACTGAATATGTATTAAGTACCAAGCACCATGCTAGACCATTTAAAAATATTATTAAAAGGAAATAAGAATATCCAGATTATCTCTGAAAATGAAATCAGTGTTTCACTTAGTTTAAGACTTTGACGTGGTTCTAAAGACTTCTACTCAGTACTGGGCCACTGCTGGTCTCTGTAAATTGAGTTACTCAGAACTTGAACCACTAGGGGTTAGGGACAGGGGTCTTGATTGTCTCAGTGTGGAATCATCATTTTCTTTTGTCTCCCCTTTCTTCTCTGTCTCTATTGGTATTGGATGATTACAGCAGCTTCTTGACTTGTCTCCTGGCCTCCAAACACTTGACCCCATCGAACTTCTCCCCCCCCCAAAAAAAAACCCCCAAATTTCTAAACAGTAGTCAGAATGTCCTTTTGAAAATGGAAGTTTTCTCATGTCACTTCCCTGCTCAAAACCCTTCAGTGGCTTTGGTTAAGATCAAACTCTTTAACAAGGACTTAGACAACTTAGCTCACCCTATTTCTCCAGTCTCCCTCCTGCAGAATCACTCACCTGGCCAGGCCAGTCTACCACATACCACCCTTGGGACCATCATACATGCTGTCCCCTTTGCTTATGTCACATAGGCATGACTCTTTACCCCTTCCAAAACCCACTGATTAATTTACTGAAACTTCAGTTTTCAGTTCAAAGGTCTCTTCCTCTGAGATCTCTGATGCCCCTGCTGTGGAATATATAGCACCCTGTACTTTCCCAATCATGGTACCTTACAATTGTATCACCCACAGAGCAGGGGTTATCTCTGCCTTGTTCTCAGATCATGCACAGTGTCACATACCTAGAAGATGCCAAGTAAATTTTTGTCGAGTGAATAAATTAATGGGTGGACACAGTATGAGAGGGACCTCACCATCCTCAGCACTCTTTTGACCCCTTCATGTAAAAGATGGTTTGAGCTTGTGTATGTGCCTTCGGAAAACTATTTTCTGGTTGCCTACCTGATCACCAAATGGGAGCCTCAGCCATTTCCTTTTCTTATTGTGCCGTGCAAGGGTGTCCCAGCTCCTTTATTTTTTGGGTGGATGGGCATGAGAGTTCCCAGGCTCTGAGAGAGATGAGTCAGAAAGAAGAGTCATTCAGAAAGTAACCCAGTCAGAGCAACAGTGTTGTCCTTTGGCTGAACTTTCTCTGTTTCTCTACATACCTTGAGATGCTAAGCTGGTGGCACTTCTGAGCTGTAGAATGTCAGACCAAACAACATAGGGATTCATTAACCTTAATTTGGCACTTTCCTTTGATTAGGGATGTTGGAAAATGTCCTGGGGCCGTCTAGCCTAAGTGAGATCTTTATTGGGCTTGGATGTGTTGTGTTTCCATGCAGTCACTTAGCCCCATAGTGGCTTTGAAGGTAGAAACCTGGAGAGCCCCATTTATATTTGTCTGTAGCCTTTGGGGTGTTTGAGTTCAAAAGCTTTGAGAGCAGCAGTCTTTTGTCGTTTGATGGGTTTTGTGTGTGTGTGTGTGTGTGTGTGTGTGTGTGTGTGCTGTCATAGAGTAGGATGGTGTTTGCTCATAATCTGGCAAGAAAGGTTAGATTTAGTTATAATTGTAATTTGTGGGCTTTTAGAATTAGGAGGAACGCTGTGGACTGGTGATTCCCCTGAGGTGGTAGAAGGGAGGGTAGGTATCAGAACATCCTGGGAGGTGGGGCTTCTTTTAAACAGCCCATGAGAATCGTTGGTGTTTCCAGTATGTGTGTGGTAGCCCTCAAATGATGTGCAGGTAGAGACATTTTTTGAGACCCCAGTGTTATTGGTGAGTTCAGTGATCAGCAGACTTTTTCTGTAAAGGGCCAGATAGTAAATAAGTGTGGCTATATTTCAGTAGAACTTTATTTGTGGGCACTGACATTTAAATTTCATATGATTTTCATGTGTCATGAAACATTCTTTTGATTTTTTTTCAACCATTAAAAAATATAAAAAAATTCTTATCGTAGCTCATGGGCCATACTAAAAACCAGGTGGCAGGCTAGATTTGACCCTTGGGCCATAATTTGCTGACCCATGAACTAGCCCACTGGTCCCCGGATCTGGCTGTCTTTCCAAATTACTTGGAAACCTTTTGAAAAATGCTGATTTGCTGTCCCCTTCATCCCCCTCCCCATGTCAGGATTCTGATTCTGTAGGACTGGGGAATTAGCATTTTTTGCAAAAGCTCTTCTTATGATGAGCACAAACTCAGGGTTATGGAATCACTGATACTGATCTCATGCAACCTTCTCATTTTATAGTTGAAGAAACACTTAGAAAGTTGATGTGACTTGTCGATAGTTATGTAGCAAATAAATGGCATAATCAAAATTTGAACCCAGATCAGTGGTCTTTGTTCATACTGTTCTGCACTACTCCCTCCCCCAGTAAACAGATGAGCAGTAAATACAGAATAATCACAAATTCATAGTTCTTTCTTTTTTTTAGACCTAGTGCCAGTTTCCCTCCTGAGAGCCAGCTGGGTACTCTAAGCTCAACTGTCCCTCTGCTTGCTGGCTGGGTTTTCCGGAGCTGACTGCTGATTTGACATTTAGCCCAATTTCCCTGCAGTCTGCTGGCTTTAAGTAGGAGAGGTAATGAAGTAATAGCAAGTAAATTGCTTTAATGTAAGACTTTGTTGAGGCATCACTAAGCTGCATCGTGAGAGTGAGAGCTGTTGTTTCAAGGGTGCATTGGTTTTAAGTGGCACATTTTATACTTGAATTCACATGGCTCAGATCCAGCCGTCTAAGTCGGACATCTCTACATGGAACTTGGGCTTAATTAGAGCTAATTGAGCTGTCATCCTGCCCAGAACAGTTCAGAGGTGAAGAAACTGAAGGTGAGGAGTAATCACCATACCCACTCCACCTCAGCCTCAGTGTGGCTCTTTGGTCCCAGTAAAGGATTTGAGGATTGATTGTGTGATTTGCTCTCTCCCTACAAGGCATTTGAGTCTTGCTGCCTGCCTGACTTGCCTATGCTACTTTCTTTATCCGTATCCTGGAAAGAGGAATACTGCAAGTTCCAGCAAACAGTTTTTATCCCCGCTAAATGTCGCGACACTATTGACTTACTGATAGTTTTCCACTTACTGATAGGTTTGTGTGCCCTACTTCCTCACTTTCTCCATCATCTCCTTAGACCTCCCTGCCGCAGACTTTCCCTGGCTGAGGGGTAGTGGCAGTAAGGGAAACACAGTGCCTCCTGGCACCTTCAGAGCCTGTAGGCCTTGTCTTAGGTTTTGGAGCGTAAATGGGGAGTTGGCAAGTTGGTATGTTATTTATTTTTTTGTACTTGGACTAGAGGTTCTTTGGCTTTGGGGACTGTGTCTTGTTGGTTTGCTTTTGATTGCAGCTGGAAGGGGAGCACAGGGATGAAGGTGGGCAACTTCACCTCTGTGCTCACATTCTTCTCCACCTTGTGAGCTCAGTGCTTTAGGGGGATGGGAAATGGGCTTTGATGGCAGGCTCAACAATTTACTAACAGGGACATTGAAATCTGGTGTTCACCTACGTAGTCTCATATCTAAGAGGATACAGCCACCCTCCCTTTTCTTAATTGAAGTGTAGTTAACTTACAATGTTGTGTTAGTTTTGGGTGTACAGCAAAGTATTTCAGGTATACATCTCTCTCTCCTCTCTCTCTCTCTCTCTCTCTCTCTCTCTCTATATATATATATATGTATATATATATAAAATTTCTCAGATTCTTTTCCATTATAGGCTATTACAGGGTATTTAATATAGTTCACTGTGCTATACAGTAGGTCCTTGTTGTTTGTCTATTTTATATATAGTAGTGTGTGTAAGTTAATCCCAAACTCCCAGTTTTATCCCTCCCTCCCACTTCTTTACCCTTTGGTAACCATAGTTTGTTTTCTATGTCTGTGAGTCTATTTCTTGTTTGTAAATAAATTTATTTGTGTCATTTTTTTTTAGATTTCACATATAAGAGATATTGTATGATATCTGTCTTTCTCTGTCTGACTTATTTCACTTAATATGATAATCTCTAGATTCATCCATGTTGCTGCAAATGGCATTATTTCATTCTTTTTTTATGGCTGAGTAATATTCCATTGTATGTATATATGTGTGTGTGTGTATACACATACCACATCTTTTTTATCCATTCATCTCTTGATGGACATTTAGGTTGCTTCCGTGTCTTGGCTGTTGTAAATAGTTAGAGCCCCCTTTTAAAACAACAAAGTTTTTGTTTTTGTTTTTAGTACTTGGTATATAAAAGTAGAGACATTCCAGATGAATAAATTAGAGGATGATCATTTATGCTCACCAAAACACTTTAAAGATGCGTGTTGGAATTTCTCTTAATACTGAGTACTCCTACTATCCTTAAAATGATTCCCTTTTCAGAAATTTGGTTTTCCACACAACTTTTTGGAAGCAGGAACAACTAGTAGGAATTAAAATCGGGTGTATTTCAGAATCCTCTCCTCTGATGTTGTCTTACTGCCTCTGAGCAGCTTTCTCCTTCCTTGCTCCACAGCTCACAGAGAACTTAGGCCGTTCTGGGTGATAATAACCAGGGCTTGAATAAGACATTTATTCCTCAAAGTGCTTTAATTTGTATTATTTCATTTTATCCTTTCAGCTCTGAGTTAGGTAACATTAGTGGTGGAAATTCCATTTCACAGTTGAGGAACAACCCAAACCATTTTACTCATAATTCCACAGTTAATGGTAGGACAGACTTTATTGTGAATGCCCAGAGACCTACCCATCCAACTATTGCCCTTAGTGTCTCTTTGGGTCACTGCTTTTAGAAGGTACAAAAGGCTCAGGAGTCCATGATGAGTTGGTTTTGGACTTGAACCAAAGAGTTAATAATTCTCACGTTGCCTTTCAGGGCTGCACCCAGGAAGCATTTTTAGTTTCTGGTGAACAGTATGTGCCAGGAAGATCTGGAGGCAGATACTCTCTCCATTCAAGGAGTAACAGTGCTTTCTTTACCTGAGTTATGAGCATCTGAGTGTATTGTTAAGAATCAAAAAGTTCCAAACATGGAAGCAAATCCATGGTGATGTGTTGGAGAGGGAGGAACCTTCAGACTAACACCTTCCTTACTGTGAACATGGTATCAGCTGTTTTCCAAAAGTTCTGCCTCAGCATTTGCTGACTTCATATTATTGTATGCAATGTTGCTTAGTCCCATTTTGATCAACGTGTAACAAACCTAGTTCCTCAGTATATGCCTTTACCTCTCTCTAGAATGCATCTGCACTTCAGCTCCTTTCTTACTCGAAATGTTGTTGGTGACAAATAAAGAGAAACTATGTTTAGGGTAACAGGTACTTTCAGACTAAAAATAAAGCAGTGGTTCTCATTAACCAAGGTCAGAGAGAATGTGTGTATAGTTTGAAAAGTTCCCTAAGACTCCCTTTACTATCACTAGTTGAAAAATAATGCATTGAAATCCACGTTCTACTAGATGCTGCTAAATACGGTAACAGCAGTATGAAATCAGGTAACTGAGTAGGTAGGCTTCATCTACTATCCTAAGAGAAAGATCTTTGGGAAAGATAGCTAGAACCACAATTAAAAAAACAAAACCTCTTGGTGCACTCATTTTAGTCCAGGAGGCATTGTGGGTTACACAGTATGAGTTTCCTACTTAATGGGTAAGGAAAACTTAAAAGTAAAACTGAACTGCTTTTTTAGTTGCCCTTATTAACCCTTATCGACCCTTCATGAATAAGCTCATCTGCTCTCTTACTAAGATAGATGACAGTTTAAGGGGAGGAGAACTGTTTTAGAATCAGAAGACCTGGCTTCAAGTTCTAACTCTTCTGTTTACTGGTTTAAGTTGCTTAAATTTCTGAGCTACCTTGTGGCTTCCGGGAAGGGGTGGTGATTAGCTTGAATGAGATGGGTTAGTATCTTTTGTTTCTACCAAGGTACTCTATACGTATAAATATAACCAGCTTTAAAGGACTCCTCCTAGTTATGGATGAGTTAACCAGTTTATGAAAGATAGTTTGAAAAAGGGACAATAGAGTTAAAACAAGAATAGAGAGAGAATGTATATTTTTACTTTTTCATTCTGAAATAATTTCATACCCATAGAAAATTTGTAAGAATAATACAAAGAACTCCCTTATATCCTTCACCTGGATTCTCCAGTTGTTCACATTTTAACAGTTGCTTTTGCATTCATTGGAAGAGGATATTCAGCTGACAGTTGGGTGTTTACAGCATGCCAGGCATGTGCTTTTACTTGCTTTACCTCATGTACCAATCCCTTAATTGATAGGTACTATTATCTCCATTGTGTAGAAAGAAAAACAGGGAGGTTAGATCAGTTACCTGAGATCCCACAGCAGGTCAGTGGCCGAGGTTTGACGAGTAAGTCCTTGTTTTTCACCACCTTCCTCCACAAGTAGATCTAATGCTTAGCATTCTAGCTCAAGGCCTTGCTGCTAACAGTGGTGGAACCATTGGCCATTTGTTTTGCAAGATTTCCTTATCTTTCCCTTCTGTTCATGGAACCCAGTGTCTCTGGCCCTGACTCACCTCACTGTAGAGACAGATTACCTTCCATGAAGTATTCTGAGCTTTTTAACTACAGAGATCAATGTTTAATCTAGTATTGCTGATTAAATGTAATTTGTTTAAGCAAAAATAAAGACTGAAGCGTGTATGCAGAGTTTGCAGTTGAATGTCATTGATGAAGTGAGAATGCCCTCCCTTCCCCAAACCCAGCTTCCATAGGAAATTGGTGGAACTGTCACAATTTGATTGATGGTCTGTTTTGCAAGCGTGTAAACCAGAAGAGTTTTTTCCTCTTGGGCAAAGCATCCATGGGTGCTGGACTGTTCTTTGCCCTAACCACCCCCTGGAGAACAACCCCCTCGTCTTCCTGTCTGATTCCAGGGGTATTGCTTCCAGGAGACCAGGGAAGATGACAGGGTTTAAGTCTTTAGATTATTTCCACTTTTCTTTGGAGTATTTTTTCCCACCTTGTTTTCTTCAGAGGAATATCTCTTCTGAGTTTTGATAGAAGTAGATTTTCTAGAACCTTGAACTGAGAGTGCAAATTTGTGGTAGCTTATGGATGTGAGCAAGATGTGGCTGGCAAATGTGTGTTTTTGGCTTGACTAATGTTTAATTTTTTTTTCATTAGTAGCCAACATTTAAAAGCCAGGTGATTTCACATAAAAACCCAGCTTTTGGCTTTTCTTTAAAAGAGAAAAAAAGGAAATATTTGAACCTTAATTTTAAAAGCTGGAAAAGTACAATTTGATGAGCTGGTTACTGGTGGGTTACCTTACCCTGGGTTACTGAAGAAGAGTTCTGCTTTTTGGGTAGGTAGAGGAAAACAGCTCATAAATAAGGTTGGAACTTATCCAAGATCATTATCACCCTTGTCCTTGTCAGTGTTTCATTTCCATCATTATGGGGCCAGAGTGGCCCCTAGATGGTAGAGAGCGGCAGTATCTTCCTTATTTCCCGGCTTAGTTGAGATTCAGGGCTTCACTCCCTGCACACAGGCAGCACTGCCAGCAGAGGGTGCTGTCCGCTCACTGAGCTTGCTGTCATTTTGGCTCAGCTGAGCAGCAGCTGTTGGGCATGGGCCCTGGGTCTGTGTGAGAGTTTGGGCATGTTCATTTGGTTCCCATCCCTAGTGCCCACCCCTTAGACCCTGGCCAGGTTATTGTGTCACTAGGGACTCTGTTCAGTAACAGGAAACTGGGGAAAGTTTAATTGTTTTCTCCTCTCTTTTTCCCATGCAGCTGAACAAAAGGTTCATCCTCAGTTTTCTCCATGCCCATGGGAAGCTGTTTACCCGGATTGGGTAAGTGTGCAGGATGTTTATTTTATTTTCCTACATTACAAGTCATTTTGGAATTTAATATTGTTAGCAACTAGACTGTGTTTGTAACTGAGGGCACAGGGTGTGAATTCTTACGGGCCTCCACCTTCTCTCCTCTTCCCTTCTTTCACTCTCCTACTGAGCTTGTGAAGTTTGGGAAACATTCCTCTCTAACCCTCTGGCTCCTCTTTCTCTACCTTTACTAAACCCCCCTTTTAACCACAATCTTTTCCCAATCCCTCCCCCTACTCCTCCACCCCAATCCCTCTGGGTTTCTCTTTCCTCTGCCTTCCGGCTTAGCCCCTAGTGAGCTCCTCAAGGAAGTCATGCTTAGTCCCTGGGTGCAGCTGCCAGGGGTCCTCCTTGGGGGAAAACTGTCCACTAATTTTCCCTTAAAGAGAAGAGCAGCATTTTCTTTCTTCCAACATTTTCTCTTTCTTCCTCCTGTGCTCAGTTTTCTGCACCATATTGCTGATCTCAGTAAATGCTAAGACTTTTCTATGGTTTCACCATCCACCCTGGATTTCCATATAAATCTCAGGGAAGGTGGTGTGTGTGAGACCCTGTTACTTGACCCATTAAATCTCGGGAAAGAGATCAAGTTTTGAGTATTCCTTTGGTGGATCAGAGTTTCTCCCCACTGTGTAAAGCTGGTGCTCCGATGCTGAATGCCTCAACAGTCCAGGAGAGGAACGGGTGGCAGTGCCCTCAGGTCTTCTGTGCATTTTAACATTTTCTAAGTTGGAGATTTTATTGTGAGCTCCTCTTTGAGGTGATTTGTTTTGGGTTATAGATTCGTCAGTTGTTGTCAGTGTTTCCCTTTCACTTTCTGTCATAACCTTGTAAGTTTATCTGTGATGCTCTAGAAGTTTTCCTGAGTGGGAGAAGCTGAAAGGCTTTGTCCTGCTTGAAGAAACACTGTTCATGGAGGGTGAACTAGAAAGTGTGCCTATTACATATTCATTTGTCATCAACCTGGGCAAGAGTGACAGGGATGGCCATAGTTTTGCTTTTGAGATGACTCGGGAAACTTGGAATAGTGCCAGTAAATGCATCTCCATTAGCAGAAGTAAGTGTAAAGTAATTCACTCAGGAAAAGTAAACTGGGTGCATCAGTAGCACCCCCTTTCACCCCACCCTCACCCCAGCCCCATGTTAGCTCTACTCTGGCAGGAGGTTTTGCTTAATGCTGCTGTATCCCTGGTGTCTGGCATGTAATAGGTGCTCAGTAAATATTTGTAGGAATGACTGAATCATTACAAGAAATGGATAGATTGTGAAAGACTGGAGAGGAGGATCTAGTATCCTAGTGGGTCACAGTAGACCCAGGCCAGTCACTAGCGAGTAATGTAAAACTGCAGTTACAGGGTGGGTAAGATGATACCAGTATCATTTCATAAAATAGCACATCGTAGCAGAAGTACTGTTATGCTGCACTTTAAAAATAGGTGCTGTGGTTCCTTATCTCTTTATTTTTTTTAATTCTCATTTTTAAAATCTTTCTTTCCCTTACTACTTTTCTAGCCATTATTTTCTCTCCTTTTTTCCTTTTCCTGTGTTTGTTCTTTAAATTTTTATGTGTCGTGTTTGCTGTAAGCCAGGACTTCTTAACCTCTGTACTATTGATATTTTGAGTCTTATAATTTTCTGTTGTAGGAGACTGTTTTGTGTAGGATGTTTAACAGCATCCCAGGCTTCTACCCACTACATGCCAGTAGCATTCCTTCCCCTCACCCCCAGTTATGACAGTTAAAAATGTCTCCAGACATGGCCAAATGTTCCCAGGGCCAAAATGCTCCTGGTTGAGAACCACTGCCCTGGTCTTTCTTAGTTTTGTTAAGAGACTTTTGGGACTAAAAAGGTTGTAAATCTCTGTCCAGAATATAGGAATATTTAGAATATATTTTTTTTATCAGGTTAAGCATTAGTTAGAACCTTATATTTTCCTCCCTTTTAAAATTCTCATGTTTGGATACATACATTTTTGGAGGAAGTTTTAGAAGGAACCATAATAATGATTAAAAAGCTATGAAATTATTTCTGAGATGAAAAAATTAATCTTAAAACAGTTAAAGTAAAAAAGGTTTGTTTAGAGACAGTTGTTGGGGTACCCTAACTATGTTTAAATATGAAAGGGTCATAACCAGATAGTTCTGATTTCTGTGGGACGACGGCAAGAGAAAAATAGGCTTATGTTGCAGCTGGAGAGGTTTGGGTTAGGTGTAAGAAAATTTTGCACAGGGAAGATGTTCAGGAATTTTCTTCTCTGGAAGCCTTTAAAAAACGAATGGATTATTTCATTTGTCAGAGGTGGTTTGCTGTGGTCCAGGTGGTTTTTCAAGATCTCTTCCATTCCTGCATACAACATATTCTGTTGGCAAAAAGATAAGGCGAGTCTAGTTCCACCTTCATAAACAGTGAGTGGTAGTAGTGTTCACATGAGGAAAGTGTATGTAAATTCTAGGCACTCCAGCCCCTCCGTGAGTATTCCTCTTGTGCTCTCCAGGAGGTGCAAAGAGAATTGAGCCCCATATTTATTCTGGAAAGCAGAAACAGCAATAACTTTCCTATTGGAGAAAAAAAAAGCATAGAAGTCTCTAAGACTAGAAAAGCAATGAGCCCAAGCCACACACAACAACGTGGACTGCTGCCTAATTACCAAGAAGATGTGAAGTGTGGGAGGCGCTGAAAACGAATTAAGAGTGAGGAGACTGTAATGGGGAGCAGCTGAAGACACATACACTGTCCCGCCTGCCTGCTGAGCAGAGCCCAGGCGTGGCTGTCCCGGGCCTCGCCTTCTCTGTGCCCCACGTTCCTGAGCGCATCAGTGTACGCTGCAGTGCCTACTGTGTGCAACATGGGAGGAGTCTCCTTCCTCTCAGCAGCCAGCAAAAAAGAGATTCTGAGCGTTAGAAGGAATCAAGTGCCAAAAAGAGTTTGCTTTTCTCTGCTGACTCGTTATAAGACCTCGAGAGGGAACAAGTCAAAACCTCTGTGGGCTCCGGTTTCCTTATCAGTAGTTTAAGTAGATGATCTCCAAGGTCTGCTCCAGTCCTTATGTTCTGTAGCACTGATTTTTTTCTCTCATTGCTACCCTATCACACAGCATAGTTTTTTTTGTTTGTTTGTTTGTTTTTTGCTACTGGTTCGCTCCTTTCTTGTTGAGTTTCTAAAAATTAAGAAGTTAAGAAAAGTTTTTAGGGAGCCTTATTCTTTTCTGCAGAGAATGTTGTCTGGCCCAGCCATGTTCCCCAGCATGTGAGAGGTTGGGTCCTGCCCCGTTAGTCACTGTCTGAGTCACTCCCGGGTTCAGGTCCCAGTGTTGTCTGAAAGATTGGTTTCTTGAAACTGCCATTCAAATGAGACAAGGTGTCTCTAGAGATCACTTCAGAAAGCGGTCACTTAAGCCAGCGAAACGCATATCCTGAAAATGATCGTGTCTTCTTCAGTTTTAAAGGATAGGGACAGAATCCTCTCGGGCCCAGGAAGGGGAATCGGTCAGGGATGCTGTGTGGCTCCTGACAGACACTGGCTTTCCCCGGGAGAGGAAGATCAGACCTGCGCTCGGACTCCACAGTGAGAAGTCGGGAAGCCGGCAGCCTGTAGACTTTTGATTTGTGACAAATAGAATAATTTTGCTTCCTATCGTAGCCTAGGTAAAGTTACCACTGTAGTTTTTACTTGCTTCCTAGTCATGCTGTTTGCACAGCTTCAAGATCTCTTGGAATTCAAAGACTCGTATGTTTATTTTGGACTTTGAATTGTTAAAAATATAATGTTTGTGTCTTGATTTATTTTTAAAATTGTAAGTGTATTATATACAAAAGTCAGAAGTATTCATTGTAGGGGAAATCTTTTTACTGTTTACAATGCTCATTGTAAAATATTTAGAAAACCCAGCAAAAAGAAGAGATAAAAAATTATTCTTACTATCCAGAGATAACCATCCACCACTAACACTTGGCGTATATTTTCATCTTTTTTTCTATACACCACTCACACACATCCTCTTGTTTATTTTTTTACAACTACATATAAAAAGAGATCACATTAAATCACTACTTTAAAACTGTCTTCATTTAGTATATGTTGAATGTTCCCTCACATGATTAAAAAAAATCTAATACAGCTTTTAAAAAATAGAATTCAATGGTATGGATGTGCCATCTTAATCATCTGCTGCTGTTGGGCAGTTTAGACTGCTTCCAATTTTCTGCTGTTATAAATTGCCATCTTTTTATGCTTTTTCTCTTCTGCTGCTACTGCTGCTGCTGCTTCTTGGCTAAAAGTTTTATAATTATTACATAAGTAATATATGAAATCTCCTGGTAAAAGTATAGCATTCTTTTCTAAAGTTTCTTTCAACTCTCTCCCAACCCCTGTGTCCTCCAAAGAGATAACACTGGACATCAGGTTATGTGTTCTTCCAGACCTTTTTACTACATTTACGTACTAACATATGTAGCCACAAAAACTGTCATTTTATTTTATGGGGTTTTTCTTAACAAATTGCATACTGTCATTATCTCAGTTTCAGTATAATTTTCATTCTGTAATATGGAGTAGAGCAAAGAGAAAGAAGTAAAACTACTTACAGGTAATTTGAGGCCAAAATCAGACAGCATTTTAGTTACGAAATTGGGCACCAGAAACCCCGTTATTGAGCTCTGAGGAAGAACCTTTTATCTGTGCGTGCTTTAGTTGTTGCTTAACGAAGCTGATTTTGTCTGAGAACTCTATCTTCCCTCATTTCTCAGAATTGAAGGTACTCTAATTTATATCCTTATGCATTTGATTTTTTTTCCTTTTGTTTTAATCATTTTGAACTAGTTGAAAGGTGAAGGGGGGATTTTTCTTTTTAAACTCTCAAAAAAAAAGATGTGGACGTTTGGCCTGGTGCTCATTTGAGACTTCAGTCTGACCTAGGGAGTGTTAATGGATCTGTTTCAATTCCCATTCCAGGGAAGAGGCTTCCTCAGACACAGCCTCGAAGCAAGACTGTCCCACGTGACACTTCTGTCATGTCGTTCAGTGCTGGCTCTCTACCGCCTTTCAACACGGAGACACATGGCTCTGAAACTTGCCCAGTGTGGCTGATTTTCAAGCAGAGTGAACTCTGCTATTCTCGTAATGAGAAGTGCTAGTCCCCCTCCCCACCTCCGACCAGAAAGAGTGCTGCACAGTGTCAAGATTTAAAATGAAACCTTTGTTTTAGCCCATGGGGAAAAATAGATCCAATCCAGCCCCAAACATATCACTCTCTGCCATTCCAAACCAACCAAGAGCTTTAATGGTTCTAAAACTTTTTAGAGGGAAAAAAAAAAAAAAAAACCTGTGTTTTTGGTTATTTTGTTGTTGGTGGTGTTGGGTGGGGAATGGCACTTGAAGTGGCATGTTGAGGGGAAGAAAGCAAATGCCTGGCATGTTTTGTGCCAATGAAAATGAGAACAGCTTGGCAGAGAAGGGCACTGGCCTCTAAACTGTAATTGACCTGTAACTGTGGCATGACTTCTGAGTACCAGAAGGTCAGTTGTAGGAGTTGCCATCCAAGGGCAAGGAATGAAGATCACCACAATGCCAGAAAGCTCTGACGTATTCTAACCTGGGGAGGGTTCTACTCAGTGGGTTAAGGGCCAAGGTTCAGGTGAAAAGTAGAAGCACTTTTCACTAGGACTTGAAACGGTTTTGTATCTTTTGAGGATTCCCTTCCCTGTGGCTTTCCAGAAGCTATTTATTAATCCAGGCTGAAGCTCCTCCTCACCCTACCCCTCAGTGTACCACAAGCAATTTGTTTGTTTTGGGCGGGGTGTGGGGCGCGGGTTTGAGGATGGATAAAAGATAACTCTGCTGATCACTAATTGTTTGACATGACCCTAAGGCCCATGTGCCTGGTTTCTCTCTCTAGTACCAAGTTTGAATTTGCTTTTTATTTCTGAGGACTTCAGCTGTGGTTTGTTCCTGTTGCCAGAGGAGCTGCAGGCATGCACCACTGTTTCTGATCCAGTGGCCACGTTTGGCAAGCAGCAGTTTGAATGACCTCTCTTTAGGAGCCCTAGGTCACTGGCTGGATTTCTACCTTCCTACGTTACAGGCTCTTCCTGTATTGGGAGTGGCAGTTGGCCAGGGCATTATATTTCCACTGGCCTGAAAACATACAGACCCTGATGAGCAGAGGCTTGTGAGAGAAAGGATGACAGCAACACAGGAAAGGCTGAAACAGATCACTGTGGCCCTAGGTCGAGGGATTCTTCCAGGGGAGATTTGGGATCCGTAGGTGGAGCAATTCTCTGATCATTTCTAAGTAGACAGCAGCAGAACCACGCCTGGTTTTCTGAAGTAAAGCTTTGAGTGAAGAATCTTTAGATTCACGAACCTCTTCATAGAGTATGGTTTTCATACCAGAGAGTTTGGGGAATATGCCGGTCCTAGAGCTTAAAGGAAATTTGTTCGCGCTACTTAGAAAAACCGATTGTTTCGGAGAGAAACTTTGATTTCAGCTTGAATCTAGTTATTGCCAGAGGTTAGGAAATAGCATACCAAAGCATAATAACTCATAGCAGTTTATCCTAAAATTGAGTTGTTTCCATTTCTAACCCTGAACACTTCTTTCTCTTAAATTTGTTCAAAGCCTGGGGTACCAGGAGGGTCTGTGAAAGTAGCAAAGAAATGTCCTAGGCATTAGCTGTCCGCTTTTCCCAGAGAGAGAAAGAGAAAGAATGAATGAGTGTGTGTATGTGTGTGTACACCAAGTGCTCTTGGGGATGTGCCTCACTGATGGGCTGGCTGTATTTGTAGGATGGAGACATTTCCTGCAGTGGCTGAGAAGGTCCTCAAGGAGTTCCAGGTGTTGCTGCAGCATAGTCCCTCTCCTATTGGAAGTACCCGCATGCTGCAGCTTATGACGATCAATATGTTTGCTATACACAACTCCCAGTTGAAAGGTAAGGAACATCCAGTTTCTTTATCCAGACAGATAAAGATTAATCTAGTCCTCTCCTGTGCTACCTTACCATTACACACACCCCCAGTACACACACACTTTTCCTCCATTGCCTCTCACATCTTTAATTTACTCTCTGAAATCTGTATGACTGTCTAGTGCTTGGGTGGGATGGAAGGAGGGAATCATGGGTATAGAGCTTAATTTGCAAACCCAGAGATGCTGTTGCACATCTGGTCATGCTGAAGGCAGCAGCAAGGCCTCTTGGAAGCTGCAGACCCAGAGCCTCTCCCAGGGGAGATGCATTGCTGAAATGTTTCATTGCAGAGACCATACGCTTGGCAGAGATTGGGAATAGCTGTTTCTGGACTCATGTACCCTGTTTGTTCAATATGGAAGAGTCTAGCTCCCTATGGGATATCCCTTGTGGGAGTCTGCCAGGGAGTAAGAACAGAGAATTGATGAGCTTTGGTGACTCAAATCTGGAAGCACAAAAATCACCAGACCCAGAATTTGGCTAATATACTGGTATACATTCTGAAATGCTTTTCTGAACACTGGTTTTTGTTTTGTTTTGTTTTTTTACACAGAGAAGGTAGGGGGGTATGGAGTCAGAGGGATTGCAGAGGGGCTGATTGGCAGGAGTTTTAGACATTCTGATGACCAGGTCACAGTTGAAGGATGTTACCAGATCCCTTCCCTTCCCTCCATCTCCCTTAGGTAAGGATGACATGATTTGACTTGATGGAAATATGTAGCATGGAGGTGACATTATTTTGTGTGTTTATTTGCAAGGGAGGTTTGGTCCATGCTGCCAAAGAATTTTCTCAAAGCATTGGCAGAGAGTGTCTGGTCTCAGGGTTGGACAATTATCTGAAATGCCAAGAAGTAGGAGTTGCCCTTCTGTTGAGTCTGTTGTAAAACAGACCTGGTGTTTGTGGACAGAGTGTGTCTAATTCACTTGTTGCACCTTTTCTTAGTGCTTTTTCTCACTCTGAAGTTGATATATTTCCCTTCCCATTTGTATTTGGTGTTATGCCTCAACCTGCTGCAGGGGGTGTTCTCCCCTGATGAGTGGGTATGGCGTACTTTCCCTTAACACTTGGCTCCTCCTGGGACTCTGAGATCCCCTGCTAGTTTGCCTGGGTTTTCAATCATGTTAAGTCCTAGAGGGTTTCCTCTTCTAATGCTTCCTACTGCAACATTTAGAATTCCCTGCAGAAGGTGAGATACAGAGGCATAGGTGTCATTTTGAACTTGGCTAATTACTCCGGAGAACAGCTCTGAGAAAGCATCAGTCTGAGGGGCTGTGGTGGTTTCCAGGAAGGAGGAAATACAATTTGTAAAGTATAGGCGAATGATCCCTTCTTTGTTCTCTGTTGGATGGGCTACCAAGAGGGAAGCTCACTGGACTCAGGGAATGCCCTCCTATTCATTTTCCTGCCTCCTTGTAACAACAGCACGGAGTTCAGGGAGCTGCCTGTCACAGAGCTGCAGCCTCTGCCAAGGTATTGTTCCCGCATCAAGTGACCTGTGGTCTCAGGAGGTGTGAATGTAAAGACACTGCAGCTCTTGCCTGTGGAGCATCTGTTGCCGGCAGCTTCTGCACCATGAAAAGGAATACACTGGCGTTTTCATAGGCCACCAGTGAGTCCTTTTCTTGAAGCTGTTATAAAGTAAAGGTTAAGAAAATATGGGTGAAAGGAAGGTGAGACGGTGAGAACAGAAAGGAGGAAATAGATGGTTCCCCCTTTGAGGCCACGGTACTTTTTCTAGGCCTCTTTTCCAGGGTTGGCTATAATGGGGACCTGCTAGCCAGGAAGGACATGTCATAGCCTGTGCTTGAGAGCCTACCATTCATTTCTGGCTTTGTCCTGATGCTCACCTCCACGAGGCAGCTGGGGCCAAGAGGAGTGTGAGCTGAGGTGGTCAGAAGCTCCAAGGGTGTTGGAGGGAAAAACAGCCTGGGCCACAGGATGTAACACTCAACTAGGACAGAGAGCTCTGTGGACGTGCTGCCAAGTACCTGGTGTGCAGCTGAGGCGGCCGTCCAGACCCCGCTGTGTGGGCTGCCATTGGGAGAGGGGTGAGCAGAGCACTCAGCGGGGCCAGTTGGTGGGAAGATGCACTTTTCCATTTCCCAGCACATGAGTCATCTTCTCTGGGCCCCTGTGCTGTGCTTGCACGGACAGTGGCAAGAAGGGGGTGTTGTGACTGAGCAGCAGCATCTGTGCCGGGGGTGGAGAGGGAAGAGGGTTGGGGAGAGGGTAAAGATTTAAATCCTTCACTAATCAGCAGCAGTTTGAATCACATTTTTATGAGTAAGGAAGTGATAAATCAGCCCTGAGTGTTCACCCCTCAAGTCCCGTCAGCCGGTGCCCTTCTGAAGGCTTCTCTCCAGGCCAGTCTGCTTGCTGTCGGAGTCGCCACCCAGCCGCGGGACCCTGGCTGTCTACAACCAGGAAGCAAGGGCCTTCGGCTGCCTGGCCCTCCCAGGTGCTCGGGGTCTGCAGTGATTTGGCAGTCGCTGCAAGTTGACTTGCAAGAACATCTGGGCCATCATTTTTCTTTCCATTCTTTCTTGGACCTGTCCTTCTGGGTGGGTGTTTGCATATGTCAGTTCCTGGACTCTGTGGAGAAGGAACGTTCCAGCCTGAGGCAGAGGTGATCTCTGGCCCCCAAGGCAGTCAGGATCTTCTCAGTCTGTGTCTGGCTGTCCCCCGTAGATGTGGTGCTTGAGGAGAGCAACAGGGACATCCTTACAAAAAAGTATGTCCTTTGGTGATGCCTTGAATTCAGTTTTTTGTGTGTGTTCAGTGTTACTGTTGTATAAGTCCTCTTTTCAAAATACCAATAGTCCAGGGATGGAAATGATACTAACACTTCCGTATGATTGCTTTCAAATGTGCTTAACTTGGGGTCAGGAGAGACACAGAATTGTTTAAAAGCTTTGAACACCTCACAAGGCCAAACGGAGGGGAAAAAAATTAGATGGTGGTGAAATAAAGACATCTTTCCTCTTTCCTTGGTTATAGTCTCCGCTGGAGCTCAGGGAGGCAGAGGTTGTGAGGTCAGATTTGCCCCCTTTCCCACAGGGGAAAATAAGTTGAGTTTTGCCACATCATTTAGCCAACTAAACTTTCAGGTCTTAGCAGTAATGATCTTAAAACTCACAAGTTTAGGGCTACTGATGGGGAGACCTTTATCTCCTCCTCTCATATGGGCCTATGCAAAAATCTTGCTTCGGTGGGACTACAAAGAGTCCAGAATTCTAATGCTCTACACTGAAGAAGAGTACCTGTTCACTAAAGAAATGTGTCTGTTGGGGTCAGATACATTTGAGGGATGTTTGGGAGCTCTTCACATAGTGCTTGGTATTTAATAGACATTCAGTAAGTATTCGTTGGATGTATGGAGGTAGGCCACACGCTTCTGGGCAGGCCAGTCCTCATTGAACAATGTGTTCCCTTCCTGGCCTGTGTCCAGCATTGCTCTTTGGTGAGTGATGAGTGGTGGAGATAGGTGGTTCCCAGAGTGATGTCACAGTTGGTAATCTCTCTGCAGCATTCCTGAAGGAAGAAATGGTGCCTTCTCCATGCGCCTCAGTATTTAACACTTCGGTAGCCATCTGATTGGCTGACATGATGCTGAAGGGGAAACAGTTGATCTAAACTGCAAGCACTCCAAGAATTTTAATTTTTAAAAAATTCTGTAATTTAAGGGAATAAAACTCTGGTTTCTTGAAGAGGAATAACTGAACCAATGTTTGTGGTAGGGCATCACTGAAACCCCACTGCATCCCCCATCTGTGCCCGATTTGCTCCAATGTGGCCTTTTTTTTCCTCCCTGCCTTTTTCTCTCCCCCTCTTGCTCTCTCTCTTTTTTTTTAAATATGCTCTATAATTCCTGGAATCAAAACCATCCCAGGCACACACTGTTTTATTTTACTGTATTATTGGATTTTATTTCCTATAAATCATTGGATGTTATTCATTGGCCACCACTCGAATAACTTCCCCTTTCTGTGCCCTGGCCCCCTCTTTTCCTCCTCTACCAGTTCATAGTGTAAAGGCCTCCATTTCAACTTTGCAGAAAAGCCCTGGTGGCAGCAAGAGGGCACCCAAGAGACACTGCTTGTGTGTGCCGTTGTGCTCCCTGTTCTTAGGGAACATTTAGGGGCTGGGATTGAGGAAGGCTAGGCTGGCATTCCTTTCATTATCGTTTATGCTTGCTTTTATGGTTTGTTAGTAATCCTGGATTGCAGGAGATAAAAGGAGTGAGTGCCGTGTGTGCTTCCAGAGGGATGGGGAATTGCAGCTGTCCCTGTGGGATGGGTGAACTTAACCCCAATGTGTAGGATGCTTGAGTTGGGAACTGCACAGCTTCACGCCACTGTTGTGTATGCGAATTGACTCTAGTTGAGAAGTTCGATACAGAGCCAGAATTTCTCTGTCTTCCAGCTTGTAACCACCTTAGAGATCTTCAGTAAAGCAGTTTGTTCCTCTGTGGCAACTCACTTCTGTCCGAGTCTCTTACCCAAGCAGAATGTATGAAGTGCCTAATCCTCTGCTTGTCAGAACAGTTGTACAGGAAATCCACCTTTCATAAAGGGTTAGGCTTGAGTTTAGCTCTACAAACTGTCCCGTTCATTCCTCCTTGTCTGTCTCTGGTGATAGAAGCCCTTGGGCTGTTTCTCCTCAAGGATCCGTGGGTAGATTTCTGCAGGTAATCAGCACTGCCTGACCGTCATTTTCATGCTCCGTATAAGAGTAGATTAAGAAAGAAAGAGCCAGCCTGGCCAACAAATTGTGTGAGAAATAGAGTCAAAGGTCAGAAGAGGCTAGGCCTTAGAAGGCAGGCAGGCAAGAGGAGGATGTATCCCTCAGCTCTGCCCTCTGTCCCTCTGGGGGACTTATAACTATGAACAGACTGCTTAGCACAGACTTCTTCCCTTAGAATTCCCTGAAAAAGAAGAAAAAGTTAAGGACTTGAGTGTCAAGAGACCTTCCTGTCTTCCCTACTTTGATTTCCAATGTCCTTGTTTTCAGAATGAATCTATTACTTGAGGCTGAGGGAGGAGAAGCAGTTATGAAAAGCTGAAGAAATGAGAAAATTCACTCATATCAATAGAATTAAGCCTTCTTACCATGTCAGGTGATGAAATGATTTCTAGTTTTGCCCCAAGGTTGTTGACAGTGTGGTTTGGTGTACATGGCTGCTTTGGCGTGGAGGACAGTATCCCATTCTTGCCTGGTTGTTCACATGGTAGAAACCTTGTCTTTGTTGCCATTTGATAGCTTCTCAATTTGATTCTTTCTCTCTCTCTTTTTTTTGGGGCGGACTCCATAATGGACTTATTTTGAAAGGGAAACATTATTGGGTGGGGGGATGTTGGCAGAACTTTCAGTTGCCTTTTCTAAGGTCTCTTTAAGCTTTTCTTGAAGAGTGAAATTCTAAACGTGTAGTTTACAGGGGGCTCAGGCCAGGTATGCACTGCTTGTTGAATGCACAGGGGAAATGGGTGTGTTCTGGGGATGGGGGTTAGGGAGAGTAAGTTGTGCTTTGGACCCTGACCAACTAAATGTTGGTTTTGGGAAAAATTGTAGCTTTCAGAGGTAGTGGCCAATAATGACAACAACAGAGCACTACTGTGATAATAATACCTGATTACCTTTTGTAGTTGCTATGTATGCATTCTCATTTGATTTCTCCCATCAGTCCTCTGAGACAGGTGGGACAGATATTTTGTGTCCTGTTTTATATATGACAGGAAACATCAGAAAAGTTAAGTGACTTAAGCAAAGTTGCACATCCAGTAAATTACATCCAGGTCTCATGGGTCCAGACTTCTATATCGGGAGACACACAAAAATTTCTCTGGACTTAATTGAGGCAGCTAAATAAAGCAAGCAATCCCCTCATCTCGCCCCCTCAAATTTGAGCAACTGTTGCTCTTTGGTGAAGAAAGTGATCCTCGAGCCTGATCTGGGACAAGAAGAGGAACAGAAGTACAGGTGAAGAAGTTGAGAGAGTCAGAGTTCTCCCAAGTTGCTTGAGACTCAAGTGGCACTGCAAGTAATAAACTGACAGAGGGATATGGTTTGAGCAAATCAAGGTTGTCTGGGATCCATATTTACTGTTGTCACAGGTGAGGGGGAGTCGCCCTTTCACGATGGAAAGCATTTTTCATGACCAGTTGATGAAAGAAGTGTTGGGTCTTTCTTTTGCTTTGGGACATGTAGTGTCCCTTTAAAAAAAAAAAATAAAGTACTTTTTAGGAACATTGTTTCTTTCTTTCTTTCTTTTTTTTTTTTTTTGTGATTTCTACCAAATGAAGTTTATTCACATCTATTATTTCTAGTTCTTTTTTTTTTTTAACAATATAACACTTTTATTGATTTATAATCATTTTACAATGTTGTGTTAAATTCCAGTGTAGAGCACAATTTTTCAGTTATACATGAACATATGTATATTCATTGTCACGTTTTTTTCTCTGTGTGCTACCATAAGATCTTATGTATATTTCCCTGTGCTATACAGTATAGTTTTGTTTATCTGTTCTACAATTTTGAAATCCCATCTATCCCTTCCCACCCTCCGCCCCCTTGGCAACCATAAGTTTGTATTCTATGCCTATGAGTCTGTTTCTGTTTTGTATTTATGCTGTGTTTGTTTGGTTTTGTCTTTTTTTTTTAGATTCCACATATGAGCGATCTCATATGGTATTTTTCTTTCACTTAGAATGACATTCTCCAGGAGCATCTATGTTGCTGCAAATGGCATTATGTTGTCGGTTTTTATGGCTGAGTAGTATTCCATTGTATAAATATACTACATCTTCTTTATCCAGTCATCCGTTGATGGACATTTAGGACATTAGGACATTTAGTCTCCATGTCTTGGCTATTGTAAATAGTGCTGCTATGAACATTGGGGTGCAGGTGTCATTTTGGAGTAGGGTTCCTTCTGGGTATATGCCCAGGAGCAGGATTCCTGGGTCATACAGTAAGTCTATTCTTAGTCTTTTGAGGAATCTCCATACTGTTTTCCACAGTGGCTGCACCAAACTGCATTCCCACCTGCAGTGTAGGAGGGTTCCCCTTTCTCCACAGCTTCTCCAGCATTTGTCATTTGTGGATTTTTGAATGATGGCCATTCTGACTGGTGTGAGGTGATACCTCATTGTAGTTTTGATTTGCATTTCTCTGATAATTAGTGATATTGAGCATTTTTTCATGTGCGTATTGATCATTTGTATGTCTTCCTTGGAGAATTGCTTGCTTAGGTCTTTTGCCCATTTTTGGATTGGGTTGTTTATTTTTTTCTTATTAAGTCGTATGAGCTGCTTATATATTCTGGAGATCAAGCCTTTGTTGGTTTCATTTGCAAAAATTTTCTCCCATTCTGTAGGTTGTCTTTTTGTTTTACTTATGGTTTCCTTTGCTGTGCAGAAGCTTGTAAGTTTCATTAGGTCCCATTTGTTTATTCTTGCTTTTATTTCTATTGCTTGAGTAGACTGTTCTAGGAGAACATTTTTGAGATGTATGTCAGATAATGTTTTGCCTATATTTTCTTCAAGGAGGTTTATTGTATCTTGTCTTATGTTTAAGTCTTTGATCCATTTTGAGTTTATTTTTGTTTATGGTGTAAGGGAGTGTTCTATCTTCATTGCTTTGCATGCTGCTGTCCAGTTTTCCCAACACCATTTGCTGAAGAGACTGTCTTTATTCCATTGTATATTCTTGCCTCCTTTGTTGAAGATTAGCTGACCAAAAGTTTGTGGGTTCATTTCTGGGCTCTCTATTCTGTTCCATTGGTCTATATGTCTGTTTTTGTACCAATACCATGCTGTCTTGATGACTGTAGCTCTATAGTATTGTCTGAAGTCTGGGAGAGTTATTCCTCCAGCCTCTTTCTTTCTCTTCAGTAATGCTTTGGCAATTCTAGGTCTTTGATGGTTCCATATAATTTTACTATGATTTGTTTTAGTTCTGTGAAATATGTCCTGGGCAATTTGATAAGGATTCCATTAAATCTGTAGATTGCCTTGGACAGTGTGACCATTTTAACAATATTGATTCTTCGAATCCAAGAGCATGGGCTATCTTTCCATTTTTTAAAGTCTTCTTTAATTTCCTTCATCAGTGGTTTATAGTTTTCTGTGTATAATTCTTCCACCTCCTTGGTTAGATTTATTCCTAGGTATTTTATTACTTTGGGTGCTATTCTAAAGGGGATTGTTTCTTTACTTTCAGGAACATTGTTTCTTATTTTCACCGTCTTTTCTAGTATTCCTCTTTTTAAAAAGAGGCTTTTCACATGCCATTCTTTTTTTTTTTTTAAATGTCTCCAAAATGTCTTTTATTTATTTATTTTTAAATCTAGGATCAAATTGAGGTTCATACATTATGTATTTTGGCTGTTATGTCTCATTAGTCTCTTAATCTTAGAATAGCCCCTGCCTGCCCTCTGACCCTTTTTTAAAAAATTAATTAGTTATTATTTTTTTTACTGAGTTATAGTCAGTTTACAATGTTTGCCAATTTTTGGTGTACAGCACAGTTCTTCAGTCATACATCACATGCCATTCTTAAATGAGACTGTGATTCTTTTCTTGGCCTGGGGGGAAGGTGGATATGTCATTCATACTGAAAGAGTAGGGGAGTATAAAATGTTTGAGAGAACAGTAAAGGGAATGCACGTACAGCCAGCACCTAGGTTAAGAAATAGAATGTTGACAGTACCTCAGAAGTTCCCTGTGTGTTTCATCCCTGTGGTAGCTTAGCTCCCTCTCGCCTTTGTAGGAGTTGTCATCCTAAATGGTAGAATTAATGCCTTAGCTTTTCTTCATAGTGTTATCATCTTAGTATACACCCCTAAACAGAACATAGTTTTGATTTTACTTGCATGTAAATGGAATCATGCTGATCATATTATTTATATTCTTTTTCCTCTGGCTTATTTTGTTCCATGTAATGTTTGTGAATCTGTTCATGTTGATGTGTGTACTTGTAGTTCATTCATTTTTCATTGCTACGGTACTGCATGTTATTCATTTATTGCAGTTTATCCATTCTGTTTACGGACATTTGAGTTGTTTTCTGTTTGGGGCTATTATGAACATTGAGTCCATTGACAGTTATGTAATGCCATCCTGGTTTTTTAAAAATCAATTTTATTGAGGTAAATTTTACATACAATATAATACACCCATTGTAAATGTGTATTTCAATGAGTTTGACCAATTTACATACCCAAGTAACTAATCATCATCACAATCAAGATGCAGAACATTTCCATCATCCCAAGAAATTCTCTTTGTGCTCATCCCAGTTGATCTCCATCCCTATCCCTAGCCCCATGAAACCACTGATCCACTTTCTGTCACCATACATTGGATAGGTCTTTTCTAGAGTTTCATGTAAATGGAATCATACAGTGTACTCTTTTGTGTCTAGCTTCTTTTGCTAAGTGTAATGTTTCTGGGATTTATTCGTATTGTTACACCTATCAATATTTCATTCCTTGATGTTACTGAATAGTATTCTATCTTATGGGTATACTATGGTTTTGTTTATCTAGTTACTTTTTTTTTTTTTTTAGTTTGTTTTTGTGTGATTTGGGGGATGGGTGGGTAAGTAGGCTTATTTATTTATTTATGTTTAGAGGAGGTAACTGGGGATTGAACCCTGGACCTCATGCACCCTAAGCATGCGTTCTACCACTTGAGCTGTGTCCCCCTGCCCCCAGTTTGTATTTATTTAAAAATTTTTCCTGCTAGGGATTTGTTGGGCTTTATGTATCTGTGAGTTGATTTCAGCAGTTTTAGAGAATTCTTAGCATTCTTTTTTTTTTAATGCTGCATCAGCCCATGCTTTCTCTTCTTCTGTGACTGATTAGACATATGTCAGACTTTACCCTGTCTTAAGTGTCTTTTAAACCTCTTTTTCATTTTTCTGACTCTCTTTTTGTGTGTGTGCAACATTCCAGATAATTTCCTTAACTGTCATTGAATCTTAACTGTATCTAACCTACTAAATGTGCTCCACTGAGTTTTTTTATTTCAATTCTTTTTTCTTTTTTAAATTGATACATATATAGTCAGTTACAATGTGTCAATTTCTGGTGAATAGCATAATGTCCCAGTGATATATATGTATATGCATATATATATATATATATACACATACACACACATATATTCGTTTTCATATTCTTTTTCATTAAAGGTTATTACAAGATATTGAGTATAGTTCCCTGTGCTATACAGAAGAAATTTGTTTCAATTCTTGCTTTCCTGAACATATTTGTGAGCTTGTCTTTTTTTTAAATTTATTGAACATGGTTATTTTAGAGACTCTATGATGAAGGGGTTCTGTTAAGTGAGTTTCTGCTAATCTCTTCTTTCTGCTGGTTGTTGCACATGTGCCTTGTTTCCTGTGTAATTTAAAGTTTTTTTTCTGTAATTTTATTTTCTGTGGAATTTCATTAGTGGGAGTTCTTGGAGACCTGGGATGAAAATGGGAGAGGATTTGAGTTTGCTTTTGTTCACAGCCTGATGTTTGGGGAGTCTAAAATAATCATGCTAAATTAAAATACCTGCTTGAGGGTTTTCAGGCCACTCAGGTAACATTAATTCAGGCTTCACACCTCTGTAAGGCCTAGTGTATAGTTCATATTTTCAGTACAATATTTTTTTTTCTCTTCTAGTTAGCCCCAGGGATTGACATAGTCAGTTTTCTAGTTGTCTTCTCAAGGGGTTGAGGATTATTTCTTAAATTCACCCTTCTACTTGGGTGTAGCTCTGTGGGAGCTCAGCTTTGTGGCATGGATCTTGGGCATCCTCTTATGTTGGCTATATGCATGAAGCCTTGGAAACCAAAGCTCAACTTCATCAGGTAGCAAATGTTCTTAGGGTGAAGCCTGGCCATAATCCACAATTAGCAGCTCTAGTTTCCTGTCTTTACTCAATCCCTGACCAGAGGATTTCTTTTTAATTTACTCATCAGTACTTTCCAGAAAGACTTTTAAAAATGCTGTTTCCAGGATAATTAGTTGTTTCATTGGGAGAGTATATCTGGGTACCCAGGCTGCCTGCTGTGTTACTAGAGGAAGTGGTATGATTCCTTTTTTCTTTTTAGCATCATACTCAAGCATTTTTTTTAACCTCTGTCTGTGAGCAGTGTGACTGGAGCACCTGTATCCAGGGTGGCAAGGGCACTGTGGGCTGCTCTTTTAAAGAGCAGCTCCTTTTCCAGCTCCTACAGCCTACTTTTATGGCAGATGGTATTATTAAGCTCATTTTTCCAAGAGGTGTTCAAGGTATAGATGACTTAGAGGACTAATTGGGTGGGGAAGAAAGAAAGGTAAAGTGAATGAGGAGGGGGTCCTGCAGCTGAAATGATAGAAGCCATTTATTGCCAAAAGAGTGTGAGCTAGAGATCTGGAAAAGAGTGCTCTCTAGTTTCAGCCACATTACACCACGTATCTGGTAAACTCTGTTGGCCCATAAAATCCTTTCCATTAGTCAGGGTGCTCTGTGCTTTTGTTCTTGTCTACTGCTGTTCTTAGAGCTGTTTGGTTGGCTGGTATGTTTCCATTTCCTTTTTAGAAGGCAGATTGTCATGTATTTAGGAATTTATTTACAGTAATTGGAGTTTTCTGACTTCTCTAGTCCCCTCTTCAGATCTAGGATTCCCATATTAAGGCTTATTTCAGAAAATGCCCATGTGATCCCTTGCCCCAAGTGCCAACAGCAGATGCAGCAATTGACACGCTGCAGGGAATTTCCAACTGCTGGGCAGGTTTCTGAAATCCAGACACGTGCTGTTCACACTTTGGCTTCTGAAGCAAGGATCAGCGGTTGAAAGAGGGGAGGGGCTGGCAGGGGACTGGAGGGAGAAAGATCTTATAATGGCTGCCCAGGGCTTAAGGCTGTGTCAGCTTTCTTCATCCCTCCTCCAGCTGGCGTTGGCAGGGTAGAGTAAATCACTGTAGAGTGGTTATGAGCCAAACTCACTGGGGGTTTCTTTGAGGCACACCTGTGACGTCATCCTGTTATCACTGCTTGTTCTGCATAACCTCTTTTCACTTTTCCCCTGAGAGAGGGTGATGCCCAGAACTCATGTCAGGGCAATGAGCAGAGAGAAATGTTTGGTAATCATTATTTTGAGATGCCTGCTAAGGACATAGTTTCAGGCCATTGACACATTCTTCAAGATTCCACACTGAAAGAGAAAACTCTCTTTGCAAACATGGCCTGGATACCCCTTGTGAACGAAACTTTTTTTTTAAACACAAAGAGAGAGACAATCCAGAAAGACTTGAAACTCCTAAATGTTCTCTCTTGTTCCCCCCGTTTCCCCCAACTCCACACACACACATATAGTCTGCTCTCTATACAGCACAGCAGTGATTCTTTTAAAAACATCAGGTCATGTCCCTCTATTTGGAATCCTCCACTGGCTTCCCATTTTACTTAGAGCAAAAGCCATAGTTTTTCCAGGGCCTTCCCTCCTATGTGGAACTCCCTCTCCTCCCCACCTCCCTTCCTTGCCTCTCTCTGGTTTCATTCATTTCCCCTGGCTTACTTATTCTGCTTTTAGTTACACTGGCTTTCTCGCAGGTCCTCTGATAAGCCAGGAATTCTCCCACCCTTGGGCCTTTGCATTAGCCATCTTCTCTACTTGGAAATACTCTTTCTCTAGCTGTCTGCATGGCATAAATCTCACCTCCTATAAGTCTTTACTTAGATGATACCTCCATGAGGCCTACTCTGACCATCCTGTTTAACACTGCTGTACTCCCACCCTGTTCTCCTGATGTCCCCTATCCTGCTTTACTTTCCTTTTTCATAATTTTTCTTTTACTTATTTGCAAATACTAGGTAATTGACTTACATTTTGTGCATTTCTTTATTGTTTTCCTTTACTACTCTTTAAGAGTGTAAGTTCCCTGCAGAGAAAGATCCTTGACTTGTTTTATTCACTGGTGTGTTGTGAGCATCTGTAACTGCCTGGTGTGCTGTAAGTTCTCAATAAATAGGTTTTTGAAGTGAGTTCAAGTCAAGAATAAAGTTTGTTAGTAGGTTAGTTTGGACACTGAAGATCGAGTGGCAAGGCTAGGGGACATCTGTTATTTGGGCCATTGCTCACAATTTTACTGTCTTTCCTTGTTTTTCTTGTTAAGGTGACACTTTTGAAAATGTAATTTCCAAATACGTGTTTTGTATCCCAACATTAAAATACATTAAATGTACCTTGGTATTTATTGTTAATCCTGGAGCCAGTGTCTTCAGGGCTCTGGAAAGCAAAATTTCTTTGAATACAGCATAAGTTCTGTCCTTTCTTGTCTCCTAAATCTTTCATCGTTTATTCTCTGTCCTTTCTTCCTGCCCATAAATATTCTTTTATTTCTCCTTCTCTACTCATTTACCATATTTTTACTCTCACCTTACTGGAGCAACTCTGTCCTGTTTTATGTAAGCTAAATAATTTTTTTAAAAGATTTAACCTTTTTGGTATGGTTGAGTACTGAAAAAAAAAAAAAAGAGGAAAAAATAAGTAAAAAGGTGGAAACTCTCTGTAAACCAGCTTCCTAGCAGTGATATGCCTTCCTATATGTATGTGTGAATATTCAAATTTTTTTTACACAGTTGAAAGGATGCTGAATATAAAATTGATTCTACTATTTTTATTTATTATAACTATTCAGTTATAAAATTCTTTGTAAGCATGTTCAGTGGCTGAATAATGTTCTAATGTAAATATGTTCACATTCATGTAATCATTACCGTTTTTTGCACATTTTTTCCCACTTTTCTACTATCATAAATATTGCTGTAATTAACATCTTTGCAACATAAAACCATTGTCTGCTTTTCATATTGTTTTATTGGAATATATTTTTAGAAGCTCAGTTTAGGGGTTAAAAGTTTTGAAGTCTTTTAACACTTTTGATACATAGTGCTGGATTACTTTCTTAAGAAGCTCTGCCAGCTTACACACTTAGCAGCAGTGTTTGAGAATGCCCAGTGACCACCTCTTGCTAGCTAGCATTGAGTATTGTTAATGTTTTATAGTCCTTGGCACAAGGTAGGCATTCATAAATTTCTTGAATAAATGATAGAAGAAAACCTATCTTTATTTTTTTAAGTAGACTTTATGTTTTAGAGAAGTTTTAGATTCATAATAAAATTGAGTGGAAAGTACAGAGAGTTCCCATGCTCTCTCCTGCCCCTAAATATGTACAACCTACCCCACTGTCAACATCCAGAACCAGAGTGGTACGTTTGTTAAAATTGATGAACCTGTACTGACACATCATTATCACCTAACGTGCATAGTTTACCTCAGGGTTCACTCTTGGTGTTGCACATTCTGTGGGTTTTGACAAAGGTACCCAGCATTATACTATCATACAGTGTAGTTTTATTGCACTAAACATCCTCTGTGTTCTGCCTATTCCTCCCTCCCTCCGCCTAACCCCAGGCAACCACTGTTATTTTTATTGTCTCCATAGTTTTGCCTTTTCCAGGATGTCATAGAGTTGGAATCATACAGTATATAGACTTTTTAGATCGGCCTCTTTCACTTAGTCATATGTGTTTAGGGTTCCTTCATGCCTTTTCATGGCTTGATAGCTCTTTTTTTTTTTTTAAGCATTAATTAGTATTCCATTATCTGAATAATCCACAGTTGATTTTTCTGTTAACCTACTGAAGGATAGCTTGGTTGCTTCTAAATTTTGGCAATTATGAATAAAGCTGCTGTAAACATCTGTGTGCAGATTTTTGTGTGGACGTAAGTTTTCAAATCGCTTGCTAAATACCAAGGAGTGTGGTTGCTAGATCATATGGAAACTGCCAAACTGTCTTCCAGCCTGTCCTGTTTTTGATTCCATTTCTTTGATTATTGGTGAGAATGGACATCTTTTTGTATGTTTTATTAACCATATATAGTTCTGTGTGGTCTTGTTCTTTGCTCATTTTTCTGTTCCAACCTAATATTTTTCATAATATTTCATAATTACTTGAGCTTTACAAACAGTAAATATAGTAAGTCCTTTCAGTATTCATTGGTGGTTTCCTTATTTGTATTTGATTTCTAATTATGTTATGGGTTTTTTTTTAATGTAAAAAGTTATAAGATTTTATATATTTTAAAATGTCATCCTTTTTCTTTTATTATTTGTTTCATTGCTCTTAAGCTTAAAAAGGACTTTCCACTGGAGAAGTTTTTAACTAGCTCTGCAAATATATTTTCATTTCCATCAGCTGGAGGGAATTTTAGCACTATTTGTAATTTCATTCAGTTGGTAGGAGATATGAGGAACGCTACGTGCTTAATTAAATGATGCAACATGTGAGTGTAGATCTTTTGCATCAGATATAAAAGTTCCCAACCAGCAAATCAGCCCGTTTTTGTACATAGTTGGAGTGAGGTAAGGTTGGAGACATCAGGGACTGCATTGTCAAAGTCAGACCTTTCCCTTCACCTCAGATGACTTACTTGCCAACTGGGAACAGCTTAGGCTTGGCCAGTTAGCATGGGTATGTGTATAAGTAGTTGTGCTGTCCTGCCATTTCAGGAAGGAAAGAATATGATTGCCTTTTGTGGCTATCATGCTTTTCATTAATGAATGAACCATCTGTTTGTAGCAGAAGTTTACTAAGGAAGTACCATCTTTATTTCAGAGCAAAAGCTCTTGGAGCAAACCATCTGTCGAGCTAAATAAATAGCAAGAGAGTAAGGCTGTTCCAGTGGGGGCCCATAAGCCACCAGCACGTGGGATCAGACTAGCCAGAGACATTTGGCTACAGATGTTTCCCGTAATTCTAATTGCCCTTTGCATTAGTTAGTCGTGGCTTTGGAAGCACTGTGGAAGGTGTACTGAGGGAAGCATCGCTGCTGAGTCAGTGCGCCTGACTGTTTTGGGCTGGGAGATGTGCAGAAGGAGCGTAGAGGAGAATGAAATATCTCTGAAATTTCTTTTCTTCAAGGAGCTCAGAGAGAGTTAAAGGGATGGAACAAATATATGCTGCCCAGTATAGGGAGTCAGGTCATCATGTTTCTGTTTCCTGGGTGATTGACTGTTTTTTGAGGGTGGGGTCAGCTCCCTAAAATGTGATCTCTCCTTTCTCTGAAGGCCATATGGTCTCATGGTTATGAACTTTGCATTTTTGTAAAATAATACATATTACACATACATTCAGGAAAAAAGACTGATGAATAAACATCAAAACTTAATCATGATTCTCTAGATGGTAGAATTATGGGTGTTTTTAATTTTCTTTTTTCTCTGATTTTTTGTAGTTTTCTGTAATGATCACAATATTTTTGTAATAAAAATATTTTTAGAAATTGTAATGACAAAAAATTTGAAGTTAGGTAAAACTAGGTTCTAGTTCTGATTGTGTTATTTGCTATATCATACAAATTACTTAACCACTTCTAAATCTGTTTCTATAACTAGTACCTTGTGCAGAGAAGACATTTAATAAATATTTGTTGAGTTAAACCTTCTCATATGTTTGCCACTGATTGCCACTATTTCTCTTTCCCTTAAGAAGGGAGATTGTTTCTTCTCCTGAACTTGCAGCTCAAACAAAGCAACTTTGGTTTTGAGGATTTACTGTTTTGTTTTGTTCTCTTTTGACATTGCTGATTCTTCTCTTTTCTTTCATTCCAGAAGAACCAATAACCTAATAGACCAAATAGAGAATATTCAGCTATTCTATAAAATGCAATTATTTTAGCTTCATGAAATACATAGATTCGACTGCTCTTGCTCCGTCGTCCTTGGAGACCGCCCGCACTCAGTCTGTGGAGTGTATATCTACTTTTACTTTAGCCTAAGCACCCAACCCCCACACCTCATGCCTTTTGTCTTGCCTTCTGAAACAGCCTACATTATGTATCTCTCTAAATAAGTCTACCTTTACTCAACAAAACAAAGCAAAACATAGATTCATCAACTAGAGTATGTATGTACTCCATGAGAACAAGAGACTGTGTGATATTTTATGAAATCCCTAACAGTGTTCAAGGCTGACCTCAAAATTAGGTACTTGATCAGTAATGATTGATCAGTTGATTCGCTTATTAGGATCTGGGATTGTTTAAAATGAGTTTAGGCATGTAGGAAATTAACAAACTGTTCATTTTTTAAAATTAATTTCTTTCTTGCAGCCAAGTAATTGTTCCTGGTAAAATGTTAATATGTTTAAAAAAATTTTTTAAGACTGCCTTATGCAAGCTCCGTGGTGATAAAGCTATCAGAACTGTCACTTTGAGATGGGGATACTATAGGAGACTACTTTGGGAAACCAGGAGTAAAATCTTTGACATACTTTTCCCTTTTTTCTTAGCCCCAAACTGCGGGGGCCTCTCCCTCTAAAGACAACAGGAGGCCAACTTTATAAAGACCTTCCTATTAATTAACTGATGCTCTTTAGCTCATGGAGTATGCTCCTTTCCAAGGGAGTCAGGAGCAGCTCATTCAGCCATCATGGTACCGGCCATCAGAATTTTGTCCTTGCTCTGAGACCCTTAAAGGCAAAGAGAGTCCTGTTGGGAAGTGGTGGAAATGCCTCCACATATGTGTGCTATTTCTTTAAAAGAAAGTCGAGCGGAAGTGATGCTGTAGGGAACATCTGCGCTCGGGGCTGAGTGGAGAGCGAGATGCGCTGCAGCTGGTGTAAGGCCCTGGCAGGCTGAGGCGCTGCTGTCTGTTGGGGTTTACTTCTGTCTACATTGAAACATGGCTTTGGGAGGGGGGTGGTGGCCTGCTGCCAGCCTCAGTTAGCCTGCCCTTCTCTTTCCTCTTTCCTCCTCACGCCCCCCCCCCTCAATTCCCCTCCCTCATGCTTTAAAGTCACATTTCCAGGCCAGACGTAGAATTAATCTCTGGGCACTTCACATTGCTGGCAGCTGAAAGCAGGATGTGGGATCTTTTTTTTCTCTCTTTCTCTCTCTCTGCGTCTTGGCTGACTTTTTTACCTCTCGAAGAATTTGGAAGGCCGTGAGATCCCCCCCCCCCCCAAGTACTGTGGAGTTTTTCAGCACGCTGATCACCCTGCTGTGGCTTCATCCTAATAGACTTCATATGTTGATGCAGTTGACATCAGTATCAAACTATTTTACATGTGATCTGGTGTATTTCCTGAGGAAATCTGCAAGATATTTATTAAGAACTAATAAAATAAACCTTTCCATGAGTTTTTAGGTAGTTTTCAATTTTTCATGTCTCTCTTGTTTCCTCTTATCAATGAGTTGCTATTTTCTCTCTCTACTCTGACCATTGCAAAAAGGAAACAAAAATAAATGTTTTAAACTGTTCCTGAAGGGACAGAGAGAGAATAGTTCTGCCATGATGTATCAGCCGGGGCTGTATTTTTAGTGCAGCATTGTAGAAACTAAAAATATCCTGTTATAGTGGATCCTTTTTATAGGGCTGTGTGTGTGTGTGTGTGCGCGCGCGCGCATGTATGTGTGTGTTTATAATGTTGTACGCACAAGTGCCTTTGTGCATCGGCAGCCGCTCTTCCCATTACAGCTGGACTCCATTAGTCCTTGAAAATTAATGTAATCCCAGTTAAGAAAAAAATTAATTACTCTACCAGAGCTGCATTTTATCCAAAGCTAGTGTTAGCTCCCTAGCTGGCAGCCTAGTTTGAGAGGCTCCAGGGGCCCATGGAGCTGTGGCTTTGGTATCACAGCACTTGCTGCTGGGTTTTTCCCATTGAGATCATTCCTCAGTCCTTTAGGGTTGGGCACGTGACATGCAGAGAGTCCTGCAGAACCTCTGCCTCAGTGAAATGTCAGGTTCCAGTCTGGTCATCCCCCAAGAGGCATGTCCGCCACAGGTTTAGCTCACCTGTTATAGCAGGGGTTTTTTTTTTATCAGGATTCTTTAAAAAAAAGATTCTTTGGCAATGGTTGATTTTTAATGTTTTCTGAGGGGAAACTGTTTATCAAAGTCCCAGAGATGCACAGGATTTGCCTAGGAGGGCTCTTCGTGGACAGTTAAGAATGACAGTCACATTTTGTCCTTACTTTTTGTCTAAGAGTGGGCTAGTTTGTTTAATACACACCTTTTGTTATATAAGTGAGTGTGTCAGAGTTGACTGCTGGTTTCCAGTCAGACTTCTCAGCACCAGCCCTGGATGAGGGGCTGACTGGCTCAGCCTGTGAGGAACGTTTCCAGCTTTGTAATCAGTGTTCTGGGATGAGGTGCAGGGCACAGCCCAGAAGTTGTTGCAGTCGGCCTCGCCTTCACGGTACAGCTCTTGTGCAATTGCCTGCATTTGTTGTTGTTGTTTTGTGTGTTTTTCTTCCTTGGAGGCCTGGATAGGGGTGGAAGGGTAGAGAGGGATAGATGGGAAGCATGGGTATTTGTTTCCTTGCTGGTCAGAGTCTCCAGGCTCTGCTGAGAGTCCAGCCAGACCCATCTGTCTTGGACGGCAGTTCTCTTTTTCTGCTGAGCTGGGGCGTGGGCAGCACAGGCCTGTGTAACTCGTGACAGGCCTCCCGAAATGCCATGATGGCATGGAAGCTCACAGTGCTGTTCAGAACAACAGCATTGTTTAGTGCCCTTTTTTTTTGAGCATGGGCTCTGAGGCTCATCTGTGGCCCTCATATCCTCTCCTTCTGGTGACTCCAGGTCCTCCCCTGACCCCCCTCCCCATCATCCCTTAGCTGACAGCTGGTTGAGCCCTCGGCTTCCTGTGCTTGATCCCCAGGCAGTGTAGTTCAGTAAAAGTAGTAATTAGGCCTTTTACAAATTTATTTTATTAGTGAAGAGAGTTGGTAGGTAATGGGCTGTAATTCTAACACAGCCAGTTTGGAGATTAATAAAAAATTTAAAAAGAGCAGTTTTTACCAGTGGCAGTGGGCCTGTTATTCTGAGTTCTCAGCTGAGCCGAAATCAGAGCAGCGTGGGACCTGTGGTGGACTGTGCTGCTGGGAGGATGCAGAGCCACGTTCCTTGTTGTTACAGGCTGTGCAGTGCCCGTCCTTGAGGGTGTTTTACGCTGGCATTGGAAAAAAGGAAACCTTGTTTTCCAAGAACTCTGCTCTCTCTCAGCTTGATAAGCATTTAAAAATAAAAGCTGCACAATTGAAATTGGCAGTGCATCCTCATTCTTTTGTCTCTCTGTTTATTTTTTTCCCTCATCCCTCAACATGTGTGCTACAGCCCATGGTTATTACACCCTCAAGAATGATGGCCTGGAACTCGGCAAACTTGCACCAAGGTCTGCCCGCCCTCCACCCACTGTTTGAAGCTGGCTGAGGCATCAGGGCCTAGCACCGAGAGGCCCGGTGGATCAGCCTCAGCAGCTCCATCTGTGGCACATTTCCCTTTTCCCCTGAAGCTGCTGCCTGGAATTTTTAGCTTCTCCAGAATCCTGATTGTCAGCCCAATCTTTCTTGTTAGTTTTTGCAGTTAACTTAATTGATTTGTTTACCTCTTCATTGGAGGAGCTCAAAAAGAAAATGCTTTGGCACTAATCAGGAGCAGTCCTGGCTTTTTAAAAAGATTCTTCTGAGCTAAAATTGTATAATACTGACCCAGGGAAAAGAAAAGCTACTATGGCTTAGGTTAGGGTGATGGTAAGTCCTGGTTTGCCCAGGGTTAGTCCCTGTTTATGAGTTATTAATAGCACACCCTTTCACGCTCACAAGTACCCTAGTTTAGGAGATAAATTTTAGCATCACCCTAGCTTAGATGAATTCGGGAAAAAGAACAGAAAAACAGCTCACTCACTACAAACTGTTAATTCTCTGTCTAGAAATGTAATGGCTTGTAAGTCAGCACCAAACCCTGCCCTAAGCATTGCATGCAGATTCCACTGGAGTCATGGACATGTGACCTCAGAAAGAATTGCCGTATCTCTGGCTGTGTGAGTGAGAACTGGCCTTCCTGCTTGAGTAGGTCCTGGTAAAGCCAACTTGGAAACACCATGTCACTTGTTTTAGCATTTCTGGTTATCATAGCCTAGTTTGCTTGAGTCAGAACCTGGAGTTAGTTTTTGGTGGGGTGTGGTTTCAGGTTTGCAGACTTCCCGGTTGATGCCTGTGAAGGGTTGGTGCCTGATGTAACTGAATAGGGTGTTACTTCAGGTTAGTAGTCCTTGTTTTTGCTTGGCTGGTTGGGCTGAACCTGGTATTACCGTTTCCCAAAGAATATTTTTGGTTTGAAAACTGAAGGTCAGCAGTTCGCAAGTGGCGAACTTGAAGCCAACTCTGTGGTTTGTCTTGTGCCACTGGGCCAGCAGCACTGCAGCCTGGATCTATTGATCTGCAGCAGTATCAGACCACGAACAGCAACTGCCAGACAAAACTCCATCTCACCCCACTTCCCCGTCCAACCTGTCTCTCTGCCCAGATCCCTTTTCTTATTCCTTGTATGTCTGTCTCATTCTTGGTTATGTATTTCACTTTCTTGGGTCTATCTTTTTCCATCTCCCTGTCTCTTTCCATAACAGTTTTTAATAATGCTTTAGTTAGTTCCAGCCTTTTCCCTGAATGGATCCCATTGGAAAATGCATTTGAAAGGAAACAGTTATACACTTCCCTTCCTTTGAAACTCTGTTGGCACCTTTTCCAGTGCAGTAAACCATACAACATGTATTTTCAAAGTTTCCAAACACAGACACGCTGGCGTTAAATTTATGAAAAAATATTTTATTCAGCTGTATGGTAACTGTGACTTTCAGAGCTGCTGATCAGATTTGAAATCGGTGCTGACTTTTGGAACTCCAACAGGTTTTCTGATCTCTGTGGGAAAAGCAGCCACACCGGCTCTTGGGCGTCTGTGATGTCTTTTGCCTTAGCCTTTGATTGCAGGTTGGGCAGGAGGAGTTGGGGCAAGAAAAGTAGATGTAGGGGTCCCCCAGTCACACCCAGAGGGAAGGAGGGAAAATCAGTGAGTCACTGAAGAATATTGCATAGCTGTGTTGGGCACAGGAGCAGAAGTTAAATTCTTTCTGTTTACTCTGGTCTAGGGCTGGAGGTCAGGTAACACCTGCTTGTGTGGTATGCCATTTACTTTAGGCCCAGAAGAGTTTGTTTATTTGTATTCAAAGCAGTGATGTTGTTGCTAATGTCATTAAGCAATTATCTCCCTCCTCCCTCCTTGTACCTGTGGCCTTGTGTCCCCACCCCCAGCCCCAGAAAAATATGCTAGAATCAGTTCTGTCTGTTTAAATGTTGTGGGTTTGACTGAGGTTTGAATTTGGTCCATAGGGACAGTGATCCTTCTCAAGGATCCCAGCTGTTTGTTCAGAAGATCCCTGGGAATGCTCTTGAAAGAAGCTTTTCAGAAGGAGGTTCCTTCCAAATTGCTTAAGCAGCTGAACTCTGTCTTGGCTCACTCAGGTTCATGTACTAGGCCATTTCAACTTTTCTTTGCTTACCAGCCTAACAGTGGATCTGCTTCAGGGCACGCAGATAGATTCTGTTCCTCCTGCCATAGGACAGAAGCTGCTGAAGACAGCCCAACAAAAGCCAAGCATCCTGCAGGCCACGTGTCCCACTCAACTCAATTAACAGGGGCTTGTTAAGCATTTGTTGTGTCCCATTCTTCTTAGCTTTTCTGGTAGCATTTGCCTCTGTTGACAGCAGACTTTCCAGAAATGCTTTCAGTGATCGTAACTCTGTTCTCTCTATTCTTCCCTTCCTTCCTCATCCAGCACCCTAGTTGTTAGCACTTACAACAGTAACTGTCTTGACCTTCCTCTCTTCAGCCTTTTCTCATTGGTGTATCATAAAATCTCTTGGTTTTAACTGTCACCTCTGTATCACTCCCAGATCTTTTTCCTGAGCTTTAGACCACATTTCTAACTTCTTGCTGGACATTTTCACCTGGAATCTCACGCATATTCAAAATTGATTTCTTCCGATTTCTCATGTGTTGCAAGTCAGGTTCCCCAGGAAGCAAACTTTTAAGATGGAGATTTACATCCCCAGGATGCAAACCAACTGGTTAGGGAATGCTGTCAGGATCAGTACTTGAAGGGGCATGACAGAAGCAGGATGGGGCACAGGGAGAAGTTGAATTGTACTGCAGGTGTAACAAAGACCATAGTCAGTCCTGTAAGGAGCCTGGAGCTAACCCTTCAGAGTAGTCCCAGAATGGGCCAAAGAGACTGAATCTTTATAACCTCTCCTGGCCTCCACCCACCAGTCAGATGTGAGTTACTCCTGGGAAGGGGAGTGACATTGGGAAAACGCTTTTCTTCAACTGAGAGCAAGTCTTAGAGAGGGATCAGCTGAGATCTGTTGCTGCCAACATTCCCGGCAGCTGGGAGAATGAGTGCCTTGGTCCCAGGGGGACCTGGGCAGTGCACTAGATCATCCACCGCCCCACCAGAACTGTCCCTTCTGTGCACAATATTTCTGTCATTTTTTTTAACATTTTTTATTGATTTACAATCATTTTACAATGTTGTGTCAATATTTCTGTTATTGGTACCAGTGTCCTCCATATATTCAGGCTGTCTCGGCCTCACTGTTTCTAAGTTAGGCTATAATTTACATAACACAATAATGCACAGATTTTAAGTGTTCAATTTGATGAGTTTTGACAAATGCCAACCCTACTTTTGATTCTTTTTTACCCTAAGAGTGTTTGAAAATAATAAGAACCATCTTGAAATAGCTTAAATTAGAAAGGAACTTGAGGACAAGGGTATAGCCAGGCCTACAGAAGGGATTGAAATCAGGAAAGCCTTTTTCTGCACCTCTGCTTCCTCTGCATGTTGCTTGCCCCTCTGCCCTGTGCCCCTTCCTGGCAAACAGTAAGCGTTCAGTAAATAGTAGCTTTAATTGTTCTGTCATTTTTGTATACATGTATTATTACAAACAAAGTTAACTCACCCTTTTTAATGGCTATTTTATGTATGTATGTCTCATAATTTATTTAAAGCAGCCTCTTAAATTTTTCACTTTCTTCTTTTACTTATAGTACCTGCAGGAATTAGATTTCAACTCTTTGAATGTTCAGTTCATGTCTAGTTCATCTTTGAAAACTTAATGCCTAGCATAGGGCCTTGCATGTAGTAGCTGCTTAGTAAGTGCTGACTGTGTGTAAGGAAATGATCCAGTGCTTAGAGAGGTACTAAGAACAGATCGTCTCTGATGACTGGCACTGCAATAAGTGCTTGGGATTTATTGGAGTCTGCACTGTAGACCCTGCCTGAGGTTTCCAGCCTAGTAGGAGAAGCTTGATAAACTGTAAATCCTGTGCAAGAGTGGCTTTGAGCCACCTGCCTGGTGCATGTAATGGATGGGAATACTTTGAGTCCAGAGAAAGGAGGCCTATCAGGCAGCACAGAACAGCTTTAATACATGTTGGATCTTGAAGGAAGAACTTAGATAACAGAGAGGAAAGAGGTGGGCTTTGGAAAGTGAGGAAGGGAGAATGACCATTCGGGACCACAGAGGCAGGTTTGCTGTTTTATTTCTTCTTGGCTGTTGTCATTCACTGTCTTTTGGTGTGGGTCCTTTTAAAGAAGCAAGGCAGCACTCTAAAAATAAATCTGTTAGGTCTTTTGAACCAGGCAGAAGCAGGTCAATTCTGTCGTCCAAATGGAGGAAATCTCACCAAGAAAATGAAGTTGAGCTGTTGCTTAAGCACTGTCTGTTTGGCGGGGGGTGCTAATCCTAGAATTATAGAGCTTTGTTCTCTGTACCAATGTTCAAATATAAATTTAGCTTTTAAATCTCTTTGCTTTATAGCATGCTGTTGTACTTTTTGTTTTGGAAATATCCCAAAAATGTACATAAATCGAATTTTACAGTTTAGACCATTTCCCTTTCATATCCATACATCTATGTCTATGTATGTATATATTTAATAGCATGTATATTTTAATATATCATTTAGTCTTCTTAAAATTAGACTTTCATAGCTTGTATCATGTTCTCATTTATCTAGGGTTTTTCTTCAAGATTTTAGGGTACTCCAGCCTTTGGTCATCAGCTGCATCAGCTGCACTCGCACTTGGGTTTCTCTGACCCTTTGTCTCTCTGTCGTAGACTGAATGTTGAGCGAATATGTTAGACAAGTAGGGATCTCTCTGCTTAAAGAAATCCTTTGTGGATCCTTTTAAAATAAGAATTACCATTTCCTAATTTAGCATTATTTTAACTCAGTTCTAAAGAGTTTCTTAAAGCATTATGTATCTATCAATATATAAAACATTCCTCTCTCTATAATTTTGGAAAAACGTTCTTGGATTGGGATATATATGTATTTTGTCTCACCATACAGATAACTTTAGGGTAATATTTCTTGGATAGCTTTTAATATTATGTGGTATAATGCCATGTGTTATAAAGGCATTTTCAAGATTATTGTTCATTTTTTCACATAGTGTCCCTTGCATAGAGTCTGTGTTAAAAAAGTTATTTTAGAATTCAGTGCTGAGAAAAGATTTGTTTTTCCTGAGGAACTGATATACTTATTCCTTTCCAATAATGACAGCTATACAATTGTTAGTGTTTCCTTTTGTGCTTTGACTGCCAGGAAAATCAGAGGCAAATTTCAAGTTCATTCATGGAAGACTGTTAACCCACATAATTGACATGTTTGTATTTCCCTTCTTCTTGGTCCTGATATTCTACTTCTGTTTTAATGTTATTTCTTTCTCTTTTTTCAATTGAAGTATAGTTGATTTACAGTGTTGTGTTAGTTTTTGGTGTACAGCATAGTGATTCAGTCATACATATTATATATGTAGTCCTTTTTCATTATAGGTTATTACAAGGTATTGAATATAGTTCCCTGTGCTATGCAGTAGGACCATGTTTTTTGGGGTGTTTTTTAAATCTGTTTTATTTATGGTAGTGTGTATCTGCTAATCCCAAACTAATTTAGCCCACTCCCTGTCCTGCCACCTTTGGCCTGCCTTCTTTACTCCATGTTAACGATTTTGCCATTCATCTGTATTGTTGAGTAATACAGCAGTTTGTTCCGTTTGGTTGCTGACTAGTCTTCCAGTGTCTGGATATATCACCCTTTCTTTATTCCCTGTTGATGGACATTTGTTTTTGTTTTCCAGTTTTGGGCTGTTACAAATAAAACTGCTGTAAATGTTCAAATGTAAGTCTTTGTGTGACCTTATGCTTTCATTTCTTTTAGGTAAATACCTAGGAGTGGTATAACTCAGTCATTTGGTAAATTATATTTTAACTTTTTAAGAAACTTCCCAACTGTTTTCCAAAGTGGTTGTATCATTTATAGTCCCAAAGCAGTGTGTGAGAGTTCCAGTCACTCTGTGTCCTCACCAACACTTGTTGTTCTCTGTCCTTTTGATTATAGCCATCCTGGTATGTGTGGAGTTGATTTCCCTAGTGATAAATGATGTTGAGCATCTTATCAGAAGTACATGTTCAGCATGAACTTATTTGCCATTCACCTATCTTCTTTGCTCATTTTTTTGATTTGTCTTACTAATTTGAAAGAGTTCTTTGTATATTTTAGATGTGAATCCTTTGTCAGATATATGTTTTACAAATATTTTCTCCCTGCAAGATTTTCTTTGTGGCTTCTCTTCATTTTTGTCTTTCAAAAAGCAAAAACAAAAAATAATTATAATAATGAAGTCTATTTAAAATATTTATTTATTATTGTATTATTTCATTATATTATTTTGGCAGCAGGGAAGGTAATTAAGTTTGTTTATTTTTGGCAGAGGTACTGAGCATTGAACCCAGGACCTTGTGCATGTGAAGCACGTGCTCTACCACTTGAGCTGTACCCTCCCCTCTGCAGTCTAATTTTTTTAGGTTTAATCTCTATAGGTTTATTGGCAAAAGAGCAGTTTAACATAGTGTTGCAGCTGATGCTGCCAATTTAAAAAAAGGAATCTTCTTAATATCATCTGATTATCAGTCCAAAGCAGTGCAGCACTGAAAATGCATGGGCAGTTTCATTCCTGAAGAAAACTGTGCTAGGGCTCATGTGTTAAACAATGTTTTTTCCCTGACTGCCCTTGTTTGAAGAATGCACATACCACTAGTTTGAGATTTATACTTTTACTTATTTTTTGAGCAGTAAGAACTTGTTTAAACATCTCACTGAGCTTCTGCAATTCGTTCTTCTTGTCATCTTTCTTCACTTTCTCATCACCTTCACTTTGTACTGCTTAACATGGATTTTACTGATCTGATGAGTCATAGCCTTGATGATGAAGTTCTCTTGCTTTACTCCTTATTCTTTAGGCAAAAGTTCTGTCTTCAGCAAACTTTCCCTTCTTTTTTCTTATTTTCGTTTTGGTTGCCCCTGGCAGTTTCTTGCTCAGTCCAGATAAGGAGCTACATAGCTGGGCTTCTCCAGCAGCTCAGGCCAGGCAGCACAAGATGAGAACAAGGGACTGCAGCATCTGCTCAGAATATTCAACTAATTGAGAAACTGTCACCAAAATGTCTCAGTAGCCCTTTTCTATGTAAAAGACAAATGTTTCTGGAATCCTATGTCAGATCTTTTGGGGTTTTGTTTGTTGGCTTACTTTTATTTGTTTACTTGTTTTAAACCTTTTATTTTGAAATATAGATTTACAGGAAGTTGTTAAAAAAAATGTACAGAAGGTCCTGTGCACCCACTATCCCTCCTTCCCTAATGTTAGCGCATCTTGCATAACTTTAGTGCAGTATCAACACCAGGAATTGACGTTGGTACAATCCACAGACCTTATTCGTATCTTACCAGTTGCACCCACGTGTTTGTTTGTATGTGTGCATGTATAGTTTTATGCAGTTTTTATCACACAGGTAGTTTCATGTAACTGTTTCCACAATCAAGAGACAGAACTACTCCATCACTTCAAAGCTTCTTCATGCTACCTTTTAATAATCATCCCTGCCTCCTTCCATCCTCAAATCCTAAGCCCTGTTTTCCATCTCTATAATTACATTATTTCAAGAATATTATATAAGTAGGATTATATAGCAGGCGATCTTTTGAAATTGGTTTTTATCACTCAGCATAATTCCCTGACAATCTGTTCAAGTTATTGCATGTATCAGTAGTTCTTTTCTTTTTATGGCTGAGTAGTATTACATAGTATGGATGTTCCACAGTTTGTTTAACCATTCACCCAATGAAGAACATTTGGGTTGTTTGCAGTTTTAAGTTGTTATGAATAAAGCTGCTCTGAACATTTATGTACAGGTTTTTTTGTGCAAATGTAAGGTTTCATTTCTCTGGGATAAATGTCCAAGAGTATAATTGCTGGGTCATATCCATAAGTACATTTTTAGTTTTAGAAGGAACTGCCAACCATTTTCCAGAGTGGCTGTACCATTTTACATTCCAATCAGCTGTGTCTGTGTATGATCTACTTTCTCTGCATCCTTACCAGGTTTTTGGTGGTGTTACTATATTTTAGCCATTCTGATAGATGTTCATTGTAGTTTTAACTTTCATTTCCCTAATGGCTAATGATGTTGAACATCTTTTCATGTGCCTGTATATCCTTTTTGGTGAAATGTCTGTTCATGTCTTTTGCCCATTTTCTAATTGGATTATTTGTTTTCTTTCTGGTGAGTTTTGAGGATTCTTTATATAGTCTAGATACTAGTCCTTTATAAGATATGTAGTTTGCAAATATATTTTCCCAGTCTAATTTGCTTTTTCATTCTACTACAGAGCAAAAGATTTTAATTTTTATGAGGTCCAGTATACCAGTTTTCCTTTTATAGATTGTGCTTTTGGCATCAAGTCCAAGAATTCTTCATTTAGCCCTAGGTCCTGAAGATTTTCTTCAATTTTTTGTCTAAAAGTTTTATGGTCTTATGTTTTACATCTAAGTCTTTGATCCATTTTCAGTTACTTTTTTTCCAGCTAATTTTTGTGTAAGGTGTGAGATTTACATCAAAGTTCATTTTGGTTTTTTGCTTGTGGATGTTTAATTGCTCAAGCAAGTATTTGTTGAAAAGGCTATCCTTCTTTGTTTGACTTAACATGAGGCAGAATGACTCCTCCCACTTTGTTCTTCTTTGGCAAAATTGTTTTAAATGTTCTAGGTCCTCTGCCTTTCCATATACACTTTAGAATAAACTTGTCTTTGTCTCCAAAAAAACTTTGCTTTCAAATCCCAGCTCTGACACTTAACTGGCTTTGTGACCTTGGACAAGTCATTTAACTTCTCTGAGCCTGTCAGAAAGGAGAATAATACCTCTTGTGCAAATCTTTTGTAAAGCTTTGAGATAATATGTATATATGTATAAGTGCTCTGTGCCTAACACCACTCTCGCTATATCTTAGTTATTATTCCTGGCCACAGTGGAATCATTGTTTATGATCCATAAATGGAGAGGCAAGTGTACTGTTATGAGCAGCAAATGTTTCTTAAACCCCTTCGTGGTGCTAATTTTCAAGGATGTGAAGTCTTGACATAGCTCTTGTCCTCAGAGGGCTTATAATTTTGTTGGGGAAGCATGCTGTGTGGGTAAAAATTCCAGGACTAGGTATCACATGTTAAGTTCCAGATACGTGGGGCAGACAGTGGGTACATCAGAGAACTTTCTCTTCCTGGGTTTTGTTTGCTCTTTGGTACCCTGTTCTGCAAGGTGGCTTCTGTCTATTATTGATGAGAATGTGTGGGGGTTGAAGGGGGTGTGTACAGATTTAGGGGAAGGCAGTCAGGTGGGAATATGTAATTAATTTTTATACTTTCCCCAGTAAACCATCGACCCTTTTTATGATGTCATGAGGGATTCCTTAATTTTGCAGCTGCTTCCTGATTACGTCAGAGAGGAGCCTCTCACCCCACAGCCTGGAGCTGTACTCATACAACAATTGGAAACAAATGAAGTGCTGAATATCTAATGGCTTCCACAGGGAAAGCCAGTTCAGACTTCCCAGGCCTCCTTCTGCAAGGTCTTCCTCAAGTATTTCTGACCCCCTGAAGTGTCTTTGTTCTGGAAAGACAGGACTGGCCCAGAGCCAAGTGGGCGGGAGCCTGGTGACTCCTGGGCGCACACCTCGCTCCCTCCAGGTGTTCTGCAATCCCACATCTCTGCTCTCTTCCTGGATCTCGTTTGGTGGGTGTTACCCTTTTTGAGGTCTCAGGATCCTCTGGAACTTGAGATTATCAGTGAGAGTCCTTCCCTCCCCCACATCATCTCCACCTTCTCTTCTCTTGATTTTCTTTCTGCAGCATTTCTCACATCTGTGCACTCCTTTCCATTCCGTTTTCCACCTCTCTTATAAGAAAGATGTTATGTTTTTTTGGCATTGTTAAGTTTATGAAATGTTCTACATATATAATTCCTCTTAATTCAAACAAGTTCACATCCTCTTAGCTTCCCAGCCAGTTTCCCTCCCTGTTACTTTTTTCCAGCTACACTAATTTGTCCTAAGTGCTTTAACTAGATTAATCTTCATAAAATCCCTTTGCTTTACTTAGGAACATTGAGTAAGTGTCCTCCTCACTGCCTATTGGGTCAGGCCTGTGTTCCTTTCTGTGACATCGCAGGCCCAGTGCTTGGTGTCCCTGTTGCATGACACGCTGAGCGCAGTACTTGCCATCTGGGTATGTGCCTGGTGTGCCCCTGCCTGCATGCCTCCATAGCACACTCACTCCCTCCTTAATCCTGGCAGTTCAGTCTGTGTTCATCTTTTGCAGCCCTGCTCCTCAGAAGCGCTGTCTTCCATGGAAACCTTCCTAGATAGACACTAGCTGGAAATGTTTTTGTTTTTTTTTTTTCTGGTGAGGGAAAGCATCTTATTTCCATCTCCCTTATGGCATGTAGTCATACATTGTCTTAAACTGTAATTATTTGAGTGTCTTTGTATTCTTCCTGTCTTCCTCATTAGAATATCTTCTCAGGGACAGTGTCCTGTTTTCCTTTATATCCTCCATAATTGGGCTAAATAAACAACTTTGGAATTAATGGGAGAGGTCCTTTTATTTGGGGGTTGGGATTTCCTTTGCTCCAACATCTACCCACTAAAAGAAGTCAGAGTTTTATAATCCTAGAAAATCCAAAAGAAGTAGCAGGCAGGACAGTAGGGTTTCTTAGAGGGGAAACAGTACCTTCCATGTTCCTCTGTCTTATCTCATGTACCTTGTTCTGGGATATGTCATGAATTGCCTTCTACCCAGTCAGCCTGCATTCTGCCATTGTGCATGAATAATTTGCTTGCGTGTATTGGTGCCCGATTTTTCTGCTCTTTTCATTCTACTCCTTGGGGAATAAAATGACGCCCGATTTTTCTGCTCTTTTCATTCTACTCCTTGGGGAATAAGATGGCATGGACATCTCTGCTTTTGCTGTGAGATTTTGTCTGGTTCCTTTACCAGACTGACTGCCTTTTCCAGCCAGCAACTGCCACAGGGAATTCAAGGGCTCAAACAGCAGCAGTCAAAAGATGCTCTCACTGCCCACTTCCTGTAGACAAGGAGGTTTTGGTGGGCTGCTCAGGAACTGTGCCAGCCCTGTGTCTGACTGGTGACTGACTCATGAGAAAAGCAGCCTCATGTCTGAAAGATAAGAGCCAACAAATCACCTCCAGGTGGTGTTAGTTTGGAGGTGACTGACCATTCATTTCCTCTCTCTGGGAGGAGCCAGCAGGGATGGAATCAGTGAATAAGTAGTCTTGCCTGCATTTTTCTCCAGCTATTAGTGAAACAGCCGAGCAAATAGTTGGTTCTCTCTGTTGGAATGGTAAGTGGACCCCTGTGCCCTCTGAATGCCTTCTGTGGCTGTCAGGGTATCAGACTTGTGTGTCATCCATCCTGTGTCCTCCCTTCATTACTCTTCTCATCCTCTTGCCAGGAAGCTGGCTGTGTGCACCAGGGGAACTCTGCTTGTTCCATCACTGCCAGATTTTTCTGTGACCAGCCAAACCTCATCCCTACCGATTTGGTTTCCTGCAGATCTCTCCCTGACCCAGGAGTTGATCAGAAGCGATGGTTCTGAACCGCTGTCCCTTGGCTGGGCTCAGTAGGTCCAGGCAGGTGGGCCTGCCTGTTGTCCCCTCCTCTTCCCTCTCCCCGCTCCTGCCTCGCTCCCATTTCCTGCAGGAGGACGCTCTGCCATCCTGGAGCCGTCAAGCACAGCTTTGCTTTGGCAGCACCGTCGCACACACACTGGTGGGAGAGGGGACGTGTTTATCACTTTTCCTGGAGATTATCTGTTTAAGCACTTCTCTGACAGTTACAATAACAAGGGCAGTGTGTTGTGTTTCCCAGCAGAAGGACACTTGCTGTTGAAAGATGTATAGCACTAATTAGAAATACATAACATCCGGCCACATGGCAGCCTTCTCCTGGCCGCTCCATTTCCTGATTTCATACAACTTTGACGACAGTTGGTTTATGTTTTCCATGAATATTTTCTCAGAAAAATGAGAAAGTCTCCCTGTTACATAGGAGCAAGAAGAGTATTTCTGCCTGAGCAGGTATTTGGCCAAAGAAATAGTGGGAGCTGTGGTCACCTGCCCATCTGAGAGCAAGTGGGAAGTGGCAGAACCAAGCTCAGACCTCAGGTGACTTTCTTGGTAAGAAATATTTCTGTCTGACTTCCTTAGCCAGAACCATCCCCCTACACCCTTGAACAAGCCTGCTTTTGGAAAGAAGGGGAAAGGCTGTTTCACAATGTTAATGAGTTCTTCAGCTCATGTCAGGCTCCTGCTACCTGACACAAAGCCAGAGGAACCCAGGCAAATACCAAGGAAAACAATGCTTTTTCCTTCCCCACCCCACATCACTTGTTGGCCTGGCCCAGCCCAACTCCAGGGATATATATGGGCATTTGTAAGACTGGGGCCAGCTTCCTAGGCCTAGCCCCGGAGTGGGCGGACCTGGGCCTCCAGATGCTGCTTTCCTACCCACGGGTATAAGAGTGGGTATGTCTCAGGGCTGGCATTTTATGGCTTCTAGTCCACAGAAGCCTAAGTGAGGCAGAGGGCATCTCCTGAAGATACCATAGCACTTACATATTTCTCACAGGACACACTGGGTCCGAGTTGCCATGGTTACTTGGGTAAATAACTATAGATGCTCAGTATGTGCTTCTGGTACCGCTGAGCCTTAGAAGAGGGCAGGCCTTCCAGAAAGCACTCTATATGAAGTGGTCAGTCAGAGACCTGACCGAGACCCAGCATTCTGACCCCCGATAGCTGTGATACTGCCACCTGCTCAATCAGAGCAGAACAACTTACTGGTTTGTACCTCCCATCAGTCAAACCAGAATATAGTGGGGAGTGCTGTCAGACCCTTCCTGGGGAGTTGGAGGGGCTGGGGTGGGGGTGAAGGGTTGAGGTGACATAACCATGGCCGAGAGCAGAGCAGTCATGAAGCTGCTTTTCAGCTGCTGCCCTGAGAGGTATCTGCTTCCAGATACAGCAGAGAGGCTCCCGCCTGGTCCCCAGACCTTATTTCAGGAAGCTTAAAAAAGGAGCCAGCCTGGACCCCTCAGAGGCCTCAGTGTCATTGTTCTTGAGCAGTTCATTCTTGTCCTTGAGCCTAGCCCTGTGTACTCTGAGAAGGAATCTAACCTGAGGTTGACATTTGTCATAAAAATAGAAATGGTCTGGGTGAAAATAACCTCCCTTTGCCCCATCTTATCCTTATCCAGGCTAATGAGGGTGTCTTGTATTCTTGGGCTTCTGCCAGTCCTTACAGCTAAGATACCCCCTCTCCATCTCTTCTGAGGGCCTTCTGTGTGCAGGTAACTTCTGCCTAAGATGCCCAATTGATGAGGGGACACGAATGTGTACTCAGATGTGTCAGCTACCAGGATGTAGCTTATTCTCCCATTCTGGGCAGTGCTCTACAGGGGCCTGGACTGAGCTGGGGCAGCACAGACGGTGCTGCTGCCTGTAGTCAGGGTGGCAGGGAGAAGCTGGCATCTTTCCTTGAGATGGCTTACACATCTTCCCCTTCCCTACTTTCCATCCTCCCTGTGCTTGGTTCTTGGGTTCTTGTTTCCTCTCTCTCTAGCAGAGGTTTAGGGCCTTACCAGAAGAGGAATGAGAGTGGTGATCTATTCTAATCACATGGATTGTTACCACTTCCTTACTGCCTGCCACAGTTGAGTTGGAAAGTTAGAGGGTGACATTTGGGACCAATGGGCATCTGGAAGGATGGTGGGAAAGCCACAAAAGAAGAATTGCTATACTGATGCTATTCATATGTTGGGACCTTCTGAGCAGCAGCCTGTTCCTTCTCACTTCCAGGGCTTTCTAAAGTGGTTTGGGGCTGGCTTTGCATACTCCAGTCATGTTTGCTCCTGTGGCCAAGACTGTTAGGAACAACTGTGGTTGTGTAGCATCTCCTGGAGTCAAGACTTCAATTAGGCTCCACTGAAAAGACTAGTGTCAACAAGGAGAGAGGCAAGAGGGAGCTCCCCCTTTGGCCATTGAGGTTAAAATGCAGACAGGGACAGCGATCAAACATGTGGCTAATTATCCTTTTAACACTTGGAGATTCTGAGAGTTCTCCTGTATTAGGAGGGAATTAACAGACCAGCTACCGCCAGAGCAAGCGAGCCTGGCCCCCGATTCCAACTCCTGTGCATATAGGGGTGTCTCTTCCTCTGAGGCTGCAGGCTGGACTGCTGCCTTCTGTTTGTCACCTGTTCCTCTCAAGTCTGGATGAAGTGTCTATCAGGGAGGGCCACTGACAAGTGGTTTGAGGGTGTGTATGTAGCTCCCACTAAGGTATTGCCCTGGCCACCACCAAGGTGACTCCTTTCCCTGACCTGCAGCCAGAAGGCAGTTGACCAGCTGAGGAAGAGAAGGGGATAAGGTGCTGGCATTGGAAGCCAGATTTATTTCTCAGCCCTAGGGGAAAGAATTTGTGAAAATTAAAGCTGACACTGATTAAGTGCTTATTATGTGCCAAGCACTGTCCTACGTAGTTAACTTATTCAGGTTATTGAAAATAGATTATTTGTAAGTGTCATGTGTGTTCTCTGAGGAGGACGAATAGAGAAAAGGTAGGGATGGAACCAAGGTTGGTGATTCAAGAAGGTAACTTTTAAAGTTATATTTTTCTCATCTTAATTGGTGATTGTATTCCTGCTGTCTATACATTAGAGAGACTGAGTTAATTAAATAAGAATTTTTGTTACTGTGGCTTCACATCACCTGCAGGCAGCTAAAGGCAGAGAGCATGCAGCTCTGGCTTACACTGCTCACCTTGGGGTAACTGGTCCTGGGGAAGTGATGTGGTTCCGAATTTACACAAGTGAGCCCTATAACAACCTCACTGAGTGTTTACTCACATGTGAGGCATTGTGGTAAGTGCCTCACGTGCATTACTGTATTTAGCCTTTCAGCTACCCTCTGAAAAGGGGAGTATTACGACCCCTAGTCTTAGATGAGGAGAAAGAGCTCAGTGACACAACCAAGGACACCGACCTCATAAGGTAGGGAAGAGGAGCCCTGGGCCCACAGGGTGCTGATAGGGTTTCCTTTGCGTCTCCTTAGACTGCTTCTCGGAGGAGTGTCGCTCTGTGATCCAGGAGCAAGCCGCAGCCCTGGGCCTGGCCATGTTTTCTCTCCTGGTGCAGCGCTGCACCTCCTTACTTAAGGAGTCGGCCAAAGGTAAGCAGGTGAGGGGCCCCCTGGCTGGTGGGCTTTCCAGCTCCTGGGTCCTGTCCAGACAAGCTCTGCCTGCCATGCTGCTTTCTCTGTGTCTGCTCCCTCTGCTCCCCGCGATTCCTCATCCCGGCAGCCCCTCTTCCTTTTGCCCGTCTCATCTGTGGCCCGCTTTCCTCCCTGTGGAACCCTACCCTCCCTCTCTTCTCCTTTACTAGTCAGGATTTTCACTGTATTGCTGGACTGCTGCATGTTTCTCTTGCAACTTAAACAAACAAACAAACAAAATACAGAAAAGTGAGTTTCCCATGGTGTTTATAACGGATGTTTTGGTTTCCCCCCCGTCTGTATGTCCTTCTTTGGTACCTAGTGAGGGCTATAACCACTGTGGACCAGCCATCTCAGGAGACCCACTGGACCGCAACAAGAGTTCTTTTTAGCCCTTGGCTTGAGCAGTATTCCATTATCCTTTAAGGCTGCCCTCAGAATTCCAAGCTTGATTGCTGAGCCGTGTAAAATAGGGCTGAAGGGTACACCTTTCTCTTGCTCCCGGGTCAGTTTGGATGAGTAGTGAGGCCCCTCTATTGTTCCCCTGCCACACCAGCTTTTTGTGAATGCCTCTAGTCTTATGGGCTGCACTCTTTTGGAGGGAGGGTAGGGGTAACTTTATTTTGAAACAATTTCAAACTTACAGAAAAGTTCTTAGAATAGTACTGAGAGCTCTCTTACATACCCTTTGCCCAGATTCCCTCAAAAATGATTATCAATTTTACCATATTTGTTCCAAGTTCTCTCTCTTTTCGTACACATGTACACTTAATTCTGCTTCTTATTTTTCTTCTGTACCATTTGATTGTAAGTTCTGGACGTGGTAGCCCTCCCCCCTCAAATACTTGACTGTGTATTACCTAGTCACAAGGACATTCTCTTCCATGACAGTACTGTTACTAAAATCGGGAAGCCAGCATTGATATAGTACTATTATTGATTCTACAGACCTTACTAAGTTTGTACCAATTGTCCTAAAACAAGTTTCTTTCTGGTCTAGGATCCACTCCAGGATCACATGTTATGTTCAGATGTTGTGTCTCTTTGGTCTCCTTCAGTCTGGGATGGTTTCTCGGTCTTCCTTTGTCCATCATGATCTTGACATTTTTGAAGTGTACATGTCATTTATTTTGTAGAATGTCCTACAGGTTGGGTTTCTCTGCTGTTCCCTCATGGTCAGATTCAGGTTGTGCAGGAACCCTGGTACCATCTCAGTACTGTGCTGAAGGAAAGCTGAAAGTGGGGGTGGGGGCTGGAGGCCCGAGGAGCAACTTCAGACAAGCCACAGGTAGAGACAGCTGTCTGCAGGGCAGACCCAGCGCACTGGTTCTCTCTTTGTCCTGCTTTTCTGAATCCTCTTAGGTGCTGGCCTTTGTCCTTTGCTTCTGGGCCCAGCTTTCCTGTAGACTTGGTCTCCCTTCCCTAAGAGCTTGCTGCCATTCCAGGGCCCCAGGCCTCACAGGGGCCACAGCAGACATAGGCCCAGTTCTCACCCTCTCCCTCTGCAGCTCAGATGTCCTCTCCTGAGGATGAGGAGGACCAAGATGACATCAAGGTGTCTTCCTTCGTCCCGGACCTGAAGGAACTGCTCCCCAGTGTGAAAGTCTGGTCAGACTGGATGCTCGGCTACCCAGACACCTGGAATCCCCCACCTACCTCCTTGGATCTGCCCTCACGGTGAGTCAGCCTTGGCCCACCCGTGTTCCCACAGCTCCCCTCCCAGTCCTCTTTTTCCCTCCCTCCCGCAGTCTGCTTGTTTCTGTCCTCCTTCTTCATTTGCACTTGGGTTTTCCCCTTCCTTGACCACCTCCCTCGTCCCCTGATGTGCTAGGCTATTTTTGCCTGTTCTCCGGTCTGCTCTTCCTCCTCTCTCCATCTCTCTTGCTCTTATGCCATAGCTTGCTCTGTTTTGTTCTTTGTCCTTGCTCTTACTAATTTTCACTGCATATTGTTCATACTTACTGTCTCTGCAGCTGCCTCCTGAGTCCTGGTGGGTGTCGGTCAGTGTTTGTGAGAGATTCTGTCTCTTTCTCTCTATTAGTTTATCTCCTTGCATCTCTCAGGCTACCTCTTGCTGCTGCTCCTGCTGTCCTGCGCCCTCGGTCTCACTGCCTCCCTCTCACGACATTGCAGCGTGTGGTTGTCTGTGTGTGTCTGGGGATTTGTCTTTGGAAGGGTCTTTTGGTGTGCCTGTCCATGTCTTTGTGTCCATAAGCTGTGTCCATATCTGCGTCTGTGTCTGTCCTTGTATGTGGGTCTCTTGGCAGAGTTCACATGTCCCCATGAGGAATCTGTTTCAGTGTGTGTGTGTGTGTGTGTGTGTGTGTGTCTCCATGTCTGTTGTGTCCATATCCATGTCTGTGTCCAGTTCTGGGCCTGCGTCAGTCCATATCTGCTTTGGTCCTGTCCGTGTCTCTCTCTGTGTGTGCCTGTGTCCTGTGGGAGTGTTTGTGTTCCTGAATGTCTGTGCCCAGGACTGCCTGTGTCCATGTCCATGTTGGTCCATAACTGTGTCTCTGTGTGTCAGTCTCGGTCTCTCTGGCAGAGGTGGACCCTACTGTATGTGTGGGTCTGCCTGTATCCACCTGCCTTGCCTATGTCTCCCTACCTGTCTCGGCTTGTCCTCGTCTGCCTCTTTTTGCCTGTCTTTGCTGTTTATGTGTATCTGTGTCAGGGGTCAGCAAGCCCTCATGAGCTAAGAGTGGTTTATATTTTTAAATGGTTGAAAAAAAAATCAAAAGAATAAGATTTCATGACTTGTGAGAAGTATATGGAAGTCCCATTTCAGTAGCCGTGAAGTCGTATTGGAACATGGCCATGCTTGTTTGTTTACACTTTGTCTGTGTGCTTTCACACTGCAGCAGTAGAGTTGAGTACTTGTGACAGAGACTGTATGGTCTGCAGAGCCAAAAATATTTACTGTCTAGCCCATTACAGAAAAAGTTTACAGCTCCTATCTATATCCATCTCCCCTTGTGTCCTGTTCTTCTCTGTGTCAGTGTCACTGTGTGTGTGTTCATGTTCGCACAGGAGTGTCTTAATGTGTGTGCACTTAGGTGCCTATCTCTGGTCAACTCTGTTGACTCTGCATTTCCCTCCCTCCCCCTTATTCTCTTCCTTTCTCTGTCTCTCTCTCGGTTTCTCTGTCTCTGTCTCTCTGTTTGACCTTTCCTTCTCCCTTTCTCTTCTTCCTTCCCTCTCTGTCCCCCATCCTCTGCAGTGTAGTCTCTGGCAGGTGCAGTGCACTCGGGGTTCCTTCAGGCTCTGTGTTGGGTGTGTATATGTGTGTTTGGGAACAAGCATCCATACCCAGCATCTCATCATTCTTCTCCAGTGCTCTTCTCTGGGAGGGGAAAATACTGGAGGATGGAGTATGGATACCTAGGATGCTGTTAGCAGCGTTTCTAGGGAGTGGGGAGGGGTGCTTCTCTGGGCTGTGGGCCAGCCGTGTGACTCTCCCGGACTCGTGGGTGACCCGCAGAGGGAAGACTGCAGCAGAGATTTCTGGCCAGCAGTTATTGACCTTTCTGTGTAGACGACATAGTGTGACTCTTTCCTGCCTTTCCTTTCTCACATTTCTTCCTTCTCCTCACCCCAAGAAGCACCCCTGGACTGTTAAGCCTTGCCTCCCCAGGTCCCCCCAGCTGTAGTTCTGTAACCATGTGGGTGATGCTCACAGCATCAAACAGTTCTCTGCTTTCCTGTGAACCCTCCTAGGTTTCCAAAATACACTCCAGGCTGAGGCCTGGTGCACCAGGGTTGAGCCGTGAGCTGGGCAGCTGTGGCCACACAAAGGAACAGACTGCTCTACTGGTTAGGGGGCAGCTGTTTCCCAGCAGTGTTCCCCAAAGAGTTAACGTGTACAGCCTCAAACTTTTCAGGCCATTAATCTGCAATGCCGACTAGGCAATTTGCAATTTTGGAAAGAAACTGACAAGGAAGGGCTCTTCTCTCCAAATATCTGAAGCCACTGCTTCTGAGCATTTGCAGGGGTCACAAAGTGTTCCTCCCTTCCTCTCGAGGGGTGGGGAGGCAGACCATCTGTCCCTGGAGCTTGGGCCTTCCCTGGGTCACCCCACCTCACAACCACAGGTCCCTTAGATATGGTCCACCCAGCCCCTGTTTACCCATATCCTGGCCATCAGGCCTGTTAACTCTCTTCTGCAGCCTGTCTCCCTTCATCCCTCCTCCCTCTCCGGCTCCCTTTGGCTTTTGTTTGGCTGAGGAAATGGAAAGCTCACACAGGAAGTGCTGGGCCTCATTTGCTTGAGGTGCTGAGTCTGTTTTCTCTTTGGATGCTGCAGTAAATGGCCCGTTGCCGGCTCATGCGAGCTGCTGCCCATCTTTGGGCAAGGGCTCAATCTGCAGCTGGGCACGTGGTCCGAGCTACAGCCATCCCCAGCTGGGCTTCACCTCCAAGGCTACAGAGAGGCAGAGGGGGTTGGGACATTCCAGTCAAATTTGCTTAGTCTTTTCAGACTTTTCTTCACAAGGACAGCAAATCTGACCAAATAATATGTTGAATCTGATTGCCTAGTAAACAAGTTCCTATCACTGTAACTTACTTTTTGACAAGTCTAGTCTAGGCTAGAGAAGTCAATGTGATAGAGCATAGAGTCCCCTTCTGCAGTGTGTCTCTTTGCAGTCAGGATCAGCGGCTGGTTGTCTCTGGAATGCAAGTTTAAGCATAAAGGAGGGGCTTTGCCGTCCTGAGGCCTGACCACAAGACATGGTGGTTTGAGGGCTGGTGCCACTGTTGAACAGAGCAGACCTGGCCTTGACCACCACTGAAGTTCATCCCACCTCATAGCCTTCAGATCCAAGTAATGGATAAATGGAATAAGAATTTACCTCCCTTCTTCCTAGTTTCTCATATAGCTGCCTAACACTCACTGAGTGAATATGATAGTTGAGAGATTGGCAAGGTATGGTGGTTTTGTAGGTTTCAAAGTTGCATCATATACCCACTGGAGAGCCTTTTCTTTTAAGGCCATAGGGAGTAACATCTCCTGATAATTCTGTAGATGTCGTAACAGTAATCCCTCTGACACTCTTAAGGTCCTAGTGCTGCTCTTCATTTTGGAGGATTTAAGAATGCTCTCAAGAGAGTAGGAAGGAAATAGCTTCCACTTAACGCCTTTCCTTTGCTTGATTCCATTGGTCTTTGCCTGCATTTGTTCTCTGCAAGGACAGATTTCTCATTGATCGTAAGTTAAGGTGACCAGATAACTTACATTTCAGCCTGCTTCTCCCCCAGAAATCCCCACTCCCAGGTGGTCTCCTTGGCACATTCGGACCCTTCTTTAATCTTGCTCCTTTCATTCCCTCCACATCTTTCCCTGTGTAATCGTCTTTCCTTGTACAGTTAGAGAGTCATTTCAAAGCATCCTCTGCTTTCCCAGGGGAGTTCCAAAGCGCATCATTAATCTCCTGGGTTCTCTCCTCTTTGCCCATATATCTCTCCTTTCTGGTCAGATTTGCTTTTTCTAGGCAATAGCCACTTAGGCACACATGGAGCACTTTGATGATGACAGAACATCATTGACACTGCAGAGTGATAAGGGCAGGATTTCAGGGCCATTTGTGCCTTCCCACAAAGTGGCACTTAGTAGGTGTGTGTGCTGAAGTCAGCACGTGAGTACGTCGACTTCCAATTTATATCTGTTAGGAGTTATAATTGGATGGCTTTATATCCCAGGAGATTTTGGTACAGAGGATTGTTGCAGGGTGTGGAAAGTTGCCTTGAGCCACTGTAAAAGACAGTGTAGAGTGCTTTGGTCTGTTTAGAACAGACCACAGTGTTTGGAGGGGCCATCTACTTGTAGGGGTGGGGGGAGGAGTGGGGAGCACAGTTTCTGTGCCAGGCCTCTTGTTAGAAGGGAGGGGCAGCTATTCCCCACTTTACTAAGTCAGCATGAGGCAAGTGGTGAATGTCAGGTGGTAGAGAGGAGCAGAGCAGCAGGCTTCCACGAGCCTAAGTGTGGACCCCTTGCATCCCAGGACCTTTGGCAGGGCCAGGGCAGCAGGACAACCTACCCCATTTCATAGTCTCTGCTGAAGCCAAATCTTCCCTCATCTTGATCTCTAGTTCTCAGTAAGTGAAAGAGTCAGGGGACTTTGAGAACATCCAAACCTAGCCCAGCTGTGGCAGTTGGTTTATTGCTTTCAGCTGGTACTTGAACCCAGGTCCTGGTCTTGGAGGCTTTCCCAGGTTTAATCCCCAGAGCTTTCTCTGCAGCTGTATGACACTGCGCTGACCCCGAATGAGGATAGGAAAATAGAACCAGTGCCAAGCCAGAGTCTCTTTTTCATTTGGAGTCTGGCTGTCTGCCCATGACCAGGGTTACATAATGGGAAACATAGCTGGGGCTCTGGAGAGCCCGCGTTTCACCAGGCTGCCCAGACCTTCGCATTCTGATGCTATATATCTTCCTAATTGTAGCTCGGATGCATTTATCACACTGTTGGATTGGAGTACTGTTAAAAAAAAAAAACTCAAATTCCTGGACTTGCTGCTTTTCCGTGGCTTGTCTTGTATAGTCTACAGAGCATGCTGGAAAAGTCTTGTAGGGAGCCCTCTGAGGTGCTGTCACACGGGGTGACGCGAGGGTGTGCAGGGAGTACGCGACAAGCTCATTTCCGCAGCGAGCCTACATGTGTTGACCCTGTAGACGAGATAGAAATTCTTGAGTTAAAAAATAACTCGTTTACTCACCCTCATAGGGCAGTTCTGAAATAAGAACTAATCCCAAGTCTAATCGGCACCCCTTCAAGGACGCTTAATACATCTTCCCAGAAGGGCATTTTCGGAGGTCACTAAGTAATAGTCCATCAGCACTTCCCTGAAGGAAGTGGTGGTGACTGTGGGAAGCCCCTTTGCTACCCTGGCTCCCCACCCAGTCTCCCTGGCTCCGGGTTAGGGCGTCAGCACTATAGCCTGGCACCAGGGGGTTCCTCTTCCTCCAAGTGCTGAGTGTGGGGCACACGTGATCTCTCCCACGGCAGGAGCCTCTGTCCCCTCCCTGCTCCTCCCCCAGGACTTCTTGTGAGAGGAAGGGGTGTTGGCTTAAGGCTCCAGTCTGACCCCAGCAGGGTACAGCCGCTGACCCCAGGGAGAGTACTTTCCAGCTCTGGGCTGAGGTTATTTGGGTCCAGTGTGTGCTAAACTAAGAAGACGTGTTGGAGTGGTTACAGCTGAAAATTTAGAGAGGCAGGAACCGTGAGAATCCGCACCAGGGAGGCCGCCGAGGGCTACACTCATGCCGTGGAGATGTCGAGGTCCCCTGGGGGCTGCTCTTTCCCAAACACACAGTGCTGATGGGTTTAACACACCATAGTGACGCGACAGAGGCTATACATCTGAGTGTAGCTTGGGAGAACTGAAGTCAAATAAGGCGCTGGCCTAGAGAGAGGTTGAGGGAGGCACAGTAGAGGTACTTGAGAAGCCCTGGAATGAGGTTACCGTGACCTGTTGCCATAGGGCTGCAGCTGCACTGCTTAGAACATGAAGTTTATGTTCTTGGAGTAGTGCAGGGTGACTGAGCTTCAGATTGGCTTTGCCCTATTGGACAGAATTAATTTAAGTTGGGCACTCTCCCAAGGGCCCAAGTGGACTTCTTTGTGTAAATTAGAAAGGTAGAAAGGATCTTCTTTAACTAAGTCTTACAGGTTTTAGTGGTCACCTAATAAACAGCTATTATTCTCGGAGGATGGTGCCTTGCTGCTTTTGTCGTAACTCCCTAATAACTTTGTCTCCTGTTTATATTATGGTGGCATCTGGAAAATACACTGTAGTTTCTCAGTCTCAGAGTCACATGGGTCTCCCCCGCCCCCATCCTTTTGAGCTGCCTTGTCCTGATACTAGAACCGGATCCTCAGCCCCTGAAAACAGAGTTGGCATGACATCTTGGCTTCCTAAGGGGCTTCCTAAGCTATTTCAAGCTCAGGTACTATTCCTCTGACTCTATCAGACTTGTCGGATTCAAGTTCATTTCTGCAATCAGCTGCTCACCTGCACTCCTCGACAGTTAGGTGGGAAGTCTTCCAGGGCTATAGTGGTTTTATATTGGCCATCAAACCCCCTGTGGAGAGTTGTGAGCTATAATATGCTGATCCATAGGCAAACAAGTTAAAAAAAGGATATGATATATCTTAAGAGCATTTCTTTTGCTATGGCCTTTTGTCTTACCCTCTGTGTCTGTAGTCCATGGACTTTCTCTTTTTCGGTTTCCTTGGCCAAGTTTCTGTGCCCTCTTAGCTGTATTTCCAGAGCTCCTCACCCCAGGAACCAAAAGACCCAACTTGTTTCCCATCTGTACCACTTCTCTGATCTTCCATAGCTCCAAAACACAATGCAGGGCTTCTTCTCACTCAACTCTTTCCGGGTTTGTTCTGCAGCTGTGGAGTTTGAATGTTAGTGTTTAAACAAGCTGGTATTACACAGGAAATGGCCACCTCCACAGGCCCCTGCAGGCTTGTAACATGGGGTCATTGTACTTGATATTAATCACCAGTCAGCCTGTTCCCCAGTAAAAATATGAAGGGGTGTGAGGACTCAGTCCTCCTTAGACTGAAGGATGGCCTGAGCCCTGGTCGGGCCTTAGTACTCCAGTCTCCAAACTGTCTCCCTCCCTCGGTCCCGCCCCTGATGGAGTTTGCAGAGAAGTTTATACCTGACCTCTTCCCTGTAAAGCTGGCGGATCTGCCTTTCTTTTCTGAGTTCTAGGAAGGAGATAGATTGTTATGGTATAACTTGCATCATGTGTCTCACACCTTAATCTTTCCAAGCACGTTGTAGTTGAGTAACATCTCATATGAGAAAACTCCAAAATTGTGGAAACACAGAAACTCATTGGTCCACCTGAGACCAGGGCTTCTCAGTTCCTTGGACTGAAGCTGCTTTTCTAATGCTGTTTGCAGAACTAACCCCAGCCTGAAGGGTTAATCTGATTCCTCAAGTCAATATCCCCCCCCCCAACAACCAGCCAAGAGTGTGTGTTGGTTCATTTCTGTGAAATGTGTTTCCCCAGTCACCTGGGCTGGCCTGGGCTGCATTGTATCGGCCAGCAGCTGCACTGCACTCAAACTGACAGCTACATTAAACCTTGGAATTCTGAGGCAATAAAAAGTAAATTAACTCTTATTTTTTTCCTTTCCTGGTGGAGTACGTGAATGCATGTCTGTGGGGAAGTGAGTGAGCCTTGGTCCTGAGTGCATGCCTCTAACTAGCCACTGCTGGTTTGTCCCAAGCTAGAATCTGGTGTTCAGACTCCAGCCAGAGGTCTGCTTTCCTGGTGTGTGGTGTGTTGTGTGGGGTTGGGCCACTGGGTCACCCTGCAACTGCTGATCCCTGCTCACTAGTCAGTCACATCACAGCTGCTTGAAAGGCTCCCTTGCCACCATTCTGAGAGCCATAAACAGACTCACTGGATGCAGTTTCATATTCTCTGGCTGCCTTGTGGCTGCTTGGTGAAGAATGCACCCTAACTTTAGTGGGATCTTTTGGGCCCTGGGAATGTCCCCAAAATATGAGTTGGGACCAGAACAAGCCAGAGGGCCTTGGCTGAGCCTGTAGTGCTAGAGGGGTCCATTTAGAACCAAAGGTGGCTTGAGATTGTCTGAAAACTTTTGGGGAGTCATTTCCCAAGCATTTCTAGAAGATTTGGAACTGTTTAAAGTTCCTCCTAGACACCAGGATTTGACTTTGGGCTCCTTGGCTCAGGCCAGCCTTGAATCCTTAGAATCCAAGGGCTGCAGGAGGGTGAAGGTTGGAAGGCACTCCTAGCTGGGATAAGGAACTAGCGCAGAAAAAGCTAACTTTTCCCCTTCTGCTCAGACAGGAAGCCCTGTGTTCACCCACAGAACTGACCTCTCAGCCTAGAGGCCTGATTAGGGTAGCCGAGGTGATCTTGCCCAAGTTCCAGGAATTACCTCATCCTTTTGCAAATACCTCAACTTTTAAGTTCAGACATCTCACCTAGTTTTTCAAAGTACTTTTTCCTTTTAGTATTAGTTTCCTGACACCCCTCTCCTCCCCGCCTTCTGTGGAGAGTCCCCGTATAACCCACCGGTGTCTAGTCAGTTGTGTTCGCGTGTGTCTGTGGTGCTCAGTGAGAGAGGAGGTAACCGAGGAGGAGATGTGGAGTGATCTGGTACAGTCCTACCGAGATACCAGAAGAAAGCAGCCATTCAGAATCCGAGTTCACACACAAGACCAGTCTGAAGGGCTCAGGCAGAAATGACCTTTCATTGAAGCATTTTGTGTATTCCCCTGGTTCTGCTCAGTCTAGCTTGAATTTCTGAATTGGGAACTGGGGACACATTCTGTGTCTTCTAGCATCAGGTGCTATCTGACAAATCAGTACTAGGATAGGAGCTCTCACTCACTTCATTTTTGTAGTGAGTCTTCAGGTTTTGGCCAAGGTGGGTGGTAATGGGCAAAAGGCAAATGTGGGCAGGGGTCCCTAGTGGTGGTCAGCAGTCTCTGGGAGGAGTCAGCCTTGGTTTATCTGAGCCTTAGGGGACAGGGGAGCATGGTAATGAGAACCACATGGTACTACATATTTCTTCATCTTGGATCCAAGATGGTAGGGGTGGGAGGATAAGAGAGGGATGTGGGGCCTCCCACTGTGGCAGCCGTGGGTAATTTTCTGCCGCCTCTCCCTGGCTGGAGATGCTGCTGCCCACACCCCACACCCGCGGCTACGTCCTAAGGCAGCCTTGACCTGTACAGCACCAACCAAGGCCCCCAAGCCAAGAATTCAGCTGGGAGACTTTTCACCTTCTTCCTTCTCACTGTCGTCTTTCCTGTTTATTTTCCAAATTGCTGCTCTGCAGCCGAGCAGTGCCTGTTGGCCAGAGCTCACCAGCGCTGTGGGATCAGACTCAGGCAGTGGGCTCAAGTGGCCAGCAGGGCACTGGGGGAGGAAGCGGGGAGCTGGAAGAGCCTCCCTGTGCGTCTCCCATGGGCAGCGCTAACCTCGGAGGCGGCCCTGAGCAGCCCTATCACATCCGGTGCTTGTCTCTGCAGCCGGGACCGGAGGATAAACTATCAGAGCTGTGGGGCAGTGCATCATTCCTCTTATTATTTTCTTCTCTGCAGATGGGGTCGTGGAAAGTTCAGTTCCTTTTAACCCTCAAAGTTCTGTTTATTCTACAGCTGGTAGCCTGAATACTGTGTTTCCCATTACATCACAAAGGGGCTCAGGCAGATCTCTGCACAGAAACGTGTTGCAACTGTTTATTTTTTTCCATATTTAAACATTTCTGACAGCCAAACTCGGCCGAGCCAAATGATGAAGCTTTGTGAATGAGTCTGGTTGTTGGTGTCTGTGCAGAGAGAGGCTTTAGAAAACTCTTGTCCCTCCGGTGATTCTTCCCAAACATGTTCTTTTCCCTCCGCAAAGCCTATGAGGCAAGTTACTTGTGCAGTACACGTGTGTTGATTATGTGCCGTTGTGTGATTAATGGAGCTGTGTTCCGCCTGGTTCCCAGGACACTCTTGAAAACAAGATGTTTCATTTCATTGCCTTTTCCTAGTGCAGTGATTACAGTAAATAAACCAGTGCAGGTTCCTTCCACCTGGAGCCATTCGGGGATTACCCACACCTCTACTCCACTTTCTCCCCTAGCATCACCTTCAGTGGCATGTCCCTAGAATGCCTTCTGTTCTGCCATCTCCCAAAGGCTCCCAGTCTCCATGAGAAACAAACTGCTTAGGTCTGAGGCCCCTCCCTAGCAGATTGGCTCATGCACAGTAACTCCTCTGGGAAGATTCCAGGATGTAGCTTGTTCTTACAGCTTTCTTTGCTTCTTGGTTCTTGCCATTCCACCACTCGAGCCTAACCATAAAGCTTTTTCTATATAACTCGCTCCTTTTGCAGTAAGGCATCCATAGGGCACTGCCTGTTCCAGACTCCCTGGTTAGGTGGTCTTCTGGAAAAGAAAGCCACATGTTGTATAGTCCAGGGCCTGTAGACTTGGTAGGCCCTGGATCTGACCACAGTTTGGCTATTTGAGCTGTGTTTTGTGCAGGCAAAAAGAAAGCTCTGGGGATCCTTAGCACCCACCAAAGCAGGGATCTGAACCACAGTAGATTTTTGACAAATGATGGTGACAAAGAAATCAATCTTCTTTTTCTAATTCTGCCCTGGAGTTTGAACTGGGGAGAGCCAGACTTTGCATTTTCAAGATTCCTTCTCAGGTTCAGCCAGGACCTGGTGACATGCAGTTAGGGATAATCAGCCATCCCCAGTTTGCCCAGGACTGGGGTTTCTGGTGACATAGGACTCTCAGTGCTAAAACTGGGACAGTCTCAGGCAAACCAGAATAGTTGGTCACCCTGTGTCTAACCATCCACAAATGAGGGAGAGGAGAAAGAGTGGGATTGCCAAGACAGCACTGATACTGGTTTGTCTGCTGAAACACATAGGAAGCTTTACTTTCCTGGGAGGATCTTGGCAGGCCAGGAATGAGGTTTTTGTTGGGTGTGTGTTTGATTGTTTCCCTACTTATATATATGAAGTGATTTCTAAAGCATTGTCAGGGACGGGGGCGGATGGGGGGTGGTAACCACATGACCCTTTGTGGTGTGACTGGCCCCTCTGGCTGTGTGGGAGGAGGGGAGATTGGCACTGGGTTGCTGTCTGTGTGGCATATACTTGGCTGGACAGGAGTTGGGGAATTCTGGGAGCTGCCTCAAGCACTAGTTGTCTTGAGTGTTTGAGTAAGTGTCTCAGGCACACTGTCTGGAAAGGTGACAGGACCTGCATTAGGCAATTGATTCTCTAAATTCTTTTTCTCTCTGGTTGGGATTAAAAACTCCCCCTAATCAATTCAACTTTGCATAGATGGACACACACCCATCAGTTTGCTGCCATGGGTGCAATTTTGTATTCTAGCTTTTTGGATTAGATTTCCTGACAGACACCAGAGGTAGATGACATTTGCCACAAGTACCTCCCTGCCCACAAGTGCTTGGAATACTTTAACTGGTCCCTCTTTAGAGCTGCTCTTCTTTTCTTACCTTATTTCTCACAGGGTTGCTGTGGATGTGTGGTCGATGCTGGCTGATTTCTGTAACATACTGACTGCGGTGAATCAGTCTGAGGTGCCACTGTACAAGGACCCGGACGATGACCTCACCCTCCTTATCCTGGAAGAGGATCGGCTTCTCTCAGGCTTTGTCCCCTTGCTGGCTGCCCCTCAGGACCCCTGCTACGTGGAGAAAACCTCGGATAAGGTCAGCCCCAGGCCAAACATCCCTCCCCATTCACCCCTCCTCTTAATTCTCCAGACTTTTTTATTCTTGGGAAGTTTTCTGTGCAAACGGAACATGATTAAGTCATTGAGAAGGGTGTTAAGGGAAAATATCGACCTTTTAGCCGCTGACATCCAGCTCTGTGTCCTGAAAAAAAAAGCCCTCTCGACTTCCTTTGGTGTGTGTGTGCGCTTGCTGGCATGTTGTATATACGATCATTTCCTCACTTGTTTAAATAGTGCAGCTTGTGTTGGCAGTGCTCTCACTCAGCTCCAAATGGTTTGCATCATGCTTAAAGCACCCTCCTTCCTCCCCCCTTTCCTCCTTCCCCCCAGCCACAGAACTCTGCACTAGGAAAACAGCCAGGGCTTTTTCCCTTCTCTAAGGAGGAGAGTGATAAATAGGTGACTAGAGAGAAGCAGACACCATGTGTTAACTTACAAAAAAGCTTTTAGGAATATGAAGCATTCCCCGCTGCCTGGTTTCTATTTTTCTTCCTCTGAGGACTGTGTTTTAACCTGAACTTTTTTCTCATCTGTCTGTTTATAGAAAACAAAGCCCACTGCCTGTTACCCTGGTGGGGACTGTGAAACTCTTAGTCTCTGCTTAACAGTTGGGGCTCTGGCCAGGTGTGGAGAATAGGGCAGTCCGTTCTGTGTCACATTCCTGTGTAGTGGTTGCTAGGCTGGGGAAGTCGCGCCCACAGGCCCTGGAAGCAGGGTCTCCTGTGCTGAGCAGGGGAACGTGGCGACTGACCTCTCTGCAGAGTTGTTAGTGTCACATCCCCTGGGGGAGAGGCATTGGAGGGAGAGTCCATAAGTGGCTTCTCAGAAGGAAGTTTTTTGACCTAGATGAAGTATATATAGGGATGTAGGTAGATGTTAAAAAAAAATCAGATAGTTAAAAAGAAAATATATATATATATACATATATACACATCAGATAGTAAAAACTAAATTTGAAACATAAATTGCAAACATGAGATTTTATATTGAATATAAAAATTTTTAAACTCACTCTTAACGATAAAACAATATATATTTACTGTAGACAAGTAAAAAGAAGAAAACTTTATCCACTGTCCCCTCTACTCAGTGGTAATACAACTATTATTTTTGCTAATTATATAAATCATATTAAACTTCTAGTAGATACACACACTTTTTTTTTTTTAACACAACTGAAGGTCATACTACACATGCTATTTGTAATCTGCTGTTTCACTTAATATCTTTTAATGTCTTCCTATATGGAACCATTTTGATGATCACTTAGTATTCTTTCTACAGCAGGATTTCTTTAACCAGTCTGCTTTATTGAACCAATGGACTGTCCCAAATGTTTGCACTACTGTAAACATAGTGATTCCTTGTGGCAGAATATTTGTATATGTTCCCTTTGGTTAAATTTCTGTAAGTAGATAAAGGTTCTAGACATTGGCATATAAAAACTTATACTCTTTGGAGGCATTTAATGGCTAAGGGATCTTGGGAGTATGAGAACTGCTCTCTCTCAAGAGGAATACTCAGTTTATGTTTTTCTAATGAAAAGTTGGAATAAAACCTTGCTCTTGTAGTCTCAGGAAGGGTGATAATGGGGAGTTGTAATGTGTGAGGCTGAGGACAGTTAACAAAGTTTACACTTTGTGGAAGATGTTCGGTTAGAAGAGTTGGAAGAGAGACTGGACAACCATGGCTTAGGCCAGGCAATCCTAGTATGCAGTGTCCTTCTGTGATCACAAGGTGGTCTTAACTCTGGAGAGTGCTTTGGGGAGTTGGCTACTGAGTTAGCTGTCTTTCAGTGCAGTACAAGGAAGGAATCCTAGCCAGCTTCAGACTTCCTGAGTCCTGTCTTCTCATCAGCTCACCCAGCTTTAGTGCTAGTATAGGGTACAGTATATGATGTAAAACAGTGTATGATAAGTATGTGATCTGGCCAGAGAAGAGCACAGAGCCAGCGTCCCATGCCCTCAGCCTTTGGTACCCAGCTGGGGCAGTTGTAGCTCGTTGAGACTAAGGTAGGTCTCTACTTCAAGGACTGTGAAATAGGTTTGTCCAGCGCAACATTTCCAGATCCAAACTCCTGAATTCCTCTCCCCCAAACCTGGTCTGTCTTCAGTCTTCCCATCTTTCTAAATGGCAGCTTTGACTTTGTGGTTGCTTGTGTCAGAATTCTTGGGGTTATTCTTGGCTCCCATCATCTTCTCACACCTCCATATCTAATCCGTCACCAACCGAAGTCTTCTTTACTTTCAAACTATACACAGATACAACTCTCTTGCCACTGCACCCTCGTTGGATTCAAGGAAATACCTTCTGACTGGTTTCTCCAGTTTCTCACTCTTCCAATTTTCCAGTTGTTTTCAGCACAGTAACTGGAATGATCTTTTTAAAACATTTTTAAAACATCAGTCAGATCATGTTACTTCTCTGTTCACTCTCTGACCAGCTCTTTCTGCCTTCTTCATGTCCAGTATGCTCCAGTCACATTGGTGGCCTTGCTGTTCCTCAGACAAGCCACACAGTTATGACTCAACATCTTTGTACTTGCTTTCCTCTTAACCTGGGACAACCTGTCCCCAGATAGCTGTGTGGCACTCTCCCTCCCTTCTAAATGCCACCTTGTTAGAGAGGTCTTCCTGGACTACCCTATATGTTACATGCTTGCCTTTTCCTTTTACTCTACTTTATTCTCCATGACAGGGAAAAATAACATCTCTTGAGTATCTAGCATGTTTCAGCCCCTGGACTAAGTACTTCTGTCCAGTATTTCATTAAGTCCTCACAATATGCCTGCCAAGTAGGTATTAGTACCTTCATTTTATAAAAGATGCAACTGAGGCTCAAGAGACGAGTGAAGAATGATGATAAACTCATATGGGTCATCTCCATGGCTGGTCTGGAAGATTATTATGGATGTGTCAGAGGGAATCTTTAGGAACTCATGACCTTTTAGATATCTGAAGAAGATAGACATCTTCTCCAGCTTCTAGTGTTCATTTCTGAGAAATATAAATATCTCAAGGACTTGTCAGTAGCAGCAACATGAACAATTTCATTGCTGGTTGAGATGACTCACGTGGTTGGTGTAGCCTGGATGGTCACTCAGTAGGTACTCACTGAGCACACCTACATTGCACCTGCACAACAACATAAGAGAGCCAGACATACAAGGCGAACACTATTCTAGATTGGGAGACAGTTTGTGGCATATACAAAGATGTGAGAAGCAGCCTAAGTTGATTTGAACTATGATTAAGGAGGAACTCTTGAAATTCTGTTGAGTTGATAGTTTCCCAATGAAGGCATTACTTAAGGAGCACGGATATGGCATTAACCTGTCACTGTATTTCCCAAGCATGTTCTGCAGAACTCTAGTTTTATAGGTTCTTCATTGTTAGGTGAAAAAAAAAAGTTTCATAATCATACAAGTTAGGGTAAAGCAATGTTAGACAGAACCCATTACTGCAAGACTTCTTGGAGCTTTTAATATAGTGTACATTGTGAAGAGGGTAGCCTTTGCAGTCTTTCCCAAACTTGTTTCACCCTTGATCTTTTTGCTTTACTGAACATCTTTCAGGATTAGTATTCTGCCTAAAAGAAACACAGCATAGTAGAAAACCCAGGTTTGGATGAGCAAGAGGTGAGAAAAGAGGTTGCTATTGGGATTATCCAACAGTAAGATAAAGAGTACAGATTAGAGTAAAAGCAATAGAGTGGAGCTGGTTACATTTAGAGAGAAACATCACAGATGCTGAAAATTAGATCCAACTAGGAGAAAATGATCTTAGATTCTTTGAGTAAGCTGCTGTGCACCTAAATTCAGAGGTTAAGTAGCTTCCCCATGCAGCTAAGAGAGGAAGTATAGGGTTAGAACCCTTATCTGTATGACTTCAGAACGTCATGTTCTGATGATTTGATGTCTAGGATTTGCTTCAATAATCTGGGGAAGGAGGAGCATAGGCTTGTAAATGGAGGTGGCAGGGGAGACCGAACACTGATTATTATTAAATCTGAATAATGGGCACATGGAGTTTGTTATAGTGTTCTACTTTTGTATATGTATGAAATTTTCCTTAAGAACAAGTTTTAAAAGAATAAACAGGTAAACAAATAAAACTCTCTTCCTACACATTATAGTGCATAAGTGATAGAAAAGGTAATCAACCCTTAATAATAGTAAAGTTAAGATTTTGCAGTCACTAATCATGTTCCAGGCACTGTGCTAAGCCCTTGGCACATATTTCCTCACTGAAACCCCATAACCCTACGGGCAGTTAGGAGAAGTGATAAAAAGGAAACTGTTTTAGGAGAAAGATGATGAGTTCATGTTATGCATTAGTCAATATCAAAAAACTAGCATCTTCAAGATATGTGCATGTTATATAAACAAATTTAGACTGTATAGCACAGGGAACTATATCCAATACCTTATAGTAACCTATAATGAAAAAGAATATGAAAACAAATATGTATGTGTATGTGTGACTGAAACTTGATGCTGTATACCAGAAATTGACACATTATAAACTGACTGTACTTCAATTAAAAAAATAAAAGATACATGAATGTGACTGTGAAGTTATAGGTGGTACCAAACAAGGATTTATTTATTTAGTGATAGGCCCTGTCATTCCTTAGGCTCTAAAGCTCTAGCTATTTAGTGAGAACCAATAGATAAATAACCAATAAATAGATGTAAGCGATTCTCATTCTAGCATCCCCAGGAAGATTGATCTGTGTGATCTTTGTCCTCCTCCCCATATTGTCCGACCAGGAACTAAGTGAAGAACTTTCCAACAAGCTGCTGCCAGGGCCACTCACTCTTCAGCTTGATTAGGGAATAAATTATAAGTCATATTCTGTGCTCATGTTATAAGTCTCGCAATCACATCCCATTCATTCTTACAGTCATCTTTGCTTTCTATCTGGATGTAGGATCTCAGGAAGCTTTGTCATTAATAAAATACATAGTTGAGATTAAAGATGAGGTTTAAATTGTCCAACTTCCGAAGCTACTGGCTTGTCTGCTTATTTGTTAAATGGTATTTTTGGTGTGATGTTTGTTGGATGCATAATTACCCAAAAATATTTTAAATAGAAAATATAGAAAAGTATAAGGAAATAAAAATCACTTGCAAACTACCACCTAAAATTAACCAATGTTAATGGTTTAGTATATATCCTTTCAGCCTCTCCCCACCATGCTTGTACTTATTCTCTTTCTTTCATAAAATTCAGACCATACAGTGTATGTTTTATTCTTTTTTAATATTTTAAAAATATCCTTTATATGTATATTCACACACACATATATATGCATATATATATATACACACATACATGTATATATAGTTCGAGGGGAAATGTTGCCTTTGTTGTTTGGTGGTTTGGAAAATACTAATTTTAAGTGCTACTGGTGATTAATTTTTTGAAAAACATGCATAATCCTCTATTCTCAAAATATCAACATCAAGAATGAAAAAGAAACTGACTGCCTTACATTGAAGATGTGGAAATTAGGATTGCTTACCATATATATTTTCTTTTCCACACAGTTGCATTTTGTTTCTAAATTTACAATAATTATTTATTTTTAAATTTTTATTTATTTGGGGAAGGTAATTCAGTTTGTTTGTTTGTTTGTTTGTTTGTTTTTAGAGGTGGTCCTGGGGATTGAACCCAGGACCTTGTGAATGTCTACCACTTGAGCTATACCTTCACCCCAATAATTATTTAGAATTAATTTTATATTGTGTTTTCAGTGCTCACCATCAGTCTTTTAATTCTGTGGCTTTCTTGTTCTTGATTTATTTGTTACTCAGTTGCAACATTGTGGAATTTTTTTCAGCAATGATAAACATGGAGGCTTTTAAAAAATTAAGATGATTTTTGAAAAATACAGTAGTAATACACATACTCATGCAAAAGAATCAAACAGTTCACAAAAACATATAGGCAGAAGTCACCCTTCAGGGATAAGCACTGTTAACAATTTGATATTTATCTTTTAAGACCTGTTCTTGCCCACTGAAACATATTTATAAGCATATATACATACATGATCAAAATGATGCTATGATAATGTAGTCTCTTCCTTACTTTGTTTGTTCTATTAAACAATATATCAAGGACATTCTTCATGACTACTTTTTGAACACTTGGGTTTTGAAAGTGTTCTTATTTTGCCCTTGCACACAAATGACAACTTAGCTTGGGTCAGCTTTTTTTCTCCTTTAAAACAATAATTGGTATTCCATTGCATTAAATGGTTAGGAAAAATTAGTGAAAAGTCTGATTTTTCTTCCTTTGTAAGTAAAAAATTTTTTTACACCCAGCATGGGTAACTTGCAACTTTTTAAATCTTGAATTTCAAATTGTATGAGGATTTGTTTAGATGTGGGGCTCTGTTCTTTAATTTTTCATGGTTCATAATGAGCTTTTCAAATAAGCAGATGCAGTTCTATCTTTGGACCAGGAAAGTTTTCACCTCTTATGCCCTTGATTGCTCTTGTTGTGTTTGTTCTATTCTTTTCTTCAGTAATTTCTTTCCTCCTAATATGTATATTGGATCCCCGTTCTTTGTCCTCTACATATCTTTCTGTCATCATCTTAATCCCTTTTTGCTTTTCCTCTGCATTCCTGGAGGGCTTCTCAAGTTTGTCCTCTCTGGAATTGATTCAAATTTTTACAGTGCTGATTCTACTCTCTACTGCTTCTAATTCAGCTTTTAAGTCTCCTATTGCATCATTTGTTCCCTTACATTATTTCCCTATCTTATTCTGTAACCTTTGTATTTTGCCTGCTTTTTTTCCAGGTCCCTTTTATCTGTCTTTGCTTTATCATTCATTTTTAAGCATACTTCACAGAATCTATGATTTTTAAAAATTCAGTTGTAGGATTAAAGCAGATACTACCTCCTTCTTCATCTAACACCCCCGCCTCCAAATATTCTCTGTTACTCTGTCTCTTTGCATGCTATGTTCCCTTTTTTTTTATGTTGCAGATTCTTTTTATAGGCCCCAGCTTGAATTTCTGCAGTCTGATTCTGGCCATTTGTATTTATTTGAACAAGGAAAGGTGTACTCAGGTCTAACATTCACTTCACAACAGGCCAGGTAGATTCTCATGGGGTGCTTTTTTTGTCTACAAATGTTATTTAGAATCTCCTTTTCAAGTCTAAAACTGGTTGATATGAGTTTGTATTACCAGGTCACCACCATCAAGGGTGTGGGGAGGAGGCCAAGTGGTGTGCATTCTCAATAAATTTATTTTCTACATATTCTGTCCTGTATTTAATGGAGCTCACATACCAGAGCTAATATTCCACATCCAGTCTCTGTTTCTCAGAAATGATATGGCAATGTCTGACTTCCTTTTCTTTCCGGAGCTGTGGCCTACCATGTCAAGAAGAAATCCCACCCTCTGGCCACTTCCATTTACATTTACTTGGGCCTCTCTGAGCTGCTGGTTGTAAGTGGTACTGATTTGTAGCAGTGAGAAGTCTTGTAAGTGGTATTCTGCATCTTTCCCCATACCCTCACACCCTGTGATAGACAGAATAATGCCCCCCTACAAAAGATGATCCGTGTCTTAGTCCCTAAAACCTGTTAAATTGTTACCTTAAAAGACAAAAGGACCTTTGCAGATGATGATCCCAGTTTATCCAGGTGGGTTTAATGTAATCACAAGCATCCTTATAAGGAGGCAGGAGTGTCAGGATCAGAAAAGGGAGATGTGGTGATGGAACCAGAAGTCACAGAGAGGGAGAGAGATTTGGAAATAGTATGCTGTTGGCCTTGAAGATGGAGGAAGGGCCCTTGGGCCAAGGAATGCAGGTGGCCTCTAGGTACTAGAAAAGTCAAGGAAACAGATTCTCCTATAGAGCCTCCAGAAAGAACACAGCCCTGTCAACAACTTGATTTTAGTACTTCTGACCTCCCAAACTGTAAGATAATAGTGTTATTTTAATTAAATTTGTGGTAATTTGTTTTGACAGCAATTGGAAACTAATTTACCCTTCCAAACCAGAGAATTTTGCCAGGCTCTTCATTATTTACTTCTCTTGCCACTTTCTTTTTCTTTTTTTAACCTTTTAAATTATGAAATATACATATGAAAATGCATAAAACAAAAAGACTCATCACAAAGTGAGCCACTGTGTAACTACTATCAAGAAATAGAACGAGACAAAGGTGATTAATTACCAGTTTCACTCAGCTCATGTTGGAAGTTACAGCCAGTGTAATAAGACAAGAAAAAGAAAGTACTGAAAAGACAATTGGAAAGGAAAAATAATAAAGCTATCTTCATTCGCAAATAATGTGATATATACTTAGAAAATCCAAAAGAAAGTAAGGATAAATTACTACAGTTAATAGGTGAATTTAGCAAAGTTGCTGGATATAAAGTCAGTATACAAAAATTAATTATGTATCTGCATACTGACATCAAACAAAATGAAATTTTCTAAAAAGTTGCTTTCTTAGGTAGGGAAGCTGTGAATTGGCTCTTAATGACCTGTTTCCAGCTATCCTCTGTCCATCTGGCAGTAATTCTTCATGGTTTATGGCAGATGGATGGCACTTTCCCATTTAACAGCCATTGACTGCTGTGCAGGAGGCACTATTCTAGAAACCACAGCCATTGCTGTGAACACAGTAGACAAAGGAGGCATCATGGGGCATGGGGCTTGCTGTGTGTATTCAGTTTGGTTACTTCAGTTGGGATATTGGAAGTTGAGTTATTTAACTCAGAAGTCTGTGCTTTAAGTTTTTTTATTATAAAAATAATCTTTCTTTGTATTACAAAATAGATGTTCATTTTAAGAACTACTAGAAAAATCAAGGTTAGCAGTAAGGAGAATAAAACATTCCTAGATCTTTCTGTCTTCTATCCTGGTTGGATAGAAAGATGGATGGACAGATATTTATGAAGTTTCTTGCTTTTTAACAAATAGAATGAAATTGTATATACTGTTTTGTAATCTACCTTGTTCACTTAACAATAAATATATCCTGAATATATTTCCATGTTCACTTATGATGTGAATTTTAATGGCTGCATTATATTAACATGTATGTCACACCATGCTGGATAAGATCTTTTGTTGGTTTTCACTTTTTGAATTAATTTCTCCTTCTTTTACTTCCCTCTCTGTCAGTCCGTAGATATCTACGGAAAAAATGTTTCCAGCCAGATATTTAGAAATGAACTATGAACTGTATTTATTTCCTCCTCTATTTTGCCTGTTTAATCAAAGGAGCCCTTGATATGGGTTTAAAGTTAGTAATAAGTTACATAGTGTTTTGAAAAATCCTCTGGTTTATATCTAAAAAATGTTATAAATTCAGACCTCCCCCCCACCCTCACTTTAGGTGCAATAAATACCTTACTGGACCATTTTGTTTCATGATTCAAACAAAAGGGCCCTGGTGGCCCTTTGGCACTGATCGTTTCTGTTGTGTATTTCTCTCTCTCTCTCACACACACACACCTGTTTACTAATTGTTTATAAATTTATAGAAGTACTAATTACCACTTCCATTTGCTTCAGTCCTTTCGGATTGTATCAGTTACTGCCTAATTTATAAATCCAATTCCTTAAATGGGCCCCACTGAACTCAGTTATCCTTAGGCCCATGCTATGGGTAGTTCAATGGCTAGGTGTTCTTTTTGTTCTAGGTTAGTAATTCTCACACTTGAGCATTCATCAAACTACCTAGAGGGCTTTTTAAAATTGCTGGTCCCTACCCCAAGAGTTTCTGATTAGTCAGCAGAGAGAGAAATTGAAAAATTGCATCTCTAACAAGTTTGCAGGTGATGCCAATGGTGTGGGTTCCACACTTTCGAGAACCACTGTTTAGGAATTTGGTGGCTATGAGGGTTGCAGCCATTAGGCAAAGATTTTGGTCGTGGTAAAAATAGTATTTCTGGTATAAGTAGTCTTCCTAATTCTATCTTTAATTCTGGAATGTAGAGCATATTACATGAGAGTTTATATACTTTGCCTCCATATTGCCGTACAGCTTTCTGAGCTCTTCAGTAGTTATATTCAGAATGTTATAAATACATTTTTCCTGAATATGTATGAAGAGTCACATACCTGGCTCTCCTTTCCAAAGAGGACCCAGAGTAAAACAACTGATTTTAGTGAGTGCGTATCATGTGATAGGCACTGGCTTGTTGTTTTATATTATCTCATTTAAATTTCACAAAAGCCCTATGGGAATTTGACTAGAAGGAAGAACTTGCCCAGGATGACATAGGTAAGAATGAAGGAATCAAATCCAAGCAATCCAAGTCTAGACCACACACTCTTAATTGAACATAAACACAGTAGTAGAGCGGTTGAACAAGCATACTTCTAGGTCTCTTCTCAGCTTTGACAGTTCTTTTATTTTCAGTGGAGCTTGATTTCTCACTAGGAGCTTGGGAACTACTAACCTGGTTTAGGGAGATCATCAATAGTTCCTGAGGATGAACAAAGAAGTAAAAGTTCATATGAAGGGAATAGGTGCTCAAATTGAATGCACCTGCTTCTTTCTCTATAGGTTGGCTAGTCTTCAAATCTTTGAACGCCCTTGGTCTAGAATATGAGTCTTTGGAGAGAGAATTTATTTTTGGCAAACTCTTCAGAGTGCTCTGAGAGACACTGAGTATATGCACTGGATGATCTACATTGTTTTGAAAGTGTATCCAAGGGCAAGAAAATATTAAGAGTAGTGGTAATGCAGCCTCTAAGGACCAGAAGGTCAGAACAATGCCCTGGCCTCCAGATTTTGCATACAGGATTCCTTATAGATGAACAGTGATTCTTAGAGTTGGCTGTTTGGGATAACTGATACATAAAAACCTGAAAGTCAGCAATATAAGTATGCCTACCTATCTGCATACATACATACATTAAGTCTTGGCCCAAGACTTAATGAATGTGGGCTATAATGAAAAATGAAATTGGTAAGGGGAAGATGTCTGATACTCAGAGAAGACCTTTAACTATTGACATAAACTTCTGCCTCAGAACTTTCTTTCCTACCCTTTAAAATTTTCTTTACTAATATAATCACTCATATCTGTAAAAGAAGATGTATTATACTTTTAGTTCATAATTTTAGATATCAAAAAATTTTATTTAAAGTCAATACTTCACATTTATTAATCAATTTATTGAAATATAATTTTCATACAATAAAGTCACACATTCGAATGTACTGATGTATCTGTATACCTATGTAAGGACCACCCCAGTGAAGATGTAGAATATTTCCATCTCCCCAAAATGTTCCCAAATGCCTCTTTGCAATTAATCTCCCCAGTCCACTCCCCACCCCAGGCAACCACTGATCTATTTATTCTCAATATAAATTAGTTTTGTCTGTTCTAGAATTTCATACAAGTGGAATCACACATTTATGTTTTGTTCCCAAACCCCAACTTGGTGATAGTCAACTTCCAAGCCCTGTCTCTCCTGCAGATTTTGTTTTAGGCTGAGTTGAAGGAACTATTAATGCAGATTCAGATTAGGTTTAACTCTGGGGTATGGCCTCTCTGCAGTCTCAGATGTTTGTCAGGGGATGTTAACAAGGTATTAAAGTCACTTCACTCTGGCAGTGTTGGAACTTCAGCTGCCTCATACCTAGGCAGTGTTCTTACCTCAGCACTGCTGGACCCCTGATACCTCTCTGTTCCACTCTTAATTCTGTAGTAGTTGCCATCTGGTAAGCTCTGATTGTCTTGGCCTGCATATGTACAGACCAGCCTTCACCCTCTTGTTCACTGAGGTTTCTCACGTGTGCTTCTTGCCCCTTCTTTATGCAACTTCTTTCTTTTCATTTCCTTACTTATAGATTCAGCCCCTTCAGCTCCTCAGATTCTGTTCTCTGCCTCCTCAGCTCAACAGGACCACTGTAATATCCTTTGGATTCAACTTTCTGTGTCATGGTTGGAAAATTATCCTCAAGCAGAGAACTGAGTGATCACAGGCTCATTTCACAAGTTTCTGTTCTCTCAGGGATCACTGTCCAGCACTGCCTGTTGACTACTGCCTAAAAGCAGTTACCTTATGTATTTTATAGCTGTTTATGGGGGGAGGACTAGTCTAGTAGCATCATGGTCAGAAAAAGAAGGTGGATTGTCCTTAATTAATTACAGAATAATTCATGCTCTCTGCAATAATATTAAAATAACATAGAACTCTAGAAAATAAGAATACAAGTCCGTCCCTTCCAAAGATGATTGCTATTAACAGTTGTAACAGAAGATTACTTTTTCTAATAAAATTCAAATGCATGCTATATACACGTTATTTTGCTTAATACACCTTGGAACTGTTTCTAAATCAGTACATACTACAGAATTGTTCTTCAAGTTACATCATATTTCATTGTATCGCTATAATTTATGTACCCATCTGTCTTTTAGATACTCAGTTATGTCCGGTTTTTGTTATTGCAAACAGTGCTGAAATGAACGTCCTTGTACTTAAATCTCTGTATACTTACAGGACTATTTCTGTGGAATAGACACCTGTAAGTGGAATTGCTTTGTCAAAAAATACACATGTTTACTATTTGAACAAATACTGCCAAATTGCCCTCCAAAATGATCCTATTAGTTTACACTCCCATTAGCAGTATACAAGTGTCTGTTTCTCCATACTCTCACTAATACTGCTTACTATTATCAATATTTTCAATTCCTGACGATTTTCTGGGTTGAAAAATCTCACTTTAACTTGCATTTATTTACTAGTGGAATAAAGGAGCTTTCTGTATGCTTATTGTCTGTTCATATTTCTTTCTCTCTGATTTGTGCATATATATATATATATATATATATATATAGTTATTGCCCTGCCCACTTTTATATTTTTATTATCCTTATTGATACATAGAAGTTCTTAATATACTATAGACAGTTTTATTTTCTCCTGGTTTGTAGCTTATTTTATAATCTTGTTTACAATGTATGATTTAAAATTTTTATAGAGTCAAATCTGTCTTGACTTTTCCTATGTGATCTCTTGAGTTTTCTTGTTTCGCTTTTCTCATCTTGGTACACACCTATTACTGTTCTTGCTAATTGTTTAACTTGATTTCTCTGAAAAGAAAGGTTTGTGATTAACAAGATACACTGTGATCTATCCAGGCCTCTGTTGGAATTTTGGCTGTAAAGTAGGAACCACCAATTTTAACTGCTCCAACTATTCCAGAATTGCAGTCATTTGGAACAAAGGCTTTTGAAGGTTTGATGTTTTTGTGGACAATTTTTCATGCTATCATTGTCAGTGAGAGGAAAAATGAATCCTTATCTCCTTAAGAAAAAGAATCCAAATGTTTCTTAACTACCAGTAAACTCAGAAGTAACCAGATGAAATGATGTAAAACCTCATTTGTAGTGAATGTTTATCTAGCAGTAGTTGGGTGTTTTTGTTTTTGTGTTTGTTTTTGCTCATGGACACAGCCCCCTCTAAAGTGAAGAAGAGAAAAAATGAGAAACAGTTCTTAATTCTAGAGTGCAGTGGAAAAACGTGGTTTTCATATGTGCAGCAAAAACCTTTGGAAGGTTGGAATTGCACAATGAGTGTAGGTTGAGCAATTGCTTAACAAGGCATCCACACTGGGGGGGGGGGGGGGGGTTGTCCTTTGCTCTTGTGCAATTAGGGAACTCCAGAGCTGTCTGAATAGGGGATTTCCTTTTATTTCTTATATGCTATTTTAAAATTTTACTTTTTCCCTTCTTTTCAATGTTCTTTTTATCTTATCCCCCCCCCCCATTTTACTTGTTTATGGGTTTCTTCCTTTCTTTCTTTCTTTCTTTCTTCCTTTTTTTTGAGGTGGGGGAGAGATTAATTACCCAGACATCCACACATCCCCACCTCTGTGACATGACTGTGACTGGGCCAGGTTCTGCAGATGGTGGGAGGATGGTTGCTCATGGTTTAAGGATTTCTAGTTCAGCTTCTTCTCACAACTGCAATACTCAGCTGGTTCTGAGTGTTTGAAATGTTGCTAATCAGCCGGCATCCTCTGATTTCTTAGTACTAGAGTTTTGCAGGCTTTGTAATGAGTTTTCTGGGGGTTTTGCCTGTTTTGCTTTTAATGGTGACTGACACCTCCTGATGGTGATCAGCTGCAGGCTTTACTAGGAAGTAAAGCCAAACTTTAAGCTAAAAGCATAGGAGCCAACCAGTAAGAGCCAGAGCTATACAGGTCTTGTTTCTCTCTTGGCAAAAGAAAAGGCCTTGTTTTCTCCCTTCCCTTTAGCCTGCTCAGTCACACTCAGGTTAGATGGTACTTAGTGAGCATGTGCCTGATTCTGATTCTCTTCCCCCCTTTACCTTTGTGCTGGGGTACTGGAATCTCTTTGCTCTCAGCTTTGCTGTGTTCCAGAGGAACAGCAGAGGTAGTTGGGTCAGAGTGCCAGAAAAGCAGAAGTTAAGTATGTGGATTTCATAGCCGCATGTATGAGTGTTTGTGGGGCAGGGAACTTCTAATGGAAAACATTTGTGTTGCATCGAAAACAGAGCGAGGCCTGGTTAGAGTCTGTCTGCTCTGTCAGTCTGTTCCCTACTAGCACTAGTCATTGTTCTCCTGGGAGTCTCAGGCGTATTGTGGTTTCTTCTGCTCTTGCTAGTCCCTAATCTTGCCAGAGTTCTTGTGTCACGGGTGGCCCCATTCGCAGTTGGGAGTGAGACTGCAGAAGTGGTGACTAATGACTTTGAAGGCACTCAAGCCCACATAATGGCTTAGAGACCCTTTTTAGGGTGAGCTTGGGGAGAGGGAAGGGTCTCCAGCCCAGACAGTGGGAGAAGCATGCTTAGACTCATACAGACGCCTTTTTAGTCCCTGCTTTTACTGCTAGCAAAGCACAAACCAGAACAGACACCAGAGGCAGTCTTGCTGTTTGGGCTTGCCATTTCATTTGTAAGGGATGCACCTGGGTGCCTCTGACAGGCTGATGTCAATCAGGTTGTGTCGCTGGATCCCCTTTGGGAAATATAGAAGAGAAAGTGCTAATTTCCCTGAGGATAGTGTCACTCCCAAGATTGGAGGGACCTGTAACTTGAGCTGCTTCTTTTTCCCCCACCTAGACTCTCTGAAATTCACATTTGTTCCATCATTTAAAAAAAAAAAAAAAAAAAAAAGAAGAAGAAGAAGAAAAGAAAACAAAACAAAACAAAAAATCAGCTCAGAGTTTTCTAGGTCCCCAAGAAGGCACCTCACCAATGTGGTTTTCACATTTTCAGGTTTTTGGCTGGTGGATAAGATTAAGCAGAAATTCTCCTTCCCCTGATAACAATACATTCAGATGCAGGATCAGGAGCGTGTGGATTAAAACCAGACGGTGGATGATTAATATTTTTGCTTATAGAGGTAGACATGGCAGCTTCCTCCATTTAAATGAAAAAGCCCTTTCTCTGCATTTGTATTTGTGCATATGCTTACATGCCTTTGCTCCTCGAAGGTGAGAGTCTTCGAAGAGTTTCTAGCTTAGTTATTGTTTCCAAGTACCGTGTCCTTCCTCTTGCCTGAAGCACCCAAGAAGTACTAGAAGGATTAAGCTGTGAAGCAGAGGTGTGAAGATGAGCCACTAAAATGAAAGTGGGGATATGTTCTCTTTTTCAAGCGAACTGCTTTCACAGCTCTCCAGGTGCCACTGTAACAATCACCTGTATCCACTCCCTGTGGTCTTGTGACCACATTATAAGACATATAATCTTTAAAAATATTGCACCTTTGGAGGTGCCCATAATTTCATTATTAGATAATAATGATATTTTAAAAAACGAATAAATTGGGAGTTCGAGATTTGTAAATATTAACTACTATATATAAAACTTAATAAAAAGTGTCTTGTGTATAGCACCGGGAACTGTATTCAGCATCTTGTAGTAACCTATAATGAAAACGAGTATGAAAACAAATATATGTGTGTATATGTATGACTGAAACATTATGCTGTATACCAGAAATTGACACATTGTAACTGACTATACTTCAACTAAAAAAAAAGTAACTCTGTCATTACAGGTATACTTTAAATTTTTTGACTTCACTCACTGACATGACAAAGATTTCTTGTAATTAGACCTTGGCAGGTGTTTGTTTACTATTTTAAAAATATGTTTTGGGATTTATTTTTATTAGGCTTTGTGCTCATGAACCCATTCAGGGCAAGAGGCCTCCAGTTAGCTTAAACCTCTGATTTCCCCCATGATTTTTAAACTTGGATACACTTTGCCCTTTGTAGAAACAGACCTCTGCCCAAATGAAACAGGAAATGAAAGGGGAGGAGAAAAACCGAGCTGGGACTTGGTATCTTTTTATCTGCATATGGAATAGTGCATTGTCTCTGTAACTGTGAAGTTTGGGGGACAAAGGGTATAAAGTTCCTTTTATTCCAACAGAAATATAGGTCTGTTTTAATGCTGCCTCCAATTTCAGGGTGAAAGTGGGCTCTGTGTCAGCCTGTGTTGCATCCCCAGGTAACCCCACTCACAGAATGGGATGATGTTCCTCAAATTCATCCCTTTCCTGAAAGACCAAGATTTTTTTGTTTACATACCTTAAAATCCACCCTTTGTTACACGGTTTTGACAAATACATAGTCATGTAACCACCACCACAATTAAGATACAGTGCATTTTCATCACTCCAAAACATCTCACGAAACCAACCCCTCCCCTGACTCCCAGTGCCTTGCAGCCTCTGATCTGTTTTCTGTCCCTACAACTTTGCCTTTTTTCAGAATGTCATATTAGAAAACGTATAGTAATTAGCTTTTTTAAGTTTGGCTTTAGTCCCATGGCAGAATGAATGCATTTGAGATTCATCCATGTTGTTGCCTGTATCAGTAATTCATTTTTGTTGTTGCAGAGTTGAATTCCATTGTGTGGATTCCACAATTTGTTTATCCATTTACCAGTTGATGAACATTTGGGTTGTTTGCAGCTTTTGGTGATTATGGATAGAACTACTCCAAACATTCATGTATAGATTTTTAAGTGAACTTGAGTTTTCATTTCTCTTGAGTAAATACCTAGGGATGAATAGATGGGTCATTTAGTTAAGTGTAAGTTTAACTTCGTTAGAAATTGTCAAAGTGTTTTCCAAACTGGCTATACTGTTCTGCATTCCCATCAGCTATGTATGAGGATTCCAGTTCCTCCACATCCTTGCCAGCACCTAGTACTGCAGTTTCATTCTAACAGGTATCCCATTGCAGTTTTAATTTGCATTTCTCTAATGACTAATGATGTTGAGCATCTTTTCATGTGCTTGGTAAAGTGTTTTCAGATCTTTTGCCTATTTTTAAATTGGATTATTTGTTTCCTTACTGAGTTCTGAGAGGTCTTTATATATTCTGGTCGCAAATCCTTTGTCAGATATATACGTGTTGCACATATTTTCTCTCAGTCTGTGGCTTGTCTTTTCACTTCAGAGACTAAGGTTTGACTGATTAGATGCTGAGCACTAGACGTTTTAGGCTCTCTTGGTAGAAGAAAGTAAGGAAATTGAGACCTTAGTCAGCAGAAAAATGTGAGAACCACCCCTTTTGGAGCTGTTTATTTAAAATACAAGAGAAGGGAAAGGGGTGCGCCAGGACTGAGTTGTGCAAACAGATGTCTGAAACTTTCTTTAATTCCTTTTCTCTCTCCTGTCCCCGCCTATGATGTGGATTCTGGGCTCTTACCTCCAGTGGGGTTCCTGCCACCATTCCAAAGCCATGGGGGCCTCTCTAGCTCTGCAAACGCCTGTGGAATACCAGAGAGGGCAGACCAACTTCTTGCTCAGAGTATATTCCAGACTGAAGTAGTTTTTGATAAGTAATCATTCCCAAGCCCTAAAGTGATAGCCTCCAAGGAGTCACCCACTTTGAAGAGCTTCTTTCATCTCCAGCTGGACTGTTTTTCCAAACAAGCATCGGCAGTGCCTAGTCAGGGCCCTGCCACTCAAGGTTCTGCCATGAGAAGCAAATTGGCAGCAACAGGCAGCCCCCTGAGGCAATGGAATTCAGTTCTTAGAACATACATTAAATGTGGATGAGATATTTATTTATTATGGGACTCTTTCATGTTACATGGAATTCCTTCCACAGGGCAGCCCACTTAGGTACAGGGGAGAAAATATGTTCTGCTCCTTTGGACAAAAGTCAAGAAAAGGTCCTATGTGGAGTCTTGTCACTGTTTAATTGCTGACACTCTTACGGTGTTTTTCTTAAACAAGACACTGGCAGAATTTCTTTTCTTTCTGCACATGACACAGATCACTAACACTACATGTGATGGACAGAGGAGGCCTGCTCTAGTCCTAGAGGTCTGCCCATTTCTCCAGGATAATGCAGTCTGGTCAAGACTCTGGCTTCTGACCCCAGTAGGAGTGATGTGTACAGAGAAGAATTTCTGACCCTTTACTAATCTCAGTTATTTGAGTCCTTTTTGTAAACAAAGCGTCTTTTAGGCAAGCTTAAAACTTTTCCTGCTCATTTAGGTACAAATTTCCCACTTTCCTAAGGACAGATAAATTCAATTAAAGATAAAACCGTAATATGGAATAATAGTTCAGGCTTTAAAAACAAAGGGAGGGGTTAAAAACAAGTTCTGCAATAAATCTGCAAGTATGGAATCTAAGGGAAATGATCCCATCTGGAAAACTCTACCAGTGGTGCTGCGGCTGGTTTGTGGAGCAATGCAGATCATGTAGTGAAAAAAGACCCTGCAGTCTTGAAAGATGACAGCCTCCTTAATTGATGTCCATTTCAGCTGGTGCTGTGCCAGCTTATGTTGGCCCCAGTCCAGCGTGCCTGTAATTTGGGAGCCAGGTGTGAAGCATTTTTGTTCCATCTTGTTCCCCAACATCTACAGAAGCCTTACGCATCTCACTTGAGGCAGCAGCACTCTGTAGGAAACAGATGTACAGGTAGAGGTGGAAGGAAGTGTCACAGCTGGGTTATGGATATTAAAAAAAAAAAAAAAAAAGCCCTCACCCACACTCAAGTGAGATCTGGGCTTGAGATTTGGAGGAAAGAGTATTTCACAGCCTCAGTATAAGGTGTGACAATCAAGTACCCTGATTACTCTGATACTCATTTGTGATTTTTAAAAACACATCTTATTACTTTAGAGTTAAATACACTTCATGTGAACAGAGATCAGTAGTGATTTGCCTTCTGTCTAACTCTGGTAACAGCAAGTGCAATATAAAAAACATCTCAAGATGTCCATCGGAATTGAGTCTGATCACTTCCATAGCATCTAAGAATCAAGGAAAGATAACCCCCTGAGAGGTTAGCTACCCCTGACTAGATGGGGACACAGCTGTGTTCTTCAGGGCATCTTGATGAACACAGTGGAAGACATCTGTCCGATGCATTGATACTAGGACCTTGGTGTTCAAAATATGGATGCATTTGGCCCCAGAAGATGTCTTTCCCAGAATCTAACCCATATTCTTTCTAGCCCTCAGGCTAAACTGAACATTAAAGAACACGGAGTTCTGCCTTTCAGGATTACAGAACAAAAGCAGGATCCTCCCTGTGGGGACGTTAAAGTCCTGTGGACATAGAACTTCAGTGTTGGAATTGGTGCTTTGCCACTGGCTTACATTTTGATATAAGGCAAGGTTTAGCCTTCTAGAACTAAGAGTCAAGTCTGTTTCCTGGAGGGCCCAACCCATAAGCAGACAACTGAAGGAACTGGAGGAATGCTTTGTCGTTCCTTCATTTGACTCAGAATCTCACGCAGACAGAGCTGAGGATGGTTTTTGGCCTTGAGAATCAGACCACGTAGTCAAGGAGTAACAAGCTTCCCTAGGTTACTTTTTGCTCTGAAAGTGCCAGGTTCACAGGACAGCCTTTGGTTCACTGAGAGCTTTAATCTGTTCTTATGTTGTCAATACTAGAAGATGGAAAGTCCTTACACCAGACCTTTCAAGAGGATGAGGAGCTAGGGAGGATGGGTTTCTTCTAATTCAAGTTTTACTCTTTAAAACACTCTCATTCCACTTTTAAAAAATTATAATTGTTAAAATATACATAATATAAAATTTACCATTTTTGAAGTGTACGGTTCTATGGCATTAAATACACTCCTGTTGTTTTTGCAACCATCACCATCATCCATCTCCAGGACTTTTTCATCTTCCCCAACTGAAACTCTGAATTTAACTCCCCATTTCCTCCTCCCCACCCCCCGAGTCTCTGGCAACCACCATTTTACTTTCTGTCTCTGATTTGACTGCTCTACAAACCTCATATAAGTTGAATCACACAATATTTGTCTTTTTGTGACTGGCTTATTTTACTTAACGTAACATCTTCAAGGTTCATCCCGTTGTAGTACATGTCAAAATTTCCTTCCTTTTTAAGGCTAAGTAATATTATATATATATATATATATATATATATATATATATATATATATATATATATATACACACACACATATATATACATATATATATATACACTACATATTATTTATCCATTTGTCCATGGATAGACACTTGGGTTGCTTCCACCTTTTGGATGTTGTGAATAATTCTGCTGTGAACACAAGTGTACAAATATCTATTTAAGTCCATGCTTTCACTTCTTTTGGATGTGTACCTGAAAGTGGAATTGCTGGATCATATGGTAATTCTGTTTGATTTTTTGAGAAATTGCCATACCGGTTCCCACAATGACTGTATAGTTTACATTCTCACCAACTTTGCACAGGCTTCTAATTTTTCCACATCTTCGACACTTGTTATTTTCTATTTATTTGAAAATAGCTATCTTAATGGGTGCAAAGTGGTATCTCATGTGGTTTGATTTGCTTTTCCCTAATGACTAATGATGTTGAGCACCTTTTCATGTGCTTATTTATTGTGTGCATTTAAAAATATAATTTCTACTCTCACTTGATTGGCCTTGGGATGCCTGAGCATTAACTTTTTTTCCTTTGAGGCAAAGTAAGGCAGGGTAAAATAAAAGAAAGTGTCAGATGTGGGCTCTGATCCTAACTCTGCTATAGGCTGGTTGTATTGCCTTGGACAATTTAGATAGCCTCTCTGGGCATCTGTCTCTTTTTCACTAACACTGGGAAACCTACAACTGCCCTGTCCAACTCAAAGAGCTATTGTGAGGATAAAAGGAGATCAGGTCTGTGAAAGTACTTTGTAAAGTTTTTGTAAAAGTGAAGAAATGTGTATTCAAATAGTTTGCCTGTTGTTTTTAAGGGGGATGTAATTAGGTTTATTTATTTATTTAACAGATATTAGGAAATTAAACCCAGGACCTCATGCATGTTAGGCATATACTCTACCACTGAACTATACCCTCCCACCAAAACAGTTTGCGTATTTTAAAAGTTGGATTGTCTTTTATTGAGTTGTAGGAGGTTTTTTAAATCTATTCTAAATAAAATTCCTTTATCAGTTTTATGTATATATATATGTATATATATATATATATATATATGCAAATATTTTCTCCTATTCTGTGAGTTGATTGTCTTTTCACTTTCTTGAAATTTTTAACTTTGATGAAATTCAGTTTATCTGTTTTTTCTTTTGTTACTTGTACTTTGGTGTTGCAAACACATTTTTAAACAGTAAAAAATTGGGAAGTTTTATCACCAGAACACCCTAATAAAGGAAATTTCTTCTACCTGAAGTACATACTTTAGAAAACTATCCCAGATGCAGGCAGGAATGGTTTGCCATGATGGTAATTACAAAATTGGATCAGATTGATTACAAAAGAATCATGGAGTTGGGAGGCCCCTTAGAAGACAGCATGGTCAATCTACCTAATTAAGAAATAGTTTTCCAGTGTCCTTGTTGCTTCTGCTTCAGATACTTCCCACAGTTTACTCTGTCATGAGACAGTCACTATTTAAAATATTCTTTCTCAAACTGGAAACAATCTGCCTTTCTGTAATACCCACTTACTGATCTTAGATTCTCTTAGAGTTACAAAGCCTTTTCTCTCTATATCTGACACATCTTAGTATACTTAAGAATCCTCCTTAAATCTTTTCCCTAAGGTAAACATTCACCGGTACAATCAATTAGATTCTTGACTAGCACTATCAAATAGAACTTCTTTTGATGGTGGAAATGTTCTGTTTTTATACCATCCTAAATGGTAGCCATGTATGACTATTGAGTACCTGAAATGTGGCTGGTGCAACTGAGAAACAGAGATCTTAATTTAATTTTAATTAAACTGAAATATCCACATGTAGCTAGTGGCTATTATATTAGACACTCCAGGTCTAGATCATTCTCCTGGCTGGATTCCTGTATACCACTGGTTCTCAAATTATGGTAAATTATGGTCCTGGGGCCAGCAGCATGAGATTCACCTGGGAACATGTTAGGTATGTAATGTTTTAGGCCTTACTCCAGCCCTCTGAATCAAAAACTTTGAGGGTAGAGCCTAACAATCCATTTTAACAGGCTCTTTTGGTGATTCCAGTGCAGTAACAGGTTCTAGTTCTTCAAGGTTCCTTGTTAGAAGCAGTGCTCGGACATGGTCTGACCTACATTGAATCTACCTGAAGAGTTTCAATGGCTTTAAAAAAAAGTTTGAATACTTTTATGTAAATTTAGCACATTGACTATATATTATAAAATAAATAAGATGTGGTTATGAATAATTTTTAAAAAATAAATAGTAAGCTGCAGTTCAGCAGGAAAAGAGTTACTGAAAACTTTTCCCTAAATCTCACACACAGCCTTGTAGTGCTGGAATTAGAACCCTGGGCTTTCGACTCTTAGCCTGGTAATGCTTTCCATCTATCAGGCTGTTTCATGAAATAGGCCCCGCTATTTGTTTGGTTTGGTGTCTCCCAGAAGAGAAAAATCTGGTTCCTTGGCATGTATTTCACCCTACTCCCTTTGGGAGGCATTCCTGCCTGCTCTTCAGCCACTTCCCCCCTGTCAGGATGCTTCTATAGTCACACCCGATGCCCTGGGAACATCTCCCCTGGGGAGTTTAACAAACTTCACCTATATAGTTATTTTGCTTTAATATGATTTTTGTCCTCTTGAGCTTGCAATGTAGAAGAGGAGCTGGCTTGTTCTGTTGCTGGCCTTGAGCCAGATGTCATAACTTCAGGCAGTGCCACGCTGCATATCTCCAGCAGTTTGAAATGGAGAACGGAGTTAGAGATAAGATCAGCAGCTTTAGGTGATGGCATTGTTTCAAATAAACCATGCATGACCCAAAGCTTCCACTTCAAATGGGGAATGAAATTGCTTCATCCTTTGACAGCTTGCTCCATGAAAGAAATTTATCTTCACTTAATTGCTTTAGATCCCAAGAGGCTACATACAATAATTTCTAGGAGATAATTATATCAGAATTTTAAAATATGTGACTGTGAACGTGAATATGTAACTGCAATGGACAGGGAGGGACCAAAGGTCCTGCTGAACTTGCTGGTAGGTTTCTGTTCTCATTCTGGAGTTCCCCTGGGTCCTATCACCACTTACTCTGAATCTGCTGATTGAGATGCAGGGTCCTCCATATAATCCTGAGTTGCTAGGGTTAAACCATCTTGTCTACTACTCATGTGGCTGGGTAGCGTTTTGCTCACACTCCTGCCGAAGCTGGGACGGGTCAGGCTGGCTGGCTGACTTCCGGCTGCATGTCTTCATCTGGTCCGGCTGGGCACAGTCTGTCTACGCTGTGGGCCGGAGCCACTGGGGGTTCCGGTCAGTGGCAGCTGAAAACCAGCAAACTTGTTGATTTTAAAACATGACTATTTAGATGTTAGAGATAAACTTCCTGTAGATGGGGACAGCCTCCTTAATCTAGGCATGTTTGAATTTCCAGGCCTCCTTTTCCTGGACTTTCTGTTTGAGTCTAAGTCTCCCACTCTGTCATTTTCACTAATCCCAACGACTACCTGCCTTTACCCCACATTTTTCCTCTCATTTCTGAAATTCCAGGGCCTCCCCAACCTCTGTGAACTAATTGTATTTCCATGTTGTGACATAACAGCCCCTAGAAAGACCAGAGGCATTTTCTGAGTATGAATACGGTTCTGAGTCATCTCTCACCCCTTTCTGCCTGCATCTACCTTTAAGACTACACACTGAACATTAAATTGTGAGCTCCTTGAAACTACTGTCTTCTAGACATCAGTATGATGGTGTGGATCTCACAAGGGCTTGATAAATACTTCCTTTGTAAGTGCCAGTGGGGCAAAGCTGGATGACTGGGTTTACAGGCACTCCTGCCCTAAAGACAAGGGAGATCTGACTTGGAGGTCAAGGGAACTTTCAGATTCTGTACTAAGATCAGAGCCAACATAGAAGGAAGGGGCTGCCAAAATTAAGGTGGTTCAACTCAAGCAGGAATCTGCAGAGCAGGAGATTTCCATTTCCCATCAAGTTCTTCCCAGGCCAGTCCCATGGAGCCTTCTGCTCACTGGGGTCATTCTCCAGGTGTCCTTTGTCCTTCCTTCTCACTTGATCAGGGTCATACTCCTCAGGTAAGTCAGAGGGGAGTGTTGCCTCTTCTTTTAAACTCCTCCCCCAAGAAACCTGACAGCTATTATGAGTAAGCCAATTTGCATTTGGAAAAGGTCACACTGGTTTGCCTCTAAGGGAAATCTGCAGCAAGTACTGTCACATCATTTCTTGGATTCACATCAAGGAGTTTTTGAGGGAATTACACTTTTGTTCACATCTAAAACACGAGCACCTGAGTAGCAGCCTGGAGAGGTCATCAGGGTCAGGGTGTTTGTTCTAACGTGTGTCTTTCAAGCTAGAAAAACATTTGTCTGGTACCCTCTCCTTCTAAAGCTTTTTCTCTGTCCTGCCTATCAGCCTGATAGTAGAAACCTAGGAGAAGCTGCCCAGTTCTCAGCTGAAATACGTAGATCATAGTTAGAAATGTCTAGGGTTGTCCGCACAGATGGAGCAGGCCAGTAAATTATTGATCACTTGTCCTTCATGGGATTCGGTCAGCATTGTTGAGGAGTATCAGTCCTTCATTAGGAGTTAAATCACTTGCAGTATTATTTTAACCAAAACTCCCATCCTCTTTATGAAGATACTAATTCTTCAAGTTGACAAATTGCTTACTTTGACAGCTTTATTTGCTATACCAAGCCTTCCATGGTCAGTAACCTTGCTTCAGGCCATTGTTTTTAGTTTGATCTTCTCCTAGGAGCAGAACTTGCCTGTTTCTCCTGTTTTATTTAATTAAAAGAACATGCTAGGCTTATTTTTTTAAACAATCTTTTAATTTTTTTCATTTATTTTTATTTTTGTGGGGGGTGCAATTTGTTTTTATTTATTTATTTATTTTTAGAGGAGGTACTCAGGATTGAACCCAGGACCTTGTGCATACTAAGCATGTGCTCTCCACTTGAGCTATATAATACCCTGTTAGACTTCTATTAGATACATAAGGACTTATCAGGAAGGGTAATTGAATTTCAAAATCTGAAGTCTTTAAACCAAAAAGCCAAAAAAGGATCTGGCCCTTTCAGGGAATTAATCATCTTTGGAGCATTTTTTGGTGGATTCCATGGATCTAGTTATTCTGGTGAATTTAGTAAAGCTTTGCCCTAAGGACATCTCTCACTCAAGACTGTGTGTGTGTGGGTGTGGGTGTGGGTATGTGTGTGTGTTTTGAACAATTATGTCTGTTCCTCTGGAAAGAAGATAACCCAATTCCCAAATAAGGAAGAGGGTACTCTGCAAAGATTTATGGGCCGTGTCAGGAGTAGGCTGAGAGAAAGCATTTTATTTTAGCACAGGTATTGAAAAGAAATGGAATAGATCAAATAGGAATAAGAAAATGATGGTGCAATTTGCTTCTGTTTCCTAGAGCTCACTATGTAGGCTGCACTGTCCAATAACAGTAGCCATTAACTGTGTATGTCTATTTAAATTAAAGTTCATTAAAATTAAATGAAGTTTAAAATTCAGTTCTATAGTCACACTAGCCATATTTCAAGTGGTTAATAGCCACATGTGACTGATAGCTACCATATTGTCAAGGGTAGATATAGAAAATTTGCATCACTGCTAGAAGTTTGTTGGACAGCTCTGCTTTGTGGTAAAGTCAAGAAGTATGACTTGATTATTGAGGTTGAAAGGTAATAACAGGATATAGAGAGGGAGACACTAAGATTTGAAGGGCAAAAGTGATCTCATTAGTAATGAATCAGGGTCAGAGATAGTGGACTCCAAAGAGTGGGAAATTACAAGATTCCTGTCAAGATAATTTAGTAGTGTATTTAACAGGATTACGGGGTTTTATCTTACCAGAGTGGTCAATTTTCACTGTCTTCTGAAAGAAATTTTTCTACTCTTATAAGCACAATGTATTTTCCTGGATTTTTTTTCTAATCCTTTTCTTGGTCTTCATCTTTGTGGCCCTCCTACCATCGTCACCTGCTTTTCCTTTCCAAATGCCTGTCTTGTCTTCATTGATAAAAAAATCAGCATTCTACATAGTGCTGTTGTGAAGTGTTATTTCACTTCCCAGAACAACTCTATAGATATTGCCCACGTTTTACAGGTGAAAAAACAAAGATTTAAAGAGATTAATTTATGTGAGATCATATAACAGTAATAATCCAGAACCCAGATATATCTTTTTAAAAAATTTTTTATTGAAGTGTAGTCGGTTTATAATCATTAAGTATTAAGTTTAAGTAAATATGAACCCCAGCTACAGAGGCATAAATACATCAGGTTTTATTCCCTCATATCAGAGTCCAGAGATAGGCAGTCCAATGCTAATATGTGCCTCCACCAAGTTGGCAGATGCCACAGCCTCTTCCAGCTCACTACTACAACATCCTAGGATGTGGCCCTGACCCAGAATGGCTGCTAGAGCATCAGCAGGCAGCATAACGGAGAAAGAGGACATGACATAGTGGGTTCTCCTCACACTTTTAAAGAGACTTCTTTAAGGTTTTACATAAAACTTCTACTTCAATCTCAGTCACATGGCTACGCTAGCTGCAGAGAAAGGCTGAAATACATTCACCTAGTCAGGTAGAAATGTACCCAACCAAAAATCAGAGTTCTTTTATTAAAGAAGAGGAGGAGGCTGGGTATTGGGAAGTAACTGGCAGCCTCTGCTCCAACAACAGTTTGATTTTTGATCTAGTGCTTTCCCACTGTTTCATGTTGTCTTTGTGTCATTAGCTAATGATTTAGTTATCCACTCCTCCAGGGCTAGCAGTTTTACCAAAGAATTAAGCATAAGCTCTCTCTTCCAGTTGAATAATTCCAATAAAAGCTACCGTTTATTGAGGACTTGCTATGTCTTAGTTGTTATTCTAAGAGCTTTAATCCTCACAACCACCCTCCGTGGTGGGTACTATTATTAGCCTTCATTTTTTATTTAGGGAAACTGAGGTGCAGAACCGTTAAGTGACTTGCCCAAGGTTACACAGGTAATAAATAGCAGAGTCAGAATTCAAGCCCAAGAAATCTAGCCCCAGTGCCCACCCTCTGAGCCATGCTGCTCTGCGGGCCTCTGAGGGAAGTGTTGTAACTGCCTAAAGGTAGGTGGTGGCCTTCATCTCCAGGCACAGGAAGAGCCTTTCCAGCTACCTCACCACAGGCATGCCATTCTCCTCCGCGGGATTATTCATAAACTGTGTTAAAAGCATTGTATATCTGATGTGTCTTCTTACTTTTCCATTCTCTATTCCTGATCTTTTTCTGTTCTCCCAAACCTGATGCTGGGAAAAGAGATTGTGACATGCTTTAGATCTTTAGAAAGTTCATATCCGTGAACTCATGTTGGAACTTGCATGAGAAGATTGTACTAGGCGATTAATTAGGTGTTTGTAGAGAATCCAGAGGTTCAAAGTTTCTTTATCTCATTAATGGAAATTTTGTTTCCAAATATGTATATTTTTAATTTTCTCTTCTTCCCACTCCTCCAGCTCCTATGTTGTAGTTCTGTCTGTGGCTGGTGAGAGTACCACCCATTTGTCACTCCACGTCCCTTCCCCATGGACACCCCACAGAGACTGGTGCTTGAAAGGACGGTCAGTATGTAGCCTGGACTTCTCTGCAGGGTCAGACATCTTTCCTTAACTTCCTCTGGTAGGCTTGACTTCTGGCACTGACTTAATATTAGGTATTTATTGAGCACTCCTTGCCAGGTACTATTGTGGTTCTAGGAATTCTGTGGTGAATGAGACAGACACAGTCTCTTACCTCATGGACCTCATGTTCTAGTTAAAGGGAGACAGGCAGTAAAAAAGTAAAGAAATAAATAAGTGAAATAAATCCAGCTTGTGTTAAATACCACAGAGGAAATAAAATGTGTCAATTTGATAAGAGACTAATTTTGGGAGTTGATTTAGTCAGTCACACAACCTTATTCCAGCACCTACCACTTTGAGCTACACTTTTACCTCCCTTAGAGTAGAAGGACCAATGGCCATGAATGGAGCCTGAACTCCACCCTCCTGCAAATTAGAATTGTCTTGATAACTGATCCTAATCTCTACCCAATTGTTTGGGTTTTGGGTTGTTTTTTTTTTAAGAAATGATTTTTTTTTTTAAAGAAATGATTCTTACATAAAGAAAAATAGTTAACAAACACCTGGGTACCTCCACCTAGCTTTAAAAGAAATAATACATCATAGATACAATGGAAGCTCCTTCTGTTACCCTGTTGAATCCCATTTCTCTTTCTCCTTTGGTAAAGGTAATCACTATCTAAATGCATTATATCTGTATATCTTTTAAATATGTATAGATCCATAAACAATATAGTACTATTTTGTGCATTTAGACTTGTACACATGGCACACTGTGACCATCTGCTTTGCTTACTCAACATTACAGTTTTTAGATTTATTCATGTTGATGTCTGTTGTTTCTTTCATTTTAATTGATAATCCATTATGAATGTACCATAATTTATTGATCTCTTTTCTTATAGATGCATACTTTTTAACCACTGCCAACAATACTTCAGTCTTGGGGAGGATATAGCTCAGTGGTAGAATACATGCTTAGCATGCACGAGGTCCTGGGTTCAATCCCCAGTACCTCCTCTAAAAATAAATTATTTTTTAAAAAAACCAACAATACTTCAGTCTCTTTTTTACTAATGTGTGAGTTTCTCTAAGAAATATATTAGAAACAGAATTGCTACCTTGTAAAGTATACTCACCATCAGCTTTGCTAGCTGTTGGAAATTGCTTTCCAAGGTGATCATATCAATTTACCTATGAAAGTAAACGAGTTCAAACTTTTCCACATTCTCACCAATACTGGGCATTTCCAAAGTTAATTTTTGCCAGTTTGATGAGCTTTAAGTCATATCTTGTTTTATTTTTCATTTTCCTTGTTAGTAGAGGGTTTAAACATTTCTTCATATGTTTATTAGCCATTTGAATTTCCTCTTCTTTGAATTCCACGTTCATATCTCTGCCCATTTTCTCTCCTTATTTCTTCTAATTGGTTCATATAGATTCGTAGGTCTGAATGTGAATCCTTTGTCAGCTATGTGCATTGCAAATCTGTAAAACCCTTGTATAGCTTTTATTGCTGATTTGAATATTGTATTTTCTAGTTGACTATTAGTGGTATAAATCTGAGTGCTGTTTTTTCTGTCTATCAACTTGAGTTGTATTAGTTCTAATAATAGACGGCAGAATAACAGAAATCCTTACTTTGTTTCTGACTTAAGTAGCAATGCTTCTAAATTTGTATCATTGTCTGCTATTTGCCATAAGTTTCTGATAAATATCCTTTATCAGGTTTAGGATATTCCTTTCTATTCCTGGTTTGCTGAGGTTATTTTTCATCATAAATAAATGAGTTAAATTATGTTAAATATTTTTTCTTGGTCTGTTAATGACATACGGTCTTTCTTTTTTGACCTGTTAGTGTAGGGATATACATTAATAAATTACTTATTACTGATGTGCAACCATCATTTCCTTCCTAAAATAGCTCGCCATGTTCTTACCCTTACTCCTTTACTCCCAAAATGAACATACTCTTGCTTATACTTGTTTCATGGGAAATACATCTTTATTTTCTTAAATGTCTTTACTCTAATGCCTACATGCCATTTATTCTTCCTATACATAATTATTTGAGCAACAGTATGTGTTTTATACATTTATAGTGCTAGGGGACTACAGAACAAGAAACTTGGAATCAAATCTGAGTAGGCTGCACTAAAAGGACAACCTTACCTTAGTAGAGAGTTGTGGGAAATAAATTTTAAAAGTATTTAAGAGGGGAGGGTATATCTCAGTGGTAGAGCCCATGCTTAGTGTGCTGGGTTCAACCCCTAGTACCTCAATCAAAAAAAAAGAAAAAGAAAAAAAAAGTATTTTTAAAATTATATTTGTAAAAAATTTTTTTTTAATGAAAAATAAAATGTTAGGGAATAACGTGACAGATTTAGAGGTATGGAGGACTAATCTGGTGGCAGTGTTTAGGAGAGAAGAAACAGTAAAAGAGGCCAGTCAGAGAGCAGTGTAATATCTAAGACTGACTGTGGTGATGAGAATCTAGCTCAGACCAGCAGCAGCATTATAGTATGATTTGGTGTTTCCTTAAATATAAGTAGGATAAAGGAGGGGAGAATTGAATATCTTTATAAAATTTTGAGGCTAAATAACTAGTATATTTGAGCTACTGTTGATTAAGATGGGCAAGTTGGAAAAGGAAGCCTTCCGGGATGCATGTTTGAGGTTGGAAACTTCTAAGGAGAGGATAACCACCTCTGTGCAGCCTCCAGAACATTGGCATATGCAACTCAGTGAATACTTTTTGGTGATGTCACTGGTGGTGAAAATGTCAAAATCCTCTGAGAGGCAGTGTGGTGTCGAACTGGAAAGAACACAGAAATCAAAATTAAGAGTTTGAATCCCAGCCCCACTTATAAGACTGTGGGCCTTAGTTTTTACACCTAAGAAGAAGGAATAACACTACCACCCCCATAAGTTGTTTTAAATATTAAATGAAATAGCACTTGTGAAATAATGCTGTAAACTTTCAAATTCACATCATTAAGGGGGTTTACAGTGGTTAGAGAGGCTATATCAGAGTAACAAGTAGGCAGGCTAGTGGTGCACTGAGTAAGAGATAAGGCAACTAGAGGCAGCATTTGTGATGGTCCTGCTGAAAACTGGATCAGGTGGTCTTTAATATAGCTGTAGATCAGTGCTTGTCCAGTAGGACTTTCTGCAGTGATAAAAATGTTCTACTCTGCACTGTGCAGTATGGTAGCCATAAACCACATGCAGGTGCTGACACTTATAATGTGACTTGGTGCCCCTGAGGAAATGATTTTTTTAATGATTTTTAAAAATTTTTTAATTGTGGTAAAATGTACATAACAAAAAATTTACCATTTTAACCATTTTTTAATTGTTATAATTCAGTAGCATTAAGTACAGTCACAATGTTCTGCAGTCATTACCATTATCCATTTCCAGAACTTTTTCATCATTTCAAACAGAAACTCTGTATCCATTAAATAAAAATTCCTCAATCCCCTCTCCCCTCAGCCCCTAGCAACTTCTTGTCTACCTTCTGTCTCTATGAATTTGCATATTCGTGGTACTTGATATAGGTGGGATCATACAATATTTGTCATTTTGTGTCTGGCTTATTTCACTCAGCATATTGTTTTCAGGGCTCATTCGTGTTGTAGTCTGTGTCAGGATTTAGTTCCTTTTTATGGCTGAATAATATTCTAATGCTTGTATATACTACATTTTATTTCTTCATTCTTCTATTAATGGACACTTGGGTTGCTTCCACCTTTTGGCTAGTGTGAATAGTGCTGCTGTGTACTTTGTGGTGTACTAGTGGTGTACAAGTATCTGTTTGAATCCTTGCTTTCAATTCCTTGGGTATATACCTAAGAGTATAATTACTGAATTATATGGTAATTCTGTGTTTAACTTTCTGAGGAACCACCAAACTATTTTCCACAGTGGCTGTACTGTTTTACATTCCCACCAGCAGTGCACAGGGGTTCCAGTTTCTCTACATTCTCACCAAAACTCATTGTTTTCTGGTTTTCTTGATAATAACCATCCTAGCGAGTGTGAAGTGGTATATCATTGTGGTTTGGGTTTGCATTTTTCTAATGACTAATGATGTTGAGCATCTTTTTATGTGCTTATGCCATTTGACTGTTTTCTTTGGAATAATTTATTTTCCAGTCATTTGCCCATTTTTTAATCAGATTGCTTTGTTGTGGTTGAGTTGTAGGGGTTCTTTATGAATTTTGACTGTCAATCCCTTAGCAGATAGATGATTTGCAAATGTTTTCTCCCATTTGGTGGGTTGTCGTTTCACTATCTTGATAGTGTCCTTTGGGATACTAATGTTTTTAATTTTGATAAGTCCATTTATTTTTATTTTGTTGCCTATATATTTGATGTTGGATCCAAGAAATGATTGCCAAATTCAGTGCCATGAAAATTTCCCCTTGTGTTTTCCTCTAAGAGTTTTCTAAGTTTTAGCTCTTACATTTAGGTTTTTGATCGATTTTGAGTTAATTTTTAAATATGATGTAAAGAAAGGCTCCAACTTCATTCTTTTGCATGGGAATATCCAGCTTTACTAACACCCTTTGTTGAAGACTCCTTTCCCCATTGAATGGTCTTGGCACCCTTGTCAAAAATTGATTGACAGTACATGTGATGGTTTATTTCTGGGCTCTGTGTTCTCTTCCAGTCTGTATGTCCTTATGCCAGTACCACACTGTTTTGATTACTGTAGCTTTGTAGTAAGTTTTGAAATTGGAAAATGGGAGTCCTCCAGTTTTATTCTTTTTCAAAATTGTTTTAGCTATTTTGGGTCCTCTGAGATTCCATATGTATTTTAGGATCTGTTTTTCTGTTTCTGCCAAAAAAAAAAAAATGCCATTGGGATTTTGATGGGGATTGCTTTGAATCTGAAGATCACTTTGGGTAGTACTGTCATCTTAACAATATTAAGTCTTCCAGCTCATGAACATGGGATGTCTTATATTTATTGGAACTAAATTTTTTATTATATTTAATTTTAGGTAATTAACATTTAAGTTTAAACAGCCACATGTGGCTATTGGCTATTGTATTAGATAGCACAGCCCTAGAGAATCATCCTCAGATTTTCTTTCCTTTCTAAAACGTTGGACAGTTGTGACACCTGAGAGGCCTTGCAGTACCTGAATCATCTTTGGGCTCAGGATGACTGCACATATGAAAAGCATGGTTATAGAGGCCTGCCTACAGGAAGGTGTATGTCCCTCCAGGTGATATCTCTGTCTCTGTCTCTCTCTCTGCCACATGAGACGACCACACGTTGTCATGCAGCATCAGGTTCTGTCTCCTCCTCTGTTTTCCTTTTGAAAGTGTCTAGTTTGCTTCAGTATGGAAGAGAACCAGTTGCTTTCAAAAAAGTTAGCAAAAGACAGATTCTGCTTCTGGCAGAAATGGAACTCCTTCTGCCTCTTCCTACTTCCATATAAACAGAGACCACGGCACTCAAAATGGGTCAAGTGTTCGAAAAGAAAGTTCCTTTTGAAATGAAAATGGTGATTACTTTAAAGCATTTATACCTTGTTTATCACACTGATGCTATTCTCATGGAAACAATAACAGACAACAGAAAGTGCCTTCAGATGCCAAGAATTGTTGTACTCCCAATTCCATTTTCCTTGAGGGTCAGGAGTCCAAGAGATCCCTGCACATCACAAAAAAAAAAGGGGGGGGGGGGCGGAGAGTATAGCTCAGTGGTAGAGTGTATGCTTAGCATGCATGAGGTCCTGGGTTCAATCCCCAGTACCTCTGTTAAAAAAATTAGTAAATAAATAAATAAACCTAATTACTGCCCCTTTCAAAAAATAAACTAAAATAAAATAAACCTTTAAAAATTATTTTAAAAAAGAAACAGAAAATAAAGGATGAATGCTAGAATTGATTGATTAAACTAGGAAACTCCCTTTCCATGTCCATTCTGTTAGGATGCATAAGAGCTGTGTCCATAGGACTGTTCACAGTGGTCTGCCTGCTCCCCTCCTTAGCATCTCTCTAAAGACTCCCTAGGGAGATCTGTACATCTTCTCAGAGTAAACAGGAAAACTTGACAAATAAAATTGGGAGTCTTAGAGTCTAGAGGCTCTCAGACATGGGTCTTTAAGAAGATGCCTTTGGCCTTGGGCAGCCAGGAGCAGTAGGTTTGTGGTGTCTTTGTATAAACATTTTATTATGATTCTCCTGCAGGGGAGCCCTCCAGTCAGCTTCTAGACCAGAACTGGAACCTGTATGTCCTGGCCTGCCCATAACCGCTCTGTATCAGCCTTTCCTGAAAATAGGCTGGAACATCCCTTGTGTATTCAGAATTGGACGAGCTCAGTAGCTACTCACTTCTCTAAATATGCTTTCTCCACTTTACTGCCCTCTAGCCTACACCCCAGCCTCATTCTCACTCCTCTCCTTATGTATACAGATAACTTCTTTGTTGTAACATTTGGGTTGATCTACCACAACTCTACCAAAATTCCTGTGCTAACCACTTGGGTGTTCTGGTGTCAGAACTTAAAAGTGTCCCAACTGTCCCACCCAGCTTCCTCAGTTCTCCTCTTTCTCTCCTGGGTTGTGCTGGAATGATATTCCTCTTGGATTTCAGTGTGTGCAGTCTTCTTTGGGTGGAGCCTTGAGCTGTTCACAGGAGTGCTGGTAATGTCTGGCCTTCAGTGCTGCCAAAGGCAAAAAGCTGGCCTCTTCTCCGTTTAAAGCACATAGTTGGATTGCTGGGGCAGTGTTAGATGGAGGGTGGGGTGACCAAATACCACTTTCTTCCTACTGTGTTTTCAGGAAATGATTATAAAGGAGCTATAAGTGCGAATGAAGTCTAAAGAATGGATTGGCATCCTCCCCTGCATCCCCTACTCCGGGGGGAAAAAAAACACCCAGATGAACACACACCCAGATGAACACACACACACACACACACACACACTCTCTCTCTCTCTCACTCCTACACTCCTCCATTAGGCTCCATCCCAGATCCACACCCTTATTCTGCTGGACTTAATTTGGTACTATTTCAGAGCAAAGAACCTTTGTTAAACTATCTCCGTTCTCTTCCCTAGAAGAGAACTCAGCTGTAATTGGCTGAATGAGAGCTGAACTTTCCCTTTAGGCAAACTGTGGCTTCCACTTCCCTGTCCTCTCCCCTCCCAAGAGCAGTAAGGGCAGAGAGGCACATAGATGGAAGGAATAACCAGTGCCAGGATTTCATCCCTCAATTAGGGAGTGGGGTTTTCAGAACTAGTAGTAAAATTGTTTGCAGAGACAGTTGTCAATGAACATCAACACACCTCCATTCCTTTCTTCCAGCTGCCTCTTTCCCTCTACAACCCCTTCTCCTGGTACCTCCATGGAGTTTAAGCCATATGGCTCTTATGAATCTTGTCTGGAGTCTCCTAAAGTGGTAGATTTTGCTGTGCGCAGAGCACAGCACCACTGGGTCTGCCCCTCCCCTCTCAGCAGCTGTTTGCCACTGACCGAGGTGGCGACTGAGCCTGTGTGTGTGGCCGGAGTCAGTGACGAGCCTCCCACCCAGACCCGGGGAAGCCCTCGGCCAGTGTGGTTCCTGTGGCAGCAGCCAAACACTCCAGAGCTCCTCATACCTTCAGGGCTGTGGTGTAACAGCCAGCTTCATGCGGTGGCATTGTTTAGTGTTGGTTGACTTGACTTCTCTGTCCCCACCCTCTGTATTTAAGGGAATCTGGCCATCGCCCAGGAGAGAAGAAGCTGGCACTTGCAGAGTGGCTTCCTGCTGCCTCTCTTGTAGTAGGAGCCAGGACCACCTTCCATCTCTGCTTTCCTATCCGTGTGGCAAAGGCAAAGGACCCTTCTGTGCTCAGCCTCCCATTGCGGGGTTTCAAGTTGCCTAAGATCAGGACACGGCTATCTGCCAGGTTATCTGCCCAGATAAACATTTATTGTTTACAGGAACGTGTTTCAGCTGCTCTGGCTGATCCCACTGGTGAGATCTTCTAGTTTCTTGAGGTTTTAAGCCAGTATGTGGGGCTGACGTCCAGACAGAGAACTGCTGGAGCTGGAGAGGTTCTCTCTCTGTGACTGGCCACTTCTGACTTAGCTTAGCCATTGCCCCCTCCCCACCCAGTGCCAGAGCCAGATTTATATCTCTCAGTTCCCAGCCCTGCCTTCTGGGTATTGAAACTGCCTCTCCATTTTCAACATTTCTAGCCTTTCAAACTTGAGGATTTATGTAAGAGCCAGCATTATGACATAAACAACTGAAGGCTTCCTTTAGGTGGCAAAACCAGCATTCTGACACTTAACTCTGTTTTTCTTAATAACTAGTGAGACAGCCATTTACTGAAGGCAACAGGGATAAAGACAGATTTTCTTTTTTTAATACAAACAGCCATGTCGACTGCATCCAAATGTACACTGTCTTATTTTCTAGTGTTATAATTGATTTCCAACATTTTACTACACTGCAAAGTTGTACAATGAGCTCGCTTATCCTCAGCATCTAGATTCTGTCCATTTTCATCTAACTGTACTTACTTTGTCATGTGTCTGTCCATGCATCTCCATCCATCATCAGTTTCTTTTTTTTTTTAAATATATTTTTATTGGACTATAGTCAGTTTGCAATGTTGTTCCAATTTCTGGTGTACAGCACAGTACTTCAGTCATATAGGAGCATACGTATATTCATTTCATACTCTTTTTAACCATAAGTTACTACAAGATATTAAATATAGTTCCCTGTGCTATACAGTATAAACTTGTTGTTTATCTATTTTATATATAGTAGTCAGTATCTGCAAATCTTGAACTCCTGATTTATCCCCTTCCACCCTCTTCCCCCTCAGTAACCATAAGTTTGTTTTCTATGTCTGCAAGTCTGTTTCTGTTTTGTAAATAAGGTTGTCTTTTTTTTTTCTTTTTTTAGATTCCACATATAAGTGATAATCATATGGTATTTTTCTTTCTCTTTTTTCTTTTTTTATCAGTTTCTTTTTGATCTGTGTCATCAATTCACTTTCTCTTAATCCTTCTGCATGCATATATATCATTAACTAAAGTTCAGTATTTGTTCATGGCTTTTTCATTTGAGGTAAAATTTACATACAATGATATAGACAAATATTAAGTGTCCCTTTGCTAGCTTCTGGCAAATACATGGACCTATGTAACCCAAAACCTATCAAAATATAGAATCTCATTATTATGCTCTCTTATCTCCACTTTTACTCCCAGAGGCAATCTCTGGGGAACATCATGGATTAGATTTGCATTTTTCAGAACTTCATAAAAATGGAACCTTATAGCATATACTCTTTTGAGTAAGGCTTCTTTCATTTAGCATAAAGTTTTTGAGATTCCTCCATGTTGTCACATTTATCAGCAGTTTATTCTTTTTTATTGCTGAGTAGTGTTCCATTTTATGAATATGTCATAGTTTATCCATTCTTTAATTGATTGATTGATGGCTATTTCCAGTTTGGTGCTATTATGAATAAAGTTGCTATGAATAGTTATACACAGATCTTTTTGTGAACATGTGTTTTCTCTTGGATAAATGTCTAGGATTGGAACTGCTGAGTCACATGGGTAGATGTATGCTTTTTACTGGAGACTGTTAGACCTTTTTCCAAAGGTGATTGTGCCATATTACACTCCAGCAGTGCATAAGAGTTCCGGTTGCTCCACATCCTCATTCGGGAAAGGGGAATGGTATATGGTCTGGGTTTTAATTTGCATTTCCCTGATGACTAATATAGAATTTATATACTTTTCCTTGTCCTTACTAACCATCTGTATATCTTCTTTGTGAAGGATCTGTCTTAGATCTTTTGTCCATTTTCTTTAATTGACTTGTTTGTTTTCTTGTTACTGAGTTAAAAGATTTCTTTATGTATTCTGTATACAAGTACTTTGTCAGATATATATGTTTTGTGAATGTTTTCACTCAATCCATGGCTTGCCTGCTTATTTTCTTAACAGTGTCTTGTTGAACAGAAGTTTTTACTTTTGATGAAATCTAATTTATCGTGTTTTTCTTTTATGGCTATTACTTTTTGAGAGCTTGAAAACTCAAGTCATATACACTCTCCCCCATCCCTGCACAATAGTTTATCCTATTAACATTTTGTATTAGTGTAGCTCATTTGTTAAAGCTGATGAGCAAATATTGATACATTGTTATCAACTGAAGTCCATAGTTTACATTAGGGTTCACTCTTTGTGTTGTATGTTCTGTGGGTTTTGACAAATCTATAATGATATTATTCACCATTATAGTATCATACAACATAGTTTCACTGCCCTAAAAATAACCCTGTGCTCCACCTATTCATCCTTCCCTTCATCTCCTCTAGCCTCTGGCAACCACTGATCTTACTACTGTCTCTATAGTTTTGCCTTTTTCCAGAGTGTCATATAGTTGGAATCATACAACCTTCAGAATCATTGGTAGTCTTTTCAGATTGGCTTCTTTCACTTGGTATACACTTAAGGTTGTTTTGTGCCTTAATAGCTTCTTTTCATTCCTGAGTAATATTCCATTGAATAGATGTACCACAGTTTCTTTATCCATTCACCTGTTGAACATCTTGATTGCTTCCAAGTTTTGGCAATTATGAATAAAGCCGCTATAAACATTTTTGTGTGGACATAAGTTTTCAACTCGTTTAGGTAGATAAAAGTTCCTGGTGCTCCACAGCCTCACTAGCATTTGGTATTTTCTGTATTCTGGATTTTAGCCATTCTGATAGGTATGTAGTGTATCTAATTATCATTTTAATTTGCAGTTTTTAATGGCTTAGGATGTTGAGCATCTTTCTATATGTTTGACATCTGTACACTTAGTCTAGTGAGGTGTCTGTTCAGATCTTTTGCCCGTTTTTTAATTGGGTTGTTTTCTTATTGTTAAGTTTTAAGAGTCACTGATTGATTTTTTAAATGTTTAAACAAGCTTGCATTACTTGAATAAACCCTCTTTGCTGCATTGGATTTGCAAGTATTTTGGTAAAGATCTTTGTGTCTGTGTTCACGAGGAATATTTATAATGTTGTTGTTATATCTTGTCAGGTTCTGGCATTAGAGTTATGCTGACCTCATTAAATGACTTGGAAAGTTCAACTTCCTTCTCCTCCTCCATTTTTTGAAAGAGTTTATGTAATATTGGTGTTAAATCTAAGTTGTCAAACTTATTGGCATAAAATGGTTCATAATAATGTCTTACTATCATTTTGATGTCTGTAGGATCTGTGTGTAGTGACATACAGATTATTTAGAAGTCTGGGGTTTAATTTCCAAATATTTTGGATTTTCCTGGATGTCTTATTGTTATTGATTCCTAATTTAATTCCATTGTGATCAGAGAGCATACTCGGCATTATTTCAGTCCTTTTAAATTTATTGAGACATGTTTTATGGCTTCGCACATATCTATCTTGAAGAACATGCTGTTATGTAAAATGAAAAGAATGTATCTTGTATGGTGGGTGTAGTTTTTATAGGTATCAGTTAGGTCAAGGTGGTTGATAGTGTTGAGATCCTCTGTGTCTTTGCTTATATTTTATGTAGTTGCTCTATTAATTTCTGAGAGAGGAGTGTTAAAATCTCCAAGTATGATTGTGGGTTTTATGTTCTTCCCTTTAATTTGTCCATTTTTATTTCCTATATTTTGAAGCTCTGTTACTAGGCACATACACCATTATGATTGTTACATCTTCCTGATGAATTGACCGTTTTATTATTGTGAAAATGTCCCTCTTTCATCTCTTGCAATGCCCTGAAACCAGTTTTTTTCTGATATTTAATATAATCACTCCAGCTTTCTAATATTTATTATTTGCATGGTGTATCTTTTCCCATCCATTTGCTTGTAACCAGTCTGTGTCTTTATATATAAAATGTGTCTCTTATTGACAGCATATATTTGAGTCTTACTTTTTAATACATGCTGATAATCTCCTCCTTTTAAAGTGGAGTATTAACATTTAAGGTAATTATCTCTGTGGCTGATTTAGGTTTACAATTTTGTTACTTGTTTTCTGGTTGTCCCTTCTGATTTTTTTCTTCCTTTTGTACCTCTTATACCTACTTTCCTGACTTCTTTTAGATTATTTGATTTTTTTTTTTTAGAATTCCATTTTAACTTATTTATTGGTATTTTAGCTGTTTCTGTTTACAGTTTTTGAGTGGTGGCTCTGTATATTATACATCCTTAACTTTTCAGACTAGATAGTTACTGTTGTACCAGTTCACATAAAATGTGGAAACCTTGCAACCATACAGTTCCAGTTACGCATTGCTCTGTCTTTTATTATTATGGTTATTATATGGTATGTATTGTATACTATAACATACATGTGTATATTATATACTGTATATATTATAAGCCCCACATGACATTGTTACAAAGTTGTTTTTGTTTTTTTGCTTCAAAGACATGCAAATTTTATCCCTACTAACTTAATATTAGCAAACATTTTAAATAATGCTAAATCCCTGTGCTGATAAGGCTGTGTGTGTGTGTTAAAATATACGTAACATAAAATTTACCATTTTATCTGTTTTTATTTTGTTGCACGTGCTTTTGGTGTCATATGCAAGAAATCATTGCCAAGTCATAAAGATTTTCTCCTGTTTTATTCTAAGAATTTTATAGTTTTAGCTTTCTTTTAAAACATTTTTTATTGATTTATAATCATTTTACAATGTTGTGTCAAATTCCAGTGTAGAGCACAATTTTTCAGTTATACATGAACATATATATATTCATTGTCACATTTTTTTCTCTGTGAGTTACCATAAGATCTTGTGTTTATTTCCCTGTGCTATACAGTATAATCTTGTTTATCTATTCTACAGTTTTGAAATCCCGTCTATCCCTTCCCACCCTCCTCCCCCTTGGCAACCACAAGTTTGTATTTTATGTCTATGAGTCTATTTCTGTTTTGTATTTATGCTTTGTTTTTTTGTTTTTGTTTTTGTTTTTTAGATTCCACATATGAGCGACCTCATATGGTATTTTTCTTTCTCTTTCTGGCTTACTTCATTTAGAATGACATTCTCCAGGAGCATCCATGTTGCTGCAAATGGTGTTATGTTGTCAGTTTTTATGGCTGAATAGTATTCCATTGTATAAATATACCACATCTTCTTTATCCAGTCATCCGTTGATGGACATTTAGGCTGTTTCCATGACTTGGCTATCGTAAATAGTGATGCTATGGACATTGGGGTGCAGGTGTCATCCTGAAGTAGGGTTCCTTCTGGATATATGCCCAGGAGTGGGATTCCTGGGTCCTATAGTAAGTCTATTCCTAGTCTTTTGAGGAATCTCCATACTGTTTTCCATAGTGGCTGCACCAAACTGCATTCCCACTAGCAGTATAGGAGGGTTCCCCTTTCTCCACAGCCTCTCCAGCATTTGTCATTTGTGGATTTTTAAATGATGGCCATCCTGACTGGTGTGAGGTGATAAGTTTTAGCTTTTAAGTTTAGGTCTTTTACCGATGTTGGGTTAATTTTTATGTATGGTGTTAGGTAAGGAACCAACTTCATTCTTTAGAATGTTGATATCCAGTTTGTAAAATGTTATAATTTTTGCTATAAACATATCTATATATCTTTTTTAATTTAAGAGAGTAGAAAAACTGTTGTTTGTATTTACCCAGATATTTACATTTTCTTTTAGCTTGAAGAGCTTTTGGCTTTTCTTCTAGGGCAAATTTGCTATAAATTCTGAGTATTCTTTTATTGGAAAATGTCTTTATTTCACTTCCTTCTTTAAAGATGTTGTCACTGGATGTAGAAAATTTTCAGTAATTTGAATATGTTCATCCATTGTCTTATGGCCTGTACAGTTTCTGATAAGACATCAACACTTGTTAAATTGTTGTTCTCTATATATGATCTTTATATGTGATGGGTCATTTTTCTCTGCTTTGTAGATTTTCTCTACCTAGTTTTCAGCAGTTTGGCTGTGATATGTCTAGACATGATTCTCTTTGTATTTATCCTGCTTTGGGGCTCACTATGTTCTTGAATCTGTAAAATGTTTTCTACTAAATCTGGGTAACTTTCAGACATGTTACTGAAGTTATTTTTTTCTGCTCCAGTCTCTCTCTTCTTCTGGGATTCAGTTACACATACATTAGGCCTTTTGCCATTGTCTCCCAAATCTCAGAGGCTTTATTAATTTTTTTCTTTTTCTTTTTCTCTTTAGATTGGATGATTTCTGTTGTTCTGACTTCAAATTTACTCACTTCTTTGTTGTCTCCATTTCCTTTAAGCCCATCCAGTGACTTTCTTATTTCTGATATTGGATCATTGGGTTGTTTTGTTTCAGTTCTAAAATTTCCATTTGGTTCTTCTTCATAGCTTCTGTTTCTCTGCTGAGATTTCCTATCTTTTCATTTATTTCAATGTTTTTCCTTTATCTCATTGAACAGCATGATGGTAACTTTTTCAGTAATTTTACTGTTAATCCTAACAACTGTGTCGTTTCAGAGTTGGTCTCTGTTTACTATCTTTTCTCGAATAGGTCACATTTTCCTGTTTCTTTGTATATTGAGCAATTTTTTATTTTATCCTGGAATTATGAATGTCATATGGATTTTGTTTTATTCCTCCAGAGAGGATTGATGCTTTAGTGTATGAGGCAGTTCAGTTGACTGAACTCAAACTGTAGGAGGTCAGACATCCATTCTGTTTGTCTGCTTTTTTGGTTTGTTTTTACATTTAATCTACACATGCATGGTTCAGAGGTCAGCCAGAAATTCGAGTATTGTGTATACACAGAATATGGGGCTTCCTCTCTCTGGCTACCCTCTTTATGAGATTTCCTCCCTTGCTTTTTAGCAGCTGTGATTGTACCGAACTTTGTCCTTTGTTTCTGCAGGCTACTAAAGACTAGATTTTTCAGCACAGTTTTAGCTGTGCTGTATGGGGCCATAAACTGTGGCCTGCCCTCAACCTGTAGATTGGGAGGAGGGGAGAAAGTTGACTGCCCCAGTTCCTTCTTCTGAGTGTCAATACCTCTCACAAATCTGCCTGCTTTAGTTCACTCTCTAGTGCCTTCGGATATTTGTTTTGTAATCTTGCCCAGAATTTATCATTGTTATTCACAGGAAATTTGATCCAGTAGGAACTTATTTAGTCACGTTGGAAGCAGAACTCCTGCACTGGCTGACTTAGAAATTTGTCCACATGTATATTAGTGCTATTTCTACCACTTAGAGTTTTGGAACCTCTGCTTTCTGGAATCCATGGCACATTCTTTTGAATATCTTTAAGGATGGCGAATCTTCAGACTTCAAGTCTTGCATCAGTTTGTTTGTTTTTTTTAAATTTAAATAGCCAGAACAACACTTGGAATCAAGAATGGTAGATATTTTTTGCAGTAAATGATAAATATAGTGAGCAAGTTGAGTTACTCCTTTTTAAGGTCAAAAATAAAGTGGGTCTTTGAAATAATGAGAATTACTACTACAGTTAATAAACTCATTTTTTAAATGTTTAAAAGAGAAATTTTCAGGTACTTTTGAGCATTGCCTTTGCCATTTGTATATCTTCTTAGGGAGTTAACGGCTAACATCCTTTGCCCCCCTCCCCCCCTTTTCTTTTTGGAATAGTTTTCACTTATTTTTTTTTGGAAAAGGGCTTTCTAAGAAGGGTTGGAACCCTTTTCCAATCATTTATATTAAAAATACTTTATACAGTTTGTCCCTTACCTTTCATTATTTATGAGATTTTTCTCAAATGTAAGTGATTTAAAATCTTGTGTAGCCAGATGTTTCCATTTTTTTCCTTTATGAAATTTGTTTTTATGCTTAGAAAAATCTTCCTAACCTCAAACCAAGTGAATAATCATGTTTTCTTCTCATTATTTCACTTTTTGAAAAATTATTATTATTAAAATTATTATCTGGAATTTATTTTCCTGAATTATGTGAGATAGAGATCTAACTTAATTTTTCAAAATGGTTTATAAAATAGCATCATTTATTAAATAATTTATTTTGTCCCTAGTTAACTAAAAGTTGAGCTTCATCATATGATTGATAGATAGATAAATGCTATGCTAAAATCTATGTAGAGAGATACAGATGCATACTAGCATCTGGTTTTTTTTTTCTATTCTTGAAACATAACTTTACTGTTTTAGTTACCTTAGCTTTGTAATATGTTTTAATACTAGTGATGTGAGTTTACACACATTTCTTTAATGTATTTTTTGTAGTATACCTTTGGCTTTTCCTACCTACTTATGCTTTATGCAAACTTCAGAATAATTTTAAATACTTTTAACTCCCCCTGCAAAATCCTCATGGTATTTTTTTTTTAATTGAGATGTAATTAACATGTTAACATTAGTTTCAGGTGTACAGTATGATTAGTTATGTGGATATAATGCAAAGTAATCGCAACAATAAGTCTAGTTAACATCCATCACCACACATAGTTAAAAATTTCTTTTTCTTGTGATGATACTTTTAAGATTTACTCTCTTAGCAACTTTCAAATATACAGTAAAAGATACGGAACACATCACAAATTTGCTGGTTATCCTTGTACAGGAGCTATGTTAATCTTCTCTGTATTGTTCCAGTTTTAGTATATGTACTGCCAAAAACGAGCACTCCTCATGGTGTTTGATTGGAATTACATTCACTTTAAAAATTTTTCAAAGATTTTGAACATTGGTATAAGTTTTCTTTATTTATTTATTCTTATTTTCTTATTAGAACAAAGTATTCTCTAAATATCAATTATTTTTGTGTCTCCCACAATTTTTCATTAATTTTCTTGCTATAGTGAATGGGATTTTTTTCCATTATATCTTCTAAATAGTACTTGGGAAGAGCTAACTTATTTATATCCAGCTGTCACATTAAATTCTCTTATTAATTCTGTGTTTTTAGCTAGTCACTTTGGATTTTCTAAGTATATTCACTTCAAATAATGACAGTGTTACCTCTTTTTCAAAAGTTATATGTCTTTTTTCTGATTTCTCATTGCCTTGACATCTCCCACCACTCTCATGTTCACTTACTCCTTACTGGCCAAACTGCCCTACTTATTCTTTAGTTATATGAAACAACTCATGCCTCTGGGCCTTTGCACTTCTGTTGCATTCATCATTATCCTACAGTGTATTTACTTTCTAATGTCCTTCAAATTCCTGTTCAGGAGCCAGCCTTATCAGAAAATTTTTTACCAGTAATCTATAAAAATGAACAATCTATCCCAGACACTCTCTGTCCCATTACTGGACTTTATTTTTCTTCTTAACACTTACCATCACCTACCTGACAACTGATTTTGTTTTGTTTTTGCTTTGCTTATTTATTGTCCCCAACTAGAATGTAAAACTTTGATTTTATTCACTGTATTACTCCCCAGTGCTTAGAACAGTGCCTAGAGAATGGATCCTTCCCTGTACCACTGATAAGCATTTATTGGCTGAATAAGTAAGTGAATTGAAGGAACTTATTATCTATAAGGCATCTCAGACTATAGAAGTTTTGGAAAGAAAAACACTGACACCTCCTTTTTCTGTTTCTTCTTTTATTGTGTATCTTTTCAGAATTTTTAGTTCTAATGTCAAATTTTTAGGCAGGATTATTGACATATAACATAAATATATACAGTAAATAGTCCACCAATGTGTTTAGTTGGATGAGTTTTGACAAAAATATACAGTAGTATAATATCACCACAATCAGGATGTGAAACCTTTTCATCACTTTTTGTGTCAACTTTCTTGACTTATAATATCCAAAAAATCATCCATTTCTCTGAAATCTTCACATTTTTAAAATCTCTTCACTAATTAAAAATTAAGGATACATTATTTTATCTGCTTTCCATTTCTAATTATATTTCTATGTTATCTGATTTTTTTCTTTAATTTGTTAGCAGTAGTTATTTCTTAGTTTTCGAAGACTAGCTCTTATATTTATTGTCTTCTAATTCATTAATTTTTATTTTAATGTTTATTTTCTTCCTTTTATTTTTCTTGGACTTGTTTTGTTTTTCTACATGTGTTGATCTTTTATGTTCATTTGTTTTTTATTAGTTTACTTAAAGGCTTTATGGCTTTGAATATGCCATTACTCATACTTTGGCCACATTCTGATTCGTTTAGATGTGTACTGTTCTAATGATCATTTTCTAAGTAGACTTTGATTAACATTTTTATTTTTTCTTTTTGATTCTGAAGTTACTTAGGAGAGTTTCGTTTTTTGGATTTCTTGAACTACGTCATTTAATTTCTGTGTTGCGGTATTTTTAAATTTAATTTATTGAGGTAAAATTCATACAACATATAAAATTAACCATTTGAAGGGAACAATTCAGTGACATTTAGAATATTCACAATGTGTGCAACCAGCATCTCCATACTTACTGCATCTTAATTCCCATTGTTTATCTTTACTTTTTAAAATACAGTACTTTATTTTTCTCTAATTATCAAGTAGAAGAATTAAATAGGATATAACTTTCTGTCATTTTAGTTAGGATTATGTTCAGCTGCAAGAAACAGAAAATCCCCAAATGATGGTAACTTAAATAAAATAGAAATAGATTTCTGTCTCAAGTGGAGGAAGCCCAGAGGTTTTCTGGTTTGGCACTCCGTGGTGTCATGGACTGAGGTTTTTTTATTTTGTTGCTCTGCTATACTTGGTTTTCATTTCCAAGGACGCTCAGAGTCTAAGATGGCTATTGGAATGCTAGCCACTTCATCTGTATGCAAGCCTGTGGGAAGTAGAAACAGTTTTTAAAAAGGAATGGCAATTTTTAAAAATCTTTAAAAGACACCTCTTTCTTTAAGCACCTTTCCTGGGAATTCATACACACTTCTGCCTACATTCTGTTAGCCAGAACTAGAGTCACATGGCCAAACCTAGCTTCAGCGTAGACTGGGAAATATTTTTATTCTAGGTAGATCATATGCACAGCTAAAAATCAAGAGTTCTGTTACAAGGGAAGAGAAGAGCAGATAATGGGAAACAATTAGTGGTTTCTGCCACACCTCCCCAGAAGTACATGCACCACCTCCTGTGCCACTCCTTACCACTCCTCCATTTCCTAGTTTTTATATGTATCAATGAGATTTTAGATAGTAGTGGGTATTTATTAAAGACTTACAGTGGGCCAGTGTTTAACCTGCCCAGCAACTTTACCTGGAGGTTAGTACTGTCATTATCTCTATCTTATAGATGAAGAAAATGAGACCCAGAAAGATTAAACTTTTTAACCTACCACTCCTCCATTTCCTAGTTTTTATATGTATCAATGAGATTTTAGATAGTAGTGGGTATTTATTAAAGACTTACAGTGGGCCAGTGTTTAACCTGCCCAGCAACTTTACCTGGAGGTTAGTACTGTCATTATCTCTATCTTATAGATGAAGAAAATGAGACCCGGAAAGATTAAACTTTTTACCTAAGCTCATATATCCAGTAATTCAAACCCATGCTGTAGTATCCAGATTAACCACTATATACTCCCAACCCTGTTATCATTAAATGTTTTTACAGTGTATATACATTATGTATACATTGTGTATCTTTCCTCTGATGACTACTTTTTGACATTTGCATTATATCAGAATCCTATTAACATCACTTAAATAGAATTAAATGTCTTTTACTCTTTTTGCTTTATGCCATTTGTTTTTTAATACAGTTTTATCTATTTTATGTTCCTGGGTTTTATTTGTTTGTTTTTTGTTGTTGTTTTGGGGTTTTTTTGTTGTTGTTTTTACTTTTTACTGTTGAAACTTTCAAACATAAAAGAAAAGTAAAGAGAATAGTATAAATGAATCACTGTGTAACTGAAGCAGTTATCAACATTTTGCCAATATTTTTTTCAATCATTATCTTTGTCTCCCTGCCAAATTTTGTTCTTGGAGGTTTTAAATCATATTCCATTCATCTTAACTGAAAATACTTCAGTAGATACCTCTAACTGGTAAGGCTTTTTTCCCTAGCATAACCTCCAAAACGTTATACATATCAAATTTAATAATCTGTTAATATCATATAGTCCATTTTCAGATTCTCCAGATTATCTCAAAAACGTCATTTCACAATGGGTTTGTCAGAATTAAAATATAAGCAAGCTCCATACTTTGTGTTTGGTTGATATGTCTCTTAAGGGTCTTTTAATGTATAACAGTTTCCCCACCTCCCCTTTTTAAAATGCCGTTTATTTGTTGAAGATGTTCTTGATTTTTTCTTTTAAACAATGCTTTTGATTTTTCTTTTTACTGATATCTTGTTATACTGGGATACATATTTAAGTAATATTTTTTCTGAAGGAAAAGTGTTTCTTATCTTTCTGAGTCTTAGTTTATCTGAGAATGCCTTTCTTTTGCCCTTCTACATGATGGGGCAGTTTTGGGGCAGAAAAGTCTGAGGCCATTCAGATCTGTGTGTGGGTTTTTGTTGTTGCTGTTGTTGTTTTTGTTTGACTGTTTTAATGCTTACAGGATTATTTTTTCTCATTATCCTTGGAAATTAAAGACTGAACCTGGGTCAGGGATGGCGAATGTCTGATAGGTGTACTTTCATTCTGTGCCAAAGACAGCATTGCTACTTGATCACAACACCCCTTCTCATTGAATACAAATGAAGCCTCAGGCTCATTGAAAAAAATAAAAATAAAACAAATCCTTCAAAACCCGTTTTTGGGGAGGCCATCTCTAATGAAAGTGTCTCTTATTATTAAGTTTCTTAGCATGTCCTTTGAATAGTCAGGCTTTAAATCTCTCTTTTACTCAGGAAAGTTTCCTTGTCCTTCCCCCCCCCCCCTTTCCTTTCTCATGTTTTAAAAATTATTACTCTTGTCCTATCAGTCTTTATCTCTCTGGAATAGCTTTTAAAGATTAGGGTTCTCGCTCCACATGTCTATACCCCCCATCCCCATTATTTTCATGCCTGTTTGTCCTTCTGTGTTGTAGAAGAGGCTCAACCAAGTCATCCATCTCACTAATTCAGTTTTCTGTTACTGTTTTCTGTTGCTTACAGCCTTATGCAGTTTTTCCTGATCATTTTTGATATGACTGCCTAATCTGGATTGAAATGAAGTTTACTACGTGGTGGGGTGTTTTTGTTTTCATTCTGCTTTTCTACTTTTCTTTTTTACTGAAGTTTAACCTTCTTAAAGTAATGTGCACTACTTTTTTTTAAGTTGAAGTACAGTCAATTACAGTGTGCCAGTTTCTGGTGTATAGCACAGTGTCCCAGTCATTAATATGTACTACTTTTAAGTTTAAACTCAGTACATTTTTACATATGGTTATGTTCATGCTAACTGCCACCCAGATCAAGATACAAAATATTTCTCGCACCCCAGCCGGCTCCTTTATATGCCCTCATTAATACTCTCCCTCACACAGGTAACAGTTTTTCTGACCTCGTTCACTACCAGTTAGTTTTGCCTGTTTTTGAACTGCATGTAAATGGAATCATATGCTACATACCCTTTGTATCTGGCTTCTTTTATTCAATACAATCTATGAGAGATTTATTCATGTTGTTATATGTAAGAGTAGTTCATTCTTCATGATTGCTGTGTAGTATTTTGTTGTATAAATATAGCACTTTTTTTTTTAACTATTGATGGAAGTTTTTTTCTTTTACCAGTCTTGTCTGTTACGAATAAAGCTTCCAATGGGTTTTTTATATATGTCTTTTGGTGGACATATGCTCTAATTCTCTTTGATATATACCTAGGAATGGGATTGTTAGGTCATAAGGTAGATATATGTTTAACTTCAGTAAACACTGCCAAATGGATTTCTAAGGTAGTTGTGCCAGTATACATGACCATCTGCAATATGTGAGAACTTCAGTTGTTCCACATCTTTGCCAACTGTTGGTTTTAATTTTGGTTTTGGTTTTCATTGTAGTCACTCTGGTGGGTGTGTAGAAGTATCTCATTGTGATTTTGATTTGCATTTCGTTGGTGAATAATGTTGAGTACCTTTTCTTCTGCTTTTGGTCACTTGGATATCCTCTTCTGTGGAATGCCTTTTCCTGACTTGTGTCTATTTTTCCCTTGGGTAGCTTATCTCTTTCTTACTGATTTATAGAATAATTTTTTTTTAATATTCTGAGTATATGTCCTGTGCTAGGTATACATGTATGTATTGAAAATATCTTCTCTCAGTCTTAGCTCATGTGTTCACTTTTAATGGTGTCTTTTGATGAACACAAGTTCGTAATTTTAATGAAGTCACATTTATCATTTTTTTACTTTAATGGTTAGTGCTTTTTGTGTCCTATATTAAGAAATATTTGCCTACTCCAAGATCATGAAAATACTCTGTTTTTTCTTCTAGAAGTTATATTATTTTACCTTTCACAGTTAAGTCTGTAGTCCATCTCAAATTAGGTTTTGTTTATGGCATGAAGTACAGGCAAGGTCAGTTTTTTTCCATACAGATATCCCATTGATTGAGCACCATGTATTGAAAGATCAGCTTTCCCCACTGATCTGCAGTGATGTCTTGTTGTAAGCCAAGTGCTTATATATGTTTGGGTCTATTTCTAGACTTTCTGTTCTGCTCAAATGGTCTGTTTATCTGTCCTTGTGGCATTATTGTTGAGTACTAAATTAAAGTTTCCAAAATTTTCACACTGTTTCAGAGAGCTAGTTTATTTTTTCCTTAGATCAGTATCCTTCTGATCAGTTTAATACCTCTTCATATGTTAGGTGATTTTTTATTTCCATCTTTTTTTGGGCAGTCTATACTTTTTCATATTGAGATCTTAGCTGAGTGTCTGTTAAGATTTTCAGGTGCAGATAAAAGGAAAAGAGGGACATTTGATTTACACTGCTGGCCTTAAACTCTCCTAAAGGAGTGTAGAAAGGAAGCTGAATCTAGAGATAGTCATGGCAAGGAGCTCAACCCTCTGTTTGCTGTAGTAGACAACCTAGTGTTCTTATTCTGGGGTTTCTTGTCTCTTTATGAAGCCAGCCTCAGCTTTGTCTTCCTCCTGCCTCATGTGGCCACCCACCCCAGTTGTAAGCCAGCAGCTGCTAAGTTTCTTATGATACCTTGGTAGGATCCAGGTGTGCCCTTCCACATGTGCCAGAATCCACCTTGGGTTTTGGCCTTATTGCTCCAGGAGAAGGGCATCACTGGGCTGCTGCTGCTGGGGTCTCATTACATACTCATCAGGCAGGCAGAGGGGGTTGGACATCAGTTGTTCTTTTCCTCATTCCAGTCCCATCTGCAGTTTGTCTAGAAGAAAATTCTTCGTAGTTTCTGGTATGTGATTGCCTAGTACTGATACATGCTTGCTTTCTCTTTCCTTCCTTCCTTCCTTCCTTCCTTCCTTCCTTCCTTCCTTCCTTCCTTTCTTTCTTTCTTTCTTTCTTTCTTTCTTTCTTTCTTTCTTTCTTTCTTTCTTTCTTTCTTTCTTTCTTTCTTTTTCAGTCATTTCAGTGGAAAACTGAAAGGGTGGACAAAATAGCTAAAAGCATGTACTTAACTCCATTGTAATTACAAATCAGTGCTAGTTTTTTTTTTTTTTTAATGCATTTCTAGCCTTCCAAGTTGAATACTTCGAAAGTCGTTATTCATTTTTCTAAGGTGAACGTTGGTCTTTCTGTGTTGGGTCTCAGCTTTGCAGCTTGGTATCTCCCCACCCCAACAGCCTGAGGTAGCCCAGTAGACTGTAGCCCAAAAGCCCTGTAAGCTGCACTGAGGAGGATGAAGACAATGACAGATACCTAGAATGAGGTAGGAGGGATTGTTTGGAAACTCATGAGTTACAGACCATCTGCTTGTATGCCTTTATTTGATAAAAATGCTGCATGGCTTTCTTGCCAGCTGGATAAGAAAAACTGACCCTGGGATTTGGGATGACCCAAAATTTTGTGCTCTGGTGGAGCCAGAGCCCTTTCCCAAGCCAGCTTGTTGAAGACCCAGCTGGGGAGCAGGGACTGTTTCCTACATTCTTTGTAACTCTAGTGCTGCCTCTCAGGAACTGGTAAGTAAATAAGCGTACACATTTAGAAGTTTGGGACTCTTTACACCTGGCTTTTTTTGGGTCTGTTTTGCTTTCTAAGGTAGCTAAAGTGTGTAGATTTTCTGAGTTTTATTCTTTATTCTCTGATGGAAAAAGCACAGAAGTTTTTACATTTTTACATTGTAATTCAAATATAAGAACTTGGAACAGATCCTCCGGTAATATTTTTTGAAGAGGAAAGAAGTAGTAGGAGATTTAACTAGGAAGACCCTAAGCTTCAGTTGTAAAGATAGCTCCTTTCTCCAAGAATTAGACCCAGTCAGGGTTCAGACCTACTTATACGGAATGGGAGGGGATAAGTCACTAAAGACCTTGGCATTTCTATAAGAAATTTAAATAACAGGCAGACATATAGAGATTCGTAAATATGTTCTTGGTGCCAGCTAAACCACAGAGAAGATACTGCATTTGTGGCCCAGGGAAGTTAAATATTTGTGGTCAACTTAAAATTCAACATAAAACTCTCATCTGTGATGGAAGCTGTCCAGAAACTGCATGGAAGGCGTGCAGGCTACATACACTCTCAAAGGCCTCTCCTTTCACCCGGCTGGGCTAGAAGAGCCCATTCCCCTTCCTTCACACTGTGTGGCTAGCAGGCCCTTGTTAGGAGAGAAGGGGTTCCCTGGCATTCTGGTTACCTACCAAGAAGGTACCCAGAAGGTAAGGCTCTCTCTACTCTGTAGCTCACTCTTCACATCTGATCAGATGGCATTTTTTATGTCCATCTCAGATTAAACAGCAGTACTCTCCCCAAACCTGTTACGCTCTGTCCCTCTTATCCTACTTTATTTTTTCCTAGTACTTCCCACTACTTGTCCTGTATTATTTGCCTGTTTCTCAATCTCACAAGAATGTTAAGCTTCATGACAACAGGAACATCATTTTATTGCCTGCTGTATCCCTCATGTCTGAAATAAACCCAACCACGCATAGCAGATGCTTAATAAATATTTATTGATTGAGTCCAGTAGAATACTTTAAAATGTTTCAGGGACTACAGTCTAAGGAGTAAAGAGTAATTATACCGTGCCGCCTGGAATAGGGCACCGTCACATGGCAGAACCTCAGACTGTGAGATCAGCCTGAATATCCTGAACCTCAAATATCCTACTGTTCTAGTTATCTACATATGGTCCCTGACAGGGAGACTGGCACATGCAGACAGTGCCTAAGCCTTCAGATGTCCAAGGCACCTCTTCCTGTAACACCTGGGTTACATGTAGAGATGGAATTTACATAGTTTAATTTTCACATTAGAAAGTGTTGTAGTGTTTGTTTCTGGCCTTCAGATTTGTTGAAGACCCTCCTGATGTTGATTGTTCTGATGTGACAGCATGCAGACTGGAGCACATACGTGTACTTTTCACATTCTTTTCTGATCTGTAAATGCATCCTCATTGCCCAGACTGTTGTCCTGTGAGGCCCTGCCTGATGGAGGGTCTGTTGTTGCTGACCATTCCCAGGCCTGTTGGACGTGATAGTGACTGATGGACTTGACTAGTTTTTCTCCTGTCTGCTTTTCTTTGCTGGCTCTTGCAGTCATCCCAACACAGGAATTCTGTTGCAACAAACATGGTCAGTTTTCTGGATCTGTTCCAGAACCTTACTATTGATGATCTTTAGCATTTGATATAAAATGCGCTTCACAAATGATGTTGATGATCTCTAAGATATGCGGTTAAGTTTTTTTTTAATGATAATGTATATCACCGTATATATAAATATATTTATAAAAGGTATCGGTCCATAGTTAATCATATATGGCAGTATATGCATAAATACCTCTGTGGGCCACACCAGAAACTGACAATAGGGCTGGGAAACAGGTTATAGAAACCTGAGGCGGGAAGATTTTGTTTCTAAAAATTCAGCCTTTCTAGCTGTTTGTTTGTTTGTTTGTTTGTTTGTATCCCCAGCTCTCCTATACAGAAACTTACTGATGCTTCTTAATGCTCATTGGGTTACACTTATAAGCTCCTGAAACACAAAAATTAGGTCCTTTTAATCCCTGGCACAGTCCCCTGAACAAAATAGTTTCTTGTATGTTTGTTTGTTTTTTATCACATGCCTCGTGTTTAATCTCGGTTTGGCCTGGTGCTTGAAGCCCAGGTGCCACCACGACTTCAGTGTCTCCTCAAAGAGGTGCTCTCATTGAACTTCTTTTCTACTTTGTCAGCAGCAGAAATGGCTTTAGTCTCAATAAAAGAATTCAGTGACAGGATTCAGTTTTAGCTCTATGTTGTCAATTTTTTTTTAAAGTTTGAGCTGTATATAGGTTTCCATAGTGCAGACTGGTACAGAAATTCTGTCCGTCTTATCAGTGTGAAGCACTGAAGCTATACTGAGTAGTTTTAAATTGTTTGTATGTCTTTCTACATGTGTGCTTCAGAAGTAGAGTAAACAGCATTCAGAGTTGCTGGCTTGCTGTCCCTAAGCCTGTTCTTAGTTTAATGACTTGGAAAGATTTTGGTAAAGAATCAGAAATATACTCTAGCAGCAGCTTTGGTCTCTTTTTCAAATCCTGTGAGGATATACTTAGTGCACAGGCTTGGTGATCAGGAATGGATCAGATGAGATGCCATCAATGCTAATGCCATTTTGCCAGAACGACCTGCAGAAAAACCTAGTTAAAAGTCATAGTCTTCATTCTACTCTGTTCTAGTCACAAGAAAACTCCATATAAGTTATTTATTCTGTCTGGGCTTGAATTTACTCTTGGTTAAATGCGGATGAGAGTAGTCCCTTCCTAAGATTTCAGTAAAGATGACATGCGATATCATAAGTGAAAATGCCTAGATTTTAAAAATAAGCCTCTCTCAGTTATGTTCTTCTTAGTGAGTGGAGGGAGCAGTTAAGAAAACTCCAAAAAACAAATAACCAGGTACCATCCAGTCCTGCACCAGATTCCTGTATAGCTTCCTGCAGATCACCCTGCAGTTTCTGTTGCTGTTTTCTATGAATCATAAGGATTCCCTCAGATCCTCCACCATCTCCCTTTTCTACCCTTTCAGCTCTTGCCAAAAACTGTTAGACTTACATTTTAGACTAAGATGCAGGCAGCAAGAAATTAGACAGAATGCAGGTAGTTTTTTAGAAGGCGAAGCAGGTGTGCTTACAGTTATATTATCCCAAGATTCTCCTATAATGGACACTCGCAAGTGAGGATTTGCGAGCCCTTGAAGGAGAATAACAAAACTCCACTTTGGAAATAAGATCATGCTGTTCTGGGCAATCCAGCACTTCCCAGGCTGGTCTCCTTTCAGCACCATTTCTTTCTGCAGTCCCACCGTCCTCTCAGCCCTGGCACATAGTCCAACGAACATGCCACCTGCCTTCTCTCTCTCTCTGGCCCCATCCTTTGGCTGCTCGGTTTATTTTTTCCACATCCTCACCCTCTTCCAGTTCCAAGCTAAATAACCCTCACAGATGGCTTGTTCCATCAAAGCTGTTTAAGAACACAGGACAGTGAACTGGGGTCCAGAAGGAGCTGCCAAAGCCGGAGGCCGCCTTCCTACGGAGCCCCAAGACAGCTTTGTCATCAGCTCCCTAGAAGTCCACGGACAGTGAGCAGAAAGGCTGGCAGGTTGGGTGGTGGAATGTCTCTTTAACACTATAATCCTCTAGCAGCTAGCAACTAGTTCTCACTTAGATTTACAAGTCAGAACCTGGAGCCGGATACATTGCATACTCCATTTTCCACAGGAGACAGAGCACTCTGTAGTTGGCATTTCTCCTCCACTTTTTTACAGCATGGAAACCCAACAGGAAATGGCAGTCCCATTTGTGTTTTGGACAGTGGTTTGAGTCCTTACTGAACCTCTTTGTGAACTCCTGGAGAGGTCTAGATCCCTGCTCTGCCTGACCTGAAGGGCAGTATTCCCAGCTGTCAGCACATCTTTGGGAAGAGGGTGAACTTCAGACACCTATTAGAAGTCCTGCAGATGAGAGAAGACCCAGAGTTTCACTCTTTTTTTACTGTCAGCAAGGACATGTAAGTTTCCTGTCTGCCTTGTCATCAGCTTTGGAGCACTTTTCTCCTGCACTTCCGCATGTATGCAGTGGTCTGTAAGCTTTTGCCCCCAGTCGTTATCCTAGCACCCTCCTTCCCTCTGTCATAATCAGATGGGTCTGGGTAATTTTGTCCTCGTGACAAGATGGCCTTTTCCTTGTCCTCACAGTTATTCCTGTGGGATTCAAGACCTCTCTGGTCATGGTCTCCCTCCCTTTCCCTTCTTTCTCCCTCTGCCCTGCAGCCTTTATAAGTAGATTCCTCTGAGGTCACTGAGGAAGGGTGGTATGTGCCATTTGCTGCTGTATGAGTCTCTTTTCCCTCAGTAAGTGGAGTTCCCTTGAGAGACCCCCTCCCTTCTTTCATTAAAAGCCATGTTGGCGGCTTACCTGCTTGAACGTGGTATAGCGGGGCAGGGAACAACGGCGTGTGTGGAGTGGTCTGGCCAGACAGAGGGAAGTTAACTCTTAGCCGGAGAGAGCAGACAGTTGTAGATGCTTCCCCTGGAAAGAGCAGAAAAGAAGGAAAGAGAAAATTCTGTGGCAGGGAAGTACTCCCTAAGAACTCAGTCAGAAATCAGCATCTCCTCCCCCAGCCTGGTCTTTCTACCAAGAAGGAAACTACTGTTCTTTCTCTTCTCTCCCTTTCATATGTCGCTCCAAGATCAGGGGTTGCCAGATGAACAGTACACCCAGTTGCTTGCACTTAAAAGTTTCTTGGATTGATGGATTTGTGGAGCCTTTGGGTGCCAGATGGAAGGAGGGAGCTTTGATTTCCTTTGTCTTGCTCCCATGCTCTCTTACGGACTTTTCTCCTTACTGTCCATCCAGAGTCCAAGACTGTGTAGTGCAGAGAACTTTCTGGGGAAACTCATGCGTAGGTCTTAACTTGGCATCCGGTAGTGACTAGTTACCCATATTCATTCAGGTCATCAGCTGACCATCTGAGATCTTACCCATGCTGTGTCCAGGGAAATGAACATGATGATAAAACTCCTTTTAAGGCAGACACTCTGAAAAGTTTTTAATTTCAGTATCTCTGTTCTTGCCTGTAGCTTAGCCAAGCACCCATTTGGTTCACGTGCATGTAAGTACAAATTCATCAAAACTATTTATTTTGTCCTGGGGGCAGGCCTTTGGGCTGCTGCTGAGCCTGGGGGTATGTCCTTTAGTGAAAAGGACTTGAAGTAGGTCCCGTAGGTCCCTTTCTCCAGAAGTACCATTACTTCCCAAGAGGCTACGATGAGTAATGCACTGAGCACAGGCTTTGGAGTAAGACAAAGCTGGGTTCAAATCCCGGCTTTACCACTTACTGGATGTGTTTTGTCTGAGCTTCAGTTTCTTCTTTCTCTTTCTATCTCATAGGATCACTATGATAATCAAATGAAATAACATAAGCAACTGTCAGCCACCACTCCATCTCCACCACAGCTTTCCCAGTGAAATGGGATATTGCAGCTACTGAGAAGCTGTGGCCCATGAAAACTACAGAAGTAAAATGCTGACTCACTCTCCTTGCCACTACCCTGACCCTCCTCAGTGGGCTGCTTGCATGCTCATGAGCTTTTGCTTCTAGAATGTGCCCTGCTCTGAGTTTGTTCAGTTTTCTTTTTCACTTGTGAGAACTTGTTTCATGATCAGCACCCAAGGGCTTTAGAATGTCTGGATGGTGGTTCTCCTAGAAGGCAGGCCTGTTTCCTCTGTGTGCCTCCAGAGGCGTTGCTGGCAGACTGATCTCCAGAGATCACTCCTTATGTTTTTGCACCTTGGTGTTTCTTAAGAGGCCCTTCCTGGCTTCAGATCTGGTGAGAAGAATTAGCCAGAAAGCATGTCCTCAGCCTCCTACAGGGCACACAGGTTTGGCTTCTACCGTCCAAGTGGCCCGGGAGGAGCTACAAGGTGTCAGAGATGGCCATGGGAAAGAAACGGCTCACAGAAAGAGCACAGTGCGTGAGCCAGCAGCTTCCACCGCCTGCTGGAGCAGGCTCAGTGAGGCCGCTGACAAGAGACTTCAGAACACTAAACAGGTGATTAAAACATCAGTATAAGTCTTTCCAAACCTCACAGAAAGCCAGAAACTTAGTTTGGACACCAACAGAAATTTTCCGCTCTGGAGCTTTATAAACTGGTCTGCTGTTTCTTCCTCTGCTCTTTGGCCAGAGGGGATCTCTTTGCTAATGATTCCATAAAACCCTCCAAGTCTTCCTGAGTGGCTTATCATATGAGAAGAACGTATACCACCTTTTTCCATCAGGATTTATCTCCAGCCTCTCACTATTAGTTCAAATTCTGAATCTTCAGCCCTTCCTTCCAAAAAGGCCAAGCCCAGCTCTCGGCACTGTCCCCTGTGACAGAGCTTATTAGCTCCAGCATCAAGGTCAGTGGCCGAACCGTCCTTCCTCTCCTCCTTTCCAAGAGGACTGCTCAGAGCCATAGAAACCTTTAAAGATGGAAAGAGACCTTCAGAATCATCTGCATTTTGCAAACAAGTTTCAGTAACTTGCCCAAGATCACACAGGAGAGCATGAAGTGAACCTTCCCTCCAGACCCTGCTTTCCCCAAACCCATGGCATGTCAGCTGCCCCAGAGAAGTGCACCAAGCCCAGAAAGAGTTCAGTCTTTACAAGATCAGCAGCAAAAGGCTGCCGCCTTTGAATTTCTGTAGTTGATCAGCTCTTTTCCTGTGTGGAGATCATGAGAGTATCTGCCCAGAGCACAGGCAGATGCTCTGGACTCATGGAGCGCTAAGGGCAGCTGAAACACTGATTAAGAGCAGAGGCACTTTCCAGCTCCTCCGCTTACCAGCTGCCTGACCTTGAGCAATTTACTTAACTTCTCTGTGCCTTGATTTCCTCATCTGTAAACTTGAGATAGTGACAGCACCTACCTCATGGGACTGATGTGGCGATTAGATGAGGTGTGGCACATGTAAGCCCTTGGCCCAGGGCCTGGCCCGGAGTGGCCGCTCCCTGGGTGTTGGCTGGGGCTGTGAGGGTAGTGAGGCACGCGGTGGGTTTTGTTGTTGTGCCTCGGAGGCCCTGGTGGTGCTATCACAGGAAGTGGCTCTGGTGAGGTGGCAAGAACATTGGCCTAGGAAGTCAGTGCATCTGGCTTCAAATCTCATTTAACTTACTCGAGTTTCCGTTTTTTCATCTCTGTTACCATTATCCGAATGTAATGGTAACTGCTTCATGCTGAGGTGCTGAGGATTTCTAGATTGCAAAATTGCCATGAAAAAGTGTAACGCATTTTTTGGTACCGTAGCTAAAGTAGAGTTGCATTTGAAGAGTGGACTAAACTTGAGACCACCTTCACTTAGTCTTCCAGCCTTAAACGCAGCGATTCTCCTACTTCAGTGTTCTTAAGTACCTGGAACACTGGCTTAAAGTACACATTCTGAGGCCCTATCCCCAGAAATACTAACTTATTTAATCTAATTGGTGTCCAAGAATCTGCCTTTTTAACAGGCTCACTGTGTGATTCTGATGCAGGTGGTTTTTTAAATGCTTTTTAGTGCCCAGAGGTGAAGAAAAGGGAACTGATATTTATTGAACTTCTTCTATGTGCCAGGCATTTGCCTTACTTACACCTTATCAAACTATAAATAGACTTAAGTTAGTTAACTTTAGTTAGCAAAGCTTGTCTCATCTTCAGCCATAAGGTGTGGGCCACACTTGAGACTCAGGGCTCTAGATGTTGGACCTGAAAATGCAACTTAGAGTGGCCTCTTAGCTCAGCCCTAATCTCAGAGAATTTCTCTTTACCATGTTTTTAATATGCTGTGGAGATTCTTGAGATATGGGCGCAATTTTTCCTCAGAGCATGACATCAGTACTTTGAGGAGCATGAGTCTCACCTCTTGCTGAGCTGTGTTATACCTTGCCCTGGGGCAACAGCCTGTAGTCAAGACAAAGCAGGACATGCCCAGAGCTTGGCTTCTTGTGTGGTATCTTATTTCAAACCAGAAACTCTGTAGGCAGCCTGTCAGAAGAGAACACCTGCCCCTTTTTGAGCCTTGAGCCTCCATGGGGAGCACCGCCCAAAGCAGAAAGGAGCATCTCTGAGTCTGTCCAGGATGCTGGTGCTGCACAACACACGGAGCACGAGTCATGGTACACGGTGTGGCTGGTGCCCCCTCCATGATCACAACATCCTCCAGAATTGTCCTAAGGTCCTAAGGCTGTCGTCAGCCTCCCATGGTCAGTCATCCACGTTGTCCAAGTACCAATAGTGTATATGAAATGCTGCAGATCGATTTTTCTTTAAATACACACACACACACAGATTACAGTGCCTGCCCTCAGGAGTCTTAGGAGAGACAACAGGACAAATTACTGGGAGAAAGATATTGCGAAGCATAAACCAGTCAACAGATCAGATTTATGGATGTTATGAACTTGAGAGTCCATTCTCAAGAATACATTCTCAGATGACAAATGAAGGATCCTAAGAGAACTTGGTAGGCTACAATGAAAGAAGTAAATAATTAGATGAAATCAAATATGAAAAGTAAAGTCCTACTTTATCCCAGAGGTCAGGTGCACACAGCGAGTAGCAGCAGCACAGCACTAAATGACGGGGCTCTTACAGCGTGGGGAGACCTCAGCGAAGGGATGTTATGAAAGGAATAGTTAGCAGAGGGCTTGCACCAGTAGGGCAAGATATTTTTTAGCCACATATGTGAAAACAATTTGGGGATTTGTTCATTAAAAGCTCACAATGTGTCTTTAGGATAAAGTGGTGAACAACAAAACCTATGCTGTTTTGGCCTATTCGTAGGCTTGAGGTATCCAGAACGAAACGGGGAGGAGGTGGTCCGCACTGTTCTCCGCTGCCAGATCCCACCCGGGCACTCCCTCCAGGAGACACATTAGTCTTAGTGAAAGTCTTAGCACAAGAATAAGCAGGATGTTGAGGAGACACTTGAAGTGAGGAACAGTGGAAGGAAGTGGGACTGTTTAGCCTAGAAAAGGTATAACACAGCCAACGTCCAAAAAATTTTTGAGGCCAGTCAGGTTAGAGTTTTTTGTGGCCCCAGAGATCAGAATTAGAAGCACTGGGAGGCAGGTTTGGGCTTAAAAGGAATAGACATTTCCACTGAGTAGAAAAGTCCAAAAGTGGAATCAGTTCCCTACTAGGAAATGAACCCCCTTATAGATTGAAGACAGTATCAGACCTCTCACCTCATACAGCATGGTCAGGACTGGAACTTAACATGACAAAAAAAGTCTGTTAAGTAGTTAAGTAAATTAAGTTAAATAAATTATTTCTGTGTTTCTTAAACATGAAGTAATGATGGTTTTAAAAGCTTCCCCGGGGTCTTGAATCCTCTCCACCTGACATATTCAGGAAAGGGTTGGATCACTGGGAGATGTTGTAGAGGAGGTTCTAGGGCGGCTCTGAGTGACTGCTAACTCCCTTTGTGGCATCTAAGTGATACAAGTGTTGAGGGCTGCTAATGAGGTCGGAGAAGAGGAGAAAGTGTGGGTCTAGCCTGTACGTGCTGAAGGGACGACTGGGAATTTGGAAGAAGTTAGTATCAGGTTATTGAATCGGTCTGTGGCCTGAAAGTCAAGACTGCATCTGCCTTTTCCTCTCTTGTGTGCCCAAAATGTCTAGCGTGGTCCCCGTCACATAGCAGGGCCTTGGGAAAAATCTGTGCGCAGGCTGGACAAAGACTTCTTGAAAAGAAAGACTTTTTATCAATCTTGAAGGTGAAGGAATGAGTTGATTGCATAAAGGTGAAGGCCCTGTCAGTTGGGGGAATAATCTGTAAAGTCTCAGAGGTGCCAAGAGGGCAAATGGCCCGCAAGGGAATAATGAGCAGGGTTGCCTGGGCCTGGAGTTGGGGGTTAGGGAGTAAGCAGGGAGTGGGAGTGGTGATGTACAGTGGGGAGGACGTGCACAGGTCATGGAGAGCATGGAGGGAAATTGGAATTTCATCTCGTAGCAAGGCTGAGCCCAAGGGGACTCCTCCCTCCTGACTTCCTGGGGACCCATCCACCTAAAAGGAATAAAGGAGCAGTGTGCCTGGGCTCACAAAGAGCTTTTCTTCTCCCTGGGCAGCCTCTTCCTCCTCTCTTGACGGAAGAGAAGAGGAATGAGAATTCTGCTCTCCTGGGTGCTGTAGGTAAGGGCGAGTGGCGTGTTTCTCTCTTGATACAGGGAATCTTTGATGCACCTGCTCGAATATGGGCTCTGGTACACACAGTAGGCACTTAGTAAATATTTCTTGAATTGAATGTTGACTAAATGTGTTGAATGCTGCAGGTCTCAGCATTCTTCCATATGTACATAAAATAAATAAAACTAGGAACAAATTAGGTACGGGAGCCTGTGCACAGACCTGGGGGAGCCTCCTGATCCTGGCTGTCTGGAAGGCAATTAAGAAAGTGGCTCAGAGCGACCAGAGCCCGATACAGTGCTGGCCCAGAGCTAACCGGCAGTGTGAAAACAGACTGCATGTGGATATTTGCAGACTGAGACAGACTCAGGCCTTTCCTCCCCAGGGGCTGAGCTTGTAGCCTCCCCTGCTGGTTCAGTAAGTGAGGGCCCCAGCGCCTGTGCTCCAGGTTTCAGACCAGCTGAAGCCAGCCAGACCTGAAAGGCTTGTGTTGGCAGTGCCAGCATCCGCCCCAGCCCCTGCCAGTGCGGCGGCTGCTCTCAGAGCACTCTGCAGGGGAAGCGGATTGGACTGCAGCCCGAGCTACTGCTGCCTATAGCTTGCTCTCTGCGACACGCGCACTGTTAAGAACGCACCTTGCTCGTACAGCCGGAGCTCAGAGCTCCAGAAAAAAATAGTTTCTTTCCATGAGGGAGCAGTTCAAGAAGAGCCAGCTGTTCAGTGCCCAGGAGAGACCAGACTCCGCTCTGGCTTTGTTTCGAATATCCAAGCTCAGGAAATTCAGGTGGGTAGAAAACGCCGCATTGGGGATTTTCTCATCGTTTCTCTTATATTAAGAGACCTGGAGCAAGGATCCAGCTGGTCTCATTTAAGGAGGATACCATTAACAAAGGCAGAGCTGCCACCCGCACCCCTGTGTGAAGGGGCCGGATGGACAAGGCAGTTGTAATGTTCACCACAGGATCTTATTTCTGATGTGTGCATTTAGTGCCATGCTCGTCCTAAAGCCCAGGCCCTAGAGGCCCCTCTGGAGTCCTGTAGAATGCATGCATGCCTGTGCTGAGGTCCAGGAATCTTTTTAGAGAATAGGAAGGGGGCAGCTGCAGAGAGGTTGGGCCTTCCTCCACCAAGTGATTTGCCCAGCAGCCTGCATATAACACCTTCACTCAGAATAAACTATTTCAGCAGCTTCAACAGCCAGGTGAGCATTCCAGGGCCTCTCCCCTCAGCCCGAGGCTGTGTGCCAGCCCCACATTTCCTTCCTTACCTCTGAGTCTGCCTTCCACACATCTCAGTGGTGTAGGCAGAGCACCCCTCCTGCCTCTGAGCAGAGTGAGGCAGCAAAGAAGAAAAAACATAACAGCCACTCATTTACTGAGCACTTTCTAGGCCCAGGCACCTTGCTAAATATTTGATATACATTATCTCTTTTAAACAACTTGAGCTGAGGCTCAGAGACATTAAGTAACTTGTCTAAGGACACACAGCTACGAAGTGGCAGTTAAGACTTGAATTTAGGTCTCTCTAAGAAGGCCAGGCTCTTGTCCGAACCCCGTATTGCCTCAACTTCCCTCTTCCCAGAATGGACATGTTTTTCTTTCTGTAATTACCTTTTCACCACCAGTGTATGCTCTGCGTCTCCTCTGTTCTCCTGACTCTCCTTCCAGTGTGAACATAATCTCCCTCTCAGTAGCCAAAACTTCTACCCTTCGGAATCTTCAGTAAAACTGATCAAGTAGCCTCTCCTCCACCCCCCTAATCCCACCAAATCTTCCCACCTAACCATTTGACATTTCCCACCCACCCCTCTTGAGGAAACTAAAGAGTGTGAGTGTGTGCATGCGCAGACACACACACACAAACACACACACATACACACAGGTAGGGGTGCTCTGGGGAGGGGCTAGCAGGCTGCCATCCACTCTGAACAGACATCTGTGCATTACCAGCTGCTTGGTAACAGCCCACATTGCCTCTGCTAAGAAATCACAGCTTTGGGACCAGACGCATGGAATGGTGTGGCTGCTGTTGGGTGGGTTGGCCAATGATGTCAGCATTTCATCTTCCAACTAGGGATGGAGGGTCTGGACATTGGAATCAAAAGGGACTGAGGAAGAGGCCTGTGCTTAGCTGCCTTCTGTAGGAATGAGGTCCTGCTGCTGCAGGGATGGAGAACAAGTGACCTGCTGACAGAGTGGATTCCCTTGGACAGGATGCCCGGGGCTTGTCAGGATCTGTGTCTGGCACAAGGACGCATGCGTCTGCTTCTTGTCCACTTTGTCGTTTGGCGCCTGCCAGGTTCTTCCTTTCTTTCCCCTCTGACCCGTGACCCTCTCTTGCAATTCAGTACCAATCTGTTCTGATTCAGCTAGGCTGGGAGTGTCTGTCTGCCCATCATAAGCTACTGCCTCTGACTTCAGAGTGATTGTGCATCCTTGTGGCCAGCTTCCCTCCTGCCTCTGGAGCCTGCCTGGACGCCCCTCCCCCTAGGAATGGGAATAAACCATTTCCTCTGTCCTCCAGCTCCAGAGGATTCCCTGTGTCTGAACTTTCATTGGCAGACCTCTCCTCAGGCGATAACACCCTTGGCCACTACAGAAATTTCCTACCCACCCTTCAGTCTCCTGTGAGGGCGAGTCATGCATAACTGGAGGTTCCTAGTTTGTGAAAACACTTTAGTCTGAGTTCAGTTTCTTGTAGCCAATCCTGTAGGCTTGGCTCATTAAATATGATAATTAACCCATTGCTAATTGACCTCAGAAGCCAGCCAAGCAGCCTGTATTTTACCAGCCTTCGTAGTGGATTTGTGGGCTATTTTAAGGTTTTTTAATAATCTCAGCAAGACTTTACTTTTCTGTCTGCATCTTATTTGCTCTAAGGACATTTCTGTAAAATTAACAAGCTATAAAGTTTGATTGAAGGTTTCAACAAATGTGAGAATAATTGGCTCCATTTAGAGAAACAAGAAAAACAACCTGTAAACTTGAGTTTGTAGGGAAAACCCGTGTGATTTTTCTCTGTAACCAGAGGAGCAGTAGCAAGCAGGACCTTTTAAGACCAGAAAAAATAGAACTGGCTGATAGTGCAAGTTTAAATTCTGACTCCCTCAGACCAAAAGTTCAGAAAGAGAAATTTTGTAAAATCTAACCAGCCACTATAGTGCTTGTGCCTTCCAGGAGGCCTGTTTAAAGAAAACAGGGACCCAGTAAAGACGGAGTGAGTCCCTCACTCCCTGGAGCATAGGCTTGGTTCAGCTCCTCCTGTTGCCTGGCTGGGTCGGGGGTTTTCTCCCTTCCCCACGGCTGGTGTTAAGTCTTGTAGTTCAGACGACATCCGTCTGTGGTGCCTGATACTCAGTTCCTTTTCTCTCTCTCATCCTCCGCCACCTTCCATAAGACAGCTTAGATCTCTTTTTCTGTTCCTTCCTGGGCATCTCTGCCGAGGCTGGGCTGGTTCCCTGCCAAGTGGCTGTGGAGACTTACCAGTGTTTTCAGAGAACACCATTCTTTGCTTATCCACCACCCCACCTAAGATACCCCAGACTTGTAACGCAGTCGGCCTTCCCTCTTCTCTCTCGTCCTAGAGATCTCTTCCTGCTTTCCTCAAGACCTAGCTTTCCTCCGAGCTCCAGCCTCCACTTACCCGTGCATGCTCACGTTAACGCTGTGTAAGGAACTGAGCCTGGGACAAGACATGCTCCTGTATCGCCTTGCCACATCTCACTTTCAGTTTTCCTTTCTGCCTAGTTCTTTGCGTGTGGGCCTGATCCGAGTGATAGCTGGGGCCCTGAAGCTAGAGGTTTCAGTTCCCACTGGTGGGGCAAGCTGCCTCAGATGGTCTTCAGGGGAAGGGAAAGGGGCTTTCTCTGAGTGTCTTTCTCTCAGCTCTTGCCTGACCCAGAGCCCCAGTTTTCTTTTCAAAGCTTACTGGAGTGATTTGTGTGAGACAGTTTGTCCATTAACCTTGGAGTTCCTGACTGTCTCCTACTCAGTGAGTCCCTACAGAAGGAGCGTGACTGCTGCTGAGAAGGTGCCAGGTCTCTGGTTCCCCAGGGTATTCCCTGGCCAGCAACCCTTTTACTCATCTCCAGCCCCAGTCCAGCCCCACCTGTTAACAGCCCAGGAAGGAGGCCTATCCTGCCCAGCTCTTTCTCCTCTAGAGACTCTAGAGTTTGCCCAGAGCTACAGTGTGCATACCACTTACATTCTCTGTTTTTCATTGATATAGAATGGAAAAATGTACTCATGAACAGAGCTATTGTGGGGATTATGTCATAGACTTCATCTGGACTCCTTCCTCTCCAAGCAGGGAGCCTAGCTTTAACCCCTCTCCTACCAGGAAATCCTCCTTGGTCAAACAAAGATCATCTTGGGGTTGGCTCTTTGTGGGTGACTTAAAGGGCTTCTTCCTTTGATGTCCCTTATTAACCATATTTAAACTTTTTTTCTTCCCTAACTCAAGTGCTAGAGGCTTTGTCTAGGAGGATTCAACCCCACTTGCTGACCCCTCCTACCTGAAAGCAGAATGCTTCAGACAGGCCAGCAGGCTGGAGACAGAAGATTTCTCTGTGCCCCTGGACAACCCCTAGACTTTCTGTCTCTCAGTTCCCCCATCTCCTCAGTAGCTCAAGTCCCATTCCTCATACTCACAGTGCACTTCGAAAGCTAGGGAGACTGTACAGCCTTGGCTGTCCTCCCTTCTAGTTGGATTGCAAAGGAGAGGACACTTTTCCAAAAGGCTTGAGTGCCTGACTTTTCTCTTTCCAAACAGGTAGAATTCTTTTCAGGCCTCTTAACACCAACTCAGAGACCCCCTCCCCCACCATCAAAGCCCTTTTGAGAATCATGCAGTTCCTTTGCCCTCTGGGAGGAACTGATGGCTATAGCAGACAGAATCCCCAAGGAAACCAGGTTCCTTCTAAATAGGGTGGACATTAAAATGGTGGGGGGAAGTGGCACTCCTTTTTGTTTTGGTGTCCATGCGAATGACAATTCCCCCTGATCTTCTAAGGATGTGCAGAGGGCAGGCTCAGGATGTCTGCATCCCTGAGTCCTGCTGTGCCCTGGAAATCCCCATCTCCAGGAGTCCCACGTCCACACATATGGCCTTTCTCCCTCTTGGCCAGGAATCACACTTTCCTCCCGAGCCATTCAGCATGCCATCCAGCCCCATCTCCACCCCAGCGGGAATTCTCCTGCCTGCCTATCGGCGCACACACCGCCCATACTCTCCTCTCCTGGGCAGAATTCTGCTGCACACTCAGCAGGAGTGCCAGCATACCTCTCACCATCCAGGTGATGCCAAGGACCAGTGTAAACTTTTTCTCTGCCCTCCTCTCATCCCTTAACCCCCACCTCCACTCCATTCAGTGGCAGCAGCCTCACACCGAAAAGGAAAGTCCTGGACCCATTACATAATTCTCCATAGTGCAAGCAGTAGCTGGGGCATAAGGTCAGAGGTCATAGAGGGGTCAGGTGGCTGACACACACTGTAACGACAAGGTGGTTAAAATTAGACCACAGAGAGGAAACTGGCAGTCTTGTGGAAATGCAGAAGTTTCCTCTGCAAGTGAGAGGCTGGGGATGCAGGGAGGCCACTGTGCGTGCTGCCTGCCAGGCTATTACTCATTTCAGCTCTGTTCTTTAATGCCTTTTAGCCCCTGCTTCTGTATTTCTAGCCTTCCTCATCACATGTTTGAATACACGCGATGGAACCCATGGTTACTTGCCCTGGCCCAACAAGGGCTTCTTTCCTCCTTCAAGGAGGTAAGCCCAGGACTGGGCACCCCAGGTTCAAGGCAGTTCTCCTTCCGTAAGCCTTTTCCAGGTAGCTGAGCACCTTTTAGGTCAGCCTCTCAGGTGGTCGAGGTACTTAGCGTTAGATTCATGTTCTGTTACTACCAAGGCCATTGGTGGGGTGAGCAAGGGCCACTCGTAGGCAGGGAGAGTGGTAGGTTTGGCTGGGAGAGGTGGCAAGGGATGGGGTCACGGAGCACATGGTTGACCATTGTGTGCTGCACGTTGCTTGGCCAGCCAGCTGCCAGAGTGGTGCTCATTTCCACGGTGTCCTAGAGGACATGGGTCACGCCTGCCTTATCTCCTTCCTCTGGTATCTAGCCAAGCTTCCCTGTGCTTGTCAGTCCTTACCGTGAGCCTCCTGAGTGCCCCATTTGACTTTAGCACCCTTGCCAGGGAAGTATGAGAGGTAGTCTCTGCCACCAGGGGAGTTATTATCCAGGCGAGGGTGATGACATGCACCTGTGAAACAATGAGCAGACAATGAAAGACAGTCTCTGTGTTAGTGCTTTACTGTGTCAGACAGCCAGGGAAGTCCCTGTCACGTGATGGGATGGAAAGCATGAGGCTGGGGGCGGCTGGGGGATACCCAGTATGTGGTAGTCAGTGATGGTGGAGGGTCTGCCACCCTGTGGCATATCTGGCCACTGAAGTATTTCCCTCTGGGAATGGCCCTCACCACTTGTGAGATACAGATCAAACCTCTTCTCCCTTGGTGAGCGCCCTGAGAAGGGAGGAGGGGACCGCAGAGGCTGGGGATGAAGAAGAGGGCATGAGGAGGTGCAGAGCAGGTGGGTTTGCAGGTGCCGGCACACGTGTGTGGTCTCGCAAGAGAGAGACCCCAGACAAGGGTGACTGTGGAAACTTCATCTGAGACACTTACAAATTTGACGATTACTCAAGATATTGAATTTCATTTCGGCTAAATCAGCCCCGGCTTCTCTGACGGCATTGGCTTATGTGCTGATGTGGCCACATGGGAGCAGGATGGCCTGAGCCTCTGGAGGAACAGAGCGTGGTGAGACCCCTCCCACCTGCTTTGCCTGTCTCCCTCCTCCTGACAACGGTTTCCTGCCGGACCCCAGTCTCTTGAGCACGAGAAGCTCTTAGGTGGGGCAGGAACCTGTCAGAGGAACCCCGAAATGATCTGGCTGAAATGAAACAGCCAAGAAAGCCCTCATCATTCATTCTGCACTCAGGCTGAATGTTCTCCTTTTGGGAACCTGGCGAGAGGGGAACTGGGAGCCAAGTGGAGAGTTGCAGTGAGGGCACTAGAAAGCTCTGCTCCGTGCAAGCAAGCGTTCTGCCCTCCACCCTTCCTTCTATCAGATACCAAACTTAGAAGAATTTAATTTATTCTTTTTTGATATCAGGACTTTAGTAAAAGAAGGGCAGAACCCCAGAGGACACCTGTCATTGGTCCTGGGGTTGTCTGCTTCCTCAGAGAGGGCCTGGGGGGACATGGCGGTGACTTTTTCCCTTCAGGTCTCGGCCCTCAACCCCACCTCATGCGCACATGCTCCTGCTCCCTCTCTCCGCCTCCCTTGCCCAGTTGACACGTTTCTCCTGTGCCCCTTAGCCAGCAAGCAGTGTCTCTCATCTTCCCTTTCAGAAAATGCTGTTTTTCTTCTCTCCCTCTTGCCCTGTAGGTTATTGCAGCCGACTGCAAAAGGGTCACAGTGCTGAAGTATTTTCTGGAAGCCCTTTGTGGACAAGAAGAGCCTCTGCTGGCATTCAAGGGTGGAAAATATGTGTCAGTGGCACCCGTCCCAGACACCATGGGAAAGGAAATGGGAAGCCAAGAGGGAAAACAACTGGAAGATGAGGTACTAAGCGGGAAGAGCCCGCTGTGGCCGAGGGAAGGCCATCCCCCTGCCTGCCCTGCTCTGCCCGGGGCTCGGCGTCTACCCCTGGTTATTTATAACCACTCAGAGCAGTGGTGCTGTTGACGTGACCAGCCAGCTTCTCAAGACTGCACTCTGCTGGTGCCCCTTCCTGCCAGTCCCACCCCAGTGCCTCCATCTCACTCTGCTACGAGTTCCAGATGCTTCTTTTTAATGTTGCATTGGAGGAGAAGGGAGGGAAAGAAAGAGTTTAATAATGTGCAGCTCTGGAGGCTTAGGAAAGGGAGTGGGGGGGTGTTAGGGTTCAGGCTGAGGATCAAGTTTATGGATGTGCGGAGCTCAGTGCAGCACAGGCCTGAACTGCAGCCTCCAGCACACGTACAGGAAGAGCTGACATTGCTGGCCCTGTGTGGAAAATCACCCCCTCCCCGCCTGCCCTCCCTCCCTGGCTCCCTCCCTCCCTCCTGCACATCCTGATGTGATTAAGGAATTCTCCTCTTGTTTGTTTGCCCTTGGTTGTTCCTGTAGCCCTTGCTTCACTCCAGACTGTGTGTGTGCGCGCACCAGCCTGTGTGCCCATCCCTGCCAGACCCCACTGGCAGCTGCCCTGCCTTGGATGTATGGATGTATCTTTCTGGGGGTGGTGGTCACCGTGGTTCTGTACATGCTGGTTTGTGTGTCAGTGTAAGCGGAACACTGCTGCCAGCTGCCCTGCTGTCTGGGGGTTCTGAGTAGATGTGCGTGTGGGATGGTGTCAGTGCATGTATGCGTTTACTGTCGCTGCCAGCTGCCCTGCTGTGTGTTTGGGTGTGGGTAACTGTCTGGATGTGTGTGCACACACAGCTCACTTTGCCTAGTGGTTGTCTCTTTCCTTCTTTTTACCCCACAGTGTTAAAGACGGAGGGGACTTAGGTGGGAAGGAACGTGGGACTCAAGGAAGGGACGGAAGCAATTCTAGCCAGAGGCCAGGTCACCCGTAGGCCAACAGAGTCATTTGGCCTGCAGCAGTCTCAAGTGCCTGGTGGAGCAGGGTGGGGTGCAGGGATGAAATCAGCACCAGGCCAGGGAAGCCAGATGTCAGCTGGAAGCTGTCGTTTGTGATCTGAAGCAGTGATAAAGTGGCCACCTTTGGTTCAGAGTCTTCACAGCAGCAAAGTCTTGGACGGGCTTCATTAGAATAGCTGGAGAACCCCACCCCACCCCTGATGACACAGGGCTCAGCTTCCAGGATAGAGGTGGTTCCAGGGATAAAGCTGAGCCCATGATTCCAGACTCTGCAGATGAAACCTGGGCAGGGAGTAACAGGAAAGAATGAGCTGTCACTATGGGAGGAGACAGCGGGGTTGCTAAAGCCGTAGGGTGTCCAGGCTTCAGGCGGAACAGAGGCAGTGCCACCCGAGCCCTGGGCACTGAGTGGGAGGCGTGGTTGGGGTGATGCCATGGTCAGCTTTCTCACCCATGCTTTAAGGCTGAGACAGGCGGTGGCAGGTGAGCAAGGTGGCTCTGCAGGATTGCCGTGGAGATGCCCTCTGGCCCATGGAGCCTGCAGTACCAAATCCAGTGAGGCCAGCGAGGGGCTCCTCCGCTCTCACAAGGAACAGACCGGCTCTCGGTCCCAGGTCTTGGCTGTGTCACACTCTCTCCCTTCTTCTTAGGCTTATTGACCAGACAAAGGTTGTGACCTACGCCAAGCTGCCCACTTCTTCCTTTTCCCACGAGCCTCCTGGGTTCCTTTATGTCAGTGGCCCCTGGGAAACCCTACTTACCCTGGTCTGTGTAATTTCATAACCTTGCACTTCCTCGTTTGCTATGAGAGCTGAGCCAACCTCAGACAAGCCTCGCTGACCATCTTTTGACCTCAGTCAGGCTCAGTCCAAGCCTCGTGATAACTCTGTGTATCCTTGATCAGAGCAGGCAGGGGCATTGTCCCCCACAGACCATCTGGGGATCGTACTCCACTCACTCCTGTCCAGGTTAACCCCATGAATAAACGTGGAGAGAGAGTCTGCCTCCTTCCCATGGCCTTGGCCTCTCTGGAAGTGGACCCTGTGACACTAGGGCCTGTGAGTTGACAGATGAGTGGTGACTGCACCGCAGACCCCTGAGACCTCTAGGGTAGTGGCAGCTCTGGCCCCATCCTGAGATCTCATCTCCCCAGACTGCAAGTCTGAGTCACTGAAGCTGATTGGGAGAGGAAAGGGGAGCTGTTTCTTCAGACATCATTCTTCATGAACAGAACAGGGTCCAGTTCCATAGAGATGCTGTCAAAACACCTGTCATCCCACCCTATCTTCTCCTCCCAGGACGAAGTATCACCTCCCCACTCACACACTCTACTAACCACCTTCAGCCAAGAGAGTCTGTTGGAATATCATCTTGAGATGTGTGGTTACAGGAGAGAGCAGTCTGTACTGAACAGGTCCCTGTGGGCCTGCAGGAGGCCTGGAGAAGCCGAGGCACTGAGGCTGGGTCTGAGCTTACTGTTGAGATCCAGGACCACGCCTGTGCTGCTTGATATTATTGGTAAGAGCACAGACTTTGGAATCAAGCTCACGAAGGTTCAAATCCCTGCTCTGCCACTTACTAGCTTTTTGACCTTGAGCAGATAGTTTAACTCTCTAGATGTCAGTTTGTTCATTTGTAAAATAGGGAGATGATGGCATCTGTTCACGGGCTGTTGTATTAAATGAGTTAATACCTAAAAAAACGCTTAGCCCAGTACCTGGCCTCATAATAAGCTCTCAGTAAATGGTAGCTGCTATTGTCATAATCATTGTCATTGTCATCATCAGTCATCATCCAGACACAGGAATCCATTCCTGCTAAATTATTCCCTGTCACCCACGCTAACCCTGTCCCTCAAAGGCAGCTCTCCTGGGCAGCTGCATGTTCTCTGCTGACCAAGGCCAGAAGTGGAAGAGTGAGGAATGGAGCCTGGGACCACCCGGGGAGCAGTGGCTTCTAAGAGCTGAAGCTGCAAGCAGGGAGGTGCCATCCCTGGGGAAGGCCGCCCAAGCCTGGCTGGAGACCCTTCAGCTAGCCAGCCATCTCCCAGTCTGTCCAGGGCCCCGGAGGGCAGCTGAGCAAGGTCATGTCATGTGAATTCCTGTCATGGGGCCCCCAGCCCCCACACCGCCAGGCTGTGGTCTTAAAAAGAAACCAGGGCAAGGTCTGCTGAGCTACAGCATCTGCTCCCTGACACGTCTGAGGCAGCGGAGCTTCCACGCCTAACTCCCAGCTGTTGGCCAGGATTGATTCCTATCAGACCATTAGCATGAACTAGACTTAAAGTGGGTGGTTTAATGTTTGCTGTTGTTTTCCCCTTTGGTGATTTCAAGATGAAAATAGGCGCAAAGTTTGGCCTGGTGAGTGTGTGTGAAGAAGGAAGGGCTGAGTGTGGGCACGGAAGTAGATGCCCTGTGGGTGTGTGAGTCTGTCAGAGGAGGCCCCTGGAGTGCAAGAGGGAGTAGTTGCTGAGGCAGGGGGAGTGATGGCTCCTCTCGAATCCCCTCTGCTGAGCAGAGGGAGGTACCCACCTTAGGGCCCTGTGCACTGAGTGGTCAGCATAAGCCTGGGTTGGAGAGTGGGAGGGACAGAAGAGTGGGTTCTCAGTGCGTTGGGCTCACAGTGTCCTCTCTCCCCTGGCCTGCGCCACCACCAAAGGAGGAGGACGTGGTGATTGAAGACTTTGAGGAAGATTCAGAGGCTGAAGGCAGCGGGGGCGAGGATGACATCAGGGAGCTTCGGGCCAAGAAGCTGGCTCTGGCCAGGAAGATAGCCGAGCAGCAGCGTCGCCAAGAGAAGATCCAGGTGGGGCCCGCCTGGGGAGACTGGCTCCCACGTGGGTGGTGGCCTGTATGGGGCATGAGGGGGGCTGGGAGCAGGGATGAGCAGGATGCTCTCAGGAAGTCTTGTGGTGTCCTGTCTGGTTCTACCACCTGTTTTCTTCCTGTGCCACTAAGTTCTAGAAGCACATTTGGTGCTTAGAGTTCTCTCCTCCTGGGCTCCAAGGCAGGGCCAGGTTCTTCTCAAGAGAATCTGCTGAAAGCCTCTCCCCCAGTGATGATCTGTGAACACACACCACACATACACGACCTTTCACACAATTGCAGGGGTTTCAAAGTTCCCCTGAGCCTTGTCCAGACACTCCCAGAGAAGCCATGGATTCTCTGCTGAGAACGCCTGTTCTCAGGGGAGAAGAGGTCCTGGCCGTAGTCTGCTTGTCTGTATTCCCGGTGTAATGGCCAAGTGCCTCTGGACAGGACACTTCACACTCTCCCAGAGAGAAACTGCTTGATCTCCACACAAGGATTCCTGCACCATCAGCCCTCTCGTGATCCCATACATTCACTTCCAGTAAGCTTTTCTTTACGACTCTCCCAGGTCTGTCTCTTGAGCTGTAAGCTCACTTCTTCTTACCTAGTGCTCAGGGCAGACAGGGAAGAGCCAGCCATGCTCCCCACTTTAAGGCTAATGCATACATGGGGATGCCATCAGTCCTCTTCAGGAATGCCTGTTTTCAACCCTCTCTTAAGCTGCCTCTTTCCTTTGGCATAGAGCTTAGTGCGTGTAGTTGGGCAGGCCTGACAAGTCCGGGCTCTAACACTTACGAGCTTTATGTCTTTGGGCACATTGTTTAACTTCTCCAGGCCTGTTTCCTCATCTGTGTAATGAAAGTGGTGACAGCATCTGCCTCTTAGAAGGGCTGCAAGGCCCAGAGGAACCAGTGCTCATAAAGTGGCCAGCACAGTTGACAGTGCGTGGCACACAGGGTGTGCAGTGGTCACTATGGTCTGATAGGAGTCTGTTCACACATCAGACAGAGCTCTGTCCTGGGAAGGGGAACAGATACCAGTTGGGATCTGTGATTCTTCAGCCCACTGGTTGGAATTAAGTGTGTGTCACCATCATGGTGTCACTGCCTCTCCATCTTTCTGTGGTCTGTGTCAGCTTCTGTTGTGGCCTTCAAAGCTTCATCCTCAAGCTGTCTTTCTTCCTGTCCTGTGGCTCTTTTCTTCCTTACCATCAGTCTTCCTGAAAGTTCTGTCCTTTCTACCACCTCCATTTCTTGACTCTCAACCCAGCAGTTCAATAAATAGTTGTATCAGAAGTTACCAAGTACCTATCTTTCTCAAGTCTCAGACCCCATCACAGTTGACTTCTCTGTGGCTTTGGACCCCAAAGCTGCCTCCCTCCAGTCTCACTCAGCACACGTGGACCCCCGTCTTCTCTCTCTGTTGACCTCACCACCCTCCTGGGTTTCCTCACCACCATCCTCTTCTTGGTCTCCTTCCTTTCTCTTACTTCTTAGACTCAGAATGTGGAGTTAGCACTCAGCAAATATTTTGTTCACCGAGTTAAGAGATGGTAGCAGCTAGAGCATAATCTTAAATTCCTCACTGGCTTTTAACCCCTCATGTCTCAGTTCTTATCAGATCCTATGTGTTCACTCATTTATTCTCCTCTCTCCTCTCTATTCCAATTGCCGCTCCTGCTGCTCCAGTCGAGGTACTGACTGGATTGTGGCCAGCAAGGTCCTGCATTGCATAAGTCTAGGGGGTCCTGTCTACCTTACAGTCTGTGAGTGGCAGCTCCTGGAGTTGTGTGGTACACAACCTCCAAGTGTGTGTTACGTGGTTTCATCATTCTCTTCCCAAAAAGAGCCACTCTCCTGCTCAGAAATCATCAGTGTCTTTACTTGGCTAATCAAGTCTAATTCCTTATTATGGCATCCGAGGCTTTCTTACATGTTCCCCGTCTATTTTTCCAGCCTCTTCTCCCATCCTGCGTGAGCCCTTACCAGCCACGTGACATTGGGCAAATTGTTTAACTTCCCCAAGCCTGTTTCCTTGTCTATAAGATGAAGGTGGTAATGGCGCATAACTCAGAAAGACAGTGCCTGCGAAGTGCCTGTTCAGACACTCTGGCCCTCCTGCTTAGACAGCTCTAACCCTCCCCTCCGCTCACTGTCCCCAGGCAGGCCCTGCCCTTCCCCACTCTCAGGTCTTTGTTCAGGCTGTTCTCTCAAGGCAGGGTACCCTTTTTCTGCTCCATATTTCCTATTACCTGTTGAAATTCTATTCTTCCTTCAATCCCCAGATGAAACTTCATCTCCCCAGTGAAGCCTTCCCTGATTCCCCCTAGGAGGAACTCATCTCTCTGCTCGGTGTTCCTGTGGCACTGATTTATACTTCATTGGTGAAATGTATATCACATCTCAAATTACACTTGTTTCTGGACTGTCCTCCTTGCTGTACTATGCACTCCTTGGAATCAGGGACCATGACTTTCACTTAGTTTAGTAAAAGGTGGTGAGCACCTACTGTGCTCGTGATGAGGGGACACAGGAGTGAGCCAGTAAAGTCCCATCCCAGAGTACCCAGTGGAGTGGAGAAGCCAGTGATTTGAAGTATAAGCGAGCCTTCTTACAGAAGGGAAGTGCAGAATGCTGTGGGAGCCTATCCCGTGGGAACATGTTCTTGTCCAGAGCACCGCTCTCAGCCCAGCCTCTCCAGCATCAAGAAGTACCTGACAAATGGGAGGTCTTGTAGGAGACTTGACTTCCGGTGCCCATGGCTGCTTCTCTCCGGGAAGCCTATCCTCCCTGTCAGCTCCTTCAGAACAGGCTGCTCAGATTCAGGCATGAGGTCCTGCTGTGGGCTGGCCCGGCCTGAGGTTGCTGTGGCCCCTTTAAGAACAGGCCCCACATGCACTGCTGCTGGCGGCCCTGCCTCCTGTCAGCCTTCTTCCTCCAGCCTCACAGCCACAGGAGGATTTCTCAGCAGAGAAAAAATTCCCCCCTTCCCTTCTCCCCCCGCCCCCCCGCCTTTAATGCCCGGGGCCCTTCACTTCCATAATTCTTCATTTTCCAGCCTTGAACGTAAGCCAGACACATCTGTCTGGCCATATGCGTGAACCCTGGAGTCTGTGCCGAGGTGGCTGTAAAACAGGGCCGGTGAAGGCCCTTCTGGGAGAGCACACACATGTGTGTGCCCTCGGGCCATTGGCTCCCTGCCCAGAACCACGGGGCTGCAGCGCTCCAAACCCATGTTAACCTTTTCTTATTTTTCCTCTTTTTGTTTAATTTAAGGGGGGAAAATCCCAAGGAAAAGGTATAAATTGTCCTGGGAGTAGGGGAGAGGCTCCTAGCTAGAATGGCCATTATTGTTGGCAGGTACCTGGGTCACACTAATACAATAAGGAAGAGAAGAGCATCGGGTGAATTAAGATCGGAGAGATGGGCTGTAAATTACACTGCTCTGAACTCCATCAGTCTCCAGGGGTGTTAACCGAGAGGTGTAAGGCAAGTCCCCAGCTCCCAGTGCCTTTTACAGATGCAGCAAAACAGGAACCACACATGTTTGGGGAAGGGGATATGAAGATGGGGTTGAAAAAAATCCTCCTGGCCCCCATGCTGGCTGTAAAGTCCAACTGAGATCTGGGGCCGTAGCCACACCCCCTCTTCCCTGCTCCCACCTAGACCCCTGGGCCTAAGCTCATCTGTGGGGATGGGGGAGGTAAGGCCTGGCCTCCCTCTGCAGCCTGTCCCTCCCTGCTTCCGGCGTTGCACAGAGGCTGGTGAGTGGGGCCGACTGGAGGTCAGAAAAGGGGTGTGGGCAGCTCTCGGAGCCTGTGCAGCTGGAGCCTCGGCGCCCAGGCAGGCCCCTGGATACTGGGGGCCAAGTCCGCCCACCCAGGGTTTTGAGGCCACACTCTCTGGCTCAGCCCAGGTCTTGCCTGTAGCCTGAGACAGCTCCTCCTTTTGCGTTGGTTGTGCCCACCTTGCTTTCCGCCCGAGTTCTTTTCGTTCCCATTGCCATTCTTGGGAGGTGTCCAGAGACCAGAGCAGGGTACATGATTTGTCTGGGAAATTGGTCAGAAGTATTTCATTCCTAACCAGGCCCCCAGGGCAGAGCAGTCACTGAAAATCCTCCTCCAGGCTTGAGGTGTGGCCTCTTGGCACCTCACACTGGCCCTGGCGCTGTGAATCCCCCGCCTCCTCTCTGCCTCCACGAGGCTTTGCTGTGATTTGTGCTTCTGTCGGGCGGGGTCAGGTTTCCTGAGCAGTTGCAAACATCCCACCTGAAACATAACAGGCTCTTCCTCTGGCCACAGCTATTGTTTCCTTCGGCATTATGGCCACAGTCTTGCTCTGTAGCCAGCAATGACATGTGTTCTGAAAATAGCTTCGCTCCCCTATCCCCTTCCCGCCCACCCACCCTCCTGAAGATGCAGTCACTCCTTTGTGGTGGCCCCAGGAGTTTTACTCTAAATATAGCTGCAGCCCATTCACACTGCCACCCAGCTGTGGGGCGGAGGGGGGAGTGCTGTGGAACAATGGGGTGTGCACAGAGCCCCCCACACCTGTATGGAGTCTAGCGGAAGGCAGACACTCAGCCCTGGCTCCTAGCTGTCGGAGGCAGGGTGGGAGCCAGCGCACTACCAGGCCAGGGGCACGTTCACGCCAGGGCAGGAAAGTACATCAGCCTGCAGCGCCGGGCAGTAGCCCTGTTCGCTCGAGCCCATTCTGGAGCCCGCTCCAGCTTCTCCGCAAACTGTAGTGCTGGGCCTCTGGTTTGCCCCAGCCACTCTCACCTCCTTGGCTCCAGCAGCATTTACACGGTCCTGTCCTCCTGCAGAAGTGTCAGGCTTTTGGCTGGAGCATCCTCAGGCTGCTGCTTGGAGCAAGCTCAGTGGTGCCATGCATAGTCCTGCCACTCCCTCTCCATCAGAAAAGGGCAGCAAGAAGTAGCAAGCAAGTCATTCATAATCACAACTTTGAAAAAGACAGCAGCAAGTATTTGTTAAGCTCTGTGGTGTACTGATGTTGGATATCCAGAGAAGGGATCCTAAGCAGAGACTTCCTGTGATGAGCAGCCCATCCCAGATGAAGGTGCTAACAGAGACTGGTGACTGTCTGCTTTCTACAGCAAATGCAGAATCTGCGCCCTTTGGTTTCTGCAGCTCAAGAAGGAACTGCTTGCCTGCACTGTGATCTCACCAACTATTTCTATTTTATATTTCTTTCCCATTTTTCCATTTTTCATTTAAGAAAAATACTTCCACATAGTTAAAGAAAAAAAAAACACTAGGAGTACCATGAGTCTTATAATAGAAATCGGTAGTCTGCTGCCTCACCCCTCCCCATCTCCAGCTCTGCTCCCTAGTAGAAGATGAAAAATGGAGTTGGGCAGGAAGAAAGGAAACTGATGTTTGTTAAGTTACTAATATGTGTATCAGGCAGTTTGCTAGATACTTCAACATGCAAGGTGAGCTTGGAAACTTCTGTGTTACAGAGCTTCTCATGTCTGGTGGAGACATCGCTATGGCCAGAGAGGCCCAGGGATAGATGATTCCATCACCCTGTGCGGGGAAGAAAGCAGCCACACTCCCTGTGGAGCCTTAAGCAGAAGGAAGACCTCAGAAGGCCTCCTCCTGATCTGGCTCTGCTTTGTGATCTGGGTTTTTCAAGCTCCACAGCTCCTGTGCAGGCTGACTACATTACCTTTATTTGTAATTCTCAGTGTCTCAATTTCCAAGAGGGTCAGCATCCCCAAATCACCCCCAGCATCTAGAAGAAGGAACTTAACCTGTGAAAGGGCCCTTCCTGGGGACCCAGGCCTGTTGGCTTCCTCGTCAGATGTGACTGTGGATTATCTCTGTCCCAGTTCCCCACCAGCTTGCTCAAGGATGCCCCGTATTTCAGAGAAAGCTGGTTACTCAGCACCTTCCAGAAACAGAATGAAGTTCTTTTTCTCTACCACACTTCATGGCTTTATGGTCCTTATTGCTGCTGGTCTGATTCAGCATGTCTGTGCTTTCCTTGGATTCCCAGCTCACTGACCAAGGGCCACTGTGGTCCAGCCTTAGCTGCAGTGAGAAGGGTTCCTATGGAACTCTTCTTCCGGGTCAGCACACTTGACTCCAGGCCAGGGCCAGTCTGTCTGAATCACAGCATTCCAGTTGCGCCCCCCTCACCCCCACCAGAGGCTTCTGCAGCTTTTTGCTCATACAAACAAAAATAAATCTCACTACCGGCCTCTGAACTCCACAGCAGCATGCTTCCCTCTTCTCCCCAAGCGTCCCATGGCTGTGAGTGGGGACTTGGCACTCTCCCCAGCGACATCACTTTTTCACTCCCTGCGCATCCTGTGTCCTTCTCTCACCGTGCGACCCAGAGATCAGAATGGGACGTGACGGCCGGCACAGGCGCCGTGCACAGCTGCCAGGAATCTGACGGGTAAAATCTGGAAAAGTTGGGAGGGCAAATGCTGAACACACACACACACACACACACACACACACACAGCGCCACTCAAGAGGGCCGGAAACACAGACACCCACAGACAAGGGCCTGTGGACTCCCAGTCATTCCTCGTCTGCTGTTCTTTTGAAGGGGACTGACTCAGTCTCATGACCCAGGTGTGATCCCCCTAGAGGGCCACTGGTACCCCAAGAGAAGGGGGAGCAGCTTCATTTAATCTCCTGAGCCCCTGGGAGGGCATGTGGGGAACAGGAAGCAGTTGTGTGGTGACTCACTGGGCAGAGCCAGGTTCAGGGAAGTTGTCTGCGGGTGTCCCTGGGACCGGATGGTGGCAGCACGGCTCTGACCACCCTCAAGCAGCTTCACCCCACCCACCCCTGGGGACCCAACCAGCCGCCACCTCCCTAAGAGGCTGTGGCCTCTGTTCACCTTCCTGGCCCTGAGCCAGAGCTCAAAGAACTCAGACAGTTACAGCTTCCCTGGACCTTGAGCCTAGAGTTTTCTTCCGTCCTGTCATCAAAACACCAAGTAGGCTCAGCCCCCTGCCTCCCTTGGCCTCCTGGCTTCAGGGCCCTCTTGCCCCCTGCCAGCTCCAGAGGAAGGATGGTATGAGGTCTTAGGAGCTCATGTTCCCACAGGGTAGAAAGGGCAGCCAGTTCCACTTCCTCAGAGTCAGCCTTAGGACTGGAGGGTCACTTCTGGAGGCAGACAAACAGTGGGGCGGTGGCAGAGCTAAGTGCTCGGGCCATGCCCCCGCTGCCCTCCTCCCCCCAGTGCCAGGGCTTGTCCTGCCCCTTCTCATCCGCAAGGACAGAGCTTCGGGGCTCTGACACCAAAAGAAACGTCCTGGCAGTGCCAAGGCCAGATAGAGAATGCCGAGACCTGGGAAACTGAGCAGCAGGCATGCTGATGCCCCGGCTGTGTGAGGAGGAGGACGAGCGGGCTCACTAAAGCTGAGTGGGGACCATTTCCTGTTCTCTCAGAATGCCCGAGCCAGTACATGGCATTACGTCCCAATTATCTCTCAATAAAAAGAGAATTTTTTAAAAGTGCTCCAAGCTGAGTTTGGTGGAATTTGTGTCACCCTCTAGTCAGCAGCCCCACGAGGAGGGACCCATGGCCTCTGGGAGGGTGGCCAGCAGTGGTGCTTCCCCTCAGTGAGGTGAGAACTGGAGGAAGCCTTCAGCAGGCTGCGCCCCTCAGCCGCGCTCACTTCTCATGCCTGCCAGCGCCCTGTGCCTTCCAGCAGCTGTGGTGGCAGTGGCAGCAACGACTTACTCATAGGGAGAGGTCCCCGGCAGGTCACAGAGGAGCCACCCCCAGCGTTCAGAGGCAGGCCCTTTCAGTTTTACTGTCATTGCCAGTGAAACCTGAGCACCTTTCTCACTGACTGTTAGTGGCCAGGGCCCAGCCTGTGGGCCCCATCTCAGTTGGCACGCACATCTGTTCCCCTACCCTGTGCCTGTGTCCCTGCAAGCTGGTATGTGGCAGGAGGCCATGAGAGGACAGGACAGGGCTGGGCCCTACTCGCCAGGCCCCTGCCAGGTTCGTTTTGGTACCCTCCAGCTCCGTACACAGGGAGCACGCTGTCTGGGCAGTTGCCTGCAAATCAGTTCGCTTCTTGGCCATGGTCGCCAGAGGAGGAAGCAGCACAATAGTGACCACGTTCTGTAGTGACAGACATACCCAGAGCTGATTGCGAAGGGCCGCTGCCATGCAAGATTCTGTCAGACTTGAGGAAATTGGGCTTTTACACATCTGTAGATGTGCTTGGAGCTTCCCTGAAAGATGTGAACATCTGTAAGACTAACAAGCAGTAGGCCACGTGCCTTCCGATCCACGCATATATGCATGTGTGTATTCTTTTCCAGGTTCTTTTCCATTATAGGTTTTTATAAGATACTGAGTATAATTTCCTGTGCTGTACAGTAAATCCCTGTTGTTTATCTGTTTTACTTATAGTACTGTGTATCTGTTAATCCCGTACTGCTAATTTATCCCTCCCCTCCACCTCTTTCCCCTTTGGTAACCATAAATTTGTTCTCTATGTCTGAGTCTATTTCTGTTTTGTAAGTAAATTCATTTATATTATTTTTTTTTAGATTTCACATATAAGTGATACCATATAACATATTTCTTGCTCTGTCTGACTTACTTCATTTAGTATGGTAATCTCTAGGTCCATCCATGCTGCTGCAAGTGGCAGTATTTCATTCTTTTTATGACTTGAGTAATATTCCGTTGTATATGTATACATGTATACCATACATTGTGTGTGTGTGTGTGTGTATACCACAGCTTCTTTATCCATTCATCTGTTGATGGACACTTTAGGTTGCTTCCATGTTTTGGCTATTGTAAATAGTGCGATTGTGAACATTGGCTGCGTGTATCTTTTCGAATTAGACTTTTCATGTTTTCTGGGTATGTGACTAGGAAGGGGATTGCTGGATCCTAGGGTAAGTCTATTTTTAGTTTTTTAAGGAACCTCCATACTGTCCTCCACAATGACTGCACCAATTTACATTCCCACCAACAGTGTAGGAGGGTTCCCTTTTCTCCATACCTTCTCCAGCATTTATTATTTGTAGACTTTTTGACAGTGGCCATCCTGACTGGTGTGAGGTGATACCTCATTGCAGTTTTGATTTGCTGACTCTTTACTGTAGAAATTCAGCTTGTGGTGGTAAACATATGCCTAGGCTGTCAAACTCCCAATATCATGGATATTATTTGCTGAGCCAAAAAAAATCAGTTGACTTAAAGTCAGTTTAAAGGAAAACATCAGGTAAATAAGAGTATAGATTGTACAGAGTCATGGCAAAGGAGCACATGTAGAACCCAGAGACTGCTGTTCAGGGAGCACTGCTGGTCGGGGAAAGATGCTGGTGATTCTCACCAGTCTGGGTGACATTCTTCACAGACCTGCACATTGGTTTAGGGTTAGGGATATGCCACCGCAGGAGGCTTTGGTGTTAATTAGGAATTGTCAGCATCACCTTTTCTGTATAGACTTTGAGTTTGTCCTTTTTTTTTTTTTAAACCACACAGTGAAGTAATTGAGATAAATTATGTGGGATATATGTGTATGTATAAAGTGTCCAGATTGAGAAATACTCCCTGTATATGCTGCCTAGATAATATGTGAAACCACTTTCAAATCCAAGGAACCTAACTCTCCCTTGTTGATTTTTAGCCCAAGGTCTTACTTTCAGAGATCTGTTATTTTTAATGCCATCAGGGTCCCATCTCAGTCCTACGCAGGGTTCAGTCTTGCCCTGTTCCCCAGGCCATTTGGTCTATGTTGCCTTTCACTGCAGTGCTCTCCCCATCCCTTGGGCCTGTCCCTCAGGCCCAGCAGGGGCTGGCTGTCCCTCTAGAGGGGAAGAGGTTCGGAGGCAGGATGCTGACACACGGTGGAGTCAGAGCCCTGGCTCGCCCACCACTTGCCTGTTCACTCTGTGGCTCACTCGCTGTTCTGTGTCCCTTAGGCTGTCCTGGAGGACCAGAGTCAGATGAGGCAGATGGAGCTCGAGATCAGACCCTTGTTCCTTGTACCAGACACCAACGGCTTCATCGACCACCTGGCCAGTCTGGCACGGCTGCTGGAGAGCAGGAAGTACATCCTGGTGGTGCCCCTCATCGGTGAGTCAGGCCTGAGCAGCCCTGCACGTGCGCAGCCACCCGCTTTGCACACATGCCCCACAGCCTGGTGGCCAGGCAGGCAGAACCCTGTGTGTGTGTAAGACAGGATTTGCAGGGAAGTAGGGAATGCGTGGGGCAAGGAAAATTGTTTAATAATCAAAGCAGTTCAAATTATTATGGCTGATCCATGGCTTAAACTGCTTGAGCAAATGGACTCCTGTGTCCCAGCAACCAGAGGCTGCATGAGCCCAGCCCTTGTTTTTATCCTTATAAAGCTTGCAGTAAAACAGCAAAGCTGGTTCCCGTTATTGGTAAACACTCAGCCCTGGCAGATAACGGCAGTGCTGCTGGGTGGTCTGGCAGGGAGGCTGGGAGGATTTTGAAGTGGTTAGATGCTTTTGGTCTGATTGTCTTGTAGCTTTTCATGATCATTCTGTTGGTTCGAGGTAGCATTCTTCTGGCCAGTGTCACCCTAAGGCCAGGCTGATGGAAACCCTCCAGATCAAGCCCTTGGCTCAAGCCTGTGGATTCCTGCCACTTGGGCCCTTACCACTGTCTGGTCATTGGTGCTGTACAGGATCAGCATCTCAGGACCCAGCTAGCTTGCTTCCACCCTCAGGCCAGACAGCTGGGCTGTCTCCAGGGGACTGTCTAAGGCACCCCTGGTTCTTGGAACCCTGTGGTGGGTCAGCCTCAGGATGGGCTTTGGGCTCTGGGCTCCTGTCTAATGTAACGGATACAGCTAATATCTGATGGCTATCCTGTGGAGGGAGAGGGTCTGGGAGATGATTGGGAAGCCCAGGCTTATTAATGTCCCCTTATCAGCGGCTACTTGGAGCAAGTTTGGGAGCCCTGTTCTCTGGAAAAGCTGCCAGACTGGCAGTCTGCCTGCCAAGCCACCTCTGACATCCATGCCAAGATGTTCCATTGGGCCTTCCCTCCCAGTCCCTAGTGTCTTAGTGCCAGATGAGGGTGGAAACAAAGGGCAGGAAACATCCGCCCCTGCAGAGGCTAGAGAACCCTGGGGGGTTGTGGGAAACACGTTAGCACCACCTGAGAATGTTGGCACTGAAGCAGCCCTGTCCCGCCTCCACCCTCCCTGTCTTCCTTCCCCCTCCCCATGTGGCCTGGCCAGAACCTCTTAAACCCAGGCCCTTAGACCCAAGGGAAGGTTTTCTGTTATTCAAAAGTAGAGCAGCTTGTCCCCCCAAGGCAGAGCAAGACCATCGGGTTATTGCAACTACCCCTCTGCCCTCACTGGGTGACTATGCTTTCCTACCCAGGAGATTTTCAGGGGGTAGAAAGCAAATTGGTCACTTTTTTGCTGGATGGTCAGGAAATGGTATAACTGAGAGAGGTTGCTGACATCTCAGGAGTACCCTAAGTCTTGGAAGGAGCCTCAGACAGCATCCCAGGCTGGCAGAGTTCTTGGTCACCAGCACTGATTGTTCTCCTGCCATGTGTTCAGTCTCCTTGTTCCCATGGGATCCAGGGAAAGGCAGATCTGCAGCCCTGGGCCTTGAAGAGCTTATAGTTCAGTGGGGAAGCCAGATTCAGTCGGGAAGAAGCAAATATGTGCAAACACCCAGAGGAGAAGCTATGTACAGAATAAATAGACAACCCCCAGGGGTGTTGGGAGATACCAACTCTGTCATAGCTTCCAAGCCAGTCTCTCTGAAGTGTCCTCAGTTGGGCAGGGCCCTGACTCTCAGGGGCTGCAGAGGAGGCTCCTGTTCAGTGAGGCGCCCTCAGTGGACTCTCGCCCAGAGCATGAAGAGTTAAGCCGACAGCCTTCCCTGATTGTTTCTTGTGCTCTTTAACCTGCTCCGTGCTCCTTAGGCCTGACCCCAGCATGGAGAAGCCCCGCCTGGTGCAGAAGCACAAACAAGCTTCCCCTTTGAAGCCTGTTTAGTTTGGAAGCAGGAAAGCAGATTTTGGGATAGAATACCAGTTTTCATGTTTGATGTTCTGTTTGCTGTACCATCCACCCATCCACCACTACTCCCCAACCTCGGCCATACATTGTATGGACACTGCAGCCTCAGGTTGCTGAAAGCATGGGGGGTTTGTGTGTGTGTGTGTGTGTGTGTGTGTATTCCCACACGGGCCCTTTCCAGAAAGTGTCTCTGAATACCCAGACAGTGAGTGCCAGGCTCACCATGGAACAGCATGCTCACGCCGGCTCCCCAAGCCATGAATCACTGCACAGAGGAGAGGCCTCAGACCCCAAACTCTCCCGGAGCCCCCAAGGAGTGCATATTTCCCACTTGACCTCAGGCTTTTGGCTGGAATTTTGGAAAGAATCTTCACCAGAAAATGAAGCCGTGTCCCAGACACATAGGCAGGCAGGCAGGCAGACACACACACACACACACACACACACACACACACACACACACACACACACACACACACACACACACACACACACACACACACACGCGCGTGCGCACACACACGTGCAGTATCAGAGGAGGTAGACATGCCACGGGTATGGTTTGGGGGAATAGCAGGGTCCTTGTAAGTGAGGCTGCGACCACCACTTCCCACCTGCTGACCTCCCTGCACTCCACTGGGGGTGAGCAGGGAGCTGGGCCCCTCCTGGACTGCTGTGGGTGAGGGCCCACGCAGATGAGGGAGAGCGCCTCTTTCACTCTAGCTGCTACATACTCTTGCCTTTCCTGAGAGACCCTCTCAATTTGATCCTGTAACTAAGGAATGCAGTAGAGGGGCCAGGTTTCTTCCTCTGAAAACAACAGCTCCAGAAAACCCCTGTAAGTTCCTCCCAGGAGGAGGGTGGAGCCCAGGGGAAGAGGCAGGAAGAGGATAGAACATTGTGTAAAGTCTGGGGCACTTCTTGCCCCCCAGGGTCCCCAAGTTTCATTGGAGGACTCCTGAGGGGTAGGGTGGCTTCTGTGGTCTGGGAAGGGGCTGGCTGAAAGTGAGGCCTATGGTGAAGGCAGACGTAATTGCTGACTGCTGAGGCTGATTCCTTGCGGGACTGTGTCTCATCAGTGATCAACGAGCTGGACGGCCTGGCCAAGGGGCAGGAGACAGATCACCGGGCTGGGGGCTATGCCCGTGTGGTGCAGGAAAAGGCCCGGAAGTCCATTGAGTTCCTCGAGCGGCGATTCGAGAGTCGGGACTCTTGCCTACGGGCCCTGACCAGCCGTGGCAATGAACTCGAATCCATTGCCTTCCGCAGTGAGGACATCACTGGCCAGCTGGTGAGACCCATGGCAAAAAGGGAGCGCCTGCAGCCAGCTTTCAGAACAGGGTCCCAGGTGGGGGAGGGTCTAGCTCAAGTGGTAGAACACATGCTTAGCATGCACAAAGTCCTGGGTTCAATCCCCAGTACCTCCTCTAAAAATAAATAAATAAAAACTTAATCCTCGTCCCCCCCCCCCCCAAGAAAAGAACAGGGTCTCCAGGAGGGAGGGACTAAAGGAAGGCCAGTGAGCTGCCAAGGGCGCAGCCACCATTGAGGCCCAGGAGGGGGAGTTCCTTGTTCCCCAGATCACTCTTGGTGCAGTTGGACCTGGCCAAGCAGGGCCAGGGCATGCATGGGAGGGACATTGGGATATGACCTTCCCCAGGACCCCAGAGGCAGAACACACCTGTGCCTGCTCTGCATGGCGCCCGCTCCTGCCCAGTGGTACTTACCCTGTCTTCCTCCAGGGTAACAACGATGACCTGATCCTCTCCTGCTGCCTCCACTACTGCAAAGACAAGGCTAAGGACTTCATGCCCACCAACAAAGGTACAACTTTGCCTCTGCCTCGGGACCATCCCTTCCTCTCCCTACTTTGATCTACTGTCCTCAACCCTGGGGAAGTGTCCCTTTGCTGACTCCAGCTTGGGAAGTTTAAGGGATCAGGGATCAGGCCTCATGCAAACCTGAGACCAGCCCAGTCTCCTGGCTTCCTAGAAGTCAGACATCGCTGTCACAGCTCCCCAACACCGAGGTGGACCCTGGGCCAACTAGGAATGGGCCCAGCCCAGGAAGCCAGGCTCTAGGCAGTGAGCTTTCCCACTCCGTGTGCATCCATTTCCTTTCTTGGGTCCTCAGTGAGTTTTCTGACAGCAAGAATGTCTTAATGATTCAGTGTAGCTTATTCTGGCCATGGTCTCCTGAGCCCAGCCCTCTGCAGCTCTGAGGACAGTCCCCAGTGGTCCCTGGGGCCCACCTCCCTGTTCTTGGCCATGCTCAGCCTCTCAGCTCATCCATGACTGTTTACCCTGTGTTAGGCCAGGGGTGGGCCTTTTCTTCCTGTCTCTCTGGTTGTGTGACATAGCACTTTGGAGGCAGGTGAGAGCTTGAGGACTGAGCCCTCAGCCCAGTTTTCCAGACCCTTTTGGTGAGCAGAATCCCGTCTTGGCGCCAGAGGCTGTCTTCCAGGTGCTTGAGCACCTCACCCTCAACCCAGAACTCTCTCCTCAGAGTCAGCGAGGCTCAGGAGTTTTCCACTCGTGGCTCCCAAGACATTTCTTCTTTTGGAAGGAAATCCTAGGTCCTCCTAGCTCAGGGTCATCTGCAGAGCTGATAATTCTCACCATTTGGTCTCTGTCTGCATATTTGTAGCCTCTTGTCATTTTCTCTTAGTTGTTGTCACCCATCTCTCTCCTGTACTCATTTTCCCAGCCCTGGCTTCCAGGCCAGCCTGGGGATTATCTTCTCTCCAGCTCTCCTCCCACCCAATCACTGCGGCACCTCACTCCTGCCCAAGTCTCTGTACCTGAGGCTGGCAATGAGCCCACAGCTGCTGCTCTTCAGCGAGGTCCTGCCATGTAGCTTGCGTGTAGTGTCCCTTAGGGCCAGATCTGGAACATTCAGGTGGTAAAAAGGAGTCCTGGCCGAGCTGAACAGAGGAGGTTGGGCTCTGCTCCCAGGCAGCTTCCTAGAGGGGCACCTTCTGAGGGAGAGGTAGGCAGGACTGCAGAAGGCCTTGTTGGGAAGTACGGTTCAGATACTGCTGTGGCCCCACCCAGCCTCAGAGCTGTTTCTTTCTTAGCAGAGACACATTTTGGCTTTGACCCTACTAGTCTCCCCACCCCCCCTTTACCCCAAACAGCCTCCAGGAACCCATTGCCATCCTGGGACCCGCCCCTATCAGAATTACATCAGCAACGGCTGGTGTAATCAAACCCCATTTGTCAGTGTGAATTCTTAGCAGATTAACTTGTCAGATTCACAGAGAAACCATCACCAAATGTTTATGTGTAAACGATGTTGAATTTTAAAATCATGTGGATTATGGCGGATGGGGCCTGACAAGATGACAGTCTCTGGTTTCTAACAAAGTGAAGTTACCAGTGTCGAAACAGAGGATGTTTATTGTTAAAAATGTCTCAAAGTATCCACAGAAACCCCTGCAGACCCCTGCCAGCAATGCCGGGCCTTGGTTGGCTGACCTAAGGCCCGGGACTCGCCTGGTCCGAGTCCTAGGGCAGGAACGGTGGGGCTGCAGACAGACTCAGGCAGGAGCCCCACACAGCTCTGCACGTCACCCCGCCCCACCCCACACAATCCGGAGGGGCCAGGTCCAAGCAGTTAAGCCGTCTCAGAGCATCTCCTACCCAAGGCCGCCTTCCTCTCCCTCTTGGTTGGCCACAGCCCCTCATCTACCACCACACCCTCCTTCTGCCTCTCCCCTTCTCTCACCACCATCAACCCCAGGAGCCTCTCCCTCCCTCTTCCCCCAAACTCCTCCCAAGTCTGTCGGCCAGTTCTCAGCCTCCCTGCCTGGAGCTGGCAAGCCTGAAACTGCTCAGGTCCGACATGGACATCTGCAGTCCCCCAGCCCCGCCAGCCCCGCCAGCCCCTGCAGTCAGTAAGCCCTGGAGGATGTTTCCTGTGCCTCACTGTCTGCTGGACCTCCGTCAGGAAACACCCAGCCTGGGACTGAGGAGTGGACCTGCCACCCAAGGGGCCTTAGCAGGGGTGGGGATGTCACTTGTGTGAGTACTTAGCCCCAGCTTAAGTTCTCCCTGATACATTATTAACAGGTTAGGGAATTAGGGGGAAAGTGGTGGGGGAAGACATCCTGCTAAAAAAGTCATCCAAAAAGAATGAAGACTGTTTGTACTGATATAGAAAGAGCTTTAAAATCTTTAAAATTTGAATGAAGTTCTTACGGCTACAATGATTGTAATGTTACAGAGAGGAAAGCTTATATAACAAGTATTTATGCTTGTAAATGTGCATAAAGAAATTTGGAAACATACAGAGCTCCACCCTGGGAAACAAGACAGACACACGTGAGGGAGAGAACAGGGAGGATGATCCAACTCTACCTTTCCTTTTTCTGTACTTCAGAGGTTTTTACCATAGACGTGGATTACTTTTATTTAATAGAGGGAATCTTTTGGCTCTAGCCTCAGGGCTACCTTGGCTGTGCTCTGCCAGCCCCTCTCCTTGGAACTCCCTGAGCTAACCCCCCTCCTCAGATCTTGGGAGCCGTGCATACACTTTGTATTCCATCTGGAGTTTTCTCCCTCTGCATACCTAAAGCATTAACCTGCTGGCCTTGAGGGGACGTGCAAAAGGAGAGTCCCAGACCACCATGCGGTCAGAAGGAGAAGGGCTGCTTCTGCTCCCTTAGCTCAGAGTCCGGAGAGAGGGCTCTGCAGAGGCTGGTGGGCTGGGCAACTCTCCGGGCAGGAAGAAGCACAACCCTGTGCTGGAGGCAGGAGTGCAGAGCACAAGGCCAGCCCCAGCCGTCACAGCGCTCCCTAAGCCAGCAGGGGAGGGGCACCCTTGGCTGACTGACTACAAGAGGGAAAGGACCTAGAAATGGCTAGCATTGACCCCCCCCCCCCCAGGACCGCTTTCCCCTCCAGCGGAGGAGAGGCAGCCAGTGCCTCTGCCTCCTGCCCTCAGTGAAGTCCCTCTGCTCTCTCATGCCAACAGAGGAGCCAATCCGGCTACTGCGGGAGGTGGTGCTGCTGACGGATGACCGGAACCTGCGCGTGAAGGCGCTGACCAGGAACGTGCCCGTGCGGGACATCCCGGCCTTCCTCACGTGGGCCCAGGTGGGCTGAGGGCTCCTCAGCGGGGCCCACCCCCCCGGAACCATTTCTGAGAGGCCACCAGGCACCCAGTGTAGCACAGAAGATGCCCACGTGCCTGAGCCACCAATCCACCCAGATAATAAACCATCCTCTTCCAACCCACGCCGTGGCCGTGCTGTGGGGGAGCTGCTCCTCACAGAGCCCCTCCCAAGGGTCTGGAAGAAGCTGCAGGGACCCTCCTGGGCTGCCAGGATTTAGCAAGGCGGTGGCTGGCTACAGTGTCAGCAGGTGGGCGAGCCAGATAGACCACCCGTCTCAGCCTTTCTCCCTCCCCCTGTCCAGTTCAAGGGCTGGAGGAAGAACTTAGCCCAGGGACTCAGCTACTTTCTCAGCTGGAGATGGGGCACAGGGGTGAGTTTCCATCAGATGCAGGTGAAATCACGGGTCCCTTTAATCTTCAGAACCCCTGACCTGAATGTGTCCAGGAGGCTTTGGTCTTGCCATGAAGAGAGTGCCCAGGGTGTGTCTCTCTCCCTGAGGCCTGGATTCCCCTGTGGACCCCAGTTGGGTTCTAGACACTGTGTCCTGAACAGCAGCCCCAGGCCCCACCTCTTCTACCCTACCCCACCCCAAACGCACACCCATCCTGCTATTTTTCTTCCTGTCCTTACCAATCTGGGTCCATCATACTTTGCCACTTGTTTTCCCCTCAGTTGGTCATAGGTCTGTAGGGAAGGGACATCTGCCCTCAGGCCCGTGCTTCCTGAGTGGCCTTTGCCTGCTCCCTCTCCCCTCATCAGCCTGCCTTCTGCTCTAATTCCCGCTTCACAAAATTTCATCAGACTCTTCTCAATTCCCCCTCCCCCTCTTGACTCATCCTCCTCACCCTCCTTCCCTTTCTCATTGATCCCTCTCACTTCCTGGCCCCCTCAGTTCCTTGCCATGGGGGTTCTCTCCTGGAATCTTCCTCCTCCAGCACCTATGGCAGGAACCTAATAAAGCTTTCCTGCCTCTGACCTTCTTTCTCAGGCCCCAGTGCTCTGAGAAACTTCAGGAGGCTTGTCGAACCCAGCCTGAGGGTAGGGTGGGCCAGTGCCTGAGAGGAGCATTGCCTAGCCTGGAGTTTGCACCCTGTTTCTAGCTTTGCCCCGAAGAACTTGACACAGGGGCCCTTTGGCCTTGGAGTTTTTTGTTGCCTCTTTAGCTGGCACCTGTGTTCACAGCCTCGATCAGGAGGCTTCCTACTAGGAATGCATTCTCCCAACCCAGGGACAGGGATGAGGGGGACTTACAGGAAGACAGGGTTTGGAGGAGCCAGGAGCCAGGAGTCAGTTTTGATGGGACCAGTGGGGGAATCCCCCAGAACCCCCCGTCTGACTATACATATACAGCCTGCCCAGAAGATGCAAGGCTGTACCCTCCCTGAGGCCCAAGATACGCCAGAAGGACAGGGAACTGTGCAAGAGAGCCATGGCCCATCTCGGGGTATGAGTCCCCCAGGGCCTCAGAAGACTGGGCTCTGGGGTCTAGGGTCCCCGGCTTCTTTGAGATCCTCTCCCCTGGATGAGGGCTGATGACTGGGTGGGTGGGAGACCCCATCTCTCCTTCCTGTCCCATTTGCGGCACTGGTTTTGTTTCCGTAATAAATTTTTAGTTATGAAACATACCTGACCTCTCGCTGATCTGTCTCTGGGACTGAGGAGGGAAGGTCCAAGCCTCTGCACCTGTATAAGGGCACTGCTTCTGGCCCCTGCACCCACCCAGGTGGGGCCCACCCAGCTTCTTGTGCAGGGCGGAAGAGAGCCGCTGGGTCCAGGGTCCTTGGTTACTGCTTTATTGCTGTTTGGTTCGAATATAGAAAATGGAAGCGGCTCTGGAAGAGCCTGTGTACAAGGTAGGAAATATACAAACGAGGAGGGAGCTAAAGAGACCACGTTCCAGCCCAGCCCAGCCTGGGCTCGGGATGGGGGGCCGCCCGGGGCGCATGCAATAAATATGGTCTGGGGCCCCAGGGAAGGGAGGTGGGACCACCGCGGGAGTGGGAGACCGGGTAGACCAGGGCTGTCTCAGCCCTCTGACTCCAGAGGGAGGGAAGGGTTGGCCCTGGGGCTAGTGCCACTTGTGCAAAATGAGGAACTTCACATTATCAGTCCCGGGGCGGGCGGGGGCGGGGGCGGGGAGCCCTCCGGCCGGCTCAGTCCCCTCCCCGCTCCCCAACCCTGCCCGACGCTCCGACCCCAGCGGGGCGATTCACAGTGAGAATGGGTGTGGTCGCAAGGGCCGGAGGTAGGGCTGGGAGCGCCCCAACAGTGACACCCCTCCCCCCAAGAGCAGCACGGAGCCGAGGGAAGGGGGCCAACGAACCACAGGAAGAGGCGGAGAAGGGCCGGGGGTCTCCTTTGGTCAAAGCTGATATCAAAAATATAAATCTCCCTTCCCCTATCCCACCCCCGTCCCGGGGTTTTCCCCCCACCCCCACCCCCGGGCTAAGGCACAAAGCAGTGAGGCCAGGTGAGGCCGCAGAGAGGAGGGGCCGCCGGCCCCGCGGCGACGCTGCCGCTGCTACTACAGTGGTCCCGGCGCGGGCGCGTTGTGCCTGTCTGCTGGTGGCCGCCGCCACTCCCTGGGGGCGGCGACGAGGCGGGCCCGCAAGAGGTGCTCTAAGTGGGGGAGAAACGGTCGATGGTCCGGCCATCGGGGCCGGCGGCCAGGTGCGCTCCCTGGCTCAGCACCTCCGCCGCCTTGTCGGGGCTGAGGCCCAGCTCCGCAGTGAACTTGGCCAACGGGTAGAGGCTCTCGAGCGCCACCTTGGGGTCGTGCAGAAAGTGCGTGGTCTGGGCCAGCAGCTCGGCCGCGGCCGCCTTGTCCTGCTGCTTCAGGCTCAGCTGTTCAGCCGTGAGGCGCGCCACAGCAAAGACGCCCTCGGGGAAATCGAGCTTGCCCTTGCCGTCGGGGCCGGGGACGCCAGGGAGACCCCCCAGGCCCGCCAGCGCCCCGGCCGCACCGGCCGCGCCCCCCACAGCGTGCATCTTCATGTGGCTGATGAGGTTGCGTTGCTGAGCGAACTTGCCGCCGCACACCTGGCACTCGTAGGGCTTCTCGCCCGAGTGGATGCGCATGTGCTCCGTGAGGCGGTACTGGCGTGTGAAGCGCATGCCGCAGGCGTCACACGCGAAGGGCTTGAGGCCCAGGTGGCTGCGCATGTGGCGCGTCATGGTCCCGCGCTGCGTGAACTTCTTCCCGCAGATGGTGCACGGATAGGGCCGAGTCAGCCAGTGCGTCTTCTCGTGCTGCCTCAGTGTGGCCGGGTCCTTGTAGCTCTTGTCGCACGACGCGCAGCGGTATGGCCGCAGCAGCTCGCCCAGGCCCCCCGGAGCCCCAGAGACCTTGTCCCCACCGCCTCCAAAAGGGGGCCCGAGGCCGGCGGCCCCCGCAGCCACCTCAGCCGCCTCGGCCCTGCCGTACAGCGCCTCTTCCTCCTCCACGTGCGCCTCCACGTGCGCGTTCAGCTGCTCCGAGCTGGGGAAGCCCTTGCCGCACGGGATGCACACGTACAGGTTGTCGCCGAAGCTCTCGGGTTCGCCGTAGGCCAGGTGCGGGCATGGGTAGCCCTCGAGGTGGCCGCCGGGAGGGCTGGGGTCCTCGCTGCTGCCTGTCTCCTCGCTGCTGCTCTTGTAGTCGTCGCCGTCGCCGCCCGCGCCAGGCCCGTCCAGGCTGCCCGGATAGCGCGGCGGCGGCGCCAAGCCGAGCGGGGGCCCCCCGGGCGAGGCGGCCGTGTCCCCGCCGCGCTCCTCGCAGCGCTCACTGGGGGAGCCGCGCTCGCGGCCTAGCTCGTCGCCGTAGCTGCCCAGGCCCGGCTCGTGCTTCATCCAGCGGTAGAGGAGGCTTGGCCCGTCGGGGCGGCCGGGGGGCTCGGGTCCCGGGCTGCCGCCGCCGCCTCGGAATGGGTCCGGAGGCGGTCCGGCCTCCTCCAGCTTCTGGAAGGGCAGCGGCGGCAGCGGCGGCAAGGCGAGCGGTGGCTCCTTGTAGGCTGCGGGGCCGGCGCTGGGAGGGCTGTCTGGGCGCGGGGGCATTTCGCGCTCGCCCGGCGGCCGCTCAGGGGGCGCGGAGCCCGGCGGACTTTTCTTGGACAGGTCCAGGCCGCAGAGCGGGGAACAGCGGCGCTCCGGGGCGCAGAGCGCGGCGGCCGGCCCAGGGCCCGAGGCGTAGAGCTCCGCGCAGTGCGTGTTCACTGCGGCCTCAGGACCCGACGGCGGCTCGGTGGTGGGCGGCGGCGGAGGTCCGGCCGGGGACGAGTAGCAGGCCTGGATGACCGGCGTGGCAGCCCGCAGGCCCCGGCCCGGCCTCCCGTAGGGTGCATAGCCGCCGCCGCCGCCGCCGCCGCCCCGCAGGTGGCAGTACTTGCCGTGGCGCTTGAGGCGTTTCTTGCACAGCGCCACGAGGTCAGGGATCTGCAGGTAGCTGGCGGCAGCCAGCACGGCGCCCAAGCTCGGCTCGGCCCCCGGGGCCACGGCCGCCGCCGCCGCCGCCTCTGGGCCATCGGCCAGGCGGCCGGTGTAGATGAAGTCCAGCACCAGGCGGAACACGGCCGGGCTCACCATGTCATGGTCCAGGTTGAGCAGATTGTCATGCACCACCAGGGACTTGAGGTAGGCGCTGCTGGCCGCCAGCACGTTCTTGTGCGCGCGGAAGAGGGCGTTCTGCACCACGATGATCACGTCGCACAAGAAGCCTTTGGTGCGCTGGTTGTTGAGCTGCAGCAGCAGCTGCCTCGAGTGGCCGGGCGCCTCCATCGTGTCCAGCATCGTCTGCCCAGCACAGTCTCCTGCGGGGACACACACCGGCCGGGTCAGAGCCGCACCAAGCCCTCGCTGCCTGCACCCAGCCCGGTGCTTCTCCCCTCCACTTCCCCTTCCCCTCCGCTGGGTAGGGGCATCGAGCACCGTGGCCTGGGCACTGGCGGAGGATCCGTGGCCTCCGACAGTGGGAGCTTGGGTCAGCCAGCCCGGACCAGAAAAAGGAGCAGCAGACTGGCTGGTGGAGAGGAGGCCAGGCTGGCCTGCACCCCCAGGCCTGGATGCCGCTGGGCACACAGCCTGGGTTCCGGGGGCTTCCAAGGAGAAAACTGTTTGGGCGAAGCGACCCTTTCGGAAACAGTTACCCGATTTGAGGAAAATGTCCGCTTCAGGAAAAGTCATTCAGGGCCGAGAAGTTTGCCCAAGTGGGATATAAGGGAGCCGAGTGAAAAAGCGCCTCCCGCCTTGGGAGAAGTTGCCCCAGTTGGGGGAAGCAGTACGGAGGACCGGAGTGCGGTGCCCGCCGCGGCGCCGCCCTGGCCGGGGGCTGTCAGGCCCTCAGTTGGGGCCCGGGCGGCGGCTGTGGCGCGGGGAGCGGAGGCAGCGGCTGCCGTGGCGGGCAAAGCACGAAGGCCGGCCCGGCGCGGGGAGGGCGTTATATCGGGGCAGGAGGCTGAGGCAGGAAGCAGGTGGGGGGGAGGGGGGAGCCACGCAGCTCCCAGGGGAGGGAGGGGGCAGCGCCCCGGGCGGGCACAGCGCACAGCCGGCTGCGGCCCTGACCCTGGCCTGCGCCCCACCCGCGTCCCGGCCCCGGCCTCGGCCTCCGCTCTGCATTCGCGGGCCCGGCGCCTCCCTCCCCAGCTCCCCTCGGCCCTTTATCCACTGGAACTCCGCCGCCCCAAACTTGGGGAAAAGTTTTCCAACTTCAGACAGGCCGGGAGGAGCGCGCCAGCCCCAGTCCCTCAGCTCCCAGCTTTTCCTCTCGGCCCCCAATTTCAGCAGCCAGGCGCCGCCGGGCCTGAACTGAGCCCTGAGCTTCCTGGCCATCCGCTCGCCCGCTCGACCCTGTTCCCCGCCTGGACCGCAGGGCCTCGCGGCCCGTTACCTGCGGCCGCAGCCTGGCCTGGCTTCCCTCCCCGCGGCGGTGGCAGCTCCTAGCCGGCGCCCCACCCGCCCCGCTGCCAGGCGCCGCGCTGTGCCAGGGCAGCGCCCCTGCCAGCCCCGCCCGCCTGCTCCCCTTCCCTTCCCCTCGCCTCTCCAGCCCATGTGCGGGCAGAGCCGGCTCCGGGCCGCTGACCCCGCCGTGAACCCGGCGCAGAGCAGCAGCCCGGCGGTCCTGAGTTCTCTAGGGGCGACACCCAGAGCCCCGAATGCCAGCCGCGTTAGGGCGCCCGCGTCGGAGGATGCGCCCGAGGCGGCCAGCGCGCGAGGACGGGGCTGTCCCGGTCCCGTGTCCCTCCCGGTCCCCAGCCCGAGGACCCACCTGGGGGGCATGTCTGAAGCCCCGGGCCCGGCTGCCGGCGGATCCAGGGGGGACGTGGCTGCGCTGCGCTGCCCTCCGCCCGCCGGGCCCCCGGTCGGTCTGTCCTGCTGGTCCGTCCTCCCCGCGTCCTGGTCGCGTCTCAGCCCCGCCGCGCTTTCCGCACACTCTTATCTGGAGCGGCCCGGGCCGGCGGGCGCTGCTGCAACTACGGCGCCACCTCGCGGCCGTGCGGGACTTTGCGCGGCAGAGCCGCGACCTTCCTCCAGCGCGCGCACCTGGGCTAGAGGTTCGCAGATACAGAGCTGGACCGGGAAGGAGGGAGCCCATTAGCAGGTTCAGCCTCCCAGACTTGACCACCTGGAGGCCCCAGCCTCAGACCTGTGAGCCCCACAAACCCATGGGTTTTGAGCTGAAAGTTCCCATGTACATATTTCTAAATTCTCACATTGCCCAATTCAGAGAAGTCGTGCCCCCAAGCAGGGGACTCTGGTGACAGTAGATTGCGGGGGCGTGGGGGTGAGGGGTTACAGAAATCCTAAGGGAGAAGACAGACAAGATCTTAGGGGACTCTCTTCCTTAGATATTCCTGGATGGCACTGTCCATTTGTACCCACCCCACAACACACCCACCCTCACTCAGCCACATGGATTAGGTATGCACAGAATAAACCTATTAGCACCGAGACCTTCTCCAGGTATCAACACCTGCAGGCGCTCGTGTTTGTACAAACACACACACCTGCCCCCCTCCGGAGTCCAAGACCCGGCTTTCTGACATTTTCAGGAAGGTGCCATGTAGGGCCCTCCGTGAACCCGGGGAAGAACTGGTACCCAAACAGCCTGCGCTTAACTAGAAGGTCTCCGGAAAGACCCCAGGATATACGACTGGGAATGGCTGGACAGCGCTCCATAGGAGTCCCGTAAAAAAGCGACTCAGGCCCCCAGATTCCCTATGTGAGCCGTTTTGAGGGAGCCGCTTGGACGACCTAGTCCCCAACCCATGGACGCGAGAGAAACGTGACAGGAGGGCCTGTAGCCTAGAATCCCCCCTGCAAGGTCCTGCACCCCACTTGATGGTCCAGTTCTTGCAGGTGACGTCCCTTCTAGAAGGGAGGGGACCCCCGCACTAGCGCATGGGTGCTCGCACAGCTACTCCGGAAGTGTCTCCGCAAGGCCCCGTCACCACAGCGGGCCTGTAGCCAGCGCCTCTGTGGCTGAGTGGGTCTCCGCGGCCCACGCTCCGCCTCCTCCCGGCACCTCCTGACCCCCGCCCACACGTAGGGGGTGGGAGTGGGTCCCCGAGAACGCCTGCAGCTTCTGATTGGCTGCGCGTCCCTCAGCCGCCGCGCACGAGAGGCTGGGGCGCAGTTACCATAGTAACCGATGAGGTTCGCCCAGTTCGCGTCTCTGCGAGGCCTTGGAGAGCTTAGCAACCAAGCAGGGCCGCCGGGCGGTGGGGGCCGCGCTCGCCGCCCCCACACCCCCACCAAAGGTAGTGGCTGAGTCACTGATTGAGGGGCCGGCAGCGCGGCCACTCACGATCCCTTACAGACACCAAGGTCTCGGGCGCCCCCCAGAGGCTCTTTTTCCTCCACAGGCGACTTCACGGCGTAGGGGCCAGTAGGTGGCTCCCGGTCCCCAGGGTCTTTCTGACTCTCACTGCGTCCTAAGTCCGCCCTCGCCCTGTTTCCACTCCGTGTTCTGGGTCTATCTTATCTCAGTCATCTCCTCCGTCTCCCTCCATCCGCCCCGGGGTCCTCACTAAGGAAGCAATGAGATCCCAATAATGAAAATGTTTGGGCTCCGGAGCTGCTGGCCTCCAGGGGCGATAGACCTCGACATCTTGGCCGAGGGATGTACTCTGCGCTGAGGTGGAAAAGTGTACGGAATGCTAGGGGGAGAGGGGAAGGCTCCTGAGAAGTGCTCTTAGATTGGGGCTTTGATGGATGAATAAGAGTTCTTCCCCCCAGGGAGGAAGGCATTCCTGGAGAAAGCTGGAGGCAAAAAAAAAAAGAGGGGGAACGCTAGGAGACCAGATCCCAAAGGGTATGCAGGACCTCTTTGACCCCATTTCTGCTGTAATTTTTTATTCTCTTGGTGGGGTCAGATCCCACAAGGATCCAATCAGCCCTGTTTTGTGCAGTGGAGTCTGTTCACTGTAGACCTACCACAGGGTCTCCTATGCCCACTGTTTTTCTCAACACTCTCCCCAGACTGCCACTCCCCAAGTTAACTCACTGCCCCAGCTACTACCCTCAAGCTGTCCTTACATCTGTATGGGATGGCCTCACAGATCTGCCCTCAGCCTAGCTGCCCTCCTGTGGACTTCATTCTTCTTCAATCTTTGACTTTTCCCTTCCTCCCTAGTTCCACCTGCCTTGGCATGGCACTGCCCTCTCCCCACCCTAATGCAGCTCCTCCCTCTAAACACACTGCTCTCCTGCATTTAGAACCTTCAACTGATGGAGCTAGGCTGGGCCAGGATCATTCATTTCCCTGCTGCTGTCCCAGATAACTTTGCCCCATATGGCATGGGCTCTTCCTGCCAATTCTGACCTCCAGGAACTCTAACTCCTCCAGGAAGTGGTCTCTGCCCTGCCAGCCCCTGGAGACTCCTCTCTGCCAAGTTGATTGGTCTCCCTCGCTCACTGTCACCCTCATATGAGCTCTCATGTCCATCATTCTACAAATGGGTACTAAACGCATTTGCTCGGTGCCAGGCTCTGAAACTGACACTCTGGACCTAGCCTCCTCTCCACTTGCTGAAGCTTTCTCTCCCTCTCTCCCTTCTTCTGCCTCCTTTCCCCCAGCTCCCCCACAGAGGACACCCTTTGCTCATTTCTGGGGAGTCCAAGCCACCCTCTTCAACTTATCTGCCTTCCTTGGAGTTTCCATCTCCCGACTGGTACCTGGACCCCCACTGGGTCTTTCCTTCCAGGCCCAGCCTCCTCCTACAAAGCCTTCCAGGATCCCCCACTCCTCTTTCCTCATCTCCTCGACACCACAGCTCTAGATGCTGTCCTAGGCCCCACCGAGGGGTCCAACTTCCTCTCCTGCCCACCCTCAGGGTGAAGACACCACAGTGGCCTTGCAGGATATAATGCCGCCACTGGGCATCTTGTAAAGTCATAGGGCCATTGGGTCCAAGGACTGAGGAATGGGAGTGGGGGCTACCGGGTGAGGATCTTGGAAGGCCGGGCAGGGGGTGGAGTTGCGCCCCTAGATGTTCCAGAGTGAATAAACATGTAATGAACCTGATCCCTCCTCCCTGCACTGTCCTCCCGCGGGCCCCCCATCCTGCAGTTCCGGAAAGTTAACCCCTTGGAGACTGGGTGCGCGGGCTCCCTCCCCGTTGCTGCTTCCGTGCCCCTCCTCCCCCTCCCAGCTCCCCGTCGCCTCGGTCCCCGCCCCCCTGCCTCGCCACTATAAATAGCCCCTCTTCCCGTTTCCTAAATTCCCTGCTGACGTCGGCAGCGCGTCAGTGTGTAGGAGCCGCGGCCGCATGAATGAGCCGCTGCACGAGTACTACGCGCGCCTATAAAAGCCGCCGCGCCAGCCCGGCTGCAGGAGGCGAGCGGGCGCGGGCGCAATACAGCCCGACAGGTAAGCCGGACTGACCGAACGACAGATGAACCGATGCACAGACACAGACTGGAGAGCAAGGAGACCGGCAGGCGGCAGGTTGGAGGGCCCCTACAGGGTGGGGTTGGGGATGAGGGGGCGGGACGAGGGTCCCCTCGCAGCTGCTGGAGCCAGGGCCGGAGGCGTACACAGAACCCCACGCAGCACCTGCCCGCGCCCGGATGGAGACGCAGCCACTTCGGAGGAGGATCGAACAGAGGACGGACCTCAGAGTCCCCACGGCTTTTTCTGGGGCTCCTGCGCCATCCTCCCAAGAAAGTGGGACGAAGGTGGTGGCGCCTCGGGAGACCCGCCCCCTCCTCCCCCTCCCCGCAGCTCGGTGACTCAGCCTCGCTGCCCTCCGCCGGCTGAGCTGGGGCGCTGGCGAGGAACAGAAGCCCACCTGCCCGCCACTCCGGCTCTCTGGGACCCCCTCCCCTCATTCAGCTGGGGCGCCCCCTCCCCGTCCCGTCGGTCTGGTCCCTCTGCGCCCCCGAATTCCCGCCTCTGCACGAGGAGCTGTCCTCTCAGGACCAGCCGGGGGCGGGGCTTCGGCCGGACTGCCCCGCCCCACCCCCATCGGCCTCCCCCCAACCCCGCCACCGGAAATGCCTCTCTGCAGGGACATCTTTGACGTCACAGGGTTTTGACGTCAGGAGCCGCGTGCCTGTCCGCGAGCGCTCAGGCCAAGAAGGGCTGGAGACGCGGGGGAGGAAGAGCAGCAGCGCCCCCAGCTGCGGGTGACGGAGCCACCCTGCCCGGGCAGCGCGCCGGCACCTTGGCTCTAGACTGCTTACTGCCCGGGCCGCCCTCAGTAACAGTCTCCAGTCACGGCCACCGACGCCTGGCCCCGCCCCAGGACCGCGCCCCCCGCCCTTCTGTCCTCTAGGGTCCCACAGCCCCACGCTTGCTGCCCGCGCCGCCGCTGTCCGCGGTGCTGATCCACCGCTGGCGCCGCCTTCGGGACGTCCCGTCCTTGGTCCCTGGTCCCCAGGGGCTGCTGAGGGGCAGCTGGCCCACATGCATATCGCACGGCCCCAGGGGTCAAGCGCTCGGTCCCTGCGGCGCGCACCAACCCCCGCCCACCGCCCACGCCGCCACCCCACCCCCCGCGGTCCTGACGTCAGCCTGACTGGAGCTGCCACGGTGCCGTCAGCAGCGCTCGCCCCGCCCCCGCGTCTCCAGGGCAACCGTGGCTTTCGATTGTTACTGTGGGAACCGGAGGTAACAGTCTACAGCCATGGTCGCCCCGCAGCACGCCCACGCGCCGCGCCACTCCGCGCACTGCCAGCCGGGGATGGGGGAGACGCGGAGCAGGAGGAAGAGGAGGCGGTGATTCAACAGCCCATGCGTCTGCTGGGGTGGTGGGAGGTGCGGCGCAGGGAGGCGGGCCACTCCTGGGTCTAACAGCGGCGCGTCCACCGAGGCAGAGAAGAAAGCACGGTCTGCGGAGTATGTCTACCGTCCGCCTCAGTGACCGTCCTGTCCTCCTAGCCGAGGTATCGCAGCCAGGGGATGGCGAGAGAAGGGATAGTTCTGGGATTTGGGTTCTTATCTCCTCGGTGGGAGGAAGGCTGCTGGGACCTGGAAAAATGTTTGCCTCCTGGAGACTGAAAGGGGTAGACTGAGCAAAGTTTTCCGAAATATGCCATGACCTCATCCTTCCAGGACCCCCTAGCTGAGCAGGCAGAGGGTAACACTTGAACCCACTTCCGGATAGAGTCACATCCTCCCCTCACGCCTCTCCCCTCTCTTTCTTCCTCTGTCTTGAAGGATAAGAACCCCCAACCCTCAGGAAGCCAGTGGGCTCATAAAGTTAACCTGTCCCTAAAGCGCTGTCTGAACATACCAGCATCCTCACCTCAGTCTGTCTCTAGATGCTGGATTCCAACTTGAGACAGTGTCTCAAATTAGCCCTAAAGAGGGGGAGTAAGTATCAGAGGAGCTGAAGTCCTGTTGTACCAGTGAAGTGTAATCAGTGACTTCAAAAACATTCTGTATGTCACCTGCCACCCCCACCATCACCCATAGCAGGGGCTGACTGCTGGATACTGGGGGCAGGATTTCCCTAGGAACAGTGCTGGGAATGGTTAATGCAACCCACCCCCTCCACCCATTAATCTAATTTTTCCTTACCTCTCCATACCCCCTCCTTTTCTAAACTACTTGTAAGACCACTGATTGCTGGTTTCACAGCTACATCAACGTCCACATACTGTCTTCCACCCAAGGATGCTGAGGTCTTAGATTAAAATGCACTTGATTCTGGAATCGAGTGGACATCTGTGGGGAGACTGTAGTGTGGCAGGTGGGAGCAGTGCACTGGAAAGCAGGAGGTCCAACCTGGCTTCATCATCAACTGGTTGTTAAGGCACCATGTTTTTTCTGAGTCTTCTATACAATGAGATGGTAATCCTTCTTGGCAGGCCTGTTGTGAGGATCAAATAGGATTGTGTAAGTAAAAACCTTTGAAAACTGCAGAATGCTATTTTGATCTTAAGTATTCTTCCAGGCTACTATGTCCTTGTAAGGAGGTGGTGGTGTTGGGGAGATCCCAGGTCTGGGCACTCAGAATGAACAGGGGAGTGCGGCACATCTCTCTGAGCAGCAGCTCTAGGACTGAGGCTGTTGAGGGTTCTTTGCTAAGGGACTCTCTCTCCCAAAAGCTTTAGGAACTAAGGTGAAGTGAGAGATAGAAAAGAGAAATGGTAGAGGCATTTTGAAAAGAAGAGACAAAGTCTTTTGCAGTTTGAACCAATGTCAAGAAGGTGGTCAGGGGAAAAAACAAAGAAATGACTGAACAATGTTAGAATTTTTTAGTATCTTGGGAATCACTCAGGGCACCCCACCCCAACCTATTTTATGGATTAGAAAGGTGAGGCCCAGACAGGACATATAGTCCAACAGTAGTGAGTGGTGGCTTCTCTGCTCATCTTCTAGGAAGCATCAGAGAAAATAATGACTAGTAAAGGTCAAGAATCTGAGTTTCCGGAACTGAATCCAGGTAATTCAGGTAAGTTACTTAGCCTCTCTGTGCCTGTTTCCTCAGTTGTAAAATTAGGTTAATATCTACCTCATGAAGTTGTGAGACTAAACTGGGTAACTAGGCAGCTGCTTAGCACAATGTCTGGCATAGTTAGCACTCAGTAAATGGTATTTCTTTCTGTCCTCTGGACCTCATTTTCCTTAGGTTGAAAATGTTATACCAATGTTTTTTAGGGAGAGGGAGTAATCAGGCTTACTTATTAGGTAATTAGATTTATTTTTTAATGGAGGTACTGGGGATTATACCCAGGACTTCCTACGTGCTAAGCACGTATCAGTGAGCTATACCATCCCCGCCCAGATCAAGGATTCTTAACTGGAGTTTATTCCTCCTCCTAGTGGAGTGCATGAGAATCACATGCGAGGCTTTTTTCAAAAAAAAAAAATTTTTTTTTTTTTTAACCAGAGATTTACACTCTACCCTCTTAGAACAGTGGTTTTCAAGTATTTATTGCATGGGAATGACCAGGGATCGTTTGTCAAAATGCAGATTCCTGAGTCCCAGTGATTGACTCAGTAAGTCTAGAGTTTGCTCCAGGGATCCAAGTTTTAACATGAACCTGATGTAAATGGTCCATGGAATCTGTGTGTATGAGGGGTGGGGGGGATAACCCCCTAAATTTCCCCATTGTTCCTGGAAGGCACGATGGGAAGTGACCTATCTCACTGGCAACCAGTGGACCACATGATGTTTCCTTCTAGATCATTTTGATTCTTGGGGGAATTCTTACCTCTTCGCTTCTGCTCCACTGGATACTGCTCTGGTTTTCGACTTCATCCTTCTAACTTTAAACACTGCCTTCAAATTCATTCCCCACATATCTTTCCCTTTCTCCTTTATTCCTTCCAGTAATCCCAAGTAGCAGCAACTGTGGTATGTATGCAAGTCATGTCATTTTCACCTCTTGCGGCCTTGATAAAGAGGGGCAGCCTGTGATTGTCATGAGCCCTTAACTGCAGATCCACTGTATTCCATTCTGAACTGCTTATTTTCAGAGAAGCCAGAACTCCAAATTTTTGTGTGAAATTTCTAAAATTTTAAATATCATTTAACCCGATTTTTTTCTTAAATTCTATGGGCCAAATCCAACAGGTTTGTAGGAGTAATTCATTTCAGATGCTCCTCCTTTTGCCAAGGAAGGGATTCCTTTAAAACACCAAGAGCAAGGCAGAAGCAGACAGTAGCAAGGGAGAACTTTCTCCCCACCCTACTTTCTACTGTAAAGGTCCCAAACTCAGTAAACTGGGTCTGTCTAGGTGGATAACTCCAGATGTTTTTTATTTTTTTTAAGTCTTGGGTAGCTGCTATATGTAGTAAAGAACTCAGAATTTCAGGTGATTTAAGGCTATCAGTCTGGTTGAATTAGGATGGGCCAGTGTATTTGCACTGCATCCCCTAACCCCAATTCCTGCTCAATTATTAAACCTTTTGGGGGAGGGTGAAGTGGGGGGATGGCAGCCATGCTTGAGGGCCAGATTAGGGCCTGTTGTGATATTCCAGGAAAGAACAAGCTGGTAAGTCTGCAAAGGCAGGATTGAATTGGACAGCAGGGCAGTTGGGCATAAGGACACTGCAAGTGGGGGAAATGGGTAAAGTGGGAAGTTTTTAAGAGTGCCTACGAACAACTAACAGCACTTTCAAACCAGATGCACTGCTTAGACCTGTAGTGATCACTAGAGAGAGGCATCAGTCTCAGAAACTCTGCAAATGGGGTCAAGCTTCGGAAAAGGTTACTTCTGTGCCATCTTTGATCTCCAAGGTCTAGCACCTTCAAGCTCATATAGTTCAGAGGAGCTAAGACAGATGTGAAAGCAGAGAACCTAAGAAGCCAGGGTTTTTGACAGGGCCGACACACAACTTTTAGGGATCAGGATGGAGGAAGCCTAAAATCATTGTGGCCCAGGCTGAGCCTTGCCAGGTGATCTCTTTCCCAAACTTCTCAGATATAAATTCTTCCCTGATTCAGCCACTGAGGCCTCCTTTCCTTCAGCTTGGGACTTAAAACACTGTGTCTCTGTGCACACATGCATGAGCTTGTCCTGGGGGTTCACAACTGGAAACACCTCCCTGCCTGGTGCTGCCCTGAAGACTGCATGGATGGCCAGGAATCCGTATTTCCTTTATAAAATGGGTTTTCCTGTGTGTATCAGGAAAAAAGATGCTCAAAATCCAAGTCACCACTTTATTGTGTGGCAGTCACAGTGGCAACAGTCCCTGCTTTTCCTGTGTCACCCTCCACTCATCCGTGGCTCTACTAACCTTTGTCATGTCTGAATTATCAGATGCCAAGGTCAAAGTCCATTAAGGTGGCCTAATCCCCTTTTTCTTGATTGCAGAGTTGGGCTCATATAACTTGAGTCTTAAGTATTGGTATTTGTCTCTGCATTGGTGATGGTGAGGAGCAGTTACAGCAGTGGAGGTCCCAGGTAGGGGAAAGAAGCCAGGAGGGCAGGGATTACAGAGACAGCACCAACTTCATGTGTCCCCACTAGGGGGTGGGGAGGGGATGTAGAGGCAAAGGCATTTGTTGATCTTTCACTCTGCAAACTGGTCCAAGAACTTGAGGTAGGCCTGGCGCTGGGGCGCAGCTGCTGGAATGAAGTGGCCACCAGAGTGGGTGAGGGTGATGGCACCAGTAAATCGGCTACACAGTTGCATACTCTCCTGAGGGGGGATGACACGGTCAGTTGCCCCAAAAACATGGAGTGAAGGCAGTGACAAGGGGCTCTGCAGGATGGGTTCCTTGAGGCCAAGGCCCCGGGGACAGAAACCAGATACCAGGATGATAAACCGGGGCAAAGGGAAGCGGGCATCTCCGGCTTGACCAAAGGCACACACAAGAGCTGCTAGCGCAGCCCCCTGGCTGAAACCAAGGATCCCATCAAAAGGCCCTAGCTTCTTCAGTGCCTTTGCCACTGTTCCCAGGGCTTCCTCCAGACCTCTGCACACCGTGGGCTCTTCCAGTGCGGAGAAAACGTCTGCCTCCTGTTCGGAAAACCACCAGCCTCGAGGCTGCTCCTTCGGAGGGCAGGACCCTACAGCGATAAGGGGGAGAGAACACAGGGTAAGGGGAATCTGGGGGAAATAAATGAGAAAGGGAGTGAGGGAAGCTTTGGGAATGAGAGGGAAAGAGAGGCGGCTGATGGGAGATAAGAAGTCTGGGGGGAAAGAGGTGGGGAACAGACTGATCTGGAGAAGAGACAGGGGAAAACAGATCAAGGTGGAAGTCTGAGAGGACCAGGATGGCGTCTGAGCGAGGGGCTGGGATGAGGGAGATGGAGGGCCTGGATACAACAAAGTGGGAGTGTGGCAGGGCTGAGGGGGGTCAGGGTAGCAGTGTGCTGGCGGGTGTTGAGGAGACAAGGCAAGACAGAGAAAACTGAGTGCATTTCCGGGCACGGCTCGTCTCACCGGAGTCTGGCCCCGCGCCCTCCACGCCCGCTGCGTTTGCGACCAAGTGCGGTCCGCTGAGGCACACGAGTTCGGCGCGGCCCCGCAGGGCTTTCCGCAGCGCTCCAGTCTTCTCGCGGAAGCCCCGCTCGCTCTGCCGGAAGCCCGCCAGGCACAAAATTCGCAGAGGCTGCTGCGCGGCCATGATGCAGGGAACCCGCCCAAGGAACCGGAAGCGATCTTTCCCCAAGCGGAAGTTGAACCGAGGGGCGGGACCCAATGCCGGCACCACCCTGGGGTGGGCCTCAAAGCAAGTGGCGTTGCCATGACAACGTGGAGAGGGGGGGCAGCATGGCTAGAACTGGGCCAGATACCTGGGACCCACGAACGTCTCAGGGAGCGAGCGGCGCCACCTCCTCTTCTATGCATCTGCAAGCCTCGCAAACCGCGGCTGGAGATGGATGCCTGGGCCCCTCCTGCACCTGAGGTCGCAGACTTTGGTCACGGTCCCGCTTCTACGATGTCCCCCACCCTGCTGCCGTGCATTTCCCGTAGCGGCCGCAAGGCGGCGGCCTCGGCTCGCGTCGCCAGGGAGGCGGCCAGTGCCAAGCCACGCCCAGGCCTCTTTGCTTTGCTTAGGATCCCTTCCTACCTTCCCCAGCACCCGCCGGCCCGGGGCTTGGAGCGGCCGGTCCCGCCCATGGTTCACCGTCCATGGCCCCAAGGAGCTGCCGGCGTAGAAGTCCATGGGATAGGGCTGCTGCCAGGAAATGTCCCTCAGGGCCACCGCCGCCTAGGGGCGGAAAACTGGAGAGTAACATCTGCCGACATTTTTCTACGCAGGATTATTTAATTCGATTCTCATAATGGCCTACTAAGGTCCTATTATCCCCACAGCACAGAGAGGAAATGTGAGGCTCAGAGAGGTGAAAGGACTTGCCCAAGGCCACACAACTAGGACATGGCTCAACCAAGTGCTGCCTACCCACCCGACAGATCCCTCCCTTGACAGAATCAGGTGCAAAGGCCACTCTCTCTCAGAGATTTTCAAAACGTGATGTTACCTCATAGGGTGTGAGCAGCGGCTTGGGAAAGGCTGTGCCCCAGTCAATGGAGAGGCGTGGACAAGCCACCTGCACCCACCTGGGAAGGGAAGTCAGGTCAGATCCAAGGGGTGGGGCCTCCTCATTCCTGGGCAGCATGTAAAGAGCATAACTGTGTCTCCAAAACACCCAATGAGTGCTTACTATTCTAAAGTAAAGACTGTCAACTAATGCTCTTTAGAATAACATCACAGTGTTGCTTGTTTTCTCCTGCTTCCTCCACTATGAGATTCCTGAAGCCAGAGCCTGGCCAGCTCATTTGTGATAGTACCCCCAGAATCAAATTTAGTGCCTGGTACAGTGCAGGTGGCAACCATCTCTCAAACTCATGTTACGCAGAACGACTATGATGCTGCCATTGCCTGTGAACCCCCAAGCCAGATGAAGTAGGTATGGCCCACAGCCAAAGGCAGCTCCTGCTGGGCGAGTGCTCTATAAACATTAAAATTTCATGACCATGGAAGCAATTCCCATTGACTCTAGCCTTCAATAGGTGCTGGGCAGGACCCAGATTCTAAGATTCTTTAGCCAGAGTCATAGCTAGATAGGTAATGTGAGGAAACGTACACATCCACCTCGGGAAAAAGGCTAAGCTTGCTGGGGAAGATCTCAGAGAGCAGCAGCCTCATGAAGGGAAGTCCCAAGGCTTGGAGCCGAGATTCCAGGTGCTGTTGAGAGAGGGAGGCAGAGCTGGGGTCCTCATGATCAACCACCCAAGGCTAAATCCCTTAGCCTACTGATTTTCCCAGCTGGGTTTCCAGTTAGTCCCCTACTCCAGAGGCCATTCCGAGCCCTCTGACCTCCAATATTTTGGGACTGCCCTGGCGGCCCAAAGTGCCCAGGATAAGGCCCCAGGATTTAGCTGAGCGGGCAGTGGCTATGGCTTCTTGGCGGTTGGCCTGCATGCGCTGGTGATCATAGTGCTCTCTGGACAGGACTTTGCTGTATGGGTCATATCTAGAAAAGAAGAAGCTGTCAGGGTCACAGTCACAGCCACTCACAGAACTTGTGCTGTATACATAACTCCCAAACTCAGCCCCTTGGTCTCCTGAAACTTTAGGCTCCATGCAGGTAATTAGGAACAGAGGCAAGAGCAGACTGTCACTGGGAAGATCAGTCCCACAGCTGGAACAGGCAAGACTGGGAGAGAGTTCTTAGATCTCGGTGTGAATCCAGGGGATGGGCAGGTGCTGTGCACCAGCAGCACTTTGTCTGATACCCAGATTCAGAACCCATGTGCATCAGATCCATAGGGCTGGGGGCTGTTAAGTGGCCAGGGGATGAGGAATTTTCAGCCATTTGAGGGCCACGGTGGCCGGGAATCCCACCCCTTCCCCAGGTGATCAGCCCAGCTCAGCCCATACCGGTAAGCAGGGACACTGGGGTTGGCAATCATGACAGACTCCAGATGGAAGCGGCCATCTCCAAGATATCTGCAGGGGGTAGAAAGGGCGCAGTATGGGGTGGGGCACCAGAAGAAGCAGGCACTGGCTTGGAGGTCCAGAGGATCGAGTTCTTGGCTGGTTGTGCTGCTGACTGTGTATGTGAACTGGGATGAGTCATCATTTCACTGCCCAAGGTCCTGGTTTTTCTCATGTGTAAAATAAGGAGTTTGAACTGGATGACCGTTGAGGGCCCCTCTAGTTATTTAAAGCAGAATCTAACTGCGCCCCTCCCCACCCTGACCTTCTGGAGAAGAGTAATGGGACAGCCAAGGCCATGGTAAGGCTCTAGAGAGCCTAACTCAGAAGTGGGGGGACAGATTCTCCCTCACCTAGCTCAATACAGACATGGGGAGTAGTGTTCAGGCTGTCATCTATGCTGTAAATGAGCTTTCAGGGTATGCACTGGCTACTCTCTGCCCAAACTAGTCCTTCGGTCCAATTAGTGAGTTGTAATGATAGCCACTGTTTACTGGGCTTGCCCTCTATGTACCAGGCCTGAGCTAAACACCTAACATGTATGACTTCGCTCAAGTCTTATCAAATCCTCCAAGCTACCTATAGTATCCTCATTTCATAAAAGATACAAGTAAGGTTCAGGGATGTTAAGAAACTTGCCTGAAGTCACACAGCTATTCAGCGGTATATCTGGGACTTGACTTTAGGCTCAACCACCAGGCTGTACCAAGCATGCCCTGGGAGATGCCATCCCTAACAGTACCTTCCCAGACCAAAGAGAGGCCAAGCATGGAAGACAATCTGCATGGCAGCTCCTTCTCTCCACACCAAATTTTGATGACTGGCCAACACACAGGGTGTTCCTCCCTCCAACATATACTTTGAAGCACCCAAGGGTAGAAATCTATGAGCTCAGAGTTATGCAGGCACAGGGGGAATGCCCCTTCGGGAGCAGGGCCGCCAGTCTGGGCGGGGAAGGCCCTGATGTGGGCCTGTCTAGGGGCAGGGGTATCCTATGTGGATGCAGCAAGGCCTCTGGAACCAGCGTCTGCAGCCCCAGGGATGGGGCTGAGTAAGGGGAGTGCCCCTCCTTCCCTGCCATTAGCTGGGAATGGGGCTCCCCTCCCCAGTCTCAGCTGGGGGAGCTGTCGGCTCCGAGGCTGGCTGCATTCACACAACATTAAGCATTTCCATTACCTAAAATAATTAGGCAGCAGGAGACATGCTGCTCCTGCTTGTTAGCTGTCCGGATGCTAAATTAATGGGGCTGCAGCCTGGGCGTGCCCATTCATCTTCTCCAATTACATTCCCACCATTTCTAGCCCACCTTCATCCCCCTATCAGGCCCTAATTCCTGCCCTACCCTGGGCATAGCCTTCTGGACGTTGGACAGAGCTCTGGAGAGTGAGACAGAACCCTGAAACCCTATTTGGTCCCCATCTTGCAGGGTGACCTTGAGCAAATGCCTAAGGAGCTTTAGATTCAGTTTCCTTTCCTAGATGATGAACCGCAGCGCCTTCCTAGGGTACATTTCCTATGTCTCTATGACTGGCCCCCCCATTTTTCACTTACACAACAGCCTCGACTTCTTTGGGTAGGCGAGGGGACGTGCAGCCCAGAATCTCCCCAGGGGACAGGGGCTTGCACTGTGGAACACTCACACGATACTCAGCTTTCAGCTCTTGGGCAGCTGCCTGTAGGGATGAGGGAAGGGAAGAAAGTGGATGGCGAGGGAGAGCCAGGGCAAGAGGACCAGCCTGGAGTAACTGACATGGGGATCCAGGAAGAGCCTGGAGACTGGTACTGTCTGCCCACTTACCTGCAAAGTGGATACAAACTGAATGGTGCTGACGAGGGCAAGGGCAGTCGCTGGGGGAAAGGTGAGGCGGATAGAGTCCAGTAGGTGGCTAGTGTCTATACGGATGTCCACAAAGACGTACAGCACCCGGAAGTCTTGGGCCAAGGTGTCCATGGGAACTGGGAGGTGGGAAGAGTTCAGGAGACTTTGTTTTGGAAGGCAGGAGGGGCAGAGGGCCCAGCCAGGGCCAAGGTCTCTGAGCAGCCAGGACCAATGGCTTTGGCCTAGGGGTAGAGGGAGACCTTGGGGGCGAGGGGGGTCACAGGTCCCTTAGAAGCTCCATCTCTGTCACTCAGCCAAGGGCCCAGCCTGCTCTACCACCAACAGCCTTTCAAACACCTGCATCTGGGACAGTAGCATGGTTTCCAAGGCAACCAAATCCAAAGGAAAGATCCATCTGCGGAGCAGGAAGGCCAAGGCCATCCCATAAACCAGGAGGGACCTCATGCCTGCAAGCAGGACAAGGCAGTGTGATGGAGAGCAGCATGCAGTCCTGCCTCCCTGCCAGCCCTGCCAGGGTCAGGCCCTCTGTACCCAGGCAGCTGTGGCCATAGTGCACCAGGAAGTCAGCTCCCAGGGCCCTCGCAGTAAAGTCATCCACACAGCAAGCGCCATAGGTCACGTCACCCATCACCATCACTTCGGCCTCTGTGAACCTGTTGGGGTGGGGAACAATGGGACAGAGACACAAGGAGTGAGGTGGCAGAGAGACCTAACTCTGTGGAGGGATCTCAGGGCCCAGTTCCTCTCTCCCTACTTCTCCCAATCCCTTGGGTTGGCAGCTGCCATTTCTGCCAACAAAGAGTAGGAGGGGTACAGCTGCCACCTCCCCCAGGCCTGGCAGTGGCTCCTGGAACTGTAGCGGTATGAGGATGGTCTCTGTAGCGCCCTGATTCTTCTGCCGAGGTTCAGACAGCAACAGGGACCCCCAACCCTCAGCCTGCCATACACAGGGTCAAAGGCAGACCACTGATGCCCTGACTCATCCCCCTAGAGCAATGAGCACGCACACACAGGCAGAGATACCCACTCCCGTGCCCTGGTGCCGAGATGTGTGTGGGCACACATGTGTGGATACACACAACCTCCCTGTCGTCCAGACCCCCTGCTACCTCCCCACCCTTAGTCAGGGCCCTCTGTGCCCAGGATGGAGGTACCCATGAACAGCTCCCCCACAGCACATGGCACCACCCACACGCCTCATGCGTCAGGAAGAGTGGGTTCTGGCCAGCACATTGCCATGGGATCTGCTGCCAGGCCTGAATCAGAGGGATGGGGGTGGGTGGGGAAGACCCCACACCCCCTGAACTCACAACAGGAATGGGGCCAGAGGACCAGCTCTTTCCTGAGACCCACCCCTGGGACATGGAGTATAGCCCAGTGATGGGGGTCTCCCCACTCCTCTCCTGGGGGGTGGTGGGGAAAACTGAGCTGCTGCCAGTCCCTCCCCTTCCCCAAATCAGGCTGTTCACAGAAGCAGATTATTCAGCTCCTTAGCATGCAGCCCAGGCATCTGAGTCAGCCAGAGCACTTAATTTTTTATAGATTAAAATGTATGCAAATTGGCCCGAGCCCCAGAGAGCATCCTCAAGGGGCAAGAGGGTGGGAGCAGGGAAGTGAGTCTGTGGCAGCGGGATGAGGAGCAGGGTGGGGGTAGGGCAGCAGCAGGGAAGTGGGAGGTTCCCATCACTAGATGACCTCCCCTTTCTTCATTCGCCCTCCCTGTTCCTGTACTGGTTCCAGATGGCTGAGCACTCACCCACCCTCCCAAGGATGGCTCATTGTATAGAAGAAACTTACACAAGGGAGGCAGAGGAACTGAATACCATCTCCTATGTGCTCCTCCCTCAGCCAAGCCCCTCCTTGCCCTACTACTCCAAATGTGCCACGGAAAAGTTTCTCCCTTGCCAGATCCCACGCTGACCACCCAGTCCATTCCAGGGTCAACTCTAAGGACTCAGCTTCTTCCTCAGGCCCCGCCACCTGCTCTGGGCCCAGCTTTGAAGATACTGGAATTGACTCATTCCTCCCTCCCAATTTTTCATGGGAGGGGAGATTTAGAGAGACAAGGAAGGATCATAGCATGCTAGGGGTTTAGTTTTGTGTTTCTCCCTTGGTGTGTGTATGGTTGTGGGAAGGGACATGTAAGGCAGAGGTCCAGAAGGAAAAAAGGATGCCAACAGGCAGAGCTGTAATGGACATGGGGAAGGTCTTGGCCCAGCTTCCTCGGTGCCCCAAGCCTCACCTTTCCAAGATATCCACAATGGTGCAGGCAAAGAGGAGGAGGCCTTCAGGCATTTGTAAGGCCACTGCAAAACAGAGCAGAGATATGAGAGCAGAGGGCTGGGAAAGAGGCTGGATGGGGACACTGTCCCTGGCTGGGCCAGGCAACCTCTCCACCCCCAACCCCAGCTCAAAGCTTGAGGGCTCACCCTTCTTGGCCTGGGCCTTTTGGATCCTCCAGATGGTCTTGGGAATCTCAAAGTTATAGTTGGAAGGCAGGACTTGGATGGCTGCCTGCAGCTGGGGGTTGTTCAGGATCTCAGGGGGGATCTGATTGGCCAAACGGCCCCGAAGGACTCGACCTAGGATGAATGCAAGGTCTGAGTTGGTGCCTGGCCTAAACAACAACCAGACCTGACTGGGCTGTTAACATCACCCAAGTTTAAGGCTCACATCCCAGAGACCAAGGGGGTTGATCCAGCCTTCTTCCCCGAGGTCACCCTGAAGCTGGAAATACAACCCATAAAGACAGGAAGAAATCTCTATAATTAATTTCCATGTAATGAGATTACTGGGAATCTAAGATTTGTGCCCATGAATGGAGTGTGGCTCACACCCTGCCTCAAGAGAACAGAGCTGACACCACGGGACTGAACTGAGGGGAAAAGACAAAAAAGTCCAGACAACTGCTCCTTGATAAAGAACAATCCTGGGGAAAACCCAAGAGCCTGGCCAGCCCACCTAGTCTAGAAAAATGTCCCTCCTCCACCAGCCATTGAGAATGCCTTGAAGTTCTGAGATCCTAGATACGAGATCTATAAGCAAACAGTTATAAATATTAACTTAATAGGCTGCCTTCCTTATTCGAGTCCCACTGATTCTGTCTAGACTGGTTAATTCCTGCACTCCTCCCTCTTTTCATTTAAAAGGTAAATGAAAAGGTAAAACACCATACATTTAACTGACTTAAGTTCCCTAGTCCCATCACTCTACCCTGCCAGGAAGGATGGAAAGAAAACACTCTAGTCAGGACTATGGGCAAACAGATAAGGACTAATGGGGACAAACACAGGTACACAAATAATTGCAACCCTCTGATTAAAGAAGAAAACAATGTAGCCCTTTAGCCAGGCTGCAGCCCTTAATCTGCATCCTACTCCTCACAATTCAGCTTAGCCCAACCTCTAGTTATGTTTGGGCACCAGACCGTTTGGAAATGTGACAAGGTGAGAAATGAATTTATTCAGCGAATATTTACTGAGCCTGTACTCTGTACCAGAACTTCTGCTAGGTATCCTGCCAGACCCGGCACTTTAGCTTGTGTGTGTGTATGGGGTTGCAGAGGTGGGGAATAGGTCATGGTGGTGGTGGTGATGGTGCAGTGGACAACTAAAATGGCAGGCTGGGACCCTAAGTTCAGATTTGAATGTTACCACTGCTATGCTTTTTGCTCAGTTGTTTCAAAGGCCTCGGAACACCAGCCAGTGTCTCTGGCCGGCACCTCACAGAAACTCCTTTGACAGGCCCAAGTCCTTTGTGGTTGGGGTGTGACTAGCAGCTCAATAGGTCCCAAGGGCCAGTAGGCGCCTCCTCCTTTATCATTTGGCTGTAACCTTCTGTTTAAATCAGTAATCTTAAATCAATTAAAATAAGTAGACTGCGAAATCCCTGAGGGCAGGGCTGAGGTCTAGTCCCTGAACCTAGCACAGTCCTGGCATTCAGCAAGTGTCTGGTGAATGAAACCTTGTGCCTCTTCCGTGAAGCATTCCCTGAGGGCCCTACTTGTGGAATGCCCGACGCAGCGCACCTAGCTCCTTCCCTCCCCGTCGGATTCGTCTTATCCGGGAGTCTTCATGTGTCTGTCTGCCCACCAGTGCAGGGGGGCAGCGTTTCTAGCTTGAGGACTATAAGCTCCTAGGAGAGGCTGTTACCTATAGTGACCTAAGGCTGCAAAAGAAAGGCTCGTACCCCTGGGCTTCAGTAACGGACGCCCGGAGCGAGTGACGGCGGGGCCTTCCGGGTCAGGCACAGAAAGTCGCCGCCGCCGTTAAAGGGGGCTGGTCTTGTCCCTGACTTGGAGGCTCTACCCCGAGGTGTGAGGTCCGGAGGCCGCAGCATTGTAGCACCCACCTCTGCCCGGGCCGTTTTGGCCGCCGGGCTCCCCGGCCGCAGCCGCAGCCAGCGCCGCCATCACCGGCCTTCCCACGTGGTAACCAAAAAGACAGCGCTAGAAGAACGCCGAGAGCACAGACAGTGCGATCGATCGCCGATCGGTCAGCGAGGGGCGGGGATTTGCGGGGCGGGGACCGTGAAGGAGAAAGATAGGGGCGGGGCTAGAGTGGGCCCCCATCTCAGCCTGGGAGGTCGGGACTCGCGGGAGCCCTTAGTGGTCCTCTACCACCGGGGTTGCATTCTACCGGCGACCCGATCCGCTCTTTCTTCCTCGCAGCCCGAACCTGGCACAGCAGTGCCCCCCTATTTGCCGACTCCCTGCCCCAGTTCTGCGGAGAGAGTCTTGTGAGTGGGGACAACAAAAACTTTCTTTAGCTTCCCTCCCTGACCCCACTCCTGGGAAGCCCTGGATGCCGTGTGGGTGGAGCTGCATTCCTTGCCTCAGAGGACCCCACTGCCCCTACGGGACAGAACTCAGCGCCCATCAGGCCAGCTCCAACCGACACTGTGGAAGGTTCACGTGTGAAAAACTACTTCCAGGAGAAGGCTCCTAGCCTGAGGGTGCTTTCCTGGGAGAGTGGGGAAGTCCAAGGGCTCCATTGCCTAAACCTTCAGGATTCTGGCCACCCTAGGCTGCCCTGCCTAGGCTGCCCTTCAGGCCTAGATAGCCTTTCTCCTGAGTAGTGACTTGAGCTCCTAAGAGAAGACAGAGCAGCCAGTGAGACAGTAGAGCAGCCAGTGAGACAGCCTTGACTTTTGGAAGAGTAGAGTACCTGCAAACAAGGTCTGGCCCATAGAGCAATGGTCACCCAGGGCTGTTTGCCCACCCAGCCTTCTGACACCAACTTCTTTGTGTGAGCACCGCTGGCCCTTTAAGGCAGCTCTGTGGCCTCAGGCTCCCCTGGAGGCGCTCCCTTCTTGGAAACTCCTAATGAAGGTGCAGGGAGAAGTGAAAAACAAGCAGCCAGGGACAGGCCCTGACTGGGAGGCTGCCCAGAGAGGAGGAGAGCCTGGGATGGCTGAGAGTGAGCAGCCAACTGGAGGACCAGAAGGGGTCAGTGCTCTGCCCTCAGATACTGACTGATGCTATTAGGACAGTCACAGCTTTGGACAGGTTTGTGGCCATCATGGTTCCTAAGAGCACCCCATCACTTTGATAAGAGTTCATCCTGGACTTTCCTATCTCCCCCAGGTTCTATGGACCCTCACAGTGCAAGATCTCAATTCCAGGAACACCCTGAGTCCAGCCCCTCCCCATTCAGGATGCTAAGGCTCAGCGTGTGGGCAGCTTTAGCTCAGGCTGTAACTATGGGTTCCAAAGGGGAAAGATTGGCTCCAGCAGAGTAGTGGCTTCTCTCTAGCAGGCACTGCACCCCCTAGGGCCTTTCCCTAGGCAGAGATGGGGCGCATTGGTGATAGAAGGCCCTCATCCTCTTGTAACATAGCTCCACAGCCTCTGTCCTGAATGAGTTGTCCTGGTCCCCATTAAGAAATGAGCATGTGCCCCAAGACCTTGCAATGCAGGACACTGGGGGCTGCCATTCAACTTGGGCTGAGAACACTTCCATCTGTCCGTGGGGGTCTCCCTGCCAGCATTACTCAGCAGTCTGAGTAATTACTGCCTGACAAGAAGGCGGGCACAGTGCACCCCCACATTACACTACAACACCCGCCTACAGTCACCCCCACCCCCTGGCTGGAGTCCAAAACAGCACCACCCCTCCTGAGGCCTGAAATAACTCCGCTTCTCACACTCACACCCAGTCCCAGACAACTTTGCCTAAGATACTGAGATTGTGGGGCAGGGGGTCATGGGGAGGCGGCTTGGGAAGGTGGAATGAGGATTAGCATAGCCTGATTCGGGCCCACATTTAAGGGCTGATCTGCTGTGTGACATGGACAAGTTGTTCAACCTCCCTGGCATTGGTTTACTGGTGGAGGGCCTCTGCAGCTCTCAGTGTCTTCAAGTTCACTTGTGTCTACCTAGAAGGGCTCAGACAGGGTGTGGGGTCAGTCCAGCCCTGCAGCTGGTAGAGGCTAAAAGAAAGAATGCCTCACTTTCTGTTCCCACCCCAGGATGAACCAGTCTTCTTAATCTTCAGAACAAGGTTACGGTCTCAATTCCAAGTATTTGCACAGTTTCTCCTTCCTGCAATGGCCTTTCCCCTTCTCAGCCTGATGAACTTAGCCCTCAAGACCTAACCCCAATGGTACCTCTTCTGTGAAGCCTTCCTGGATGGTCTGTCACCCCCTTATAGAGCTAACAGAGCCCCCTATATCTATATCTCTTTGTGTCACATTCTAAGAGGGCTTATGGATCTTTCTTCACCTACTGTGCCATAAGCTTCTGGAAGTCAAAGCCTATGTACTTAGCTCAAACCTGGAGCCTCAGCGTTGTTGAGTGCATGTATGGCTGAATGAATTGATACTAGCCTTCTTTTTGACCTTCCTATCATGCCAAGTTTTCCTCCAAGGAATCACACGACTCACATCAATTAAATCTCTGCTTAGATGTCACCTGCTCAGAGCGACTTTCCCTGATCCCTTCAGATCAGCTCCAGAACATCTGGCTTTTTTTTCTTCCAAGAACCATCTCATCTGGACTTTCCTCAGTTACTTATGAACTGTAAACTCCACAAAGGCAAGGACTTTGCCTTTTTCATTGGCTGAATCCCCCACACTAACAGACGCTCAATTAAATGTGCCTTGAATGGGTGACAGCCCACTCTTTTCCCCTCCAGGACCCCTCTTATCCCAGGCCAGTAGGGGGTGCCGGCCTTCACCCAGGACTCGCCTGGCCTGAACCTTCTCTAGGCTCAGCCCAACTCGTCCCCTGCGGGACCTGCTTTCTAGGCTGTGCCTCCTCCATTTTCCCGAAGACCCCGGGCCAGGTCTGTGCAGACTGAGGGACGTCAGAGCCCCCACATCCCAGGCGGAGATAGCACTCCTGAGCCCCACATCGGTCCTTCCCTCTCTAGCATAGGCAACTGGGCCTCCCCAGTGCTTGCTTCAAGGTCTAGACCACCCGGGGGCACACCAGACCTCCTCCCAAAGGAACAGTGTCTTGGGACTCGGGATGCGAGGCACTGGATCTTCTGGAGCTGTCCTGGGCAAGGGGGAGCCGTCGAGCCTCCGAAGAGGAAGCAGAACCGGCCATAGAGGAGATGGACAGGGGTGCGGACATGTAATCGGGATGGGGAGCGGTGGGGGCGCTCTGGGCGGCGGTCCTCGCTTCCCAGCCGGTGGGCAGAACGCACGATGCCAATCGCGTCTCTGACCTCCAGCCGGGAAGGGCGAGCGGGCGCGGGTGGGGCTGCGGATGCGAACTCCGGGAAGCCCAAGGGGCGCGGAAGGGGTTCTCGGGTGGCCCGACGACCGGCCCGGGGGCTGGGTCAGGTACTTGGACAGACGCGGGTAGAGGATCGTCCCCGGAGGCGGGCGCAGCGAAAACACCTTGGGAGGCGCCGCCGCGCAGCTCCGCGCCGCTGCCCTGGGAATAGGACAACGCTCGGCACCGCGAGCTGAGAGCACTTTCATAAATTTTGTATGGGAGGCGCTCCGTGAGCGGGGGCGGGGAGCGGAGAGAGAGGGAGGGAGCTAGCGAGCGGGGGAGGGAGGGAAGGAGGCGGAGAGGTGGGGGAAGCTGAGGGGAGAAAGGGAGGCGCCCCGCTCCGCCGATCGCTCGGTCCTGCAAACGCGCTCCCGGAGCTTTCCCCGGAGCTTGGCGGTGCGTGCGAGCGCCCTTTTGCAGCAGCCGCGGTGGCGGCGGATCGAGGGGGCGGAGAGGAGGGGGCTGCGGCCGGGCGGCCGGGGGGCGGCGTCCTCCCTCAAAACCGCCTGCAAAGTCCTCAGGGCTGCAGAAGCAGGCCGCCGGCTCCGCTGAGCAAGCAGCTCGCCCCGGGGCTGCCGGGCAGCGCCGCGGTTGCTGGTGGGCGCCGGTGCCCTCGGCGCGGGGCTTGGGCTCACCATGCCCCTGCGGAGCCGGGCCGCCGGGCATAAGCGGATCCCCGGCTTGCCCCCGCCTCGACGCTCTCGGATTAGCTGCAGCCGGCGCCCAAGGATTTGAATTTGGACCCCAGGAGGGAGCGCACCTAGGCCGACCTCGGAGTGGCGGCCCCGCGGCCAACATGCTTCGCAAAGGTGAGTTGGAGCCGCAGGGGCAAGTTGGAGTTGGATGCGCACGGGGCAGAGCCGCGAGCCCGGGAGCCGCCCGATGGGTACCCGGCGCCTGGGCTCCGGGCTCGGGAAGCAACGCCTGGCGGGCTGGCGGGCTGGCGGGCTTTGCCAGGGCTCACCCGCCGAGGGCGTGCTGCTGAACCCCAGCCACCGACGGGGGCTGGTAGCAAGACATAGGATTTACTCCCTGGATTAAGCTACCAGGCCTAGGTCATTTCGAGACCACAGTGAGCTGCCTATGATGGAAGGGGAGCCGGCCTCCTGGGACCTTAGCTTTGCCAGTATAAAGTTTTGCACTTTCAGGCTCCATCCCCTAAGCGGGCACACGCCACCAGCTTCTGCCGCTTTGGCGGGGCCGGGTCCAACCCGCGCTTCGGTGCAGCCCGCAGTCAGTCATTGCCCGGCCAGGACGCTCACTCACTGCGCGCCCTGGCTTCCCAGGTAGGACCCAGACGCTAGAACCTTTCCTGCAGCCTGGTTTGGTGGTCCCTAGGGACGGGCTCTGGGCACCCAGCAGCCGAGGGTTGGTGCTAGCGCCTGAGTTCCTCAAACTTTCCTCCTGCCTGGAGCGGAAGGATGCGAAGGGACAGGCCGTCCCGGCTGGGTGCGCGGCGGGTACCAGTCTCAACTTGAGGAGAGCTGGCCCCGAGACCACCTCACCACGACCCTCCAGCCGCTGGGCTCATCGCAGAGCGCTGCAAAGTTGGCGCCGGCGCTGGGGAAGTCCCGCCGCGCCCCCACGTGGCTGTCGCGCGGGGAGCGGTCCCCAGGGCCCAGGGAGGGCAGGTGACCACGCCGAGACCCTGAGGGCTCCGCCACCCGCTGTCCCGGCATCTGCATCTACCTGTCTCCCCTCCCAGGTCTGGGCGGGCTGCCGTGCCCGGTCGAGACCCCTTTGTCCCTGGCCTGAACCAGGCGGCGGACGGGCGGCTGACTGGCGGCGAACGAGCCGCGGCGCCTGCGGCTGGCTGCCCGGGCCCTGCGGGAGTCCGCTGAGGCGGGAGCTCAGGTAGCAGAGGGGCCTGATCCCTGCGCTCCGTGCTCCAGCCTTAATCCGCCCCTGTTTCCATGGCAACAGACCGAAGTGTCGTAAGCACAGGATTCTGACCTCACAGTAGGATGGGGAAGGAGAAAACGGGCAGGGGTAGGTGGTGAAGACGGGGGAAGCGAAGCCGGGCGATGGGCGGAAAAGGAGCAGATGTGGGGATAATGGAAGAGACCCCATAAGCAGGTTGGACAGGTTGGTGAAGAACCACGTCGGCGCTGGGAGCAATAGAGGCTATGTTGTGGTCCCTGCTGGCTGAGGCTGACCGAGGAGCTTCGGTTAGCCTACCGTGTCAATAGTCACAAACTTGTGTGTGACTTGTGCCCTCCACGTGGGCCGGTGCAGTGCAGAGGGGGAAGTGCTGACTGCCTTTCACGGTGGGGTGGGAAAAGTCTCTGCAGCGTTTTGAAGAAGCCACTTCATGGATACACCCCAATTCCTTTTCCTAGCAGAAAGGGACTAAAAGTCCTTTCAGCAATGGGCGGTGCTGGCCAGAGTGTCTCTGCACAGAAAGGATGCTTTCTTACAGAGCTGAGCACAGAGCTGGGCAGCTTGGACCTGGAGCATGCAAACTTGCCCCAGCAGGGAAAGCTTCCCAGGCAGTTTTAAGGCCGCCATGTCTAGGCTGCAGGTCTGTGATAATAGGAGATAATAGAGAGAAACTGACATCTCATTTCCCTTTTGGTCTTTTGTCTTTTGGCAGTTTACAGTTTAAAATGAGCCACGAAGCAGCCCAAGCACTTTATTTATATGGTTTAGGTGTCCAGGGAGGCTTGAGCTTCATCCAGGAGCCTTTTCCTCCCATCCTTGCTAGCCAGAGGCCCAGCTCCGGATGAGCCCAGTGCATTCTGGGGGCTAGTCCCCAGGGGGAGGCTCCTTACCCTGCTCAAGAGGTGGCCACTGGAGGCTTGGCAGTCACGTGTGTTTGTCCTTTGGGCTATTTTTCCTTTCCTGCACTGCTTGCTTGGCGGGAGAGGTTCTACCAACAAAGAGGTTTCCACCTGGCTTGGCCTGAGGAAAACAGAGCATAGAAACACTTTGCTGGGCTGAGTTCGGCTCCAGTGGCCCAGAGCTTGCTGCTGGGACATAGTGTGGGTAAAGGACTTTTATTGTGGTCCTTTCCTGGGCAACTTTCTCCCTCAGCCCCTGATCCTGGTCCCCAGGACTGGTCTCTTCTGCGCACACACACACATACACACACACACACAAGACACTCAGATTCTGTGTGTGGATTCTAGGTGTGTGCCCAGAGATAGAGGTGTGCCTGAAGCTAGTGCCAAGAGAGGTGGCCATTAAAGTTTCTGTTTCTCAAATTGTTCCCAAAGGCTCCCAGAAAAAAAAGGTTATGGGATGGATTCAGATAGCTGTTGCAGTTTCCTTGCCTATCAGATGGATGCAGAACCCTGCATGGGGTCCTGGCCCTGAGGGAGTTTCATAGTTTAATTATGAATTGGTAAAAGGATTGAAAGATGAAGTAGCCCTCTCTAGATCCTGGGGGGAGAAGGGACCATGAACCCTACCTTTCCTGCAAAGAAGAAGCCCCAGAGGAGGATGAAGGTGAGAGTAGGCATTGGACCACAAGGGTCATCTCTCTGATTTCTGGTTGTCCTATTACAGTTAATGGGGCGCTGCCCCCCAGGCAGGTCATTTTAGGAATGGGGTGGGGGACACTGCCTCACATCTCTTAATGAACGCATCTACTGCTCTACTGGCCACAGCCGCACCTCTGTGAACCAGCACAGCCATGAGTCCTCAGTGGATCTTGCTGCGGACAGTGCTGGTAGATGAAGGCTTCAGCAGCTGCACTACTGGCTTTTCCATCTCCTGGCCTACCCCGGCAGAACCAGGGATATGAAAAGCAAATCTCTGGTCAGAGATGAGAGGCAGGCAAGGCAAGAGAGGCACAAGCCACCCAGCACCATCCAGGAAGGAAGGGCGGACTGCTGGGGGTTTTGCTTTGCCAGAAGTGGCCTGTTTAAGGTCAGGATCTATGGTTTTCATTTTTAGAGCTATAAAAACAGAATGCAAATCAACAGCCTCTGGGCTAATACAGAACCTTTCCTTAAACTTTTTGTCTTGTTAAGCAAGGAAATAGAGTGCCAAATAGGCTTTGTTAAGTGGCAGTCTAATTAATAATTTAAAATCTTGTAGCTGTCTTTCATTAGAATTTATCTGTACATCAACCACAAAATCAGTCAAACACACTCATTTATAAGTTAATGCCATTCCTGAATAATTCAGCAAGAGCTAGATTAAGGCCTGCAACCCAGTAAGATGTATTTTGTTCTTTTGGTTTTTATAGCCAGATGGACTGGCCTGGTGGCTGGACAGGGTCTCCTTTGTGGGAAGAACAGAAAGTAGAGGGAGGAAGGGACCATGGGGTTGTGAGACGCTTGGCTGATTTGAATCTAGAGGTTCCCTAGGGAATCAGAGAGTCTCCATGTGGCCAAGTGTCAGCAGGCTTCTCTTGGAGCTATTGGTGACATGGTCCTTCTTAGTCTCAGTGGAGAGGGGAGGAGGGAGGTAGGTGTTCCATGGACAGCCAAGAAGTGCTCCTTTTTGATGCAGAGGAAGTATAGAGGGGATATACAAGAGCCCAGTCTAGAGAGTTGAGATACGAAGCTTTTTAGCCCAAATCCAGGTGCAGAGTGGAATTTCAGTCTTCCCAGCCCAATTCTGGCCTGCTCAAGGAATGCAGCCTAGTAAAACCAATGACACCAAGACAGCTTCCTTAATTGGGAGCTTCTGGGCTGCTTCTTTCCTCAAAGCTCCTAGTTCTTGTGCCAGAAAAGAGAAGCCAAGAGGAGGAATTTTAGGGGAGCCCTAGGTCACCTCAACAGAGAGGAGAGGCAGAGTGAGTTGCTAAATAAAGCCCATGCATGCATTTTCTCACCAGTAGCCAGAATAAAAGCAAAGAAAGCAGTGCAGTGCTCCCCTTTTGTGAGCTCGGACAATGTAGAAAATGTGTTTTGGTTCAGTTCCTGTCAAGCCAACACGGGGCCAATTCCTGACTGCAATTCCCAGGCCCGTTTTCTACAGAGAAACTGTTCAGGACCCAAACTCTCAGCATGGGCACACTGGCTCCTCTACTGCAAGAATCAATCCCAGTTTTCTGGTCTCAGACTCAGGCCACCAACCCCAACTGCCCGGGAGGGTTAAACGGCTCTGGAGACCAGGTAGATAACCAGAGCAGATTGTGGACTTGACGCCAGGACAGGTTCTTGGCCAAGTTTGAAAAGAGAAAGTCTTGTTAGGAGAAGAAAAAGGCAGGGGAAAGGGGTAGTTGTTTGCCCCCTGACCTGTGGCAGAGTTGACAGCATATGGGACCAAGGAGGGAGGCTTGTAGAGGGTGAATCCAACTGCAAGCTTTGGAGTCAGGGCCTGAGAAAGGACAGAGCAGCAGTTCACTCACTGGAGATGAGAAGGGGAGGGCAGGCATCATGAAGGATGTCAAGAACAGATCTGTTTGGTACCATCTGCAGCGAAGTAGTGGTTAAGGTTGAAGCAGAGAGGAGATGACAGGGAAGGAACAGATGGCCGAGGAAGCAAAATAGCTGGAGAAACGGGAACAGAGCCTCCAGGGACGGCAGAAGGCAGGACCTCGGCACAGAGTACTGGAAGCAGCCCTTTCCTCGGTGTGCGCTGGCCAGGCCACCCTGGGTAGAAGTGAGTCCGAGAGAGGAGTGAGTCAGGCACCCTAGGGTGAGACTTCCTCAAGGCTTGGGAGAAGACCTAGGGAGACATCAGCTTGAAGGCAAGGGGCCAAGGAACTGGGACCTCCTTGGATGTCATTGAACTGGGGGGAAGAGAGGCATGGCTGACTTAGTGCCCACCACAAGAGTGAGGCCACTGAGGGTCTCAGAGCATCCCTGGCCGAGTCTGCTGGGAGGAGGTATGGATGTGAGCTGGAAATGGGCAGCAGGGAATGGACTGTTCTTCCCAACCTGCCTTGAATCCACTTATGCCAATCCCTGTCCACAGAGTGACAATATAGCTGCTTATAATTAGTGATGGGCCAGGCTAAGTGTGGTCCATGCCTTATCTCAGGCCATCTCCACAACTACCCCAGGAGATCAGTCTGTGCTTGTCCCTGCAATACAGATAAGGGAACTGAGGCACAGACAACTGAAGTCCAGCAAGGTGCTGTCAATCACCCAGTTGGCACTCTGAGTCTGGATGCAGTCCCAGGTCTGCCTGCCACCACGCTCTTTTCTTTGCTTTCTTCACCTCCTAAGCTCCACTGTCTCACATGCCCATCTGCCTTGACTTACATGACATTTGTTTTGCGAGATGCTGGGAACTGCTGAATCACTCATCTCATATCTTCTTAGAGTTCTCTGATTGTTCCCATACACTCCCCTTCTGGTGTTCTTCCAGGAACATCTCTGGATGGCACTTGGGGCTCCTGGGACCCTGATCCCACTCTCTCACATGTCCTCTTCTACCTTGTCCACCTCCCTTTCTATCTGCGGAGACACACCCCTCCCCTACTCTCTCCTGCTCTGATTTCTTCCTTGAAGACAGAGATGGGACAATGGACCGTCGCCTGCTTCCATGCCCTTGAGAAAGGCTGGACTGTGATTTATTTGGGGGCCAGGACCTCTCCATAGGTTGCTTTCCCTGGTCCCCTTCCAGGCTGTCCTGGAGGACCTGCTAACACAGCTACAGCCCAGACTGGTCAGTGACTGGAGAGCAACAGCCCTAGGGCACACCTGCCCAGGTGGTGGCAATTTGCATGTTGGATGAGGGAGTTCCCTCCACCTGCACCTGTCCCTCCTCTGGAATGTTCCTGCACTCCTGGGGGATGTTCCCATGGCTCAGCCCTAGCCTGTTAGCTGGGTGGTAACTGCAGAACTCAAGAGTTGTCCTCTATGAGGGAATTCTTCTGCCGCCTTCCAGCCACAATTGTGTACCCTAGTGGACCATTCTTCCTACAGTTTGGAAAAGAAAAAAGAACTCAGGCAGAGAGTCTAGCTGATCTCGGGGCAGAGAAGAGCAGATTCCCACCTCTGAGGGCGGAGCTCCCCTCCACACTGGTGGGGCAGGGTGTCAGATCTAACAATTCGGCGGGGTGCTTCCGAGCCTGTGATTACTGTCTAATCAGTTGGTGAAGTTGAGATCCAAACCTGCCAACAGCCCCTGCTACATGATTCACTAGAGGTGCTCTGAAGGCCTCTGTGCTGGCACTGCAAGAGGGTTGGCACAATACTGTGTGCGTGCTCAGAAACACACTTGGTGAGTGTGCAACAGGCTCTGGGAGTGCGCACCAGAGGTCTGCCATTGCAGAGCTGAGCATCCCAAAAATGCCTGCAGGTCCTGGCCCTCAGGTTGACACTCCCACCCTGGGGCCACTAGCATGGTGTTGGCACCATGGGCGGCTGGTGAGCCACTCAGTGGGGGCCCCAGGAGTGGGCGGGCCAGCCCTATGAGGGCTGCATTTTAGGAACAAAGCTTGAGCGACTGTGTGGCTCACCCGCCCGCACAGGGGTGGGTGGGCACGACTTACCACATGTCTGCCAGGGGACAAACCACTGCAGCCCTTGGAGATGGGACCTCTTGGTAGCTTCCTGGGCTAATTCCAGAGGGCAGTGGCACCGTGGTCTGGGTGGATCTGCAGGAAGTGAAGCAAAAAATTCTTCCCCAGGTCAAGAGAAAAGCTGGGTTCCCAACTCTCAGCCCACAGAGGTGGTGTGAGTTTGCTTCTGCCTCTAAAATTGCCCTAGCAGAGTTGGCCTTCTCTCTCTACGGGCACCTGAGCCAACACGTATGAAGGGGGCTCTTACATATGCTTATACAGAGAGATTCATGAGGCCCTAGGGGGGAAATTGGCATTCTTCTTACGATGATTTATTTATAGGGCGATTGGATGATGGGGATATGGAGGCTAAGGTGCCTCCATTAGTGAGAAGCACACAAGGCAGGAAGCCTTGCTCTGCATTTGACATTTCGTGGGGCGACTTTTACCAGGGAGCTGCTTTTTCTTTTAGAAGGTTTTACCTTTAATGTTCTATTCATGGGCTTGTCTGAGCAGACTGGGATGAGGGAGCAGGCCATGCTGTGGGCTTCAGGGGAGGCAGGCCTGGGTAAGTCACTCAGTGGCCAGTGTGGGGCAGCCTGGGCCTGCCGGCTCTGCTCCTGCACCAGCAGCCCGCTCCCCAGCACGCCGGCCACCTCCTCGGCATGTGCTGCCTGCGGCCTGCCCTGTGGTGTTTCCTCTCCTGTCTGTCTCTGTCTTCACCCTCTGTCATGACTGTGGCTTTGGCCAGGCCACGGCCCTTTTCTTCCTGGGGTCTCTGGGGTGTGGAAAGGACCCCAAAGTTCAAGTCCTGGGGCTAGGTTTGATTCCATCACTGTGGCTGACTCACCAGGACCCTGGACACTGGGCCTCAGTTTCCCCATCTGTAATATGACTAGGTGTATGGTTCGGCAAATGTTTTTCAGCAGTAGCAGAGTTTCTTCAAACGATGTCCAGAGCCCAGAATATAAAGCAAGTAAGTGCAGCTGGCCCTGGTTAGAGCTGGCCTCACTGCCACCTCGGCAGCCCTGCCAGTTTGGAGGCCAGGGAGTCCCCTGTGGTCCCCTCCAGCAAGCAGTGCAGGCAGAAAGGCCACTGGCTGTGTTGTGTGCTGTGTGCTAACAAAGAGACCCCTGCACCATCCACAGGCCTGGGTTTGATTTCTCTCTGTGAAGCAGGGCTGGACTGTTTCCTCCTCTCCTTTTGGACCCCTCGTGACCACTTAGCTCTCTGGGAGGAGCTGTCTACACTTGGAGTCTCCCTGCCCTCACCTCTCCCTCATCCCTCAAAGAGGAGACATCCAGCTGTCTCCTCCATCACTCCACTGTCACCACACTGACCCTACCAGAAAATTTCCTTGTCTCACCTGACCTTCTGGTGGCATTTGACTCTATCGGCCATAGTTTCCCTTGGCTTCACCAATGGCAGCTCCCCTGGTCTTTTTCTCACTTCTGTAGCTGCTTCTTTTCCGCCTTCATTGCCAGCTCCACCACCCACTGCCATCCTTCAAATGTGGTTCCCTCCAGGGCATTGCCTGTGTCCTCTGGGGGTGTCAGCTCAGCTCTGGGGGTGCCAACTTGTCCAAGGCTGCAGCACCCATTTCCTGACTCCCCACATCCCATCTCCAGCTGAGACGTTGCTTCTGATGTCCAGAGCCATCCATCCAGCTGACCCCCTAGATGTCACCACTGGCAGCCACAAAGGCCCCTCAAAACAGATATGTGTGAAACTTTGCTCCTACTTCTGCCTTGAGCTCCCAGCAAACTCGCTCCTTCCCCATTTCCCCCATCTCAGCATCTGGCACCACCATCTTCCCAGTACCCTCAGCCCAAGAACTGGACTCACCCCACCCCTCTCCATTAGTCCACTGCAAAGTGCTGCCCGTTCTCCCTCAGGGTCCTTCACACCTCGTCTGCTCACCTCCACCCTAGCCCAGGCCACCGTCTTCTCCCTGACCATACTGGCAAGCCTCCCTGCCTCTGCTCTTGCCTTCACCCAGTCCAGGCTTAACATCATGGCCCGATTCTACAGTGCCATACGATCTCATCCCTCCCTTGTTTCAAGACCTTCAGTGATTGATTCCTTTTCCTTCAGGGCATAGTCCAGGTTTCCCAGCTTGGCTGTCAAGTCCTCCTCTCTCACCGCACCTTCAGCCCCACCCTCCCCTCTTCCCACCTCCTGCTTTGAACTCTGAGGCCCAGGTCTAACAAACTTCTTTCAATCCTTCAACTGAATTGTGCTCTCCCCCATCTGTAAGCATGTGCACAGGCAGCTCCTGCTGCCTAGAACACTCCTCTTTCTGCCTCTTTCCCTTCACACTCATCCTTCAGGACTCAGTTGATGCATCACTTTCTCTGGGAGGTCTTCCTGCACCCCCTGGACTAGGGGAGTGGTTCTTGATGTCCCACAGTATTGACTTCTGGTCATAGTATTCAACCTATCTTATTGCTATTACTTTTATGTTATCTGCCTTCCCCCTGGATGGCAAGTTCCATGAAGAGACTGGTTACCCTTGACTCCCTGTGCCTCCTGATCTGCTTTCCACCCTTCTCCACCCTGCTCTCCATCCTGGGAGCTTGGCCTCTCAAACTTCATCAGTGAGCTCCCACGCCCTCTTGCTGGGTTCAACCAATAGTGGGTCACCATGGGCTCTCTCTGTCCCTCCGCCATAGGCCACTCAAATGTTCTCCCAGAAGTACAGCCTGAGACAAGGATTCAAGTGCAAGTCTTTATTTGGGAGGGATGCTAGAAAACACCAAGAAGCTGGTGGGCAACCAGAACTTAATCCCACTTCAGGGAATATCGGATACAGTCTAGAACATGCACCTCAAAGTTATCTCACCCCACAGGGAGGGACCTGGGGTATTTATATACAACTACCAACCTTTACTGGCTGAGTATTGTCCCCTGGAGGAAACAAAGATGTTTCTCTGCTAGAGAAAGCCCTCAGGCAGAGGAATGCAGGCTCTGGCAGTTGGAAGCCAGTCTGGTATGTGCTGAAATGGGTTGAAGCCCTCACAGCAGCTCTACCTCCAGGCTCAGCAAGAGCTCCCCAGCCTTACTTAGCCCTGGGGGAGCGAGCTGTAAAAGACATTATCTCTTAGGGTTTCCTTATGCCCTGTTCTCGTCTTTGTTATGTTCTCATCAAATTACTCAACCTGACAGTGCTCTGCTTTTCCTACCGGGACCCCACTAACACAGCATCCTGCACAAGATAAAATGCAGCACTAGAATGACATGAGGTAAATAGTGTTGAATCAATAGCTAATGTCATGTCTTTATGAGTTGACTGGAAATGTTGATTGACTGTACACATAAGTGGAAACAGAAGAAGTTTAGTACCAAAACCTAATTTTTAAACTGCTCTATAACTGTAATATAAATTAAGTCATGATAACCTAGAGCTTAAAAAAAAGAAAAGAAACTTTGTATCTTAGAAAGAGATTTTTTTTTTAAGTGAAGAGGATGGAGAAATGCGTCTCACCGTGCGTCACTCACTAAGAGCAGAAAAGGCAGGTTATGTTAGCCCCAAGATATAGATGAGAACACTGAGGCTCAGAAGGGCTACAGAGCTCATCTAGGGCCCAGGGCAGCTGCTGCCTCACACCAGCCCATCTCTGTTCCTCTGTAGCCAGAGGAAGCCAACAGGCACAGAAAGACTGGCCAGCTGGGCCACAGAGGACATCCAGCAGGGCAGGAGCTGTGCTGGGGAAAGAAACAGCACTCTCACTCAGGAAAGTTTAGGGTTGTACTTGGCAGGTTTTTATGGAACCAAATTTGCACCATTGATTCCGTGGCACATGAAAACCTCTCATGGACATTCTGGGCTTCAGAGATCTGAAATGTTTAAATAAGGCTGGACTGAGCATGAGGAAAAAAAATGGCTAGATGAGCTGAGCCCAGGTGATGCCTGGAGTGAGAAGACTCTGCCTCTTTCGCCTTCTCTCCCATCTGGGAAAATGACTTTTACTTTGAACTACTTCCTTTCCTTGCGGGGAGGGCTCCCGGGTTATTGCCTAGGCCTGCGGTTGATACAGAATCTCTGAGCAGGGGAGAGACGCCCAGACAGTTCACAGGGCCACGCTCAGGAGAACACAGCAGCCAAAGGGGAAACTTGACCACCAAACTGTGGGGCAGCGATTGGCCCTGGGGCTGCCTTAAGGTAGCAGTGGTTATCGTCTTCCAGTAATTGGCCCACTGCCCCTGGTGGGCTGGTATTTCTGCCTTTGATGCACAAATATGATTGCAGGGATTCAAGGCAGCTCATTGGAAAGGGGGAATTATTGCAAGGAGATCCATGCCCTGGACCCCAGAAGCCTCCAGGAAAGGGGGTAGCTCTAGGAAGTGGCTCCCTCTCTGTGGTCCCTCTCATGGCCTCTCCTTCCACGCAGATGAGCTGCTCCTGCGCCTGCCCTACTGTCTGCACCCATGACTTTTCACCTGGCACAAGGCCCAATATGGCCACTCAGGGCTGCTTACTCTTCAAGACAGCCTTTCGCCCCCTCTTACACTAAATTGTCCCACATTCTTGGTATTCTTAGCTGTATTTCTGAGAAGGAAGACCCTAATTGAGCCAGCCATGTTTTTCGAAGTCAGAGCACATTATAGACCATGGTCACCTATGGATTATCTATCCATGGATGAGCTGGTTGCCTTTTATCCTGTCAAAGGAAGGTATGGAAGGGCTTGCTCTGTTTGACAAACATTGAACAACTATTGAGTGCCTGCCTTCTGCTGACTTGGCACTGAGGATGAAGCAGTGAACAAAAACCAAGTCCCCTGTTCTTAATGTGCTTACATTCTAATGGGGAGAATAGACAATAAATGACCAACTACAATCTATCAAGTAGGGGTAGGAGCCTAGAAGAAAATTAGGGTTCATTAAGGAACAGAAGGTGACCAGAGAGCTGTTATTTCAGAAACAGTGGCAGGGAAGTCTCTCTGATAAGGTAACACTTGAACGGAGGCCTAAATGAAGTAAGGGAGGGCTCTCTGCAGCTACCAGAGCTGCTGCTGCTTGGGAAGAGCTCTCTAGACAATGGAAATAAAGTGCACAGGCCCTGAGGCGAGAGTGTGCTTGATACAATACATGGTTGCCTCTGAGGCCAGGACTGTGGGCAGGGCAGGCATTCTGAGGTGTAGTCCATGGGATAGTTTCAAGTTCCTTTGGAGAAGACCAGATCTTGGGGTCAGCCCCAAGTCCATCAGCCACTTGGCCAAGGGGGAGGAGCCAAAACCCAGAACAAAGCCACAGCCATGGAGGAGTAATGGGTCTTGGGATCCCCCCTCCCACTGGGGTCAGACATCTCTCCTCCTTGGCTGTTAATGTGGCCCAGGCTGCAGCCTGCGTACAAGGGTAAGAGGTCAGGTACCATAAACCCTTTTACTCCAAAGCACAAAACATAGAACTTAGTTCTGTGTAAGGTCTTGTCTTTTTCACCTACTGCCTCATTTATACATCAGCCTTTTCTCTCCAGAGTAAAAATTTTGAACTTCTCAAATAATGCATACACATGGCAGGAAACATTGGAAAACCACACATTGTCAAAAAGAAGAAAATCACTCTAATCCCACAACCCAAAGAGTGGGAATGCTCCTGTCTCTCAGGGCATTTGGTGCATCCTTCCTTCTATCCTTCTTTCCTATATCCATGCAAATGTGCCCTGTCTTGTGGAATTAACAGTAGACCTCAAACGCCTTTCTAGGTTGGTCATTCTAAACCTGTTTTAATGGCTGCAAAGCGTCCATACTGACTGCCAGTCCTCTGAGCTGTGCACGGAGGCTGTTTCCTGCTTTTTGCTTTTAGGGACCATGCTGCAGACCACACCTGTGTGCATGCCTTGGCACAGGTGCTATGCAGGCTTCTGCGCAGGGAAGGAGAGAAAGGTGAGAAGTCAAGTCCTTCATAAGGAGTTGAGTGGGTGGGAGCCATCGTGGGAGGTCAGAGATGCCCCTTAGGTCGGCAGGCTTGACACTGTCCCAAGCAGCAGCCAACCAGACTCAAAGCCTTCCGGTTATTTGTAGAGGAGGAGTGAGTGTGTGTGTAGGGGGGGGTGTACGGGGGCCATGGACATGGCCTAGGTCTCCAGTGAAGGAGACTGTGGGCGCACCAGAGGGGGAAGATGTGCAGAGGTGTTAGTTTTCCTTGGAGTCAGGGTGGCCTGTGGCACCAAAAACTTCCGAGGATGGGAGTTTGAGCATGTCCCTGGCTTCCAAGCTGGACCAGGGGCTTTGTCTGATTTTGACAGATTTGTAGGCTCTTTGGAGCCAGAAGGGACCTTATAACTCAACTAAGAAAACCAAAGCCCAGAGAACCATGGTGGCTTGCCCAGCATCACACAGCATTAGGTTGATGTGTTCCATAGAATGTCCATGGCACACTGGCTGGTAACCTCAGTAACATGCCTCTTATCTGTCCAGGACGCCCATCCCCAGCCTCTCTGTAACTCTACTCCAGTGGAGGCCTCATTGGCAGCCTCTCTGGCGGTGCTAGTGGCTGACCTTGCTTTCTGCCACAGGAGGAGAGGGTCTGGTAGGGAGAACTCATTCTAGGGGTCAGCCACTGAGCCCTTTCTTTACTTCCAAGTGTGGATTAAGGATGCAGGATTTGGCCAGACCCTGGTTCAAGTCCTGGGAATGACTTTATTTCTCTGAACTCGACTTACTCCATCTGTAAAATGGGGCTAATAAGGGAACCTGTCTTACAGGGTTGTGGAGCTTAAATGAGACAATGCTGAAATTCTTGGCACTTTACTGTGACCCAGAATAGGAGCTCAACCAATGCAGCCCTCAGAGTTAGTAACAGTAGTGGTAACTTCCTGTGCCGTCCTTCCTGGCGGCCATACTCAACTGTCCTTTGAAGGTTTGCCTCTGTGTCCAGAGCTGAGTCCGTATGAGTGGACAGACTGACGCAGGCCAGCCCTGGCCGGGAGGAGGAGTCTCAGGGCCAGCAGGGATGGGTCACCTTCAGCGGAGGGGCCTACTTTGCTTGGGGAGGACTGGCTCTGTCCTGAACTCCCTGCCCCTCTACCTATAGCCAAGGAGAGGTTCCATAAGGCAGTACAGGAGGGGGCGTTGGAAAGCATTCCCAAGCGGTTTTCAATGGCTTAGGAAAGTAAGAAAAAACTGAAATCCTCTTCAGAAAAACGGGGGGAGGGTATAGCTCAGTGGTAGAATGCTTAGCATGCATGAGGTCCTGTGTTCAATCCCCAGTACTTCTATTAAAAAAGTAAATAAATAGATAAACCTAATTACGTCCCCCACCAAAAAAGAAAAACAAAACAAAAAAAGAGAAATGGTTAGTGGTGCATCATCCACTAACTGCCAGCCCACAGCCCTGATTCCTACTCAGCTGCCTCTTCCTTCCCCCCAAAATGGGGTCTCCCTGATCAGAAAGGAAAACCCAGCCCCAGCCCAGTGCCTCCATCTCTTGGCCTGTGAAACAGACACTGCTTCTTGCCTGGTTGTTCTCCAACTGAATATTCCTGGTCTGCTAGGGTTTGCCTGCTGCCTCTGTAGATCAAGCTATAAGAGCAAAGGCTGTGGAGCCAGACAGGTGGGAATCAGGACCCTGCTCTGCCACTTACCAGCTGCCTGACCTTGGGCAGATGCTTTTAATCCTTTGGGCCTCAGTTTCTTCATCTGAAAAGTGGGCCTAATGCCACCTGCCTCTTGGGGTTCTGAGAAATCATGACAAAGCGGAAGGCACTTCTTTGTGGCTTTGTCTCTCCATCTTTTTCCTCATTGTAGATCCCTCTCTTTTTTTGTGTGTTCAGGACCCCACCTTGCCCTGTGGTCGGATCCACAACAGAAGAAGTGGGGGATCTTACTTGCCTGAAGGATCAGGCCTTAACGGGCCTCAGGATCCTATAGGATGCCTTGGCATCTTTGTACCAAGCTGGCAACCTGCCCCCTTTTCAAAAGGCTGATACAGTCCTGGGGGGAGATGAGAGTGTCGGGGGAGCTGGCAGTGCCCCTGGGCAAAGCCCTCAGAAGCCTGGGGCAAGAGCTGTCACCTCCCTCACAGAGGAAGCTGGAATCGATTTCTCCACTCCCTTGAAAAGAGCAGCAACACAGAAAGGATGTGGGGGGTGGGGGGCCTGTTATTGGTAGAGGGTTTACTCCCAAGAGAGCAGGGGTAGGGGGAGAGAGAGAGAGAGAAAGAGAAAGCTGGGAATACAGGCCTGCCTGGCCCCAGCTTGCGCAGCCCAAAATGGGGGCACGGACACTTCCACCCATACCCTCTCCTCTGGGAAGGAGTCTGGGCCCCTCCCTGTACCCGGGGTAGAGAGGCTCCCTGGCCACAGGCTCTGCTCACCTCTCTGATGTTCAACCTGCTGGGGACTGGCCAGGGTGTTTTTACTAACAAGCTAGCCACATTACAAGCTCAACAGAATTAACAAAAAAAAAAAGAGAGAGAAAGAAAGAAAATAGTTCTTGCACAAATGCCGCTGCAGTGTCTGCCAGGACCTAAGATCTGGTACTTGGTACTATCTATTTTTTAATAATTGAGGGTAATAAATATGTATTTCTTTCTCCTCACCCCCCATCCTCCGCAGCTTGTCAGCTCCCTGCGTCTCTCCTCTGATCAGACCAAGTCTTCCCCAAGCAAAGAAAAAAAAAAAAATCCTTTAAGCAAAAAGGATTAAAGCCTTGAAAGTAGGTCTGCCTGAGCTCTCCTCTACTCCTCCCTCCCTCTCCCCCAGGGCTGGTGGAGAGAGGCCCCTCAGGGGAGCTAGGGACAGGGGCGGGTGGGAGGTGGGCTGATACACAAGACCCTGGTGGGGGCTCTGGAGCTAACCACTCCAGCTCCCTCCCTGCAGCCCATTCAGGTCCTGCCCCAGGCTGACCTGGGAGAAGCAGCCCAGGCTGCCCAGCCCAGCCCTCCTTTGGTCCTTGAGGAGGCACTAACCTGAGAACCAGGGTCCCCCAGTCTCCCACAGTACAAGACATAGGAAGGATGGCTTTGGTCTCAGTCCCAACTTGGCTTTGCAACCTGGCTTTGTGCTTTAGGGGCCTGTGTGACCTTAGAGCAAGCACCTGAACCTTAGTTCCTCCATCTGTAAAATGGGAATATAAATAGTACCTGTCTCACAGAAGATCAAATAAACTAAAGATAGATACCAGTGCCTAGCACATGATAAATACAAAATAAATAAAATTATTATTTGAATCCAATTCTCAGACATGGAGAGCAGTCTGCTATCCCTCCCATCCTATGGCCTTCCACAGTTCCCAAGGGCCTTCCAGGCACACCTGTTTTTCAGGCAGCATTTCCAACACCCTGTGAAGACAGAGTTGAAACCGAGGCTGGGTGGTGTGGTTAGGAGCCTTGCTCAAGGCACAGAGGAACAGGAGGAGATGGAACTGGAACTCAAAGTAGGACATGACCTCCCCCTCCCTCCCCCACAGCTTGTCCTGCCATGAGACTTCCTGACATTCACCCAGTATCCCGACTCTGGGCCCAGGAAACAAACCATGACTCAATCCAGGGAAGGTCTGGCCCAGCAGGGAAGGGAGCGCCCGGGCAGGGGCAGCTGTGGCTCTGCTTGGCAGACCCGCCTTCCTCCCCAACCTGGCAGCTGCCAGCCTTTGCAGTTCTGCTGAGGCAGCAGCCCTGCCCAGCCCTAGGGGGCCGCCCTCCCTCTGAGCCAGGCACATGCACACAGGGCTGGCTGCAGGTGGCGGGCTGTGTGCCCTTCCACCCACCTGTGCCCAGTGCCCCTGGCCTGCCCCAGTGCTCAGTGCTTGGCCACAGGGTCTCTAGGGCCCTGCTGCCCACCCCTGGGAACAGCCCTACCCTGGCTGCTCTGGGTTGCTCTGGGCCCGAGGCAGGAGAGGAGAGGCAAGGCCATGCGGCCGGAGGGCAGGGAAAGCAGGGAGGGAGGTGGCTATTTATAGCTGGCTTTGCTTTTGTTCCTTTTCCAGCAATGCTTCTTTTTAAATAGGAGCCAGGCTGGAGGCTGCAGCTCTTCCCCAGCTGCCTGTAGTCAGTGCGCACGCGTGTGTGCCTGTGTGTGCGTGTGTAGCGGGACACATATGTAGAGATGGGGTGGCAGTAGACATTACAGCGCACTGCGTGCGTGTGTGCTGGGATGGGATGGTCGGCTCTGCGTGTATGTACACCAGCATGTATGGAGGTGGGGATGGGTGTTCTTTGTGTGTGAATGTGTGCAGGCATACACAGGTGCACATATAGGGATGGGGAAGCTTGTGTGTGTGTTCATATTAATGGGCACACAGATGACAGCCCACTGTCGTGGATGGGACAGCCACTCCTTAGTTGCTGAATGCATGTATGTGGCATGTGTACACGTGTATGCAGAGATGGGGTCAGAGTGGGCAAGTGTGTGTGTGTGTACCTCCAGGTGTGGAATGTGATGTGAGCAGCCGTTTAGGGTGGGTCTGCGTCCCTGTAACTGGATTGTTGGGGAGTAGTGGCCCTGTGTGAATGTGTGTCATAGTGTACATGTGAGTAGAGGGGTGGGAAAGGATGGCAGCTCTTACTGTGTGTAAGTTTCCAGTGTGGGCAGTAAATGTATGACTAGGAGCTGTGTGTGTGCCTGTATAAAGGGACTTCAGGGTCCTATCTGGCTGCAGAGGAGCGTGGCAAACCCTCCCACCCAGTGGGCGTTTTAGAGCACTGCCAGAGCGCCCCTCGGTCCCTGTGAGGCTGAATCTACTCGCGTTTCTCTCCCTCTTTCAAGCCCACCAAGCCGGTGGGCAGAGCGCACCCGGGCGTTGGCGCGGAGCCGCCGTGGGTAGAAAAGTGGAAAACTGCGAACCGATGAGGACCTGGGTGTCCAATCTGGCCCCGCGTCTTCTCTGCCTCCGATGTCACATCTGTACAATGGGAGAGTGGAGTCCGCTTAGGGCTACTGCTGGGATCAGATGAAGGCGGACCAGAGATGCTGTTTAGCACAGCCCGAGTGCTCCGGCAGCGGCCGATCGGTTGGGGTTGCTTGGGGCCGGGATCGGACTCCAGGGTCTGCTGGCAGGACGGAAGCGTGGGAGGCAGCGGGTTTCCGAGCGCGGGGCCCCTCCCGGACCGACTGCCTAGGCGCTCGCGGTGTGGAAAGCGTTTCCAGGGCGGTCTTCGGCTGCTGCTCGGCAGCAGCGCAGTCGTAACCTAGATCTGTCAGCGCGGCCCAGCAGCTCGGCAGCAGAATCCTTGCCCCGGGAAGGGTTGGGCCGGGGGGTACTCGGTCCCGGTCCGCTGGCGGAGGCTCAGGTGGCACCCGGCCTGGGCCCGGCCCCCGCCCTGGGGCCCCGCCTAGCCAGCTACTCCGGATCGATGCCATAGCCCTCCTGCCTCTCCCCCAAAAGGCCAAACAAAACATAGTAAATATTTAATCCCGGCCAGGGAGCCGTGGAGGCCTCCCCACCCCCTCCGCAGCCGTCTGGCTCCTCTGCCAACCCCTGCTGGCCGTTCTCTGTAATGAGGCCGGAGTGGCAGGAATCGATCGCGGCCCGGGCGGGGTGAGGGTGGGGGGCCTGAGCCTTCTGGTGGCATCAGTGTCTGTGCCCACCCTTAATCCCGCCCCGGCAGCAGACCCGGGAGGCCTGAGCAGACCCTAGGCACCTGCACCTGTCCAAGAAGGCCATCGAGGAGACTGCCACCGCCCCCCTGCCCACCTGCCCACCTTCATCTCAGACGCCTGTGTGAACTTTGAGGGGGAGGGGGAAGAGGAGGGAAACAGACCAGGGAAAGGGGTCAGTGAAAATGGGGAGACAGCCCAATTCTCGCTGGTGCCTGAGCTCCTGCCCCCAGGCTAGACCAAGGCCTGGTGTCCCAAAGCCTACAGTGACCTTGGGTGAGGCTCGGATGGGACAGGGACAGCCAGGATGGCCAGTAGAGAGAGGCTGGTGAGATATTTCTATGGTGCTGTACTCCAGGGCTCCTGGGCATTGTCGTAGAGGATTCCTAGAGGGGTGATGACATCCTTGCTCCTCATTCATTCAGGCAGCAGATAATTATTGAGCACCTTCTGTGTGCCAGTCATAGGCTGCCAGCAAGGAGACACACAAGTCAGGGGCCTGAAGAGAGATTACATTCCAAAGGTGGACACAGTTAACAAGTAAATACAGAAGGTGATTTCAGGTAGTGTTCAAATTTAGTATAGAGAATAAAGCGTAATCTGATATTGTACTTGGCTGGGAAAGGACTAATTTTAGCTAGGGTGGTCAGGGAGCTGATGGATGACAATGGGTTGGGGCAGAAGGATCCCAGGCAACAGCAAGTGCAAAGGCCCAGAGGCGGAAAAGAGATTTGTGTTCTAGGACCTGGAAGAACGCTGGGGAGGCTGGAGTGTAGTGAGTGGGGGAGAAGCATGCAGTGGCAGATCCCATAGGATTTTTTGTAGGCCACGGGAGGAGTTTGGATTTTATTCTAAGTGCAGTGCGAAGGCATTAGTGGTTTTAAGCAGAGAAACGGCATGATCTGATTTACATTTTTAAAAGCTTCCGCTGGCTGCAGTTTGGAGAATAGAAGGTAGGGAGTTAAGGGTGGAGGCTGGGAGGCCAGATTGGGTCGGGGGAGGAAATGCTGCAGTGGTGTACTGGAGGGAGACTGGTGCCCTGCCTAAGGCAACAACTATGAAGTGGCCACTTAGACTTGTACAGCTGGCAGGACCCCAGCCCCCTACCCTCAGCAGCTGGAGCAGCCTGCTCCTGGGCTCCTGGCTCAGAAAGTCCCATGGGGTCTGAGCCAAGGCTGAGACACCGAGTTGCCCCCATCCTATCTCCCTGACCCAGACTCCATAGAGGGCAGCCCAGGAAGTTTTTTAAGGAACATTAGAAAATGTTGACATTTTTTTTGAAACAATTTCAGATCTGATATCTCCGCCAGATTGAGTTTGTAACCAGCTTTATTGTTTAAGCCTGCTGGGATTTCATCAAAGGCGTCTGCTGTTTACCCAGAACCATTTCATTGGAGAAAACAGCAAACAGACCTGCATTTCTATCTGATTTCACTTTTCCTTTTTCTCATGAATTTAAGTGCTTGTGAAAAGCCAGGCTGATAAGGCAAAGCAGCGAGGCTAAAACCCTGAGGAGGGGGCTCAGAAGGATCTCAGCAGGGGATTATAAAGAGAGCCAAGGAAAGTTAGGGGTGGCTGGCCTATACTCCTGCAGGCTGTGAGGCACTCCTGGCCAGCAGCTAGCTCTCTGCAGGGTGGCACTGAGGGAGTGAGGGGAGGTGAGGAGAGCTGCTGTCCATCCGCAGCCTGCCCAAGATTTCTAGGCCATCTCCTGGTGTCTGTGGTCTTTACTGGTTTCCAGAACATTTCAGAAACTGGCAGCAATAAAAGACTAAACATCAGTTCCCACTTGGAAAGCAGCAGTGACCTAACCTCGGAGATGGTTCAGTGAGGCAGAACCATGCTTTCCTGGGAAAAGACTGATCTAGGAAACAGATCAAAAGGAAATGGGAGCCAGATCACGAGAGTGCCAGGGAGATCGCCTTCCTCCCTCTCCTCTGCCAGCCCTTAGGATGAAGCCTCTTCTCCTGCCAGGTGACCTGAGCCAGGGCAGGGCAGGGCCAGGCCCAGGGACTCTTGCCACAGGCTCAGCACTCCCTCCGCCTCCCCAAGGAATCTACAGTAGTGTTATCACCAGCTGCTGAATGGGATCTGGTGCCTTTAAGCAGGCCTGTTGACCCAGCAAATGTTTCAGCCCAGTGGGGGAAGCTCTGGCGCTGCAACCTATCAGCTGAAGGTGTTCAGAGAAATTTGGGTTAATGTGCCTTGTTCAGTTGCTTGAGCGACAGCTAGTTAAGCGCACCAGTTGCTTGGCACACAGGCCATCTCTTACCAGTTGTACGGTAGACCTCCTTTAAGGTCAATCGATGCGAACCAATTAGCAAGAGGATAAGGACTTGTTTATCTTTAACTGACTGTAGATCTTGCAGCAAGCCATCTAAGAGCTGATGCAGATACAGAATGCTAGGCAGAGCCAATGTGCTCTCCTGCCTTCTGGCAGCTGGGGCTTCCTTCAACAACAAGAGTCAGCTCTCCCCTACCCCCCCACTCGCCCCCACCTCCAGTCTCTGGGTTGAGCCTTTAAGGAAGAGAGTGAGGGAGGACCAAGGTCTCATCCTTACAGAGCCAATACTGGGCCCTCCTGCTTCTGGAGGCCCCCATTCCCCTGACTTCCTTTTCCAGACACACAGTGAGACCTCAGTGGGCTGAGTTCCATCCCTGCGGGTTCAGGGCATCGTCCCAGGCTTCCTGTGAGAGCAGGGGAGCCACACGCTTCAGGTACGGGGCCTGCACCCAGGGCCTTGGCAATACTGGCTGTCATCTGCAGAGGGGCTCCATCTTCTCCTTTCATCTTTATAAGCCCCCTTCCTGATCACCCCTCTCCCCAACCCAAATAGATATTATCCCCTTTCCTACACAAGGTTACTGAGGCTTGGAGTGGGAGGCAGCAGGTCTGCTTGTGTTGTCCGAGCAATTTGAACCCAGGCCTGGCTGACTCTGGAGGCTAGGGTTGTCCCACTTGGCTGCACTGCCCGCAGCCTTCTCATGGGTTAAACAGGGGCAGGGGCTTCTTCGGAATTGTGGGTATGGCAGGAACAAGCTCACGAGCTGGCAGGGAAAGGATAGAGTGGGCTCTTTGGCATTTTCTGATTTGAGAGCATCTGGATACGAGGCTAAAAGAAAAGTCAGTGGGCAGTGTTTGCCCTGCTTTTGTCCTAGGAGGGACCAAGTGGGTCTCTTGCTGGGAGAGTTGGTGGGTCCGTTGTAACGAAATGGGCATGGGCACAGGGGGACCCTGTTCCCTGCCTCCTGAGGCATCCATCTCCAACCCAGAGTCCTTGGGCTCTTTTCTCAGTATCCCCATAGAAGTTGGAAGGAAGGCTGCTTCATCCTCTCAAACTCTCGCCCACTGCTTTCCTTTCAGTACCTTATCTTCACACTCAATGTCCATGAATTTTGTCCAAGCACGCACTTCTCAGAGGCAGCAAAATCTGCCTGGGAAATGTGACCCACGAATGGGACCAGGCGGATTTTCCTGCAAAGAATTTTTAACTGTAACTGACCCTAGGAGTGAACTGGGTCAAAGTAGTCATGGGGTGGGGGCTGGGGGCTGGGCAGGCTTAGCCCTTATTCCAGTTCTGCTGTGCTAGCTCACAGTGGTTCTTGGGAAATCGCTTTCAGATCTCACAGCATTTTCCTCTTAATAGCCTCAGTGGTGGTGAGTCTTTGGCCATTGAAGATGGGTTTGATTTTTTGGAAAAGGCCAAGAGAAATTTGAAGCTGTGTATTATGAATAAAGAGATGAGCAGTTTACAGCATGTGGTTTGTTTTGTTGTTGGGAATTTTATTTTTAGGTTAAAAACAAGGTGGGACTCAAGAATTGAGCCAGTTTTCTCACAAGAAAGTTTCAGAAATGTTTCTATTGATGACAGCACCTTGAAACAGAGGGCTGGGGTCCAAAGGGGACCACTTTGACAGAAGAACAGGGAAGGGAATTGATGCTTTATGGAGCCACTATATGTGCCAGACACTTTATATACATTATCTCAACAGCCTGAAATCATTTTTGGAATAAGGCCAGTCTATTAAAAAATTCATAAATAATCTATTATCTTCCTTACTCCTCACTGTGATCCTATTAGAACCACCGCTTAGCCCATTTCACAGGTGAAGAAATTAAGGCTCAAGGAAGTTCAATGACTTCCCAAGGCTACAGAGCTTATAAGTGTCAGGGTCAGGATTCAAACCCCAGTCTGATTGGCCCCAAACTCAAGGCTAATTCTTTTTTGGGTGTGTGGGTTCTGCTGTACCCTCCACATTCCTCCTCCCTCCAGTAACACAGATTTAGTTTTATTATGTCACAGTGACATCATGTGAGCTACATTCACCCCTTAAACAAGAAAGGAGGTCACTAGGAGTCACATGCCAGGCCAAAATGCTGACTGTGTGCGGTGGCAGATGTCGTCAGCAGGCGTCAGGGGACGTGTGGGTGACAATGCCAAGGCGTGAAGTATGGTGTTTATTAGGTACTGGCAAAGGCCCCAGAGTTCCAGATGCCAAGCGATGATAAGTGGGAACTGCCTGTCTCAGCTCTTGCCCAGCTCCAAGCCCTGAGCAGCCTTCTGGGTCAGTGCCTTTGAATCAACTGGACCCTGGAACAGACTGACCCCTGTTGCTTTCCTGACCACTGGCAAGACAGGGCTCCCTGTGTCTTTTCTTATTATGTATTTACTTTGTTAATTAATTATTTAAACGGAGGTACTGGGAATTGAACTCAGGACCTTGTGCCTGCTAAGCAGATGCTCTACCACTTGAGCTATACCCTCCCCCTCTTTGTCTTATTATTGTTATACCAATGATATCTTATACAGATAGAGCACTCCTTTAGTGCCAGGCATTGTGCTAAATGCCTTACCATTAAGTTTTGATCCCTTTGCATACTCTTAGACCCCACCTGGAGGAGGTCTACACACTCTTAGCTCCCAACTGGGTCCTCAACCACACAAGTTGGCTCCTCTGAGTCCAGAGAGGAACTCTTTCCCTACTTGCAGTTCAAACCCCTGCTCTGATGTGGCCGAGGGATCTGGGGGCCTGTGTGTGGAGGGCAGGTCAAGGCCCGGTACACACCATCTCCTCTCCTGGAGACCCAGCTCCAGCTGGACTTCTCAGCCACAATCACTCACATCTATCTAAATATAGCAATTCCACTTCCAGGAATTTGTTACGATATCCTTGCACCTGTGGACAGAAATGCACATATAGGAGCATGCCTGTTATCATTGCTTATAATAGCAGAAAGGGGAAACAACCTAAATGTCCATCAGTAGGGGATTGATTGGGTAGATTACAACAGCCCCATACAATGGGATTCTGTGCTTCATGGAATGGGTGACTCTGTGTGTGCTGAGATGGGATGGACGCCAAGATTATGACTAAATGAAAAAGCAGTGGTAATATACTACACTACCATTCGGATTTTAAAAAGAAAGACATGCTTGTATGTGATTGAAATTTTCTGGAAAGACACAAAAGAAACTTAACAGTGGGATGTCTCTGAAGAAAGATACTGGGGACTGGAGGTCTGGGAGAGGAAAGGAGACTTATTTTTCATTGTATTTCCTTTTGTATTCTTTGAGAAACATTTTTTTTACACTATGTGCGTGCATTCTCTTTTTAATTAAAAAGAAAATGGTGTGTTTGGGGGGAGATTAAAAAAAAATCTCCAGGCTTTATTTGGCTTCTCAGGCTACTTTTTCTTCCCTGTCTGCTGCCAGGTCCTGCTGTCCTGACTCACAGACCATTTCTCAGCATCTCTCTCTTGGCCCCAGCCCGTGCCCACCCCTCCCCAAGGCATCCATTACCACCTCTTATAGGTACTTAAAACCTACCCTTTTGCCTTGAAATACAAATAGCTCTAATCTAGAGAGAAGGTTGAGCTTCATTGCACTTACCGAACAGACAGAAATCAGCCGGCTCTGAGATGCTCGATAAATGTTTGCTGAATTGAATTGAATCTGTGACTCGGTTGGTTACACCGAGCAAGGTACTAATTGGCCAAGGTCAGACATCCAAATCCCACACAAGTTGGCTCTCTCTGAATCCAGAGAGGGACTCTTTCCCTGCTTGCAGTCTGAACCCTTGCTCAGATGGGACCGTAAGTTACGAGGCAGTGGGGGCCTTGCATATGTGCTATTTCCTCTCCTGGAGACACAACTTCTAGCAACTTGAGGAAGCAAGACTGAGCAATGGTGTGAACGTTGGAAAGTCCAGCTCTGGAAAGATTCCAACTCAGAAGAGCCTCTGTAGTGGGCTCCAAAACCTCCATGATGACTTTTTTTTTTAAACATTTTTGATTGAGTTATAGTCATTTTACAATGTTGTGTCAAATTCCAGTGTAGGGCACAATTTTTCAATTATACGTGAACATACATATATTCATTGTCATTTTTTTTTTCGCTGTGAGCTACCTCAAGATCTTGTATATATTTCCCTGTGCTATACAGTATTTTTAAAGCATTAGCCAGTTTGATTTTATTCCAAGAACTTTTTAATAGAGACAAAAAAGATGGAGTTCTCTGTGAGCATGGCAGGGAGTCTCCTGTTTTTGTATGTGTTCAACCATAGGCTGGAAGACCAGCCATTTAGCAGGTGTTTTATAGGAGAAATGAAAGCATGAGGTAGTTGGTGGTTTCAGTGCATTATAAGATTTATTTTTTATTATTTATTTTAGATTATATATAACATAAAATGTACTGTTTTTACCATTTTAAGTGGGCTATTTCATAGCATTAAGTACATTTACATTGTGTCCAACCCATAATGACTATTTTTAATGGGGCCCAGGTGCTAAAAGTTAGAGAAAGCCTGAGAAAGACCTCTCCACGGCCACTTGATTTCTGCTTAAGGAGCACATCCTTGCTCAGACTTGGCCTGTGTTTTTCACATAATGTCTTCCAGACACAAGCTTTTGGAGCTGCTGCCATCAAGGTGGATTCCTTCTCTGGTCTCTGAAATCATCCAAGGGCACTGGCAGTCCAGTAGAACATAGTTGGGTGGGGTCATAGAAGCCTCTAGAAATAGAGATGTAGGTAGTGTACTGACATTTCTCCTCCTATTTCTTTTTTCTTATCTCATAAATTCACTCGCCTAGAGGAAGGAGAGTGTATGCATCCCTTGCCCATGACCACTTTCTCATTCTTAAAATGTAATCCCCCTAGCGGTTCTCTGCACTCGGCCAGTGCGTGATGCCCCGGCACCTCTCTCCAGGCTGTGATCCGGCAGCTTGCCTCAGGCTCCACCTCACTCACAGAGGAGACTTCTTGTCCCCATAAGGGTTATTATGATGAGGAAGCATTTGCCTGCAAGCACAGTGAGTCAGAAAGTTTGATATGCCTTCTAAAAAAACACGCATCTATAATCTTTGGCCACGTTAATAGAAGTGTCCAAATCTAGGACGCTGAGGGACCTGCTTTGCTGTCTGCTGAGCACCCACTGAGTCATCCGCACTCTCGTCATTTTCCACCAATCCAGTGCGTCCCCTGCACACTGCCTAAATTTATCCCCTTCTCTCCATTTCCCCTGCTGCTACCATCTTAACCAGGGTCCCAAGTCTCTTGCTCGGACTTTTGCAGTAGTCTCCTGATTGATGTCCTAGCTTATTCTCTTGTCTCCAGGCTCTGCACTGCAGACAGGTGATGTTGGGGGAAATGATATGATTATCATCACTTTGATTGTTTAAGATCTTTCAGTGGCTTCCCACAGCTCTGGGAATAAAGGCCTCAGTTTTTAACGGAGCTTTCAGGGCCTTGTGCGAGCTGGCCTCTACCTATGTCTCACACCTTATCTCTCACTATGTGCCCCTCATGCTGACTGATTTTCTGTTTCTCACATGTACCAACCTCCCTCCGCATCGGGGTCCTCCCACAAGCAGATTCTGCTGCCTGCGATGTTGCCTCCACCCCACCTCCCTCACCTGGGTGATTCCTTCTCTTCCTTCAGCTCAGATGACACTTCCTCAGGAAGTGGCCCTAGCTCCATCCCGGGTTACAGCAGGTCCCCCTGATACCAGCTTCTATGGCATCCAGCACTCATTCATTCGTTCCCTGAGCAGACATGTAATGACACCAGCCAGGTGCCAGGCACCTGGGCGCTGAGGAGACAGTGGGGAGCAAGACAGGCACAGCCCTACTGTCATGGAGTTCATACTGTAGGGGCTCAGGGACGAGAAAGCAGGACCAGGGCTGACGAGGACTGCAGAGGTGATGGCACAGAAGGTGGGGGTTGGCAGTTTGGGATAAGATGCTCAGGGAAGCCTCTCAAGGAAGTGACATTGATTGGGGACCTGGATGAGACGGCAGAGGGAGTATGTGGAGGCTGGGGCAAGACAGGGGCTGGGCTGAGGGAAAAACCAAAGCAAAGTCCCTGAGAAGGAGTGTGCTTACTGCCTTCCAAGAATAGCAAGACAGCCTCAGAGGGCTGGGACACAGGGACCCGGGGCAGTGTGGTCAGATCATGCGGGACCTTGTGGGCCACGGGGAGGTCACTGAATTCTATCCCCAGTGTGATTGAGAGCCATAGGGGTCAGTTTACATTTTTAGCAGATTCATATTTAGGAAGATCACCCTGACTGCTGTGTGGGGTAGAGACTTGGGGGAGGGAGCGGGAGAGGACAGATAAGTTAGGAGACGCTGCAGTGCCCCACAGAAGAGTGGCTACTTGGACCAGGGCAGTGTCCAGAGTTGAATGGCTGTGTCAATTAATTATTTAGTGCTGTAATTAATCATGCACGTCTCTGAACTTTTTGCTGCATGAGGACAGGGAGGATGTCCACTTATCCCCCACTCTCACCTGTGCCTGGCCATATTAAATGCACAGTAAATACCTGTTGAATGGTTGTGGACCCTGAAGTAGTGAGGAAGTAGTGAGGACCCTGTTGAAAAACTGGGTCATGTTAGGAACTCCCAAAGGAACTATGAAGAAGAGATTTGGGGTAACCACCTTCAGGTGAATCAAGCAGTTAGAGGCTTCTGGGAAGAATCCAGGGAGAATTCGATGAGGCTTGGCCTGGACTCGAAATGGACCAGAAACCCAAGCTGTTGAAACAAAAAAGGAATCTCACTGGCTCATAAAACTAAAAGATTATTTTCAAGTGTAACTTGATTGCACAGTGTCACCCAGACATGGTTTCTTCTTTTCAGCTTCTTGGCCTGCCTTTTCTTGCATTGGCACCATGCTTGAAAGGCCAGGCAGCTCCAAGTTCACACCCCTTTCCCTTTAGAAAGAGAGAGTTTCTCTTTCTGGGCCTGATGTCATCAGCCCCAGTTTGGCCCTGAACCAGTTACTGAGGCCTGGGAGTATGTGCTGATTGGGTACTGTGTCCAAAAGGAGAGGGCACATATCGTGGGTGACCAAAGACCCACACAAGTTGCAGTCTACAGGTGGTTTGCTAAGGCTTTTTTCTTTCTCGCGTTTGACTGTGTCCTCAGAATCCCATTTGTCCTTCTTGTCGCCATTGCAGCCCCTGAGGCACCTGCTTGTCTTGTCCAACCTCCTCATATTGCAGGTGAGCAGGCTGAGGATTAGCGACTTTCTCAAGGTCACACAGCTCAATTGCAATGGAGCCAGGATTGGCACCCGGGCATCACCTGAGGGGCAGACCCTGAGTCTGGCATCAGCCTGCCAGATCTGAGTCCTGGCTCTGCTGTTTGTTAGCTGTGGCCCTGTGTTCTTTTCCTAGGCTGTCATAACAAACTGTCACAAATTGAGTGGCTTAAAACAGCAGAAATTTATTCTCCCAGTTCTGGAGGCCAGAAATCTGAAATTAAGGTGTTGGTGGGGTCCCTCCAAAGGCTCTAGGGGACAATCTCTTCCTTGCCAGCTTCCGGTGGTGGTCGGCATGCCTCGTGGCTTCTCCAGTCTCTGCCTCTGTCTTCACAATGCTTCTCTTTTCTCTGTCTTCTCTCCTCTTCTGTCTCTTTTAAGGACATTTGTCGTTAAATTTAGGGCCCATCTGGGTAATCTGGCATGATCTCATCTCAAGATCCTTAATTACATCTGCAAAGAATCTTTTACCAAATAAAGTCACGTTTACAAGTTCCAGGGATTTGGACACAGACATTTATTTGGGGGGGTCACCATTCAATTCATTCCAGGGACTTTGGGCAAATCACTTCACCTCTTCAAACCTCAGTTTGTCATCTGTAAAATGGAGATAATAGTACCTACTTCATAGGGTCGTCATGAGGATTAATATGAGATAATCCTTGTGTCCTTCACAGAAGGCCAAGCACATAGTACTCAGTAAATGGTACTTACTGTGACCCCAGATCCAGCCTGGTCTTCCTGTGGCTTTCTCCAAAGTGGCTTTCTTCACTGGTGGGCTTAGCTACCCACAGCTAGTTGCAGTAAAGACAAGAGAGGTAGTTGGTGTCTTGGGGGAGACACCACAGCCAAGGTTAAGCCGAGTGTCTCCCTGCTGTCTCCTCAACTGGGGCCTGTTCTGCTGTCCAGGCAGCCGGGTTCCTGAGGCCTCCAGCTGAGAGGCGGGTGACCTGAGGTCTCCTATCAATCAAACTCTCACCTTGGCTCTGGGAGGCCAGCAAGGAACCCTGTGATTTAGAGTGATGGAACGTAAATTGCAGAGATTCCACACTTCCCATTCAGCTGAGATCCCATCAGCATCTCATTCCCCTTCCCTGGGGCTCCTCCAGGTCTCATTTGGTAGATTCTGTTGGCAGAGCACCTCCATGGCGACCACGACAGCGGCTTGCTTCCTACATCTATCACACCTGCACTGTGACAATGTAATTTTTATCTCTGGTTGTTTATTTCTCAGATGGAACTACTTGTAAATTCCAAGGAAAATATATCCCTGTGTGTGACAGAACCAGCCCAGGGCAATTAATCTGGGCTTTTAAGCTGGAAAGGCAAACCTGGTTGGTGCTGCTCTGTGCCTAAGTGTCCAGTCATCAACCACAACCATTAATTGTCCCCCAGCAAAGCAGTGCCGTCTGGAGGGGGTCAGGCTCCGTAGGATTTGATCCAGCTGGATGGGAATGGGGTCTTCATTTCACATCTACCAGGCGGCAAGCAGACACCAGGTACAGAGAGTGGTAAGCAGGTGGCTTTGAGGCCAAGAGGTGAAGAAATGGAGGGAAAGACCTGTATTTCAAGCCGAGTTGACAGTGGGTGTGAGAAGAAGGAGGGGACCAAGGGCATCAGTGGAGCCACACAGCAAAGGCACAGGCTTGTGCAGTCCAACAGATCCAGGTTCAAATCCAACCCCTGCCAGTTACCATCACCTTTGGGGAGTTCCTTTACCCCGCAACCTGACAGAGAGCTTTCTTAATCTGTAAAATGGAGCAAAGAATATTTGCTCCATAGGGTAACTTAGAAAATTAAATGAAAAACGTATGAAAAACGCTAGTTGCATGGAATGGGTTTTTTTTTCCCCTGTAGGCCTGGGGTAGTGCTCAGGTCTGAAGAAGATGAAAGTCGCAGAAATAATCAGAATTCTAGAGTTGGAAGAAATTTAGAGAACACTTAATGCAAAGTTCAGCAGAGGTTTGGGGAAGTGAAGAGATTTAGAAGCTGGGATGCAACCCAGTCCCAATGGTCGCCATTGTACATTGTCACATCATGCTGCCTCCATTACAGGGACCTCAACCTGGGCCTCCCTGACTCCTACAGGGCCAACCGATGGGCCTCAGGGGGTGTAACCCCCTACAATGATATGCACTATTCTGTGTGCCCATGCATTTTAGTGCCTCCAGAACTTTCATCAGATTCTCGAAAGGTCACCCCATTCAAAAAGATGAAGGACTTATTTAGACTCTGTGACACTGACTATATGGGGGTGAAGGCAGTGGTACTGCCCACCCCTTCCACCTGCATTTGGTGTATACACAGTCTTGCTTGTGATCAGAATCTGACTGACCTGGCGGTTTCCTTGGCCTCAGAGCCCCCTGCCAGCCCTTCTCATTCAGCCTAGTTCTTGCTGTCTTCCCCCTGGAAAACCAGCTTACAAGTGCCAGCCAGGAGTAAGGTGTGGGCAGAGGGAATGTCCAGGTTTTGACACTCTGGGCTGGTTCCAGATTTTGTGGAGCCTAAAACTTACACAATCCCAGTATTTTCCCTTTGCTCAGCTGTCTTTCCAGAGACATTAGGAAAATGGGCTGAGGGCATGGGGCAGGTGGCAGGGGTAGGTAGAGGCTGCCCCCTTGGAGTTTACACCCTTTTCTCTCTAGCATCCTGGCAAGTCTCTTTTTCTGTGGGGTCCTAGAGCTTCCCCGAAGAGTGGTCAAGGCCAAGGGATGGATGGATCTCCCAGGGCAGTACTTTGGGCAGTGTTGGCTGCATCAAACTGGAGCAGGCCAGGCTGGAAGGGGATAGCCTCTCATGCAGACTGAGTCAGGATGGGCAGATGAGGCAGCCGCCGGGATGAGGGACAACCTAGCTCCAGGAAGCAGTGTGGATCCAGGGACAGGGGCCAGTTCTGGCCCTCTGGGAAACCCTGCTACCCTTCCGATAAGGATTTAAACAGGTGGCTGAGCAGACCCACTAATTAATCTTTTGTTTTTGTTTATTTTTGTTTATTTTATTTTTTGCTATGAAAGCAATACATGCCATCTGTGGAAAATTTGAGAAGTATAGAAAACTCTAAAGAAGCAGGGAGAAAAAGCCCAGACACCAAAGCAGAGTCAAGCACAACGGTTAACATGTTAATATGTTGGCTGAAAAGCAGAAGCTTTAAAAAACCCCATGTAAACATCGGTGTCAAAGGCTGCCTGGGATTCCATGGAATTAATCTTTTTAAGAAAACACATCTGAGCCAAGTGGATTTTGGAGTGCGGGGATTTAGAGACACCCCTCTCTCCAGGCTCAGGAGTATGGATCCTCAGCCCCTGCGGTTCAACAAGCCTTCCCAGGAGCCTCCCAGAAGGCTGGATGGGGTTTGCCTCAGTCTCAGAGATTTCCTTCTCCACATACTTCCCCAGCAGGAGTGCTTTCACACTTGGCCGGCCTGCCTGCCCGCCTAGGGTATGTGGAAGGCAGTGAAGGGTAGAGGATGGAAGAAAGGAGTGGGGAAGGCACTCTCCAAAGGGGAGGGCTACCCACCAAGCAAAGGGCTGGAGTCAGCTTGCCTGCCTCCCCCTTTTCTTTCCTGGGGGTGGCATGTGTGTGTTGGAGGTAGCAACTGCCCAGCCCTGCTGAATTGCACATGAGCAACACCTGCCCTGGGAAGGTGAGTCCTTAGTGCAGGCTGAGGAGGACCATTTGGAGAATGCTACCTTAGAGGGAGGGTGAAAGGCAGAGCCAGGAGGAGGTAGAGTGAGGCAGGCAGAAACCTTGATTACCACCACTGCCTGCCCCCTCACTCAGCATTTTTTTTTTTTTTAGGGTGGTTGTAAATGGTGCCAGGAGGCAGCAAATACAGGGGCACTGGCTGGAAGAGGCCACCACATGGGGAGCGTGGTAATACACCAGCCTTCATGGGGCTCCATCTCTGAAAGGCCACCTCTACAGGTTGCTGGGAAGAGGGGGATTGGAATACCATGCGCTCTGAGTGGGATACTCCCCAGCAACTCTATGACTTATGCTTGGTGGCAACAACTTCCAGGTCCTAATAGAATTATTTATTTTTCTGAGATTGAGGGCTAAGAATTTGCCAAGCATCATGCTAAATATTCTGTGTGTATTACTTAATCTTCACATTAGCCCTATAAAGTGGATCCTGGTTTTTCCCCCATTTTACAGATGAGCAAACTGAGGGGTTATATGACTTGCTCAGGGTTACACAGCGAGTCAGTCACTGGCTGGAATTCAAATGCAAGCCTACTTTCAACCAGCCCTCTGAGCCACTATTCCTGCTGGCTGTTGGGGCTGAGAAGTTGGCAGTAGAACCCATTTGGCTGCTTCTCCCCCGGGATAGCTATTGCAGGAGTCCACCAAATCCCTCCTCTGAAGGCTTCTGCTCCCATATCACCTTCTCTGAGGACAGAAGACAGTGGATTTATGCTCCAAAGGAGAGCTTAAATCCCAGAGAGGGAGTTCCCACCCATCACCATTCTTGGGTTTCTCTGAAATGCCAGGTTTGACCTGGAGTGGGGCGGGAGGCCAGCTTGCAGCGGGTCAGGACTCTTGGCCACTAATTCCGAAGCAAGTGACCCAACCCAGGCTAGAGACAGCAGTGGAGGCCAGAATACGGGTGCCAGGGCCTGGCAGCCGCCCAAACCTCGAACCCTAGAGGCCATGGCGGTTCCTCTCTTAGAGGGGGCAGGAGGAGCTCCGGGCAGCAGGAGGGTGGCGGCAGGCGGGAGCGGATGCAGGATGCTGGATGCGATGCGGTTGCGGCTGCTGGCCCGCGCCCCCACCGGCTCCCACCTGGGCCTGCCCGGCGGGCGCTGTTTGGTTCCCTGGGAGCGCCGCTCGTCCAATCACACACCTGCACGGTTGCCAGGAAACTGGGACTGAGTTGTAACACCTCGGTGGCGAGAGCCAGGATGGTGTTTTTATTTTCCTGATTGCTCCAAGTCTCTCCTTAGAAGTTGCAGAAGGATGGCATTTGGTTTACCTCCTCAAAGGGACCACACCCCCTACCCTCTCAGTTCCCAGCCACCAGCCCAGCGGTCTCTGGCCAGACTTGCTCTAAGATTCCGGCGCCTTGATTTATCCTTGGGGCCCAGGCACCCCCAGGGAGGCAGGCAGGCAAGGAGCCTCGGGAACTCTTCACAGCGCCCTCATTTTGGGAAAGTCATCCTCAGGGGAGCTGGGGACTTCCGCCTGAGATAAGATGGCGGATCCAGGGAGGACCCCGAAGGTGGGGAAGACTAGGCTTCAATGTCACTGACCTCTGAACAACCTTGGGATGGCCTTGGGTCAGCTTCTGGCTTTACACACAGGTTATTATCTGGGTGTTTCCCAAGCTTCAGTTTCTGCCTCACACCTTCCTAGTGTCTCACCCATCTGTGAGCCACCTGCACTATTTTTTCATTTTTTTCCTTCTGTATATTGACCCACTTTAGTTTAAATAAATGTATTTTAAAAAGAAACTTGATAACACCTCTGTAAATGGAGACTCAGTATCACTTGCCACATACAGAAAGTAACTGCAGAAATAAACACAAACAAAATGTTATTAAATTTTAGCACATGGAGTCTGATCTGGGAAAGCCATAACAATAATAAAAACACTGCTTCTTAAGTACTCACTCTGTGCAGGCACCAGCTAAGCACTTTATAAGAATTAGCTCATTTGATCTGGTATTATTAACATTCCCATTTCACAGATGGGGAAACTGAGGGTCAGAGAAGCTAATGGCTTTGATGAAGGGACCCATAGACACTTATGAGCTAAGATTAATTATGAACTAAGATTCAAAGCTGAGTCCAATCCAAAAGCTAGGCTTTCAGCCATAGCCTGTGCTGTCTCTGCATGGTGACAGTTCTGGCTCCTTGCCCTGGTGACTGTGTGGTGGCCCTTTCCAGAACTGGAGCAATGATTTGAGTCCCAGCTGCAATAGTTTTTGCCTGGCCCCAGGAAATACAACCTGGTAGGTGCTTTTACAGTTAAACCACACATTCACCTATCAGGCCTATGAAGTGCCTCATTTTACAGCTCAGGGAACTGAGGCTAGAGGCCAAGCCACCTGCCCAAAGTCACACTGTTGCTGAGTGGCAGGGCTGGGATGTGAGTCCTGTCTCCCTCTGCAGCACTGACTCTCTTGTAGCTCACTCAACCTCACGTAGAAAGAGAAATCTAATTCTTAAGAACCTTACTGCAAAACTGAGCCTCTCCCTCTCACAGGGAATCAAATCTCCACCTGGGGAAAGTGGGTATTTGTTAAGCCTAGCCTTGACTGTGGATAGACACTTCTTCAAAGCTGAGTCTGATCTCTGGAACTATGGCTTTCTGTTGGTGGGTGAAGCATCTGCCTCCCCAGGGCCGGCCCCTAGCCCCGGGGCCTCCCCATACCTCAGCAAGACTCCTGCTCCGTGGGCAAGGATGCTTGTTTGGCTTTCTTATCTGCCTTCCTTGAAACATAGTCCATCATCCCCTACCAAAATAAGGGACTGCATTTCTCATTCCAGAGATGGCTTGTTCTTACCTGGAAGAGAAAGAACAAGGGAGCCTTTGGAGAAGGAAGGAAATCATATGTTATTTTTACAAGGCATTCTGAGTGAGTACTGAATAGAGTTCAAGAAAATTGCCTTAAAGACCTACTCTCCATGGGGATGGTGTTTCTCATGGCTCCCAAGTATTTGGAAACTTAATCGCACATTTGTATGGGCTACTGTTTTTATTTCTTTCTGGTCTCAGAGGTGGGCTTTGAAGATTGTGCTCTCTCTGTAATGGTTTTCTTTATCGCAAATAAATTTCGCACACATGCAAGGTAGAACTGCTTGAAAGAAACTGTGTCAGAACTGGCTCTCGATTTAATAAATCTGCAAATGAAGCAGGGTTCGGTGTTAGCTCGCCCTGAGTCTACTGCCACAGGGGTGCAGCCAAATCCCAACCCCCTAAAGGGGCTGCAGTGTCTGCTGATGCTCTGAACTGCTGCGATGCAGCCCACCTCTCCACTGATACCCTTTCTCTACCCCAAGCTGGAAGCCAGGTGGTGTGGGGGAAGACCCATTTCTGTGTGGGTGTTTGGGACCTTTTAGGCCAAGATGTTAATAAGAGGCTTTTAGGTTAATTGTAGAGCCCCCCTCTGCCATGGACTTCCTCAAACCTCCTGCACCATATTTTCCTGAAGAACTAGAGGGTCCATTTTGGGCTAAGAATTGTGAGAGAGCAAGTTAGGGGCTGGACCACAGTGCTTGGAGTTGACAGGAGTGCCAACACCCAGGGAAGTGGGGGACCCCAGACTTGTGCATGAACCCCTCGAGGCCTTTTTGGCTTCCACCCCATGGAAATGTGGTAGGTGAAGGGCTAATGGAGGCACCTCTGGAGGCAGATGAACCTGAGTTTGAATGCAGGCCCTGCCATGTTCCAGCAGGTGATGGTGCTAGCCCTCCCCCCCACCCCCCAAGCCCCCATGCCCCAGAATCTGACCTATTTGTTGACAACTGTGGCCTCCTGCCCAGCCAACAGGAGGCACTGGCAGGCGATCAGAGGTGAGGAGGAGAGTGTTTGCTGGGTATTTATCCCCCTCCCTACAAGCTGGCTCCATTCCTGACCCAATGTCTCAGCTCCTGTCAAGGGGCCCTCCCCCCACAGCTTCTCTGTTCTGGGTTCTGATTTCCAGTCCTTTCCCTCCCCTCTTCAGGCCTAGGGGTGGTGATACTGGTGGCTCTTTGCCCATTATTTGCCATCCCTGCAGATTCCCAAGGCTCTGCCTACACCTTTGTCAATTGTCCCTTTATTAAACTGTCCTCAAAATACCTAATGACACCTGATGGACACGGTGGTCTGGAGCAAGTCATTTACCTCCTGGAGCTTTGGTTCCCTCACCTGTAAAATGAATGTTATTATTCAACAGTTTGCTTGTGTGGTTGTAATGAGTGCAAAGTGCTTGACCCCAGGGCCTTGGAGGACAGTGTCCTCAGCCCTCAGGGGCAGAAATGGGGTGACGGGGGGGGCACTGGTCTATCATCTTTCCATTTGCAAGCCAGGGACTGCTGACTGGTGGCTTGGTTTGGGTGGAGGGCCTGAGGAGAGCAGAATTTCCTGGAACTTAAGAAGCTGGTATTTCTTTTGTCCTGTTCGCTCCCATAGAAGCTGTCCATCTGACCAACACATGCACTTTCTTCTTAGTCTTTATTTATTGTTATCAGGAAACAAAGCAGCCACAGATTTCATGTAACATGGTGTCCCCTGACATGGCAAAAGAAAGAAAAGAATGACACCAGATATTCCTGCTGGAGCAGTGAGGTGAGGGTGGGACCCTGGGCTGGGTTCTGAAACCGTGTTTGTTTCAGCAGCTGCCTCTCTGCAAAAAGGAGATGCATCCAGTTCCAGCCAGCCCCTCTCTGGCCTGGTCCACTCGAGTCTTGTTCAGTCTTTGGGTTTGAGGATCCAGGAACCAAAAGGATAGCAGAGAAAATGGGCCTGGGAGCCGAGTCTGTGAACCATTAGTGTTTATGTGAGTGTCTCTCTAAAAAGGTGAGAAAGATGCGGAGGACAGGTCACTGCTCTCAAGGGGATCACAGCTAAGTTGGGAAACTAGCACTTACTCAGGAAATGATGAGAGCTCCAAGCAGGAGAGGGACTAACAGGCACTAGTTTGGGGCAGACTGCCAGGGAGAGCTCCAGGGAGAAGGAGCCTTGACCTTTGGGAGGGGACAGAGGGCAGAGAGGGCATTTCAGGGGTAGCCAGGCTGAAACAGCAACAGGAGTGGCCTGGGAGTAGCCAAAACTCCAGGGGTAGGACCTTAGGTTGGGTCTGGCTTATTCAGAGTCTAAAAGCCAAGTAGAGTACTTAGATCAGGAAGAGAAGGAATTCTTAACCTGAGGTTCACAGACAGACTTCAGATCATCCCAGAACATCCTGAAACTGTATGGTACACTGTTTTGAAGTTTCTGGGCTTTGCCATTAGACCTTCCTGCTCTGAGCCCCAGGGTTACTTTCTAGTTACACCTCGACCTTTTTGAGCCTCAGCTTTCTCATCTATAAAATGGAGCTAAATGGTAGTATTTACCTTGCAGTATGTTTGGGGTAATGAGTCCAGATAATGGACACACTGCACTGCACACAGTCACTGGCACGCGTAAAGATCTCAGTAAAGGGCAGCTGTCATTAATATGCTGCAGAATTGTGAGTGATTTTACAGAGAAGCACTTCTCTAGGGAGAGGGTCTCCTACAGCTTTCATGAGATTCCCTAAGGGGTCCCTGATTCAAAAAATGTTAAGCACCACTCACTGCTTGAGAGGTTTAAAAATAGCTATGTATTAAGCAGCAGAGAGCAGTGTTTATGTGAATGACACATGGTGGTGTGGGCCTGGGGGCAGGGCTGCCTGTGTGGAACCTTTCTGTTCATCAGTTGGACATACCTTCCCTCCATCAATTCCTACCCGATCATCAAGCCTTGCTGAGCCCTGACTGTCAGACCCCTTCTAGATGCCAAGGCTCAGAGATCAAGAACAAAGTGAGAAGGGAGATGTGTGATAGCCAGTCTCCAGAGATGACCCCCACGCCTCCTGCTGTCTTGTCCTGGGAGGGTCCCTTCCCACATGGAATCGAGCTGGTGTGTGGCTTGATTTAACCAGAGGGATGCTGTGGAAGTGAGGCTGTGCCAGTTCCAGTCCCAAGCTCTTAAAAAAGGCCAGCAGCTTCACTTTCCCAGGCCTGAAGAAGGTTTTGAGAGATCTAAGCTGCTGTGTAAGTCACCTGAATATCCTGCCAGAGAGATCTTGGGCAGTGGCCACCTTGAGAGAAGCCCCAAGACCATAAGGAGGAGAGGCTCAGGTGTCCCAGAATCTTAGTTCAATGCCCAGATGACCCCAGGGCCTGCCAGCACCTGAGAACAACAGAAAAACCATCCCACAGAGCCCATTTGGCCCACACAGCCATGAGAGAGAGTTTTGTTTTAAGCACTCAAGTTTGGGACAGTTTGTTACACATGTGGAAATAAACGGACCAACTGAATGGAAACACGTAAAGGCATTTTATTCAGAGCTTGCTACTCCAAGGGAGCCAGCCACCATCATTTATGTTTTGGCAGAGAGTCAAAGACAAGCAGAGGAGTGGGAAAGTTTCATAGTGGAAAAAAGAGGAGGCTTCAGCTGTGCTCTGATTGGCCTGGGGAAGCTGGGGGCAGGCTCACTAGAAGTGGGGCATCCTCTGTGATTGGTCAGGGGAACATATTTGTTTGTCTCTGCTTGGCCCTAAGTTGCAGGTGGGGACAAAAATCAGGGAAAGCTAATCGAGTTCTGGCCGTTTTGGGCTGATTGGCACAAGGGTCCCTGTTTGGCTTCCTGGGCTGTTTGCTAGAGATGCGGTCTGATTTCCTACAAGTCTGACTTGTAGATAGCAGGCTGCCTTCTTGGGCTGGTTACTGTAGGTAATGGGATGACTTCCTGGGATGTTACTGCAGATTGAGTTCTATTTTTCTATGTGGTTTGGCATTGCCTGTTTGTATATTCAGTCTCTCACATAACAGTAGATTCCTACACGTGAACCGACAATGATGAGGCCATGTGGAATGAACAGAGCAGAGACAATCCCCCTTAGCCTGGGCCAAGTTTGAAGAACAGGTGAGAATTTGCAGGCAGATGGGGGAAGAAAGGGCATCCCAGGCAGAAGGGGCAGCATGGCCCGAGGCCTGGAAATGGGAGAGACACTGCTGCAGGCTGACGTGGTTGGGCTGATGATGGGAGGCGAATGTTGGCTTAGGACCCAGGGCACTGGACAAAGAAGGGCCACAGCCATCTGGAGTGATAGAGTCAGATGGAGAAGCTGGAGGGGAGAAAGGGTGAAGTCAGGAGATTAGCCAGGAGGCAGCTGCACCATTGGGAGGGACTTTTGGAGGCGGAAGCTATAGGACTTGGTGAACAGGACTCAAGGGAAGAGGAGAATGCAGACTGAGAAGGTGACCCAGGAAGCGTGGAGGAGGTTTGGAGTGGGGTGATGTTTATTTGGGGAATGCTGAGTAGGAAGAGTCTGGGCATTCCTAGGGGATGTGCATGGAGCCATTGGAGATTCAGACTTGGAGCTAGGAGAGAGCTAAGAGGAGGATACAGGGGTCATGGTGCCCCCCCAAGGACTGTGGGTAAAATGGGAGGAGGAAGAGGTGCCCATGACAGGGGCTGAGAAAGAATGTTTCAAAGTAGACCTGAGCTACAGTAGACCTGGGAGAGGGCCGCGCCAAGGAAATCAGGGAAGGAGGAGATTTCAAGGGGCTCTTTGCCCCCAGGGACAGTTGAAGGAGGATCGAGACTGTAAACTGCTGGATTTGGGCATAAGCAGGGAGTTTGTGCATGAGAAGCAAGTGGAATCCTAGGTGCAGGGGCTGCAAGAGAAAGTGAGAGAGGAGAGAGGAAGTGGGCTCACTGCGCAGAGACAGACCTTTCTAGCAGTTTGCCTCTGTCAGGGGGATAGAGGCGGTCGCAGCAGGGCGATTTGGGTTTGGCAGGGTTTGTTGTTCAATGAAAGGGACTTGAGTGAGTCTATAGGCAGAGAGAGAGCAGGGCAGAGAACTGAAGATGCAGAGAGTGGGGGCACACACTGGACAGGGAGGCAGCTGTCAGAAACCACGGCCTCGGGCAGGATCAGCTGCAGGTGGGGTTGCATTGGCTCACAGTGTTTTGCTTTTGGTTGAATTTGTTGCGAACCAATTGCACGTAAAAATCCTGATTCCTAGCCTCTGGAAAAATCGAAAGACCTGATAACCCAAAGGCCCTCCTTCCCTCAGGGAAGCGGTGGCTGGAGCCTGGGCCCCTCAGGATGGGCCTGGCTTCCAGGTTGCCACCTGCCCATCCTACCTGCCCGTCTCACCTTTTTGTGCTTTAGGCCCCTGTAGGCATCTGAGTTGAAACCTTGGGGCAAAGAGAGGTGAGAAGAGCCAACCTCAGGCAGGAGACCTGATATGGGAGGATCCTGGGAAGGTGAGGGGTCAGGCCCAGAGGCTAGGGGTAGGGATTTAGGGAGAGAGGGGAAGGCTTGAATGGCCATGGAGGGGAATGGAAAAGGAAGCTGTGCAGGCTGCATGGTATGATGATGGGCCGGCTGCAGGGCTGGGATTAGCTAAGACTGTGAGCCGGGGACCTGCAGGTTCAGCTTACATTCCTGGGTGATGGAATAGGTGCTGGAGGGAGGGAAGGGGGCAAAGGAGCCTACTCTGCCCTCCAGGAGCTTCCACACCCATTTCAGTGTCCCTGGCTCTGTTAGTGGGTCCAGGCCATCCCCAAGACTGGGAACCACACAGACAGGGCCCCAAAAGACAGAACCTGCCTTCATCCGTCCCAGGGACTCTCCCAGACTGGGAGCATACTGGGAAGCTCCACTTGGCACCAGGAGGGACTCAAGTCCAAGAGAGCCCAGCATTGAGAAGCTGGAATGCTCCTGAGACCCGGAGATCAGAACCATTCCCTATCCTCTGTGGCAGGCCCTTGGGAAACACATGTCCCCTCCCCACAGCTGTCCTCCTTTTGAAGTCTCCTCCGTCTGTGCCTCTGTGGCCTCGGAGCTGGTTCTCTCGGTCACCTGGGGTGGGGCTTGCTCTTGCCGGGGGTGGGTCTCATCCGGGAGCCTTCCCAGGTAACTGCTCTCAGTGCACACCTCAAGATTAAAACATCCCCGTCCGCGCCCTCTGCGGGAATGCTCTCGTCTCTGTCTTATGGGGAATGATGTGTGCTTGCACACGTGTCGCTGTATCACGTAGAGCCAGAATGTAATTAGGCGATGTTGGGGGAAAAAAAAAAAATTCCGTCTGTCTCCTGGGAATACTGGAATAATGAGCCATCACAGAGGACCAAGGAGACTGGTGGGGGGCTGCTGACCTGAGCTGAAGGCTCGGATCATTCATTAGCTCCGGAGGCGCTCCTGATTTGTTCCTCATCCCAGCTGCATAAACGAGCTGGCCTGATCCTGAGCAGGAAGCAGGAGCTTTAGTGGAGCGCCTGAAAGAGGGCTCTGGGCTTTGAAGCAGGAAAGCCAGCAAGTGGTCCCTTTCCAGGGTCGGTGGAAGGGGGAGACAGAAGCCACAGCCCTCCACTCTGGCATGTGGCCATTTGATAAACTGACAAACCAGATGAGGATGGAAAATCCTGGGGCAAAGGAGCCAGATTTTCTAGAGAGTGGGCTGGGTGTGTGGCTGGTGGGGATGAGGGCAGGAGGGCCCCCGAGGCCCAGGCTAGGGCAGAGAGGGGCCTGGGGTCTTCACCAGGAGAACCAGTGCTAGGCCAGCCCTGCTCTGAGCCAACCCCTCTGCACCCTTGAGTTTCAGCCAGACCCACTCAGAGTGCTCCCAGCCTGCCCTTCTCCTCCACGTAAAGGTGCTGGCTATCCCTGCAGAGGCTCTCTGAGAAGAGACAATAGTGAGACCCGTGATGGCCCCAGCCCCGCCTGCCCAGCAGTCCCACTACAGCTCCCCCTTCTCAGTCAGGCCCCAGCTTATCCCCACGTGGTGCCCCCTACGGCCCCCCATTACAGTGAGGACCCTAGCCTGCGCGGCCTCCTCCCAGCCCACCCCCTTTCTCATTCCCAGGCAGGAACCTCCAATCGACTTCTTCAGTCCCATTCCCGGCTTCTTTCACTAACCACCCAGAACTTTCTCCTGGTGGAACCTCTTCAGTTCTTGGCACCAGAGCCCACTCCCTCCGCAGGCACCTTGCTTTCTTTGCTCTCTCTCCTCACTCCTGTCTTCCATCTTCCTTTATTTGACTTCCTCTCGCTCTTTCCTTGTCTCCTCTTTACCTTCTCAGGTCCAAAGCATTCCAGGTTGGGATCTGCTACACCATCTTTCCAGAGAGTTCTCTTTGCCGCCTACCCCCAGCTGCCTCCCGCGGCTCTCAGATTCCTGTGCACACCCTTGCCTCCCCCACCCCCACCCCCGGTGACAGGGAGCTGTCTGTTGGCCTGATGCCCCATGAGAGTATGGGCCACCCTAACGCAGCCTCTGGCTCTGTCGTGCCTGTAGCTGCATCCACGTGGGACCAGGCAGATGCCCAGCCTGTGCTGGAGGAAGTAGTAGAGGACAGCAGAGCCCTTCTCCTGCTCTCTGCTCCAGGCCACGCCCCTTCCTGGGGGCCATCTCCAGAACCCTCCAGCGCGCATCCTTCTGTGGGGGAGTCACTGGTCTTCCAGCTGCTACGTCAGGGGAGCCCTTTGACTGGGTGTCGGGACTGGCTTCCTTCAAGCAGCAGCACCTTTTGGAAGCCCCTGCTCTGGCTCTCTTCATCTTGCTCCCCTCCCCAAAAGGCAAGAGTCCACGGGGTCCAAGAGTCATGACCACACAGAGCCTGTGCCCATCACTCAAGACTAGTTCTATCTGGTAGAAACACGGGCCACATGCACTTTAAATTTTCTTGCAGCCACATTACAAAAAGTAAGAAGCAACAGGTGAAATTCATTTTAAAATAATTTGATTTAACTCAATGTATTAAGAATATTACCATTTCAACAGGTAATCAGTGTAGCAAGTATTCTTTTTTGTGCTGAGTCTTTGAAATAGGCACATTTCAAGTGTTAGGTAGCCACATGTGAGTAGAGGCTACTGTACCAAACCACACAGTTCTAGGCCACAATCTAGGTACCTGAGACTTCAGCGTTCTCTGCCCAGACAGCTCCAGCCTTCAGGGCCTCTTCCCCATTAGGATTCCTAAGGGTGGATTCCACCAAGAAGCTTCAGTTGAGGGGTGGTAAGGACCCAGATATAGGCTGGCCGCAGAGGAAGGGGCAGCTTTGTTCATCTTAGCTCAAAACCTGCACTGATCCTAGAGGCAGAGGGTGATGGGAGCTAAGGGGCACCGAGGGGGGCCTTCAGGGTGGTAGGAGGCTGGGATGCAGCAGAGGCAGCCTGGACTGGCCTGGCTGGCAGAGGGGAGACAGGGTGGGAGCACTGCAGTCCACAGACAGGTTAATGGCTCCTGCCTTGTACACAATTGAATTTGCCCTCCTGAGCCTCCTGGCTTTGGGGAAGGGCCTCTCATCCTGGGAGCTCAGCTGGACTCCCAGAGCCACAGGGCCTGGGTCAGTTAGGCCTGATTGGATCAGGAGAAATGAAGGACACAGGGCTCACAGACAGTCCAGTGCCCAGGGGAGCTGGCGGATCAGCCCAGAAACATAAAGCTGCGGAGGAAGGGCCTGTGTGGGGGCCCCAGGTCCATCCTAGCTCTGCCTCCCTCCTTAGAGAGCCCCCATCGTCAAAACACAGTTGACAAATGTCTGTAATGTGCATCGCCACCCCCTCTTACCCCCCATGTCTCTGAAAGGTGGCTAAGGATGATTCAGAATCAGAAAACTTGGAACCAGTCTGTTTTCCTCTGCGTCCGTGCTGGTGTCCAGCACACACTAGGACCAGGGTAGGGAGAGAAGAAACAAACGAAGAAGACTCCTCTCTTTCTTTCCTCTCAGTACTTTGCATCTTGTATCAAACCCAACTCCTAGACATATATGGTGTCTCCTCGCCGTGGGAGGCAAGTGAAACAGTTAGGGAACAAATTGCAAACGAGAGGAGAAGACATCATGGGACTCCACACGGGACCGGCTGTCTCATGCCTCTGGGCCTTTGGTCTTGCCATTCCTTCCAACTGAGTGCTCTTCCACTCCCCCCCTCGAATGCCTGGGAGCTTCTACTCCTCCCTGAAAGCTGCCTCCCCCTGTGAGCCCTCTATCCCCACAGCACTGCTGGCTCCCCTCCTCACCCATGTTTCTATAGCATCTTTGATGCTCCATCGTAGCACTCACGGTGCACTTGTTAACTCAACCCACAAATAATTGCCGATCGCCTCCCAGGTGCCTGGCACTGTCCTGGGGGTTGGGACATCACAGGGAATGAGCAGACAAAGGGAAAAACAGTCAATATGTAAACAAATAATTAAACAAGGGCGTTAAGTGCTAAGAGGGAAACAGCAGCTTACGTCTGCAGTCAAAAGCGAAGAGTCGGGTGGGGCATCTGCTTCAGACAAGGAAGTGATGATGGGGCCAAGGCCTGAATGCTAAGAAGGAGGTGGTCCCTCCAGGGCCTGGGGCAGAGTGGTTCATGCAGGAACAGTCAGTGCTAAAACTCCAAGGCAAACATATTGTAACATTCTGTTTGTATGAAACGTCCAGGATAGGCAAATCCTCAGACATGGAAAGCGGATTAATGGTTGCCAGGGGCTGTGGGGGGGATCAGATGCAGAATAGGAGTGACTGCTAATGGATAGGGGGTTTCCCTTTGGGATGATGTAAATGTTCTAGAACTGGGTAGTAAGGATGGTTGCGCAACATTGTGAAGGTACTAAATGCTGTTGAATTGTACACTTTAAAATGGTTAAAATGGTATGTTTTATGTCATGTGTATTTTCCCGTAAAAAAAAACCAAAAAAACTAGCCAAGGCAAGAATGAGCTTGCTGTGGTCTAGGAAGAGAAAGGCCAGTGTGGGAGAAATGGTAGAGGATGGGGCTGGAGAGGTGAGGGGGGCTGGTCATGAGGGTGCTGTGGGTTGCTAAGAAGTTTGCATTTTATTCTGGTGCAATGGGGGAGCCACTGGAAGGTGTCAAGCAGGAAAGGAACATGAGAGCACCTACAGCTTTTGAAGATGCTTATGGCTGTGATGTGGGCCGTGGGTGGTGACGGGACTGAAATAAAACCAGGGAGACCAGAAAGGGAGGCTTCTGCAGCGGGCCAGGGGAGAGACGATGGCGGCCCAGGACAGCGTGCGGGAGGTGGGGATGGAGTGATGCAGACAGATTTAGAATTTATTTTGAAGGTAGAACTGATGGGACTTGGTGGATCAAAGGGACAGAGAATGAGGGAAAGGGAAGAATGGAGAATGCCATTTACATTTTCACCTGGATCAGCTAAAAGGATGGAGTTGGCGTTTACCGAGCTGAGGAAGCCTGTGTGGGGAACACCTTTAGGGAACTAGAGTTTGAGCAGCTTATTAGATATCCATTTGGCAATGTCAGGCGGGCCACCGGGCAGGCTGGTCTGGAGTTCAGGACTGAGACACACGTCTGATCTTCATCCCCATGGAGATGGTATTTAAAACCCAGGCCTTGGTGAGCTTCCCCGGATAGGTGTGGGTATGGAAGAATTCCCAGTGCTGGGCCTGGGGAAGCAGGCTATGTAGACATCAAGCCAAGGAAGAGCCCCCAGTAGAGCAGACCAAGAAGAGCAGCCAGCAAGGCCAGAGAGAAAAATGGCAAAGTCCTACCTCTGAAGTGAAGGAAGTGTTTCCAGAAGGGAGGGCTAACACTGTGAGTGCTGCTAAGAGGATGAGTAGATGAGAACAAAGAGTCACTGTTGGATTTAGTGGTGTGATTAGAGGTCAGCCTCCCTGTAAGACCGAGCACCCAGCACTTAGTAGATGCTCATTTAAAGGTTGCTTTGGGGAAGGTATAACTTGGTGGTAGACCGCAAGCTTAGCATGCGCAAGGTCCTGAGTTCAATCCCCAGAACCTCCGTTTAAATAAGTAAATAAATAAATAAACAAACCTAATTACTTCCCCTCACCAAAAAAAAAAAAAAAAAAAAAAAAAAAAGACTGGAGGACTTGAAATGAGCATGTTCTGCACTGTGTGGCATAGGCTGCCCAGAGTATAGGGGTTCAGACTAGAAATCAGGTATCAAGAGGAAGTGGCCGAGGAGTGTGGGCCACCAGGGAGCCGTTGGTGCAGGGAGGCTGGAGGAGGCAGGGAGGCCAGCGGAGGCCGGGGAGCCCAAGGAACACAGGACTCTAGTTCTCCCACTGACACATTCTGAGAGGGCCTCTCCTCCACTTCTGCTCCCCTTTCCCTCTCAGGAGGTGATTCATATTTCAATATATTCCAGCTGAAAAGGGATCAGATTTTGAGCAGGTGGTAAGTCAGTACACAGAAATTTGATATATTTTGACTAATGCAGTTTGAAATTTGAAAACTGAAGACAGTTTTATTCAAGATCCATTTTTATACCAACTCATTATTGGGGGGAAAAGGCAAGATTTCAAGTTTCTGGGGGAGAATGTGTGAACCCAGGCCTGTTACCACTAAGCCCCGCTAACAGGCTTGACCTGGCCGGCTGGCCGGCCACATGCTGCCGGCTGCCTGCCTCGGCTGCCTCGTGTTCCTGCTGGAAATGCTTTCTTTAGCTCCCCCTTTCAAGCATCCCCCTGGGGTTACTGGTCCAATTTAATCTGACCTTCAGCCCTACCTCTGTCACACCAACTCCAGCAAATCCCCAGGGCTGGCACTTAAGACAAGTTTTGCGATACAGACGATGGTATTACCGAGAATTTCCACTTCCTTCCCCATCTGCCTCGTCCATTTCCCCAGCCTCATGAATGTGAAGCATAAGGAGAGGAAATAAACAATGAAGATGGGAGGAGGAATGAAGTGACTGGCAAGGGAGCAAGGACACAGTTCCTGGGAGGTGGGGGAGTTGCCTGTTGGGGTGGGAGAGGGTCCCTGCGGGGGCAGTGGCCTCAAAGGAGAAAGAGGTCTCCTCTCCTCCCATCATTAGATGCTGGATCCATCTTGGTTTGGATCCTGGCTCCATCATCTTGGCGAATCACTACACTTTGTTGAGCCTTATGTTTCTCCACTGTAGTATAGGGATATAAATAACTTTGTAATAATTTGGGGGGAACATTCAATAAGTGTATTTGGATGTTCCTAGGATGGCACATCTGTCACACAGGAGGGATTCAACACACATTAATCTCCTTTGCTTCCCCACCCCAGACATCTCTTCTTCATGTGAAGCACACAGCTCTTGTCTCCTGAGTAGCTCGCAGCCTAGGTGGGAAGGAAAACAGAGGAAAAGGTTGAGTCTCTGAAAGCCCCCATGGTTTGTGATTTTCTGGGTGCAGAACATAAGGCTTTATGGGCTAAGCTTTCTGGAAGGTGACTTATCGTGTGTCAAGAGGACTTTGTCAATGAATCTCTGATTTAGGGAAAGAATGAGAAATTTGGACAAGCTTTATGCATAAAGATTTTCATTCCAACATTATTTAGTTTTAATTTAACTGACTCTTAAAAGCATCTATAAGTACATTCACACAGTAATCAATCATAAGTTCCTGACAGGTATACAGTGAAGTTGCCCTCATCCCAGTCCCTGAGCTTCCAGGGGCCCTCCCAGGAGGCAACTGATATTACCAATTCTGCCATGATCATTTATAAAAATGAAAAATGAGAATCTAAATGTTTCACAGGTAAATACATTATAGTCTGTCCATACAGTAGGATAATCTGCAGTCTCAAAAAAAACATACCTGTTACCACATCGTTCTTTGGTTACTTAACTGTGTGTCACCACTGGCCTCAGGCCCTAGCAGATGCTGTTCCCTCTGCCTGGAATCCCCATCTACCCCAGTGGAGTCCTCATTCTTCAAAGTCGCAGTCTTCCCACCCCCACGGACTAGAGGAGCCCCCATAGTTCTCCCAGCTACCTGGCTCTCTCCCCGTGTACTCTGCTCTACAGGGTGTGATTGTATATGGATACGGCCATTTGAGGAGTGTCTGTTTCCCCCTCAGACTATTCTCCCAGAGGGTGGGGTCACTCTGCCTGCTGGACTCCCCGTGGTTGCCTTAGAGAAGAGCCTCACAGGTGGAGGCACCTGGAGAGCTGCTGAACGAATGAATAAGTTACGCAGAAAATGCGGGATACAGAGTTGTGTGTGTAGCAAGATCCCAATTTTATTGCTTTAAATAAAAGTTTTATTTAAATCTTATCTATCCCTACGTAAACAAAGGAAGTCTCGTAAGAAGGTATAACAAGGCACTGTGGATGGTTGTCAAGGGTAATGGGATTGTGGTGATTTTTCTTCCTTCTCAGTTCTATACTTTTCACATTTTCCACAATTGGCAAGTATTACTGTAAAGTGAAAACAAATGATGAAGAATGACTTTAAAGAAAAACCTTATGGGGGGGGAAATAGGGTTTGGGGATATAGGGAAGCCTGTGCTGAGTGCTACCTGGGCCAGAGCTCTCTGGATCAGGGTCAGAGACTGGCATCTGCTGGTGGCTGACCAGACACGGGCCCCTGAAGAAAGTGCGGGGCCCCCCCAGCAGGGAGGAGGAAGCGATTCAAGGCCTGGGACCTGAGATCCTCAGCTAAACTCAGCAGGGTATTATTTTCGTGGTTGCATGATTTACTTCTTTTATTAAGTAGTAAATGCAAGCATCAAAATGTAGCATATATAAGGAATAGAGAATAAGAAAGTAAACTTCCCTGAGCCCACTGCTCCGTTTCGCACACAGAACAGCACGGAACCATTTGAAGCATTCCCTGCAGAGTGTCTTAAGCAGCTGGTCAAGAGAGATTCTGCGGAAGGGTCAAAAGAGAAAAAGATCTGTGCAGTGAGACCTGAAATGCCTGGTAAACTCATTTATTTTCTTCAGCATGAGGTCCCTACGCTAGGGTCCTCTGGCTGCTAAAACTTATTGTGCATTATATATTTCATATTGTACTTGTTTACCTATAATAAAGCCACCTCAGCTATCTAGAGTGCCTGGTTTCCTTGCTTCAGGCTAGAATTACATCAGTTAAGTCATTCAATCATTCACTCACCAGAAATGCAAGGCTAAGCTCCCTGTGCCAGGCACCAATTGGATACCCCAGCAGTTCTTCACCTCTGGTGGTGCAGGCAGGTGACTTTAAAGAGACTGGTGAGTATGGTGAGAGGAGACAGCACAGAGGAGGGTGGAGGGTCTGACCCAAAAGGAAGAGTCTGGGGAGGCTTCCTGGAGCAGGTCCTCTCTGAGCAAAGTCATGAAGTTACCAAGTACATAAGTGACACTTCTTGCAAACAAGAGAAATCCAGTCTGGCTGACTAAAGCAGAAGATAAAGTCATCGGAAGGCATGTTAGGAAACATTGGCTGTAAGTAATTGAAAACCCAACAAGAAGAGGATTTACTGTGTCATATACCAAGAAGTTTGCAGATCCCAGGACTGGTGGTCTCATTGACTCCACTGGGTCATTGTGGTTCCAGGGTCTCTCCATCTTTGTGCCCTGTCATCTTCCCCAAGCTGGCTTTGATCTTTAGGCTGGTCTCCTTAACGGTTGAAAGATGGTGCCTTAGCACCATGCACTTCATCCTCACCCAACCACACTCAGAGGCAGGAAAAGAGAACATCCCTTCCTTGAGTCCCTTTTCAAGAGGAAGACAAATTTTCCCAGAAGTCTCTCAGCAGACTCCGTTTGTATCTCATTGGTCGGAATGGAGTCACGTGCTCCTGTCTAAACCAATCACTGGAGTAGATGTATAAAGACCCATCTCCTGGGTTGGAGAGGAGGCATATGGCTAGAGCTTATAGGTGCCTGAGAGTTGAAGGAGCTTTAGATCCTGATAGCCAAGAATGGTGGTGTTGGGTGGACCTCTGCAGAAAGAAAATGGGGCCCAAAGGAGGAGCTGAACAGCCCAGCTCTGGGGAGGGCAGGAACCAGAGTGGCTCTGGGGGTCTTGGTGGAAAGATCTCCTGGGGCAGTGTCCTCAGGACAGCCCCTCAGGGTGAAACAGCCAGCCACTCTGCTTTAGGTTCAGTTTCAAATTCCTGGGGAGAGTCTAATTGGCTTGGCCTGGTTACTGACTGACAGCCCTGCCTCCTGAATCACCTGCAATGGGGGAGAGGTGGTCCCCCTTCCCCCTCCCCGAAGGAACTTAGAGCGCTGCTCCTGCAGGAAGGCAGGGAGAGGGGAGTGAGTCAGGGAGAACTGGAGTCGGGGTACCTGCCAGGGCCAGACCACGGATGGGCTTGGGAGCCAGATTTATTTAAAGGATACTAGGTCATTCATAGACTCTCCCAAAGGGTTGGGGGCTCCAAAGGCAAGGACAACATCCCAGTTGAAGGCAAAGACACCTCCAGCAGGCACCTCCAATGTTCCTGCCACAGCCACTGCCCCCCTTGGCTCTGCTGCTGCTGCCATCCTGGCAAACGTGGACCCTGCTCGGGCCCCTGCTTTTCTGCCTCACTAACTCCTAGTTCAGAGCAACAGAGCCCAGGTCCCGGGGCTTTGCCTAAGCTGCAAGGGAGCCTGGGAAAGTAAGGGCTGGACTTTTTCAGCTTCCACAGGGAGGGAAGGGCTCCTTTACTTAAACTGGGAGATCTCCCCAGTACAAGAAGAGGGTTTAGCGGCTGAGTGGCCAAAAAGAGTAACAGACATCCACAGCATGCTATCCTGAAGGCATCTGGGGAAGGCTGTAGCTCTTGGAAACCAGGAAGTGGATCTTTTGTCCCCAGAACCCTCTGGGCATAGTGCCTGGCCTGAGAAAGGGTTAGAGTAAATATTTGCTGATCTAATGCACTGTCAGCAAGGGAGTGATATGAGCAGACTTCACTGGACAGGCCAGACAGCCCCAACCATCCGGCAAGAGGTGAGGAGAACTTGGGCAGAGGCTGGGGCAGTGGGCATGGAAACCTGGGTTTGCAAACACTTTCTGTTTCCTTGTCCCCACAAACCTCTCATGTGACCGGGGTGGCTTGATTTCCCACCACACAGAAAGCCTGTGTCATTCTGTCCTTTTCCTCCTCAAACTCCCACCTTCTTCCCTACCTTCACGCTCAGTAGATGACCCCCACTTACTTCTAGGAGAAAAGAGAAGCCCTCGGAGGCTAATTCCATCATCAGCTCTGCATGTACCATATTCCCTCCTGTTACAGCGCAAGAGGTGTTCCTTCAGAACTCTGGATCTTGGTCTCTTTGGCCCTCTCACTCCTAATGCATCCATTTTTTTTTCTCTCTGTCTTCCTGAATCATGCCAATGAGTATGCACACAGGCTCTGGTTTCTTCCATCTTAAAAAACAACCAACCTCCCTGGACCCCATGCCCCTCCAGGCCCTGCCCAGTCTCTCTGCTCCCTTCACAGCTAAGCTTCTCTAACGAGTGGCCTCTGGGTGCTCACAGATGCTGCCCCCTGAGTCTCCTGGGAGTATTCTTCCCCATCCCACTGATGACAGGCTGGGCCCAGTGAGTGACTTTGATCAGTGAAGCGTGAGCCAGAGTGATGTGCATCACTGGAGACAAAAGCCGTAAAAGCCAGTCTTTGGCCACGTCCTCTGTCCCCTCTGCCATGAGACCAGCAGTATTCCGGGTGGAGGATGAGCACTCCACCCAGGTCCCTGAGCAGAGCGCCAGCAGCCCCGCTTGAGTGAGAAGCCAGCCTTTGTTGTGATGAGATTCTGGGTCCCTGTCTCGTCAGCGAGCCCTCGCCTGTCCTGACTGATACCGCGCTGTCTCCCCTCCTCATCTTGCCTTCGCTCTTCATCGCACTCCAGCACGCCTTCTGCCCCCACCTTTCATCAGAAATGAACTTCCCAGTGTCACCAGTTACCTCCATGTCGCCCAATCAACTGGACACCTCTGCGTCCTCACGTAAACTCTCGGCCTCCCTCATCATGGCAGATTCCTCCTTCCTTCTGGAAACGCTCTTGGCTTTGGTCACACCGCACTTCCCGGCTTCCCTCCGACCTCACTGCCCAGTCCAACTCCTGCTGGGTTGTTGTCAGAACTGCGGTGTTGTCAGAGGCCTCAACCGTCTGTTTTCTCTCTCCACTCATAGGTGACCTCGCCCATTCCCAAGGATTTAAATACCGTCTCTATGCCAATGCCTCCCAAGTGTGCTTCTCACCTCTGGGCTCCAGTTTTGTACATCCAGCTGCCAGCTAACCATCTCTATAAAGCTTAGGACTGTGTACGTCCTAAATGGGGCTCTTGGTGGCCCCACGCCTCTTTTCCTAGGCTCCTCCTGTCTTACTGTACTCTCGTCCTCCATACCCACCCCGTCTCCCTCACACTGGTCCATCTGCATGGCTACATCCCAGACATTTCTCTGTCTCCATGGCCTCTACCCACTGTGGACCCCTCACATCTCTCATGGACAACAGGCCTCCCTGCTGCCCTTCTTGCTCCCACAAATCCGTGCTCCAATAGCAGCCCCTCAAATCTGGTCATGTTGCCCTATTTCAGGCTCTTCAGTGGCTTCTTGCTACACTGGGAATCAGACCCAAACTCTTTTTAAAATTTTTTTATTTAATTATTTAAATGGAAGCACTGGGGATTGAACCCAGGACCTTGTGTGTGCTAAGCACCCACTCTTCCCCAGAGCTATACCCTCCCCACCCAGATCCAAATTCTTGACTAAGGCTTTTAAGGCCCTGCAAGGTCAACCTTCTGCCTTTCTGACCACATCTCGTGCCCCTTTCCCCTCATCCACACTAAGCTGGGTCCTGCCCCAGGGCCTTTGCATCTGCTATTCCCTCTGCCTGGAAGGCTGTTCCTCAGCTCTTTCTTATTCTTTAGGTTTCAACTCAGGTGTCACTGTTCAGGGAGGCCCTCCTTTTGTCTCAATTTCAATCCTCTCCTCTTGTCCCCAGTGCCCACCACCCTGTGTCAGACTGGGCTTAACTGGTTGTTTGATTGTCTGCCCCTAGCATGCAGGCTCTGTGAGAGATGGATCCATGTCTATTACTGTAGAAGCAGTAGTTGTAACACAGAGCTGTTTCTTGCATAAATGAAAGAGTTGGGGGACAGAGTCAGAACGGGGTGATCAATACCCTAGATGTGAGTTCTGAAAGCCTTTCACAAACAGCAAGGAAGAGGTGGCTGTTCTGGGGACTTGGAACAAGAGCTTCTGGTGGAAAGTTCCACATCTGTTTCTCAAAGGCTGAGTCCCATCTTCTGTTTTGTGCCCCCGTTGCCAGGACCTCCAGGATTTGATAGATCCCCACCACCACTCTGTCTCCCTCACATCCCCTCAGGGATCCCCAGGCAGGCATCTCAATAGACACTTGCCTCTGAGGACTGTCCCACCCCCAATGAGGTTCCCAGCCCAACTACTCAGGTGTCAGTGGGATTAGCTGATTGCAGGTGGGCCCATGGTTTTCTGGGGATTGGGGGGAAGGACAGGTGGTTCCGCAGGAAGGAGGCAAGGCCCAGAGCTTCTCAAAACCACCTGGGAAGGGTTGGCTCTCAGATGCCCTCACTCTCAGCCTTGAGATCTGGGCTACCATAGCCCAGGTTATGGGCCCCCCAAACTGAGAAGCAAATTTGAGTAACATTGGACTCATGTTAAGAGCCCTGGGGGGCTTCACATGGTGAAGGTAGAGCCCATGTGCCCCGGCTTTTTCCCAGGGAGCTGGCAGCTCCAGGTTGGGGTGGATGGACTGAGAGAGCACCAAGCACCAAGAGAAGTTAAGACCTCATCTTTACCTGCTGTGCCCTGGGACAGCCAAGGCTGGAAAGGAACTTGAACTTGATGTTGAGCCCTAACTCAGCATCTGACCTGTCAGGTCCCTCTGCCAAGACTCTGGATTTGGGAGCACCAGGGCGAGTGGGGCAAAAGCCAGGGTCCACATGGAGCAGGCACAGCTCCCTTTGATGCAGTAGCTGTAACACAATCATTGGCCTTGGGAGTGCCTCCCCTGCAGCCCATCCCAGTAGCAGATCAGGGCACAGCCTCTCTGAGTGATGCCAACACCCAAGAAGACGGGTGCTCTGACTCCCAGTTCCCGGACTAAGAAACTGAGGCCATGGAGTTTTAGTAACCTGCCTGAGTTTGTCCAGCTGAAATGTGCCCCCACAGAGGCTGGTCCCAGGCCCAGGCAGTACCTGGGTACAGAGCTGCCCACACTGGCCTCCAGTGTCCCCCAACCCTCTGTCCACACAGGGACCCCCTCAGTGAGGAGGCAGTAGATGCAGGTAGGCAGAAGACATGGGAGCCTGAGGTTGCTCCAACAAGGCCCCCTGAAAGCTTGGCAGCCCAATTAGCATGGCATTCCCAGCCAGGCCGCTCGGCTCCGGCTCCGGCTCCGGGGGACCAACAGAAGCAGATGAAAGCTGAAAGGTTATTCCAATAAGGGGCCGCCCACTTCCCAGCTGAGAGCGATCCTGGTATGCTGGAGGGACTTGGAGCGGGTACATAATTCAGCGTGTCAGGAGGCGAGCCAGAGCTATAGGCAAAGCCAGAGTGAGCGCTGAGATAAGATGAGGATATCACAGGCGGGTGTGCCTCTCCTCAGAAGAGGGCCCTGCCCCCTCCCCTGGATGGAGTTCAGGATGCTCAGGATGAAAGGGCTGGTCTCCAGAGACAAACGTGTGCTTACATATGCACATGCGTGTACTCAGTGATACATGCACATGGCCATGTGCGCGCACACGGAGATATATACACACACATGTAGATGTGCACCGATCCACACCCACACGCTACACATGCACACACACAGGCCCCGGGCTGCAGGCACAGGGCCTAAGATGTGAGTGTCTGAAGAACACTCATACCTCATGCCTGCCTGTTTGTCCCCTCCCCATCCTGTGGTGAGAGATTTTTCGGGGGACAAAGGCACAGTCCTGGTCCCCAGGTAGGGTGGCTAACAGCTTCGTGTTTGGGATTTTCTGGTTTTAGTGTTAAGTCCTGTGTCTTGGGAAAGCCCTGAGTCCCAGGCAAAGCTGCACTGGTCACCCTACCTACCCCAAGCCCCAGGCAGGCCTGGTGTGTGTATCCTCCCTCCCAGAACCCTCCTCACCCACTGTCACCTCTGTGATGGCCAAGGGGCACTTGGGAAAGAGCCAAGGCTGAGCCTCCACTCTCAGCCTGGAGGCCTCCGTACTCATAAGAAGCATTATGTTTATTAAGCACCTACTAAGAGCCAGACTCTAGGTCTTGGGTTTTCTCCTTGAGCACCTACTGTATGCCAGGCACTGTTCTAGGCCATGGGGGGTACAGCAGGGAACACATGAGACAAAATCACTGTTCTTGTGGAGCTGACACTCAAGGAGGGGAGACAGAAAATAAACACGATAAAGGAGTAAATGATGGAATTTATTAGAAAAGGATGCATGTAATGGGGAAAAGTGAAATAGGGAAGGGGCCACTTAAAATGGGCTGCTGGCATTCATATAACTATTGGCAAGATGGTGATGTATTATGACTTTAATAAATTATATTATTATTTTTTAAAAATAAAATAAAATAATGTAAATAATAAAAGAAAATGAAATACGCTGCTGGGAAGGCCTCACTGAGAAGGTGATGTGGGGAGGGACCTGAAAGGTAAGGTGAGGGTGGGAGCCCTGCAGATATCTTGGGAAGTGCAGGGAACAGCCCACGGAAAGGCTGGAGGCAGGAGGCACCTGGCTCCTGAGGACAAGAGGAGGGAAGCCCAGCTCTGCCCTGGCTGGCTTCCTCGTCTCCAGGAAGTGGCCTGTGCTTGGGTGTGGCACGGAGGGACAGTGCCAAGTGGCCTGAGGCGCCAGTCACTCTGTGAGCACAGCCGGCCTGGCCTGAGGCCATTATACAGCCAGCAGAGCCATCCCGTTAGCATCGATTGGCTTAGAGAGCAGCATCTGGTAAGGCTGGGGCAGCAGGGGGGCCGGAGCCGAGCCCTTTGCAGGGGGAGGGCAGGTTGCAGAGCCAGAAGGATTGACCACACGGCTGACCAGTCTCCAAGCCTCAGAGAGCCCCACGGAGCTGCCCAGGGACTTATGGGGATGCCAGCCCTTTGAGCTGTCCCTGTACAGGTGTAGGGAAGGGCAGGTGCCAGACTCAGGTCAGGGTGAGGCCTGAGACCTTGGGGCCAGGCGGACTGACCAGCCCTCAGATGAGGCTGCCCAGCCTGCCCTGCAGCGTGGAGCTCCTGGATTCAGAGTCAGCTGGGCAAGGTCTGCTCCACTGCCCTGCTCACCAGCTGTGTGGCCTTGGCCAGCCACTCCCCTCTGTGCCTCATTTCCTCCTCTGTGCAATTGTGTAGCACTCATGGGGTGTCATGAGGATTCCATGTAAGAACCTGGTACTCAGTTAGGCCTGGGTCCTGTTTGGTTAGCTCCCTTCCTGTTTCTGAGGGTAGGGAAGCTGCAGGGCCCCTGTCACACTGGCCATCTGGCCTGGGACAGGAGCAGACTGTCAGTGCTGGTCCCAGTGGGGAGTTCTCTGGCCTCCTCAGCCCTGGGTGTCCGTCGCCAGCTGAGTTGTAGTTACAGCCTCTTGGGATCTCTGGCTACTTAGAGGCTGAGAGAGGGGCCAGGGTAAGATGGGGACTGCCACCTGCTTTTCCACCTCAGTACTTTTGCACATGCTGTGTCCTCTGCCTGGAATGCCCTTCCCACCTGTCCCACCAGGTCCAGCCCCCGTGGGACCGTTCATAAGAACATCTTATGAACTGGCTGTTGAGTGGACTGGCTGAGGGGCCCGTCTGTGCCCAGGCTTCTCACCCCGGCCCCCACGGGTCCCTGACCAGCAGGTGAGGGGTTTGGGGGTTTGCCGGAAGGAGGACTTGAAACCAGTACCAGCTCTCCTTTCCTACACATCCTCTGTGCAAGAGGACTTCATGGAGGAGGTGGCACAAATGCAGCAGATGCCATCCCCATACACATACCTAGGTGCCTACTCTGGGCCTGGCACCTGCTGGACTGCCTGGTATTGTGAGATCCCCATTTGCTAGTCTGTGAGGACCTGCCCAGTTCATCCCCAGGCCTCTCCTTGCCCTGCCACTCTGAATACTCCAGGACTCCTGCGGCAAGTATTGAATGGAGGAAGAAATGAATGAGGCTGCAAAGATGTGGGTAAGCTCCTGTGTGGGAGGCCAGGTTGTCTAGGAGCAGCTGAATGCCCCTTGAGGAGAGAAGGGGGAGGGGACAGAAGAGGAGAGCACGAGGGAGTCCAGAGGGTGATGGCGGGAGTCCCCATCTTGCTTTCCCCAGCCCTCATGGACAGAGCAACCTGTTGCCCCACCCAGGAGGGAGCGAGGAGACTGATGGGAAGGGGCGCAAGGCTCCTCCACGGAAACTTGAATCTTTGCTAATTTGCAATCTTCAAATGCACAGCAAAGGCACTGATGTCATTGTTAATACATTAATCAGCAATCAGCGGGTCAGGGCTCCTGTGGGCCACACAGAAGTGGCACAGGGGGCACAGCAGGAGCCCTGGTGATGCAGTATCAGCCTCCCTGGGAAGAAACCAGCAAGGGTACCCGCTGGCTCAGGCAGGGGTGCCAGAGGCAGGAGGATAGGAGAGCTGGCCCAGGGCCTTGGAGGTAAGACCAGCTTCCAGGGTGGACAAGCAGACTGAGCTGAGACTCTTCCCAGTTACAGTGGGAGGGGCCAGGGGTTAACTGCAAGGGCAGCTTCCCTGGCCAGGGCACCCTGGCATCTGGATGGTACTGAAGGATGGAGAGCAGCTCCAAGCATCAGCTGGGGTCCCTGCCTCCTCCTGGGCCTCTCTCAGGGGAAGAGTGTGGTGGCTCCTGCCCTGGGTCCCTCCTTTACCCCCAGCCCCGCCCCCTGCTATCTGACCTCTCCCACCTGCCAAAGTGTGTTCCCCGTCAGCTGCAAAGCCCAGCCTAGATTTTTGGACAATTGGCTCTTTTACCCAAACCAGGGTCTTCTCCTGATTCCTTCCCCCTTTCCCCATGCCCCATCATCCCCTGAGGGCACCTGTCTGAGGGAGGGCTGAGGCTCTTTGTGGAGTTCCCCTGGCTTCTCTGGGGACCATTGCAGAGAACCCCCTCTTGGGGCCTTACAGGGACAGAGCCACAGCAGCAGGCAGACAGGCTGCCTGCCCCACCTACATCAGGGGCAGGAAAGCTCCCCTACTCCCCACCGCACAGGATAGTTCTGAGGATCAGAGGCGTGCGGGCAGAAGCACTCTGTAAACTCCGTAAGCTACACAAATGTCGGTGGTATTAATGCTGAGCCTGCCACAGCTCACCCTGCTCCTGCCGTGAGTGGCTCTCCCTGCCTGACTTCAGGGGAGCAAATGCCTGTTTTTGCAGGACCCCAGGCAGTGGGGGGTCTGGTGTGGACCCATGGCTCCCACAAGCATGGGTTCGTGGCCATGGCCCCGTCCCCTTCAGTACAGTGAGCACCTCATACACCCTTGAGCTAGGAGGGGCACCTGGGGCTCCCTCAGAGTTCCAGGGTGGGGCGCCTCCCCAGGGCAGCCTGGGAAGAGGTGAGGAGCAGAGCTGAGCGAGGGGAGAGGGAATGGCGGGCTCTGTGGAAGGTGCAGCTGGTGTGGATTGGTCCCTCCTCCCAGCCCCAGGCATTGGAGGCTCAAGGCAGTGAGAAGGCTCCCCAGTAGTCAGCTGGGGTTTGGGGTCCAGGCTCCAAGGGGGTCCTCCCACTCTTATCTCCCCCTGGGGGGCTGGGCCCCCTGGCCAGACTGAGGTGGGTGGTGTGGTGCTGGAGGTCAGACCCGAGCCTCCATGTGGGGAGCCCTGGCATAATGATCATCTCCTACTCTTGTTACACAGGAGGAGGCAGCCGAGGAGGCCCCTGCCTGGGGCCTGGCCTGCAGACTGTCCAATGGTCCAGATGACTGAAGGCAGGGCAGGGGCCACCTAGAAAGTGGCCTGGCCCAGATAAGGTCCTCACAGCTGCACTCCCACCACCACCATCACCACAGAGGTCATAATTGCTCTGAAATCACAACCGAACACAATTATGCAAAAACCAAATTATGTGCGATGATTTTTATGTGTTGGAAACATTAAGTCGAAGCCGGGTGATTACAGGGGGACTGGAAGCAGCTGCCACTCTCTGGGAGCCCATAACTCCCAACAGCTGGGAGCTGTCACTTATTTACAATGCCGTTTCTGCAAGGAAAGAGGGGGTGGTGGTGGAGGCGAGGCCCACCTGAGCCCAGACAGGCGGCTGGGGTGGTGGCCGGCCTGAAGCTGGGAGCCAGGCCGGCCCAAGAGTGGCCGGGAAGGCTTGTTCTCTCATTCTCCATGCCCTGGGCACTGCTGGCAGCAGGAAGAATCAGCCGAGCTGCCTCAGGCCCCTGACTCTCCCCAGAGGCTTGGCTGGCCAAGCTGGAAAGGAAGGAGCAGGAGGCCAGCCCTGGCAGGGATGAGATGGCTGCCTGGCCCTGCAGAGTCGGGGTCCACAGGCCTGGAGTCTGTGCCCCCAACACTGGCGCGCCTACCAGGCTGCCTGGGGCAGCTGCGACCCTGGAAAAATGCAGGTAATGACGATCATCCATAATGAGGCTGCTCTGATAATGAGTGCGGGGCTATTATCCGACCACAGGCTGGACACATCTGAAAGTAAATTATTTTAAGGATCCATTAACGAATGCCTAATTAATGCCCAATTAGAGGGAAGCTGCAGAGGAAATGCTCCGGACAGTTAAGAGGCAAGTCTGTTTTGCAGCCACAGCCTGGGATCTCCAGTAAGATGGGGAGAGGGGAGGGGCCAGAAGGTGGACCCCAGTGTGGGGCAGCCTCTCTCTGGCCACTTCTTGGGCCGCAGAGCCATCAGCCCTGGTGCTTCCCCCAGTCCTTCCCACAAACACACACATGCACACACGTCCTCTGCAAGGGACAACTATTACTATTTAGACATGAGGAAACTGAGGCATAGGGGATGATGCATACTTGAGGACGTGGAAAGCACTGTAAATGAGAAATCTCTCAAGATAAACTTTGGTGTCATGCATGCATGCTTTGCTTGTTATTGGGAATAATTTAAATAAAAAGACTCCTCAGGACTCCATATGCGATATTCACTTTGTTAGAACGAGAGTCTGCACCACTATCTGTTCATGCAGATAAGGGCAAGTAAGTGGCAGAGCTGGGACAGGAACCCAAGGCTGGCTGCTGTGTCCATGGGTTGTGACCTCCATCTTAGTAAGGCCGACAGAGCCTGGGGGCGGGCTCAGCAGATATGGGCGGGGCTGGGGTGGGGGTGGGGCTAAGGAAGTATGCGGGGTGGAGGGGGATTACAGCCGCTACCCCGACTCATCTCACAGCCCAGGCTGGGACAGAACCCCCAGTAGAGGTGGGGCGCCAGGGTGTGGGGAGCCATCAGGAGCCAGGCCCTCAGGGGCTAAAACACTCCAGACCGCTGAGCGCAGCAAAGACGAGGACAGAGCCCTAGGGGCCAAGGAGGGTCACGTGCCGGTCCGGACTGTCTCCCACCTCCCTGGCAGCCCCTGACCTGGCTGTGCTCTCTCTCCCTGCCAGGGTGCTGTGTGGAACTGCTGCTGCTGCTGCTGGCGGGGGAGCTGCCCCTGGGCGGCGGCTGCCCGAGGGACTGCGTGTGCTACCCTGCCCCCATGACCGTCAGCTGCCAGGCACACAACTTCGCTGCCATCCCCGAGGGCATCCCAGAGGACAGCGAGCGCATCTTCCTGCAGAACAACCGCATCACCCTCCTCCAACAGGGCCACTTCAGCCCCGCCATGGTCACCCTGTGGATCTACTCCAACAACATCACCTTCATCGACCCCAACACCTTCCAGGGCTTCGTGCACCTGGAGGAGCTGGACCTCGGCGACAACCGGCAGCTGCGGTCACTGGCCCCTGAGACCTTCCAGGGCCTGGTGAAGCTCCATGCCCTCTACCTCTACAAGTGTGGGCTCAGTGCCCTGCCAGCGGGCATCTTTGGTGGCCTGCACAGCCTGCAGTACCTCTACCTGCAGGACAACCACATTGAGTACCTCCAGGACGACATCTTTGTGGACCTGGTCAACCTCAGCCACCTGTTCCTCCATGGCAACAAGCTGTGGAGCCTGGGCCAAGACACCTTCCGGGGTCTAGTGAACCTGGACCGGCTCCTACTGCACGAGAACCAGCTGCAGTGGGTCCATCACAGGGCTTTCCACGACCTCCGCAGGCTGACCACTCTCTTCCTCTTCAACAACAGTCTCTCTGAGCTGCAGGGTGACTGCCTGGCACCCCTGGGGGCCCTGGAGTTCCTCCGCCTCAATGGAAATGCCTGGGACTGTGGCTGCCGGGCCCGCTCCCTGTGGGAATGGCTGCAAAAGTTTCGTGGCTCTAGCTCTGCTGTCCCCTGTGTGTCCCCTGAGCCGCTGCATGGTCACGATCTGAAGCTGCTGAGGGCCGAGGACTTCCGGAACTGCACAGGGCCAGTGTCCCCGCACCAGATCAAGTCACACACTCTCACCACCACCGACAGGGCCGCCCGCAAGGAACACCACCCACCCCACGGCCCCGCCAGGGACAAGAGCCACCCGCACGGCCATCTGCCCGGCTCCCGGTCGGGCTACAAGAAGCCGGGCAAGAACTGCACCAGCCACAGGAATCGCAACCAGGTCTCCAAGGCGGGCACTGGGAAGCAGGCCCACGAGCTGCAGGACTATGCCCCCGACTACCAGCACAAGTTCAGCTTTGACATCATGCCCACAGCACGGCCCAAGAGGAAGGGCAAATGTGCCCGCAGGACCCCCATCCGTGCCCCTAGCGGGGTGCAGCAGGCCTCCTCTGGCAGTTCCCTGGGGGCCTCCCTCCTGGCCTGGATACTGGGGCTGGTGGTTACTCTCCGCTGAGGGCGCAGGGCGCCAGCACCCAGCACTGCCACATGTCCACCAAGGAACAGGATTTTTTTTCTTTTTTTTTACAAGTGGAGGATCTGCTGGGTTTCAGGCAAAGGCTGGTAGAGGCTTCGGCTGCTGTCTGGGCCCTGCCCGATGGATGATAAACCCAAAGTGTACAGCCCCAAGCAAGATGGGATTAGCGCATCTCACCCAGCTGTCCCAGCCAGCCCTCCACCGAGCACCCACGGACAGCATCCACCCAGCAAGGTGGTTAGAGCCACAAAGTGAATCCTTCATTAGCAACAATGGGACAGTGCCCCATGGGAGCTGGGCTCTCTGGGCTCCTGATCATTTGGAGAGGTCTGAAGGGCCCCCGCTATTCCCAGAGGAAGCAGGACTCAGAGAAGAATAGAGAAGGCTCACCCAAGAGGCTGGGTCGACCAGCTGTCTGGGAGCACATGCACAGGTGGCATTTTGGCTCTTGCCTGAAGCCATTTAGTCAACCTGCCCTGAATCCAACCATGTGCCACCTTCAGTCCCTCCCTTGAGGGTAATGCCTCTCATTCCTGATGTCTCAGGCAACCCTGGCAGATCCAGGCCTGACTGCTTGTCTCCAAGAACCAATTACCAAAGGAAAGATCATCAGAGGCTGAAATTTAGAACTTCATTGTGTGCAATGAAGTTCTCACAGGAGGTGCAGTTTTATAACTATGTCCACTTATATATATATACACACTGTCTACATATATATATATATATATACACAAATGCACAGGTCCCCCGCCCTACTCCCCTACCAAACTGTATGTCTTACAATGTTTATAAATTATACGGAAAACTTTATCTGCTGAACTAAGGATTGTATTGGTGATTTCTAGCAAGAAAGGAGTTCTAGGATTCCATCTAGAATCCCATGAAACTTGGGCTTGCCAGGGCCTGGGGCAAAGGGGCAGTGGGGAGGGTCAAGGAGAAGGGGAGACAGCAAGAACCACTTCAGGGGACCAATATTCTTAGACATTTAGAACATCACCATGTTTTTATATGCAACACAAGCCCGTCTGCCACCTCAGAGCACCCAATCACCCCCAGTATGGTAGCTGTTGGCATCAGAGTGAGAAGCAAGAAGCAGCTTGTTGGGCATCAGGGAGCCAGGCCCTGGGGACTGGTTGGACAGAGGAGGGAAAGAAAGAGGCTTTGGGTTTCTCAGGCCGGCGGGCGAGGTAGCATCCACAGTGTTAGTCCAACAGGCTGGGCAGTGTTGTCAGCTTAGCATTTTGCCAGTGACAGTCTCGATAGGCCAGGGATACTCTGGGCATGATCCCAGGCCTCTAGCATGGCTCAGCTGCTGAATTTTTCCTTGAGGCTCTTTGATGGGCGTCCCAGCAAGGGTCCTGTGTAGGGTGGCAGGAGGGAGAGCATCAGGTGGCCTTAGCAGAAGGGGAACAAAGAGGGCATTTCAAGAACCATCTCAGGCACTTCTGCATTATGGAGGCCCCATTCCTCCTGGACCCTCTGAAGATGCCCGGGGACGAGCAGAGGTCAGGGGGTGGCCAGACTCAGGGGTCAAGAGTGGGGACTTGCAGGGAATGGAGCAGGCAACCCCAGACAGGGGAAAGGGGCTCGGCTGTGCTACTGGCTGGGGTCTGGGCAGGCACAATCTTTTTTGGCTTTGCACAAACCCGAATTCCCCACCAGAGAGGATGTATGTGAGGAGCAGAAACATTGAATCCAATTAAGAGAAAAATAATAATAAAAAAAAATTCTCTTGGACAAGAACCCTGTTTCTCATTTCCTAACCCCGTTTTCCTGAAGGAGTGGCGGATCCCGGATTTTTGTGGGGTGGGCGAACCCGGCCAGGCACAGCTCTGAGAACACAAGCACGTTTGTTGGCAGGAGGAGCTGTTTGGGGCAGGGGCATGCTGACTCACTGGGACATGGATGCACGCGCACACGCACACACACGCGCATTCTCCGTTCCATGGTTCTTCCCTCACTGGCACAGAACATGACTCACTTCCCACACTCCGGCTGTGCTGTGTGAGCACCATCTCTGGCTGGCCCTGGATCTTTCCCGGCCTGCTCCCAGAAGCTTCACCAGCAGCAGCTGAGCTGTTGATTCTTAAAGGGGCTTGGGGGTGGTGGGAAGGGAACTGCCAATTCCTAGTGCCCAGAGGGGATTCCAGAATGCCAGGGACCAACCCATGCAGCAGGGGACGTGGATGGAGTCTGGAGGCTGCACCTGCCTCTCTGGCTTTGGAGAAAGGAGAGAGTTCCTCAAATTGAGGCCTGTGTTTTCAGGCCCGGACAAATCCTCAGTACAAGACTGGAAACATGCACTAAAGGGAGCCTGGTGACGGCAGAACAAATCGCCTTTGGCCTGTGTTTGCTCCCCACTGGTCTGCCTGCTCTCACCCAGCCCAGTGCCAGGGCCAAGCTGTCCCTTAGAACCCGAGGATGCTGTTATGTTGTTGATTTCCTTTCCAACTTTAGATAGCACAGCCCTCAGTGGGAAAATCAAGCATCCAAGCACTTTATTAAAAATTTTTTAAAAAGACTTAGTAAGTCCTGTAATATGGAAGTGAAATGTCAGTACGGGAAATGCTAATGTTTTATAAATGATCCACTTCTGTCAAGCACAGCACAGTCTCTGGTTGCCGACTGTTATTAGAGGCAAGGCAAGGGGCCCAGGACACCAGGTGTATTTTTAGCAGCTTGCTCCTCTAAAAGGTAGAAGGAATAAAAGCAGCTCTATTGTGGATGACATCACTCGTCACTCAGCAGCTCACATGCTACGCAGTCACGATGACACCATTGTCCAAAACATCAGGGCAAGTTGACAAGTCAGGGGCTAAGTGAAGGCCTCTCCATTCACCAGACCCAGCATCCCTCCTGGGTGATTCAGGGCAGGGAGGTGTGGGTTCCTGCCTTGGGAGCTCTGTCCTCCTCCCAGAGGCTGAGGCCACCCCTCTTTGTTCCTGATGGGGTCAGCCCCTCTGCCGTTTTTGCTCAGCACTTTCAATAGACCCCGGGAGGGAGCCAGCTCCTCATCTTCCTCTCTCAGCTCCAGCCACACAGCCCTCCACTCTGAGGGAATGGGTGGCCACTGGTGGGTGGTCTCAGAGTCTCTCCACAAGCTTGTCCCCCAACTCTAGAGCTTGCCTGGCTTCCTATCGTTCGTTCAACAAGCACTGATCAAGAGCCCATGTGGGCCAGCCACTGGCCCAGGCTCTGAGGTCCTAAAAGTCAGAAGGCATGGCTCTCCCAAAAAGAACTCAGAGCCTAGATGTGAAAACAGGTAGGACTGGTGAAACCAGGATGGGATTGGTGCCTCTGTTAGCGCCCCCACCCCCACTCCACCCCGAGAAATTTGGCTGGGGTGGGGGCAGTCAGGGAGGGCTTCCAGGAGGAGGTGACACTCTAATGGGTCTCAGAGGATGAGGAGGCAGCCAGAGAAGGATATGGGAAATATTCCAGGCAGAGGGCTAGAGGCATGTAATAGCACCACGTTTGGGGTATCTGCAAACAACTGTGAGTTGAGGACCGGGAATGACGTTTAGGGAGGCATGGAAGGCCAGCCTGGCTGGGCAAGGCCCAGGAATCCTACACAGGGACTTGGACTCTACTCTGGAAGTGGAGGTATTGGCCCCCCGTATGGGGTACTCTTCCCTACCCCGCACCCCCAGTCCCTCCACGCACGTGGTCCGCACCCGTGGCAGGCTTGCCAGTGTTCCTCAACAGTGGATTTCATCATCAAAACTTGCCTTTCTGCTCAGCCAGATCCTTCCCTCGTGCCAGCAAGCTGGAGCTCTCCCTGGAAGTCTGCCTGGGCCAGAGTCCCATTCCCAGACACCTGCTGCTTCCAAGCTCGGAAAGCATCCCATAGCTGTTTTGTCTCCCACACTCCCTCCTTTCCCGTACATGAAGGGCTCAACCCTCAGCCCCTCTTCTTGCTTCCAAGAGGCTGCCCAGATACCCTCTCAGCCACTTTCACATGTGCCCACTCTGGCAGACCATCAGTGATCCCCAGAACTCCCCCAGACTGCTTCTCTCTTCTTCTCTCCTGCTGGGGCTGTTCATTACCAGGGAGCCAAGAATCCCATTTAGCAAATGTTTACTTGCCACCTAACTAATCATTCAGCACTCTGCCACCATGGCAAATGGGGGCTCCAGAAGGCCTGTTGGCAGGTTTGAGGGGGCCGAGGGAGCCAGGAAGTCTTCTTGGAGGACAAGCTGCAGGGTATGGGGTCAGAGGGAACAGGTTTGCTGGGAGGGCTCCCTGCAGCCGACTGGGAGTCTTGGGGCCTCAGCAGCGCCCAGCAGATCCTCCCTTTGTATTTTCACCACCCAGGCTGTCCCTACCAGCCTCTGCTGGACCCCACCTCTGGGACCCAGCTCTTCAGGGCCCTAGTCAACACTGACCTGAAGGATGCCTTTCTTTGTGTACCTTCCTTGATTGGCAAGTGCTAGTGTACCTTTTGATGGGGCGCCGGTCAACATCTACCGCTCAGTCCCTTGACCTGGCTGTGATCACATTCTGGCTCATCTCCTCCCAGCCCGGCTCCCTGGCCTAAGTAGGAGTTTATCCCATCAGCTATTATTCCATCCTGTGTCACCAATCCCCCACTATCAGCTTGTAATGGGCCAATTTTCTTTTACCTTCTGTCTACTTGGAAAATATCTCAAGAACCTTTGTGCATTAAAATATCCTTTACAACTCTCTACTCGATATCTCTTTCTGCTCCTCTAATTGTCCCTTTTAACTCACTGTGCTTTCAGTATAAATCTCCTGGTCTCCCCCCTGCAGGCTGTTAATAAATACAAGCTCTAAAAAAAAATACACATAAACATCTATTGTTGGCTAAATAACTCACACCACAAGTAAAAAGCCAGGAAGAAAGGGAAGCTTCGCCTGATACAACCCTACCTGGGCTCTCTCACTCAGGCTGTCCTCGCCTGTCTCTTTTAGGAGAGCTGCTGGAATCAGGGTCCTTTATGGTCCTGAAAAGTCCACTGGGTGAGGGAACTGAGGATGCCCCAGGGGAGAAAGAAGGAGAGAGTAGTTACGAGGCTGTGTTGACAGGCGACGTTGCTCTAAGAGCAACTCGGGAGGGATGAGGACAAAAGGGACCCTTGTGCTGGGAGCAGTGGCTAATTTAAGTGGCATTTCAGTGAACCAGCTCACAAGGCCCCTTACTCCAAGAGAAGTGGGTCAACCTCCTCCAAGATACGCCACCAGCCTGCACATATGTGGCCTGCCTTCCATCTCCCCCCTTTCAGCCCTGATTTCTCGTTAGAACCATTCGTTTCTAAGCACCAGGAGGGTGGGGATGGCTGTGCCTTTTGTGTCACCAATTTTCGTGTGGCAGCGTGTACACTAATGGCATGCCTGAATGGCAGGATTTGACACCATTGCTGCAAATGGGCTTGGGTCACAGGGCTTTCCAAGTTGGCTGAGGCGCCACACCACCCCTACCTCCTTCACTCAGGCTTCTTGGGGAGCCCCTGCCATCCACAGCTTCTGCTGGTCCCTCTCAGAAGAGAGAGGAAGCAGGAGATCTATTAAACCCTTCAATTTCTTAAGTACCATTTCCCAGGAGACAGACTCTAAGGAAGAAGGAAACGCAAGTGCTCAGGACCTAAACAGGTGGGAGGCTTCCGAGGCAACCAGCTCCATATCACCCAACCCCCCAGCTTCAGGCAAGACTGTGATGCCCTCTGAGTGGAGACTGAGATGTGGCAGCATCCAGGGGGCCACTCACTGCTCCAGCTAGAGAGAGATGCAAAGGACAACCACCAAAGAAGACTTTCTCAGTGACGAGGGGCCAGCAGGACAAACCTACAGAGGGAACTGTGGTGGGGGATGGGGTCAGGAGTGGCCTAGTGGAGTCTGAGCGAGACCCCAGAGGGCATACATACTGTGTCACTTGGAGAAAGGCAGCACAGCCCTGCGGGGAATCATGTAGCCAAAGAGTCAGAGGCAGGGAAAGACGCAGACAGAAGACAGACAGACAGGAGGGTGTAATAGGAGGCTCCCGGGGCCCGAGCCCTTAATCCTTCAGACACCATACCCTTGGGTATGGGGAGGAGGGTGGCTCTCCATCCTGAGCTCCCGGCCAGCAGAGCCACATTGGCATTCTCCCCACCGTGCTCAGGGTCACAGAGGTCTCCAAGGTGTTTTTATTCTTTATCCCAGCATCTGAGCCTCAGAGGCCCCGAGATCCCTGACCCCTCATCTCGCCTGCCGCCCAGAGAGTCTCTCACTGTTTTATCTGTGGCATTTAAAGTGCCACTGAGTGTCTGGCACTTTACAAGTCTAAGGTACAGGCTCTTCTGAATTTCCACACCAGCCTCCCTTCCAGGCGCCACCCCCCGGGCTCACTTCCTCGCCTGTGTCTCCGCTGGCAGTGACCCGAGTTCATCAGGAAAGAGGCTCAGCCCATCCTTGGGGCTCAACTTTGCTCACAGCTCGATGCTCACAGAGGCAGACAGGGTGGAGACTGGGTATCCTGGTTGGAAGTTGCTGTAGGCACAGCGGTGGTGAACTCCATGCCTCTAAGCTGTCCCCTGATCCCAGACCCATTCTGCGACAGCCCCTTCCTACATCTTCTCCACCACCCCACAGACCAGACAATCATCCCTGCCGGCCTCACAGATGATGCATGCAGGGAAGTTCTCCCCGCACAATCACTCCTGCTGCCTTACTAGCTCCTCTCTCCTCCCCCACCCCCAACCTCACTCTGGGCCCAGCACTGGCCTCTGCCTACCTAGCAGCCACTGGCCACTGTCAGAATCAGCCTCCTCTGGCTCCCTCCCCCTTGGCCTTCTCCCTCAGAGACGGCTTCATCGTTCAGAATCACTGACCCACTTCAGCTTCTGAGAGCGAGTCCAGCCAGGCCATGGCCCTGTCTTCTTGGAAATCGTTCCTCCTCATCTGTTTTCTCTCCTAAGATCAGTGATGAGTGAAAGTGAAAAAGCAACTTAGAATTGGGTAGCATTTCAGGTTTTTAAAGTCCCATTGTAGACACAGCCTCCTAGTTAACTGGGAAGTGTGACCTTGAGAAGATTTGATTACAATCCTTGTTTTATAGATAAAGAAATGGACCTCTTGGTTCTGAGTCCAAGATTGGAGCTCTTCCCCAACACAGCCTTGTGCTTCCCTTGAGTGGAAGACCCCCATCCCACATGACCCATGGATAAGAGTGGGACCATCCCGGGGGACCAAACTCTTCCTTCCCACCCCCAGGAATTTCGCACTCAGAATTGATTTGCAGAATCAGTCAAAGGTCAGAAACTTTTCCTAGAGGTTCTCTCTGCTCTCCTGACCCCTTAAACTTTCCCAAACTAGGTCACTGAGATCACCAACCCAGGAGACTGATCTCTGCCTTCCTTCTCACCAAGAACTGGGGTGCAGTAACAGAGAACTCCCATGCTGGCCAGGGCTCTTTCTTCAGTTTCTTGACAGCTGTAGCTGGATCTCCATTTCTGGAAGGACCCCATGTTGTACAGTAAACTCTAACAGTAAGGGCGGAGAAAGAAGACCCAGCCCCACGGTCCTTTCCCGTGCAGGGCCCCTCTCACCATGTGAACAGAAGGGCCACTCGAAGTTGACAATCTGACCTGCCAGAACCACGTGGGGGTCCCTAGGTTCAAACATAAAAAAGGTACCTTCCTAGCTGAACCCGCCAAGTGGCTGTATGTTTTTATAACTCTTTGAGCTTCAAGCATTTTTGACAATCAATCTTTGGCCTCTCCTCAGAGTTTGTGTGAACCTTGGGACTGTTCTGGGAATTTATATTTTCTTTTCATCGTTTTTGTTCATTTGGAAAATCAACATCATCATCATAATTTTCAATCAAATATGTCTGCTTTCCTTGTTTGGTATATTTTCATGAATTTTAAAATTTTGGTCCCAATTTTAAATTATCTAATAGCAATTGGCTAAAAAATGAACAGGCAATCACTAGCTCATGCAAATCTATCCTAGCTGATATTATAACTTTTTACAATTTATCTTACTGAAAAATTTTCCGTTTTTAGAAAAACTTTTTATTTGGAAATATAGGTTCACAGGAAGTTTCCCACCCTCCCCACACTCCCAAAAAGGATACAGAGAGGCCCCATATAGACTTCACCTAGTCTTCCCCAATGGTAATATCTTGCATAACTTCATGATATTTTGCCTTTTCAATTCTAAATTTAGTTTATGTTTATGCTACTTTCTTTACCTATTTAGGTAGAGTTTTCTTATATTTGAACAACTGTGATCAGGAGAAAATAAAGTTTCCAACAAGGACAACGACATAAATGGTCACACTTTTGCTTGGCTGTTTCTCAGTGAAACATTAGGATTTTAAGTGTAAATTTATCATTGAACTGAGAAATACGAGAAATGTTTGTCCAGATTCAGGGTTCTGAAGTAGGGTTGGGGTATGAGGGAGGAGTGTGTCCATAAACTGTGAGGAATTCAATGCAAGGATTTCTGGGGAAGTACAGGTTTCTAGGGAGAGACTTTCATCAGAACCTCAAAAAAGTTAAGAACTGCTGGGTTGGAAGAACCTTCAGGTGATCCCAGGCCTTGCTGCACTCCCCACCCTGACCCACAGGTGGCACTCTGCCTTCAAGATGACATCACTGGCTGTCAGGGCAATGGGCAGTGGAAATAGTTCTTGGCCAATTTTGGCTTTCACCAAATTCTCTGCTTCACACAAGGGAAATAGAAGGGGAAGAAAGGATTGAGAAACTACCAGAAGAAGATGGCAACAGCCTTTTAAACCGAGGTTCTCTGCTTCTTCTTCATTCTGGAACCTGCGGCAACAGCTCCCAGGGAAGAGTCATTTCCAAATGCTGGTTTGAAGGCATGGGGAGCCTACGACTGTGATTTTACTGATTTGCGATGAAACATTAATATAGTGATCTTTTCATTAAGCCAAATTTATTCAATCTAAAGATAATTCATTCTTCTGAAATCGAGTCTCCAGTTTTGATTGGGAGAGGGAGAGTGGTATCCTAAAACACCCTCCTTTTATAAACTGATGGTATCTAAGCAGAGTAGCTGTCATTTCGCAATGTCTCTAGGTGGCCACCCGAGGGAGGCCCTTCACATTCTTTCTGGAACTTAACTGCTCTGGGGAGTTGCAAAATGCCAGGAATGGTGGTTTTGGAGGAGTGGGACAATGAGGTCCTTGAACAATGTGGTCCTTGCGTTACATTTTCCTGGGTTCAACCCCACCCCACTCAGGCCGAGAGGTCTGCTTATGTGCACCTGCCCCTTCACACAGCCTCCTTCCTCTTTGTTAACCTGCCTCTCCATTATTTGCAGACAATTATCTGCAATAATTTAGCCAATTACCCTTAAAGACAATTACACTCTTCCATCAACAAACATTGATGTTCTTTTCTTGGGTCTTTGAACGAAGCCAATATTAAGGAGACACTTTATTTACATAGAGTCAGATTGTTCCCTTTGAGGAAGGTTTGGGTTCAACGTTAAAATTTAAAAATCATAACTGGGTGTTGGGGGCTTGGAGCTGACGGTTGGGGTAGAAAGGAGGGGGGAGGACTTTTCTCCCTCTGGAAACAAGAGGAGCTGCTTGAAAAGGTAAGGTGCCCAGGGGACCTGGTACAGTGTGCGCCTGCTCTCCCCCAGCTAATGAGATCTAAAAGTGTCCATGCGATGAGCTCAGCCCTGCAAGTAAAATCATTCAGAAGCGCTGCCCTCATCGCTGTGCCTGCCGGTTACTGACCACAGCTTAAATCTACCCCCAGACACCTCCGGGGACCTCCAGAGCTAATCGCTTCAGGGAACTTGATTGAAATGTGCTCCTCACCCTCGGCTGCTCATAAAAGCTTTATCCTGGGCAAAGGCTGACCCAGAATGGATGGAGGCATCTCCCAAGTCAGGAGGCCAGAGGCGCGGGCCCGGAGAGGCAGGATCTCTGCTCAGAGAGAGAACTCCATTATGGCTGTTGTATTAAAAAAGGGGAGGGGGGAGCTGCAATTTTATCTCCTCGCAAGGGCCCCTCTCTTTATGGTTTGGGTCCTACCTGGTGGCTATTTGTACTTGATTTGTCATGGGCAAACAGCAGCAAGATGCAGGGGTTTTTTTCAAAGTTAGAAGAAGGAAAAAAAAGAAGAAAAAAACCAAAGTCTGCTCCTGCTGGGTTTATAAAGAGCTGTTTTCTTCCTGAGCTCTATGGCGTGGTGGCTCTAATCTGAAATTTCTTTTTAATCATAGCAGGAGTCCCAATTAGCGTGTTGGGTAATCTTTCAAGTAGAACTGGGAGTTCCATGACCACAGAGAACAGAGGAAATGTTACGTGTGAAGCCCCCGAGGAACAGGGCAGAGGAGGCAGAGCAGACGGGCTTGTGTACACATGTGTGTGAATAAATATGTGTATTTGAAGGCGGGCTTCCCACCCACGAGACCAGTGTGGGCACCCCAGGCCCCTGAACCCCAACACTATACCAGGACCAGAGCAAGTGTACGGGGTGTTGCTCTTGGTGGATGAACCCCATCCCCGAGCCAGCGTGCAAACACACGGTGGGTGCATATACCTACTCTTCCCCTCAGAATACGGGGCAGGGGTGGGACCAAGCTCCACTTGCAAGGCAGTGGGCACAGAGTTTGGGGTGTCCCTCTGCTCTCTGTGAGATGGGCCGCACCTCCTGACTCAGCTGGCACCAGGGCCCAGCTCCGACCTGGAATTGCCAATGACCTACTTTCCTTTGTTGTTGTTGTTTTTGGAAGTGCTGATGTCAATGCAGAATTCAGCAGAGGCTGAGAGAAAAAAAGAGACAGAGGAGGGGGGTAGGGAGGAGAAGAAGGGAGAGAACGAAGGGGAGGGATGGAAAAGGAGGGGAGAGGGAGTGCGTCAGAGGGCCATAATAAAGGCAGGTACCCGCAACAGTGCTAAACGCATATATTACGTCCCCACAGGGCCTGCCCAATATAGCTGGGATCAGTCTGGGCCCTGCAGCTTCAGGATAAGTGAACAAGGCCCAGGCTCCCTCCAGTTTCCTCTCCCCATCATGGACACGTGAGGGGCGGAGGAGATGCCTGGGCAGGCCTGCCCAGATGTGCCTGTCCTCAGAAGCAGAGCCATGCGCTCTCCCCGGGTGCCTGGAGGTGCTGGGTTTGCATCCAGCTGCTGTTGGTGAGACGCAAGCCACGGCCACCCTGCCATGTGGGACTTGGTGGAGGCCCTGTGCCCTTGCTGGTACTGGAGGAAATTGGCCTCTGGGGACGTGGAAGGCAGTTTCCTCTGTTCACCTGCTCCTTGGTAACGCATGTGACAGAGCTCCGCCGGCAGCTCACCTGCTCTCAGCTCCCATTCTCAGGAGCCCCGGGAGAGCCTCGGGGGTTTGGGGTGAGGAGAGCTCCAGACAGCCCAGGCTGTGGCAGCAGAGCTGCAGAGAATGATTCAAACGTGCATCCTGTCCAGGTCTGAATCTCGTCCCTTCCTCACTGCCTGGCTTTTCTGTCCCACAGCCAGGGCTGAACTCCAGGCCTGGGATGACAAAGGCTCCTGCATTTTCCACCCATTTGCAAACCTCGGATGTTGTTCCCCTGCCTCAGCCCAACCTACCGCTGAGCATCCGACTCCTCCTTCTGCGCTGAGCCTTCCCTCGTGACACTTGCTCAACAGATTCTTAATGAGAAAAACATTTCAGATCCACATTTTCAGGAAACCCAAGGCCATAAGCCTCTTGATGCCACTGACAGACCTATTTCCCCTTCCACATTCCATCTGGGAGCTGAAGGGACTCCATTCGGGTGGGTCTGGGGGATGGGGTGGGTCCCATCCTCTGTTCCTCTCTCTGGGAACTTCGGCCCCCACACAAGCTTGGGCACATAATTAAAGTCCCTCTTTCCTGCCCCGTCAGCTCATACATTTTTCAGACAAAGAAATATACGGAGGAGACAAAGCTCTTATATGCTGAAATTAGCCCCCGAAAAATAGGTTACCTGACAATTACTTGCTTCTAAGTGGAGCACAATCTAGTGGAGGAAGCGCTGGATGGGCTGCTGGGAGTGCTGCCTTCGACTCCCAACTTACTGCCTCTTAACCTCTTTCAGTCTCTTGGTTTAGAGAAGGGATAATAATTCTCTCCCCCTCCCACCCTCGGTGGGCTGGTGAAGGCGTAATGAATCAACGTCGGGAGTGCTCTGAAGAGGCCAGGCTCAGGACGCCATGTAAGTACACAGCATCACCGGCCACCTCTCACATCTACGCCCGAGCTGATTTATTTACTTCCTGTGAAAGAGACAACAATCATCATATTTACACTTCATGCTGCAGCTTCCTACATCTCCCTCCAGCGCCCCTCCCTCTGCTCCTGCTAAGGACTCCATTAAAGATAAGCTGCCTTTCTTGTCTGCCAAGGAGACCCCCTCTCTCCCACTCTCTCTGGCTTTTCGGATCACAACTTTCTCCCCCAAGTCACAAACCATGGCCATAAAACATGCTTCCCCGCTGTACACATGAAGCCACTGAGTGTCCACATGAGGATGAGGAAATGGATTCCATGGGCAAGAGAGGCTTCCTCGGAAGTCAGTGCTGCTGATAATTAAGAAGCCAAGCAAAGGTGCGTGGAAAGCGGGTAGACCACGTTTAAACATTTCGTCATTTCGAGTGTCCCCTGGTGCTTGAATTCTCATTTCCACCCAGGGCCACTCCATGGGGGACGGTCACCATGCACTCTCAGCTGTGGCTGTTGGGGTGACATTTGATTTTCCTTTCTGAATTTTGACAGCCCTCTTTTGTTCTCAGCAGCACTCAGGGCTTGGTGCTTTCACACAGACAGAAAAGAAAATTAAAAGGAAAAAAGAAGAAGAAAGAAAGAGGGGAAAAAAAGGTCTGAAATGTTCTTATTAGTCCCAGGAATGAGAACAGCCACCACTCCTGAGATACTGGACCGGACTGGGAGAATCCATGACGGCAGGATGTTTGACATTCTGTGGCGACAGGGTCCAATGCAAGAGCTCCTTGGGTACCACCTGCCAGGAGACAGAATAAATGTATCCTCGCTACTCAGAGCACAGCCCAGGGACTGATTCCCCAGCACTGATGTGTGAGGAAGATGTCAACAGAGGTCCCCTCAAGAATGATGTCTCTATTTCCATGCTAATGCTGGGCTGCACTTTCTGAAGAGCAGGATGGGCCACCATAGCTCAAAGAAGTGTACCCAGGGGTTCTGGTGTTCTCCCAGGAGAAGCAGGGGGCTGGGGTGGGCACGGTGGCGAGTGGGATGAAATAACACGACATTCCCGCCCTTCCTGCATGGTCCGCCTCCAGCTCCCATACAGGCTGGTCTGCTTCTGGACACAGCGCTGGCTCACGCCTGTCTCCAACAGAATGTCACTGCCAGGCCTCCCAGCTTATCTCCCTAGAGCTTTCCAGGCCAAAACCCCAAACTCATTAACTACAAACTTTGCCGAGGGAATAATACCCACCCAGGTGTAGAATGTGGTGCCAACTTTCTCATTAAAGTGTCTTTCAACATGAACACTCACTGCCAATGACAATGGGCACTTGGCACTTCAGAATAAGATGCTGAGGAAAAGGAGAGGAAAACAGCTGTGTCCAGGTCAAAACAAATTAAATGTATGGCTGGCGGCCTGTGGCTGAAAGCTGTTTACTGCATGCTTGATGCTACCTTTTCTAAAGATGATTTTTGAAAATGTTCTTCCTGTTGGCGATGTGCCTCTTTTGCATGGGGCAGGGGCCTTGTGCCAATGCCCCCCTGTGTGCCTTCATGCTGCGGCTCAGATGTCATTAAGCAATAAAACCCCAGCCGTTAAGAATACAACATCATTGTACCCTATGAGGAGGGAAGCAGACACCAGGAAGCACTGGGGAATAGAGGAGACTGAGTCCTGAGCTGAGAGGCCTAACAGAACAGCCCCAGGAGCGAGGGGCCCAGTTGTCCATGGAATATGACGGACACTTGAGTGAGCCCAGGGCTCCCCTCACTGACCCAGCGGGAAGAGCATGAAAGAATTCAAGATGGCAGAACAGTAGCTGTGTAGTTTCCTAGGGCTGCACACAATGACCACAAACAGGGTAGCTGAAAACAACAGAAATGTATTCTCTCCAGTTCCGGATGCCAGAAGCCTGAAACCAAGGAGGTCAATAGGGTAGCTTCCCCCTGGAGGCTCTGAGGGACAAGCTGCTCCGTGGCTTGCTCTCCTAATTTCTGGCAGCTGCCAGCAATCCTTGACATCCTTGACTTGAAGAAGCATTTCTTCCATCTCTACTTCTGTCTTCATATCTCCTCAGTGTGTGTCCTCAATCCTCCTCTTCTAAGGACACTTGTCATTGGATTTAGGGTCCACTCTAAGTTAAGATGATCTCATCTCCAGATCCTTAACATAATTGCATCTGCAAAGACCTTCCTTCCAAACAAGGTCACACTCACAGGTTCCTTTGGACGTATCTTTTGGGGAAACATCATTCAACCCACTGTGATGGCCAAAGCCATCTGGGGAAGTGCTCTTTCTAGGACTAGTCCACCTCCCACTGGACCCTCTGCCTACCTCTGAGGCATCGTGACTTTGGCTCTGCAAACAAAGCTACAGGGACGCTGAGCCTTTCTTCCAAGCCAGGCCATATCTTTCACAACCATGTCCCCGTCTCAGTATCACTTAACCTTCAGAGTCTTCTCTTGGAGGCAGGTCCTAAGATGGCAGGCCACAGCAGAGCATCTCACCCACAGGAATCCCTGCGAGGAAGAGAATCAAAAGGACGTGTTAAGCCAAACCCTGTAGCCAGGCTGTTCCTCCTCACGGTCTGTCCTCCCCCAAGCTCCGAGCTGCAAGGGCCAAGCCCAGGGCTCCTGTCCTACAGAGGCTTTGCAAATGTTTACCAGCCTTTTCTTAATGGAAAACGGATGGAAGCTCATTATATTCTAAAATGACCTCATGTCATTGGTCGGTTCTGATAATTATGAAACACTTTCTTCTGTTGAGTCAAAACCAGCCTACCTGGACTGCTGTCCACCAAGTGTCCCAGATTTGCCTTCAGGAACTCTGGAAATGAAGGTCACCTCCGGGCTCCCAGAAACTGCCTCATTCTAATCAGCTGAAGGGATGAATATATCCCTGCAGAGGTCACAGGGCACTGGCAGCTGTGCCAGGCTGATCAGAAGAATTTCGGTCCTTCTGCAAGCATGGATAGCAATCATCACTGCAATTTTTTATTTTTACCCATTATATGTTAGATGCTTTACGAATATTATTTCTAATCCTCACAACAGGCCTGAAAGGCATGCGTTATTATCACCCATGCTTTATACAAGAGGGAATGAATTCTGAGGTCAGATAAGCGGAGAATGTGGGATTCGAAACCAGATCTGTTTAACCTCATTTTGTGCCCCGCCTCATGCCTCCCTCCTGGGTGAAGGATCAGTCTGCTTCCTATGCCTGGTGGCCAGCCGGAACCTGGGGAGAGGATGGAAGTCCTCAAAGGAGGATGAAGCAGAAATTCCAGTTTCACATAGAAACCAAGCACTCATGTTTTATTTCAATTTCCCTGAACATATAGTTCAGTTACACTCGATTTGGGAAAAGGAAAAAAAAAAAGCACAACCAGTGCTTGAGAAATGTCAAGTATTACATTTCAGCGGACGTGTATGGTACAATCAAAATATTGAACATCCCCAAACAGATACAGACCTTCACCAAAGTCTCTTTCAGAGGCACATCGCCGAGGTCTGAAAAGAGCAACTCATGTTTCCAGCCCAGCTGATTTTCCTAGAGTATAATCTCCATACTTCCAAAGTCTGCTTCACCCAGAGGAGAAAATATAATGCTTATTATCCCTGGTACATTTATAGAAGGTCTTATGCTTTCTCTTTCTCATAAATCATTGCATTTGATCCTCACTTCCGACCTATGAGGTGGGGGGGGGGGGGTGGCAGGCATAACCGTCACCGCACAGGTAAGGACATCAGGAGATGAAGTGGGCTGCCCAAGGCAGAGTTCCCTAGGGGAAGGCAGGAGAGCCATCGGGCCCCCTCTTTTTTCTACTGTCCTCCTTGCAGGAGTCCCACTGCCCAATTGCAAGCCTCAGAGTCCCAGGAAAGATGTGACAATTAAAGATCCCACCACAGAGCTAGGGTGGGAGGAGGAAAAATGGGCGAGGGGGAGAGAGGAGCACAGAAGACCCAGGAAGAGGGGCTGTGGTCACTAAAGCCACGGTGGGGTCAAGTCAGACTTGATTACAGCTTCCGCCCGGGAAGGGACACAGGAAGCAAGCAGGAAGAGCCGAGCTCCTTCAAGGAGATGGGACCAGGAATATTTTGAAATTAAATATTCTTCCCACTCACAAAACCTTTTCCTCAGGACCACGAGCTTGCCTTCAGCAATGTCAGTGTCGGCCCCGGAGAGATCAGGAAGGCTGGCAGCAACTAGTCCCCTGTGGTGTGCCTGTGGCCAGAAGAGATCTTACAGCCAAGTGCTTCTCTGAGGTCACATCGTCTAATGAATTAAGGTTAACAGCTAAACAGCGAAAGAAAGGGCACTGAACTTTACTCTGCTACCACTCAGCTTCTAAGTAAATACTTTGGGGATTGCCTCACTCAGCCGTCAAATGCCAGGAGTTCCTCTGAACACAACTTGATGGCAGGGAGCCGACAGGCCTCCAGAATGCTTGAGTGGACCCACACTTCCTTCAGAGGGTCAGACCGGTCTTTGCCTCATGCAAAACCCTCAAGACACCGAAAAATTGAATAGTCACACTTCAAAAAATTCTGTTGGCTTAATGACTCCCACCCACAAGGTCACTGGCTCCTGCAGCCAGGAGCCCCTAGAACTTGGCCTGGGAAAGCCTGGGAAGGCCATCCCTGCAGAAGAAACCCCCAGAGCCCACACTTCTTTTTTTTGGTTGGGGGAGGCACTCTGATCCTTTGGAAGAAAGGAAGGGTTGAGCTATTTACATGGTCATTTTTGTTACCGTCTTGAGAGCCTTGAAATGATCACAAAAGGAAAATAGGAAAATATGCCTCCTAAAAAGAGCTGAGGCAAATTATTATAGCAACCGAATCCTAAAAGGAATTTTCAAGTTAAAATATGGCTCATGTGAAGTTGTTATGGCAACTGACATTTAAAAGTAACTGGATTTGGGCAAGTTTCTTCCTCCACCCTCTCTGCAAAGTCTTGCAGGAACTTCATGCTAAAATTATGCTTTAATTTTAATTAGCCAAATAGGTCATAAATATAGCTTATTCCCAAATCCTTACAATGTCTACCCTGCGAGTAGCTGATCTACTAATGAGAAAATATTTCTACCAAAACCCACTTACCATTAAAAAATCCAATCCAAGATTTTTGCTAATATAATTTATCAATTTAAACACATTGCATAATGTGATATTCTGTAGCATTCCATTAAGATGATAAATAGCAGTGGGGGGAAAAAAACCCAAGAGATTAAACATATCACAAGCAGTGTAAGTGTATTTAAATAACCCGGGCCGTTGCCGAGGAAAACACACTGTTCCCATCCATCCTCAAATATGGTCTAAACTCAGCCGCAGATCCCTGACTGTAAGGATATTAATAGGACAGAAGAAGGGGGGCAATCAGAAATGACAGGCAACTTCAGAAGAAATAAAATTTCTATTAGGCTTTTGTTATAAGATTACATCAAAGCATTTCATATGTTTTAATTTGGGGAGAGAAAAAGCAACTACTTGGGGTTTGTGCCTGGGGGCCGCCTCTGTGTATCGAACCACACAGTTTGCATAATGAACAATTTTCATTCAATCAGGATCTCTGCATAGATAGCTCCCACTCAAAAGGTCCTAGGCACTGGCTCATAGTTTTTATTCTGTCAGCTCCCCCTGCTGGAGGAACAGCGTTTGACAGAGAGAAAAGGATGCAGGGCGGCTTTTGTAAGCCACTGCTTTAAATTCAGGTCCTTGATAAAGTTTGAGACCTGACTTGATAAACAGCCTCCTCCCCAAACAGAAAGAGCCTAGAAAAGTCCTCTGTAAGATACCGGAGGACACCTCCTTTAGCAATTCCTGTAGGAGGAGAGAGACTGGAGGTTTGTGGTGTGAAAACCCTTGCCCTTTCCACTGTGTACTGAGTTAGGGATTTTAGAAACTGCTATTTGCATCCTGGCCCAAACACAGGGGTGGGGGTGAGGGGCCTGAAATTGGTGGAAGGTGACTGGTGGACATGGTCGTCGATGTGAAACCCCACACGTCGTTCCTACCTGGAAAGCCATCTTTCAAGTTTCCCAGCTGTCCAGGTAATCATTAAAAAAAAAAAAAAAAAAAGCTACCCAAATGGAATTGCATTTTCATGCACAATGGAAAACTTAAAAGCTTAACAAATCGTTTTGGAAAACTGGCACAGACAACATTGGCTTGGAGGAAGGGAAGTCCGGGGCGAGCTGGCCGCGCCAGGACCCGGGGCTGAGGCCTAATCCGCCTTGATCTGAGGGTTTAGCGCTGCTCCCGCCGCTCCTTCCTCTCCGCCGACGCCGCAGAACCGCTCTGCTCCATCCACCTGGCTCCGTCCCCAGCCGAGCGCCGGCTGCTCTCCCGCGGGGAGGCGCGCCGGGAGCGGGAGCGACAAGAAGCCGTGTGAAACTGTTTTCGAAAACCTGGGATGATCATTTAAATGTTTAAAATATGCACATGGTAATTCAAAACTAATTACCCTGAGCACATTTGAAGCGTTTATGCCATCATCTCTGGATCCTGCCTCCTGATTGTGCGCCACAGCTCACTCTGGTGTTTCTATAAACTGCTCCAGCGATTTTAACTTCCAGGCTAAATCAGGCAGCTCCCGCCCTGCCTCCCGCCCGCCCTGGTTGGTGGAGAGACCCCTTCCCCGCCGCGTCCAGGAGAGGAGGCTGCGCCCCGTTCCCCAGGAGGGCCATTTGTCATGGTCAGGTAGTTCTGGCCGTGGAGTCACTGCTCTCGATGCTGTTCATGATTGTCATTTCCATTATTTACTTTAGGTTAAAATGACATCTTCCCCCACCTATGCCTTTCCTCCTGGTCCCTCCCCATCCCCCCTCCTCTGCTTCAGCACGTCGCCCCCATTTCCTGGTTCACTCAGGAGCCTCAGGAAGTTGCCTTGACTCAGATCCCCTTGGCTACTTTCCTATTTGGGGGTGAATGTGAAACATCTTCAGGAAGGCCAAGGGGTGGGAAGGTAGCCACAACCACCAGGTCTCTTGAGAACATGATGTAAGTGGGCCCCACCTGAGGGGACAGCAGCCACTGCTGAACAGAGGTTACTGGAGCCCAGGGCCCACGCGTGCACACGCCACACGCACGGGCACGTGCACTTCATACACGGGGCACACCCTGCTCGCAGACTGGACTCATTAGACCTAGGCAGGTCCCAAAGCAAATTCAGTTCCCCATTTTCCAGAATAAAATGAGTCCACTTCCTTTGGGGGCACTAAACCAGCAGGACAGTAGTTAAGAGACTGAGAAGGGCGATGCTGTGGCCGAAATAACTTAAACTTCCCCAGATTATTCAGAGACTGACCTCGACCGAGGGGCTGGCATTGGAAGAGGCGCAATTCTAGACTCAAGAAATGAACCTCGGTTTATAAATACACTCCAGGAAACAGGCTAGATGGCTGGCATCTTCTTAGCGATTTGAAGATGCCAGTGGTAAGTTTTAGACGTTTAGGAATACGAAACTGGGTTAGAGTCCCACAGCCGGGCTGAAGGTTGATAGGGTGATATTACCGGGTTTAACTAGAGCCATTATGAGATTCTTCATTATCCCCACAGCACCACCACCAAAGCTATCACATGAGCCATAATGCAAGAGAGAATTTTCATTCCATCAACAAGAGAGGGAGCCAGTCTATCTTTGTCCAAAGGAAATGAGCCGCCCAGCCTGAAGCTTGTGAGAAATGGAGTGTACAACTCTCCAATAACATCCCCTGCAGGATTTCCTCAGCTATTTAGTTGGCTAAGCAGAGAGGCTGCCCTAGAGCAATCTTCCCAGGTACTTGGCTGGCCCCAACACCAGCTCCAGGAGCAACCGATGATCGGTCAATTAAAGACAAAGGACACTCGCTGGGACCTGCATTCCAAAGGGCTTAAGGATTAAGCTCCAGAAAAATCAAGGTCCAGACTGCTCTGCTGAGGCTCAGCAGCCTCACAAACTGTTTCTCTCCAAAGAGCCACCACTTGAACCAGGCTGACTGTCTCAGAATTGCCTGCGCCCACTTTCCTTTCTCCTTCTCCTGTGCCTACGCCATGTGCTGTCTCTTCAGCTGGAAGCGGACTTCGCCTTTCTCCCTGCCAATCCATCCTTCTCACCCTTGCCATGACAACCCACACATATTGGGACTGCCTCTACCGCAGTCTGTCCCCTCCTCTCCACCGGCTCCTTGCCCCCACCACACACCCAATCTGCTCTCGATTAACTGTGCTCGCTTATGAAAAGTGTTCTTCCATTTTGTGGGCCTTCCCCCTCACAGATTAAAATTTAGAGAGAAGGAACCAAGCCTTATATTTCCTTTGCATTTCTTGTGGCATCTCAAATAGGGTTTTCCCATCAGGAGACAGCCACCCTAGATATACCGACCGACCTAGCAGTTTTATAGCTGGAGTTAGAAGGCGAGAAAGACGACCCAGCACACCCCTACACACCGAGCAAAAATTGCACCCCTCATTCAGATGTTCCTGGCATCCTATAACTTGCCCCAGATTTATTGCTCCCGCTGTAAAGTGTATCTTCTCTAAGCCTCACTTAAAAGCTACCACTTGGCAGAAGATCAAGTTAGAAGTGCAGTATAGCAGGTGATGGCAAAGGTAGGAGCGGGTGGGGAGGGTAGGGTGGAGCAAGTAATTGAAGCTCCGAGAACTACCAGCTCAATATTTAACTTAACTGGTAATTTGCTGTGACAATTACGCCACGAACGGAACACGACTCCTATGCAAGAATGTCGCTCTCTAATTAAGAGGGCTCTGCTTTTCCTAGCCTCCCGCACTTTAATAACACACACAAAATGAGACTTGGCTCCAAGAGCTAAAGGTTCTCTTAGGAGCCTTGTGCAGTTTGGCTGTGGTGTGCACATCCACCCGGGAGAGATGCTGCCTGGGGAAGCCTGCAAACACCTTCAATTCTCCATCAGAGGCCGTTCGGGCTTCTCACGAGAGCCATTTGACTGACAGGCATCTTCCCTGAGAGCCTGTGTGTGCCTCCCCTGCAAATTGATAAGCTTTTCCCACAGCCCCGCTCTCCAACCAAGAAGGCTCGGCGTGGGTCTGATCCTTCAAGAGTAACTTTAATAAGGATTTTTTGTAACAGTCTACAGAAACAAATCTTCCTCTTCAAGATGGAGAGGAAGACAGGAACTGGAACACACACACACACATACACACACACAAACACCCTAACTGCTGGTGGAAAAGACAAAAGAATATTATTAAAATCATGGCCATCAAGAAAGATGTCCCATCTTCTAAACTGACTGCTAGATTCGGGGAACGTGGCTAAGCAAGACAAACCATTTTCTGCTTAATTAGTGGCTCCTTTATGGAAGGTTTGCTGCCTGGAGAGAGCCCATTAGAGGAGGAGAGCTCATTTACGGGGAGGCACCTTCGAAAGCTATTCAAATTTTAAATAAATGGCAGAGAAGGAAATTGGTGGTGGTGGTGGGAGCGGGGATGCTGTGGAGGCAGAAAAGCTTTTGACAAAAGACCAGCTTTGCATTCCAACCTGAGTGCTGGGGAGATCAGCTTTCCGAGGCAAACATAAGCCTCTAAAATTTTAGGCCAATAGAAATGACCTCTGTACCATGGCTGACTGAAGATATAAATAAACTTCAACATGAACAGCAGTGTCAACGGTGAGAGGAGAGATGAGAGTCCAATCGGGGCTTATTTTTAAAAAGTCCTGGTTGTTCTGACTCCATTTCAGGGTAGGGCGTCCACAGGCACAGAGCCGCCGCTCCCTGCAGCGGGCTCCTCTGCGTTCCTGGGCACCAGCCCTTGGTTACCTAACCGTGGAGAGGAAGCTGCACCACACACAAGTTAAATATAGGCAGAGTTATCTGCATTTTACAAGCACTGAGGATGTTCTCTGAGGAAACTGTCATTTTTAATGACAGCACAAACTTCCAATTACCGACTGGGTAATACCCTAGGGAGCAGGTGTGATTTTTTTTTTTAGAAGAATGGCTCACAATTATTAAAAAGTTTACATGATTACTTTTGAATTAGATATAAATATTTCTCATGAGGCAGGTGGGATTGCTTTTCACATGGCTGAAAAAGAGATTCTGTTTTCTTGAAATTTTAAGATTTATCAGCAGCGAAGGGGTAGGGGGTACAAGGTGACAGCCATTGAGAGCCTGGCAAAGCTGGAAAGCTATAAAAACGGCCAGGTGATTGATTCTTGTGAGCGTTGAGAGTTAGGGGTCTGGCTATATAGATAATACAAGTAAGTCCTCCTACAGCACCCGTGGTCCAACATTACTCACACCAGAACCCAGTTTCCTTTGGTGCTGTTTGCCTAACTCTCACAGCATCTAGCTTCATCTGCCCGTGGTGAATATGGAGTGAAAGGCTATTAGCAGGTGTTGCACGCATTTTCCATGTAGATCAGCTGGCCCCTGACCTAAATGAAGGAGACGATTTGTGAGTCTCAAGTCACCCCATTCTTTGTGAAATCTTTTCTGATGACTCCAGTCTCCAGTGATCGCTCCATTTACCGAATTTTAATTTGAGTTGTGATATTACTACTTAGCCCCAAGCCTTGCTCCAAATAGACTGCAGTTCTTGTGGACAAGGTTCCTTGATTTAAAATTACCTGGGGAAAAAAAAAAAGTCACGTGGAGAGATGGTGGCACAGGTGGTCAATGAAGACAGGTGCTCCACACTTTTCTCAGCGACTTAAAACCACCATCGCAAATATAATGAAAAGGTTTTAATAATCATTAATTAATGGCTTTACACAAAGAAGCAAGTTGATTTATAAAGCAAGTCAATCAGATGTGTTCTCAAGAGGCCATTTCCAGCAGAAAACAAGAGGATTCAGGCCTCTTCCCAGCCACAACCCGGTCCACGTGGTAGGTAGGATGAAGCCGCCCGGAGCTCTGAGGTCTTCCGTAGCCCTTTCCTTTCTAGTCATCTACCTGCCTTTGCTGAAGAGGATTCGAGCACCTGCTCAAATCACCTGCCAGCCCTTGGTGGGACACAGGGTCAGCAGAGTTACCACTGGACTAAGGGAAAGAAAGTATAATCAGAGAACCTTACAGGACAAGAATAGAAGGCACACATTTTCACAGGGCAACACAGGATAAATGCTCCTGCCCATCCAAAGCTGAGTTTATAAGTTAGAAAGTATATGTATATCTAAATCAGTTATATGCCAATTATATCTCGATAAAAATAAATTTAAAAAAATTTTTAATTAGAAAATGCAAGCTTCCAGCAGGTGGATTGGCTCAATAAATTTACACATCCGTATAGCCAAATACCAATTAAAATTATGCTGATCCAAAAGAAAATTATGCAGATCATTTTTACTGAAATAGGAAAGATGTCCATCCTATAGTACCCGGATCAGTGTTAGAGAACAGTATGTGTAATATAATCCCATTTTTAAATGAAAACTGTATCTATCCACATACAAGCAGAGAGAAAAGTAGGCCGTGATACAAGCAGTTATTACTGATGGGTGGGATTAAGGACACTTTTTTTCTTGTCTGCACGTTTTTTTTTCCTACACTGAATGTGGATTACTTGCATTAAGAAATAATCAGTGGTCCAAGTAGTCCCCATTCCTTTCCCTTTTTTCTTTGACGTTAACAATACCTATCAGCTTAATAATAAAACACACTCAGTTGAGATTTTTTTCCCAAACCAATGAAAATAAAACATCTAAAGTCTCTTTCTGGGGGAAAAAAATGATTATTCCCAAAAATGTTTCTGAAACCCAGAACTCTACCAGCAGAGTGGATTATAAGACTAAGAGCTTAGAAACCACATAGAAAGAGGAGGAGGTGTCTCAAGAGGGGAAATCCTGTTTGAGATAAGGAAACAATCAATTTACCGGGGGGAGTAGTGGCTTTCTAACAAGTGACAAGGAAAGAAGACTGAACAACCAGTTTCATTTTCTATAAATAAAACCGTAGACGGCATATTGCCAAAGAAACTCAAGTCAATATATAAACTTTTATATCCTGGGCTACCAAACTTCACTTTTAGACAGTGTATTAATTATGTAGTCAATAACCATGGGTCTCATTAGTGTATTAAACACCACGATCAATATTATTTATACTTTTTGAAGATGGTCCACTCAGGAAAAAAAAAATAGGGGGGAGGAGTTTTTGACCCTGTGGTTCAAAAAGTCAGAACAAGCATGCTGGAGATTATGAAAGCCTTAATGGAAAGCATAAAACACTGAAAATATGGACAGAAATCAGATTATTACCCTTTTCTCCCTCCCTGCCTCCTTCACAATGAGACTGGAGGGACTCCAAGAACCATTTAAAATAAAGGCGAAATGATTAGATTTTTTCCTAATTGCCTAACGCTGATGTCATGGTGTACACAAAATAAACATTGATCTCTGAGTGGAAGATGAGAAATGCAACATGAACAGCCTTTCGAGATAAACCATCTCCAAGAGAGCTCTAAGAACCGTGGGCCAGAATCTGTTTAGGCAATCCTCAGGGAGTTAAATCTCTTAAAAGCATAACAGTGGAGCCAGTTTCTAATGCTCCTCTATCAGGGATCTGATGTTTAGTAGGGAAATCTGCTAAACATCCGCCCTCAAGGGACCCACCCTCCCTCAGAACCCCCCCTGTGGATTTCTAATCACATTTGTGTAGATGTGCTGGATTCACCACGTGGTCATCGAGAACATGGGGTGGCTGGTATGATGTTCCGGAGACACGTCAGGGTTGCACTGCCGGTCAGTGCTCTTCACGGGGTCGAAGCCGAGATGGGGAGAGGAGGAATGCTCGAAGTAGTGGATATAAAGGACTGGTGACCAGGCTGAAAGCTAGATTACCACTTCCAACCCACAATTTGTCAATCCAGAACAGTGATGAAGACTATAATTTTCTAGTCAGTGCTTTACGAGCAAGGTCAGGCAGAAAAGAGCTTCCGTGAAAATCGTCAAGGCCTCAGCCAGAGAGTTGAGTGCGACCCAGTGACCATCTCCTGAGACTAGAGTATGTCCAGACAGTTCTCGGGACTGAGAAAAAGATGCTCTATGTTCTGAAGAGTGGGGGTCATCCTGCCTAGAGCCAGCTGGTTCCTCCCCCAAGAGGACAGCTAAGGATGACACAGACAGGATATCATCACCCTCCAGCTCTGCAAAGGGCCTCCACGTGCCGCACCTGCCCGGTTAAAAACCAGGTCCTAGCGCTGCAGGCTGACTGCAACACTGCCTGGATGCTTGGAGAGAGATGTGTGGCAAATGCCAAGCGGTGGGCTGCAGCAACCAGACAGATAATTAATATGATTAGGAACACACAGATCAAGCATGCTCTTGCTGACTGAAAAGCCCAGTAGCATAATTACTGTTTTCTTACCAGCTCACTGTCTGTTCACATTTCAAAGCCTGGATGGTGTTAAGACTGCTGTGTAAACATCAATAAAATCCCAAAGTGCCAGATCATCAGCATTCTGGGGCACAATGGCTTTTTCTTTTTTGGTGTTTTCATTCTTTTAAAGATGAATTTCAGGGTTGCAAACATTAGGAAGAATGATCTCCTTGCTTTGGACTAATCTTCGAGTTTGTAATGAGTTAACATCTCCCCCAAGTGAACATTTATTATGAAGGGTAATTAATTGCTTTCCAGTTACAAGAACCCTTTGCATTCAAACAAAGTAGGGATTCACAAGCAGAGGATAGACTGTTTATTAAACAAAGCAAGGGAAACAAAGGGTTTCTCCCTTCAAAATCTCTTCTATTTAACATAGCTTTAATCAAGAAAAGAAACATACAAATACAAGAAATATGTACAGGTAGAAAAGACGTGCATTCACTAACCAAACTGCAACATTAATTGAAGGGAAAACTAAAGCAATGCTTTGTAGTTGCCTGGATGTCCCTAGGGGATGGGAAGTCAATGCTTATCAGCCTTCCTCAGAAGAGACAATTTTGATTAATATCAGACCCATCTGACTCAGTCTATTAAACCCTAAAGGAAGGATATTCTTCAGATATAAAAGATATGACTTTGATTAATAATTCTACCCTATTGCCATTCCAAGCATTAACAACTACGAGGCACCTCTACAAAGGGAGCTTTGAATTCCAGGAAGACCCGCTCACTAAAACGCCAGGTTCTTCCGCACAACCGAGAAGGGACCCAAGTTGTGAAGGTGTCACCACTGGAGAAGCGGAAACCCTACTTACATTATTTATTCCACTCTCTGCAGATTTAGGGTCAATTACTCGTGACATAATTCCTGGTTGAAGATAATGAAATCTTAATAAAACGGACAAAAGCCTGGACAGAGGGAAAGCCTGGTACTACTCTACCCGCCAGCTGACCCCAAGGTCTGACAGTTTGCACCACAGCCACCCGAGCTTGTCTCCCTTTGCTGCTGGGGGTTCCAAGATGCGCACCGGAGAGGCAACGGCTCGGTACACCACAAACAAGGCTCTGGGCGCCTTGTGGCTAACGTGAAGTTGCCCCACAGGGCAGGGGCAGAAATGGATTCACTTCAGCTCTTTATCTTCAAGCTTCCGCCCCATCGGCCGGCTCGCCTCACATAGCCGCGTTTCTCCTGATGTTCGCAATCAGCCTTCTGCCGTATTCTCTGTAGTCCACGGGCTTCACGTCCATCACGGTGGCCTTAATTCGGGACTCATCCTTTGAGAAGAGAAAAGCAGTTTGTGAGCGGAGGAAAGCCCGTGGCAGGGGCAGCGGTTTCAGTGATCCCCGCAGGAGAAATAACAAAGACACGCTGGGTTCAGAGTTCAGTCATTCCAATGAGGGCGAGAGCCCAGGGCGGCTTCTGGGGCTGGGCGAGTGGACAGAGGCCTCCCTTCAACACAGGCCTCTTCCATCCTTGCCTCGTGCTCCCAAACACTCAGAAATCTGGACTCCAAACTCAATGGGCCTTAGTGTGCTTATCAAGTTCAATGTATTCTCTTTTAGAGGGAGAAACAGGAGCTGAGAGAAGTGACTTCCTAAAGCCACACAGCTGGTTCTGAAAGCGGGGTGTGGGGAGGGGAGATGCACCCACAGCAGAGGAGGGAGACCCGCCGTGGGCCCCATCTCAGCCCTGCAAGAAGCCGCCTCACCTCCCTTCAGCTTCCCTGATCACACCAGGTGGGGACCGAATGACCCTTCCGTCCATCCCAACATTGCACCACAGACATTTGAGGCCCTGTCTCATTTAATGCTCAAAAAGCCGAGCACATCTATTAGCAGGTATTAAGGTTAAGGTCTGACAATAAAACAGAACGAGTAAATCCAGCAACAGGCAGAGTCGTCTTCCCTCCGGGCTCACTGGCCAGGCTGGACGGTGCCTTCAGAGGCAGAAGTGGGTGAGGCCCAGCTCAGGGGCCCGCACACTACAGCGTGATTACTAACACCATCGTATTTCTAAGCGTGGTTGAGAGCAAAGCCCTGGGGTTGGACTGCCTGAGTCGAATTACTAGCTTTGCCACCTGTGAGCATATGAATTTAGGCAAGCTGCTTCCTCTCTGTACACCTACGTGTTTCCACTGGTAAAACGGGGGTAACAACAGTTCCTACAAGTGGGGTTACTGCCAGGATCAAGCAAGATAATGAACGTAAAGGGTGTAGAACAGTATCTGGCAGAGAGTAAGTGCTCAATAAAGGCCATTTTTTCATGACTCTACAACCACGTGATGCTATAAGCAATTTAAGGCATTTCCAGGGTAATTTTAACTACATGTGGTCTCTGTTCCACATAGTAACTTTAGAGCCCAAAACTTGTGGGCAATGTCTGTTTTTTCAGGACACAAATCAAAAACCCCAGGTTTTAACTGGAAGGCCACACAACATCCTTCCCCTAGATGCCTGACAGTGGAAAAGACCTCTGACCTCTCTCCAAGTCTGTTTCCTCACCTGAAAACGGGGATGATAATGGGGCCTCATTGTCAGGAAGATTCACTGAGTGATAAACTCAGGGCGCTTAGCACTGGGTCTGGCCCACAGTAAGCAGTGAACTGACAGCTAATACTGTGACGCTGCCGCGGAGACTGACAGCAGCTTCCCACCGCCGACCCTTCCGCACCACAGGCGCCGTCACTTACATTGTAGGTCTCCAGCTTGACCCTGATCCTGAATGTAAAAGACCGAAAGTTGGCATTCTGGAAAACTTCCTCAAACGCTTGCTCGTTCTGCAAAAACAAATGCAAAACTGTAGGGATGGAAACCACCAGGCCATCTGAAAACTATCTGTATGGGTTTTGAAAGACTTTGAGAAAACCCTCTGAGAAAACGATCCCCGCCGGTGGTTTGAAATTGCTTGGGAATGACAAATGTATAGGTGACATTTCATCACATAAAACTGTTTAGATGGAATTTTATTAAAAATTAAAATACTCTACTTGGAGTAGTCAAATTCAGAGACAGAAAGTAGAATGATGGTTTTCCAGGGGCGACGGGGGAGTTAAGTGTTTCATGGGCACAGAGTTCAGCTTGGGAGGGTGAAGAAGTCCTAGAGGGGGTTGACGGGAATGGTTGCACAACAATGTGAAGGTATTTAAAGCCGCTGAACTTAAACTCAAAGAACTTTATATAAAATTAATAGTTCATATCAGCCAAGCATTATCTTTGCAAGCCCCTTGGAACATGAAAATGGCTTTGTTATATAGAACTCTTCTGTGCAAGGGTTACTTCACACACACACACACACACAAAGTCCTCAGGCTTTCAGGTATGTAAATAAAACAATGTGTTAAACCTTCAGCAAATCATACCAGCTGCCATCATTCTTTCAAGATCAGTGAGAGCCCGGAGCGCGTACTGCGAGAGTATCATGGTTCCTGAGGGGAGGGTTTCTGTGTGTCCTCATTCACCGGCAGTAAAACCAGTCAAATGTAATAAGCTCATAAAAAGATCCTGAAAGGCTGCCTCAAGCCTTAAAATCTGATATGAAAATAGAGGACCAGGCGAAACAGATAAAAGATACCATCATACTTTAAAGTCAATTCCAGTTATTTCTGTAAAAGGGCTTGTTGGGATTACTCTCAGAGAGCTCACGGACAATTTCAAGAAGACGCAGGGGCAGAGAAGAAAGAACAGAAGACAGGAAAGAAAAAAAAAAAACCACACCAAGAACAAATGACAAATCCTTTTTTCTTAGGGGCTTTCACAAGCATTCTAACCAATTTTTGAGGAAATGGGGCGGGGGGATCTATAGATAGATGCTAATTTGTGTGGCCCAGAAAATATAGCTTTTATTGGTCTTTACACATTTTGTCTGAGCAAGTATCTTTCTTCAGTTTAGAATAATTACTAATCTAGTCCCTGAATTAAATAAAACTACTATGTGAACATACTAAAAAAGGAAATGGATAAAGTTATGAAAAAAGTTACGACTTAGTAAGAATTGCATCTGACAACCTGAAGTAGCAGGTATTTTACGTGTGAATTTAAACCAGGACTTGACTCAACTTTTCAGGAGGGTGTTTGTTACGTTAAAAAGGCACATCGGCACTTCAGATTATTTCAGAAGATACCTCCCAGATCTCAAGTGACTGCAGGCACAACAACTCTTGGCGTGCTAACAGTAACAGGGGAAAAAAGTGGTTTATACTTGTAAATTGCTTTTAAAGCTTTTTATATACATTGCTTCATAACCACATTGTCAGCACATCCAAGATGGACACAATTAGACAGAATCAGATGAGCTCTCCATCATCAGTCAGAAACTATATATAACACCCAAAAGCCACAAACCAAAAAACAGTAAAGAGCAAAGAATGGGTACATATCACAGCACGGGAACTGCTACAGTAATTAAAAAACTTGGCCAACCTTCTCTTTTAACTCTCCAAGATAAGCAGTGCTTTGTCCAAGGATGGCCTCCGCAGACTCCTGGAAACATGTGACCCACTGATTCTCCTGAAAATCGGCAATATTTACCTAAAAAGCACAACTCTACATTATTTCTGCAAATAAATAGTAAAAGGAAGACACACTACAGAGACTAGGAGATTAACTTTTTCTACTCATTAAAATAATTTCTAGGGAAAAAAGCCATTTCTACTAAATATGCTCTATTCTTTCCAAAAAATGTGAAAAATATCCAAGAAAAAAATTTAAAACGTAAGCCTGGATCACAGCAGGAACACAATGTGCTGTGCATGTGTAATCTCAGTAGAGACAGAGCCCAACTAAACTCTCCTTCAGATGCAGAATCTGGGGACACTGGACTCAGTGCCCTGCCAGCTGCAATGGCCTTTGAACTAAAGGTTTTGAACAAGCCTCCAGTGCCCTCTGCACTTTAAACTGTACATCCTTCAGGCATCAGGAGGTGCTCCATAAGACAGCTCCTCAATCACTGCTGAGTGTCCTGCACAATTTGAAAGCCTGAACTAAGGGCCTTCATCCAGCCAGCGAACTTAACATAGCAACAGCAATGAGCATTCAAGTCTCTCCAACTGGACCATGATGTAAAATTATACAGGGGAGAGTCAAGGAAGAAGTGGATCACAAAGAATTCAGTTCCTAAAATAAAAGGCTCAGTAGAAATAGAGAGCAAAGTTTGTTTGTTTTTTTTAAAGGTATCACTATGATTTTACATATTCACTTTGCATATATATGGAGCTTTAATATCGAAAGTCATGATGAAAAGTAAGATAAGAAGAAAGTTTAAAGCACTCCCATTTATAGGGAATGTATCACATACGGGGCTCACATCTATAGTTTGCCCTGTGCTGTCATCACAGGACAAAAAGCACCCACTCCACGGGGCAAGAAGAGCAATGATGGACACACACATGTAAGCGTCACATGAAACCAGTGCACTGAGGATTCCACTATTTAAAGTTTTACCAAGTGCTGATAAATCATCTAAAACACATTTCTTCAAATTAGTTCAATGAGGTTAACAGTTCACAAAAAAAAAAAAAAGCAGCAGCAGCCGCTTAAAATTTAAGTAGAACTTTCCTTTTTTTAGGGAAATTAGAACACAGAAAGGGTGGATGTAATCCCTTACTCTCTTATCTAAAAAGATTTTTTATAAAAATTTCCTATTATGAGAGTATTAACTATAGGGAAAAAAAAAAAAGGAAAATGCGGAAAATATACAGAAATAAAAATCAGCCAGAAATAACTACTACCAACAGTCGGATATTCATCTTCCGTCTGTTCTCTGTGCACAATGCCTCAAAACTATGTAAAACATACCATCTAAAATTTGCTACTTTCAATGAATGAAGCTGGAACATTTATTTATGTCATTTAATAGAGTTTGTTAGCAATGGTCTTCAAATATTTTAACTGTGGAAACTATCAAATAAAGGACAAATTCTAATGCCTTCATGGTACGTACTACTCCGCTCTAAAGATATTCAATAAAGGAATCAACCAGTAGACTACTAAGGACATTTAAGACATTTAAACTGTATCCAAGTTTTAAATAAACAAGGCAACGGACAACTTCTTACAGCTGTAACATTTCTGATCACTTCTTTCGAAGAAACTCCCTCCAAGTGTTTCTGTGTCAGAAAACATAAAACATTTGTAAGGCTTCTGACACTGTACTGCCAAATCGCCTTCTAGAAAAATGTGAGAATGTCCATTTTCTTGTATCTTTATCATTTAGTATCATAATTTTGAAAAAAAAAAAAAAAGTACACCTTTGAGTTTAACCGTTTTTTAAAAAGAAAGAAACAATTCCTATCATGCAAAAAAGCCACCATCCCACATCGGCAGGCAGTCACATTCCTCCAAAGCCAGCTCTACTGAGGCCAGAGGAGCAGATTAGCCACAAGAAAAGTGACTAAATAAAGGCACGGGCTGCAGAAATGTAATTACTGCTCTCCAGAGATGCCACTTCGCATTAATTTATCTTCGTAACACTTAGCTGGCAGGTGCCCACTGATGCTGTAACTGTACTACAGATGGTCCCCGACTCACGACTTCTCAACTCTACGATGGTGTGAAAGCGATTGGATTTAGTAGAAATCGTACTTCTAATTTTGAATTTTGATCTTTTCCTGGGCTAGCGGTGTGCCGTCTGGTATGCCCTCATGATGCCGGGGCAGAAGCAGTGACCTGCAGCTCCCGCTCAGCCTTGCAATTAGGAGGGTAAACAACCAATACTTAGAACCATCCTGCTTGTCGCCTTCAGTATGGTATTCAGCACCTCACATGAGACAGTCAACACTTTACCATAAAATAGGCTTTGTGTTAGATGCTTTTGCCCAACTGTAGGCTAATGTGAGTGTTCTGAGCACATTTAAGATAGGCTAGGCTCAGCCATGCTGTTCAGTGGGGCGGGTGTATTAAATGCATTTTTGACTTACAATGTTTCAACTCAGGATGGGTTTATCAGGACGTAACCCCATTGTAAATTGAGGAAGACCTGAACATGCACAGCAGACTGCAATCAGCCAGGTGTCTAAATGCAACTTTCCAGTACGAACAAAAGCTTTAGGCAGGAGAAAGCAGACTGCTATCCAGTGGAATGAAAGGCCCCCCACCTCCGTATTTACAGAACAATAACAAGCCCTTTCGCACTTAGCACTTACTCACGGGCACCACCACCCACCACAAGCAACCCTGTTTTGGCTGTCGTCTCTACAGTGCCTGGCACTTGGTTGGGGCTCAGGAAGCACCACAGTGGTCCTCACCTACCCAGTCTACTTACCGACAGGATCATGCGGTACTTGAAATTGGGGAATTCACGGTCACACTTCTCGCAGCGGTACAAGCCATTCTGCTGATCAATCACTTTCTTATTGCAGTCCTGAGTGGGGCAGGCCTGGTACATACAGTTCTCCTTGCGAAGATACACCACTGTGGCCACAGAGCTAAAATAGTCGGGCTTCAGGAGGAAAGAGTGACATAAGACACAGCACAGGCCTACATGCAGGAACGGACTTGCCCTCACACAGAAGGGTAGGTGTTTACATATTCTAGTTCTCACAATCACAATGTCATTACAGGGAATAATTTATCTTACAGTTTAAGAAATCACTTATGCTGACTACAAAACTCATGGAGGTAATAAACCAAGTTCTAAAGCATATTATTATACTTTAAGTATAAGAGTTAATTCTAAATTAGACTGAATTAACTAGTTAAAACTGAAATAGACTATATGAAAGATAAAGACCTCAAAAGACAAAGACTCATCCTCCTGTTCCTCTGACCCCCCCACAGGTAACAGAACCAGGAAATACACAGCAATGAGGCAAAATCTAGCACAGCTATGAACCACCACACCTCCCACCTTCAAAACAACAGCAGTTGATTTCTAGGGTCTAAATTCACCTTAATCTCTGTTTGGCCAGGGGTCAGCAAACCTTCTTCAGTAAGAAGCCAGACGATAACTATTTCAGGCTTCATGAGCCATTTGGTCAGTCTCTGTTGCAGCTACTCACCCTGCTGCTTTGGGGCAAGGTGGTCCACAGACAGCATGGAGATGCGAGCACGTGGCTGGGTTTCAATACACTTTTATTTACAACAGGCGGCAGGGTGGATATGGCCCGTGGGCCTGTTTGTGAATCCCTGGTCTAAGTCACCAAATTCAGTAGAATGCAAAAAAAACTGAGCTAGTGCCTTCAAAGTGGAGACATCACTGGTAAGTAAATGTTGCGAGGACCAAGTCATGTGCCTGGGCTTTATGTTGTTGTTATTTGTTTTTCTTTCTAACTCTCATGGAAAGGAAATGGGATGAAGAGTTTTTGGAGGGTGAGCAGTTCCCTCTGGGTGTGCTCTGAACTCAGGGCCAAGTCTGCAACCTTTGGGGCTTCCCAGTGTCTCAGACCAAAAGAGGCAAAACAATAATGTGGATGTTTAAAGAGCTTCTGCAAATCCTGGATCTGAAAGGCTGCAGAGAATGGGGCCTCCTAGGAGAACGCCTGATGGGTTTTTCAGTATGTCCGGGTAAAGACCAGATTCAAAGTGGGACTCGAAAGTTTGGGTGCAAAGAAGTACTCTCTAGGCCTGACTCCTTATTACACACGGTCTACTTTTAGATCTATGAGAGAAACTGGCTGACAAGAGAACTCAAAGAGCAACACGCATCAGCCTGATGTTTAATTCGCAGAGTGCTGTATGACAGTACTGTAAGTTGCAGTCGGTGACAGTGATGGATAAGTGAGTACAGTGAAATGAGACAGTAAGGAATAAAAACTATATTGCATTATATGAAAATAATAAAGCAGGAATTACTGGTTTGGGAAGCAGAAAGGAGAAATAAATGATTTAAATACTGAACTGCTGACAGAATATAGGCTTAGATCAAGATGGGAAAAGGATCATTAAATACAAACATTGAAAGGGAAGTTGCAACTAAAATCAAATACCAGAGCCAATTCTTGTCAGAGAACACCAACCAGCATGACTCAACCAGCCAGGTTAACAATCTACAGCCAGTGAAAGCACATGGGAACTGCCCGACATCTGACCCTGAGCCTGACTAACAACGCTCAGCGTGAGCTATAATCTCAAAAGCCACCTTCTTGGTATGCAGGTATTTCAATTTGCAGGAACAGTCACAGAAGAGAAACATGGACCCGAGGGCAGTTCATACCGTAACACGCAACTCAGTTACACCACTTTGTTAAGATTGCTCTAAGAACTGCACAACTCTCTAAGCCAGAGTTCTTAACATCTTCCTGCCTCAACACACCTGAGGGATGTAACACACTCCCACTGGACGGCATGGCCCTTCCCTCTGGGCACGATCCCTCAACCATCAGGCCGCAGATACCTTGTCGCCTTGGCCCAGGTTCTCGGATTTAACCTCATATAAAGTTCTCCAGTTGGTGTTGCTTCCTCCCATTCCTCCACTCTTTAGATCAGAGATGGAAACGCCATCTAGGGCTTGTCCCTCTGAGTCAAACCTGAAAAATAAAAGAAGAGTAACAGGCATTTTGTATGCTTATTGAGTATGATACTTGTTTCTGGATGTCAGATACAGGATACCCACTCCTCATTCAACTTTCATAGGTCATGGCCAAGTGGGCTGAAGTCAGCATCTTTCTCACTGCATCTTAAGTCTACTGAAGAAATGAAATGACCTCTTTTTATCTCAACTGCTTTGATGCCCCCCAGTGGTCAAGAAAGACAGTGCCAAACAACCACAGAATCTTTCCTTAAATTAGCCTTGCTTATCAACATTGGCCGGAGGGCCCAAGACCTAAAAACAGTAACCTGGAAAGTCAACAACAAAAAAGCCATGGCAGAGAGCTCTGGTACAGTTCTTTGGGTGACTGATGCTCACTCTTGGTCAGCAGCTGCATTTTCATCATCACTGAAATGTATCAGGATAGAAAGGGATAGTTGGGGGAAGGGTATAGCTCATGCTACAGAGTGCATGCTCAGCACCCAAGAGGTCCTGGGTTCAATCCCTGGTACCTCCACCAGGCAGAAATCAATGAAGACACCTAATTACCTCCTCCTCCTCAGAAAAACAAATACAAGAAAGGGACAGCTGACATATTTTAACAGGGTAGGAAATAACATCTGCACAGTGAAAGATTTTTTAAGCCTGACATAGATTTCAAAAGATTATATAACCCACAGGAACTTATTAGAAGGTATTAATCCGTTTCCTTGTAGATTTATCTTCTTAGTGAGATTTTACTTATGCCAATATTAAAGTTAAAATTAATTTATGATGAATTTTTATTAAAATTGATTATATTTCTTGGGCATATTATCAGCTGATATGAAGGAGAGGGGGCTGGAGAGGAAGTGTCTCAGATACATACCTAGGGCAGGGAAGAGTCAGTCAGATTAAAAAACATGACAACATCATCCAAAAGGACAGCAAAAAGCCAACCATGAACACAACAGCTTCCTTAAAGAAACCACGGAACAGAATGGATGCTGCCCTAAGCTGCCTTCTTGTTCTGTCAGGGAAGCGGCTAAATCCGTCACAGAGGCACAGCAAGGTCCATAAATCTGTTTCACCATGACTAGCTACGCAAGTTTACGGTTTCAAAAACTCCAAGGAGACATTTGCCACCACAGACAGCTCATCAGGAGTCAGCAGAGCAAGGAGAGAGGCAGCCCTTCTCACAATAAAAACTCCACATTGTTATAACAGATCTAAACATCCCCAGTCCTTGGCCAGGTGGGGGTGGATGCTGAGCCTCTCTTTGATGAATGCCAAGTTACTCTATTCTGGGGACAGCCACGTCTTTCTATGGTGACTGGGACCACAGTTATCAACAAGTAAAACACAAAGACCTTAATGTGGGCACACAATTAACCTGAGGTCGAGCTCCAGAGCCTGAAAGAAAATCAAGCAGTGAGGACACACCAAAGCTGTGCTTACTCTGGTCAGATTATTAACGGGCCCTGCCTCATAATGTGATGCCAGCTACCAGAATAGTTAAATACGGTCCATGTGGACCACACTCGCAGAGGTGGCTTAAGCAACATGAACACTCCAGCAGATGCTTCATGAAACTATTCAAATACTAAGTGCTACTGGTTCACAACAGACTCAAACAAAAGTGGGGAGTATGTAATATGAGCTAATTCTTTAGTCACTCAAACCCTAAGACATGGTTGGAAACCAACACACCTCCCCCTGTGACTACAGCTGCACAAATTATGTCAGCTCAAGCTAGTTCAAGTGCTTTCCCCGCCTACATCAATGCTTGCATACCATGTTTCAGTTTGAAGGCCTCTTCTATGGCAGAGTTTTAACACCCTAAAAAGCTAGACACAGTGAGATTTTAGGAGGCTCTTCTTGTGCCCCAAGTGCTTTGCGAATAACAACACAATGCCAACAAAAGCCCACTGTGCCCACCGCACTTTAGCAGAGTCCAGTGAATACACACTTAATTGTGATCAGCACCAGAGACTGGACCGAACAGGAAAGCACTTTCTCCTCGCTCCAACAGGAGCTCGGAGCTGTGGACCGTGGAAAGAGACGCCTTCTGCTCACAGCTGCTCCAGCCTGGCCATGCCTGCTTCCGCAGGGTCAAGGTCAGTGGGCAGCACTCCCATTCTAATTCCTCCCTGTGACTCTCCGGGTCTGTCATGGGATTACACGTTTGTCAGTTTAAGGGCTTCAAAGTCATCCTCTCAGAAGGCAAAATGCCTCCAAGAAATATAGGAGCTGCTCCATTCAGTAATGGAGCCCTCTCCCTGGCAGACAGCTCACATACTGACGGTAAGAACCAAAAGAACCAGCTCTTCTCCAAGCCCAGGTGCAGATAACCCCTGTGTTTAGCCCCATTTAAACACGCAAACACCCCCCTTCCCAAAACCAAACACCTACCATCCACGAAGCTTATAGGCCTCTGGGATGTCAGGATTCATAATGACCGTACTTGATGACAGTACAGAGAGGCTCCGTCCACCAAAATCAGAAACTCTGGCTCCTTTGATAGCCATCACGGGTTGTCGAGAACCATCAAATCTATCAGCCTGCATAACAAGAGAAACACCAAACGCATATAAACAAGTGTTACTGCTGGGAAGAACACACAGGACATTTTTATAGAAAGCAAGGAAAACAGCCAACACTAGAGTGAATACAATACATAGTACATGGAATCTATACAAGATGACTTCACACACAAGAATCTGCTCAGAGATACATCAAAACTAATCTAGAGCTAGAGGAAAGAGCATTTCACCAGGTAAAACTGAGATCATAGCAAATCCCACAGAAGTAAATCAAATAAGGGTTTTCAAATACTCCCTAGAGAGCCCAACTCTTCACTAGGAGGGGTCTACACGGCCTTCATGGTCAAAGCCCCAAAGCAGCTCCCAGGACGAGACTACCACCTAAGAAGCTCTTTATGTCCCCGCCGCTCAACGCAGTACTTACATCTTCTCCCCACAGAGTAGCGTTCACCACTTTCCCAGACATGTCCATCAAATAGATATTTCTCTTAGAAACTTCTCTGTTGTTAGACTTCACTGTGATTTTAGTGACATCATCGAAGCTCTTGCAGATCCCAATTATGTCTAAAACACAGGCACAATGTTTGAGTAAGAGACGGTCAAGGATCCCATTACAGCATGACCAGAGATTGAACAGCAAGCACTCAAGTCTCACATCTCCCCTGAACGCTGCAAACAAAACTAATAATCACCGCTTTGTTCTCACACACAGACTTACCTACAAGTGAGTCTTTAGACTTGCTTTCTAGGTCACTGATCCCTGTGAAATCAAACTGAACTGTAGGTAAGTGATGACCGTCTTCACAGGGCATGACAGAAGTCTCATTATTGAAGGTCATCTCATAGTCGTTTTTGACAGATGTGAACTGTTTGTTGGCAATCTTCAGGGTGCCTTTAGAGAAGTAATAGACCTGCGAAAGAGGCCAAGTCATGGGACGTGGGACAGTCCATCCAACTGGATACAAAAACCCTTTGCCATCACACTGCTCTCAACAGACAGTCCCTCATCCTCACCCCACACTCAACTCTCTCAGGTCTAGACTTGATGCTGCCATACCTTGTTAACGTCAATCAGGGGGAAGAACTTGTCCGCTTGCTCATTGAAAGCTGTCGCTCTGATTTCGCCCTGTGGAAGCACGCGAGAGCGAGTTAGAACCGTGGAGTTCATCAAGCTTTACCAGTGAAAAACAGGACACTTTAGTGTCAAAATGACATCTTGAAAGCAGGAGTACAGAGACTCCAGAAACACACATTTTACACATATTCAAGTTATTGATCCCAATGAAACCACCTGAGTGTAACCAGCTGTTCCTGTTACTGTGCTTTATTAACCTCAAGTTAGAAACCTGAACAAAAAAAATTTTAAAGGTGGGGGGAAGGGTTATAGCTCAGTGGCAGAGCATGTGTTTCGCATGCACGAGGTCCTGGGTTCAATCCCTAGTATCTCTATTAAAATAAATAAACCTAATTACCACCCCCCTAAAAGAAACCTTAAACCACCCCTGATCCCTGCAAAAAAAAAAAAAAAAAAAAAAAAATCAACTCAACAAACTCAGTGGTGAGTTTAACATTCTAACAACAAAAATAAAACAATTTTGAACAATGAACAACATGACTGAAGCCCTGGGGGAAGGGCGCTGAGCCACACACAGTGACTCAGCACTCCCCTCATGTCTGCACCTAGCAAGGAGTCACTCCACATTCAGGAGTCGTGGCCAAAGATGTTAAAACAAGTCGTTTTTTTCAAGTTTGTCTGTGATTTGATTTTCGCTTTTACTTTCCCATCAGTCAAAATGCTACAGATGGAGAAGAAACTTAAATAAATGACTGGATTTTCAGCCAACTGACAGATCAGACCAGTAATTTGGTAAAAAAAAAAAAAAAAATCAAGTTCTGCCATCAGTTCTGCCATCACAGTCAATACGTCTGAGATGCTACTTCATCTTTCAAAAACAAAAGAAAAAAAACAAACCCTCTTTTTTTTTTTTTCCTGCCCTCTTAGGGATTTGAACAAATAGGAAATATGCAGCACTTTGAAAAGAATGCTTGAAGTATGTATTAGGAATTATAAACAAAACTAATGGACAGACAAGACTTTGTTGAGATTCCACAACTTGGATTTTCTGTCTTTTAATCATGGTTTGGTTTTGTTTAAGTAAAGCTTATAGAGTCTACACGGCCAGAATCCATCTCCCACAGAACCAATCGCTTATCAAGGTGGCTGCTGGAAGCCCCACTTGGCTCCTACGCAGACATCACCTCCGGGGGTTTCAACTAAACCTGCCAGCAAGTCAGACAGAGTGTCTCTGGTTTTTCCTGCTCATGAGGCCACTTACAGTTATAAAACTAACTTCAGCTGCTATGAATGCTTTCATTTGCGATCAAGGATTTTATTTATAACTTTAACCCTTTGTCCCCAGGCAGCATCAACAGACTATCATAGAGGAAAAACAAGAAGAACCATGTTTCTTCTTGGCCTACTATTGCTTTTCACCTCGTAGGCCTGCACAGAGATGAGCCCTGTTTCTTAGTCGACTACTCCTCTTCCCCCATGTGACAAATACTCACACTTTCATCAACGAGTTCTATGGAGAAAAGTTTCCCTTCCCCCCGGGAATTGCTCCACGTACGGATCTGACTTTTATTGGTAACACGAGCACAGATAGTCCACCTAAAAACCAAACAGATTATATTAGTGTTCGAGTCTTACTTGGGAAAGATCTGAACGGATCCCTATCATCTTCCTGTAGCCCTTCTTATCTTATGCATATTCCATTTATTCAATGTAAGCTGTATTTTAATCCTGCTAATTAAAATCCCACAATGACATCCAGGTCTGACAGCTTATACAATAAGCAAACAGTATAACACACAAGGTGATTTAACACTGACTCATTCTCCTGTCAAATAAGTAAATTTATAAACGCTCTCCCTTCTCCAAAAAGCATCACCAAGGCAACAATATTCCCTTAATGAAAGGTTTTAAGCTAGAAAATGCAGTTATACCAGCAATTATATTTTGCCACTATTTTCAATTATGGGAACTGATATAACTGATGTCAAACTTCTGTCTCATTTCTAACATGCACTGAATGTAAATACAAAGGTATGGAAGATGGTGTTGGTTAAGCCACCAAAGGAAAATACACTCAAGCAGTATGACCTCAGACAGAGGCCCTAAAAAAGGACGCACAAGCTTTGACAGCCAGTCCTGGTGCCCATCCTGAGCGCAGGTGCTGGGCACCTTAGTTACCTTACTTATAACTTCACAGAGGAACAGATCTTACCTATATCATAAAGAATTGAAGAATAAATAAAAACATATTTGAAAGAATTCTGAAAAGAGTACTCACTAATTTTCAACTGCTAAAATTAATTTTTAATGGAAAGAAGTCATATAAAAGAAATATCTGTGCATGTTATATTAATATGGTTGATATAAACCATACGGATTCTTTTAGCCAACTAAATCATAGTAATAATTTTTAGACTAAAAATATCTACTTATATGATGGGAAGATGAAATGCCTTCTGAATCAGAACAAATATTTATTTTTACTCATAAGACTATTGATTCTTTAAGCATTAAATCTTTTAAATTTCAAGTTCTTTTAAAATGAATGAAACTCCACAGGCTATGGCAGATTGCCCTTTTTGCCATTATTTTATTAGAAGAGAGTAAAAGATTGCCACAATTTGTAATCTCGCCCTCTGAAAAAAAAAGGGAGGAGACCTATTTTATGTGTGGTAACCCTGAAGTTCACATGTAAGTAACTCAAGAGCCCATAATAACCTCTTGTATATTTTGTAAGTACATTCTAAACTTATTGCATGAGATAACTCACTTGGACTGGTAAGGGGTGAGGCTGGCAATGGGTACCACTTTGGACTGTGTCCCCCCGGAGCTGTTCACTATGCTGGTACCTCCAGCTTTTCCAAATATCTTTGAGGCACCATAAGCCTTAGGTACAGTGGAACCTTTAAAACAAACACAAAGGACAATCATTATTCTACTTGAATTTTACAGAAAGTTTTGTAATAGCTCTCAATCACTGAGGTGTCACTGGTGACATCCTAAAAATGAGAGGCAAAGTTTTTCCTTTTAAATAATCTAGAAAGCTGGAGATCAAACAGAGACTGAAACAGGAGGCTAGAGATCGATCTAAAATGAAGGCTGGGCACACAGACATTCAAGATTGTACCTGCTGATCCCTGAAGTCAAGAGAATAACAGCAAGGAAACAAGGCACCGTTATTTAGGAGGTCAACCCTCTCAAACGTCTGTATCAATGGCCAAGATAATGGGTCAGAGAAAGAAAGTCAACCTTCCTGACAGCAAGTCACTGGTTGCAGAAGAGAAAAAGCAAAAAGGAAAGGCTAGGAATTAAGGGACACAGAGGGTGAACCATCTAAGGTAAAGGTACCTACCACAAATATCCCCCAGAAAACTCCCAGATCGCAACTGGTCTTACAGGACTAGAAAGTCTAGAATGAAGTCTACGGACTGGGTTTCCTTGGGAGCAAAGGGTAAGAATCAGTTCTCGGTTCAAGACAAGTAGGTGGGCTGGCTACTGTGACCCCTTCTTGCCTCCTTCACCTAAGCCTAAGCCGCTGCCTTGCATTTGGGAAGACCATGTAGTTATGTAAAGCCTGTAACAAGCAAATGAATTCCTCCACATGCATGCTGCTTCTGTAAAGCTTCAACCTCCAGATTCAGAAAAGATAATTTAGTCCAATGATTTCTTATCTTCTATATCAAAACATTTCTTCAGAATGGCATCTGGCTAGAAATGTAAATCTGCCATTATTCACCATTTATTTACTGAGTTTCCACAGCATGCACCACACTATTCTAGGTATTTGCAGAACTTAGTAAAATATATACATAAACTGTCACAGATCTTAAAATTGTCTCTTCTAACTGGGGAGGCCAGAAATGACTACACATACAACAGTAACAATGACCTCAAGATGATGCCAGGAAGCACACGTGCTCTGCAGAATGTCCATGTGTGTACATACATACCTAGCATAAAATACATAACTATATAAAAAACACATCCAGTTTTCATGCTGGCAGCTTCCCCTTGACACACTTGTAGTCCTCCTCCTTTCAGTACCCAGCTGTGTGTTTAGGGAACATTAACTGATTTTTTAAAAATAAATCTCAATATAAGCCAAAGACAGACAACTGGAAAAATTAATCTGGGGGGGAGGAGAAGAATAACATTCTATTTGTATTTCAGCCTAAGGAAGTGGTTTTTAGAATATTTACCATTTTAGATAATCTATTCCACCCTCCCTTCAACAGCACATAATTTGAGAGTTGTGTATAAATAGATCCACTCAGGGAGATGAACAGAAGATAGCTCGCTATTGCAAGGTAGATAAAAACATCAAAGACAAATGGGGGAAAAGTCGTATGTCCTGCAAGTTTCAAAGAAACATTAGTGACGTCTTAACCTTGCTTTTCTTAGAAACTCAGCATTGAAAAATAGAAACTACTAGTTGAGGGGAGGGGAGGAGGTGGTGCATGTGAAGCTATGACAGAAAAAAGGAACTCTAAAAACAAATTCCAACCAAATTCTACGAGTCATAATTTTCAGTGGTGACATCCCCCATGAAGAGGTTCCTAAAGCAAAGACCGGAAAGTAAACACAAGGATTCCATTACAGCCTCTCAGGACCTGCTGCAGAGAAAGTTAAAAAGAAGAAACTATTTCTCATCCGTCAGACTGAGAAGCAGGACCCATGACCAACATAAATGACTGTCTTCAAGCTAAAATAAATACCCACAAGAGCCTAAAATGGTAAACTCAAGAGAGAGACAAGCCCAATTTAATAAGCAGATCCGAGAGTTGAAAGGCGAGGATTTAAAAGGTATGTAAATTCACAGTCAAGAGGGTGTAAGCGAGAAACTACCAGATGAACTATTAAGAGAACAGTGTATCATTCTAATTTTTAGGGAACAAAAAAGCGTATTAAGTATCTTTAAAAGACTACTTTTAATCATGTTTTTCAATTACACACTTTACAATAAGAATTGGAATTTTTCTTTGCAAGAAGCAACTGTCATAAATGGCTTTTTGAAAACTCCCTTTAGTCCCAGATTAAATTTCAAAACACCATCAGAAGCCTGCCCCACAAACCAGCGTGTGTCCTCACGTGGCAGCCTTACCCACTCCTGGGCTCCCATTCTGTTGCTGGGGCCTGCTGGTTGATGCAAGGGCCGCTGAGACTGGAGAAGGGACTACTGGCTGCTGTCCGTGTCCTGAAAATCAAACATTTCAGTGCAAATAATTTGGGTTAAAAGATTTAAACTTAAGTAGAAGACACACAGAATACTCCGAGTAAATGTAAATTTGTAATTTTGTCAAAGACTCTCATGGGTTGGAACTCACGCTGGGGCACTCAAATGCACGCAGGGAAATGTGCTAGGGGTTTGCTTTTGTTTTCATTACCTAAAACGTTGGCTCCATTTACCTTTCACCTGCTTATAATTGATGGCTTTCAGTTTTAATGAAGCTCTCCCCTAAAGCCTTGCCCATTTCTCCTGCATGAACCTGAAGTAGTCACTGGGCTGAATCTGTGACATTACCACTATTTCCATAGCAACAAATCAATGTTATCAACAGAGCTGTGTTCTCGGCAGGATCTAACAGAAGAAAAAGCTGGGTGGTAACAAAAACCTAAAAGCAGTTCAATTGTCTCTGAAGTGCTCCTGCTTCAAAGGAAAAGGAGACATTCAGAAAGGATTCTACCCTTTCCTTCCCAAACAAAGCAACCTTATTTTGCAACTGACAGTTGGTGGAAAATAAGAGTTGAAAACGCCTTAGGAGTCGAGGAGCGCTAGTGAACTGTCACAGCAGGAGAGATGGGAATGGGGTTCAGAAGCAGGTGTGGCAGAGAGACAGGAAGATTAAAAGGAAAGGAGGGGAAATGAACCTGTCCCTCATGCAGAAAATAAGAAATGCACACCATTAGAGTATGTATTTGCCCCTTATCCTTTCTACAAATGTTTATAAAGCTGAAGAATGTTAAAATTGCAAAAATACACCTAATTAAAAACAAATAATAGATTTCTGGAATTTGATGTTGCCTTTGTGATTGGCACTAAAAGTAGAAGTCAGCCTAACCTGGGCTGCTAACCAAAAGTGCTTGAAGCACACAAGTGCAACTCGAAAAACTTCCTAGTGTGCCCTAAGAACAGATTCTGTGAGCACCGCTGGAAAAGCTCCCTGCGCGCTGCCTAGTCTCTTCCATCACTGGGTTTGTTCCTGCTGGGTTTTCTAAGGCCCTAACTCAAATGGGCATATTACACACTGATTTCATTTCCCTCTGCCAATATTTCTCTTAACTGGTACAACTAAATGAGAGTTAACTGTGCCATTAGAGTAAAATAAATTTACCATCAAATTAAAAGGGTTAAATAGAACTGTGTATTCTTTAGTTCTTCCTATGGAGAGAAAAATTGGGAGGCCCTATTCACATAGAAAAAAGAGCCAAGACTAACAATGAATTTTTGTGTTTACTTTTCAGCTTTTCCATTACCTCTGGATTTACAGTGTCATGAGATTGCATGGGAGAACTGTTCTTTAACAATATGCCTGCAATTCTACTGTGAACTTTTAAAAAAAAATCAGTAGGGGAAAGATGAGTTGCTCAGTAAACAGTATTGGGGCCAAGTGGTTGGAAAAAACAAACTTATTTTTACCTGCTTCTTGAAATACTATTCAAAAGAATCAAGAGATTTAAACATTCAAAGATGGAAACATAAATATACACAAACCCCTGCAATAATTCACCTGAGTTCCTCCCTCTCTTCTACCATCTCAAACATCTAAAACTCTAAAGTCCCTTCCTCGTTACCACACCTGCTTCTTCAAGTATCTTGCTAAACAGGATGCGGTCACAGGATCTTGTGATTTCTTACATTTAATTTCTATTAAAATGTAACTAACCTTTATGAGGTATCTACAGTAGTTAAACTCACAGAGAAAGAAAGTGGGACGTGGTTACCAGGGACTGGTGGGAGTAGGGAATGGGGGAGTTACTGTTTAGTGGGTACAGAGTTTCAGTTTTGGACCATGAGAGAGTTCTAGAGATAGAGAGTGGTGATGGTTGCAAAATGATGTGAATGTACTTAATGCTACTGAACGGTACACTTAAAAATGATTAAGAGGTAAATTTTATGTTACGTGTATTTTACCAATTTTTTAAAATGTAACTTATCTATTTACGTACTCCAAGATAAACATTTTTTGATATTTTAATATATGGATTACAATTAACATGTTATCATTTCTTTTTGTTAGTACATGATATAATGGTACAGTCTTATGAGATCTTTAGATTCAGTGAAATACAGTATATTTAACAAGACTCCAATTAGGTCCTGTAACAGACAGAATAAGAGCTACAATTTTCTGAATGCTTACTATGCACCAGGTACAAGGTTAAGTTCATTATTCCATTTAATCTTCAGCCCTATGGTATATAGTATTATTATACCCACTTAACAGATGATAAAAGCGGGTTTAAGAGGGCAAGTGACTCACCCAAAGTCACACAGCTAGGAAGAGGCAGAACCTAGTCTTGAACCCAGGTTTGTCTGACCAGATCCATTCATCTTCACCACCATCTAGTTAATTTTTAATTGTAAGCAACCAATTCTGGCAGCCAGAACTCTAATTATATAGAACCTAACTAATAACCACAATATCTGGTAGTTAGGAAAAGCTACTAATCCATTTATTAGAGCAATCCTTAATTCCTGATTTGGAGAGATAAGAGACAATCCCAAACCAAAAGGATGGCAAGAATCTTGGTACATTCTGAATAGCAACACCTGCCCTTCAGTAGAATGCACTGCAACACAGCCGCTGACCACAAGGCCTGAAAGAAATCAGTACACAGCTAAATAATAATCTTTCTAAAAATTAAAATCATACCCCAAAGCAGGAATACTCAGATTATCAGAGACTCAACTTCTGATAATCTTCAGTTTTATGTCAGCTGCAAATCAAACCATTCCAATAAGGTAGATCAAGGTAATAATTCTTAAGACTTTTGCTGTATGCTAGCTTCCTATCACTGGCTCTGATCCAGGAGGGACACAGGATATTAAAAACAGACTCTAGCTCCTGAAGTTACTTGCACTCACATCTATCAATTTTATTATCATTACAATAGTAAACAAGCCACCAGGTGAGAAAAATTAGCCAACAGATAATGGAGCACACAGAATAACAAAAAACTCAATTTCTACCTGCAATTACCTTCTTAACAACAATCACAAAGAATGTAAGGAAGAGTCAATCCAATAATTACAATTTCTTGTTGGCAGAAAATGGACAGAATCAGGCTGAAAAAAATCTCAACAAATATCTTTTAATAGTGAGTAATACTAATAATTAAGTATTATGCAAGAAAGTTAAATCTAAAATATTGTTAGAAATAGTGTAGGTACATAGAGCTAATACACACATTGACAAAAAATATACAGTGATAAATATGGGAGATTTAAAGCCAACCAATCCACTATTGTATGAAACATGAATTGTGTTTGAAATTTTATTTCTCACCTTTTGAAAATCCTATAAACATCTTTATTTGATGTGGTACTAGTACCATAAAACAATTTCATTGCAGTTTGGAATTCCTCTGCCGATTTCTAGGCTGGATTTAGTAAATTAATTTCACTGGTCACCTGATATGTCACAGGTCTGGGTTAGGTGCTAGGAGGATACAAATCTAACCTTAGTTCTCTACCCGCTAATAACAGTTTCTCTGCTTTCCAGTAAACAATCAGAAATCATTTTTGTGAAATACACCCGATGAGGCAGTAGTCACTGTAACAAAGCTACTTTCATGATGGGCCAAGTAACAAAGTGTTACTGATCCAGCTACAGTGAAATTCAATAAATAGCACATCATCTTAAACAGCAAAATATTGCCTCATTCATCTGCACTTTAACAGACCCTGAAGAAAGGGAAGAGCTTGTGGAACTCATATTGAGACAAAGGAGGGTTTTCTACAGTTCTGAACCCAAGTAGTAATTATCTTCCAACCCTTTCATCTCCACCTTTATCTCAAATGCTTTTGTCCCTGAAAGACAGTATGTCCAAAGCAACCATTCAATTAAATACAACATAAAAAACATAAGAAATCTGGCCAAAGGTGATAGAGTTGGGCACAATCTTCGCTCCCTCACCTCCCCTACTGCATCCAAAGATTTCAGAGATGTAAAGTACTGATTTGTCTTGGCTCTCCTTCCTAGAAGCTGAGAGTAAGATAACCAATGTGCTCATTTTAATAAAATTTTACTACTGCAAAACAACTGTGATGTTTCAATCTAATATTTTACAGCTTTACCTGAATAGGTTCTGACTTCCCCTTTCCAAGTTACAGCACCAAATTATTATGTTTGGTATAGGTAAAACTTAAAATCTAGAAGGCTCCATTTCTGGAAGAAGCATGGTGATGTCCCATGCTAGTCCCAAATCTTCCCACTTCTCCTAAAAAATCATACAGAGAGATAAGAATGAATCCCATAAACAGACATACCACATACGGACTGCGTCTCTAGTGAAACTAGGGAAAAAAGAAAACCCACAAATTCCAAGTTATGTGAAAATGAAGCCCCAAACACCACAAATCAAGACATCACAACTGCACAAGAGAAGCAGCTGGATGATTTCAATGCAAACAATGAAATCGTACAAGTACTAGGATAAAATGTGAGTGAACGCCTTTATAACTCTGGAGGGAGGAAGACCTAACTATGGCTCAAGACCCCAAAGTCATTTAAAAATTTGGAAAATTTAACTTCATGAGAACAAAAGAAAACTGCTGCATAGCAAAAAACACCATAAGCAAAGTCAGAAAGACCTTGTAACTCATCTAGGAGATAAAGGAGTAATTCTCCTACTTTTTGAAGAACTCTTAAAAATTAGGAAGAAAAAGACAACCCAAAAGAAAAATGGACAACACAACAGTTCACAGAGAATAAAAAAGCCCATAAGCATTTAAAAGGATGCTCACTTTGCTCAGAATATAAACTAAATATACTGAGATGCGAGTCTTCATCTATCAGATTGGAAAAAAAAAATCAAAAGATAGCAATAACATACTCTGTTGGCATAGCTGTAAAGAAACCAGTATTTTCAGGTACTGCTGCTGGGAATGCAAAATGATAATATCCTATGGAGGGGATCCAAGCATATCTAACTACCACAGAAGCATTTATCCATTGATCCAATTCTGGCAACCAAACCCCTCTGCCTCATACCTGCATGTATATTAAGTGACTTGTTGCAGCACCATTTTAATAGCTAGAGCACAGAAACATCCAAGTGCCAATCAATAAAGGGCTGGTTAAATTATGGAAGAGCGACACAACAGAACACTATACTGTTAAAAAAAACGATGAGGAAGATCTCTGTATATACGAAAATCTCTCTAGGCTGAAATTTAAAAAAATAGAAAGAAAGAAAGAAAGAGACAAAGAAACAAAGAAACAAACAAACAAGATAGTGCACACAGTGCCCTACCTTTGGTGTAAGCAAAGTGGATTATGAATGAGAATATGTAATTTATGTATTTGGTTATATTTTCATACCACTAAAACTGGTTAACTATAGAGGGCAGCAGTGGGTAGGAACAGGTCAGGAGGAGGCAGGGGCAGGAGGTAAGATTTCTCTAAATATGTAATTTAGACACTTATAACACTTGCAAAACTACTTGACTTTTAAAACTATGTACAGGACAAGATGGAATAACAGAAACCAGGTTTACCATCCCATATTAAATAACCAAAAAGGCAACAAAATATATGAGAGAAATGATTCTCAGGACACTGGACATTAAGCAAGGAAGGACAGTGATCCAGAGACAGAGGAAACAATGTGCGTGTGACTGCATCAGCTTACTTACTGCCTTGAGAGTTTCCAGGCTGTGGCACAGGAAGCAGGCCTGGAGGATCCCCTGAGTTAAGGAGATGGGATTGGGAGTCTTGGGTCATCAAGACATCTAGAGATTCTCAGGACCAAAGACCAGAGAAAAGCTACACAGAGAGACATCTCCAGAGGTGTGTGGAGACTTCGCTTAAGTAGTCAGCAGAGTACTGGTTGACTGATGCATGTGTGGAAACTATCTGAGGCCAGGGAAAGAATGAACCATCTGGGAGGACTTGCAGGAACAGTGTCCAGTGCTTACAACATGCTAGAAATAGAACCTGTTTCTAACAGCCAGAACGGAAAAGCTCATATTCACGGGGCAGTGAGTAGAATACTGACAGGTCTTGCCCCCGTGCTAGGAATAACCAGACCCAGAATAACTGCTGTTCTCTGATCCCACCTAACAAACCTTAAAAGCCAACACCCTAGAAGATCAAACTGCTTCCAAGTAACTTAACTGTATCCTTGAAAAAAGCTCAAGAATAATTACAAGCATACAAGTTTCCAGCACTCAACAAAGTGGGAATCACAATGTCTGACATTCATTCAAAGATTACCAGGCACACAAAGAAGCAGAAAAATATACTTGATAATGAGGAAGGGGAAAAAAAAATCACCTGATTAAACCCGACCAAGAACTGACACAGATGCTGGAATTAGCAAAGACATTAAGACAGTTATTATTGTACTCTGCACATTCTACAAGTCACGTAGAGAGAAAGAGAGGCTACAACAGAGGCCAAACAGAGCTTCTTAAGATGAACCGAGAAGTAAAATACACTGGATGGGACAGACATGGCAGAAGAAAAGATTAGTGAACCTGAAAACAGCCATAGGAACTACCCAAATGGAACACTGGAAAAGAATAAACAACAACAATGAAAACCCAGCATCAGTGAGCCGTGAGACAGCTTCAAGCAGGCTCATACATGTGAAAGTGGAGACTCAAGGGCTGAGAGAGAGACTGAAGAAACAATGGCCAAATTGTTCCAAATGTGATGAAAATGACACAGACACAGACCCAAAAAGCTCAATGAACATTAATACAAACAAACAAAAGAAAGAAGAAAATGACACCAAGGTACATTATAATCAAACTGTTCAAAACTAATGATAATGAGAAATTTTTTAAAGTGGTTAGACAAAAAGTCATTTTAAAACAGAGGACAAAAATAAGGACAAAAGCAGAGCTCCCTTGGGGTAACAATGAAAGCAAGGTGCCGTCTTCGAAGTACTGAAAAGAGAAAAACTGTCTACCTGGAACTCTGTGCCTAGCAAAAATGTCTTTCAGA